>NC_092662.1:0-4800000 GCF_032118995.1 Asterias amurensis | reverse complement strand
CTGGTCCCATGTCTTTTCACCGCAAGGAGTAAAACCTTGGTGTGACGTCAGATGTTCAGGCTAATAGGCCTACACTTCTATTTTTTTAAAGTATTGGATGAGGATAGGTCATATGACCTCCCTTTAAAACATTTCACACCAGCGGTATTTTTCGCACATTAGATCCAAACGAGAAAGTAAAAAAAATATTCTGTTCGGGCAAATCATTCGAAAGAACCATCTTAAGTTATTCGTTGATATGTTAACTACAGTCTGGAGAAGAAATCTGGTGTGTCTCCTTGAAGACGAGCAGAGTATACAGTTCGAAACGTCGAGATCATACAGAACACTGTTTATTTGGTTTCCATTGTGTTGAATTTTTCACCAATCTGGATTTTCCTTCAACATCTAAAGCTGATATTTCTTCTTCTACATCTCTTCACAGCTTTACGGACTCCAGTGCAAAGAACTGTGGAGTGTTCCTTGTTTCATTACCATGCAGAAGATGTGAATAGGGTTACTATTAGTTTTCCGTCTCCCTAGACCGGGGCGCGAATTTGTTTTCTTCTTCAAAACTACATTGCAATATTTGTTTCCCCTGCCGATGTGATTGGCTGTTTTCGCCAGATTACGTCATAATGAAATTATCCTGCTCTTCTACCAAATCATTGCAATGTCGTTTTGGAAAAAAATGTTAGCGACCAGTACTGGGGGTGGGTATCGAGCTGGGGTGTAGAGCTGGGGCTAGAGCGAAGGGGCCACGGGTGTGTGTAGTGTCAGCGTTGAGTCGAACATTAGTACATGGGTCTATACGGTCTGACCGCAACACCTCGGTGCTTTGTTAGTTGCGCCATAACATCCGTAAAATTAACAATAGATAATTAAGAGATTTTATGGTTAACGCACTACAAATTGAGGGCTGGTATAGTAGGCTCCCTCTCTGTAGCCAAAGGCTGTTTGGACCCACTTCAGGGCATACACCCCTACCCCTTTGTAGACCTGACATTTTCTGACTCTGTGTTTTCACAGCGAGCCGAGCCCCCCCCCCCCCTCCCACGAAGACCAAGTCTGTTGTGACGGGAAGTAGAACTGTTTTTCAGAGTCATGTTTTTAGATTTTGTTATTTTGAAATCAGTGAAATCAATGTATACACATAAACCAATACCTGTCATTGTATTACAGGGCACAAGACTATAACCATCAGAATAGCAGAAGCTGCCATTTTGCTATACCGCTATCTTTGTCTCTTAAAAGAAAAAAGTTCACCGCCCTCCCGAGCTGAGCATCCAATACACATGGATTGTTTGGGAGTAGTTCATGGCATCCCTCAAATCATTAAAGTAAAGACCCAATGTGCTTTTTCCCTCCTCCATCCGTAACTTTGGGGTTGTTTTAATGTTTGGATGGATGCCCGGCCGGCACGTGGGGGCGCACCGTCTTTTCACGGTAGGCCACGTGTTCATAAGCACGGTCCGTGGGACATGGCCACTGGTCTCTCTCTCTCTACTGCCACCCATTCATCCATATCACATCAGCGGGTATTGACTTCTAGCCGTTCATGGTATCGAACCCTCTCGGGAAAAAAACCCAACAACAACAACTGATTTGTGTTTCTTGTTTGCAAGGCTCATTGCAAACACTTCATTTTTTCCCTGCCGCCTTTTCTTCCCTTGCTAGAAACAAGTTCTCATTGCGAAACTGTTGAGCCCATAAAGCATTTTTCCAAAACTTTCTTATGAAATTGGCAGAAAAAAATGCTTAGCTATTTTGTTCTCATAGCAGAACACATTTTGTTAACGTAAGAAACACGTTTTCATTGCAGCACTGCTGGGCCAATAAAGCAACACCCATGGTGTCAATTTAAACACCATAGTGTTTAGAGTACACCGTCCGTACCGAAAGTGTACGTTTTCCCAAATATCTGACGAAGACAGAGCCAGATCCGGAGCCAGAGCGGGGGCCATAGCCGTGGCTTCAATAAAGGGCTTGTGAATGTAAACCCATTCGCGAATGGGAATTTTTAAGGTCTTGCCACTTTTTGCGACGAGCAGTCAAACTCAAAGTAAAAATCCTTTGCCTGAATTCCCTTTTGTATGATTTCAGATTGTTGTGTTCTTGTTTTATTGGATGCAAGCACGTTTTCGGTTTGTTTTCAAATGCACGAAACCGAAAGTGGGGCAGGGGTGGCACCTTTTGTTTTCAAGAAACTTTTCCCCGTGGTAACAAAGCCTAATTTTCGTATAAAGACGTCAAGGTTAGATACATATCTTATGAGAGTTTCTCTGGATTTTTAGCCCATGGGCAAGATAATCTAGTACCGTGGATAAAGTTTCCATAATGTAACCGTGTCTACTATCACCTTTTAGGAGGGCCTTCCCAAATTGCCGAAAAACCGCCTTTTGACGGGTCCTGCCTATAACTGTCACCCCCAGCCCCTCCGACTCTCTGTCAATTACCCCAAAATCATTTGGCACGAGGCGGTCGTGAGTCACTGCACATGGCTACGCGAGGGGCTATCCACAAACCAAGCGAGCACTCTGGTTGGCTGATGACGGACCCTGCAACTGGCACGAAGTTTTCCCCCATCACCGTCAAAATAACCGGGTTACTAAATCCCCGTTCGTACACGCACAACGCTTTGCGTCGCTTGTTTGTGGCCGATGCTATACACTGGTCTGGTATCACTACTTGTTCTACAACTACTACGTCTAATTGGTTTGTGTGTGTGTAGTGGTGTAGTGGTAGAACATCCCAGTGTGTACTCAATGCCGAAATAAGATTGATCGTAGAGAGCGTATATAAATATTCTCTGAACTATTGTCAGTGTGGATAGAACCGACTTTTTGGAACTGTTATTGAGTGTGAGTTTTATAGCACACAATTCCTCAGTTGTCTTGTTATTGTTTTTACGTGTGCTGGTCGTTGGAATTTCATTTGCGTGTGGTGGTACGGTATGCTGATAGTGTACTGCTGGCCCTACCCTCCTCCCGGGCACTGGTGAATGCTTGATACCACGGCGAGGTTTTCTGCTGATGCCTGGACCTGATAAGGACTTCAAGTTATCATTCCTGAGAAACCGGAAACTGCATATGAATCTAAATATTTCAGTTCTCAGTGCACGTTTTTCTGTTTTGGTTGTAACAACCTGAGAGTGAACAGTTGCTCGATTTGGAGAAAACTTCTTGCTTACCTTTCCCATAAGAAGATAGTTTTAGGCGAGCTGATTTTCTAACTTAAAAAAAACGGTACACAACCCCAGAACTTTGAATGTATTTTACACTTCAGCCAGTCAAAATGCCACAGTCTGTTGTCACAGAGAAGCAGCAACATCCCGGAAGTCTCGGAGGAGCAGGCTGCACCACCGACAGCTACCGCCGTGATTGCGGCGTTGTGGACGGTACACCTTCTCCCCAGTCGGGGGCTCAGCAGCAGCAACGACCGTACAATAAGGTGTATTTGTGCGCTGGATGCGGCGGTCCTATAGAGGATAGGTACTACCTGCTGGCTGCGGATCGTCAGTGGCATACGGATTGTCTACAGTGTTCAGAGTGTAAAATAGCACTTGATAATGAACTGACGTGTTTTTCTAAGGATGGAGGAATATACTGTAAAGAACACTACTTCAGGTTAGTTCATCATTTTAAACAAGAACAGTTTTTCTGACCTCAAATGTCACATTTTTACTCTTTTTAACATTTGTTTGGTTCGCCGAATCTACTGATATCAAACTGCTTGACTGATTTAGACAATGCAAACCCAACTTCGATTGAAAACATCCTTATAGTTATACTTTTAGTATTAACATCTATTGCAAAAAGTAAGAACCTCAGCTAAAACTTAGCAGTCGGCTTGTACCTCAATAAAAAAAAAGGACATC
Source organism: Asterias amurensis (assembly GCF_032118995.1). NCBI lineage: Eukaryota > Metazoa > Echinodermata > Asteroidea > Forcipulatida > Asteriidae > Asterias > Asterias amurensis. Next base: position 4,796,144 of record NC_092662.1, on the reverse strand, counting down.
TTCGTTGTTTACAAGTCAAACTCCTTCTCTGTTTTAACTAATTTGTTACCAAAATTCAATGTAAATTTTACAATTAACATTAAATTGTTGTCATCCTATGTGATATGATTGTGCCTTTGAAGTTACAAGCAATGAATTTGACACATATGAGAGTATAGCATGAAAACGAAATTGGGCTTGAAGTCCATGCTAGTAGATTTGCCCCTTAAAAAAAACAGACAACAAGCAATGACAGCTATTTGAAATTGCTTATTTTTCTCACAGTTTTGTTTTCTGAGTTCAAATCTGCGACGGCCTTCAGCCGACTGAATTTCTTATAACGTACTATGGCTGTGTACAAAATACATTCTTGTTTCATCAAAGGCACAATATCCCCCAAATATTGCCCCATATCTGTCTACTTCTAGAAACTATACTCTCTGAATGCAAAAGAGTGAAAAGGCACACTTTGAAGAGCCATATGAGGGAAAACTCTTTTTCGAGATTGAAGTTTGCATCTTTTAGAGTGATTTTTCACTCTGTCCTGGAGTGAAACCCCTCTAAAAGAGTGAAATAACCGCCATAATATGAGGGACAACTCGAAACGTAAATAGTGGTGTTTTCACTCTTTTACATTTAGAGAGTAAGGCTCCTCGCGAGAGAGTCTTATAAAGTTCTACAAGTACCATCTGCCCATCATACCTAACTAGTGGTCTTTTGCAAAAATTATTTGGTTGCTCCCTCTAAAATGAGCATATAAAAGTTTGTTTAATAACTTAAATTCCTGCGTTCATGCACAATATTTTGCGTACCAAGTGAGACAGACAGACATCTAATCTTAGATTCATCATACAACGTCTGTTTATTTATTTATTTATTATTGAAAACACAAGATGTGCAATTCTATAATTCGACCTACATAATTTTGACCAGTGAATCGTCGTGACTAAACCACAATAATCAATTTGTCTGAGCCTCCCTTTACAACAAACCTGAAGAAATTGACGCAATTTCCCCGGCTCTCCAACAATAAAAACTGTGTTCCCCAGTGACTTTTCAATTGCGTTTTCACACCTTCCTTTTGCCTTCGTAGTAAAGAGTCTACCCCCAATCCATTGTGAAAAGCAAAGTTGCCAATCTGCAAACAGTGTAGCATGACTTTGTAATGGGATCGCCCAAATCGCCCGGTCTCTGGGGAGACGGGCATTATCAGCCCGCTGCTGGGCTCCCCTCGACGGTGGTTAGGGTTTGAAGAAGTCCACCTGCTTCTTCAAAACCTCTCCGTAGTTCCAAAGAGCAAGGAACAGTGGTAGTTCTAATTCCTCATGCCAATGTTATGCCCCAACCCCTTTTTGTGTTATTATTATTATTAAAGACAAAGAAGATGCTTGTTTAGTTGAGATAGATGTTGATAAGCTCTGAAAGCTCATCACTGAAACATTATAACCATCTGAAATACTGTCAAATTTGAAGAAATAGCAAATGACCTTGTTTATTTCGGTTGCTATCGCAATCGAAATGAATGTGAAATAAAATCTAGTAAAAAACAATATACAAAAAATGGAGCGGTTTTCGGTGTTTTCGCCAAAACACAACGACCGAATATCACAAACTGGTTGGTAAAAAAAAATTGTGTAATTATTCAAAACACGATAGGAATTATTGTTCTGGTTCAGAAACCATGATGTTCTTGATTGAAAGACGAGGCTCATAAGAGTGGACGTGATTCGGAACACTGATCGAAACGTCAAGTTGTTACACCACCGGTTCTTTTTCAGAACCACCACAACTTATTCTAGGTATTATTTAATATCACACCACATGGCGATCACAAATCCCTATATTTCTCAATCATGTAAAGTTCCAGATTCTCAGACAATACTTGTATGTTCTAATAGCAATTGTATAGTTTATATCGTGGTAATTTCCTTTTATACAAATTTGCCATTTTGTGTATGTTCAAAACGTATACTCTGATTGAGGAAAAATAACTATATTATTCCTTCTTCATTTTTTGTGTTTACTTTATTTTAACAGAACCAACCTATGAACGTATCGATTTTTTTGCAATAATGTAGTAGGATCGACTCTCAAATTACCTCTAAACTTCAAACTGTTCGTGTGTTCGTATCAGCCATTGATCAATTTGCTATAGTTTTTTCTTCCTTATTTTCTGCAGAAGTTGTCTTATGATTATTATAATCAACCAATATCTGAGGTGATTTCTAAGACGGTAAACCAGAAATATCTCTTAAAGGAATTTGCGATCATTCTTTTATTTTGAGCACGCTTACTCTTGTCTCTCAATTTCGTCTTTGGATGTTTCCAGTGTTTCGGGGTTTTTTAAATACTGGTCAGTAGTGTTGTACAGGAATTACCAAAGACAAGCTTTGATTATTACCGAACCATAAACAAGGTTTAAATCATCCTGCGGGTGTTTTCTGATTAACGAGTGTTTAAAACTGTAGTCACAAAGTTATGTAAAGATATTTACAGCAAAAACATCTGCGTAAATGAACCTCGTATATAAATAAATTTTGAAGAATATACTTTTAAACCCATAGATGACACCAAGGCGTGGTGTAACTCCTTAAAAAGAATAACATCGGTAAAGTCTTTGAGTGAGATACATAAGTTACAAAAAGGATGTTAGGGTAATAAATCCTACCACCCCCCCTAAAAAAACTCCGTAAAACTTATTCTCGGGCCGTATATCACCCAAGTCCACCGGCCGATGTAAAGATAAAACCTACCGCCGTAAAATATGGCGGAGTCACGGTGCGGTGGTACCGAGGGGGCAAAATTCCGGGGTATGACTCGGCGGCCAATGCCAAACAAACCTCGGCTCTCAAGATACTTAGAATAATAATAAAAGAAAAGAACCAACAGAAATATGTATTACCAGCGGGCTTGGGATGGCTGAGGTCACAACGGGGGTCATGAGCAAAATGATAAAAAAACTGCCTTTGGGATAAGGGAGTCAGTCGTAAATTCATACATTCTGCCGCAGTACACACACCTTGACTTGCAAAGCGGACATATTTCATTCTTCGCCGTTGGCTAGTGGCGTGTTTGGTTCCCCCCGTTTCCCCTCGCAAGATCAAAGCGCCAACAAAATATGTTATTCTTATTTTTTTTTTCTTGAAACAAACAAAGGTATTTGAAAAAACTTTATATGAGCATTTTTTTGACAAGGAATTTTGCAAGAGTCGTAAATCGCGGTTGAGTGCGATGACTGAAACAGTGTGGACTTGGGAGAGTGTTTTTTTTTTCTTTGAGGGTTTTTTGTTTTTAAGAAGTTATCGACAAAAATTCATGAAAAAGAAACAAAGATTGAATTTTATGTGGCACTAAGTGCCCACAACTGTAGCTGGTTGTATACCTCAATACAACAACAAATATAACGAACAAATATGATTGTTGTTGTTGCAGTATATAAAATTTTTAATCATTTTAGAATCACACTTTCCATTCTTATTTTGGAAATAGGTTTGTAGATTTGAACGATTTGTTTGCAAGCTGCAGAAAACACGGCTAAAAAAGACAGCTAATTATTATTGTCAACAGTCATATAGTTTAGTTGAGGGTTTGTATTCCTATGGAAAACTGACAAATGATAAATCGTTAAAATTGTTTTAAGAAGAAATGCTTGATCTATAGCTGAGACATTTGTAACGTTTCCAAGAGTAGGGGTTAATACTCATGAATATATATGCATTTAATCAAACCAAAACACGTACTTCAATGTTCGCTGTTTAGCTTTGATTGACAAGTCATGACCAAAGTGGACCCAAAATCGATCCCTGGGGAACACCAACTCTCCATACGCACCATACACTCCTATATACCTCACCCCGTACATGTCCTTCACGTATTTAAAATGACAGCTTTGTTTAAAGCACAAAAAACAACACCTCGTCCTTAACGTGTCAGTCGAAACTCTGACCCCTCGGTGAGCGAAACAGTACGAGGATGGACTGTCGATCGTAACCACAAGGCCCATATACCTCTCTCTGACAGTTTGTCCCAATACGCACTTTTTGATGTATTGATTTCTAGCTGAGCCTCTTAGTTAAAATTTCATAAGCGAATACCTCATCATACCCGTGTGTTGGTTAATCAATTTTTGAAGACTGGATAACCGTCATAAAGTGTGATGTAGAGGATAGATTAGAGTGTATATTGATACAATTAGGTCTCATGTGGTGTTGTTATTTAGTTCTATAATTAGTTTTTCCCTTACATTGTACATGTAAACATGGTATGGAAAATAAACCTGAAACCTGAAACCTTCATCACGATCTGCGTGTTATAGCTCAACTATTAAATTTGGTTTGCAGTAACACCATGTGAATATCTACTTGCTTGGTAGGTTAAGTTCTTTTGAGAACTTGTTAACTTGCTATATATTCTTCTAAAACAATATATATATATATTCTCATTGCGTTACCGCAAACCTCTTTTAGTACTTCCACCATGCGAAGTTTCAAATCCTACTTACTAAATCAGCGAGACAAGTTCTCAACACACGGTGCTACCGCAAACCATTGATACCTCACCATGCAATGTCTCAAATCCTATACACCGTAGGGAGTAAATATCGATATTTATCATAGGAAAGTTGCAACCAGACTACTATTACCGTTCAGCCTCGGTTTGGTCTCTCAGTCAGCCTCGGTTTGGTTCTATTGGAACAAGTGGGGGAAAACAACTATTGGAGTTTCTTGAATCCAATCAAAAGTGCCATAGGCCGTGGAGTAGAACAACCTCATATTATTTTATATGCATGGAATCTATTTCGTCATTTTAGTTTTGATTCTTGTTTACCTCAGACAAGAAATATGCTCTCTGCTTCATGTATCTGAAAATAAAAAAAATTATGTATCCTTTTGGCCCTCGGCATTAAGAATAATAAAGATCGCTATGGTTTTTACTTCATTCAATCGTCACGTCAAGACGTCACGTTCTGATGGTTGACAAAACTGTTGTATCACTACTGCGCATGAGCCGTTGAAAACGGCACCACGAGCGTAAGATGACGAAACAATATTATGTTTTGTTTGCAGTTATAACGGTGAAATGTTTACTTTGTGGTGGAATTTTTGGGTTGTTTGTTGATTTGTTTTTGTTTCGTCTGAAGTTGTTACAGAACCACGAAATTGTTCGTGCATGTACCACTGACATACATGGTGTAAGCCCAAATACTGAAACAGTGTTGCTATATATGAGAAAATAGTGTTCTTCTTTTAAATTTCCCTTATGAAAATAATACAAAAGTATACAAGAAAAGTCAACACAGACGTAATGTTTTGGTGACCATCGCATACTATTTTAAAAATGTATTTAGTTTATTTAAAAATGTATGTGTTGTTTAATTTATTTATTTATTTCAAACATCACGTTAAAAAACATGAACAATGTTTTCCAGTGTGCATTTCGAGATATTAGTGCTTCCCCAAAAAAATCACTGACATTCTTCAGCGTGATGTGGGTTATTAAAGTGTCTGGTACTCGCAACTCATCACGTCTTCGAGCTTGGAGCGTGTTGTGGGAGTCCTAATTACTGATGTCTCGAAATAAGTTGAGTGGAATAACTATTTAAATCGAGGCAGCGTGGATAATTCACTAGAATGTGATTTACTGGGATGGTTGCCTCGTTCACGAAGACGATCAGTCTTGCTTTAGTGGCTAGGAATCCCCCTTTTGGGGGTAGGCTTTTTTTTTTTGAGTGACATCCCTTGTGACGGGATGTTATGACAGCACATGGTCTAATTTGATGACTAGACAGTTTTTTTAGGGCACGGGTGTTCTGACAAGCTGATTGGACAATGAGATGGTAGAATTGCAAATGACTGGCCAACGGGATGCACCCTCCCACTGACCCAATCATAGTCGCCAGAATATTGTGACTGACTAATCAAAAATCTGCTTCGATGATTTTTAAATCGGTGATCGGGTACATTTAATGTAAAGGGTATATGCAAATATGAAAATAATTATGTTCTCACTAAAAATATCTTTTGCCTGAAGCGCCTACTCAAAAATAGTTTAAAAACAAGCTCCTGAAAACCAAGAGTTGACCTAGATTTGAGGTCCGTCGTTCCCACTCCAAGGAACAGGCATGCAACTTTTCAGCTGATCAGATGATTTCCTCTTTTTTCTCTTCAAAACAGTACCATAGAAAACCGTTAAAAAAACTGTACTAAAATTAAGTGTGATAGGCCATTCCTCTTTGTTTTTACAATTAGAATGTTGCATGTCTCAAGGAACAACAATTCATCATTTTCCCATAAGTTGTGTGTACTGTGTGGCATTATGATTTCAGTTGTTTACAATACGATACTCCAAGGTTGCACTGCGCCCAGACTGGGTGGCAGAAGGGTGTGACTGGGTGACTTGTTCCGTCTGTCATGAAATGAAGAAATTCCTTTAAGGATCCTGCCGAGTGATATTGTGAGCCTCTCTATTTAGAACCAAACCACGAAAGAGACCTATACGGCCTGACGTTAAGTAAAGTCTGGCAAAAAAAATCAAGGGGTGTTAAGATTGACATCATGGGTTTTGTCACATTATAGATACCGAAGAGAGAATCAATTATTACTATCAAGAGTACTAAGATGACACAAATGTAATTGTTTTTAAAGAAATTAACAACACCCCATGGTATAATTGTGTATTCTTTGTACTGATAAAATTAAACGGGCTGTGAAACGCGCATCAACAATCCTATGGATAGACATCGATCTTGATGAAACTTGCAAAGATAAGGTTCGATCTAAAGCAGAGGCAGTCGAATGTAACACTAACCATCCTTTGAACAAATTCTTCATCAAACTGAGAAGTGGTAGGAGATGGCAGTCACTTCGATGCAAAACAAACAGGTACCTTAACTCCTTCATACCATACTCTGTCCGTCTACTCCACCTCGTGTTTAACTACTTTGTTTACTTTCTGCTTAGATGTTGTTTTCAGTATGATTCCAGGACCACTAAAAATTGAATTGAATTTAATTGAATTGAATTTTTCGGTGTCTGTTATGAAACAACACCCTTGATGTTATGTTTAACACTCGAGTTGTTGCAATGTGGAAATCCCGTATAGGTCTACCTCAAGCTCGAACCAAGGAGAGAGTTGTTGACTGTTGGTGTAGGGGGGTATAATGTTAATTTAAATGATGAAGAGAAAGTATGGAAAGCAGCGGACTTCAATGGGTAATGATTCCCACGGCATTTATTTGATTCGTCTGCAACAAATTCATAACATTTAAGATGTGAACATGCTGTTCTTGAACATCGTATGTTACTATTTTACTCTGTTGTAGTTTTGTTGATTCCATCTGAAGGTGTATGGCCTCTGAGGGCAATGGCCGACCGGTCTTTGACCCTAAGACTAAGAGTCGGTTGCTCAAGATAGTAGAACCTGCAGTCCTACACCTTCAAGTGTGTTCGTGAACTTTAAACCGATTTGCATTTTAAATATCATAGATTTTCAAAGTACCAATTTAGTACATTGTGTTAAAATGTAGGCTTATATGTTTATTGTACTTTTTTCTTTAATTAAACACTTTCCAGTGAGATTAAAGTGTTTCATTGTCTCTCTGCGTATGTAGACTTTGAGAGAGACCAGCCGAAACGTCTCAAACTGTCACGCGTTAATATGACATGACACCTCCAACCCTTTTGCCCAAAATCCAAACACCCCCGACCCACTGTTTCTTCTCCGGTCAGGTGGGGGTGAATTCAACGGGACGTGTGCCCCACGGAGCGGTACAACATCACACCTGGCTCTCGCTCGACCTTTTCTCTAACCCGTACTCACCACCTTCTGTCCATTTAGCTGGAAAAATTATGTCTGGCGAAGACTGTCCAGGGTTAAGGACCCTGAAGTTGTTAGTCTTGGACCCAACCGGGTTTATGTTAGAATGTCTGGCCCTGCGATTACTTACGCAAACAGCCGTGGGACTTGGAAACTTAGAGACACGACGCGGAGACTACGGCAGAGGTCAGAGGTTAAGAGCCCTCGTGTTAGGTTTCAGTAAATGTCATAATTTATGGCATTGTTTGTATAAATATTAAACAAAACTGGAGACATAAAACTTTTGGTGAACCTACCAACAACATGTAATTGTTTATAACGTGTTTTTCGAAAAAAAAACATGTGATTCTAAAAAATAAAGTAAAGTTGCACAACAAGGACATAACTTTTGGCTTTTACTCTGATTTTTTGTGCTGCCAATTTCGTTTGCTCAATGGGGTAGATTTCACAGAGAACTAAGACTAGTCTTATCTTGAGTTAGATCTAGTTACCCGTCATTACTTAGGACTAGTTACTCGTCCTAACTTAGGACTAGCCTTTATTTATTCTTATCTCCAAGAACTAGTCAAAGGTTAGGACTGGTCCTATCTCTTTGTGAACTCAACCCCGCGACCCTTTGTGGATTTTTAAAGTACATCTTTTTCGTTTCTGCAATCAAATTCTGACCCTTTTTGTATATGTTTATTTGGTCTAGGGTTTATTTATAATGGTTTATTTTAAGGTGAGTTTCCCCCTTCTTCTTCTTCTTCCACAGGAGGTTCGGTGTGACAAAATGTGCCCGGTGTTGCACGGGCATAGCAGCCCACGAGATGGTCATGCGAGCCCGTGATCTCGTCTACCACCTCTCCTGCTTCACCTGCACCGCCTGCAACTTGGCTCTAACCCCAGGGGACTACTTCGGCATGAGGGACTCCCACGTCTACTGCCGGCTTCACTACGAGACCGTAGTAAGCCCCAGGAGACACGGGGAGCAGACTCCCCTCCACCCCCACCAGCAACAACAGCAGCAGCAGCCACTGCAGCACCACCCAGGGTTGGCTTCTAACTACCAGGGCCCGTTGACCCCCGGGCCGTCACCGCCCTGCGCCTCGGGGCCGGCGACGTTCTACAACGGTATGGGTGTCAGCGGGCACAAGGGGAGACCTCGTAAGCGCAAGGGAGCTGATTCTATGGGCGACTACTGTAGAGGTAAGGTATTCTTTAAATATCACATCCCAAAGTCCACAAATCATCTGTTCACGCATTCAATAACTGTTATTGATATTATAAGCTCTGATGGAGCCAGACTATTATACCGTCCAGCCTCGTTTAAAACCCATTGTTTTAACGGGAAAGTTTAAGCACGGAGGAATAAGAACAATAATTCCTCCATTGATAAAATGCACCATCAGTCGATTGACTTATCCCCAAACCCCTGCCCATACACCTTTCCTTAATGTGACGTAGGCAAGTCAACAACCTCGTACCCTAGAGAAAGGACCCTATGCTCGTACCCAGCATGACGAAACCTTCCAACGTCTCGTTTCCATACAAGGAAAGATCGCATAAACAGAAATGCAACTTCTCTGTCATCGTCTAATAGGAATAATAGCGCCTGTCGGTTTTAAATACTTCGGCATACATTTGTCAACGACTATCAAATCCACTAGTCTACATCATTCGATTAATCAGCAGATCCAACAACTTGAAATTCATTGTTTCTGACAGTTTCCAACCAAATAATCACTCATTACGTAAGATCTCGCCACGGCCTATGATCGCGATTCAAGCGGGGTGGGGAGCTACCCACGCCGGGCTTAACAGCTTGAAATTCCCGGTGATTTTACCCCCGCAACCCCCTGTCAACCCGGCGCCCCAATAACCCTGCTCACAAACAACGGCACGCTCTGTGTGCCCCCCCCCCCCCCGCTCCCTCGTTATCAACGCGATGAGTTAAGAATCCCATCCATATTTCTGTTTAGGGATTGCGTAAGACCGTATCCACTTCCGGAACAACCTCACTGACTGACAAGGAAAATGCCAGCCAGACTTTGAAAACGGAAGCAATTTTCTCCCCAAGAATGATCCTGTTTTGCAGATATGCCGATCATAAAGGATTATGTCTACTTGATAGTGACATTTTCCGGGTGGGGTTAAACAATGTCTGCTTTGTTTGTCACTGGTAACAAACGAGGGGTTACCTAACGTCCTCGGGAAAAATCTATCTTACAGATCAAAGTATCAAGTATAGATGATAAGGTTCTTTTTTTTCATCCTAAACGTTAATCGACTCGGTCATTTTTTTTTCTCGAAAAGTTGCCATGGACGTTGTGAGTGAATAGAAAATACACTCCTCGTTTGCTTGTTTTCTATAGGCCCAGTGAAGCTTCTGAATTTGGTTGCGATGAAATTAAACGCTAGAATCGTATGTTGACGCTCTTTAACTCAAACAAATTAATAAAGATATAAATATTAAGTAAGAAAAATCCTGTTTGGGTAGTTAGCTATTGATTTTTTTCTTCAATAATTAGAAACGATGCGGTAGAAAATAACATGCTTCAGTCACAGATTTTGTTAAACTGTCATTAAGCTTTTACAGGCGCAAGAGAACTTTGTCTGCATTCCGTTTTTTTGTTTTTTTGTAAAGGTTACCTGGTCACCCCCCCCCCCCCCATACACATTTCGCTAAAACGGGTCCAAATCATAAAAGTAGTCGTTAAGTTAGACCTAAAATAGTTCCCACAGAAAGTCTCTTTATATCTTTGTCACAAAAGCCTCCAATTGGGATCGTTAATTTGGACATGTTGAAGTCAGGAACTCTCACTTTGTCTCCTCTGCTCTCCAAATGTAAAACGCCCGAGGGGGCGGGGAAGGAAAATGCCCTTAAAGCAGAGCAATCACAATAAATAAAAAAAAACATCAGATTTGCATGAAACCACCCTCATTTGTATGTATATTGTATTGACGAGAAGAAGGAAAAAAAATAGACTCATAAATAAAATGCCCGTAGGGTTTTAATCCACCCTTCGCTTGAATCCTTCAGTTTTGATTTAGAAAATGAAATACATTTTGAGACCTAAACAGCCGAGAAAAAAAAAGGATCGACTTACTTTAGGCCAAGTAGACAACTGTCAAAATAACTCAGGGAAATGAGAAAATACGATGTCAATTGGGGTCGGTAAAGTATTCAACTTTATAGTCATGTTGGATGTGATTGTCTTTCATGTTAAACAGGACAGGTTGTTGCGGAAACATAAAGTGGACTCAAACAAATATCCCATGGAGATGTCAATGTGACTATTGTGTCTCATTTCGGCATGAGCTTTTTTTTTTAGTCGAATTAATTTTAAAATGAAAGTATACCTTTGGTTTTTTAGAACTAATGTGAAAATGAATTTCAAACGGTCGCCTTTTTGAGATATCAACAAAATATACCATCTCGAAAGCGTTACTGACAGTAACACTTCTTAGATTCAAAGTTTGGGGCTTTAAAACTGATATCTTTTTAACGTGTAACTACATTACTTCAAAGTGAAATATTTCTCAACATTTGTTATAATCACTTGTAGGCGTCTAACCAAAGGTTTGTGTTGTGTTTTAGTTTAAGAGTAATTAATATTAATGTACCTTCCCTCGGCTAATACAAAGTAGTGTCCGTATGAGACAAGCAACTTGGCAAACAACACAATTCGACTACGTATCAATTCGGTTTTCTACTCTGTCAGATTCTGTTTGTGAAATCTTTCAGAGCCAACCGTTTTATTAAGGCCCTGCTGAACCTGAAGACAAGTATAACATTACAAACCAAATATCAGCTGTTCACTTGAAAAATTTGTTTTATATTATTTATTTCATGAGAGGAAATATTTCGAAAATTATACAATGCAGTTGAAATAGTCAAGGTCACTTTTTATTTTTTGCGTGGAATTTGCCATTGGGTCGCTAACTTTTGAAACAACTCTGTAGCAATAGGTTCGAGAAATAATCGACGTTGTGACTGTTTCAAGTTTCCCTTCAAAAAAAATTAAGAACACTTCAAGAAAATCCCTACGTAATCTTGTCTTGAATTGACGTGTAAAACTGTTACTCGTATAAGAGCATTTTGTCGCCATTAAAGTTCAATGCATAGCGCAAAGCTGCATGGATTGCTCTAGAACCTTATCCAACATTAATACACACTCATTTTCCCGAACTAAAGAGTTTTGAAACAGCCGTAAAGCTCAGTTGACTCACAACCAATAGAAACGAAACACAAACATGAACACCAGTTAAAATAATTTTCAACACAGTCCGATGGTTTTGCCGATTCGTCCACAAAAGCCAAGGTGTGAAAGAACAACACGCGTGTGCAATCGGACCGTGCAATCGTTGCTTTGCTGGGGTGGGTTCATGAGCTCTGGGCCGGGGTGGGTTTGTAGCCTTTCAGAGTTTCTTCACCTCTTTGCGATGGGTGACGATGGGTGGCGATGGGTGGATGTTGTTTTTGTTTTTTGTTTTTTTCGTCGGCAAACACTGAGCCGAACACACCCTTTTTAGCGATGCTTAAGAGAAAGTGTTACTTTTCTCTTGAAGGCAACCAGAGGATACTGTTCTAAACGTCGAGACCACCCTTTTCAGAGCCAACACTCTTTTCAGAGCCAACATTCCCACAAAAGAGGTTTACACATGGTTGTACCCTCAAGTTTTCTATTTAGTTATAATTTCTTCCTTTTTTTACGGAGAGTTTGCTTCTGTTTCGAGAGGGAATTGTTACTTATGGTAATGCATCCCGCAGTCTTTTATATTATCCCTGCCTTTTGTGAATCCGTAACTGCGGTTGTGAATCCGTAACCGCGGTTGTGAATCCGTAACCGCGGTTGTGAATCCGTAACTGCGGTTGTGGATCCGTAACTGCGGTCGTGAATCCGTAACTGCGGTTGTGAATCCGTAACCGCGGTTGTGATTCCATAATAATAAACACGAATTAAAATCTGATTCAATTCTCTTCAATATTGAATATTTGATTTCAAATCCCAAAAGTACCGGAATGAAATAATTGTACTCTTTCAAGACCGTAAGTAACTGACCCAATCGTAACAACCCATCCAAGATTGACAATAATAAAAAAGGTTCCACTCTTGTCCCCTAACACCGGGGGTCCTGCTCGCTCCAATGAGTCGACACGGCAATACGACTTTATATACTTACCAATCCAACTCTTCTATAAAAATCCTAGTCCCATCTTTTGTCCTTTTCGAATTCCTTCAACCATTTTTTCTCTCGTCGTGAATAGGTGTAACAAATGGAAAATATTACAGCATTGATATGTTTTTTTGTTCAAAATACTGAAGGCCGTTTTGGGTTGGTGAAATTTTGTTCACTGGCTGACTCGCTCTGACGCGCCTTGACTAAAGACTGTCAAATTGCAGGACATGAAGTGGTGGTTTTTTAAAGGTAAACTGGACACCTTTGGGTATTGTCAAAGACCAGTGTTCTCACTCAGTCTATCCCAACATATGCATAAAATACCAAACCTGTGAAAATTTGAGCTCACTTGGTCATCAAAGTTGCAAGAAAATTCTTGTTACACAACTTTGCCCGCTTTCAGATGCATAATATAAGGCTTCAGCTGGAAGCCTTTTATGTTTTTTTTTTATTGAGAAATTACCTCTTTCTCAAAAACTACGTTACTTCAGAGGGAGCCGTTTTCAACAGCTTTCCATTGGTCGTTACCAAAGTTAAGTTTTATGCTCACAATTTTTGAGTAAGTGTCCAGCGCCTTTAAGGCAAACCAATTTATCAGAAATAAAGTAAACCTTGGACGGAGGTGCTTTGTGCCCGCTGAAAAGTGCCGTAAATTGAAGCTTCGATTAATCTATTCTTGCGAAATTGACTTCGCAGATTCTGAAGTTATTTTTTTTGCTAAGAGCGTTTTGATTGTTGTAACACCTGTTATGAAATGGAAAGTGTATATCCATTTGTACAATTTCTCCAATTGACGACACGGCTCGGTTCTCTTGGAAAGATCAAATTATTAAGAAATCATCAACAGACATTTGTCCTGTGAAAATACAATTTCACTCGAACTTTGATCGGTGACCGAAATTCTTTCAGTCTGAAGTTGCCAATACTTATTATCAAGTGGAGAAAGATAAACGAAAGTTAGTAAAAGGATTATTCATTTGTAGATATTTCTTCGGAAGCTGATTTCAAATAAACAGATCGCCGGTACTTTGTAAAATGAAGTCGTAAAATTATACCGCATACAACTATAACTCGTAGGTGCTGATTTCGATTAAACACCGCAGTGCCTTTTAAAAGAAAATTCAAACACAAATATTATTTTAACAAGGAGCAATGCATCACCCTTGACAGGCTCGTAATTATCACATCACACCAAACGTAAACGTTGAACCAATACCCAAATTGACTCCTCTTTGATTATGAAGCTAAAACGCATCCGTACAAATAAATAAAAATACTTCAGTGAATCACATAACAAAACAGCCGTACATTATAATGTCTACAAATTGTACATCTGATGATCTGACAAATTAACTTCAAAACAGTTAGAGCTCTTCCTTAATACCGCAAAAAGGAGAAAGATAAATACAACAACATCTTAACACCAAGTTCTCTTTTTTCCCAAACCCCAAATTTACAGTTGTAGTTTCGTTTTATTAAAGACAAATTATACAATGTTAATTATTTGCAAAAATAAGAATATAAGATTCATTCTGAACGTCTACTGATTGCAATGTCATACAATTCATAGATGGATTGATTCTGCTATATTAACTTTTTTTTTTTAATCTGTGGCTTTGAGGTGTGTATGAAAGAATAAGTTACAATCTCTCATACCCTCTTCGATTTGTGACCAAATTCGGCGTTCACCCCTCTCTTCCTGTCTCCACTGACCCCCCTTGCCACCCCTGTCAAGTCCGGGCCCATATTTCCACAATTTCAAAATAAGCAAAACAGGGCTGTGTTTATTTATACAAGGGGATGAGAGAAGCGGTTTCTAGAAGTGGAAGGATGATGTTTTGAGTTTGTCTTGTGGGCCGCCAATGGCGCGGGGTCTACTTGGCTTCCGAATTCCGTTCTTGGTTGATTTGAAGCTCCATGGTTGAAGAGATATTTTGACAAGAGTTGGGGGGGGGGGTTGTTACATGGTTGTAGTATTGATTTATTGTTTTTTTCTGTAGTGCAGATGACCAAATATGGCATAGACCTATTTAGGTTTACTACTTTCAATGGTGTTCTGCTGTTTTTTACGCATTTTAACTTGTCATGGAAAAAGGGTTACATTTTTTTATCGTAAAATATTTTCTAGATGAAGTAGGCTTTGTTGCAATTAACAAGAAGTTGTCGTAGCCCCTTCATTCAAACTTGTATGGTTTGACAAAACAATTGTGTTTGAAGTTGCTATTTGTATTCCTAAAATGAATTTTTAAGAGAGTTTCGGTGACTAAATGTTTGACAAATAAGGAAAGTTTGCAAGTGTGTATGTTTTTTTAATTTTATCATAACATTTTCATGAAAACGGAACGAGCAAGATCTGTGTATCTGCAGAGACTCGTGAACAAACTAAATCAAATATGCAAAAAGCTCCCCTCAATTTGTTGTTCATTTTCGTTCTCCACGTAAAGCCCGGTCATACTTCCTGCGAATGCGAAGCGAATTTTGGTGACGCAACAATCGGTACGCGCGCCATTTCCCTTTGTGACGCAATGAAATTCGCATCGCACGAAGCATTCGCAGAAGTATGAACCGGGCTTCACTGAACAAAAATGTTGACAGCGATAGTTGAATTACCGTCTAATTCAGCAGAGAGGTTTTTTAGCGGTTGGTGTACATCGGCAGACTGCCTTTTTGAACTGTGGTATCTCCGGAATCCCAACATAACGGTGGTTCTTTTAGCTGCTCAGATACCCGTTGAATAGCCCGTTAATTAGGGCGAAGATGAACAGGGGTTTGTTGAGGTATCCAAACGGTGTGTTGATTACATGGGCTTTGGTTGTGGCGTCCACGGTCTCTTGTTTGCTAAAGGTGTTTACATAACTTTCTTTTTAAGGAAGGGGTCAGCGAACCCCTCCTCTCTCAAAACCACCTTTGTGTGGTCATTATACTTGAATATAGAGCCAAGAGCAAGGGGGTAGGAGGCTATTTAGGAAAGATCCTGTCAATCTGAAAAGGGGGGGGGTGCCCTGTACTCTAGGTACCGGTTATAGGCTGGCATCATTGATCTGAGGATGGTATCATGCTACTTTTTAAAAGAAGTGGACAATATTGGTGAATGCTCAAAATAATTATTAGCATTAAACCTCATGCACTTGGTAACGAGTAATGGAGAGAGGTTGATGGTATAAAGCATTGTGAGAAACGGCTCCCTCTGAAGTAACATAGTTTTCGAGAAATACGTAATTTTCCACGAATTTGATTTCGAGACATCGAATGTAAAATATGGAGGGATAAAATCATCTGCCGTTGTCACTATCAATCGATTACAGTGAATCAATCAATCAATAAATAGATCAACCAATACATGGCAGAAATGTGCTCCCTGCAAGACGCATTTAAATTGTCACAACAAAACAAGATTACATTTTTTGTTATAGAAACCACATGTACCATTCAACTTGATTGCTCGTAAAAAAAATTATATTAACAAAAACAGTATACCGAATAAAATTTAATTCGCTTCGTTATTTTATATAGGTTATAGGTCGAGGGTTTAACATCCAACCCGTGGCATTACGTCAAGCATGACCCATTACAGCAAATCTAGCCTAAACTTTATAATTTATTTATGTCCAACACAAATATTCGCACATGGTTGTCTTTTTTTATCACAGTGTCCATTGAAACTATGTTGTTGTTCTATTTTTATAGGACTATAAACAGTATAGCCTAAGAGCTAAACTTTAAATTTATTTATGTCCAACACAAATGTTCGCCAACGATTGTCTTTTTTCACAGCGTCCTTTGAAACACTGTTTCTGTTCTATTTCTCTATAAGATTGTATACAGCCTAAAGAGCTTATCAGGTCCTTCATTAGTTTATTACAATTGTGTGAATTATAGCTTAAACCTGATTTCATCCGCTCACTAATTAATCCCTTTCTTCTTTTGTCTTCTTCTTCTTCTAACCCACGGAGATTCTTGTCCCACGTTCGGGTATTTTTCTGTTTTGAAAAGAAATTTAACGGGGGATTGTTTGATCACAAGCAGCGACAAAAGATCCTACAGAGATAGAGGGCTGGATGAGAGAAGAAAAGAGACACAAAAATGAAGCAGATACTTAAAATGAACAAGGCCGAAGAAATTAGTTGAAAACGTGCACAAATGGCTAATCAATGAGCTCCTTCATTCTAGGACTGCAACATGGCGTGTCTGCCGGGATTATTGGGTATTTAATCATTGGAAATGATACGTCAGGTTGTCCGAATTGATGTGCCCATCTGCCCCGTAAGATTATGCCGTTTTACGGTAAGGGTTTAGGCTGTAACACGGACAGCTACGCGTCCCCGGGAGTGACACAAAACAAAAAAAGTCCGTTTGGCAAATCCCCTTCCCGGCTCTCACCACGGGAGACCTGAAGAAGCAGAAGAAAAACCGTTCACAAAACCCATCCCCCTCTTAAATATGCCATTGTCCGTTCTTTATCCTCGCATGTCATCATTAGATGGGCGTCAATACTCTGTCACCGGCTATCCTTCGGGTTTCTTGAGAACATTCTTTTCATCTCGCTGTCTAGTTTTCCCTCCCACTTTCAATGGCCTAAATAATCCCTTTACACGGACATCTTTTTCTCTTTGGCCCGCCATCGTTTCGATTGAGTGTAAAAAAGACGATGGCCAAATCATAGAGCCTTGAGGAACACATACGGCCGTAATCAACAAACTGTTTCCCATCATGGAGGGCGCAACAAAAGAAACCAGCGGGATGCTGAAGTCAACTGTGGGGTGATTGTCTTTTTTCTTCCCTCGCTCACTCCTTCCCAGACTGCAACAATCACATTTTTTGATCATCTCACCCGGCATCCTAAAAGAAATGTAAAGAAAAAGAAACGAAATGCACAAAAGCCGCGCTCCCCCCTCTGAGTTGTTGATACTATTGGTCATGTGTGCCTCGTGTCTCTGACGTCATCTGCGGCTTGACGAATCAGAGCAAGGCTTTAACAGTGCCGTTTGTGGATAGACGAATCAGAACAACGCTTTGGGAGTATCATTTTTGGCGCGATTTCGGAGTGTTATTGTGTTTTGCGTCAAAGGACGGCGACATAAAAGCACTTGCTTCACGTTTTCCTACACGTTGGCTTTGATTGTGTAATACTGTATGATTTAACTTAGGGTTCTTGATCATTATTTTCGAAGATTTGTGTTTTTTGTTGCGTTGTTTATTATAATTTCCCTCTAACGGCGTAAACATGGTCTGTTAAAGTTGTGTCTCTTTTGTATTTTTAACCAGTTTTAGCAATTTGAATAACGTAAGGACACTAAACAAATACCATTGTGGGATTAATTTTCTTCTATTTTTTTTTCGTGTGTGTGCTTATTTTATATATTTTTCCCCATTACAACAACAAGCATTTGTCCTTCAGAGTCCCTGCATGCTATCCAGCACTGTTTACTGTTCCCATAAGTGCGCTGCTGGGGGGTCCGGTCCGCCCGTTGCGATCCCCCGCACAGCCCCACCGTAGATACGTAATTGGTTAATTGTTTTCACTTCCAGGCCCAAACTATACAGTTGGACGCCTTATAGCTTTATTGGCCTTTTTACTCCAGCCATGTTGTAGTTCCAACCTAATAGCAATATCCGTAAAGTAAAATACACACTTCAATTTGAAACCTCATTTTGTTAAAAAAAAAAAAAAATTAAAGCAAGAATAATATTTAAAATGTATAGGTGTTAAATTTGCATCTGGAATAAAAAAAAATAATAATCTTGGTTTAATCCATACAGCGGCAATGAGAGTGGTAATTGGGTAAAACTACTGGGAAAAAACCTAAAACTGCTAATAGAAACTTGAGGTTTTGGGTGTCGCAGAGTGGACCCTTGCGCCACTCTACTCAGACCAATATCATACATAAAACCCAGACACAAGAATGGAACACAGTGACACCAGATTAGAAATAACAAAGAAACTACAATTTAATAGAAGTACCCCACAATAATTTAGCTTTAATTAATTAATTACATTGTAATTAATTCTGTACCTGAGTTGTGGTGGTTCTGAAAAGAACCGATGATGGGTGTAGCATCCCGACAGTTCGATCGGTATGCCCTTATGGTCTTCAAACGAAATCTCTGTTCATTATTTATATTAATTTTATCATGTGATGAAACAACTAGGGATTTCTGCATTTTTCCTCGCGAAGTGTTGAGTTTCTTGTTACAATTATGGCCATTTTAGTTATTTATCACGTGTACAATTTAACATGTGTAATTTGGATAGTGTTTTGACTTGCAATCTTCAATTAAGATTGGGTAGTTTGAATTTTAAAAAAGATCAAGAAGCCCGAATATTAATTGAGATTGTGCACACAAAAATATCTGTCAAAATATTGATCCATTCACTTGAACAGGATCACCTTATTTGAGAGTTTTTAGATTTTAACCTTTTTTTTCCCCGTACGATTTACCGGTTGCTTTATATACTAAGTTTGCGCCATGTGGACATCTTTCATTATATCACCGCCATACCGCCGTGCAACATGTGCTCTCATCATCCCTCCCTGCCCACCAGCCACACTGCCCTACTTCTGCGCCTCTGTGCGTGCGACGACGTAGCCTGGCTCATATTAGTCCCCCTCTGGGCAATGCCCACACTCGGAACTAAAACAAGAAAAAGGGCTAAGAACAGATGTTGAAGATTAAACGGAATTTATGCATTTCTTTTATGCATCAGGGGATAATATTCATTTGGGTCTTACCCATACACCGATGTGTGTTAGCAATGTATACTCAGTATTTGCACGAGGTCTGTGTGGAAAAAATCACAGGCATAACACTCGGGTGGGATTCGAGCCCACGACCTTTGTAATTCTAGAGCAGTGTAGACTCAGTTTCTACCTCAGTTTGGTCTTGGTTTTAATTTATTATTTAAAAACAAGACAGCATCATATTTCTAAAGAGCATCTTCGGCATTGTACGCCCCCCCCCCCAGTTGCATGAGTAGTTCCTGATTTCTAGCATCAACAGAGGGCAGTATTTGAGTAGTCCCCAGGCCATGACAGCACAGTTAGCCATGTGACATCACGAAATAAATTTGTCATATGTCCCCCCCCCCTCCCCACAAAAAAGTTGGAATACCTTGAATTCTACACACTTCGAAAAGCTGTCTTTGAAAATAAAGAACGACGTGTTGACAAGTGTCATTTCGATGGGGGCTTACGCTTCGCAAAGCCCCGTAACAATAATCCCCCGACTGTGTTTATTATTACGTTTTTTTTCTTCTCTCCCTTTTCTCGGACTTCTTGCGGTTGTTCCAGTTCGAAGATGCCGTACGTTAACGGGTGCTTTTAGAGCCTGAGTGGGTGCCGTCTGATGGAGAGTTCGGACATCTTGTCCCGTCTTTCAGTTGTCTTCTCCACATGGCAATATACACGTGCTAACTGTTTCAATTTCTTGTGTTTTTTCTGCTGCAATTTTTAGTTCCGGAAGAAACTGATATCGCAAATGGAAGCAGGCTTTATTTATTTTTTTAGAAGAAAAAAAACCCCTGCGAACTCGTTATTAACCAACGGTCCCGTTCTCCATGCAACTCTTATAAAGTAACACTACGTGTACAACAAAAACCAGGCCTGACGACCATGTTCCCATTCTCGCATGGCCAGGTAATAACCAAAACTTCGGAATTCACTTTATGAAACCTCAGGAAAAATGAGCCAAAAAAAAACCTCTCCCCTCAGCAACTAAAACACACGTTTTATTTGTAAGTGTTTTATTTTACTGTCGCAAAATAGCTGAATATAAGTAGGCCTACCCGTCCAGCGGCCGTCTGAAGTGGTATGCCAAAATCACTCTACTCAAACACAAGACATTTTTACGATTGTCTTAAAATATTTAAGTTTGACATTTTTTGGAAGCTTGTATGCAGTGTATAGAGTTTGAATGTGACCAATAATATCTACAATCCTTTCCACATTCTTAAACGAACTTCACGATATCAGAATACACCCCTTTCGAGCTCTCTGGGAGCATACCCACACGTATACCCGAGATCAAGTTAAAACTGCATACTTTTTTATTTTGTTTTACGACGCGGCCCTTCTCATTTTTTACGACCGCTATAAGAGCTACCACATCGAAACGCTATTTTGGAAGTGTTAAACATGATCTGCACGGTCGAGTTAATGTAAACACGCCATCTTTCGACACAAAAAAGTGTGATTTTTCGTGTGTTTTGGCGCAATGAAAATTCCTGGACATGTTTTGAGACTTACGAGGAGAGTCGAATGTTTTTCCAGGGTCAAAGGTGAGGTAGACTAACGTTTCGAAGGAAGATGTGGTTGTTTTATGAACATGAACGCATGCATATGTTTCAAAATTAGCCCGCCATTTTGTTGTGGAACTGGATTATTCATATGAGATTAAAGACTAGTAGCGACTTCGCAAATTCATTACTGCATATTCATTAGGAACACCCTTTTATATATAACCATGACGTGGTACCTCAAAGGGATCTTTTCTTTAAAATGTTTTTTTAGATCTTGAAAAAACAGTTCATGAAAGAAGGTTGTGTGTGCTTTGACGTGTATACGCCTCTCTTAAAGGAACACGTTGCCTTGGATCGGACGAGTTGGTCAAAACAAAAGCGTTTGTAACCGTTTTCTATAAAATGCATATGGTTGGAAAGATGTTTTAAAAGTAGAATACAATGATCCACACAAGTTTGCCTCAAAATTGCGTGGTTTTCCTTCTACTGTGCGAACTAACATGGTCGGCCATTTATGGGAGTCAAAATTTTGACCCCCATAAATGGCCGACGTGTTAGTCGACAAGGTAAAAGGAAAACCACGCAATTTCGAGGCATGTTTGTGTGGATCATTGTATTCTACTTTTACAACATCTTTCTACCCATATGCATTTTATAAAAAACGGTTACAAACGCTTTTCAAAGACCAACTCGACCGATCCAAGGCAACGTGTTCCTTTAATACTTATGCATGACATCATAATTTTCACCCAAAATGAGGCTATGGGCGCACGCTCCCCATCACTTGCCGTGGCTGCGACCATCGCCTCGTTTTGAGTTAGCATTGTGACGTAAACCTCATGCATAAATATTAAGAGAGGCGTATTATCCCAGCTCTTAGTTTTGCAGATGAACCTTTATTTGATACCGGTTCGGCGGTGCCAAATATGGACATACCACCATCTCCTTTCGATTTTTTTAAAAAGATAATACACTCCTGAAAATCTGATAAGCTCTCAAAAGTTTGTCATTTCAACCTTAAGACACTCCTGCACGGGAGTCAAATCCATTGTTTACGCCGTCTCACGGATCACTGGTTGTTCCAACCCCTCCCCCGATCATCAGTCAAAAACCCAAGTGCCAAGCAGCGCGATCACTCATCGCTGCGTCGTGGGTCTATCGCACCGGACGAACGGGTCGGACTCAGCTACCGTGCGCTGGGTCTGGTCGACACCTCGGAGTACGTGATGATTAACATTCACTATACACAAACTCCGCATAAGAGGAAATACCAATATTTACCGGGTTGAGAGGTAAAAAAAATGGGCGGTAACTTCTGCTGTGTGATTTATTGACATTTTCGTCCGGTTCCCAAATTGTGGATAAGAAACTCACTATCGTTTTTTGTTTATAACATTTTTAATAAATGATCTAAGAACACGAGACAGAGTTGTTTAAGTTATCAGTTTTTATTTATTTAACTTTTGTTTTATTTGAAAGGAGAGCCTAACATAAATCAAGGCACATGTTTATTAATCTGTATTATTTTGTGGTACGAATTTAAGGTGTTCAGATGGTGCCCTTCTATACATAGATAGCCCGGCCCACGTTTGAGCAAATGCAGGCTGTTTAACATTGGTGGCAGCAGATAGCCTAAAACACTATTTTCATTCCTTTTCATTTAGTGAGTAAAAACAAATTTAAATCGATGTTCTTGGGGTCAACCATCTTGAGCTAAATAGGGGGAAACATAAATCGACAAAAGAATTCTTGTATTTTCGTCCAATCCTGAATAACGAGCATTATTCTATGAGCCTGAGTTGGGAGAAGTCCTCAAGGGATTGACTTGTCTTTCATTCAAAACAAAACCACCAGAAAAACAACCCTGGGGATGAAAGATGAAAGATGCAAACAGGAGGACGGTCACCCTTAAGGTTTATGTAAGACTTCCATAGCCCAACGGACCTCATTACTGTGTCAATTATTGTTATTAAGATATCTCCCCATTGTTTATAGGTCATCTCCGATTGAAACACTGAACCATAATCATAATCAAAACCCCTCTTTGGGTTCACATTATTTGATATCAGAGGGAGGAATAATCAACCCATCAAAATCACCACAAACTCTAGTTTACATTGTTATTCATCTTCTGCTTTTTCTTCTTTTTAATTTGGCAACCTATTGGCGTTTATTGAATTCTTAAAATATCTCTATTGTTTATATCTTAGATTGAAACACTACAGTTTTTATGAGAGAGATTGGCTGTTGCCAGCTTGGTGTTTGTATGTGTGGGAGTTTGCTGAGTTCCATTGATGGGAAGATCATTCAAACAAACAAACAAACAAACAAACAAACAAACAAACAAACAAACAAACACACATAAAAAGATATTTAAAAAAAATCTCGAGTAGTTTATTTTCTTTATATAACTTTTCAAAATAACATTGATAGATTTATTTTAAAACTAAAACTGATACCCAACTCCACATCGCTGTGCGTCCCCTTCAAAAGTCAGACCGTCTGGCAGCCACATAGCACGGGCTGGAACCTAGCTTGACGTCCCGTTTATACACTTCATGATTATTGATATTTGAAATGTTGATCTAAGACGAAATAAACACTCCAACAACAATCGCTGACATCTTATACTCTTCGTATAAGGCCGTGTCCGAAACGACGACTTCGGCTACAGCTACGTCTAGATCAGCGCGTCTACCAGTGTTGAAGAATAGGCAGACGCGCGCGATCTAGCCGTAGCTGTAGCCGAAGTCGCCGTTTCGGACACGGCCTAAGTCTCCGCAAAGCGACATCAAACCGTCGTATCGTTTAGGAAGACTCGTCGCTCGCTCGACACAGACAATACGGGCCCAATTTCATGGAGCTGCTTATTAATATTACAAACAGAAAATATTGCATAGCATTTTTGTTTTGCTTAGTAGATAAGAGCACAATACCAGTCATAGATTGTACATGTGATATGGTAGCTTGGCTGGTAACCTTATTTTGGTAAGCATGTTTTTGTTTGCACGGCGCTTCCATGAACTGAACACGGAGCCGGAGCCTAAAGCAATGGCCCAGACCGAGGCTGGAAATGGCAAATAGTTATAGTGTCGGCTTGGTTTGAAGGAAACAAAACAGACTCTGACAGCCCCACTTTCACCAATATGTGTTTAAAATGGAAAATGACACAGCGACTTCAATGAGGATAATGGCGGCTGGCCCACCGGGCTCGTAGTTTCTTCTCAAGCCGTTGTGACCTGTCGACAGACGCGGTCTCGGCGAAAGACACGTGTCCCTCATTCTATGTTGTCACGTTGCAGCATTTGCTCCTTGTGCCAAAATGAAAATACCCCAGGGTTTTGAGGATTACACGCCGTATATTTCTCATCGGACTCGATGCAGCCCCTTGCTCGCCGACTTACCCGTTTTGGTCTTCCCCGGTTTTTTTTCTGTACTTCAAAATTGCCATTCTCAAAAATATTCGTAATCGATTTACAAAAACAAAATTTCCAGCATTGAAAAGCACTGTCGACAGTGGCGATTTTGTCAGTTAGTGATTCAATGGGTTTTTAAAGTTAGTGATTCTACCCGTTTGTAAAGTTGATTCTGTTTGTAAATTTGTAAAGTTAGTGATTCTTTTTAGGTCTGTAACCTCGGAATTCTGAGGTAAACAGTGCATGCCACGATGTTCGAGACCAGGATAGATTTCGATCGTACTATTACGTGCATTTTTATTATCGTTGTAAATTCTCATTGACGTTTGCAAACATTACACACCAATAAAAACTACTCGAGGTGTCTATGACATAGAACAGAAAATTTAACATATACTGCAGTTGAGGTTGTTTTTCCCCGTTCTTGACAAAACAAGATATTGGAAATTCTTTGGAATCTTTTGTTCTGTTTGCTGGTGTTTGGTTGTTTTTGCCTGCTGTCATCGTGTTCCCTATGTTCAATAGCTACTTCGAAACATGATTATGTAAAGGGTTCTGTCTGTTTGTCTGTTTCTCTGTTTGTCTGTTTCTCTGTTTCTCTTTTTCTCTGTTTCTCTGTTTCTCTGTTACTCTGTTTCTCTGTTTCTCTGTTTCTCTGTTTCTCTGTTTCTCTGTTTCTCTGTTAGTTTGTTTTCTTGTTTGTCTGTTTGTTTGTTTGTTTGTTTTTGTTTTTGTTTCACACCATCAGCTATGTTACAAAACAAAAACCCTTGCCCCAAAATGTGTCAGGACGACTTTGTATACTGAGCCCTTCTCAACTTTCCAAACCTCCAAAGCGGATCCAGCTGACATAGTAAAGTCGACAATAGACCCCGTAACGCGATACGTACAGGGGTTGGTCCATAGCATCCAGTCATAATCCGAGTTCCGTAGTTTTGTTATCCTTTCTGTCAAAATCTTGAGGGCAAAACCTTAGTTTCTGAGTTGTTACAAAAGGAAATACTTATGACTTTAAGTCCCCCCCCCCTTTCTTTTTTTTTGTGCTTGTGTAACAATTTCCACTTCTTGGATAAAGACCCGCGAACAATATTCTTTCCCCGTACGGCATGATGTTTAGCGGGCCGAGAGGGACTTGGAGCACCGGGGAATAACTGACAGATGCCCCGGTATTGTTCACAGCTTCGTCTCCTTAGGACGAGTTTGTCTATAAACGGCCGGTCTATTTTGCTAACCCTGGTCCCGGTGTTTTCTCAAGCTTAAGACCGTAACGGCCTTCTGGCTTGGGGCGGTGCATGGGTAGGAAGTCTCCTTGATGCTTATGTGACCCATTCATGAGTTGCTTTAAAAAGGGAGTTTCGTACATAATTAAATACAAAAGGCTTTCCTGTTGTCAAGACTGAGTCAACCGGCTTTGGCTACGTCTGTTTGGCCGTCGGCTGCTGCGATAACGCTGCCATTTACAGCCAGCGATCCTAGCCGTTTAGCCGCCCCATACCAAAGCCGTCAATTTAGACCCGGGCCGCCAAACCAAGCCGTATCCGAATTTTGGGGTGCCATTCATACTCACAGTGCCCGAGGTTGAAAGGGCACAGTAGTTTACCAATTTTTATTTAACAATCCCTAAAAGCTACGACCTTCAAATCGCTTTGATTCACAGAAAATGATGCTTGGTGCATGCTCTTTAGTGTATAGTGCACTAACAAAATTGAAATTCTCACCGTATTATGTAGAAAATAATAACAATGAGCGCCTTATGCAGGAAATACTGAATGTTTATTTTGAAAATCCTTCACTGTCAGATTTATTTTTCGGTTGAAGCGACTGGTTATGCTTTATTATAATATTTAATATTGTCTTTACCACTCGCGCCAAGTATTGAAATGGATACAAATAAATAAGATCGCTAACCCCTGAAATACCTGGGCCGCGGATGACGGTCCACCGTGGAATTTTGATGTCGCCTTCAATCTTTCGTCGCTGCCATCAAACAAAAAAACCATCTGCATTCCATATTCTGTGTTGGCCTTTTCTTTTATCCCTAAGAAGCTCTGGCAATATGTTACGGAAACTGGTTTAAAGTAAAGGGAAATAAGTATGGAATTGTACAATGTCATGGCGCAGCCATTTTGTTTTCTTTGCGTTGCAAATCCGCAAACGGAAACCTTGTTCATTTGACATGGTGTTATGACTGGTAACCCTGTTCTGGTAAATATAATTTAGTTGTGCTTAGCTACTTTTTGTGCTTAGCTAACTCTATGAAATTGGGCAATGAACCTAAACATTGTGCTTATGTGTAACCCCCCCCCCCCCCTCACGGCCCTTGCGTGAAATACTTCACCGCGAATTTCAAAACCTCAAACCTCCATAAATGGAGGGCTTTGTCCTAATTCTATAATATCAAATATCAGTGGTCAGCTTGGATACACGACGAAGGCGCACCACGCTCAAGCCAGCCAATCAGATGAGTTGATACAAACCGAGCTGGACATTTACAAATCACCAGTCACAACTCGAGTTGTCTAACATGTCACATTCGTCAGACGAGCCAATTCGTTCCTTCTCCTACTCAGATACTTGCTACACAGCCCTTCTAACCCCCTATAAAACCAATTTGTCAGTTCGTGCCTTTGTGCTCGTTGGAAAGGGAGAAATCACGTCGCCCCCAGATCCATTAACCCGTGTCCCTGTTGTCCTATTGCGCCGAGTTGGTCTCTTGTGACCTGGGGAGAAGGTTGATGTCCTCCAACGCGATGAGGAGAAAGGTTTAAAGGGACATAAAAGGCAACTAAACAAAACAGTTCGGCACTGTTTTAAGTTATCTGCATTGCTGAAAATATCTGCATTGAGGAAAACTAAAATAATGAGTTCTCCTGAAGACAAGCTCAGTATACCAATCGAAACGTCGAGACCACCCCGGTTCTTCGCAGAACCAACACATCTCCCCAAGGAGGTTCATACATAGTTGTACACCGGAGGTTTACTGTTTTCTTAAAAAAATATGAAACACTCAACGACTCGACGTAAAAAATAAAAACCTTTTATTTATAAAGTAAAGACCGGTTTGATTTATGAGGTTATGCTTGACGCAGGTACAGTTTACTCAGGTGGTGAAAAAGCCCTGAGGAATTGTTCATATTTATTTCCTCTCTCCCCACATGAAGAATTGTCGAGGAGAGTTTCTAGGGGGTTTGTAGGAGGACTAAAACTGATACCGTCGATCGGCCCGTGAGCCCCCACGTCACACAGCTCCTGTCCGGGGAGAGACCGTGAAACCTGATCCAGGGGTTAAGGTCAGGGGGCGGATTGGGAAAACTTAACCCCACTTCGCCTTCTTTGCGGTCTGTTTTGCCTCATACCCTTCCAACAACAACGCCGAGACCCCGGTATGGAAGATTAAATAAACTCAGAAACTCCCCTGTCTTAAAGGTACAGCTGGCGAACTTGAAGGTTGTCCCAACTCACCCTGAAAAACCCAAAAGCTATGCTGCAATGTCCTTTAACATTCTCGTATCTGTGTGAATAATGAATTTGTATTTCAAATATTTACTATAAATATATTTACACTATTATATTTACTTAAAGGCACTGGACATGTGCAGTACTGGTAATTACTCAAAATATTTTTTTTTTAAATGATCGTCTCTTACCATGAGTATAAGACTAAGAGTTAATAAATAATCATAGACTGTTGTGTATTTTTACACGAAGAGTGTGTTGTTTTTACACCATAAAACCACACGTTCATCAAACTGACAGTTTCAATGCGACTAAACAGTAAACTAGAAATAACAACGAAGGGTTAAGCCATTATGCCCTTGCATTTAGGAGAGTGTGACCAGACGATGTGCAGAGGTTTTATGATTTGAACCACGAACTAGCCCGTATTATTACGGGGTCCTTTAGAAGCCAACTTTCCCATTCACATGAAGGACTTTTTAAAGTCCTTAAAAGAAAGTACAGAATTTGGAGTCAATATGGTTTCAGTGTGAAAATTATATTGACTTTAAAGTCAGTGGACACTGTTGGTAATTACTCGAAATAAGTATCAGCATAAAACATCACTTGGTAACGAGTAATGGGGAGAGGTTGATAGTATAAAACATTGTGCGAACGGCCCCCTCTGAAGTGACGTATAGTTTTCGAGAAAGAAGTAATTTTTCACGAATTAGACCTCAAGTTTAGAATTTGAGGTCTCGAAATCAAGCATCTAAAAGCACACAACTTCGTGTGACAAGGGTGTTTTTTCTTTCATAGTTATCTCGCAACACCGACGACCAATCAGGCTCAAATTTTCACAGGTTTGTTATTTTATGCATATGTTGAGATACACCAATTGAGAAGACTGGTATTTGACAATTACCAATAGTGTCCAGTGTCTTTAAAACATAACCTTTAATTATTTTCTGAGCTGACTTAACTTCAAACCTTGACCAGTTTCTAAACCTAAACACCACGTGCACACCGGCCGTGGTTGCTCCAAGCATGGAGGGTAGTCTTCCTTCATGCTCCAAGTCAATTTCAGTAAATATTACATCCCTTATTGCCTATGGTCCGGAGGGGTGTCCCTCCCGTCTTAGCCATGGGGGCAGCAAGAGGTAACAACTCCTTGTTGATGCTGCCCCCTTTTGCGGCCCCTGGGGGTCATGTCCGAGTTGATGGGTCACCCGTGGTCTGAAAATTTTTTGATGGAATAGGATGGCCCCGGGATATGGACATCGATACCCCCTCTAAACACCATGGCCCCTACACGTGTGTAAATTATCGCTCATATCCCTCGCGAGTAAATAAAAAAATAGTATTCTTTACGAGGTTTGTATATATAATAATTTGTGTATATAAAGATCGCGTTGTCTTCGCACCATTTACAGGTTGACGTTTTTATTTGATGGTGTTATTTATCAGCTAACTATTTCATGTTTTAAGTGTCTTTGTGTGTGTGTGTTTCAATGCAGGCCTTTCTGTATGTTGTCATTCATCAGCCGTAGAGTTAACGTTCTCATTACTTGTATGGATGAACTGGGATGAACTTATGAGGGGCTCATTAACAGTGGGCAAGAAAGAGGCAAAGTTTGTGTGGAATTGCCTTTTTATAACGGCAATCATCGTGGAAGAAAAATATCTTAGATATGGACTTTTGGTCTTCACTTGATGTGTCCCAAAATTATGCAAAAAATAACAAATCTGTACTAAACAATTGGCTCAATATTGGTCATCGAGTTGATCGCTCCCCACCCATGACCCCAAATCGATTGACGTTCTCTGTGTGAAACTTCCCAATTGGTCATCGAGTTGATCGCTCTCCATCCATGACCCCAAATCGATTGACGTTCTCTGTGTGAAACTTCCCAATTGGTCATCGAGTTGATCGCTCTCCATCCATGACCCCAAATCGATTGACGTTCTCTGTGTGAAACTTCCCTCCACCTTCTTCAGCCCTGACACCCATCCACCCCACCCTACTTTAACAATATGCTGTGTCTGTGTCTCAAACCTTTGCTCATCGTAGCCACAATCTCGTCTACCTCCTACAAAGAGTCACCCAAACCATGGAGCAATAAACTAGTTTATTGCTCCATGCCCAAACCAACCATGTTATTAAGGTGCGCCGTTGTCCTTCCCTCTCTGCCTCCCCCTACTCATACACCCAATCACCCGAGTCAACCCCCCATCAATCGACCTCCTTAATAAAACCCCAGCCAAATCCCAGTACAACCCTAAAGAGTCACCCAAAACCATGTTATTAGGGTGCGCCGTGGTTCTCCCCCCCCCCTCCTTCTGCCTCCCCCACTTTTACACACAGTCACCCGCATCAACCCCCCATCAATCGACCTCCTTATACATCCCAGTCGGATCCAAGTACACCCTCCTCACTGAGGGTTGAATGATAGGGTGCCGTGCCTGGCGAGGGAGCACCTAGTCTTGGTGCAAGACGTTTCTCGTTTTCCTTTAGCGCACAGCGCGGCCACATCGACAGCCCGTGTACACTCACCTGACGTAGCCCACTCACAGCCCCGCGAGAAACGTCTAGGGAGCACCCCTCTGCCGCGCACCCTGAAGTTCGCTGTCGTCGCAACCTGCCCAATGTTCCGTCCAATTTACGAGCGCTCATTTCCCATGTCGAAAGGCAGTCCGCCAAACTCGACAACCCGGGGAAGATTTATGCCCGAGTCTCGCTTCCACTAACCGAGATCTCGCGTTATCTCGAGGGAGTACGGTAGTGTTTATTGCTGGTTTACGAACCCCCTCTCCAGAAAAACTTTTGATTTATGGTCGATTTGAATCTATGACGGATATAATACAGGGGTCGTGGCCAGCTAGGTGACATATCGCGATCCCATGTTTCGTGACAAAGTTCGGGACGCGTGAAATTCATTTTCTCCCAGCCCCCATCTGCGGAGTAGACGGGAGGGTCTCCAGTGGCCCCTTGCGTTTGACCTCTGAGGTCATGGGGTCAACTGAGGTCAGTGTTGAGATTGTGGCGGCTTTCACTGCCACTGACATTTTTCCCCGTTGATGAAATATGGTGTGCGGATTCATATCTAACAGGGTTTCATTGTACTGTGGAGTGAACATGGGGTTGTCGATTTGAACTTTATACAGCATGGGGGGGGGGGGTCATTGAGGAAACCTCAAGTCAAAGAGTGTTTCTTATCTCATTTCTGTTGGGATCATCTGTAAATCTCTAATTTGCACAAATCTTCCTCCAGCATCCTAATAAATCTTTAGAGTTGTGCCCACCTTTGTTGTTATGTTGACATAACTGTAACACGACTACAATCAGATGGGGGTGATTAAACATCACTACCTAAAATAACCTGAGTGATTTATTGTCAGGAGAATTATAGACGAATTTGATTTAAAGATTTTGAAGAAAAAGTTATTGACCCTATATAATTTATGTATTATTTATCGCAGCATCTTTTGTACAGGATTAAAAGTTTAGCAAAAGCTGTTTTACATCGTGGGGCAGAAATAGTGAACATTAAAGGACCACGTTGCCTTGGATCGGTCGAGTTGGTCTATAAAAAGCGTCTGTAACCGTTTGTTATCAAATGCACGTGGGTAGAAAGATGTTGTAAAAGTAGAATACAATGATCCACACAAACATGCCTCGAAATTGCACGGTTTTCCTTTTACCTCGTCGACTAACACGGTCAGCCATTTATGGGAGTCAAATTTTTGACTCCCATAAATGGCCGACCGTGTTAGTTTGCACAGTAAAAGGAAAACCACGCAATTTCGAGGCAAACTTGTGTGGATCATTGTATTCTACTTAAAACATCTTTCCAACCATATGCATTTTATAAAAAAACGGTTACAGACGCTTTTTATAGACCAACTCGTCCGATCCATGGTAACGTGTTCCTTTAACACCACACTTGACAAATAGAAGACAATAAATATTATTCCAAACTTTAGCACAAGCAATCTTATAAGATAGTCTGCATTTCTTGTATTAGTACCATGCCTTTCAAAGTACTGAAGACACTAAACACTCAATTTATAAACTGACTTTAACTACCATAATTCGTGGGAGCATGGTTTACGTCCCACTTAATACAAAAACGTACACAAACATCGTTACTCTTCGAACCCAACGTTTAGCGTGTTCGAAGTGTACAGACACAAGCATGTAGAGAAGATTGTTCGGTTTATTTTTGCGAAAGTTAAGTAAATAAACTGCCTCACATCTTTAATACAAACACCCCGCCGAATTCCACCGTACGATGCACCAGGCATTTCATTCGCAAACGTCGCCTAGACATCTGGTCCAACCTCTCGTTATTATTCCCTTTCCCTATCCTTCCCTCTTAGAATTTGTTTAGGAGACGTGGAGAGTGAACTTCTGTTTGAGTGTTTGTCTGTCTTCACTCGTATCTTCATCATCATTAATATCAATCAGGGAAAGAGGTACTGCTCCACATCGAGTCGAATAAACTGTGATATATTACAAGCTTCATGAATCTTGGGTCAGTTCTCCTGTTCGTTTCTTGATGGCGACAATCTCCCAATTTACTGTGGTTTGTTTCCATTACATCAGAAAAAGAGAAAATAAATCGAACAGTTCTTTTTTTTCCGTAATCTGAATATAGTTCAAGATCGACAGTTCTCTAAAGTTAAAAGTTTTTTTTGTTTTGTTTTTTGTTTGTTTGAGGTCACATCTTGTGTGTATCTACTTTCCATGTAGAGTTTGTTCTTAGAGGACTGTCTTGCTTTTTTTCACAGAACTGCAAAGATGACACCGAATACCTTTCACCAAGTCCGAAATAAACTCTCTTTAAATGTTGAGCTCTGTCCCTCGGCCACAAAAAGACCCCAAAACTTCTCTCAGCTCTTAAGACAACATACATTTTACACGATACGAAAACACCACCAAAAGGACCTTCAGGCCAAATCATTTTGCGGATTCCCTTTCCGAAAAGAAATATATCTCTCCGGAAAATAATCCCCCTGAAACCAAACAGTAGAAGACAGAAGAACAAAAAGTCCAGGGATATCTTCTTCGGGGTATCTTTCCTCCGCCCGGTGGGCGGTGGCGGGACCCCGGGTCCTCCCAGCGGTCTCCTGCTCTCGTTCGCCCCGGCCTTGTAGTAGTCCTACCGCACAAACCTCGGGGAGCATAACTATGCTTTGTTTGGATAGGTCTTGAAGTTTTTTCTGTAAGAATTTCTCTTCTGTTGGGGGATCAGATTGAATTTAAATACATCTCAGATGGTGATGTTGATGCTCTATGACGGGTTAGTCACCGATTTATGATAGTGATATTATATCAGCCCTGGTTCTTCCAGTATTATAAAGTAAAACTTTTGTGTGTGTGCAATGGTTTTGTGTTACGTTTCTGAATACCGTTCGCTGGGATGCATAGCTCAGCTTACAAAGCTCACTTGCTGTTACCCAATTTGTCCACACTGCGGGGTTGCCGCCCATTCTCTACTTACTGTCGTCTGCGGTCTCGGCGTCGTAGCATTCTTTATATAAACCGGAATCTCATTCTCTCCCGAAGCCTTCAATAACCCTAGTTCCTATTGGCCGGTTTTATACTTTCTTGCTGAGCGAGCAACACCGACGACTGTTTGGGGTGTACTATTAAACAAATTAAGTATGGTACGAAAGACAATGATTAAAAAAAGAGAGCATACCACTTGCTTTTTGCGCAAACCACAAAACGAAAATCTGCAGCCTGGTTTTCATCGTTGACGAGACTATACTATAAATAGTAGGCCTACATCACGACATCAAAATATCTATACACGAAACAGTCACCGGATAAGCCCCTTCCCTCAACTTGACTCATGTTCAGACCCATCTACTTCAAGACGTCCGTCAGACGGAAGCCGTCTCATCTTGGGACCTTGAACTTGATCAATACCATTAACCCAATTTCCTTAAGGTTAACAAAGTAATGACTTTTTATAGCAAATGTTTTGTTTATTTATAATGTTTTGATAGCAGTGTATCTATTTTGACCATTTAGACCACAGAGTTGAATTCGTGTATGATATAGTTACACTCTGAAAAACTTTTCCTACTCTGAATATTATAAGTACCGTTAGAATGTAAAATTGAGAGCCCCCCCCCCCCCCCCTCCCGCCCCCACCCAAGCTTGCATACGCCTGCAAAACCGTGGACCTCCTATATTGTCCCTCTTTCGTTTTTAACTTTTCTTGCAACAGCTTCCTTTGGTGTTGTACACGTTCTCGAACTGTGGACCTTTCCCAAACCGTGGTATAATTTTGTTTCTGTCGTGAATTTAAACAAACACCACGCAATTTCAATGGATGTTTACATGAATATTTATATTCTACTTCTAAAACATCTTTCCAACCATTCGTTTTATAACAGACGCTTTTTATAGCCCAAAAGCGCCCAATACAAAGGCAACGCGCCTCCTCTAACCCACCCTAATATCGATACTATTCAAACCGATAGCAACAGTATCGACTATAACTTACACAGACAGACGAGACTACAACCCAACTGCAACCCAACACCCCCACCAAGTATTTCAATTTTCTGTAATTGGATATAATTCTCGTCACATTACCTTCTTAGCATGCAGGAATCGTTTAACACCGTAGTGCCTACATGACCACCGTCCGGCCCGTAAAAACCCAGGCGAAGTCACGTCCCTAAACCCGGCCGGGCAAAACACGTGTGCGGGGGGGCAGGACCGAGGTGTATGGCACGATGAATATAGCCCCCGGTGTAACATCACAAATTAGTCATCATTTTGTACAACAAAATCTATGTTGGTTTTGTGTTGTTGTTGTTATTATTTTTTTTAACCAATGCAATTATGAAATTTGTATAAATGTCACGATATTATAATTGCCATTAATTTTATTTCAAAAGGGTTATTTTTGTATTGCAACATTGAAATGAGTGCAGGAATATGTAGATAGATAGATAGAACAAAAAACTCATGTAACAGTGTTCTTTTGCAATAATATTTAATCATAGTTGTTTATAGTTCATTTCTTTCATGGTTCCCCTTCCGTTTTAGTATTTTGTAATTTATGAATATCACTACCTCTCACAGAACATAAAAACAAATTTGAGACATAAGAAAGTTTCTCCGAATGGTTTTGAAATATTAATTTTGGTTTTTACCCATACACCGATGTGTGTTAGCACTGTATACTCAGTACTTTCCCGAGTCCTGTGATTTTGAAATTAGTATATGGCTTAAACACAATTACAACGGCCATAACTCAATATTGTGCATAGGATCCCTTAACTAAACATTAACTTTTACACTAATTACTGCGTTTTGAAAGTTTGGGGGTTCTTTTCTAGGGTGGGGTCACATTAATAATATTTCAGGTAGGTCCACCCGGTCGCAGACCGTTCACCCCGGCAGAGCCCCCCCCCCCCATACCCCATTATTATCCTCATTTTTATACCGACCATTGTGACAAGTTTTACCCTCTCTATAAAACAAATTCTCTCACCTTAATCTTTTCAGCTATACATAGTACATACACAACAACCATTTTTTGTCACTGTGGTTCTCGCTCTTGTGCAAGTTTCCACCGTGGAGCTTCGGTCCATCTTTATAGAGCTGAAAATTGCTTAATGTTTTTCTGCTCAGCAAAAAAAAAGCAGGATACCAGTCAAAGATTGTACATTTGAAATAGTGTTACGGCTGGTAACCTTATTCCAATAAGCGTGTTGTGTTTAGCTGTGCCAAAGCAGCTCTGTATAAAACAAACTTCAAATTAAAAGGGCGCTTTGATACGCACGAAAGATGCGGTCAATGTTTTACACAGTTAAACGCAAGTTTTCTTGTTCCGTTTCTTAACTTTCGCAGTTACCGTACCCCTGCTTTAAACTGAAGACTTTTTTGGCACTACTGCATCGTAAAAGGAAGTCCATTCTTTGTACCCGCAATGGAACCACAAGAGCGGAATAATTTCAGCATTTTTATGATTACTCTCGCGTGCTGATTTGACAGAAAAGTTGTAAAAAGAAGAGAAACATTCCCTAAGAACCTTGTATGGGGTAGTACGGGGACACCATGGTCACTGACCTAGCGAGTGTGCCGGTCAAAAGACACGTTCAACGGTACACTTTTTGGGGTGCTGCAGGCTATCTTAAAAAAAAAACTCGTACGCTAAAAACGTGTTCGTATAGAGAAATATGAATGAGTTGACAACTTGATGAAGTAACTGTAGTAATCGAGAAAGATATGTAAGCCTAATTTGCATTTCTGCATTATTGAAGAAATTTGTCCCCACAGGAGGTTGTTTGTTGTAGCCCTATTGAAGAAATTTCCCCCCAAAAGAGGTTGTTTGTTGTAGCCCTATTCCTAAAACTTGCGTAATAATAACACTAGTACCTTTAAGTTTTCATGTTCCTCTTCTCATTTTGACATTCTGAAATGTCTTCAATTCCAAGACGATCGACAAACCGCATTTGACCCACATAGCCTAGTCCACCCCTCTACAAAAATGCGGTCACATCAACCCCTAAAACACGAACTCAAGAAGGCCCTCTCAGACTCACCCCACCCCCCCCCCCCCCTTTCGAACAAAACAAATTGTCTCGTGTAGTTGATGACAAATTATTCTTGTCCCACTTCAAAACTTCTCTCTCTTCTACTAGATTCGGTTGTAGCTTTCATAGACCGAGATGAGAGTTGACCAGTCAAGGGCTCTGACTGGCCCTGTCTTCCCCCCGGCGCGCCGGCTCTAACCCGCTGCTGGCACCAGCAATATGTCGCCGTCAAGTGGGACCTTTCCCCTTTTCAAAATGGATATCTGTCACGTGCACTCTCCTTTTAACAACATGTTTGAATTTGGCGATGCCTCTCTACGACTGTTGCATGACGATATTATGGAATCATTTATTAACCGCGTCCCATTCTTTTTTCTTTTTTTTAATAGTCACAGTTTCTTATCAAGTTAGGAATAACCCGAATCAAATTGAGATAACTTTCTCATTTGTTTATTTACTTGGGGTGTTTTTTACTCTAGAACCACATCGGTGATTCCACTGTTCCCCTTAAAACAATAAACCCACAGAGAACAATTCAAGTGAAACAAACTTGTACTTCAACACTGCCGAACAGCCAAGTAAGTGTTTACAATTTAGGAAATATTGCACCAAAGGAAGTGGCTACAAATAAGTATAGTGCGCGGAATAAACACCAAGTTTAAGCACAAATCTAAACAAAATCTGGTTTAAAAATAAAAGTAAAGTTTTTAATAACATTATTCAAGATATTCCTTTTGTAAATTGTATGTAATTGCACTTTTAGATTAATTATTGTAGATTCTTTCAAGTATCTGACTCCATGGTGTCCCACCAAAATCAAGTTAGTATGAATTTGAATTTGTATATCTTGTGGCTCTTCACTGAAGTATATTTGCGCTGATTGCAATCATTGAGCTAAAAATATTTTAGTTTGTCACGCAAACCTAGTGTGGTTTCTTTCCCTAACTCCATCTCTATTTTTATTTTTGAACAAACTATTTCAATCTAATTACTATATATTATATTTAGACATCATCAGGACCCTCAGTATTGTTTTTGTGTGGATAAAATAAACTCATTTATTTTAAGGATTCGGAGCGAACGGAAGAGTTATTTCAAGCTCGCCCCCGCTCCCGTTATTGCTCCCGAAACGTCCGGCCATTAACGAGAAAAGACTCTGCTAGGGTCGAAACGTCAGACCATTAACCATAGATTTTTGCTTTTAGAGTACTGTACATGGAACATGCGTCGGTGAGTTTTTTTTTCGCTTATCCAAGCCGGCCAAGTTAAAAAGAAAAAAAGAAAAGAAAAAGAAAAGAAAAAAACATTCGCCCCTGTACCGTGCCATCAACCCTAGGCCCTTGCTTCTGTCTCCTCATCCTGTCTCGAATAAGATCCTCCGGTCGGGGAAGAAAGTTTGGTTTCGTTTAGACCTCAAGGATGTCCGGGCCGTCCGAATTATCCCCGCTCCGGAGCTCCTGACGCCCGCCCCCACCGGAACACGCCGCCGTATCGCGTCCTTCATCTGCAAATCAGAAACGTCCGAAGTCGTTACTAGAGTCCGGCTAATGCGCATTAGCGGTGACAGTCCGGGACA
The DNA here is from genome assembly GCF_032118995.1 of Asterias amurensis. Classification (NCBI taxonomy): domain Eukaryota; kingdom Metazoa; phylum Echinodermata; class Asteroidea; order Forcipulatida; family Asteriidae; genus Asterias; species Asterias amurensis. Next base: position 4,757,962 of record NC_092662.1, on the reverse strand, counting down.
GATTGGCGAATTGAATCGTTCAAGATGGCCGCCGGTGGCGCTTCCTTGTTTTAGCATTTCCGTTTAGCATTGGTGAGACAAATTGAATTCCTAATGAGGGTTGTGCTCTCTAGAGTAGCCTTCAACAGTAAACAGTTCAAGATTCGCATGTGATGTATTTGAAAAATATGCCCTGGCAGCTCGTCTGGTACCCTTCTCCGCTCGCAACATTAAGGTCCATAAGTTCGTTCAGTTCAAAAAGGCCGCTCTAAAATTAGGTGCTTCCATTTTTATCATAAGATTTGTATATTGATGTACACATGCCGTTTCTCGCAATGTTTTATACTAATAACAGCTCTCCATTCCTCGTTCCCAAATAAGTTTTCTGTGACAACGATTATTTTGAGTAATTACCAATGGTGTCCAGTGCATTTAAGTTCTAGTTTGAAAGGAATAATAATAATTAAAACAACTTGGTCGTAGATACAGGAGGCCTTGTTGCAACTCTCTTCATCTGTCTCTTGTTTCAGTCCCATTGCTACAATGACCGCGGATGGAACTAATTCAAAATGACTGCTCTGAAACCACAAGAAGGTCTAGCAAATCTAGCCTTCGATTGCTCAAACTCTGAGTGCAGCTTTCATGATAAAAAGCCTTGTAGTCTGGCTGCTCCTCTTAAAGGCGCTGGGAACGAATTGTCAAAGACCAGTACATTCCCACTTGGTGTATCACAACATATGAATACAATAACGAATTTGTGAACATTTGGACTCAATTGGTCATCGAATTCGCGAGAGAATAAAGAAAGCTAAAACACCCTTGTTGCACAATAAATGTGTGCTTTAAGATGCCTAAACTAATAATAAAAGACATCAGGCCTGAAGCTTTTTAAATATTTTTTTAGTGAGAAATTACCTCTTTTTCAACAACTACGACTACTTTAGAGGGAGACGTTTCTCACAATGTGTTATACTATCAACTGCTCTCAATTGCTCGTTACTAATTAGTAAGTAAGTTTTTATGCTTAACATGATTTTAAGTAATTACTAATAGTGTCTACATGCCTTTAACATCTTCAGTTGTAAAGTATATAGAAACTCACTGTCTGTAACCAGTTCAAGATGGCCGCGCTCAATGCTCCTTCTAATCAAATCCATGGACACCAGTTTAGAATAATTAACCATGTATGGATGTCAAAGATGACATTCGTCATTATAATATGCAGACATTCGAGACGGGAACAATTTCTGGCAGAGCCGGTCTCTGATCCAGATGATATTCATTAGAAATTGTTCCGGGCAATAATCCAACTTTCGTAGTGCATTCGCATACTTTGTCTTTCTCATGTTCATGTTTTGATTATTGTATGATAATTTCAGCCGTTGTTTATGGTTGCAAGAAAACTTGACAAAGAAGTAGGAGATGTGAGATCGCCTTAATGGGTTTATATATTCCAAGGAATACCATAAGTTGTATTGCGTGTTGGAGTTTCTGTTTGTTATCAGGTCCCGTCAAGGGAAATCAGCAAACTCCCAAAAGGGGATATAAACATCAAGCTTGCAACAGCCAATCTCTCTCTTACACTGGTTTGGGATTATGAATTGCACAAATCAACTGATTCAGTATTTAGACAACCATACTTATTTTAGTCAGTTTCGAAGGACCAAAAGTTGTTTGCGTGTGGGAGCTTTTGTTGTAAAGGAATGTTTGATTTTGTTATAATGTCAAAATTTTCATCACCGATCTCCGTACACTGACCATTGCAATTGATATCAAAGTTTGAGATGTGTTAAACACGTACCCCGAGGACACTATAGTGGCGCCGATGAGGGCGTAGTGGCCTTGCTGTCACTCGAAAAATGTCTGAAAGCCAGAAGAGGGGTCAACAAAATAGTGTAGCAACAGTGGTTTGAGTTGGTCATCCCAATCCAACAGGGTTCGAGTGGCACCGGGGGCTGTTTTGACACTTTCTTCGCTGGAAAAGTGACAAACACCCATTTACGTTTTTGGTGGTTTTTATCGAGCGTTAACGGTCACTGTGTTGACTCGGAACCGAATTCCCTTGACTGGAGATCATCTAAAACAAACAAACCTTGCGTTTTGGGGTCTCGATTGTGTAGCGCCCTCTGTTGGTTGAGGAGTTCCATCTGAGTGCCATGCCCTCTGATGTTGTGAAAGGGGGAAGTGAAGCAGCTTGTTATGATCATGGAGGAAAAAAGTGAAATATTTACCAATTGACATTTTACAGGCATGTATTTTGACACTGTCGAAAAACAAAAACTTTCTAGGCATGTATTTTCAAACTTTCTGAAACAAAGAGTCTGTCTTATTGAATACTCCTTATCCGCTAGCGCTTGTAAGGGCGACCCTAGATGGAAGTGGATGAGAGGGGGGCTCCCATGGGAAGCCGGTGGAACACAAAATTCAACCCAAATTATCCATAACTTGTGGCTTTTGTGTATTTCGTTTTACTGTTGCAGAGTTTTTTATTTTGGTTTTTACCCATACACCGATGTGTGTTACTGTTAGCACTGTATACTTAGTACTTTCCCGAGTCATGTGAAAAAAATATCACCGGCATGTTACTCGGGTGGGATTCGAACCCACGACCCTTGCAATTCTAGAGCAGTGTCTTACCAACTAGACTACCGAGGTTGCCCCGGTAGCTAGAGGCAGTTCGAATCCTGTTGCAGAGTTTCTATAATATGGAACGAATAAGTCAACGACCTATGGGCCAACAACCCGTATACCCCTTGTGTTATTGTTGAAGGGTTGTTTTTTAAAGATCTGTCCAGTCATTATGGGTGTGTGTTTCTCACGAAGCTCACTGATACTTACAGTAATTTGTGTCTGATGAACTTTGGGTTCGATGTGAACAAGTCAACTCTATTTATTTTGATGTTCTGTTCCCCAAGAATAGCGCACAATGCAGTTGTTTGTGGATGTTTTTATACCCAATGTTTGTTTACCATTTTATAAAGAATACAACGGTCCTGAACGGCAAGGTGCCGTCATGTCCCGTGTACTTATTCATTATACCTTCCAAATCGAAACACGTCTGTGAACAACACATAATTGTATTTTTTTGCTTGGCACCGCAAAGTAACGAAACAAAAGATTCAATCAGTGATTATTTTCCAGTGAATTAGCTCAGAATAAAGACACACAGAGTTCAACGACATTATGCTGTTTGTTAAAATCCAGTGTTACGATGTAATGGTATTCGATCGAGCGGTTTAGCGCCTCAAGCTGAAGCGGGACCAGTGGGTTCGGTGACGGCCCGGCAGTACCGTGCGAGCGACGCGTCCGGCCCGGCGACTTCAACCGGACGCTGTCCCCTTACCATTACCGGGGTTCTGTGAGGCGAGGCACCGCGGCGACTAGCCGCATTACACGCCCGATTTGGAAAACTTAATGGGCTGGGCACACATTGAACACGGTCGCCTGAATTCGTTTGACTTTTATTGAATGGTTATTGAAATGACGTGTATTCACGCATTCAACGCAGGTGACACGACATTGGACCTCGGGCACAAATTTGTTTGTGGTCAAATATACAAAAAAGTACATTTGTATTCATAAAAGGTCCTTTTTGTCCAGATTAGTCAGAAAACAAATTGATTCGTTTCATTTTGAAAGCTTGTTGACTTCATTCGAGTATTAGCTATCCATTCAGAGAAAATTCAGTCTGTACTTTGCAAAGGGGGGAAATCATTTGGAGACATCATAACATGTAGGCCTATATCACAGTTGCTTGCTTGTTGCTGTTGCGACGATCAAAATAAGCCTGATATGAAAGGAAATAAATTAATCAAAATTAGTAAACCATAGTGATCGTTTTTACAAACTAGCGTTTCTTGATGAAATGTCTATCCAGGCTGGTTGTTTGATTATGTGTATTCAAACTAGGGGATGTAAATTCAATTCCGCTTCCAAAAGAAATTGGTGCACCATGCAATCAAAATTCCTTTCTAGTGTTGTCGGCCTACCTAAGCTTGCCCAAATATAGACGTTACATTTGACGTCACACGTCGAGGCTCGTGAATTACGCCAGTGAGTGGCCTCTGCCCTCGGTCAATCCCCGTCCATCTTCACCTTTCACGTGCATTCATATTCAGAAGGAAGTGCTGCTGCAAAACGTCACTTCGGACCAATCAAAATCACATTCATTCAATGAAATCTTGTCCAATTAAATCACTGATTCTGTAAAACAGATACTTCTCTTTAACAGGGGCCCAGTCTAACTACACAGACATGAACCCCGAGCTTGCCCAAATATAGTGCCCTCTACGTTTGAGCATACCGCATTGACGTATTGACGAATCAAACAAGAACAGGAAAACTTGAGAGAAATAACCACGTGCAAGGTGTGGCGCCAAAATTATTGTTTGAAGGCCGTTTAGTCCGTGATATAGTTGGAGATGCACTTGACTGAAATTCGCTAGTAGTATAGTTGCAACTTCATTGAATTCTTACTTCTGTCATGGTTCATTTCCTCACGGACCGTGGAGCCCAAAATGCTGACATTGAAGGGAGGCCACATGTCGAGAGACGACAGGGAACTAAGTGGAAACGGCTACTAAAAACGACTTGTGGATAGACCACGAGACGTACTATCAACCGAAAAACATGTAGACATGAATAGACAGTGCGCCGGTTGAAGTCAGGGATTCCTGCTGGTTTTAAAATAATGTTACTCTTAATTGTGACTTCTTGGGGGAGATTGTAACATTTCGAAAGTTTGTGTTGGAAATGAAACAAGGAGTTCAAATGTTAATATTGTGTACTTTTTACAACGTTGATCACCAAAAACTAAAAACAGTGTGCGCTTCCCGCTGCTCAAATATAGGATCCAAACTGTCCCAGCCACCGGGCAATCTCGGTGGTCTAGTTAAAGACATCTGCTCGAGATTGACAAAGGACGTGGGTCCGAATCCCACCTTAGTTATGTGATTTTGTTTCTTCACAAAACTCGAGTATAACTCTTTGTGAGATCGGTTGTGCGATCTCTTGTAAAGAACCCATGGATAGTCATAGTTCCATAAAGAGATAACTCTTAAACAATTCTGTCTTTTTCTCTCTGTTAATTTCTCTAGGTTTGGGTGGGGTTGACGGACATCTAGGACTGGACAGCGACGGGTACATGTCACAGCAATCACAGCGTACGAAACGAATGAGAACGAGTTTCAAACATCATCAACTACGCACAATGAAGTCTTACTTCGGTATCAACCACAATCCTGATGCTAAAGACCTCAAACAGCTCGCACAGAAGACTGGTCTCACCAAAAGAGTTCTGCAGGTAAATGACGGTATTTTTATCGCCATTTTTTTTTTTCTTCAAAGTATAAGGGGCTTTTCCAAACCTTTTCATGGCGCAGCCGATAACCATTCATTCAAACCATACAACTTCGGATCGTAGATTAGTTTGGCACGCGATATCTTGCCCCGCATCTGTGTATGTTTTCCCAGATTAGTCAAGCTGATTGGGATTGCATCAGAAATGTTCAAGAAAATGTACAATTGCGGTAATTATTATTGGGAGAAGCATTGATAGGTTTCAATTTCAGTTTCAAAAAGTTGGCTGATTAAAAAATCCAAGCCTTGTATCGATTAATCCACTGTGCTCATCTTGTGTTTTGAACTTTTAAAACAAATGCACGCAAAAGAACCCAGTGTCGTAAAGAGAAGAAGTTCGTCTGGCCAAATTTCATAAAGCTGTTCAGCAGAAAATACTGCTTGACAAATTTCTTTGCTAATAAAAATGAGTGGAGCACCAGTCTCAACAATCTAAACTCTATGGAATATTGACTGGTAAACTGTTTTGCTGAGCAAGATTTTTAAGTGCTTAGCAGGTTTTCCATTTAAGTTGTCAGCCTGACCCACAATTGGTTCAGGCACCCTGACTTCGACTGTGAGTCAATTATGACTGTGAGTTTCTGGGTTGCGTTATTCTTTCTGATCAAGAAATCATTTGGTTTCAAATTGTCCTTCCTTCCCAGGTTTGGTTCCAGAACGCCCGTGCCAAGTATAGACGGAGCCTCCTTAAGAAGGACCCCAACGGTGACAAAGGCGTTGATTGCTCGTCTCCCCAGGGAGACATGACCGGTACCTCCGTCTCATCCCCGTCAACCAACGGCCGTAGCAGCCCGACGTCGACGACAGCGGGCGTCTCCAGCCTCCACGGAGGGTGCACCAGCGGCTCTGAGCAGGGGTCCATGATGGGGTCTCCGGACGACGATGACGACCTCGATGATGACGCCTCATTTACCTCAGAGGGGCTGTCCTACAGCGAGTTGAAGAACGCCTCCGAATTGTCCCCAGCCGTTGCCGACGATGTCCTGACTATATCAGCCATGCCCGCCCACTCCCCGAACAACACCCTGGCAGGGGACTGCCTGCCCTCACCGAACGCCCTCAGCGGCAGTGTCTTGAGAACTAATCTAATCGACATCTTTAACTGATGTAAATAAATTGATCCGTGGTCATACCTCCCAAAAACATGACGAAAATAATTTCCGAAAAACCTGACAATATTTCTGGTGAAATATTTCCTCGAAATTATCCGTGTTTGTCCATGTTCAGGGGGGAGGAAAACGGCCACCGTCCCTTGACAATATTGTACCAGCCCTGAACATTTTACCTGGCTTTTCATGCATTGGGTTGCTGCTGTTGTTTGTTGTTGCTGTTGTGGGTGTTGTTGTTTGGGTGTTTGATTTGTATTACGACTGAGCTCAACACCATTGCCTTGTAGCATATATTAAAGGTACTGGACACTATTGGTAATTACTCAAAATAAAACAAGCAATGGAGAGCTGTAGAAATTTTAAAACATTAACACATCAAAGGTGTCCAGTGTCTTTAAGAAGGTTGAATACAGTTCTGGGTTAACAATATTTCAAAGGACTTCTGTATATACTGTCACCTCCTGCCTCAAAATTAACTTATTATTTTTCTCGTGTGATTATTGATATTATTATCAGACACTGTCGATAGATGTATACTTTATTTACTGTACATTTCAGAGTTAATATTTCATTGTAGTTTTGAAGTATGTTTTGTTTGTTTTTGATAACCATTTATGGTACTCAGTATTAATATCTTGCAACTAAAATTGTGACCACAAGGTTCCTAGAAGGGATGGATCTAAATCACTATTCTGCCATTTTTTGGTCGTGTTTCCAGCGTTTTACCATAGCGTTTTGTTTTATTTATAGAGCAAGGGTCCAGACTTGGTTCTGCCTGCAGCTTACCCCTATTACACTGTAAAAACAAGTGTTTAGGTTCTGTAACAGATTTCGAACGCGTCAAAGGTTTTAGGTTAAACACTTAACAGTGTATATGGCCCATAAGTTGTGTTGTAAAGCATGGGTTTAAACATCAAGCTTAAACATTTGGGGCGTTTAGTTTGACGCATCAGCCGTTAACATTGTGTTTAGGAAGCGTTTAAAATGTCCTCAGTACATCAAAGTTTGCTAAACACCAATGTTTAAGTTTGATGTTGTAACCACTACTCAACAACACAACTCATGGGCCCTATGCACTGTTAAGTGTTTAACATAAACCCTTTGACGCGTTCGAAATCTGTTACAGAACCTCAACACTTGGTTAGACTTGCCGCTAGTCTTTCGTGCTTTATACACGGGATGCATCGCACGTCTTCACTTCAAACTCGTTAGTTAAGTACAGTGCACATTATGTTATACATTGTCCAATAGTGAACTTACAGAAAGTGATGTAAATTGTGATCCGTCCCGTAATGTAAACACAAAAGTGACGTATAATTATGCATTAATTTGACGACGTCATCAATTATTTGATGACGTATTAATTGCCTTTTGTTTTCCCAACAACTTCTGCTCAGGAAAAGAAAGCAACATGTTTTTTTAATCTGAGGAGAGAAAAAAGTGTTCTGCAACTACTTCCGTATAAACTCATTAAAATTTTAATATTAAAAAGTTAAAACTTTTGTAACAAAGAACGTCGTGTAAATAATATTTGTATTATTTTGTTTCTGTCAACAAATCCATTATGCCTATGCTGCTGCACTACACAGAAACACTTTGTGTCTTTTTCACTTTTTATAACCACTTAAGAAGTGCCATGACTTGGGCCCGAACACACACTCTGACAATACAATATAGCTTTGACGGTTGTTTTAAAACAACTCCCCCAAAGTTTTCCCTGATAAAACACCTTTGTCCCACTTTCTTTTGTGCACGTAGAATATTTTGTTGTTTGTTCTTGGTATTGTTGTCGTAATTACTTTTTCTTCATTTTCTTCACTGACTGGAAATGATTTATATCTTAAACATACGGATGAACGCGCTTTATTGGAAACAATTTGTGAATGTTTTGTTGAAGTTACCAAACGAAGAAAAATAAGCCAGTTCCTTGCTCTATGCTCTTTGCTCTATGCACCCATGTTGACTTAAACAGAACGGTAGTTCACCAGTGTACTAGTGTTCGTCGACTATTGTTTCTACTTTACGTTGACTAAAACCGTTTATTCGACAAATTGATTATTAATGGGGTTTTGTATACTCATTTGATTGTAGTGAAGTTGTTTTCATTGGTTTAGAGACGACGTAATCTGTCAAAACGGGACGATATTATCGAGTTTTTGTTATAATAAAAAGTATTTTTTGATCCCATAGTTATGTTCAAGTTATCTGAGAAAAATAACACTTGGTGTGTTGATGGTGTTCCGTGGATGCTGTATGAGACACTTAAGAAAAAAGACCAGTTTCAAGATCAATCAGTTCAAAACTGAATGAAACGAATTGAAGATCATAACTATTTATTTACAGGATACAGGATTGGACGGTAAGAAACATCATTGTTTTTTTACTATTGAAAGTATGAAAACTTTTACTATAGAAATGGAAAGAAAATTCGTTTAAATTTTCAACTGTCCGAAAGATGTTGACAAAATAGGGACACCGCCAACATAGGGCTAGATAGCTCAGTTGGTCGCCGGTGTCGCATGCGATTATGTCCTTTATGCAATACTATCCGGAGGACACTGTTGCATATGCAATAATGTCCGCCGGACGGTTTTGCATATGCAATCGTGTCCGCCCGGACGCTGCTGCATAATGCAATTGTGTCCGCCCGGACACATTTGCATTATGCAGTTGTGTCCGCCCCGTGCAAAAACCGTCCTTGCAGTAAACTAAACGCCCTTGGTCGACGGAACTTTTGCCATTTTTTAATAAGCTAAGTGCATGCCATGAATGACAAGGGAAAGTTCGGCCGTTGGGTATTTGCTGCAATCATAAAATACGTGAACACTATTCATGCTGCATACACGTAGGTTCAGTGCATGCACGCTCGCTAACGCGCGCACATACAATACAGACAGGAGCGGACAGTATTGCATGGTGGACACAATCGCACCTGACACCGGCACGGTAATCCGGAGGTCGTTGGTTCGAATCCCACTCTAGTCAATTCTTTGTTCAACCCCGATCGAAACTTAGTTGTATATAAAACACTTACGTGTACATTTTTTTGCAAAACAATACACATCGTTGTACAAACAAATTGAATTATTAATGAGTGTTGTTTGTTTTCACTTTGTTAGATTAATTATTTATTAATAAATGATATATTTAAATGAAAGGAAAAACACAATGGTGAATTGTTTTATTATTTGATTTAAAATGTTGTCTTTTATTTGGATTATGGGCGGGGAGGGTACATGATTCTTTGAAAATGTCGTGGATTCAAACATCCTTTCTTTAAAATTATGACACAACATTTGAATTTGTGGGGGGGGGGAGATTCCTGTTAAGGTTACCCCAAACAAAATCTTTATAACAGGTCAATTAATGGCCCAATCCTGAAAATGTTATCTTGTAAAGAAATGCGATCATTATTAACTGATTAACTTTCAACAGATATATTTGCAGCAACCTATTTCTATCAAAACCTTGCCTTTCGGGTTTGGAATCAAAATACAGCGCTATATATTTGAGTGTACATTCTATTTTCTCTTTCTATTGAAATAAAAGGGATACCATTAGTTTGCTGACCTAATTCATTTTTTTATACAAATGAACAAACCCTGAAAGTTCCCTCAAAAGCTTTTAAAAACTTCAAAACACCGCTAAACAAACAAACGGCATTTTATATATCCTTGGAATCTGATTTACGGAGCATTTTAAACAAAATATATAACACAGGTTTTTTTTACAAATATTATTGACAGAGATATTTGGACAGTAGTCTTGTACATACAACTTGTTACAATACTAAGGACTTGTTTATAAGCCCATACTTTAGAAACTTTGGAAGCCAAATATTGTTCCTGAAAAAATTTTTATATACGGGGACAACAGAGGACACAACTCTTGAATATAGAAACTTAAGCTTCTAGGTTTATCTCATTAAGAAATTTAATAAGTTAAGATTCAAGAAAGAGGCGCCCCTACCATAGACTGGTGCCTTTCCTAACCACCAGAGACCAAGACTTCATGATGGTAAGTGTTGGACTCGGACCGCAGTCTCTGCAGTTCGTCTCTCTCTCATCCTCAGGGAAATCCCGGAAAGAAGCTTGAAAGGACAGCTTTACCCACCAATTAAGAGCTCTTTCCACCCACAATGGAAGGTAAGAACCACATCAAACTATCTGTATCATTCCTTAAAAACCTTTACACTAAACAATTTAACTTTAAGGGTTCATCACAATGCTACAAACATCCCTGGGGTTTTTGTTGGGGGGGTTTTACAGACTATGCATTTTTGTCAAGTATTAGTGTGGCCTGAACTCCTCCGATCCCATTTCCTCTCCTGTATAATGTGCACATAACTCCTAAAACTAAAGGCCACGAATTAGCTAGCAGTGCCCACATCACTGGGCATAGAAATTGCCGTGGTGCCCTTACTCTGCTTTTGCTCTAGTGCCCGGTGCAAGCTTCTTACACATGCAGCCCGTATGCCCCTTCATCAAGTGCGAGTTGAGGCCTGAAAGTATGATGAGGTTTGTTGGGTTGTTCCGATATCGTCTTCATCCATGAACATGGGATTAATGTCACTTCACACAAAATATTTTGAATAACTTTAGACTATTAAGTAATAGTTATTAATATTTGGCCTCCCAGTCCGAGTCTTTCTGAATCCTTCACTTTGTATGCGAAGTTAAATGATGAAGGCCTATTCAATTAAGATGGTTGTTTTAAATATTTGCACACATACAATCATTCATCATATTCTACACTAGAGGGCGCACTTCAATTTTAACAGTCTACCATAAACTAAAATTAAGCCTCAAACATCAAGGAAATGTCTGAGGTAGCATTAATCTAACCCCTAACCACCCAACCCACCAAATTAATCTGTGTTTTATTTGCATTCGGTTCAAACTGATTACCTTTCTCTATGAACTGATCAAGTTGTGCCACCAGAATCCAACAGTTTGGATCTTGAGTTACCTTCTGGTGTTGAAATTTGTTAAAGTGACTGTGAGTAAACAATCCGAGTTAACTAGGTTAACACTCGATGTAAATTATAATTATATGGCCAACTACTATAACAAACAGTAACTGTTATAGTGTAAGTATTAAGTTGATAAGTATCCTATTGAACTCTATATGGTGATCTATGGAGGAGTTTTCTTTGCATAAATCCTTACTCCTTTTGATTTTCTCAAGTAATTGTCCAAATTTATTACCCAACACCCCATCAACTGTTTGTCCGATACATTTCAACACCCACCCCCTAGTTCTGCATTCTTAATTGATTCAGCGCTACATTTAACCAACCAAGTGGATATATGGCATTATTTTTGCTGTACATCAAAGTTGGTAGCAGCAGTTATTACTTAATTTTGCTTAAGGGTGTTGCTAAGGACGTCCTACACTTCAACGCACGGTGATGTGTAAATCTAGCTGGCCGCCAATTCGAACATGACCTCATGGTCAACAAATCAGAATCCAAAGGCTTGGGTGGATCATGGGTGGTTAGTGCGTAAAGCGCTCACCTCTCACTCTCACCAGTGGCCCTGGTTGAGTTATGCCATGGTTCTCTTCTTAAAAAAAAGTTAACCTCAAGTTAACACATTTTTGTTTAACTTTGCATTCCTCCCTTACAGGCTAGTGGGTCCGTATTTAAAGCCCTGTGCATGTCACTATTGCTTGGAGCCTATCCAAATTCAAGCGATGCTGGGGAAAGGGCTTTTAAAAAGAGAGCATTAGATGATGTGACCTCTGACGTCACTCGAAAAACCATAACATGATTCGCGCACATACCGCCAGGCAAAACCTTTGTGTGTTGGCAGCCAGCTAGAAAGTACACGCAATCTTACCATGACTACGCGTCTTTTTCTCCTGTGAAACATGACGTGTACAGTGTTCTGTCAACAGAGGGCTGTTTGAATGTAAACAAAGGTCACATCCTCTATGGGTAACTTTGTGTCAAGTGAGCCAAAAATAAAACAAATTTAATTTAGGACCCAAGTAGAAAGCAGGCAGTTTGGAAATTTGAATTTTCATATACTTTTAATTCTTTATTTACTCTCATCAAACACCTAGATTACATGGTTTTTTTTGCATAAAACATAAAGCCAGTAAGCTTTTAACACGCAATATGATAAAGGCTTTGCAGTCAATGAGTTCTTTACTGGAATTTTCTTTCCAAATCAAGTGTTTGACTTAAACTTAAAAACAGTCCGTTACAAAAGATAAGCTTCTCTCGGAAAACTGGTTTCTATAAAACAGCAATTTTTTTAACGAAAACCTGAACTTTTTTCACAACAGTTTGTTTTTACGTTTATCACCCAATACAAAGTAGCAGTCCAATCCAATCCAGCAACAAGTAATGCGTCAGAGGTCCAAAACAATCATTAAATTTTAACTTATGTTGTATTTTAATTGCACTTTGGACTGATGTGTGAAATTCGGTTCGGAGGAGTGCAAAAATTCATAAAGTGAAGTGAATGTTTTCCGATAATAATCTGTGTTCGTGTGTCTCAATGATACTGATATGTACAAGTCGTCATCATGATGCTTTCATGCCAGCCGCTTTCCCGTAATAATCTCTGTAGTTGTACTGAACAAAAGGAGATGACATCGGAAGCAAACCTGAAACAAACAAAACAATAAATAAATGAGGCAGTACTGAAGTGATGTTCACCACTGAAGACATCAACTCAAAAGATTGCATGTTATGAAGATGGCATTTTTAAAATTCCTCACAAGAGCCTGTGCAACAGCCCATCCCCTCCACCCAGACACTTCCACCCAGACACCTCCACCCAGACACCTCCACTCAGATACCCATACACCCTCAATCCAGGTACGACTCACCCAGACACTTCCACCCAGACACCTCCACCAAGACACCCTACCACCCAGATACCCATACACCCTCGACCCATACACCCTCCATCCAGGTACGACTCACCCAGACACTTCCACCCAGACACCTCCACCCAGACACCTCCACCAAGACACCCTACCACCCAGATACCCATACACCCTCGACCCATACAACCTTCATCCAGGTACGACTCACCCAGACACTTCCACCCAGACACCTCTACCAAGACACCCTACCACCCAGATACCCATACACCCTTCATCCAGGTACGACTCACCCAGACACTTCCACCCAGACACCTCCACCAAGACACCATACCACCCAGATACCCATACACCCTCGACCCATACACCCTCCATCCAGGTACGACTCTACCAGACACCACTCCACCAAGTAACTCCACTCCCAGACCCCCCACCCTGCACCCAGACACCCACCACCCAGACACACCTACCAACCCAGACACCCTCCAGCAAGGTATGCCTCATCCCAGACACTCCACCACCCAGATAAACCTCCACCTGACAAAGAGACACCCCTTAACCCATCCAACCCTGACCACCCCCACCCCCCATAGTTGAACCAACTTTTTGTTTTTAAACTCAACACCATCCGAGAAATGACCACTTGCTTCCATGTATATACACAAAATAAAAAGCTAGTCAACAAACAAGATGCACGTCCACAATACACAGCAGGGCATTGCTGCTAACTGCAGCGATAACAGACAGCAGTTGAAGCTAATTGGTCAATTTGTAGAAAAATAGATTGCAATTTGGAGCTCTTATTATGTACAATCCGTTGGGGGTTTCTGTGTTTCAGAAAGAATATTGATACAATAGTATAAAAAAATTGTGTGTTTTGTACCTTAACGTGGGCAGTAATTGTGTACCTTTGCAAAGAGTCTGACCAATGCTGATTGCTTTTCTCAGTGCAAGACTTGTAGCCACAAATTGAAACCCTGAAGTTTTCCAGCAAGATTCAGTTCTTAAAAAAACTTCTAACTTTACAACTTGTGACCCTCAGCTGACAGATCAATTTGTAGTATTTGATAGAGAAAAGGATAAAATCGAACCCACACTCTGCTCTTATCCACTCAGCCATTACTCACCACATAAAGAGGTTCAGTTTATAAAGAGTACACTCTGAAGTCCTGAATTTCATTTTCTGCTTCGAAGTTTTGTTTTTCTGTCCTCTAAAAACAACGCTTCTGTTTATAAATAGTTTATTTTGCCAGTTCAAAGGATCTTGTTATAAAAGAGTCATAAGTACATGGGTTCTTACCATATGCTTGGGCCTCAGTAACAGCTTTGCGGAGAATTTTACACTGTGCCTGACAAACTCCTGCCAAAAAAAGAAAAGGAAAGAATAGTTTTAAAGTGGTTGTCTTTTTTGTCAGTAAAAGTCTGGAACGCCTCTCAGATTTTTCCCCATTATAATATTGTTAATATTAGTTGTCGTTCTTATATTATTCCAAATGTGCTCCAAAACATTTGCGAACAGTAAAAGCACTTTATGTAATACACCGTATACATCAACTGACAAACCTGTAAAAGTAAGAAGTGAAATTGGCAATTTTTAAAAATTGTTTTACCTGTGCGTTCATCCGAGTAGACCTCGTAAGAATGGGGACAAACAAACTGCTCCAAAAGTCTCACATTCTGCGAAGAAAAGAAGAGGAAAATTGAAGAAAAAACATTGACACTGTTGACAAACATTTGGTGACAAGATTAACCACTCCTACTGTAAACCATTCCATGTCATCATGTGTTGTTTCAAGTTCCCATTCATGAAAACCTTTCCGTTATAAACACAACCCCTGGGGTGGATTTCACAAAGAGTTAGGACTAGTCTTATTTATCTAGAGTTAGGACCAGTTACTCGTCCTAACTTAGGAATATCCATGCAATTTGTATATCTCCTAGGACTAGTCCTAAGTTAGGACTAGTCATAACTCTTTGTGAAATCCTCCCCTGAGCTCCCGTGGCCTGTTACCTCTGGGAGAGGAGAGAAGCCAGTTATAGTAAAGCATTTTGCTCAAGGACACAAGTGTCATCATGACCAGGATCCGAACCCACACTCTGACTTAACCACCAGAACTTGAACTTGATGCTCTAAACCACTTTGCCATGACACCCTGCACCCTAGTAGGGATATTATAAGAGCCCTTTATCCACCCCGGCCACAGATAAATCAAACACAATTATCTGGAAAGCGATCCCACTGACAATATTCAAAGCCAAAGTACAGGGTTTGACCTTTTTTGGTTCTGAGAGTGAAGAAGGATCCTTACAAATCACTCGTAACACAAATTATGTATTTAGGTTCTCTTCTGACAATATGACTTTTAACACACCTTGTAATGAACGACCAAGTTTTCATCTCGACAAATAGGGCATGGATTGCCAGAGATAATCCGCTTCACTCCTCGCTGCAAATTAAACAAATAAAAACAAACAAATAATGAAAATCAGCAAAAAAACAGAATAAGTTCCCCAAACAATTTGGCATTTAGTTCTTTCCGCAAGGGTAAAAAGAAAACAGCAAAAAAACTTTCTCATAACTATTTTATATGAGAAATTAATACCAATACTTAAAATATATTTTAAACTCACCACACATCTTTTCCGTGTTTTCTACAGAGAGAAGAAAAATAAAAAATAAAAATTAATCGATCAGTGAATTGCTCCAAAGTGGGTGTGATGTGCTTGGGGCATTATTTTGTCCAAATGTCTTAACAATGTGTGAAAACTTATTGTAGTCATTTTTGTAAGTTGTGCGTTGTTCAAAACCTGCCTTTGACATATTTTTATCCTTAATGTATTGAAAGTTCGTTGTTGTCAATTTGAGATAATGAAAATAAAATTTAAAAATAAAACAAAACAGTTCTTTATCTCTATGTATTTCTTTTACTGGACAAAAAGAAGCAGTTCTTTATCTCCAGTAAATTGCCAACTGATTCAGTCCTTAATGCAACTGATCATTGAGGATTAAACAAATAATAATAATAATTGAAGTGCTACGTCATCAAACTGAGTAGGTATTTCCATTCATTAAGAACACTTCCACTATCTGTTCACTTCATTTGTCCACTGTGGTTTGCTAGCCTCCCAGTGGTTGTTCTCAAGTTGTAATGGCATCTGCCCAGTACATAGTCAACCCTCCTACTGACTAATCACTCAATATCATCCATCGTTGTTTTTGAATGACTTACCTTCGGTGCTACTCCGCCTTTGTGGTTCCTTCTATAATCAGCAAAGACCGGCCGTTTGCCATATCTCTCAATGTAATCTGGAAATTGGAATAGTCAAGGGAAAATACAAAATAAGGATAACTTTCCAAATGGCACCATCACTTTTTCACTCATCTTTACAAAAAGGGATATCTCATCGAGGTAAATTAGATACTATATTATTTTATATTGAATAAAAAGTGGTGGCGCCATACAGAAACTTTTCCAAAAATAAAGTTATTGGGACCTCACTTTCTGTTTGCACAATTCTCAAAATGTATTTTATCAGCAGGATACCTATTGTCATCATAAATATTTTGACTTAAGCCGTGTTCACATTGGACTAACGTTTTACCAAGACAGTGGTTAACATTCCAAAAGGGGAAACTTACCAGCGTCCGCACTTGGATTTACTTGACTCGGGTAAACTAACCGAGACCGTGGGTAAACTAACCGAGCTGGCCCCCTGCGTGACGTTGAATAGTTGGATTATCACGAAAATATTATTCTTCCATGACAAAACATGTCAGCTTCTTCGGGCCACAGACGGATGGGAGATTTAACCGAGTGGTCGCAACCGCATTGGACTTTCTGGCTCGGTTAAACTGACCTGGTCAATCTTCCTGGGCACCTTTGGCTCGGTTAAACTACCCATTCGGGTCGGGTAAATTACCTGGAGGAAAACCTCCTGGGCTGTTCGCATTGGACTTAAAATGGGTAAGTTACCCATTGGCTCGGTTAGTTTAGCCAGATTAAGTCCAATGCGAACAGGGCTTTAGGTGCTTGTTCAACTCTTTCGATTCTGGTCTTGTAAAATGAATTCTAGTCACCCAAACATTTTTAGCTACAACCTCGACTGTATTGTAGCTTTCCCCAAAAATTGAGCCCTGGGCCCAATTTCATAGCTCTGCTAAGCACACAAATTTGCTTAGCATGAAATTTCTTCCTTGATAAAAACAGGATTACCAATCATATTTCCATTTGTTGCATATTGCTTTTTATTTGTATTCAGCTGTTGTTTGTTTATCCTCAAAAACATGTGGAAGTTTGGTTGGTAATTCTGTTTTTATCGAGGCAAAAATTTCATGCTAAGCATATTTTTGTGCTTAGCAGCGCTATGAAATTGGCCCCTGATCTTCTTGTAGACCAATCAAAGTACTTTGTAATAGCAAAAGTTCACAGCCTTTCGTAAACTTCTTTTGACGACGAACCTTCACTCTGCAGATAAGCAATTCCTGCAGCGATATCAGCTTCGGTCAGCTCCTTTTTCTTGACGACACTAGGATCCTCCTCTTGAGAGGAACATAGTCTGACAAATGACAAAGGCTTGGCTGCACTTCTGAAATATAACTACAAGAATTTTCAAATTGTTTTATTAATAGTCGAACTAAACAAAAATAAATCAGAACATTTATTTGAAAGAAGAAAATACTGATATAAATGAAAGAAAACAATACATTTACGCTTCTACTTTGCGTTAAATAACCTTGTGGTGCAGAGTGCCCTTGATGGGAAGACTATCTAAACAAACAAACAAAACAAACAAACAAATGACGTTGCATGTTATGATTGAATGATGATTAATTGCAATATGAATAAATCAAGCAAGAAGTTGTGTGCTTCAGTGACAAGAAGACAATAAATTAGTTAATATTCTTTATCCCCAATGCAAATTTAACATCTCTTAATATCGTTGCGCGGTACCTGCTGCCAAAACATAGGATTCGAACTGCCTCTAGCTACCGGGCAACCTCGGTAGTCTAGTTGGTAAGACACTGCCGAACATAATGTTGTTTAAACTCAATGAGAGGCACATAAAATGGTAAATAATCATCTTGCATATTGCATCACCCCTGCGGTGTAATGAAATCGTCCAAGTACGTCGAAAGACAACATGGCGGATATTTCCGTTCGTTACTAAATTCGGGGTAAAAAATTAAAAACACTTTTTTACAGTTAAAAATACAATTTTTCAACAGTTTGAATGTAATTGAGGTGCATATGACTCTTGTGCATATATTTACCGGTTAACTTATGTTCAAATGTTCTGAAAAGGTGCGTTTAAAAATTGTTGTGAGGGGTCGTGAGTTGTCGGTATTTAGTGCGACCCCTCCTGACTGATTAAATATCGATATAAACAAAACTTTAATCACGCACAACTTTCCTTACACGGACAGCTGTACTTGTTAAATATGTTTAAAATACTTACAGAGCTATTGGCATGAGAGACACATTGTAAAGCAGGTTTACAGCACACAGTATTCGTTAAAAACCCACGAATAACGAGTGGAGATGCGATGCAAACTCGTCTGATGGAGGCCGCCATGACAGTTTTTGTTTACCCTCGTTCGATAAAAAAAAATATTACAAGATATTTACTTTAACGAAGTAGTTGAAATAATTGAAGACTGCTGCGAATTTGTAAGTACTCAAAATGTTTAATTTATTTTGAATGATTTAAAGGAAATAATATAAAGGGGAAATTTTGCAAATTTTAAAAAAAAAATAAACAATGTTATTATGCCTCAGTTTAAACCTCTATCTTACTATTAATTTATACCTCAAAATGAAATCGTAAATATTTTGCTCTTTTATTGCAGTTACTAAAAACATAAAACAAAATAGTAGGTAATACACATTTTTAAGTGCTTATAAAACACATGAGGTTTTATATTAATGATTTATACAATATTTTATTATTTTTAAACGATATAAAGTTAGAGGGTCAGCTTTATTTTCAGGGCGTCTCTTCTGACGTCACGCACAACTCAACATTTTACGATAGCGCATGCGTATTCAATTCAGTTCTGTAGTTTTCATCCGACGTGGGCCCGTAACGTTGTCATGTTGAAAATATTGAAAGTCAAAAATCACCTTAGTTTTGCAAATCCAGCTTTTCAGTTTTACATTATATGACCAGTAGTGTCCTATAGATCACGAAAACTGTTATTAGGCACACTTTTACAGACAATACAATGGCTGTTTTAGGAGGGAAATAGGACGAGCTTTTTCGAGTTAAAAGAAAAAAAGATGGCGGGTGTCAGTTTTGTGAAAATATGTGAAGGAGGTTGAGTCAGTCGAAATCCATAATTCTTCGGGAAAAAAAATCACGTTGCCCGCTGTTAAATACCAAACTAGTAAATCATCAAAACACTGTATGTTCTTGAGCAACTACAGTAGTAAATACAGAAATCAAACTGTTAATGTATCTGTAAAAAGAAAGGTTTTTAGTCGTCGTGCTCGATGTTGAAGTGCCATCCAGACTACCTTGGACTGTTGAAAAAAAATGTAAGTGTAACTGCGCCGTTTTGCGCTAAATTTTACCTATTTCTTTATGGAATTATGACATAAGTTGCTGTGCAGAAGAACCAGTAAGTATTATCAACTTAATGTCTTTTAGATTTTGCTTGATATTCTTTATTTTCAGGTGGTAAATTTGATGTGTTTCTTCGACCATTTTGTTAGATGTTATTCAGTATTTTACGCACAAACACTCGGTTGTGCGTCCATTGTATAAGCCCGGAGCAGGCTGGCTGCAGAGCTCTGGCACGTAGAGTGCAATGTGTGTGTGATGATGAGAGCGGCGTAAAGGGTGCCATTGTACAAACCGCGCCTGTTGTGTGCTGCTGTACAGTACTTTGCATAAATGATTGACAGGTTGTATGTTGACCACTCGCTTTCATTTTTGTGCATCATGGATGTAGTTTTGGGCGGAGTTTATGCGCCTGGTGCTTGCAACTTGCAAAGTGATTGGTTAAACTTTTTATTTATATTTGCATGGATGGTTAGTAGTTTATGGGAATTATGGTAACTATCTCTTTACTAATGTTTTGCATTTTAGTTTATTTTTAATCAAAATGAAAATATTAAAGCCACTATACACTTTTCGGTACAGAAAAAAAGAAAAAGTTCACAGATTTACAAATAATTTACAGGGTTTAGAGAAGGTAATGGTGAAAGACTTCTCTTAAAATATTGTTCCATAAAATGCTTTACTTTTTGAGAAAACATAAAAACAATATCAATTCTCGATAGCGAGAATTACGGATTTATCATTAAACACATGTCATGGCACGGCGAAACGCGCGGAAACAAGAGTGGGTTTTCCCGTTATTTTCTCCAGACTCCGATGACCAATTGAGCCTAAATTTTCACAGGTTTGTTATTTTATATATAAGTTGTGATACACGAAGTGTGTGACTTGGATAATACTGGTTACCGAAAGTGTATAATGGCTTTAATAATAATAGCTTTTGCTAAGCCTTTTCACCTATTTGACTCCTGAGAAAGTGAAGAACAGATTGAACGTTTTTCAACGTTTTTTTTTCTATCAAAATTCACATGAGATGAACTATATCATGTCTCTAGCGTAAAACAAAACACTATAAAACTAGTAAAGCCTACACAATCCCCACAATGAATTTTATTTGTCACTTTTTATATAACCAATTGGATAACTTTCCGTATGGCGCCACCACTTTTTCACTCATTTTTACAAAAAGGGATATCTCATTGAGTTAAATTAGATACTATATTATTTCATTTCGAATGAAAAAGTGGTGGCGCCATACGGAAACTTTTCCAACCAATTTATTAACCCCATTCTCTTTGTATTTTCATAATTGCTTTTAATCCATCCACCCGACCTATCAAAGATGTCTGATTTAAGGACTTTTTTTTTCTTCACATCAAAACAATTGCATTTTTTCAGTTAAAATATTGTTTTTTTTGTCTTTTGTCATTAATAATCCAGATGAGCTTCCATATTGATTAACTTATTAATTTTTGCAATTACACTTTCTTTTGGATATCGTTAGTTGATTATGCTTGCTTTAAAGGCAGTGGACACTATTGTTGGTAATTACTCAAAATAATTATCATCATAAAACCTTTCTTGATTACAAGTAATGGGGAGAGGTTCATAGTTTAAAACATTGTGAGAAACAGCTCCCTCTGAAGTGACATAGTTTTTGAGAAAGAAGTAATTTTCCACAAATTTGATTTCGAGACCTCAAGTTTAGAATTTGAAGTCTCAAAATCAAGCATCAGAAAGCACACAACTTCGTGTGACAAGGGTGTTTTTTCTTTCATTATTATCTTGCAACTTTGACGACCGATTGAGCTCAAATTTTCACAGGTTGGTTATTTTATGCATTTGTTGAGATACACCAACTGTGAAGACTAGTCTTTGACAATTACCAATAGTATCCACTGTCTTGAAGAATTACGTAATTTATAATCAAATCATTTAGGAATTTATGTGATAGGGCAGGCATGAACTGACATTGAATCATATATTTCAATAAATGGTTAATTTGCATCGGGGATACAAATTTTAATTTGGTTTATTTTGGCATTTTTAAGAGGAAATTCATGTATTTTGGCATTATTAAGAGGAAATTCATGTATAATGATTCAGGCCTTGATGAATACCACTTTGGAAGGGGCACACCTAGTAAGGGGCACTTCTATGAGGACAATTTGTTTTGAAGGCCTAAGGATTTAGCTGTATGCATCTTGGCCAAAATGGGAATGTGTTAACTCTGTTACGTATTGAAGAAATCCAGGAAAATTGAGAATTGTCCTTCTGAGCTTTTAACTCTTTGCCTCTGAAGAATGTAGGATCATTTGGGCCGCCATGTGTAAGCAAATAGGCATTGTCTCTTTAGGGTTGTTTTGTCAATTTCCTTTGGTACAAACACATCCCATGCATTTCAAGATCCCAAACATCCATGTGTTGGTCAAAGTTCTATGTGTTGGTTGATAGTTTGATACATGTAGAAAAAAAAATGTTCTCAATCTGATGCAGAGTGAGTCGACATGGGCTATTCGACAGTATGAGTCACGACCCATGTTCAATTTAACACAGGTATTTAGGTATTGATAAGATTTGTAGTATCATCTAAATTCAATAGATTCATTTTGGGAAAGAAAAAAAATAATGGTAATTTTAGTCAAGATAACTGAAGTTGCTGTGGAGTTCTCCATTTGCTGTTAAACGGTTTTGGGTGCCATCTAGTTGTTTTTTATTTAGTAAAGCAACGAGCTGCATCAATAGAAAGCATAGTCAAAGCTCTGTGCAAAAACGTTGTATCTTGGTGCGGTCTTGTTTGTGAACGTATCCAGGCTATTGTATCAATTTTATTTTGACGATTTTTTTCCCGCGCACATGTGCAACATTTAAGTGTTTTTTTAAGGAGATATGACATTTTTGCATGACATGACAAAAATATTAGAAAAGTAGAAAACACATAATAGTGAAATATCCTCCTGCAAAAATTACGTATGCAGGAGAAATAAACAGCCTTTTAAATCAAAGGTTGACGTCCAACGCTCCAGAATTATTGTCTGGGTTTATAACTTTTTAGAATTTCACCCTTCTTAAATATCTATGTTTGAGAAGGGTGAAATTGCCTTTTGATATAACAATGCACGTCAGCTATGTAGACACATTACTATTCATTTGTTATTGTCAGTGCAAAACTGCTGTATCTCGATTTTGCAAAATCATTGTATCTTGCTCAAAAATGCTTTTTGACATTGTAAATAAATTTGCAAAGATATTTGTGACAGTGCATAATATACACTTTTGCAAATGTATTTTTAAGGCAGATGTACAATGGATGATGTCACTTAAGGGCCACCGTAGCAAAATCTGACCTGTCTTTGTCAGTTTAATCAATTTTTATCTTTTGATTAATACATTAATAATGTTTACATCCTGTTTTTCCTTGATACTCTATCAGGAAGGTCAAAGTTCTCAGCATTCCTGAATCATTGCTTTGCAACGTACATTTTGAAATTACTTGGTGAAACAGTTTACAAAATTGACCTTTAGATGGTAAAAACATGGTTTCTTAAAAATGACTACATTATTAAACATTGAGAGTCTTAATGGATTTTTTGTTTCTGTTGAACAGTGGCTTCCAACCTGCTTCCTGTGATACTTTTTATACGATTATGTTTTTTGGAAAAACAAGTTACATTTAATCAACTTTCAAATGAACGGTTAAAGGGTGTGTGTGTACTTTTTCCTAACAAAAAAACACAATGTCCACAGATTTACATTACACTTACACAGTTTGAAGATTATGATAGTAGAAAGCTTCCCTTGAAATTTTACTAACCGAGGTGCTGTAGTTTTTGAGAAATGAGTAAAAGTAATAATTTTCGTCTCAGTTTTAGCGTGTAAAAACGTATTAACCAGTATGCTATGGTTTTGGTAAATCATAACTGGTTAAGGGGATTTTACATGCTAAAATAGTTTTGGTCTCATGAGACCAAAATTATTTTGTGACTAGTTTTACTCGTTTCTCAAAAACTACACAACCTTTGTAATATTTGAAGGGAAGCTTTCCACCTTCATTATTTTCAAACCCTGTAAGTTTAATGTAAATCTGTGGACATTTTGAAGAAGTACTCAAATCCTTTAAAGTCACCTGGAAGTGGTATTTTTTCAAAATAAAGCTTTTGTCACTAATATATGTGTTTTGATGAGTGAAATGTGAATAAACAGTTAACTAAGGTTTTAAAAAATCAGTTCTTATGTTATTTACAAATTTAAGAGTAGTAGACCCCGACCCGAGAGGGCGCTGTTCGTGACGTCAATAGAGGCAGACTTTGCCTGTAATGCGTAGAGTAAACACATTTGCAAAGTATATGTACGGACCAAGTCGTGAGTTTGTACGTTTCAAAAAAAACTTTTTTGTTTTTTCCGGCAATGCCGACCAGGTGTATTGCTGCTGAATGCAGAAAAACACTTTTTGAAATGTACCAACTCACGACTTGGACGTACATGTACTTTGCACGTGTGTTTACTCTACGCATTGCAGGCAAAGTCTGCCTCGATTGACGTCACAAAAGGGGTAGGCGGAGTCAGCCCCCCAAACAACTTTATATATTTTTTAAACATATAAATCGTGAAAAACAATTAGTAAAAAAATTGTTTTATTGTTCGTAAGCATATACTCTTATGTTTGAAAGAAACATTTTTTTATTTCCAGGTGACTTTAAGGCTATTGGCATTTCTATGTCCAGCAAGGTGGTCTTATCTAGTGCTTGGAATAAAATGATAATACTAAATTTGTCAAGTGCCCTCTATGACCAAACTTATGAGGTCGGCAATCATTTCTTCCATCTTATAATAGAAATAGCGAGACAGATTATTTGCATAATTATTAGAAATGCCGAATGTGCATAATTAATGCAGCCCTGCATCCGATTTCACAACACACTAGCATTAATCCTATTTCGAGTTAGGATGAGTAACTAACTCGTCATGCCTTAGGATTGATCTGAGCAAGGGTGGCTATCCCTCGGAATATGCCTAATGGCAGGGCAGACCAGGCTGGGGTAAAGCGATCATACGTGTAGTGTGAAAAGGTCAGCCATCTAGAATATATTACAAAAATGGCACAAAAAGCTATCAAAACCCTAGTAACACCCCCTACCCCCCCCCAACCTCCTGCCTTAAAGCCATTATACACTTTCGGTACAGAAAAAAAGTTCAGAGATTTACAAATAACTTACAGGGTTTACAGAAGGTAGTGGTGAAAGACTTCTCTTGAAATATTATTCCATTAAATGCTTTACTTTTTGAGAAAACAGTAAAACAATATCAATTCTCGATAGTGAGAATTACGGGTTTATTTTAAACACATGTCATGACATGGCGAAACGCGCCGATACAAAGGGTGGGTTTTCCCGTTATTTTCTCCCGACTCTGATGACCGATTGAGCCTAAATTTTCACAGGTTTGTTATTTTATATACAAGTTGTGATACACGAAGTGTGGGTATTGGACAATACTGTTTACCGAAAGGGTCCAATGGCTTTTACCTTGACATAGCAACTTGACTTTCTGATCACTGATTGTTGTTTTCCCCCTGTTTTTTCTCTTCTTGCTTTCTGTTTCAGATCAGGTCCTGTTGTCTGGTGGCGAACTCGTAGTCCAACCGCGTTCCGTTGCAGAAAGTTTTATTCGCCTTTTATATCACAATGGTAATTATTCTCCATGTCCAACTCGACCATTTAATACAATTTTTTCATAGTTTCTATTAATTTAAAGGATATTCTTTTCAACTCATAAGTTACCAAAGCTTGGGGTAAAATATTAATATTTTTTTTTTTTTTAAACTGTAGTTTGACTCGTTATACCTCCACACTCAATATTTGAAATATGGTAGATATAACAAAAACTGAAATTACACCTTTATGTAAAGAGTTCATCCTATGGTTTATTTGTTTATGGAGTTTTTTAAGGCTTGAAAGTAAAGAAAAGGGGGTCGACTTCACAAAGAGTTAGTCTTATCTTAAGTTAGGATGAGTTTCTCGGATGAGTTACTTGTCCTAACGTAGAACTAGCCGTACGTTTTCCTTACTCTTTGTGAAATCGACCCCTGATCTAATAGGGCTCAAATTGGGAAAGGGGATGGGTAAATGATTTTACTGTATACATGTACATAGTTCAAAACATAAACTATTTTTATTTTAACAAGCAGTAAGAGAAGATTAATCTTATTTGTCTTATTTGGGTATTAAAGGACACTTTGATATTCAACAGAATTGAATGAAGTTTACCAGACTCAAGGTCATCAACCAAACTGAACATATTTTTTTCAAATTGAAGGGAATTACGTAGTGAATTGGAGAACACAAGAATGGTGGAATTTTGAGTCTAAATGTAGAAGCGCCACCATTTAATACATGGCCTGGTTTAGCAGGTTAATTAAACTGGGTATTTTGGATTTGAGCCCGAGCAAAGAGATTTATTGTCCAAAGAAGTGGTGTACTTTTATCTATCTGCTTTCCTTAAAATTTAATTTACCTTGGGGAGTACAATAAGGCATTGAGGACATTAAGTGACTTATGTGGTTTTTGCCGCTCGATAAAAAGAAATTTTGTATTAGTACTGTAGTAAAATAATCGGTTATATCAGAGTCATAAGTGTAGATAAAGAAAAGTAGATGAATTGTAAAATCCGCCTTACTGGTGAGCTGAGAACTGGTACCCTGTCTCGTTACTGATGGGCAGCATGAAACAGAGGAGCAGTCTTTCAGCGAGGAAAGGTCCAGTCTGCTCGAAGTGATTGGACACAATTTGATACATACTGGCATGTCTGAATTGGGGGCTGTGGCTGTTGCCAAGAAGTGTTTCTATGGGACTCTTATGCTTCAGTGCATGGTCATGTGACAATCAAGTCACAGCCGTAGCCGCTAGTTCAGACATGGCTTATGGGCTGTTATAGTCAGCTGCTATAAATACACTGCAGCTCATATCATTCTGATACGCCATCTAGGATCTCTAATACATGTACATCATACACTGTCATAAGTCAATGAAGACCGAAGTCGGGCTCTTACGCAAATTAGACAGCTACCAGTTAACTTGATGACACTGTATTTATAATCCATGGATGGGGAACTAGACCAGAAAGCAGTTGTATCATAACAATGCCTTTAATGCTTCACAATACATATACATGTGGGTCTGTGTAAAAAATTATTCTTCATGAATAAACCATCTGAAAAGGTACTAATATTCTTACATCCTTGATTTTTTATGCAACGATCTACTTGTAATACCCTCATCGAAAACCCTATTCGTCTTGTAAACTGGACCTCAGCAGGGGACAGTTGGTAATGAAAATTTTTGAACCAGTTATAATACCACCGGTTAGAACCAGTTCTGAAATTACTATTTATAACCAGCCTCTCTTTTGATACAGTCTGCTCTGTAAATGCACATTTTTTCAAGGAACTTGTCTTCACCTGTTTAAGCCAGAATACATTTGTTGGTGATATCGTCCTTCGTTCATTTGTTAGTTTACGTAACAAAGGGTCCTACTTACCCTGTGAATGTGAGGAATTTTTTTTTTTTAAAGTGGAAACATTATGTTTTTCATTTATCAAACATTGAACATTCATACTCTTGAGTGCAGAGAATATATTACCAACAACTTACATGTATTCTGGCTTTAACTGCACTTAACAATTCTACATTGACAGTCTTTCCAAGTGAATTATGCATACAGAAGAGCATTCCATTGTTCAATGGGGGTGACCTTTTTTTTTTAATGAGGGTGGTGCAGACGGAGAATTGGGGCCAAATTATCATGCGTTTATGTATTACCATTGTCAACTAAGCATATTGATGAAGTTTGTTTATTTGATTGAAGATTGAAAGAGCCATTCAACAAAGAGGGGTGTTCTTTTGTATGTAGTGATAGTGTAAATAATCTCTATGGTGCATAAGGGGAAATTTTGCATTCCTCAAATCGTCTTCAGTCTGACAGTGTCAGAAATCATCGTAGAGAAATCCCGTCTCCCCTCCATGCTTTAACCAATAGACTGTGTATTATATTGGCTTGGATGAGTTCATAGCTGATCCCAATTTTACAAACTACACTGACTTTTGGCTGGTATTGTGTTTTTGCAAGCATCTGTTCTTAAGACACTTAAAGGAATTTGCTGGTGTGTAATCATCAGTAACAAGAAAGTAATACGTATTTGGGAGAAAAGAAGAAGTCGGGTTCGCTATAGGTCTCCAACCACATTACCCAGTCAATGGAAATGTGTAGGCAGTACCCCCAACACCTACAAAGAGAAAACATAAGATGTTCATCAAAAGTACTTATTGAGAAGAACATGATACATGTAACACGTGTGTAAAACAGCCCTTGACCTCTGCTGTTCTAGTTGAAACAAGCCTTCTTGGATTTAAGTATTTGATGTGAAATGAAAGGAAGCAATATCCTTTGTGATCTTTATGTAATTTAAGTCATCTTTCACCAATGGGGGGGGGGATGTGGGATATACTCCAAGGGTTTGGCATATTAAGATTGTTAAATATTGGGACAATAGAAATATGAACTCCTGTATATAAAGGAGGCAATACTATTACAAAAATGGGCCTTTATTAGGTGCTTAGACTTAAGCACATTGCACTTTTGCCACCCCTGTTAATACAGCCCCTCTTAAAAAGCACTCGCGCAACCAGTGTAGCTCCTTTGGAGTATGCAGCACCAGCATCCAAATTGGGGCATAGGATGTTAATGGTTACCCTTGAAAGGTACCCATTAACTCCTGTGTGAGTGGCCAGCCCAAGAACACAATTGTCCTGACCGGGATTCGAACCCACCGTCTGATGACTCGGCCGTCAGAACTTGAGTTTGATTCTCTACATCGCTTGGCCACGACGCACTTCGAGTGAATAAAGCCATAAATGCTGCCGTGGGTAGAGGGGATGAATGTTTTTAAAGTTGTGGGGGGAGGGTGTTAATAGTGTAACAGACAGAAGGTTAGATTGTGGCAACATTAACCTCAACTCCATTAGAGTGATTTACTAGGATTCATGGTAAAATCCAACACCACGTATGGTAACTCAATACCTAGAATCTGATTGTGGTGGTGTCAATGCGGGTTATGTGTTCGCTTTTATACATACCCATAACTTTACTTTTTAATGAAGCAACATATATAGACGAGATCATTTTGGGTTGGGGGTTGAGCTCATTGGAAAATTATAAATAAATCAACACAAGCTTGGGACATTTGGTCCTGTTTTATTATCAGTGGTTATTGATGAAGACTTCACATAATACCAGGGGATGGTGGGAAGGGTCTATTCAGGGAGGGGGGGGGGGAGTGCAGGAGGCATTTCTAATGATAAAGATAAACGTCATTTGAATTGATTGGGAAAAGCTTCATGACCATACTCATAGGATGTAAATGGTATGAACCGATACCAAATGACTTTCTAAGAGGGGTATTTTCTTTGAACACTACGTATGACACTCAAAGTATGTGTACCCTCAGCTCCACTGCGTATAAAAGAAAACCATATTCCTAGTCCATATCAACCACAGGGTTGGGTTGATTGCCATTTGCAAGCTGCAGTTAAGAAACCTTACTCGTTGTATTACTGCGTTTGGTTTCGGCCTGAGTATGCACAAGTAATACTTCATGCAGGCATGCCACCTTTAAGCTAGTCGGCTGTTTTTCTTCATTTTGGGTTTTAAGAGTAAATTGAAAAACACAATACAAAGTCCGACTATTTCTGGCGCACTTTCCTGTTTTACAAACCAGTTGCACACCTGTTTTTTTTTTTTTTTTTTTGGGGGGGGGGATATATTAGACTTATACAATGACAGAAAGAAACTGAACAAAGTCAATAAGTCAATAGTGAGGCACCTGTTGTTTTGAACGGGGAAAAGTATACCAACAACTTTTTTTGTGTGTTGTCGCCAGGTCAATACAGTGTACCAGGTTAATCAATATGTTTGTTAACATTCAAGCTGAGCTGTCAGTTCAACTTGATCGATGGATTTCTATTCTTTTGGTATTTTCCCTCAAAATTGTTTGCATTTGTTCAGAATCTGTGTATAGTTCGGTACAAATCAAAGAGTGATGTCCTTGACAACTGTTTCAGACAATAAGTACAGATTATATACATGGAACTGCTGACATATGTAAATAAATAAATAAATAGCAATTTTGAGATTGGCAAAAAAAGTGAATTCCTCTTCATTTCAAGGGTTGGATTCAAACTTGAATACTGTGTTCTTTCAAAGAAATGGACTTTAATTCTAACTATTTGTAGCGTAGTAAACCACTCTTTGGCCGTTTCATGTAATGTTTTTTGTTTAATGTGTCATTGGTATAAATAAAACATTCAGGAAAAAACTCATGTATCAGTGTCAGTCATTTTATGTGTAAAAAAAACTAGTAAAAGTGTTTTGTCCGTAGGAATAGATTTTATAGTACATGTTTATTTGATTTAAAGAGTTATTTAGGACCTTAATTTTATTTGGTTTTCTTAAATTCTTATGAATTGCTGGCATGAAAGCATTTTACTGTAAAAAAAATTTTATATATATAAAGTTTGTTGAATTCAGACAAGGGAACTAAAATCTAACAAGGAAGTTTTAAAAGTGGGATTGATTGAATGTACTTTGTAAACAAGTTGTCGCAGTTTTTATACACAGTAAAAAGTCTTTGTGTTCCATAGCTTTGTCATTGGTTTGCCTCGTCGTTTTAGTGGGGGGGGGGGCTGTCGGGGAAGTGTCAAAGTGGAAGATGATTCTGACTTAAAAGTTTTTTTTTTGTCTTGTCCAACTCCACAAACGTTACTTATTTTATAAAGCTCAGGGAGTGTAGATTTTCGTGGCTTGAAGAAGTTTTTAGCTTAGACAAAGGGACAAGGGGGATATAAAAATCATTGTACAAAAGAAACAATAACTGACATTGGAGAAAACCACTTTTTCTGAAAAGTCCATTATGCTTTCAGTCCTGCTTGTCTTCATTGGGGAGGTCAACTCCCTTGACATTACTCTTCAAACCCTCTGTTTTATTTAGATGTTTCTCCCTTTTTTTAAGAGGGGGGGGGGCATTATTGTTGAAAATGTTGACCTATCCCGGTGTAACATTTTATGTGCCACATAACTGAAGTCATGATTTCAGAAGTAAAACTGACAACTGTATTCATGTAAATTTTCAAGGCATTTATTACAATGTCTTGTAAGTGTCTTTGGAGCAGAACTCGAGACCAAATTTAACTTTTTTAATTTTTACTTTTTGGTCAATTGTCAAAGTCCCTGTGTGCAAGAACAACAACAATTCTTAACAAGAAGGGAACATGTCTATCCTCAATTACTGTTGATTCAATGTGGAGAAAATGTCTGCATTTGTCCGACACTAGACTAGACTGTTAAGAAGAGAATTTAAAACCTCTAAATTTTGTGCAATTTTCTTGTCAATGTCTGGAATACTGATTCTTAATCTTTAGAACACTGAGAATCAGAAAAAAATGTATTTTGTGTGCTTTTGTCGACAACTTTTGTATTAGTTTTTATTCTTGGCTCTTTTTGTTTTAGATAGTTGTGTTTTCAGGGGGGTGATTTGATTTTCAAATTACAAGGCTTTATAACAATTTTTTCATCTTAATCAGTTTATGCTATAATTGATTTGTAATATTTTATTTGTAGTCGTTCATCATTTGGTTATTTTTTACGAGAAGTAAAAGTTGTTTTTCGCCTGTTATCACAATAGTTATTAGACAAAATAAAGTAACACAAGCTGTTTTTTTTATGTTTATATCGTTTAAATTAGCTAGTTTTTGCTTTTTTTTTTAGAAGTGCTTTGAGTATCTTTTGGGGTAGACTTTAGCATTATATAAAAATGTATTGTTATGCAACTGAAAATGGTTTACTAAAAGTATGTATCGCAGTTCAAAAAACTGAATCTAGCATGTTAATTTCTAATAATTAGAATGCAAAATACCAATATAACTAGAGATAGTTGGTATTCATTAAATACCCTGAACAAATCGATAGAAGCCTATTTTCATCACAAATAAGCCCCAGTCCAAACATATCTCAGGCCTGAAGTCTTTATCTCCAGAGGGCAAGGTCGTTTTCATTTTGCAAATATCACTTCCATTGGAAAACGTATGAGGAACTTTTGCAGGCACACCAAGGCCAGGGGCACGAGAGGACCTTGGCCTCGTGGCCTCCGTTTAATTCTCGGCCTGTTCCACTTTTTTCATTGGTTACATACTTTGCCTGAACAAAGTTAAACATTTTTTAAGCTTCTCTTGTTTACCAGTTAGGCTGGTCCTGGAGAGAGCACAATATCAAATCAATTTATTATTGTTTAATATCACCAATTTAATGTTGAGTATTTTAACAACCTGTTTTCATTTTGTTTTGACAGACCAACGCAGTGGATCCCTACCAGCTATTGAAGGCCCTCGCACCTCTCCTAACCCAGGATGGAGCCATGAAAAATAAAGCACAAGTGCCAAGGATATCGGGGTATGTTTTTCTCCAACTCTTATGTTACCGAGGTTGTATCCTAAAGTTGGGTGTGATCCATGGCCATGCGGCAGTTACATGTTGAATGGGTTTGATAGGCACACCCGAACGAAGATGCTTCGGAAAATAGTTTTTTTTGTGGAGCGTCGACTTGTTAATCTGGAGGTTGCAGGTTCAAATCCTGCTCTAGTCAAACCCAGTTCAGCCCAAAAATGTATGTATGTTTGTTTGTTTGTTTAGATGATCTTCCCATCAAGGGAACTCGGCAAACTCCCACAAGGGGATATAAACACCAAGCTGGAAACAGTCAATCTCTCTCATACAAACATTGGTTTAGCGTCGTATGATTATGAAATGCACAAATCAAAAAATTGTGATTCAGTAACTAGACCACAATATTTTCAACCCTGAAATGACTATGAAGGTAGATTCTAGGGTTGGTGATCAAAACAAATGGATTATTTTTAATCTGAAAGGTCAGTGATTGTTTATTCCATACCAGTGTCAATTTTCCAGAGTTGCATTTCCTTGCATGCAGAAAAACTCAAGGAAATAGTTCTTGAATGCCCCCAAATTACTTTTGTGGCAATTCACCTATACAAAACACAGGTATGTTACTGTTCCTACTCGAAGAATGATTTCCAATGTATTCGTCCCTCAGAAGAAATGCCTGAAAAGTCTATTAAGCCTGCACCGTGTGTACAATGTCAGCAATTGGACTCAATAAAATTATTCTCCCTTTTTTAAGGGCAAAATATCGGTCAGTATACAGTCGGTCAGTGTTGAATTAAAACATTACTTGGTATTTAATGACTCAGTATTCAGTGTTCAGAACGCATTTCAACTTCAAAACTAAATTTATTTTACAGTCTGATGAATGGAGCCCGAAAGCTTGTCAGTCGCTGCATCTATGTCAACATCTTAAGATCAACCAATGATGCAGATTTATTATCAAGGCAAGACTCTCAGTCATCCTTTGGTGTTTTTTGTTTTGTTTTTCAACCTCCTGAAGACGAGCAGAGGAAATATTGTGTTTGAAACACCTGCCTTTTTCAGAGTCACCACTCCTTACACATAATTGTACACGCAAGTTAACTACAGTGTAGTTATAGATACTTCTTCAAATGTATTTGGCTTTGGTGTTTGTTGGGATCACTCAAAGCTTTCAACATGGAGGGAGGGGGACTACATTATGCTCTACCAGCCAGGATCCTAGTGGATTATACCCAAGCCTATAATAATTGTATTGTATTGTATTATGTTTTATTCCAAACTGGAAAACATCCCATAACCCTGGGGAGGGTAACAATATTATAAAAACAAAATACATTGAATGAATAAGTCATACGGAAAGGAATTTAACTTGGAACAAAAACAAATAATCACATAGTTTGATTTTCTTTTAAAGCAGTAAATAAAAATATGTACTTGGCAACGCAAATAATAATAGCTTCATCGGGAGTGTCCATCAAAAACTTAAACCTGTCTTCCCTGCCAAGAGTTTCAAAGCCTTTGTAATGATCAATAATATAATAATGAGGCCTACGAACTGTGAAGAGGGTAACCCTGTTTCAACCCCAGGAGTAGGTGGCAACATGCCCCTGGTGGCAATTGATTTGGGTCAATAGCCCAGTTGAGTAGCCCTCACCTTGTTGTAGCTGTCCGGCCTTGTGATGCTTGACCGATCACTCAAAGGCCTTATGATGCTTGACCGAAGGAAATAATGTTAACAGTTTTAAACTATTGTGTAAAATAATGTTTTCCTATTTGTAGTTTTATTCATGATGGCGGTTGGGAACTACTCAATCTGTGGCTGCAGGAATCTAAAGAGTCGACCAATAGTGCATTCATGACTGACCTGCTGAAGGTCTTCAAGAAGCTGCCTGTTACCATCGACATCTTGAAGAAGGTAAGAAAGTTGATAAGGCGTCGGGAAAACAGACAGTGGTCTGATTCAACCCTAAGAGCAGCAGTTCAGAAACGTTTTTTTTTATACCCCAATTTAACTCTTATAACTTCTAACTGTTATCTTTTTGTCTTCTGTTCTGTAGAGCAACACCGCTAAACTGGTCAAGCAAATGAGCAAGTCTGACGCCGACGAGAGTAAGTAACTGTTCAGTTTAAACAAATTCCTATTTTTTTTAAACCTGGATTTCGTGATAAGCAGGGCCATGAAATTGGGCCCGTTGGATGTACCTTTCAAAAATTTATCACAAAGTTCATTCTGAAAATCATCTCCTTTAACTTGGTTCTTATTTGTATATTTAAGAAAAAAGTACATGTTTGTGTTTGTGGACAAATTCTTGACTGAAAAACATGGAAACTTCTTAAAAGTATTACTTTTTTCACAGTTTAGTTTGTACATTAGTGTGTGTACTGAAGAATGCCACATTGTAATCTTTCAAAAACCACAGATTTTACTGTAAATTTGTTCCAATTAGTCTCAAATTATACTCTGATTTTCATTGATTCACCAGAGTTGAAGTTCCTAGCTGAAGAAGTCGTCTCAGAGTGGATGAAAGTCATTAAGCAGAGTCACGAAACTGCCGACTCGAA
This sequence comes from Asterias amurensis, assembly GCF_032118995.1. Taxonomy (NCBI): domain Eukaryota; kingdom Metazoa; phylum Echinodermata; class Asteroidea; order Forcipulatida; family Asteriidae; genus Asterias; species Asterias amurensis. The sequence goes on along the minus strand of NC_092662.1, from coordinate 4,723,064 downwards.
ACCAGCCGCCTCCTCCGCCGTCAAGAAGAAGAAAAAGCTCCTCAAGAAACCGGCCAAGACATCGAGGGAGAACAGCACAGAAGATGGGAGCAACTCACCCATGGAGGTGACCACGAATAAGAAATCATCGGAGAAACCAGGAGAAAATTCCAAATCAAACAATAATATTGAGGAAAGAACTAGTAAGAAGTCTAGGTTATCGCTGAAGAAACCGGCGAAGGTGGAGGAGTCTAATTCCAACGAGGTCAAAAAGGAAGAGGATAAAGTTAGGACGGGGAAGATTAAGAGGCCGGCACATACAAAGTTTCGATCGACAGGTTTAGAGAAAGAAACGACGCTGCCGCCCATAAAAATCAAGAAGAAAAACGTTGATCCACCACCGGTAAATATCAACAGGTCATCAGAGAAGGCTGTACCTGTCAAACGAGAAGGGTAGGATTTTGTGTTTCTGTTTTTTGTTTTTACTCATAAAATTCACAATTTTCCAAACCCATTGACTCTTAACTCAATACACCTGAACATTAACAAGTTTTCCTTGGAAAAACTTGAAAGGTATCGGGTGCGTTTTGCATCAAAGATGGAAAACTTGTAAATCAGACACTTTACCTTGAGCTTATGAATTTGTTTCTTTTCTCAGTCCAATCTTTGGTAAGACTCTCCTTCCCCCAGAGAAGAAACCAAAGTTGGAAACACCAACGTCAGCAACGACAAAGACGTCGGCAACGTCGACGCCCTCATCGGCTTCTTCTATCACCTCTACCTCACCCTTACCGAGTAGCAACAACCATGGACGGATCAAACTCATTCCTCCAAAGCACAAACGTGAGTAGAATTAACGTACAAGGAACAGAAAGTAATTTTTCACGACATGTGGTGTGTCGTGGCCAAGGGGTCTAGCCACACTAAACTCAAGCTCTTGTGTTTCCAGTCAACAGAGTGGTGTTTCAATCCTGGGCCCAATTTCATAGAGCTGATTAAGCACAACAAAGTTATGCTTACCAGAACAGAGTTACCAACCAAAATACCTTGTCGCATGTACAATTTTTGACTTTTGTTTGAGAAGTAAAAGGTGCACCACACTAAGTAATGATGTTTTGTTTAATCCTCTGGATTAGTGCTACTTATGCGTGGGACAACATGCTCCCGAGCAACAGTAATCAAGTTTACTTTTGTTGTTCCTGACCCGCATAAGTTGTTCTTTGTTGGTCTGTCCAGTTGTTTCCCTCAGTCGATTTACTCCCCATGCCTGCATGCCCCTCTTAAATTCATTCCTTTTGTTTTGCTCATCTAGTTGCCCTCCTGTCATGTTCTGTTCTGGGTTTTTTTATATTTATTGTGTGCTTTTTGCTTGAATCAATAATTTTGATTGGTTTGTTGTGTTATCGTTTAACTTTTGCTGCGCTTTGTGATATACTTGTATTTGTTGAGGTCAAATAAATAATAATAATAATAATAATGTTTCTCTGCTTTCCCTACAGAGGTGCAAGAGAGCTCCAACTTCATGGATGCATTGAACGCTCCGGCCATTCCTGTCCGCAAAGTCAAGATGAAGAAACCAAAACCAACGTCTCCAACAACCAACAAGGTAAGGTCATCTCATTTTGCTATCAAACTTCCCACTCTTGCCAAAAAAAACTGCAATTTTCTACTTCACCAGGATCGATATGGAAAAGTTTGCGGTAACACCATGTCATGAATATCTCTCAAAGAGTTGGGTTGGTTCTGAAAAGAAGGATTATCAGGATCGTTGAAACAAATTTGTTTGTGCTCAAAACATCATAGTCTAAAAAATTCTGTTAAAGCGTATACCATATGTTCATGTGGGTCAGCCCCTTGCACTCTTTCCCTTGTGCCTACTTTTTTTCCCAAAGACCATGTTTCTTGCCTGGAAGTGGTCGAGTCCTACATGTATTTCCTTAAAAATTTCAGGTCTGATACTTCACAGAGGCATTGTAGGTGGTTGCCTCCCTGCCCCCTGGCCATTGCCTTTATGGTGCTATTGAAATGCCCCAGTAGAAAGTTACAATTTCCTCATAAGGTGCCCTTTTCTGAGGAGGTAATGCCCTGTGCCCTTGCCCTTTCAAAAACGAAGCTTACAGGCCTGAAATTTTTACAACCTCATCTGAAGCTTGTAAATGTCACTTGAAATTCAAATTTGCAAGCCTGTCCTGTATATTTTTGTAGCCCGCCAGTAATCCCTTAGACTCGCTGATCGTGAGCAGTAAAGGGAAGGATGACGAATCGGAAGATTCTAAGGTAAAATGGGTCGATGGTCACGTTGCAGTGGTTTCTTATTGGTAGAGTGCTCTCTCTCTCTCTCATGCTCATGTAGTTGGTGTGGATTCTTATGATCATGTAGTTGGTGTGGATTCTCATTCTCATGTAGTTGGTGTGGATTCTTTCCTTGAGACGCCAGATGTGGTAATCTACTGGCCTTGTGTTTTTCAACCCTAGCAGAGTCTTTCTCGAAGGCTAAAAGACTCTGCTAGGGTCGAAACATGCATTTGCCTACCTTTGGTGGATGGTTAGCAGTTTGCACGAGCTGTTTCCGTTTGTCATAATCTTCCTTAAAACACTTAATTCAGGGTTAAATAAAAAAGACTTGTTGGAAGTGGGATTTGAATCTGGAACCTCCGGATTAAAGTGCTGGTGCTCCACCAACTGAGCCATGTAGCCCTTATGTTGGTGGTCTCCCTATTTTGTCAATATCATTGTTGGGGTGCAAGTCAGAATTCAGCTTGTCACTGCAGTTACAGGTTGACTGGCTTCTGACTAGCACCTCACCCAGTGGTATTGACAAAAATAGGGAGACTGCTAAAATTAGGGTTATATAGCTAAATTGGTAGAGCATTTTATGCGTCAATCTAGAGGTCACAGATTCTAATCCCACTCTATTCAATTCTTCTTTTTTTACCCCAAACTCTTTACAATTTACCCAGGCAGTTTCTCTTGTGGTTTCTTCCTTCAAAGCTAACAACATTTCTACGGAATAGCAAATAATATTTTTTTAAATATTTTAAATTAACATAGAAAATGTGTGTGAACTGACAAGGTGTGTTTTAACTCTAACAATCCCAATCCTCCTCTAGGATTTACTGAGGTCATATTCTCTATAATATGTACTTGGTCCTTTTATACAGTGTAACCGGTACACATCCTAGCTGCTAGATCAAGACGCTTTACAACATTGTTATTCCTGTTTGTCAAATCCTCTATTTTTTCTCAACCTTTTGGGGCACTTTCAACTGATAATTGCATTGTAGTCACTTTTCTTCTTTTTCTGCTAAGGGGTAACCCGGTTTCAGCCCCAGGAGTAGGTGGCAACAGCCCCTGGAAAAATATTTGGTTGTAGCCTTCAGTCCTTGTGTGTCCAGCGGCTTGCATAAAAACAAAAAGTAATAAAGAAACACTATTACAATGAAACATATTTTTGAAATGATTTTTTCAAACTCTATCCAACTTTGCAAGTTAACAATTGGACAGAAAACATGCAGGCACTCAAGCTTTTTCATATTATCACCACATTTGACAATTTTGGTTTGTTTTAATTCTACAGGACGCAAAGGTGGATCCCCCTAAATGTAAGTAGAAAATGTTCCTTTTCGCATGACATTTCTTGTTTCTTGATCATTCAATATGATACATTTTGGTGTTGAATAATACAGTTTGCAATTAGATATAGCGTAAGATATCGGGCAGTACACAGTCAACCCTCCTAATGTCTGGCCATTTAATATCATCCACTGGTTTTGAATCAAACTATGCTAGCCTGCCATGGCTTATCACATGATGAACGCATCTGAACTGTACACAGTCGACCCTCGTACTGTCTGACCGTTCAATATCATTCGATGAGAATTAAATCGGTCACTTACTACCGGTCAGTGCTTAAAAGAGTTAATAATCTCTCCAATAATTTAACTGAACTAGATTGTTACACATTTTAAATTTATGTTTTATTACGAAAATAACACACTTATTCTTCTCTTCTCTCAGTCCGATTTTACTCTTCCGGCCAAAACGAGGACGAAGAATCCGACAAGTCAGAGAAGGCAGAGACCAAGGACGAGACGAACAGCGCCACCGCCAAAGACACGGTCAGCACGAGCAATCTTAAACTGGTCCCGTCCAAAAACAAGAAGTGCGTCAAGTGGAGGGACGAGGACAAACTGGTCGATGTGCGCTACTTTGAGATGGATGAGACGGAAAGAGGTAAAAGCTGAAATTAAATTGTTATAAATTTCATTTTCAATCATTTTTCGTATGGCTTCTTATGTAGTGCTCATATTCTTTACTCTTGTGACGATCAAGGCCCTGCAACATTCAGTATTTTCGTACAAGTGTGGTGGAGCTACATTTTTTTAATGGACCCTTCCCATGAAATATGCTAATTACATTCACGCATGCGTACAGACCCTGTTGGTTGGCAAACGCCATAGAGTTGTGCGCTAAGCAGACGCGCAATCGCGTCTGCGTCACGCACCTATTAGCCGTGTACAAAACAGCGCGATGTTCCCTCATTTTGCCAACCAAAACGTTAGTGCGCACGCGCTATGTACAATTTACATATTTCATGGGAAGGGTCTATTATGAGACCTACTCCTTTTACATAGCACCCTGTAATGGTTAACAAGGTTTCTGTGGCGCAATATGCTGCCTATCAGAGAAGGAACATTGGGGTGAACCCCTTTTTTTTTCGATCAGTGAATTTAGGTTCTTTATTAACTCAACACACGGGGGCAAAGTGATTTAATTTTAATAGTCTGATTTGATTTGGTATGAATTTCTCTCGTCCTATTTGATTTGATTTGATTTGATTGATGTAATCTTTTCTGATTCGTTTGATTTGACTTGATCTCATCTGACTTAACTTGATTTGATTTTCAGTCAACGTGAACAGACCCAAAGACTTCCGAGATGCAGCGCATCATGAGATGGTGATGGAGAGGGAGGCAATGAAGAACGCTAAGCTAGTGGGACCAGGGGAAGATCCTGGTACCAATGGTGGATACACTGATCTCTTACCAGTAAGTGTTCTATCCAAAACTAGCCGTAGACTAAAACCCAGTTCATACTTCCTGCGAATGCGAAGGGAATGTTGACGTCACAAATTTGCAACGAATTATTCGCAGCAGTTCAACTTTGTTCAACTCACTTGCGAATATCGCTGTGAAATGAGGGTTGTGACATCAAATTAACGTCAATCTCGCATTGCATTCGCAGGTAGTAGGAACCAGGCTTTAGGGTCCCAAGTCATTTTGAGATATGGTTGACACACTCATAATAATGACTTTATTAGGTTAGGGTAAATTTGTCTGTATACACCCAAACCAAACAGTGAACTCATGAAGTGTCCGCTATACCTCCTAATGGCTAATAGATGGGTAATTGGTAATTACTCCCTTTTTTTAGACGACTCTTTTTAATGGGAAGAGGCCCCACCAGGCAACACTGTAGAGGATTGTATAAAGTCAAGAAAGTCACTTGGTAGTCAATAATATTTTTTATTTTTTTTTATTTTATATTTTAACATTTACCTGTGAGTGTTGTTTTCTTTCTGTCTATGGCTGACTACAAAATGTTGAGTTTATTTTTATAGATAAAATTGTGATTTTTCCCCCTTCCAGTGGAGGCTACCTTCCTTGATCAGGCTCGTGGATATGCCCGTTATCGACTACGGCACAAACAGCGTGGAGAAGGGACTCCAGAAACAGCGAGAGATGATTGTCCTCCAGGAGATATACTTTGATAAGAAAATGATCCCGGAAACGCCCAAGGAGCCCGATCCCGAACCGTTTGAGCCCAAGGAACCCACAAGAATCCCGCTGGAAGATGTGAGTTTTGGCTCGAGATGAAAACTTGTATTCCTGTTGATCTAACCATAGTCCAATGATGCGATTGTGTCTGTCCTGTGTGTGCAACAAAATTAATTGTGGGGGGGGGGAAGAGTTGACTTTTAAAACTTTTTCCCACTTTGGTGGTTACCCAAAGAAAATTGACTACAGCAGGATTTTAACCTGTGACCTCCATGTTAACTTGCTGGTGTTCTATAAATTTGCTATCTAAGCCATGCTGGTGGTCATTTGGGACTCTGGTTGAGGGGCTGAGGGGTTGATTTGCCCGACATTTCACCCAGATAGAATGACATTAACCAATCTGTGTGGTCAGCCACTCAATGAAATCGTTATGTTTTAGTCCATTGTCCACATCTCTGTCATACTCTTTTAACAACTTGGTCACTTCTCTGTTCATTCCTTTTGGCCACCTGGCAAACTCTCTGTCCAACCTACTGGCCACCCCTTTTGCCTCCCTCGGCAAACCCTCTGGCCAATTATCCAGCCAACTCTCTGTCCCCTCCCCTATTGACCTCTTTGTCTTCCAATCTGACCCCTCTATAACCAACTATAGTGCCGATTCTCCAGCCACCCCTCTGGATCTGGGAATCCGCACTCCTCCCAGGTGACCCCAATAGCTAACCCATTTACTTCTATCCATCACCATGTCCACTCCTCCATACCACCCCTAACCATTCTTCCTTCCATCCCTCTGTCAGAACACCCTCAAGATGTTCTCAATCCATCCATCTGTCCACAACTCCCCTCCCCATCCATCCTCTCCATCCACCCTTTCCAACTTCTCAGTCCTCCAATCTTGCCACTCCTCTGTCGTCCCCAGCCTAGCCCCCCATCTCCCACTCTTCACACCTCTCAATACTTGGTCCCACACTCACGGCTCATGATTGACCCGTATTCTGTTTTATTTCATTACTAACTCCAAGGAGACCAAGAGGAAACCTGGTGACGATGTGAGTGTGTGTGTCTGTCTGTCTGTCACGCTGTCTGTTTGTCTGTCTGTGTTTTACTTGCATAACATTGATCACTCCTTTTTCCTCAAACATCCATTCTTTAAAGCCAAAGAATGGAATATGGTGAAAAACAGTTGTACTAATACTTTTTCCATCTAAAATACAATAAAATGTAATGGTTTACAAGGTGCTGTGGCACGATATGCAGCCAATCAAACCAGGAACACCGGGGCGAACCCCTTCTGTTAACGATATAGACTGGGTTCTTTTACGAGCATTCACATCAAACAGGACCAACGGCTTTATGTCCCATCCTAAAGATGAAGCAATAATGATTTAGTGTCTTGCTTAAGGACACAAGTGCCATGACCGGTACCGGGACCCACACTCTGCTGATCAGAAACACGAGAGCTTGAGTTCAGTGCTCTTATCTGCTCGACAACATCATGCCATGAATGTTTAACGAACACAAATTCTTATCAAGACACTTTTTCTTTTGTTGGCTGTTCAATCAAAAATAGAGATTGGGAATCGATTTTACTCTTCCATAAACCATTCATGTACTTCTTTTCAGTAACTTGATGAAGTGATGTCATTAAAATGGCATGTTATACTGGTAGCATGTCACTTGTGTTTCCATTGTTTGTTTGGATTATTTAAGCTCCGGCCATACAGGCCCCGATACAAGAATGAAACGAGAACGCACGCCCTTGATTGGTTGAACAAACATGGGCGTATTCTGCGTGGAGCCATTCAACCAATCGAGGACATGCATTGTTATCGTTCTCCTTTTTGTGCTCGTTATCGCGACGCTGTGTGACTGGGCCTAGAGTAACAGTTTGGTTTTAGCTAAGAAAACTTCATTACCTCGTGACTTTAGCTTGGCATGGTTTTTAATTAATGACTCAGGTTTTTTTAAAGCTTAAAGGGACACGTTGCCTTGGATCGGACGAGTTGGTCTATAAAAAGCGTTTTAAAAACCGTTTGTTATGAAATGCATATGGTTAGAAAGATGTTTTAAAAGTAGAATACAATGATCTACACAAGTATCACTCAAAATTGCACGGTTTTCCTTTTACGTCGCGAACTATCACGGTCGGCCATTTATGGGAGTCAAAATTTTGACTCCTATAAATGGCCGCCGTGTTAGTGTACAAGGTAAAAAGAAAACCACGCAATTTGGAGGCATATTTGTGTAGATCATTGTATTCTACTTTTACAACATCTTTCTACCCATGTGCATTTTATAACAAACGGTTACAGAACGCTTTTCAAAGACCAACTCAACCGATCCAAGTCAACGTGTTCCTTTAATCAAATGCTGACAAACAGGGTACAGTTTAGTATTGGTTCAAGAGTTAATTTTGCATAGATGTTAAATTTACATCGGGGATAAAGAATATTAATTGTTTGGTATTTACCAATATCTACCGATGTGTGTAGCACTGTATACTCGGTATTTACCCGAGTTCTGTGGGAAAAGAAATCACAGGCATACATGTATTACTCGGTTGGGATTCTTTTTACACAACCACTGCACTTCTCCACTCACCAATAGAGGGTACTGTAATGTTGACACTCAATGCTGCGAAGGGCAGTTTATGTTTCAAAGCTGTGGAAATTAACAGCTCCCTCAGTGAATGTGACCTACAGCCAATAAGCGGCAAAACAAAAAAAAGCAAAGCTCCTGGTGCTTACCGTTAGAAAATGAATGACATGACAATACAACTCCATGGACTTTGTTGGACCTGCAAGCTGCCTAACTTTCTTGCTAACCTGTGAAATATGCATATATGCTTTTAAGAAAAATTTTCTGCTATAGTTAGCATGAGCAAAAATTTGCTAAAACCATAAACTTGGCAACAGCTTCTTGTGTTTTTTGCAAATGACGCATGTTTAATGAGTTGCTGACAATAAAAACAGTTGACATTATTTTGGTGTTTCATTCTTTTTTAGGAGACAGCCGATTCTTCCCAAAGCACGCCCCTGTACTCGGAGCCGATGTTGCCAAACCCCGCCGCCTTGCCGCCCCTTCTCCATGGTAGCCCTGGACCTGTCATCCCACCAGGCATCACCTTACCCCCTGGCCTACAGCTGGATAACCTTCCACCAGCCATTGCCAGCTTGGTTCAGCAGATACCCGGGGGCCTAGCGCCGGCGTTGCAGGGTCCAGCGAGGCAGGGACCAGGCAGACCCAATGACACTCAACCCCCCAACGCTACCATTACCAATGTGCAAAATCTTCTTAATTCAATTATGGTAAGAACTTAACTTATCCAGGGTTCAATAATAACACTGGACCGCAGGCCCAAGACCATTGATTTTAGCGTCGGGCCATGAATGATCTGCCACAACTTCCTCTCAGGAATTGAATCCCCATTTCTTAGTTCAGAAAGAACTTAACAACTACCTCTTCAATTATTGAGTTTCTTCTGCGCTGTGTATCTCGGGAAAAGGCGCTTTAGCAAAAAAAAAAAAATTATTATTTAAGTATTCGCAATTTTGTTTGTTTTTGTAGGGTAATCAGCCCGGTGAGGCCCAGCCGTCCCAGGATGAACTGACGAATAAACTCAGAGATATGCTGGAACCGTTCAAGAGCCAACTACCAGGTATGAAATCCACACCCCGTCCTCTCATAACAGTGTGCCTACTCAAACAGTGTATTTATTTTGCAGAAACTTTTACATAAAAGTGAACAATTGTTTATTTGGTCTGATGAAATAACACTCTCTAATGTTCTTAATCCACAGGGTCTTTGCATGGTCCTCCACAGCCCAACCATGCAGGTGGGCCCAACTTCGGCCCAGAGGGGCCCAACTTCGGCCCGGAGGGGCCCAACTTTGGTCCAGATGGGCCCAACTTTGGTCCAGATGGGCCCAACTTTGGCCCAGATGGGCCCAGCTTTGGCCCAGATGGGCCCAACTTTGGTCCAGATGGACCCAACTTTGGCCCAGAAGGATGGGGCCCAAGAGGCCCTCCCCCAGGCCATGGTCCTGGCCCCATGAGGGGTCGTGGTGGAGTTCGACCTCCGTTTCCAGGTAAGGGTTTTCTCTTTTCTTCGCCGCTTGACACAATTATATTCAATTCAGTTTGAAAATGGAGCAAACTCAATATGTCGACAATAGACCATGCAAGTCTCGGGCGTATTCAAGCATTTTTGCGAGCATTTTGGTTAACATTGTGATAACGCATGAAGGAAACAAACTTCCGCTCTATATTGGGTCTTACTGTTCGAATAAGTACTAGACTCCCATAGTACATTGATTTTTCCCATTAGCCATCTTGCTTTTACCCGATGAATTCTCTCTTTGATCAGTGCTTTTTTCCTTTTAAAAAGTGTTTTACGAATGTTATTATTAATGGAGTTAATTGGTCCATTGACACAGGGCAGGAAAATAATAAGACTAATATTATCTATTTTTCTCTTTTTATCAGGACCAGGCAGAGGGTTCTATAACGGACCTCAATTCCCTAATGGACCCCATCGGTTTCCAGGACCGGGTGGACCAGACATGGGTCCAAGGGGCCCACCCAGAGGTCCTCCCAGGGGTGCAGGCCCACGGGGACGTGGACGAGGAAGGGGAGGAGGAGGTATTGTGCTCAACTTCTTTTAAACAATATTTTATTCAGTGCATTTTTAGTTATTTCTATCCCAAGGCTTGTCTTAAAAAGGGTTATAATAGTAAGCATCCTGTGAATTAATTTCGTTTTAATATCCCTCGTTCATTAGAAATCAATCAAAACAGTTGAATCTGTGAAACGATTCATGCATGAATTGTTTCTCAGGTTCCTGCGTGAATCAGTTCTTAGATTTCTGAGAGTTGGTGTCCGTTCACCATGCTGCGGCCAGAGATGTGGTTGGTGTTACCCGCTGTCACCTCGCTAAACATAGATGGATGAGACTTTCTTGTGAAAACACCTTGATAACTAAATAGGATTTGAAACTTTGCATGGTGGGAATACGATATGGAAAAGTTTGCGGTAACACCATGTAATGAAAATCTCTCGATGAGTTGGGGTGGTTCTGAAAAGAACCATTGGTTTCAACTCGACGTTTCGATCAGTATGCTCTGATTGTCTTCTGGAGAAAGCTGTTGATATATTTATACAAAAAACATTAGTGACTGAGACACATGCATAGAGCCCCTCCTGTATATATGGATGAATTGTCCACGAGACGAGCAAATTTTGATCCCCTATTTTCTAACTTAAAGCACCACTTGAAAGATCCTTTCAACAACACCCTCAAACTTCACTGTTGTTTCCTTCCCTCCCTCAGGAATGAGTTTTTCTACCCGGCCCGTCTGCAGACATTTCATGACCCCTAGAGGCTGTGAGAGGGCCGTGAATTGCCAGTTCTACCACCCGGGGGTAAATGGACCGCCGTTAACGGAATGAGCTTTTGAACATTGGAGAATCCTACAGAAGGAATGCAAATGATGCAAAACCACATACACAATTAGATGCCCATGCAGATGACATCCAGTCAGTGAAAACCAATTGAGGCGCTGTCAAAGTTCAGATGTGTCTTCCTTATTGCAGAGGATAGAATCTTTGGTACTCCAACTGAGGCTCTGTGTCAAAGTAGGCTGGTTCCTATTAACCACATGCCATAGGAATCCACACTGAGCACTTCTGGGTACTGTACCAAATCCAGTTTTTGCGTCAGTTTAAACTTTAGGTGCTAACCAGTAAATTCCCCCCTTCTCGTATTTGTGAATTCCCTGCTCAGCCTGCGACTACTAAGAACGCCTAGATTCCACAGATTGTCAGAATCGTGTGGTGATGGTTTGCTAACTGGAATCTTCATTGCCAATTGAGGGACTTCCGTAGAGAGACAGCTGTTCCGAATGCCTGCTGTGATCAAACTTCGAAAACCCACAAGAGAATTTCTTATCTTCAAATGTGACATACAGAGAAGTACCGTAGTACTTGACAAATCATGGACTAATAACAGTAACAATAACTGTTGCAACCATACTTCTACATTTTGGAGTTCTTTTTCCATCTACTTGTTTTTTTTGTTTTGTTTTTTTACTCCGTTTTCCATGGAAAAAACTGCGCCCAAGAACTTCTAATATAGAAATAAGAACTAAACTATATCAATCTTTCAAAGTCATTTGGCCTCTCTGGATATTTTATAGACGGGGGGAAAAATAGCTTTGTCTATATTTATAGAGGGCAGTGTTCACATGTAATTATTGTCTACAATTTTAGACCATGGGGGATTTTCAGTCTGAGGTTTTAATAATCAACGACTGCCTGATACAAAAAATAGTAACATTTTACGGTAAAATCTCTTTATAAAATGGTTCTGGGCATTGTGAACAGTGTCCTCTATTGACACAGAAATCTTTTCATGGCTCTGCTTAACCATAAAAATGGAATCTGTGCTTATGGAAAGAGGGAATTCTACACTTATGTCAAGCGTATTTTAAGGGTTAGAATGGGGTTTTTCTTGTGCACGTGCGTACTCCACCTTGCTAGGCATTCATCGCTTACACAGCTAGCGCAGAAATTCAGTGCTTGCACAATAAGCACAAAAAGGTGATTCTGTGGTAAGCAGAGCCATGAAATCGGGCCCTGGTATATTGAACTGAAGTTCAGTTGTATGCCAAATTGGTTTCTAATCAAGTTAATTATGATTGCATTTGCCTTTTGACCAGAAATGTATCAGAGAGTTTGAACATATCAGAACCACAAAATATTGATTTGGGAAAGAACCGTAGGGAAAATGTCAATGGCCAGAGGTAGTTGAGGTTTTTCATAACATGGATGATGTCACTTTTCCCTTGAATTATTCAATAATAGCCTGATTGATAATGATGATGGCGACAATTAGCAACAATTCTCATCAGAAAATTTCCAAAATTTTTCCAAAACTTCAACAAGACCACCTTTTGGTCTCCTATTTTGAATACTTTTAAAGGGGCCCAGACTAAAGATAATCAAAGGCTATTGTTAGGAATCAAGTCTGGTGTCTTGTCTCCCAGTTTGATATTTATGCTACAAAAAGTGATTTGGCACCAATGCATGGGGTGTGTTTTAGAAAAGAGATTGTCCCCAAAAAATAGTTTGAATGCAGTTAAGTTGTTCAAATACCATGATTGATCAAGTGTATTCATTTGCTACACCTAGTGCATTCTTGGATTGAGATTGTCAAATTTTATAAAGCTGCTAAACACAAAATGTTGCTTAGCAGATTACGAAAAGTTGGTCATCAGTCCTAAAGGTGAATGGTAACCACTTTCTGCTAAGCAGGTGTTTTTTATGCTAAGCAACATTGACTGCTTACCGGCTTCGTGAATTTGTGGCCTTGTGGTTACAAGTTTGCACTGTATAATGATATTATAATGGTTTCCAGAATGATTATATTTGTAACATACATTGTTTTTGTATGGCTACAGAGGCAGTTTTTTTACAATATATTTTGAACTATTTTTGTAAGTTGCATTGTTCTGTTCACTAATTTGCGTGTTGTAAGTTGGATAAGTTTGAGTTTGTTTTCCATTTGCTCAAGAAGTAGATAAGTTATGGATTTATATTTCTTTGCCTACCAGTCAAAATGACAGGGTAGAAAATGGAGAGAAAACAATTAAATATTGTGTTTACATAAAGAGAGGGGGGGCTAAAACAAATCGGGTGTTGAAAATATAAAATGCCCGATTTAAACGACAGTCAACTTAGTTATCATAAAGCTAAGTTGCAATGCTAATTAGAAAATGATGTTCCGTCATTGATAAGACGGCACAGTAATGAATATTCATATAAAATGGGCGGGATTTAGATAGAATGGGCGGGGTTTAATGGGTCATTAGGAAATCCCCTTTGCCTGGATAAGCGAGCGCGTGAATCTGGTTTTCGATAATTATTAGTAAACAAAGTGATTTTTGCGCGCGAGAGACACTTTATTTTATGTTAAAAACAAGTTCCCAAAATGCACATGATGAATCAAGTGGGTTAGTTTTTTTGTTTTTTTTTCTTCATTGGCGGTGTTGGGTGCCCGGGCACGCTGCATGTACTCCTCCTTCGGCCCCATGCCCTGTCCCGCTGCGTGGTCACCGCCCTCTAAAACTACGCCAACCATGTGATATATTATAATAATGCATTATTCATTATTAGTCCCATATATAAATATTCATACAAATCCAATGCCCAACCATCTGTTGCATTTACTATACACTGCATTGATTATAACCAGCGCTCTATAAAAATCACAATTTTCTTACCAAAACAACAAAAATCGATGCTGCTGGAGGCGTATTTGCCATCGTAATTCTGCTGAAAACAGTCTAGTCGTGTGGGTGCGTCTGAAAAGCGATGACCGTTGCATTTTAAAAGTGTTTGGGTGGGATTTGGGCGGGTTAGGTCCTATATTGATATAAGTATCGGACTTGGGCTGGGTCAGATCGCCAAAATAACATTTGTATGCATTGTAAATCCAAATAGTAGCCTAGATCGTGAGATTTCAAGTGTTGGTCGCTTGACATTGATCGGGTAATCGACAAAAAAGAGTTATTTATATCTCGACGTATAGCAAGAGCGCTGAAAATGTCTACAAAGACAAAGAAAGTATTTCGCGCAAAATAAACGTTTGATTGCAGTATGGTCACAAAGCTATATGATCAGTGATGAGAACAATAAGCTCAAGTTCATTGTCGTTATATGCTAAGGCGCGCGCAACAAGTACACTTGATCATAGACTTGTCATCGTTCGCGAAATAATTATATAAACGTTTAGTTGTTTATCTCGGATTTTTTTTTCCGGTCCCACTTTTGTTCTATCTACAGTTTGTGACGGCGCGTTATCTCGTTGTGCAGACTTCCTCTGCTCCTAATGCTTGACGGGAAGGAAGTCCCTGGGTTATAATGGGGGGGTTGTGGGCTTTGCAGATACAATTTAGGGCAAGAGCGCCAGTTTGGGCTAAATGAGATTAATAAAACGCTACAACATTTTAGGCGTACCGTGGAGTTAAAAATACTGTCTGATTCAAGTTACAGATATTCAAAAGGAGATGCCTTTGCTGTGATTTTGCGTTGCTATGGCGTCTATTGCCCAAGTGCACAAGGTACCTAAAACGGTAATGCATTGACCTATGAAGTAAAATATTGTATTTTTTATTTTGACGGACGAGCACACAAAGGTTGCCCGGCAACTGTATTGGACACTGTCCCTTGACTGGTTACGTCGTTTATTGATCCGGTAACGTTAATAAGCAATTCTGCTGAACAGGTTTTTGATATCTGGCCACATGGTCATAAATGCAATATGGTCATAATATCCGTAGCCCCCCCCCCCCCCCATTTGTTGCAAGGACTTCGAATAGGCTAGCAGTTGCTAGCTGTAGCGCAGGCATACAGGGTTCAATTTAGAGTTGCTAAGCACAACAATTCGCTTAGCATGAAATTTCTTCCTTGATAAAAACAGGATTACCAACCAAATTTTAATTTGTTGCAAATTGGTTGTTAATGTTACTGGTATTCAGCTGTTGTTTGCTCATCTTGAAAATCATGTGGACATTTTGGCTGGTAAACCTGTTTTTATCGAGGCAGAAATTTCAAGCAAATTGTTGTGCTTAGCAGCTCTATGAAATTGGGCCCTGGACTACTCCATAACATTGTGGCGGTATTATATATTTTAGGTTCACACGGACGCACGGGCGAGATGTTTATCAAGTAAGCACATTCGCACCGCGCTTCAGATCCGTATATCATTAGTAGTCGCGTTACTAGACTAGCTGGTGTCTCCTTCATCAACTAGGACCTATGATGACGTACTTAAACAAAATGTTGGATTTATTTTTATAATTCAAGTTTAATATTATAGTTGCACTGGTTTTGTTTATGTTCTCTATCATACAAGAAAACGCGTGATGGTTTTGCCTCTTGTATAGCTTCAATAAGGAAGTAAGACTCATTTCTTGTCAAGATCACGTGTAAAGGGAGTGTTGGAAAAGAAGACTGGAATACATTTTTCTCTCGTATTAGACTACACTCAATTAACCTAAGTAAGGTTTTTGTTAATTGTTTTCAGGGCTCGCATTGTTTTATAAGATTGTTGAGAGTACGAACACGCTGTGTAGAGTATTATGATTTTGTTTATCATTGTTTGGTTTATTTTCTAGCTACACTGTTTCCTTCTTATTGTACAGTTGCAAATAAAGCAAAATGAAGAAATGCACATAAATAAATAAATGAATAAACAAATTAATCATCTGATACTAATTTAACTCTATTCAAAGTGTACTCATTAATTTACTTGAGAGTGTGCTTGATCGAACCCCGCCCCATAACCCGGCCATCCGCGACAGTCATCATTTTAACTTTTGAAAAGATTTTTCTTCAGGCAATATTATATCATTGTTTCTAAAATTATTTTGAAAACGAATCGTTGATGAGGAGCTACAATCAAGGCAAAAGGAATGAATAATGTTTGAGACGAAAAGTTATGAAGTCACAAACTTCATGGACCCACCTTCCTCCTTTTTTGTAGTCCGGGTGGGATCAGTGAGATGGTGTGAGAATTAAATTTGTCTGCCTATACCGAGGAAGCATTTACATACATTTGTTTTTCTACGATAATGTTTGTGCTTGCTTAAGATTAAAAAAACTGGCTCCCGAATTTTATATTTTGAAAATATTTCGCTTTCTGCACCATAAGTTGTTCACCTTGATCGTGTACAAAAAGCTAATACATTATTTGCAGACGTGTCTTCTTTCCCATACCACTTGGGTGTTAACTATTTGGCTTTCGACGACTGTTTTATTATTAAATTTAGTTTTTGACAAGGTTGTCGTTGAAGTGTAATTGATTTAGGAAAATATAACTTATTATTTTAAATGATTATTTCTTTTTTTGCAAGGAAAAATCAAAAGATATCCAACTTGTTGATTATTAATGTCATAACAGACATTAAAATACTCCATTGGTAGTCATAAAACAGTCGTCGAGTGCTAAGGAAACTAATTTGTAAAATTCTAGTAGCTGAAGAGTCTGTTTGTTACGTTTCAAAGATGGCGGATGAAAATCGTGAAAAGAAGCTGGCCGCTGCTAGAAAAAAGGTAGTTTTTGTTCTTTATTTTCACTTTCCGAATACATTTTGTGACAATTTAAAGAGTTGTATATTGCCAAGTCTTTGGGTAGTATTTGAACTAATTTTTAGTTCTGTGTGCAATTTGAAACGTCTGTAAGTAAACACCTAAACTAAGGGGGTGAAAAAGAGTGGGATGGTCACGGTGCAAAATTACCCGTACCGTGTGTTCACTAAATGACAGAACTACCGGTGTCTGTGTGTACGGTGCAATAGGTTCCACGTCACATGCCGTATGTCTCACTCATCCCATGGGGATCGTGGTGAAATTGTTTCATGAAAATGTGTATTTTGTATTATGTGTGTTTATTTAATGTTAAGTGTTCAAAGCGAGGGTAACATTTTTAAAAGGGGAAGTAAAGTGTTAATTAACTAGTTTACAGGGACGTTTACAGAATTGAGTTGAGGGCCTATTTTATTATTAATAAAATTAGAAATGTTTGTTGTTGTTAAACTTCAATATTTAATGTTGAAAGGCTAAACAAAAGTAAACAAATACATAAATTAAATAAATAAATATATTAAAGAATAACATAGTGATCAAAACTGGTTCCGGGTCGTGAACTGTTTTACTGTTTTCTCCACCAGCTACAAAGATTCCAACAGAAAAAGACTCCTTCAAACTCTCCCGTTCCCACCAAGAACAGAAGAATCGATCCCTCAAATTCTACGCCGTCCACCCCTAAGACAAACAGCCAACCCAGTACCCAGTCAGCACCCACTCCACCCAGCGGTGGGTTACCCAGCCAGGAGGGACGGAGGAACCCCTTTGCCTCTGACAACCCATCTCATAATAGTAATCAGCAAAATGCTCATACAAGAAATTCAGATCACCCAAGTCCTGTGAACAGAGTAAGTATTTCAAAAATAATAATGTAGGAATTTCCGTGCCAATGTCAGTCCGGAACTTCATCTTTGAGAGAGCAAAGCCATTTACGTACAGCCACAATCAAGGATACATTTTTTGTGACAAAGACACCAACTCTTTGCAGACCTATTGAACAAATTCAAGCACGTCTGATTCATAAAAACACCATCCTGGCTTGTATAGTAAATTCTTAAGCGGATTTTTAAATTTCATAAAAATGTTTATCCTTTGAGCTAAAATTTAATTTTATCAATCATTGCATGAACCCATCCTTACTCCAGTTGTTCAACTGTTGTTCAATAATTTAATTGGTTATGACAAAATCTTGAATACAAATTTAAATAGTTGTAATTGTATATTGTTTCTGTATTTTCTCCAGCTCAATAATAGTTATCAGTCAAACAGTCCAGCATCTTTCAAGTCTACTGATGCAAGGTAGGTAGTATAACACATGGTTCTCCCTATCCGGGTTTTAAAATAAAAGGAAGGAGGAGGGGCTTTTTATTTATGTTTTTTTATTTTCAAGATTTAGAAAAAAGGAAGGAAGAGGACCCTTTTTTTTAATTACTGTCCGACACATTTTTAAAGTAAAGTATTTTCTTGATGAGACCGTTAAAATACATCCCTTTTTTCCATTAAAAAAAATAACACACTTAATTTTTTTTTTTAATCATAAAAAAGACAAAAGGGAGGAGGTGGCCTCTAAAAAGGAAGCGGGCGCGGGGACGCTAAACATGATTCTTTTTTTACTTGGCCAAATATGCATACAAAAACGCACAACATTTGATTAGATAGCCTCTGGGGTAGGTTTGGTAATATCGTCAAAGACCAGTCATTCTCACCTGGTGTATCCCAACATGCATTAAATAATAAATCTCTGAACAGTTTTGCTCAATTGGTCATCGAAGTATCAAGATAATAAAGAAAGCAAAACGACTTTTTGCAAAAATTTGTATGCTTTTGTGGTTCAGAGGAGTGCAAAGAAAAAATCAATTTTAATAATTTAAGGAGAGTGGATTTTAACTCTCCTCATAATTTTTTAGGTGACTTTGACTTAATGGATTGTAACTCTATGACTGTTTGTTTCTTCTTTTACGTCAGATCTTTGTCTTCCACTGAGAGTTTACGGCAGCTGTCCATGCAAGTCAATGGGCTCGTCTCTGAGGTAAGTCAATAGTCAACCCTCCTACTGTCTGACTAACTGTATCATCCACTGTGGTTTTGAATGGTAGAAAATAACGTCCGTCGTTATCGGTTTTTTCCCATAACCGATATATCGAAAATTAAATATCGAGTATACTCGATATATCGAGTATTTCCCGCGCGCAAGATGAAGCCTAAAAACAGCACTTGGTATACTCATGTTTGTAGTTGAAAAATCTCAAATTGCGTAGTCCCGCGCCCCGATTTTTTTGGTTTTACAACAAAGTATGATCACCGCTATCGCTGGCTTGGCCAATCGGTGAACGCTCACCACAATTCTCGATTCGTGATTGGCCATGATTGACCGTCTCAAAATGACACAGAGCCTTTGTGAGTTGCGTGACCCGCCGACATTAAGGTGTCAGTTGCCTATGCATTGAGTATAAGTGTCAATCAAGTTGTCCGACGGGCACGCGGGCGGGCGGCTTTGAGTTGAGATCTTCGGTAGGATGTGGAAAAAAAAATTGGTGGACAGGCCCGCTGTTGTGGAGAGTGAAGTGTGTTAGGGGAGCGCGGCGCTTCAAACTTTGTCAACACTAAATGAATTAGTTACTAAACTTTTTGAGAGTCTAATGCCCTTCAAAATAACGACAATTCACGGCAATATTGTTAGATACATAATAAATGTCCGCTGGTATGTTACACTACCTTTACGGTTGAAAATGGTTGAGATAATCATCCAAAAAAATCACGAGAAAGTCCCGCAAAACACAGACCTACCACTCCGCGCTCACAATATACAACGCAAGCAGCATGATGCAGTCACATAGTCTCCAATAAAGGCTCGTAGCACTTAGCAGTCTATAGTAAAGGCATTAAAATTGAATGCGAGAAAGCCCTCTATTGTCGAAATAACGCAGTGCATCACGCGATACCGCCTTGAAAAAAGACTGCACATGTCTGTGCATGCTTGGGCAAACGGGTTTTCCCCCCGAATCGCAATAACCACACACGCTGGTGTGCACGCTTAAACCGTACAACAGCAAAGTCTTCGCTGGTACGCACGCAATAGCCGCCGACAGCGTGGTCTGCGAAGCATATAGTTCCTCGGAAGTGTAAGCTTGTTTACGAAAACAACAACGTGTAGGCTTTATTTGACCAAAATGACGCCATTATGATACCTTGGATTGATAGAAAGATTATTTTACTGTATAACGTAAGATTGTTTTCTTCCTTGTTTTGTTATGTCTTGTTGATTCGGGGAAGTTTTTGCGGGGTATTTTTGCAAACCAGCGGTGGTTTCTTGTGAGGTTTTACCGTGCGCTCGCCGCGGAGTTGTGAACTTCTGCGACGGGCCAGCGGCTGATGGCGAAAACACAAAGAACAAGCAGACATACTTGGTTGTAAAACGTATTTTATTTAATAGAGCAACTCAAAATGATGAAATTACATAACGACGACGGCTTTTCTAATACTCAAACACAGATTTCTTTTAAATTATCAGACACTCTTTTGGTATTTTCGATATCATTTAGGAACATCGAATTTTTCAAAACATCGAAATTTTTCGATATATCGAAAATCCGATATGATATGATTATAAAAGTGACATCGGCGATTTCGATGTCAAAAAAATATCGAGTTTTTGAGTATTTTCGATATATCGACGGACGTTAGTAGAAAACTATTCCAGCCTGCAATAATATAATTGCATGTGGTGAATCCGTCATCACAGTACAATGTCAACCCTCCTACTATGTGACCATTCAATATGTTTTTATTATATATAACCATTCCAATTGTTTTTTTATTATTATCATCCACCGTGGTTTTGAATTTGTATAACTGTGCCAGCCTTTAATAAAAACAATGTGGTAAAAGCATTTATGATTTCATAACTAAACATGCATGACTTTCATGTGGTGAATGCACACATTGTACACAGTCAATTTTCTGACCACTGTTATCTGACATCTACTCCGTTTTTGTCTTGTATCTATTTTCAAGTCTGACTTCTTAAATGGAGATGGTAATGATTCATCAGTTGATGCCGGTAATAGATCAGGATTTAACCAACTAGAGGTAAGAACATTGTTGTAAGGTAAAATATTGTTATTATTGGTTTATTCACACCATATTGTAGCCCGAAGGCTGAATTGCACAGTGGTTACAGTTGGTAAAAAAACACCAATACACAGAAGGAAATTTTTAAAAATTACACAGTCAAATGCCAAAATAACAACCTGGAACAAATTTTGTAAAGCTGCAAAAAAATAGTTTTGAAAGCACAAAAGATTTTTTGCTAACCAGAATAAGGTTACCAGGCAAAACAAACATTCCACATTCTGGCATGTCATAGGTTTTTTTTCTTCTTGTTTTTATGATGTGTAAGTATTCCTCAATACTTAACACTATTGAAAGAGATTTATCAGACTGAAGCTCAACATTTGTATAAAAACACGTTACTTGTGAATTCATGAGTGTTAAGTTAGTGGCCCAATGCTATAACCAATGGCCTCAGGCATGCAGTCCAGTGACCAGTCTGTTCATGTTTTTACTTTTATTTTTTCGTTTTTTTAACATTTTCAGACAAGGAATCAGGAGTTAGCAGCTAATCTAGATGAGCATGTCCAGTCTAATAAAGAACTTCACTTACACAATGAGGAACTGGTAAGTCTCTATGCAGGCAACCAAAAATTTGTTTGACTTAAGTTATAGGTCCCGTGTGTTCACCTCCCCCTCCCGCGACGTGACAAATTTCAGTCTTTTTCAAAAAATTTCAGAATCTAATCCCTGGATATTGCGCTATATAACAAGTACATTGGGTGCGTTCGTTTATCTTCCCTGGGTCATCCCCGGTGTGTGGCGTGTTTTTTTTCCAGGACGAACGTGGGTAATTATCTGCACACGTTCGTCCTGGGAAAAAGAAACGTCACACACCGGGGTCGACCCAGGGAAGCTAAACGAACGCACCCATTATATTAGTTTGGCTGTTCTCGTTCTAGCAGAAAGGTTATCCAACATTCACTGTGCTTTGATTTTCCAGTTTTTATCACAACTATTTTTTGTTTTCAGAGAAGTCACTGTGAGAGATTACAAGATCAGCTCCAAAAGGTAAAATAATGACCACTTTGACACACCCATAATTATGAAAACTGTATAATGTTATTATTATGTGCGTTTAGCAAAGTCTGAGCAAGATTTAAAATGGCACTTTTCTGTAAAAAATATCTTGGGTGGCACAATGCTTATACACAAATATTTTCCATTGAAATAATTTTCGTTATTAGGAACGAAGAGAATCAGATCAGCGATTATTTAAAGAGCAGAGTGCCCTCAAGGAGCAGTTACAGGTCCACATTCAGACCATCGGAATCCTCGTATCGGAGAAGACTGACCTCCAGACCTCCGTGTCTCAAAGTCAACAGAGTCTCAAACAGAGAGCAGGTCAGTAGCATTGCTTCACCTAGTTTTCAAACTGTTACCTTGTTTGGCTTACTGAGGAGCCAGGATTTTTTGGAACCCCCTGTATTTGTGGTTTTTTTCTAGGGTTGCTCCGCTGGACTTCAGGTGTTTTAGTAATTTTCCATTTTCCATTTTGTATTTCAGCGGAAGCAGACAATTTATCTAGTCGACTTCAAGCGTCACGACAAAGAGTCGCCGAGCTAGAGCGATCTCTAGCTAGTGCAACATCATCAAGTCAACAATTTAAAAAGGTAAGGACTGACCCTACACCTAAGGAATAGGGTGAATTTTAGTTTCCCTTAAGGTTTATCACCTGAAATTTGAAATGTGAAGTCGCATCTCCTGTGATACCGCTTCCCCAGTTGTATCGAAACTTGGGTGTGACCCCTGGCTGTATGGCAGTTTAAAGGAACACGTTGCCTTGGATCGGTTGAGTTGGTCTATGAAAAGCGTGTGTAACCATTTGTTGTAAAATGCATATGGTTAGAAAGATATTTTAAAAATAGAATACAGTGATCAACACAAATATGCCCCGAAATTGCGTGGTTTTCCTTTTACTTTGGGGACCAACACGGTCGGCCATTTATGGGAGTCCAAAATTTGACTCCCATAAATGGCCGACAGTGTTAGTCGACGAGGTCAAAGGAAAACCATGCAATTTCGAGTGATACTTATGTGGATCATTATATTCTACTTTTAAAATATCTTTCTAATCATATGCATTTTATGACAAATGGTTACAAATCCTTTTCGAAGACCAACTCGACCGATCCAAGGCAACGTGTTCCTTTAAGGTTGAAGTGACATTGGTTAGTCAATTTGGGAAGTTCTAGTTTTGTCTCATTTTTAATGCTGCCTTATTCATGTTTTTATTTTTTACAGACCAGTGCTGTGCTCGATAAAGACAAGGACGCCCTCAAGTTAGACGTTTATAAGTTACAGTAAGTTTGTGTTGTGCTTTGCTTCTGCTGTCAACCAAGCCACTCAAAAATGTAATTAAAATTGAAACAATTAATTAACAAAACAAACAGTGTAGCCACTGAGGAACAGCTGCACAATTATCCATTGAGCTTACATTGAAAATGGGAATTATTTGTTAACATTTCATTTTACTTTCATCCTTTGTGCAGAAAAGCTAATGAGGAACTAACGCAGCGGAACTCGGAGACTAGCAGCCAACTCAAAACAAAGGTATGTTTTCTCTTCTTTACTTAATTTGTGTCAAGATCAAGATTCAAACTCACACTTTGATGACCCAATTATCATAATATAGTGTGATGCTCTAGACCACTCTGCCATGACACGCTATGTCGCTATTTACTCCTGGGCGATGAGAAGCACCTGTAGTTAAGTCTCTTGCCCATGAACCAGGATTTGAACCTGTCAGAACTTAAGTTCGACGCTCTAGACCATGACAAACTATCACAATCTATACAGCGTTTGTAACAATAATTTCCTCCTAGTAAAACAAAATTTGTTTTCTCCGAATGTCCAGACCTCTGAGTACTCGCAGCTTCAACATTTTGCGCAGGATTTAAACGATCGTCTGAATGCAGCCGAGCTCCGTGCCAATCAACTATCCAATCAGGGGACTCAACAGGATACCCATAATGCCTTGCTAAAAACACAGGAGGAGAAAGCCAATCTTGAGAGTAAATTAGCCCAGGTCAGTTGTCAAAGGTTTCTGTCTAAATCATGCAGAGAAAATTTACCCAAGTTTAAAAAGAACCTGAGATCTCCATTTAAGGTTGGGACATACTCTGGTAATAACTGTTGAACAACTTACCACAACGCTTTACATAAGTAGCCAGCCGTTGATTTCACCAAACTCTTCCTAACTTAGGATCAGTCATAGGACTTATGATAAGTTAAGTTCTGTATCCGTAGACGTTAGGATGCATTAAACCCATTCAAATTTAGGACGAGTTACCCATCCTAACTCGAGATAGGATTAATTCTAGCGTTTTGTGAAAAAGGCTGCTGGTCAATGTGCCAATAACATTTCTTTACTGTTACTCCCTGTGAAGTATATAGCCTCCAGGCTGCCGTCCAACCCAAGATCAACCCAAGCATTCTTTAAGCATGTGTTTGTGCATACAGGCTTTCTGACATTGGGCCCTGGTCATAGGGCCAATAACATTTCTGCAATCTTTCTCAGCTCCCTGGGGAGTATACAGCCTCGGGCTGCCGTGACACTCCAAAGGCTTTTTCAAACCCAATATCAACCTCTACCCTCCCTTGCAGGCACCCATTTAACAATTTGATATACTTTATCTTGACAGTATAACGAATCATTCCACAAGCTGACTGCAGAGAGGGAGCAGCTCGCACAGCAGTTTCAACAACACACTGAGCATTATCAGAAACAGGCCCAAGAACTTGCCCTACAGGTATCCCAGTTCTTTATCATATAGCCTTGTAAAATTTGAATCAAGTCTTCATTATAGGCTGTGATGGATTCCATACAGGACTCTATATGCTAGACAATGAGTACCAAACAGAGTTTAGGGTATTGACTTGTATAATAGATGTTAAATTTGCATCGGGGATAAAGAATATTAATTTTTTTTTTTTTTTTTTTTTTTTTTTTTTGGTTTTTACCCATACACCGATGTGTGTTAGCACTGTATACTCAGTACTTTCCCGAGTCCTGTGAAAAGCTATATCACAGGCATGTTACTCGGGTGGGATTCGAACCCACGACCCTTGCAATTCTAGAGCAGTGTCTTACCAACTAGACTACCAAGGTTGCCCGGCAGCTAGAGGCAGTTCGAATCCTATGTTTTGGCAGCGGGTACCGCAACGATATAATAGATGTTAAATTTGCATCGGGGATAAAGAATATTAATTTTTTTTTTTTTTTTTTTTTGGTTTTTACCCATACACCGATGTGTGTTAGCACTGTATACTCAGTACTTTCCCGAGTCCTGTGAAAAAATATCACAGGCATGTTACTCGGGTGGGATTCGAACCCACGACCCTTGCAATTCTAGAGCAGTGTCTTACCAACTAGACTACCGAGGTTGCCCGGCAGCTAGAGGCAGTTCGAATCCTATGTTTTGGCAGCGGGTACCGCAACGATATAATAGATGTTAAATTTGCATCGGGGATAAAGAATATTAATTTTTTTTTTTTTTTTTTTTTTTTTTTTTTTTTTTTTGGTTTTTACCCATACACCGATGTGTGTTAGCACTGTATACTCAGTACTTTCCCAAGTCCTGTGAAAAAATATCACAGGCATGTTACTCGGGTGGGATTCGAACCCACGACCCTTGCAATTCTAGAGCAGTGTCTTACCAACTAGACTACCGAGGTTGCCCGGCAGCTAGAGGCAGTTCGAATCCTATGTTTTGGCAGCGGGTACCGCAACGATATAATAGATGTTAAATTTGCATCGGGGATAAAGAATATTAATTTTCTTTTTTTTTTTTTTTTTTTTTTTTTTTTTTTTTTTACCCATACACCGATGTGTGTTAGCACTGTATACTCAGTACTTTCCCGAGTCCTGTGAAAAAATATCACAGGCATGTTACTCGGGTGGGATTCGAACCCACGACCCTTGCAATTCTAGAGCAGTGTCTTACCAACTAGACTACCGAGGTTGCCCGGCAGCTAGAGGCAGTTCGAATCCTATGTTTTGGCAGCGGGTACCGCAACGATATAATAGATGTTAAATTTGCATCGGGGATAAAGAATATTAATTTTCTTTTTTTTTTTTTTTTTTTTTTTTTTTTTTTGGTTTTTACCCATACACCGATGTGTGTTAGCACTGTATACTCAGTACTTTCCCGAGTCCTGTGAAAAAATATCACAGGCATGTTACTCGGGTGGGATTCGAACCCACGACCCTTGCAATTCTAGAGCAGTGTCTTACCAACTAGACTACCGAGGTTGCCCGGCAGCTAGAGGCAGTTCGAATCCTATGTTTTGGCAGTGGGTACCGCAACGGTTAGGGGGTATTGACTTGGTTTTGCAAAGATGGGTATTTTGTACAGAAAATCAGGTTGACGATAAACTTTGTTGTTTACGTGTGACTTCTTCTTATTGTGTCCACACACTAGATGTTGTGTTTCAGCCATAACTGAACACAGATCCAAGCAATATCATTGTACTCTACAAGATCCTCAGTTCTGCATTCTTGCTCCAGTAGGGGCCATCTCAGGAGGTGATCCATAATTTGTGGCTCTTGCCCACGTATGCAAGTCACGTCTTCAGAGTCCAGATATCCCAATTTCTTGAGAGACCCATTTGACTTAACATTCTTTGTTTCATTTCTATATCAGATTATATCCCAATCAGAAGAAAAGGAAACACTTATTCAAAATCTGGCCGATCTTCGGCAAGAAATCACAGCAATGGAAAGTGCAAAAGGTGAGTTTCTAAAACCCAAGCCTAGGACTTGATTTCATTTCAGAATAGCATTATGGGAAAGCTCCATGCAAACAAAAAGACTAATATGAAACATCCTTCTTATTTGCCAACTAACACCTGTTATATCCATGTAATTCCTTTTCCAAACAGTGGACTTAATTGGACCATGAACAAACCAGGGGCCAATTTCATAGAGCTGCTTAAGCAAAACAAAATGCTTAAGCACGAAAATAGCTCGCTTATTTTACACATTTTACTGACCAAAATGTCATGCCATATACATTGCTTGTGACTGATATTTAGCCGTTGTTTACTTAGCATAACAATTGAGTGGAGTCTTGGCCGGTATACTGATTTTACTAAGCAAGGATTTCTTTGCTTAAGCGAAATTTTGTGCTTAAGCAGCTCTATGCAATTGGGCCCAGAAGTGCTGGCTACTGCCCCATGCAGATTAAGTGCTAATACATTAAGTTAAATGAACCAAGCAGTTCAATGTCAATGCACCTACTCTGTGAGAAGGCAGTACTTTGGAAGAAACTGGAGGAGTACCTACTTCACTTTGTTTCTTGTTTTTAAACTGTTTTGACGTGTTCATTTTTTCCACATCCACAGCTGCAGAGTCAGAGCGAGGAGATCTCGTTAACAAGGAAGAGGTTGAGAAACTCCAAGTGAGGATTGAACAGCTTGAAGCGGAGAGGCAGACAATACATGGGCAATATCAACAACAGGTGGGTAGTTTTCTGTCAATAACTTAGCTTTCAGACAAGGGCCAAAAACAATAATAATAATAATAATAATAGTAATAATTAAACAGTAATTATACAGCGCAATATGAAATGGCATTCCTCAAAGCGCTTAAGAGTAAAATGAAAAGCATTACAAGAAAACAAAAAACTTATATATTCCCCATTTAAAGCCCAAAACAAGTAATTTGAAAATTAGGCCAGACCAGCTGTTACCTAAATGTAACCATTAAAAACACTACGAACAACGAAAGGATCTGAAACTAAAATACTCTATGCACTGAAAAGTTGAAAAGTTAAAATTACAATAGATGGTCGGTTTTATACTTTTTTCCCTTGTAATTTTCTTAGGTGAGTGATAATTCCCAGCTCAGCCGCCTCTACCAGGAGAAGGAGGACCGGATCGAGGAGTTGGAACGTCAGCTAGCACGTCTTGAAGAGGACAGCACAGACAGAGGGAGACTCTTAGAGAGCATCCAGGGAGATAAGGCCACCATCAGCCGAGCCCTAGC
Organism: Asterias amurensis; assembly: GCF_032118995.1. NCBI lineage: Eukaryota > Metazoa > Echinodermata > Asteroidea > Forcipulatida > Asteriidae > Asterias > Asterias amurensis. The sequence goes on along the minus strand of NC_092662.1, from coordinate 4,695,066 downwards.
TCAGAATAAGACGCTGAAACTACAGCTGGAGGAGCTGCAAGCTGCTTACGTCAAAATGGTGAGATCAGGGCACATAGAGTTATATATAAAAACTAGAGGGTGCACTGGTGATGCTAGTTGCACAAACGCGACGGGACTGCAATATAAAACACACGTTAGAGTTTGTGTTTATTGAACGCTACGTGATGCTGGTTTTTTTTTTCAACTTAGAAAATGGCTGCACAAACACACGCTAAGCAATGCCTGTTTTGTCTACTTAGAAAATGGCTGCCTGCGCGCATGCCGGCTCGCATTTTATAGGTCAGTGCGCCCTCTAGTTCTTATATGCCAGGGCCCAATTTCATAGAGATGCTCAAGCAGAATATTTTGCTCAAAAAATGTTTGCATATCAGAAATGAGCGGGATACCAGTCACAAATTGTACATTTTGGCTGTTAAAGACACTGGACACTATTGGTAATTGTCGAAGACCAGTAATCTCACTTGGTGTATCTCAACATATGCATCAAATACCAATCTTGTGAAAATTTGAGCTCAATCGATCGTCGAAGTTGCGAGATAATAAGGAAAGAAAAAAACACCCTTGTCAGGCGAAGTTATGTGCATTCAGATGCTTGATTTCGAGACCTCAAATTCTAAATCTGAGGTCTCAAAATCAAAATCGTGGAAATGTGTGTTTTTTTCTCGAAAACTACTCCACTTCGGAGGGAGCCAATTCTCACAATGTTTTATACTACCGACCTCTCCCCATTACTTGTTACCAAGTAAGGGATTTATGCTAATAAATATTTTGAGTAATTACCAATGGTCTCCACTGCCTTTAACCTTACTCTGGTAAGCATAAGGTTGTTGTGTTAAAGCTACTCTTGTGGCTAAAGCAGATCTATTGAATTGGGCCCTGCGCGTAGTGAGAGACCTCTTGTGGCGTGTCATGGCTAAGCTGTTAAAAAGCATTGGCGTCGAGCTCTAAGCCAAATTCATAAAGCTGCTTTTATAGAGTGTCATTTTGGTTGGATCTGCTTGGGTCCTTTTATTGTCAATTTTATAAAGTTGTAAAATTCAACTATGTCTAAGCATGATTGTTTTTCTTTTACCACCTTCTTTTCCGTCTCAGACCAATGATAATATGGAGATGTTATCAGGCCTGAAGTCGGAGCAGCACGTCAGCCAGGAGTTGGCAAACAGGCTGGGTCAGCAGGAGGACGAACTCAGAGAAGTCCGACAACAGGTAAGAAAGATCTTCTTGTTTCCTGTAGGACTCCATAGCACTTTAAGTGAACAGTGAACAGTGCTTATCTGGGCCAAGTTACATAGAGCCGATTTCAAGGGGTCAATTCACAACAAACTTGCCTTGTTGTGTCACTTCTCTGCTTAACACCAAACAGCCAACAAATTTATCTTGGCTTTGCAGTAAAGTAATTGTTGTGAAAAAAGTAGTTCTGATAATGGGTGCTTCACTGGACAGATAAATTGATTAACTTTTTTAAAAATTTGAACCTTGGTTAAATAAAAATTGCTGTGTTCTTGCACGAATGTCATATCTCACTTCAACTATTTCAAATTTACAATCCAACTTGGTTATAAATGCAATGTTGATATACAGGTCCTTCAGTGTGCGAGATATAAAGATGTTAGTAGATCAACAGAACAATGTAATAATGTATATTAGCTTTGCGGTAACACCATGTGTGTATCTACTTGCCAGGTAGAGTTTGTTCTTAGAGAACTGTCTTGTTTAATTCTACTACCGCAGAGTAGATTGTTCGGGTGTTAGGAAGACTTCTCAGTTCTGAAAAGAACTGTCCTGCTTTTTAACTATTACCAGGGCGGATGGACTCCTGACGATGACTAGAGCAAGCTAGTCGAAACGTTGAGACCAATTCAGAACTGACTCCGCGGCAGTACAGTTAATTACGATCCTATAAGCTAAAGTAGTAGTCCAGTCTATTTCTATACCATCCGCCCTGGTAATAGTTAAAAAGCAGGACAGTTCTTTTCAGAACTGAGAAGTCTCCCGTACCTCCGATTTTCTACTCCGCGGCAGTAGAATAAAGCAAGACAGTTCTCTATTGAACAACTCTACCTGGCAAGTAGATACACACATGGTGTTACCGCAAACCAAATATACATTGATACCTCACCATGCAATGTCTCAAATCCTATATAAATATTCTTTATCCCCGATGCAAATTTGACACTCTTACAAATGTATTCAGCTCCCTCTGCATGTAAGTGGTGAAAATATTTATTGATTGCTTGTTTTGGGTTTTTTTTTTTCTTCGTTATGTAGTTACATTCCAAGGAGAGTGAGTGTGATGTGCTGAAGACCCAGAGTTACACATTGAACAAGCAATTAATGCAGCAAGCAACCATGGCAGACAGGGTACAACACTACGAAGCACAGAGTCATGTACATGAAACACTAAACAAAGACCTGACTGCTTCACAGGTAAGAGTAATAACTAGATAAATGTATCTTTGTATAGGATGACCGGATGACGTGGAGAAGCAGTCGGTGTAGAGTTAGTGTAACAGCAAAATTTGTACTTGGGATTTGAAGCACTGCATGGTGGGGTAGCAATGTATATTTGGTTTGCGGTGACACTTGTCAGGTAGATTGTTTTCTCATGTAAATTTGTCTTGCTACATATTCTACAGTAACTACCTACCGCGGAATAGTTTTTTATAGAAGACTTCTCTTCTAATAACTCACTCAGAAACAGTGAAGTTAATATTAAGAAGTCCCCTCGTTCCACTTAACGTAAATAGTAGTATTGGCCGATTTCCTACCTTCCGCCCAGGTAGCAGTAAAAAAGCAGGACAATTCTCTTTTTTTACAATCGAGACGATTCCGAATTCCGAAAATCTACTCTGTGGTAGTAGAGAAGTCTACCCAATTCTGAAAAATATCTAATTTGTGCTTTCTCTGATTTATCAAGATGAGACTACGAGATTTGGCAGAAGAGAACAGTCAGCTGAGGGTGAGAATTGCCAACTTGGAGAGCTACCGGCCGGAGTCGACAACAGCCTCCGTAAACATCACTACAGAGGATGGTCAGGTAGTGGCTAGAGATGATATGGTAAGACTGACCTCAAACATGTCCTACACAAACGTTCTCCACTCCGTCTGTGTTATGTTCTAGACTGGTCATGAATTACCGGCCATTCATAAATACCTCGGACAGTTTGGCTATTCCTATTGGTGAGAGCGCGTCACATGGGTGTGTATAAACTTTTGTTTATGACCAGTAAAAAGTGTTGAAACAGAGGCATGACATGCAAGCTGCACCTGTGCTTATAAGAGAGTTTCTTCATTCCTATTAGTCGAGAGCAACGACCGGGACAGTTGTGCCACATTACGCGTGGCGTGCACAGCATTCCCTTATAAGGAGTTGTTTCGTCTCGGTAAAATTATCAAGAACCAAGCCTCGTTGGGTTTAAACCACTAGTTGAAAACCTCTTCATCACACATTGATTCCCTTATTAATAACACTGAATAGGCTGGTCGGGTTCTGGCTAGAGATGACATGGTAAGCCTAACCCGCAAACTGACCTTACACTGACCCTCTTCCCAGCCGCTAAATAGTGTTTTTAGAAAAGTCAGAATCCACCAGAGCCCACCATGAACCCATTTCTCCCTTCACAACTCTGTAACTGACAAGGCTACGGGTGAACCCATAACTGAACAATAAGTGTCTGCTCTTAAACTGCCAACGCTACTGAATGATGTCACTCGATCTACGTGCCATACCCTACCTCTGATGTTTCTGATCAGCAGAGTGTGGGTTTGGGTCCCAGTCTAGACACTTGTGTCCTCATTATCAAATCATCTTTTTCCTTTCAGGTGGACTCGTTGTCTGCCGCCATCAGACAACTTGAGATGGAAAGGGACCAACTAACGACATCATTCCACGAGCAGCAAGCTCAACATCACGTCCTCCTAGCTCAGATGGATGATATACGCATGCAGCAGGGTCAAGGTACATAGGTCATAGGTCACCTGGAGGTCACGGGTCAGAATTTGCTGAACCACAAGCCTCTTTATTTTTTGTAAGAAGTGTTTGAAATAACTCTGCAAATTTTGGTGGGGGTCGATCAGTCGTTATGAATGACACTGAATGCATTTGAACACCTTGTATACTTATGTATCTCTTGGATAGAACTGCGCTTAAGAGCACCGAGTTCAAACTCTGGTGTTTTTGATCAGCAGAGTGTGGGTTCGAATTACCAGCCGTGACACTTGTGTACTTAAGCAAGACAAAGCCGTTGGTCCCATGTGTTGTGTAACGCATGTAAAAGAACGCATGTAAAAGAACCCAGTGTGTGCACTTGTCGAAAAGAGGAGGGGGTTCGCCCCAGTGTTCCTGGCTGTGGCTGCTGTATGCGCTGTAGCACCATGTAAACCATTACATGGTGTGGTAAGGATTCGGTCTCATAATTTCAAAATCATCGTCCCACTCGACTTGCAGTAAAATGATTGGCGCTTTGAAGCCCTTGGAAAAGGTGTCTTATAAATACGTTTATCTTCAAGTACGCGCTTATCATCCAATCAGATTGGCAGAATGGAGTGGTGATAAAAACCTATATTGCACGGCTAATATCACCACCATGCGTCTTGTGTGTTCTATGTCACGCGCCAAGTTTGCTTGAAGATAAATACGTTATCACACGCGCGCTCGTGGAAATACGGAAAATATAGCGCGTCTGCGTCCCATATCCAACTCGGCCTTCGGCCTCGCTGGATATGGGACGCAGAAGCGTTATATTTTTCCGTATTCCACTCGCGCTTGTGTGATAACTTATATTATTATTACTAGTCAGTGAGGTCATGTAAACACTCATGCACCACAGTGCAGTTACACGTAGGCCCTGTGGTACCATGGATCCATGTGGTAGTGCATTTGGTTGTAGGGCTGTAGAATATAAGAACAAGTGTTATTATAGTGAGTCCCTGGTCGGGCAGCTGTTGCAATCAGCAGCAGAATGCATTGGTGGGGCGGCTCTACGTCGTCCTCCCCCCCCCCCCCCACCTGAGGGATCAAGAGGAGGATGATGATGGTGTTATTATAGTCTCCTTTTGATTTTCCTGATTTGATTTTCATATCATGTGACATACTTATTCCCAACCAATAAAAATACAGAATCCAAGCAAGACAGTTGATCATTATAAATAAGTTTTGTTGTTGTTTGTGCAGAGCCAGCAGTTCTTCAAGAAGTCCAGTTTGTCTCCAAGGAGCATTTTGAGACATTACAGACGGCGATGGATATGCTGCAAGACCGCTTCGCTGCCGTCATGAGAGAAAAGGCTGACCTTAGTGAGAGGTGTCAAGACCTAGAGCACATCAACCTCCAGCTCTCTGGTGAAACAGAAACCATAGGTCAGTAGGAGCAGTGGGCGGGGCTTGTTTGCGCAAGATACAACCTTTATTTCAGAATCGTTCTCTGACCTTGTTTCACTGACACAACGATATTAGCATCTATTAAATATTTAAGTAGATGTTATTATTGATGTTGAGTCTCATTAAATGGTTTGATTTGATTGTTCAGGAGAGTACATCAGTCTTTACCACAGCCAGCGAGATATGATGAAGAGGAGACAAGATGAGAGAGAACGCTTCGTCGCAACACTGGCCAAAGATAAAGATGAATGCAGGTATGTGGATTTTATATCCCCCATTTCTTATTAGAAATGTAGATTTCGGAATGCGGGCGACTATTAAAGCCCGGTTCATACTTCCTGCGAATGTGAATGCGATACGAATGTTGACGTGACAATTTCGCAACGAATTTTTTGCAGCAGTTCAACTTTGTTCAGCTCACTTGCGAATATCGCTGCGAAAGGAAGGTTGTGACGTCAAATTTGCTTTGCATTCGCATTGGCAGGAAGTATGAACCGGCTTTTAGTTCTGTAAAGAACTGCTGTGCTTCTTAAGTTGCAAATCTTCACAGCAAAGTACATCAATATTAGTTTTGGTTGTTACCCATACACCGATGTATGTCAGCACTCTATACTCAGTACTTTCCCGAGTCCTGTGAACAAATGTCACAGGCATATTACTCGGCTGGGATTCGAACCCACTTTTTAGAATTCTGTAAAAAAGAACTAGGAAAAGAATAGTGTTACCTCAAACTGAGTTGTTACATATTGTTTGTTCGGTTCCGTTCCAGCAAAAGTTGAACCAGCTTCAGAATCTCATGATGCAACTCATCCAAGAGAAGAACCTCACCAGTTACCATCCTACCTTGGCTCACCGTCCTTCCCTGGAGGGGCTAACCTTGTCAACAACTCCCCCCGCTCACCGTTTGGTAAACACCCAAATGGACATCACAGCCATAGAAAGCAACAGAAACTCAGTGGCAGTGTGGACAGTACCAGTTTTGAAGGTGGGTGTTTTATGATATTTTTGTTATGGAGGGGACACATTTAGTAATCTGGGCCAATTTTATTGAGCTTCTTAGCACAAAAAGATGTAAAACAGTTCGCTACAAACAAAGTGCAATTCCTCAAATCGTCAGTCTGTTAAATACCTTTTAATATAGTTATGTGTGTATATATAATAATTGTGCCTACTGGTTTTTTTTACCAATGTATTTTTGCCAATGTATATATAATAATAATTTTTATTTGATGTAATTTTCTTTGTTAACTTCTACTTGATGTAATTGTTTAAACATATTATGATGTTGACATGTGCAATTCAGTTTTTTAACTGCGAGTCATGTTTGAATTGAATTGAATTGAATTGAAAAAGGAGTTTAGCACAGCTTATTTATGCTTACCAGAGTGTGGTCTCATAATTCATAATTCAAACGTAGTCCCACATGCCTTTGCAGGAAAAGACTGTACACATTAAGCATGACTGAGTGACAGATTTGCACACTAGAAGCCATTTTTTTTTTTATTTTTTTTTTTAACTCAATGCTTATAATAAACAACTACGTTTCTTTCTTTCCCAAGATGAGAGTGACGATTGGCCGTCCAGTAGCAGTGACGACAGCTGTGAGGAGGTGACAATCGGTGAGCACTACCAAACCGCCATGGATGACAACTCACCACAAAACAACACGGTGCCCGCCACGACGGACCACACGGCCCATCAGATCATGGAGCTCTTGGAGCAAATCGGAGGATCCCACATTATCGATCGGGGGACAATTCTTGACCGGGACTTTGCACCGTGTAAATGCTGTAGTGGAACTCTTGTGGATGTTTGATTCTGATATCCACACCATTGAACTACATGTGGATGTCTGACATTGATTGGGAAAGCTTTCTCAACTTGGAGTCGCTGAAGTGGAATGGCTGATTTGGACTACTTGTGAATGTTAAGTTACATCCACACATCCATACCTGTTAGCGTGTGAACTTTGTGTGGATGTCTGACACTGATTGGGAAACCTTTCTCAATGTGGAGTTTGCTGAAGTGGAGTATGTGTGGATGATTTCAACCATTGGTGGATGTGTGATGTATCTGCATACTCAATTGATATGGCATTTATGAAAACAACTTGTGGATTTGTGGATCATTTGAACCATTTGTGGATTTATAATTGATGTATATCCACAGACTTGATTGATGTGGTGGCATTTTATGAAAACATCATCTGACGCTTTGTGGATCATTTAAACCATTGCTGGATATGTGAGGTTATTGGTCTTGTAACCACGTCAGCATGGAGGAGGTCGAAATGTCACCACATAATCAACGGAACAGATCAGTCTCAGATTTTTGTTCTTCGGCGATATTTCTGCTGAACTCTTTCTTTTTTTGCAATCCTATGAAACGGATGTCTAGAAAAGTCTGACAATTGGTAGAGGCTTTTACTTGGTGTTGCGATCTACTTAGACTATTATGATTCCAACCAACAAGAACATTTGGGATGGAAAAGACCATTAAAATTCATAGGAGTTATCTTTTAATCTTCAATGTTATCTCAAATGACAACAGTCCAATTTAATGGCTCTGTTTACTATGACGCTAACGCTAGTAGACGTTTCCTGTCGCCATTGTCACTAAAACTGTGCTCTGCCTAAGTAAGCTTCAGCAGAATTACTCTTTGGAGGGAGCTGAGGTGAACGTTTGTCTCACAGGATTCCCCCCCCCCTGCACTGTCGCCATTGTCACTAAAACTGTGCTCTGCCTAAGTAGGCTTCAGCAGAATTACTCTTTGGAGGGAGCTGAGGTGAACGTTTGTCTCACAGGATTCCCCCCCCCCCCTGCATTGGGCCAAAAGCAGCAAGTCAAGCCCTACATTGTACTTACATGCGGGTTCTTACCCAAGAGTTTGTCTCTGGAGGCGACGCAGAAGAATTTTGTTCTTCTCCTGTAGCACAGTGCTTGGCAGGATGTCCTTCCGCACAACTTGTGAGTTGTTGTTTTCTTTCCACAGCGAGCAAGAGTTATTTACATGAAGTGCCTTAGGCGAAGAAGTCAACTGAAATTTCTGTGTGATCAACGAGTGTGTGTGTGTCTTAAGGAAGAGCACAAAGGGAATTATCTACGGGGGATGAATGGTAAAAGGTAAATTAGGTTGTAATTTCCACATTAAACTCATTCAAATCGGTTAACATTTTTCAAAGTAGGATTTAAAACTTTGCATGATGTGAGTACAATTTGGGCTCAATTTTATAAAGCTGCTTTAAAGGCAGTGGACACTATTGGTAATTACTCAAAATAATTATTAGCATAAAACTTTACTTGGTAATGAGTAATAGGGAGAGGTTGATGGTATAAAACATTGAGAGAAACGGCTCCCTCTGAAGTGACATAGTTTTCGAGAAAGAAGTATTTTTCCACGAATTTGATTTCGAGACCTCGAGTTTAGAATTTGAGGTCATGACATCAACCATCTAAAAGCACACAACTTCTTGTGACAAGGGTGTTTTTTCTTTCATTATTATCTCGCAACTTCGACGACCGATTGAGCTCAAATTTTCACAGGTTTGTTATTTTATGTATATGTTGAGATACACCAAGTGAGAAGACTGGTTTTTGACAATTACCAATAGTGTCCACTGTCTTTAAGCAAGTATAGCTTCTACTAGAAAGTATGCTATTTTTGTTGGTAAATTTATTCTGGTAAGAATATCGAATTTTGTTTAGCTACATTTTGTGGTCAAGCAGCTTTATTATTTTGGGCCTAGGTGAGGTTGACGGTGACGGTGACATAATGTGTAAAATCTTTAAGAAGGAGTGGTTCTAAAAGAACCAGTAGTTTGACAAGTCAACATTTTGGGGTATTATGCTCTGATCTTCGTTAGAACACCTGAAGATGATCAGAGCATCATGATGACACTGCGCGTTGTCAAACCACTGGTTCTTCTCTTTTGTTTTATTTTGTGATTGTAATTATTTAAAAATAAAATTAAAAGACTATGTATATCGAAAAGTAGAAATACTAGAAGAAAAGTCAGCTTGGCTCTAAGTCAGTCCGTTTTATTTGTTTGGTTTTTTTATGTGGTGTTTGCACAGAATGTGCCAGTGGAAAAAGAAGGGGTCTATAAAAGTGAACAATTATCAGAAGTTAAATAAAAGTGAAATACAATAGTGAAAGGAGTTTTAGGAAGTATTCAAAAATACCCCAGACAGTGTCTCTACTCCTATTGGTGGAGAGCGCGTCATGTGGGTGTGCATAAACCTTTTGTTAATGCACACTGGAGCTCTGTTTATGCACACTGAGCTGGCTTCCGCGTGTCGGGCGCCCAAGATTATCATGAGGAACGCGCAAATCATAGCTATCAGCGCGTTATCTAAGCGCACGCGAGTACACACAACACACAACCCATTGAATTTTCAATTGTTAAAGTGTCTATAACTGTATTTGTTTATGTTTTTAACAAAAGGGCATTTATGAATGGGAATAAATGAGAAGTGACTCGTTCTTCAACGTCCGTTTAAAACCTTGCAGGGTCGTTGCCGTGCGATAAACTTAAAGGACCTCGCTTTCGGCTCGGGCCTTTATCACACAGCCGCCGACCCTGCCGGCTTTAAACGTACGTTGAAGAACTTGTCGCTACCCTTTTATTAACTCATAAATCTATCAGGTTATTTTCTCGTCTCACGCAAAACGTGCTTACACCAAACTTTTTTCTTAACTCATAAATCTACATGTATCAGGTTACTCAAAATTCACATTTTCCCCCGTTAAAATTAAGTATAAATGTGTACAAACTGAAACAAAAAATTTATATTTCTTTATTATATTTGTTTGTTTTTTTGTTGTGAGGGTTAGCTGTATTAATAGTTAATTGTATTCTTAAGACCTACCAGACATCACCATCGACCGAGGTACACAATGGAAAAGCATGTGCGTTTATGCACCACCCAAAAACATGTGAGGTCTTCCTTTGACCTCATCATGGGGGCACTGTTTTGACCTTTTGAAAACAGAATAGACTTGTTCGCAAATACCCATTACGCAAGTGTAACTGTTGAATGAGGTGCATGCTGGTCTAGCTAGCGATCAAACTTGATCACTAGTTGACTTATAGCTAGACCAGCATGCACCTCATTCCAAGCCTATTGTGTGTGTTCCAAGTATTGGCGATAAGGTTAATGTAAGCATTAAGGTATAATGGTTACATCTAGGTTAGAAATCAATCAATTAGTGGTTAAAATGAGCTCAGTTAAACATAATTATGTACATTTTAGACTCATGCCACTTTTTATAATTGATAATACCGTATACATTCCAACGTTTTGCAGCCATTTTGATTGAATCGTACAGCCATGGTTTCAACTTGGCTGTGATTGGTCACCAGGCTGTTAAGACAAGCCTTTTTTTTTAAGGGCATTTTCCAAACCTAAGGTTAGGCTCCAGCTCTGGCCTGTATTTTGCACAGCATTTAAATAGCAAACAAAGCCTGGAGCTTCAGCCTAAACCAAAGTTTGGAGAAAACCCCAATAGTGGAAGCGACTTTTAACAATGGACCTCGTCATGGTTCAGCCATTTTGTTTTTTCTAAACTCTAATCATTGTTTCCAAACCGAGGCTGGAAGGGAAAGTAGTCTGGTTCCCTTTTTGCTGTGATAAAAATCAGTATTCGATATCACTGCTACACTCCGAGGCCATGACCAAGTTGGTGGCAGAGTGATAAATGTTGGTGGTATTACAAAAGGCTAACAAAATTGTGTGATATATTTTCAAGAACAAAATATCCAAACAATTATTTCTGTACATATTTTCTTTCATTGTAAATTATTAATTATTGCCAAGAAACTTGAAACTAAATAAATTCCACTTTAATAATATAGGTTAACTTGTACAAAAATAAAAGCTAACAGCAGAAGTTTAATTTAAAGAAGAATTTGAAAGTTTGTATTGTTATTTCCTGAGTTGTTCTATGATTTCTTTAATGGATTGTAAAGAAAATATTAGAGAGGGGTTCCATGGATTGATGACACTTCTCCGCCCAACTTCAGATAAACTTATGACACTTTTCTGCCCAACTTCATGGCAAAGCCGAACCCTGACCACTGGATGTGAAATTTGTATACATGTGTATCGTCAGATTGCGACAAATGGCACGCCACATATCACGATCTCCCACGACTGTCCTGATCTCAGCTGACAGAGGTTAGCTCAGTAACATAATGGCACTAGTCCACGTAGGTTAGTGTCTGCCTACCTTTAAGAGGCTACTCCATTTGTGGGTTCCCAGAGGTTGAGTTGGCCTGTAGCTATTTCTGGATATCGGACGCAATGACTTGCAATCGTAGACCCTTGAGCCTGATATTAAATTTTTGTAGAGCCTTCGTGTACACATTTTGGCTAAAAATGTGTACAAGGATGATACCTTGCATACCTGTCCAATTTTGCCTGAACATGTGTACAAGCCTTGTGTTTTTAACAGATTTTGGCTACAATGCTATGCCCTTGTGTTTTTATCAGATTTTGGCTGAAAAGGTCTACAAGGCTATAAGCCTTGTGTTTTTTTCAAATTTTGCCTGAAAAAGTCTACAAGGGCCTTGTGTTTTTTCAAATTAACTTTGGCTGAAAGAAAACTACAATGCCATAGCCTTGTGTTTTTATGAAATTTTGGCTAAAAAAGTCTACAAGTCTTGTGTTTTTATCGAATTTTGGCCGAGTAAGTCCACAAGGTTTCTATCAAATTTTGGCTGAAAAAGTTTACAAGGCTATAGCCTTTTTTTGTTCTTTAAATTTTGGCTGAAAAAAAATCTACATGGCTTTAGCCTTGTGTTTTTATCAAATTGTAGCTGAAAAAGTCTACAAGGCTATAGACTTGTGTTTCTATCGAATTTTTGCTGAACAAGTCTACAAGGTTTTTATCAAATTTTAGCTGAAAAAGTCTACAAGGCCTTGTGTTTTTAACAAATTTTGGCTGAAAAAAAGTTTACAAGGCTATAGCCTTTTTTTGTTCTTTAAATTTTGGCTGAAAAAAAAATCTACGTGGCTATAGCCTTGTGTTTCTATAAAATTTTGGCTGAAAAAGTCTACAAGGCTATAGGCTTGTGTTTTTTATCAAGTTGTGGCTGAAAAAGTCTACAAGGCTTATTAATAGCCTTGTGTTTTTATCAAATTTGTGCTGAAAAAAGGTCTACATGGCTATAGCCTTGTGGGTTTTTTTCAAATTTTGGCTGAAAAAGTCTACAAGGCTATAGTTTTGTGTTTTTATCAAATTTTAGCTGAATAAGTCTACAAGGCCTTGTGTTTTTATCAAATTTTGGCTGAAAATGTGTATATCCTTGTTTTTATCAAATGTTTGCTGAAAAGGTGTATAGCCTTGTGTTTTTATCAAATTTTTGCTGAAAATTGGTTGCTGGTGTAATTATCAAATTTGACTGAAAATGTGTACAAGGCTTGTGTACTTGTCCATTTTTTCAAATTTGTACTTGTGTCATAATAGGTCTGACTGTCTTGACCACTAACCCCTAAACTTCATGAACTTTGCCCTATGACCTTATACATTTGAGAGTGATGCTTAATCTTGAGAGCACATGGACAAGACTGATGCAGAGTCAGGTGAGATTTGTTCCGCATATTACTCTTTAATACACAACTTTTTATCAAATATTGACAAGTATTGAGTAGTAACAACTTGTAGTTTATGTTTGGTTAAAGTTTGAGGTTGATCAGAATGGTTTTAAGGGGGTAATTCTTGCATGAGGATGCATGTTTTCCAATAGCCCAAATTTGTCAAAATTGCTGGACTAAACGTATACCCCTTGTAATTTTAAATTTTTTTTAAGTTTCTATATGGCACCACCTTTTCATTCGATATGAAATAATGTCTCTAATTTACCTGAATGAGATATCCCTTAATTTTTTTTAATTAGTGAAGAAGTGGTGGCACCATACGGTAAGTTTTCCTTTGTGGGGGGGGGGGGGGGGGTGCGCAAAAAAATGTGATATGCATCTTCACCCTACGTACATTCATATGAAGCTTTAAAAGCACTGGACACTATTGGTAAATACTCAAGATACTTGTTAGCGTAACAACTTTTGGGGATAACTCTCCGTATGGCGCCACCACTTTTTTCCACTCATTTTTACAAAAAGGGATATCTCATTGAGGTAAATTAGATACAATATTATTTCATATCGAATGAAAAAGTGGTGGCGCCAAACGAAAATTTGTCCACTTTTGGTAACATGAGCTGTTGATAGTAAAATACATAGGCCTACTACTAAAAAAGGAAAAGTAACCGTATAGCACCACCACATTTCATTCGATATGAAATAATATAATATCTAATTTACCTCAATGAGATATACCTTTTTTTGTAAAAAATGAGTGAAAAAGTGGTAGCGCCATACGAAAAGTTATCCCTAAAAATAAAATAATTACTTGCACCAAATTACCACAAAAAATATGGGAAAAAGATGAACTGACAATTTTTCTTGAAATAATACAGTTTTAACATTCTAACCACATATCTAAATATTTCTGCAACAAAATTTGATTAAAATGCAGAACTACTCATTTCTCAAAACCGCCGCACCTCATTAAGTAATATTTTAAAGTAAACTTTCTACTATCATTATCTTCAAACTGTGTAAGTTTAATTTTAATCTGTGGTCTTTTTGTTTTCTGTTACAAACAGTATCAAAATCCTTTAAATAAATAACATAGGCCTACTAAAAAATAAAAAAAAGTACTTGCACAAAATACAACAAATAGTATGGGGAAAAGATGAACCAACAATTTTTCTTAAAATAATACAGGTTTAACATTCCAACCACATATCTAAGCATTTCTGTATCAGCACGTGCTTTTTGGTTCAATTGGTTATCGGAGTCAGGAGAAAATAACGGGAAAACCCACCCTTGTTCCCACATGTTTCGTCATGTCATGACATATGTGTTTTAAAAAATATGTAATTCTCGAAATCGAGAATTTATAATTGTTTCAATGTTTCCTCAAAAAGTAAAGCATTTCATGGAATAATATTTCAAGAGAAGTCTTTCACCATTACCTTCTGTAAACCCTGTAAGTTATTTGTAAATCTGTGAACTTTTTTTTTTCTGTTGCGAAAGTGTCCAATGGACTTAATCAGAAAATAAAATAATTTTTAGGGGTTGAAGAAAGAGTTGACTAGAGTGGGATTCGAACCAACGACCTCAGGAATAACGTGCCGACGCTCTATGAGCCAGGGCTAGATAGTTCAGTTTGTAGAGGGCCGGCCACATTAATCCGGAGGTCGTTGGGTCGAATCTCACTCTAGTCAAATCTTTGTTCAACCCCTTATATTAAATCATTAAACAAGTTACCCAGTCAGTTTCCCTCGTGGTTTATATTGATTAAATAAAATGATGACGATAAGGTCTTAAACTACCATTTACATGTTAGACTGACAGGGTCGTAGCGTACGATCATGAGGACAGAGCCAAAGGTGAGGATCTTTATCGCAAGGCAACGACTTTGCAAGGTTTCAAGAGGCCATTAAAAACCGAGTGTGATGACTCTCTTTTTAAAACATCTTTTAACTTTTCTGTAAATGTTTCAGTTCTCTGAAACGTTGCAGGCTCCTAATTCCTGAGTACTTATAAATAATGTTTTAAGTGTGTGAAAAATGCACACCTCAGAGTATGTTTAAAAAAATGTGCATACAGAGCTGGAGATATTATGGGGTATTTCAAACTCCTGTCATTCCAAACTTTCCTCTCTTCATTCGATATCACCCGCCCATCATTCTTTTCTTTTTTTCTGCTTTGCCACTGATACTACTCAGACGTATTTGTTTTATTACAGACGTATTTGTTAGAAAACTACTCTTATAAATAACTTAAGTAAAAATACCCTGAGGAAAATATTATGTATATAACTAGGAAAGCATGCAGACAGTTAAAAAATTATGTGTTTTGTACAATGGACAAAGAAAATCTCAGAAAATCTCTAACAACGAAAAAATAACCTGATATGTCTGCTGCCACATAGTGCTGCTCAAAGCCTTACAGACACTGGACACTATTGGTAATTGTCAAATACCACTCTTCTCAAATGGTGTACTTCAACGTAATTATGAACAAAATAACAAACCTGTGAAAATTTGACACTGAATTGGTCGTTGAAGTTGTGCGATAATAATAAAGGGAAAAATACCCTTGTCACACAAAGTTGTGTGCTTTCAGATGCTTGGTTTCAAGACCTCAAAATTAAATTCTGAGGTCTCAAAATGAAATTATGAGGTCTCAAAATCAAATTCAAATATTTTAGTGAGGAATAACTTCTTTCCCGAAAACAGCGTCACTTACTCACTTCAGAGATGGCCGTTACTCAAAATGTTTTTTTTACTACAAACATCTCTCTATTGATCGCTAACAAGTAAGTTTGTATGCTTACACATACTTTGAGCAATTACCAATAGTATCCAGTGTCTTAAAATAAGTCCATTTATAGGAAAAGTTCCTAAAAAAAGGAGACCTCAGAAGTCAGAACGTTGAGCTTATCATGCTGTTGATATGGCATAAAGCAATACATTACACACATGAACAGAAAAATGAAGTCACACAAGCAAGGTAAGGCGATGTCCATAGAGCATTTTCAACATGCCCAAGTAAAGCAGGGCATTTCTCTTCCCTGACTGCGTCTAGTAGAAATCTGTCAACGTCTTGGATTTCTTGGAAGTGGATGTCTTGTCTGTGTCTTTGGTCTTTCTCTTTTTGCTCCCTGAAAACAAATTGAAGAATGATATTTTAATTTCTCTCCCAGTCACATTCAAGGTGACATTGGCAAGCAAACAAGTTCCCTAAAATACAACAAGAGGATCGTGGGCCACAAATTGTAAAAATAAGGTTCCTCTTTGAAATTATAAAAAAGTTGTTCTTTGTTATATTTTAAAATGTCCAATCCTGGAAAATCTACTACAACAATTTCCACAATAATATGCACACCAGAATTTATTTTATAAAAATGTGTTTTGGCTGATATCTCTTAATGTACCCCTAAAACAATTTATGGACGCAAAACCGGTCTGTCACAAATGTAAGACTAGAACTTTATGAGCTTACCGTCTTTCTTTTTATCTGTCCCCGCCTCTTTCGTTGTGTCAGCATTATTCTTGTCCCCGTATTTTGTCGCCCTCGCTTGTTTCATTCTGGCCATATTTCTCTTCATGACGTCGCTGTGAACAACGATTGGTCTTGGGTAGTCTGTTCCCACGAGGCACCCAGCTTTCTCTTGTACACTGCGAGGCGCTGTCCACGGCTCGTAGATGTACTGGGTGGGCATCTTCTTCAGAACTGGAAGATATTTTCTGTTAAAATAAGATTAACAAAAAGTGAAAGTACGTTCACCCTTTAGTTTTAGAGACGATGCATTTCACTATCATCAGATCATCCTCACAATACGCCCATCAGTCTTGGCTCGTATTGGTAAATGGTTATTCTATAAACTAAATTGTTTTCGTTAACGTTTCCAAAAACTGTGATGCAGGAGAAATGTGGTTTGTTATAGAAATGTCAAATTGGAAGATGGTCAAGTTTGCAATCATATTCTCACTAAAAAATTGATTAAAGTATCTTCTCAGCTAGATTAAAGCGCTGTACCACAATATCATCCCTGTTCATTAGGAATTGTTTTAACATTCTTTGAACTTTCTTGTTTTAACTCCCCCGGTTAGCGTGTAGATCTGACAAGTATACAGGTGTGTGGTTGGTTCTCATGTTATAAACCAGGGATAGTACACCTTGTACTTGAGTATTTGCCTCACAGGCAGCCAGTAGATCCTTAAGAACAGCAATAATAACCCATTGTTATATAGCGCTTTTCACACCCGGAGGGCAGCCCAAAGCACTTCACATTATTACCTCTTGTCACTGGACCTTAATTCACTCCTTAAACCATCTCAGCTCCCTTGTGGGGAGTATGCAGCCTACAGGTGCAACATTATGCGCTACTTGGCTAAATCAATCACAAGAACCATCTCTGCCCTCACAGGCACCCATTTACCCCTGGGTGGAGAGAAGCAATTACAGTAAAGTGTCTTACTCTGGGACACAAGTGTCACGACCGGGATTCGAACAGAAGCACCAGAGCTTCAGCTTAATGCTCTTATCCGCTCGGCCACGACACCCTACCTGATATGATCTTAAAGAGGAATAGCAAGTTTACCTGATGTAATCGCCATTCTTATCTGTTTTCTTCCCGAAGGCGATGGGGCTGTAGACTCTGAAATACTGATGGAAGAAAGCACTGGCCGACAACCACATCCAGTTTCCTGCATTCAGACTCCAGTCAGCATCCAACAACCACTTATCAAACACCTGGTGATCAGACAGGAGTACACACCGGGGTCAACTCTCAGCCAATGAGGTTATGGTTTATTTAGAATTTGATGAGTTGTATACTGCACTACCAAATGGAAAAGCTGATCTAATTGGTTGAAAGTTAAGTGTGTAGTGGCTCCAGACCAATGAGGCGATGTGTTTGAAATTACTTAACAGAATGTTGGTTTTCATTACCGGAAATATTTGAAAGTTTTGTTCTATGTTAAGGTCAGACAGTGGGAGGGTTGACTGTGTACTGTTGCAGGCTGATAACATTAATCTGTCGTTTAAAACGACAGTGGATTAAATTGAATGTCCAAACAGTAGGAGGGTTGACAGTATGTATTCAGATGCATTCACCACATGATAGCATTTTGCAGGCTGGCAAAGTTTATCTATCATTCAAAACCTTTTGGATAATATTGTATGTTCAAACAGTAGGAGGGTTGACTGTGTACAGTATGGATGCACTCGCCACATTACAGGCTGGCAAAGTTTATAGCATAGAAATTTGCAAAGCAGTTTTTTTTATGTTAGACGCCAGACACACAAAACCTGAAGGCCACTTCAAGATGTGGGCTAAAATTGTGGGGGGGTTTTCCAGAGGTCGTTGCCCCCTACTCCTAGGGCTGAAACAGGGTTACCCCTTTTACATCTTCATTATTGAAATTGGGTTGCAACCTGACTTGCCTTTTGCCCCTCCTCCCAGCTGATCCATAGGTCTCCCCTGGTCAGGAAGCAAGCGACAGCGTGACGAGCTAGATGGTGGATCCATCCCTCCTGCTTGAGCTGAATCATGATGGCATCGATGAATGGATATCCGGTACGACCCTGTCAGGTAAAATAATAAAAATTACACTCGATTCTTGTACAGCACTTTTTCACACCCGGGCATATCAAAGCGCTCAGTGTTATTTTCTGCAAGGTATGTGGAGCTATTTATTGACGTACAAGACATATTCCTTAAAGGCAGTGGACACTGTTGGTAATTACTCAAAATAATTATTGCCATAAAACCTTTCTTGGTGCTGAGTAATGGGGAGAGGTTGGTGGTATAAAACATTGTGAGTAATTTTCCACGAATTTGATTTTGAGACCTCAGATTTAGAACTTGAGGTTTCGAAATCAACCATAAACGCACACAACTTCGTGTGACAAGGGTTATTTTTCTTTCATTATTATCTCGCACAATTATCTCGTTATTTGTACAACAATTCACCTATTCCCAAGCTTGAAGTAACTTTTGAAGCCGAATCCAAAGCCGAAGCCGTGGTTTTAAAAAGGGCCTATATTCTTTTGAGAACTTGTCTTTTTATTATATTCTACTATTCTAAGAGTGGATGCAACATATGCTGGGCCAAAAGATCACAACTTTGCTTAGAAAATGACACTCCTAATTTGGGAGTAAAATCCACAAAACCAATGAGATTTTGGCTCTTGCTCGTGAATATGTGTGAGGTGTAGTAATATTGGTTTAACCACGCACCTGTTTCCAAGCTTGAAGTAGCTCTTCATTTGTATCCCATGGTACCTGAAGACAGACTGAGTTACCTTCCATCTTATCAAAGTTGGGTGTCCCTGCCGCTGCGATGTAGTAGAACTCTCTCCATAGGAGCTGTCCGTGGAGGGACACTGGGGGCTTGCTGTGTGTCTTCTGACAAAGAAAAGGTTCAAAAATGTGTAGTTAACTTTGGATTAAACAAAGAAACATTGACAACAGCTGGATTTGAACTTGCAAACCCCATGTAAACATGCAGGCGCTTTACCAACTGAGCCATCTAGCCCTTATGTTGGTGGGTCCCTATTTTGTCAATATCTTTCTTCCCGGTGCCAGTCAGCTTGTCTGGTTGACTGACTTCTGAATGGCACTCAACTTCTGACTAGCACAACAAAGGTATATTGACATAGAAGGCAGACTTTCAACACGATAAGGCTAGATAGCTCAGTTGGTAGACCACCGTCTCATCAATCCAGAACTTGGGTTAGAATCTTGGCAAGATCAGTCGCCACATTTGTACCCTTGAGCAAGGCACAATCACAATTGCTTCTCTCCCCCATGAGTACAAATGTGTACCTCATAAGAAGTTCTCAACCTGTTTTTGGTTTTCTCTCAACAGATTAAGATTACCTTGCGAGTGTAGACATCTTGAACGCCGTGATAGAAAGCTCTTGCAGACACACAGCCAAACTTGAGGTAAGGACTCAGTACAGTAGTACTAGGCTTTAAGGTGTTGGGTTCGGTCTTTGGCTTCTCAAACTTACACACCCAATCCTAAAAAGCGGAAAAACATACAAATTAAGAAGCATTGTTAAGGGGATGCTGCAGTGAATTAAAATAAAACAGTTTATTTTGCTGTCATTTAGTTCTGATATATGTATTGAACCTCAAAAAAATATGTTTTGTTTTTTCCTCGACATATCTCACTTGTGTAATTAGCGAATAAGTCATGCCCCCCTTTTGTGGATTGTTACCACACCCCTACCATCGACGTCACGTCAGGAATTCAAACATATCGTCGGCAAAAAGAATCTGGTCCCTAACTACACGCGCCTAGGTACCAGGCCACACAGTGCACTCGTCTCTATATGCACACAGCCAGGGAGCCCAACGGCTCGGGTTCCCCACATGACGTCACGTTTATGCCCCTTTTAGGGGCAGGGTGGGTTCCCCTTATCTCTTGAAAACCATTTTTAAAATACTTGCGCATTTAATTAAAAATGATAAAAAATATTTCAGGTTTAAAAAGTCATGTTCAATCGTTTAAATTATTTTAAAAATCACTGCAGCAACCCTTTCAACCCTGGTAAAAGATGCTTGGTCCAACTTTTTGCCAAATTAACATTTAAAAAAAAAAAAAAAGAGACACTCACCTGTCTTGCTAGCTGTTCTTTCATTCTTCTCAATCCCTCTGTTTCCCCGCCTGGGAAAAGGTGTGGCCCTGCGTTACTTGGGTCCAAGCCCAGTTCCTCTAAACTGGGCAATCCAAATTCAGTATCGTGATCAGAACCGACTGGCAAGGCACAACCTAAAGGTTGTTGTAAGAAATGTAAAGTTCAGAAATAAATTATTAATTTCAGGGAAGAAAAAAAGATTTACATGTAGTGACTGATGAAACATTCATTCTAAGTGTCATTGAAGAGTGACAGTTTGTGTTCAACTAAATTCAATTCAAATAAACATTTACTTCCACACTTCCGTGAAAAATATCAACAATTACATGTATTATGCAGAGGCATTAATGTGTTAGTATCTTCTCCTTTTCGGTTCTCTGTGTTTGTAAAAAGTTATCATAGAATACAAAGAGTTTTCACTGTAGTGGCAGCAAAGCATTTCTTCCTACTGTGATTATGAGACTAGAAATACTGAGCTACCACTACAAAGTCCTTATCATGTTGAAATTCCAATTTTGCCATGTTGTCTTTGATCAACAAAAATTTGACTTACAGCCATTGGACCCTTTCGGTAAACAGTGTTGTCCAAGGCCCACACTTCGTGTATCACAACTTCTTTATCAAATAACAAACCTGTGAAAATTTAGGCTCAATCGGTCATTGGAGTCGGGAGAAAACAACGGAAAACCCCACCCTTGTTTCCGCGCGTTTCGCCGTGTCATGACATGTGTTAAAAATAAATCCGTAATTCCCGTTAACGAGAATTTATATTGTTTTGCTGTTTTCTCGAAAAGTAAAGCATTTCATGGACTAATATTTCAAGATAAGTCTTTCACCACTGCCTTCTGTTAACCCTGTAAGTTATTTGTAAATCTGTGAACTTTTATTTTTTTTCTGAACCGAAAGGGTCTAATGGCTTTAACATTTACACAGTCTGTTTCCCTTGTGTTTATATTAGTTGAGAAATGAAAACAAAATAGATAAGGGTGATTGAGTTTTGGAGTGATGTTTCCAGATGGCATTTGGTAGTTTCAAAAGAATTTGTTTTTTACTGCAATCAACTTACCACCGATGCACTCTTGACTTAGAGCTGGTTCAGGCTGTTTAGGCGGAGTCATCTTCGATAAGACTGTAAGAAGCCGTTGATAGGTCAGAGGTGGCGTCCCTCCATTCGCTTTAATTACACTGCATCAATAGGATACATCAAATTTAATTATTAGCTTTGAAGAACCATGGACTCCTTTTCAGAGCAACCCTGGGGTTTTAATGGGATTGAGGCGGGCTGGGCTTGGTCTGAGATGTGTTGAACCAAGTTTCTTGTGGCATCCGGATGGGTTTGAGGTGGGATTAGCCAGGTTCCCAGCCGTTGAAGTCTAGTTTTTAGTGTGTTCGGTTTGTGGAGTTTGTCAGTTTGTTGAGGATTTTTGACAGGTTTGAAACATGCTGTAATGGGTTTGTGGTTTCTTTAGCCAAATTTTCGAGTTGATTTTTTGCCTTGCTCTATACAGTTTGTGGAAGGTTTGTAGCAAGATCGTGTTCGGTTTGTGGACCAGTTTGAAACGAGTTTCCAGACCTGAATGCTTCTTTTTTTTTTTTAAGGCAAGAGCATCAAGGCATTTTCTCCTTCATGAAGGCCACACTGCGAGGATATCGAAAAAATTCCCCTGAAGTATTTCAAGGGCACCAAGGCAACGACCGGGGACATGGAGGCAATTGCCTTGTTGCATTTGTATCAGGCCTAGGTTTGTTGTGAGTTTTAGTTGAGTTTATGTGGTGAATTTGTAATAATGAAACCCCTCAGTCACCAGAAATGGCTTCTCATGTGCCTGGTGCTTACCTCTGCGGGTGGTAAAGAGTATGAGACATTTTCTGAATGATCTCCACGCCGTGTTCCTCTGCGATCGTCTTGACGAGGTCGTCTCTCTTTACTGCATAGGGCTCGGTGTCACTCTCAAAGGTCAACCGGGTCACCTTCCATTGGGTGAAGAGCTTGGGGAAGACCTCACTGGGTTGTCCTCTTAGAACGTACAGCCTACAGCAAAGGAAATCAAATGCAAAATTGTAAAAAAACAAGTTGCTCACACTAGACATTCAACAAGTTATGCTTCCAAGCAACAGTTTACTTTTTTTCCACGACCCCCATCTGTTTTTTTGTCATTTCATGACATGTCCTTCCCCTCCTCCCCCATCTCATCAAGTCAACTCTGTGTGTCCTTCACCCACAAAACTCATCACCTGCTTCCAAGTTGTTTAAGCCCATCATCAAGATCTCGTAACGACTCCATCAGAAAGCGCCATCTGTTGATCCCAATGTTGCTGGATTTGACAAAGAATGGGTCCAGAATGAAGACGGCTCGGAACTCCTGGCTGCCTTTCACAGCAGCAAGGAGGGATGGGTTGTCATGGAGACGGAGGCCTTTACGGAACCAGTGAAGAGATCGTTGGTGCTTGGCCATTGATGTTTAATACTGTTGCCTGGAATCACAAAAAAACATTTTTGACTGTTAATCTTAAAACGATGGGTTTATAAAAGCAAGTAAACAAATGCATGAATACACAAATTGCATTAACTGGCACAGAGTCTTTAAGCATATATGTCGATTTTAACGCAATAACGCATTGACCCTGGCCAGCACACCCAGGTCCAGGAGCCGGCCTGATGGTGGAGGTTCAGGGAGCCAAGCAAAAATCAACCTCCGCAATACCTAAACAGAGATGTAGATTACTGAGAAATGGCTCTCTCTGAAGGAACGTAGTTATTGAGAAAGAGGTAATTTCTCACACAAATATTAAAAGACTACTTCTACTTTTTTCTAGCTAGAAGTCTTTAATTCCTATCTGAAAGCACACAAATTCGTACAACTAACAAGGGTGTTTTTTCTTTCATTATTTTCTCGCAACTTCGTAGTTGCGATAACGTAACCCTCCTGCCGAGGGTTACGTTATCGCAACTAGCAACTTCGATGACCAATTGAGCCAAAATTTTCACAGGCTTGTTATTTTAGTGTTATGATGGGATACAATAAGTGAGAACACTGGTCTTGCATTATTAAGCAAATTCATAAATAAAAAAAAACTAAAGCAAAAAAGGCAACACTTTAATTTCATCTCTTTAATGATGATGGTGCTACCACTTCGCAATAAAACTGGTTGTGCAAGTATAAAAGAGACAAATGTACAATAATTTAACAATTAAAAAAGGAAAACAAGGCGTTTTGTCATTAGAACGATCATTTTCTTCTCTTACCTGTCAGTTTCTGCAATCCACGTGAACGTTATGTAAGTTTTGTTTTGCATCCAACTCTGTTCAACTCTAGAGGGCGCTACATTAAAGTTGTCATAATCGTTTTTGTGTTCTGTGCATTGTTTAATTGCACAGTATCGTGGTCACTTAAACTATATAAAATGGATAAAAACTTACATAATTTGAAAAGCATGGAGATATTTTTACCGTTGTAGTTTGCACTATGATTGTTTTAAAACTTTTCAACGAGTTAAACAGCTAGAATAAAATACAAAACGGACTGGTACAAAGTTTATTATCATCCCCACATGAGTCTGAGACCTGAACGACTTATGTAGCTAGACTAGCCTGTCAAAACACATTACCAGTCTATTCTATAAGCGCGCGCCAGGGTGGACACTTATTCTCAAACGTTTGGGGTTCATTGGTACACACTAATAAGTATCCGAAGGAAATATTGACCATGTCCCGTGTTATTGCTAAACTTCACCTAGTCCCAACTAAAACGTTTGGGGGCCCATCGATTTCCGTGTCAGAATACAGCGTGTAGTCAACAGGCACGCTGACTGCAAGAACAGACCCCACTATTACCCTTCACATAACCCAACCTCATAATATTTAACCCTCGACGGAATTTCTTCAAATTTTTAGAATGTATTAATGACGAATGTAGCTTAATAAATAGTCTGTTTTCAGCTTTTTCCTATGTATAGTTGTCAACTTATTCAAAGTTAAAGTCATCTCAAACGTTTGGGGCTCATCGACTTCCAAGTACCGCCAATACAGCGTATAGTGAATACTGTAACATTCGTGCGTGTCAATCAGCCAGTAGACTTGATGACAAGTCGTTAGGCGCTGCCTATTTGTCTGCCTTTCATGCAACAGTCACAGTGCGATGTTACACATATCAGCCAGTAGAGGGCGCCAGCACGGCTCCGCGGTGCAAGAACAGATCCCCACTATTATACCCTTCACAAAACCCGTCCTCATAGTATTTAAACCTCGGTATAATTTCTTCAAATGTTCAGAATCTATTAATGAAGAATGTAGCTTAATAAATAATATTTTTTCATATTTTTCCTATGTACAGTTGTCAACTTATTCAAAGTTAAAGTCATCTCAAACGTTTGGGGCTCATCGATTTCCCAGTACCGCCAATACAGCGTATAGTTAACAGGCACGCTAACTGCATAAAAACACCCCACTATTATACCCTTCACCGAACACATCCTCAGAGTAATTAAACCCCGGTAGAATTTCTTCAAATTTTTAGAATCTTTTATTGAGGAATGAAGCTTAATAAATAATATTTTTTCATATTTTTCCTATGTATAGTTGTCAACTTATTCAAAGTTAAAGTCATCTCAAACGTTTGGGGCTCATCGATTTCCCAGTACCGCCAATACAGCGTATAGTTAACAGGCACGCTAACTGCATAAAAACACCCCACTATTTTACCCTTCACCGAACACATCCTCATAAAACTTAAACCTCGATGGAATTTCTTCAAATTTGGAGAATCTATCAATGAAGAATGTAGCTTAATAAATAATATTTTTTCATATTTTTCCTATGTATAGTTGTCAACTAATTCAAAGTTAAAGTCATCTCAAACGTTTGGGGCTCATCGATTTCCTAGTACCGCCAATACAGCGTATAGTTAACAGGCACGCTGACTGCATGAAAAGACCGCACTAATATACTCTTCACAGAACCCGTCCTCATAGTATTTAAACCTCGGCAGAATTTTTTTAAATTTCTAGGATCTATTAATGAAGAATGTAGCTTAATAATTAATATTTTTTCATATTTTTCCTATGTATAGTTGTCAACTTATTCAAAGTTAAAGTCATCTCAAACGTTTGGGGCTCATCGATTTCCCAGTACCGCCAATACAGCGTATAGTTAACAGGCACGCTAACTGCATAAAAACACCCCACTATTTTACCCTTCACCGAACACATCCTCATAAAACTTAAACCTCGATGGAATTTCTTCAAATTTGGAGAATCTATCAATGAAGAATGTAGCTTAATAAATAATATTTTTTCATATTTTTCCTATGTATAGTTGTCAACTAATTCAAAGTTAAAGTCATCTCAAACGTTTGGGGCTCATCGATTTCCTAGTACCGCCAATACAGCGTATAGTTAACAGGCACGCTGACTGCATGAAAAGACCGCACTAATATACTCTTCACAGAACCCGTCCTCATAGTATTTAAACCTCGGCAGAATTTTTTTAAATTTCTAGGATCTATTAATGAAGAATGTAGCTTAATAATTAATATTTTTTCATATTTTTCCTATGTATAGTTGTCAACTTATTCAAAGTTAAAGTCATCTCAAACGTTTGGGGCTCATCGATTTCCAAGTACCGCAAAACAGCGTATAGTCAACAGGCACGCTGACTGCATGAAAAGACCCCACTATTATACCCTTCACAGAATCCGTCCTCAAAGTATTTAAACCTCAATAGAATTTCTTCAAAGTTTTAGAATCTATTAATGAAGAATGAAGCTTAATAAATATTATTTTTTCATATTTTTCCTATGTATAATTGTCAACTTATTCAAAGTTAAAGTCATCTCAAACGTTTGGGGCTCATCGATTTCCAAGTACCGCAAAACAGCGTATAGTCAACAGGCACGCTGACTGCATTTCTGGTCAGAGACGTCAAGACTGCAACCTTGTGAAAAAGATGCTTTATGGCTTCTAAAACCAAGACGTCTGTCAAGTACTGGTATCTGTAAGGAAAATGGAGAATCCTGTAATGTTGCAACTTCGTAAGCTTGCATTTTAAAATTATCAATATTTGACGGTCCACACCGCCTTCGTGGAGGACGTATGACTAGCGGACACTATAGCTATTTTAACGAAATGTTTTAGCACCATATGAAAACAAATCTTGAAAGCATCCCATTATTTTTTGTTTACCTGTAAACATTAGGTAAAATATAGGATTCGTATTTATATAAAAACCTTATAATGTTGTATTAGTCTTAAGCCTAATTTTTAAGAAGTTCATTTCAATACAAGCCCCTCAAAGAAATAGTTGTTTCCAAAAATGTTGTGGAAGTCTGGAAATTTTTCATAAAATATAATAGAAACAAAATAAAAAACAATAATAATGTGAACGCTTTTTTCAATATTTTATTAATCATTTTTTTTTTCAATGTATACATTGAATCATACAAAGTAAGAACGCTGCATTATTAGTTAATCCTCCTCTCTTTTTCATTTTGTTGGCCCACAAAAGACTGTTCAAGCGTTGACACTTTGTTTTCATCCATCAGAATAATGATGTGCTTTTAAGATATCGAATCGACTGTATAAGTGTTATGCTTGTGCTTACTGCGGCCGATGACGATATTTCAACTTTTGAAGACGGCTGGTCAAAGTTTTCGGAAAGTTGAAGCTCTTAGGTGACACGAGTGAAAATAGCCCCCTGTGTACACGGAAATCGATGAGCCCCAAATGAAAAAAATTATATACTAAGCTACATTCCTCAACAATAGATTCTAAAAATTTGAAGAAATTCCGTCGAGGTTTAAATACTATGAGGATAGGTTCTGTGAAGGGTATAATAGTGGGATCTGTTATTACAGTCAGCGTGCTTGTTGACTATACGCTGTGTTGGCGGTACTTGGAAATCGATGAGCCCCAAACGTTTGAGATGACTTTAACTTTGAATAAGTTGACAATTATACATAGGAAAAATATGGAAAAAATAATATTTATTAAGCTACATTCTTCATTTATAGATTCTAAAACTTTGAAGGAATTCTATTGGGGTTTAAATACTTTGAGGACGGGTTCTGTGAAGGGTATAATAGCGGGGTCTTTTCTTGCAGTCAGCGTGCGTGTTGACTATACGCTGTATTGGCGGTACTGGAAATCGATGAGCCCCAAACGTTTGAGATGACTTTAACTTTGAATAAGTTGACAATTATACATAGGAAAAATATGAAAAAATATTATTTATTAAGCTACATTCTTCATTAATAGATTCTAAAACTTTGAAGAAATTCCGTCGAGGTTTAATTACTATGAGGACGGGTTCTGTGAAGGGTATATTAGTGGGGTCTTTTCATGCAGTCAGCGTGCCTGTTAACTATACGCTGTATTGGCGGTACTAGGAAATCGATGAGCCCCAAACGTTTGAGATGACTTTAACTTTGAATTAGTTGACAACTATACGTAGGAAAAATATGAAAAAATATTAATTATTAAGCTACATTTTTCATTAATAGATTCTAAAACTTTGAAGAAATTCTACCGGGGTTTAAATACGTTGGGGACGGGTTCTGTGAAGGGTATATTAGTTGGGTCTTTTCATGCAGTCAGCGTGCCTGTTAACTATACGCTGTATTGGCGGTACTTGGAAATCGATGAGCCCCAAACGTTTGAGATGACTTTAACTTTGAATAAGTTGACAACTATACATAGGAAAAATATGAAAAAATATTATTTATTAAGCTACATTCTTCATTAATAGATTCTAAAACTTTGAAGAAATTCCGTCGAGGTTTAATTACTATGAGGACGGGTTCTGTGAAGGGTATATTAGTGGGGTCTTTTCATGCAGTCAGCGTGCCTGTTAACTATACGCTGTATTGGCGGTACTAGGAAATCGATGAGCCCCAAACGTTTGAGATGACTTTAACTTTGAATTAGTTGACAACTATACGTAGGAAAAATATGAAAAAATATTAATTATTAAGCTACATTTTTCATTAATAGATTCTAAAACTTTGAAGAAATTCTACCGGGGTTTAAATACGTTGGGGACGGGTTCTGTGAAGGGTATATTAGTTGGGTCTTTTCATGCAGTCAGCGTGCCTGTTAACTATACGCTGTATTGGCGGTACTTGGAAATCGATGAGCCCCAAACGTTTGAGATGACTTTAACTTTGAATAAGTTGACAACTATACATAGGAAAAATATGAAAAAATATTAATTATTAAGCTACATTCTTCATTAATAGATTCTAAAAATTTGAAGAAATTCCGTCGAGGTTTAACTACTATGAGGACGGGTTCTGTGAAGGGTATATTAGTGGGGTCTTTATATGCACTTAGCGTGCGTGTTCATTATACGCTGTGTTGTGTACACGGCCAATCGTGGGAAGTGTAAGGACTGTTGCTGCCAGTTTAGTGTAGCCTTATTACTTCGGATACTAATAGTGTGTACCAATGAACCCCAAACGTTTGAGAATAAGTGTCCACCGCGCGCCAGAGGCAAAGAGGCATGGCGCAGTTTTTTAAAAGAGAAGTCTTACTAACTGATAAAAACTACACATTTTTCTGCAATTTTCATGAAGAATTCGGGGCTGTCATCAGTGTTGATAGAAGTTGGAAGATCTGGAGTTGATAGGTGACTGAAAATAGGTAACACATACCATTTTTAGTTGCACAAGTTTTTACTTCTAAAAGTTCTAACAATCATGCCCACCCAAATAATTAATCTTGTGACCACGTGTAAGAAAAGTCAATAAGCTGCTCACAAAAAGTTGGAAACTTTTTTAAATCAAGTATATTTTTATTATTTATTACTCTCTTTTTATAAGTTATATATCAATGCAAAGCTGAAGTGTTCCTCTTGTGAGCAGTTTAGTTCCCGAAGGTAGTGGCTGTCATGATTTTGTTCCCCTCGCCTCAGTTCAAACATAGTTTATAAAATATTAATAATAGTCTACCCACAGACACTCGATTGAATAAGTCTCCTTGGTGATTTATCTGCGCGAGTAGACATGATTTTTCATGCGTGACCTCGGTTTGAATACTGTTAGTCAAAAGGGCTTCTGAAATTCAATCTTATTCGGCCTCATTTGAAAAGTATTGACAGAAATAATGTAGAAGTGCACTGAAATGAAGAGCATGTTATGTTAGCCCACCTTGTTGAGCTGTTAAAATGGTTAATGGCTCCGCTGTTAATGGCTCCGCTTTTAATCGGTCTCATCACTGTCACCATTACAGCCCACCTTTGATGTCTTAAACGCTAAGTTTTCAAAGGTCGCAAAATGCGTGGTAGTTTGATTGCAAATTTCTCCCATTTAAAAAAGTCCAATACTACTCCAACATACCTCATTTTATTCCTTACATTTGTGGAATATATGACTCATAACAGGGCTTACTAAATGATGACTCTGTCTGTCAAGATGTGATGATTTGAAAATTGGTCCAAAAAACATGTACCACTAGTTGAAAACCGATTCAACACATATACCTTGACTTGGTAAAATTATCAAGCACCAGGCCTCGTTGGTTTTAAACCACTAGTTAAAAACCTCTTCACCACACACACATTGATTCTCTTATTTATGACACACATGTGGTTCACTTTTTGACTTTGTAGGCGCATTATTGCTCAATTTTCTTTTTACTTGTCTTCTTTTGACAAAATCAGTTGGTTTCTTTATGAATAAGATATGATTTATCAATATCTTATTCATAAAACCTGTTTCATTGGGTTTACCACCCATAGGGAAACCTCTGGCCAATTTTTTAATTTTTAATTTACTTGTTTAATAAAGCTTGTGAACCGTTCGATAACTTATTGGCCTTCACGCCTTCTTTATTTTGAAACGTTTGGCCTTAGTGCTCTGACATTCATTTTGTCAACAAGCAAATTATTTAACCATGCACTTATTTATTTTCATGCAGATACATCTTGCCAGAGGGGTCAGCACTAGTCCTAGTCAGCACTGAGAATGGTGAGAAACTGTCTTCACCAACAGCCTGCATTGCATCCCTTCTTGTTGACCCGCACCTTCCTCTATGCCCGGACAGACCCAGCTATGTCAGTATGGAGAGACTATAACTTAAGCAGATACACAAACTGGGTGCTTCTCAATAGCCACAGGTCGACACATGGATTCTTCTGGCTACTACTTCAACTGTTGATCTTATAACAGTTCCACATGGAGTTCTCCATGCGTTCTTCTAAGATCTTTCACACTCAAGCAAGATGTCGTCTCTGAAGGTCAGCTACGCCTCTCCATGGTCTTGCATTCTCTGGCTCTTCAACATCATCAGAGGTTAGCCTCCACTCTAGACGCCAGAACCATGAACCCCATTGAGCATTTATCTACTGGTCATCAGTGTGACTTCCTACCTGACCTCTTGACCTCAAGTGCTGAGCGGACAATCAATGCAGTCTACAAGTACATGTAAGTACAATAAGAATATTACAGGACTTGAGGCATTGCATTGTGAGGTATCAATGTGTGTACCTGGGTAGATTATTTTTAGCACAATTCTGATGCACTTGATCTTCTGAGAATTTGCAGTAAAACAGTAAAAATTTAAAGGAATTCAATGCACTTTTTTGGCATGCACAGTGCATGAGAAAACCCACTCACTAAACTGTAGTCAAATTGGAACACAGTCTCCATTTGAAAAGAAGTCATTTTGATCTCTTAGGCTCATCGGGGAGACTTGTGTTGGGGTCAGTTTTACTTTGCACATGCTCAAAAACCTCAAAGCAAACAATGCAAAATAAAACTCCCTACCTGTCTGCTGAGCCTTGTGTTATAAAGTCCACAACTGCTAAGCTTTGCTTGTGGAAGAGAGTAATGTTCAGGCTTGAATAATCATTTTAACCTTTATCCATAATTTCTCTGAACTTTAGTGAGGCATACCAGCCAGTCAACCAATCATGGGCAGTGAACTCGCAGCCTGAAGGCTAACCCGTTAAGGTCCTTCAGGCCAGGCAGGCCGTCAACAGCAGACTGTAGTCATATGCTCAACTCCAGCAAGCTCGTCGAAGTCGACACCAGTCCATCAGCAATGAACTCACTCACCACAAAACTGATGCTAGTCAACCAGAAGAATGCAGCCAGAGGTCCACCCTGGAGTCGAGTGACCTGTCAACAGATCATCATACAAACCAGGCCAACTAACTATACCAGCCACCAAGCTTACCAGCTAATCAACTAGTCAGTCAATGGATCGTGGCCAAGATGTTTCAGCAGCCAGACAGCGAGCCAACAATTACATCAATTCAACATGGTAAATAATTCACATTTTCACTTTTTATGTAACCATTAACCCTTAGTAAAAGAATTGTTTTACTCGTCTTCTTTTGACAAAATGCTTTAGGTTTTCTATTAGGCCCTATGAATAAGATATGATTTATCAACATCTTATTCAAAAACTGTTTCAATGGGTTTACCACCCGTAGGGAAACCTCTCGCCAATTTTTTGATAACTAAATGACTTGACTAGATACTTGTTGATCTTGATGGCCTTCCCGCCTTCTCTATTTTGAAATGTTTTACATTGGTGCCCTTCTGGTCTTGGTGCCCTCCAAAGTTTAGCCTGCCCGAAGGCCAAAGTGACCTTGCACTTAAAAAATTGTAATTCCAGGCCTGAACTCTACAGCTCCACAGCAGCCTGGGGAAATTTTACAGAATTATTATTGGCTAAGTGACCTGGGCGCTAGAGCAATGATTGGTTAAATAATGTTATCTTTTTTCTTATGTATTTCAGGTAGACATCTCAAGATCGTAGGACTGCATGGATGAACTTCACAGCAACCTGGGATCGCCATCAGCCTGTGGGAAACAGAGCTGACGTCACGTAAAGAGTCTCCATCAGCCTGTGGGAAACAGTCAACATCACGTAAAAATTACCTTTTTAAAAACTTTTTTTAAAGATAAACAGGAATTTACATCACCTGGATTTGATCTTTTTTTGGTTCAAATTCTCAAACAAAATTCTCTCAATTTTTTGCTTTGTTTTTTATTACCAACTTGAACAAAATTCATACAACTTTTTGTAACTTTTTCAAATCCCATATTCTTTTGTAATCATGCCAAAAATTTTCAATCCGAAAAAGGGATGTTTGCGGCCTTCTCAAAAACTTAAACGTTAATTTATAATCAGATCATTTCTACATGATGTAAAGACCGTTCAAATGTTATTACAAATGTGTTATTAATTTTATTAACTGCAAGAACATTCAATGTATACTGATCACCCAAGAGTCAACAAAATAATTACTTTCAAATAGACGTAAACAAAAAGTTCTGAAAACCAAACTGATTTTTGAAAAATTATTAAAAATGAGTCTGTATTTCAAACATTGTGACCCTGTGGTTTGAAGTCAAATTTCTACAAGTTACCCAATTCTACGTCAGTGGTGGTGTTGGTTTTTTTTTTTTTTTTTCAACTTCCAAGAATAATAGTTTTTTTAAATGAGTGTGATTCATTTACATTGAATGTTCTTACAGGCATTGTGTTTAGTTATTGTAAGGGATGGATCCATACTTGTAGATATTCATTTTGGAGCCAACTTAGAAGTTAGAACCCACAAAATAGAAGGCAACACATATTTCTGTCTGAGCCCTTCTTTTGGGGACTTGCTGTTCCAAACCATGTTTTCTTATTAAACTATTAAGACAATCAATCAGACACTGGGTTTCACTCTTACTTAAACAGCCAAGGCTGTAAGGTTAAGGTCAGCCCAAGGCGCAATCCTTGTCCCCTTTCCACTGGGGGTAGCCAGAGGTCTCGCTGACACTGAAACAGTCCAGGCTTGGATGAGGTGGTGGCCAGCACATGACTCAATCCTTGTCCCCTTTCCACTGGGGGTAGCCATAGGTCTCGCTGTCACTGAAACAGTCCAGGCTTGAATGAGGTAGTGGCAAGTACATGACTCAATCCTTGTTCCCTTTCCATTGGGGGTAGCCAGAGGTCTCGCTAACACTGATACAGTCGAGGCTTGAATGAGGTAGTGGTCAGCACTTGACTCAATCCTTGACCCCTTTCCATTGGGGATAGGCCACAGGTCTCGCTGTCACTGAAACAGTCCAGGCTTAAACGAGGTAGTGGCCAGCACATGACTCAATGCTTGTCGCCTTTCCACTGGGGGTAGGCCACAGGTCTCGCTGTCACTGAAACAGTCCAGGCTAGAATGAGGTTGTGGCCAGCACTTGACTCAATCCTTGTTCCCTTTCCACTGGGGGTAGGCAGGCCAGAGGTCTCGCTATAACTGAAACAGTCCAGGCTCGGATGAGGTAGTGGCCAGCACATGACTCAATCCTTGTCCCCTTTCCACTGGGGGTAGGCCTGAGGTCTCGCTATCACAGAAACAGTCTAGGCTTAAATGAGGTAGTGGCCAGCACTTGACTCAATTCTTGTCCCCTTTCCACTGGGGGTAGGCCAGAGGTCTCGCTATCACAGAAACAGTCTAGGCTTAAATGAGGTAGTGGCCAGCACATGACTCTCAATCCTTGTCCCCTTTCCACTGGGGGTAGGCCAGAGGTCTCGCTATCACTGAAACAGTCCAGGCTAGAATGAGGTTGTGGCCAGCACATGACTCAATCCTTGTCCCCTTTCCACTGGGGGTAGGCCAGAGGTCTCGCTAACACTGATACAGTCGAGGCTTGGATGAGGTAGTGGCCAGCACATGACACAATCCTTGTCCCCTTTCCACTGGGGGTAGGTCAGAGGTCTCGCTATCACTGAAACAGTCCAGGCTCGGATGAGGTAGTGGCCAGCACATGACTCAATCCTTGTCCCCTTTCCACTGGGGGTAGGCCTGAGGTCTTGCTATCACCGAAACAGTCAAGGCTTGAATGAGGTAGTGGCCAGCACTTTACTCAATCCTTGTCCCCTTTCCACTGGGGGTAGGCAGGCCAGAGGTCTCGCTATCACTGAAACAGTCCAGGCTTGAATGAGGTAGTGGCCAGCACTTGACTCAATTTTTGTCCCCTTTCCACTGGGGGTAGCCAGAGGTCTCGCTATCACAGAAACAGTCTAGGCTTAAATGAGGTAGTGGCCAGCACATGACTCTCAATCCTTGTCCCCTTTCCACTGGGGGTAGGCCAGAGGTCTCGCTATCACTGAAACAGTCCAGGCTAGAATGAGGTTGTGGCCAGCACATGACTCAATCCTTGTCCCCTTTCCACTGGGGGTAGGCCAGAGGTCTCGCTAACACTGATACAGTCAAGGCTTGGATGAGGTAGTGGCCAGCACATGACACAATCCTTGTCCCCTTTCCATTGGGGGTGTAGCCAGAGGTCTCGCTATCACTGAAACAGTTGAGGCTCGGATGAGGTAGTGGCCAGCACATGACTCAATCCTTGTCCCCTTTCCACTGGGGGTAGCCAGAGGTCTCGCTATCACTGCAACAGTCGAGGCTTAAATGAGGTAGTGGTCAGCACATGACACAATCCTTGTCCCCTTTCCACTGGGGGTAGGCCAGAGGTCTCGCAATCACTGAAACAGTCCAGGCTTGAATGAGGTAGTGGCCAGCACATGACTCAATCCTTGTCCCCTTTCCACTGGGGGTAGGCAGAGGTCTCGCTATCACTGCAACAGTCAGACTTGAATGAGGTAGTGGCCAGCACATGACTCAATCCTTGTCCCCTTTCCACTGGGGGTAGGCAGAGGTCTCGCTATCACTGCAACAGTCAGACTTGAATGAGGTAGTGGCAAGCAGTCCAAGCACTTGACTCAATTATTTACCCCTTTCAACTGGGGGTAGGGGTTTCACAGCCCTTGTTATACATAAACCATCCAAGACTCAATCCTTGTCCCCTTTCCACTCGGGGAGAAGCTAGAGATCTTGCCTAACGCTGAAACAGCCAAGGCTTCAAGATGGCATGCCAACACCCGACTCAATCCATGTACCCTTTCCAATAGGGGCTAGGCAAGGGTTCACAAACTTTGTAAAACAATACTGGTGTCCAGCAGACCTGGCAGTCACTTACTCTTTATTCCACAATCCTTTTGAGTAGTGATGCCTCACAAAAACTTGCATGGCATTTGTGGCATCTGTAAAACTAACATGGCTTCTATTTGCAATTTGGAAATAAAAAAAACACAGTTTCTCCATGATTGGATCTATCCCAAATTTTGTTTTAAGAAATGGTTCAGGATTTCATATCAGACTAAATCTTCACAAGGGGTTTGTTGTATTTCTCATAAAGAAAGATTTTCTAATGTAATCAACTCTTGAAATTCTTTTCACAAAATAACCAAATTAAGAAATCATTACCTGATTCCAAACTGGTTGAAATCCACATTTGATTTTTATTTATTTTTAAAAGGTCATCAAATATTTTTTAATTCACTTTTTACTGAAATCTTATGAAATTTGTAGGGGTACTCGCGGGCATCTTGAAAAGTTATGGGGTTTTTTCCAAAACGTGCATCAATACAAAAAAAAATAACACAAAAACTGTGTTAGTCTTTTATCATGACATTTGAAAATATCCTTGGGTTTGGTTTTTTTGCAGCAATCCAGAAAATTTATATTTTTGTTTCAAGCCAAAGATTGATCCTGAACCATTTCTTGAACTAAATTATATTATTATTGTTAATGATGTTACATTGAATTTAAATTTTTCAAATCAACATGTGAGTCACTCTGGACAAAGATATCATAGTCCAAGTTCTTCATGTTCAAAAAATAAATTATTTTAGTGAGCTTTTAGTTGGCAGAAACTTTCTTGTTGACAAAATTAATTAACTCTCTCCAAGTCAAGAGTATCTTTTAAAGAAAACCTGTGAAAACTTCAGGTTACTGGTCTCTGCAGCCTGTTTACACTTAATGGTAAAGACACGTCAAAAAACATCCATAGTTTGCGCACATAAGAATCAATTCTTTTATTGGTTGTTTTTCCTTCTTTTATTCAAAAACTCTGTAAAAAGCAATATATAAAATAAATATAATGATAAAACAAAAGCAATGCACTAATTTTTTTCGTGTCAGTATTGAGATTAGTGGCTCCTGAAGTCATTGATTTCTTTATGGAATTGCCTGATTCTTCTAGAAAATTCATCATTTGCCCTTTTTTATATTAACAAAATTTCAACGATATTCAATTTTCCAAATGATTTTATCTTTATTGTTCTATTTAATTAATGCCTCCTGAAGTTGTTAATTGAATATTTTTGTTCATCAGTTTCAAAAAACAAATTTATACAAAGACCAATTTTACTCAAGCTTCATTCATTCAATGTTTTTGATCAATGTTTTTTTTTTTCCAGTTTTTTTTTTAAATGTTTACCATAAGTTTAAATAGGCACTGAGACATACATAGGAGTGACTCACATGTTGATTTGTTTGTCATTTATGTAAATATGTTTCAATTGTATAAATCACACAATTGTCAAAAAAAAAAGGCATTTTTATAAAAAAAAAAGTACCACTGAACTGTAGAAGCAGCAGAGTTGTGCAAACGTGTGTGCCGGTTGGTGTGGCCTACTACTATCTGGAATGTGTGGCGACCTAATGATCCAAGAGTTAATGGTTGGGTAAGCATTTTATTAAGTGAAATCTTGTTGATGTGGCGCTGGTAGTCTGTCTTACCGGTGTCCTACCTTACATGATTGACAAACTAATTTCAACTTTCCGATCTCTAACGAAAAACAAAACCTAAGAAAGAAAGGATTCGGTTGCCTGTTGAAGTCTTTGGGGGCCTGTATCGAAAGTGTCAAGGACTGAGGACCATTGCACTTTTTTTTCACATTTTTTACCTGATCATTTTGTTATCCTAAGTTGGTACCCGTCTCTCTGTACTGTTCCTGTGTAAACGGGTCTACTTTTTGAGCAACTTTTCTACACCGGACATCCTCTTCCGATCTGAAGGAGCCTCTGAACTTGACGGATGACGGAGACTTCTACCCAGATGTTGGTGCGAGGGTCGGAGAAACGAGATTCTGAACATGGCTATTCACATTTCACTCAGGTACTCAGGCTTTTACATTGGTTTCACTTGTGTTAAGAAATTTTGACTGTATCAAAAGGAGATATCAAAGATGACATTGGGATTGTGTAGGAAGTAAAGAGGGTCCTAGTTGTAGAAGAAAAAACGTCACTTTTTAGAAAGCTGCTGTTATGCATTATGTACTTATATTTAGTACTCAGGCACAGTAGGTTGTGTTAACTCCTTCAGGAGTTAGAATCGTTAACAGTGGTTAGATAGCCTAGCTAGGGTCCTAGTTGTAGACGTATTAATGTCAGTGATACACATGCAGTTGCTGTTGTGCATTATGTACATGCTAGTTAGAACCCCTGTTCTGCTTAACTGGTTGGCGTTATTCAGTCTATGATGCTAAACTATTGACCTATTTAAGTGACCGATCATAAGGTCATTTGTGATGGGTCTGAGTGGACATGTACAGATTGTACATAGTAGGTAATGTTAACGACAATCACTTTAGGAAATGATGTAAATGATACTGGCCAGTAGACATTGGCCTTTAACTTAAAAGTCACAAATCCTGCTTTTGAGCATGATTAGCAAAACAACACAAAAGTTCAATAGGTTCAATAGGTTTTAGTTAACTAGTTAACCCTTTCACTGCTAAACCATTGGACGTCTATAAGTGACCAAGACATTAGGTCATCTTGCATTAGGACATCTTAAAGGAGTCAGGCTTTACAAATCTTGCCGTTGTGCATGATTTGTATAAACATATTTTTAGTACTAAACCACAGTAGATTTAATTAACTACATGTACCTAACATGTACTTCACTTAGTTAAAATTCAATAGGTGTTAGGTTAACCATCTTACTCAGCTCTGCTACATGTTCTAAAAGGAGTCAGGTGTCTAAATGATGACTAGTTTAGGAAGTAATGTATGATGCAAACAATCGAACGACATTGCCCCTTATGATTAAAGTCACAAATTCTCTATCATTGGCCACTAGAAAATGTAGATCAAGGGCTTCATAACAAAATCAGTAGTTTCCTGCATGACCAAGTACATGTAGTTATAGATTTGGTTTATTGATAAACACTGTTAGAATTGTTTCAGCGTCACAGTTAGAATCTTTGTTTCAGACGTTAACATTAGACTTGTTTCAGCGTCCCATTTTTCAGAACCTTAGTTTTCAGAAGTTAATATTAGACTTGTTTAACCGTCACAGTAAGAATCTTAGTTTTTCAGCCGTTAACATTAGGTTTGTTTTAGCGTCACAGTTAGTATCCAAGTTTTCAGAATTTACATTAGGGCTAGACTTGTTTCAGCGTCACAGATAGAATCTTTGTTTCAGACGTTGACATTAGACTTGTTTCAGCATCCCATTTTTCAGAATCTTAGTTTCAGAAGTTAACATTAGACTTGTTTAACCGTCACAGTAAGAATCTTAATTTTCAGACAATAACATTAGACTTAATTTTGTGCAAAAATAAGTCCTACAAAATTTCGGAGATCAAATGTTAGAGGTAATATTATGCATGGATTAGTAGGCAGATTTATCAGAACTTTATCATTAAGTCGTAATTACGTAGGTTTCGGAACTTTGTTGTAGTTAGTAGAGTTAGGCATTTTTAGGCTCTTAATAGGCTTGGTTTATAGAAACAGGTGTTAGGTTGTCTAGTTATTCTTCATAAACCCAATGTCATCTACAATATCTCCTGTAATGAAACTTATCGCAATCAAGATGCTAATCTGAATGACATGTATAACCACACTTACAAGTTTGACTTAAAATTTGTGCAAAATTTGTGCATGTTGTTTGTACACATGTACATGGACAATGTGACAACATTTTAACAAATTCAAAACCCATTTTGATGTGAATCAAAATTTATGTGAAGTGTGGTACATGTAATACTTAACTCAAGTGAAACCAATACATTCCTGAGTATGCTGTTATCATTGAAAAGAACAAGCAGATTTTGTTCCTTTTTTGGGGGGTGGGGGGGGTGCTCAATGCAAAAAATCACAAAATTTGTAAAGTTCAGCCACCATGTTGGAATCTTGTTTCTCTGATCAGCACATCATCATCTGGGTTGAAGTCTTCGTTATTCTGATGGTACAGGACTTAATCGGTGAGGGAGTGGAAGCGTCCTTTTACACTCCAACCAAAATTCAAACTTTACTCCAAGAACTTAGCGACGTGTTTGCCCGAACAGGGGGAGACGTCCGATGGTACACTTGATACAGATTCATCAAACATTTTAACGGGCAACTAAGAATCCTTTCCGACTTTTGTTTTGGATTTTAAAACAAAATTTGCAATTAATTTTTGGCTTCGGACTTAAACAAAAAAAAATCTTTTTAGTTTGTCAATCATGTAAGACAGGACTTCGGTCAAACATACTATCAATGAAACATTAACTTGATTTAACTTAATAAAATGCTTTCCTTCCATTAATACTTAGATCATTAAGTCGCTTCACTTTCTAGATAGTAGTTGGCCACACCGACCGGCACACACGTTTGCGCAACTCTGCTGCTTCTACAGTTCAGTGGTGCTTTTTTTTTATAAAAATGCCTTAAAAATAACTCTTTTTATATAGACTAAGTCAGCCAAATAAATTTTTCGTTCCGTTGTACAATTCGAAATTAACTGCGTGAAATTATTGGCCCTACCCCCCCTTAGTGATATCCCAACATTTTAGATAGGGGGTTAACCAAGGTTATTTTGTCAAAATGGAAATAAAAAGGGACTGCATTTTAGACTTATATATAGAGAAGAAGTTTACTGTTTGTTGTATTGAACTTAACTATATAAAGCCTTTTTAGATTTCACCCTAAACATACCACTCTTTTTTTGTCAATTATGTACAGGCTTATAATAGTACAGATCAATACTCTAAACATTAGACTTTATCTCAGTCTTTATGCAATGCAGCCCCTTATAGTTTAAAGCTGTCAAATTATTGCTCTACCACTGTGACCTTTTTTTTTGTACTGTGTTGATGTTTTTTAAAACAACATGGAGTAAATGATTGAGTTTAGTTTTAACTCGAGTTGCTTGACACTTTAGACAATTAATTTTGGACGATCGATTGAAAGATAGTGGACATTAAAAGAGGAAATAGGTCACACAACAAAGCAATAACAAAAACACCTTTAAACTTTTCCACTTTAACATGTAATATGTTACTTAAAATAAGTCAGATTTATAGTGTTTTTCAAAAAAGGACTTTGTTTTTGATTGGAAACAAACTGATTCTTGGTAGTATCAAAAGAACTTTATTGGAAAGAAATTTTAAAAAGTAAAAAGTATTAAAAGTGTAAAGATACAAGGTTTTTCCTTTAAAATGAAACAATAAATTCAGCATTTTGGAAATTTGCTTATTCTGTCGTATCATTGCATCTGACTCATTTTTAAGTAACATATTAGTATAGTATTAGCTCAGTACTTAAAGACCCTTTGACATGCTTAAACCTTTTTTTTCATTTTCAACTTCAAAGTTCTCCAAAAAGGGGGTTTTGTACGAATTCACTACTACATTTTTGTTATCAGTAAAACATTTTGGTGATTACCTGAAAGTTATTTTGGAAGTTCTCGTCGCAGGAAAGTTTCACAAATAGAAAGTTTTTATTAAATTGTTGCTTTAAAATGTGTCAAGGATCTCTTTTAAGTATTGAGCTAACTATCCTTGGTTAACCCTCGTTTATTCTAATTGATGGTGAAATTTGCCAGTTTTCAGTTTTCTTTGCAAAAAATCTCAGTTTTAAGAGATTGTTTCTGGAATTTCGGTAAAAGCATGAAATTATTGAAACTGCATAAAGTTTGAATGATTTGAATAGTGTATACACATTTACTTTGAATTTGTTACAACTGGCAAATATCCAACCACCAATGGAAACAAAAGACTCCATAATTAATTCAGGAAACAACACAGAAGAGCGCCACCATGGGGCACTCTAAGCCTAACTTCTTCTTTTTTCACATGTCAATACAATGTATCAATACAATATAAGTGGGTATGAGAAAAATTATGATTTTGTATAAAATCCTTATCCTTTAAGGCTAGGCTTATGATTATATAGCTAGATCTTAGAGGGGCTGACAATTTGAAATTTATTTAGTAAATGGTCTCTTGAATAAAATGATTCGTTACTATAATGTGCATTGTACTATGTCATGTGTGAAGCACTCATTTGTTTGTATTTGCTTTAATTTAAAGGTAGGGTCATAGATTTGTAAATAGTCCACAAATTAATTTTCCTATTCTTTTTGCTTGGTGAGAAGCACTGTAGCTGTTGATAATATAAACCATTTTGGAAACATTCCTTTAGTAAAGGGTTTGATAATTTCCACCAAAATATATATTAATCTGAGAAAAAATTCAAGCATGATTCTTTTCTCAGATTTCTGAGGGGTGGTGTTCGAGGGTTGGTGCTGTCCCCATCAGCTCACTAAACGTGGATTAAAATGTGATATTTTCATCAGAGTCTAGATATTTAAATTGGGCTCATAATTCGAAATAATCTACAAGACCGTTAAACTTAAAGGCAGTGGACACTATTAGTAACTACTCAAAATAGTTATTAGCATAAAACCCGTCTTGGTAATGAGTAATGGGGAGAGGTTGATGGTACCATTAAAAAAATGTGAGAAACGGCTCCCTCTGAAGTAATGTAGTTTTTGAGAAAGAAGTAATTTTCCACGTATTTGATTTCGAGACCTCAGATTTAGAATTTGAGGTCCCGAAATCAAGCATCTGAAAGCACACAACTTTTAATTTTTATCTTGCGTTTGAGCTCAAATTTTCACAGCTTTGTTATTTTATGCGTATGTTGAGATACACCAACTATGAAGATTATCGTCTTTGACAATTACCAATAGTGTCCAGTGTCTTTAATGTTGCTTTTTGTTCAAGCACCTTAAATATTATACCTGATGCGTGGGTACCTTATATAGTACTTCCAAGAATGAAGCTATCAAAATGTAATGTAACAAACACAGCCAAGTAGGAAAGGATAAGTAGGATTTGAAACTTTGCATGGTGGAGATAAGATATAGAAGAGTTTGCGGTAACACCATGTAATGACAGTCTCTAAATGAGTTGGGGGAAGGATAGTCTTTCAGAAGTGAAATCGCTTCAAGATATACTGGTCTCTTCGGGAATTAGAATTTCTGCTGTTATGATTTGCCTAAGATGCACTTTTTTATTGTAAAGTTCAAATTAAAAAGTTTTGATTTTACAAAATAACCTTCTGATATGTCCAGGCGATCTCTCAGTATTTCATGCTCTGCAATTCTAGAGACGTCACTCTGCTTTCCTCCTCTGGCCACCCTGATGCTGGATGAAACTGCACTGAAGGCACCGTCAGCCAAGATGCAGGATTCTTGATCTCCTACCCAGATGTACATGTGGAGAGAGAAAAAAATGGGAAACATAATGATTATTATTTTCATTTTTTTAGCTTTACATATACCTCAAGTATCTTCACCAACTGCAACTAGAAGTGTCAAAAACAGGGGTGCACCAGACTTATGAAACATCAAAATTGATCACCCTATTAAAGTACATCAAATGTAAAGGTTTACTCTGGAAATTTCCAATCCCAAAGGGTTAGATTTTAAATGGAGGGGGGGGGGGGCCATTAGGGGAGGGGGTCGTACACCACTGCCTTCCAGCTTCGGTTTGGTTACATTGGTAAGAATGAAGGAAAACAAGTTGGCTGCACCATGATAATACTAGGCCATACTCTTTACATAATGAAAAAAACACCAAATGGCGTCCCAATTAAATACAAACGTCCTGTGTTATTAATATTACCTCGCCCGGATTGCTGCACAAAAACTAGGGTTACATTTTAGGGGGGGGGGGGCACAAGGTCGTGCACGATTCTTCAGTATGGGGAGGCATTTCTGGTTAATTTACACAAAATTTCCACCGCCATTCTATGAAACAAGCCCATTTTAGGCACTCTTGGTATGCTATTTGTTTATGAACTGGATAGAAAAATCATTGATGGGAGACAATTGAAGAATGTTTTGAATCCAAACTGAAAGAAATAGAACCTATAATGACACTCGAAAAGGGAAAAATTTGGGGTTTTTTGGCAAAGAGAGATTTAAAAAGTTTAAAATTTGGGAGTAATGACTTGTCCCCTTTTAGGATATGAAAGAAGGGGGAATAAAAATAAATAATGCAGACCAGGATTTCACTCTGTTAATCCAAAAATGTATTTACAACTACTGCTCAAATTGCTCTGCAGGATTATGAAAGGGAAATAAAGTCAATGAAGTGAAAAGCAAAAGAAAGTGACCAGGTCTGGCAAGCTACAAAAATTGGAGGTCAGATACAATGTGGAAGACACTGGATAACAGTTTTTAAACTTTTATAAACTTCCCTGGACTACTTCTGGTCAATGTAACTGTCCGAGAGGTTTAAAACAAATAATAATAAACAACAACAAATCTTAAAATAATACTTAAGTTATAAAACATTGAAACAATTTCTCCCAAGCTATGGCATTTACAAGCACTGGGGCCTGGCAAACGAAAATGCATTTTGTTTGAATTATCAAAAATTCCCTCCCTGATTTTCCCCGAAAATTTTACAAACTTACCGATCTCTGAACCGCTATTTTGAAGAAACATCCTGCTCTATAGTTCTGAAAGCATTGGTGGCTCATGTTTGAACTATTTCTGCCCACAGAAAAAGGTACAATTTTTGTGGAAAATTCTGCTCCCTTTTTGCAGTCGTTCACACGTGTCGACGGGCGCGTCGAAGGGATGATACATACGCATGCGCCAACGATTTCTTTGGCGCTCGAATGAAAGTCCCAAGAGGGCGCACCACTCTGACA
Organism: Asterias amurensis; assembly: GCF_032118995.1. Lineage (NCBI taxonomy): Eukaryota > Metazoa > Echinodermata > Asteroidea > Forcipulatida > Asteriidae > Asterias > Asterias amurensis. Next base: position 4,650,682 of record NC_092662.1, on the reverse strand, counting down.
AACAGCGCTAGCTTAAAACTACAGACTTATTTCATTAAATACAAAAAGACAGGCTTCCCAATACCTTATATTATCTTATAAAAATACAAAAAGACAGGCTTCCAAATTCCTTAGATAATATCTTATAATGTAAGTTTAAAAAAACTTTAAAAAAAAAAACTTTGTGAGATAACATCTAAGAAACTTGGAAGCCCTCTTTTTTATGTAATGAAATATGTTTATTTGAAGACCAATTATATTTTGGCGGGAGGATTGATTTTATATGGCCAAAAGTTTTACTGCTTTTTATAATTAGGTCTAAATAAGGGAATACAATAATCGCGACATGACATAAAGGACCAAGCCGAATTTCTGAGACCCATGTTTGTATTCAGTTCACATAGTCATCTTCATTTCACACAATAAAATTTAGATTTGAAAATCAAATAGCTGTTACAGATTTGAGTAAGTTTATGCTTTTATTTGAGGTATTCGCACACAAAATCACAAACAATAAGCAATAGTTAATTAAAAACTAAAAATTAAGTATTGTTCGGATCTCGACATGACTGGTAACTCGGGTCCATTATGTCCAAACACTTTGCATGCCTTGTATTCTCTGCATTGTCTATGGCATGTGCAAAAGTTTGTTAACTTGTTACATGTTTTTTGTTTACTTTGAAAGTAACAGAGTCATTCAACCAAAAATGATTCAATCAGCGGAAATATACTACCAACAAAATATATATATATTTAACAAATCAGTGAAAATTGGTTCATGTGAGAAAAAGTTATTCCTCACTGTATTACAAACAAATTGAAAGGAAACCCCAAACAAACAAATATAATCTCTTTGATAAAGTAATTTATTCCCACCCTTTATTACACAATAAACTGTGAAAATTTCAGCAAATTAAGTGTCCTCCCTTGAGTGAAATCTATAAAAAGGGCAAGATTTGCCAGTGATTTTTGTGCACTTTCATGACAACTGAAAACAGAGTACACGCCTTTCACCATAATTTTAATTAAAATCTTATAAAGTTCCCAATGTGGGAAAACTATGCAAACTATCAGTTGATCGAGCATGTGAGTTTTAATACAACAAAGTCTGTCTGACAAATTACATTCGTCACCAACTGCACTTGATTTTCTCGGCAGTCTAAAATACCTAAAATAATGTGAATATTTTATGACAATTCCTACCCCACAAATCAACATTTTCTCAAATAATACAACAAATACCAATGATGTAATTGTTCTTTTTAGAGAGTAATATTCCTCTAAAGAGACAGCTTTCTAGCTGTAGCACAAAAAAAAAATTTCAGACTAGCCCCTACCAGAGCCAGACCTGGAATATCATCTTTAAAAAGGCAAGGCCAATAGACCGATCCATTAAGCTCCGCCCCATTGCGTATTGACCAATCACAATGCAACGAAGGTCCAACAAATAAGGTCCGACATGCCTGTGCGTATGCTTGGCACGCGCGGCAGATTGTGCAGAAAGGCATTGGAGAGGCTCACATGTTCTTGCTCACACGTGCGTCATGGGCAGAGCCTAATGGATCAGTTTATTTCATTTTGCCAAGGGCACCTCCATTGTTAATCTTATTGGGAAACTTTGGACGGGACACCAAGGCCAAGACCAAGGCCAGAGCAACAGAGGTCATGACCTCCGTATTCTCTTTTAATATAAAAGAGTGAACATTTCACGTGGTGTCAAGTTGTTTTGGAGAGTGAAAGTCAATCTGTGTCACTCTTTTTGAGCGAAATTGAAACGAACTTCAATCTAAATCGAGTTGAAAGTACCTGTCTTTCACTGTAAAAAGAGTTGTCTGCCTTATGGCTCTTTGCAAGGGTGTATGGCGGACAAAACAAGTGGTTTTTCACTTGTTTACATTTAGAGAGTAAATCCCGGGGCTAATTTCATAGAGCTCCTTATATAACAGACAATATTGCTTAACAAGTTTCTGCTAAGCAAAATTTGGCAGGGTACCCATTACAGATTGTACATGCAAAATGGCAATTTGGCTGGTAAATAGTCTACTAAGCATAATTTGATTGTGCTTAGCTACTTTTGTTTGTGCTTAAGCAACTCCATGAAACTGAACTCAGTACATAGGGTTTGGCAAAAGGCCCACAGTCTGGTAAAAAAGTTCTGTTTTACAGTGGTGATTCCACATCGCCCATTTCAACATAAACACTCTTCAGTTGTGTGAAGTTATTCAGCGTGACTGCTCCGTTTTCTCTGCCAAGCCCAGACTGTTTGTAGCCCCCAAACGGCCAGCCGACTGGGTACATGTTGTAGGTGTTGATCCAGCAAGATCCAGCTTTCATGTTCTTGATCACTCTGTGGGCGCGTTGAATATCCCTGGGTTGGGTGAGACAAGAAAAATTAAGAAAATACTTTAGACATGAGATGTGTTTGGAATTTGTGAGCATTTGGTGCATGATTTGCAGCATAGTGATAACGCCCCTCTTTTGTGTCTACACTGGTCAAGTTTGCGCAAGGATCAATGGTCAACGAGTGGTGCACCAACAGAGAATTAAATGTCCCCCCATAAGCAACAAGATTTTATTTTTTGAAGACGATGTTAGAAGATGATGGCTGCCGGATGGTTTATAAATGTTGGATGGATTCAGGGTGGTATGATGTAAAACAAGATCGACAGAATAAACTTACTTTGTGAATACCCCTCCAGCCAACCCAAATGGTGTGTCATTTGCTCGCCTTGTGACCTCTGACTCTGTGTCAAAGGTCAGCAGGGTCAGAATAGGGCCGAATGTCTCCTCCACAATTATCGTCATGTCATCCGTGAGGTTGTCCATTACGCAGGGACTGACGAAGAATCCATTTGCAAGCTTTGCATCGTCTGGGATTACCCTCTCCCCTCCGCAAAGAATGGTAGCTCCCTGTGTGTGAGAAAGATAAAAAAACAAGTGTAATCACCAAACAGAGTCACCGTGGTTTATGAGTGGTGTTGTTCAACATGATTTTCAACATGATTTAGAGCCCTTAATTATGGCACCACAAGCCCAAACAGCGCCCTCACTGAGGTTGACAAACTACTTGCATTGGCTGAGAGTTGTGCGCCGCATGTTCCCACGCACATACATCCATTGTTGTACCTTAGTGGCGATGGCCAATGCAAGTGGTCCATTAGTAATGTGTTGTGGCCAAGTGGATAAGAGCAAGTGGATAAGAGCAGTGGTTTTTCTGGTTCTAGTCCCAGTCGCGACACTTGAAAGAACCCAGTGAACTTTTTGTAAAGAGATGAGGGTTAGCCCTGGTGTTCCTGGTTTAATTGACAATATTGCGCCACTGCACTTCAGAAACCATTCATATAGGAATAGGTTTAATACTTTAAACTGTAGCTCCACACACATGTACCTTGCAGGAAATAATACCGCTAGGGATGTGATAAAGCGCTGTATAAGAACACTTTAGATACCCTATTTTTATATCTTCATATTTCTCCTTGTAGATTTAAGCCATTGATGAACTAACCTGTTCCTTAGCTCCCCTGACATATCCAAGGACCTTCTCCATGTGTTCTTGATTGACGAGAGCTCCGACTTGGGTGTCTTCCCTGAAGGGATCGCCAATTTTCAAGGATCTTACTCTCTCTAGGAGTTTCGCCACAAACGTCTCCTTGATGCTTCTCTCAAGATAAACTTTGGTGCCATTTGAACACACCTGTGAGGAGATTTTATCAGGAGTGTCACGTAGGTCTCGTTGAATAAAGTCTGAAGTATTTGTAAGCCCCTCAGTTCTTATGGTGATTTAAAGTCATTGAGGATTGATTAAAGTTAAGTCTCAAGTCTTCTAGGGAAAGCCTTACATTCAATGGATGTTAGGGCAGTTTGCAGGTCCCAAAGATGTCTTAATTTTCAAACCCTAGGGAGGGACAGTCTCATGTCAATTCTCAAGCCATATAGAGCAAATGTTAAGTCAATTCTCAATTTCAATAGTGCTAGAGTTCAATTGTGAAAGTATTTTAAAGTAAAGTAAGTCTAAAGTCATAAACAAGCAGTCTTATGTTAAGACTACATTCCATAGGGAAAGTCTCAAATTTAATGTCCGATTGAGCAAGTCTGAAGTTAAGTCTAACTCTAAAGTCCTGTTGGCCAAGTCTCAAAAATAAGTCAAAGGCCTTTTCCAAACAAAGGCTCAATCATACATTTAACTTGAGACTTTCCCTATGGACAATAATCGTAACATAAGACTTCCTGTATATGACTTCAGACTTCCGTTGACTTGACAACTGCGCATGCTGTGCGTATAGGCGCTCAGGGTTTCAGACGGAAAAAACAGAGCCTGCAGCCAAATTCAAAGCCGAAGTTGTGGTTTCTAGAAGGGCCTAAAATCCTATAGGGCAAGTCTACACAAAAGTCTAATACATAATAATGTACAATGAAATTCCACTGACCTCTCCTTGAGACAGAAAGTTTGCCAGCATGGCTCCGTTGATTGCGTTATCCAGGTCAGCATCAGCGAATATGATGAGGGGAGATTTACCCCCCAGCTCCAGGGTCACATGTTTCAGATCATCCACACAACTTCTCATGATCTTAATTTCAAGAGTTTGAAACATTTATTACTAATAAGTATTGTTCCAAAAAAACAAATCATCTGCAAAAAACACGGGGCCTAATTTCATGGCTCTGCTTACCGCCAAATTCTAAGCTTACGATCACCATTCTTTGCTTGCAGGCAAGTGCCAAATATCTGCACTACCTGTGTAAGTGAAGAATGCCCAGAAGCGTGGAGTATGCAAGCGCACAAGCCAAAATTCCCTGCCAACCCATAAAATACTCTTGATGTTCGCACAACAAAAAAGAAAAGAACTCCCTAAAATTGGGCCCTGCCTACAGGCTGTTCGAAATTTGACCAGATATGAAAACAAATAATTTTTATCTATATGGTGATGCTGCCTAAAATAATCTACGGCCATATGAAGATATATAATTCCTTCAAATGGAACAAGCAAATATAGACTTACCGTTTTACCAGTGGGTACGCTGCCAGTAAAGGTGACCTTGGCGACATCAGGGTGTGAGGTCAACGCACCACCGGTCACTCCCTGACCCTGGACAACATTGAAGACACCCTTGGGTAGGCCACTGTCTGTGCAGGAGTGAACCATGGGTGAACACAATCATTTGAATGCATAATTTTGGCAGTTTAGAGCAGTTAAAGAGCAACGAGTCAAGCTTTGGTGTTTCTGTTCAGCAAAGGGGGGGTTCAAATTCTGCTATTGACACTTGTGTAATGGGCCCATCCAACAGGCTCTGCTTACCGCCAAATTCTGCACTAGGATTGCCATTCTTCATTACAGGGCAAACTCTTTGCTTACAGTAAGCAGGGCCATGGGCCCAATTTTATAAAGCTGATAAGTGGAAAATACAGCTCGACAAAACTCTTTAAGCAAAAATTGAGTGGGGGCACAAGTCACAACAACTTAAACCCAATGTAATTTTGGACGGTAACTTGTTTCTGTTTAGCAATACTTATCTGTGCTTAGCAGGTTTTTGTGCTGAATGCTTTATGAAATAGGGCCGTGGTGGTTTGTACCTAAGAGAGCTTCAGCAAACATGACAGCTGTGAGTGGTGTCATAGGAGACGGCTTGAAGACCATAGTATTGCCTGCCGCTAGGGCAGGGGCAGCCTTCCACCCAGCCATCTGGATGGGGAAATTCCACGCCCCTATCCCGGCGCACACACCCAGTGGTTCTCGTACTGTGTACCCAAAGGTGCCACCAGGGTACTGGTAATGTTCACCTGTAAAATGAAACGGTAAAGAAAAAGAGGTGAAAGTTCAGCGTCTACACTCAACAGTGGTCCACTAGTTTTGCTAGTTAAAACAACCAAGGACCTGTCAAAATTCTATCCAAGTTGTCTTGCTGGCTAGATCAATGTTGAAAAGCATCAAGTATTTAATATGAAATTTAAACCAGTGAAAAAAGCTAGTGGATCAGGTGAAAGTTCAAACTTCACCATCTGTTTACTTTGTATCTCAACAACCACCAACAACCGCTTGTTGAACCAACAGTGTCTGGATTAACGTGTAGACGCTCTACCAACGGAGGTATACTATTTGTGGTATATTATTTGATAATCTTTCTGAGAGAGTGAACCAAATGACGTGCAAGAGATTTAGAGTACAGACTTACCAGCTAGAGTTGGTGCCAGCCCAGCAAAGAATTCCAGTGCGTCCGTTGCCGATGTGACGTCACCCCGCGACTCTGTGATGGCTTTACCATTGTCTGTCGTCTCCATGGTGGCGAAATCTTCAATTCTTTCCTGGAGAGAAGAAAACGTACTTGAAATGAATGACAAAAGAATATAGTTTCTCATTAGACTTGTTTCCCCACTCTTGACCAAACACCAAACCACACTGCTCTAGTAGTGCACTAGTTGCTATGACACTTATCTAGAATTGCACAGGTCGTGGGCTCGAATTTGCGCGTCAAAATTCTGCACTTTATCCGGTCCAAATGTGAAATAATTAGTAACGTTTTGCACAAACTGTTCACCCTTATCAATCTTGCTGCATTCTGGAGTATTCTGGCTCTCTCCATAGCTGGTGTTTCTGACCATTCTGGAAAGGCTTTCTTGGCCGACGCCACAGCGAGTTCCACATCTTCTTGACTCGAGCTTGCCGACTCACACAAGACTTCACCTGGAGAAGTGCAATAACACAAAACAAATTATACTAATTATAAGTTACCAGCCAAAATACCGTGACAATAACTAGATGCCATATATAGCGAATGGAAAAGTTTCCGTATGGCGCCCGCCACCACTTTTTCATTCGATATGAAATAATCATAGTATCTAATTTACCTCAATTAGATTTCCCTTTTTGTAAGAATGAGTGAAAAAGTGTTGGCATCATACGGAAAGTTATCCCAACACTTTAAGAAACTGGGCACTTGTCACATGATGTACCATCCTGCTTAGGAGCTACTTTTTGTGTGTGTACTACCATGCTACTTGTACTTCTATTCTATCTAGAAACTATACCCGTGAGCGGGGGAGCATAGAAATACTGCTTAACATGGTATATAATAAAAGCAAATATGAAACCACAGATGTAACCTCTTCTTGTCATAAATTAGCCGGCCGGAATATACAAAATAAATATTATCTTGTTTATTATCAGTTATGACAGTATCAAAATTGCCAATCAAAAAGACAGACAATCATCAGACAAACAAACTAAACAACTTTATTTATTGTTTTGACTTTTTGTCTTTCCACTTGCATTCGATAAAAATAACATAAATTTACAGTACAGGCAGAGATTTATCTATCATTAAAGTGTCAATGAAAGATACGCACTTTTTTGCAATTTATCAGCTTTGTAATGCCTTGGGAACTGCTGTATATATATTGTATGTATAATGTTAGCCCATCTTGTTGAGCTGTTAATGGCTCCGCTTTTAACATCGGTCTCATCACATCGGTCTCATCACATCGGTCTCATCACTGTCACAGTGATGAGACCGATGTTAAAAGCGGAGCCATTAACAGCTCAACAAGATGGGCTAGTATAATGTTAAAATGTTTAACTTTTTTAACCAACCTGTGGATGGTTGCACGACTTTGAACTGTTGAGCTGTATCACTTGGTGCCACCCGTTCGCCGTCGATAAAATTCAGCGGTTTTTGGAAGAAGCTACTGGCAGGTCGTGAAGAAGCTATTGCAACTTTCTGTAAGCGTACAGCTTGAAAGTTGTTGTAACTTCTTCGAGTTACCCTCAAAAAGATTCTTCCAGTGAGGAGAGTCATTATTGTTGTTGTGATACTGCTGACACTTTTCTCATGTAATGCTTACAAACAGTCGTCGTCATCACGTGTCGTTTGTGCAGAGAACGTCCGCAAATAGCCGTTGAGAAATCACGTGTGGCTGGCTGGGCGATACCACTTCTAAAGAAAAGTAAATATCTTTTAATTTTCCTTATAAAAAACCCAAAGAGTGATCAAAATAGATATAAAGATCTAATTCATTTAAAATTTTCAGCTAAATAAATGGGTTTTTTAAATTTTTATAATTGTGTTTTTGCAGAAAACATTGTTAAACACAGTTAGAGTTTACGCACAAGTAAAAGTATTACCTGTACTCAAAATGGTAAGTTCATGTTATCAACCTTTGAACTTCTCAAAACTCGATCGCCGTGTGTGTGCTGTTTTTAGGTGAGTATGGTGCGGATTAATGATTTTATTTATCAGCAATGGGGATAAACAGGTTTTATTTCTATGGTAAAAAGTAAACATTAGTAAGGTACAAAAGGACAAGTACTGTAACCGTTTTCCTTTTATATCGCATTCGTAGTCGCACTTACTTTTCTGTTGTCGGTGTTGGTGTGTGAGTCCATGGTGAGTCAATGCACTTCCGGTGTAAAGTTTGAACAGAACATGGGTATCTATCTCAAATTTAATTGGTTAAACGCGGTTAAACCACGGGAGAAAGTTATCATTCTAGATCATGTTAGAGTTTTCTTGATTGGTTGTATCATTCATTTGCTCCATCCATGATGATTGTAATCTGTTTGCACATCCCCTCTGATAAAAACTAATCAATGGTATCGGTTGATATAGTGGTGGGCAATGGTGGTGGGGGGGGGGGGCGGGTAGTTACATGCGATAACATAACCCTCCTGCCGACGGCGAGGAGGGTTACGTTATCACAACTAGGGTTGGGGGGACTTGTAATGGCCATGCATGGAAGAAGGAAAATCTGTAGAGGCGCTTTGCCACACAGTTGGGGGGAGGGGGGGATTGGGAGGGGGGGGGGGGTAAAACCTATTTTTATAATTAATGATGATACTAATATTGTACTGTTTGTGAATACAAATTATGAATCAAAGTAAATTATATTACTTTAGTGAACCACAAGACTTTCTCTACGTTGTTTTTTGAAACTGGCTTTTAATTGGATCTTCTCATCTCACTCAGGTGTCAAAATGTCATCAACAAAAGGTATCTGCTTGAGCATCCTCTTACTGACAGCTGTGGTGATGTTGCACGGGTTAGGCGTCCCGCCATCGGATCTGGACTTGGACCTTACCCGGACAAAGCCCTTTGATCATGAGATGTTTCTTGGTGGATATGTGAGTAGGGAGTGTTGAGGGGTAGGGGGAAAAGATGACCTTGAGGATCATAAGAAACCCCCCCCCCCCAGGAATTTTTAACCATTTTTGAATAATGTTGCATAGGGGTGTAAGCGTACTTCATAGAACACACAAGGTTAGTTCTTTGCACAGCTGTCCACCATACATAACCCATACAGTTGAATCCAGTTTCAAATGGTTGATCACCTCACTGGAAAATGATACCAAAGGTAGGAGGGTTAACCTTTTGTTATTCTTGTGTAACAGAGGGCTGCCAAGGAGTTCAAGACACTATCTGAGGAGGAAAGCAAGGCACGTCTTCAAGTGATCCTGAAAAAAGCCGATGTCAACGCTGATGGCCATCTAGATAAAGGTAAAGAAATATGTTAAAGAAATACAAACATTTGCAGGTCTTGGAACTTGTTTCTTGAAGGGACACATCAATTTTCCTCTGGTAAGGGGCACTTAATGAGAAAAATTGAATTTGTATTTGAACTGTGCTAAGGACACCACAGCAAAAGCAAACGGCACCCAATCGAGGCCTGTATTTGTCATTTACAGGAATTAGAATTCTCTGACCTTAAGTTGAAACTTGATGATTTCAAAATCTGACATCACAATTAAGTTCTTCTTTTCACAAATTTTATTCCCTGAACCCCCTTCACAGAGGAACTGCAGGAGTGGGTCATCGGCTCCTTGAAAAACATCGACAGAGTCATCGCTGAAGAGCACATGCTAATCCAAGACAAGAACAAAGATGGTCGCCTGTCTTGGGAGGAGTACAGTCAGCACGTCTTGGGTTTCATACCGGAAAGTGATGAGCAATATCCCGATGATGAAATGAGAATGGTAAAGGTTCCCTGTGTGTATTTATAATAATGACTGGTGATTCTTATTGTACTAGAGCTAGAGGGACCAGACTATTTTCCACTTCCGGCCTCAGTTTGGTTACATTGCTTTTAATGGTAAAAAGATGGCTAACCTAGGCCTGTTGACCCAATGTGATCTCATTTGTCAGCTGGTGCTTCAATATGCATTAAGGAGTTGAGATGGTTTAAGAAAAGCTCAAGGCTCAATGAACAAGGGTAGTAAGATGCTTTTATAAGCGCCAAATAAATACCAAGTATTGTTCTTATTTGTTATAAAGGAGTTCAAAAGCAACAAGAAAATGTTCAAGATGGCTGACAAAAACAAAGATGGATTCCTGGAAGGAGAAGAGCTTTTGGCATTCTACAACCCCAATGCTGTTGACGGTATGCAGGTATGTAGTGTCACATCTTATCAGAAAAAAAGTTACTAGCCAAAAGACCATTTCTCATGTACAATCTATGACTGGACTTTCGATCAGTTGGAAAACGAAAATCTCTTTACAGCCAAGATGTTCTTAATACATTCGTTTATTTTCTGCAAAGGAAGTGGTCATCGAGAAACTCTTGGAGGACTTTGATCTGAATGGAGATGGTGCTGTGGAAATGGATGAATTTATTGGGAAATATCATGATGGAAATGACTTACCAGGTCTGTATGCAAATTATTAAAATAAACCTCCTGCATATTCAAAGACATACATATTCATGAGACAACTGGTTCACATATCAATTGTTTAATTAACACAGAAGTCTTGTAGTTGATAAGTTTAGCCGTAACTTTTTGTGAAATCCACCCCTGGTGTTTTGACAGAGCGAGGACGTTCTAATACCAATATGTACAAAGCCTATGGTGTTGTGGCTTAATAAAAAAGTCCAAATGATAAAACCAAAAAATAAGTCATTGATTTCCAGGTCTGCACATATGAGTCATTTTTGTGTGGGTGATTTGGTTATGTCACTGGTGGTAAAAGGAGAGGGTATGATTGCTGTGGTTGATAGTATTGTATGGTTAACTGCAGCTAGACCAACCAACAAATAAACCAAGGTATTAACCTTTGAATTTTCTTCCACAGACTTGACAGGGAAGAGAAAGGAGCCACTATGGGTGGAAGAGGAGCGGGAGATCTTCAAACAGCAACTTGATAAAGATGGCAATGGTGTGATGGAAGGAGATGAGCTGGTTCAATGGGTTAAACCTCGCTACCAAACCACAGCAGAGAAAGAGGCAAGTGTAACATAGTGTGTGTCTTTGTTAACATCTAAACCACCCTCGGTTGACATTTGCCTGGTGGATTGTTTTGCATAAAATTTTGCATTATTGATTTTAAAGTCATTGGACACATTTGTTAGTCACTAACAATATATTAGTGTAAAAATCGAATTGGCACCGAGCAATTCTACCGTGCAAGTTTTTCTGTCATCGCTTGGGGTAGGCAAAGAGCCCAATAATAATATTGTTGCTGCCGTTTAGGACAGCTTGTTACAGAGACCTGTTGATAGTATAAAACATTGAGGGAACGACTCTCTGAAGTAATGTAGTTTTTGAGAAAGAGGACCCTTTTTTCCACTAAAACATTTGATTCTGAAAAAAAAAACTTTTAAAAGACTTGCTTTCTCAGGCATCTGAAAGCAAACAACTTGTGCCACAATGGTGTGTTTGTGTCATTATTTTCTTGCATTTTGAAGACCACATTAAGTTAGAATTTTCCCAGGTTCATTATTTTATGCATAATTTATGTTGGGATACATCAGGTGAGGATACTGGTATTTGACAATTACCAAAGGTGTCCAGTTGCGTTATTAAAGATCACAACCATCCTAAGGTGCGTTTAGAGTAAGTAAGCCAAGAAAAAAATACTGATATGTTCTTTAAAATTTTAATTCCATCCAGGCTATTCATCTAATTGATGTTGCAGACAGGGATGGAGATGGCAAGCTCAGTGTGGATGAAATCATCAACAAATATGAAATCTTTACAGGGAGTAAGGCCACCCATTTCGGCAGGCATATACGCAGTGAAAAGTTCCCACACCAAGAACTTTGAGTGTCTAACCTTGTTTTCAATGTTTTTAATTTATTGTTATGTTATCTGATGAGGTCACTTGGGATGGAGGTTGTGTTTCAAAAACAAACTTGTGGTTTTGGGCGAGGGTCAATTTAGAGCTGCATGGCAGTTACTACTGGTTGAAAAGATAACTTTTCTCAGCAGATAGCTGAAGCTGTTAAGCAGAAAATACTGCTTAACAAATTTTCTTTGCTTAGCAAATATCGAATGGGGCACCAGTCACAACAGTTTGCAATTTGGGCTGGTTACCTGTTTCTGTAAGCAATAGATTTTCTGTGCTGAGCAAATTTGAAACCAACGGTTCTTTTCAGAATCACCTCAACTCATTAGAGATAGTCATTACATGGTGTTACCGCAAACCTTTCTATATCGTATATCAGATTTCCACCATGCAAAGTTTCTAATCCTACTTTAGCAAAGTTGTGAACATGTAGTGAAATAATCAGATCCTAATCTGTGTTAGAAAAACTAAATACATGTATGAAGCCATTAGGAAAGGCTCTAGCAGCTTGGGTATAAACAAAAGGACACTACCACATTGTGGATTTGTACCACAGCAGTTTGGTTGGTAAGCCGTTTTGGGGGAATGTATTTTACTCCTTGATATTTTTTAAAAGATTATCTTAAAATATGGTGCTGTATTTAAAAAGAACTTTTGTTACAAAAAAACCCAACAGTATTTATTTTTGTACACAGAGCTTTCAGTTATGGTGCTATACCTGTCTATGCAATTCATTAGTCTGAAGATGAAATCTCTAGTTTTTATGATAATAATATTAGTAGTAGTAATAATCAGCATCATTATCAATGAAACACCCAAGTTTACAATTTCTAAAAGATACAAAGATACATAAATTGCATGAAAATGTTTCTAGCATGACAATGTAGTTAAGTGCATGGTTTAGATTATAATGCATACTCAGTCAAGTGTTCGTCTGAAAGCAATGTCAAAAACCATGGATAAAGATGCATGATAACATAATCTTACAAGCGTATTTTTGTAGGATATTATTTTAGAGGAAAACAAATGTTCATTTTGTTAAATTTGCATTCTGTCAGCAATAAACTGATAATTTTTAAAAGAACTCAATCATAAGAAATCCTCCATATGTGTTTTTAAAGGAACACGTTGCCTTGGATCAGACGAGTTGATCTATTAAAAGCGTTTGAAACCCATTGTTATGAAATGCATATGGTTAGAAAGATGTTTTAAAAGTAGAATATAATAATCCACACAAGTATCACTCGAAACTGCCCGGTTTTCCTTTTACGTCGCGAACTTTCACGGTCGGCCATTTATGGGAGTCAACATAAATGGCCGACCGTGTTAGTCGACAGGGTAACAAGAAAACCACGCAATTTCGAGGCATAATTGTGTAGATCATTGTATTCTACTTTTACAATATCTTTCTAACCATATACATTTTACAACTAACGGTTATAGAACGATTTTCAAAGACCAACTCGACCAATCCAAGGCAACGTGTTCCTTTAACAAATTGTAAAACAAAATTAAGATGAAAGTAAAAATTTACAAAAGTACAGGTCCCTTGTGCTATTCATCATTCCCTCTTCTAGCTCCTTGATATTCACAGTAAAGTAAGCGCCCCCACTCCCCCGAGATTTCCCCACTCTCATCCGATGATGAATGGTCCAATTTATACATATCTCCATGTAATGTTCCATAATGCTGTAACATGACACCATGCCTGTAGGGCGAGTCTATAATGTGCTTTTTTTTTTGTGAAAGGGAGAAGATGTTGCGTGTAGATGCATCCTGCATACAATACATCAAGAAATTTATCCAAATTAAACCATCTATCCAGAAGCTTTGATTCCATTCGAATTCTATATCAGAAAAGTGTAAACGATAAGTGTTTGCAAAAATTAGAATCTGAGAATTTGAACCCGAGAATATTGTGTTTCCAATTGCAGATTATTCTTCCAGCGTGAACATAAACGGTAAAATTTCAAAAATCATGTTTGAAGTCAATTTCACTCTATGCTTTTGATGGTCATGACCAAATAGTATAAAGAAATTGACAACATTCTTCAAGGGGCTGACGTTGTGGGATTTGGCCACAAACAGACCATTTTTAATAGGTTTATGATCGGACTGGACAAGAAAAATATTATAAAAAATACACATGCAACTGTAATGCATAATTTCAGTTTTACAGAACTCAACATGTTTGCTTTGAAGTCAAATATTACTGATGCATAGGAAAGGGTTAAATATACACATTAAATAAGTTAATGTTGCTTTTCAAGAAAATTTACTTTTCTATAAGAAATTAGAATCAAAACTAAACCCTGGCTCATACATCCTGCGAACGCGATGCAAAACTTGGTGCACAACAATCGGTACGCGCTGCTCTTCCTTTTGTGACGCAAGAAACTTCATTTCGCACGAAGCATTCGCATGAAGTATGAACCAGACTTTAAGGTTTAGCTTTTTTCATAACATGATCAAATCTGCTGCCACCAAGTGTCCCCCAAAGTCTCCCATCGTGGTGTTGTGTTGGGCACACTCACAATACTACAAAAATTACAGTAGATGATATTGAATGGTCAGATAGTAGGAGGGTCGACTGTGTACTGCACAGTCATAACATGTTATTGCAGGCTGACATAGTTTATCAAATATTCAAAACCACAGCAGATGATAAAAAACTATCAAACAGTGAGAGGATTGACTGTGTACTGTGTGGATGCATTCACCGTACTATATCATATTGCAGGCTGGCATAGTTTATATATCATTCAAAACCACTCAGGATGATATTGAAAGATCAGACAATTGCAAATTATTACTTTTGATAAACAGAGCAGAAAAAACAAAACCCAACTACACATCTGTACACTCAGTGCTTTCAAGAGCTATGGGGGGGGGGGAACACAGTGGGATTCAAACCAAAGTCTTTCTGATCTTAGTCTCACACTCAATTTTCAATCTTTAACATTTGTTGATCGACATGGCCAGTTTCTAAATGGTTTAGACATCTGATACATAAAGCAGAAGTTCCGACAGCTAAATATTTCAAAGGTTTATCTCTAATCAATGCGTAAGAAAAATCCAAACACCTTTCACCTATACTCCCGGTTTTTAAACATCCCCTTTAAGTTGCTAAACATTCCTTTTAAGCTGTAAAATCATTCCCTTTAAAGCTGTGAAACATTTCCTTTACTAAGCTGTTTTAAAACATTCCCTTTACACTGTTAATGTACACTGTACCTAGTACTGTTTCCTTGAAAAAGAATATGATGAATTCATTCATACAGATAAGATTAAACAATGCTAATATAAATGTAAACAAAAATAAATAAACAAAAATCTAAAAAAAACTGCTCAGAAAGTGAAGTCTGAGAAAAATAAGTAGAATAGAATTTTGTCGGAAAACATGGTAATATTTTGACAAGCCATGTGCCTTATAAAGGCAGAGTCATCCTTTGTTATAAAGATGGTAATGGTAGTAAAAAGCATCCTCTGGATTTATTTTGTCTGAAATGCTCCTGTTGATGCAAGATTGGTTTCTTGAAAAGCAAGACAGCCCAATGATGAATTGTCTATCAGTTAATGAGATTTAGAACCCAATTGCAATAGTGGCCATGTGTTTTTAGGATACCAAATTTCACGGGAAGTGTACAAGAACAGTTTCTGGTTGGGGAACCATTTTTTAAAATAAGTTCATCTCGATTGTTGATAAAGATGAATTAAAAGATTTGTTTTTACAAATCCAAAATTTAGTAATTACATTTCACATGTACATAAGCTAGGAGCTTCTTCAGAAGGGTGACCATGTACAAATGCTGAACTGCCCTTTTATACCCTTCTTGGTGCCATAGAGGGCGTTGTAGGAAGTTTTTTAAAGGAACACGTTGCCTTGGATCGGAAGAGTTGGTCTATAAAAAGCTTTTGTAACCGTTTGTTATTAAATACATATGGTTGGAAAGATGTTGTAAAAGTAGAATACAATGATCCACACAAATGTGCCTCGAAATTGTTTTCCCTTTTCTTTGCGAACTAACATGGTCTGCCATTTTTAGGAGTCAAAAATTAATTTGACTGCCATAAATGGCCGCTCATGTACTCGACAAAGCAAAAGGAAAACCACGCAATTTTGAGGCATGTTTGTGTGGATCATTGTATTCTACTTTTGCAACATCTTTCGACCCATATATATGCATTTTATTATAAACAGTTACAAACGCTTTTCAAAGACCAACTCGACCGATCCAAGGCAACGTGTTCCTTTAAGTCATTGAGTTTCAAGCTAGAAACTCATTTCAGACTCACCAAAACACGCCTTAAAATATTACTGTGTGGTTGATCAAAGTCAACCTGACAGCATTGTGTGCATATTCAGGTGTTTCAATTTGAGTTACTACATTAAATCTCAAAGCGTTTGCTACGAGAGAAAAATAGATACACCGAATAAAGTTACGTAGAAAAAAGAAAAAGAAAAAAACCCAAGTTGTAATATACATATTCTACCAATCTATAACTATTTAAAAAGATATTACACAATTTACAATTGCTACATTTAAAATTCTACCATACACATACGAGGCTGTGTAAATTTACATACTCGACAAAAAATTCATCTGCTAAATTTTGTACCCTTTACAAGAATAACAGTGTGAGTTTACGATCTTTCTTATGTACTTTAAAAATATCATTTGTTTTTGTTCATACGTACATGTAGTTGATCTGAAAGGCAATTTTTCATTAAAGTAAACCACAATTTGTCGTCGTAATTTCTGCAAGAGCTACTTTCACCCGACTAAATATAATCTAACATTTGCTATTAAGATAACTTGAAGTGATACAAAGACATCTTTATGTGTTTTTGGAGGAAAGAGGGGAACATTTTTTTCGCGGAAGAAAGGCTGGGAAGGGGTTGGATTGCTCATAAAAAAGAATAAAGTAACAAAGAAGCACTAGAATCTAACTTACAATTGTAACAATTTTCCTACAGTAAAATATATTACTTGTCACCAATACCAAAGTATTCTTTTAAATACTTTTGAACAAATATTATTTTAAGAGATGTCAGGCTGCTCACTGGTAAATATTCACATACGTGTTGGTCATACTTCATTTTGTGTTTTTTCTTTCAACAGAGTGACTACCAAAAACGAGATATCAAAAGTATGGTGACAATTCTTTAAGAGTACTACAGCTGCACAAAGTTTAAAACCAGCTTTAAAAGGCAACAGTGAAAATACGTACAACTTAACTTCAAAGGCCTTCTTTCAAAGACGGGGACAATATCAGAATCGTTTATACCAATTCCAGGCCCGCTTTCATCAAGCAGAAAGTTTCACCTCCAATGTAGCAAGTTTGTTTGCAAAATAGAATCAGGAGACCGCCAAACAAAGGGCTAGATAGCTCAGTTGGAAGAGTGCCAGCACGTTAGTCTGGAGGTCATTGGATCGAATCCCACTCTGGTCAATTTTCTTTGTTTAACCCCAAATCAAAATAGAATCAAAGCGGATTACCAGCACATTAAAAAAGAAAGACATGGCACTGTAGCTGTAACTTGTAGGAAGATTTTTCCTGTCCTAAGCAAACCTTTTGGGACATGAAATTTGGCTCAAAGTGTCAGCATGACGAATGGTGTTCCATGAATTTCCCGATCAAGGGACCATTTATAATAACAATAAATAACATTTGTATAGCATTTTCCATAGGCATTTCAAAGCGCTTTCACATTCTCTGATTTATAACCTAATGAGGGGAAGAGTTTATGATCAATGTGACGGTATACCCATATTGGGTTTACCCCGCTGCCTTGAGCAAACAATCAACTGACTTCTAGTATAAAAAAAATCACAGAAAATGAGTTGGACACATGAAATCATAGATAGCTTCACCGGTGCATTATTTAAATAGTCTATAATAATAGTACCGCTAAACATAAACTCTAGTTTTACTAGCTACAAATATACTTGTCTTACTTCATCGTTGTAAAAAGCACCACAAGATTATCTTCGGGGTCTTTCAGCTGCCAATGGTCTTCCGCCAGCTTTTCCGCCCCGATGGCTGACTCGTTTGTTTGAAAGTACAGGAGCTGATTCTGGCTTGTTTGTGGGACCACGCCCTGGTAGAATGCGAGAGAGAACTCCAACCTTGGGGAGAGTGGGAAAGTGCTGCTCTTAGCTGTGTTGCCGCCGTTCTGCTGTAGCGGGGTGACGCCAGTGACTTTGCTATAGAACGTGTCCATTGATTGAAAGCTCAGGCTGTCTTTAACAAAAAGCGTCACTCGAACGCCAGACGTGTTGGCCCCTGTTTTCACCCCCCACAGTGGGAGCGGCAACTTGGTGTGTTTGAAGTACGCCGTATCGTCGCTGAGTTCGCTAGCCACTGCATCCGGAAGACTGAACGGTACCCATGGATCACCCGAGAGTACCTTGACGACTTCAGTGGCTCGGGATTGGGCTTTCCCGCTGAACATCAAGGTGAGGGCCAGCCTTGGGATGTCACCTTCCAGGGATTCAGTGAAGGGGAATAGCCTCTGGATCTCCAGGATGCTGGCATGCTGGAAGGCACCGGAGAAGTAGGAGATGAAAGACTTGAGGGCGTCACGAGTTTGCGATCCGTGGAGCGTCTCAATCTCCACGAAGCAGCGCGGTGGATTGGTCAAGATGGATGCTGAACGGAAACACAAAAAAGACACATACAATGAGTGGTACTTTCAAGTTATTGAGAACCAGCATTTATTAATACCTGTGACAGGCTAAACTGTCAGATTTTTTCTCAATTTGATCTTTAGAAAAAATTTTTTTTTTAAAGCCCTCGTAATTCTGGTTAAAACTGGAGAAATCACATCCTTGCTACTTTGTCTTTGTTCAACCCCAAACCATGTACACAATTTTTCCAGTCAGTTTCTCTCGTGGTAATAATTATTTGAAATTGAGACTTACGTTCAATAGCAGTCACACGGAATCCTTCACAGTCATCCAATTTCTCCTCCAAGAAGAGCCTTCCAAAAGACTCGTAATCATTTGCCGACTCAAATAACAGAAGAAAATGATGTTGGTTCCACCTGGTGAAATAAGATTGCCAAAGATAAATTACTAAATTTTCCCTGAAACTCTCACTTTATTACTCCCTATAGCTCGTAGAGTATCAATTCATGCCTTCACTAGCCCCTGGCCTACAGTATCAACCACTGACACCTCTATAGCACCTTGCCGATCAAATACTCACCAACTGTAACCCCTGCCGTCTATTTCACAAAACTCTTCCTAACTTAAGACTTAACTGAGGACTTAGGATGAGTCCCAACCCTGCACTGTAGCATGCAGACCTTAAGATTAATCCTAAGTTAGGACTTACTCGTCCTAACTCGAGATAAGACGAGTCCTAACTCTTTGTAAAATCGACCCCTGGCCAATGAACCCTCGACCATATTACCCCTGGCCTTCAAACTTTTGACCAATCTAGCCCTGGCCTACAAGCTCTTGACCAATCTAGCCCTGGGCAAACAACTCCTGACCACTCTAGCCCTGACCTATCAACCCCTCTAGCCTTGGCCTATTATATTAACCCCTCTCACCTCAACAATTGGCACGCCGTTCCTTTCATCATCTTCTTAATATGACTCTCAACTTTAGCGACGCTTTGTTGATCCAACGATCGGCTTTCAACGGTAACTAATGCCAGGATACCAGGCCCATCCCTGTAAGATGATGATTTGTTTCCCCATTCAGTATTTAGCTGCAAGAAGAAGAATTAAAGTAAGGTATAAGACACAACTACACTGTAGCATGACATGTCCATATGTAACTAAGAACTGAGATCTAACACACAAAAAAACGGTCTGGCACCATTTTAAAGGCAGTGGACACTATTGGTAATTGTCAAAGACTAGCCTTCACAGTTGGTGTATCTCAACATAAGCATAAAATAACAAACCTGTGAAAATTTGAGCTCAATCGGTCATCGAACGTGCCTTGTCACACGAAGTTGTGTGTGTTTAGATGGTTGATTTCGAGACCTAAGTTCTAAATCTGAGGTCTCGAAATCAAATTCCTGGAAAATTACGTCTTTCTCTAACACTATGGCACTTCAGAGGGAGCCGTTTCTCACAATGTTTTATACCATCAACCTCTCCCCATTACTCACCACCAAGTAAGGTTTTATGCCAATAACTATTTTGAGTAATTACCAATAGTGTCCACTGCCTTTAAGTTTTTTCCACTGGGAATGCAGAGTACAAAAACATTTGCCATTTGGTGCATTTTGTTGTATTGCAAAGGCTACCTTCTACTGTTAAAAACTATACACTGTACAAACACTCTCCACATTTTGTTTTGGTGACCTTGATTACCTTGTTTGACAACATGTGGGTTTTAATACGTACAACCTTTAGATGCTTATTTCTGATAAATATAGTGGGTAAATTTTATTAGAAGCACAACTGATTTTTCAGTCATACGGTAAGCCTAACATTACATTTGTTATATTATTTGGCAGTGAATGTTGCTTGTACACATGTACTCAAGGTTGGAAACAAACTTGTAACTTTGACATTACAAAGTCTACGTTTAAATTCTTTAAAAACAAAAACCTTGAGTAAGAATATTTTGGGGGGCATTTAATACTCACTGTAGACTGCTAATAAATATACAATCTAATCTGCAATGAGTGCCCCTAAAAAATAGTAAACCATTCTCGGCCTTTATATTTGTTGCCAGGTGACGGAAAGGAAGAATGTAATAACTCTACAGCCTGCACGTACAGTATGTGTGTATTGTAAGGACAGACGACAAATCTAATTAACTTCTTATAATATTCAGAATGAATAAAAATATTTCTGACCTGTTCATGTATTTCAGGCATGGAGTACTTTATTCTCTGTATTAAGTCTGCGATGTCTGACACAAAAATGATGTAAGTTTTGTCTTGACACAGCTGGGTCCAATTTCATAGAGCTGCTAAGCACAAAAATTTGCTTAGAATGAAATGTTTGCCTTGATAAAAACAGGATTTCCCAACCAAATTTCTACGTGATTTTCAAGATAACCATACAACAGCTGAATACAAGTAACTAGTAAATGCAACAAAATGGAAATTCCGTTGGTAATCCTGTTTTTACCAAGGAAGAAATTTCATGCTAAGCAAATTTTCGTGCTTAGCAGCTCTATGAAATTGGGCCCTGGTTGTCAAGGGGTTAACTCCTGCCCATGGAGGGGATTAATTTTTCGGCAATTCACCCTAAAATTTCCTTTTAAGAATATCGTTGTCACTCACAATCAAACCCTGACTATTTGCAAAGCAAAGACAACAAGCAGTCTCATAAAATAAACTGCCAGGAATTTTTTGGGTTAGGAAAGGGATAATGCTTTGAAGGCCCATAAGCCACGAGGCTGATAACCATGTTAATGTTTGTATTGCATTGTATTGTATTGTGTTGTATGTACGTATGCTGGAATATGGGATCCCCTCCCATTATGCCAAATGATCAATGAAACAATGGTGGCAGCCTATTATATTGTAGATCTCTTGTTATACGCCCTACAGAATATGATCATTTATAAGATTTTTTCCACTAAGAGTAAGCCCTGATTAATACTCCTGGGTGATGAGAAGCAATTACGGTTTTAGTGCACAATGCCAAAGAACACAAGTGTCACAACTGGGACTAGATAGAACCCTGACTCCAATGGCTCAAAAAGGAAGCACTTTCCCAAGATGCATTTGTGTAAATTCTACTCATACACATGTAGGTACCCATTTACTCCTTGGACCTTTCCTTCATTAGAAGGGTTTTTCTTTTATCAACACTAACTGCGAAACAAAACTGATGCCAATTTCATTCCTAATCTTAGACCCTTTTGCTTTTAATATTTGTAGACATTTTGTTCCCTCGGGCGGCCCTCTTCTTGACTGATTTTAAATCAAACAAGAGTAAATACACAAGTAGGGTCTACACATACAATCAATGTTGAACAAATATCATTAAAATGTCGGATACTATTACGGGTACAATATTTTAACATTCCAAATAGCGGCGGCCGAGTAATAATTCTCTGTAGAGTTCACACAGCTGTAAAATAAATCTAACAACTCTGACCTCGTTTAAATGCACGTACCACACACAATGGTGCTCTCCAAATAAAAGGAAGAATTTCATCCGACAATAATCATGCCAGAACCATACCTTGGTATTTAAAAAAATAAATGAGCTGTAAACTAAACTACATGTAAAAAAAAATGTAAAAAAAAACAACAAATGAATGAGGTGATCGGTCTCCTTGCTTCCCTAATCCCAGGTTGCATTGTACTAAACTTATGTTAAATCCTAAACTTGTGTGGGATCCATATTTGTTTAACGGTTGTATGGCTTTTGACTGGCACCCCCGAACAAAACTTGACAAAAGAGGCTGCTAAAAAAAGTTGATCAATGGTGAAAAATGTGAAATATTTTCATTTGAATTGCTGTAGGCCTATATTTAGAAATTAGTCAACCGTTACAGTACATGACGTAATGTTTGGAAACAGTGCACACATACTGTATTCAGAATTTTTCACCATTTTCCTGTGACTCTCTGATGACTGTTTTGAGCTAAAAACTTTCAGGTGGTTTTTGCTTGTATATGTCATAATTTAGCAATAAGCCTTATACTTTACAGAGGCACTGAAAGCGTTTGCCTCCATGCCCCCTGATCCTTGCCTTGGTGTTCTTGAAATGCTCCGCAGTAGAAATTTGTGACTTCTTATAATAGGGGTACCCTAACATGTAAACCATGGGGGAAAAAATGCTGTGGTGCTCATTCTCTTTTAAAAAAACAAAACAAAGCATACAGGCCTGTAAGCAACATACATTACTGGTCTTGATAATAATTAATGTTGTTCACATGTTTGAAATAGGTTAGTTGACACATTTCCTTCCTCCATGGACTACAATAAACATATAGGGCTCATTGCCACTCTCTGGATTTACAAAAAACTACCTACATGTACAGCTACACTTACTTACATACAGTACTACATTAATTGTATTTGCAGACTCTGCTAATGCATTGTCCTGTGTTGTTCCAATTAGCAATTAAAAGATAACCCATAAATAGCCATTTTGATTAATGATGCACCATGCATCAGTGAGCAATCCCATTATTACTGTAATCATGCAAATCATAAATTCACTGACTTCATGCAGGTATTCTTCTTGTTCAGAATTATAATAATCTGTGTCTTTGGTGTGAACATGTACATCGTGCCAATTTGCAGAAACAGTTCGTTTAAGTTTGATAAAAATTGAATTTGTATAATTGTATTTGTAGGGTGTCATGGCCAAAAGTAAAGAGCTTTAAATTCAAGTTTTGGTGGTTAAAGGAACAAGTTGCCTTGGATCGGTCGAGTTGGTCTTTGAAAAGCGTTTGTAACCGTTTTTTTATAAAATGCATATGGGTAGAAAGATGTTGTAAAAGTAGAATACAATGATCCACACAAACATGCCTCGAAATTGCGTGGTTTTCCTTTTAACTTGTCAACTAACACGTCGGCCATTTATGGGGGTCAAAATTTTGACTCCCATAAATGGCCGACCATGTTAGTTCGCTTAGTAGAAGGAAAATCACGCAATTTCGAGGCAAACTTGTGTGGATCATTGTATTCTACTTTTAAAACATCTTTCCAACCATTGGCATTTTATAAAAAAACGGTTACAAATGCTTTTGTTTTGACCAACTCGTCCGATCCAAGGCAACGTGTTCCTTTAAGTCATCGGAGTGTGGGTTCGAATCTCGGTCATGACACTTGTGTCCTTGAGCAAAAACTGTATAATAATTTATTCTCTTGATGACCCAGGGGTATACAAATGTATCTGCAAGGGTAGTCTGCAAGGGTAGTAGTTGATATCGTGCATGATAAGATAAACCATTTGGGGCCCCACTGCAGCTCGGGGCTGTATACTCCCCAGGTCTCTCTCTCTATGTATGCTAAACATTTTTTTTTAAATGTGTTCAAATCCATGGTAATGTAAACCCACAATTTAAACAGCAAATAAAAATCAGAAGACGAAAGAAAAACTCTTCGTGATGAAACATGATAAAAATACATAATAAAAAACCCAGGTTGCTTTTAAAATTTACAAAACAATCACGCCATTGACATTCCATACCCCATCAATCATCCTCCGCAGCGCAAGTAAAGATTTATGTGCAATATTTATTTGGACACTTTATTAATATTAATACAAATATAACTTTAATATTAGGATTATGAACACATTATGATTCTAATAACATTTTCATCTTGAAAAAAAAAACCTACAAATAAAAACTGAACGGGAAGGAAATGAAATTTAAGTGCATCACCAGAGCATGGTTAAATTTTATATCAAAAACAGCTGTTCATGGAGAGTCAATGAAATGTGTATTGCTTGGGCATATGGCAAATGATTAGAGCCACATATTTGAGCAATGTAAATGGTGTGTTGTGATACCTACACTTTGGTTTACATAGTAGAATACATAATGTATGTAAAAAATGCAGTCAATGTAAAGTCAGTTTTCTAAGACAATTGATGACTTTCAGCATTCAGTTCTCACTAAAAAGTTTGAATAATTAAAAAATACAGTATTACAATGTAAAGTCAGTTTTCTGAGCTCATAAAAGATGACATTCAGACAGTGTATAATTTGGATAGTTTGTGTATATTCTCACTAAAAATTTTGAATAATTAAAAATACAGTATTACATTGTAAAGTCAGTTTTCTGAGCTCATAAAAGATGACATTCAGAGTTCAGACATTGTATAATTTGGAATAATTTGTTGATTGATGTACATGTATAGTTTGTGTATGTATTTTTAATAAAAATGTTGAATTATTATACAGTAAAAATACAATGTAAAGACTCATTATATTTTCTAAGCTCATTATGATGACAGCGGTCAGACAAAATAATTTCTTTGGAAAAATTGGTTGAATGATGTATTCTCACTCCATTTGTGTATAAACCAGAGAGCCTCTTTACAGTACATGCAATGTAGTAGACGGTAAACAGTCTAAATCTTCCAAAAATAACCCTACAGCATTAAATCAATGTTAATACCGGGATTACTTGTATGGACGACCAATTTCAGAGCATGCACACGCACACTAAACTACGATGCGTCTATTTTGTCTGCAATTTTGAAGGTCAATGTACACAATAAGACATTGACTCAAAAGTTGCAGTCCCAGTGTTGTGGATTGTTGCATTACAGACTCCCAACAAATTGTGGCAATTTGTTAAACTGTGAATTCTTACGGTTTGACTATATGAAGATTTCTAAGTTTCAAACATCTGTAAACACAAAAAGGATTAAAAAAAACTAATATGCCGAATCTTCTTCATTATAGTTTATTTTTTACGGTAAGAGTTATTTAAGTTGTAAAACAACACTGGGAAATGATATTCAATGTTTTTTTTTAACGAGTGGCAATCAAATCAAGTATTATAAATGTCAGAAGGATTAGTATTGGTAAAAATGGATAAATCAGTGAACTTTCAGATTGAGTCTAACAAAAACTTACTAACACACGATAAAAAGCTACAAATCGCGACAAGTGTAATTTGGGTTTCACATTTTAAATACCTGCCTAGCTTGTTTTTGAGATTTTTTTTACTTTACTTTTTGCTTCACTTTTTACTCTATGAAGCACCTTGACTTGACCGTCTTGAGGCCCTTGCATTTGATATATACATGTACATGTAATGCATCTTATTCTTAGCATTTAAAAAGTATTTATGAACACTTTTAAAGCCATTGGTCCCTTTCCAGAAAAAAAAAAAAAAAGTTCACAGATTTACAAATAATTTACAGGGTTTACAGAAGGTAATGGTGAAAGACTTCTCTTGAAATATTAGTCCATGAAATGCTTTACTTTTTGAAAAAAACGGTAAAACAATATAAATTCTCGTTAACGAGAATTACGGATTTGTTATAAACACATGTCATGACACGGCGAAACGCGCGAAAACAGGAGTGGGTTTTCCCGTTATTTTCTCCCGACTCCGATGTCCGATTGAGCCTAAATTTCCACAGGATTGTTATTTTATATATAAGTTGTGATACACGAAGTGTGGGACTTGGACAATACTGTTTACCGAAAGTGTATAATGGCTTTAAATGTTG
Organism: Asterias amurensis; assembly: GCF_032118995.1. Taxonomy (NCBI): domain Eukaryota; kingdom Metazoa; phylum Echinodermata; class Asteroidea; order Forcipulatida; family Asteriidae; genus Asterias; species Asterias amurensis. The sequence continues at coordinate 4,624,524 of NC_092662.1, read as the reverse complement.
GTTATTATAAATAAAAAGTGTCAAAATCTTGACAATGCCGATCCCTTGCTGAATTTTAGGGTTCTTTTATTTTTGGGTCACAAGACTAAAGAAAAGAGCACAAAGGTCACAGCACCAGACCATGATGAAATGTCCCCATTGTATAACCTTGCGTATGGCGCCACCACCTTTCCACTCATACAAAAGGGGATTTCTCATCGAGGTATTTTAAAATTAGATACTATTTAATATTTCACATTGAATGAAAAAGTGGTGGCGCCATACAGAAACTTTTCCAAAAAAAAACTATCCCTCACTCACAAAAAATGCTGAAAAGTAGAGTGGTTTATACGTTTATAATTATATCGTAGGAGGTCCTGTTTTCGAGGTGTCCCTAAAATCATGGCAAATCTTTTACCTCTCTGTGCGCGATGTAAACAGTCCCTAGATAAAAATTGTGTGGTTATATTTATACCCTGAAAACTGGTGAGAGGACGATACTTTTAAACAAAAAAGGCAGTCAGAGTCTGACGGTCAGATGAACTAGTCTGAGTCTCAACAGTTTTTTTTGCAGTTTACAATAAACAAAACAACCATTAACAAAAACAAAATCGATCCAACCAGAATCGAATACTCCCAAAATCAATAATGTTCTCACCAATCTGTACTTTGGAGACTTCTCCGATATTCGCTGACAGCTGCGGGTCATGCTCGCCTCCATCGGCGAGAAAATCTTGGGCAGAAAATACCGAAGGGGAATGTCCGAGGACCGTGTCAGATTCACAACCGATAGCGCGAAGTCCGCTTCGTCTCCCGGCGTCGGTGACACTCCATCTTCGAGGAAAACCCCGTCGCTCTCGTCCGGGTGAGATTGTGCCATTGTAAATGAATCTTTTGGCGTCACACTTGTTTGATTTTTAACGTGAAGATCAGGGTGAAGATGATCCACTTAATATATCTCTTTTAGGGTACTTCAGTTCAATTAGGATTAATGCACTTTCAAGCGATGTCTTCGCGGGTAACGTTTCCGATCGTTTCCGTATTTTGTGTGTATTTTTTATGTTTTCATTCTTTTTCCCTTTAGTCAGTATAGAACCTTAACCCTTTTTGGTTAATTGATGATGTTATCAGAAAGACAGAAAAAGGAACCAGACTAAAATAGTTAATTTTTTTTCTATTTTTTAACCTCGTCCCCAGAGGTACTTTTTGCATCGATCTCATCACAACGCTCGATATGGAATAGCGCCGCGAGCGGTGGGATTTTTAAAGTCAGTCAGTGGTTAACGTTTTTTCATCGTCATTCTCAGTGTGTGTGTGGGTTACTAAAATCACTTGTTTCGACTCGAGTACTGAAAGTTGTTTCAATCATTCAACTGGAATCAATTTCAAGGTTTGTATTTATTTATTCTCAAAGTTAATAAAATAGTGTAATTTGTTAAAAACAAATATAACAGAGGGAAACAGATTTGTTAATTTACCGTATTTTCACTTGCTAAAAAAGTGTATATTTTAATGGAAGGACCGTGTGTTTCCGACATAAACATGGATGGTTTATTATTAACCGGTTTTCCAAACTGTTTTTGTAATGTTGTTGTTGTTAATGAACAAATTATTATTACTTATCACTATCATATCAGTATAATTCAGACAGTGGATGTTTTTCCAGCACCAAATTCTATTTTTCCTCGGCTGCATCGGGAAAATGAAACGCGCGGAGGATCGACTCGGGACAGACGACAGACTGGCTCAGTCAGCAGACAATTGTCAGACAAACATTGTACGTAACAATAACAAAATGTTGTTGTTTGAACCACATGCCACACCGGAAACTGGGGAAGCAGAAAAATGTCTGTACCTCTTTTTTCATTCAAATCATTGTGAAATAAATTAACCTAATTTACTCAAACTTCAAAATGAGATCAATCTCTTGGGAAAAAGATGAAAGAGGTGATAGGAACAGGATACAAAATCTGTCATTAATTGACTGTATTACTATTATTAAGAAAGCTGTATTTACTTCATGAATCATGGCCTTGTTAAAGTTGCTTTAAATTTACTCTTTATTCTGTTTTTATGTTCATAACACAACAGGTTACAGACGAATCCGCCTCATCCCTCTGACCTATTTTAACCTTCTTGGTGTTGTACCTCTGCGGTCGCACCACCCCTCGTGTCAAGTTGAAAGTCTCTGCAGCAGCGGACCATGCCTCAGAAGAGTAACACCCTGCCCACATGGGGCAACGAGGCGTCCATGAACCTCAACCCGCTAATCTTAACCAACATACAGTCCTCGCCGTACTTCAAGAATGAACTCTTCAAGCTAAAGACGTACCATGAGGTTGTGGATGAGATCTACTACAGGGTAAAGATCAACCCAACAAAATTATAAGAAGAAACTTTAAATAATTAGTAAACTTGCAGGTACCACTATGTGTAAATCTCCTAGGGTGAGTGTTGGCTCTGAAAAGTGTTGGTTTGGTCTCAACGTTGTAAAGAGTATACTCTGCCCGTTATGTTTATTACTTTTAGGTTTAACCCATACACACTGATATGTGTTAATACGGTATACTCAGTACTTACCCAATCTCTGTGGAAAAAAAATCACTGGCAAAATACTTGCGTGGGATTCGAACCCACGGCCTTTGCAATTCTAGAGCAGTTTCATACCAACTGTAGAGCACTGAGATTGCTCAGTAGCTATTAGAGGCAGTTTAGCAGTAGGTACCACAACGATTTATCTAGGTTTCAAAATACGCGTACCTCTGTGTACAATATTTCTGTTTGGTGTTGGTACGTTTTGTTGTATTATTTATTTATTCATTGTGTTCAATTCTTCTTGCTTTAATACAGGTTGCCCATTTGGAGCCCTGGGAGAGAGGCAGTCGACAGACATCTGGGCAGATTGGCATGTGTGGAGGAGTAAGTGTAGATCAATAACAACAAAATAAACAAACAACATCACATACAGCAACAAGGCAGACAAAAGTAACAACAGCCATTTATTACCATTTGCAAATAAACATTCCTAAATCTCCCACATGCTATACGCACAAGGGTGAAGTAACACATGGCACACTTTCCTATATCCAAATTGGCACACATACCAAACAAATCCACACTTGAGTCTGGTGAACTAGACAGATTGGCCGTGACCCTAACCAGGTTCTGAACAAATAAAGCTTCTGACACAAAATGTTTTAGTGAAGTTGTTTTACCCTTTTCTCAAAAACTACTGCACCTAGTAATTTTTCAAGGGAATCCTTCTACCATAATAATCTGTCAACCGTGTAAAGTTTTATAAAAAACTGTGGACGTTAGTGTTTTGTGTCATACAAAAAGTACTCAAACCCTTTAAACATCCTCCTGTTAAAGGAACACGTTGCCTTGGATCGGTCGAGTTGGTCCTTGAAAAGCGTCCTGTAACCGTTTGGTATAAAATCGGTATGGGTAGAAAGATATTGTAAAAGTAGAATACAATGATCCACACAAACATGCCTCGAAATTGCGTGGTTTTCCTTTTACCTCGTCGACAAACACGGTCGGCCATTTATGGGAGTCAAATTTTTGACTCCCATAAATGGCCGACCGTGTTAGTTGGCGACGTAAAAGGAAAACCGTGCTACTTTGAGTGATACTTGTGTGGATCATTGTATTCTACTTTCAAAACATCTTTCCAACCATATGCATTTCATAACAAACGGTTACAGGACGCTTTTTATAGACCAACTCGTCTGATCCAAGGCATTGTGTTCCTTTAATAACAACTTCTTCATCTATTAGGTCCGTGGTGTTGGTGCAGGAGGCATCGTCTCATCTGCCTACTGCCTTCTTTACAAGTTGTACACATTGAAGCTGACACGGAAACAGCTGAATGGTCTTCTGTCTCACTCTGACTCGCCATACATCAGAGGTCTTGGTTTCATGTACGTCAGGTAGGTAGGTGCAAGACCACCCTTCAAGTGTTTTAAGATTCATGAGAGTTGCCGACCACTTTGTGGGTGAAACAGTAGACAATAGACAGACCAGGTTAATGTCCAAGACCAGTGTTCTCACTTGGTGTATCCAAACATGCATAAAATGTGCAACAAACCTGTGCAAATTTTTGCTAAATTGGTCATCAAAGCTGCAAGAAAAATTGAAAGGAAAAACACTCTTGTTGCCCAACTTTGTGCACTTTTAGATGCATAATAAAAGGCTTTCAGCTGAAGTCTTTTGTTGTTCGAGTGCGAAATTACCTCTTTCTCAAAGACTATGATTCTTAAGAGGGAGCAGTTTCTCACATCTTTTAAACTATCAACAGCTCTCCATAGTTTGTATGCCAATAATTATTTTGAGTTATTACCAATTATCACCATGTGGTCGCACTATCTAGACAAATGAAGCATCTGATTGACAATACCTAACAATGTTGCTCGTGTCTTTCAGGTACAGTCAACCACCAGCTGATTTATGGGAATGGCTGGAGCCTTATCTAGAAGACGAGGAGGTAGGTTGTGATGGTAAATGAAACCATTTGTTATTTTTCATTAAAAAATTACCATTAGTGCGCCCTTTGGAGTTAACCCAGAGAGAGACCATTTTTTGCATCTGGAAAACATTCTCCAGCCTCACAAAAAGATACAAACTTATGTGGTAAACACAGAAAAATATGTCCTTGCTGCTTTTTTAAAGGAGTTGGAGTCTTATGTAAGGGGTCTTTAAGATGACTAAAACTTGTCAATCTTTTCTGTAAGACACTGCGAAAATAGCCTTTTCTAGGCAAAGTGTAGAGAATGTATCAAACTTGCTGAGATTTTCAACAATATTTATCAAGACTGGGATCAACAAATTTGGGGAAAACGCTGAAAGAATTCAAAAGAGTTTTTTTTCCACGCACTGAGATTTTAACTTCTTTTACGTGACTAGTCAGAGTGCAGTTGAAGGTGAGTACGAACATTCAAATAAAATATAATTTTTATAACCAAAGAATTTATCTTTTTAGATTAAAAGATTTGATGAAAAAGAAACTCAATCCATTTGTAAGCAATTTAAAAAAAAATAGAAACTAATTATTTTCTTCTAATCAAATAAATGTTTTGAAAATCATTGTCTGTTCAGAGTAAACATGGGAAAATCAGTTTTACTTGATGAAGTTGATGAAGTCAGCATAGTTGGTCGGTTATAACAACTTTTCTTTTTTCTATGGATCAGTTTTTAGAGTGGTCAGCAGGCTCAGTGGACCCCTTGAATGCGTTCAGCGTGAGATACGATCACCTTTCGCATTGAGGTTAATTTATAACTACCTAGGCTTTTTAAAAAATGACTGGAATTATTGTGTCTAGTCGGTTTTGTAGTTTGGGCATTAAGTCTGTGCTCTGGTTGTTTTGCTTATAAGAAAGTGTTTGTTTACAAGTTTTAACGATAGAGACACACATAGTTTTGTCAACTGATACTTTGGGGGTTAAAATATCGTAATAAGCTGTTTCTAAACAGTAATGGTTAACATTTTGTGGTTAATAAATATGGGAGCCTATCAATGGTCGGAACCGTTAAGTAATCATATGATGATACTATTGAACAGTTTTAAAAAGTGATTAATTATGCTCCCAAATTTTAAACATACATTTTTAAATGAGACAATTGTTTTTTAGAAGTCTGAGGAAAATTGTACCCGACTGTAGTTAGAACAATACCTGAGGGGTTGCTTATAATTAGTAGGCAGGGTGTGATTCAACCCCTGGAAGAGTTCTGTAAATATATATACATTGTACATATTTGTTTTACATGTATCCATTGACTTTGTGAAAGTCTAAGTTGCAGGTTGTTTTGAATTTAAAACCAAGCTTAAAATTATCGTGATGAACAAATCCAAAAGGTTTTGTATCAATCTTTTCAATTTATAAGAAGCTATGGTTAGCTCTCATTTCATCTGATTGACAAGCATTGTTTGTTTGGTTTCCAAATATAATAATACTCGTTGCTTGAAAAGACTATACAAACCAAATGACCAAGACCCACGATGAGACCTTCATTTCTAAGAAAAGTTGTTTCTGTCTTAAGCTTTGTTGATGTACCATATTAACTGCTACCTTTTTGTCCTCTTTCTATTTCCTCCTCCACTCGTTGTCTTGTTTGAATTGAATCACCACTGTTTTTCTCTTCTTCTTCTTCCCCAAATTCTTTTTGTGGTATAATTTAAAAACCTACACTTTTTTTATTGTCCCTCTTTGCAAATCCATGTCCTGTCATTCTTTGTTTTCATTTCACTTGTCTTTCCAATTGCCTGTCTTTCTTTTTGTCAATTCCTTTATTTTGCTTGTCTATGTACATGTATCCATTTGTTCTGTCTTATCTGTTTGTTCTGTCATATACTTGCCTGTCTTTTTGTCTGTCTTTTCCTATTTTGTATCTGTCTTTCTGCTGTTTCCTATACTTTGTCTTTCTGTATGCTTTTTAAAATATTTTTTACCTGTCATCCTTTTTTGTCCTGTCGTGTATTTGCCTTTCTTTTTGTGTGTCTTTTCTTATGTTTTGCCCTTTCTTCCTGTTTTGCCTATTGGTCTGTCTGTTGGTGTCACCATTGTCCCTCTTAAACTGTTTTTTACTGTGCTGTTCTTCTGTGTTTTCCTCTTCTGTCATTCTCTCATCCAATGCATGTGTTCTCATGTTACTCTTCAATCTCGTTCAAACTTCTTCCGTACCCCGTTCATCGTCTCTGTCTTTTGTTTTGTTTGTCTTCTTCCTTTCCCTGTGTACTACATCTACAGGAGATTGACGCCAAGGCTGGGTCTGGTTGCACCATGACCATCGGAGAGATGGCACGTAGCTTCCTTACCAAGTTAGAGTGGTTCTCTACCCTCTTTCCTAGAATCCCTGTCCCCATAATGAAGGTAAGTGAAATCAGTGAGTGAACCTAGCCTTCACCCTCCTACTGTGTGATCATCCAATATCATCCACTGTGCCTAAAGTTTTTTTATGATAGATATTAACTATGCCAGCCAGCAACATGATTTTATGTCATGAATGCATAGATACAAACATGTACACAGTCAACCCTCCTACTGTGTGACCATTCAATATCACCCACTGTAATGTTGAATGGTAGATAAACTATTCCAGCCTGCATAATGATATTGTATGGTCAATGCTTATTCACAGTACACAGTTAGCCTACCTCCTGTCCGCCTTCATTGTCATCCAGAGTTGTTTTGCTTACCCATACTTTGATTTGCTTGCACACTAGGACCTTGAGTTGAAGTTGTCAGAGTGGAAGGAGGGGTTCCTGGAGAGGCAACGTGAGAAACAAATTGAGGCAGGAGGCGTAGAAGAAGAAGAAGAGCCTGAAGAACCAATGGCTCGAAAGAGCAGGTGAGTCTAAGACGTGTTCAAATTGATGGCTTCAGTAGTGGCTACGGCTTGAAAGTCAAAATGTCCTTTTCTAGATGTTGCAGCTGATGGCTATAGCAGCAGCCAAAGCCTACAGCTGATAGCAGCAGCCAAAGCCTACAGCTGATAGCCACAGCCGATGGCTACAGCTGATAGCCGCAGCCGAAGTTGCGTTATTCAGACACATCCTAACACTGTTGCATCTTTCATTTGCACTGAAGCTATAAGCTGACCAATTAATTTCAAAGAGCTGAGCTTAATTGTGTTTAGTTGATTTTTGGTGGTGACCATTTAAGCATCAAGTCCAGGACCGAGTTATAGAAAGCTGTCTTAAAAGCATAACTTAGGCCTGGAATGGTGTAAACAAGATTAGACATTGCTTAGTAACTTCCTAAAACACTGACAATTTTTCTTTTAGGGGCGGATCCAGAGACAACTCCCGAAGTGGAAGCCACACCAGCAATCGCAGTCGAGACCATCGCAGGAGTCGGAGCAAAGAGCGCCAGCACAGCCACAGTAAAAACAACGACCGCCGGAGACGCAGTAGGAGTCGCGAGAAGCGCCCTCGCAGTCGCAGCCCGGAAAGGCGTCGGCGGAGAAGTCAGGACAAAAGTCGCGATCAACGGCGGAGCCGGAGCCGTGATAGACGCCGGGAAAGAGAAGGGGACGACTTTTCGCGTGCCTTGCAGCGGGAGCGAGAAAGACAGCAGAAGGAGCGACGAGAGCCAAGGAGTCGAAGCCGAGAGAGACGGCATAGTCGAGAGCGAGATAGAAAGAGCCACCGAGATAGGAGACGTAGCCGATCAACAGAGCGAAAGAAATCACATTCCAGGGATCGAGAGCGAAGTCGGAGTCGAAGTCGGGGTCGGAGGTGATGTTATAGGTCATAGTACTTTCCTTATTTTGTACATTGTTTGTTAAAGATGCTATGTCAGTTTTTTTGCCCCAAGCATTGAAAAAAAAAATTTTTTGCGTGAATGGTATTTCAAAGAGTATCACCCGCTCTAACGACAAAATGTTAAACTTTTACTTTTGATGGTCAGGAACCATGACAAAAATTAAAAAAGTTTCTTATGAAACACATAATAATTGGTCACGTGATATATTGTCGGGATCCCAACAAAAACTAATTTTGAGCACTTTATTTTACTGCTACTAATAATTGGCGGACTTTTTCGAGCAATGGCTCAAATGAAAGCTTGTAACTTTCTCGACCCCCATCAAAATATCTATTGAATTTTAAATCAAAATTTTGGGGTCAAATCGGCCAAAAATCTGACATAGCATCTTTAATACCATCTCTTCATGCCATCGGATTTAGATTTTTTTTTTAATAGTGTAAATTTAGTTTGTAGGTTGACACTTATCATAATTTTTTGGTAGATTTTTTTTCTTCATCTAAACATTCAAATCATTTTACCTTAACTGAGATGGTGAAAAAGGCGCCTTTTTGTGTGATGAGCATCAGTATTCATTATTATAAGTTCATACAGGGAACTTTATTATAATGTATGCAGACTGTGAGCGGTCTATGGGCAGAAAAAAATCATTCCTTGGTCAGTTTCATAAAGCTTGTAAGCAAAACAATTGTTAGCAAAGTAAAAATACTACTCAGCAGAATGAGGTTATCAGCTAAAAAGCCATGTCATTTACATTGATGTGACTGGTGCCCTGCTTAGCAATTACTTCTGCTCAAAAGCTTTCTGAAGTCCAGCCCTTGTGTTATGATCCAAAGTGAAAAAAATCATTGTGTGGTTAAGAACCAATACTATGGATTTCTGAATAAGTCAGTATCTTATAAGAGCAGAATTTGAACCAACGATCTCCGGTCCTTTTCTAGTGAATTTGTCTTTGTTCAACCCCTTAATCATTTAATAACATAACCAAGTCAGTCTCCCTTGTGGTTAATAAGTTGATAAATCATTATCTGTGACTTTTTTTTTTTCCATCTGCAGCTGCATCTAATCCCTATGTTGACATGCATTGGTCCCATAGAAACAATCTTAGCATTGGCCGTAGCCGCCATTTTGGATACAGCCTTATTGCTCAAGTCATAAGCCTCTTCAGTAAAAGACTGGTGCTTTTTAGATACGGAATTTATATTCACTTGTTAAATATTTGTGGGTTGGGTACTCAACAAACGCATTTTACTTAAACATTTCTGGGTTAAGGACATTATGCTTTATATGATTTGAACTTGACACTTGGCATGTACTGTAGAAATGTTTGTTTTAATTCGAGATCTGTACTTTTAATTGTTGTTGCTACTTCCTTTTTTCTTCTTCTATAAACCCAAAGAGAGAAAAGTTGTTTATAATAGTTGAGAAATAAATGTGTAAATATATAATATCCTCAGAAAGAAGTACCAAACTTTATTGTAGTGGACTGGAGAGTTATAAAATGAGGGCTCTGTTGTTATTATGTACAGAAACTTCTGCCTTTCTTGACTTGTGAAAGGAAGGGTCATAGATTGGTACGGTACATTTACCTATTCCAACATTTAATGACCGTAAGAGCTTACTTTGTGAGAAGCACTGAAGCTGTTGATAGTATCAACTATTATGAGAAAAGATTCCCTCCGAAATATGGTTTTGATAAGTTTTCACCCCAAAACATTTGAATCTTAGAAATAATTTATGCATGAACCAATTCTCAGATTTCTGAGGGTTAGTTGTGTCGTGTCTGCTCACGGATATTGCAGCCAAAGATACGGTTGCTACCCACTCTCTCCTTGTTAAACCTGGATAGATTCAACAGTCATTTGTAACAAACTGTGAAGTTTGATTGGTCGAGAACCAATCACGTGATGTTCAACAGAAATGCATGTTACATGGCTTGGGGTCGGGTAGCATTAAAAGTGATGTACTCCAGTGTACATCACCTTGATCGTTCCCAGCGTTGGTCGATTTCCAGCGTTGTGTACGAAATAACCGCGGGTTCGAGGGAATTGTTTCTTGTTCGTCTGCTTATTATTAACAATGAATAGTCCGTCGTAATAATGTTTGAAGATGACAACAGAACACACAATTATAAAAAGGTATAACAAAACAATTGTTGCACACTGTGACTGGGGTCCATGGGTTTTGTATACCCTCGGTGGCAAATGGCACCCTTGGCTTCGCCTCGGATGCCATTTCCCCCCTCGGGTGTACAAAACGCCATGGACCCCGTCAAAGCGTGCAACAATTGTATAGTGAAGCTCTTGCTGTTTTCTCAGCAAGTAGACACTGTATTCAGGTGAAACTTTCACATGTGGCTTTCATTGTATCTGTCTTTATAATTTTGTCTATGAATCAGCATTACATTTGGGGGGGGGGGGGGAAATGACCCGACCTTGAAATTAAAGAGGCAGTGCCTTTCTCAAAAGTCAACTGTCTTCTCTTAAATTTTTGTTAAGAACTGTATAATTTTGATGTTGTATTTTTTATAAAGAAATGTTTTGTGATTTATTCATAAAGGCAATTGAAGGATACAGTGTTTGGGCAAAATGATTAAATGAATGTGTTTTTTTCCATATCAGTTATCAGTTCATGATTATTTTATTTGTTTGTTTGATTCATGAGCCCCTCCCCATCCCCCCCCCAACCTGATTGTAAAAATTAAACAAAACCTTTGTCCTACAATTTAAAATGTAAAGCTTTTCTCAGTGGGGGAAGTACAAAGGGTTACAACCTTGTGAACAGAAATCATCCATAAATACTTGATAGCTTTGACTACACCCCTATTTAAAGTAAAATCAAACCCCTAAAAATAATTATAAACCTGTTGATCAAGCACTAAGAATTTATGAAAAAAAATCTCAACAGACTCCTTTGGAGTTTGCTGCACTAGCAGCCAAAATTAATTAACTATTCCCCCCCCCCCCCTATAGTACAATACAAATTCATCTGGGTTTTTTTCCTACAAATTACAGCTGCTTGATTCCATGAAACTCAATACTCGTGTTTTTGTCTTTTCAATTAATAATTTATGATAAGCACAAAGTAACCCTTGCCCCCACCCCATCCCCCTAAAACAAGGGAAAATGTCAAGATACAGATACACTAATGAGAGCATCTCTTTCCAGAGGAAAAATTCCCAAATAACTATATTTTAACAAAAAATTATGTTGGATGGACTCGAATTACAAAAACGGTTATCTTGTTCTCCCAATAAAATTTTGTAAGAAGAAACCAAAAGATCCAAACGTAGTTCTGCCGCCACCTTGGGTTCCGCACAAGACAATCCAATCAATTAGAAAGTGTTTCCATCACGTGAGGGCGCTACACAAACTGCTGATCGTCTGCTGCCACTTGTTTTTTATTTGCACCAAAATGCTCGCCGTGTATTTGAATTGACACGAGATAGATCCAGAGATGCGCAATGAATACTTCTACAAACCGCAAGCAGAACGAGTGACAGCTTGGATAATCTTACGGAAAATCCCAATTTCCCGGACTTAAAATATAATTGTTGTCAGCTTTAATGTCTCTGGACTTTAGGTGCAATGGATAGGTAAGAATGTTATCTTTTTACTTGTGTAGTTATGTCGAAAGAAACACTCGAGAATAATGTTTGAGTGTATTTTCTTTTACGGGGAGAGTAATGAATCGGTGCTTCACAATGCACGGTCACTGGGCAGGGGTTTCGGGTAGATTTACCGGTAGGACAATCACGGCGACACGCTTGCGAGAATCTGGGGTCCCGCTTGTGCGTAGTGTGTTTGCCAGTTGTGGTTTTGGTGATTGACAAATTAGACAGGCGTGGAATTCATGCTCGATTGAGCTATTATTTGTACTTGCGTAAAGAGAGTAAATATCTGGTATTGTTAAATAAACAACTAAGTCCTGACTTCGATGGAAGCAACAGTGCTGACTACAGAATGTCTACTGACTGTTGTTTATAAAATATAATGCACACACTCGTCTCTATTGTTACTTTACAAAGGATGAAGTGTGCACTGTCATTTTATTCACTGTGGACTTAAATTGCACATACTGAGATGATATTCCCTTTCTAATTTTAGGTTGATGAAATGACAAAACAAGGGCCCGTCTGTAGTGTGCGTTCATCATGTGTAAATGATAATTTTAACATTCTTTTCCTTAACTTTATAATTAGCTCAGTCATGATGATGATTGATTGATTTAGATTAACAAATTGATGTACAGTGGTTCACATAAAGTAATAACTCATTAATAAGCCACAAGGGAAACTGGGTACATTTTAAAAAGTTGTTTGGGTTGAACAAGGATTTTTTTCCTTGAAATAATAAAGCAGGAGGCGAACCTGAGACATATTTTGTCATCTTTGGTTGGGGTGCCATTCTGAGAAGCCATTCATTCAAGATAACAAATATTTTTTTCTGGTCATCTGCTGTATAGCCATTTGTATAAGTAATATATTACAGGGCCTTTTTGTTTTAAATTTAAATTGGCAGAAATTCGTGCAAACATAGGCCTACCTTTCACTATTCAGAACTTTCAGAATAGGCAAGTAAACAATTAAGCCAGCCAAGAAAATACACCCAATTTGACATTGAATCTTCCAACGTAAAATATTTATTTTAAAAACTTACCGAAAAGAATTGTAAAGGTAGAGGTGTCGACCGGTGTCCTTTGATAGTTTGACTGGTGGTAGCTTTGAGGTATGACTCATTGACAAAGAAAGTCAATTGTTTGTCGTGTCACTGGTCCAGAAGTCAAAATTTCACTCCCACGGTGGACTGCATTAGTTATCTACTACTTTTTGAAGTCGGAGACTAATTGCTGAGACTGCCACGTTGTGCAAATTTACCCAAATGTACGAATGAGTGTAGACATTTTCCAGTTTGTGAGTTGATCATGGAGAGATGTAAGCATAAATCATATGTTTTATTAGACATTTTTATTGTAACAAAGTAAAAGGCACAAACAAACTGTAAGAAAGTCAACACTTAAATGATGACTGTTATTGATGGAAATTGTAGTACGTAAATGCACTGTCTACATTGTACAGGTATGCTTTTAAGTGTATAGTTCCTACATTAAATTTTGAATTGTACCGGAAGGAGACGTCTTGTTTACGACCAAAAACTATAGATTTTGGGTGCTCAAGAGACAAAGAATTTCGTATAATAATATTGAAATCCCACACACATTAATGCATTCGGTTTGGCATTTGGTTAGGTAAAATCACACCGTGTGTGTTAGTAGTTCCAACCGGGCACACCTACAGGGCTTACATAATGTGGGTGAAAAATCCACCAGATTGTAGGGATTGTATGGCTCAACATATCTATTGGACCATAATGTTTGTTTACATGACCAATATCAAAATGTGAAAACTCTCTACACCTGCTGTTTTTGAACAAGCACCAGTACTGAAGTCAGATATCTCATTTGTCAGGGGTATTGAAGTATTTCAGATAACAAATTCAGTTTTTATATTCAGTTGTAAAGTAAGACCAACGGACTTGTCAGGTCATGAGTATACTGACCTGCCACTCAAATTACTGGCCCTGGCCTGAGGTCCAGTGAATTCCAGGGCCCTGAAAGCTTCTTGAAATAATGATGAATGCTCATTGAAATCATGTACAATCAGTAATTAATTCCCTCAGAATGGCATGTAATTTGATGAAATTTGCAGACAGTGTTTTTATAGACCTTACGTCACTAACCTGCAGTGGGATACCTACACGTATATAGGCCTAGATGTCAAAATGAGATTGTCTCATCGACACCATCACCCTTGTGTTGTTAGAAGCAGTGCATTTTTTGATGTTTCAATCATGTCAAATATAGGATTCGAACTGCCTCTAGCTACCGGGCAACCTCGGTAGTCTAGTTGACAAGACACTGCTCTAGAATTGCAATGGTCATGGGTTCGAATCCCACCCGAGTAACATGCCTGTGATATTTTTTCACAGGACTCGAGAAAGTACTGAGTATACAGTGCTAACACACATCGGTGTATATGGGTAAAAAATCAAAATTAATATTCTTTATCCCCGATGCAAATTTAACATCTATTAAATGTCAAAGATGGTGGCGGAATGACGTCAATGCAAATAAGGTTCAATGTAAGTTTCACAAATGCATCAGGAAAAGTTTGATTTGTACAAATTCAGATACATTACACTGTTAGTGTTATCGACAAATTTGCCTGTGGTGGGTGAACTTAATTTTTGCTACAGACACTTACTTTGTGATTGCAAATTAGCCAGTTGGAGCCGGGCAACCGGGCGGTGCTATGAGGCAATGTGCACCAGTCCGGTCTATATTAATCTAATACAAATTACCCCAGGGATGGGAAATGCACTATGTGCATGGACATAAATTTCATTTGCTCATTATGGGTGCAACTGTTTTACGTCAACATTTTATGTTGTAGCTTCCAGTCTGCAGTGATGATGTCATTTGAGAGGGTTTTTATTGAGTTGTTGTGACAAAGATGAAGTTAATGTTTTGAATAGCTTGCAATGGGAATTGTAGACCACACAGGCACGGAAGGAAACAGTTCTTCCATGGTTCTACTACGCAGTCTCTAATTGGCCTTACTGTACCCCTTATGGTACATTGAATTGAAGTGTTTAATACTAAATGCTGTTGAGTTCTACAGAACAACCAAACCTGCTTGCGCCACAGATGGGATTCAAACCCATGACCTACAATAAACACAAGCCAGATGTCCTAACTGGTATTAAACACCCAAGCTTCCATGGTGAGTCTACTTTGCATTCATCAACTGCAAATAGCTAAATTGATTTTTACTTATCGCATTAGGGATGGAGGGTGATATTTTGATTTATTAATAATAATTACTTGTATTCTAAAGGTTCAAAAGTGCACCAATGTACTTCACTCTGATAGGTCAGAAAAAAAAAGAAAAAAAAATGATGAGTGAATGATCTTGTTCATAGAGGAGGGTTGAAACATTGATGTGGAGCATCAGACTTGTGGTGGGGACAGGGTTCAAGATTATTGGACCTGCTACAGAGAGAAAGTTGTATCCTGAAATATTTGCAGTGCGGGCAATGTGTACATAGGTTGTCCTGAGAGCGTTAGTTTCCTGTGTTGGTGTTGTGAGTTCCAGTTAGCTTGAATTGTGTTCTGGAGATGAATTTGTGTACAAATGTACATTGTTTTCTAAAATGTTTTTATTTTTTTAAATTTTTGATGCGATTCTATGTGAGCCAAAACTGTGCTTTTGTTTTTTTCCATCAGAGCTTTTTGAAGGTGGTTGACAATTTGACACTAATACTATGTCTCTTGATGACCATTTAATAATCAAGTAAATATTAGAAACAAAATGAAGCAGAAAGGATGATCTTTCCTCATGGAGACCTTCAGCCATTAATCATCTTGTCCCTTCAAGAAGGAAGTTCAAAGTGTGCTGTACAAATAAACACACTATGACTGCAGTACCGCTATCATTCATGCAAGAACATAAACAGTGGGTGGAGTGCACACTGAAGGTCATTTTTTTGGTAGCACTCCCCTCATCTGAGCAAAAGAAAAACAATCAAGTTTCCAGGCCTCAAAGAAGTACAGCAAAACTATCTTCCAGTAATATCACTATACATATAGGCCTATGGCCATCCTTGAATATTTGCTTGATTTGTAGGTTAACCAATAAATAATTTGTACTTTAATTAACCCTGACAGACTACATGTAGGCAATTTGGCGAGTGCATGGCCTAAATCTGCTCATCTCCTCTCAGCCTCCTCTCCTTATGTCCATCCACACAAAATAGTTTGAACTTTGGAATATAGAATGCCTGAAATTGATTTCCCGGAATATTAGGAATTAGGATAAGCACTATAGTATCTTGAGTTAGGACGATTAACTCGTCCTAACTTAGGATGGGTTCAATGCATCCTAACGTCTATGGATTTGGAACTTAACATATCCTAACTCCTAAGATTAATCCTTGAAGTAAGGACAAGTTTGGTGAAATTGACGACTGACCCTGTGATAAGCAATTATGGACCTACTGTCAGCAGTCCTTCTGAATCCTTTACTTTGCCAAATTAGATGGATTTTGGGTTTGTTCTTCACTCTTACAGGGTCGTTCTGGAAACAACCAACCCATACCTCGATTGACTATGCTTCGGCAGTTTTAGCATTTTGAGGCACACACATAAATGTAAAGATAGAGCCATTGCCCAAAGTGCTTTCAATGAGAGTGGCAAACTAGAGAAACCACAGCTGGGCTCAATAGAAAAAGATGATAACAAAACTTTTAAAGGTATTATACAGGTTTGGTATAGCTAAATTATACAGTTTTCTCAAAAGTGAATTTCACCAGAATTTTTGTTTTCAGGAAAAAACTTAATAATGAGTGAGCTTTCAGCAAAAATTAAACAACATTTGTACCAATCCTGTAAAATACCTTTAACATTGATACTCTTATTGGACCTAATGTAAAATCACGTTATCACGGACCACACCATCTGCCAACATCCCCATGGTACATGTATGATTGATGATCAACGTTTGTTGTGTCTCTTGTTACTTTTCCAGGATAGCGAGGGTCCCGTGAGGACACACCGATACCCTCAACATTTCATCGGATCAGTGTAAGACCTGTTGTTGTTGGTGTTGCGTATCGTATCAGAGGAAGAGAAGAAGAAGACCTCGTTGGGACAATGCCGACCAAGAAGAACAAGTACAACTTGGTGGAGGATGCCTACGATACCCGCATCCCGCTTCACAGTGAAGAGGCCTTCCAACATGGCATTGATTTTTCAGCCAAGGTAAGACAGATCTGTTGAAATCCTCCTACTGTTTATTTAATGTTGTTCACTGTAGCTTGAAATGATAGATATTAAAAGTGCTGATTGCTTATATTGTAAAGAGAGTATACAGTCAACCCTCCTACTTTTTGTCCGTTCAACGTCATTCACTGTGGCTTTAAATGATAGATAAACATTTGCCATTGATGATTGCATACATACTACAGTCGACCCTCCTACTGTCTCTGTTCATCATCATCTGAGTACAGTACTTTGGCTTTGAATGATAGTAGATGCTAGCATGAAATATGTTCAAAGGAAAAAAATAGCCAACTTGAAAAAGAAGGACACGATTCAAGGATTGCTGTCCAAACCCCCAGGGCCCAGTTTCATAGAGCTGTATAAGAACACAAGTTAAGCACAAAACAATTGTGCTTATCAGAACAAGTTAAGCACAATACCATTGTGCTAACCAGAATAAGGTTACCACTCCAGCCAAAAATCCAATCTACTTACAAAAAAAGGTTTCTTGCTAGTTTCTGCTAACAAAGTCTACAAAATTGGGTCAGGCCTCAAGCTCCCCGCAAGCGTATATAACATAACCCTCTTAATAGTTGTCTGAGACATTCAAAGCCAATCGCTAATGATTGAAAAGCTGAGAAGATCCGCCCTGGATTTGGTCATAAAGAGGATCACCTTCTCGACAACACCCCCCCCCACCCCAGGACATGAGAGAGAAAGAGAGACAGACACAGGGAACAGGGAAATACCTCCCCCACCTTTACCCACTTTTGTTCTTTCTTGCCACCGGGCATAACAAAATAACAACAATTGAGCTAGATTATCCCCAGCTTCTAGCCAAATTGCTCCTTTGGATTTGTTTACAGAACCCCAGGAGGCAAGTCTTGGGAAGAAACACTGCCAAGTAAGGGTCTGTGAAAGATGACCAGGGATGGCTAGATAGGATTTTCTACTTAAGAGAGGTGCGCAGCTTTGGGTTTTGTTCTTTTTTTTCAACATGGACTCATGGATTTGTAGATTTCTCCTGGTGACAAAAATATGTTTACTTCATGATTCACTGCAACTCAAAATGGTCAGAAGTACTGGCAGGGAGAGCTTGATTTTTTGGGGAAAATAAACAAGACTGCAAGGTTTGTTTACTGGACTCGAAATTCTTGTACAAGAACATGAATCTAAATAAGAAAAAGCTTCTTGAGTCCCGACACAGCCACAGTTTAACATGCATGTTTTATGTGACCAATAAGATTAACGAGAGACATGTAAAAGAGAAGATTGATTAAAAACACAAAACAGTCGGACTTGTATGGTCATAAATTAACTGGCCCGACCCTTAAAACATCTGGCCCTTCACCGACCAGAGTCTATAGTAACTTAGCTCTTGGCCAGTTAGCCCATAGAGAAAGGACAAGGGCCCCTACAAACGAACTACCACTGCAGTCTAGTCACAGTCCTTAGACCAGTTTACATTGTAGTGTTTAAAGCTGGTAAGCACCACTTCTCAACTTTGCCCTGTGGGCTGCTAAAAATAGTGCAACATACTTGTTAGTATATTTGTTCAAGTGTTCTGTTGAAACCATGGTTAAACAGTGGGTACCTCAAGCCCTTGACACCCCACATTTAGCTTACAGTACATGTATTTGGACACGTAGGATCGAGAACCCAAGCACATTCTGAAAGTGTAGTACCTGGCCATTGTGGTAGGGGGGCCCGTGAAGCATTCCTAGCAATGTAATCTTATTGTACACACCATAGATCAATCACTTATCTGACATCCCCCCTCTATGGATAATCTTCTGATGCACTAATCCCCTGATTATCATGTCAGCCTCTTCAACTATGTTTAATCCTCAGTCAAAGACCCCCATGTGTTACTCTTCACTTAGTCTTGGGTCCAAGACGCTCCAGTTGTGTATAGTCGTGAAATTTAAAATTTGTAAAAACCACTATCTTCACCCAGCGAACCACTCGCCACGAGAGGGCGCTATCATTCCAGTATATATTGCTTCTTAAAGGAACACGTTTCCTTGGATCGGTCGAGTTGGTCTTTGAAAAGCATTTGTAACCGTTTGTTATAAAATGAATATGATTAGAAAGATATTTTGAAAGTAGAATATAATGATCCACACAAGGATCACTCGAAATAGCGTGGTTTTCCTTTCACCTCGTCGACTAACACGGTCGGCCATTTATGGGAGTCAAACAAAAAATGGCCGGCCGTCTTAGTTTGCAAAGTAAAAGGAAAACCACGCAATTTCGAGACAAATTTGTGTGGATTATTGTAATCTACTTTTAAAACATCTTTCCAACCAATATGCATTTTATAACAAACGGTTTAACAAACGCTGTTCAAAGACCAACTCGTCCGATCCAATGCAACGTGTTCCTTTAATTGGTGCACTTTGTAACATTTGGTAAAGACGAAAGGTTATTTTAAAATATTTTATTATTTTTAACATGTAGGCCCTACATTTTACACCCTACACCCATTTTCTGCAACATTGATAATAGTAAATTGCACCCCAGACAATTTGTTCTAAGTGCAAAAATAAGGGTAATCACTCTGTATTATAATGTTGTTGCCCCTATTTCCTATTCTTCAGCAACCCACCCTAGCTCCCAGTCCTCATTTTCTACTGCAATATGATACTAGCCAGGCACATATCTGTAGATTATTTTTCATAATGACCCTTGGTAAATAAGAAATGGTCCTAGTAATAACATCAAATTATGTCCGAGCCGCTCTTCATAAAGTGGGTCCGTTCTGGACCGTGTTTACACAACTTTCTCGCGTGGGTAGAATTCTCAAAGATGTGGCCTCATAGCCTGTAGATAATTGTTCATGTGATGACCGTCAATAAATAAGAAATGGATTCTAGTTTGTAATATATTAAAAGATGTCGGAGCCAGTCAGTTCTAGAACGTGTTGACACAACTTTCTAGCCTGGGAAGAATTTTCCAAGATGTGGCCTCATAGCCTTTACATGTGGAGAAACACTGGCTGTATACAATTGGACCTTGGGTTGTTTTAATTTCAGAGAATGCTCCTACAGGGATATTCATTATAGAGTTGCAGTGCTAGCGGTGGTCAGTGGCTATCATTGACCGAAGAATAACCCACAAGATATCATCTTTATGAAATCATTCTATGGGCCTGTACATATATTAATCACAAGCTTGTTTTCTGATAATAGAGAGGGGGTCAGGTACCTGAAACCACTGTGGACCACAGTTCGAATCCCACCCAGACCCAGAGCTTTGTATGTGGATTTGGTTGTGTAGGAAGTCCCTTCCTGATTGCATGGGGTTTGCTCACTACATTTTAAATGGAACATTTCTTTGTGTTTCCTATTCATTCATTTGCGCTATTGTGCTGTTGGATAGGCTTACTGTTGGATGTGAAAGAATTATTCATACATTATATGGCAACCTTACGGTACTTTCAAATCGCCCATGAGTAAGGGTTTTACATTCCTCTATGAGTACACTGTACTTCAGATTTTGTAAGGAAAAAAATAAAATTGTAACTGTGTAGGAGAATTTGGTAACTTTGCATGCCTTTCCTTAATTTCATGCAAGAGTAAATTCATGAACGTAAAAAATAAGTACATATTATCTCGTAATTTTATGCAACAATGAGCATGTCCAATTCTGATTGTCAAACTCCCATTGTAATCTGTATGAACTAAAACTGCACAGAGAAAGAGAGAAAAATTGAGGGAGTTTGCATTCAAAGAAACGACATTGTTTTGCCAATTCTGCAAGGGGATTGCAAGCGGTTAAAGATCATAGAGCCTGTTCCCCCGCAACTTCCTGTGTACACTATTTGTTTCATCTACATTGTAAGAGAGGACTACCGGTAAAAATCAATGAATATCACAAGTCAATTTTACTCCATGGTGCATGGCCCGGCATAATATTAATGCCAACTATGATTTGCATTGAGTGAATTTATTATATGGGTCTATTGCAAGCCGTTACATTAGTAGACCTTGTCAGCCATTAAAGGGACACCTTGCTTTCACGTTTGGCACTCAGTGCTATAGGAGCGTTTGTTTTACATACATGTAATATCGCTTAAAGTTGTTTGGGTTTCCTTTCACTTTATGTCCATTTTGGACACCATTTCTTGTTTTTAAAGATTATATTCAATCAAAAATCACAAAACTGCTGGACTTGTCTAGTCAAAATAATAATAATAATTACACTGCATTTATAAAGGCGCACTAAATCTAGTGTAAAACCATTCAAATGCGCCGGTCAAGATGGAAAAGAGGGACTTTATATGTCCTGCGCTAAAACCACTGGCCTGGGCCTGCTGTCCTGTCCCGTACCCAAAATGTTGTTGGAAAATTACTGAGTTAAAGACAATGGACACTAATGGTAATTTTCAAAGACCGGTCTTCTCACTTGGTATATCTCAACATATGCATAAAATAACAAACCTGTGAAAATTTGAGCTTGATTGATCGTCGGAGTTGTGAGATAACTATGAAAGAAAAAACCCACCATTGTCACACGGAGTTGTGTGCTTTCAGATGCTTGATTTCGAGACCTCAAATTCTAAACTTGAGGTCTCGAAATCAAATTCGTGGAAAATTACTTCTTTCTCGAAAACTACGTCACTTCAGAGGGAGCCGTTTCTCACAATGTTTTATACTATCAACCTCTCCCCAATACTCGTTACCAAGTGAGGTTTTATGACAATAATTATTTTGAGTAATTACCAATAATGTCCACTGCCTTTTAAGCCATTCAAAATCAACAACATTGACTTTAAATAGAAGGGTAACAGGGAGGCTGTAGCTGCATCTCCAAATTGATGACTTGACAGTGGATATGACCAGACCATCGCAAAAAATGCCTATTCTTCAATTTTATCACTACAGCCATACATGTAGCATAGCAGAATTTGCTTCACACTGCCATATTGTTTCAGTTATTACTGCTCAATGTAATTTTTTCTGCATGCCACAGCAACTTTGCCCCTTGCCTGTCAAGAGACAATGTATGTGTGTATGCTGTACTGTAGGGTCTGTCTCATTCATGCATGCATAGATTATTGTTAATCCCAATCAATTATTTAGTCAATTTTTATAGCAGCTTAACCTTATGTAAGTAATGAGATTATCTATTAGATGTGCATAATGTTCATGTCCTGAAAGGAAAGGTTGCATCATTGTGTTTTGGAAGAGTGAGTTATTTACCTACATAGGTAAGGATTTGGGTACTTTTTCAAAATGTCCATAGATTTACATTATACTTACAGGGTTTTAAGATAATGATAGTGGAAAGCTTCCCTTCAAATCTTACTTACTGAGGTGCTGTAGTTTTTGAGAAATGAGTAAAACTATGTCATGAAAATACGTTTGTAAATGATTAAAGTAATTTTTGTCTCATGAGACGAAAATTATTTTCATGACATTGTTTTACTCATTTCCCAAAAACTACAGCACCTCAGCACGTAGTATTTTCAGGGAAGCTTTCTACTATCATAATCTTCAATGTAAGTTTAGTGTAAATCTGTGGACATTGAGTTTTTTGTCCTACAAAAGTTACATAGACCCTTTAATATGTACCATCCTCTGTTTTTCCGTTGAAGGTACCTTGAGGAAAGAGCCAAACTAAATAATTTGCTGAATTTGTAGAAGTCTAAAATCTGGGAAAATTAATTCAATTACTGAATGAATGGTGCCAAGATGAAAGGAGAATAAACATCTTAGTCTTTTACCAACCCAATATGACCCTACCTTTAAGCTTCTATGTAGCCCTTGAATTTTGTTCAGTCAGGAGGCGGATAATTTTTTCATCAGTGCTGAAGGTAAGATGGACGTTGTAATTTGCTTATGAAGGACATCAGGATCCAGCTTCACATGGCCGTGCTTACCGTGGATTTCAGTGCTCAGAGCACCTCGTAAAGCACATAGTTCTATGGGATGACGTATATTACCACATTATTCTGCGGTAAGCAGAATCATGATATTGGACCCAGGTGAGGCCCTGTCCTCATTTGGTGTTTTATTTGTCACTTCCAAGAAGTTCATAAATTATGAGACCCATTGATGTAACACCTTGTAAGTGTTAAACAAGGTGCTGTGGCGCATTCAGTAGCCACTGCTAGAAACCAACCCATTGCTTGGCCTTAGCGATAAGTTTGACAAATTCTGTTCTTACATCACCTACCTGCTATGCTACAATCTAGTATTAAGGGAACTACAAATATTTTTCCTGACAGGTCTAGCAAACCTTACACATTTTAACTAGCTAACATAATTTTCCACTAGTGTTTTAAGGACTATATGCTTTTTTTTATTTATGAAAGGCACCAAGCCATTTTCTCTTTGGTAAAGGGCACCCTAAGAGGAAGTTCTATGTTCTAAATTTCTATTGGAGCCTTGCAAGGGCACCAAGGCAATGACCAGGGGCATAAGCAATCGCCTCGTTGCCTCCAGGAAGTATCAAGCCTGGTTTTAGTAAAATGAACAGTTTCCCAGACCCCTGACACGGAGCTAACTGAAAATCTTCCTTTGCTGTAAAAAAGGAAGTAGAAACTCCCCTCCCTCTTAAAATAACTCCACTAAACAGAACACTCCCATAAATTTGTTGACATTACATGTACTTTAAATAGCACATTGCTGTCACATCCAAACATATTTACTGCCTTTTTCATTACAGTCAACAGTATATTTTTATCACCCAATCTAAAATAACTTTAGATGTGATTTCCTCCTTTGCCTTAAGTGACCTATAAATCTCATATCTTTATAAAGGACACCCCCCTGTTTGTCCATGGTTTGTCCAATGACAAAGACTACCCTCTGCTTTAATGACATGCCTCCCAAACGGGTAACAACAATAAGGTTCTTGAAACTTATTGTTAAGCATCAACCCTCTAGAGACTCAATGTTTTTTTCTAAGCAAATCCTGAATGTTTGTTTTTCCTTCTTCAGTTTTCAAGGGGTTAAGAGGCTTAGTTCGGGCAAGAGGGTGCTGGAGGAACACTTTCTCCTCTCTCTGGGGGCCGGGGGAAAGTTTGTTGTGAAAGAAAAAAACAATAATGAAAAATGGTTTAAGCCTTACTGCGGTGTTGATGAAGTGCCACTGTCGCAAATATTTTTTTGTTGGTCAGTACATTGCTCATTGGATTTAGGTAAGGACTTAGGGTTTGTGACTGAGAATGTGCTTAGTTTGACTTCAAATATCTGCCAGAATGTGTGGAACCATGCCAATCTCATGCCCTGTCAATATTGTTGTTGGCTATTTCCTTGATGTCTTCTGTGATTTGGAGGTCTGTACTACTGTGAACGAGCTGATCGACCCATTGATTCCTCTCAGTCGGTTCAAAGCCAGATCTATATCGCAACAGAACTCTGACCTTTCCGATTTCAAAGTTGACACAGTCCTCATCCCCGCCGCCCATGCAATCATTTTATATAAGAAGCCAAAGCGTCCAGTTTGTCAGTGAAATCAATGTAAATATTGATCTACTGCTACAGTGACCATCGTCATCTGATTGTACCCAGCACTGCGTGATGATGCAATGGTTTGATTTTGACACTGATGGCTTGTGAACAGGACTTTAGGCAGAGTGGTCAATTGATAAAATCCTAAGCCTGGTCCGATATTGACAGCTGATTCTGTCCAGGGTGTTAAGCACTTATTAGTGGTTGACACATCAAGGTTCCTCTGGGTGATTCCTTATTGAAAATCCTAGATCCACTTTGTAGATGTACCCCTCCAATGTAACCCATTAGGGTCCCCTTTTGTCTGATGATTGGAGGGCGTTTTATCAGATTTTGTTTGGGTATAGATCAAGGATTTTGCTCAATTGTCTTCAAGAGTTGAGAATATTCTCTGTACTCAACCTGCTGAGTGTAGTTCCTGTTTAGACCCTTGAGTATTGAGCTGGATTTCTATGCCGAGAAGCTGCTGTAAAACAAACATCCAGAAAGTAATTGGCCAAATTCTTGGATAAGTTGTAAGCCAGACTGCCCTGTATGTAATAACCCCTCCAGGCATGTGATTTTTGAGTTTTTTTCCTGAGCTCAACAGTCTCTTAAAATCTCCTTGACTTGAGACTTTTCTTGATAGAGGCAAAGCAGTCACCAACGGGAGAAAGAAATGATCCACATTGTGTCCAAATCTGTAGTTTAGTATTTCCGATGATGCACAGAGTCTGTAAATCTCCCGAATTGTAACATCTGGGAGGCTCTGGGTCTAAGTTACGGGGGAACCCGACCCACGGAATAGGAATGGAACCAACTCTTAGAAATTTGAGAAGCGATTCTGGCATTTTTTAAAATTCAAATAAAAACTTAACCAAACCACTACTTCGAAGGGGATCTTTTTCACAAATATTGTATTATATCGACATCTGCAGTGTTTCTCACCAAGGTAATTGTTATGGTAATGTAATTGTGGAGTATTTACCAATATATGACTATACCTTTAAACTGGAAGTCCTCCGACTTAGTCTGATTTCTTGTCCCAAAACCTTATGAATGGTCACATTGCGTAGTTTTGGCCGCATTCGACATTCAAGTTGATATTAGTAACATTTACATTTGTACTTACCATGCTTGTACAACAACAAAAAACCGTTTCCCTAGATATCCTGTTTCTTAGTATCAACTAACATGCGCAGTTTCATTTCTATCGGGGGATAACAAAAACCAGTTCAAATCTACTGTAAAAACAACTTATAAATGCGTGAAACATCCTTAGGATTTGTAGATGTTTTTGTAGGTTTTGAGGTCTGTGACCCTTTCTGGCTGAGACTGAAATAGAAACTGACGCAAGTCCTAAAGGTAACAACTGGGCAATTGTGAAGTTGTTTTTCAACTACGTTTATGCAGTTAACAACTAGGTTATTGTACTCTATAAGAATGACTCTTTGGAAAAAAAAGCTTTCGAATAAAAACATACTATACAAATGTACATGCAAAATGTTTTGTGGGAAAACAGCTTTTTGAACATAAGGCACTGGACACTATTGGTAATTACTCAAATTAATTGTTAGCATAAAAACTTATTTGGTAACAAGCAATGAAGAGCTGTCAATAGTACAAAACATTGTGAGAACCGGCTCCCTCTGAGAAGTAATGTAGTTTTTGAGAAAGATGTATTTTCTCAGTAAAACATTTGAATTGATTTCGAGACCTCTAGCTAAGCACAACAAAATTATGCTCACGTGAATAAGGTTACCAGCCAAAATATCATGTCACAAGTACAATTTCTGACTGGTATCCTGCTCATTTCTGCTTAGCAGACAATTGATGAGCAATGATTTCTGTTTAAGCAGCTCTATGAAATTGGGCCTGTGTGCTGTCTTGGAGTTTTAGTACTGGTTATAGAATACCGTGGGAAATCTTCTCCCATGGTATACCGACCGTCCATCCGTCCTCGTCAACTCACAAGGAATAAATACCGTCCTGACATCTCATTAACCCCGATGGTCAATGATGAAACATAACTCGTAATTCATGTAATTGGATTGCTGGACGATTCCAAGGATGTATTCAGAGGAATGGATTGATATGTCAATGCCAGACTATGGTTCTTGGTTAAGACCACCTGCCTACCACCTGTGCTGGACTTCTATTAAAGGGAAGCTGTTGGGTAATCACTCTTAAAATTAATGGCAATAAAAGTAATTGGAATAGAGGCCTACTTCAGCTATTGCTGGTATATGAAACATTTTGAGAAAACTTTGTTTTTGAAGTCATGTGGCTATAAATGTAGAAAAGATACATGTATCAGTTTTGATGCCCATAAATTTGAATCTGGGATCTGGATTTTTGCCGATATCTCGAAAATGTGACTATCTTCTTAAGTGAAGTTTTCACAGATTTATTTTATTGTGTAAATCTACATTTTAGTAGGATTAGAAATATCTTTTAAAGCATTTTTTTTTATATATTCAAATATCAAGTGATAAACCACAAAGGACCTGTCAATTTACCCTCTGGTTTTTACACTTTGTTACCTTTATACTCTGTGAGCTTCGTGATAGTGTAAGAATTAAAATTTGGGGGTTGACAGTTACAAATCCTGCATGTTTTAATTAAATTCTTCAGTTTGTAATTTAAGACAAGTTTAATACAATGACTAACACCCTTTTATACAATTCCAAACTCTTCACCTCTTAATAAAAAACCAACAATAATAAATGCTTGAGCCAACAGCAATACCGCAAATACAAATCTACATGTATAAAGTGCATAGCCCTTGGTTCTTCCAATTATACAATCATCAACATCGCCACCTTATTGTCCTTCTGGCCAGCAGCAATGTTAATTGCTAAATAATCACAACCGACTAAAGAAAGCTTTTTACGAAGTGTTCCATTGGTTTAATTAGATCGTTAATGAATGGCCTTCAGCGTAAGTGCATCTTTTTAAATGCGTTTTAATTGAATTGACAACTGGATAAATTGCGTGCAGAAACACCCAAGTGGATTGTTACAGTCGGCATTTTTTCAATGTAAACAGATACGGTATTGAACGAACGAATGCACTCCAAGTGGCTGAGTCTAGCTATGGTTCTACGGCAGTCTGTGAATGTCCGCCATACCACTCTTGCAAAGAGCCATATGGTGGACAACTCATTTTAGAGTGAAAGATGGGTACTTTTACCTCGATTGAGAGTGAAGTTCATACCACTTTCACTCAAAAAGAGTGACACAGATTGACTTTCACTCTCAAAAAAGCGAAAAAGACACCACTCGGACAAGATACTGAATTTGTCACTCTTTTACATTAAGAGAGTACTGTGTTTTGATTGGTTGGAAGTGATGTAACTTGTCTGCTTGCACTTTTGATCTCTGTGTATAATGATCTATGTACACAGTACCATACATGTAGTGTTGTTTTATTCAACTCGTAATGTGTGGTCATGTCAGTGTGAACTGACTGTGAATCTCCATGTGAAATGAATGCAAGGTCAACATTTGGCAACACCCGGTCTGGCAGGTATCTGGCGTTGGTCACAAGCCTCAAAATGTGACCTCAGCGATTCAGACTAGTCTGAAAGTTGATACAATGGGAGACTTTTTTAGGACACTAGGGGGCAGCAGACTCTACCAGATAACAATTTTTTTTTTTTTTGGGGGGGGATGTTGTCACACCTACTACACCCCTCTGGTCCCTTCGCTCTCGGTTGAAGTCTCTTCTCCTTGGATTGATTTAACTTAAAGATGCTCCCTGGTAAAGATCTTTACCCCTAGCTGTTTGAGTGGGACTGAGAATAATCAACAATGATTTGAGCTTGAATACTGAATCCTGACCTTCCGCTTTCTACAGTAGAAAGCTAGACCAATGAGCTTGTGGTTTGTTCTTATCCATGTGCATGAAAACTGAGAACCCCTGGTTTTGAAACTCATCTATATGTACATGTAGGCCTAAGAACTTTTAAACTACACAACATTGGATGCATTTCTTGCAAACAAGATTTTTTTTGATCAGTGACCTTTTAACTGTGATGCTTTTCCTTTAATCGGAGACATTACCTTGTTCTTGGTTGCAACTTCGCTTTTTCTTATCCATGTGCGTGAAATCTGAGAATCCCTAGTTTTGAAACTCATCTATAGGCTTACATGTAAGTACCTTTGACTACATGTACATGTATCATTTGATGCATTTCTTGTAAACAAGAAACATTTTTGATCAGTGACCTTTCTACCAAGACACTTTTCCTTTAATCGGAGACATTATACCTTGTTCTTGGTTGCAACTTCGCTTTTTCTTATCCATGTGCATGAAATCTGAGAATCCCTAGTTTTGAAACTCATCTATAGACCTAGGTATTTTTAGACATGTATACATCATTCGATGTATTTCTTGTAAATAAGAATGATTTCTGATCAGCGACCTTTCTACCGTGACGCTTTTCCTTTAATCAGAGACATTACCTTGTTCTTGGCTGAACTTTAGCAACTCCTCGTCTACCGTCACTTCTTAATCATACCCAGGTCATGCTAGCAACGGATATCAGTCACTTCCTGTCAAGTCAGATCCACGTAAAGGAGGGGGGAACATGGGGGACCCAGGGTAGCCAATCATTGATAGACTTGTCAGTGTCCACTGAGCATAGCAACCCCTCCTGCTGGGATCCAAAACTGTGATGGGGTTTGAGTTACACTGTAGATATGTACTTGTGGAGGTGGACCAAGGTACTTGAGATCTTACCTTGAGGATACAGTTAATGAGTTTCACTCCCACTGGGCTTGACTTGGCACACTTTTTAACTTTGTCCCTGTATTAATGTTTGCCAAAATTCTAATAACATACCTTCACACCCCCAGTTTCATAATACCAACTCATATTAATATAAATATTACTGTCCACAATGTCAGAGCCTGGTTCAGAATTATTTATACACATCATCGATTAGAGTTTGAAAAAATTACTGTGTGTTTTAGCATAAAAACTTGGTAAGAAAATGGTATTTCCAATGTGAACAGTTCAATGTTGCAAATTATGTGTGTTTACTTCCCCTTTAAGTGTAATCAAGGTAGTTGTCACCACGGCTTCGCTTTGAGCTTTTTTCTTCCTGCTGTTTTAAAACCCATCATTCTACTGTGAATCATTGAAACACATGATTGAGCATTTGTCATGCCTGCCGAACAAGCTCCCAACATCAGCTTAGAACGACTCAATGATCATTGGGTACTCATTTCGTATATCCGCTCTTAACTCTCCTTGTTTGGGGTGATGCGCGCTGCGGAGCTTAGTGCTGTATCCTGGTGCTTAACACTTGGAGTAAGCTGTATCGTGTTAGGACTTAAGCAAGTCTAATCTAAGCCACTCGCACTTTGTGAAATTGAGCGAAACTAAAGTAGGAAAAGTTCAGCTAAGCGATCAGTGTGAGAAGCATGATGTCTTCCAGGGTATAGCCCGGGAAAGGAAAACTCTACCTGCTGAAGTGGTTAGGTTGAGTACAGTCTCATTCACAGAGGAAGTTAGAAAACTGCATTTGTATGCATCTGTAGAGGAAAAAGTGGCAAGCCTTTATATAGAACAGAGGGGTGCTGGGCTGCTTAAAAAAAGTATTGCACAAGGATTGGATAGCGAGTCAACCAACCCAAACCTGAACTTGTGTGACGCTGTGGTTACTCCCCACAGTCACCTACAAGTGAATTAACCAATCAACTGATCAAGGACAATTGGTAAACTCATACCCTTCGGGCGAAAGAAAAAGTTTCCTGGCTGTTCAAGTTCATTGCGCCTGGACGTTTTGTGTTGTTTGGAAGGATTTGTACTGAAGTGTTGCAACTAAGGCTGATTGAGGTTGACAATAGACTCTGAGAAGGAATAAGTATTCGGCCAACAAGTAGCCCAGACTCTCAGTGACTACAATGACACGTCTTTATTGGATCCGGTGAGGCTGTACAGCAGAAGTTTAAATCTTGGCAAGGATTTCTGTGGTTTGCTCTAATCCTTTTAAGGAAGTCTTGACAGAAGAATTGACAAAGCAAGTACTTCTATGTTAAAAGTTCTTGAAGGTACAAGTTAACAATTTCTGGCAGCAGTTGTGGAAACACTTGCATGAGCTTTTGAGGAAGGAAAGAGAAAATCGGTTTGTGAAGTTGTGTGATGTTTCAGCCTGTCACGCTGCCTATAAGTCAGCGTCACAGAGGGGCGTCCGCTGTTGACAAGTTTGACTCATAAGGCCATTGCTGCATTGCAACACCATAATTTTTTTAGAAGTGGCCGTGTCGTGTTGTGGAGAGCAGGGGAAACATAACCCTAGTGCGATTTTTTTGCCGAGGATAAGATAAAAGCCGCTGTTTTCATCGTCGATTTGCTTCTGTAATAATATTCAAGTGCTGATGTCCATCCATGAGTAATGTTTTCATACGGAGGGTCATTGAGAATTCTTCAAGAAAGTTATTTGCGGCAAAGACTTGTGCTAGTCTCTTTAATGTAAATGCACCGTGACCATCTACTTGTGAGTTACTGAAGGTTAATCGGGGTGTACTTGGATACTTTTTTTTTTAAAGATATGCACAGATGCTACAAGGATTACTGCAGGAATTTGACATTGACTCTCGGATTCCATACCTCTGATTCCAGTGCTGTTGCGAATTGGTAACAGTGTACTATTTTTGTCCGAAACCTCCTCTAAAGAAATATTCAGAAAGTGTTGAAGTACTTGGTGTGGAACCAACCTTCTTTCTGCTTGGGGAAACTCATTGTGCAGTTTGTGAGAAAACTTTGTATTGGTCAACGATCCGTACTTGGATTGGAATTTACAGCGAAATTGACCTCATCTATGTGTACACATATTGAAACCTATATTATATCGACACATGTATTTGCAATTGGTCAACTTTTCTTCGGATGGTCTGGAGTTCGTCTGAAAAGAAAGCTCCATGTGTGTGTTGACCTTTGTGTGTAATCACATTAGGATTCTGATGTGACATGTAATTGGTTGCAAGCAGACAATTTTGTATTTATCTTTGGAGTTATTTGAGCGGAAGGGTACTCCTGACTGGTCGAGAATTACTGTTTCTACAAACGTTTACTTTGATACATAAGTACAGCATCAAGCTAAAACATCCCATCAGTGGTCGTCCGTAGAAGCTCTACCCTCTAATTGCTGTCATCAGTCATGGGAGATTCACGTGCCACCAGCATGATCGGGAGACGGTCTTCCTCATCTTCCGCCCGAGAGTTGGTCTCCAGCATGAAGCAGAATGACCTCTGGAGCACTCAGTCTGAGATGATTTATGTAAGTGTGATCAGTCCGCTAACCCCTGTAATGGTGTGAATGTCTCTCAGTGCCAAGCTGTGCCCTGGCCACCGCACCCCCCCCCCCCCCCCCCCCCCCACTCACCCTGGAGACATAAACACAAATGTATTTTCAGAATGTTGTTTACAACTCGTTCGGATTACATCTAGGCATACTTTGAAATGGAATCAGCGTGTACTGAATCCTCTGTGTGTAATAGTTAGTATTGGGTATCTTCAGTTGGAGTTTCTTGCTCTCAGAATTTTTTTTAGAATAAGAGTACAGACATTTTCAAGAGTATTTTTGTTATGTTGAAAGTCCTGCATGATAACACATGCAGAATGTACACCGTAGCACCTTGTAAATCCTTATAAGGTGCTAAAGAATTGGGTCTCATAATTCATCACTGCAATAACCTATCTTTCTGAAAGTTTGTATACTCAGCGCCTTGAGTACCTTGTTTGGTAGGTATGTGCATTTTATAGGCCCTGTACGACTTTGATATTATTATTATTAGTATTATTTGTTAAATGTACACAGCTACTGACAAGTGGTGACTTTTTCTCTGCACAGATTAAGGTTTTATAAAAGTGACTAAGGAGTCAACAAAGTTGGGTTCGACTCATCAATGTCTTGAGGTCAAGTGTAATTGTTTTTAGAGGTCAAATGTAAAAGGTCATAAGATTATTGCCTTCATGAAGCTTTCTGGGTCAGGTTAAACTCAAATTGATAAGTTTCCAGAAAATCGTAAAAAAAATTAATCACCAGGAAACGTTAAAAGATTGAGTCACTTTGACCAGCCGGATGGTTAGGGATAGTCTGAACAAAGCGTTAAAGAGTGACCAACTAATCGGCAGGAAAAACTTCTGTTATTGAACATGTGAGAAACACTCTTACATCTTGCCATCGTTCTAGATTATAAGTGTTTTTCTGTGGTTGCCGCTGATTTCTTGCCCGAGGCAACGTCGTGCGTTTGGAAGGTGGGTGGGAGGAGGGTATTTTGTTGGTTAGAAACTGATGTAGATGAGGATAAGAATCGATGCACACATGTGCCGAGCATACAGACTTATTTTTGTTTAAAGATTCATGTTGTGATGGGGGTATTGATTTCAACCTCCACATTGCTCCCTAATTGCCAATTATTTATACTGGGGCATTCATGGGAAGCAGTTTGTCAATGCTGTTTATTGTAAGTAAAACAACCTTACATGCAAAATTACATAAAATTTCAGTAATAGGGTCAATCTTGGCATTCAGCTTCAAACTTGACACTTCATTCTCAGATAGTCTTAATATTAACGGGCATCCTAATGAGAGAACTGTAAAATGTTCTTCTTGAACATTTTTATGCTTAGGAACTTTTGATGCTTAAAAGCAACTCTATGCAGTTGAGCCTACATGTACATGTAGGTCTGGAATTCTTCTGTTCTTGCCTATGTGTATGAACAGAACATCACAACTATAAAAGAATGAAATAAATAAAAAAAAATTATTGAATCTTCAAACTTTCTTGAAAGAGTTAGAGCAGTCGCGAAAGGGAGAAAGATATTATCCACATTGTGTCAAAATCTGTAGTTTTGTATGTCTGATGATGCACCTTCTGTAACATCTTGGAGGTTCCGGGTCTACATTAAGGGGACTCTAGGCCAGCCAGCCATTTTTTTATGAGTATCCACATTCATCAAACCTCATTCCTTCTCAACTCCTTGGCCACAGACCATGCAGCTTTAGACTAAAGTTCTCCATATTCCATTAAGGTACTTGGCAGGTTATCGATTGGATTCCTCTCGTCAAAACACACGTGAGAAAACAGAAGGTGCCTTTTTAACTTCTTAAAGAGCAAGCCTCTCTCAACAGCCAAGCGTTTGGTAACACCTTTTACCAGAAGTTCACAGCGTCGGCTTAATCATACTGTGTAATTAACTTAAAGGCCTAACCCTTTGACCTGTTAAACAGGAATGAGTCACAAGGTGGACCAAGTTGAAGTAATCTTGATTTGTTTTATTCATTTGCTTATTTCCGTTTTGTCCTGCCTTTGGGGGGAAATTCCCTGCTGGCCCGATCGGTAAAAACGTGACCAGATGCTTGTTCCTTCGCTGGGTATATCAATTTTAATTAGAAATTAAAATGCCATTACATCGCTGATGTGGATGCAGTGCCGTAGGCTGCAGTATTGTATTGCACTGTCTGGTACTCTGGTCATGCTACCGGTACATCTACACGTATGTGGAATGAGATGGGGGAGGGGAGGATCTATGCTGTGTAGAAGTGGGGAGGCAGATGGTTCAAATTTTTGTCAGGGATAAACACTAATTACTTCTTCCTCCCAATTGTGTTTGAATTTCCTGAAGAGAAAGGTTAAATGTTGTTTAAAAACTATTTACACGTGGAGTTGGCATCACACAAAACAGAGGGTAATAGTTTGCATGCAGCTTGCAGAGACCTGTGCCAAATTTCATAGAACTGCTTTTAAAACGCAACCAGTCACTAGCAAGCCTGATACTTCATATGCCCCTGGTCATGGCCTTAGTGCCCTTGAAATGCTCCAGTAGAAATTTACAATTTGCTCATAGGGTGCCCTTTACCAAGGAGAAAAAATGCCTTGGTGCCCTTTGCCTTTTTAAACACTAGCAAACAGGCCTGAACTAGGCACATTCTTACAAGTATGTGGTTACCAGTCAAAAAACTGCTCACATGTAAGTCCTTGTTATTGAGTTTCTTGTCTTTTAATTGATGTGTTCAGTTCAATCTCATTTTGGTTTTTCTTAACAAAAAAGACATACATGTAGACGAAAACAAGTCTTACAACTTAAAACATTTCAAATCGTGACTCTGACTTTTTTCTTCTGATGTAATCATGTCTGGATCGGGATAGACTGAAAGACAAATAGCCCTTTCTTGGCCAGGCGCTTAACTGCTTTAGCTTTGAAGTCTCGATCCATACACATTGGTTTACCGAGTCGAGTTGAAAATATTCCCCATCGGCAATCAGCCCTTACAAAAGCAATTCAATATTTGGATAACATAAAGCGGTTTTTCCCCCCTACATGTTTTTCTTGACCACAAAAAAGAACAAAATTAATAAAACCGATGAAATTTTCGAGATTATATGACTCCTTAGGTGTTTTGATTTGATAAGATTTAAAGATTTGCTTCGTTGAAGTTTTTACCAAAATTGAAAAAAGGGAGATGAGGTTT
This sequence comes from Asterias amurensis, assembly GCF_032118995.1. NCBI lineage: Eukaryota > Metazoa > Echinodermata > Asteroidea > Forcipulatida > Asteriidae > Asterias > Asterias amurensis. The sequence continues at coordinate 4,589,539 of NC_092662.1, read as the reverse complement.
GGATTAAGGCAATACACGTTTTGCAGAAAGCAAACGCTCATTCAGTTTATTGGCTTTTTAAAGATACAGTACTGCAGCGAAAATGGATTTGCCTTTTTTTTTGTAAAGAGAACAGAATTGCCTTTTAATATTTTCACAAATATGGAGCAAGTAAATTACACAAGTTGTACATGCTTGTAATGTGCTATGGTACACACACGTATAGTGAACTTACTGTATGGACAAAGTTTTGTCTCCCTTGTTTGAACAAATGATAAATTTAAAAGCAGTGGCTATTAAAGTCAAGTTTTTAAATAGTCTTTCTCTGTGTTTGGGTTTTAAAAATTCTTGTCTTGCAGCGCAAGCCTCCCTCCAATTTCGTTGGACCCACAGATCTAACCAAGGTGAAAATTGAGGTCAAATTACGGAGTCGGTAGACGGCGTTGATTAATTCGCTCTCTTAATTTTTGTCTCCACAGTATATCGGCACGCTTGATGTCCCTCGACCCAGCAGTCGAATGGAAATTGTTACCGCCATGCGGAGAATAAGGGTAAGTTTCTCTTTTTTTTTCTTAGTTAAAGAAAAAAAAAACTCAACCTAGAAGCGATGACGGGGGCAGCTAAAGTGTAATTGGGTTTGATTTCTGAAAGGATGCCGGGTTGGGGAAGTACTCGCGGATTCCACACAGGAGTTATTCTCCTGGTGGGAGTTTTTAAAACTGTGCCTCAAATACGAAGTATGGTCGGTTTGTTTGAGGCAAACAGCAGACTTTTAGGGAATTGGGTTAGACCCATCTTGAGGGATCGAGACCCATCAAGAAGATTGTCTTTACTCTGGCCGGTTGACTGTGCTTGAGTTACAATACCCTGATGCATCTTCGCACTATGAAGGTTTTCAAAATTAAAACAAAGTTTTAGCATTTGAAGTGCATTCGTCACAGCCAATCCAACCATAAATGGCAATATTTTGGTTCTGTTAAGCTGACAATATTTTAAAGAAACAAAGCAGACTTGACCCTGCTTACCTCTGGATGTTGGACCAATTGAGCTATACGTGTACCGAGAGGCAGTCTCTTTTTGTATGATTGTAGATCATTCCCTTTTAGCACTTTGATATTATAAAGAAAAAACCCCACAATTTATCGCAAACCAAACCAAACCAACGAAGGTACACAGACACTACTTTGGCTTATTCCATGGTTTTTCCCGATCTGCAATGAATGAACAATTCATTATAACTTGATTATGAAAAAAAGAAAATCTAAAACAGAAGCATTTATTTAAAACACCTTACTCATTTGCATGTGAGAGACAAATCAGCAAAAAAACTTGAAGTAATTAACGACCCCTGCCAGAAATGTGACACAAACAAGAAACTTTCATCCTATGTTTTCCCTCATCATCCATCTCACGGTGAACGCCCACTAAAAATGATAACAGCTGTCAAGAAGCTAAAAATAACAAGTTTATTCCGATCTCATAGATAGCGCAAATAATCCCGGCAGCTGCTTATTATAGAGGTGTGAGCAAAGAGTGTGAAATCTGCTGTTAATTGCAACATGAATGTTACTTTCACTTTGTGGTGACTCATTGGCATGTGGTTTATGTACACGGAAAAGGTGGACCATGGAACAGGAAAGCCCCACAGCATCTTTCTTTGGGTCGGCCAAGATGGTCGTTTTAGATCTGTTGGCCTTTTGGCTGTGTCAGGCAGAAATGAAATTTTTCCAGATTTGCTGGGGTTTTTACAAAATGTTGTTTTGTCTTTAGATGTTTGTTTTACAAAGAGTTTCTTAAAATGAATTGGCACAACTTGATTTGTTGGACTTTATGTTCCAGTGATCGATTGATATTTCAAAGGTAACACCAAAATTCAAATCCAGTTTGAGTTAATTTGTCTTTGTTCACCGTGAAATTTAATTGAATTTAGCTGTTATTTAAGATGAACCGCTTACTCAATGGAATGCACTGGTCTCCTGATGGTCCTAGCCTAAAAGCGAAAGTAGAGTATGGTTGTGTCAAGTTCTATGTCAAACTCTATACACCTTTTACATGTATGTGGCGTGTGTGCTGTGCTAAGTTCCATCATGTTACAACATGAGCACATTGGTATTGATCAAGGCCAGTTATTGATTCAAATTTACTTACATTTGCATGCTTACAAAGGTGTAGTACATCATTAATTTAAGAAGAATGAATTCATTCCCATCGTCTAGTCTTCAATTAACGCACTGAGGTTTTTGAGGCAGTAATATGGGTATAGTAAGGTGTTCAGTAAATGTAAGGGGCAGATACATGTGGAGTAGAGGACATATTTGGGGGGGGGGGTTACTGTACCTTTATGATACAACCAATGGAATTTGGCACACATCCGGTATAATGTTGTAAGAAAGATTTTTGGCTATTAGGGCCTTTGCAGAATTTTAGGGCCTTTAATTTTGGAAAAATATATTGAGCAATTTTTCAAAATTTTCAAAATGGCTACGATTGTGTGCTTCACAACCTATGTTGGTGTACAAAGGACAAATCTGTGAATGCTCGTTTTTTTCCGTCTTACCAACGTTCTGCACAGCTTAAGACATATTCTGACTGCAAGAAAGTGACAGACAAGATTAAACGTTTGCAAATAATGCCCAGCGATTATCATTTTCCGAGGCACTTGTCATAACGCTTCTTTCATTACTGCTTCCTTCACATGGCTGCCACTTTCAATTAAACCCGCTATCTCAAAGACAGACAGTCTGTAGGGTGGGGGGGGGGGGGTCATCTGAAAATCTGAGAAACTGGGGAGAGAGGCAAAAAATAAAACTACCGGAAATTACCGCTATCATCCATCGATGCACGCCAAATGCCATCCCTGGCCCTCAAGGCTTTTGTCAGATATTATCTGTTTGCTATGCGAAACTGACGACGTTCCACCAAAATAATTATTAATATGAGCCCTGAACTGCCTGGCAGTGCAAAATGTGGCTGGATTGCATTTCAACCTATAGCTAGACTAAAATTCTTAAGGCCGAGTTATAGTTTGTAGTGCGATGATCGTGATGGTCGGGCGATGAAAATCTTGACACACAATCATAAAAAGACACAGTTTTTAAGCCTCAGCGATGACTATAAACTGTGTTTTTTTTAGGATCGCGCAGCAAGATTTCCATCGCACAACCATTGCGCGACTGACTAAACCGGCCCTTATTGGGAAATATATTGTATACCTGTATGATGTTCACTTTCTCATGTGTCCAATGCAGTATCTTGCCGGTCACGAAATGCCATGGAATGCACAAAGTACCCTTAAAAAGGGGAATACAAGATGACCTGACCTGTCCTTAATGTATTTTCTTGACGTCTTTCGACCACCTTAATGTTTTATTTTTTATTTTGTCCACTTTATAATTAACAAGTATCATAAGACATGCTCTCGTCTGCAATAAAAAAAAATTCCACACTTGGAATTGTTGTTAAAACACAGGCAAGGAATTTCATCTTTGAGAGAGCAAGGCAGTTTTCATTTTGCGAAGGACACTTTAATTGAAAAACCTTTATGTCTATGGGAAACTTTTGAAAGTGCACCAAGACCAGGGGCAATTGAGGACGTGGCCTTCGTGTTATTACAGGACCGGACACACATGTAATGTTTGTTCAATTATACAAGTGGTTGATTATGAGCTGTGTGTGTGTGCATAATATTAGGTCAGCAAATACAAATGATTGCACTGTAAACTTTATTTGGATATATTTTTTATAATATACAAACAATGTGTGTTTTTTTTTTTTATATCATCGTATTTTGATTCAAAGGTCAAGTTCTTTTGATGATGGAAATAGTACAAATTGCGGACCGTTCAATTAGTTTTGTCTGTTTTGATAGATGCATGATTGTTGTGTTACCGCAAATCTGACTAGATTGTACATTTATCTCCAACATGCAAAGACTTCAAGTCCTGACTAGATTGTTACTCTGTTGTGCAAAATGTCAAACCCTACCGAAATATAAAAGCAAGGGATTTGAATGGGCAAACGCAGACTGCACTTACGTAGGGAACCCACACCATTGCAATTCCAACTGGTCCAACAGAGGTGAGAGTAGGGGAAAAGACAATAAAAGGCAACTGGAATGCTGAACAGTTCAATGTCAAGTCCAAAGGATAAAGCATTTGTGGTCAAGTGTTCTTGCTCAAGGTCTCAAGTGCCATTACCGAACCGGAACCCACACTCTGGCAACCCAGAACTTGAGTCCTGTGCACCAGACCATTCGGCCATGGCACAACCGACTATTTCGTACATGTAGCTGGGTACAAGTTCTTGCTCAAATAGTTTTTAGCCATCCTTAGTAAAACTATGACCTAAACCTGAACCAAACACTCCGACAGCACACCAGAAATTGAGTCAGGTACACTTGACTGCTCATGCGTGGCAGGCCTCCATGTAGTATACACTTAACATGTAGTAAGTACAAACACTGGGATTTGTTGAACAAATTTAACAGTTTAAAATAAAAACAACCTTTGATAACTTGCCTATTAAGAAAAGAAAAAGTAGTTTTCAGAGAGGAATTTCGCTTGTTTCTTTTTGTACCTATATTGAGAGGTTATTTTATTCATTTATGAATTTATTTTTAATATGAGATATTGCCTATTAACATCTCAAGGCAGGTAGGACGACCACTGCAAGGTGAGGGCTACGCATAACTGGTTCGGGCTGTTGATCCAAAATCAAAGTTGCCTGGCCGTGCATTTTAAAATAGTAGCAATTAAACACAATGTATTTAAACTGGTGGCATTTCAGATGAATTTGTTTTACTCTGAATTGCTGGTACAAGCTATCAAATTAATTTTCTTATGGTGAAATATTAATTTTAGAAAAATATACTGTTGAGGGGATTTTTTCTGTATCTTCTTCAGGGGCACATGATTCTACAAACCAAATCTAATATAGTTGGCATCTTGTGTGAAGCGAGAACACTAATAATAACTTGTCCGGACTTTTTGGGAAAGGTTAGTCTGGGAAACAGAGTTTTTTCGCAAGCTGTTCAAACTAAATTTCCTACCGTCGTCGGATGAAAGTTCCCCAAACCTGTTTTCTTACTGCATTTACAAAACACCACTACATCCAAGAAGTTTCTCAAAGGCACTGCACATAAAAAAGTAGAACACCAAACATTAATGAAAGCAAAACAAAGACAAGAAAGAAAAAACTGGGCAATTTACAGTGCACTTTTTTTTTTACTATGAGGCTGCACGCTCTGTTGTAAACTCTTTTCACTTTTTTCCTCCCAAGAGTGTCAGCACTTCTCCTTGTAGACCCAAATCGATGGTTTACTTCATGCATCGTTGCATCACTGTCTGTCTGCTTCTCCCATCCCCCACTCTATTTCTCTCTCTTTCTTAATATCTCACTCTCAAATGGCACAACCTGAGGGCTGCCCCTGTACTTTTGCCCAGACACAATAAAAAAATAAAAAAATAATGTTTATTTTGTTAATTTAAGAAGTTATCCAATTCACATGAAGTGTTTTTTAAAGACAGTGTACACTATTGGTAATTGTCAAAGATCAGTCTTCTCACTTGGTGTATCTCATCATATGCATAAAATAACAAACCTGTGAAAATTGGTCATTGGTCAAAATCGGTCGTTGCAGTTGCAAGATAACTATGAAAGAAAAAAACACCCTTGTCACACGAAGTTGTGTGCGTTTAAGTGGTTGATTTTGAGACCTCAAGTTCTAAACTTGAGGTCTCGAAATCAAATTCGTGGAAAATTACTCCTTTCTCCAAAACTAGGTCACTTCAGAGGGAGCTGTTTCTCCCATTGTTTTATACCTTCATTCTTCACCATTACTCGTTACAAAGTAAGGTTTTATGCCAATAATTATTTTGAGTAATTACCAATAGTGTCCACTGCCTTTAAGCGTAATTCTTGTTTTTGTTCAAAAAGAAAATATTGCCTGTAGGAAACTGTTACGGGTTTGGACAGAAAGCGATTTTTAATTTAATTCAATTTTTCAAACTGCAGACAAAAGCATCAACAATGTAAAAGATGCCCAGGGGCTGATATTCCTGAGGTTTAAATTTGAAGGACGTGGATACAAATGTAGATATGGTTCACACTTTTTGTTTGTGGTTGAGTTGGTTGAGTTTGCTTTGTGTCTTAGAGAAATTCAAACACAGACTGTGAAAGACTTAAAGTTGGATGTGAAGACAAAGTACTACTGTTTCAGTATTCTCCCTAGCTCAGACACCTGAGGAGCAGTCAAAATTAGAGGTAAAAAAATGGCCGTAACAAATCCATGTGCTTTGATTATCGTCATCATATTACCTCTTAGATGGCCGCTGGATGATGTCAAAACCATAGAAATAGAACCCGGAGAACGCTGAGCTCGACCACCCTCTGTGTCAGCTGTGGATGCGGCGTATCAATACCGCGCACTACGCGCGTATGGCAAAATTATCATCGTGTGACATGCGCGTATGGCAAAATGGCAAGATGTCAGCGCACATAGACCATTTCTAGTGTTTTCATTGGTCAATGATGATGTCATTGTATGGCAACATTGTATGGCAAAATATTTTGCCATACACGCGTTACGAAAATGGCATAAAAATGGTCTCACAACAAAACCGCACGCACAATGAGACACTCAGAGTTTTCCGGGTTCTATTTCTATGGTCAAAACAGATCTATGGATGTGGGTTACAGGGATTCCTTTCCTCATCAGAAAATAACATACACAAAATAATACTCTCCTCCTTAGCTCGGCCACCATCTTGGATATAATTTCGTTCTCAAGGATTCCAACCTCCAACCCCCGGTAGAATCTTCATCTTCAATTCAAATCAAGCTCTTGCAAATTCGGCCCTGGGAGGCAACGCAAATATTGATACAAAAAATATAGATTGTTTTTTTATGAAGATTTGTCGCTACTAGTAATGTACATGATTTACGGTGTAGGTATACAGTTTCTGTGTTGACGTAAAGTCTGTGTGGTCGTGCACATTGTAGCGTGCAGTTTGCTGGAAATACTAATTAATTTCTACAGTCTGAATCCATTATGTTGGAGAGTGAATCTGACCATTGCAGCAACTAGTAATTATGGTTGTTAATGTTGTTATTACAGTTGGCTGTTGTCGAATTTGGATTGAATTTGGAAAATGATGGCAGAGCGCTGGAGATATTCTTTTGTACAGACCGTAATTCAAACATTTATCACCATGTCAAGTCAGGCAGTTCTTGGAAATGCTGGAATGGCAAAGTTAGTAAGAGCTCATGGAAAGTGCAGGGAGTTTATTATTGTGCGTGTTCATACTTAAAGTTACTAGGCATTCTTTACTTACACAGTTAGCACAGAAATTCAGGGCCCTGTAAGCAAAGAATGGTGATCCCAGGTGCAGAGTTTGGCAGTTTAAGCATAGCATAACTTTCATAAAGCTGTTAAGCAGAAAATATTGCTCAGCACTTGATTCTGATAAGCAAAAATTTAGTGGGGTATTATAAACTGAATGTAGTTTCAGCTGTTGAACTATTTCTGTTAGGCAATAATTGTCTGTGCTTAGCAAGTGTTCTGTGCTTACAGGCTTTATGACATTGGGCGCAGAGTCTATTCTTGTACTTGGAGTAAAGGTACTTCTTAGCACATTGACCTCGTTCCGCTACCCTCCTCCCCCTTTCAAACACATAGTCCAAATCTTTCATGAAGGCACAGGGAGTCATTGCCAACAGTAAAAGCCCCGGCTTACTGGGAGGATTTTCCGAGTAGAGTTGTCTCTATTTAGAAGCATGACTAAGTAGAGACATAAAAACCTGCCAACAAATTGGAATATCCTCATGTTATGTGTGGCCAAATAAGGTGAAGGACAGGAATAGAAGCGACCTACATTCAGCCCTGTATGCTTCATTTTTGAAAGGGCAAGGGCACCATGGCATTTTCTCTTTAGTGAAGGGCACCCAATGAGCAAATTGTTAACTTCTACTGGAGCATTTCAAGGGCACCAAGGCAATGACCAAAGGGCATGGAGGCAATCGCCTTCCTTGCCTCCGTCACTCCGTGAAATATCAGGCCTGTACACTCACTTCTGGCCAGGTGTTTTTGGTGACCTTTGATCTTTGACATTCATTTGAGAAGATGGAATGATTTTCATTTGTGGTTGTCATTGGGTTTGCGCTTGGTTGATGTTGCTTTGATTCGTGACGCCCCTCATGAAAATCAGGCAGTTCTTGGAAAATAGTGAAATAGCATTAAAGGTGAAGTCGACCAGACACCAGCCTCGATCTCACTTTGATGTGCGATGCTAGTTTTTGTGTTAGTCGAGTGCAACATTGCAACATTGACTGGTCCATATATTTGTCTGATACAGATATCTCTTCTTCAGTAATTCATGTAGCGATATTGACTACTATGTTTAAAACAAAACAAAATATGCCAATCAAATGTTCTCAAGCAGTGCTCTTTACCAAGTAGAATTTATGGCCCTAAATTTTTGGATTAATTACCGAAGGTATGTATACCCTTCCTTTAATACACAAATAAAAACACATTAACCAGAACATTTCTTTGAAAAGATGCATGAACCCATAAGCCCCTTTTGCTCGATTTGATCAGATTCCCTTAATTAATATCACCCCCCCCCCCCCCCCCGTCTACTTTTTAATAATAATTTCATTTTGTCCAATTCCATAAAACTCAGCACTATGTTAACCATGAAATTGCATTTCACGCAGCCTTAAGTACAGAGGGTCCTTGATGAAAATTTGCCTGATGCCCGGCCGTCAAGCACATACGCGAACATGGACATCAGTCCTCAAAATATCCCGTCATTTAATTTGAGCGTTCAATTTGTTTGGCAAATCCATTTACGGGAGGAGTTCATAATGCGTTTTCAACATGTTTCATCAGATAAACATGTTTGGGGTTTTTTTGCCTTTTTTTTTTTCTTCTTCTGCAATCGTCTGGGGGGACGTGTTGGGATGTGAGATGTGTGTATGAATGGAAAATATTTCATCCAAATGGAATTCAGTGTGACATTTGACATTGTTGATCGTATTGGTGCACTACATGTGCATCCTGTACAAGCGATCACGGAAGGGAAAAAACAAAACAACTTGCAGGTGCCCGAGACTGGACAGGCAATGGTGATAATTACGAAAAAGTACAAGACTGTTTTTTTATTTGTTGATGTTGTTTTTAACGGCAGTGGACACTATTGGTAATTACTCAAAATAATTATTAGCGTAAAACCTTTCTTGGTGACAAGTAATGGGGAGAGGTTGATGGTACAAAACATTGTGAGAAACGGCTCCCTCTGTAGTGCCATAGTTTTCGAGAAAGAAGTAATTTTCCACAAATTTGATTTTGAGACCTCAAGTTTAGAACTTGAGGTCTCGAAATCAAGTATCTAAATGCACACAACTTCATGTGACAAGGGTATTTTTTCTTTCATTATTATCTCGCAAGTTCGATGACCGATTGAGTTTAAATTTTCACAGGTTTGTTATTTTAGGCATATATATATGTTGAAATACACCAACTGTGAAGGCTAGTCTTTGACAATTACCAATAGTGTCCACTGCCTTTAAACTGTGCAGCAAATAGCAGATTCATAACAAATGTGCAGACAAAGTTTATATATTCAAAATATATCAACACTCATTATGGTTAACAACACTCAACACTTTCCTGAACAGAGGTACATGAACATTATAGAAATCATTTAGTTAAACAATATTACATAAAACCACTCTATTTTTCGGACTTGTTCTCTTCTCTTCCTATAAGTATAATCCAAATGTTCACAGTTTTTTTTTAATACTACAGGAGGCATTTCAAATGAATGTTATTCCGTCCCAAGAGAGAAAACACCCAAACAATACCCCCATGTACCAACACCGAAATATACACTCATCACCTGCCCACATTATAATGCAACAACCACAACTTAACCTGGAATCATAGTACCCAAACACCCCCAAAAATAACAATTTTCCTTCCAACCTCCACAAATCACAACCTGTGTGTAAACAACTGGGGTGGAATTTGTGGGTCAATTGCTCAGCATGGTGTACACACGGGAACATTCTTGTCCTCATCGGGTTACCGGTGGTCAATAGGTGGTCCCCCCCTCAGGGAAGTCCCTGGACTGCCACAAACCAGTTAGCATGACAAATGAGGATAGACTTTTTGAATCACCTGCAAGACTTTTCAGAAGGAAAGTGGCAGGATATGAGTTGAGTGTGAAAAAAGTTTATAATCCCCAGTCTTAGTTTAGAGCCATAGGGTGGGGGGGGGGGGTAGCGGGTATTTCAGGGGTGTAGCAGGTTCTGGTCTTTCTTTGTCTTTCCGTTGGGCCGAGGTGAGTGAACCAGTTACAGTTTACAATGGACTGCAGTAGGCCAGTTAACTCATGACCAGAGAAGTCTTCTTATAAAATATCTTGAACAGAAACAAATTGTGTTCGTGTATTATTGACTTTGATGTCAAGGCTCATATTATTGAATCTTGAGTCTTATAAATGTATCTCAATTCTATTGAGTAAACGAAGATACATGGAATGAGGGCCTTCTTAATATGTACCCATAACGACAAATGAGATAATTCTTTAAGACAAAAACATGTTAAGAAGTATACTAGAAGTTTTTCTCATTTTGATTCTGGTCAAATATTTCTATATTTGGTCTTTATTCGCCCCCCCCCCCCCCACCTTCCCACAAATGCATCGCTTTAATAAACCAGTGGTAACTACTAATAATAAAATCTATTAAGGACATGACCTTGGCTTTGATGTTCTGATGGTCGAGTGGAAGTCTGGAAGTAGGTCAAGGCAAATGTCAAATCTTGCAGCTGTTAGTGTTCACTATGGATTTTTGGTAGGAGCCACTTTGGGCTGCGTGTGGTCTCTCAAGGGTTAAAGGTTACCAGGTTTCTAATTTGAGAAAATAGAATTAGCTGTTGCAAACAACTTACCAATCAAATGGACCGAGAGTATAAATGCAAAAAATAGTTAATGGCCTGATGTCTTGACCCTAGCAGAGTCTTTCTCGAAGTCTAAATGACAACACAACAAACATGAACAGGTAACTAAGTGAAACATAAGCAGTGAAGTGGAAATACATGAATGGGATTAGAAAGCATACAGAAAAAAGCAGGGGGTAAACAATGAATAGGGTTCTAATTTATTAGGATTTTTCAAATATCAAGATTTTTCACTGGCATTCAGATTTGTGTAAAGTAGGCGAACTGGTAATTACAGAGACATGAGACTCAGCTCCATTGTAGATTTCTGTTTTTGATGATCTTGGCGAGAGGTCTTAGATAACATGTACCAATTAATGTACTATTCTTAGTTCTGAACATCCCCTACAGATAATCCACACTTAAGGTCACACACACCGCAAAGTCAAACAACTTTAGAGTGTATGCATATAAAGACAGCGTGTGGCTTGCTGTAGCTTTTGGGAGTTCAATAAATTTCTTTGCATATTTTGGTCGGTGAATCACTTGGCACGTTTGAAAAATTATGCAGCTCAAAACCAAAAGCCGAATTGCTCGCAAAGATGGCGTATAATTATCAGGCACTATGTATACATCTACGTTTCCTTCTATGTATACTTTTGCTGCACTTGTATAAGACATGCAAAGTGTCAATAAAAAACTGAGAATCTTTGAGAAAGGGAGAGTTGCATCACATAGAGGCATCGATGACTCACTGCTCCTTGCAAAACATCATCTCATTGCAATTGAACATCCCGGATCGTCATTCCTGATACCTGAGAAGCACTCAGGAGGCCAGGGTAGTATCTATCCATCTTCAAAATGCAGGTTTATCACGGAGCATGGGATGTAGAATAGGGGGGGGGGGACACACACCGAGTCTGATATCAAGTTGATGGGTTTTGTATTATAGATAGACCTCTTGGTTTATCAGTAGGTGGTTTTCGTTCATGTAAATGTACATGTATGAGCACGACACATTGCTTTTACTCTGAAATCAATCTCTCGCCCAGGATGTTACTGACTTTTCGATCAAACTTTTCAAAAACTGAGGGGCCTGGCGACGGTCTCAAGAATCCTTAGTACAAAACATAGTAGAGGACCAGGAGGGCACAAAACTGTAAATATAGAAGACATTTGCAGGACAAAGAATTTTATTTTCTTTACCTTTTATTCTTGGTTTCATAACTAGAAACAGATAATGATAATAACTTGATGATAATGCAAGGTCCTTTTGTAAATGTCATACATGTTTACCTTTATGTTCGTGTAATAATAGGCACCATATAATTACTCATGTCCGTTGAGAAGAAGTTTTTTTTTTTTTAGCTGTCTAGGTCGTCTCAGTCCCAAATTAGCTCAAAATATTTCAAATCATTAAATTTGGAAGGATTTCTTTAATTGGGGGCTTCCCGTCTTGTCAGTTACGCACGTGAGTTTGATAATGACGCTTGTTTGGGATGAAACAATGTAGTAATTTGAGTTGGAGTTTTATAGAAAAACGACAAAGCTGTTGTTTTTCTGTCAAACCATTAAAAATGGCCGTAGGGGTTTGAGAACATCCTGTTTTTGTTTTTAGCTGTGACTGAGATAAGGTGATAGATAACAACTCTACCTGTCCAAAACACTTGATATCATTAAAAGATACTTATGTGATACATAATTACTTATAAGGGAATAAAGAGAAATGATGAAGTCTGAAGCAGCTGTTTCAAGGCAGTGGACACTATTTGGTAATTACTCAAAATAATTATCAGCATAAAACCTCACTTGGTAACGAGTAATGGGGAGAGGTTGGTGGTATAATACACTGTGAGAAACGCCTCCCTCTGAAGTGACGTAGTTTTTCGAGAAAGAAGTAATTTTCCACGAATTTGATTTCGAGACCTCAAGTTTAGAATTTTAGGTCTCGAAATCAAGCATCTGAAAGCACTAGTGTGACAAGGGTGTTTTTTTCTTTCGTAGTTATCTCGCAACTCCAACGACCAAACAAGCTCAAATTTTCACCTGTTTGTTATTTTATGCGTCGAGATACACCAAGTGAGAAGACTGGTCTTTGACAATTACCAATAGTGTCCACTGTCTTTAAAACCTGAAAGGGTCTTGGTGGTGGGATAGTGGACCAAAACAAAGGTCTTGGCCACTGCTAGGTCTTGGCCGTGGTAAGTCAAAGGTCTATTATTCCAAGAATCTGCCAATTTTAAAGACTGTGTTTTAAAAATGAGTACTTATAGTTTTCTTTCTACAAATTCATAAGTGACTTTTTGTTATTCATTCTGAGAACTTGCTTTTTTATAAATTTTATATAATTACAAATTATTCCAGAAGTATTCTCATTAGAATTACTGCCATACGGTTGAATTTAAGCAGTGGATTTTAGTTTTGAAGATCGTTTTAAAATTTGACAGGATGTTACTGATCGGTTTGATAAAGTTCGCTCGACACTGAATCTTCTTTTATCGGCAGCGATAAGCAGAATAACCCGTACATAATTTTGCAATAACAAGCCTAGATTTCTCGCTTCAACGCAGGGAACAAGGCCTGAGGAAGTTTCTTTGATCGATTCCTGTGTCCAAGACGAAAAAAATTGCCGGGTTTTGTTCCCCCTGAGGGGGGCTGCGGACATGAGTGACAGAAAAAACTTGAAATGTGTTACATTTGCACCCTTATGAAGTCAAAATGACAGCAGAGGGTGAAGAGGCGACTACTGCGAGAATGATGAGGAAATAAATTGCAGGGTAGTTGTGTAAAATCATCGCCAAACGGTTTTGCTTGTAGCGGTGTAGAGACCGCGACACCTCCTTGACTGCAGCTGCACAAGATTCAGACATTGTTCGCTCGACATGTACCGCTGCAGGGCTTTTTTCTTATTCTAACAAACACTGCACGTGATTTCGTATGCATTGGGTGTGCGGCAGATTCAATTTGTGGTCATAATTGGTCGTGGAAAACAGCTACTCAAACAGTCGTAACTCCATCTTAATTGATTATTGGAAGATAAATTGATGGCGGAATTGATGTTCCAGGCAGACAGTATCCAAAACTCATGAGCTGGAGATAAAAATTCAATTCTGATCTCAAATTTTACATGTAGGCCAAGTACATTGAGAGTTCTACATGCGCTCTAATTCATAAAGCTGTTTAAGCACAAAATGAGTTATAAGCACAATTATGCTTATCAGAATAAGATTACCAATACCAGCCAAAAACATATCATATGTATGTACCATCTCTGTTTGGTACCCTTTTCATTTTTTGCTCAAGGTACTGAATGTTAACAAAATTCTGCTTACCAGCCAAAATACCGTATCACCTGCACCATTTCTGACTGTTATCCTGCTAATTCTTGCTAAGCACAAAATGTGTTAGCAAAATTTTCTGCTTTTAAGCAGCTACTGTATGACATTGGGCACTTGTTATGTCTGAATATAACAACTGCTCTTAGTATATTTTGTCCATTGTTCTGTGTTGCCCATATGGGCTCCTGCATTATGCGCCATTTAATTATTTTTGTTAGTGTCTTGTTATTATACTCTCTAGCGTCCTCTTTTAAATTGGTATATGTAGGATATCGCCCCCCCCCCCAACCCCTTCCCAAGAGAAAGATAATCAACACAGTTGATACAACATGTAATAAATACTTGTGGTTCACTGAACACACAATGGTTTAGGATTGGAAAGCTGACTGATTGTGGTCAGTCTCTTCCTAAGCTGTTCTATTTATAATTAAATTAGAGTATCATGATAGGTCTACCTGATGGGTCAGTAGGGAATTCTGTGGCTAAGGTTGGATTATTATTATTATTAAGAGATCTGAGATTATTTTAAGGGGAACACTCTCTTCAAAGTTCAGTGGCTGTGCCATCAAACTCTATTTTGTTATAATTTTTTTATATTTTGTTATATTATTTACTGCAGTTCCCACTTGAGTTTGATCGCACATTGATCCCCCTTTTTGGGAACGGAAGTGGGTTCAAAAGAACATTGTTTTGCTAGCAAATTGCGAGGTTTGATCGCCCTTTGCGTTCCCACTAGACTTTTGATCGCCCATAATAATCCAAACGGGCGATCAGATCCCGCTTTTATCCTACTCTCGAGGAGGATCAAAATTGCGCGGTCAGATCCTGATCGCCCTCGCGTTCCCACTGGAGCCCGTTTCTCGTTGATCGACCTTTGATCGCCCTTTCGGGTCTTGATCGCCCTTTTCTGAAATTGGGAGATCAATGCGGGGTCCAGTGGGAACGGGGTCCAACTACATGTAGGGTGACTGGGGTAAATGTGGCCCCAGGGTAATTGAGGTCCCTTTGGGTTTAACAGAGCATCTCCCCAGGGTAAACGGTCATGGTGATTCCAGTCTTTGGTATGAAATTTAGAAAGCCATCAATTTGTTTTATTCTACATCTATGTTGTATTGACTACCCATTGATAAAATACTGCCGTTGTTGACTTGCATTGTTTTCTTATGACTGGGATTCGAACCCACACTCTAATGTTTTAAGCATCAGAACTTGTGCTCGGTCACAACACTAAACTACAAGACCGTATTGAATAACCTCTTTGCTGCTATAAAAGTCGCCATTTTGTAGGTCTATCCGTATGCGCGTCCAATTACGTACATCAAAGAAACACACAGCACGCAGCGTTCCCGGTTTAGCACGCTCAAACACTCACACACGCTTGTGCAGACGCCATCTTGTAGGACAAATATTTGAACAGTGACGCTTATTCAATACGGTCGTTAGCTGTTCACAGTAACTACATACACACAATTCACATTTGAGCAGCCATCAATTTATTTTACTCTCAATCTTTAAATGTAGTATTGACTTTGAGGTTTCCATTGATAAAATACTGCCGTTGTTGACTTCTTATGACTGGGATTCGAACCCACATTCTAATGATTCAAGCATCAGAACTTGTGCTCGGTCACGAAACTGTTCACAGTTACTACATTACACACAATTCACATTTGAGCAGCCATCAATTTCTTTTACTCTCAATCTATAAATGTAGTATTGACTTTGAGGTTTCCATTGATAAAATACTGCCGTTGTTGACTTCTTATGACTGGGATTCGAACCCACATTCTAATGATTCAAGCATCAGAACTTGTGCTCGGCCACGAAACTGTTCACAGTTACTACATTACACACAATTCACATTTGAGCAGCCATCAATTTCTTTTACTCTCAATCTATAAATGTAGTATTGACTTTGAGGTTTCCATTGATAAAATACTGCCGTTGTTGACTTCTTATGACTGGGGTTCGAACCCACATTCTAATGATTCAAGCATCAGAACTTGTGCTCGGTCACGAAACTGTTCACAGTTACTACATTACACACAATTCACATTTGAGCAGCCATCAATTTGTTTTATTCTCAATCTATAAATGTAGTATTGACTTTGAAGTACCCATTGATAAAATACTGCCGTTGTTGACTTGTATTGTGTGCTCTATTATGCAAAGGTCGCACTGAGAATGCCACTGAAAACATAAATATTTTATGGTGCATTAGCTATGCATGGAACCGTGTAAAGTTCTGTTATTCTTGGGGATTTAAAAGTCGGAGATTTCATCGTGTGTGTGTGTGCGTGGTGGTATGTTCCCCTGTGCCCTGAAGGATGGTTCGGCAGAAATGAACAGCATGGATACAAGTGTAGTCGACCAGACATAATCTGAAAAATGTGTTTGGCATTCAAATTCAGAATGATTTTCAAGTCTTTTGTGACATTGGGTTTTGATGTGTCTTTTCGTTCTTTGTCCAGAAAACATTTTGTCGAGTTCAGTTGTGATTGAAAAAGTGTAAAGGAAAGTCATGTACCGGTAGAAATGACTTTTCAAACTGTGTTTGTGTAACTTCTTAAAGTTTCATTGTGCCGAGTAGTCAAATTCTGGATCAGTTCAGCTCTTTTGTGACATGGGTTTATGTCCTTTCTTTCTTTGTCCAGAAAACATTTTGTAGAGTTCAACTTTAATAGAAAATAGTGTAAACGGAAGTCATGTACTTACAACTTTTCAACTTGTGTTTTCTTCTTAAGAACCATTATGGAACATTTTTAAAGTGTCAAGTATAATGTAATGTACAAACATGGTGTGTGTTTCAAAGGTTAAATTAAAGCTGTATTATTTAATTGGTTTTTGAAAGACTGAACTTGTTTTCATCAGCTACGTGTAGCTTTAATTAAACACATCATCAAAATAACCTATGGAAATATTAATTGAATCAGGTTTATCCAATCTCTGGAAGTTAGTGGTTGGTTTATTTATGTGAGGATTTAGACTGGTTTGGTTATGTAGGATTCCTTCTGCCTACGGTACAACCCTTCAAAATCAACCCGTGCATTCAAAAAAGCAACCTACGTATGATCCCAAATGCGTTGTGTAGGAACCCTACTGCCTTAGTCCTTTAAAACCAACAAATAGGCGTTATTTAGGATCCCTGCATAAATCCTCCAAATTGTAGGATCACCACTGCCTCAATAAAGTTAACTGGTTGTGTAGGATCCCTACTGCCCTGAATCCTCCAAAATCAACCCATGCGCGTTGTGTAAGGTAAGATCCCTACTGCAGCAACTTTAAAATTAACCCATACATGCATTGTTCAGGACCCTTACTTAACAGACATGCTGTCGATTTCACCAAACTCTTCCTAACTTAATTAGGACTTAGGACGAGTCCCAACCCTGCACTGTAGCATGCAGACCTTATGATTAATCCTAAGTTAGGACGAGTTACTCGTCCTAACTCGAGATAGGATTTATCTAACTCGAGATAGGATTAATCCTAGCGTTTTGTGAAATCGGCTGAAGGGGTGGATTTCACAAAGAGTTAAGACTAGTCTTATCTTGAGTTAGGAAGGGTTACTCAGCCTATCTTTAGGCATCATTTTTTGTATCTCCTAACACTAGTCCTAACTTTTTGTGAAATCAACCCCTGCAGTCCTCTAAAAATCCTACAGCTCCTCAGCTTTCGATAAATTTGAAGGACTTGAGATGGTCAGGGCTTTATCTGACCATACCATGATCTGACCATCCTGACTGGATACATGAGGACATTCCAGACAGATTAATCACACGCAATAGCTGAGAGTAATGAGTTCCCTTATAAACTAAACAAACAAGAGAGGTGTGACCATCATCTTGTTTGTTTTGAACCTTTGAGATTAGGAGTATAAATGTCAGTCTGGTCAGCTATGCACACAGTCTGTACAAAGGATGCTCAATGGTAGTCTGACACTCAGGTTAATCTCCTATTAGTAATAGGCCAATATAATAGTTCTGGTAATCAAACCATGATCAAATTATAGAGCAAGGAACAGTCAAACCATGGTCAAACCAAGGACAAGCCTGAAAAAAGGTGCCTGCTATGTGAACCCTAAACACCTACTCTTCCATGATAGGTGTTCTGGGTTCTTTGCTCTCACCATATCACACGCACCGTCTGTGACTGGTTTCAGGATGAAACGTGCATTTTGCTGAGCAATATTTTCTGCTTAAGCCATTTGTAATCAGATGCATGAAACTGTGCCACTGGTAGGTAAGGACATTGGTCTCCTTTACACTGCTATGTACATCAATATATATTTTGTTTGCGATAACACCATTTGTGTATATATGTAGAACTTGCCAGGTATAGTTTGTTCTTAGAGAACTGTCTTTCTTTATTCTACTAACGTGGAGTAGATTTATCGGATGTTCGGGAGACTTCTCAGTTCTGAAAAGAACTATCCTGCTTTTTAACTACTACCTGGGCGAAAGGTATAGAAAATTTGGTGGGACTACTACTTTAGCTTATAGGACCGTAATTAACTGCAATACCGCGGAGTCAGTAAACGCTTCAACTAGCTCGCTCTAGTCATCGTCAGCAGATGAAGAAATGAGTGGGGTTCCAGTCACACCAATGTGCCCAGGTAGTTGCATTGGCTGTGGGTTGATCGCCAGGTTAACATGCATGGAGCATGCATAGGTAGCCCTTAGCAATAGCTGCAGCGGTATAGCTCCCTCCAATTCGGACATGGTTAGAGGGCCTTCATCAAAATGCTGAACTTGTTGCAGCCACTAGGTCGATCCATACCACAGGTGCAATGTGACACTCGCTGCATGTGCAATGAAATTCCGAAAGCTCATTAGCAGAATTTGATCCCAATTCTGGCCAAATTGCCTTACATGTAACTGTATATCGTGTGACAAAATTCAGCGCCATCCCCTAAGAACCCCCCCCCCCACAACTCCTGAAGAGGGGGTTGGATTTGCAACAGGTCGATGAGTGAGGAGAGATTTTGTTTGGATAAGAAGCTTGGATCCCTCAGGAGGGATGACTCATACAGGAATGGATTCTACCTCGGCGGGGGGACGATGAAGTGAGAAGCATCGGGAGTTTCTATGATCCAGCTAAGAAAAACAAAAATAGGGGGAAAAAAGAGAGTTAAAAAGCTTCACTCTAATAACTAGTGATCTCAAAATAAACAAATGATTCACTTCTGTGTTGTTTTCTTCCTTGAATTTTGTTTTCTTTCTTAAAAACAAACAATTGTGACATGTTGTTGATCCAGAAATGGATATCCCCCCGGAAATATTTAGTTCCGGTCTGAAGTGGCGACATTCGGATAAACTTCCCCACGGAGTGTTCGGTCTGCAGGAGGCCTGCTTTAGGAAGATTGCATAAAATCTGAATTTATTTGCAATGCAGTAAGATGTCTTTGAGTGAATTGTGCACAGGGTGTGCCTTGGATTTAAACAGATCATAATTTGAAATGAAAAAAGAATGTTTACTGATATTTTGTACTGCCTAGACCCCCTTACACATAGGAAACTTATAATAATAATAATAATAACCCGTTTTTATATAGCGCTTTCCACACCCGGAGGGCGTCCCAAAGCGCTTCACAGTATTACCCCTGGTCACTGGGCCTTAAATCACTCCTTAAACCATCTCAGCTCCCTGGTGGGGAGTATACAGCCTTGTGCAACATTAATATGCGCTACTCGGCTAAATCAATCACAAGAACCATCTCTGCCCTCACAGGTACCCATTTACCCCTGGGTGGAGGGAAGCAATTATAGTTAAGTGTATGCTCAGGGACTCGAACCCACACTCTGCTGAACAGAAGCACCAGAGCTTGAGTTCGGTGTTCTTATCCACTCGGCCACGACACCGACCAAATTCAAAGTAACGTACAGCTAGTTTCATGACAGCATACAACATGTACGTAATGGCTCTAACATAGTTTGTGCAATATCCTACAAATACAAGAATTGCCCACGGTCATTTTTTTACCAGCTTATCTGAAGTTTCAGAAGTAAACTGACATGCTATGCATCGATCAGAATAATTACTCTACACCCCAGCGCCAGCCTGAATCTTCACCAACTCCTTTTTAGTAGATTGTTGTTGCCGTCAGCGCAAGATTCCCCGAAAAAAGAAGAAGAAGTAGAAGCAAAATTGGGTCTTGGTCTCAATACATCCATATCTCAGTCTGATGAGGAGTTATTTCAGAGATTCCGGGGCAAGAGCCTTTTGCAAATCTCTGTCTGTGAATGTGTTTTAATTTCACACCCATCAGCCAAAGCGGCGCGTGTAACGTGACGTGGCACTTTTATTAGTAAATGTATTTTGGGATCGTGGGACGTGATCACCAGTAGAACTAGGCAGCTTATCACTAAATAGAGGATTTTGGAAGAACGGGAGTGTAGGAGATGTGGGCGAACACTCTGGTTTATTAAAACTGTGTACAAGCTGCATCTGATAGCGCCCTCGTTTGAAACATTATCCTTCAGCCCACATTAATTTACCATATATGGGGGACAAATCTCCCAATTTCTCGGCACAACCGCATTCACACAGTTGCATTTCATGCCAGGGCTTTCCAAGTTTGACTTTGTCCCAATTGTACAATCACACAATTGACTTTTCCTGAATCAGTTATTTATTATAAATACATTATTCTTAAGTGAAATATTTGTGTTGGTGTTTTCCTTTCAGAATGGCAAGTATATTAACATTCCTCTCAAGTCTAGCACTCGGACTCTATTTATGGTTTACTGAAGGTCATGAGCAACAAGGTGTTTGGGGGCCCAGGGGTTATGAATAGACCCTGCTAACCCAATCAAGCAGAGTTTTTTATGCTGATCAAGAAAAATTGACTTTGACAGGTGAAAGCTGTGATTGATTTGCTTTGGGTTGGTTAAACTTTGGAGGGCAGCTGAGAATGGATTTATTTGTTTATCCCGAGAAAACGGGCTTGTGGATAAAAAGTAACACACCTTTGGTCATTTTGTTTGTTTGTTTAACAAAAATATTTGAACAGAAATCATTTCATTGATTTTTCGGATAAGTCGGTGGTACAGTAAGTTATATTCTTCAATCTAGGTGTTAATTCTAAATTGATATGTGGAGTTTAATTAATTTTTTGAAATGTGGTTGACTTTATAAATTTTGTGAAATTGCAACAGTATCAAAAAGTACTGTTTTCACTTTGTGCAGATCCGACTTGTTGTTCTTGTACATTATATTACATCTCCATCCTACATGTCCTATTGTTTGTGACTGCTTCCCTGTTCATTTTTTGCCAAGCAAAATTTGTTTGCTGAGCAAAATTTGTTTGCTGAGCATCATTTATAACTACTTTATGGAAATGTGTCCAGGGCACCAGGCATGCTCATGAAGATCAAATGGTGTATTGGCTGGTAACCCTTTTCTCATGAGCAGTAATTTTCTATTGCGCCTTCATAATGTATACTGTTTGTGACTGATTCCCTGTTTGTATCTGCTCAGCAGAATTTGTTTGCTTAGCATCATTTTCTGCCGAACAGCTTTATGAAAATGTGTCCAAGGCACCAGTCACACCCATGAAGATCAAATGGTGTCCTGGCTGGTAAACCTTTTATCCTCATGAGCAGTAATTTTAGTAGCAAATATTTCACACCATACAGTTTTATGACCCTATGCCTAGTTCCTCTCTGGACGTTTTTGGTAACTCTGGTCTCATATTCACAAAGGGTCATGACCCCAGTGAGGTTCAAGACCCTAAGATGTCAACCTTCATCTCTCAACACCTCCAGTGTTCTTTAGATGATGTGTCTAATGAAATTGCCTCACATTAGGTTTTAAAATGGTGACCACTCTATCATCCACTCCCACTCTTTGTATGCCTGGTTGACATGTGTGCTTCTAAAAGGCAAAGCGAACGGCACAATTGAGTTTTTTCACCTCTGGAATAAGTCCCTTTTGACATTTCTGTTCGATTTAATTGTCAAGTTTCTCCATTTGGCTGAATTTTATATTCCCAACCCTCAAATTGCCACTAGCCTTTACGCTGTGCACAGTGGCCCAAATTTGACTTTCAAGTTTCAGAAAAATGTATTAGCGTATGCTGTGTTTGTGACATATTTTGTCAATTTTTTTCAGATTTCCGTTTGGCCGAATTTCATATTCCCAACCCTCAAATTGCCATTAGTGTTTTCCCTGTGCACAGTGGCCCAAATTTGACTTTCAAGTTTGAGAAAAATGCAGTAGCGGATGCTGTGTTTGTGACATATTTTAGAAGAAAAAAAAAAATCTTTTGTTTTTCTTGAAAAAAAAAAAAAAGTTTGTTTGAAATTTTCCAAAAGTGTTTTCATTTCCAAATCATCTCTTCTTTAACAAACTTAACAGGGCTATGTATGTTTGTTTTGGAGTAACACCATATATTGTAAACAGATGTTGTTTTTGCCAATAAATGTGTATTTACAGCTTGCCTGTATGTCTTTGAAACATCACCTTTAGTGCAAAGAAGTTTCTTTATAAGCATTTAGAACAACTCCTGTCATAACTGTTTAACTTCAAAATTTTTCCTAATCTGTTGTTTTTGTTTATGTGTATTTAGTAAGAAGTAACTTTGTAAACAATGACCCTTCTAACAATATTTTATCTTCTAAATTCTCCCTACATGAAAATTGTTGTTTCGTTTATGATTATTTGCAACATCACCAGAACATAGTGATGTGAACTTTGAATAACACCTTACTAAATTCTCCCTACTTTGTTGTTGTTTATCTCTTCTACAGTATGAATTCAAAGCCAAGGCAATCAGAAAGAAGAAAGTTATCCTGACCATCTCAGTGGACGGAATCAAAGTCACTCTCCGCAAGAAGAAGAAAAAGGTCAGTGGCAAATAAGATAAATCAATGATAATTACAATCTCAGTTGGTAACATTTCCTTCAGTTTTTGTTTTTTTGAAAAATCGGTTGTTCAGGTTTCCTTCTACTTGTTTTCAAACTCAGCTGTTAAATTTTTCCTTTGGTTTCCCTCTCAAACTGAGTTGTTAACTTTTCCTTCTCCAGTTTTCAAACTCAGTTGTTTACTTTCCTTCTGAAACTCAGTCGTGCAAGTTTCCCATAGTTCCTTCACAAAGTCAAGGGTAAAACTTTCCTTCAGTTGCCTTCACAAACTTTTTACCTAGGAAACATGTACTTACATTCTATAGAGTTAAATGCATTTTATGGAACACTAAAAAGAAGTTTGGGATTTTGGAACACTAGATGGCAGCAGATTTCCAAGGAGGTATATTTCCATTGTTCTAATAATGACATGTGTACATTTCTCAAAGGGGTGGATTTACCCGAAAAACTGCTACCACTAATAAAGTCGTCTATTTCATACAGTTGATGGCAGTTTACTTGCACCACACATAATCCTTTAGGTCCTTTAGCCCAATTACATGTATATAAAGCTGTTATGAACTTTACTTAGCAAAGGAATATCTTGCTTAGCAGAAAGAGGTCACCATCCAACACAAAATGTTTGTGGCTGGTTCCCTGTGAGTTTACGTTTTGTTGAAAATCAGCTAAGCACCTTTCTGCTTTTAATCAACTTTATGAAATGTTGGCTCTGGTTTATGACTCACACACAAGGGGCACTTAGTTTTGGTTAGCCAAACCCTGGGATTTCCTCCCCAAATGTTCCTGGTGCTTGGCAGTGCACCAACACCCAACCAGGTGCCTCTGTGTATCAGAAACTTGTTTGCCTGCCCCGTAAAGACAAGCAAACCCTGGTACCATTGTGCCATACACATTCATTCAAAATAGTGTATGGGTGTTCACCAACTCTTACCTAATTACACAATTAAGTCTTGAACATATGAAATCATGTGACAGATTGAATCATGTGACATATGAACTGTCTCGATAGTCTGAGGAATTCGAATTGAAGTGGTAATTTGTGGTCAAGCACGCCATTGTACTAACAAGATCAAATGTAACATGCAAACGGCTTATTCTATGGTGAACACCATCAGGAATTTTTGGTCACAGCCATGATGATGGTGCTCTTTAAGATTTTTCAATTATTACTCAAGAAAATGTTTACTCCACCGAGGTCTCTGACGATTTGTTCAGATGCAGACATAACTGTCTAGCCTTTACCCACCCCCCCTTCTGCCCTAGTGATGTAGCCCGTGAAATGAGTCTCTTCACAGGGGATGAATGCCTTGGGTAATGATCCAGAATGTTTGAGAGGATTTCTTTTTCTGCCCTAGTTGGTTTGTGTCATTCGTGAAATACTAATCATGGATCGCCTGTAATCAATGTGATCAATTTCAACAAATGTTTTTTTTTTTTTTTTTCCCCCCCATTTTTTTTTTCCTCTTCCACTACTGTACAAATTTGGATTTATTACTAGTTGTGAATCTTTCAGGAATGAATACAACGTTCTAGTTTTGTGGGAGATCATGTTAAGAAATGCTCAACTATCAAAAAGGGATGTAATCGCCTCCCTGGATTGAGTCTTAAGCTTACATTTTAACGAAGAAGACTTTTTGCGGGTACTGTCTGCTTCGTTTAACCATTAAAGAAACTGAGAAAGGATTTCATCGTTTATTTAAAGCGAATCGGCTAATCACCCAAACCTTAGTCCGGCGCACTCAAGCATTCATTTGAAAACCAAGGTGTACAATCTTTTCCAGAAGAAGGAATTGGGTCGAGCAGGGTGCACTTTAAGATTGTGTAGCATCTTGGAGGTGTATGAGTCATCCGTCTTGATGTCATCAAGTGACAGTGAACTGGAAGGCTGTGATTTCAGCCTGGAATAATGAGTGATGCTATGCGCACAGGGTGCACTCTGAATGTCGAGGCCAGTGTCCCTGGAAAGAGTGTGCAAGGGATAGACTTTTTTCTCCCCTCCTCTGTTTGCAGTTGGTCGGGTGTGGTGACTTCTCACTTCACCTAACCTGGTTAAAATCCCGCCTGGGGGACTATAAGCCCTTCCAAAGCAAACAGCCCATCCACCTAAAAAAAAAAAAATTTTTTTAAATAATTGAAATTATAAAATAAAGATAATTTCTGAGTAAATTGAGAGCCTTTTTTCCATTCAAATTTCAAAGGCATGCTGTGGCCCTTTTCGAATCCATGTCCTTGGCTTGGGATTCGGCTTCAGGCTCCGTCTTCTCGTCTGGAGCCCTGATTGCGTACGTAATTGTCAAAACAACCGTGGGGCCAAGCTAGCCCCAGCCGAATCTGGAGCCAAAGCCATTGATTTGAAAAGGTTCTATGTGTTTTTTGTTTGTTTTTTGTATTATGTCTTAATCTTGCCCTCTTTTTTACAATTCCCTCCCTGTTTATTTAATAGATGTTAAATTTGCATCGGTGATAAAAGAATATTAATTTTGGTTTTTACCCAAACATCGATGTGTGTTAGCACTGTATACTTTAGTTACCTGAGTCCTGTGAACAAATATCACAGGCATGTTACTCGGGTGGGATTCGAACCCACAACCCACTGCTCTAGAATTGCAAGGGTCGTGGGTTCGAATCCCACCCGAGTAACATGCCTGTGATATTTGTTCACAGGACTCGGGAAAGTACTGAGTATACAGTGCTAACATACATCGGTGTATGGGTAAAAACCAAAATTAATTAATAAATTAGTTTATTATTTGCTTGGAAGTTCCTGATTAAGGCAATGGGCTTCATAAACTTTGGCTTCTATCCTGTGGTCTAGCGATTTATTTCAAGCTCTGGATATTTGTTGTTTCTTTTCAGAAGAAGTCATGGGATTGGGAAGATGAGAAACTGATGATTATGCAGCATCCTGTTTACAGGTAAGATCATCTGACGTCAAGAACCCATATTTTATTTTCCTGCAAATGCAAGAGGGGCTCCAAGGTCAAATTGAGTGTTGTGATGCGCTCATTTAAAGGCAGTGGACACTATGAAATTAGTCAAAATAAATATTAGCATAAAACCTTACTTGGTAACGAGTAATGGGGAGAGGTTGATAATATAGAATATTGTGAGAAACGGCTCCCTCTGAAGTAACGTAGTTTTTGAGAAAGAAACAATTTTCCACGAATTTGATTTCGAGACCTCAGATTTAGAATTTGAGGTCTTAAAATCGAGCATGTGAAAGCACACAATTTTCTGTGGCAAGGGTGATTTTTCTTTCGTATCTCGCAACTTAGATGACCGGTTGAGCTATTTTTCACGGGTTTGTTATTTTATGCATATGCTGAGATGCAGCAAGTGAGACTGGTCTTTGACAACTACCAAAAATGTCCACTGTCTGTAAGCATTTAAAAAAAAAATTACTGTTAAAAATATGTTCCTGTCTCTGCCTGTGACAGGAAACATTTATTTCGATACAACCTAGGAAGCGGCAGCCTGGGGAAGACCTTACGGGGATATGACTTTTTGTTTCTGATATGAAAATGAGTGGAACGCAAGATTAAGTTTTACTTTGATGAGCATTTCTACCCAAACAACTTTTATTTTAGAAGCAATTTTTTACAAAAGCATCACTGGTCCGTTTTCCCCAGGTTGTATCTGACAGATGTTGGTTCTACCAAATCCTAATCATTCTAAATTCATTATGGGGATTTGGAGTATGTTTTCATAATTTGTATGGGGATAATCCAACCCCCCCCCCCCCCCCACACCAGCCCACCTGCCTCGACAATTCAGTCACAGTTGGGAGTGTGTCGGATTCGGAAGCAATTATGCCTGTTTCCCACACTGGACACGTTATACAGCTTTGTCTTGTAAAACCAACCACCACCAATTGTACTGTAGTTTGGTGAAGATTTTGAGCATTTTGATTTAGCTTTGACGACAAGTTTTCCTTGCCATTACGTCCTGTATTTACAGACACATTTTGGAAAGCGTTTCAGAAAGCTCTCCCTCCCTCTCAAGGGTTTGTCCTCATCCCTTAACTTAATTTTCAGTGACTAGCCATTGATTGTTATTGATTATTCAGTTGATGGTCGTAGCATGGTTTTATATCTAATATGATTCTATCGATCCAAGTATCCAGTTCACTTTTGAAGGTTTCAACAGCCCCCACTCGCAAAGATAGCAAGGTCTTTCTTATATCTTCCTCTGAAGATATATAAACCTGATTTCCTAATCCAGACATTCAGGACTCCCAAGTCCTTCTTGCAAGAACCTGACCCCGTCCTCCAGAATCTAATCATCCGATGTATCAAATTAAGTTTTGAGGAGGTTTCTCTGCTGTGACCTACTTTTAAAAAAACCCACTTCACGTCATAAACCATGATCATCGCAGGAGAAGGGCAAAGAAAAAACAAATATTCTAAATTCTTACTTAAGTAGACAGCATCAAAATTAAGCTTGGTCCTTAAATCAGATTTCCTTCCCTGATGGAAAACAAAAAAATCAATAATTTTTCACAGAATGGTCATGGATGAATTCAGTGGGATTGGCCATGTTGACCTTTGACCTTTCTAATGTTGTTCTCCTTCCCCCAACCTCAGGGTTTTCTACGTCTCGCATGACTCCCAAGACTTAAAGATCTTCAGCTACATTGCACGAGATGGACAAACCAATATATTCAAGTGCAATGTCTTCAAATCACACAAGAAGGTAAGTTGAGGACTTGGCTGGGTCATAAATAAAAACTTGTTTGTTGGTCACAGCTTCACAAGCGAAAATGAGTTTCCATCTAAGAAACATTGCATTTATACTGGTGCTGGTTTTAAAAAGAATTTTTTTTAAGTAAAGCAATATTTTTTTATGAAGGATTTAGATTGCATATAGTAAGAGGGCAAAGTGAATACCTGCCAAGATGTAATTTTAATTGTCATAATTTTACAATAACAAAAGTTAAAGTAAATCCAACTTGCTAAGTTGTGCTGTTGGATGTGTTATGAATTGAATATTATAGTATAGATTTAAATTTTGCTGCATTAAAAAAAACCGATCACCAGTTTTTCCCCCCTCCAAATGGCTTCACTGTGAACAGGGAAATACAGTTTTTCAATTTTTATTATACTGGTCTGGGTAACTGAGCTGGTCACTGCACCGACAGTACACAGAGAGAAAAATCCCCTCCAGATTTGTTTTACTGATTGCGAGGAAGAAGTCACATTGGACAGAGACCATTGTGGGAATAAACCCAAACAGTAATCCGTAGGAATTAAACGAGAAATAAGCGCGTGGTGTCTTTATTAGATTAGTCATACGGCTGATCTCCTCTGCATCTGCAACTGTAACGTGTGCGGCACTCCCTGCAGCTAAGAGTTCAAGAGACTGGTGATGTTCTGTCGTTGAAGTTTAATAATACTCTGTTCTCTTATAGGGCTTTATCACACCACGAGGGGCTGATCAAAGCACTGAGTATTTACTTGTTTAGAAGTACAGCAGCTTTCGAAGAGTGGCATGGTTGACTTGTGCGTAAAGCGCTCGCGTCTTACCAAGGTGACCCCGGTTCGATTCCCGGCCAGGGCCATATGTTTTTCCTCCATCAGAAAAAATCAAACACTTTCGATCTTGGCAGTGCTCTGTGGTCATATGGGTTGATGTGGCTGGCAGCCAAAGGTGCCCTTGCATGCCTGCTTCTCGAAGATGTTGTAGCCGCGTCCTTTGCAACTCAGCCTCCCAAATTATTATTATAAAGCATTTTGAGAATCCACTCCTTGGTAGTAGAATAATGAAAAACAGTTCTCTAAGAACAAATTCTACCTGGTAGGTAGATACACACATGGTGTTATCGCAAGCCAAATACATATCGATACCGCACCATGCAATGCCTCAAATCCTATACATATTTTAAAGGAACACGTTGCCTTGGATCGGTCGAGTTGGTCTTTGAAAAGCGTTTTGTGACCGTTTGTTATAGAATGCATATGGTTAAAAAGATGACGTAAAAGTAGAATACAATGATCCACACAAATATGCCTCGAAATTGCGTGGTTTTCTTTTTACCTCGTCCAATAACACGGTCGGCCATTTATGGGGGTCAAAATTTTGACTCCCATAAATGGCCGACGGTGATAGTTCGTGACGTAAAAAGAAAACCGTGCAATTTTGAGTGATACTTGTGTGGATCATTATATTCTACTTTTAAAACATCTTTCTAACCATATACATTTCATAACAAACGGTTTCAAACGCTTTTTATAGACCAACTCGTCCGATCCAAGGCATCGTGTTCCTTTAAGAATCATTTCACTTCAAAGTAATGTGGTTATGGGAAAAGATATAAGATTTATTTTTAATCTAAGAAACTTTGCGGTTCAGATACGATTGTCTTTACCAACTACAATTACTCCTACTGCGTGAACATAACCACTTTTCAGCAATATCTCATACGCACAACCTTTTGAAACGAAATAATAGTTCTGTTACAAAAAAAACGTCACCTCCGATACCTACGTATGCATATAAAATGCATATGGTATCGGAGGCGAGTATTTTTGACAGATTCTATTACTGAAAATGTGAACTCCAATACCATTGCATCTCTATGCATGTGTACGTAGCCATTGGAGGTTAGAATTTGTTTGCATAGATATAATGGAAATCCCTATAGATTTTGGGAGATTCTTTTACAGAAAATACGTCACCTCCGTTACTGTTTTCATCTCTATGCATACATGTATGTTGCTTTGGAGGTGTATATTTTCTTAGATAGAATAAGACACCCAAACTGATTTAGGGATGTTTTTTGTTTACATTTTACTTCTGCGTTTATATAGGATTAAAACAATCCAACAGTTCCAAAAACCGATAATACAGTACGTGTATATGCTTCTCTTTAAGTAGAAAATATTAATAGACAACAATGTTTTGCCCTACGAAGCAAATGCAGCAAACGCCGACACCTTATTCTCCAGTCCCTGCTGGCACACTCTGAGTTTATCCTGCAGCCAGAATTTATAAACGAACGGAAAGCACTTGAGTAGGGCTTTTTTGACAGTGTTAATACATGTCCTGATCCATTAAATATTGAGGGAGGTAACACTCATGTCTTTTTTTATTTACTCTGACAGCTTGGGTTCGCTTGGAAGTAGGTAAACCCTTTTTTATTTTGTCTGGGAAATTGTTTTGGGCTGGATTCAGTTTTCTGGTTAGGCCGCTTTATGAAATTTTAGGCTTGCATTGTCACGTAAAAGATCTATCACAAAATTGGTCTTAGATGTGTATTTTTTTCCTTTTCTAGAACCTTTAAAAAAGAAACACCACAGGAAATAAATCCTTTTTTTTATCTGTAACTTTTTGTAAACATTTTTCTCTCTTTTCAAAATGGAGAGGTTGAGATATTCCAAATTCCTTTCCTCTCAGCAAACTTACACCTTGGGTGGAAACCTGGCAAAACAACATAGTCTTTGATTTTAAAATCTTCTTAGAGATCTCTACATCTGTACCCAAACTTGGGAATTTGCGAGTGAGTGCGTCAGGCTGATGAAAAAAGATATGCAAACCTCTTTGTTAGTTCAAGAAAGGGACATTGCTCCTGAGAATATGCCCTCTATGTGAGCAGCACCCCCTTGGATTTGACTTTATTTATTTATGCAGTTTTTTTTTATTACTGTGTGGAAATATTATAATACTGTAGCACAGTTTTTATGCAACGTTTAATCACACCCAAGCAGGCGTATCATTTTTCGCATGGCAGGCGTGCAGAATTATGTTTGAATTAAGAGACCTGAATAAAACGTTCATAAATTCATATGTTTAGAGGAAAGTCAAAACTCCAAAAAGAAAACTGGGGACATATTTTTTTAAATATCAAGATATCCAGATGTCAAAATTTCTAGATATCAAATGTGAATGAAATTGCTGGATATCAATTCATTCAGAAATGCTGTGTAGTTATTGTGAGTAATGTCATCGACCGTGGAAACACACATACATCTTAAATGTGCGAGATGCTCTAAAAACTGTCAGTCACATTTCCAGCTTTAACAGCTGCAACTACATGTTGTGAGGTGTGTTTCAATTTTGCCTAAAAGCTTTGGACCATCTCCCTCAAGACCAACGCCCCATTTTTTCATATAACGGGCAGCCGTCCAGATGCCATAGGGATTAGGTAACTATGGTAACTAAGTTTCTGAGCGCTTCTAACGGCTCTATTGCCCTCCTCATACTGTCTCCGAAATGACTCTACGCTCCTTAGAGGAGTAAAGAATCCTTTTTTTTTGTTATATCCATTTCGGTGTTTGTCGACACTTCATCCCGTTTTCGTTTTCCATTTTTTGTATACCCCCCTCTTTCCATTTGGTATTCACGGACTTTCTTTACATTCTAAGCAATGAATAGTCTGTCTGTAGAGGTTTTATGAGAAGCGCGGTGGCAAAGTCTCCTAAGAATTCTAAAATGCATTTAGTTCTCTGAAAGGAATATTGGCTCTTGGGTTTTGCTCTGATGGTCTCCGGGAGAAATGGGGATGGGGGAAATAATGGCAGTGTTTGCTTCCCCTCTTTTTTCCCCTCTTTCTTTTTATACTCCAGTTATTTTAATTTAGGTCATAGTCCAAATTTTCTGCAGATCCTAAAAAAGTCTTAAAAAAAAAACCCTTTTAAATGCAAGGTCTTTAGAAGCATCCAAAAGTATTAAGTTCAGTTATTTGAGGTCTTAGCAAATGGATGCAGAATATAACAAGTTTTTCATGCCGTCAATTTTGCACAGCAAAGTATTTTGACTGAACAGATTTTTATTGCACAGTGAATGCCAATATTGAGTAGCATTTTGCTTATGATTATTTCTAAGATTATTATTAGAGTAATAAAAAAAATAAAAATAGTTTTATCAAAGTCTTATATAGTGCACGCTTTTACCAAGCAAGGTACTCAAGGCGCTAAATACATACAAATTTTCAGAAAGATAGGCTATTGCAGTGATGGATTCTGAGACCCAATTAAGTAGCTCCTTATAAGGATTAAAAAGGTGCTACCGCGCATTTAGCAGCCTAAGCCAGGGACACCGGGGAACCCCTTATCTTTTTGATAAGTGCACTGGGTTCTTTTACATGCGTGACACAAAACATGGGACAAACAGCTTTACGTCCCATCCGAAGGACGAAGCAATGGCTAAGTGTCTTGCTTAAGGACACAAGTGTCACGGCGTGGAATTCGAACCCACACTCTGCTGTATAGAAACACCAGAGTTTGAATTCGGTCGATTGTTCGATTTTACCCACAGAGTCAGGCAATGCGTATTGTACGCAGCATCGGGCAAGCCTTTGAGGTATGTCACAAGCTGAGTATCCAGCACGCGTCCACAACAGGTGACGGACAGGCTGACGGAGAGAGTGACAAACAGGGTGAGGAGCAAACCAGCCCCAGTCATGGTAAGCTTTAGCTTCATTAGTTGTCAAGTTTTTGAGAAGAACAAAATAGGAAAATCACAGAGCAATGTTTTCAGGATAGGTCGCAAAAACTGTTGTACATGTCAGGTGTACTTGCTAAAACAATTTTTGCCTGACTATGACAAAAATCATTTTTGTGAAAATTTTACTAATTTCTCAAAAACAACAGCACCTCAGCAATTAGTATTTTCAGAAAAACTTTCTCCCATCATTATCTTTAAACCGTATGAATTGAGTGTAAATTTGTGAACGTTTGTGTTCTGTGTCACAAAAAAACAAAACACACCAAACGCTTTAAGTTGCTGAATGGTGTTTGATTAGAGAGTGGACAGGTTCAAATTAAACCACTCAAAGGTGTTAGGATTAAAACCAAAAACCGATGCTACATTTTTCTTCTACAGATCGAGCTGTCGACGGTGGTAACGAGGCCTCGTCTCGACCAGTCTCCAGAGACATCACTAAGGAGAACATGAAAGTGGAGGAGATCGAGAAGAAGATGCCCGAACGGTCGGCCAGCGCCCAACCGGCGGAGATAAACAAACATTCCTTCTTTGCTCATCAAAGAGTAAGTGCAAACGCTAAGAATATGTGTTGTGTTATACTGTGAAGAGGTGGACTCATCGATACAGACCTCTTTGTCACTGTAGGTCTGACCTCTTCATTTTGTCGCACCAACGTTATTCCCAGTGGTGTACAGGCATGCAACAATTTTTTTTTTTTTACAACTACAATCATGTAAAATAAGCCCAGTACATGCTAAAGATGCACCTAAGAGGATAATAAACCTCAACATTTTCTAGGGTACCGTTGTGGGTATCATGTCCCGTGGCGTTTCGGCTGCCTCGCTCCGCACTTGCGTTGTGCCTTTGAAAAATGTTCTCTTTTTTTTTTCAATGGGCAGTTGCATGCCAGACGGTGTACAACCTCAACGCGCCGTTTTGTCGTTCTTTCACAGAATGCCTTGCTCAGTCATAAGTCTAACGCATAGAGTTTTATATAAGAACTAGAGGGCGCACTGGCCTATATACACTGCCTGGCATACACGCATGCGGCCATTTTCTATGTTGACAAAACAGCATCGCACATAATGGCGCGCGTGTGTCCTTGCAGTCTCGTCGCATTTGTACAAGCAGCATAACTAGTACGCCCACTAGTTCTTATATATAACTCTATGGTCTAACTTTACAATATTAAATATAAACTGGATGTTTTAAGTCCAGTGGTAGATCCTTCCCGTGTTACAGACTTTGCGGAATGCTGTCAAATAGCACATGTACATTCTAACTGTGCGGAGATATAGAACAGACAACCATTCCGGTAGCTTATTCTCATAAACTTCATCTCTGTGGAATTCCTTGCCTGATGCATGTCTCTCCTTCATACACGGTGGTTTACATTACTTTCCACTCATCGGTGTAAAATGGTGTAAGGCTAAAACCAAATAATATTGTCCCCATTCTGTTTCCATTCTCAGTACTCAGCCTTTGTCCCGCCAGTCAGCATGGGCTATGATGAAGCTGGGATGACCCACATGGCGTCGCTGTCGCTGTACCACCAACGGCAACTTCTGCAGCAGCAACTGCAGCAGCAGGAAGCCCAGACGCAGGTCGCCCTGGCTCAAGTTCAACTCCTCAAAGATCAACTGTCAGCAGAGACGTCAGCGAGAATGGAATCACAGGTCAGTGGGTTTTGCATATGTTTTTATTTTATTATATGAGATATTGAATAGCATCACAAAGCCACGAATGGCCACTTCAAGGTGAAGGCAACTTCTTGGTGATGGCTACACAGATCTGATTTGGGCTGTCAATCAGGGGCATGTTGCCACCTACTCATGGGGCTGAAACAAGGTTATGCCCTTTACACTTCGTAAGGATGTAGGCATGGGAATCATCCCCTAGGAGCCTGGCTGGTAGAGCAGAATGCACTACCTTCCACACGCTTTTGTTTTCATGTCTGTCTTGAGCAATGGTAACTTGTGCAAGGGGGTCTTCACATGGAATCAAAGATCTTTATCAAAGTAACCATCATTTCTGTCGCTTACAGGCACGTATCCACCAGCTCATGGTCCACAATCGTGAGCTTCTGATGCATCAGCAGGAGTTGGTCCTTCACATCCAGGAGCTGGAGATGAAATTCACCGGTGCCACGCACAGCCCTGGTAACCCATTCAGCAACAACGCCTCAGTGATGTCACCTCCCGTTGAGACGGTCACACCCAGGTCTGGCGGGGTCTTACTGCCGGAGTTCGCCTCACTCGCTGACAGTCTTCCCTTCGATCTGGTAGACCAACAAGTCGAAGAGCCCGAAACAGAGGACCTCTTTGATAACTACGAGGCTATTAAGAAGCATCGGGAGGAGACAACAAGGTTGAATCTAGCAGAGAGGCAGGCTAGAGATCGAAGTAGCAGCAGCACCACAGACAGTAACAATGACCTCTTCAGTCATGGTCCGACCCTTCCAGATGGTCACAACGTTGACGACTACGATGATAGTTACATAAATGAAAGCCAGGAAGAGCTGGTCACAACGAGCTTGAAGAAGCTAAACATTCTCTCAGATCCTCTCGATGGGGATGTATTCGGGACTGAAGAGAACATGTTTGACACGCCGACGATTGAGCGACCGAAGAAGTACAGCAAGGAGCGCGCCTCCACGCCAAATGGAGGCGTTCGCGTTATCGTACCGGTGCCTTTGCAGGACTCGACGGGGAACAAACTGGAACTTAACGTCTCCCCGATACCAGAGGATTCTTCCAGTATCGCTCAGCAGCAGCAGCAGCAGCAGCGTCGGCAGAAAAACGGCACCAGTAGCTCAAAGCACGCGAACAAGCTAGACATCTCAACTAACAACAACAACAGCAGCTGGCTTACAGACTCATCTGGAACACTCACGGAGCAGTCACCAGTCGACTTGAATCACACTTCACACGGCCAAAGTGCCTCGGACTCGAGACTCACCGAGAGCACTATTCAATATCCAAGACCTGTCTTACACTCAACATCCCTCAACATCCAAAGTCCTGGCGTACAATCCGACGGAAGCATGAGTCCCTTCGGGAATGAGTTATCGATACCCGAAACCAAACTCCACATCAGTTTCTCGGATGATGAGAACACTGAGAACTCGGAGGACTCTGGGGTTCCGCGGCCTCCCCGAGCCTTAGAGTCGATGAACTTTGATGAGTTGGAAGTCTTGGAGACATAGAGAATGTAGCGACAGATGAGACGAGAGGAAAATCAACACTGGCCAAATTGTAAATATAATAGAAAAATGCTGAGGGAATGTTAAACATTTACAGCTTTTTGTAAGTATATATCCAAGCATTTTGTGCATGTACATGGTGTAGATGTTTAACTAACCATGTGCACTAAATATTTTTTTTCCAGTTTATGAACTGAGAAGCTGCTTATTTTTCCCAGAAAAGTTGCATCAAGTGTGAAACAAAACAGGTGATAATTCCCTAGGAATCTCCTGGGGTGTTATTTTTTAGGGGAATTGGTCTGATAGTGTGAACAGACCAGAAAGGTATGTATATCAGTTTGATCTCATGATGTGATAAGATTTGCCAAAGTAGCTATTTGTTTATTATCTCTAGTTCAGAGATCATGATACCTGTGTAAAGTTCTTAAAGATGTAAAAAGGATGATTATAAATGTAGTAGTAAACAAAAAATGTTAAATGCTGTACCAGCATGTGTGTGTTCAAAGTTTTCAGAAATAAAATTTTGCTGCCGACTTTGTACAAAATAAGAGCAAATTCTTTCCCTTTAACACCTTTTCAGTCGCTCTACCTCTTCTCAATTTTGTTGAGGGAAAGTTGACAACATGTAAATATTTTTGAATTAAAATCTGAATATGTTTTGTACTTTTAGTTGAGCTTGGCTGTATTAAGAAATGGCTGTTTTATCTGAGCGCAAAAAAACAGGGTATTTATCAGATATTAGGGGGAAACTTAAACAGAGGTTTTTCATAACAGGTAAACATGCAAGAGTTTGTGTGAAATATTTTTGATAAGTGTAGTTTTGTGGTGGTGTTTTGAGTGTTGTAAACTTGCCACGAAATGAATGAAATTTATTCCGGCAGCTTCTTAATTCTCTTTCTCTCTCTTTTGTACATTGTGTAGATAATCATTAAAAAAATATTCTCTTAACAAATTTCTGCAGAAGAATTCCACCGAATGTAAATTTAACTATTTGTCAGAATAGGCCGAAGTTAAATTTGAAAACTTGGACAAACCTTTGAAAAGTTAAAAAATGAGAAAAAAAAACTTACAGGAAACTCTTTTGATAAAACTGGACGTCTTTTAAATGAATTCACTAGGTGGGGAAATATTTTTGAGAAACGAAATGATTACCATAAAAAATGGGTTTTTATTAGTGTGAGAGGCAGTGGACACTATTGATAATTGCTCAAAATAATTATCATCATAAAACCTTTCTTGATTATGAGTAATGGGGAGAGGTTGATGGTATAAAACATTGTGAGAAATAGCTCCCTCTGAAGTGACATAGTTTTCGAGAAAGAAGTAATTTTCCACAAATTTGATTTCAAGACCTCAAGTTTAGAATTTGAGGTCTTGAAATCAAGCATCAGAAAGCACACAACTTCGTGTAACAATAGTGTTTTTTCTTTCATTAGCATCTCGCAAATTTGACAACCGATTGAGTTCAAATTTTCACAGGTTGGTTATTTTATGCATATGTTGAGATACACCAAGTGAAAAGACTGGTCTTTGACAATTACCAATAGTGTCCACTGTCTTTATGTCATGTAGTTTGAGCACATTCTACTGACTAGGAACACAGAAAAAACCTACTTGCACTTTTTTAACATAGTAAAAAGAACTTGCTGTAGTAAGACTTGAGTATACAACCTCCCAAGTGTAGTGCGAGTATAACTTTGATTGTTAGTAATTAAACTTCTCATTTCCAATGAGTACAACAATCATGTAGCTCTCAAATGTGAGTCCTACATCTTAGAGTTGAAGTCCAAGTAATTTGACTCCTCATGAGCTATTAAGAGTGAGTGTAACAAACTACAGTTGAATTCTTAATGCGGGTTGTAGGCAATGAATGTTTCTTCTCGTGAGTTATGAGTAGTTCAACAACTATGAGAAGTACATACAGAAGTTGAAGTCTTTGTGTATAAAAACTTTAATTGTTATCGAGTGTACTTCTCGTGAGTCATTTAGTAGTATTACAACCTAAAGTTTTTAAGTCTTAGTGCCACAAACTCATGTCATAGGCAAGATGACTTCAGAAAAGTTATTATGCATATTAGTACAACTACATTGTAAGAGTTTAAGTGTGGGTACCAAAACTCAAACATTTGGCGAAAACACTCATGAGTCATTTAGTAGTTGAGTATTAACATACAATGTAGTTAAATTGTAGGCGAGCAGGCTTCTCATAAGTTCTTGAACACTAGCAAATTCTTGGATGAAATGACGTGTGTAAATAATTCTGCATTGAAATGAAGTCATTTCTAAAGAACTACTTAAGAAAATATTTAGATATTGTCTTAGCTTTTCGATGACAAGACACTCAAAATCTTAAATATAAATTATGACGTAAAGCGTTTCATCTTTCATGTTTATAAAAAGAAACATTACATCTGGGGATTTGTTTTTTTATGCCGCTGCTTAGCTCAGAATTTTGCACCTTCATGAACGGCGTCTTGTCCCAATTTCTTAGAGCTGCTTCAGCGGGAAACGATGTTTAACAAACTTCTGCTTAGCATTGAAGCGAGTAGAATACCAATCACAACTCGTACATGTGGAATAGTTACTTAGCTGGTTTCCGTATTCAGCTGTCTTTGGTTGATGGAATTGGGCCTCGGTTTTGCAATACGTACGAAAATTACTTGCGATTTAAACAGGCTGATAATTGATGTACATATTTTCATTTAGGGAGATAAAGTAAAATGGCATTTATTGGTGTTTTTTGTGCATAAATTATTTGAAGAGACCACAGCTTTTCAAGGGCCATGGTTGAAAAGTGTTTATTTTCTTTCCTTGCATTCTAATGATTTATCATGAGGAAGTCATGTTGATGTTTTTCTGTGCATATTTATTTTTCAGAAAGAAAGGTGCAACAGTCGAATGTGGGGCAAAAGTTTTATAATTTTGTTAAAATCTAAGGTTCCAATATTTAAACGATGCAAACTAATGGATGAGCTTTTTATCACAGAAGGTGCTGTTAGTGTTTATAGGCTCTTGTGACATCGATGTCTATGGCTGGATCACCGTGGTGACATATATTAAAGCACGATAGACTGCTCTTGGCAACAGCCATAGCAATACACACAGCCACATCCACTTATTCAGTCATTGCTTGAGGGGGGAAAATAGTCTGATCCTTGTACTAGCATGATGATATATAGTAATTATTATTCATCATGCACACAAGGAATAAGACAAGAAGGTGACAGCACCATTTGTTCCAGATTTTTCAAGGTGTCTTATTCTTGTACAAATTTAGTACCAGTTGAGCTTTCAGAAGATCATTGTTGTACCTTTCTTTTCGAACAATGCTTTTTAATTTCTCATCCAATTCAGAAGTATGTATTTCGTTACCACCTAGTTATGTATGATAAGGTATTTAGTAACAGAAGAGTATAAATTTGAAACAGTAATTGTAATATAATTGTTTTTAACAAAGTATTGTTCCTGATGCAAAGTATGTGAAATATTTAAATTAGAGCAAAGTGTATTTTTATGTGAGAACAAAATGAAGAGTTTATATTTAGCATTTTAATTAGGACCTGCTGCATATTCATGTTTATATTAAGTTGAGGTCGTATGCATTATTCATGTATGGAGATGTTTAATTCATGTTTGGAAGATGTTAATAAGATGTTAATTTGTGATGCACGTTTTCAGGTAGATGCATGTTTGCATGGTCAATCAGTAATTATTTGTATTCAGGATTATGGAGTTATTTTATACTTCAACATTTTTAATTATCTGGCGTAGACCTGGACCCTTATCTCAGAGCTTTTTGAGCAGAACATCTCACTGCTTAGTATAAGAATGAACAATTTGTGTGATATGTTTCTCCTCTGATCTTTTGGTTTACAGCTAAAAGTTATGTCTGTGTATTAGCAAAGTTGAATGCATGAACAACTCTATGAAGTTGGCACAGCATTTTGCGTTCTCTAGCTGTGGAAAAAAGTCAAAATGTTGGATGATCATGTGCTTTAGTAAAGCATCAGTACCGGTATATTATTATTATTGGTGTACTGTGGTTGGCTAGTATTTCTGTAATGGTCAGTTGTGCATTGTGGACCTAAATTCTTGCACTGCTTTTCTTAGTGTTTTATTTAACAGCTTGAAAGAGCTAGGGCAACATAGCTTTATATCCATGCTGTAGGCCTACAGTCAAAAATTGAATCATTGAATAATATTCCTCCTTTCAAATCTTATATGTGAATTTTTTGGCCCCCAAGAAAAACCGGCCAAATCGTTATTAAAGGAACTTGTCTGATCCAAGGCAATGTGTTCCTTTAACTGTTGTGTGTTAACTCCTCTGTGGACTGAGACTGACGTCCTACCAGGGCTAGCCGACCGGTTTCTTCCTTCCTCTTTCTCCATGCTCATACCTGCCAACTGTTTAGATTGAACTTAAATGAGGATGTTTTTACTCCCACTTTGTAAAATACTGCACTTACACAACCACACAACACAAGCACTCCCTATACTACACCTTGGACAAGCAGTTAGCTTTCTAAGTGGTTATTCATCAAGCAGGTTGCAAATAATCAGAACATTTCTATTTGTGACAAGAGACAGCAATGAACCAGATCCAAATGTTCTGGCAAAGGAGGGTGTTTTTTGCTTTGAACAGTAGAGATTTCCCTTTGGGATACAGTATACAATTATTTCACGCTGTGACGGGGTCCATGGGGACTTGTACACCCAAGGGGGGGGGGGGAAATGGCACCCAAAGCGTCTGAGGGTGTCATTTTCCCCAAGGACTCCGTTGTATAAGGTTTTAAATAATTACATGTATCTCATTTGTATGTGTACATTTATTGAGCTTAACTTGCACGGCTTCTTGTGTTGGTTTCTCGTTAAACTTGCATTCCTATTTTGAAGGTTTCAATGTTGGCAGGTATCAAGTTTGTTTCATCAACTATATTCTCAAACCAACTTTCAACTTTGTTTTGTCAAATTCAAGGGTCATACATTCATTTTTCTCGTATTTTTGTATTTTTTTTTTCAAATGTGGTCCAAAGTATGTATGTTGGGAATCAAATGTGTGTAGGATTATCATCAAAATACAGGTAGCTCATTTATGTAAATATGTTTTCATAATGATTTGCCAGTCATGTTACCATTATGGTGTTTTTAATTATTGTATGTGTATAGTGATATTTTATTGTAATCCAAATATGAATATTGACTTGATGACAAAGAAACTAAAGAAATAAACAAAATTTAAGAAGCTACAAATGTTATTGTTTTTCCAACTGTGAATTGTTTGTTGTGGTTGGGCTATTGCCTTACGTACTAATAAAATATTGCTTGAAAAGTGTATAAGGCTTATAAATAGCCTTGTGAACTTATCAATTTTTTTCCTGAAAATGTTTACCTTGTGAACTTATCATATTTTTACTGAAAACTTTCACAAGGCTATAGTCTTGTGAATTTATCCAATTTTGTCTGAAAAAGTTCACAAGTTGACCTAATCAAATTTTGCCTGAAAATTTTCACAAGGCTATAGCCTTGTGAACTTATCATATTTTTTTGCCTGAAAAATATCACAAGGCTTGTGAACTTATCATAATTTGCCTAAAAATTACACAAGGCTTGTGAACTTATCATATTTCAAAATATTATCAAATTGCCTGAAAATGTTCACTTATCAAACTTTGCCTGAAAATTATCACCTTGTGAACTTATCAAATTTTGCCTGGAAATTATCACAAGGCCTTGTGAACTTATCAAATTTTGCCTGAAAATTATCACAAGACTATAGCCTTGTGAACTTATCAAATTTTGCCTGAAAATTATCACAAGGCCATAGCCTTGTGAACTTATCAAATTTTGCCTGAAAACGAGACAAGGCTATAGCCTTG
The DNA here is from genome assembly GCF_032118995.1 of Asterias amurensis. NCBI lineage: Eukaryota > Metazoa > Echinodermata > Asteroidea > Forcipulatida > Asteriidae > Asterias > Asterias amurensis. Next base: position 4,547,917 of record NC_092662.1, on the reverse strand, counting down.
TGAACTTATCATAATTTTGCCTGAAAATTATCACAAGACCTTGTGAACTTATCAAATTTTGCCTGAAAATGAGACAAGGCCATAGCCTTGTGAACTTATCAAATTTTGCCTGAAAATTATCACAAGGCTATAGCCTTGTGAACTTATCAAATTTTGCCTGAAAATTATCACAAGGCCTTGTGAACTTATCAAATTTTGCCTGAACATTTCACAAGGCTATAGCCTTGTGAACTTATCAAATTTTGCCTGAAAATTATCACAAGGCTTATATATTAAGCCTTGTGAACTTATCATAACTTTGCCTGAAAATTATCACAAGACTATAGCCTTGTGAACTTATCAAATTTTGCCTGAAAATGAGACAAGGCTATAGCCTTGTGAACTTATCATAATTTTGCCTGAAAATTATCACAAGACCTTGTGAACTTATCAAATTTTGCCTGAAAATGAGACAAGGCCATAGCCTTGTGAACTTATCAAATTTTGCCTGAAAATGAGACAAGGCCATAGCCTTGTGAACTTATCAAATTTTGCCTGAAAATTTTCACAAGGCTTTAGCCTTGTGAACTTATCAAATTTTGCCTGAAAATGACACAAGGTTAGAGCCTTGTGAACTTATCAATTTTTGCCTTAAAATTTTCACAAGGCTATAGCCTTGTGAACTTATCAAATTTTGCCTGAAAATGATCACAAGACTATAGCCTTGTGAACTTATCAAATTTTGCCTGAAAATTATCACAAGGCTTATATATTAAGCCTTGTGAACTTATCAAATTTTGCCTGAAAATTATCACAAGGCTATAGCCTTGTGAACTTATCAAATTTTGCCTGAAAATGAGACAAGGCTAAAGCCTTGTGAACTTATCATAATTTTGCCTGAAAATTATCACAAGACCTTGTGAACTTATCAAATTTTGCCTGAAAATGAGACAAGGCCATAGCCTTGTGAACTTATCAAATTTTGCCTGAAAATGAGACAAGGCTAAATTTGATAAGTTGTGATATAGCCTTGTGAACTTATCAAATTTTGCCTGAAAATTATCACAAGGCTATAGCCTTGTGAACTTATCAAATTTTGCCTGAAAATGAGACAAGGCCATAGCCATGTGAACTTATCAAATCTTGCCTGAAAATTTTCACAAGGCTTTAGCCTTGTGAACTTATCAAATTTTGCCTGAAAATGAGACAAGGCTAAATTTGATAAGTTGTGATATAGCCTTGTGAACTTATCAAATTTTGCCTGAAAATTATCACAAGGCTATAAGCCTTGTGAACTTATCAAATTTTGCCTGAAAATGATACAAGGTTAGATAGAGCCTTGTGAACTTATCAATTTTTGCCTTAAAATTTTCACAAGGCCTTGTGAACTTATCAAATTTTGCCTGAAAATGAGACAAAGCTATACATAGCCTTGTGAACTTATCAAATTTTGCCTGAAAATTATCACAAGGCTCTTGTGAACTAAAATATTCACAAGGCCTTGTGAACTTATCAAATTTTGCCTGAAAATTTTCATAAGGCTATAGCCTTGTGAACTTATAAGTTGCCTGAAAATGACACAAGGCTAGAGCCTTGTGAACTTATCAATTTTTGCCTTAAAATTTTCACAAGGCTATAGCCTTGTGAACTTATCAAATTTTGCCTGAACATTTTCACAAGGCTATAGCCTTGTGAACTTATCATAATTTGCCTGAAAATGACACAAGGCTATAGCCTTGTGAACTTATCAAATTTTGCCTGAAAATTATCACAAGGCTTATATTAAAGCCTTGTGAACTTATCAAATTTTGCCTGAAAATTATCACAAGACTAGCCTTGTGAACTTATCAAAATTTGCCTGATAATGAGACAAGGCTATAGCCTTGTGAACTTATCAAATTTTGCCTGCAAATGAGACAAGGCCATAGCCTTTTGAACTTATCAAATTTTGCCTGAAAATTATCACAAGGCCTTGTGAACTTATCATAATTTGCCTTAAAATTTTCACAAGACTATAGCCTTGTGAACTTATCAAATTTTGCCTGAAAATTATCACAAGACTATAGCCTTGTGAACTTATCATAATTTGCCTGAAAATTATCACAAGACTATAGCCTTGTGAACTTATCATAATTTGCCTGAAAATGACACAAGGCTAGAGCCTTGTGAACTTATCAAATTTTGCCTGAAAATTATCACAAGGCCTTGTGATCTTATCATAATTTGCCTTAAAATTTTCACAAGGCTATAGCCTTGTGAACTTATCAAATTTTGCCTGAAAATTATCACAAGACTATAGCCTTGTGAACTTATCAATTTTTGCCTTAAAATCATAATTTGCCTGAAAATTACACAAGGCTAGAGCTTTGTGAACTTATCAATTTTTGCCTTAAAATTTTCACAAGGCTATAGCCTTGTGAACTTATCAAATTTTGCCTGAACATTTCACAAGGCTATAGCCTTGTGAACTTATCATAATTTGCCTGAAAATGACACAAGGCTATAGCCTTGTGAACTTATCAAATTTTGCCTGAAAATTATCACAAGGCTATACTGTGAACTTATCAAATTTTGCCTGAAGATTATCACAAGGCTTATAGCCTTGTGAACTTATCAAATTTTGCCTGAACATTTCACAAGGCTATAGCCTTGTGAACTTATCATAATTTGCCTGAAAATGACACAAGGCTATAGCCTTGTGAACTTATCAAATTTTGCCTGAAAATTATCACAAGGCTTATATTATAGCCTTGTGAACTTATCAAATTTTGCCTGAAACTTATCATAACTTTGCCTGAAAATTATCACATAATTTATAATTTATCACATAATTTATAGTAATGTGAACTTATCAAATTTTGCCTGAAAATGAGACAAGGCTATAGCCTTGTGAACTTATCATAATTTTGCCTGAAAATTATCACAAGACCTTGTGAACTTATCAAATTTTGCCTGAAAATGAGACAAGGCCATAGCCTTGTGAACTTATCAAATTTTGCCTGAAAATTTTCACAAGGCTTTAGCCTTGTGAACTTATCAAATTTTGCCTGAAAATTATCACAAGGCTATAGCCTTGTGAACTTATCAAATTTTGCCTGAAAATTATCATAACTTTGCCTGAAAATTATCACAAGACTATAGCCTTGTGAACTTATCAAATTTTGCCTGAAAATGAGACAAGGCTATAGCCTTGTGAACTTATCATAATTTTGCCTGAAAATTATCACAAGACCTTGTGAACTTATCAAATTTTGCCTGAAAATGAGACAAGGCCTTGTGAACTTATCAAATTTTGCCTGAAAATTTTCACAAGGCTTTAGCCTTGTGAAATTATCAAATTTTGCCTGAAAATTATCACAAGGCTATAGCCTTGTGAACTTATCAAATTTTGCCTGAACATTTCACAAGGCTATAGCCTTGTAAACTTATCATAATTTGCCTGAAAATGACACAAGGCTATAGCCTTGTGAACTTATCAAATTTTGCCTGAACATTTCACAAGGCTATAGCCTTGTAAACTTATCATAATTTGCCTGAAAATGACACAAGGCTATATAGCCTTGTGAACTTATCAAATTTTGCCTGAAAATTATCACAAGGCTTATATATTAAGCCTTGTGAACTTGTCAAATTTTGCCTGAAAATTATCACAAGGCTATAGCCTTGTGAACTTATCATAACTTTGCCTGAAAATTATCACAAGACTATAGCCTTGTGAACTTATCAAATTTTGCCTGAAAATGAGACAAGGCTATAGCCTTGTGAACTTATCATAATTTTGCCTGAAAATTATCACAAGACCTTGTGAACTTATCATAATTTGCCTGAAAATGACACAAGGCTATAGCCTTGTGAACTTATCAAATTTTGCCTGAAAATTATCACAAGGCTTATATTAAAGCCTTGTGAACTTATCAAATTTTGCCTGAAAATTATCACAAGACTAGCCTTGTGAACTTATCAAAATTTGCCTGAAAATGAGACAAGGCTATAGCCTTGTGAACTTATCAAATTTTGCCTGCAAATGAGACAAGGCCATAGCCTTTTGAACTTATCAAATTTTGCCTGAAAATTATCACAAGGCCTTGTGAACTTATCATAATTTGCCTTAAAATTTTCACAAGACTATAGCCTTGTGAACTTATCAAATTTTGCCTGAAAATTATCACAAGACTATAGCCTTGTGAACTTATCATAATTTGCCTGAAAATTATCACAAGACTATAGCCTTGTGAACTTATCATAATTTGCCTGAAATAGACACAAGGCTAGAGCCTTGTGAACTTATCAAATTTTGCCTGAAAATTATCACAAGACTATAGCCTTGTGAACTTATCATAATTTGCCTGAAAATTATCACAAGACTATAGCCTTGTGAACTTATCATAATTTGCCTGAAAATTATCACAAGACTATAGCCTTGTGAACTTATCATAATTTGCCTTAAAATTTTCACAAGGCTAGAGCCTTGTGAACTTATCAATTTTTGCCTTAAAATCATAATTTGCCTGAAAATTACACAAGGCTAGAGCTTTGTGAACTTATCAATTTTTGCCTTAAAATTTTCACAAGGCTATAGCCTTGTGAACTTATCAAATTTTGCCTGAACATTTCACAAGGCTATAGCCTTGTGAACTTATCATAATTTGCCTGAAAATGACACAAGGCTATAGCCTTGTGAACTTATCAAATTTTGCCTGAAAATTATCACAAGGCTATACTGTGAACTTATCAACTTTTGCCTGAAGATTATCACAAGGCTTATAGCCTTGTGAACTTATCAAATTTTGCCTGAACATTTCACAAGCCTTGTGAACTTATCATAATTTGCCTGAAAATGACACAAGGCTATAGCCTTGTGAACTTATCAAATTTTGCCTGAAAATTATCACAAGGCTTATATTATAGCCTTGTGAACTTATCAAATTTTGCCTGAAACTTATCATAACTTTGCCTGAAAATTATCACATAATTTATAATTTATCACATAATTTATAATAATGTGAACTTATCAAATTTTGCCTGAAAATGAGACAAGGCTATAGCCTTGTGAACTTATCATAATTTTGCCTGAAAATTATCACAAGACCTTGTGAACTTATCAAATTTTGCCTGAAAATGAGACAAGGCCATAGCCTTGTGAACTTATCAAATTTTGCCTGAAAATTTTCACAAGGCTTTAGCCTTGTGAAATTATCAAATTTTGCCTGAAAATTATCACAAGGCTATAGCCTTGTGAACTTATCAAATTTTGCCTGAACATTTCACTAGGCTATAGCCTTGTAAACTTATCATAATTTGCCTGAAAATGACACAAGGCTTGTGAACTTATCAAATTTTGCCTGAAAATTTTCACAAGGCTTTAGCCTTGTGAAATTATCAAATTTTGCCTGAAAATTATCACAAGGCTATAGCCTTGTGAACTTATCAAATTTTGCCTGAACATTTCACAAGGCTATAGCCTTGTAAACTTATCATAATTTGCCTGAAAATGACACAAGGCTATAGCCTTGTGAACTTATCAAATTTTGCCTGAAAATTATCACAAGGCTTATATATTAAGCCTTGTGAACTTGTCAAATTTTGCCTGAAAATTATCACAAGGCTATAGCCTTGTGAACTTATCATAACTTTGCCTGAAAATTATCACAAGACTATAGCCTTGTGAACTTATCAAATTTTGCCTGAAAATGAGACAAGGCTACTTATCATAATTTTGCCTGAAAATTATCACAAGACCTTGTGAACTTATCAAGTTTTGCCTGAAAATGAGACAAGGCCATAGCCTTGTGAACTTATCAAATTTTGCCTGAAAATTTTCACAAGGCTTTAGCCTTGTGAACTTATCAAATTTTGCCTGAAAATTATCACAAGGCTATAGCCTTGTGAACTTATCAAATTTTTCCTGAAAATTATCACCTTGTGAACTTATCATATTTTGCCTGGAAATTATCACATTTTGCCTTGTGAACTTATCATAATTTGCCTGGAAATTATCATATTTTGCCTGGAAATTCTCACAAGGCTATAGCTTTGTGAACTCATCAAATTTTGCCTGAAAATGACACAAGGCTTTGCATCTTGTGAACTTATCAAATTTGGCCTGAATATGTTCACAAGGCTATTGAAAATTTTGCCTGAAAACGTCCAAAGGTGAACTTATCAAATTTTGCCTGAAAATTATGAACTTATCAATTTTTGCCTGAAAGTGACACAAGGATAAGTCTTGTGAACTGATCAATTATTTTTTCCTGAAAATGTAACAGGCGACTCAATTATTGTTTGCTATAAAATGTTTTATTCAAAATTTAGTAAATAACAACTTTAAATATTAAAAATAACAAAATAATAGTAAAAATAGTTACACATTTTATTTGTACTGCTAATCTGTTTTCATAAGCCTATCATTATTTTTAATTTACATATGCATTTGAAAGACAAGTGTATAAATCATGTTACATTGTCTGTGATTGAAAGATGCAGGAATACAACTAAAAATTCACATCCAGCAAGTAGGGTGGGTGGAGGAGACAAGACTAGACAAAAACATTGCTCTTGTTTAATGATTGTGGGGTTTTCCCTGATTTCAAGGCATGACCATTTTGGTTTATTTTCTCAACACACCACTTGATCCTCTGTCAGCAGATGAGGCACCATATCATGAAACAAATTGGCTACAAACAACATGTCCACCATGCGCTGGTTTTGAAGCCATGTCATCCAGCCGTCACAAGCTGTAAAAAATATCCCTAGATGCATTGCAGTATATTTCAAGATAGCATAACAATATGGGCGAATCAGTTGGTTAAAATTCAGAACCCTGTCCCCACAAAATTACAGACAAAACAATATTTTTCTTTCGATCTCTCTAAAGCTCCCCCAAAACTGCTTGGTGGTTTGATTGCTTTACAACACATAACAGTTGCAGCTGCTCAACAAATTATTGCCTTTACAATAAGACATAAAAAATACTGAGTTATAATATTTTCTCTTCATACCAACATTTTAAACCCCAAAAGATACATTGTTAAACTAACTTTCTAAAATTTCAGTAAATTTCAGTTCAAGTAAATAACATGTACATCTCAACGAAACTACACAACTGCTTCAATTTCTCAAGAAGATTGGTGTTAGTAGTCCCTTTATACATAAACTAGTTTACGTATCAAATTGGCTCTGTACCAAAGTGCTTATTGATTAGACTGTTTGGGCATGGGACATGCAGAAATTAGCCAAACTATTCCATTCCCTTAAAGTAGTTGATGTGTAAGTTTCTACTTAAATTTGTAAATATGATGAATTGGTTACAGCATATCCTAACAATTACAATTGAGCCCATTCATGAGCAGGGGCCAGTTTCATAGAGCTGCTTAAGCAAAGAATTTGCTTAAGCACGAAAATAGCTCGCTTATTTTACACATGTTACTGGCAGAAATTTCCTGCCATATACATTGCTTATGACTATTAATAAGCTGTTGTTTATTTAGCATTACAATTGAGTGGAGTCTTGGCCGGTATCTGATTTTACTAAGCAATGAATTTTTTGCTTAAGCAAATTTGTTTGCTTAAGCAGCTCTATGAAATTGGGCCCTGGGTGTTAAAACAAACTAACAGATTTTTCATCGATTTTGACCAAAAAGACCTAAAGTTATTAACTTACAACAAAACTCTATCCAATATATCTCTCACAATGTAGAATTGGCAGTATTTCAGATGGAAATATTTCTTTAAAAAGTAGATATACTGGTATTGAGATTTAAATAAAGACAGCTGGGTTTTACCATTTCTTTTTTGTTTTGTTTTATAAATACCAGTTCATATCATACATGGGCCAATTCTATTAAAACTGCTAAGCCAATTTTCATAGAGCTGCTTAGCAAACAATTTTGCTTGACAACACTAAGACAAAAATATGCAGGAAACCAGTTTCATGTCATACATATGACATGGTATTTTAGCTGGTAAAACCTTTCCTGGTAATACGTACAATTGTATTTTGGTAGCTTAATTTGTGCCTAAGCAGCTCTATGAAATAGGGCACTGAAAAACTTACTTTATAAAACATTACCATTACATCTAAAAAGGATGTAAATAATGGCAAAAGTGATTAGTGCAGTGACTTCATCACAATTTGCCTTACATTAACGATTAATAAATTTCTTATAGATCTTCAATAAAATTCAATAAAAAAGTAATCTCAAAGATTGCAGTTGCCATACCTCTCACACAGGGTGTTTATACTCCAATCTCCTGGAAGCCTAATTTCTTCTGTAGGCAAGAGGATTCCGTGCCACGAGTCCTGTGCCTCTCTCTTCACTCTGAGGAAAGATATCAAGAAATAAAGAACAGTTAGTTTCAACCCTTTAAGGACAGTGGACACTATTGGTAATTGTCAAAGACCAGTCTTCTCACTGAGTGTATCTCAACGTATGCACAAATAACAAACCTGTGAAAATTGCAGCTCAATTGGTTGTCCAAGTTGCGAGATAACAATGAACGAAAAAACACCATTGTCACACGAAGCTGTGTGCTTTCAGCTGCTTGATTTTGAGACTTCAGAATTTAATTCTGCGGTCTCAAAATCAAACTCATGGAAAATTACTTATTTATTGAAAAGTATGTTACTTCAGAGGGAGCCATTTCTCACTATGTTTTAAACAATCAACCTCTCCCCATCACTCATTTGGTAAGGTTTTATGCTAATAATTATTTTGAGTAATTACCAATAGTGTCCACTGCCTTTAAGAGGCAACATTTGCCACAAGTGGCTTGTGTATAAAGGCACACACAGCAAACGGCCGCAAGATGTGTCCTATACTTTATGAGCAAGGTCTTGGAGGGCACATTTTTTTTTATGACAGTTTTTTACTTTTGCCCTTCCTTGGAGGGCCTTTGCTTGTTATGATTGTATTGTCCGAAAAATTTAAACAAAATAAATAACATGGTTACTGTGCATATACATATGTGTGACATTAAAACAGACTATTGACTATACATTCACTCACCCAAAAAAGTAATTGCCCAAAGTCCTAAGTTAAGAAGTACACTATCTAAATTTCTAACACAAAACCAATTTTTTTAGTTGTAAAAGTGTCTTGCTCAAAGACACTTTATAAAGTGCTATGACTGTGACACGCCCCCCACAATCGTACAACATAATAGTTCAGAGGTCGACTTCACAAAGAGTTGGGACTAGATATTAAAAACTTAAGGCTAGTCCTAAGTTAGGACGAGTAACTCAGCCTAACTAACTCAAGATAGGACTAGTCCTAAATCTTTGTGAAATCCACATCAGCTCACAGATAGACCGCTCGGCCACCATGACTGAAATAGATAGTTTGACTTACCAAGGCATCATGATGATACTGTGCCTCCATTCCAGTCACTACATAAGGTCGAATGAATTCTTGATTCGGGTTCTGGGAAAAAACAAATCAAAATCAGTTAAGTCAAAATTAAAGGAAATCTGATTTTAATTCTGTTCAATATCGAAGTACACTTACTCAAATGCGATAATCTTCTCATAGTGTTTCCCTTTGTACTTATATTCAAATAAAAACAGTTGATGGGTAAAACTTTAGCCACCAATTATTTCTAAAATACTAAATTGTCTATACATGTTCTTTTTTCCGTTTTTTTTACTTGATCCTTTCCTTAATCCCTTCCCCCCTTTTTTTCTATAAACGGATATGTATTTGTTCGTACTTGTTTATGCCTCTGAAGAAGGTCCAGTTTGGATCGAAAGCTAAGGCCATCTACCCTACTCAATGTATATATATATAGTGATCCTCTACATATACATATTATAAAATAAAAAAAACAATTTGATAATGTAAAATACTCTAGCAAACTTTTGAGCTGAAAGTCATTCGATCTTGTGGATTCGACCCCAAGGTTTGAGCCCTCAAAGTGAAATCCACCTGGATGTTTTTCCGCCATTGCTGTGACGCAAATATGCCCAGCAAAATTGATAATCGCACCATAGGCGCCTCCGACCAACAATGTTGGAGCAATGTTGCATTGGTATTTGGATTGGTTGCAAACACACCATGCCACCTTTAAATGACCTTCGCATCAGTTCAAGTTGTGAGCAAAACAAAGTTTAGGAAAAGTTAGCTTTGACCTTGCGAATGCCTTGAACGCATTTATTGTTTCCAGAACTTTTAGTTGCAATTTCTTTCCTGCTGTTTCCATAGAAATCCACATTTTCTCAAAAGAAATCGCAGAGCGTTATATCAGATCGTCTGTTTTCTTAACAGTAAAGGCTTCATGATGACCTTATGAGAACAATTTTCCTGTGGGTGTTAAAGATTTTATGGTGGTCAAACTCTGACCCCAAAGTGGCCAAACTCTGACCCCAAAGTGGCCAAACTCTGACCCCAAAGTGGCCAAACTCTGACCCCAAAGTGGCCAAACTCTGACCCCAAAGTGGCCAAACTCTGACCCCAAAGTGGCCAAACTCTGACCCCAAAGTGGCCATGCAATGCAATAACACATCAAGGTACTGATACAAGTAAGAAGTTGACTTACTCTCTGTAGGTACGGTGACTGCCTCATAACTTGCATAAGTCTGTTCATTCGCCTCTGTGTCTCAGAGTTCTGTGACTCATCTGACGAAAGCTGATCACTGTAACTATCATCCCTAGCGAAACCCCGGTTTTGTTGATGATCATAATAATGACTCCTCGCTCGGTAGTCTTTTCCGGGTCGACCTTCTTCATACTGACGTCTCATAAGGATACACATACATAAGAAGAGGGTTGAGATAAGAATGAGGAGGATGAAACCACCCACAGTAATCAGTGCGATGGCTACTGTAGACAAGGGCTCGGCTGGGGAGAACAAAAAAATAACAGAGAAATTATTACTTTTGCAACTACTTAAAATTTGTTAATATTATTATTGTTATTATTTCATTTGCCATAACAGTACAAAACAAAATATAAGACAATATACCCCAAGATGGGCGAGGAGCAGCAAAAGCAAAATGATCCGTAGATCTGTTGCCCCACATCTGGGGTAGGCCTACACAAGAGTATACACACTGTATATAGATTCAAAGTATAGTCAATGTGTTTTCTTGTTTCATCACTTTGTAAGTGCAACATGGTGTCACAGGCACTTTCTTTTGCTATGGCTATGTCATAGCCTACAAACCTAGACCAAAGTACGCTTGAAGTTAGTGTAATAATTAGTCATAAAGATCGAGGCTAGATTGAATGCATTCGTTATGAAAGAGAAAACAAAACCTGCATGATAACTTTGGTCATTTTATAGAAAAAGAAGAAGAAGTTAAGTTCAGAATACAAAGAACTTGTGAACTGATTTCGTGCATTAAACATAACTTAAGCCTGGTTCATACTTCATGCAATGCAAACACAAAGTTAATTTTGACAATACAGCTCTGTTTTGTGCGAAGTTTTCGTCCTCAGTTGAGTACATCTCATCTCTTACAAATTATTTGTTACAAATTTATGAGGCCACAATTTGTATTGCAAGAAGTAAAAATCTGATTTGCCATATTTTTTGTACTATAAAGTCCCAGTCACACAGGCCTCGATATCAAGAACGCACTAGATTGGTTGAATAACTGTGGGCGTACGTATTCTGCTTGGAGCAACTAAACAAATGGAATGCGTTCTCTTTGCGTCATTATCGTTACCGCTGCAGTGTACCCTGCCCTAAGTGGCAAGGCACGATGAAAGCGTGGTTCTGAAAAGTATTTTGATCTACATGTAACCTGAGTTTCTATAGATCATTTAAACAAAATTAAAACAAAATTATAAAGTGAGAAATGCAAAGGTGGCTTCGCTTACCATCAGGGGTCTGGGTTGGGGCCTCCGTTGTGGCCTGGGGTGTAATTATCACAGCTGTCTCACACTGATCACCAGTAAAGGAATCCAGACAACTAAAGAAAAATAAATAATGAAAAAATCAAATGATAGAATCAGAAACTGAACCATGTGTGATATTAATTTTTTTTCTTCTTCTGAAACAAGTTTTTCTCAGTAGCAAAATCTCAGTTTGAGTAAAAAATGGAGATGGATTGCTCTGAATTTTAAAGTTTATACAAAACAGGAACGGAAGTAAAATATTATTTTTGTCTAAATAGTTGGGAGAGCAGGGCGGAGTCTGCGCCTCCTGTACCAACCCCCTGTGGCAATTTGTGCCGTGTCATGGCCGAGCAGTAAAGAGCATCGGATTCAAGCTCTGGTGTTTGATCAGTGGGGTGTGGGTTTGTAACACTTGCTACTTAACATTGGGGAGGTAGTGCTTTCTGCTCTACCGTCCAGGCTTCGGATTGATGATACCCAAGCCTACATTCCTATGGACTGTAAAAGGGGTTACCCTGTTTCAGCCCTAGAAGTAGGTGACAACGGTGTTTGGAAAAAAAATAATTGTAGCCACACCTTAAAGTGGCCTTCAGGCCTTGTCGTCTGGCACAAAAAAAACTAAAGAAGTAAATAGTTACCTGCACATGTAGGTAAACATTGGGAAGATGCCAGATCGGGTACAAGTGCCGCCATTTTGACAGTAGCCAACTGTGCAGGGTATGGATGCATCTGATGAATGGACAAAAATAAAATTCAGAAATTATTAAGAGACCTTATTTTATGATGTAAACTGTTATTTCTTTTAAATTAAAGGCTGAACAAGAAAATGAAGACACATTTCGTGCACCAATTTGCTGTAAGTTTAAAAAAAGAATTGTTATTGTTTCCCATGAGTTCCCAAAACTTAAGAAGCGGAGCACGTTCAAACAACAATAAAAAGGTATCATCATTATTGTTATTGACCCATTTCACCTGATGTCATCATTAGAATAATCTTGGATTCGCCATTTTGGTGGTCAATGTCATTGTGTGTTATTCAGTGAAGTGCGCATTTTTAGGTGACGCGGCAATTACATGTAAGCCTATTGACCACCAACAAGGTGAGCGTGGCATCAGTCGCTGTGTGTGCAAGGGGTCAATTGTTAGACTTATTTGAGCAATGCCCTGTTTTTGTTTATGTAATAGTAAGAGCAACAAAAAAGTCTTACCTTGTGCAGTGACTGAATTTTGTCTGATTGGGACTGAATTCCCCATGTCATCAACTAGGTTGGCATGCAGGGCCAGGACATACACTGTAGCAGCTTCAGGTGGAACGATTCCAACATCGTAGAATATTGTCGCTGTGACCACTGCGCTGCCATTATGGATCATCGAACCCGTTACTGATTCAGCCATCAATGTCGTCGAGTTTTCATCGAGCCTCCATAAAATCTGATATCAAAAATGAACAATATTGTGTAAGATTGTACTCGAACAATAACAAGCCCGCCAAAACAAAACTTCTGGCACGCTAGGAATCTTTTTGACTGGTTAAAACAAAAACAAATTGTTATACATCGGTTTGGTACTACAATTGTAAGTACCACAGCATGACTCACAAACACAGCAATGAGTTTGGGACACTATGCAGCACAGGAAAAACAACAATTTAATTGATGCAAAAGAACGTGTACAATGTAATGTTTCGCTGAGTACTAGGTCCTTTTGATTAAAGGAATTTTTCTGCTAAGTAAAATTCAGCAGGTACTATTCACAGATGCAATGCTATTTTCTCCACAATATTTCTCTTATAAGTGCACTTGAACTTACCACACTCTCCGCTATTGCCATGTACTTTTTGAATCCAGCTGAAGTTGGGTTGGCATAGGCAGGAAAGAATTCATTCAACGTTGCGACCACAACTCTTAATGACGGTCGTTCTGGATGCAAAAAAACAAATCATTAGGTTTTAGAAAGTTTAACTGGAATTCCCGGCGGGACTCTGGCGGGAAAATGTTGTGGGAGAATTTCGCGGGATCCTGGCAGGATCCCAGATGGCGGGATCCCAGATGGCAGGAGTCCCGGAGAAATTTTGATGGGATTCTGTTTGGATTTTGGGGTAACCGTAACTATTTTGAGTGATATAATTTACCAGGATTCCAGCGAGAGAAACTTGTGGGAGAATGTGCAGGATTTTGCTGAATTCACATGGTATCCCAGATTTTTCGGAATCCCAGTGGGATTTTGATGGGATTCCGCTAGGATTTCTACGGAATCCTAGCGGAATCCCGGCTTAATTTTGTATGGGGTAACCCTATAGCTCCTTTGAGTGATAACTTGGGATCCTTCCTCCCTCTTCAAAAATATTTCAACACGACACTGAAATTGTTGGTAGTTAGGCTGGGTATTTAATACACATTGGCCCTGAGCTTACAACATCCTGTAAAGCGTGTGAATCTATTAGTCATAAACGCCAAATTCTGGGCGTGAAATTTGCTCTGAATCCATATAAACCTTAAGAATATCATAACAAAGGCTTCAGGAAGCACTGGGTTTTGAGTGCAGTAACATAGATGTGAAGCATTAGAAGGAAATAAACCTATGACTCTGATGAATTCTTGATTGCTATATAATACTCACGTAGACATTGGCTTCCTACTTGAATGTACCCATCATAAGCTTGGCAGGGACATGTAAAACCATTTTGATTGTTGTGGTCAGGTGAACAATATCGTCCGACACCGGTACAACGACTTGTATCTAGGCAAGGATTAACGCCTGAAAGGAAAGACAAAAAAACAGACAAGGATGTTTGTAAATGGTATTTGAAGCTTAGTGTAGTGTTAAAAATAAGCAGTAACTACATTATACAAACTAAATAGTAACATTGCGGGTAAAACCATCTCTTTTGAGGGAGTGCTAGCTCTGCAAAGAGCCAGTGTGGTCTCGCGTTTCGAACAGTTTACTCTGCTCGTCTTCAGGAGATTGTTTATGAGATGTGGCCAAATGAGAACAAATAAACATACAATTGAATCATTCTTTATATTAACATAAACTCTGACTGCCATGGATTCTGCTCTGAATCCATTAATGTTGCCTTTAACTATTAGCTTGTGTTAAAAGTTACTGCTTTATTGATTTCTACTTGGACGTTCAGTTTTGCTCTCTACGCCCAACCTCTGCTCCATATACGCTTGCTATTTAAGTCAATCGTTTTGTTTCAGTCTCTTAATTTATAAACTAGACATCCTGTCACCTATCTTATGCTTAAATGAATTATCAGTTTTTTTACCTGCGCAAGTATCCCCTGAATTAGCCTGAGAACAAACACACTCGCAGTTCTCTGCATCAAAGTATGCTCCATTCATACAACTTGCAGCAGTAATAGGACAAACTGAAACAAAACCAAAACACATCAATACAAAGTACATATTCCTGGACAGAATTGTTAACTATTGAAAATTAATATTTAAGCTTCAAGCTGAAAGCTCACTATTACAGAGGTGAAAGTAAAGCGCATTGAGACGTTATTGTGAAATGTGCTATGTGTATTAACTTGTTATTAATATTATAGTTTTACGGGAACCAAATAAACAAAATTACAAAAAATAAATTTATAAAATCAATACAAAGAACAGGAAACAGGACAGGAGGATTGTTAATTATTGAAAAAAAATTAAGCTCACTGTGAACGATTTTACATTAAGCGTTTTTTTAATCTCCTTTTATTATTTTCAATAGTATTTTCAATATTTTTCTGTTGTGGATCTTTGGGTAACTTTTTCAGGATCTTCAAATTTTAAGTGTTTTTTTTTTTACTATTGTGATTGGTTGTTTTAAATCAGCTTGTTGAGGCTATCATTGGCTTTTAATTTTCTCGGTTTGCTTTATTTGAATTGCGAATAAAATAACAATAAATAAGTGAAATTTTATGAGGGCCCCGACCAGACAATACTGCAAAAGATGGACACCGAACTTACTTGAACAAGTTGCTCCGCTCCAGCTCTGAGCACAAGCACACTCACACGTTGTACTATCCATTGTTCCACCATTTAGGCAGTCAAGTGCGCAATCTATTGTTACAAATGGACAAAAAGTATGAACCTTTAAACATCTTCATGCTTTCTTGTAGTAGAACCAAGGAATTCTCCCTTAAAGGCAGTGGACACTATTGGTAATTACTCAAAATAATTATTGGCATATAACCAAACTTGGTAACGAGTAATGGGGAATATTGTGAAACGGCTCCCTCTGAATTGGTGTAGTGTTCGAGAAAGAAGTAATTTTCCACGAATTTGATTTCGAGACCTCAGATTTAGAACTTGAGGTCTCGAAATCAAGCATTTGAAAGCACACAACTTCGTGTGACAAGGGTGTTTTTCCTTTCATTATTATCTCGCAACTTCGACGACCAATTGAGCTCAAGTTTTCACAGGTTTGTTATTTTATGCATATGTTGAGATAAACCAAAAGAGAAGACTGGTCTTTGACAACTACCAATAGTGTCCAGGGGTGGATTTCACAAAGGTAGTCCTAACTTAGGACTAGTCCTAGGCAATGCTAAGAGATAGCACTGGTCCTAAGTTAGGACAAGTAACTCATCCTAACTTAGGACTGGTCCTATCTCTTAGCATTGCCTAGGACTAGTCCAAAGTTAGGACTACCTTTGTGAAATCCACCCCTCTGTCTTTAATGGACCCTGATAACACATGTAACATTCAACATAATCTTATCTGGAGATATTGAATCTAATCCTGTTCCATTCCCTTCTGCTCAAACATCACATCCTGCAACTAACAACCATCATCAAGAAACAAAACTCTAAACATTTATCACCAAAATGTTAGAAGCATCAAGAATAAGTTGGACTGCCTCCACAGTGAGTTCTTTAGTAATTTACATCCATTCACTGATTAACGAATCTGTGAGCGACCAATCTGCCTCAAGGGTCTGATCCAAGTTGGAATTTGAACCAAGCTCCACAGACGATGTTATTTTTAAAGTACTCATCAAAGATACCAAAAATGCAATAAGTCGATATGTGGAAAATAAAACCTTTAATTTTGAAAGACAAAAAATGTTGTCTTTGGTTATTTTTCTGAAAGGTCACAGATTAAAAAAATTACATTCTAGTTACATAACAATCCTTCAGAGAAATAATTCCATCCAAATACAATCAAAGTAAATTAAATATTGTTTGAAGATCTCCTTAAAAAAAATTAATTGAGGGCTTACATTTTTTGTTCTTAGCGACCTCATCTTAAAAAACAAAAATCGTTTGCTTAAATGAATATAGTTACAAACCAAAGTACCAAACGCATGCACCACCTATAATTGGTTTCACTGCTCATTTTAAAGCAAACCTTTCTGCTTGAGTAACTCTTTATGAAATGATGGTAAATGATTGGACATGGTCTGAAAAGGACCACACTGTCATGAAGAGTAAACCTACCTGTGCAAAGTATTCCAGTCCAGCCTCCATTGCAGGCACACTCACACGTTGCAGCAGTCAATGTTCCACTATTTTCACAGTTTATTGAACACTCTGAAGATTTAACATGAAACAAAAGACTTATTAACCAATATCAGCCAAACTTCAGAATTTCGAATGCATATTTGGAAATGTGCGGCTTCAGCAGGAAGTGTGTGTAAAGGGTCTGGGTACTTTTTGTAACATAAAACACAATGTCCACAGATGTACATTAAACTTTACACAGTTTGAAGATAATGATGATATAAAGTTTCCCTTAACCATTACTTGCTGAGGTGCTGTCTTTTTTTTTTATTTAAATGAGTAAAAATAATGTCACAAAAAATATCAAGCCTACCTGTACAAAGTGGTCCTGTCCAGCTACCCGTACAGTCACACTGACATGTTGAAGTATCAAGTGCTCCACTGTTTGCACAGGAGGTACTTGTGAGTGAACACTCTGCAAGATAACAAAATGGTGAAATTAGTAACATATGTCTCCCAAACTTTTTTCCCCTGTGGAACACACAAAGAACTACCTACAAGAAAACCAGCAAATAATAACAAGGAATTTGCTAAAGCACCTTTTCCTAAAAATACCAAACGCATATGAGCAAAAAGAAACTTGGTGGTTGTATTTTATAAGCTCTTTCTGAACTGAGAAATGGAGATGTAGTTTCTAAGGTGTTGTGGCAGATCATTCCAGAGCTTTGAGGCTGATGAAGAAAAGGACATCTCCCCAGCATGCTTTTTTAGTTAGAGCAATAAGTTTGTGTCTTTCTCATGCTCTTGTTACAACAAGTACAATAATATGAGACAGGCAACATTTAAAGAATTTTTTTAATTTTTGGGGTTATTTTGTCCTTACACAGATCTTAATTTTAAGCAAGCACTTTGCATTGACAGGCAAGATACAACAATAGTCATCTTGGAAATTTCGCATTTTGTGTCATACCTTTTAAATATTTTCATGAGTTATAAAAAAAAGAGTGAACAAGTTTTTGGTGATGTTCCCCCTTTTCTACCAAACATCATAGAATATATGTTTTTATTTGTTCTTTCATTGAGATATGCTCACAGATTCAGTTCAACCAAACACTTATTTTGGTATTTCCCTCACACGACAAAATTACATAACTGGTGTTTCATAATATCAGGCTTACAGTGACAGTTATAAACAGTAGCAAACATTAATAACAAGTCAGAAGGGCAAATCTTAAACTTGGGTGAAGCCTTGGGTTTTGTACCCAAACCTATTGACAGACTAACACTGCATGTAAGACTCACAAAAACAAAGACGAGGGACAACAAGGGCAGACAAACACATGTGTACCAACAATATACCAAAAACGAGCCATCATCAAATTGACTAAAATCATGAACTATATACTGCCCCCCCAGGAGGTGCAGTCTATCACACTGCCTATGCCACAGAAGAAATTCAGTACACAAATGTGAATTTAGCACCATAACCTGTAGGCCCATGGGGAGATGCTTTTTTAAAAGAAGACAGTGAGGACATTTCATTTTGCCGTTTAAGCAAACTTCGTTTTGCAAAATTTGCTGCTCAAGCAGCTTTATCAAACTGAGCCATGGTCCGGCGAACTGAAAACATCAAGGCTTACCTGTACAAGTTGTTCCGGCCCAGCTTCCATCGCAGTCACACTGACACATTGCATCAATCAATGTTCCACTATTTGAACAGGAGTTGATTGAACAATCTGCAAGATTGAATAATAGACAAAAAATCTTATAACTCAGGCAGCATTAATCATCTGGAGTGCGTTTTGGCGACCTCAACCAAAACCTGTTTCTGTTGTTGGTTGTTGGTTCTGCTGTTCAGACTGAACGATAACCGAGTTGTGAGCTCAGTTACCGTTTTGGTTATGAAGTCAGAAACAGTTTTTGGTTGGGGTTGCCAAAACGCACTCCTGGTATGGGTGCTCATCAATGATGTAAAAATAAAACTTAATTCTGCCTCCTTAAAGGCACTGGACACTATTACTCAAAATCATTGTTAGCATAAAAAAATTACTTCACAAAAAGCAATGGAGAGCTGTTGATAGTATAAAACATTGTGAGAAACGGCTCCCCCTGAAGTAACGTATGTTTGGAGAAAGAAGTAATTTTCCACAAATTTGATTTTGAGACCTCTGATCAGAATAAGATTTTTTTAGGTCTCGAAATCAAGCATCTGAAAGCACACACCTTTGTGTGCCAAGGGTGTTTTTTTCTCTCCATTATTATCTCGCAACTTCGACAACCAGTTGAGTTCAAATTTTCACAGGTTTGTTATTTTGGCATATGTTGAGATACACCAAGTGAGAAGACTGGGCTTTGAAGGTGTCCAGTGTCTTTAAGGCTTTGAAGCTTTTATTTGTGTAATAAACCAATCAACAACAAATAAATGAACCAAGCATATCCCTTAGTAGCATCCCTCAGCAGCGAAAAATTCATCTGATAGCAGTAAGTGGTGACTTTAAACTAAAGAATTTGTGGCCAGTTTGAATTAAAATGCTTGGCGGCCACCTTTGAAAGAAATAACAATACTCCTCTTTTTGGAAAAACTTGGACGATCAACTGGTATTTTGTTTTACTTGGCCTAATTGATAGGCAGCAATAGTTAGGCTTTTTCTGTATCACATCCCAAAACATGGGAAAACAAAATGCAAAATGGTTCTTACCAGCACAGGCCGCTCCCGTCCAGTTGTCTATACATGAACACATACAACTGCCAGTGTCAAGCACTCCATTATTTTGACAGGTGAATTGACACACTGCATATAAAGATAAGGTACATGCAAAGGATTAGATTATATATAAAACAAATCTAATAAGTTAACGTGGTCAAGTGGTTTGACTACAGGACTTGCAATCATAAGGTTGTGGGTTCGAATTTCCCCAGCTAATTGCTGATTTCAAAATGACTAGAATAAATATTGCTTTTACTTAATCACAATTTCTTGATTTGTACAATTCATAATCATAGACATTTAACCAATATTTGCGTTAGAGAGATTTTCTGTTGCCAGCTTGGTGTTTATATCCCCTTGTGGGAGTTTGCTGAGTTCCCTTGATGGAAAGGTCATCTAAACAAACAAACAAACAAACAAACAAACAAAACAAACAAACAAACAAACAAACAAACAAACAAACAAACAAACAAACAAACAACAAACAAACAAACAAACAAACAAACAAACAAAAAACAAACAACAAACAAAAAACAAACCCCTTTTTTATGACATTACAAGAACCAAATGTTTTTAAAGGTATTTTCATTACAAGAGTTTCCTTTGTCTTGATTAAATTAAAGTCACAGGGAAAACTGCATTGAATTTAAATTGGTAAATAAAATAGTTTTTTTTACCAGAGCACTCGCAGGTCACGCTATCAAGATTCTGTCCTTCAAGACAAGTTATGTCACATTCTGAATAAAATTATGAAGGAAAAAAAGTTAGTTTAAAATGTATTTATCGCAACAATTAATTCTGAAGAAAGTACTTTTTTTTATGGTGCCAAAAGTATTTTTTTTTTTACTAGACATGCGTAAAGGACTGAACTTCGGTCACCAATATTACCCTATTCAAACTTTACAATTATCTCAACAGTCATTGCTTTGTACTACTAGAGTTTCTTCCATTTTTGATGGCCACTTATCTTTTTCTTCACCATTTCTTTAGAATAGTCTTCCTTTGCAGATTCGCACAGTGTTTCAAGTCTCTGTTCAACTCATTTGGTTGAGCTGCTTATTTGTAATCTCCTTTTTTGTAACTGTATCTTTCACGGATTGTATATTTAATTTTTCTCCTTATGCGCTTCTAGGCTTCTTGCATTAGGTGCTTTACAAATGTCTTTAATATCATAAATGGTACAAAAGTTGCCCAAATCATATCTCAAGAACACAAGTGCCACAATTGGGAGCTATAAACCCACACCAACACCATAATTTGATTGAGGTGCACTAGACACCAGCGGTACCCGCTGCCAAAACATAGGATTTGAACTGCCTCTAGCTACCGGGCAACCTCGGTAGTCTAGTTAGTAAGACACTGCTCTAGAATTGCAAAGGTCGTAGGTTCAAATCCCACTTGAGTATTATGCCTGTGATATTTTTTTCACGGAACTCAGGAAAGTACTGAGTCTTCAGTGCTAACACACATCGGTTTAGGAGTAAAAACCAAAAATAAAAAATTCATATCCTGGGCCCATTTTCAAAGAGCTGCTTAAGCACAAAATTTTGCTTAAGCAAAAAAATATTTGCTTAGTAAAATCAGATTACCGGCCAAGACTCCACTCAATTGTTATGCTAAGTTAACAACAGCTAAATACCAGTCACAAGCAATTTATATGGCATGAAATTTTGGCCAGTAACATGTGTAAAATAAGCGAGCTGTTTCCGTGCTTCAGCAAATTTTTTGCTGAAGCAGCTCTATGAAATTGGCCCCAGAACATGTTGATTTAGTTTACCTGAGCATGTTTCTCCACTCCAGGGGATGTTTTCACAATCACAAGTACAATCAGCATCATTCCTTACACCTTCATTCATGCAAGACAGTGAGCAGTCTACAAAATAAGGAAAACAAATGTTTTTAATCAAAAGCCAGTCCCTTCTATTCAACACCCCCCCCTCCTTGCCCCTATCAAATTGTTTACCTCTTACTTTTTTTCTGTATGCTATCAAACCCCATTTATGTATTTCCATTTCACTGCTTATTTTTCACTTAGTCACCTGTTCATGTTTGTTGTATTGTCATTTAGCCTTTGAGAAAAATTCTGCTAGAATCAAAAGGTCAGGGGTGAATTTCACAAAGGTAGTCCTAACTTAGGACTAGTCCTAGGCAATGCTAAGAGATAGGACCAGTCCTAAGTTAGGATGAGTTAGTCCTAACTTAGGACCAGTCCTATCTCTTAGCATTGCTTAGGACTAGTCCTAAGTTAGTACTACCTTTGTGAAATCGACCCCAGGCCATTAACTGTATTTTTGCAAAACTAAATTCTCTGAGGTGTGTGGAAACTCTTTTTAGTAAGACTCTAGCTCTTAATAAAGTCAGGCCACACCCGTAATACTTTTTAAAATTACATCGCAGCGCAGGTCATTTGATTGATACATATAAATGTACAACAAGTCATTCATTGTTTTTTAGTAATTAAAGGCATAATAGTTATAATAATAATAATAATAATAATAATAATAATAATAATAATAATAATAATAATAATAATAATAATAATAATAATAATAATAATAATAATAATAATAATAATAATAATAATAATAATAATAATAATAATAATAATAATAATAATAATAATAATAATAATAATAATAATAATAATAATAATAATAATAATAATAATAATAATAATAATAATAATAATAATAATAATAATAATAATAATAATAATAATAATAATAATAATAATAATAATAATAATAATAATAATAATAATAATAATAATAATAATAATAATAATAATAATAATAATAATAATAATAATAATAATAATAATAATAATAATAATAATAATAATAATAATAATAATAATAATAATAATAATAATAATAATAATAATAATAATAATAATAATAATAATAATAATAATAATAATAATAATAATAATAATAATAATAATAATAATAATAATAATAATAATAATAATAATAATAATAATAATAATAATAATAATAATAATAATAATAATAATAATAATAATAATAATAATAATAATAATAATAATAATAATAATAATAATAATAATAATAATAATAATAATAATAATAATAATAATAATAATAATAATAATAATAATAATAATAATAATAATAATAATAATAATAATAATAATAATAATAATAATAATAATAATAATAATAATAATAATAATAATAATAATAATAATAATAATAATAATAATAATAATAATAATAATAATAATAATAATAATAATAATAATAATAATAATAATAATAATAATAATAATAATAATAATAATAATAATAATAATAATAATAATAATAATAATAATAATAATAATAATAATAATAATAATAATAATAATAATAATAATAATAATAATAATAATAATAATAATAATAATAATAATAATAATAATAATAATAATAATAATAATAATAATAATAATAATAATAATAATAATAATAATAATAATAATAATAATAATAATAATAATAATAATAATAATAACTTATTCTAATATATGGCGTTTCATAACTGAAATAAATACCAGTGCGCTTTACAATAAACAAAAGGCAAAGAGCATCAAATTAACACTGAATATACTAAAAATAAGCAAACAAAAGGATTAAACTGAACAATAGGCAATAAAAAAGAAATGGGATTTGAGCTGAATTTTGAATTGTTCTATGCTCTGTGGAAAGTGGATGTAGCTGGGAAGAGAGTTCCAAAGTTGGAGGCAGCACTTGGAGAAAGTCCTTGAACCCAAAGACTTTGTACGGATGGTTAGTGAGGAGATGTTGTGAGGAGGAACGAAGTGATCGGGCTGATACATACAGGGTGATAAGGTACGACAGGTAGCTGGGTTCGACAGAATTGCTTTGAGCATGTGTTGGCACGGTCTTCAGACCATCTCAACATGACATTCTGAAACTTTGTTTGTGAAACTTGTCATTTGAACAAACTTACCAGTACATGTTTGACCGGTCCAGGGTGAAACGCATGTACACGTACATAACACATTGTCAAGCTCTCCATTATTTGAACATACTCGGGTACATTCTGGACAAGTGAAATAAAAATACAAACATAGATATTAGTAGAATATATTGTTTTCAAACATTACTAACAAAGAGACTTATTGTACTGTCAATCAATCAATTGACCAATCAGTCAATCAATCAATTAATAAACCAATCAACCAATCAATTAATCAATCAATCAATCAATCAATCAATCAATCAATCAATCAATCAATCAATCAATCAATCAATCAATCAATCAATCAATCAATCAATCAATCAATCAATCAATCAATCAATCAATCAATCAATCAATCAATCAATCAATCAATCAATCAATCAATCAATCAATCAATCAATCAATCAATCAATCAATCAATCAATCAATCAATCAATCAATCAATCAATCAATCAATCAATCAATCAATCAATCAATCAATCAATCAATCAATCAATCAATCAATCAATCAATCAATCAATCAATCAATCAATCAATCAATCAATCAATCAATCAATCAATCAATCAATCAATCAATCAATCAATCAATCAATCAATCAATCAATCAATCAATCAATCAATCAATCAATCAATCAATCAATCAACCAATGATTAGAGTGTCTGTTTTGAAAAATAAAAACAGTGACAGTTGTTTCCAAATTTCCTATAAGTTTAAAAGAAATCGACAGCAACATGGGATCTTCCCTTTTGGCTTGCCTTTTTTAGACAAGGTACAGCGTTTCTATTTTAAATCCAGAAAGCATATTGCCATCTGCTTCTGATTTTACAGGTCTGCTCAAAATACAAGCGGATATTGGAAAACATGCATCAACTATCGCACCAGAGGGTAACTATGCACCAGAGGTCCCACTCTCAATTCGCTTGGAATCTCAAAAAAACCTGGACGAACAGTTAATAAGTTCTGTCTAAACATTTAGGGAATAAACGCAGATGCATCAGTGCCAGATGATGAGGGAAACGGTTGGAACTGTTTCTACCCTTACCTATTTCGCAGTCGTCACCGCTGAAACCAGCTGGACAGATGCAAGTGTAACCACGAATGTTGGCGAACAGGTTGTTGTTACAAGTACCACCATTACCACATTGATTGGCAGGGTCGTCACATGGTGCTTTGGAGAGTAATCAAGAAAATGTTTAGTTTAACTAATCAGGGGTGACAGTCATTACTAACATAAAAGTCTGAAACTTGGACACAAATTCAAAGGTATGTTGAAATGATGCCATTTATACCGTTTGGTAAACCCCTGGGGTTATAGATTCCCAGAAGCTTTTGGAAACAGTATCCAAACCACTAGAGAAGTAGACCATTGAGCAGAATTGCTTTATACATGTGGACAAAATGTTGTCTGATTTTCCTCACCAGACCGACATAAAAGGACTGAATTCAACCAAAAGTCTGAACAAACTCATCCCTGAATAATAGCACTGCTTTAAAAAAAGGTTGGGGCAAAAATCAGGGATAGCTTATATCATAGGGTATATATAAATTATTTTGAAAAAAATAGTTCAAAACTGTTTTCTTTAAAGCTGAACAGCTCAGGCCACAGTGTTACAGCCTCAGGTCTTGTGAGATGGGTGTACAAAAGAACCAGGTACACTTTACCGAGGACTCAAATTACTGCCCCTATAGCTTCTGCTTCTGGGCAACCCCCCAATGGCAAAACATCTACTCTAGAATGGCAAAGGTCTTGAGCTCAAATCCAACTCAAAGAAGTAGGACGAATTAAAAGAGCTGAACACATGTCCGTGTTCAACACAAGTAATTAGTAAATACTGTGCAAGGGAACTTTTTATGTGCTACCGTCAGCGCCATCTTTTCTACAACAAATGAAGCAAGGGCAAAGGGGCGTCTCAAAGCGCTTTAACCCGTCTCAGCTCCCTGGGGAGTTTACTAACCTCTCTCTTCACAGTGGGTGCCTGTGAAGCCCGGACTGCAGGCACAAATGTAGCCTGTGGTTGATGTTACGTCATTAGTACATGCCCCACTATTCTGACATAAAACAGTGGCACATGGCTCTACAGAAACACATGACAAGTAGGGAAAAGGTCAAGATACATCGTCTCAAAAATAGCAAGGAAATCTTTCATTACAGCATAATAATAATATAAGTTATCACACAAGCGCGAGTGAAATACGGAAAAATATAGCGCGTCTGCGTCCCATATCCCATATTGTCTGCACTATATTTTCCGTATTTCCACGAACGCGCGTGTGATAATGTATTTATATTCAAGCAAAATTGGCGCGTGAAATAGAACACACAAGACGCAGGTAGTGATATTAGCCGTGCAATATAGGTTTTTATCACCACTCCATTCTGCAAATCTGGTTCCATTCTGCAAATCTGGTTGGAGGGGTATATCGCATACTTGAAGATAATAATGATAACACCAAAACTTGTATAGTGCCCTAATCATTCAGACATGCTCCAGGGCGCTGATCATTGCATTGAGGACTAATTAAAAAGTAATAAACATCGGGAGTAAACGATCTTAAAATCATTCAACCTGTTAGTAGTTTTATATAATAGCTTTACAGAAAGTAAAATATGGCCATTATATGAAAGAAAAGTATATTGTATAAACCGATTCTTATTTTTAAGAACTATGAACACATAAAATTCAAAAAGAAGATTTAAACTCACAGAGAAATAGTGTCTGGAGTTTGAGTTGTTTTCTCGTTTATGAATTACATGAGACTACAGTCTATATTCAATGAAATGACCTATCTAATGGACTTATGTAATGTATACTTACGCAATTCACAGTTTTGACCTGTGAACCCTGCTAGGCAGCTGCATGAGTACCCATCGCTGGCCATATTATCACTTGCACAGGTGCCACTGTTCACACACGGACTTGAATCGCACTCTGCAGATACAAAGTAAAAATGGTTCTTTAAAGGTAGAGTCACAGATAGGTAAATGTACTTCAAAAATTAAAGACCATATTAAAACTTAAAACTTACTTGGTAAAAGACCTCCAGCTTTTGATGATGTGTAACATTTTGAAGAAATTATTCAATTTGAAGGACTATGGAGTGCGTTTTGGCGACCCTACCCTTTCAATAATGAAGCATACAGCCCTGTGGTTGGGTTTGGGTTGGGGTTGCCAAAGCGTACTCCAAATGGTAACCAACTTGTTGAATTGGCTGGGTTCGTTTGGGTCGCCAAAACGCACTCAAAGTTTAGACTGTATATCCCAAACATGGATTATTCTTCCTGAGTGTGGCATAATAGACCGATCCAGTAGGCTCCCCCCACGACCGGGTGTGAGCAAGAACACGAGGGGCTCTCCAATGCCTTTCTGCATAAGATACGCACGCGTTGCGATTGGTCAATATGCAATGGGGCGGAGCTTAATGGATCGGTCTATTGCTCCAGAGTTTTTGTGGTACATTCGTATCTCAACAATGCTAAAATGAAATGTTTGCAGGTTGTATGGGTATACATCGTACATTAATACAAAATAAATCATTCAAAGAAAAGTAGGGTCTGGATTGATATATATACTTAAATAAAATATGAACAAAAAAATGCTTGCAGCTGTTGATAGTATAAACTATTTTGAGAAAGGATTGAAAGATGTCTCATTATCAGAAGTAGTCATAATTCCTACTCACGTGGCGCTCCAATGATGAAGGTGTTTCTTAACACTTTATGGTTGAGCTGTACTTGATCCATGTTGCTCCCATCAAGCATATCAAGGAAAGAAGTGATGATTGTAGCCTCCGGTGTCGCAGCATTCTGCATGTTTGTAGCGAACGTCACCAAGACAGTACTGTCTGAACCTGGGATGGGGGTAATATCGTAGATGAGGACATCTCCAAAAGAGGTTGATACAGCAGACTCTCTAAAGGTTGCTTCAATCTGGGGACACAAAATTGTAAAAATAAAGTTAATGTCCTGACATTTTGACCCTAGCGGAGTCTTTCTCAAAGACTAAATAACAATGCTACAAACATGAACAGTTAACTACCGGGTTGGTTGCTATGTAAAGCGCATTGGTTGCTATAGAAATGAGTACAGTCAAATTCTTCTGCTGGTGTAGTACTTTGGTTGCTATGGGTGTAGTACATTGGTTACCACAGGTAGTATATTGCTATGGGTATATAGTACATTGGTTGCTACTGGTATAGTACCCTGGTTTTGCTACAGGCAGGTGTATAGTATACAAATATTGAGTGGCTCAGAGTGGAACGGGAGGAATATTATTGCAAGGTAAAATTTGGACTGTTCCATTTCACGAGGCGAATAATATTCCTTCCATTCCACGAATTAAAGACACTCAAAATTTGTTTTATATAACTGACATATAGATCCTTGTCATTTGATGTGTTTTAAAAGTATAACAATATGAAAAATCACACAAATTACTGGCTCGGAACAAACAACCAAAAATCATATAGCACCATGTGGTGGCAACAATGCACAAATTTAATAGCAATCGGAGCGCAACCTTTTGCACAGGTGCTCCTTCGTTTTAGCAGCGCGAGGCGGCGCTGTACTGCTCAAAAACATTGGGAACAAGGATGATCCTAACTGTTGAATGGGAAATGCTATTCCCCATGGGAAAATAGGTCTTTTTGATCGCCGGTGCGGATGGGAGTAATAGTGAATGTCACGTGAAGTAAGTTCCACCAATCAAACGACAAGGATATGTATGTCAGTTATATAATACATTTTAATAGTGCATCAAGCTTGTGGGCTCAAGTAATCATGTACATATACATATAATGCACTCTTAACCAATCATCAGGCAGCTTCTTAAGTGGCGTTATACAGTTAGATAGCCAGTGACAAAAGGTTTTAATGAAATGCAAAAGTGTTTCTGAGCACTTCTCCTAACTTTCCTCTTCATTCACGTCATTGGAAATTTTTCCAAGTTTCACAAACTTACGTCTCTTTTCAACTCTGCGCGATATCTCACAAAATGTCGACGAAGATCAAATCCCTCATTTAGGACCATGACACTACTGACAACTGTAAAAACTGCGGAAGTGTTGTAGGATACACCGGCTGTCATAAAAATAGAAAAGAAAAAAAAAGGCTAAAAATTGTAAATATAATCAAAGGATTTTGTTTATATTCATATTAAACAGCAATGAAAGAAAAACAAAATTATGGGTTCTTCAAAGGCTTGACTTTGGTAGAACTATTTCTCAGAATAATATTTACTGTTACAACTCTATGATCATAAAAGAAAACAAATAACTTGTTGTTTGTTTGCACAGTTAACAACTCTGTACTTTGTCTTTAAGCTAACAACAATAAAAAGCATGAGGTAAATATTTGTTAACTCAAAGGAAATAAAATTTTGATAAAGGAAGATGATCTTACGTATACAAAAGTTATTTTCTTCATAGAAGTTAAACATGCAGGGACACTCATGAGATCCTGGTAAATTAAAACAAACTGCGTCTGTTTTGTTGGAACACTGGCTGGGGTCCTGACATTCATCAGTGTCTACAGGAAAGAGAAAATAATCCTTTTAGATAAAAGTTTATCATTATACAATTGTTGCACCCTGTGACGAGGGTTCATGGTGTTTTGTACACCCGGGGTAATCGCACCCTCTGCTAATTGCCCCAGAGGGTGTACAAAGCCCATGGACCCCAGTCACAGCGCGCAACAATTTTGTTGTTATAAGTAAGTTCTGATGTCATCTACAAACATTATAATGACGAAGTATGCATGGTTTAATAAGCAGACGAACATTTGTTCAAATAAGAAACAATTCTTCACTGTTCCTTCAAACCCCCGGTTGTTTTGCACAAAACACGGGCAATCGACCATTGGTAGGAACAATCAAGGTAACGTACATGCATTTTTGTATCACATCATGTATTTGGTTCTCGACCAATCAAACTTCACAACTTGTTACTGAGGTTTGGAGCAGGTGTGGACCCCTGCTGTGTGAACCCTACCTCATACCTGAGGCTCATGGATTAGATTTGACATCCGATAAATCTACTCCGCGGTAGTAGAATAAAGAAAGACACTTCTCTAAGAGCAAACTCTACCTGGCAAGTAGATACACACATGGTGTTATAACCGCAGACCAATTGATACACCATTCAATGCCTCAAGTCACATAAAATAATAGTAATGTTGTACAATGCCATGATTTCGGTTACCAGTAAGTTTTCACAAGAACCAGTCATTGGTGTTAATAATTACATTACACTTTTCTGAAATCACACCTAATTCACACCTTTTTAATGCTCATTACTTTTGACTTGAATTCGCCTACAAACTGAAAAACATCAATTGATTTTAAGGAAGGACATAATTTGTTCTTACCCACACATGCAGTGTTTTGTATTTCAAAACCACTCAGACATGGACAGTCATATCCACCAGGTATGTTGTTACAACTGGACACAACTGTGTCACATGAATCCAGGTTCATTTCACACTCATCCACATCTGAGAGAGAAAAAACAAATTGAAACTTTGAGCATAATAACTTTTCAACCAAAATAGCACTTTGAAACAGGACAAAAACAGAGATAAACCAGCTGTTTCATGTTTAGAGACTGCACAACTTTTGATAATCATCAATACATGCCAAGCCATGGTAAATCTTGTACATCTGCATTTGAGTAGCTTGACAGGGGTCGAGAGCAGGTTACTCATTGGCCCATCCTTTCTTCTAAGAGCACAGCGTCATCATTGTTTTTACCTAACAAAAAGTGGCGTTGTGACATTGTTGCGTAAGGTCTATTTCACTCATAATTTTAAGGAAGAACAACTGACTGTTTTGTAAATTCTATCTTCATTGGAAGTATTTCTTCACTCCGACAGTTTTGGTGAAGTGTACAGTAGGTAGGGTAGATATGTGCCATTCAACACGCAGCTTCTTTAAACATTATTAAAGGTAAAAATAAGATTGTTACCGTCACACTGTCGTCCTTCGATGAGGCCCTCAGCGGACACGTAACCGCTGTTACACATACAAATATAACTTCCTACGTTGTCTGTGCACTGTGAGCTTCCAACTGCACAATCACTATTCCCACTTGTACATTCATTTTCATCTAAAAGAAATATAAAAAAATACACATAAATAACCATAACAATAATACACAGTTTAGTGCTTTATCAAACCTGAAGGTGTTTCAAAGCACTCATTTTTTTACATTCCTATACAGAGCTTTGTTAAAGTGTCAGACCGGGACTCTTTACAATGACCACCAGTGTCCATTGTCTTTAAGCATACAATGGACCTTTCCCATGAAATATGCTAATTACATTCACGCATGCGTACAGACCCTGTTGGTTGGCAAACGCCATAGAGTTGTGCACTAAGCAGACGCGCAGTCGCGTCTGCGTCACGCACCCATTAGCCGTGTACAAAACAGCACGATGTTCCCTCATTTTGCCAACCAAAACGTTAGTGCGCACGCGCTACGTGCAATTTACATATTTCATGGGAAGGGTCTATTGTTAGCTTAAATAAACCCAGGCTAAATACACATGTCAACAAAACACTTGGACACAAACTTGTTTTAAAAAAAATGCAAAATAAATCTCTGAACATGTGCCGATAATGTACCAAAGGGACAATGCAATGAATTGTGTCATTCGTTGCACTGGTTTAAAAAAAAGGAAACTAAACTCACTTTATGTCTCGCAACATGTGCTGATAATGTACCACAGGGACGTTACAACAAAACGTCTCCTTCATTGCACTGGTAAAAAAAAAAAAAAAAAAAAAAATAAACTCACTTGTACAATCTGTGCCAGACCCCTGGTATCCGGGATCACAATTACATTCATAGCTTCCCTCAGTGTCTGTGCACGTTGCTAGGGAGTGACACAAGTCTGGGTTCTCTTGACACTCATTGATGTTCACGCAGGAGGAGAACCCATCACCACGGTATCCATCGTTACACGTGCAGAGGTAGCTGCCTTCAGTGTCACTGCACGTGCTGTTGCTGGCACAGACAGGGTCTACGCTTTCACACTCTTTTATATCTGATGAATATATAGTATCGAAAATATTTAATCATCTTATAAATTGGCTGTCATTATAATTATTATATACCTGACAACTAATATTGGAAGAAGGGACACACGGCGACACAAAAGGCAAGATGCCAGTAGCAGCGTCCTGGGCCCAATTTCATAGAGCTGCTAAGCACAAAAATTTGCTTAGCATGAAATGTTTGCCTTGATAAAAACAGGATTACAAACCAAATCTTCACATGATTTCCAGGATATGCAAAGAACAGCTGAATACCAGTAACAAGCAATGTGTAACAAATGGAAATTCGGTTGGTAATCCTGTTTTTATCAAGAAAAAAATGTCATGCTAAGCAAATTTTTGTGCTATGAAATTGGGCCCTGAGTCTAGCTGGCCACTCCCCCGGCAGAAACCAATATTTGGGAAATGTTTATTTAGATGTATTGTAAAGCATTTAACCTTAACAACCTCTGTCAATGTCATATAGCGCTCGCATATCAAACCGCCTTCTATTTCAGAGGATGTCATCTGATCCGACTTAGCCTGGGCGAAAGCACAAATGTGATATTTGGGAATCTGAATGCCATGCACTATCTGCGAACATTTTTATATCTGCGGATATATATTTATTTTTTTGACAAAGACTATAACTCTGATTGCCATTGAAAAAAACATATAAAGTTATATCAAAAACTTCTCCCATGCAAATGGGACCTCTTGGTTGTAATATATGTTTTAAACTAAAAAATCAAGACAGACCATGCAAAGTAAGACATTTGGCCGGTACAAATTTGCTATCAACTACTGGAAAGGTCAACCCAAGCTCTAGGCTGGTCGAGGCAAAGGCGATGCCCAAATAGACTATCGATCAAGTGGGTCGATCAAGTTTTGAGTGCCTGCATGGAACAATGCTGTAAGACGAGAGTCTATAGACCCATTGTATATGACGTCACACTCTCAAAAAGAAGGCAGATCACTGGACAATAGCTGTTCCCTGAACGTAAAAACGTGCCCGCGACCTCAGCAGGACCTCAGCGTTTTGCGCTATGCAAGGGGTAGCTATTGATTTCTTACACAACACAGAACGCGCTGAACAATGGGTGTAATTTTGGGGGTCAACTCTCTTTTGTGCATGTTTGTGTACGATTTTGACACCCAAAACAGCAACCAGGATACGCACATATGTGAGTACGCTGCGCATTTTGCAAGGGGTCTATAAGAGGTCAGCTCAACGAAGAATCGCTGCCTTCACGCATGAGAGAGTGTCTTGATCCTTACCTTGGCAGGTAACTCCATTCCCTTCGAATCCCATCGAGCAGTTGCACTGGAAGGAACCAGCCAAATTGGTGCAGACAGCTTGAGAGTGGCAGTCGGCCATTAATGAATCTGTTTCTGGCAATCGACACTCATCAATATCTTTACAGACAGACAGAAAAACAAAAAAATTAAAAATCGCTAACAAAGTTAGTCTGCAGTGCACTTATTTACTTAATTTAAAGGATAAAAACATAATTTTCAATTTTAATTAGAGAGCTTATGTCTGTGATTTACTTTCACAGAACTCGGGGAAGTACCGAGTATACAATGCTAAATAACACTCAGAGCGAGGGTAAAACAACCTTTAATTAATTTGAATCCTGAAAAAAGGAATGAAGAAAAAAAACTTTACCAAAGCACATCATTCCATTTCCAATGTATCCGCTCATACATTGGCAAGTGTAGGAGCCATTGGTATTGATACAATCAGCATCCACGTGGCAAGTCAAAGTGGAGGGGTCCCCCATACACTCATTTATATCTACCGTGAAAACAAAACAAAAAAACAGTTAATTATTACAAAAATAACTTTCGATACTTCTTTGGCATACACTGCAATTAATTCATTAGAAGACAGACAAATAGAGAGCACCAGCTTTGCGCCAATACCTCTTGATTAATAACCCCTGCATGTACCCCTACATTGCTGACTGGCTCACCAAAAAGTCCTATAATAATAATAATAATATTAATAATAATAATAATAATAATAATAATAATAACCGTATTTATAACGCGCCTTTTGCCAAAGGATACAAAGCGCCAGGTATTATTACTGCAAGGAGTGGGACGAAGTTTGAGATATAAGACCTAATCCTTAAGCACCATGTAATGGTTTACAAGGTGCTGTGGCGCAATATGCTGCCAATCCAGCCAGGAACACCGGGGCAAACCCCTTCTCTTCTCTTTTGCACTGGGTTCTTTTACATGCGTTTACACAACACATGGGACCAACGGCTTTACGTCCCATCCGAAGGACGTAGCAATCGCGGCTGGGGAATCAAACCCACACTCTGCTGATCAGAAACACCAGAGTTTGAATTCGGTGCTTTTAACCGCTCGGCCGAAACACTCCCATACTGTGTGTGCACACTTGTTAAAAACCTTGGCGCTTTAATGGCCCTGTGGGACGCGTAGCACGCTTGTATTTTGCCACAGTTCATGTATCACTCGAGACTTCCTGCGCATTTTTGCTCAGCAGAAAGTTTGTGAGGGTAGCCGGGGCCCATAGCCTTCTCTCGATCATTGCAACTTTTCTTTGTTTTTTCATTAAAAAAGTGCATTGTGATTCTCCCAATTACACAACAAATAATTTGCAGGGGTTGAATTGTTCTCAACTCTTTAGCGAATGTCGCAGCATACAGAGTTGTGACGTCAAATTCATGTCAAATTTGCATCGCATTCGCAGGAAGTATGAACCGGGCTTTACTCACCATCACAGAGTCCAGATTCTGTTGAGAGTTGGTATCCATCCTTACAGTCACACGTGAAAAATGGTTCAGCATTGACACAAACTTGACTCATCTCATCACAATCATGGTCTCCCGTAAGGCATTCGTTCACATCTACACATAAATAAAATAAAATCATTAGCTATTGCAAAGTGCTTACCAACCAAAAGGACGCATGGTATAAATAAAAATATTGTACTCAAGCTTGGAAGTCAGCAGAACTAATTTCTCCATCAGAAACAAATTCTGGTTCATGCATCGATGATGGAAAAGATTCTGAAGCTTTTTGTACGGCGTCATATTTGTGAAGGCTGCAAATGGTAATGTGCATGTGATTAAATTTATAGAACTTAACAGCGTATTAGTCCTGTGGACTTGGAGAACGTGTTTTTCATCCCGTTTTCAGGACACTATTGAATAGTGAATCTCTAGTCTATCTTATGACAGTGACCATCTGGTCTTAATAAATCTTGAAACAAATTTTCAAGACGGGTTTTTATCTACAAACCTACCTGAGCAGGTGCGTTGATCGCTGTTGAGGGCGTAGCCGAGGGAGCAGGTACAATTATAACCACCCACAGTATTAGTGCAGATGGCGTTAGCACTGCATAAATGAGGATTGTCATTACTTTCACACTCGTTGGTTTCTGTAACCGATATAAATAATCAATGGTTATTCAATTGCAATTTCAAATGTTGGCTCATGAACCACAGGAGAAACTGATCACTGCGTAAGTCATTGCTGAAGAAAATCTTTTGAAATATGGCATTTCTACCGTTTGATAACCCCCTGGAGTAATACATTATAATGACGGTAGACGGAAAAGGAGACCCAGTAGAAGACGTACGTCATGGACTTTGGTCGTGTGAATAAAACATTGTATGCATAATTCATGTTTGATGTCGGGTCAGATGACAAATCGAAATCCAGGCAAAGCGGGTTAGGGTTAGGGTTAGGGTTAGGGTTAGGGTTAGGGTTAGGGTTAGGGTTAGGGTTAGGGTTAGGGTTAGGGTTAGGGTTAGGGTTAGGGAATGACCTGACCTAAATTTTTTATTCATATCACGATGATGACGTAGGCTCCTCTACTGGGTCTCCTTTTCCGTCTACCACTAAGGACAGATTCAAATTGTTACCATAACAAGTGTTGCCATCATCTGGGTTGTGAAAACCAATATCACAGCGACAGAGTTCTTGAGAAGATGCTGCGGTGTAGCATGTACTGTTTATACAAGTGAGAGATCCGCTGCATGGCATGGTTGCTGTAAACACACAAAATTGACACAAAATGTTATTAATTTCTTTCAGTATTTGAAAATTAGGGGGGGGGGGTTGAGATGAGGGGGAAAAAGACATAATTTGGGAGATCTTTTAATGTGTCAAACGATGCATTTTTGTCAATCTCATTTTGGGAGAGGCAAGAAAGGGGCACCCACTATAGGAGCTCCCTTGGTAGTTTATAAGACTGTACATAAAGAGCGAACCGGCTTAGATGAGTCTGACATAATGTGACTGAATGTAAACATACTTACCGTCACACGTTCCATCCGCTTGTTCCATGAATCCTTCACCACATACGCACGTGTAGTTTCCTTCCAGGTTTTTGCAATCTTGTGGACAGTCATGAACCCCCAACATGCACTCATCGATATCTGATAGGTAAAGAGAACAATAAACCCCCAATTTTATTTATTCAATTTGGGATAACAAAATACTGTTAATATCTGTTTTTACTGGTCAAGATTCGTTGAATTATGAAGACGATATAATTATTGTTTTTATTTTATTTTGGTGATTAGAAACCAACACATACTCCAAATATCATAATCATAAACCATTTTATAAATACCCTCCCCCCCAATTAAATTCCCGCCCCAATCAAATACCTCCTGCAAATAGTCACAGTTAATCCTGTAATTTTAACAGCAAGGGGTATTAAGCTTCCAGCCCAAAAGCTTAAACACTAATCTTTTAGAACTCTTGAATTCTTCAATTATGTTCAAAACTATGTATGACTCTTTGCAAAGCAAGAAAAGTTCCAAAACTTAAACTTTCATACAAAAAACCTAAAAGTACAAATGCATAATTGCAAGAGCCAGTTTGCATAAAGTGGGTATGGCTTACTATGGTATTATATCCCAGGTATCAAGGTTCAAGGTTCATTGTATCAGCATTGACCTCTTGCTTGTCCACCATTTCTAAGTCAAAATGGCGGACAGAATAGACATATAGACATGAGTAAGTGTAATGCGCACATAGAGTTATATGTAAGAACTAGAGGGCGCACTGGCCTGTATGCGCGACCCGGCTTGCACGCATGTGGCCGTTTTCTAAGTTGACAAAACAGCATCGCACAGCGTGTTCTTGTGTGGTCATTTTGTAAGTTGACAAAACAGCTTCGCGCAGCGTACAACTCTAATGCGTACACTACGGCGCCATGTCCCCTTGCGGTCCCGTCGCAATTAGCAGCATCACCAGTGCGCCCTCTAGTTTTTATATAAAACTCTATGGTTGCGCATAACACTGTGGGTCGATAGTTACCTGTACAGACTGATCCAGTGCCGTAATATCCTGCCCTGCACTCACAGTAAAAACCACCTACTGTATTCATACACATTGCATTGGAGATGCAATCATCAGTCCCCATGGTGCACTCATCAACATCTGCAATAAAAGTGGGAAAACCTTCAAAACTAATACTGTGAAGAAAAAGGTCAAATCACTCAATCCATCTCTGCAAGTTCAAAATGAGGTCACTCTTGGGTTGCTTTCATCAAGAGTTACTTATCATGGGACTAGTCCTAGAAGATATTAAAAACTTCAGTCTCGTCCCAAGTGACGATGAGTAACTCATCCTAACTCAAGATAAGACAAATAATAATAATAGTAATAATTATTATTATACATTATTATTATTTTTTATTTGACCTCAACAAATACAAGTACATCAAAAAGTACAGCAAAAGTTAAACAAAAAGCAACGAACCAATCAAAATAATAACGAATACAATAAATAAACCAGCAAAAAACACACAATAATTTTGAAAACAAAAAATAAAAACCCAGAACAGAACATGACAGGAGGGCAACTAGATGAGCAAAAAAAAAGGAATGAATTGAAGAGGAGCATGCAGGCATGGGGAGTAAATCAACTGAGGGAAACAACTGGACAGACCAACAAAGAACAACTTATGTGGGTCAGGAACAACAAAAGTAAACTTGATTACTGTTGCTCGGAAGCATGTTGTCCCAATAATAATAATAATCAAACCATTCTTATATAGCGCATATCACCGTGGGGTTCCTGAGCACTAGTCTTAACTCTTTGTGAAATCAACCCCCTGGTACTGTACAATCCAGCAACAATTTATTTTTGACAAGTCCCTCTATTCCTCTACTTGCCAGGTAGAGTTTGTTTTGAGACAATAAGGGTGCTAGTGAAGAGATAACTATAATCTTACCTTCACAAGAAGAACGCCCATCCCCACTGTAACCATCAGTACATTCACAGCTGTAGCTACCAGGTGTGTTAACACATACGCCTAGAACGTCCAAGCAGGTTGCTTCACCTGTAGTACACTCATCCTTGTCTATATGAACAAAGAATTCAAGACAAAACTTGTTATCCTTTGGATGGGATATTAAAATCACTGGACACTATTGGTAATTACAAAATAACTGTTAGCATAAAAACTTACTTGTTTCCTTACAAAAACGTTCTATAGAAATCTATTTAAAAAATATATAGAAATTCTATAAAAAATTCTATAGAAAATTATATAGAACATCCATATAAAATTTCTATACAGTTTCCATACAGCCTCTATGCAATTTCTTTACATTACCCAGTTTCTTTAGAAATTCTATGTAACAAGCAATGAAGAGTTCTTGACAGTATAAAACACATTTTTTATTTCTTAAAAATGTTTCATCATGCAACTTAGCGAGCAATTCAGTCGAACTTACCTACACAATTGAATCCATTGCCGAGAAAACCTTCATTACATGTACACGTAAAGCTACCCACAGTATCTGTACACGTACTGACACTTAAACCACAGGGTGACACCAGGCGATCACACTCATTCTCATTTTCACACAAGGTACCGTTACCAATCCATCCGTCATTACAGCTGCAGGTAAACGAACCCATGGTGTTGTCACACAATGCTTCTTGGTGACAATTGTCAAGGCCCCTCATGCATTCATCAATATCTACGACAAAACGAATACAAGTTAAAATAAACAAACCGCTGAAATAAGAAATTTCCTCTTAGCATGGTGAGGTGAAGAAAAAAAATATTACAAAAAGTGACGATGGGACATAGAAATTAACCTAATACAATTTGAAACAAATGCTGGAGAAACCATGTCTATAATTGCATGCACATATAGAGCAAGCAGCAAGGTTTACAAAAAATAAGTTGCCGAAACTGCTAATTTCTGCTGTGACTCTGTCTTGGCCTTGGTCTCGAGACCAAGGGCTCGGACTCGACCTTGGTCTGGAAGGTTGTGGACTCACCTACACCATTTTTTCATCCTTTGGATGGGACATAAAGCCTTTGGTCCAATGTGTTGTGTAAAGGGTGGAAAAAAAACATTGCATTTATCGAAAACAGAAGGCGATCGCCCCAGTGTTCCTGGCTGTGGCTGCTGAATGCGCCGTATCACCTTATAAACCCTAAGTGCTACATAATTGGGTCTCAGAGTTTCTCTCTGTAAAAATCTATATACTAAGCGCCTTATAAGTAATTTGTTGGTAGATACATGCACTCTATAAGACTTTGATATTATTATCGTTAGTATTATTATTAATACTGTATACGAGGAACTTGACCAAGATGAATTTATTACCTTCACATGAAATATGTAAACTGCACATAGCGCGTGTGCACTAACGTTTTGGTTGGCAAGATGAGGGAACATCGCGCTGTTTTGTACACGGCTAATGGGTGCGTGACACAGACGCGATTGCGTGTCTGCTTAGTGCACAACTCTATGGCGTTTGCCAACCAACAGGGTCTGTACGCATGCGTGAATGTGATTAGCATATTTCATGGGAAGGGTCCATTTATTACCTTCACATGTAAATCCAGTGCCTTCATACCCCGTAAGACATTCACATCTGTATGATCCGTCTGTGTTGGAGCATTCAGAATTGCTGTCACAACTATTCACTCCGTTACACTCATT
Organism: Asterias amurensis; assembly: GCF_032118995.1. NCBI lineage: Eukaryota > Metazoa > Echinodermata > Asteroidea > Forcipulatida > Asteriidae > Asterias > Asterias amurensis. The sequence goes on along the minus strand of NC_092662.1, from coordinate 4,507,988 downwards.
GATATCTGAACAAAAATAAACACACAAAATAAACATAAAATGTTTGTCTGCAATCATGGAGCAAATTACTTGGTGAATTTAACTGTTTTGCCCAATCGATACCCAGGTCAAAATTCCAGTTGAACCTAGTTAACTGGGGTCAACTGGTTCAACTGGATAGTGACCAAACTCGTCCATTTTCCATATTAACCAACTGGTTTGGACTAGGTTTAACTGTGTTCAACTAGGTTGAAATTATAAACCAGTTGGTCTCTGTCCATTTTCCATATTAAACCAACTGGTTTTAACTGTGTTTAACTAGTTTATCAACTGGTTTCAACTAGTTCAAGTTAAACCCAGTTTAACTAGGTTCAACTGGAATTTCGACCTGGGTATAATATAACCATGTTCACAACCCCCTCTGAGCTGACTCAAAAGGAACAGACCCCTGGGAATCTTCACTGCCACCCTACTTTTGTTTGACACTTGGATCAATTTTACTGGGTACAAAAACAAACACTCCGAATACTATTCCTAGGTTGTTTTTTGCTAGCTTAAGCCCGGTTCATACTTCCTGCGAATGCTTCGTGCGATGCGAATTTCATTGCGTCACAAAGCGAAATGGAGCGCGTACCGATTGTTGCGTCACCAAAATTCGCTTCGCATTCGCGTTCGCAGGAAGTATGAACCGGGCTTTACTCCCAAGCAGGGGTATAACTATAACCCAGGATATTGCTGTTTTCTGAGGGGTATCACCAGAGTTAAGAGTTCAAGTGCTTACAGATCATGGCACTTTATTGTCCAGTGATATTACCAGGAAAACTTTCAGGTTTCTTATTGCATCCCAAGTCCCTAGCAGTTTAATACAATGCAATTCATTCAATTTGACTAGAACAGGCTCTGAACCTGCAAACAAACCAATTAATGTGCCAGTGCTCTTTAACCGAGCTATCCGCCCCTATATTGGCGATATCCCTAGTTTGTCAATAGGGACTTTTCGTTTTCGACGACGGATGGTTCTGCGACGGTAAAGATGACATTTGGCGTCATCTGCGCATGCGTCGGCTTTGAGGACGGTCGTCCCTCAATTTCTACGACAGTACTTGGGATGAATCTTCGTTGTGCTGATGAAAACGACAACGTTTAGCTAAACAACCGTCGCAGAACCATCCGTCGTCGAAAACGAAAAGTCCCTAATGTAGCTTTGGTCTGGGATTATCAGAAGCCGTTCAAGCTGTAGCTGCCATTAGCCAGGGATCATACCCAACCTAAAGTTACAACCTGGGAAGACACAGCAAGGGGTTCACCTTTAAGGGGATGCAACTTTTTAGTTAAAATATTAAGGACTTGATAGGTAATTAATCTAAAGCATTGATGCTTTAAAATAAAAAAATAAAAATCATGTAAGTTCGCTACAGGGGCTACAAGAAGAAATCAACTAAAAATGAAAACAACTCAGGAGAGCCGGAGGCAGGAATTGATATTCCTCTTAAAACAGTCCAAATGTAGGATGGGAAAAAACATCCACCAGGCAAGGAGTTCCAAAGAGATGCTGTGCGTGGAATAAAGCTTGATTAAAATAACGCAGACTTCTTGAACTATACCTGAGCAAACTCTACCATCTCCGTTGTCATCTGTGTAGCCTGGATTACAGATACATTCATAACTACCAACGGTGTTGTTACAAACAGCATCAGGGGAGCAGTCATCGGACTGCAGATTGCATTCATCCACATCTAGAAAGAAAGAAAAAATTGAAGACAGCTCATTGAAAGAAAAATAACTTATCAAACATCTCAAGACGTTTCAAATTTTATGCAAAGAAATTGTGCTTGGATATTTTCTGATGGATTTGCAGCAAGACAATAAGTAATCACCTGTAACAAACAAAAATTTTGTTTGCAAACATTTTTTTATTTTTTTTATATATATATTTTTTTAGGCGGGCCCCGTGAAAAACAAGCATTTTAACCCAGAGGGATAGCCATGTGCTTACTTCAACAGACCATCCCATGATAAAAATCAAGAAGAAAAGAAAGGAAATAATGGTTATTGGACTATGCCTCACTCACTAGAAAGTGATGAGAGACACAACAACTAGCATCACACTGCAATCATAATTGCCGTAAAACAGGACCTTACTTAAGGTATTTATGAACTCTACATACCGATACATCTTCTGCCGTCGATGTACAAAGAGAAGCCAGAGTTGCAGCTACAGTTGAAGGTCTGTAGCAGATTGACGCAGTTATGATCACAACCGAGTCCCCCACTACTAGCAGGAGAGTTCTCGTACAGAATACACTCATTAATATCTGCAGATAATATCAACATCCAATAAAGTTTATTCCTTCATGCATTTTGGTTTAGTTCCAGTGGTGAGTCGTTACAGAAAAAAAATAACTTGATCACCTGGCAGGCATGTGAGTAACTATCCATGAAAAGAGAAAACCGGGCAAGAAAAAAAGAGGAAAAGATCATATTCCTGTACTTTTGTACACAGAAAGTAAAGTAAAATAAGAGGAAAATAAATACCCAAAAAGAGGAAAACAGCTGAAAAGAGGAAGTCTCACATGCCTGCACATGGTACTTTCCAGCAACAACTTTTGCTGCCATTAGTGTGTTTGTCGAGAGAATTTGAAACTCAATTCAAAATGGTCTTTGGAATGCATTACCAGGGATATAATGGGCCAATAACTCAATGTTACTCACCCCTGCATTTCGCGCCGTCACCCTCTAGCCCGACTGGACAGTCTTCGCAGGTCCTGTTTAAATGAGGGGGGTCCATATCGAAACAAGTCACGGTGTGGAAACATGGGCTGACCTCACAAGCATCGTAGTTAACTTCACAAAGATCTCCGTTCCAGCCTGGCAAACAGCTGCACATCACCACCTTCAAATAAAGTTATTTAGCCATGAGAATGGGAGAATTTGGGGGATTATTTACAGAGGCAGCAGAATAATCACACTGTTCTGGAGATAACTATTACGAAGCATTACGAGCATTGTTACAACAGACAATACCTTTGGCTAAATGTTCCACTCTAAGGAATTAAGAAATTGTGGTTACAGTCTTGGTAGACCGCTGGGCTATTTCTATGTCTTCTCCTACTCTTTGGAACAAACTCCCCCGCAACATCAAAGACGCACTAACTAAGTATCAAATCTCGCCTTCTCAAATTTCATTTTGTTAAACTCTGACTGATTTTGTTGTTTGTTTTATATTTACTTTGTACAGTGCATTGTGTGTAATGCACTTCATAAGAATTGTTAATTATTAATATTAATATCATGACACCCAAATATAAAGAAAAGAAAAACCATTAGACATATAAGCTACACATTTCAAACACGTAAAAACACTGTACACTATTGGTAAATGTCAAAGACCAGTCTTCTCACTTGGACTTGGTGTATCCCAACATATGCATAAAATAACAAACCTGTGAAGATTTGAGCTCAATTGGTCGTCGGAGTTGCAAGATAACTATGAAAGAAAAAAACACGCTTGTCACCTGAAGTTGTGTGCTTTCAGATGCTTGCTTTCGAGATCTCAAATTCTAAATCTGAGGTCTCGAAATCAAATTTGTAGAAAATCGCTTCTCTCTCAAAAACTACATCACTTCAGAGGGAGCCGTTTCTCACAATGTTTTATACTATCAGCAGCTCCCCATTACTCATTACCAAGTAAGGTTTTATGCTAATAATTATTTTGAGTATTTACCAATAGTGTCCACTGCCTTTAAGACTTAATTACAGATCTGTACTTACACCAAAATGATCTATCATGATATTTGTGCCTTCTACATATTCACCAAATTTGCATGTACCACCATTGCTACAGTCACATAGCTCAACCTCTGGCTCCATTGTCATGTTGGACTTGTCGTCACTAGCGACAAACGTTAGCTTAACCGCTGTTCTGTCAACAACATCCCAGGTGAAGAGGCCACCTGTAGTGAAATGTTAAATATTTCATCAAAAATCTTTTAATATTTTAAGTTAAATGGAAACATTCACCAAAACTTTGTATTGATTTTGCTTTTTCAATTAAGTCAAAGTATTGCTGGGTTTTTTTTCAATGCAAGTCGCCAGGACACACAAGGCCTGATGAAGGCCACTTCAAGGTGTGGGCTACAATTATTTTTTTCCAGAGGTCGTTTCTTGCCACCTACTCCTAGGGCTGAAACATGGTTACCCCTTTTACAATCCATACGGACCGCTGGGCTATTTCTACTACCGGTACTCTTTGGTTACTACAAGCCACATATTGGAAAAGTAACAGCTACAACAGTCTAAAAACAACTGCAGAGTATAGAATGAGGTGGTCTTCCGTTTTAGAAATCTCAAACTAGATTAAATAAAAGTATAAAGTGTCAGATAAATACATAAACATAAACTACAGGTGTAAAAATATAAATGGGATAAAAACACAGAGACAAAGATATTTACAACCATCCAAAACATTTCAGGGGAGATGAAAAAAAAAAAAAAAATACAGCATCAAAGTGAAACAAGCAGTGACCACCAAACACCAAAACTCTGAAGGCAATGATGAAGACACACGGGGGGTTGTAACACCATTCCACATACTTAAACCATACAAATGATGTTGTGTACTGACCTTCTGGTGTGATTGAGGCCCCTTCAATCGCCTCGGCAAGACTGAATGTAATGTTATCGCCGTCCATGTCACTCGCTTCTAACTGCAGTGTAAATGTCTCCCCTACAGTTACTTGGATACGCTCTACCAATGTTATGTTCGGAGGAAAGTTAGCTGTTTAAAAACAAAAATAAATCAAGACGAATTACATACATGTAACAGTCAACTCGTGAATGCCTCAAGGCACGTTGCTTTTGTTTTTCCTAGCCTATCTGGAAGCACTTTTGTATTGTCATGTATTGTTGAAATGGCTGATTAAATAAAAGTAATAATAACAACGACACTACTGGGAATTTTTCAACATAATTATTAGCATAAAAACTTACTTAGGAATAAGCAATAGGAACTGTTGGTAGTATAAAACACTGCGAGAAACTGCTCCCTCTGAAGAAATTTGTGCGACAAAAGTGCTTTTTCCTTTCACTATTCTCTTGCAACTTTGCTTACAAATTAAGTTCAAGCTCCCACAGATTTGTTATTTTATGCATACATGTAAGTTGGGTACACCGAGTGACCATTTTGATCTCTGACAATTACCAAAGGTGTCCAGTTTCTTTAAAACTTTCTTATCTGACATTTGAGACTTGCTACTTAAATATTACGGGTGCTCAATTTCATAGAGCTACTTAAGCTGAAAATAAACCTTAAATGTCTCTCTTAGCAATAGTATACGTGACATGTGTTTTGGTATGGAAACCTTAGTTTTGGTTACACTTTGCTACTTTTCTTCTTAAGCAGCTCTATTAATCTGGGTGCAGGGCAATGTTGAAAATTATAAATAGTTAGTTGTTTCTGTTCTGTTCTTACTTGCTCTGTTAAGTTCGGCTTGGTTCTCACTGTTTATCATCATGGCAGACTCGCCGAGTACTGGATCCTTGGTCGATAGATAGTCAAACTGACACATCTTGTCATTTTTGCAGAGTTTCATGACGGCCTCAAGCTCTGCCGTAGTTGCCTCAGCTATAAGATTTTCTAAAAACTTTGGAGTAAAGGTGATATCATTCTCGGAGGCAAAGCTTTCTGAGTCGACATAATAAAAAAGAGAATCCGCTTCAGTAATACGCCCTGCAAAGGAAACCAAACACAAAATAATGGTTGATACTTTTTTTTTTTTTTTTTTAAGAATTTAGCGTATGCATGAGCATTCAGAATAATCAAGGTTTTTTTTGTGTTGCTTTTTATCGTCTACCGGGTTTTGCTAGTGACTTAAAAAAAAAAACAGCTTTGCACATTTTGTTTACAATTGAAACATTTTAAGGTGGACTTCCAAGGATTGTCCACATACAAAAAATTGTTAGATTGCGACCATAAAGATGAATTTTAGAACCTCTTCGAAGCAAATCCAACTTTGAGAAACGCACCTATTTTTGAACCAGCCTGGTCAGTGATGCCTGCTAATTATTGTCAGCCTTACAAATCTATGAGTGGTCTTTTTTCTTTGTTTTGTAAAAACTCTGTGTCTGCTCTGTTTGTTTAGTCTTTAGTTGTCTAGGCTGTCCTCATGGCTATACTCTCTTTGGTTTTGTTGAAGATATACTGTTATCCCCTTCATTATTTCATCTATAATCTTTGTACATAATCTTTAAAACAATTTTTCTGTAAACACTTCCCTTTCAAATGTTTTTATAATGTATATTCTTGTTGTGTATCTTTTAAAAATCAGTTCAGCCCTCGGGCTGTGATGTTTGAATTTTTAATAAAAAAAACAACAAAAACAAAAAACAATAATAACAATTGTGATTTTTTTTCGAAAAAGAGAAGTACATCATAAATACTGATTTGAATTGAGCTTAATGAGTCACCATTTGGAATTCTACCCCTAGTTTACTTACAGGTGATTCCAAATTGATAATAATCTTCTTCTGTCATGACCCCACCAACCCCGGTTGCCGGCTGCTGGCTGCCATCACGCCTTTGAGCATCATTGGTCGTGTCATCATCCCATAAACCTAAAATAAGCATAAGAGCATTCATACATTTGAATGGTTTCTAAACGTTTTAACTTGTGAAGAGTCTTCTCTCACCCAGAAGTCAAGGCTTTACCTAACATTTTTCAGTGACTACCATAGAGTTATATATAAGAACTAGAGCGCGCACTTGCCTATATACGCGCCCCGGTATGCGAGCAGGCGGCCATTTTCTAAGTTGACAAAACAGCTATCTCACAGCGTGTGTTTGTGCGGCCATTTGGTAAGTTGAACAAACAGCATCGCGTGAGCGTTCAATAAAAAAAACCTCAAACGTGTATTTCATATTCAACGCGCGTGCAGAATGACGCGCTTGTCATCTTGCAGTCCCGTGGCGTTTGTGCACGAAGCATCACTCGTGCGCCCTCTAGTTCTTATATATAACTCTATGGTGACTACTGGGAGGGACCTGGGCCCAAGTTCATGGCTCTGCTTACCGTAAGCACAGAATCGGCGCTTACGGAAGCAGGGAATTATGTGCTTACGACAAGCGAATTTCACGGGTTAGCGGTGAATTTTGGCTTGTGTGTGTGCGTACTCCATGTTACTAGGCATTCTACGCTTACAAGGCTAGCACATAAATTCGGCGCTTGCACGTTAGCGGGGAATCGTGATTGTAAGCGCAGAATTCGGCGGTAAGCAAAGCATGAAATTGGGCCCAGTTGGCTTGTCAATTCACGAGAGTCCTTCAGTGTTTTCACTTGTCCGTGGCAGGGGGGCACTTCTCAACACTGAACTTTTAGCCAACCAGACACACAAGTATAGGTGACTAGTCCTCAAAAGTTTTAACTAGCATTTAAACACACTGGACACCTTTGGTGATAGTCAAAGACCAGTCTTCTCACTTGGTGTATCTCAAAAACCTGTGAAAACTTGGACTCAATTGGTCGTCGAAAATGCGAGATAATAATGGAAGAAAAAACAGCTGGTTGATTTCGAGACCTCACGTGTGAGGTCACGTGTGAGGTCTCGAAATCAATTTAAATATTTTACTGACAAAAGTTACTTCTTTTGCAAAAACTACTATATTTCAGAGGGAGCCGTTTCTGACAATGTTTTATACCATCAACAGCTATCCATTGCTCATTACCAAGTAAGTTTGTATGCTAACAATTACTTTGAGTAATTACCAATAGTGTACATTTAAGTGCCAATTAACACTTAACCTGTTCATAACACTCAAGAAAAGTCTGAAATAAGTCTGGATGATCTTACCCATTAATCCTTTAGTTCGAGTTTTGTATTCGTCGTCAATCCGGAACGTGATGTCACAAAAACTGTTGTTTATACCCACGGCAAACCCAATGTTTTCTATGTAGCTAACAGCCACTTTCATTGGGTTCTCTTCGAGAGTCACAGTTAGGTTACCTATCATGACACCTGCAAAATATTTCATTTGTATAATTAGTCCAAGGGATTAAGTGCAAAAAATATGAATGGTCTGATGTTTTGACCCTACCAGAGTTTTCTCAAAGGCTAACATTTTACAGAAAGATAGGTTATTATTGTAGTTACAAATTCTAAGACCCAATTATGTAGCCACAGCCAAGGAACACCCGGGCGAACCCCTTTTCTTTTTTTCGATAAGTGCACTGGGCTCTTTTACAGGTGTTACGCAACACATGGGACCAAGGGCTTTATACGTCCACTTTGAAGGACGAAGCCATGGTTATAAGCCTCTTGCTTAAGGACAAATGACTATGGACTCGAACCCACACTCTGCTGAACAGAAACACCAGAGTTTGAATTTGGAGTTTTTAATCACTCGACCACGACACTTCCACTTGGTAGCAGAGAAGGCATACTCCCAAGAGAGCTGAGCTGGTTTAAGGATTAAATGGACCTGTTACTGACGTAACAACGTTCTTGCCGCCACAAACAAAAACGACAACCAATTTTAGTTGATTAAATGGTGCATACAGATGTGTCTTACCTTCTGTCGTGGGTACTATCACTTCCCCATTAACTGTTGTAATAAGACCATCGGCAGCAGCATTCGCTTTTATCTCAATCTGCAATACCGAAGAACAAAAACAAACTATCATATGCATCCTTATTGAGCACACCCCTGTGTTGTTCCCCTTTCTAAACGATTTCCCCATTGAGGTACAACTTGAACAAAGAAAACCTCAGAGAAACCTTATTTCCTTTGTGTAGAGGACCACAGAACACACTGAAAAATGTACCCTTTGTGCAATTCAAGTCTCCCTGATCCCAACTTGAAGACTTGACGGGTTCCACATACAGGCTACATATGGTAAAAAAGTTTTTTTAATTTGTTTATTTTACAAATCCACAAAAAAACAGGCAGCAATCTTCAGGTCTGGATGTGGCAGTAGGTTAACCCAATTAGGGAAGACATGCCTACACCAGGACCCAATTTCATAGATCTGCTTAGCACAAAAATTTGCTAAGCATGAAATTTCTTCCTCGATAAAAACAGGATTACATGTACCAACCAAATTTCCATTTGTTGCATAGTGCTTGTTACTGGTATTTAGCTGTTGTTTGCTTATCCTGAAAATCACGTGGAAATTTTGATGGTAATCTTGTTTTTATAAAGAAAGAAATTTCATGCTTAGCCAATTTTTGTGCTGAGCAGCTCCATGAAATTGGGCCCTGCTTAGTACAACAATTTTCAACTGGCATGAAATTTCTTCCTTGATAAAAACAGGATTAGGCCTACATGTATCAACCAAATTTTCATTGGTTGCATATTGCTTGTTACTGGTATTCAGCTGTTGTTTGCTCCTCCTGAAAGACACGTGAAAATTTGGTTCATGCTAAGCAAATTTTTGTACTTAGCAGCTCTATGAAATTGGGTCCAGATAAAGAATGAAAATCCAATCCACATACAAGCCTATTTTCTGAAGCAGGATTCCAACTGGATATAAAGGTGATGTGACCTCTATGACATCACTCGAAAACCATGACATGATTTGCGCGCATACTGCCAAGCAAAACATTTGTGTTTTGGCATTCAGCTAGAAAGTACACGCACTCTTACCATGACGACGCGTGTTTTTGCCCAGCGAAACATGACGTTTACAGTGTTTTGTCAACAGAGGGCAGTTTGAATGTAAACATAGGTCACATCGTCTATAGTCACCTAATTAAGCCGACCTGATTTCCAGATGGTGTTAAAACAAATCTGATTTTCACTCACCCTTTCGCCACCAACAATCTCAGCAGCAAACCCACTTAAATAAGTGGCGTCAGTGAGTTGTTGTGTTTCTGTATTGAGAGCCCGTTTAGTCCTAATCTGCAACTCAAACATTTTCTGGCCATTTGTATCGTCCACAATCAGCATAGTGAACTCTCCAAGGCCATTGAACGTGTAGCCGACACTATCGAGGGTCATGATATGTGGGTCTCCCCAGAACCAGGCTGAGGGTTAAAAAGAATGATTATTTCTAGATGGAAAAAAATGTCACTACATACCACGATTGTTTTCCAAAAACGGACTGCAAAGTAAAAATATTTTCACATTTGAAACCTTTGATGATTGTGATGTGGCAGAAACTTAATACAGCTAACAATGTCAGAAACACCGTCAAGTGAACAACTTTTCTTTACGAAAGTGTACTTAGTTCTTTTATTTCTTAAGAAACATGACCTACTTACAGCTTTAGGTGTACTGCAATTCAAACCGACCAACAGAAACACACAACAGCTTGAGTCTGGTGCACTTGGGCACTAGGCCAAAACTAACCACAGTTTACGCATCCAAAAAATATCTATAGAGGGGCTTGCATGGCTTGGAAAAATAATTCTGCTTTTGGTAGGTAGGAGTGCAATACATCAATAGGGGCTTTCGGGTCGAATTCGTTTTGTAAGGCACTCATTTTCTGACTCAGATAAGAGCCCTAACTGGTTATGCCACTGACATTTACGGTAAATATTTTTTGACACTGAATGATCAACAGAATTATGGAACATTGCACGGAATTGTATGGAATTTATGGAAAATACTAGTACCAAGTCAAGTACTTACACCAAAATGGCGGCCTATATCTCCAACAGCTCATGGGGGGTCTAAAGCGCTCATAGATGTTACACAGGCTTGATTGTACACAACAGTATTGCCGTGGCAGAAACTCCTCATCTGTTCAGAAAACAATTCCAAAAAGGTCATATATTTATATATAAAAAAAAAAAATTTTTTTTGAGTAGAATCCTTTACTTTTGTGTCCGTCGCTTTTTAAGCCCTGTAGGAACGCTTATGTTTGTGATGTATTGCATCTCAATGCAATGGAGAGCAATTTTTCTGACATTAAAAGAAGGAATATTTGTTGAATGGCAGCTTCGTCTTTTCTGATTGTAACATGCCATCTTTCAATCCTTGAAGATATTTTCACCATTGCATGCACTCATAAACATTCAAAACTTGTCATTTTAAATTGCCAAAACTCATGCTCACCAAACCATTGTTGATAATAAAAGCTCCCTCCGAAGAAAAAAGAGCTCACTGGATATGTCTCAAACACTGATGCACTTAGTGCATTTCTTACACCAACTATAATGCTGCCGTAGAAAAAATCGTAGCAGCACCGAGGACCAGCTAACCAAGGCCATTGAAAAGTTCGCACGAAACACAAAGCTGTAAAGAGATAAATATAAGATAAAAGACCTTCTTCATCAGTAGGTTATAAAAAACTACTATGTGATGTACATACCAAGTACCTGCTAGCCGTTAACCCCCACCCTCAATACCTTTGAAAAGTAGTAAACTTTGCCAAACTCCCCCCCCCCCTTTATATTGAGCTGTAAACCAAACTGACAACTCTGTTTGTAATATTATTCGCACCTTTAAATTTCTCAAATTAATCTTGTTCATATAACAAAAATCAGCAATTAACAATAAACGAACAATAAATTGGTAATGGCCCACGATGCATATTTCACCAGTCCCACTGCAGTATATTGCGAGTCACCGCTGGTGGTGCGGTCAATCAAAGTTTATGAATCCAAAATTTGAAATAAGGAAAATAAATTAATAGATAAGTTAATATTTTTCTTCTCAGATTATATAAAAACACTCTAATAAGCAATTCAAATTTGGTCAATGCCATGTTTTTACTCACATACGCCAGAGCTTCCTTGTGTTGGTAATGATATCTCAAAGCCGATATAAGTGAAGCGGAAGTCGAAAAATGCCATATTCCAAGAACAAGGACAGGTGTGGGCGGTAAATAAATAAGAAAATATCCACGAACTGGAAAATGACTGCCTTGATGCCCAGTTTGTACAGAACAAACGTGGATTTTGGTAATTCTGAGGGAGCTTGTCGATCTGGAACACCCATCGCCCTTGAAGCTGAGAGTTCCCAATGTCGCGTCCTGGCTTGAAAATATTTGATACACCTTGCACGTAAAAATGCTCATTTAATAGTCCGTATGAGTATCCAAGGATGACGTTGCTGTCAAAGAGCATTGCAGGGTTCCAATTCATGTGCGATGGATGGTAGTTCATGATGGCAAAACCATGATTTGAATCCGTCGCAATTATGACTTGGAATGTGTTGGTCTCCTAATCAAAGGAAAATATCAGCAACTCAATTAAATTTCGATAAATAGCCAAAGAAAAAAATACTCAAGCTAAAACCATTTTTCACATCAATCAATTTTGGAAACTATTTTCCCTGCATTCATATAGAGAAGTTGAGAGTCAACCTGCTAGGTCACATTTTCATAGAGCTGTTTACCACTTGTGTGAAAAATCCCAAACATATTGTGATTAAAATCATTTTATGCTGTTTTCACTGAAAGTGTGATGTCCAACAAATTTGACTAAGTTTTCAAAGGTTGTTTTTTGTTAAACATTGGAAGTGAAGAATGAATGCTTTAAACAATTTATGATTTAATTTCCCTTTAAGGTTAATACAACAAAGACTTTTACGTCAGGCTATTTCAAGCTAATTGGTCTCTAAACATTTAGTAAAACAAGTAATATTGCCATCATATCATCTCCTCATAATTGCAGCAGTTCTTATCTAGTGCTCCATCAGAACCAATGCCACTGAGTTATGTGAACATATAAAGGATCTACATGTATTAAAGGGACTCATTGCCTTGGAATGGTCGAGTTGGTCCATATGGTTAGATAGATGTTTTAAAAGTACAATACAATAATCCACATAAACGTGCCTCTAAATTGCGTGGTTTTCCTTTTTCTTGCGAACTACGATTGGCCATTTTATGGAGTCAAAACTCAACTCCACAATATGGCTTGCCATGTTAGTTCACGACATATATGGGAAAACCATGCAATTTCGAGGGATATTTGTGTGGAACTTAACTCTTAAAACATCTTTCTAACCTTATGCTTAACAAACGGTTTCAAACGGTTTTCATAGACCAACTCGCCCGATCCAAAGCAATGTGTCTCTTACAGTAACCATGTTGAAGCAGTGCAATGTGAAGCTAACCTAGGCTTAAATCCCATTCAATTGACAAAGCATCTAACTGTTGCAAAAATGTTTGCTACAGGACCAGGGTCTAGAGTATTAGAACCAGAAACTGAACCCATGCCCTTACCCAAACTAGCTGCAAGTGGCCATTACTGACATCACAAAGTCATGAACAAGTCCCATAACATAAACATTTGTACTCACATATTGGGTGTCTACTGCTGATGGAATGGCTTGAGCAGGTCTTACATTTACCCATGTAATAACGAGTGCCCATGTTGCGCTGAAGTATGGGTATTGAGCGGACAGTTCAGGATGTTCGGACACCATCGCACTGATGGTGCTAAGTTCTGCAGCTTTGTTAAAGCCCGGAGCTGCAGCATCAAGATCCTTTGAAGAATAAACACAAACACACATACACACAGAAATGGTCAAAGAATGCAGACTCTATAATAAAAAGAGCAGTTATTATGCAATGTTGTTCTATAAAGGGCCCATCAGCCACTTGGTTATTCCTACAGTTCGTTTTTCGATTGTTGAACATTGGCATTGCATTCACCTGAACAACCTTACAGATCCAGTTTGTGAGATCCTGCTTGTGTTGCTCTTTTGTTCCTTTTTCTCAAGAATTACCTTGTGGGGTACAGTTGGAACAAGTAATTCCATTGTGGGGTACATTGTTCCATTAAGTAAAATACCCCACAATGGTACTCCCATAAGCTCGCACCTGACTGAACGTGGCATCTCGGCAATTGTAGCCTACACCCTAAAGGACCGTTAGGAATACAAACTGGAGAATGCTGAGTGGGTCATTGCAACTCAATGAGTCAACATGTATAAAGTCCATTAAAGTTTTTAGCATGTGATTCGAAACAAAACAATTATATCAAGGCACCCAAGTATGGAAAAATTGGTCAGACAAATATTACTTAAAAAAGTACAAATGCCTCAAACGCTGATGCTACATGAATGTCAAATTAAATCCAAGTGCTGGAGGAAATGAGAACAGTCTTGAGTCCATTTTTTAGAACTTGGTCTCAGAGCACCATGACTTAGACTTGGAATTCCCCCACAGACTCAGACAATTTAAATGGACGGATCTGCAGTCTGGTCCCCTAGAACACCCCAGCCACTTTTATTTGGACAGAAACCCATGTTTCGCATAACGCCTTGAGTCTTTGCAAGTCGTGGAAAGCAAGTCCAAAAATAATTTCTAATATAAATCATGAAAGACAAAAAGGTTCAAGTATTTCAAATGGTCTTCCAGTCGATGGAGACAGTGTGCGTGAAGTCGACCTGGCTTCACATTGATATTTCAACAAAATTGAGATAATTTTTTGAATATTTATAAGTAGAAATATTTTACCTGGTAAAAGACGTTATTGTCGTTATCGAATATTGCACTGTCTACGTCAGCCCAATAAGGTGCCAAGATGTTAGCATCCTCGTAATCAGAGAAGACCAGTTGACCAGGAGTTGGGAAGCTGCGTTTCTGAAGATTTTGCTCATTACTAAATATGATCACACCATCCTCTGTGAACTGTTAAAGAAAAAATCACCGGGTATAGCAGTTCTGAATCAAATAGACTCTGAGGCTGAAGATCGAGTTGTATATTGGATACAGAAATTGTTTTCCTTAATCCAACAGTGGTCATATAGGGAAAAAATTATTCCTTTAGGAAACTCGATTCTATTTTGACATTGGCAGTTTCTTTGTGGTGTAACAGGTAAGGTTCATGTGGTGCAAGGTACATGCAAATGCATATTCCACTTATGATGGTTAAATAACCAAACATTTAAGACATAACATTACAGAGCAGTTGGCCAATCAGCCGCCAGGAAAATGGATTAAATATTGAAAAAAATTGATAATCATAATCATCATCATAATGCTGTCAGCAAAGACTGCTTTCATTACTTGACAGTCGCTCGTTAGATGGCCCTTTCGGTTGCTATGGATCTCTTTGACTCTGGGTCAATTTCCATTAAGAAAGAAAGCCCTACATGTAGGTAGGTTTACATTAGACTGTTTTGGATACATAGTGATTAATACTTTATTATTATATATGATTTGAGGCATTGCATGCTAAGGTATCAATGTATATTTGGTTTGCAGTAACACCATGTGTGTATCTACATGTACTTGCCAGGTAGAGTTGTTCTTAGAGAACTGTCTTGCTTTATTCTATTGCTGCGGAGTAGATAATCGGAGGTTCGGGAAACTTCTCAGTTCTGAAAAGAACTGTCTGCTTTTTAACTATTACCATGGCGGATGGTATAGAAAATAGACTGTCCATTTCAAAAAGTGCAATAACAATACATGTACTGCGCCTTGAACACCCAGCAGGGTGGATATGTGCGCATTTGTGTTGTATTGTCATTTATAGCCTTTGTGAAAGACCCCAGGACCCAAACGTCAGGTCATTAACTATTTTTTTGAATATTTTGTTCATCTATCCTTTATTAGATTGGTGAGTAGTTTGTAACAGGTAACTGATCCTTTGGATAGAATATGCCGTACAAGAATTAGCCAATTAAAGGTGCAATAACATTTCTTAGCCCATGGAATTTGTGACTCCAAAAATGCTTTACTCTCATATTTGGGGTAAACATGAATAATGTACTTACATAAATTTGTTCGAAGATATCATCAGCATATGGAAAATAGTTTGGCGGGTAGAAGATTTCTGATCGTAAATCGGTAAGAGCCTCTTGTCTCTGTTGGGGAAAACACAAAATACTTTAATGAAGGAGTGAGAGTCAATCGTGACAAAAAAGTCTATAAATTGTATCAAGATCTTAGAAATTTCGCTGAAATGATGGCACTTTCACCCGCTCAAAACGCCATAGAGTTATAGATTTTGAGGACCTTTTGAAAACAGTATTTCTAGAGCTAAAGAAGTAAACAATGGAAAACTGGGCAATAGTTTGGCCAATGGCAGGCCAAACATGGGAGGATCTCCAAGAGCGTGGTTTGGTGAAGTAACCTAGTTCGCGTGACAAGGGTGACAAGGGTGTTTTTTTCTTTCATTATTATATCGCAACTTCGAAGACCAATTGAGCTCAAATTTTCACAGGTTTGTCTTTGACATTAACCAATAGTGTCCAGTTTCTTAAAGTGTAGCCAAACCATAAACGGGCCAAAGTCTTACATAGAAGTAGTGGGAACCTCTTTATCGAACGAGCAGCGTGGTAGCATCATGGTGAGATCTTTGTCGTCATAAAGATGCAGCACAGTCAGCATTAAAAAGTTAAAAGTAGGAACAACCGCTTGGTTGGCATTAGTCTAGGTGTACGGCAGGGAGTAACAATTTTGACAAAAAAGCAGGGCCAAATGTATGGCTCTGCTTATCGTGGAATTCTGCGCTTACAATCACTGTTCCAAATTTCTGTGCTAGCCTTGTAAGCCTAGAATGCCTAGTAACGGGGAGTACGCACGCGCAGAAGCCCAAATTCACCGCTAACCCGTGAAATACGCTTGCCATAAGCAAATAATTCCCTGCTTCCGTAAGCGCCGATTCTGTGCTTACGGTGGGCAGAGCCATTAAATGGGGCCCAGTGCAGTCTTAATGTAGTCTTTAACATGTCAAACTGCTGGAATTTGATGGCGCTGGTGCCCAGACTTATTGAAATTTGGCTGATCTGCATGGTCCTTCGTTTTGTCACTATACTGTGTGAACAGGGTACCACCGGGAACTCTATAGCAGTTAAGCCATAGTTCCAAAATGCACAGGAGTGGGATCAAACTCAACAGCCTATAGACTTTCCCCCAAGGACTCACTGAATGTACAATGCTGATCCCAAATCGATGTTAGGATAAACTGAAAACAATAATCTCTGACTTCTTTTAAACATCCGAATGTCCAAAATGCTAAAATAATGCCTGGGTGACTCGACAACAAAGCCTTCTATAGACCCATTGCCTATGACGTCATACTCTCAAAAACGAGGCTGATCATTGGACAATAGCTGTTCTCTGTGCGTAAAAACGTGCGAGACCTCAGCGTACCTGTAGCCTTTTTCGCGTTATGCAAGGGGGAGCTGTTGATTTCTTACACAATACAAAACGCGCCTCCCAACGATGCGCGTAATTTTGGGTGTCAACTCTCTTTTGTGCATGTTTGTATACAATTTTTGCACCCAAAATTACACCCAGGTTGGCACATGCGAGTATGCTGCGCCAATTTTAAGGGGTCTATTTTCCACATTATATAAAGATCAATTGCCCTTACCTGTTGAACAGCATTCGACAGTAAGCGATCCCCATAGGACCTTCCAAATGGCACAAAATTTAGAACTGGAAGAAAACCAAATTCACAAAATTGAAAAAACTATGAACAAAAAATTTTAATTAAGACTATTTTAAAACAAAAGTATCCATAGATTATAGCAAGTTAAAAAAAAATAAAAACAAAAGTAGTCAATCTTAAAGATTTGGGAGTTTTTGGAAAAGAAAACACCAAATACCATTGATCTTATAAAATGTAACCAATTCCTCTTTTCTCCTGAAAAAAAAGTATAAAAAAAATAGTGAATTCCCAGTTTTGAGTAAAACAACCTTGCAATAACAAGAGTTTTTTAATAAAAACAAGCATGACTATTTGAATGGCAAGATCATTATCACCTTCTCAAATTTTAATCATTATGATATTATTGTGTGGTAAGGTATAAGGATGCCTCACAAGTGAACCTCACCACAAATATGTAAACCATGCAAAGTTTCAAATCCTACTTAAACTGGAGTGCTTGAATATGGGATCTAGTAAAACTAGGTTCACCCCTACTCTTCAAGGACAAGTGTTCTGGTTTCTTTACTACTCTATTAATCCTAGTACTGTACACAGGACCTTAGGCTTAATTTCCCATCTGTAGGACAAAGCAACTACGTTAAAGCTCCTTGCTCAATGACATACATTCTAAGTGCCAGGACTCCAACCCACACTTATGCTGATCAGAAACACCAGAGTTTGAGTTTGGTGGTCTTAATCGCAGAGCCACGACAAGCAACTTGATAAATGATACTGACAGGGGATGATAACTAAAACAACTTGTCTGTGTTACCTATGACGCTGACAGTGAAAGTACAGCTTCCTTCATTAGAGACAGAATCTTGTGCTGTGCATGTCAACTCATTAACACCAACATTGAAAATTCCACCTGTTCCAACCACTCCACCGACAGAATTACGGCAAGAAACAATAATGCAGCAATCAATGTTATCAACGGCAGAGGGTTGTGGAGACCAGTCTACTTGAGCACTTGGTGTCCCCGGAAACACAAACGTTTCTGAGCTGGATGGACACGTTACAGTCGGAGGTATCAAATCTTGTAGAAAGAAAACAGATCAATAATAAAATTAAAGAGAACAACTTATAATGCAAAGCTCCATTAAATAATGTCAGAGTTTTGAAGCTATATCCTTCAGTGAGTGGGAGAATTTGAATTGTTTATTTTTCTTCATGGATGAGCAGTTAATCTGCCTGGGGCAGTCAGTAGCCCTATTACTGGTCTGTTTGTGATTCAAAATAAAGGGTTTGGGTACTTTTGGTTTAAATCAAAACACAAACGTATGTCTAAAGATTTACATATACGTACACGGTTTAAAGATAATGTTGATAGAAAACTTTTTTTTCGAAGTGTTGTACTTTTTGAGAAATGAGTTTAACATTAAAAAAACAAAAACAATTTTTGTTTCAGCGAGAAGAAAATCATTTTAGCTTGTACCAAGATCTGCATGCGACTCTCCTGAAAACATTGCTATGTGATTGTTGCTTTTCATAAACTTGACAACTGATAGGCTAAAACAAGTACAGTTTGATTACATTAAATGCAGCATCAGAGTCCAGATTTCTCTAGAAGACGATCAGAGCAAATTGATCGAAAGGTGAGTTGAAACCAAAGATTCTTTTCAGAACCATCCCAACTCAGATAGTCCTTACATGGTGTTACCGCACACCTTTACATATAAATTATATTACATACAACTTCATTCACAGAGAGTTAGGGATTAATGTCATGGTAAACAAATCGATTTACAACAGGCTCCAATTTGGGAAAGGAATTACATGGAGATACCAGGTGTACATTTGTAAAGACGAAAAGGATGTATTATTTAAAGAACCCAGTGCACTTTTATCAAAAAGAGAAGGGGTTTGCCTGTTGTTCCTGGCTGTGGCTGCTGTATCACCGATAGCACCTTGTAAACCCTTATAAGGTGCTTCATCTCTGTAATAACCTATCTTTCTGAAAGTTTTTATATACTCAGCGCCTTGATAACCTTGTTTAGTAGATAAGTGCGCTATATAAGACTTCAATATTGTTATTATGGCCTTGGTTTTTGATTGAGCTTTCCCATAATGTAACATGACAATGAATATTCTATTAAACATTAAATGTGTTTCATATTGGACACTATAAACACCCGTTAAAAAAAAAATCCTATGATCTTATAAAGAAAAATCAAGTCCTCTTTTTCAAAGAAAAAAACAATGAAAGTTCCATAAACAAAAAAACTGAAGGAGTTTAATTTTCTTAAGGAAACAGCAAAGTTACAAAAGCAAATGTTATTCATAAAAGAAGCTGACAATGTTACCTCTGACGGTGACAGTGAAAGTACACGTTCCAATATTAGAAGAAGAATCCTGTGCTGTGCATGTAACTTCATTGTTACCAACGTTGTAAGTTCCACCTGAAACAACCACTCCACCGACAGAATCTTGGCAAGAAACACTGATGCAGCAATCAACGCTATCAACGGCAGAGGGTTGTGAATACCAGTTGACTTGAGCACTTGATGAACCAGCAGACACAAACGTTTCTGAGCTTATCGGACATGTCACAGTTGGAGGTATCATATCTTGTAGAAAGAAAACAGATCAATAATTAAATAAAAGACAATGGACACCTTTGGTAAAAGACCAGTCAAAATATGCACAAAATAACAAACCTGTGCAAATTTGAACTCAATTGGTAGTTGAAGTTGCGAGATAATAATGGAAGAAAAAACACCCTTGTTACACCACACAAAGTTGTGTGCTTTCAGATGCTTGATTTCGGGTCCTCAAAAACTAATTCCGAGGTCTCGAAATCAGATTTGTGGAAAAATACTTTTTTCTCAAAAACTATGTTACTTCAGAGGGAGCATTTTTTCACAATATTTTATACTATCAACAGCTCTCCATCCCTTGTTACCGAGTAAGTTTTTATGCTAACAAATGGGAAGCTCATTTAAACACTCTACGAGTTTGAAACTGCACCTAACAAAAACAGAAATCCCCAAACAGATTAAGAAAAGTAAAAAAGTATGATTGTGTTATTTTGACAGAGTTGATGTTGATTTCAGTTCTTGGCTATTGGTCATATCATTTGTAGCTCAAGCATAAGCAATACTTGGCTTGGTTAACCAATAAGACTCAAACAATGTTATCACTTCAATTGAAATAAAGTTTACTTCACATCTTTTCAAACAGCTTTTCAGTAGTTTATTTCTTTTTTTTGTTTCCCTTTGTTCCATCTTCCCTCTGTTGCTTATGCTTTTGTCTTCTGCTTTCCATGCCCTTTGAGCACCTTTTTAAGGTGGAAATTGTGCAACATATATTGTCCTTATTATATTATTATCTTTATAATCAGCCATGGTCAAGCTGTCTCATGCACCATGGCTCAATTTCTGGTATAGCCAGAGTGGGTCCGAGTCTTAACAGTTGCACCAGTGTCCACGAATAAGAAACTTTACCATACTTTCATTCACCTTTGAAAGGAATATTTAAAGATGGACTCTTATCATGAAAGGGAAGCTGTTTACCCAAATGTGTCTGGCATTGGCAGCAAACTGCACTAAATCACCTCAAAATATTCAACAGATCCTTTATAATGTTTTTGAAAGGTATTTTGATACATGGAGAAGAATTAACATTTGAATGACAAGTTTATTAACAACTTTGGAATTTTTCTTTTTCCTATTAACCCCCCCCCCCCCCACCCACCCTAAAAAAATCTTTGTAGTGGGCCTAACACAAGTACACTATGATCAGCTCGCAAAAAAAATACTTACCGATAACATTGATGACAAATACACAGGACCCTTCATTAAGGGCAGTATCGTAAGCTCTACAAGTTACTGTTGTTGTACCGGCTTGGAAAAGTTCACCAGAAGTTACAACATTGTCAAGACCGTCTTTACAAACAACACTGTCAGCATTAACTGTATCATCAACAATGTCAGTGGCATCTGGTGAAACTGACCAAGAAACAAGAGCACTATCCATTCCAGAAGTCAAATAGGTAGTTACATCCATCGGGCATGTGACATTTGGAGCAACATTGTCTGCCAAAAACAAAAAACAAAAAGTTTGTTAGCAAATACTCAACCTGGCATATTGCCAAATAATGTTCAAACATTACGAAATCAGGGATCCACATTGGTTTTTATTACCGTTTGGACATCTGACAACAAGAGCTTCATTGTCCAACACAAACAAACCAAACAAGTATGTTAGCAAAGACTCAACCTTTGGCAAACAATGTTTGAACAAAGAAAAAACAAAATGACTGTCACAAACAGTCAGGGATCCACATTGGTTGTATTACCGTTTTGACATTTGACAATAAGAGCTTCATTGTCCAACACAAACAAACCAAACAAGTATGTTAGCAAATACTCAACTTTTGGCAATAAATGTTTGAACAAAGAAAAAAAACAAAATGACTGTCACAAACAAAACTCATCACAGTTCACCTGACACTAAATTGAAAAACGCCATTTTAAATCAGAAACAATCAAGGTATTTAAAAAAACAAGTATTGCAAGTAACAGCTTCTGTACAAAGAAATAAAAAACAAGTACAATGATCAACTCACAAAATCACATACCGTAAACAGTGATGACAAATACACAGGACCCTTCATTAAGGGCAGTATCGTTAGCTCTACAGGTCACTCTTGTTGAACCGGCTTGGAAAAATCCACCAGAAGTTACAACAGTGTCAAGACTGTCGGTACAAATGACACTTTCGGCATTTACTGTAGCATCAACAACATCAGTGGCGTTTGGTGAAACTGACCAAGAAACAAAGGCACCAGCCAATGAAGCATCCACATTTGTAGTTTCAGCACTTGGACATGTGACAGTTGGACCTTCGTTATCTGCCAAAAACAAACCAAACAAGTAAATTAGCAAAAATACTCAACTGTGGTGAATTAATGTTAAACCATCACAAAATCAGGGATCCACATCGTTTGGACATTTGACACTTTGACCTTCATTGTCCACCAAAAACAAAACAAACAAGTGTGTTAGCGAATACTAAAATTTTGGCAAATGCTGTTTGAACATCATAAAATCACAATGTTGAGTCTGTCACACACTGAACAGTTTACCTGCGACCCTAAATTAAAAAACACCATTTAAAATCAGAAACAAGCAAAGTACATTTAAAGACTAAACTATTGCAAATGAAGTCCAGCTTTTCTATAAACAAGTCAAAACACATATACAACATGATCAGCTCACAAAAATACTTACCGATAACAGTGATGACAAACGCACAGGACCCTTCATTTCGGGAAATATCGCTAGCTCTACAAGTCACTGTTGTTTCACCGACTTGGAAAAATCCATCAGAAATCATTACATTGTCACGATCGTCTTTACAAACAACACTGTCAGCATTAACTGTAGCATCAACGGCATCAACGGCAAATGGTGATCTTGACCAAGTAACAATGGCACCAGCCGTTCCAGAATCCACATTGGTAGTTTTATCAGTTGGACATGTGACAGTTGGAGCTTCGTTGTCTGCCAAGAAAAAATCCCCCCAAAACAAGCATGTTAGCAAATACTCAACCTTTGACAAATGATGTTTGAACAAAGAAAAATCATAATGACTGTCACACACAAAACTCATCAACACTCAAATGAGACTAATTTATATTTATTTAAAAAAAACGTTTGTATCGATATCTGTATAAAGGGCTAGGTTTATTATTATTATTATTATCATTGAAAAATCCTTTTTTAAATCAGAAACAACAAAGTAATTTCAAAACACAAGTATTGCAAAATAAAACTCAGCTTTTGTACATTTAATCAAGCTCGAGTGCAATATAATCAGCTCACAAAAACTACTTACCGACAATAATGACAAATACACAGGACCCTTCATTAAGGGCAGTATCAAAAGCTCTACAAGTCACTGTTGTTGTACCGGCTTGGAAAAATCCACCAGAAGTCACAACGCTGCCAAGATGGTCTTCACAAACGACACTGTCGGCATTTACTGTAGCATCAACAACGTCAGTGGCATCTGGTGAACCTGACCAATCAACAAGGGCACCAGCCATCCCAAGATCCGCACTAGTAGTTTTATCCATTGGGCATGTGACAATTGGACCATCGTTATCTGCCCAAAACAAACCAAACAAGTATATTAGCTGTGGGGAAATATGCATCAGGATGACAAGCCGTATATCTTTGCAAATTCTTGTATTTGTCAAGGAACTTTCTCACATCCTTAACAGTTATTTTGGGCTTTGATTGCATTGTAAAGAGCCCCTTGAAGGATGACAGTACTAGCCATGAGGGTTAAGTAGAGTTCTGGAAGATTGTCCTAAGATCAGCAAAATCTTATGCCATACAATCTAAAATTGGATGATCTGTGCAAGATATGTTCGGGATTGATTAATGGAACTGAAATTATTTGTAAGCGTAAAAAATATTCACAAAAAAACAATCAGACGAGTTGGTCTACATAGCAACACTGGTGAGCCTACTATCAGGGTTTTGTACAGAGAGTTGGAAGTTAATCTGTATTCTGTAATTCAATAATTCTTCAACCCCCAAAATAAATAATTTTTCTTACAAATGTTACAGTGGTGACAGAAACAGTCCAACCAAGATGACAAGCCACAAACCTCCACAGTTTCTCGTATTGTTGTTAATTGTTGTAGGGGGCTAACATTTTGATCTTTGGGCTTTTTACAGTGGTTGTTGCTGCCCAAGTGGTTGACAAATTTGTAAATTTTTTAAAGTTTCAGCAGTTCAAGCATAACCAATACTATGTACTTGGTTGACTTATAAGACTTGAAGATAATATCATCCCTTTAACTTGAATGACCTTGATACCACATCTTATAATCAGCCATGGTCAAGCTGTCTGAAGCACCAGACTCAAGTAATGGTATTGCCAGAGTTGGTTCAAATCTTTGCCGCTGCACTGGTGTCCATGAATAAGACACTTTATCATCATTTCTTTGACCTTTAAGTGGCAAATCTTAACATGGACTCCTATCATGAAAGAGCTGGTGCTTACCCAAATGTTTCTGACAGTGGCAGCAAACTGCACTTAATCACCTCTAATTTAATAGTTAACCTCTTTTTAATAGTTTCTGCAAGCCATGAAACCATGGATAAGGATTGATATTTGAATGACAAGATTAAAAGAAAATTTGGAATAAATTTTTCAAATTATTATGTAACCAATGATTCCAGTAGAAGAACTCGAGTGTAATTACCAGGGTAAACCAGGATAAGTGTTCTGGGTGCTTTTAAGTGCACTCTAATCTTTTCTTTTAGGTTCTCTGAAATTTGACAATGAACTTTCAATAAATCCTTTTGTGTGTTTAATTTTTGACACATGAACACCCTCTTAAACAAACCAAAAACACAAAAGGGAAAAGAAAAAAAAACACGAGATAGTTTTTTTCTTGAAAAAGGAGCAAAGATTCATGACCCGTTGCAATTATTTGTAAAATTTGTACTGTAAAACCCAATCTCACCTGGAGGCATTGTTTGAGTTACATCAGTGGTTGTCACATCAGGGGTTGTGGCACCAGGTGTTGTTACACCAGGGGTTGTTGTTACATGAGGAGTTGTAAAATCACGGGTTGTCAGACCAGGGGTTGTGAAAACTTGGGTTGTAACATCATGGGTTGACACACCAGGGGTTGTCAAACCAGGGGTTATTAAATCAGGGGTTGTTACATTAGGAATTGTTACACCACGGGTTGTCACATCAGGGGTTGTTACATCAGGGGTTGTCACACCAGGGGTTGCAGCCTCTGTTGTTGCTGCTTCAGTGGTTGCAACCACTGTTGTTACTGCTTCAGTGGTTGCCACCCCTGTTGTTGCTGTTTCAGTGGTAGCAGCCCCTGTTGTTACTGCATCAGTGGTTGCTGCCTCTGTCATTGCTGTTTCAGTGGTTGCTGCCACTGTTGTTGCTGTTTCAGTGGTTGCAGCCACTGTTGTTGCTGCTTCAGTAGTTGCAGCCCCTGTTATTACTGCTTCAGTGGTTGCCACCCCTGTTGTTGCTGTTTCAGTGGTAGCAGCCCCTGTTGTTACTGCATCAGTGGTTTCATCAACTGTTGTTGCTGCTTCAGTGGTTGCAGCCACTGTGGTTGCTGATTCAGTGGTTGCAGCCCCTGTTGTTGCTGTTTCAGTATTTGTAGCCACTGTTGTTGCTGTTTCAGTGGTTGCAGCCTCTGTTATTGCTGCTTCAGTGGTTGCTACCACTGTTGTTGCTGCTTCAGTGGTTGCCACCCCTGTTGTTACTGCATCAGTGGTTTCATCGACTGTTGTTGCTGCTTCAGTGGTTGCAACCACTGTTGTTACTGCTTCAGTGGTGGCCGCCTCTGTTGGTGCTGTTTGAGTGGTTGCAGCCCCTGTTGTTGCTGCTTCAGTGGTTGCAACCACTGTTGTTGCTAATTCAGTGGTTGCTGCCTCTGTCGTTGCTGTTTGAGTGGTTGCAGCCCCTGTTGTTGCTGTTTCAGTGGTTGCATCCCCTGTTGTTGATGTTTCAGTGGTTGCTGCCCCAGTTGTTGCTGCTTCAGTGGTTGCAACCATTGTTGTTGCTGCTGCTGTTGTAATTGCCTCTGTGGTTGGTGCTTCAGTGGTTGCTGCCTCTGTCATTGCTGTTTCAGTGGTTGCAGCCCCTGTTGTTGCTGCTTCAGTGGTGGCTGACCCTGTTGTTGCTGCTTCAGTGGTTGCAACCACTGTTGTTGCTGATTCAGTGGTTGCTGCCTCTGTTGTTACTGCTTCAGTGGTTTCAGTGTCTGTTGTTGCTGTTTCAGTGGTTGCCGCCCCTGTTGTTGCTGCTTCAGTGGTTGCTGCCTCTGTCATTGCTGTTTCAGTGGTTGCAGTCCCTGTTGTTGCTGCTTCAGTGGTGGCTGACCCTGTTGTTGCTGCTTCAGTGGTTGCAACCACTGTTGTTGCTGATTCAGTGGTTGCTGCCTCTGTTGTTGCTGTTTCAGTGGTTGCAGCCTCTGGTGTTGCTGCTTCAGTGGTTGCAACCACTGTTGTTGCTGCTTCAGTGGTTGCCACCCCTGTTGTTGCTGTTTCAGTGGTGGCAGCCCCTGTTGTTACTGCATCAGTGGTTTCATCGACTGTTGTTGCTGTTTCAGTGGTTGCAGCCTCTGTTGTTGCTGCTTCAGTGGTTGCAACCACTGTTGTTGCTGCTTCAGTGGTTGCCGCCCCTGTTGATGCTGCTTCAGTGGTTGCAGCCACTGTGGTTGCTAATTCTGTGGTTGCAGCCTCTGTTGTTGCTGCTTCAGTGGTAACAACCACCGTTGTTGCTGATTCAGTGGTGGCCGCCTCTGTTGTTACTGCTTCAGTGGTGGCCGCCTCTGTTGTTGCTGTTTCAGTGGTTGCAGCCACTGTGGTTGCTAATTCAGTGGTTGCTGCCTCTGTCGTTGCTGTTTGAGTGGTTGCAGCCCCTGTTGTTGATGTTTCAGTGGTTGCTGCCCCAGTTGTTGCCGTTTCAGTGGTTGCAGCCTCTGTTGTTGCTGCTTCAGTGGTTGCATCCACTGTTGTTGCTGCTGCTGTTGTAATAGCCTCTGTGGTTGGTGCTTCAGTGGTTGCTGCCTCTGTTGTTGCTGTTTCAGTGGTTGCAGCCTCTGGTGTTGCTGCTTCAGTGGTTGCAACCACTGTTGTTGCTGCTTCAGTGGTTGCCACCCCTGTTGTTGCTGTTTCAGTGGTGGCAGCCCCTGTTGTTACTGCATCAGTGGTTTCATCGACTGTTGTTGCTGTTTCAGTGGTTGCAGCCTCTGTTGTTGCTGCTTCAGTGGTTGCAACCACTGTTGTTGCTGCTTCAGTGGTTGCCGCCCCTGTTGATGCTGCTTCAGTGGTTGCAGCCACTGTGGTTGCTAATTCTGTGGTTGCAGCCTCTGTTGTTGCTGCTTCAGTGGTAACAACCACCGTTGTTGCTGATTCAGTGGTGGCCGCCTCTGTTGTTACTGCTTCAGTGGTGGCCGCCTCTGTTGTTGCTGTTTCAGTGGTTGCAGCCACTGTGGTTGCTAATTCAGTGGTTGCTGCCTCTGTCGTTGCTGTTTGAGTGGTTGCAGCCCCTGTTGTTGATGTTTCAGTGGTTGCTGCCCCAGTTGTTGCCGTTTCAGTGGTTGCAGCCTCTGTTGTTGCTGCTTCAGTGGTTGCATCCACTGTTGTTGCTGCTGCTGTTGTAATAGCCTCTGTGGTTGGTGCTTCAGTGGTTGCTGCCTCTGTCATTGCTGTTTCAGTGGTTGCAGCCCCTGTTGTTGCTGCTTCAGTGGTGGCTGACCCTGTTGTTGCTGCTTCAGTGGTTGCAACGACTGTTGTTGCTGATTCAGTGGTGGCCGCCTCTGTTGTTACTGCTTCAGAGGTTTCAGTGTCTGTTGTTGCTGCTTCAGTGGTTGCTGCCTCTGTTGTTACTGCTGCAGTGGTTTCATCGACTGTTGTTGCCGTTTCAGTGGTTGCTGCCTCTGTTGTTGCTGCTTTAGTGGTGGCTGCCCCTGTTGTTGCTGATTCAGTGGTTGAAACCACCATTGTTGCTGCTTCAGTAGTTGCAACCACTGTTGTTGCTGCTTCAGTCATTGCTGCCCCTGTTGTTGCTGTTTCAGTGGTTGCAGCCACTGTTGTTGCTGCTTCAGTAGTTGCAGCCCCTGTTGTTACTGCTTCAGTGGTTGCCACCCCTGTTATTGCTGTTTCAGTGGTAGCAGCCCCTGTTGTTACTGCATCAGTGGTTTCATCGACTGTTGTTGCTGCTTCAGTGGTTGCAACCACTGTTGTTGCTGATTCAGTGGTTGCAGCCCCTGTTGTTGCTGTTTCAGTATTTGTAGCCACTGTTGTTGCTGTTTCAGTGGTTGCAGCCTCTGTTGTTGCTGCTTCAGTGGTTGCAACCACTGTTGTTGCTGCTTCAGTGGTTGCCACCCCTGTTGTTGCTGTTTCAGTGGTGGCAGCCCCTGTTGTTACTGCATCAGTGGTTTCATCGACTGTTGTTGCTGCTTCAGTGGTTGCCGCCCCTGTTGTTACTGCTTCAGTGGTTTCAGTGTCTGTTGTTGCTGTTTGAGTGGTTGCAGCCCCTGTTGTTGCTGCTTCAGTGGTTGCAACCACTGTTGTTGCTAATTCAGTGGTTGCTGCCTCTGTTGTTGCTGTTTGAGTGGTTGCAGCCCCTGTTGTTGCTGTTTCAGTGGTTGCATCCCCTGTTGTTGATATTTCAGTGGTTGCTGCCCCAGTTGTTGCTGCTTTAGTGGTTGCAACCACTGTTGTTGCTGCTGCTGTTGTACTTGCCTCTGTGGTTGGTGCTTCAGTGGTTGCTGCCTCTGTCATTGCTGTTTCAGTGGTTGCAGCCCCTGTTGTTGCTGCTTCAGTGGTGGCTGACCCTGTTGTTGCTGCTTCAGTGGTTGCAACCACTGTTGTTGCTGATTCAGTGGTTGCTGCCTCTGTTGTTACTGCTTCAGTGGTTTCAGTGTCTGTTGTTGCTGTTTCAGTGGTTGCAGCCTCTGTTGTTGCTGTTTCAGTGGTTGCAACCACTGTTGTTGCTGTTTCAGTACTTGTAGCCACTGTTGTTGCTGTTTCAGTGGTTGCAGCCTCTGTTGTTGCTGCTTCAGTGGTTGCAACCACTGTTGTTGCTGCTTCAGTGGTTGCCACCCCTGTTGTTGCTGTTTCAGTGGTGGCAACCCCTGTTGTTACTGCATCAGTGGTTTCATCGACTGTTGTTGCTGTTTCAGTGGTTGCAGCCTCTGTTGTTGCTGTTTCAGTGGTTGCAGCCACTCTTGTTGCTGCTTCAGTAGTTGCAGCCCCTGTTGTTGCTGTTTCAGTGGTTGCTTTTCTTGTTGTTGCTGTTTCAGTGGTTGCAGCCTCTGTTGTTGCTGCATCAGTGGTTGTAGCCACTGTTGTTGCTGTTTCAGTGGTTGCAGCCTCTGTTGTTGCTGCTTCAGTGGTTGCAACCACTGTTGTTGCTGCTTCAGTGGTTGCCACCCCTGTTGTTGCTGTTTCAGTGGTGGCAGCCCCTGTTGTTACTGCATCAGTCGTTGCTGCCCCTGTTGTTGCTGTTTCAGTGGTTGCTGCCCCTATTGTTGCTGTTTCAGTGGTTGCAGCCCCTGTTGTTGCTGTTTCAGTGGTTGCTTTTCTTGTTGTTGCTGTTTCAGTGGTTGCAGCCTCTGTTGTTGCTGCATCAGTGGTTGAAACCACCATTGTTGCTGCTTCAGTGGTTGCAACAACTGTTGTTACTGCTTCAGTCGTTGCCGCCCCTGTTGTTGCTGTTTCAGTGGTTGCAGCCCCTGTTGTTGCTGTTTCAGTATTTGTAGCCACTGTTGTTGCTGTTTCAGTGGTTGCAGCCTCTGTTGTTGCTGCTTCAGTGGTTGCAACCACTGTTGTTGCTGCTTCAGTGGTTGCCACCCCTGTTGTTGCTGTTTCAGTGGTGGCAGCCCCTGTTGTTACTGCATCAGTGGTTTCATCGACTGTTGTTGCTGCTTCAGTGGTTGCCGCCCCTGTTGTTACTGCTTCAGTGGTTTCAGTGTTTGTTGTTGCTGTTTGAGTGGTTGCAGCCCCTGTTGTTGCTGCTTCAGTGGTTGCAACCACTGTTGTTGCTAATTCAGTGGTTGCTGCCTCTGTTGTTGCTGTTTGAGTGGTTGCAGCCCCTGTTGTTGCTGTTTCAGTGGTTGCATCCCCTGTTGTTGATGTTTCAGTGGTTGCTGCCCCAGTTGTTGCTGCTTCAGTGGTTGCAACCACTGTTGTTGCTGCTGCTGTTGTACTTGCCTCTGTGGTTGGTGCTTCAGTGGTTGCTGCCTCTGTCATTGCTGTTTCAGTGGTTGCAGCCCCTGTTGTTGCTGCTTCAGTGGTGGCTGACCCTGTTGTTGCTGCTTCAGTGGTTGCAACCACTGTTGTTGCTGATTCAGTGGTTGCTGCCTCTGTTGTTACTGCTTCAGTGGTTTCAGTGTCTGTTGTTGCTGTTTCAGTGGTTGCAGCCTCTGTTGTTGCTGTTTCAGTGGTTGCAACCACTGTTGTTGCTGCTTCAGTGGTTGCAACCACTGTTGTTGCTGCTTCAGTGGTTGCCACCCCTGTTGTTGCTGTTTCAGTGGTGGCAACCCCTGTTGTTACTGCATCAGTGGTTTCATCGACTGTTGTTGCTGTTTCAGTGGTTGCAGCCTCTGTTGTTGCTGTTTCAGTGGTTGCAGCCACTGTTGTTGCTGCTTCAGTAGTTGCAGCCCCTGTTGTTGCTGTTTCAGTGGTTGCTTTTCTTGTTGTTGCTGTTTCAGTGGTTGCAGCCTCTGTTGTTGCTGCATCAGTGGTTGCAGCCACTGTTGTTGCTGTTTCAGTGGTTGCAGCCTCGGTTGTTTTGACGTCAGTGGTTGCAACCACTGTTGTTGCTGCTTCAGTGGTTGCAGCCCCTGTTGTTGCTGTTACAGTAGTTGCTTCCCTTGTTGTTGCTGCTTCAGTGGTTGCAACAACTGTTGTTGTTGTTTCAGTGGTTGCAGTCATTGTTTGAGTCACATCAATGGTGGTGACATCAATGGTTGTCAAGACAGTGTTTTGTACATCTGTGGTGATTTATTAAACTTTGAGTTAACATTTGGTGTTTTTTGTTTTGTTTTACACATAAACACCCTCTCTAACAAATTGCACAACAAAAGAACGGTAACAGATGAAAAAAAAAATTCTGGCAAAGGTAGAAATACTTCAATCAATGTGAGTTTCACCTAGATTCATGACCTGTTGCAATAAATTGACACATTTTTAACTTTAAAACCCACTCTCACCTGTAGGCGATACTGTTGAAGTTATATCAGTGGATGTCAGATCAGGGGTTGGCACATCAGTGGTTGTCACATCAGGGGTTGGCACATCAGTGGTTGTCATATCAGGGGTTGGCACATCAGTGGTTGTCACATCAGGGGTTGGCACATCAGTGGTTGTCACATCAGGGGTTGGCACTTCAGTGGTTGTCATATCAGGGGTTGGCACATCAGTGGTTGTCCCATCAGGGGTTGGCACATCAGTGGTTGTCACATCAGGGGTTGGCACTTCAGTGGTTGTCACGACAGTGCTTGGTACATCTATGGTGAAATATACATCAAGATTACAAGCTACATATCTTTGCAATTTATTTTAGTTTTCCATTTTGTCAACACAGAACTTTCTCGACAGTTTAAAAAGTTATTTTGATCTTGAGTTGCATTAATAACACATCTTAGATTCATGACCTGTTGCAATAAATTGACACATTTTTTACTTTAAAACCCACTCTCACCTGTAGGCGATACTGTTGAAGTTATATCAGTGGATGTCAGATCAGGGGTTGGCACATCAGTGGTTGTCACATCAGGGGTTGGCACATCAGTGGTTGTCATATCAGGGGTTGGCACATCAGTGGTTGTCACATCAGGGGTTGGCACATCAGTGGTTGTCACATCAGGGGTTGGCACTTCAGTGGTTGTCATATCAGGGGTTGGCACATCAGTGGTTGTCCCATCAGGGGTTGGCACATCAGTGGTTGTCACATCAGGGGTTGGCACTTCAGTGGTTGTCACGACAGTGCTTGGTACATCTATGGTGAAATATACATCAAGATTACAAGCTACATATCTTTGCAATTTATTTTAGTTTTCCATTTTGTCAACACAGAACTTTCTCGACAGTTTAAAAAGTTATTTTGATCTTGAGTTGCATTAATAACACATCTTAGATTCATGACCTGTTGCAATAAATTGACACATTTTTAACTTTAAAACCCACTCTCACCTGTAGGCGATACTGTTGAAGTTATATCAGTGGATGTCAGATCAGGGGTTGGCACATCAGTGGTTGTCCCATCAGGGGTTGGCACTTCAGTGGTTGTCACATCAGGGGTTGGCACATCAGTGGTTGTCACATCAGGGGTTGGCACTTCAGTGGTTGTCATATCAGGGGTTGGCACATCAGTGGTTGTCCCATCAGGGGTTGGCACATCAGTGGTTGTCAGATCAGGGGTTGGCACATCAGTGGTTGTCCCATCAGGGGTTGGCACATCAGTGGTTGTCACATCAGGGGTTGGCACATCAGTGGTTGTCATATCAGGGGTTGGCACATCAGTGGTTGTCACATCAGGGGTTGGCACATCAGTGGTTGTCACATCAGGGGTTGGCACTTCAGTGGTTGTCATATCAGGGGTTGGCACATCAGTGGTTGTCCCATCAGGGGTTGGCACATCAGTGGTTGTCACATCAGGGGTTGGCACTTCAGTGGTTGTCACGACAGTGCTTGGTACATCTATGGTGAAATATACATCAAGATTACAAGCTACATATCTGTGCAATTTATTTTAGTTTTCCATTTTGTCAACACAGAACTTTCTCGACAGTTTAAAAAGTTATTTTGATCTTGAGTTGCATTGATAACACATCTTAGATTCATGACCTGTTGCAATAAATTGACACATTTTTAACTTTAAAACCCACTCTCACCTGTAGGCGATACTGTTGAAGTTATATCAGTGGATGTCAGATCAGGGGTTGGCACATCAGTGGTTGTCCCATCAGGGGTTGGCACTTCAGTGGTTGTCACATCAGGGGTTGGCACATCAGTGGTTGTCACATCAGGGGTTGGCACTTCAGTGGTTGTCATATCAGGGGTTGGCACATCAGTGGTTGTCCCATCAGGGGTTGGCATATCAGTGGTTGTCAGATCAGGGGTTGGCACATCAGTGGTTGTCACATCAGGGGTTGGCACATCAGTGGTTGTCACATCAGGGGTTGGCACTTCAGTGGTTGTCATATCAGGGGTTGGCACATCAGTGGTTGTCCCATCAGGGGTTGGCACATCAGTGGTTGTCACATCAGGGGTTGGCACTTCAGTGGTTGTCACGACAGTGCTTGGTACATCTATGGTGAAATATACATCAAGATTACAAGCTACATATCTTTGCAATTTATTTTAGTTTTCCATTTTGTCAACACAGAACTTTCTCGACAGTTTAAAAAGTTATTTTGATCTTGAGTTGCATTGATAACACATCTTATAATCAGCCATGGTCAAGCTGTCTTATGCACCAGACTCAAGTAATGGTATTGCAAGAGTGGGTTCGAATCTTGGCAGCTGCACTGGTGTCCATGAATAAGATACTTTATCATAATTTCTTTGACGTTTAGGTGGCAAATCTTAAGATAGACTCTTTGCATAAAAGGGAAGGTGATTGTACTTTAAAACCCACTCTCACCTGGAGGCGACGTTGTTGAAGTTACATCAGTGGTCGGCATATCAGTGGTTGTCACATCAGGGGTTGGCACTTCAGTGGTTGTCACGACAGTGGTTGGCACATCTGTGGTGAAATACACATCAAGATTCCAACATTCCAATTTATTGTATTTTCCATTTCGTCAGCAGGGAACTTTACCGACAGTCTAAATAGTTGTTTTGGGCTCATGTTGCATTGATAGCACATCTTACAATCAGTCACGGTCAAGCTGTCTCATGCACGAGACTCAAGTAATGGTATTGCCTGAGTGTCGGGTTCGATTCTTGGCGCTGCACCGGTGTCCATGAATAAGACACTTTATCATAACTTCTTTGACTTTTAAGTGCCAAATCTTAAGATGGACTCTTATCATAAAAGAGAAGGTGTTTGTACTTTAAAACCCACTCTCACCTGGAGGCGACGTTGTTGAAGTTACATCAGTGGTCGGCATATCAGTGGTTGGCACATCAGTGGTTGGCCCATCAGTGGTTGGCACTTCAGTGGATGGCATATCGGTGGGCACTTCAGTGGTTGTCATGACAGTGGTTGGTACATCAGGGGTTGGCACATCAGTGGTTGTCACATCAGGGGTTGGCACTTCAGTGGTTATCACGACAGTGGTTGGCACTTCAGTGGGCACTTCAGTGGTTGTCACGACAGTGGTTGGTACTGTGGTGAAATATAAATAAAGATTATAAGCTACATATCTTTGCAATTTCTTGTATTTCCCATTTTGTCAGCAGGGAACTTTCCGACAGTCTAAACCGTTATTTTGGGCTCATGTTGCATTGATAACACATCTTATAATCAGTCACGGTCAAGCTGTCTCATGCACCAGACTCAAGTAATGGTATTGCCTGAGTGGGTTCGATTCTTTGCGCTGCACCGGTGTCCATGAATAAGACACTTTGACTTTTAAGTGCCAAATCTTAAGATGGACTCTTATCATAAAAGAGAAGGTGTTTGTACTTTAAAACCCACTCTCACCTAGAGGCGCTGTTGTTGAAGTTACATCAGTGATTGGCACAAGAGTGGTTGTCACATCAGTGGTTGGCATATCAGTGGATGGCACTTCAGTGGGCACTTCAGTGGTTGGCACTTCAGTGGATGGCATATCAGTGGGCACTTCAGTGGTTGTCACGACAGTGGTTGGTACATCAGTGGTTGGCACAACAGTGGTTGGCCCATCAGTGGTTGGCACATCAGTGGTTGGCCCATCAGTGGTTGGCACTTCAGTGGTTGGCACTTCAGTGGTTGGCATATCAGTGGGCACTTCAGTGGTTGTCACGACAGTGGTTGGTACATCAGTGGTTGGCACAACAGTGGTTGGCCCATCAGTGGTTGGCCCATCAGTGGTTGGCACATCAGTGGTTGGCCCATCAGTGGTTGGCACATCAGTGGTTGGCCCATCAGTGGTTGGCCCATCAGTGGTTGGCACTTCAGTGGTTGGCATATCAGTGGGCACTTCAGTGGTTGTCACGACAGTGGTTGGTACATCAGTGGTTGGCACAATAGTGGTTGGCCCATCAGTGGTTGGTACATCAGTGGTTGGCACATCAGTGGTTGGCCCATCAGTGGTTGGCCCATCAGTGGTTGGCACTTCAGTGGATGGCATATCAGTGGGCACTTCAGTGGTTGTCACGACAGTGGTTGGTACATCAGTGGTTGGCACAACAGTGGTTGGCCCATCAGTGGTTGGCACATCAGTGGTTGGCCCATCAGTGGTTGGCACTTCAGTGGTTGGCACTTCAGTGGTTGGCATATCAGTGGGCACTTCAGTGGTTGTCACGACAGTGGTTGGTACATCAGTGGTTGGCACAACAGTGGTTGGCCCATCAGTGGTTGGCCCATCAGTGGTTGGCACATCAGTGGTTGGCCCATCAGTGGTTGGCACATCAGTGGTTGGCCCATCAGTGGTTGGCCCATCAGTGGTTGGCACTTCAGTGGTTGGCATATCAGTGGGCACTTCAGTGGTTGTCACGACAGTGGTTGGTACATCAGTGGTTGGCACAATAGTGGTTGGCCCATCAGTGGTTGGTACATCAGTGGTTGGCACATCAGTGGTTGGCCCATCAGTGGTTGGCCCATCAGTGGTTGGCACTTCAGTGGATGGCATATCAGTGGGCATTTCAGTGGTTGTCACGACAGTGGTTGGTACATCAGTGGTTGGCACAACAGTGGTTGGCCCATCAGTGGTTGGCCCATCAGTGGTTGGCACATCAGTGGTTGGCACATCAGTGGTTGGCCCATCAGTGGTTGGCACTTCAGTGGATGGCATATCGGTGGGCACTTCAGTGGTTGTCATGACAGTGGTTGGTACATCAGTGGTTGGCACAACAGTGGTTGGCACAACAATGGTTGGCCCATCAGTGGTTGGCCCATCAGTGGTTGGCACTTCAGTGGATGGCATATCAGTGGTCACTTCAGTGGTTGTCACGACAGTGGTTGGTACATCAGTTGTTGGCACAACAGTGGTTGGCCCATCAGTGGTTGGCACATCAGTGGTTGGCCCATCAGTGGTTGGCCCATCAGTGGTTGGCACTTCAGTGGATGGCATATCAGTGGGCACTTCAGTGGTTGTCACGACAGTGGTTGGTACATCAGTGGATGGCACAACAGTGGTTGGCCCATCAGTGGTTGGCCCATCAGTGGTTGGCACATCAGTGGTTGGCACATCAGTGGTTGGCACATCAGTGGTTGGCACTTCAGTGGATGTCAAGACAGTGGTTGGTACATCAGTGGTTGGCACTTCAGTGGATGGCATATCAGTGGGCACTTCAGTGGTTGTCACGACAGTGGTTGGTACATCAGTGGTTGGCACAACAGTGGTAGGCCCATCAGTGGTTGGCCCATCAGTGGTTGGCACATCAGTGGTTGGCACATCAGTGGTTGGCACATCAGTGGATGGCCCATCAGTGGTTGGCCCATCAGTGGTTGGCACTTCAGTGGATGGCATATCAGTGGGCACTTCAGTGGTTGTCACGACAGTGGTTGGTACATCAGTGGTTGGCACATCAGTGGTTGGCCCATCAGTGGTTGGCCCATCAGTGGTTGGCACATCAGTGGTTGGCACATCTGTGGTTGGCACTTCAGTGGATGGCATATCAGTGGGCACTTCAGTGGTTGTCAAGACAGTGGTTGGTACATCAGTGGTTGGCCCATCAGTGGTTGGCCCATCAGTGGTTGGCACATCAGTGGTTGGCACTTCAGTGGAGGGCATATCAGTGGGCACTTCAGTGGTTGTCAAGACAGTGGTTGGTACATCAGTGGTTGGCACATCAGTGGTTGGCCCATCAGTGGTTGTCCCATCAGTGGTTGGCACAACAGTGGTTGGCACAACAGTGGTTGGCCCATCAGTGGTTGGTCCATCAGTGGTTGGCACTTCAGTGGATGGCATATCAGTGGGCACTTCAGTGGTTGTCACGACAGTGGTTGGTACACCAGTGGATGACACAACAGTGGTTGGCCCATCAGTGGTTGGCCCATCAGTGGTTGGCACATCAGTGGTTGGCACATCAGTGGTTGGCACATCAGTGGTTGGCACTTCAGTGGATGGCATATCAGTGGGCACTTCAGTGGTTGTCAAGACAGTGGTTGGTACATCAGTGGTTGGCCCATCAGTGGTTGGCACTTCAGTGGATGGCATATCAGTGGGCACTTCAGTGGTTGTCACGACAGTGGTTGGTACATCAGTTGTTGGCACAACAGTGGTTGGCCCATCAGTGGTTGGCCCATCAGTGGTTGGCACATCAGTGGTTGGCACATCAGTTGTTGGCACATCAGTGGTTGGCCCATCAGTGGTTGGCCCATCAGGTGTTGGCCCATCAGTGGTTGGCACTTCAGTGGACGGCATATCAGTGGGCACTTCAGTGGTTGTCACGACAGTGGTTGGTACATCAGTTGTTGGCACAACAGTGGTTTGCCCATCAGTGGTTGGCCCATCAGTGGTTGGCACATCAGTGGTTGGCACATCAGTGGTTGGCACATCAGTGGTTGGCCCATCAGTGGTTGGCCCATCAGTGGTTGGCACTTCACTGGACGGCATATCAGTGGGCACTTCAGTGGTTGTCACGACAGTGGTTGGTACATCAGTGGTTGGCACAACAGTGGTTGGCCCATCAGTGGTTGGCCCATCAGTGGTTGGCACATCAGTGGTTGGCACATCAGTGGTTGGCCCATCAGTGGTTGGCCCATCAGTGGTTTGCACTTCAGTGGATGGCATATCAGTGGGCACTTCAGTGGTTGTCACGACAGTGGTTGGTACACCAGTGGTTGGCACAACAGTGGTTGGCCCATCAGTGGTTGGCACTTCAGTCATTGTTTGAGTCACATCAGTGGTGGTGACATCAATGGTTGTCAAGACAGTGCTTTGTACATCTGTGGTGATTTATTAATATTTGAGTTAACATTTGGTGTTTTTTGTTTTGTTTTACACATAAAAAACCCTCTCTAACAAATCAATTACACAACAAAAGAGCAGAGTAACAGATGAGATAACATTTTCTGAAAAAGGTGGAAATACTTCAAACAATGTGAGTTTCACCTAGATTCATGACCTGTTGCAATAAATTGACACCTTTTTAACTTTAATACCCACTCTCACCTGTAGGCGATACTGTTGAAGTTATATCAGTGGTTGGCATATCAGTGGTTGTCAGATCAGGGGTTGGCACATCAGTGGTTGTCCCATCAGGGGTTGGCACATCAGTGGTTGTCACATCAGGGGTTGGCACTTCAGTGGTTGTCACGACAGTGCTTGGTACATCTGTGGTAAAATTTACATCAAGATTACAAGCTACAAATCTTTGCAATTTATTTTATTTTCCATTTTGTCAACACAGAACTTTCTCGACAGTTTAAAAAGTTATTTTGATCATGAGTTGCATTGATAACACATCTTATAATCAGCCATGGTCAAGCTGTCTCATGCACCAGACTCAAGTAATGGTATTGCAAGAGTGGGTTTGAATCTTGGCAGCTGCACTGGTGTCCATGAATAAGATACTTTATCATAATTTCTTTGACATTTAGGTGGCAAATCTTAAGATAGACTCTTTTCATAAAAGGGAAGGTGATTGTACTTTAAAACCCACTCTCACCTGGAGGCGACGTTGTTGAAGTTACATCAGTGGTCGGCATATCAGTGGTTGTCACATCAGGGGTTGGCACTTCAGTGGTTGTCACGACAGTGGTTGGCACATCTGTGGTGAAATATACATCAAGATTCCAACATTCCAATTTATTGTATTTTCCATTTCGTCAGCAGGGAACTTTCCCGACAGTCTAAATAGTTGTTTTGGGCTCATGTTGCATTGATAGCACATCTTATAATCAGTCACGGTCAAGCTGTCTCATGCACCAGACTCAAGTAATGGTATTGCCTGAGTGTCGGGTTCGATTCTTGGCGCTGCACCGGTGTCCATGAATAAGACACTTTATCATAACTTCTTTGACTTTTAATTGCCAAATCTTAAGATGGACTCTTATCATAAAAGTGAAGGTGTTTCTACTTTAAAACCCACTCTCACCTGGAGGCGACGTTGTTGAAGTTACATCAGTGGTCGGCATATCAGTGGTTGTCATATCAGGGGTTGGCACTTCAGTGGTTGTCATGACAGTGGTTGGTACTGTGGTGAAATATAAATCAAGATTATAAGCTACATATCTTTGCAATTTCTTGTATTTCATGTTTTGTCAGCAGGGAACTTTCCGACCGTCTGAACCGTTATTTTAGGCTCATGTTGCATTGATAACACATCTTATAATCAGTCACGGTCAAGCTGTCTCATGCACCAAACTCAAGTAATGGTAATGCCTGAGTGGGCTCGATTCTTGGCGCTTCACCGGTGTCCATGATTAAGACACTTTATCATAACTTCTTTGACTTTTAAGTGGCAAATCTTAAGATGGACTCTTATCATAAAAGAGAAGGTGTTTGTACTTTAAAACCCACTCTCACCTGGAGGCGACGTTGTTGAAGTTACATCAGTGGTCGGCATATCAGTGGTTGTCATATCAGTGGTTGGCATATCAGTGGATGGCACTTCAGTGGTTGGCACTTCAGTGGATGGCATATCAGTGGGCACTTCAGTGGTTGTCACGACAGTGGTTGGTACATCAGTGGTTGGCACAACAGTGGTTGGCCCATCAGTGGTTGGCCCATCAGTGGTTGGCACGTCAGTGGTTGGCACATCAGTGGTTGGCACATCAGTGGTTGCCCCATCAGTGGTTGGCCCATCAGTGGTTGGCACTTCAGTGGATGGCATATCAGTGGGCACTTCAGTGGTTGTCACGACAGTGGTTGGTACATCAGTGGTTGGCACAACAGTGGTTGGCCCATCAGTGGTTGGTACATCAGTGCTTGGCACATCAGTGGTTGGCCCATCAGTGGTTGGCCCATCAGTGGTTGGCACTTCAGTGGATGGCATATCAGTGGGCATTTCAGTGGTTGTCACAACAGTGGTTGGTACATCAGTGGTTGGCACAACAGTGGTTGGCCCATCAGTGGTTGGCCCATCAGTGGTTGGCACATCAGTGGTTGGCACATCAGTGGTTGGCCCATCAGTGATTGGCACTTCAGTGGATGGCATATCGGTGGGCACTTCAGTGGTTGTCATGACAGTGGTTGGTACATCAGTGGTTGGCACAACAGTGGTTGGCCCGTCAGTGGTTGGCCCATCAGTGGTTGGCACTTCAGTGGATGGCATATCAGTGGGCACTTCAGTGGTTGTCACGACAGTGGTTGGTACATCAGTTGTTGGCACAACAGTGGTTGGCCCATCAGTGGTTGGCACATCAGTGGTTGGCACATCAGTGGTTGGCACATCAGTGGTTGGCACTTCAGTGGATGGCATATCAGTGGGCACTTCAGTTGTTGTCAAGACAGTGGTTGGTACATCAGTGGTTGGCACATCAGTGGTTGGCCCATCAGTGGTTGGCCCATCAGTGGTTGGCACAACAGTGGTTGGCACAACAGTGGTTGGCCCATCAGTGGTTGGCCCATCAGTGGTTGGCCCATCAGTGGTTGGCACAACAGTGGTTGGCACAACAGTGGTTGGCCCATCAGTGGATGGCATATCAGTGGGCACTTCAGTGGTTGTCACGACAGTGGTTGGTACATCAGTGGTTGGCACAACAGTGGTTGGCCCATCAGTGGTTGGCACATCAGTGGTTGGCCCATCAGTGGTTGGCCCATCAGTGGTTGGCGCTACAGTGGATGGCATATCAGTGGGCATTTCAGTGGTTGTCACGACAGTGGTTGGTACATCAGTGGATGGCACAACAGTGGTTGGCCCATCAGTGGTTGGCCCATCAGTGGTTGGCACATCAGTGGTTGGCACATCAGTGGTTGGCACATCAGTGGTTGGCACTTCAGTGGATGGCATATCAGTGGTTGGTACATCAGTGGTTGGCCCATCAGTGGTTGTCACGACAGTGGTTGGTACATCAGTTGTTGGCACAACAGTGGTTGGCCCATCAGTGGTTGGCCCATCAGTGGTTGGCACATCAGTGGTTGGCACATCAGTTGTTGGCACATCAGTGGTTGGCCCATCAGTGGTTGGCACTTCAGTGGATGGCATATCAGTGGGCACTTCAGTGGTTGTCACGACAGTGGTTGGTACATCAGTGGTTGGGACAACAGTGGTTGGCCCATCAGTGGTTGGTACATCAGTGGTTGGCACATCAGTGGTTGGCCCATCAGTGGTTGGCCCATCAGTGGTTGGCACTTCAGTGGTTGGCCCATCAGTGGTTGGCACTTCAGTGGATGGCATATCAGTGGGCACTTCAGTGGTTGTCACGACAGTAGTTGGTACATCAGTGGTTGGCACAACAGTGGTTGGCCCAACAGTGGTTGGCCCATCAGTGGTTGGCACATCAGTGGTTGGCACATCTGTGGTTGGCACTTCAGTGGATGGCATATCAGTGGGCACTTCAGTGGTTGTCAAGACAGTGGTTGGTACATCAGTGGTTGGCCCATCAGTGGTTGGCACATCAGTGGTTGGCACATCAGTGGTTGGCACTTCAGTGGATGGCATATCAGTGGGCACTTCAGTGGTTGTCAAGACAGTGGTTGGTACATCAGTGGTTGGCCCATCAGTGGTTGGCCCATCAGTGGTTGGCACATCAGTGGTTGGCACATCAGTGGTTGGCACATCAGTGGTTGGCACTTCAGTGGATGGCATATCAGTGGGCACTTCAGTGGTTGTCAAGACAGTGGTTGGTACATCAGTGGTTGGCACATCAGTGGTTGGCCCATCAGTGGTTGGCCCATCAGTGGTTGGCACAACAGTGGTTGGCACAACAGTGGTTGGCCCATCAGTGGTTGGCCCATCAGTGGTTGGCACTTCAGTGGATGGCATATCTGTGGGCACTTCAGTGGTTGTCACGACAGTGGTTGGTACATCAGTGGTTGGCACAACAGTGGTTGGCCCATCAGTGGTTGGCACAACAGTGGTTGGCCCATCAGTGGTTTGCCCATCAGTGGTTGGCCCATCAGTGGTTGGCACTTCAGTGGATGGCATATCAGTGGGCACTTCAGTGGTTGTCACGACAGTGGTTGGTACATCAGTGGATGGCACAACAGTGGTTGGCCCATCAGTGGTTGGCCCATCAGTGGTTGGCACTTCAGTGGATGGCATATCAGTGGGCACTTCAGTGGTTGTCAAGACAGTGGTTGGTACATCAGTGGTTGGCACTTCAGTGGATGGCATATCAGTGGGCACTTCAGTGGTTGTCACGACAGTGGTTGGTACATCAGTTGTTGGCACAACAGTGGTTGGCCCATCAGTGGTTGGCCCATCAGTGGTTGGCACATCAGTGGTTGGCACATCAGTTGTTGGCACAACAGTGGTTGGCCCATCAGTGGTTGGCCCATCAGTGGTTGGCACTTCAGTGGATGGCATATCAGTGGGCATTTCAGTGGTTGTCACGACATTGGTTGGTACATCAGTGGTTGGCACAACAGTGGTTGGCCCATCAGTGGTTGGTACATCAGTGGTTTGCACATCAGTGGTTGGCCCATCAGTGGTTGGCCCATCAGTGGTTGGCACTTCAGTGGATGGCATATCAGTGGGCACTTCAGTGGTTGTCACGACAGTGGTTGGTACATCAGTGGTTGGCACAACAGTGGTTGGCCCATCAGTGGTTGGCCCATCAGTGGTTGGCACATTAGTGGTTGGCACATCAGTGGTTGGCACATCAGTGGTTGGCCCATCAGTGGTTGGCACTTCAGTGGATGGCATATCAGTGGGCACTTCAGTGGTTGTCACGACAGTGGTTGGTACATCAGTGGTTGGCACAACAGTGGTTGGCCCATCAGTGGTTGGCCCATCAGTGGTTGGCACATTAGTGGTTGGTACATCAGTGGTTGGCACAACAGTGGTTGGCCCATCAGTGGTTGGCACTTCAGTCATTGTTTGAGTCACATCAGTGGTGGTGACATCAATGGTTGTCAAGACAGTGCTTTGTACATCTGTGGTGATTTATTAATATTTGAGTTAACATTTGGTGTTTTTTGTTTTGTTTTACACATAAACACCCTCTCTAACAAACCAATTACACAACAAAAGAGCAGAGTAACAGATGAGAAAAAAAATTCTGAAAAAGGTGGAAATACTTCAATCAATGTGAGTTTCACCTAGATTCATGACCTGTTGCAATAAATTGACACCTTTTTAACTTTAAAACCCACTCTCACCTGTAGGCGATACTGTTGAAGTTATATCAGTGGTTGGCACATCAGTGGTTGTCAGATCAGGGGTTGGCACATCAGTGGTTGTCACGACAGTGGTTGGCACTTCAGTGGGCACTTCAGTGGTTGTCACGACAGTGGTTGGTACTGTGGTGAAATATAAATCAAGATTATAAGCTACATATCTTTGCAATTTCTTGTATTTCCCATTTTGTCAGTAGGGAACTTTCTGACAGTCTAAACAATTATTTTTGGCTCATGTTGCATTGATAACACATCTTATAATCAGTCACGGTCAAGCTGTCTCATGCACCAGACTCAAGTAATGGTATTGCCTGAGTGGGTTCGATTCTTGGCACTGCACCGTTGTCCATGAATAAGACACTTTATCATAACTTCTTTGACTTTTTAGTGCCAAATCTTAAGATGGACTCTTATCATAAAAGAGAAGGTGTTTGTACTTTAAAACCCACTCTCACCTGGAGACGACGTTGTTGAAGTTACATCAGTGGTTGTCACATCAGTGGTTGTCCCATCAGGGGTTGGTACATCAGTGGTTGTCCCATCAGGGGTTGGCACATCAGTGGTTGTCACATCAGGGGTTGGCACTTCAGTGGTTGTCACAACAGTGGTTGGCACTTCAGTTGGCACTTCAGTGGTTGTCACAACAGTGGTTGGTACTGTGGTGAAATATAAATAAAGATTATAAGCTACATATCTTTGCAATTTTTTGTATTTCCCATTTTGTCAGCAGGGAACTTTCGGACAGTCTAAACAATTA
The DNA here is from genome assembly GCF_032118995.1 of Asterias amurensis. NCBI lineage: Eukaryota > Metazoa > Echinodermata > Asteroidea > Forcipulatida > Asteriidae > Asterias > Asterias amurensis. Next base: position 4,464,042 of record NC_092662.1, on the reverse strand, counting down.
TTTTGGGCTCATGTTGCATTGATAACACATCTTATAATCAGTCATGGTCAAGCTGTCTCATGCACCAAACTCAAGTATGGTATTGCCTGAGTGGGTTCGATTCTTGGGGCTGCACCGGTGTCCATGAATAAGACACTTTATCATAACTTCATTGACTTTTAAGTGCCAAATCTTAAGATGGATTCTTATCATAAAAGAGAAGGCGTTTGTACTTTAAAACCCACTCTCACCTGGAGACGACATTGTTGAAGTTACATCAGTGGTTGTCACATCAGTGGTTGTCACATCAGTGGTTGTCCCATCAGGGGTTGGTACATCAGGGGTTGTCACATCAGGGGTTGGCACTTCAGTGGTTGTCACGACAGTGGTTGGCACTTCAGTTGGCACTTCAGTGGTTGTCACGACAGTGGTTGGTACTGTGGTGAAATATAAATCAAGATTATAAGCTACATATCTTTGCAATTTCTAGTATTTCCGAATTTTGTTAGCAGGGAACTTTCCGACAGTCTAAACCGTTAGTTTGGGCTCATGTTGCATTAATAAAGCATCTTATAATCAGTCACGGTCAAGCTGTCTCATGCACCAAACTCAAGTAATGGTATTGCCTGAGTGGGTTCGATTCTTGGCGCTGCACCAGTGTCCATGAATAAGACACTTTATCATAACTTCTTTGACTTTTTAGTGCCAAATCTTAAGATGGACTCTTATCATAAAAGAGAAGGTGTTTGTACTTTAAAACCCACTCTCACCTGGAGACGACGTTGTTGAAGTTACATCAGTGGTTGTCACATCAGTGGTTGTCCCATCAGGGGTTGGTACATCAGTGGTTGTCCCATCAGGGGTTGGCACATCAGTGGTTGTCACATCAGGGGTTGGCACTTCAGTGGTTGTCACGACAGTGGTTGGCACTTCAGTTGGCACTTCAGTGGTTGTCACAACAGTGGTTGGTACTGTGGTGAAATATAAATCAAGATTATAAGCTACATATCTTTGCAATTTCTTGTATTTCCCATTTTGTCAGCAGGGAACTTTCGGACAGTCTAAACAATTATTTTGGGCTCATGTTGCATTGATAACACATCTTATAATCAGTCATGGTCAAGCTGTCTCATGCACCAAACTCAAGTAATGGTATTGCCTGAGTGGGTTCGATTCTTGGGGCTGCACCGGTGTCCATGAATAAGACACTTTATCATAACTTCTTTGACTTTTTAGTGCCAAATCTTAAGATGGACTCTTATCATAAAAGAGAAGGTGTTTGTACTTTAAAACCCACTCTCACCTGGAGACGACGTTGTTGAAGTTACATCAGTGGTTGTCACATCAGTGGTTGTCCCATCAGGGGTTGGTACATCAGTGGTTGTCCCATCAGGGGTTGGCACATCAGTGGTTGTCACATCAGGGGTTGGCACTTCAGTGGTTGTCACAACAGTGGTTGGCACTTCAGTTGGCACTTCAGTGGTTGTCACAACAGTGGTTGGTACTGTGGTGAAATATAAATAAAGATTATAAGCTACATATCTTTGCAATTTTTTGTATTTCCCATTTTGTCAGCAGGGAACTTTCGGACAGTCTAAACAATTATTTTGGGCTCATGTTGCATTGATAACACATCTTATAATCAGTCATGGTCAAGCTGTCTCATGCACCAAACTCAAGTATGGTATTGCCTGAGTGGGTTCGATTCTTGGGGCTGCACCGGTGTCCATGAATAAGACACTTTATCATAACTTCATTGACTTTTAAGTGCCAAATCTTAAGATGGATTCTTATCATAAAAGAGAAGGCGTTTGTACTTTAAAACCCACTCTCACCTGGAGACGACATTGTTGAAGTTACATCAGTGGTTGTCACATCAGTGGTTGTCACATCAGTGGTTGTCCCATCAGGGGTTGGTACATCAGGGGTTGTCACATCAGGGGTTGGCACTTCAGTGGTTGTCACGACAGTGGTTGGCACTTCAGTTGGCACTTCAGTGGTTGTCACGACAGTGGTTGGTACTGTGGTGAAATATAAATCAAGATTATAAGCTACATATCTTTGCAATTTCTAGTATTTCCGAATTTTGTTAGCAGGGAACTTTCCGACAGTCTAAACCGTTAGTTTGGGCTCATGTTGCATTAATAAAGCATCTTATAATCAGTCACGGTCAAGCTGTCTCATGCACCAAACTCAAGTAATGGTATTGCCTGAGTGGGTTCGATTCTTGGCGCTGCACTAGTGTCCATGAATAAGACACTTTATCATAACTTCTTTGACTTTTTAGTGCCAAATCTTAAGATGGACTCTTATCATAAAAGAGAAGGTGTTTGTACTTTAAAACCCACTCTCACCTGGAGACGACGTTGTTGAAGTTACATCAGTGGTTGTCACATCAGTGGTTGTCCCATCAGGGGTTGGTACATCAGTGGTTGTCCCATCAGGGGTTGGCACATCAGTGGTTGTCACATCAGGGGTTGGCACTTCAGTGGTTGTCACGACAGTGGTTGGCACTTCAGTTGGCACTTCAGTGGTTGTCACAACAGTGGTTGGTACTGTGGTGAAATATAAATCAAGATTATAAGCTACATATCTTTGCAATTTCTTGTATTTCCCATTTTGTCAGCAGGGAACTTTCGGACAGTCTAAACAATTATTTTGGGCTCATGTTGCATTGATAACACATCTTATAATCAGTCATGGTCAAGCTGTCTCATGCACCAAACTCAAGTAATGGTATTGCCTGAGTGGGTTCGATTCTTGGGGCTGCACCGGTGTCCATGAATAAGACACTTTATCATAACTTCATTGACTTTTAAGTGCCAAATCTTAAGATGGACTCTTATCATAAAAGAGAAGGTGTTTGTACTTTAAAACCCACTCTCACCTGGAGACGACATTGTTGAAGTTACATCAGTGGTTGTCACATCAGTGGTTGTCACATCAGTGGTTGTCCCATCAGGGGTTGGTACATCAGGGGTTGTCACATCAGGGGTTGGCACTTCAGTGGTTGTCACGACAGTGGTTGGCACTTCAGTTGGCACTTCAGTGGTTGTCACGACAGTGGTTGGTACTGTGGTGAAATATAAATCAAGATTATAAGCTACATATCTTTGCAATTTCTAGTATTTCCGAATTTTGTTAGCAGGGAACTTTCCGACAGTCTAAACCGTTATTTTGGGCTCATGTTGCATTAATAAAGCATCTTATAATCAGTCACGGTCAAGCTGTCTGATGCACCAGACTTAAGTAATGGTATTGCCTGAGTGGTTTGATTCTTGGCGCTGCACCGGTGTCATGAATAAGACACTTTATCATAACTTCATTGACTTTGAAGTGCCAAATCTTAAGATGGATTCTTATCATAAAAGAGAAGGTGTTTGTACTTTAAAACCCACTCTCACCTGCAGGCGACGTTGTTGAAGTTACATCAGTGGTCGGCATATCAGTGGTTGTCATATCAGGAGTTGGCACATCAGTGGTTGTCACATCAGGGGTTGGCACTTCAGTGGTTGTCAAGACAGTGGTTGGCACTTCAGTTGGCACTTCAGTGGTTGTCACAACAGTGGTTGGTACTGTGGTGAAATATAAATCAAGATTATAAGCTACATATCTTTGCAATTTCTTGTATTTCCCATTTTGTCAGCAGGGAACTTTTGGACAGTCTAAACCATTATTTTGGGCTCATGTTGCATTGATAACACATCTTATAATCAGTCTTGGTCAAGCTGTCTGATGCACCAGACTTAAGTAATGGTATTGCCTGAGTGGGTTTGATTCTTGGCGCTGCACCGGTGTCCATGAATAAGACAATTTATCATAACTTCATTGACTTTTAAGTGCCAAATCTTAAGATGGACTCTTATCATAAAAGAGAAGGTGTTTGTACTTTAAAACCAACTCTCACCTGGAGACGACGTTGTTGAAGTTACATCAGTGGTCGGCATATCAGTGGTTGTCATATCAGGGGTTGGCACATCAGTGGTTGTCACATCAGGGGTTGGCACATCAGTGGTTGTCACAACAGTGCTTGGCACATCTGTGGTGAAATATACATCAAGATTACAAGCCACATATCTTTTTCTGACAAAGGTATAAATACTTCTTTCATGATGTGCTACACCAAGATTCATAACCTGTGGCAATAAATTTGTTCTTTAAAACCCACTCTCACCTGTAAGCGTTGTTTGAGTTACATCAGTGGTTGGCCCATCAGTGGTTGGCACATCAGTGGTTGTTGCTTCAGTCGTCACTGTGGTTGCTACTTTGGTGAAAGTTAATGTTGGGGGAAAGAAAAAGACGTAATTTAACTTACTTTATAAAATATCTAAACCCTGCTTCTTCTTTTTTAGGTTCTTAATGTCACAGTTCACCGGAATCCTGAACATCAATGGTGTTGAAACAAAAGGTACATCAAGACGAAAAGCCATATATACTTTCATTGTGTTTTGGGGGGACGTTCAGACAGACTTAAGAGTTACTTGGGGCATGGGTTACATAGTAAGAGCCCTTGAAGGATGACATTACTAGCACTAAGGATTGAATAGAGCTCTGAAAGTCAGTAAAGGCAGGATGCTGCTTCACTGGTTGCAGCCACTGTTGTTGCTGCTTCAGTCGTAGCTGTTGCTGCTTCAGCTGCTTCAACTGTTGATGGAGCTGGTGTGGATATTGTCACTACTGTTTATGTTAGGAATTAGAAAATGACATTCTTAAATAAATGTATTTTGGCCTCATTATGGTTGGATAAGTGACACGTGGCATTAAAGGGGCACACCGGCCGAATTGGGTTATTTGGGCTACAAAATAGACTAAGAAATGAATTCAACGGTCTTCTAGGAATGAAAAAGAACAGTCCTTACAAAAATCATCAAATTTGGTCGTTTTTGAGCACTTTAATACAAAAACAGAGGTCGCGTGATTGTTCTTACCAAAATGTGGTACAAACAATCATGTGACCTTCCGGGCTAGGTTTACTTCCAGCCGTCTAAAAGTAACTTACCAAACCAAATTAATTTTTTTGTTTTTACAAAATTATTAACGAGTAATTGACGAAAAAGATCATGTATTCAAATTATTGTTACAAAATGTAAATAATGGTAAAAAAATTGAACGTAAGATTCGCATTCAAAGAGTCCGTGTAACGGAAGCTTGTTATATGGCCCCACGGCATGGAGCAATCGGAACGTAAGCCTCGGGGCATATCACGTACCGCACATGGCGTGCCTCGTGGGGGGCTGGAGGTGTAATCCCGGGTGCTATGAACTCCCAGCTTGCGGGTCTCGCCGTGAGCTTGGGAGGGGTCTGCATGAGTACATGTTTGTCATCCTGGGTTTGTCAGTCGGTACACCTCGTGTCAAATCCGTTATTTCTTTTGATCGCAACGTTCCAATATTATGGTCCGTTTTATTTCATGGCTCCTAATTTGTTTTTGCTATGAGTTTTCAGGTAACAATAAAAAAAGATTGATGATGTCAAAACAGAGGAATACCGCATTTTGTTCTATTGACAGTGTTATTGTGTGAGTAGCTTAGAAAATGTTTATTGCTCCATGGTTTTATTAAGAAGAAAAAAAAGGATTAAAAAAAACAGAGCCCCCGATCGAAAAAAGAACGGGTGAATAATAACTTTGTATAAAAGGTTGAAAAAAAATTATTAAAAAAATTCCCTCAAAGCATATTTTTGTCAAAAAAGTACTTTTTAATTCTGTGAATGAAGTGTTATTTTTGAGATTGTTGAAGTATTATTTGGTTACATTCCAAGCTACGCAGCTACTCAGCTATGCTTACGTTCCTTCAAGTTACGCTATAATATCAAAAGGTACGTTTTCAAGCCCGAGTAAAGCTACGCTTACGTTCCATATGCAGCTACGCTTACGTTCCATATGCAGCTACGTTTACGTTCCAAGATATCCAGCTACGCTTACCTTCCAAGATAAGATTTTTCCTGGTGTCTCGCGTAATATCAATGAACCATCTAGCATAATACACACACCAAAGTAAAACCTGCTTTCAATTGTTGACTGCGGAGGCAACGTTTTTCACAGCATGTGCAATTTTCAATGCAACAGCAAGATTTTCCCTGTTATCTCGCATTAGCACTGACCATTAAGCATTATACTGGTGGTTACCGTTGAAAACCAAGACTCTATTTTTTGACAAGAAACTGCCTGTGACCCAAGTTTCGCGAAGAAACTTCACTAAAAAAGAACTAAAGTTAAAATCTCACACATATTTTCAATCTTGTAATATGTTTATTGATTTTATACATTGAATTTCAAACCAATCTAACTTCAGTTTTATTAGCCTTATTTTGTGCATGTTTGTGCAGCACATCACACACTCAACTATGCACAGACAAGCCAATTTATTTGTGAAGTGGGTCACCTAAATTAATTTAAAACCTGTATCATTAACAAAATAGTGAAAATTTAAAAGTAATGGAGTAACTTACTGAAAAGAAGGTAAACAAATACTTTTCTAACAACATAAGACATAAGCAGAAGAAACTTTATTGATCTCCAAAAGAAGAAATGACATTGCTAAACACACAGGTTTTTTTAAACACATCAAACAGAAAAAAAGGTAACAACAGGCATATATAAAAAAAACACACGATACAACGAACAAGGATTTAAGAATAAAAAACATACATACCCGACATGCCATGTATATATACAACTTGATAAAACAAACCTGTTGTTGTTTCTTCAGTCATTGCAGTCTCGGTTGATGCTGCTTCAGTGGTTGCAGCCACTGTGGTGGCAGACACAGTTGTTGCTGCTTCAGTGGTTGCAGATGATGTTGTAGCTGCTTCGGTGGTTGCTCCTTCAGTGGTTACAGCCTCTGTTGTTGCTGCTTCAGTGGTTGCAGCAACTGTTGTTCCTGCTTCAGTGGTTACTGCTTCAGTCGTTTCTGTCCCTGTTGTTGATGCTTCAGTCGTTACTGCTTCAGTTGTTGCAGCCACTGTTGTTGCTGCTTCAGTCGCTGCAGCCTCTGTTGTTGCTGCTTCAGTGGTTGCAGATGATGTTGTTGCTGCTTCAGTTGTTGCAGCCACTGTTGTTGCTGCTTCAGTCGTTTCTGTCCCTGTTGTTGCTGCTTTAGTGGTTGCAGCCTCTGATGTTGCTGCTACAGTGGTTGCAGATGATGTTGTTGCTGCTTCAGTTGTTGCAGCCACTGTTGTTGCTGCTTCAGTCGTTTCTGTCCCTGTTGTTGCTGCTTTAGTGGTTGCAGCCTCTGATGTTGCTGCTACAGTGGTTGCAGCCTCTGTTGTTGTTGCTTCAGTGGTTGCAACCACTGTTGTTGCTGCTTCAGTGGTTACTGCTTCAGTTGTTGCAGCCACTGTTGTTGCTGCTTCAGTTGTTCCTGCCCCTGTTGTTGCTGTTTCAGTGGTTGCAGCTGATGTTGTTGCTGCTTCAGTCGTTACTGCTTCAGTGGTTGCTGCCAATGTTGTTGCTACTTCAGTGGTTACTGCTTCAGTTGTTGCAGCCACTGTTGTTGCTGCTTCAGTCGTTCCTGCCCCTGTGGTTGCTGTTTCAGTGGTTGCAGCTGATGTTGTTGCTGCTTCAGTCGTAGCTGCCCCTGTTGTTGCTGCTTTAGTGGTTGCAGCCCCTGTTGTTGCTGCTTCAGTGGTCGCAGCCACTGTTGTTGCTGTTTCAGTGGTTACTGCTTCTGTTGTGGTTGCAGCCTCTGTTGTTGCTGCTTCAGTGGTTGCAGCCTCTGTTGTTGCTGCTTTAGTGGTTGCAGCCACTGTTGTTGCTGCTTCAGTGGTTACTGCTTCAGTTGTTGCAGCCACTGTTGTTGCTGCTTCAGTGGTTGCAGTTGATGTTGTTGCTCCTTCAGTCGTAGCTGATGTTGTTACTGCTTCAGTTGTTGCAGCCACTGTTGTTGCTGCTTCAGTCGTTTCTGTCCCTGTTGTTGCTGCTTCAGTGGTTGCAGCCTCTGTTGTTGCTGCTTCAGTGGTTGCAGCCTCTGTTGTTGCTGCTTCAGTGGTCGCAGCCACTGTTGTTGCTGCTTCAGTTGTTGCAGCCACTGTTGTTGCTGTTTCAGTGGTTGCAGCTGATGTTGTTGCTGCTTCAGTCGTTACTGCTTCAGTGGTTGCAGCCAATGTTGTTGCTACTTCAGTGGTCACTGCTTCAGTTGTTGCTACTTCAGTGGTCACTGCTTCAGTTGTTGCAGCCACTGTTGTTGCTGCTTCAGTGGTTGCAGTTGATGTTGTTGCTCCTTCAGTCGTAGCTGATGTTGTTACTGCTTCAGTTGTTGCAGCCACTGTTGTTGCTGCTTCAGTCGTTTCTGTCCCTGTTGTTGCTGCTTCAGTGGTTGCAGCTGATGTTGTTGCTGCTTCAGTCGTTACTGCTTCAGTGGTTGCAGCCTCTGTTGTTGCTGCTTCAGTGGTTGCAGCCTCTGTTGTTGCTGCTTCAGTGGTCGCAGCCACTGTTGTTGCTGCTTCAGTTGTTGCAGCCACTGTTGTTGCTGTTTCAGTGGTTGCAGCTGATGTTGTTGCTGCTTCAGTCGTTACTGCTTCAGTGGTTGCAGCCAATGTTGTTGCTACTTCAGTGGTCACTGCTTCAGTTGTTGCTACTTCAGTGGTCACTGCTTCAGTTGTTGCAGCCACTGTTGTTGCTGCTTCAGTGGTTGCAGTTGATGTTGTTGCTCCTTCAGTCGTAGCTGATGTTGTTACTGCTTCAGTTGTTGCAGCCACTGTTGTTGCTGCTTCAGTCGTTTCTGTCCCTGTTGTTGCTGCTTCAGTGGTTGCAGCCTCTGTTGTTGCTGCTTCAGTGGTCGCAGCCACTGTTGTTGCTGCTTCAGTTGTTGCAGCCACTGTTGTTGCTGTTTCAGTGGTTGCAGCTGATGTTGTTGCTGCTTCAGTCGTTACTGCTTCAGTGGTTGCAGCCAATGTTGTTGCTACTTCAGTGGTCACTGCTTCAGTTGTTGCAGCCACTGTTGTTGCTGCTTCAGTCGTTCCTGCCCCTGTGGTTGCTGTTTCAGTGGTTGCAGCTGATGTTGTTGCTGCTTCAGTCGTAGCTGCGCCTGTTGTTGCTGCTTTAGTGGTTGCAGCCACTGTTGTTGCTGTTTCAGTGGTTACTGCTTCAGTTGTTGCAGCCACTGTTGTTGCTGCTTCAGTCGTTTCTGTCCCTGTTGTTGCTGCTTCAGTGGTTGCAGCTGATGTTGTTGCTGCTTCAGTGGTTGCAGCTGATGTTGTTGCTGCTTCAGTTGTTGCAGCCTCTGTTGTTGCTGCTTTAGTGGTTGCAGCCCCTGTTGATGCTGCTTCAGTGGTCGCAGCCACTGTTGTTGCTGTTTCAGTGGTTACTGCTTCTGTTGTTGCTGCTTCAGTGGTTGCAGCCTCTGTTGTTGCTGCTTCAGTGGTTGCAGCCACTGTTGTTGCTGCTTCAGTGGTTACTGCTTCAGTTGTTGCAGCCACTGTTGTTGCTGCTTCAGTGGTTGCAGTTGATGTTGTTGCTCCTTCAGTGGTTGCAGCCTCTGTTGTTGCTGCTTCAGTGGTTGCAGCCACTGTTGTTGCTGCTTCAGTGGTTACTGCTTCAGTTGTTGCAGCCACTGTTGTTGCTGCTTCAGTGGTTGCAGTTGATGTTGTTGCTCCTTCAGTCGTAGCTGATGTTGTTACTGCTTCAGTTGTTGCAGCCACTGTTGTTGCTGCTTCAGTCGTTTCTGTCCCTGTTGTTGCTGCTTCAGTCGTTTCTGTCCCTGTTGTTGCTGCTTCAGTGGTTGCAGCCTCTGTTGCTGCTGCTTCAGTGGTTGCAGCCTCTGTTGTTGCTGCTTCAGTGGTCGCAGCCACTGTTGTTGCTGCTTCAGTCGTCCCTGCCCCTGTTGTTGCTGTTTCAGTGGTTGCAGCTGATGTTGTTGCTGCTTCAGTCGTTACTGCTTCAGTGGTTGCAGCCAATGTTGTTGCTACTTCAGTGGTCACTGCTTCAGTTGTTGCAGCCACTGTTGTTGCTGCTTCAGTCGTTTCTGCCCCTGTGGTTGCTGTTTCAGTGGTTGCAGCTGATGTTGTTGCTGCTTCAGTTGTTGCAGCCTCTGTTGTTGCTGCTTTAGTGGTTGCAGCCCCTGTTGATGCTGCTTCAGTGGTCGCAGCCACTGTTGTTGCTGTTTCAGTGGTTACTGCTTCTGTTGTTGCTGCTTCAGTGGTTGCAGCCTCTGTTGTTGCTGCTTCAGTGGTTGCAGCCACTGTTGTTGCTGCTTCAGTGGTTACTGCTTCAGTTGTTGCAGCCACTGTTGTTGCTGCTTCAGTGGTTGCAGTTGATGTTGTTGCTCCTTCAGTGGTTGCAGCCTCTGTTGTTGCTGCTTCAGTGGTTGCAGCCACTGTTGTTGCTGCTTCAGTGGTTACTGCTTCAGTTGTTGCAGCCACTGTTGTTGCTGCTTCAGTCGTTTCTGCCCCTGTGGTTGCTGTTTCAGTGGTTGCAGCTGATGTTGTTGCTGCTTCAGTCGTAGCTGCGCCTGTTGTTGCTGCTTTAGTGGTTGCAGCCACTGTTGTTGCTGCTTCAGTGGTTGCAGCTGATGTTGTTACTGCTTCAGTGGTTGCAGCCTCTGTTGTTGCTGCTTCAGTTGTTGCAGCCTCTGTTGTTGCTGCTTTAGTGGTTGCAGCCCCTGTTGATGCTGCTTCAGTGGTCGCAGCCACTGTTGTTGCTGTTTCAGTGGTTACTGCTTCTGTTGTTACTGCTTCAGTTGTTGCAGCCACTGTTGTTGCTGCTTCAGTCGTTTCTGTCCCTGTTGTTGCTGCTTCAGTGGTTGCAGCTGATGTTGTTACTGCTTCAGTGGTTGCAGCCTCTGTTGTTGCTGCTTCAGTTGTTGCAGCCTCTGTTGTTGCTGCTTTAGTGGTTGCAGCCCCTGTTGATGCTGCTTCAGTGGTCGCAGCCACTGTTGTTGCTGTTTCAGTGGTTACTGCTTCTGTTGTTGCTGCTTCAGTGGTTGCAGCCTCTGTTGTTGCTGCTTCAGTGGTTGCAGCCACTGTTGTTGCTGCTTCAGTGGTTACTGCTTCAGTTGTTGCAGCCACTGTTGTTGCTGCTTCAGTCGTTTCTGTCCCTGTTGTTGCTGATTCAGTGGTTGCAGCTGATGTTGTTGCTGCTTCTGTGGTTGCAGCCTCTGTTGTTGCTGCTTCAGTGGTTGCAGCCACTGTTGTTGCTGCTTCAGTGGTTACTGCTTCAGTTGTTGCAGACATTGTTGTTGCTGCTTCAGTGGTTGCAGTTGATGTTGTTGCTCCTTCAGTCGTAGCTGATGTTGTTACTGCTTCAGTTGTTGCAGCCACTGTTGTTGCTGCTTCAGTCGTTTCTGTCCCTGTTGTTGCTGCTTCAGTCGTTTCTGTCCCTGTTGTTGCTGCTTCAGTGGTTGCAGCCTCTGTTGTTGCTGCTTCAGTGGTCGCAGCCACTGTTGTTGCTGCTTCAGTCGTCCCTGCCCCTGTTGTTGCTGTTTCAGTGGTTGCAGCTGATGTTGTTGCTGCTTCAGTCGTTACTGCTTCAGTGGTTGCAGCCAATGTTGTTGCTACTTCAGTGGTCACTGCTTCAGTTGTTGCAGCCACTGTTGTTGCTGCTTCAGTCGTTTCTGCCCCTGTGGTTGCTGTTTCAGTGGTTGCAGCTGATGTTGTTGCTGCTTCAGTCGTAGCTGCGCCTGTTGTTGCTGCTTTAGTGGTTGCAGCCACTGTTGTTGCTGTTTCAGTGGTTACTGCTTCAGTTGTTTCAGCCACTGTTGTTGCTGCTTCAGTTGTTGCAGCCTCTGTTGTTGCTGCTTTAGTGGTTGCAGCCCCTGTTGATGCTGCTTCAGTGGTCGCAGCCACTGTTGTTGCTGTTTCAGTGGTTACTGCTTCTGTTGTTGCTGCTTCAGTGGTTGCAGCCTCTGTTGTTGCTGCTTCAGTGGTTGCAGCCACTGTTGTTGCTGCTTCAGTGGTTACTGCTTCAGTTGTTGCAGCCACTGTTGTTGCTGCTTCAGTCGTTTCTGTCCCTGTTGTTGCTGATTCAGTGGTTGCAGCTGATGTTGTTGCTGCTTCAGTGGTTGCAGCCTCTGTTGTTGCTGCTTCAGTGGTTGCAGCCACTGTTGTTGCTGCTTCAGTGGTTACTGCTTCAGTTGTTGCAGACACTGTTGTTGCTGCTTCAGTGGTTGCAGTTGATGTTGTTGCTCCTTCAGTCGTAGCTGATGTTGTTACTGCTTCAGTTGTTGCAGCCACTGTTGTTGCTGCTTCAGTCGTTTCTGTCCCTGTTGTTGCTGCTTCAGTCGTTTCTGTCCCTGTTGTTGCTGCTTCAGTGGTTGCAGCCTCTGTTGTTGCTGCTTCAGTGGTTGCAGCCTCTGTTGTTGCTGCTTCAGTGGTCGCAGCCACTGTTGTTGCTGTTTCAGTGGTTGCAGCTGATGTTGTTGCTGCTTCAGTCGTTACTGCTTCAGTGGTTGCAGCCAATGTTGTTGCTACTTCAGTGGTCACTGCTTCAGTTGTTGCAGCCACTGTTGTTGCTGCTTCAGTCGTTTCTGCCCCTGTGGTTGCTGTTTCAGTGGTTGCAGCTGATGTTGTTGCTGCTTCAGTCGTAGCTGCGCCTGTTGTTGCTGCTTTAGTGGTTGCAGCCACTGTTGTTGCTGTTTCAGTGGTTACTGCTTCAGTTGTTGCAGCCACTGTTGTTGCTGCTTCAGTCGTTTCTGTCCCTGTTGTTGCTGCTTCAGTGGTTGCAGCTGATGTTGTTGCTGCTTCAGTGGTTGCAGCTGATGTTGTTGCTGCTTCAGTTGTTGCAGCCTCTGTTGTTGCTGCTTTAGTGGTTGCAGCCCCTGTTGTTGCTGCTTCAGTGGTCGCAGCCACTGTTGTTGCTGTTTCAGTGGTTACTGCTTCTGTTGTTGCTGCTTCAGTGGTTGCAGCCTCTGTTGTTGCTGCTTCAGTGGTTGCAGCCACTGTTGTTGCTGCTTCAGTGGTTACTGCTTCAGTTGTTGCAGCCACTGTTGTTGCTGCTTCAGTCGTTTCTGTCCCTGTTGTTGCTGCTTCAGTGGTTGCAGCCTCTGTTGTTGCTGCTTCAGTGGTTGCAGCCTCTGTTGTTGCTGCTTCAGTGGTTGCAGCCTCTGTTGTTGCTGCTTCAGTGGTTGCAGCCACTGTTGTTGCTGCTTCAGTGGTTACTGCTTCAGTTGTTGCAGCCACGGTTGTTGCTGCTTCAGTCGTTTCTGTCCCTGTTGTTGCTGCTTCAGTGGTTGCAGCTGATGTTGTTGCTGCTTCAGTGGTTGCAGCCTCTGTTGTTGCTGCTTCAGTGGTTACAGCCACTGTTGTTGCTGCTTCAGTGGTTACTGCTTCAGTTGTTGCAGCCGCTGTTGTTGCTGCTTTTGTCGTTCCTGCCCCTGTTGTTGCTGTTTCAGTGGTTGCAGCTGATGTTGTTGCTGCTTCAGTCGTTACTGCTTCAGTGGTTGCAGCCCCTGTTGTTGCTGCTTCAGTGGTCGCAGCCACTGTTGTTGCTGTTTCAGTGGTTACTGCTTCTGTTGTTGCTGCTTCAGTGGTTGCAGCCTCTGTTGTTGCTGCTTCAGTGGTTACTGCTTCAGTTGTTGCAGCCACTGTTGTTGCTGCTTTAGTCGTTTCTGTCCCTGTTGTTGCTGCTTCAGTGGTCGCAGCCACTGTTGTTGCTGTTTCAGTGGTTACTGCTTCAGTGGTCGCAGCCACTGTTGTTGCTGTTTCAGTGGTTACTGTTTCAGTTGTTGCATCCACTGTTGTTGCTGCTTCAGTCGTTTCTGTCCCTGTTGTTGCTGCTTCAGTGGTTGCAGCCTCTGTTGTTGCTGCTTCAGTGGTTGCAGCCTCTGTTGTTGCTGCTTCAGTGGTTGCAGCCTCTGTTGTTGCTGCTTCAGTGGTTGCAGCCACTGTTGTTGCTGCTTCAGTGGTTACTGCTTCAGTTGTTGCAGCCACGGTTGTTGCTGCTTCAGTGGTTACAGCCACTGTTGTTGCTGCTTCAGTGGTTACTGCTTCAGTTGTTGCAGCCGCTGTTGTTGCTGCTTCAGTCGTTCCTGCCCCTGTTGTTGCTGTTTCAGTGGTTGCAGCTGATGTTGTTGCTGCTTCAGTCGTTACTGCTTCAGTGGTTGCAGCCCCTGTTGTTGCTGCTTCAGTGGTTGCAGCCACTGTTGTTGCTGTTTCAGTGGTTACTGCTTCTGTTGTTGCTGCTTCAGTGGTTGCAGCCTCTGTTGTTGCTGCTTCAGTGGTTACTGCTTCAGTTGTTGCAGCCACTGTTGTTGCTGCTTCAGTCGTTTCTGTCCCTGTTGTTGCTGCTTCAGTGGTTGCAGATGATGTTGTTGCTGCTTCAGTGGTTGCAGCCTCTGTTGTTGCTGCTTCAGTGGTTGCAGCCACTGTTGTTGCTGCTTCAGTGGTTACTGCTTCAGTTGTTGCAGCCACTGTTGTTGCTGCCACTGTTGTTGCTGCTTCAGTGGTTACTGCTTCAGTTGTTGCAGCCACTGTTGTTGCTGCTTCAGTCGTTCCTGCCCCTGTTGTTGCTGTTTCGGTGGTTGCAGCTGATGTTGTTGCTGCTTCAGTCGTTACTGCTTCAGTGGTTGCTGCCAATTTGGTTCCTACTTCAGTGGTTACTGCTTCAGTTGTTGCAGCCACTGTTATTGCTGCTTCAGTCGTTCCTGCCCCTGTGGTTGCTGTTTCAGTGGTTGCAGCTGATGTTGTTGCTGCTTCAGTAGTAGCTGCCCCTGTTGTTGCTGCTTTAGTGGTTGTAGCCACTGTTGTTGCTGCTTCAGTGGTTACTGCTTCAGTTGTTGCAGCCACTGTTGTTGCTGCTTCAGTGGTTGCAGTTGATGTTGTTGCTCCTTCAGTCCTAGCTGATGTTGTTACTGCTTCAGTTGTTGCAGCCACTGTTGTTGCTGCTTCAGTCGTTTCTGTCCCTGTTGTTGCTGCTTCAGTGGTTGCAGCCTCTGTTGTTGCTGCTTCAGTGGTTGCAGCCTCTGTTGTTGCTGCTTCAGTGGTTGCAGCCACTGTTGTTGCTGCTTCAGTCGTCCCTGCCCCTGTTGTTGCTGTTTCAGTGGTTGCAGCTGATGTTGTTGCTGCTTCAGTCGTTACTGCTTCAGTGGTTGCAGCCAATGTTGTTGCTACTTCAGTGGTCACTGCTTCAGTTGTTGCAGCCACTGTTGTTGCTGCTTCAGTCGTTCCTGCCCCTGTGGTTGCTGCTTTAGTGGTTGCAGCCCCTGTTGTTGCTGCTTCAGTGGTCGCAGCCACTGTTGTTGCTGTTTCAGTGGTTACTGCTTCAGTTGTTGCAGCCACTGTTGTTGCTGCTTCAGTCGTTTCTGTCCCTGTTGTTGCTGCTTCAGTGGTTGCAGCTGATGTTGTTGCTGCTTCAGTGGTTGCAGCCTCTGTTGTTGCTGCTTCAGTGGTTGCAGCTGATGTTGTTGCTGCTTCAGTTGTTGCAGCCTCTGTTGTTGCTGCTTCAGTGGTTGCAGCCACTGTTGTTGCTGCTTCAGTGGTTACTGTTTCAGCTGTTGCAGCCACTGTTGTTGCTGCTTCAGTCGTTTCTGTCCCTGTTGTTGCTGCTTCAGTGGTTGCAGCTGATGTTGATGCTGCTTCAGTGGTTGCAGCCTCTGTTGTTGCTGCTTCAGTGGTTGCAGCCACTGTTGTTGCTGCTTCAGTCGTTACTGCTTTAGTTGTTGCAGCCACTGTTGTTGCTGCTTCAGTCGTTCCTGCCCCTGTTGTTGCTGTTTCAGTAGTTGCAGCTGATGTTGTTGCTGCTTCAGTCGTTACTGCTTCAGTGGTTGCTGCCAATGTTGTTGCTACTTCAGTGGTTACTGCTTCAGTTGTTGCAGCCACTGTTGTTGCTGCTTCAGTCGTTCCTGCCCCTGTGGTTGCTGTTTCAGTGGTTGCAGCTGATGTTGTTGCTGCTTCAGTAGTAGCTGCCCCTGTTGTTGCTGCTTTAGTGGTTGCAGCCCCTGTTGTTGCTGCTTCAGTGGTCGCAGCCACTGTTGTTGCTGCTTCAGTGGTCGCAGCCACTGTTGTTGCTGTTTCAGTGGTTACTGCTTCAGTTGTTGCAGCCACTGTTGTTGCTGCTTCAGTCGTTTCTGTCCCTGTTGTTGCTGCTTCAGTGGTTGCAGCCTCTGTTGTTGCTGCTTCAGTGGTTGCACCCTCTGTTGTTGTTGCTTCAGTGGTTGCAGCCACTGTTGTTGCTGCTTCAGTCGTTACTGCTTTAGTTGTTGCTGCTTCAGTGGTTGCAGCTGATGTTGTTGCTGCTTCAGTGGTTGCAGCCTCTGTTGTTGCTGCTTCAGTGGTTGCAGCTGATGTTGTTGCTGCTTCAGTTGTTGCAGCCTCTGTTGTTGCTGCTTCAGTGGTTGCTGCTTCAGTGGTTGCAGCAACTGTTGTTGCTACTTCAGTGATATCCAGCACTGTTGTTGCTGCTAAAGTAGAATCCACTGCTGTGGATGCTGCTTCAGTTGTTAACACCACTGTTGTTGCTGCTTCAGTGGTTGCTGCTTCAGTGGTTGCAGCCACTGTTGGTGCTGCTTCAGTTGTTGCTGCTTCAGTGGTTGCAGCCCCTGTTGTTGTTTCAGTGGTCGCACGCTCGGTTGTCGCTACTTCAGTGGTCTCCCCGATTGTTGTTGCTTCAGTTGTTGTCTGTATTTCAGTGGTGGCAGGTGACGTTGTTGCTGCTGTAGTCGTATACACCACTGTTGTTGTTGCTTCAGTGGTTGCAGCCACTGTTGTTGCTGCTTCAGTGGTCGCTGCTTCAGTGGTCGCAGCCACTGTTGTTGCAGCCTCGGTTGTTACTGCTTCAGTGGTTGCTACCCCTGTTGTTGCTACTTCAGTGGTATCCACCACTGTTACTTCAGTGGTTGCAACCACTGTTGTTGCTACTTCAGTGGTTGCTGCTACAGTGGTTGCAACCCCTGTTGTTGCTGCATCAGTGGTTGCTGGTTCAGTTGTTGCAGTCACTGTTGTTGCTGCTTCAGTGGCTGCTGCTTCAGTGGCCGCAGCCACTGTGGTTGCTGCCTCTGTTGTTGCTGCTTCAGTGTTTGCTGCCCCTGTTGTTGCTGTCTCAGTGGTATCCACCACTGTTGTTGCTACTTCAGTGGCTGCAACCAATGTTATTGGGGCTTCAGTGGTTGCAGCCACTGTTGTTGCAGCTGCAGAGGTTGCAGCCCCTGTTGTTGCTGCTTCATTTGTTGAAGCAATTGTGGATGCTGCTGCTGTTAATGTTACCTCTTTTGTTCATGTAGGGAAATACAAAATTACTTACTTGAACTGATTTAATTTGGCTTTAAAATTATTGTTAGTCACTCGTGGCATTTAATGGGTTCTCTTTGTGATAATGTTTGCCATAGTTTAATCAAATTCTCCTTGTGTTTTTTACTGACTTGAACACATCAGCCTATGCCACAATTTGCTAGTTAAGAGTAAAGAAGAGATCGGTTTCATGAGTCACTTAATCTATTTTGATAAATTCCATTGATAACAAAATTATAAACTTACATATGTACATCCAAGGATTGGGTATTGTAGAACATATTTTCTGTAATAATGTGTATACTAAGCGCCTTGAGTACCTTGTTTGTAGATATGTGCGCTATATAAGACTTCAATATTATGATTATTTTGATTATTTTATTGTGACATCATGTAAATTATAAATAAATTTAGACCGTTTTACTATAATCAGTCGATGTATTTTACCTGAACTTAATCCTTGTAGGACTTCAGTCCACTGAATACCAACTTTATTCACTTCACCACAAAACATCGAAGGTGCAGATTGTTGCTTGCCCGCACTTGTCAGAAATAAGCCCAAAACTCTGTTCTTGAGAGTTTAATCTAAATACTTGATGCAAAACTTTGAGCCTCATCAGGACAGTTCAGATGACCGGAGGGGAAGTAGAAACAATGTAAATGGTGCCAATTTCAATATGAAATGGGTCAACTAAGTTTATTAAAAATCGAGATCAAAATCAAAACTTCCAAGAATTGAAACAAAACAGAAATAACTCAATCACACACAAATTGACATTCAAACAACAAACCTGTCGTTGCTGTTTCCGTCGTTGCTGTTTCAGTCGTTGATGCATTTGTTGTTACTACTTCAGTGGTTGCCACCACTGTTGTTGCTGCTGCAGTGGAATCCACCACTGTTGTTGTTGCTTCAGTGGTTGCAATTATTGTCGTTGGTGCTTCAGTCGTTGTGTTTACTGTTGTTGATGACTCAGCGGTTGATGTCTCTGTATTTTGTTAAATATATTTTGAAATGGAATTTGTTAATTTAAATCAGGTGAACCAAATGCAAAATTTGACTAATTCGACTAATACAGCCGATCTCCCATTGAAGCTAAAACTACACAAAGAATGTTTGAAATAGCTTATAATGTATATTTAGATAGTTGATACATTATAGTTTCATAGCTAAAGCATTTCAACTGAAATCGACTCAAATAATTTAGTTGGACGGTAATATCCTCAAGTACAATCGTGTTGCATTGCACTATAATAAAAATGAACTCATTCACAAGGAACTCATTCACAAGGAACTCATTCAACCTGTGAAAATTTGAGCTAAATCGGTCGTCAAAGTTGCGAGATAATAATGAAAGAAAACACACCTTGTCACACTAAACTTGTGAGGTTACAGATGCTTCATTTCGAGACCCTAAACTCAATCTGAGGTCTCGAAACCAAATTCGTGGAAAATCACTTCTTTCGCGAAAACTACGCTACTCACAATGTTGTATACCATCAACAGCTCCCCATTACTGGTTACTAAGTAAGGTTTTATGCTAATTATTTTTTTGTAATTACCAATAGTGTCCTCTGCTTTAAAGTGAATCTTTTGAATTGACCCGTAGGTAAAAATTCCCAAGATCATGACAATTTAAAATAGATATTTGTCAAACTCAAAGTTACATTGTTTAGGTTATTAAAATAAAACTCACCCTTAGTATGGCTAGGATGATTGCTATCGTGTATATTTAATGTATGAATATTCTCATTAATTCAGAACCACCGCTGACCCTCTGTGCAAACCTCTTAGCATCCTTAAAATGTTGATGTTACACAAAATGTAACTTTGACTTGACAAATATCTATTTCGAATTGTGAAAATCATGTGAATTTGACCTATGAGGTGAGTGATGCCAGACCAATCTGATTAGTGAAATTACCAAAGAAAAACTGATCATGTGTAAATTTATCTTTTAATCAACCGGTAGGGTTTGGGTAGTCCCTACTTTTTGTAGGACAAAATAAACACAATGGCCACAGTTTTACAATAAACTGACACGATTTGAAGATAAAGATAGTGAAGAAAGCTTCCCATAAAATATTATTTGCTGAGGTGCTGTACTTTTTGAGGAATGAGTAAACAAGCCACCAAAATAATTGTTGTCTCAGTGAGACGAAAATTGTTTAATTTGTAACTGGGTTGGTTAAAAATTGACACAAGAGAGCACACTGAAAGCTCACACAGCTGAATCAATCAACACACACAAAAAAACCTGACTCAAGTCTTAGTTTGTGAGTCATTGAGAAGGGCTTGTTTTCTATCTAACCCTATGTATTCAAACTACGTCACGAAAAATTTAAACCATGTAATGTAACCTGTGCCAAGTTTTATCAAATACCCAAATAATAATAAATAATTACAACGATGAAAAGGGAAAAAAATTAATAAATAATTAATTAATTCTGATAAATACTTTGAAAATTCTGTTGACGGCGGCCTAAATCAATGAATCATGAAAAATTTCATTATTTTCTTATTTATTAATTTTTATACAAATAATATAGAAATAAGGCAATAAATGCTTGTCCATGTAATTAATTTATAATGCCTGCAGTTTTTATGATTTGAAATTTTGTATGTATCGTAAAACATAAAAATACAAATTGACAATTAACCTAAAAATTAAAACTCAAGGCATACACCTTAAAATGTATTAAAAATATATTATAAATGCAAAAAAGTTTATAAAAAAATTAATAATTAAATAAATAAATAAAAACAAGAAAACGCACATAGATTGTATTTTCACGACAGAAGATGATGTGATTGTGACAAAAATTGTGAAACGTTTTTAAAATCATTGGTCTCTGTGTTGTGTAGATCTCGCCAAATAAATTTAGGCATTAAATTAATTCTAATTTTGCCTTGGAATTAGAGGAGTGTCTTATAAAAACAGGCAGCCATTTTCGAAGGTCTTTTTTCTTGGGTTTTTAGCCAAAATTCCAGGCGGCTGACCTGCCCAAAATTGACAACAACAATCTAAAGTTTAGTGGCCTGAAAATATATTTAATTAGTTTTCTAGAGACTGTAAACAATGTTTGAGTATATTTGAATATTTTGCTATGAGCATTGGTGGCTATGGGAATTTAGTCAGCGTGATGCATCCTTATTTGAGAAGTTCATTGCGCGCCCTCACTCGTTAGATTTATGCAAACCAAACATGAATATCTTACGTCACACTGTAGACTGGTCCCCTGTCTTCATCCGCTAGGTTAAAGCAGGTACTGGTTTTACAGAATCAGTGATTTCATTCTATACAGTTATTGTATTGTATAAACGTGCAGTGACGTATTAAGCTATCTGTGCTGTGATTGGTTCAAGGTTGATTGCTGTACATTCTGTCGTTTTTGCAGCGGACACGTTTTATATGATACAATGTACTTAGGATTTAACTGTGTACCTCATACTATTTATTTATAGTTTCTCCCTACTAAAAATTGTTAACCAAAACGGTGGTGACGTTCTGAACGGTGTAAGTTTTGTCTGGATTTTGTTCACTTATTTCGATTGCATCAATCGAATTAACAACAATGTGTGTATATACTTCGACGGTATTTCAGAGGGAAACAATTCTATGGGGAATTGGTCCTAACATGAACTTTGTAGTGTGTGATCCTTCAGATTTAAAATTTAAAAATTTGAACAACAAGTTGTCAAGTTTTATAAAAAAAACACAGAATACGCCTTAAAACATTGAACTGCTCATGGTGCTTTTTATAGACATGTAGACCAGACGCTAACCTCACCCCATCCCTGCCACGATGATACATTTAGCAATCTCAACATGATCGATGGCATTGAAAGATATGTTCTCAAGGTTCAAGTTATAAATTTGATATTTTTCGGGTACATGAGGTGTTTATGACTGGATCTCCCTGCATTATATTACGAGCGGATTAAAGAAAAAGTTATATATATTGTATATAAATGTACCAAAGAAAAGGTAAACCCAATGTTCGTTTCAAACGGAGTTAGGGAAATTTCAGTATAGGCTTACTCTTTGTGAAATTTCTATATTTTTGTGGCAGGTTTTGATGTTCTAAAATAAAACAAGTGTAGGCTAATGCAACTGAGTAAAATATTCAATGTATGCATAAAAAAAAAAACTGTGCACAAATGAACTCAATTGGTCTTCGAAGTTGCGAGAGAATAATGTAAGAAAAACGCCCCTGTCGCACAAGTTGTGTGCTTTCAGATGCTTGATTTCGAGACCGCAAAATCTAAGTATGAGGTATCGAAAACAAATTCAAATACTTTAGTGAGAAAGTTACTTATTTCTCGAAAACTACGTTACTTCAGAGGAGGCTGTTTCTCACAATGTTTTATACTATCAGCAGCTCTCCATTGCTTGTTACCAAGTAAGTTTTATGCTAACAATTATTTTGAGAGTCAGGATCACTGCAACTTGGTTCCTTCATATCCCCCTCCCACAAGAAGAAAAAAACATACACCTAAATAAACTAAAATCTAAATAAATAAATAAATAAATAAATAAATAAATAAATAAATAAATAAATAAATAAATAAATAAATAAATAAATAAATAAATAAATAAATAAATAAATAAATAAATAAATAAATAAATAAATAAATAAATAAATAAATAAATAAATAAATAAATAAATGAATAAATAAATAAGCACACAAGTCCTCTGTTTATATAGCTTGTAATTCAATTCCACCAGTCTGCCACCTCCTTGTTTTTCAAAAGTGATTATATTCTCTTCGCGCGAACTCGAAAATAAAAACTTGAAATAAAAACTTAAAATGGTAGCCGCTCGCGGGGGTATTGGATAACATTGATCTCCTGAACAACAAGTATTCTTTTACAGTTATTGAAGTAATTTCGCACCCTATGTGTTTTTGATTAATCGTAAGTGGAGACAAATATATATTTGGTTTGCGGTAGCACCGTTTGTGTGTGTCTACAGTTGCTGGTAGAGTTTGTTCTTTAAGGAACTTGTCTTGCTTATATTCTACTAACGCGGAGTGGATTTTACGGATTTTCGGGACACTTCTCAGTTCTGAAAAGAACTGTTCTGCTTTTAACTACCTGGGGTGGATTTCACAAAGAGTTAGGACTAGTCTTATCTCGAGTTAGTACCAGTTACTCGTCCTAACTTAGGACTATCCATGCAATTTGTATATCTCCTAGGACTAGTCCTAAGTTAGGACTAGTCCTAACTCTTTGTGAAATCGACCCCTGGGCGTATAGTGAAAAATCGGCTGGGACTACTCTATTTGAACGAAGAAAAATAGTGTAGGTTTTTGCAAACTGTTTATATAAGACGACTGAATAAGCGTACGCGTTTGTGTCAGCGCGGCAGTTTGAGTCAAGGCAGAATTCACAATGATGATCTTTCCTTTTAATTTTGGCGGGAAAACATACCTTTTTGGACAAAATTTCGAGTCGTGAGCGAATAAAGAACAATCTGGAAACAACTCAACGCACTATGACATTTTTGTCTGGAATGATTGATTGACTGTTTCTCATCACATATTGCATTTCAGACAGAAATATTTGAAGGATGTTTTCTTTATCATCAGACCGTATAGTTTGACGTAAATCTGGGATCTTCACGATTTTTCTTCTTACCAATTCTGTAATGTTCCTTTAAGTATCTTTGAACAATTCCTGTCTTATGTAATTGTTAAACTTAATTTGTTTTTATATATAATATCTTTCCATACTGTATTTTTAGAATTCTTTGTTAGTGTGAAGTGTATTTTTATTCACTGTTTTGAATTTGCTGTAGCGCGGTTTAATCCTTTGAAGGAGCGGCGCTATGTACATGTTTAAAGGCAGTGGACACTATTGATAATTACTCAAAATAATTATGAGCATAACACTTTACTTGGTAATGAGTAATAGGGAGAGGTTGATGGTATAAAACATTGTGAGAAACGGCTCCCTCTGAAGTGACATAGTTTTCGAGAAAGAAGTATTTTTCGACGAATTTGATTTCGAGACCTCAAGTTTAGAATTTGAGGTCATGAAATCAACTATCTAAAAGCACACAACTTCGTGTGACAAGGGTGTTTTTTCTTTCATTATTATCTCGCAACTTCGACGACCGATTGAGCTCAAATTTTCACAGGTTTGTTATTTTATGTATATGTTGAGATACACCAAGTGAGAAGACTGGTCTTTGACAATTACCAATAGTGTCCACTGTCTTTAATAATAATATGAAATAATTTATTGTGTGTTGTTGTGTTGAGTATCATTCAATTTCTCCTTCATGCCGCGTATATATTTTATTTCAACCACTCGATGGAGCAATACGTTGGAACCGGACATAAACCAATGTTGAATTTAATTGCATGTTCCCTTCGAAAAATATTCAAATAGATGCGCGACAAACGGGACGGCGGTTTTGTTTCGGCTATAGTAATGTGGCGTGCTTATTTAAAACTTAAGGATTGTCTCTTGCCAAAGATGGTCCTGGGTTAATTGTTAGACTGTATAAGTTCACTTTAAAGGAACGTTACAGAATTGGTAAGAAAACAAAATCGTGAAGATCACAGATTTACATAAAACTTACACGGTCTAATGATGATGATAGTAGAAAACATCCCTTGAAATATTTCTACCTGAAATGCCATATTTGAATTAAATAAATAATTTAACTTTGCGTTTGGAGTTTATCGCTCAATGATCGTTTTATTCATTTTTGTTTTGTTTGAATCAATGTTATGCAAAATGTGTAATCGGTTTTTCCCTATTTTCTTGAGACCCAGATTGCCGATCAATCTCAAACTTCTACAGGTTTGTCAGTTTATGTATGTGGTTTACATAAAGTGCTTACATTAGCAGCAACTGTTTTGTTAGCATAACCAATTCTGCAATGTTCCTTTAAAGGCAGTGGACACTATTGGTAATTACTCAAAATAATTATCATCATAAAACCTCACTTGGTAACGAGTAATGGGGAGAGGTTGATAGTATAAAACCCTGTAAGAAACGGCTCCCTCTGAAGTGACGTAGTTTTCGAGACAGAAGCAATTTTCCACGAATTCGATTTCGAGACCTCAAATTTAGAATTTGAGGTCTCGAAATCAAGCATCTGAAAGCACACAACTTCGTGTGACAAGGGTGTTTTTTTATTTCATTCATATCTCGCAACTTCGACGACCAATTGAGCTCAAATTTTCACAAGTCTTTGACAATTACCAATAGTGTCCACTGTCTTTAAGAATATATAAAGGTTTCTTTTTGCGCAGAAGACGCACGTTTTTGTTTCCTTTCACTCTACCGTCACCTCTTGTCATAGAAGGTTCTCTAATACTTCACGAAGACAGTTTTCTTCACTGCTATTTTCTTTGGCCAATGTAGCAAGTTTGGACTTGGCTTGGAGGTGTTTGCCCCGTACAGGCAAGAACCTGCTCATTGGTTAAAGTTGTAAGTGATATACATTTATTTATTCGCCTAGGCAGATGCAGGCATTTTTCATAATTTTAGGCCTCGCCATTTGCAGGCAAGTCTAACTCAAATTGTTTATAAAGTTTGTAAAATTATTTAATTTAACTCTTACCACAAAAACACTAAAGAAACATTACAGGATCGGGTGTTGCTAACAAAACATTGTCTGGCAGTGTAAGCGCTTTATATAATCCACCATATGCTGAAACTGACAAAAAAGAAGTTTGAGATCGATCGGTCATCTGGTTACGAGAAAAACCGATTAACGTTTTGCATGACATCGATTAAAAAAAAAAAAAAATGAATACAACGCTCACTGACCGATAACCTCCAAACGCGAAATTAGTTTGTTTATTCTCATCTAATCTGACGTTTCGGACAGAACTATTTCAAGGGATGTTTTCTTCTATCACCATCATTAAACCGTGTAAGCTTGTTGTAAATCTGTGATATTTAAAGACACTTTGGTAATTGTCATAGACCAGTCTTCTCACTTGGTGTACCTCAACATATGCACAAACTAACAAAACTTTTTGTTTTTTAACTCAATTGGTCACCCGTCGAAGTTGTGAGATAATAATGGAAGACAAAACAATCGGTCACACGAAGTTGCCGGCTTTCAGATGCTTGAATTTGATACATCAAAATCAAATTCTGAGGTTTCGAATTCAAATTCAAATATTTTTGGGAGAAACAACTTCTTTCTCGAAAACGACGTTACTTCATAGGGAGCATTTTCTCACAATGTTTTAAACTATAACTCTCCAATTGATCGTTAACAAGTAGTTTTATGCTAACAATTATTTTGAGCAATTACCAAACGTATCCAGTGCCTTCAATAGACGAGTTTTGTTTGCAAACCAATTTGGTAATAATCCTTAAACAAAATACCTTGGATTGCCAAGGCTATGAAGGACTGAGTCTTGGAATGGAATGACCCGTTCTGACCTAGAGGTTCTTTCTCTATGGTCGGACATAGCCTAATGAAAGACCATTCGCCGCAAAGCCGGACCGGGCTTTTATTCAGGGTCCGAGAGACCGAACCACGGTGTTCTGCGAGCCCGGAGTGTTCTGGTAACGCCCAATTGATTCCCCGTCGGTCGGGATACAGCCGTCGATCTCACCAAACTCATCCTAACTTAGGATTTATCCTAGGAGAAAGGACGGGTTAAAGGCAAGGGACACTATTGGTAATTACTCAATATAATTACTAGCATAAAACCTTAATTGGTAAGTAGTAATAGGAAGAGGTTGATAGTATAAAACCTTGTGAGAAACGGCTCCCTCTGAAGTGATGTAGTTTTCGATACAGAAGTAATTTCCCACGAATTTGATTTCGAGACCTCAAGTTTAGAACTTGAGGTCTCGAAACTTAAGGTCTCGAAATCAAGTATCTGAAAGCACACAACTTCGTGTGACAAGGGTGTTTTTTTTTCTTTCATAGTTAACTCGCAAATTTCCACAGGTTTGTTATTTTATGTACATGTTGAGATACATCAAATGAGAAGACTGGATTTTGACAATTACCAATAGTGTCAACTGCCTTTAAGTTCCGTATCCTTATACGTCGGACAAATTGAACCCATCCTAAGTTATAGGATGAGTTACCCGTCCTACCTCGAGATTAATCCTAGCGTTTCGTGAAATCGGCTGCAGTAGGCCTACTGATAAAAAAATACACGGGGATGTATTTGGCCAATTGAATGAATAAATACATATCAAAGATTTTTACTGTAAATTTATTTGCAGTAGAGTAGACGCTTTAAAGTTTTACATTCGGTCGTAATGTAAAAAGAGTTGGGGAAAATCACTCGTTTTGTCCGCCATACCACTTTTGCAAAAATAACCATTATGGCGGACAGCTCTTTTTAGAGTGAAATACAGGCACTTTCAACTCATTCAGAGTGAAGTTCGTTCAAAAATAATGACACAGATTGACTTTCACTTCTAAAAGGGTGAAACTGACACCACTCTGACTTTTACATTTACAGAGAAATATGGCAACATGTGGAGCGGTATAGAGTGGGCGTGTGTTGCCTGTTTGTATGAGCGAATGTTCCACAAAATTCACAAACTCACGTTTACGGAAACAAAAAATGACAACCCAACTTTCTACCCAACAATGACAAGTGAAATCCACCATTACCTAAAGACTCTTCGGAACATACATATTCTTTAATTGTTAACTAGATGATTTGGCCTACAACGACGTTAGCAAATAATACCTTTTAACATTTACGGAGCAATCAAAACCCAAAACCTTTCACAAACGGGCACTAGTTTTACTCATGACTATTTTACTTCACTGTTACCGTGTACATGTCTTTGGCTACATGAACGAAAACTCTGTTTATACTTCACTCAAGTAGAAAATACATATTTTGTGTAAGAGAATTAGAAAGTAACAAGAGAAAATTGTACATTACCTGATGCGCAACCTGATGGTAAGGCTAACAACAGAAACAACGCTAGGAGTAGGACCAATGGCGATCGAACCGGTGTGCTTTGCCGGGACGACATCTCGCCTTCCTCTCGTTAGGTCCTAAGTAAATCACAAGATACGAGCAAGTTCAAGTCATTAACAATGGTGTAAAAACAATATTCCAATCAAAGTAAATCCAGCGTCAAGAGTTTGATATTTCCTGTGAGCTCCGTGCGCAGACTAGCTTCTCTTGGTATATTAATATTCCATGTGAGTTACACCCAAATCGCGGCCTTTTTACTGTGTTGTTCCGTGGGGTAATATATTTTCTTTTGTAGTTTAATAAAGGCGCGTCAAGTTTCTCGAACTTGTGGCCAAGGCAATGCATTGTTGTGGTCCAATGCGCTCAAAACACACAGTCGACCGATACTCAGTAAAAACTCACTTAAGCGTGAATCCGACCTCGATCAACACATTTGTTTATACAATGTTCTTGAATTGTACTTTCTGTACACGACTCGTACAAGTTTGTGTTCACACATTCATGTAGTCAACAGGTAGTCAACGACTCAAGTAGCAACTCAATGGACAAACTCCAATAACCCTTTCTTATTAGAACTAATCCACCATCCCAGATAACTTTAAAGGCACTGGACACTATTGGTAATTACTCATGATAATTGCTAGCATAAAAAAACTTACTTGGTAACAAGCAATGGAAAGCTGGTGATGTAGTATGAAACATTGTGAGAAACGGCTCCCTCTGAAATAATGTAGTTTTTTAGAAAGAAGTAAATTTTCCACTAAAATGTTTGAATTTAATTTCGAGACCTAAGAATTAGATTTTGAGGTCCCGAAATTAAGTAACTAAAAGCACAAAACTTCGTTTGACAGGGCGTTTTTCTTCCATTATTATCTCGCAACTTCGACGACCAATTGAGTTCAATGTTCACAGGTTTTTGTGTGTGCTTATGTTACGATACAGCAAGTGGGAAGACTGGTCTTTGACAATAACCAAAGGTGTCCAGTGTCTTTAAACAAAATTAATACAACTTTTCGGAAGATTTTGACAGTAACATCTCAGAACCTCTTGCCGGGAATAGCAACTCGATGGACTAAATCCAACAGCACCTTTCTTTTTGCAAATAATCCACTATATCAGACAGCCTTAAAGACACTGGACACTATTGGTAATTTTCAAAGACCAGTCTTCTCACTTGGTGTATCTCAACATATTCATAAAATAACACACCTGTGAAAATTTGAGCTCGATTGGTCGTCGGAGTTGCGAGATAGCTACGAAAGAAAGAAAAAAAAAACCTTGTCACACGAAGTGGTGTGCTTTCAGACGCTTGATTTCGAGACCTCAAATTCTGAACTTGAGGTCTCGAAATCAAATTCGTGGAAACTTACTTCTTTCTCGAAAAATACGTCACTTCACCGCAGAGGGAGCCGTTTCTCACAATGTTTTGTACTATCAACAGCTCCCCATTACTCGTTACCATATGCTGATAAATATGCCGGGCAATTCTTGTTAGTAGTTTTTATGTTTTTGAAACGGCATCATCTGTAAAAATTCGTTCAGATTTATATTTTTATATAGGTTTTCTCGCTCAATTTCGGCACATGAGCAGCCAATTTAACCACCAGAATATTCTATTTCGCGCGAAATCGAATGCTACTGAAAATGGTTAGTCGATTTTGTTTTATGGTTAGTCAAATATGGTGTTGCGTCATTCGATTTAACAAAATAATCATTCAATTTAGCTATTCATCAAAGCTTCTTGATGCGTGTGTCTCGAAAAGAATGTTGATACGCTAAATTGAACAGAGTGCTGAAGGAATTTGGCTCGAAACAGCTCTTATCTGAACGCATGCAAATGAAATTGACTGCTAATTTGCCGAATTTGACCGAGAAAACCTATATTTTATTTTACGCTTGAAACACAACACATTATCGGTAGCATTACACGCAAAAATACATGCAACATTTGAAAAGGGTTTTAATACATCAATATAAATAAAGTTGGTTGAAGAAGAGACAATCACTTCAAAATGCAAACATGAAACAAAATGTCAATGGCATTTAGTGCTGGTGATATCAAAGGTAAAACAGTCCCGCCAATAAGAACGCACAACCAACTCTCATTCAATGTTATTTCATCAGGCCAAAGAAGAGCAACCAACACAAACCTAGAACAGAAGTTGATTTAAGGTTATTTAATCAAAATAACGATGAAAGCCCAACGCATGTTGATATAACGTTATACCAACATATGAGCTGTAGCCTTTTTGGCTGGGTTGAGGTAGAATGGGGGCAAAGTTGTTGGTACATTTTTGTATCCTATAAACCTTTATCACGGTGTGGCCATCTTGATTTTACTCCAATCAAACTCACTGTAACCAAACAGAGGCTGGACGAAATGATAGTCTGGTGTGATGTTTGCGCAATGAAAGTAGCATTCATTAATGTTATGGAAACAGGGAACATGACCAAGATGGTGACAGCGTGATAACGGTCTATCGCTGCTTCACCAGAGGTTTTGTCACTGACTGTGAGTGTTGTATCATCAGCGAACATGTCATAACCACAACTGACTGAAGAGGGCACGAATTTAACATAAGTAGAAAACAATAGCAGACCAAGAACATAACCCTGCGGTACACCACACAACACTCTTGAGGTTTAGCAAACGTTTGTCAAAGTAAACTGGACCGTTTTTGCAAAGGCACCCATCAGTCTTCCATATTTAATCAATAAGAAATGCATCCTGCCGTATCATATAAACCAATGGGAGAAGTATCCTACCCATAAGAAGAAATCTGCAGCATACTTTTAATTTTTTAACAACTTTTTCATGTGTATGTGAGAAACCTTTTGGACAAGATTTGCGAGCAATAATCAAAGGGTTTTAAAATACACGCAATTAAGAGCAATTTGATAGAATTAGTTGAAATTGCTTGTTGTATTTCCTCTGATCTTTCTTGTGTTAGACTAGTGGTCATGTCTTACATTCGTCTGTCCTTTTGTTTGCATTTCTGTATGTTTGTTTTGTTTCTTTGTCCGCCTGTATGTCTGTCTGTTTTTTTACAAGCTTCTGCTCATCAAAATAGCCCCAAACTCTATTGAACATATATTTTTATTCTGCTTTCTGCTCCTTAATGTTAGTTTTGCTTTACTCGATAGTTACATGATCGATATTTTTAATGAAATGGAAATAAATGTGTATATTTGAATCGAATTCTCTCGGGAAAAAGGTTATTAATCAGTCTCTCAAATGTGTATAAAATGTCGTCCTCTTGCTCATGGCCAATGGGGGTGTGCACCGGATGCTTCATACACAAACTATTTCGCAATTGAAGCCAAACAGTGGCATTCGACTGTCTTTACCAAATGCGTGGCATAGTTTTGTAAAAAAGATGAACTGTAATGGCGTGACGGTTAACCCACGTTTAACATGCAATTCGTGTTCAATGCAAAAGAAAATAATAAAAAACTATACGACGTCATCTTTAAGTACAATAAAATTTACACCACAGATTCATTGTAATAAATAATTGGCCGTCGTGCGCGATTGATTTTCCTCGGCCATGTCTGGAATGTTAACCGCCACGGTCTCTCGCTTTGCATATTATTGTGCTATGAATACTCATATACACACATACCACAGCTCACTGATTTCCATTTCACACAAAGTAAACCTCGAATGAAAAAAAGAAAATGATGATTCAATTATTTATCCATAATGTGAACATAAGTAAATTCAAATAAACTTGCATAGTCATTGCTGGATTGTAAGAGTGTTACAACACAAATGCTGGGGAACCCCCCCCCCCCCCCCCCCCTGGCGAAACACAGCTTTATATTGACATCCGCCTTAAAACAGATCCTGATAAGAATCATTTCGAGGAATTCCTCTTGAGTTTACGAACACTGTATTGAAATGGACAGTTTTAAGTTTGTAATAGATTTGCATGAGGGATAAAGAATATAAGTTTTGGTTTTACCCATACACCGATGTGTGTAAGCGCTGTATACTCAGTACTTTCCCGAGTCCCGTGAAAGTAATCTGCCGTGATTTTTTTCACAGGACATCGGGAAAGTACTGCGTATAATACACGTTTACACAAAAGGGTCAAACTAAAATTAATAGTTTTAGGTTGGCTCAGTGGTTTCTGTCCCTGCCTTTCACCTCTGTGGACCCCGGTTCGATTCCTGGACCGGAGCCCTTGCATGTGCATTGGGTTTTCAGTCCCTTCCGACTGCCTGGGTTTTTCCCCTATCATAGGGGTTTTCCTAAGTCTAAAAATGAAATTTCTTCACTGTCTTCTATATAAATAAAAAACATTAAGAAAAGGTGTGATGTTTGCATTAGGATGCTTGGCCAATAAATTCAGATTCAGATGTGCACAATGTTGAAAACATTTAATACATCGCAAAATCCAACCTTGCACTTTCAGGAGCCTACGTTTGTTGCGTCTCTTTTTCCCCCTGAGAACTACCCAGCATTTATTTTTATCGTCTCAAAAGTACATACCACTGGGGTCGTCTCAAAAGAACATACCACTGGGGTCGTCTCAAAAGAACATACCACTGGGGTAAATCAATCCGAATTGACATTAGACATAAACATCAGTAACGTAAGACCAAAGTGCAGACGTGCCAAGCGAAAAGGTCGATATCAGTTTATATATATTCAACCTCCGAAGTGGCACAAATAAAAGGAAGCCACAAAACCGAAACAGGCGCATGGAAGCTCCAATATCAGCTGTAGCACGGCATAGGAAAGGATAAAGGGTTGTTGAACGCCGGTGTGACTGGCAAGTTACCTGTATGAACAGGCAAGGGCAATCTTTCAATGTTGCCTTTATGGTCCACCAAGTTCGAAGAACCAATAGATATCTAAAACTCCCACAGACGAAAGCATACTCGGTTTGCTTTTGTCCGGCCAAGGTTACCAGCAAATGCTGCTGGTCGAATTGGTTCTTGCTTTTTATTGTGAAGATGTGCTGAGGCATGCATAGTCTGTGGGAAAGAGTCAGACATGTCATGCGTCAGCGAGATCGCGGTGTCACCCGTGGTTTGAGTGGACGAGGTAGACTTAAAATAATTTTTGTTTTATAAAGTTTTGTAGATGGAAATTGGAATTGGGTTTTATAAAGTTTTGTAGATGGAAATTGGAATTGGGGATAAGCATACTATTTTTGTTTTGGTTTTACTAAAACAAAATTACTCGGGTGGGATTCAAACCCACGACCTTTGAAAGTCAAAGCGGCGTAACTAACATTACAATGACAAAGTATAAGTGACTTTTCCAAAATGCTCCATAAAAATAATTTTAAAAAAATCCCATTGAAGCTCATAATAATCATATATCGGTTTTATAAAAACGCACAAATCCACCAAGGTCGCTCAGGGCGCTACTGCAATGAAAACTTTCTTTTTTTTATGTACAAAAAAAAAAACAATCTTTCGACATGAGGTGCGTTTTGAGCGATGTTTTGAATGAGTGAATAGAAGTGGAGATTTTGATATTAATAGGAAGTTGATTCCAGAGATGAGGTGCTGCAACAGAAAAAAATATCTGTTTTGTGTCTTTTTTTTTGTGGTCATGCCAACCATGACCAAACCATGCACAATAACACTTTCGTATAGCAAATGTGACGTACAATAAATGTGGGGGCTATGCTCCGGTTACTCCCTTATAAGGTAATTCCTATATTACTTCGAGCTGTGACGCCTTCATTCACAGTTTGTTGGTTACGCTGTTGTTTAACTTTAATTAAAATAAACCTGCAAGGCTATAGAGTGAGCCTGAATCTGAGATAGAAGCTCTTGACCGCTGATAGGCTAAAAGTGTGTATATTACTCATCAGAACAACATTGTTAGCATACAAACTACCATAACTACCAATGGTGAGAAGCGGATCCCTCTAAAAATGTATGTTTTTCAGAAAGGGGTATTTTTGCACTCAAATATGCATCTGAAAACACACAGATCTGTTAACAATTATGGTTTTCTTCCTTTAGTTTATTGAAACTGCGATGACCATATATTGAGCCCACATTTTCACAGGTTTGCTATTTGATGCACATGTTGGGATACACCAAGTTAGAATACTGGTCTGTGACAATTACAAAACGTATTTCAAACCTAAACTTGAGTCTAACCTTGATTTGTTTTTATTAAAACTTCCACCTAAGACCACCATACGAAAAGATTATAAAGTGTGTGGGTCCGAATCCCCTAAGCGGGCCAGGAAAGCGTTGCATCCAAGATGCCCGGTGGTGCAATCTGAGGCCAACAAGATGCGTAATTGATGAAGGAAACTGAACAAAACAAACTTCAAAATTTGATCTGTAGAATTTGGACCTTTTTGATTTGGGCAATACTTTAATTTTCGTTACAAAACAACATTAAAATAAAAAGATATGTGTACACGTTGATTGCATGCAATGTATGTACGCAAATTTAACGGGGAAAAAACATAAGAGAAACGTCTCAGTGAATATGGTGTCAAAGGGAACTTGCATTAATGGGGCAAGGCTTAGAAGATCAAAGGACCAAAAATATGATCATGAACGACTGCATGATTATTTTACTGTAGGCCTACTTCTAGAACTTTACAATTTAAATGATAAAGTTCAAAGAGCGAGCCTTCTAGTGGCAAACTGTTGGATTACATCCAACATGTGCGAGTCGCTTCTAGAGACAGCGCGTTGATTGACGGTCTGCACCGGGCACGAATGTGTCGTAAATCACTCAAATTGTCTGAGAAGTAAAGTCAACCACTCTTTGTAGCCTCCTCTTCAGACACATTACATTAGATTGAAATTTGATTTGGTGATACAAAAATATTAACTTTGGTTTGACCCATATACAAATCGGTTGATATGAGTATAACACCAAAAATAATAGAAACTACATTCACAAGAAAAATTGTTTGAAAAGTAATAAAAACAAAAGTAAAAAACCTCAAAGATTCCCCCGGTGGATCCAGCCCTTGTTTTTCTGCAAGTTTTCACCCTGCTCAAGGGGTAGGGTTAAGAGATTTAACCCCGGGGTAAAACGTTTTTCCGTGAGACGGAAGTAACCAAGTTTAGATAGTGAGCACGGATGCTGGGGTGGCGGTGGGGTTAAAAATGGATTTTCGCGGGAAATGGCTCTGTAGTGTGAAAAGGGCTTAAAAGTAGAGAAACTGGACGACCGGGTCCCTAAGCATACTGCGCCAACTAACATTAACAAACAAGCCGTACAGCAGTGCGCATTAACATTCAAAATGTAGCTATTAATACAGTCAGCGCGGCACAGTGCCAGTGTCGCATGCAATTATGTCCTCTATGCAATACTACCCGCATGACATTATTACATATGCAATAATGTCCGCCGGACGGTTTTGCATATGCAATCGTGTCCGCCCGGACGCTGCTGCATAATGCAATTGTGTTCGCCTGGACACATTTGCATATGCAGTTGGGTCCGCCCCCCGTGCAAAACTGTCCTTGCAGTGAATTAAACGCCCTTGGTCGACGGAACACGTGCGCCATTTTTAACAAGCTAAGTGCATGTCATGAATATTGTTCGGCCGTTGGGTATTCGCTGCAATCATGAAATACGTGAATATTCATGCTGCATATACGTAGGTTCGGTGCATGCAAGCTCGCTTACGCGAGCATACATGTACAGACCTGTGCATGTCCACCGGACGGTTGTTGCATAGCCCCGGACGCGATTGCATATGCAAAAGTGTCCGGAGCGGACAGTATTGCAGGCGGACACAACTGCATCTGACACCGTCCACGCAAATTTATTCTAACTTTAGGCGATGGGACTGAAAATAAAAGGACTCTCACGGGTTGGAACTTGAGTCAAATCTAGGGAGCTGGCCGTACCTTTGTGTGATGGACTTTTTTGTTCTTTCTTTCTTTATTTCTTTGTTATCATTAAACTTGGCCAGAAATGCTACCTTGGCAAACCAAAATGGACTCCGCCCCATGTGTCCCGTAAAATGTCACTATATTTATTATGTCAATCGGCTGACTGCAGTTGATGTCTGTCCCTAACCATCGCGTGCAGAGCCGAAATCTTTTTGACAACAAAAATACTATTCATGGATATTTGTCTAACTTGTGTACGTTTTCATGGGGTTATTTTTTCTCTCTCTTTATACATCCAGTGCATGAGAAAGCAAGTCTGTATTCAAATAACTCTTTTTAAATAAATATCTCGAAAAAAACATCGGTTCAGATGCTCAATAGACTGTATATTGTGGACTCTGAAAACAAGATGCAGCATGCGTAATGGGAAGAAGAAAGTTCGGCACACCCAATAAGAAATATATAAAGATCATATAAAACACATAATTTTAATTCTCTTTATTTTGACACTAGTGTTTATAATTACTCAAAATAATTATTAGCATAAAACCTTAAGTAATGGGGAGCTGTTAATAACAATAAAACATTGTGATACGGCTCCCTCTGAAGTAACATAGTTTTCAAGAAAGAAGTAATTATCCACGAATTTGATTTTGAGACGTCAGAATTAGGTTTTGAGGTCCCGAAATCAAGCCTCTGAAAGCACACAACTTCGTGTGACAAGGGTGTTTTTTCTTTCACTATTATCTCGCAACTTCGATGACCAATTGAAGTCAATTTTTCACAGGTTTGTTTGTTTATGAATATGTTAAGACACACCAAGTGAGAAGACTGGTCTTTGACATTTACCAATTGTGGTCAGTGTATTTAATGGGCGCAGCATTCCCTTATAAGGAGTTGTTTACTCGAGGGAGGCGAAGGGCTTTACCATTTCATAGCTGGAGGGGTGTTGTGTTGAAAGAAATCATTGAACAATCATAATGTTTGCATTTATTTTACTTTTTGACCAAAAAGTGTTGATGTTTTTGACCGAAAAGGTATTTATGAATGGGAATCAAAAAGTGTTGAATCGGTTTTCAACTAGTGGTTTAAACCCGCCGAGGCCTGGTTCTTGATAATTTAACTCGACTTCGTCTCGGTAAAATTATAAAGAACCAGGCCTCGTTGGGATTAAACCACTAGCTGAAAACCTCTTCACCACACATTGATTCCCTTAGTTATAATGAGAGTTGTCCTCATGTTATGCCTTTAAACGAAAACCCAGGAAGTTTGCACATAAAGTGCGCATACAAAAATGATGGAACAGAGCGCAAAAATGTTAAGAAATACTAATAACAACAATATCTAATAGTTTAATACGACCACTCAGAACAGCTATTGAGAGTTGTCCCCATGTTATGCCTTTGAATGAAAGCCCAACAAATTTGATTTGACGAAATATTGATCCTAACTGTTCATCGGGAGCCACAAAGATAGAACAAAACTGTTAATGTCCATTGAAATACGGGGAGTAATATCTGCACGTTACGCGGGAAAAACGTGAACGTGAACGTGAAAAAAAAATTGCTGTAAAAATCTCACAGCACAACACACCAACTTATCGAAAATGGGAACCGCCCGGAAAATAAATAGAGAGACGGAAACAAAGCGGGAAAATCACTTTATTTGCATGGGCACATTTTTTTTTCTTCTCTGGAACTGCTGACGAAACAATATTCCAGGACAACAAAAAAGCATTATCGCGGTTTTTTTCTTCTTCAAACCATGCCCGTACACCCTAAGGCAAACTATGACCAATGTTTGGTGTAGTATAATTTTTATTATTATACTATTTGCATTCCTTGTTACTGGTAATTTTTCTTAACTCTGTAAAAACTTTTTAACATTGAATTTTGTCAACATTTAGGTTGTTTTTTATTCAGATTTATAAACCATTTATAAAAAATAATATGTAATGTTTTCGTCGTGGCATGCATTTTTTTTTGTTCCGAAACCGAAACATCTCTTTAAATAACAGAGATAGGCCTATCTGTAGACCCCTGTTTGTAAACAAACACAAAAGTAAATATTTCTTTACTTGACCGAGATTTATCTATTTCGAAAAGAGATTTGTCTTTTAAAATAAGAGATTTCTCCATTAAAAATAGAGATATCCTTTTGAACCAGATGTAACTCAATATATCTCTATATAGCGATAAAAGAGGTATCTCTATCCAAAGCAGAACAATATATTTCCCTATTAATAATATAGGTATCTTTATTGGAAACATAGATATCTCTGTTAATAATAGAGATGTGTTCATTAAAAATAGAGATACCATTCAAAACAGACTATCACTCAATAAGTAAAGATAAAGCGATAATAATAGAGGTATCTCTACGCAAAGCTGAACATATTTCGCTATAAGTAATACAGGTATCTTTTTTGGAAACATATTTATATATCTCTGTTAATAATGGAGATGTTTTCATTAAAAATAGAGATACCCCTTCAAAACAGACTATCACTCAATATATCTCTACTAAATAAAGATATAGCGATAATAGAGGTATCTCTACCCAAAGTAGAACAATATATTTCCCTATAAATGATAAGGTATCTCTATTGGAAACATAGATATCTCTGTTAATAATAGAGATGTTTTCATTAAAAATAGAGATACCCAACAGACTATCACTCAGTATATCTCTAATAAATAAAGATATAGCGATAATAGAGATATCTCTATCCAAAGCAGAAGAATATATTTCCCTATAAATGATAAGGTATCTCTATTGGAAACATAGATATCTCTGTTAATAATAGAGATGTGTTCATTAAAAATAGAGATACCATTCAAAACAGACTATCACTCAATATATCTCTACTAAATAAAAGTATAGCGATATCCACATGTTAATAATAGCGATATATCTCTTCGAAACAGGGATACACCTTATAGTAATGGAGATTTCTCTATTAATAATAGAGGTATCTGTGGGCCCCAACTTGTAAACCAAAACAAATGTAAATATTTCTTTACTTGACACACAGATGTATCTATTTCGAAAACAATATCTCTACTAAAATAAGAGATTGCTCCATCGAAAAATATAGATATCCCTTCAAAGCAGCTATAACTTATTATATCTCAACTAAATAGCGATATCCATTTTAATAATAGCAATATCTCTATTCGAAACAGAGATACACCTCCAATGAGAAAATAAAGATATATATGTAAATGATGGAATTTTATTTTCGCAACAAACATATCCTCTTTATTTTAAGAGATTTATCTGTTCATAACATATATAATATATATACTTATTTTAAAACAAAGCTATAACATCTCTATTTTGGAATAAACGCCAAGATCTCTATTATATAGATTTCCCTGTAGATACTAGAAGTATCTCTACGGGAAACGGAGATATCTCTAATAAAAACAAAACTTTTATGGAGACAACAATATCTCTAACTAAAACAGAGAAATCTCTTTTAAAAAAAGGGAATAGAAATATTTCTTTTCAAAACAGATATCTCATGAGATAAGGAAACGGAAATAACTCTTTTTGCAGAGATAACTCTATTGTGGAGGAAATGTAATGTAAGTACTCAAAATAATTGTAAGCATAAAAACTTACTTGGTTACGAGCAAAGGAGGGATGTTGAGAGTATAAAACATTGTGAGAAACGGCTACCTCTGAAGTATCAGGTATTCTTGCCATTTTATATTTGTTCAAACAATGTAATGTGTTTCACCTTTTTTTTCTCCGTTCAACCGCA
Organism: Asterias amurensis; assembly: GCF_032118995.1. Classification (NCBI taxonomy): domain Eukaryota; kingdom Metazoa; phylum Echinodermata; class Asteroidea; order Forcipulatida; family Asteriidae; genus Asterias; species Asterias amurensis. The sequence continues at coordinate 4,425,370 of NC_092662.1, read as the reverse complement.
AATCAATTTTATTTACCAGTGAATAATAATAATAAAAGTTTTGAGTTTCTATAACTTATTTGAACCATGAGGTATCTAAACGGCTGATAAACAGCTGGAGCTGTTTAATTAAAAGATAGATTGATAAATACCCCAACAATTTTTAATGACCATAACTACTTACTTGGTGAAAAGCACTGAAGTTGCCGATCAACTCTTTTGAGAAAGGAAGTCCTTCGAAGTTAAAATTGTTTGGAAAAATGTCTTTCACCGGAAAACCTTTACTTCGACTCGTGCACGAATCGTTTCACAGATTTCTGTGGATTGTTGTCCATACGCGAATGCTGCGGCAAGAAATCCGACTGGTACGCGGATCCGGTTCGTGCGCGGATTGATTCGACATGTGTTTTCACCTGTGACTTCTCTTAAATGAATTCTTTTTGCTGTTTTTTTTTTCAGCAAGTATAGACACTGTATTCAGCTGAAACTTTAAAGACACTGGACACTATTGGTAGTTGTCAAAGCCCAGTTTTCTCACTTGGTGTATCTCAACATATGCATAAAATAACAAACCTGAGAAAATTTTAGCTCAATTGGTCGTCAAAGTTGCGAGATAATAATGAAAGAAAAAACACACTTGTCACACGAGGTTGTGTGCTTTCAGATGCTTGATTTCGGGACCTCAAATTCTAAATCTGAAATCTCGAAGTCAAATATGTAGAAAATTATCTTTCTCAAAAACTACATTGCTTCAGAGGGAGCTATTTCTCACACTGTCTTATACTACCAACAGCTCTCCATTACTCGTAACCAAGTAAGGTTTTATGCTAAAAAATATTTTGAGTAATTACCAATAGTGTCCACTGCATTTAACCTGTGACTTTAATTGTATCTTACTTGACATTGTTGCCTACAAATCAGCATTACGTTCACAAAAACCAATGTCAGTATAAGTGCCCCCCCCCCCCCACTTTGAATGTTGAGATAATTATCACAAAAATATAAAATGTTAATATGAAGAAAATATTAGTACATACTAAACTTGCGGGCAAACCATGTGTTAGTCTTATTAAATGAATTTTCTACAACAAAACACAACCAATGCTCACGTAATTTCCGTAGACGTTTCGACTTGTACGCTCAGATGAGGTTCTGAGGATGACTAGTGATACTAGTCGAAACGTAAACCAAAATTACGCGAGTATTGGATGTGTTTTGTAGAAAATTTATTTCATAAGTTGATACTTTACCAGCCTGATGAACTTCTTTCATGACATACGGTAGTTCTTGAGTAAATATTGTTTGTGTAATTGCTGTTTACTTGCCATCTTTTGCTCAATTTATGTTTAGGAAGTAAATGTGTACTTTTTATGAGCTTCTTGTGGAAGGGCACATCTTTTGGATGAGTTGTGTTTTTTTTGTGTTTTTTTTACTTTTACCCTTCCCTGGACGGCCCATGCTTGTTTTATTGATTGTCCGAAGAATTAATAAAAATATATATATATATATATATATATATATATAAATAAAAAATTGTTTAATCCGTTTTGGTCTCGACGTTTCGACGTTTTGAACAGTTAACTCTTCTCGTCTTCAGAGGAATTGTAAAGTTCCTTCCTATTTCTCCACTTGCAAAGCTTCAAACAATACTTTAATGTTAAGTTTTATAAACTTGTATGGTGGCGTCTTACTCAATGTTTAAATCTAAGGCACTGTATTCTGTTAAAACTTTCTGCAAAACTTTCAACCAACTGCGAACATTTCACCTGTCTCGGCGGTCACGTGTTAGTGAAAACAACATCAATGCTGAATGTTTTGTCATGTCCATGTTCCCTTCTTTATATAGGCTTATTCATATTACTTTGCAACTGAATTAAGCAAAGGTGATTATTACACACTACAGTTTTCAGATTGAGGTATTTCTCTGATGGAGGAGAAGCAGAATAAGTTCCCTGTGCCCATTCATTTGTTTGCATAGCAAAGTAAAATTTGTCAACCAGTATTTTCTGATTCACAGCTTTATGAAATTTGCCCCGGTGTTCACATTACAAGCAAATTTTATAAAATAACCCCTACAGTCGCACTCTCCCAAAGTTACTGATCTATATTTGGGCTCAAATATTAATTCAAGGGAGTTTACTTTTCTGTAAATGGTCAATTTGAATGGTGAATTAGAACAGTCAACCACGCGTATGAAATGAGGTTAATATCGGAATGTTATTAGACGACAAACAAAAAAGTGCCCACAAAAAATCAAAATATGAATTTACATAGACTTCTCCCTTTGTGAATAACCTAGTTTAATAGTGTTTTTCTGGAAATGTGATGATCAGAAATCGCAGGTTCAACCCGCAGAGCAATAATATAGCTATATTGTCCAACCTTAAGCCCGGTTTTACTTTCACACGCGAAAGTGCAAGCTAAGCAAGATTTCTTCTTGCGTCACAATATTTCGTCACAAAGTAATTTGCTTCGCATTCAGTTGTGCGTGAAGTATGAACCAAGCTTTAAAGGCACAATATACCTGTGGTAATTATCACAGACCAGTATTCTCACTTGGTGTATCCCAAAACAAAATATTATGAAATAACAAACCTGTGAAAATTTGCGCTCAATTGGTCATCGATTTTGCAAGAGAACAGTGGAAGAAAACACAAAAATTGTTGCCTTAATTTGTGTGCTTTCAGATGTATTATAAAAGGTGTCAGCTAAAGTGTTTTGTTGTTTGAATGAGAAATAATTGTACTTTTTTTTCTTAAAAACAAACTACGTTACTTCAGAGGGAGCCGTTTCTCACAATGTTTAATACTATCAACAGCTCTCCATTGCTCATTATCAAGTGAGTTTCTACGCTAACATATATTTTGAGTAATAACCCATAGTGTGTAGTACCTTTAACCTGTGCAATGTTGCGCATATTTTTTTGGGATTGGCATGCCCACAAAACGTGGCGTTCTTCATCAACGAACAACTTGAATGCCCCCTTTCACAACTTGGCGAATAGTGTCCGCCCAATAGTAGGTCACACCATACACTTGTCAAGGATGGTGTTGTTGTAATAAAAAGTGCGACTTGAAGCCCTTGTAAAAGGTTAATTGACCATTACACCCTTTTAAAGTATAAAATGAGTTACTTATGTTGTCCAGCTGGGGGAAAAAACACTCCAAAATTATTGAAAGTTAACTGGCGCGGTGCTCTATCCTTAATTTTCTAAAGAACATCCTCCGTTTATTAAACAGTTAATGCGTAGAAGTCTGTTTGTTTGCTTGAGTGGCAACAAAACTATCATTTAGTTTTTTAGTACTTTTTAATTCTTTTTAGTACTTGCATTGAGTGTTTTTTTAAGTGTTGTTTCGCTGTCAATGAACCGTTTTAAAGCCTCCTTCAAAAGAGTCATTATCTCTGCGTATGTAACATAGCTTTCTTTCCATTGACTGCTTTGCCAGGTACATATCATCATTTTGTTCTTTTTCATAAACATCATATTTTCATATAGTTAAAGGGAAGGTACACGTTTGGTAATTACCCAAAACAAATATTAACTTCAAAACTGACTTGGTAACGAGCATTGGAGAGCTGTTGATAATATAAAACATTATGGGAAACGACTCCCTCTGAAGTAACGTATTTTTGAGAAAGAGGTAGTTTCTAACTAAAATAATAAAAGACTTCTAGCTAGAAGTCTTTTATTTTTATCTGAAAGCACACAAATTCGTCCAATAAGGGTGTTTTTTCTTTCATCATTTTCTCGCAACTCCGATGACCAATTGAGCCCAAATTTTCACAGGCTTGTTATTTTATGGTTATGATGGGATACACCAAGTGAGAAGACTGGTCTTTGACAATTACCAGAAATGTACCCTCCCTTAAAATAAGCGTTGTTGTTGTTGTTTGTAAGTTATTTTGTTCCTATTCGTACGTCCTCTGTTTGTCCGTTTATCTTGTCTGTCTACAGGCTGATTACTACAAGCCTCTGCTTATCAAATCGCCCTCCGTACTGTTAAAAACCCATAACTACTCTGTCCGCTATCTCATTCTGTAATGCCGAGTTAGGTTTTGACAGTATGGAAATAAACGTGAATTGAATTGAATTAATGTTTTATTGTTTTCGTGCATACTATTAATGCTTCATTACGTATAAAATAATAAACCACAAGGGAATCTGACTGGGTAAGTTTTGATTTAGTTTATGTTGAACAAAGAAAAGATTACTCTGACTAAAGCGGGATGCTGATAAATAACCCATACGTTGGCGGGATCCCTAATACAACTTACTAACCCCTCGGTCAGTTTCCCCTGTGGTTTATTATTTAATATCCGAAATTAAAAGTCGCACCCCCTTTAGGTGATCCCCTGGCTGCCGCTTCCAGGGTTGTACCGTAAACTTGGGTGTGAACCCTGCTACACGGCAGCTAACGGTTGTATGGCTTCTGACTGGCACCCCGAACAAAGATATTGGCAAAATATTTAGGCATACAAATGGAAAGATAATTGCTGGTAGAAATTGGTGAAAAGAAAAATGACCTACTTTTGTGATTACATCAGAGGCGGCAGACGCTAAAGAGGAGGTTTTTCTGGTCCTAGAACTATAAGTGCAAAGCGAGAAAGAGAAAGGAATGGTGTCAAAAGGTGCACGATATACCATAGAACAAGAACAGGGCACATTTTCATAAGACAACAGTGCTTGACAAACTTCTTTTAACAGGCATGTGAGTAACTATCCATATAAAACAGGAAAAGAGAAAACCGGGCAAGAAAAAAAAGGAAAAGATTATGGTCCTATACTTTTTAACACAGAAAGTAAAGTGTAAAAAAAGAGGAAAACCAAAACCAAAAAAGGAGGAAATCAGCTGAAAAGAGGAAGTCTCACATGCTTGTTCAATGAGCAAACAATGAGTTGGCAAAAGCCACAACAATGCAAACTTCATGTAACTTTGGCTGACAAACTATTTCTACTGAGCGATGCTTAGCGAGCTTTTGCGCATACAAGCTTTTTAATAACATTGGGGAATGGGTCCAATTTCATGGTTTTTCTTGAGCATTATTTTGAGCTTGGTACACTGCAAAGTGCAGAATTCCACAGAAAGCAATGGCCATGAAATTGTGAAGCAGATGGATACAATGGATTAAGTTTACTTAAGGTCAAGCAATCAGGGTAGAATTTTCATAAGGCTGTTAAGCAGAAAATACTGCTTGGCAAATGTCTTTGCTAATCAAAACTAAGTGGGGCACCAACCACACTAATGCAAACTTAATGCAAGTTTGGCTGGTAACCTGTTTCTACTCGGCAATACTTTTCAAGTTTTTGAATAAATCTGCTTGGAAAGAAAAAAAAGAGGATAAGCAAAAAAGTGGTAGCGGGAAAGGTGTGATGAAAGCAAGACGGGGCACAAGAGCAAAGGAGCACTTAGGGGGATTACAATTCAGCCATTACAGCAAGAATAGCGTGGGAAAAACATATCAGTTCCACACAGATTTTGTTTACCCAAACTGCCTTTCATGTTTTTACATATCTACCAACGATAAATACCTACCCCCAAAATTTGCAAACATTTAAAACTTCTGAATCCGGTATTATGTTTATTTTGCCCGGATTTAAAAAGGGGGGAAACAAACAAGACACCCAGTGAATGAGTATTGTTAAGCTCAACAAAAGTTATTCTTGAAACTGGCGAATGTGACCTGGATACGCCCAAAAATCCATTATCAATATCACAAGAGGGGCTAGCCGCTCGAGTGATTTGATATAGTTTACTGATTTGTTGAACTGAAATTGTGTTCAAGGGCACCTTGAGGAGGATTACGAACATTGTTAAAGCACGGGGTACAACAAATGGTCCCCATGGCACTGGTGTTACCTCACAAAATTAGAAAGCTCAAATATTATACACAGGGAAACAGGTACAAACCTAAAAACGGCATAGAAGCAAATCATTAATTTGAAGGAGATTTTAAAAATGGGTTTTCTTAAAGTTTGATAAAAGAAACCAATGACTTTGAAAATGACGTATAGTATGGAAATCTATTTCATCAAACTGCATGAGAAAAAGACAAATCACAAAATTTTCATTTGTATAATTATTTCGATACAGTATTACGTTTGCTGTAACACCATGTAATGTTGGGCGGTTCTGAAAAGAACCGTAGGTTTCAACTTGACTCAGTTTCATAGAATCACTTCGAACTAAAATATATTAAGTCTTCTTGTTCGTGTATCAGCCATCGATTTTACCAAACTCTTCCAAAACTTAATCGCAGGACTTATGACGAGTTAAACTTCGTAACCATAGACGTTCGGACGCATTGAACCCATCCTAAGTCAGGACGAGTTAGGACGAGTTACTCGTCCTAACTTAACTCGTCCTAACTCAACTCGCCCTAACTCGAGATAGGATTAATCCTAGCGTTTCGTGAAACTGGCTGCGGGTCATTCCTTATATTTGTTCTGTACAAATGTACGGGCTACGTGCCGATGCACATGATTCGGTTCCTTCAAGATCAACCCTTTTCTGATAAGCCTGCCGTCCTGAATGACCGGTCATGATGGTTTACGGTCCCCGATCACTCAGCCAGCTGATCTGATACATGATCCACTTTTCATAACTACGGTTTGGCCTCTGGTTTCTGTCTATGGGCGTGTTGGGACTATTCCCTTTTCAAAACTACGGTTTGGCCTCTGGTTTCTGTCCATGGGCGTGTTGGGACTATCCCCTTTTCAAAACTACGGCTTGTCCTCTGGTTTCTGTCCATGGGCGTGTTGTGACTACATGTATAAATGGTTAAAGGGCCCGAAACCTTCACAGATTAAAAAAAAAAGCAAGTGCCCATTTAGTATAACTAATTTTTTCTGAACAACAACATAATACGATTGTTTGCATACTTTTTTTTTTTATACAAATTTTGAAAACTTAATATAAATGCATTTAGTTCTAAAACATTTTACCATAGGAAGAAAAGACACATTAAAAAGTATATAGCAAATATCTAACAGTTTTTTTTATAACTAAAATATATAAATATGAGTCAACAAACAAAATTTAAATACAAACAACACACCACACCTACAAGTTTGTTTTGTTTCGACACACGTAGGCCTATACTTAAAAAATCACAATAACACTGAGGGAGAAACGCAGGTAACTGGGAGGTACAAAGGGACCTGATGGATTTCAGAGAGTTAAGACTAGTCTTATCTCAAGTTAGGACCAGTTATTCGTCCTAACTTAGGACTAGCCATACGTTGTTTATGTCTTAGGACTAGTCCTAAGTTAAGACTAGTCCTAACTCTTAGTGAAATCAAACCCCGGCTAGTTGTCAAGGTGGTCATACAGTCAAGTTACTTCTGCAATACGTTGCTATTTTCTCAAACTTGGATCGTAGCAGGGCAACAATTATATTTTATGATACCAAGGCATTGCAAACAAATTTTTTCAGATGTGGGCTTTATGTAGAAACAGACTAAAACAATTTTCTCTTTAATACAAGTCTTGACCCAATTCACATGACTGCATCAACCGCAAACTCCTGAAATTTCTATTTCATCATGATGACGAAAACAGTCAAGTCAAAAGCTCAAGATTAAATGGCGTTTTTTTAGTTTTTGCTTTTTTTTTTAACAAAACATTTCTGTTTTTCAGGTCAAAATGCTATAAACTTTGCAGACTTGTTATTTCGACATAATAAGTAAAGTGGTATTATATTGTAGTACATGGTCACCGTTTGGAGTGTTTAAATAAAAGGTTTTCAACATTTAGGTATTTCTTCGTTTTCCCCACAATAAATATTCCCGCCAACTTTTGGGACCCATGACGTAAACGATAAGGCCAGATTGATGATTCTACAATAATAATTGGCATAAAAAGATAGAAAAGATATGAAAAATAATCACACTGAAAACCACTGGTAAAAAAAGCGAATAAAATTTTTAAACATATGTGCCAGACCTGAAAACTCCCCGACCTTTTTATTCCTCAGGCATTATTTGTAAAAAACTTTTACATCAACCTGTAGAAGAAAAAAACAGATTCTCCAACAACATGGAGGTGCGTTTTACTTTTAGTGGTCACAATATTTATGCTCAGGAAAAAATTCAGAATACTTACACTTGAAAATAGGTATGAAAGTTAGAGCTCTGATTTTTGTTGATTTTGTAGATTTTTTACATAAAATTGCTACATAAAATTGGGGAGGTAGTACTTTCTGCTCTACCGGCCAGGCTCCGAATTGATGATACGCAAGCCTTCATTCGTATGGACTGTGAAAGGGGTAACCCTGTTTCAGCCCAAGGAGTAGGTGGCAACGGCCTCTGGACAAAAATAATTGTAGCCCACACCTTGAAGTGGCCTTCAGGCCTTGTGTGTCAGGCGACTTCCATAAAACAAAATATATAAAAAAAAAAAAAAATATACAACCAATAACTGTTAGGGTTCAATTGCCATGCATGGTTGATCACTGGCCATTGCCCGAAACCGACCATGCATAAAGCACACATGATACTTAAATTGACCGCTTACTAAACATGTCAATGTCATTGCACCACAAGAGGACACTATAAATAAAAAAAAGTAGGATTTGAAACTTTGCATGGTGGAAATACGATATAGTAACGTTTGCGGTTACACCATGTAATACAAATCTCTAAATGAGTTTGGGTTGTTCTGAAAAGGACCGTTGATTTCAACTCGACGTTTCGATCAGTTCGCTCTAATCGCCTTCTGGAGATGCAGCAGCAGAGTCCAGCTTTCTATCGAGTATGCTCAGGAAAAATTCAGAATACTTAAACTTGAAAATAGATATGAAAGTTAGAGCTCTGATTTTTGTTGATTTTTTGTTATTTTGAGGGCTCTCTTTTTGGTGTTGTGTTTTGTTGCTGTTGGTTTTATTTTAAATAACACAAAACATAAGAATCGATCCTGCGTCTGAAATCTGAGCTGGCTGGGACGAGCAACATGTTATTTTTGTTACCTGGCCAAAAGTTCTGTTGTGTTGCAATATCACTTTTTATACACTCTTTTGAATGCCAGTAGTTCTCAGGCACAATTGGTATGCCATAGGCAGTGATGCAACAAAAGGGTAAAAGGAAAAGTGATACGTCAAAACCTTTGCCTGTTGGGGATTGGTTCCGAACAGCAAAAAGCTAATCAGGCGTGCAGATTTAAAAATAGAACCCTATAAAAGCTGCTGTGAAAGTTGTACCGGAGCTCACACTGGTCTTAAACTCTCAGTATGCATGGTGCCTGCGCATGGGACAGATACTTGGCGCCTTTACAAAAATCAAAAGGTCACAAAAGTACAATCCCATGGGTTTTTTTTTACTTGTTGTTGGTTGTCTTGGTTGCTTGTTTCCATTTGTTTTATTTTATGTGCAGTATTCTACTCAAATTTGTATACTTGTTTTTTTTTTTACCCCATTTCCTTATTGTTTTGTATGCTTTAGTTCTTTGTTTGTTAATGTATGTATAAGTTTTTTATTGACGGACACTATGGAAATAAGCTTTTTCTAGCCTTGTTGTGTTATTATCCTTAACAATTTCTCAGATTCCGGCTTTTTATGCTTCTCGCTTCTGCTTATAAACAAACAAACCCCTGTAAATCAAAGTTTTCTATTTATGTTTTGGAGTTACTGTTTAATACTGTAGCGACTTCGCCATTGGTTGTATAACAAACCCAAGACATCTTCACTCCGCCAATTGATAGACAACTCTAACAAACACAAGAAATATTTCTAACAGTGTCTCAAATCATGGCTTTTGGGAAAGCTTGAAGAAATGTCATGGCCGAGTGGTTAAGATCACCGAATTCAAACTCTGGTGTTTCTGATCAGCAGAGTGTGGGTTTGAATCCTTAACCGTGACACTTGTGTCCTTAAGCAAGACACTTTACCATTGCTTCGTCCTCCGGATGGGACGTAAAGACGTTGGTCCCATGTGTTGTGTAACGCATGTAAAGGAACCCAGTGCATTTATCGAAAAGAGAAGGGGTTCCCCCCGGTGTTCCTGGCTGTGGCTGCTTAATGCGCCGTAGCACCTTGTAAACCCTTATAAGGTGCTAACTAATTGCTCTCAGAATTCATCACTGCAATAACCTATCTTTCTGAAAGTTTGTTTATACTCAGCACCTTGAGTACTTTGTCTGGTAGATACGTGCGCTATATTAGACTTTGATATTATTATATTATTATTATTTTCATTCTTGCAGGGGCTAAGCCCTAAAGCAATTTTCCTCTGGTAAAGGGGCACTTTTATTTATAAAAAAAAAAAAAAACTAGACATGATTGCATTTGTGCACAAATGCAGAGCTGTTTCGTTAATAACAGGTTAAATTTTGTCAACTGAATTTGAAATTTATTCTTTTTTTAAAGCAGTTATGACTAATCCAGGCTATTAAAAAAAAAAAAAATTTGGATTATACCATGTTCGGATAGCAATTTATTCGTTAAAGGTGCAAAAATTGAAAAAATCATAAAATATCGTGTGATGACGTCACTATGACGTCATTTCACAATTCACGAGAGCTTGCCAATATCTAACACCCTACCAAGTTTCAACATAATCGCATAATTACTTAGAGAGTTATATTAGTTCAAAAAGTGCACCTTTAAGGCCGCGTCACGTGACCCCATATGACGTCATTGATCTGAAACTTCACACATATGATGGCTGCCTGACAGTTAACGTGTGTGTAAAATTTGAAGTGATTACAAAAAACTTCACCACACACATCTTCAAAAAGTCCATTTTGACGAGTTTTCAACCTGCCGCTAGAGGGCGCCGTTGCATTTTGTGACGTCATTGGTATTTTTTTTGAACTGCCCACCCTTGCCACACACTAACATCGTTAAAAGCAACTTCATATCTTTTTCCAATTTTGAATTAGAGGGCCACTTCCGGTTTCGACCGGAAGTAGAGGTCATGTGAGGTCACGCACACGAAACAAAATGAAGACCTTATTTATCCCTCCCCAATCCCGCAAACAGAAACCTACGGTCTCTTGTGGCTGATTTGTTATAAATTTTCAAACATTTAAAATACAACACCTTTAAGATGACGTCACGTGACTTCTGATTATGTCATAATGACATCCTTGTTTCGCAATGATCATTGCACCAATACCTTTCATCCCTGAAAATTTCATTGCAATTGCTCTTTGGGAACATTGCAAATCAGCACTTATATGAAATTTTTCTGAAGATGACAAATAAAAAAAATAATAATAATAATAATAATAACTAGACATGATTGCATTTGTGCACAAATGCAGAGCTGTTTCGTTAATAACAATTTAAATTTTGTCAACTGAATTTGAAATTTATTCTTTTTTTAAAGCAGTTATGACTAATCCAGGCTATTAAAAAAAACAAATTTGGGTTATACCATGTTCGGATAGCAATTTATTCGTTAAAGGTGCAAAAATTGAAAAAATCATAAAATATCGTGTGATGACGTCACTATGACGTCATTTCACAATTCACGAGAGCTTGCCAATATCTAACAACCTACCAAGTTTCAACATAATCGCATAATTACTTAGAGAGTTATATTAGTTCAAAAAGTGCACCTTTAAGGCCGCGTCACGTGACCCCCAATGACGTCATTGATCTGAAACTTCACACATATGATGGCTGCCTGACAGTTAACATGTGTGTAAAATTTGAAGTGATTACAAAAAACTTCACCACACACATCTTCAAAAAGTCCATTTTGACGAGTTTTCAACCTGCCGCTAGAGGGCGCCGTTGCATTTTGTGACGTCATTGGTATTTTTTTTGAACTGCCCACCCTTGCCACACACTAACATCGTTAAAAGCAACTTCATATCTTTTTCCAATTTTGAATTAGAGGGCCACTTCCGGTTTCGACCGGAAATAGAGGTCATGTGAGGTCACGCACACGAAACAAAATGAAGACCTTATTTATTCCTCCCCAATCCCGCAAACAGAAACCTACGGTCTCTTGTGGCTGATTTGTTATAAATTTTCAAACATTTAAAATACAACACCTTTAAGATGACGTCACGTGACTTCTGATTATGTCATAATGACATCCTTGTTTCGCAATGATCATTGCACCAATACTTTTCATCCCTGAAAATTTCATTGCAATTGCTCTTTGGGAACATTGCAAATCAGCACTTATATGAAATTTTTCTGAAGATGACAAATAAAAAAAAAAATAATAATAATAATAAAAAAAACTTTAACAAAAACAAGAGCTGTTTCGCTGCGCTTCGCTACGAAACAGCTAATAATAATAAAAAAAACTTTAACAAAAAAAAGAGCTGTTTCGCTGCGCTTCGCTACGAAACAGCTAAAAAAAAAAAAAAAAAAAAATCAAAAGCCTACAAAAGTACAACAGAGAAAGTATCCACACAAACACAAGAATGTTTTTCAACCCAGTGAGTTGATGTCTACTTTTTGCTCTCCTATTCTTTGGAGCTGTTTTAATTATATAAAACTGTAGCTTTGTGTAGCTTTGTATACAATAACACTAATAGGTGATAAATATAATTTCTAAAGACGGTCCCATTTTTTAGAAATTTCAAAAAAAATCCGTAGCAAGTATGTCCACACAGGAAGAATAATCCCTCTGAAGATAGTAATACAACATCTGAGAAGCGTTACTGCAGTAACGCTTCTCAGATTTTAAATGTTGGGGTGTTAAAACTGATATTCATAAATACCCCAGACAGTTTCTCTACTCCTATTGGTGGAGAGCGCATCACGTGGGGGTGTTTAAACGATTGATAATGACCAGTGTTTATAACCGGCTGGCTTCCGAATGCAGGCCCGCAAGATTATCATGCGGAACGCAATTCATAGCTATTAGTAACAGCGTGTCATCTATTTCTTAGCCTCGCGTAATCTATTTCTAAGCCCCCGCGCGTACACACAACCCGTGCGCAACAGACTCATCACAAAGTTTTTGAAACAAATATTTCAAACCTCGATTTTTCAACTGTCAAAGTGTCTTTAACTGTAATTTTTTAAAGTTTTTTAACAAAAGGGCATTTATGAATGGGAGTAAAAGAGTCCACTTAAAACCTTGCAGGATCGTTGCCACGCGCTAAAGGCCTGAGCCGAACTTTATCACACGGCAATTCGACCCTTCCGGTATTAAACGGCCATGTAAGAACTCGTCGCTAACCTTTTAATCCCTTATCTTTTAACATAACCACATTAGGCCTACTTTTAAATGAAATGTTTCTCGAAATGTTTTAAACTATCGAAAGCTTCTCAGCAGAAGGCTTCTAACCAAAAGTTTGTTATGCCATTATTTTTTTAGTGATTACCAAGCTTAGCCACGTCTGCATTGGATTGACATTTAACCAAGACCAGAGGTAACCTGGCGAAACTAACACAGACAGTTGTGAAACAAACTGATTGGCTAAATATAAACACACGAGGGCGCTACGCAAGCTTTTAGGCAGGTGAAACTGGGTGGGTACCACAAATATCAGGGTGTGTAAGTGACACTTATTGCTGAAGGAGACGGCGTCCACTACACAAAGATTTTTAAAACAAGACACCACTTTAATGATGCAAGGAATGTTGGAACCCTATGATGGCTGATGTTTTATAATATGAATAACCTTGACCTTCTTATTTTGTTCAGTTTTGTTCAATGTTTTCATTCATTTTGAGTAAATTTACAATCCTCAGGGAGCTCAGGCAAAACAAAAAAATAATAACAAATGTTCTGTCACTTGCCATGAGTGTGGAATGTTACAAGCTCCCAAGACCAATTTGACACGGTAAAGTTACCTGGGTAAAATATTCTGGGCTGTTCACACTGAACTTTAAATGGTCAAGTTAGCAAAGATAAAAAAGATCCAATGCGAACAAGGCTTTAGAACAATCTTGCTGCTTCACCAAAGGTCAAACAAACTCTAACCGAAACCTAGAAATCTGATTTAAATGGGAAGAGCCTCATGCTTAGCTAAATAACAAAATTATTAACCAGTTTAATAACTAGATATTAAAGTTACTAACTTTAAGCCAGTTTATGTAAACTAGTCGTGATTCATGCAGGAGTTAGGACACACTTACCAACAGGGTACAAGGCTTTGGTTTGGGGCAAGTCTATCCTTTGTCCGAGTTCTCGTCGCTATGGTTACTGCCACCTTCGTCATCCTTAAGTACTTCAGCAGTAAGGGATTGAAGATCTGATAATATTGCACTTAAAGGCGCTGTCAGGAGAAGAATAAATATGAACAAGTAATTATTTTCCTGCTGACTTGGTATTGGCTTTGACCTTGATCCCAACAAATTAGTCTTTGCTCAGTCTCAGACATGTTTAATGTTAGTCATTATTTTTCAGCATACCAAGCCATGGGGAGGTGCAAGTGACATCAAATGCCTAGTTAAAGACACTGAGTTCTTGAGCATGATACTTAACCTTAAAGTGCTTCTCAGGTTGAATTTTCCCGAGGGAGTTCTGAGACGATTTAAGGAATGGAAAAACACTTCTAGTGACTGTGTAGCTTTTGTTCATGCGCCAGAAGCATCAAAATAGGCAGGTATGCCCACTATACACATGTCCATCAAGTGTTTTATATGTGAGCTTTCGAATAAACACTATTTTATAAATACTCTGCTTTTTCTTGAAGTCTCTTTTTGTAACTAATTGAACTTCACAGTCCTCAAGGAAACTGAAATACCTTTCCGTTTAGTTGGCTGTTCTGCCAGACTCGTTCTTGCTGAATCTCGAATGGTCTCCGTTGGTTCTGAATTCTCGTCATCACCGTCCACTCTTCGAGATACTGCCCTCTGTGTTTTAAACTGTCCAATCAGGCCTTCCTGTTTAAGTGTTGCCTGTAGTGAAGAGAAACATTGCATGAGTATTCCCGAAAGTTGTATTGATAAAACTGACAAAACAAGTTTGTCCACTGTTTTCATTTAAATGGTACAGGAAACAAATGGTAATGCTCAAAGTGCAGTATTCTCACTTGGTTTATCCCAACATATGTATAAAATAATAAATCTGTGACAATTTGGCTCAATTGGTCATCAAAGTTACAAGTGCACAAATTTGTGTGCTTTCAGATACATGAGGAAGGCCTCAGAAATGAAGTCTTTCTTAGATTCAAATATTTTAGTAAGAAATTACCTCTTTTTCTTTTTAAACTGTGACCAGAGGGAGTCATTTCTAGCAATATTTTATACTATCAGCTGCTCTCCATCAAATCCCGCTCTAATCGTAAGGGCTTTGTGTTAACCTAAAGTAACTTCAAGATTACCTGGTCAGTTTCCCCTAAGATTTTTTCACTTGAAAACTAAAAATTAATATCTGAGAGAAAACTTTAAAAAAATATGATAATAAGTAAAATAGTGTTTTCTCTACCATGAGTAGATTTCGGTCTTTCTCTGCCCCTCTGAGCTGAGATCTTAACCTCTCTATCTCCAATCGAAGTTCCTCTTCTTGAGTTTTCAAGATCTCGGCTGATCTCTCCCTCTCCCGCACAACCTGCCTCTCAAGATGTCTCAGGGAAACAACTAAAGAAAGATGAACGCAAGGAGGAAAAGAACAAAATTATAAGCAAGTTATATTCTTTAGACCCAGTGCAAAACTAATCATCTATTAAAGCCATTATACACTTTCGGTACAGAAAAAAAAAAAGGTTCACAGATTTACAAATAATTTACAGGGTTTACAGAAGGTATTAAATGGTGAAGGACTTCTCTCGAAGGATTATTCCATGAAATGCTTTACTTTTTGAGAAAACATTAAAACAATATCAATTCTCGATAGCGAGAATTACGGATTTATTTTAAACACATGTCATGACATGGCGAAACGTGCGGAAACAAGAGTGGGTTTTCCCGTTATTTTCTCCCGACTCCGATGACCGATTGAGCCTAAATTTTCACAGGTTTGTTATTTTATATATATAAGTTGTGATACACTAAGTGTGGGACTTGGACAATACTGTTTACCGAAAGTGTATAATGGCTTTAAATTATTGCGATACCTGCAGCTAACACATAGGATTTGAACTGCCTCGAGCCATTAGGATAGCTCTGTGGGGTAGTGGTAAGACATCTGCTCTAGCAATGCAAAGGTGGTGAGTTGGAATCCCACCCGAGAGATTTGCCTGTGGATTTTTGTACACAGAACTCGTACTGCATTTTGTTTTGCTAAGCAGACTGCTAAGCACTATTCTGGGCTTGATTTTGGGTAGAAAATCGTCAAGACCACAAAGCTTCTACCTCAAGGTACCAGGCACAAGTTGTTTTTGTGACATGGTAGTTTGGTTGAATAACTTATTCTGATTAGCATAGTTTTGTTGTGCTTAGCTACTTTTTGTGCTTCAGCAGCTCTATTAAGTTATGCCCAGAGATTGTTTATACAAAATCAAAATGAAAACAAACTATTAACTATATTGTTTAACCCTTTCATAAACAACCACTGGAAGGCAAGCCCACATTATTTGACCAATCAAGCGTGAAGTACACATTCTCACACAACATAAATGTGTTTGAAGTTGGATTTTAAAAACCTTTTATTTAAATTATTAGCAGTAATACAAATTGTATTAAATATTGAATTTCATTTCATGTATTTACAAACATGATTTAAATCACGCAATAAATGTCAATAACCTTGAATCTTTGTGATGTAAACCCACACACTTTTTTTCGCATACAATCTTATGACACTCTGAAGGTGTTTGGCATTTTGGAACTTTCCACTCCAATTTGAAGTGATTGCGTAGGAAACAAACCCCGTTTTATTTTACAGTCTTTCGCAATATCTGATCTTTTTCTTTCCAATGATGGCAAGAGTGGGTATAGAACATGGACAAAACTACAGCTTTTTAACAAATGTCCTTGATCCGTTTTTTTTGTGTTATCTTGGGCGTTTAAAGTCGCCATTGGGGCTCTAGCAAGGTTATGGGAAATGGTACATGGTCGACTAAAGCAACCATTGTGGCTGACAGGGTTAAACAAACACTATTCAGAGAGAGTTTATCTAAAATAATTGTCTATAGAAGTAAAAGTTGATACAGACTCAAAGTCAACATTTTAACACAACTATAAAACATAAAAACTTCTAAGTCAACATTTCAACACAACTGAAAAACACTAAACTGCAGAACTTCTCTGCATTCGCAGGAAGTATGTTCCGGGCTTAAGCGTTAACGTACCTGCTTTGGCTTGTTCCCGTCTTGCATTGTTGACTTTGTGCTCCATCTCCAACAGCTGATCTGTCAGTTGTGACTCCCTAGCAGCCATCTTCTCAGCAGACGCTGTTGGGATTTCAAATTTGTTAAATGGAATATTAACACTACAAGACAGTTCAAATTCTTGTGACTTGGTCATTCTTATGGATCAAAACTTGGATTTGAGATAGCAGTTATTTATAGAATGCGCATGCTATGCTGAATGCTATGAAAACCACTGTTGGACAGCAGTACCTTTTCCTTCTTTAAAATTTTATATAAAAATTAGTCTTCAATTTACTCACTTCATTTTAGCGCCTTGAAATGGTACTAGCACTGAGAAATGCACAGTGTGACAGGGGAACTCATTTTTCTGCCAGTGGCCTAAATTCATTCACATGTAACCTTGTCATACCTCTATCAGTGGTCAGTTGTAGTTTAGCCAGCTCCATCTTTAATTTACTCGCTGACTTAGTTGATTCTTGGCACTCTGTTTCAGCTCTGTCCAGTTTAGTGGATATGCTCTCCAAACTCTTAAAACAAAAAACATGCAAGTAGTTCACACATGACAACATTTGATGATGTTATACAACAGAAAACCAATTATAGCAATCACCTTTTTAATTTTGGTAATATTTTCAAGAGGGTTGCAAACTAATTGAAACCATTCCACTGCAGAAGTTGTGTATGTGGGTGCAATTGTGCATACGAGTAAAAATGTGTACCGTGTAGTATGCATTCACCACACAGTTGCAGGCAGGCACAGTTAATGTATCATTCAAAACCATGTTATTGAATGGTCAGACAGTAGGAGGGTTGACTGTGTACTCTGTGAAGATGCAATCACCATGTGATAGCATATTGCGGGCTGGCATAGTTTATTTATTATTTCAAGCCACACTGGATGCTATCAAATGGTCAGACAGTAGGAGGGTTGACTGTGTACTATGTGAAGATACACTCACCACATGATATCATATTGCAGGCTTGCATAGCTTATCTATCATCTAAAAGTCAAAACCACAGTAACTAATATTAAAAGGTCACTCAGTAGGAGGGTTAATAGTAAACAGACTTACCTTTGATTGTTGTTGAACCTGAAGTTGTAACTCCTGAATCATTGAGGCATCTTGCTCTTGTCTGGATTCAACTGTGAAATATGGAAATAAAACAACAATAATTTACTCAATTCCAAATGATTACTCGTTTAATCTAAAAACTAGTCTGTGTGCAGTATCATTGGCTTAGTGCTGCAAGAGCCTGTTATTTGCAATTTCATATTTATGTTATTTAAATAGTCCATTTGGCTGAGTCTGAGTCCGAGTCCAAGTGATTTACATCTTAATAAGAGTCTATAGCCCGGTTCATATTTCCTGTAATTGCAAATGCGATACAATTTTTGTTGTCCCAGCTCCATTTTCGCAGATGTTGAGCACAGTTCAACTCTTCCGAGTTATTTGTTGCGGATTTGTGACGCCTACGCATGCCATTCGCAGAAAGTATGAACAGGGTTTTAGTCTCAGTTATCCAAAAATGTGACTCGAGTACGAGTCTTGAGTCAATCACACAACAAACTGGTTTTTACATTTGGACTTGATGGTGTCATACTGCTGCTGCATGGTCTCTGTGTCTTGTTTAATTCGGGTGGCTAGGGCGTCACGCTCGTGTGTTACTCGCTGTAACTCCATGGCAAGCTCCTGGTACGTCAACCTGGTAAACGAGGAGAAAAGATTGAATATTGAGTTGTTACACCACCTGTCCTTTACAGATTCACCATAACTCATAGATATCAGTTCATGAACTGTACATAACACTGCAAACCTAACTCAGGTCTACAACGCAAAGTTTGGAATGCTAATGGGCAGTCAGGTTGGCTCAGTGGTTTCTGTCCCTGCCTTTCACCTCTGTGGACCCTGGTTCGATTCCCAGACAGGAGAATTGCATGTGGATTGGGTTTTTCAGTTCTTCCCACCCGACTGCATTGGTTTTCCCTACAAGGGTTTTCCTCCCATGTTTAAAACTGAAATTTCTTCATTTGTCTTCTTTGCAACAAGATAAAGTTGGTGAGAAGTGTCCATTGGGAAGCTTTGCCAACTCTATAATTCATATTCAGATTCAGATACTTATCTTTCATTTTAGTTAATTTCGAAACACTTTTCATTTGTATCTCAGATTTGTCTAGATACATACCGATTGCTCTCACTGTCTTTATCTCCCTCATCAATCTTATTTCCAACAGTCTGCTCTGGCTGATTTACTAACTTGTCCTCCTCTCCAAGTCGCCTTATTGCATCTTTTCTAGCAAGTAACCCTAAAACATTGACATTGAATATCTGATATTAAACTTCGAGAAGTGGCAGCGAAAAGTGACAACATTTTCCCTTTTCTGAGAGTCCTTGGTTTCACAACCAGAATTAATAAATGAAAATTAAATGAAGTATTATTTCACTAAAATGCTCTTTCTCTGTGTTTTTAGAAATAGACATCAACAACAAAGGAATACAAATTTAACAGACAGCCCAGCACGGCAGAAAGACAGACAGATAGACAAACAACCAACCAGCAAAACAAAAACAAAAACTAAAAATTACAACTTCTATTTTCCTTTGTCCTTGGTTTCACAACCACAATCTGGTGAATGAAAATATAAAATGAAGTATTAATTTCAAATGCTCCATCTCTGTGTGGATATTCACCTTTTAAAATATTGATGCGACCGACAGCGAAACTGACGCGATGATCGAAGGAGGCAAGTTTGGCTGATGCAGTGTTTATTTTCTCTTCATGTCCATTATGGTACACCTGAAAACTGTTACAACGACAAAATATGATTTATTAAAATATTAATAGTAACAATTATACAGCGTTTTCCACGAGGGTTTCAAAGTGCTAAAACATTGTCTGAAAAGATGTTTTTTTAACAGAGTCTTGAATGAGCTGATTGAGGATGAGTCACAGATGTGAAGAGGGAGCTTGTTCCAGCAAGTTGGTGCAGCTACCTGAGAATGCTCTTTCACCATAGCAGGCTTTCATGCGATATTGGGTGTTGGGGGCTGACCAGAGACGGATTTGAACCAATGTCCTCCGTGTCAATGCTCTACCATTTGAGCTATCTAGCCCTATGTTGGCAGTCTCCCTATTTTGTCAATATCTAATTCGGAGGTGCCAGTCAGAAGCCACACAACTGTCGACTACCGTGTAGTGGTTACTCAATTTATATTTATATTTATTTGGGGGGGAAACTGGGGATGACTGTATATTGAGTTGCTATACCTTTGTAGTAGGGATGCTAGTCTAGGCACTGCCTCCTCATATCCATTGAGTTTGGAATCAAGTAACTCAGCCACCTGTTGAACTGACATCAATTCCTCTTGAAGACTCTGAAAAAAAAGAAACATGTACTAAGATGAGATATCCGAGAGACTTACTCCATTTTGAAAAAGCAGGGCCCAATTTCATGGCTTTGCTTACTGTCAGCAGAAAATCGGCACTTACGGGAGCAGGGAATTCCGCGTTTACATTAAGCGTATTTCACAGGTTAGCAGGTAATACCATCTCTTTGAAAACAAATGAAGATATTTTAGTGAAAATATTAATGTGAGTTTATCAACAACTAACTCACCTGAAATTCTCCCCTCTCCAGCTGAAGCTGTGCATCCCTATCAGCAATGGTATGTTCCAACAACTGGCATTTATTCCGCAGACTGACGATATTTTCGTCCAAATCAGCAACCTGAGTAGTCAAGAAACATTGAAATGGAGATTAAGGTCAGGCCAAAATTGGCGGCTTTGGGAGTGGTCAGATTGCTGAGAAGTCCTGAGCTGCTTAAGCAAAAAGTATTGCTGAAAAATGTTCTGCTAAGTAGACATTCGCAGTTTTGACGGTATCCTTAGTCCAGTAAGCTGAATTTTGTTGTACTAAGCTAGTTTTATTTGCCAATATTCCTGTCGTGCCAGACTATAAATTAATTTTTACTGTATGAATACACACCTGCCATTTATGATTCCTTGTGATGGTCTCTTCAACTATATCTTGGGATTTCAGTTGAACTAAAAGCTCAAATACTTTCTCTCGCCACCTGTCACCATAAAGGGGGAAAGCAATGAGTGGAAGTAAAAATGGACATCACAAAGATGAGTTGGTTTTTATGTTAAGATTCTTTATAAAATGTTATTTCCATACATTCTTGAATATAGTTTACTAGCCTCTCAGAACTATTCCAGAATATTTAAATAGCTTTATTATCATTTAAAATGCAAGGGAGATGACAAACTGAATTTTCCAGTGGGTAGAGTCCTCGTTTGAGTGGGGAAAAATTACAAATAAGCAACCATCTGATTATATAAACCAAGTATATTTACCTTGTTAAAAGAATCTGCAGCTTCTTCCCATTGTCTACACTTTCACCTTTGACCTGAAGAAAGGAAAGGGTCACTTTTGTAACGCTATAAATCATATTGGAATTGAACAAAGACAAAATTGACTAGAGCGGGATTAAGTCAGCTCTTAGTTGCTCTTACTAAGTAAGTTCTATGCTTATATATATTTTGAGTAACTATCAACTGTGTCTAGTGCCTTTAAATTAAAAGGGAAACCTTAGTAATTTCATGTTGTGTGCCAGAGTTAAGACATTGTTGCACCGAAGCAAACATCGATCTCCTTACCCTTGATAATTCAGACTCCTGTATGGTGAGGATCTCAGTGGCTGAAGAAAGTCGGACATTCAGCAGCTGAACAGCAGACCTCTGGTTCAGAACATCCCTCTCAAGTTCCTGGTATGAGATTACGTTCAGACAATAATAATAACTATTGCTTTTATTATTACTACAATGTTCAGACAATCAAAGTGCAAGACAAGAAAAAGAGAGAAAACTATGATACTTCAAGGAGGCAATGAAGGTGATTGCCTCCATGCCCCATGGTCATTGCCTTGGTGCCCTTGAAATGCTCCGGTAAAACTCTTACAATTTCCTCATAGGGTACCCATTACTATACATGGTTTTTTTTATTGGCCATAGTAAACTTGAAGTTGGATTCTACTTACTTTGATCTTCTTGCGTTGTTTGTCAATCTCTAGTTGCCATTTTGAGGTGGTCCGACTGGTGCTCTGAGTGTCTCCAATGTACGTCTTTAGTTGACTCAGCTGTATCTGCAAGGATGCAATGGTGGAATTCTTCTCCCTGTTTGGACATAACATCATAAAGTTTTAGGGTGAGCACCAATTTGAGCTATCAGGCTGGTGTAGTGGTATCTCGCCTTGCCTTTCGCCTCTGGGAACCCAGTGCGAACCCACCTTGGGCAAATGGATTGGTTTTTATTCCAGATCTTTCCACTTCCAATGTGAAGGGATTGCATAAGAGTAACCTTAATTTTACCATTATTGAAAAGATCCAATCTTCCTCTTTCCAATGATGGTATGCTGGGTATGGCGGGTAAACATGGACAAAACTACAGCTTTACTATGGTCTTTGCGCTCAGACTTAAAGGGAAGGTACACGTTTGGTAATTACTCAAAACAAATATTAATTAAAAACTGACTGCGCCTTGAACACCCAGCAGGGTGGATTTATGCGCATTACAAGTCTTATTATTATTATTATTGGTAATGAGCATTGGAGAGCTGTTGATAGTATGAAACATTGTGAGAATCGGCTCCCTCTGAAGTAGCATAGATTTTGAGAAAGAGGTAATTTGTCACTAAAATAATAACAGACTTCTAGCTAGAAGTCTTTTATTCTTATCTGAAAGCACACAAATTCGTCCAACAAGGGTGGGTTTTTTTTCCATCATTTTCTCGCAACTTTGATGACCAATTGAGCCCAAATTTTCACAGGCTTGTTATTTTATGGTTATGATGGGATACTCCAAGTGAGAAGACTGGTCTTTGACAATTACCAAATGTGTACCCTCCCTTTAAACTGATCAGAAAATTTGGATCTGAGTAATCTCTTTTTTTCAGTGATACTTACAGGTTACTAGTCTTGAGATCAGCCGCTATTTGATCTCTCTCATCCTCACTAGTCTGCAACCGCTCTTTCAGCTGACTAGTCTCCTTCTCAAGCCGTGATCGTGTTCTACTTAGTTCCTCCCCCAGTCTCTCAATCTTGTCCTGCCTCTCACCAGTCTCTGCTTCGTACTTTGTTTTCATCACAGTTATCTGGTATAATGAAAATATTCTTGAGTAAGAAAGGAATCTTACACTAAAAGAGGCAGGCCTGATACATGTACTTCTTGAAGGCAACAAGGCGATTAGCTACATGCCCCCTAGTTTATTGCCTTGGTGCCCTTGACATGCTCCAGTAGAAATTTACAACAACATTTCTCTACTATTCAATTATACAGGGTCTCGGCCAAAGACACGAGCGGGTTAGAGAATGAATTTATAAGGAGCGCCATTTACCTGCATCCTATGCTCCTCTTCTTGGCACTTATTGGTCATCGCTAACGACGTAGTCTCCGTCATGTATTTAACTTCTGCCTTCCTTAGTCTCTCCTCAAGTTCCCTGACCTCCGACTCTCTCTGTGACCTCAAGGTCATGACCTCTGACTTGACCTGAGCGAGCTCGGTGGCCTGCTTGCTTAGAATGTCTGCAGTGTGCTCCAGGTGATGGTAGTGGTGAGGCGACATGGTTGATGAGACGGTTTCAATCACTCTTGGTTGAACGTTGCAGGACTGAATAAAATTGGTCCACAAATGTACAAATTTAAAACCTCTTAGTTGCAACTTTGGAAAACCTAAAATATCACCTCTGCTTTGAAGGCAATCAATGGGAGACTTTTCAGCTGCTGAAAAAAACCTTCTCTTTTAACGCCCCTAAACTTTGGAACTACTGTATGCCCACTCAATTTGCAATGAAGGTTTCTGAGAGGACACAATATTTTAAAATAAAATTTCACAAGTTTAACAAGCATTAGCACTTCCGTAAGGGTAAACCAATCTAAAACTTACATGCACTTGTCCACGATGAGCATCCACAGTGGAGTCTTCACGTGGTTTTGTCCTGCTGCAAAAAATAGTTGGAAACATTGTGCACAAATTTTGTCGAAGGGGTGGGGGAAATGTTGCCGACATTGGTGTTTGGCATTTTAAATACAGAGTAGGGCTGGACAATTTGCATGGTGAGAGAAAATTTTTTATTTAGGCATAAAAAAACATGTGAACAAGCAATTTTAAAAGGCAAAACATTTGGACAGCACTTTTTTTGGCACACACTAAATGCTAATATTGTGTAGCAGATGATGTTTTGGTAACATTAACAACTGATACACTTCGTGCAGCATTTTGCTCTGCTGGACAAGAACAACTTGTTCACTGATAGTCTCTCTATAAGGTTGAAGTTGTGCAAAAAATATTAAATAAGCGGATGTTTCGACCCTAGGAGAGACTTTATTGAAAATGCTATTTAGTTGTATTGTGAAATTTACGTGAATGAAGCTTTACTTTGAACTTATTCAGGTTAACTTCTTGACAGACTTTTATAATTTGCATAAGGGGTGTATGATTTTGTACGTAATAGAGCAGCCGTCGATTTCACCAAACTCTTCCTAACTTAGGATTAATCTTAGGACTTAGGATGGGTTCAGTTCCGTATCAAAATACGTAGGGCATTGAACTCATCCCAAGATAGGATGGGTTACTCGTCCTAACTCGAGATAGGATTGATTCTAGCGTTTTGTGAAATCGGCTGCAGACCACTCAACTACAGTTCGACTGAACATTACCAAATACAATACACCAAGCTCTTCGAAATATTGTCTTACCGCAGCTGCAGTTGTTTATTTTCTTCTTGTAGTTCATTGATTTTGCCTTTTGCTTTAGCCAAGGCCTTCCATGGATCTGCCGACGCCTGCTTGAACTCAAAGGAAGATGGAGGTCGAAGCTGGGATCCATCGGATGCTGGAGGATAAAAAATCAAGTAATTTAAATACAGTTCTAATTCTTTTGACAAATGTCGCAAACTCCACTGTGTGGCTTTGGACTTTTTTGTTTTAATAAAGGGCAACATTAAGCGCTTCAGCTCAGCGGCATAGCTAGGACTTTTCAATGTGGGGCGTGGGGTGGGGGGGGGCATTTCTCTAGTCTAAGCTATGACTTTTAAGAGGGCCGGGGGGGGGGGGGGGTGGATTTGTGAATGCTTGATATTTTGAAAGGAATATGCTGCAGTGCAGGTGGCTGCGGTAGCAATCCCGATGGCGATAGTGTACTGTGGGGGGGGGTACAATTCTTTTTGGGGCGGGGGGGGGGGGGGGGTTTTGGGGGACACGCCACCAATGCAATAGATAGCATGTCACTCTGGAAAAATTTCCGTATCCTGGATCCTGCCAACCCCTTTTTAATCACTTAACTTTTTATTTTACAAAAAGGAATATTTTATATTTAGATATTAAACTAGAGTTAGTTAGTTTGGCACAATTTTATTTCATAAGTAATGACAAAGTTGTCGCAGGAAACGGAATTTCTTCCCAAATGAGATATTCCTTTTTGTAAAAATTTGTGAAAAAGTGGTGGCAGGAGTTTCCAGAAAAAAAGTTTTTTTTTTTTATGGACGGAGAAGTTCATGTCGACCGTTCACCGTTTAACCAGGAATGCAAAGAGCAATTAATTGACAAACAAGTTTGTACGGATTATTATAATATTATTAATTAAACTGCCGATAACTTAAACAAAGGCACAAACCTTTAGCTTTCTTGCCGACAACCGGCTGTGAAAAATGTGATGGTGGATTTAAGTTCGCCGCCATGATTGTTCTCATGTCACGGCTTTGTGAAGTCCGCCCTCTATGGCTAGCTGAAGAAAAAATCGCCAACTTGACTCGTGCGCGTGGTCTCCCGTTCCAGTCGCTCCGCTGTTTATACCACGAAGACCTTGACAAAAGGCTATCCAGTACACTGACCATTACTCCCCTGCTGACCATTACATCATCAACCTTATGTTATTCCTGTGTGACATAACTTCTAAATCAAGAGTTCCCCCAGTGGTCACCCAAAAAAATATGAACATCTTCCCAACTTTCACTCAGGGGCTGACTACTCATTTGACTTTCCTTTATGCCTTAGTGCAAGAGATTCGCCTCAAGCAATAAATAAAACAAAACATCTTCAATACTAATATTTTGAAAACAAAGTAAAACGACATTTCTACAAGTGAACACATTTATTTTTATTCATTTTTTTTCACATTTATTTTATACTCTGATTGTTGAATATTCCCAGAGACAGAAAATATATATTTCTAACAAACAAAATAAAGATTGGTGGGAGTTAAAACAATAGTAAACCAGTACAGTCGGGTACATCTGTGCGCTTTATGCAATTGTAATTTTATAAATTAATTAAAATGCCTTTAAACTATTAGAATCAAATAAGTACTGAATTGTAGGAATGATACATAACCCACTTGTTTCATTTGCAAATATAAAAACATGTAATTATGAACAAAAATGTGTTGAGATTCTTAAAACTGAGTGATTACAAAATTCATACCAGTACAAATCCTCCTGAGACTCACTAATATTATACAATATAGAAAAGGTTAGTGGTAACACCATGTAATGACTATCTCTTATGAGTTGGGGTGGTTCTGAAAAGAACCGTTGGTTTCAACTCGACGTTTCGATCAGTATGCTCTGAAGAAAGCTGTTACCGCAAACCTTTCCATATCGTATTTCAAATACAATGTTTCAAATTCTCCTTAATACTGTACAGTTCTCATTCGCTGCTTCATCAGCCCATTACAAGCTTCTCAAGCCCTTTTAATACATCTGAGCCCAAATTCATAAACCATGTAAGCACAAAAACCTGCTAAGCACAGGCAAACCTTGCTAAGCAAAAAAAACAGTTTACCAGATAGTATTCAATCAAGTTTACATCGTTACGACTGGTGCCCCAATAATTTGTTTGCTTAGCCAAGAAATTTGTTTGGCAGTTTCTGCTGAAATTGGGCCCTGTTGTGTAGTGGCCAAGCAAGTCAGAGCACTGGATTCTAGACTTGGTTCCAAGTCTTTGATCGTGGCTTTTTAGTCGTCCTGATAGCCGCTACAAACAGCACCCTCTTGTGATCTTCCTTCGTCATTTAGCCTACGTTAGATTGCGAGTTAGGGCGCGTAATAGCTAATAATGTGGGGGCGTTTTTCGTGGCTGAGATGCAGAAGAATAACCGCAATCTAAGACTTGAATCAAGTCTAACTGGATTCAAGCTCTTGCGCTTCTAATCAGCCGAGGGTGGGTTTGAGTCCCAGTCATTGGGAGTCCCCGGTTGGGACTCGAACCTTCACTCTAACAACACCTGACCTTCAGCTTGGTGCACTAGACATCTCGGCCAAGACACTCTATTTATTTACCTCTGATCATTGAGGAAAAATTAGTAGTACAATTTTTCCTCCATGCTCTGATACACTAAACACAATTAAATTTTCCCCTCAAAAGATTGACTCAAGAATTTGGCCCTGAAATTGGTCATCTGATTACTAATAAAAAAACATTATTTTTTAAATTGAAACAAGTAAGTAAACTCTGAAAACACATAATATCTGACTTCCTGAGACATCAAACTTAAAACCTGAAACAAAAAAAGTTATATATAGAAGCAGCTGCCTGGATTTCTTTAAATAAAATTTCTAGATTTCTCTTCATTATGTTTTGCCAAATCTTTGGCAATTGCAACTCAATGTTCAATCCAATTTAAGCAGCGATATGTTCCATTTACATTTCTGACAACAACAAAAATAGTTTGCAATGCATTAACAATATCAGTGAGTTCATACAAATGAAATATAACAACTATTTAAACATGAAAGTAATTCAATGCTTTGTTTCCACTTTTCAGAA
This sequence comes from Asterias amurensis, assembly GCF_032118995.1. Classification (NCBI taxonomy): domain Eukaryota; kingdom Metazoa; phylum Echinodermata; class Asteroidea; order Forcipulatida; family Asteriidae; genus Asterias; species Asterias amurensis. Next base: position 4,397,406 of record NC_092662.1, on the reverse strand, counting down.
AGACAAATAATCTTCAAAGCAATATTACTAAAATAAAATATTACCAGTACTGTAGCTTGTCAAGTACTTCTGATACAACAGATCAGATTAAAATTTGATTTAACTTTTTAAATGGAATTACAGTACTGGCCTTTGTTTGCAGTAAAAGAAAACATGAATTCAAGTGTTCTGCCATAGGAAAAAAAATTGAAGCAAAGAAATATATTTTTGCCTTTTAGACAAGTTTGATGAATCCGTTCAGTCTTGTCTGCAATGACACGACTTTGCCTCATCTGGACAAAATGGGCCTGGACTGTTCATTCGAAAAAACTAGTAACACAACATCAAATAACAACCCACATTGGACTCAAATATTAAATCATTGAGCATCATGGCAGTAAATACATGGCAAAATTATGAACGACACAAGATGCGTGTTTCAGCAAACAAAATGACAAAGAAACAAGGGTGGTATAATAGTTTTTAGCTTGTTCCCAAAACATTAATAAAAGAATACAATTTCAGTACAATGAGTGGAATGCTGTAATAACATCATAGAAAAATACACATCAAGTTACTAAGGTAACACATAACACAGAAAGCTGTCCAATATTGAATATTTGCAGTTTCAGAAGTGTTTGTTGATGAAATTGTATCAAAAAATTATCCCCAAAAGTTGTGGAAGATTTAAGTCTTCTCCGCAGCAAACAATTAAAAGCTGCAAACTCTTCTGATGTGTGCAAAACGTTCCCTTTAAAATTTACTAATCTTTCCATGTTTTGATGAACAAATTAAAAAAACTCCCCAATTATGGAAACATTGTCCCTATTATGTTGAATGTCTCCCTGTTTGGTGGACAAAATCTCTCTGATTGCAAGATGCAAGATGCTCTGGCAAACTGTTTCCCAAGTTCAAGGTTTATACTTTCAGCCAGCAAATTACAAAAGCAAAGTAAATTTGCATCACAAAAACCCATTTCCCCAAATTGTTAAGCCAATTTTTGACAGATAGGTCACTTCATGGGAACAGCGACAAAAAATTACCATTATGATAAGCTAGGATACAAGTCTTTTTTATTAAGTACAGCACATCCTTTGAATATTACATTTATCTTAACATTTAACTTAGTATTGACGTCAACTCTAAATTGCAGCTTTCTATATATGTATATTCTATATGAGTTTATAGGTGACAATTTTCACAATGGATATATCTTGACAACTCTTTTATATAATAGTAATACTGATAGTTTATATAGACATTCACTAAAACAAATGTCATTATTAATATTGCTTTTAAACCGATCGCACCCTGTTTGAATAAATTTACTTAACTTTATAGATAGTACATTGTACACTGTAAATTAAACAACTAGTTATTTTTCTCTTTAGTTGTTACTTACTGAGGACACTATGCTGGCGTGGATAGTCAACCGTCTTCATGTGGATAATGCTGGTCTATCCTGCGCTGCTTTCTTCAGAAGGACCACCACATCATCATGACCTGAAGTTGAATAAAGATAAATTGACTAGAGTGCAACTTAAAGCTGTAAACACTGGATTAACGTGCTACACTCCAACTGACGGTCTCCCTATTTTGTAAATATCTTTGTTCTGGGTGCCAGTCAGAAGCCATTCAACTTATAACTGCCAGGCAGCCAGGGATCAAACCTAAGTTTACGAAACAACCTGGGAAGCGGCAGCAGAAGGATTACCTATAAGAGGATGCACTTTTTTTGTCAAAATATCAAGAAATAAAACAAAAGGGAAACTGACTGGGTACATTTTAAATACTTAGGGGTTATCAAAGAAAAGAAAAGTTTACTAGAGCGGGATTTGAATGTTCAGATTAACGGGCCGGCACTCTACCAAATGAGATATCTAGCCCCAATGTTGGTGATCTCCCTGTTTTGTCAATATAGGGATCACATCCAAACAAACTTGATTAAGAATAAACGACTTTGGAACACTAAGTTGCAGCAGACTTACCAGGTAAATTTCCGTTGTTTACGAATTTCTGAGCATGCGCACATTTCCAAGAAAACTGGATTTACTTGTTAAGTCTGCTGCCACCTAGGGTACCCAAAAGTCTCACAATCAGTGGACTAAAAAAGATTACCTCTTTCACTTGCCCAGACGAGACATGTCTGTTTTTTAGCCTTGCTTGCCATGACATCATCATTACACACTAAATCCAGGTTTGCTCCTTGCTCTATCAGGAACTGCACCAATTGGAGCCTGCCATGGTAGCAAGCACTGTGTAATGCTGCAACGAGACAAAGCAGATCAAACATTGTATCCGTTATGGTGGCTACAGCTAAATTGTCACATCATCTTGTGTAAGGGTGTACCTCATCCTCAGCCGTAGCCAAGCCGTAGCTGTAGCCGCCATTTCGGATATGGCCTTACCAATAACACACAAAGAAACACACCACTTTTGCTTACGTCTTCCCAGCTTCCACAAGCGCCGATTATTTGCTTAAGTCAAGCAGAGCCATGAAATTGGGCCCAGATGATGGGACTAAAATGTGTGGCCCAAAAAAATCACCAGAATTTTTTTTTTTTAATTAAACCTAGAACATCTAAATGGCAGGTGCTTACCTGTGTGTCCGTCCCGTCCTTGGTAGTTGATATCAACTCCGTTCTGCTCCGTTAGAAATTTCACCAAATCCATGCTCTGGCCTGATGTACAAGCACTACATTAAATTAAGACAAAGTCAACAACCATGACTATACTTCCATGGGCTTGGACACATTTCTGGAAACCTTGGGTGATGGTTAACAACTGACGATTTGGTTTGATGGAAATCTCATCATGGGAATGGTTGTGATTTTTGGGGTAGGGTACAGGTTACAGGCATGATATTTGGTTCTTGAATAAAAGTTAGAATATTTTAACAAGTACTGACCTACATGGGTGTAGGCTTTATTAGACATTTCAGGCTCTACTTAATCACAATTTCTGCCAAATTTGTCAAAGGGGAAACAAATCGGAAACAGATTAATGTAGGAAGAATATGTCTGAGGTTGAATGGCTTCTGACCGTCAGCCCTGAACAAATATAGTATTGACAAAATAGGGAGACCGCCAACCTAAGGGATAGATAGCTCAGCTGGTAGAGTACCAGCATGTTAATCTCGGGAGGTTGCGGATTCAAGTTTCACTCTTGAGTCATTTTTCCTTTACTCAATCAAACAAAAATTGAAACATTTTTGAAGAAAATGAGAGAAGACTTACCAGTGAAGAGGCGCTTCACTGAAAATGTTCTCAATAGTGAAGCATTCTGGAGTCAGTTTTGGTAGGAGCTGCTTGGTGACCTCAATCTTGCCATGGTAACAAGCTCTGTGAAGAAGAAAATAAATTGACTGTTGTTAGGGACCGAGCTGTGTTGAGAGACTGGCACTTGCGTTCCAGGAAGCCAGGAATTTTTGTTGTATGCAAGTCGCCAGACACACAAGGCCTGAAGGCCACTTTAAGGTGTGGGCTACAATCAACTTTCTTTTCCATGGGCCGTTGCCACCTACTCATAGGGCTGAAACAGGATTACCCCCTTTACAGTTCATACAGATGTAGGCTCGGGTATCATCCATCAGAAGCCTGGCTGGTAGAGCACAAGGCACTACCTCCCCAACTTTAAGAAGCAATCATGGTTAAGTGTCTTGCTTTAGGACACAAGTGTTACGACCTGGACTCCATTCAAAATTAACATCTATCAACAACAACAACAAATCTGCAGATAATTAATTCCTGAAATCAACTTACACGTGCAGAGCAGTGTCACCATAGATATTGACCTTGTGACCTTTGACACCATGGGAAGGGTCAAGAAGATAGTTCAGAATCGGTAAATGTCCCTTTCTTGCGCAGTAGTGCAGTGGCGTGTTATTCTCATTGTCTTGAATATTAACTGAAAAACAAAAAAAAATTAAAAATTTGATGATCACCAATCACAGACTTTTGAAATCAATGATTGCACAACGGCTATAAATATCACTAACTGCAGGTTTGTTGATTGAACCATTGATTACTATGTGCCAAGGTGTCAATTTCACAAAGAACTACTAGTCCTAGGATATATCAAAAACTTAAGGCTAGTCCTAAGTTAGGACGAGTAAATAAGACTAGTCTTAAACTCTTTGTGAAATCCACCCCAGGTCTTTCACCAATCCTGGGCCCAATTTCATTGAGCTGCTTGAGCACCCAAAAAACAACCGAGCTCAAAACATACCGTGTCATACACAAAATCTGCAACTGGCATCCTGCTTTACTTTTGTCGAGCCAAAATTTGAATTTGACTTTGACTTTGTTTTCTAATACATACCATCAGCTTTGTTGTTCTTCCTGCCGGTTACCAACAGCTCTGTAACAGTCAAGAATCCCTGAGTGCATGATAAGTGAAGGGGCCTTAATCCGACCCCACCACCAACGTTGATGTCTGCATTGTGGTTGATCAAACATTTTACGACCTACGCGAGACCATTTTCAAGAAACAAAAATGTTACAAAATGGTATACATGTTTCCAAAGCTCCTTAGATACACAAATTCCTATTCTGGAAATCATGCTTTGTAAAATCACTTTCTAGGAGCTATTGTGTAACTCCCCGATCCCATTCCCCTGGTGTAAGTAACATATGAAAGTTTGAGAAAACAGCAAAAAACTGCCACTGTATTTCCACAAGAATGATGAATCCATTCATCAAAGTTTAGCTTTAGTGAGGTGATAGTGTTGTACCAACCACATCTTTGGCCGCAGTTTCGCAAATGGACATCAATTCTCAGAAATCTGGCGAATAGTCATGCATGAATTATCTCACAGATTCAAATTTTTTGGAGGTAACATATCCCCAAACCATTTTATTTCCAAGGGAATTCTTTTATATACTATCAACGGCTGCAGTGCTTCTCACCCAAACAATTTTTGCAATCTTTAATTTTTTGAGTATTTACCACTAGTGCTGGGCGAATAGTGAAATTTTGTTATTCGGATACCGCTGGCCAACTATCCGAAATTAACCGAATATTCGAATAGTTTTTTCACCGCTAGAGGGCGCTATTAAAAAAAAAAATATTAAACAAATTTTAAAAAATTGCCGCTAGAGGACGCTGATCGTTTGTAAATGAGATCTTATGGGCGGATTGATATTAGTTTTAGACAGTGTCACTCGGTTCATTCATAAAAATGTCCGGATCTAATTTAAAGATGGCGATTTGCTTTTCTTTTGATCGTGATTGACTCTACGTGAAGGAAAACTTTTGTAATCTTTGAACAAAATACGTCGGAAATGTCATTGTTTTAACTCTTCACGGAGGTGAGCATAGTTAAATACTTAATTTATGCTGTTTTATGCTGTCTTAAAAGAAGTTTCATAAGGATTCAGACAAACATTCATATCAGTTGTCGCCCGACGTCCGCGGATATTCGGACATTAAATAATATCCGGTTACTTGGTTGTAATTACAGAACTATCCGGTTTATAAATAGGTATTCGCGCCCTATGTGGATATTCGGTTAAGAAAAAAAAGGCATTCGCGATTACGGATAGGAAAACCTATTCGCCATTAACCGGATATTTGAATAATTCGCCCAGGCCTATTTACCACCATGCACAACCTTTACCATTGAATAATTCCAATCATCAGTCAATCACTGACAAATGCTAAGAAACCAGGAGGGTAAAACAAGGAACCGAAATTGACAATGAAAACCAACCTGATCGTGACCAAAGAAACATGCAGCATGAAGCGGAGTAAACATAAGGACATCTTGAGTGCACAGATCAGCTTCATACCTCAGCAGAAGCTCAACGACCTACGAACAAGAAAACAATAAGAAGTCATTAATGCGTGCAAATAATTGCATCTCAGACAGCCTTTGAAGAAGGCATTAGGAAAGATCAGCCTTTCAAAAGAAATAGAATTGTCCCTTTCAAAAAATGGAATTAATCGCATCTTTCAGACATGCCCCTCTAAGAGAGCATTTGAAGAAGGAATTAGAAAAGAGCGCCCAACTTGAAAAAATTTAAATGTCCCTTTCAAAAGTTCTGGGTTCTGGGTGACAAGGGAAGGTCGCTGAATAGGGTATAATTTTTTGAATATCGGACACAGATTATTTTTTTACTTTAAAGATAAAAACTTTTAATATAACAAATATCTAGATTTGTGAAATGAACCAACCTGGGCGTGGCCTTCTAGGCTTGCTAAGTGAAGAGCAGTGATAGATGCATAGCTGATCTGTTTCACATCAGCCCCACCGATTAATAAGTCACTCACTAACTCAATATCACCCTGTGCAATCAGAAATATCATCAATAAAAATGATTAGATTCATTGGTAACCTTTGCACGAGGTTAAAGTTTAAGAAAATGTCCACTACACCCACAGGTCTATAACACCTATGAACTTTACCCTAACAAGAAAATGTCTTAAAAGTATGTGATTGGGCAACATAAGCATGCAGGCATTATTTCTTTTGGGGCTACTAGTGGTAAAATTATAGGACTTTGGATAGTGTTAGGGTGGGTATATCAAACCCAATGCTGTGAAGAGAGTGTGTGGGATTTGAACCCAGTCCCAACATAGGAAAGGAAACAAGTTGTATTAAGTGCTAGTGGAAACCCAGGGAAATTTATTTGTGTAAACTAGATGAACCCAATTGGAATCGAAACTCAGTGTTGTGGACCAGAGTGTGGGGGATTCGAACCCAGTTCCACAGAGGTAACATACCAGTCTGTAGGGGAAAATCACTAGGCTTTGGTCTCACCTTGAAACATGCTATATGCAGAGGTGCGAATCCCCTTCCACTAAGACTGTTGATGCGTGTTCCTACTCTGGCTAACAAGCGAACTGCACTCCTGCAACCTAGGCATAAAGCATTGGCAACATCAATTAATTATAATGCATTGTTAGGGTGTGCTAGTCAGAAGCCATTCAACCCGTAATTGCTGTATAGCCAGGGATTGAACCTAAGTTAACGATACTACCTGGAAGTGGTGGTGGTGGTACAGGGTTCACCTTTAAGGAAATGCAAATGTTTCAAATATCCAGTAATACACCACAAGAAACTGACTTGATAATTTTTTTTAAATTTGGGTTGACATTTTTTTTTGAAAAATTTACCAGAGAGGGATTTTAACCTGCGACCTCCTTTCAATATTTAAGCTCTACGAAATTGATCTTTGGCAGTCAACTATGAGACTTACCTCCATCCATGCAGCACAGATGCAGTAAAGAGTGCCCGCCACTTTCAGTCTTCTCATAAATATTTGTATCATCCATTAACTGTAGGACCTCATCAATGTCATCGTCACTGCAAAATATATAAAAACAATTTTACATACTGTAGGCCTACCTTGAACCTAACATCACAAGGCCAAGGACAGCCACTTCAAGGTGAGGGCTACACTTAAATGACACCAGAAGCACATTGCTACCTACTCCTGGGACTGAAGCAGGGTTACCCCATTCACAGTCCGTAAGGATGTAGACATGGGTATCATCCACTAGGAGCCACCTACTCCTGGGGCTGAAGCAGGGTTATCCCCTTCACAGTCCGTAAGGATGTAGACATGGGTATCATCTACTAGGAGCCACCTACTCCTGGGGCTGAAGCAGGGTTATCCCCTTCACAGTCCGTAAGGATGTAGACATGGGTATCATCCACTAGGAGTCACCTACTCCTGGGGCTGAAGCAGGGTTATCCCCTTCACAGTCCGTAAGGATGTAGACATGGGTATCATCTACTACCTAGGAGCCTTGCTGGTAGAGCAGAATGCACTCCCTTCCCAACTTTTTACAAAGCAGTTACGGTTAAGTGCCTTGCTCTAGACACAAGTGTCGTGTTCAGAATTCAAATCCACACTCTTGTGCTGACAACACCAGAGCTTAGGTCCAGTGACCTACACCGCTCGGCCATGACACACCAGGAAAAGGTCATTAAGCATTTAGTACTCTCATATGACCCGCCATTCCACCCTGCAGATAAGAAATTTTTGCCTTAACGATCACTTACCAACAAGCCTGTTGTAGTGCACTGAGCTCCGTCTCTTTATTAATGCTAGTGTCCAGAGAAATCCTAGTTCTTAGTGATGAGTAGCTGTCACTGACTCGCTTTAACCATGCTTCTGTAATGGTAACATTATAACGGACAGTCATACTAAAGCACACATTTTCAAAGAAACTGACTGAATGAAACCAAGATGCCAACTGCGTGGTTTTGAAAAGTGCTACAGCCCTAAAGACCCCTTTTAGTTGTCTTCCTAAAAGGCGGGAATGATAGATGCACATTGTTGGAAGGTGCGTTCCGTGATGGGTCTCTAGCTTGGTGAAGTTCCATTAATTTTAAGCTCTGCCCTCCCATTTCCGCAATGATTTAGATTAAATAAATAAAAATGTAACACACCTGAACATGATGATGGTGGTCTAGATTTATAAGCTCCCATAATACCCTGCGATTTGCCGTGGATTCATGGAAACTAACGTCCATGTGATGTCATTCTTCAGGATGACCAATCAGATGTTTTGGATGCACTTCATTACCCGCATTGGGGAATCCTAATCCAGCGTGGTTCACATTCAGCTACTCCATCTCTATTCTATGATAAAACAAGAAACAACAAAGGAACATTATCAGACCTGATACTTCACCGGCTAGAGTTAGACAGAGGAGACGGCATATTCAGTCGTTTGTTTGGGTTTTTTTTCAAGTAAATAAACCCTGTTACGTGTCAAGTATTAATGATAAATCCTATAATGAATGATTGATATACAAGCAAATCAACAATCGCATTGTTTAAATAAAATAATGTAAAGCCCCATTTCACATAAAAGTTACATTTCTCTACAGAGCAGAGTTTACGTTAAATTAAAATTAGACTTAAGTCATTAGACTAGAGTAACTAAGCAAATCAGGCTTTAAACTAGACCCACCCATGACTGCGGTGCTTGATTCCCGGCTTTTTTCGAAATTTTTACCGTTTGTTTGGCGTTTTAAACTTTATGTCAACAATTCAAAAAAAAGAATCTAGCGCCCTAGTCACTAGGACTAGCCTTAAACTTATGACAAAGCTTATGCAAGGAGGTAAAGCGTAAGGCTACAAACAAGTAATTATGACAGACAATGAAGGCGGGTTCACTCTCAACTCAAGTGTCAGTCATCCTGCAACTCGAACTCTGTTTTGTTTGTACCACTCTCCTAGTGCAGATGGTCAGTGACATGTTTACATTTTTTACGGACCTCCATGGTCACATTTACATGAAGTTCATGATGAACAGTTCGATAAATGGCATGTCAAATTGGAACTGGTCACTCACATAATAACTTACAAACCTTCCTTGTCAATTAAGCAAACCATTAATAAAATTAAACTTTACCTTTATCGTGTTTTCTGAGTTAATAACCTTTAGTTCTCCTCGTCCGCATCTAGCTCATCATCTGAATTTCTGCGGGAATTCTCACAGGCGACCTCTGTTGACAAGCAAAGAAAAGGCAATGCGTGAGACAGACTTCGGGCGCGCACACGTAGAGGACGACCGCATGCGGCGTTGCCATACATGTACATGTACACTCCACAGTTAGGTGCGTGCAGCGTGGGCACTCTGCGTGCTGAACTATTCTTGCGATTAGGAATTTGAAAACTGAGGACTTTTGATGCATGAATTTTTTTAATACCATGTCTAAACTCCAGGACCTGTTTCTTGACATTGGGACGTATAATAGGAATTTTAAAACAGCCTGTATTATAGGCAATGCCTCATCTATAATCAGCAAGTTGATCGACATTATGCAAAGTAATAATTAGCGCATTTACAAAAATGCGCTTTGAAAACAAATTCTGTTTAAAAGGAAATTCAAAAAGTCAAAAGACTTTCCTGTGGCGTCAGAAAGGCCAGCTGTTATTGAACGTCTAAGACAATAAGATTGTCCCTCAAGGAAACTGACAGCTGGTTTTCTGATGGAGTCTCTCTGTAGAGTGTTAAACACTTGTGGCAATATTTTGTGAAATCATTCTTTACTTTATAAAGAGGATCATCCATCATGTGGGTTGGAAAGAAAAACAATAATTCAACCCCTATCCTCTAGTTTTCTATCAACTGCACATAAATCAACCAAGCTGTGAAAATGCATTTTAATAAAATGTTGTTAATCATTGGGTTACTGGGTTTAGGATCACAGAAATCAAGAATAAGGCAAAGAGGATGTTAACAAAGACCAAAAGCTGTCGAAAATTACCTAGTTAATTTGAGGCATTACTTCATTCTTCAGTGTATTATATTATATTATGAAGCCAATGAATATTTACAAATCTTGGGGTTAGTTTGGTCTTGACAATAATTTTGAAAAAAACCCCGAACCAAACCATTGACTACACAGTGAAAAATGTAACTTCTAAATATTATTTGAATATTAAGCAAAGGTAACTTGAGGGGTTGGATGTTGTCTTGCGAACACACTACTGCAAAATAAGTTTTCTTGATTCATTGTTTATGAAAATGGAACCGAGTATGAACGTAGTAAAAGTGACATCTTGTCAAGGAACGAGAACATTCCTGAAAAGGGCTTAGGGGCCAGGGTTCCCTACTATTCTACCCCCCCCCCCCCAAATGTTACAACTCCGGTTTACAGACTCTGTGAATCACCAAAAAGACAAAACTAAAAGTTTTGACCCAATGTGCACTGTCTCTTTCTCCCTTTGATGACCAGTTTTACTTCTTTTCAAGAAAGACTTTGCAGACTCAGTTTTTTTTTAAGAAATCCTGAATCCAGGAAACATAATGAGAAGTTAAATACCAATAACACTCAATGAAATAAACTCTCAAAATCCTTACGTGCAGAAATAAATAGCTCCATCACTAATCAAATAAAGGGAATAACATTATTTAACTTTCCTTTCATTCATTTTGTTTATTTATGCCACCTCAAAATATGCAAAGGTTGAACAGAAATAAGACTAAAGCATTACACATGTTTTTAAAAGCTATTTAATCCAACACACAATTTCACAATGTTTGCTTTTATGTTTGTTTAAACCCTAGTGTAACATCAATCTTTGCTTGGCAATATCAAGCTTGATACAGATCTTTAAATTTAACCATTCTAATAAAGATAAAGTATTTGAAAACAACATATATGGTTTGATAATTTAGAAATACATTCATTCAATTTCTTTAGTTTGAATGTCACACAACTAACAAATTGTGGCAAGAAGTATTTTCAGGAAGAAAAAGAAACATATGGAATGGTTTGCGGTAACACCAGGGCCCAATTTCATAGAGCTGCTTAAGCAAAAATTTTTGCTTAAGCAAAAAAATCTTTGCTTTGTAAAATCAGATTACCGGCAACGACTCCACGCAATTGTTATGCTAAGTAAACAACAGCGTAATATTAGTCACGAGCAATGTACATGTCATGAAATTTTTGCCAGTAACATGTGTAAAATAAGCAAGCTGTTTTCGTGCTTAAGCAAATTTTTTGCTTAAGCAGCTCTATGAAATTGGGCCCATGTAATGACTGTCTCTAATGAGTTGGGGTGGTTCTGAAAAGAACCGTTGGTTTCAATTCGACGTTTCGATCATTATGCTCTGATCGTCTTCTGGAGAAAGCTTTCTCTGAAAAGAACCGTTGAGATGAAACCAACAATTCTTTTCAGAACCACCCCAACTCATTATAAGGTGCTAAATAATTGGGTCTCAAAATTCATCACTGCAATTACTTATCTTTCTGAAAGTTTGTATATACTCAGTGCCTTGAGTACCTTGTTTGGTAGATACGTGCACTATATAAGACTTCAATATTATTATTATTTTTATTATTATTATTAGAGATAGTTACCGCAAACCTTTTTATATCGTATTTCCACCATGCAAAGTTTCAAATCCTACCCAAAAATAAACAGAACAAAAACAATATCATGTTATGCTGTGTCAGTGATTTTGTGCGTTTAAATATGCAGTGTTCCATACCAAAAGTTTAGACAACTCCTGTCAGAACTCAGAACTGTTTGCTAATAAAACAAATTTTAAAAATTTCAATTTCAAATATAAAACAAATAAAAATGATCATAAACTCAAGTATTGTCAAAAAATATTTTCTTTTTTTTTGTAATAACAAATCAAGTAGCATACCTTTTTTCATCTCTTGGAAGATTACAATTTCAGTGCAAACAAATTGCATTAATTAAGAAATTAACTATTGCATCCTCCCACTATTAGTTTCAGTTTATGAAGAAAAACCTATTCATACTTGGCATGAAAAAAAATGCACTTTTGTTGGGGGGGGGATGCAATCAATCACACAATCTGTTTTTTGCATAATGGCAATTCTCTTCAATTTGAATATGCATTTCTATGAACCAGAATCTGGTTTTCCATGAATAATTTTCCAAAATATATGTTGTACTTCATATTGTTCTGAGAAGGTTAATAAAATGTATTTATTTTTTAAATTAAATTAAAAATGGAAATGCAGTTAATAACAGTTGTGCTTTTAGAATGTTACTATATGGTTATAAAACATACACAAAATTGCAGCTTAATTGGCATATCCCACTGCAAGGGGTTCGGGTAAAAAACAAACTACAGGTCTACTTAAATTCAGCAGTTATCTGTCAAATATCTGTCATTTTAATTTCCCCAGTGTGGGATAATAAAGTTCTTATCTTATCTTATCTTATCTTATTGAGTGGATTAGAAAAAATACGAATGCAAACTACAGTTGTCATTTTGTCTAGAAGCGTCCCATATAGAAACAGATGTTGCACCCCTTTTGCCCCCTAAAAGTGGACCTTTTTTTTAATCCTGGCATGTCGAAAATTATCCATTTAAAAAGAACTAAACAATAAAAAGGTGTACATTACAAAATAACACTTTGTAAAAATACCAGTAAAGATTTCAAAGCAAGACAAAAAAACATGCAAGGTCTCAGATCCTAACTTTTCATTGTAGAATTTATGATTCAAAGTACTCAAGAGGGTATCTTTGCAAATTCTATTACTTATCCAAACGATGTTTTACAAAAAGGAAGAAAAACAAATTAAATTCAGATGGAATGATTTCAAATTATGATCAACTATTAATAACTTCATAATAACAATTTTGAAAAAATGTATCTAAATATATTCATAAGCAGCGCAAATTACAAAAAAAAAAAGGCATTCAAGCGTTTTCTACTTTCCCAAAAGTATACGATAATTTCCAACTTTCCAAATGATACTTATGCATGGAATGTATAGCTACAATTCTGACAACTGCTTCTACTTTGAAACAAAAAATTTCTTATTTCATGCACAGTCCATTTTCATTTCTCTAAAAATGAGGAAAATAATCCTTTCACAAAACTTATTAAAGGTTCTTAAATTGAAAAAAAAAATAGTTAAAGGTGCTGGACACCTTTTGTAGTTTGTCAGAGACCACTATTCTCACCTGGTGCATCATAACAATATGCTTAAAACAAACAAATCTGTGAAAATGTTGACACAATTGGTCATCAAAGTTGGAAAAAAAAATATTTCCACATGATTTTGTCTGTAAATTCTTATGTTCTATTTAAAGCCCTCACACTGATATGTATTAATTAAGCACTTTTTCGTAAAAAAAAATCTACAGGCAAATCACTTGATAGGATTGGAACCCAAGACGGTTGCATTAACAGAGAGGTTACCACTCGACCACCGAGCTAGGCCGGTGGCTAGAGGCAGTTTGATTCCCCAAAGAAATTTGCTGAGCAGTATTCTCTGCTTAGCACCTTTATAAAAATTAAGCCAAGGTGAGCTTGCTACACATGCACCATAAAAAAAAACCTAATAAAATGCATTTCTTCACTACACATGCTTCAAACTACATAGTAAATTAAGAAGACGTGCAAACAAAGTAGCAAAATCATCGTTACGTGGCAATTAAAATAAAACTGATTCCCCCCCCCCCCACATAAAACATAATTCGTAATAAAACTTTCTGTTTAAATTTCAATATTTACATATAATTCTCTTCCTTTACAAACATGACATCTGGAAAAATAAAATTTCACCACAGATTTATGAAAATGATTTTACTCCAGACAAATTCTTTTTCTCCAACACACATTCTGGCCATTTTCAAAACCACGGCTTAGGCTTTGCCTCAGGCTTAGGCAACGCCTGAAACCAAAAGCCTAAAAAAAAGCAGTGGTTTTCAAAACGACGATTGTTACACTCATTGTACTATGAAGCATTCTTTTAGTATAATACATTTAGGCTCCACTTGGGGGAATGCTATATTTCTTTGAGAAATTAGTAAAAAAATTAGTTTTGATATTGCGAATCAAAAAAGCAGAGAAAACAAACAAGGTTTTTATTTTCTTAATACACCACTCATCGATTGAGCTTAAATTTGCTTTTTATTTTTCTCCTACATGTATAGCTGGCATTCCTTGAAGTTAAAAATAGTCAGTCTATATGGTTTTGTAGCTACACGTACATGTACTTCTACATCCCCTCTCAACACTGTGGTTATGACTAGCCAAGTGTCAACAGATACATGACATTTTAATCGTTGCACACATATTTATATTAACCGCAGACCAGGACATCCTTCTCTATACATTAATGATAGCAGATTTATAAATAAATGTGCTCATTTCCTTTACGGTTTATTTTTACTTCTGGTTTCAAAGCCTACCACCATATCCTGAATGTACAGAGTGTTGGCTAGGATTTATAAATAAGTTTGCTATAAAAAGAGTAAAACCTCCGATTGGGGGAAAACCCACGCAGTCCGGCAGAGACTGAAAACTCAATCCATAACGCAAATTAGATCAAGGGTCAAAAAGGTCAAAGTTTGAGGTCAAAGACGTGAAAGTTTTATGTGAAAGGAGTGAAAGACTATGTAGACACATTCACAATTTGTGTTATCCTTATTGCAGACTGGCATGTAAATGTAGTTTATCTATCATTCAAAACCACAGCGGATGATATTGAATTGTGAATGGTCAGACAGTAGGAGGGATGACTGTGTGCATTTGTAATGATATCATATTGCAGGCCGGCATTGAATGATATTAAGATGTCAGACAGTAATAGAGTTAATAATAGTATAAACATGGCCACCAATTACAACTTAAAGCACATTATGGGTGCGTTCGGTTAGCTTCCCTGGGTTGACCCTGGTCTGCCCCCGGTACGTTCAAATAGCTTTGACATAATTCCAGAGGCTCACCAGGGTCAGCCCCAAGTGCCCTGCTTGTGCAGTGGGTCACTACGGGCTGGCCCCAGGTGCATGACGTCACCATAAGAGGGTGAGTGATCGTTCGATAAGCTTTTGTCAGGGGCCCACCCGAGTGAACACTGCGGAATCGACCCACGGAAGCTAATGGAATGCACCTAATATGTACCTGGAAAGGGGCATGGGTGGGTGGGATGGAAGCTTACAAAATAATAAACAGAAAACATTAACATTAAGTCACCTATGATCCCTTTGCTGCTTTAGAAAATTTCTTAAGGTGCGAAACCTGTTTCCATAGTAATGATTTCAGATTGTTAAGCACCAGCGAGTGATCCATCTGCATATTTGTGCTGGTCTTCTCCAGTCCCTCGCATTTGTCGAGCAGCACCCTAAGCTGAGCTCGGATCTCGTACGGTGAATTATCTAAGAGGTAGTCGCGTAACATGTGACACACCCGCTGGAGGTTTGGCTGAATAATCTCACCCGAGCATCTGCCTGTTGAGGAGTCACAGAACGAGCGGCAGTTCTCCCCTAAAGCGCAGTCGGCACTCACCGTGCATGCTCGCTCCTGCAGACTGGTCTGGACGGCTTGCTCGGTCAATATCCCTTCCACCTTCAACACCTTGACGTCGCTGTGACCGGTGTACCCAATCCCAAGTTCATTCACGTTGCACATGTAGAGATTACCCATCGGCCCGTCGAGGATTTCCTCCACAAACTCCAACAATCCAACCACAATGTGTGCCTTATCTGACCAAGGCGGGGCCATTTTTCTTTTAAAATACCTACTGACCATGCCCGGTAATAAATAATCGATAATGGATGGGAATTCCGTACCGAACAATCGATATGAGTAGACTCCCTCCATAATGTACATGTTTCCACAAAATCCTAGGAGTTTTGGAATGTAGTCACTATTACCCAGCACCATCATCATGAGAAACTCTTTCTCTTGAAGCAGGGCCCACATCGACCTTGCCTCCGGCAACGACACTTTGCCGTCGTTGTTGACGTCTGCGATGTCCAGGATTCTGGACTGGATAATGTCGTATTTACCCTCTCCGAGATGCGTCTTGAGATAAGCCGACAGCATGATGCGGAAGTCTTCCATGGAGGTCCCGGAGGCGGGCTTGCTAAATCGGATGTCTCTTGGGTTTAGGTCCTGCTTAATGTACAACTCTTCGTCCATGTTCCTCTTTCGTTTTGGAGGCTTCTTTAAGGTGCCCTCATATACCTGGAGTAAGAAAGAAGGCAGGTGGTTATTAACTTATTATATCAATAATAGGACTCCAATTTGGGGGGGGGGGGGGGTTACAAACGACTTCAGCAATCAATTTATTAACTGCATGAAGGCTTATTTCAATAGTTGTTTAACATTCAACTTTTATACTCCAGTCAATACCCGGAAACATATTATAGGTTTTTATAATAATAAAATTAGCAATTAGATTTAATAAGCGCGTACACTAATCCAACCTTGAGGCACTTAGAATAAAGAGACACAATAAAGAAAATGTAATTAAAACACATACATTGTACACTGAACAATTCATGTACATAGTATATTTACTGTGTGTCATATAGCACATTATGAGTGCAAAAAAAAAAACAGAAACTAAAAAGAGCTATAGTATTTTTATCATTAGAACCCTCAGCCTTAAAAGACTGGTTGCAGCACATTGATGTAAACAGTGAACAGCAACTGAAAAGTTGAACCTAGGGAAACTAAAAGCGTTCATTTCTTCGCTTGAGAAAATATAAATTTACTGTCCCAACAATATAACTTCATTTTCATAACCATCAAAAACAGTCCGTTAAAATAAAAGATTTTGAAAAACACAATTGCGCTCACTATACAATTCAAAATGGTTGTTGAGACCAAATTGGTCCTGAAGGCTTGCTCAGTCCCTTTTAGTAATCTCATCTATCTTATGTGTCCTGGTTTCTACATCCAAGACTAATTGTATTCACCCAAGCAAATCAGGACACTTCACAACAGGTGTAATTCACATTAGAAATGTTGACACTGCATCATCATTAAGGACAGGAGGGGAATGGGGTGTCGTCGCACACACACAACACACGCAGACGCTTATTACTTTGTGGTTCAGTCAATCTGTGGGTATTCCTTTGTTTTGTACACCCATTTTTATTCTATTTTATTTTATGCAAGTCGCCTGACACACAAGTTCTGAAGGCCACTTCAAGGTGTGGGCTACAATTATATTTTCCAGAGGCCGTTGCCACCTACTCCTAGGGCTGAAACAGGGTTACTACCCCTTTCACAGTCCATTCGAATGTAGGCTTTGGAAACTATTATTCTTCAACATTGTAAAAAACACTGTGTGGATGTGTGTAAGTCCACATAGTGTTTCAAGTCCTTACCTTATGTGGACTTTTTTGTTCTCTGGCCCACACTTGTTTCAAAACATACACACATTCTATTTATTGTATCCCTATGGAGACATCTTTTGTTTTCCCTTTGCCCCATCAGACAAAATTCCCTGTGGAGCACCCTTATCATTAGAATTCCTCTACATGATGTATACATGGAGACCTCTTGTGTTCCCTTTTCTGTTTTGTGCTTAGTCTGCATTTTGGGCCGTAAATAAGAAATCAAATTTCCTGAGTTTTTACCCTGTAAGTAAAGGACTTCTTTTTGTTCTCCCATTGTTGGGACTTCGTTTTTGCGATGTCCCATTGGTTTTGTAACCGAACGCCAAGCAAGGCAGCCTCGCTCTATGAAAAGACCTGTATCCCTTTTGTTTAAGTCCTCAGTTTACATTGTAGACATCACACTTAAATGACGAGGCTTAATATATAATGGCATCACTCATTGTCAATACTTGAAAGGCCTGACCTGACATCACATCGCCTTTCTGCCCTGCAGAGAGATTTTTATTCTGAGAATAGTTGGACGGGGAATCTCTGAGTCATTTCCATCCCATCAATCATTCAGTGGCAGTAGCTGACTTTGTCAACCTGATCCATCCCCCTCGGTGCGTGAACTAGCCCGTGTAATTTGCCCCAGCCCTATAGATGATGTCACACATGACATCACAATCTTCATTTAAGACATAAAAGTCTCTTGTAGTACTTTTTGTACAACACATGACACAAACGTCCACAAACTTACACAGTTTAAAGATAATGATGGTAGAAAGCTTCCCTTAAACAATAATATCTCTCCTGAAGATATTGCTCTGTAATTTTTCCTTTTTCTTTCCTTCTCAAAAACTTGATGACAAATGAAGCTGAAATTTTTACAGGTAAATTATATTACGTACATCTTCATTCAAAGTGAGTAGGGATTTATATCACCTTTCAATTCAACTGACTAACGTACTTAAGACAAAGGAGATCATTCTTCTCTTATAGCCTATGTCAATGTGCATGTTCAAATATATTGTTCTGATCTGTTCTTGTTTAAACAATTTGAGCAACAACCCCTTTAAGGTCTCGTGGATACCCCCCCCCCCCCCACCCCCAAATTCAAGCCCTACAGTTGAATTTAATAGTCCGCAATCATTCATCATGTCTACTGTAGTTGGCACAAAATCCTTCTCGATTGTAAAAACAATTTAACAACCCATTACGAATCACTTTTTATAGATTTCCTCCTGAAATACGGCTTCTCATTTCTAAGCCTTCCCAACCTGTCTTTGGAGGACAACCTACATCATACAGCTGAGGCCTTACAGGTTCCAATATCTTGGTCAACATTAAAGATCAAGGGACTCCAGCGAGCACAGAATGCCCAAAATGTCATCAACTAGTTTCCAGCATTTCCATCACAAAAAAATCCCCAGACTTTGTTAGATTGAAATACGAAAGCAAAATTTTTTTAATAACCTGACATTTTCGGCCCTAGCAGAGTCTTTCTCAAAGGAATTGAAATACGTAACAAAACTAAACCCGAAAGGAAGAATAAAAATAGCTGCAGCACTTAGTCCTTATCCAGTCCCCTGGCTCCTGCTGTAAACTCTCATACTGCCGATCGGGCAATATTATAATTGAATGAAACACATGCAGGGGTTGAGTAAACTGTATTCTGCACAGTACAGTCTGAAGCCCTCATCCCACTAGACATGTAAGATCAAAGAACTAACCCCTGTAACCCCCACCCCACTCATCCCGCCCCCACCCCCTCCCAAGGGAAGAGACAAATTCATCTTGTTGAAGTTACAAAGGGGAGAAAACTCTAGCACTTTTCTACCACCGAGGAACCTGCTCACAGCAGATTTTACTAGACAATGTACGCCGGGCTAGTGTTGAGGGTTAGCCCTGCCCCTTCCTCATTTGAGGTTAATTTGTTTTTAAATTACAACGAGGAGGGAGGTGAACACATTACCTGGTAGGAAGCATCTTTGGAAAGACATCCGTCCAGCGTGATCTTCTGCAGTTGGCATAACTCAGGGCATAACGAGCCTGCTATAATACCTTTGCTGTAGTTATCGCACTGTGACAACAATGAAAACAGAAATTACACTTAAAGATTTCAAAACTACATAAATTTTGTTTTAAATTTCATGAAAATTCAATGATATGATTGATTAATTTTCTAACCCTAAATTAAATTATTACTGATTTTGTAATGTTAATTTTAAAATGTTGAATGTGCCCTAAGCATGACTTTAGGCCGTGTAGTTCAGGAAGTTTCTCTCAGGCCTGTATGCTTTGTTTTTAGAAAGGGCAAGGGCACCAAGGCATTTCTCCTTGGTAAAGGGCACTTGTAAATTTCTACTCAAGCATTTCAATGGCACCAATGCAATGACCAGGGGCATGGAGGCAATTGCCTTCGTTGCCTCTGTTTTTTGTAGAAAGAATTACACTTCCAGTTAAAATTTGCTTGCAAACAGTGCACTGCTGTTTGACACAATAATCCAACTTTATACAATTATTGATAAGTACTATTCAATTTGATCTCTGCCCAGATTGTCCATGTTATGGAATTGTACCTTGAGGCTATTTCATTTACGAAACTCGATATAGATAATTAAGTTTACAGCTTGATATATTATATGGGTAAACACAAAAGGAGTTAAGTAAACTTTGAATTCATATAATTTGACACCTGTTGAAACATCTTGCACTGCTGTTTGACACAATGAGTCCACCTAATTAAATTAATGATCAAAGCAGGCATACATTTCAGATCGATCTTAAATATGAACAGGTGATGGCAATGCCCCCCAAATTAGATTTCATTTATGGAAACTGATATTGACAATTAAATTGCGGGCTAAAATTGTTTGTGATTTCAAAAATTATAATAATGACAACAAAAACCATCCCAACCAGCTATTTGAACTGTTCAACACAATGGTCTAAACAATAAACATGAATAATTCACCAATACAATTTGAAAGCAACAATTTACGAAGCGACGGTCAAAACATTCTACATAATATTTTTACAAACTAAAATAACAAGTATTCTAATGTAAATAAATACATGCACACAATTTATAATATAGATAAAGAGTATTTAATAATTAAGCAGACGTTTAATTTTAATTTGAAACATTCTAAAGAAATTTCCATTGCACAACTTGAATACATTAAATAACACCAGTTATAATGGTAATGAAAAATGTAATAATTAAGGTTCAAATGGAGGTTATACACCTAGAGGTATAACACTCCTGCTATAGGGTAAAACATATATATGTGAACAAATCCCGGGGAGAACCCTGCCAATCCTGGCAAACTCCTAGGAAATTGCAAATTTCCTGTGAATAGCTACCCCTGCTTGGAGCATGGAGGAAGAAGTATTAAGGGATGGGGTTAGAATACTGATTCCCAACCCCCTACCCGAAGGTGCTTCAAGTGTTGAGCGCAATTGGAGAGGTAGTGGGCTTAACAATTCCGGAACAATTTCTATAGGTTTAATTTCCAGAGAGATGGCTCTGCAGTGTGAAAAAGGGCTTAATTATGGATATAAAATTAATTACTATATTAACAAATTGTAAAAATCTGCAATTGGAATACACAATCTGAGACACGTTTCTGTCAGTAAATCGGATTCAAATTTTTGGGGGATAAAAAGTGATAGCTTTTTCCATAATCACAGCACTCTGAAAATGCATTAAAGGCAGTGGTAATTACTCAAAATAATTATTAGCGTAAAACCATTTTTGGTGACGAGTAATGGTGAGAGGTTGATGGTAAAAAACATTGTAAGAAACGGTTCCCTCTGAAGTGCCATAGTTTTCGAGCAAGAAGTAATTTTCCACGAATTTGATTTTGAGACCTCAGATTTAGAACTTGAGGTCTCGAAATCAACCATCTAAATGCACACAACTTCATGTGACAAGAGTGTTTTTTCTTTCATTATTATCTCGCAAGTTCAATGACCGATTGAGCTCAAATTTTCACAGGTTTCTTATATTATACATATATGTTGAGATACACCAACTGTGAAGGCTAGTCTTGGGCAATTACCAATAGTGTCCACTGCCTCTAAAGCTGATTGTACTTCTTATTTATTTGTATTGTCATTACCAAACCCTTTAATAAGAATACGGATGTATGTAAGACAAAAACAATACTCGTTATCACCGATGAAAATTTAACATCAGTTAAAAAAGTTGTTTTAAATGAAAACATTATTTCAAGAGTTCAACAGCATCAGAGGCATCAGATAATCGAAGTGATAACATTTTATTCAGGACAGAGCATAATGATACTACGGTTCACAGCATCTGCGGACATTGCACGATCAGAACACCTCCTGGGAATTTCAAATTATTTGAAGTGGAAAAGACGGGGGGGAAAGTTGTGAGAGATTTTACAGCTCAATTGTGGACAATAGTATCTTGGCCTTTCGAGAAAGAAAAAAATTGGAACCCAACTCCGGTGCTGTCACACAGTCGTGATGGCGAACGGGGGCTAAGCGAGCGTGAAAGTTGACTTGCATTATTCATGCATGCATATGTAGGTGTCGGAGCTATATTAAGGACTTGGCATATCGTGTGAAAGATAGATGGAGAAAAACTTGGCAGGGGAAAGAAAGTGTGAGGGGAATCGTTCCGTCTTTGGCCACTGAAAAAGCTTCCTGTTTCATTTTGAAATTAAAAAAAAACAAGAAAAGATTAAATCTAGGTCTTAAATAAGAAACAATAAAATTTCATCCAAGTAGGAATGTTCAGAATTTGAATTGACTGGACTTGAATTTAAATCCGATTCTTTGGAATTCTCTTTTAATATTACAATTTTTAGCCTTTGAGACTCTGATTTGGTTGAAAAGTACAGCTATTTTAAAGGCAGTGGACACTATTGGTAGTTACACAAAATAATTATTAGCACAAAACCTTTCTTGGTGACGAGTAGAGGGGAGAGGTTGATGGTATAAAACATTGTGAGAAACGGCTCCCTCTGAAGTGCCATAGTTTTTGATAAAGAAATAATTTTCAACGAATTTGATTTTGAGACCTCAGATTTAGAACTTGAGGTCTCGAAATCAACCATCTAAACCCACGCAACTTCGTGTGACAAGGGTGTTTTTTCTTTCATTATTATCTCGCAACTTCGAAGACCGATTGAGCTCAAATTTTCACAGGTTAGGTATTTTATGCATATGTTGAGATACACCAACTGTAATGACTAATCTTTGACAATTGCCAATAGTGTCCACTTTCTTGAACAGTTTTTTTTTTCTTCCCTATTTATAAAGAAGAGTTAGAGTATACATTTAAATATAAGAAAATCTAGATATACACAAACTATAATATTGAGTGCGCTATTGAGCTGCTGTCGTGTTATGTTGATCCCAGATTGAAAAAAGTCACTGGAGTGCCACAACAACTCATCAGGGCTGTTTACTCCCAAAGGAGCAATGTTAAGCGCATTGAGAAATTATTGTGAAATGCGCTATACAAGAACTAGTTATTGTTACTGTTATTATTATTATTATTCGTCATGTTGTTCCTGTTTGAGCACTTTGTTATGTGGCAAACTGGTTGGTTTGAGATGGCCATGGCTCTCATTGTTGCAGCAGGAATTTTTGACACCTCTCGTTCCCACAACCATCCTAACCTGCTCCCTTTGTTAGGCGCTCAGGGGGTTCTTTGTATAGCGCCTTATGAATGCTTTGTATTACTATTACAGGACTTGTTACTATGTGGTTACCACGCCAAGTTAACTGAACTTGGACCAGGTGTCCGGTGAGCATTTTGAGCCCAGCAATCCAACCAAAATTTTGGATTTCAATTTTGATTAGCATATAGTCCATGTATCTCAACAATGCTCTTATTAGAGCCAAACGATCGAAGAGAGAAGACAATGAAGAAGTTTTAGATTTAGACGTAGGAGGAAAACCCCAGGTAATTATTCCAGGGAAAACCCACGCGGTCAAGTTGGGACTGAAAATCCAATCACATAAAGCCCCAACTGGGATTTGAACCAGGGTCCCAGAGGTGGAAGGTGAGGCAAGACACCACCTGCCAACCTGACCGCAATGATAATGAGAACCTGACCGCAAGATGAGCAATGAGAACCTGTATTTAAGAAGACAGGCTACACTTGCATCTCTCTTGTGATCAAGATGCACATATTATGACGGCTTGGTCATGATCTAACAGACATTAACATAGTATGCAAACAAACTTTGCAATAATCAGAAACAGTCATCAAGGCCTCTCGGGTTTCGGTTACTCACGATATAGTCTTTGGCAAGTTCTCCCTTGCATACGTCCGGGCCAGCGTAACTCAAGTAGATCACCCAGGCCCCGAAGAACAGCAGCAACCAAATCAACACGACTACCTTCAACTTCACACGATGTCTCCCCTGGAAACATGGCAACGAACGAAATGGAAATTTAATCAAGCACAAATTTGCGTCTGCCTCACATCTACACCCTAAATGCGGCCGCTGCTTCCGTTAGTAATGAATGAATCAGCTCTACACACACGTACATACAAACAAGTAAGCTTTGCATACAAACAAGAGCTTGATCAATTTCTTAAAGTCATTATAGGCATGTTTGTTTATGAGTTGAAAATGTGTAGAAATATTGTGCTTAACAGAACGAGTTAATTATCATGTGAGGCAAATATTCGGTAGCTTAGCACTTGTATGACTATAATAGGTCTTATCACTCCTCCTAAAAAAAATATATTAAAAAAAGGTTTGCTTCTAAATTGCCTAATGTGACATGGCCCATAAGATCAATCATTGACTTAACTCGGCCACAGAAACACAATCTAAAATTTCAAGCACGCTGAAAATTAAACACACCGAAAGACTTTCTCTACTCACCATTCTGACGTTAAAGTTCCAGATAGATCTGTAATGCCCTGCCATTACGCACGTTGTGCCATCGTGTCCCGATCAGTCACACTTAGCTTACTCCTCTCACTGTGTACAGAGATGTCTACACACCTCCTTCCTGCATGTCCCGGTAATTGTTATTCCCTACTCCCAGACTCATCAGTGTACATATTACATTTCATCTGTTGACACACACAACAAACAAACAGTCAAAATGTGCTTATTAAGATATTATGGATTTGTGTTGCACAAGCATCCTGTAACTTCAGCGCTGCATATTTTATGCAAACACACAGGCCATGTGTATCTATGTGGGAGGACTCACATGTAGATCAGCCGGTTCAGTATGACCATGGACCCTGGCGCAATTGTACACACGCCGTTCAATGTCTAAGGGTAGAGTACTAGACATACACACATGTAGGGTGATGACACCCGAGCATTATGCCTACTGTAGGCATATGTTTGAGACCTGCGTGTGGCCGTACAGTACAGGGTCAAATTTCAAAGTGCTGATTAACAGTAAGCAACTTTTTGTGCTTACTGTAGCAGAACAATTTACTTACATGTTATGTATGTAAGCGTATTTAGGTGGCCAGTTTGCGTGTTCACCTAAGATTTGTATTGTGACGCCATCAATTTTCGTAGAGTAAGCACTGGAAGGTTAGCATGCCAGTTTGGACACGACCTAAAGCAAAACTAAAACTCTTATAGTTCACAGAACTGTTCAAGAGAAATACAAAACGAACAACACAAAAAAAAAAAAAAACTTTGATTTGGACCTCAAGGTTTCAACAGTACAATAAGTATGCCAGAAAACCATAAATAAACATTCCATCAAACAAATAGTACAAAATCAATCAAAGTGTTTGTTAGTTCTGTTCCCTATTCAATAATCACACGTACGGCAGCGCATTTTGTTGACACTGTGCACAAAACCCCTCTTGAAACCCTTCCGCAACCCAAAACAGCCGATCGTCAATCAGTATCTTCCAACCATAATTTATCCCTTATATTAAGGCAGCTTCAATTAACGCTTCACTTTGCTGGTGGCTGAAGCACTTCAAGGCTCTTCAGAGATAAATTATCAAAATGTCAGCGCTTTAAACAGACGCCTTTCAATTGTCAATCTCCCTTGATGTATTGTACTTATTAGAGTAATCATCACAGCGATGTCTAAGATATATGTACAGCCATAGAGGAGTATTTATAAAAGCACTTACATGTAATGATAAATTTATGTCTGCAGCAAGAATTTATGTCTTGGAGGCAATCATGTGTGCCTATACTCCTCATCATGGAACAGAAACCCTAAGAATGCGGGGTATGCAACAATCTACACAAGTCTTTTATAAGGCTTTTATTTTCATTTGTGCGCCTACAAATTTAGGGCTAGTTGTATAGTTTCTATGGTTCAGTAATGAAAGCAGGATCTTTCTTTTATCAATGCTGTGAAATAAATATTGTATAAAAATAGTAATTTAAAAGTAATTGTCTATAAGCAATGATAATAATGCACTGACAAGAACAAGGGGTACTGCAATATATTCACTCATTGATTATCAAACAACCTTAATGACAAGTTCTTTGTTCATTTTATAATCATAAATACAAATTGATGGTTGAACTAACGAGAGAAATTGTCATCAGCCAGCCTCCTAGCCTATTAAGAACCTTATAATGCCCCCATGTACTGTCTACATGTAAGGATGCTCGCTGAGCACATTAGTAGCAATAAAGGTGGAGAAGGACTGATTGCAACTGTAGGATGTTTCTACTACTAATGACTCTACATTGTACTATTGACTCTTGAATTCAGCATCATCACAATAAAGTCCAAAAAAGTCTCAAACTGGGAACCAGATCTTATTTTAGACCTGTGTGTTGGAATGATTTCCATCTTTTGGTACAGAATTTTTTGTTTTACCAGGCAGACATTTAAAAAGTCTGAACTCGTATAAAAGTCTGATATTTCCCTTCTCTGGGTGACATCTTAATACGCCAATCCCTCTTCCCGGGATACATGCCAAGGGACATTTGTATTCTGTGTAAGATTAGATGATCAGAACAAAAGTCGCCATCTTTACATTAATGAGAATTGCCTCAACGAGCTACGCTTCATTTCAGCCACACAAAGAGGGCAGGTGGTACCGATGGAAATAATGATAAAATTCTACCTTTGTGTGTTTTTTTGGGGGTAATTTCCCATTCCAGGTCTTTGTCCTTTTCTTTTTAAGGAGAAGTTATTTGTTTGGCAATCACTCTTAACATTTAATTGGCAATCAAAACCTTAAAGAAAACAGCTGTGTGTTGTTAAAATTCACTTCGCATTCGCAGCAAGTCAAACCAGTCTTTAGAGAAAAAAAATAATCCTGTTGCTTCAAAGATAATCTTTGTTTTTCTTTGCACAAGCGTTACTCTCAAAGAAAAACAATTCTGAAGATTTGGCAGGATCTGCTAGTGCCTAGACAAGTGTTTTGTGAGACTTTCCAATCCTTACTTTCTGATCCATCCCAATATTAGGATCAAAATAATTGGAAGATAAAAAAAAAACATATTTCTCTCACTCATATCAACTTTAATTTTACTGGGAAATTTTACCTGAATCATAGTAGAAATGGTAGAGTGGTTTTTAACAAAGGATCATAGAAATGATCAATAATTTACTACAATGTAGACTATAGCCCTGTATCAAGGTGTGGCCATCTTGATTTTACTCCATTCCAACTCATTGTAACCAAGCTGAGGCTTGACAAAATAATAGTCTGGTGCCATGTTTGCCCAATGATTGTTAGCATTCATAACTGTTAATGGAAACAAGGAACATGACCATGATGGTGACAGCGTGATAAAGGTCTATAGCATCAGGCATGCATCTGCCAGTTGAAAAAAAAAAAAGGAAAATTTTTTCAAAGGCACAAGGCAAGTGCGGAGTGAGGCAGCTGAAACGCCCGGGACATGATACCCACAATGGTACCCTAGAAAATGTCGAGGTTTATTATGCTCTTAGGTGCTTTTTTAGCATGTACTAGGCTTATATTACATGATTGTAGTTGTACACTGTTAATGCCAGGCATATATGAGGCTAAAAAAAAAAATCCGAAAAAAAAAACCCAAAAAAGAGAAAATTTTACGTTTCTTTTTTAATTTTATTTTTTACTTTTTTTTCCTTCTTTTTTTCAGAAAACGCGGAAGAGTTGCATGCCTGATACATTTAGACTCCCACGATGGCAGACAAGAAAGACACTTATAAGTGGGCTGCGCGTTGTGCAAAGAGTCAATATGGAAGATGTGTCAAAACACACAGACAATCAAAGATGAACAATGGGACTGTGGACTCTACACATCAGCGGACCTACTGGACAACTTTCCGTTGTTAAGGGTTTTTCCACTAATTACAATTAATGCGCACATTTCTGAGAGTGATAGATTTACCCTGTAAGTCTGCTGCCACCTAGTGACCAAAAAAGTCTCCATAAATGGATTGTACAAACATACCTTCCCTTTATGTCAACTTACAAACCCGAATCAACCAAATCCGCAGGGAAAAAACGCCTAACACTGATCGAGCGCCAAATGCATAAATGTCACGTACATTGAATAGAGTAGGGGAGGACCGGACCTTCTGTAATGGAATTACTCCAAGTCTGAGGCTCTTCATAATTTAGTCAATGGCTCCGATAACTTAAGGTGGATTAAATATCTCGCCTGAATCCATGTCATTATGCAAATCCTCGGATTATAATTGGAAATTTTGTCTTGAGAGGCAATTATTTGTCCTCGGGGGAATGATAACGGTACTTGGTCATCCGGTTATGCATATTAACAGATTAGAACATTACGTGCTCATCATTCCTGTGTATTGATGTAGTAAATGTACTAGAATGTTTTTTTCCTTCAATGAGTTTATTTAAAAACCTTCAGGAATCAGGAGTCAAATTTTTTGGGGAAAATCCACAAAACCGCACTACATTGTACTAGAGCAGTAATATTCTTAACTGTTTAAGTGTGGAATACGCACGTACATGCACAAGCCAAAATAACCTGCTAACTTGTGAAACACATGTACGCTTGACGGAAAGCGCGTAATTCCCTGCTTCTGCAAGCGCTGATTTTTTACTTTTGGTAAGCAGAGCCATGAAGTAGTGCTCTGATGCATAACATACTTTGCCCATCAGTGTGTATGGATGTAGGTAGAGCATACAGTGAGTCAGAAATTAAACATTGAAAACCTAGTGTCCAATTCACACCCAAACACCCTTCTGATGTACATGTCTAGAAAAATCTTAATAAGGGTTGGGGGGGGGGCATTCACCACCCCCCCCCCAATTTCGCCAGTGAATGACCCTACTCAATAGTCCCTGGTACCCCACAGGGATAAATCTCCAGAATTCGTCTTGGCTGCCTCAAAAAAAAAAAATCTGTAGCACGAGGAGAGAGAAGCTCCTCAATCAATTCTCTCCGTTTCTCGCCTGGCTTGTTCAGCTGGAATATCCATGAGGAAACCTCCCTCAACAATAAGGCATACAATATTCATACAGGCTGCATGTAGTGAACGCAGAGATTTGTTAGGCATCTTAGCGTGAGATTGAACTACAGGGGATGACTGATGAAGTGCAAGCTCCTGTGATAACAGGGCGACTTAAAATCGGACAAAATGTGTACCAAACACACTACAAATTTCTTGTTCTTTCTAATCACTGTATGTGGATGAAGAGGCTTAGAAAAGAAAATGGCAGCAAATTTGATCTCATTACTTGTTAAACTTCCATAATATTTCACCCCCCCCCCCCCCCCCCCCCCCCCCCGTATAAGATTTTTGTTTGTCATTCTTATCCGAAAGCCTACAGTACAACACCATGGTAATTAACGGTGATAAGAATCATTTACAACCTTCCAGAACGACCACTGAAGGCCAGTGTTCCTAATGCCGACATTATAAGCAAAATTAGCTACAAACTTAATAAATTGAGCTGAAATTAAATTGAAAACAATCAAACAACAGACACAATGAAAATATTTCCCAGTATTGATATTGGCCTCCATCTTAGGTAAACTATGTCTACTAGTATTATAACTAGATTAAACATGTATTTGGGTCATTTCTTACATGTTTCCCTACAAGCTTGTTATTCAGTGGTTTGTTTGCAAAAATATATCAATAATTTAGCCTTGAACGTCAGCCAACTGGAGCCCCAGACTGGAGCCTCCTTTCCTAGTGAGTACTCAGTCCATTTACCACAGGGGTCCCTGCATTAGGTGCACAGATGCAATTATGGAATTATAGGTTCCCAATAAAATCAAGAAATTAGGGTAGGGAGGTTCAGTTATGACATCGTTTATTGTTAAAGGTAGATTAGGAGACAAGGGAAAAAACACGGAGCATGGTCCTTTTGATGGAATAAACCCATGTCTTTGTTTTTCCCCTCCCCTGTTTTGTAAACCGCCACAAACGCCCAATTAGAGGCACCCCGGACACCTTTGGTAATTGTCAAAGACCAGCATGCTCACTTGGTGTATCCCAACATGTGCAATATGCATAAAATAACAATAAATAAAAGATCTGCGAAAATTTGGATTCAATTGGTCATCAAAGTTGCAAGAGAATAATGAAAGAGAAACCGTCATAGTTGCACAAAAAAAGATTGTAAAGCACACAAGACTTGGTACAACATTTATTTTTTTACTTTTCTATTGAATGAGGTAGACTGTCGAGACAAGTCGACTATCAATCAAAGGTTTTTTTAAATGGAAAATGAAATTTTCATTTTGCTGCTAACTTTTCTCAAAGTGGTTTACAGCCCTGCCCATTTACGCATAACAGTCTGTTTATGATTTAAGATTTGATCAAGTGGTTTTTTACAGCCCTGCCTGTTTACACGTAACAGTCTTTTTATGAGTTTCGATCACTTAGATTTTTCATAATCAGTCGAAAAAACAAATAAATATATGCTACCGCCTCTACTTTACTGCTTTATTTATTTACACTCCATACACAACATATGGCCTTTATTTTAGTGTGATTCATTCAAGGTGTTTGTACAGATTTACAGATAGGCCTGTGCAAGATATTGCTCTTTAGTTTTATTTATGTTTGATTTTAAGATAAGACTTAAAGACAGTGGACACTATTGGTAATTCTCAAAGACCAGTCAAAGACCACTTGGTGCATCTCAACATGTGTAAAAAATAACAAGCCTGTGAAAATTTGAGCTCAATAAGTCGTTGAGGTTGCGAGATAGTAGTGAGAGAAAAGACACCCTGGTCACACGAAGTTGTGTGCTGTTAGATGCTTGATTTCGAGACCTCAAATTCTAAACTTGAGGTCTCAAAATCAAATAAAAAATATGTCACTTCAGAGGGAGCCGTTTCTCACAATGTTTTATACTATCAACCTCTCCTCATTACTCATTACCAAGTAAGGTTTTATGCTAATAATTATTTTGAGTAATTACCAATAGTGTCCACTGCCTTTAAGGCTATGCATAATGGAAAATGTTTTAAAGGTATGTAACTAAGGTTTGCGGAGACACCATACAAATCTCTGAAGTGAATAGTGGTGGCTCTGTTGTGTGTTTGAACTTCATGTAGGGTAGGCTACCTTACCCAGCTTTACATGTACTTAGGCTTACAAACACAGTAGAGTCCATCATTCTCCAGAAGACAGTCAGAACACACTGATTGAAACGTCAAGCAGAAAACGGCTATTCTTGATCAGCGCCACCGCTATAAAAAGAGCTTACTTGTGTTACTGCAAACCTTTTTTACTTAGTTTAAGGCTTGAAATACTGTGTTCGTGTCGGTCATGCATTGGGCGTAATCTGTAGTGCGCACTGCCTCATGACAATTGAAAAAAAAAGGCAGCCAAACAACTCACATTGAAGTTCATCTATTCATATTCATAAAAGCTGTAACAATGTGTGCATGGTGGACGTGTGTTTTCAATTTAAGGGTCGATGCATTATGCATAACACCCGAGGGACACATGCTTAAACTAAAAGCCATTGGACACTTTCGGTAATAAAAAAAATAAAAAAAAGTTCACAGATTTACAAATAATTTACAGGGTTTACAGAAGGTAATGATGAAAGACTTCTCTTGAAATATTATTCCATGAAATGCTTTACTTTTTGGGAAAACATTAAAACAACTATCAATTCGAGAATTATGGATTTATTTAAACACATGTTATGACACGGCGAAACGCGCGGAAACAAGGGTGGGTTTTCCCGTTATTTTCTCCCGACTCCGATGACCGATTGAGCCTAAATTTTCACAGGTTTATTATTTTATATAGAAGTTGTGATACACGAAGTGTGGGCCTTGGACAATACTGTTTACCGAAAGTGTCCAATGGCTTTACAGTGTCTATCACACTGTTGGAAGAGGTTCAACACAAGGAAAACATTATTTTCTAGGGGCCTTATCAGATACTGTCCTACTTCCAATTAGGTGTTGATCCCATGCAACGCACTCAAGACGTTCACTCAATACAAATTAACCGGATCATGAATAAATTGTACGATTTGTAAATGATTTATTATAGTGAATACATTGGCAGAGATGTTGGAGGCCGGTTCACAAGAGTAAGCGGGTAGCAAGATGGATTGTTATGGCAGCCGTGATCTGAGCAAATCAGGCGTTGTACATGGCTCACAGCGGGGGAGGGGGGAAATGTTTTGATAATTATACTACGTATCAAATGTGAAGGAGAGTGGAAAAAACCTACGCTTTAATTAGATTTAACAATTCAATCAGGGCCAGTCGAGCATTGCGTCGGAACAGTAGCAACACAAATATTGCGATCAGATGAGAATAGGGTCAAGTAGTAATAAAATACATTTCATTTTAGTTGATACAAAATGCACATCTTAAATTGTTAGCAATTGTCATTTGCTCGACAAACATCCGGTCACAATGCTACTGCACTCCGCAATGACTGCACAATGCAACAAAAAACCTTGTTTTGTGATGTGATGATGCATTTGGCATGGTTCTCATTTCAATTGTCACTGTGTAGTGTGTTACATTCTGTTGTTGTATTTGGTAATGGGTGGATCCTATCAATTATATTGTACTAACTAGGCTACTTGTTACAAGTTGTAGTTATATGGGTGTACTGTAGGTTAAGTGTATTTTTTAATGTAAAATCAAGCTGCAGGAGCACCTCAGCAGCACTGCAGCAAGTGCAAGAATGTATGCAGACATACACCAGCGCTTTATTCAGAATAGCAGCAAGCAATATACAGGATCGACAA
Source organism: Asterias amurensis (assembly GCF_032118995.1). Lineage (NCBI taxonomy): Eukaryota > Metazoa > Echinodermata > Asteroidea > Forcipulatida > Asteriidae > Asterias > Asterias amurensis. Next base: position 4,364,707 of record NC_092662.1, on the reverse strand, counting down.
CTGATCACAACTGATACCGCAAACTCTTCTATATGATCACAATCTACTAACACAGAACCTATGTACCCGGGCAAGAAAGGCGACTGTATGATGAACGGGGGGCTTGTGATGGACCAGTGCCTGTGCCCCCCCCCCCCCCCCAAAAAAAAACATGAACTAAACTGCAGTCCCTTTCTGATTTGATTATTTTATTTAAAATGCAATTATAATATATTCAGATTGTTTTATGATTATGGTTGTTTGTAAAACAATAATAAATACACTACAAAAACAATACAGTAGTAAATAAGCTTCAAACAGCGACTATAATCAATGAGGTAGAAATCTACCTCCATGCTATAATATAGTCACCATTCAATTTCAATTAACTTTTTTAGTGACTTTAGTAAATACAAAATAATAAAAGAAAGTCTTACCACCAGCAGTGAACTGACTCTTCTTCTTCTATATTTAGTGTGTTTATTTTGAGGTCATGACTGTGCAGCAGCAGTGTGCATGAAATCTACTCAACAGCAGCATCCGTTCGTTTTAATTTCGTGTGGTGCCTCACTTGAAGACGATCGTTCTCCACAAGCCTAAATTAAAATTTGTTCACTCATCCACCATGTCCACGCACCTCTTCACACTAAAAACGATAGCTCTATGTATGATGACACGGGACGGCCCGGGGGGACGGACACATGTGTACGCAGCCGGCCAGCCACGCAGCAGCAGCAGCATGCAGAGAAGTGCGCGCGCCCTCCCCCAATTTTCCCGCGGTCTAGTCTCCTACTCAAGAGAAAGAGACTACGACTAACCTTTGACCCGTTCCCCCTGACATACGCATTTGAAACCCGTTATCGCCCTCTTTCGTACACATTGTAGCAGTGAGTGTAGACCTCCTTAGCGAATTCCCATTTTAAAATTGATTGTAGTATATTTTTCACAAACATATTGCTGATTTTATTGACAGCAAGCCAATTCGGAATATTTTTTGGATAAGCTAGTCTTAAAATAATGAATGAAAAATGGAACAAATACCAAATATTTTGAGTTTTTATTCGGAGCTTTGGCGTAACACGTCGTTCATGTGAAAATTCAAGATGGCCGCCCCCATGGTGTTAAATCGGGAGAATTCTGTTGCCGTTATTACAGCACTTAATTCTTGGGTTAATGCGTTGTAAACTGTATACATCGTATAATATTTACATGCACAACTGTTTGTTAAAAGACGCTTTAGTTTTGGCAGTTTTGAACCTACTCAAATCAAATTCACAATCGGCGCTGAATCAAAATCGAGTATAAAATCTTGAATTTTAGTTAGTCAATCATTATCATTGATCAATTGGATCAATCAGCTCGTTGGATTCAGTTTAAATCTGCTTTGTATTGTACTTGTCCAATTGCGAGACGGACTAAACGACAGTAAGATTTCCGTATCCTGCCACCACTTTTTCACTCATGAGTTTGACAGAGATGACCAAAATATCCAAAACCAAAGTAAAAGGAATATCTTTGATCGAGTAAAAAATACTAAATTATTTTAAGACGAATGAAAAAGTGGTGTCAGAATATGGACATTTTTCCTGTGCTTGTTGCACTTGCAGACAGTGCGTTTATTGTAATTTTAAAAGCAGCAGTGCTTTGAAATTACATTATATTATAAAGCAAGAAATAATTTTGTTCTTGCACCCAGACCAAGATGGCTGCCGAGAACTGGGATGATAATGCCGGACCCGTTGAGGCTGAGGTGCCTGAGATTCACCTGTTTGGACGCTGGAGCTGTGATGAGGTCCAAGTCAGTGACATCAGTTTGACTGTACGTATTCAACAAAACAATCAGAATCTTGAGGATAACGTGATGGTTCAACTCTTAAATGACTGTCTTTCAAAATTACTGAGAAAAAATGCTTATAAATTTTGCTAAATAAAAATGTGACCAAACATCAAAATGGGGGAAATAGTTTAAGTCAGAGAATAGACTCTAAGTGAAGATTTGTTTCTACAATGTACTCGCCTTTAGCTCATTCATTCTATCCACAAATCGACACTTTCTCGCCCATTCTCCTTAACTTAAACAAGTTGAAATTTGCTTAATGTGAATTGTTTGACATTATTTGTTCCTTCTTCAGGATTACATCGCCGTCAAGGAGAAGTATGCCAAGTACCTTCCCCACAGCGCCCAACGCTACCAGGTTAAACGCTTTCGTAAGGCACAATGCCCCGTAGTGGAGCGTCTGACAAGCTCCATGATGATGCACGGCCGTAACAACGGCAAGAAGCTTCTGACCATGCGCATCGTCAAACACGCCTTTGAGATCATTCATCTGTTGACCGGAGAGGTAAGGAAGTAGTTTAGTTTGATTCTGACTCTGACGGGGTGCAAGTGTTGCCATTGGCCATTTTCTGAGGTTTTGTCTCCTTTTTTATTCCCGGCAAATCCTAAAATTCTGACAGTACATGACCAATTTTCAGTGACCTCCTTTCTCTTAGACTCGGTCAAAAATATGTGTAAAAAACACTTAAACACTCAAGTTAAATCCACAGCCATGCACCAACATATACAAGATCTGATTCACAAATTTGAAACTCTTTTCCCAATCACGATCGCTCCTTGCCTGTCCATCATAAAACCTGTTTGCCATCCTTAACAGTCTCTGTGTTTACCTGCAAAACTGTATCATCTGCATTTTCTTTCAAACAAACGATTGCCAAAGAAAATGTCATTTCTTATATGAAGCCGACAAAACATAAAAAGAAATACAAAGAGTAGAAGAGGACTAAAGGTTACCTGTTTTCTTTTTCTGCAGAACCCCCTTCAGGTTCTGGTGAATGCCATCATCAACAGCGGACCCCGTGAGGATTCCACCCGTATCGGTCGTGCTGGAACCGTCCGCCGACAGGCTGTAGATGTGTCCCCACTCAGGAGAGTCAACCAGGTAGGAGTTTAATGAGACATCTGGGGGCAAAAACAGACCTTTGTCTTATAAGATCTTATTCCAAAATACAATGTGTTTCATCCTTTTCTTAAATTTAAAAACTATTTTTGAAATTGTTTATTGAGTATATTTTTGTTAAGGGAAAAGGACCTTTTAATTTGTTAAACCAAAGCAGGTAACTGAACATTACCAAACATCTGTGTGACGGTAAACTGACCAATCGGAGGTAACCAACTGTTTCTGAAATGATTACACGATCGAATACGTGTTAACAAAATTATAACTGACCAGGGGTGGATTTCTCAAAGGTAGTCCTAACTTAGGACTAGTCCTAAGCAATGCTAAGAGATAGGACCAGTCCTAAGTTAGGATGAATTACTGGTCCTAACTTAGGACCAGTCCTATTTCTTAGCATTGCTTAGGACTAGTCCTAAGTTAGGACTACCTTTGTGAAATCCACCCCTGCTTAGTGTGTGCTGGTTGGTACGATTTTATATTAAGTTGGAAGTGTGTTGGTTTATGTACTGTAACTGATGGTAGTTGTAACTGCCCTTTCTTTCTCCTCAGGCAATCTGGCTGTTGTGCACTGGTGCCCGTGAGGCCGCCTTCAGAAACATCAAGACCATCGCTGAGTGTCTTGCTGATGAGCTCATCAACGCAGCTAAGGTCAGTATTAGGCCTCAACAGTACATCCAATATCATAATTTTTTCATATTTTTGTTTCTTCTTCAATTCAAATTTCCTAAAGCTTTTGTGGTGAAACTACTGAATTGATATTTGACAAGTTTGGAAATAAATGTGTTATGCAAAATTAATGAAATACTGATTGTGTAGTTTTGGTAATACATCGGTGTGTGATAAGAATTATATTCAATTCAATTCAATTTATTATTCACATCACATTAAAAACATGAAAATTGCCTTCCAGTGTGCATCATAAAAACACAGAATTTTAAAAATATTAATATAAATATCAACTACAGGTATAAAAATATAAACGGTACAAAAAAATACAGAGACAAATATATTAATAACCATCCAAAAAATTAAAGGTTCAAAACAACTGGAAAACAGGTATAAAATATACTGCTTTCCGGCTGAGAGAAATTTTTCACCAGCCATATTTCAAATAATAGTGAATCATTTCCAACTAAACTAGCCACAAAGTTTGACTGGTCCTTAAGTGTTTAGGTGTTTTAACTGCCATTTTGCCAGCGGACCACTATTTAGGGAGACACTGCCCTTTCAACTAGCCATTTTAAAGTTTTCCATTGTGGTCTTGCATTGGATCTTTGGGCAAATGCAGTTTGTGTTTAAAACCAAGCAGATGCTGAATAACTGATTGAGAAAGAAACTAGCAGTGTATCATAATAGAAGTTCGAGTACTGGTAGATACTTTATTTAAAATACTTGAACACCTCTCTCTGATTTATTTTGTCCTTTCAGGGATCATCCAACTCCTACGCCATCAAGAAGAAGGACGAGCTTGAACGTGTCGCCAAGTCCAACCGTTAAGAAAATCCAAACCAGAACTCTCACAATGGCACAATATTGCCAATCGAATCTCACCACAGCTACAACAAACCAAGCTTATTTCTAAACAACTATTTTTCAACTACTGCTAGGTTGAGAATCTGTGTAAGTTTTTATGCAGTATCTATTTTTGTTGAAAACTTTACAAAATTTTAGCTCCGACAGGCTGGCCACCAGTTAGGCTGCTGGACCTCTGTTCAAAGCAAAGTTTGTTTTCTTCTTAGCAGTTTTTTATGTTGAAATGCCGACACAAACTAATTTGATTCTTGGTTGCATTGTTTACTTGATCTTAGGACAAGGGTATTGAAAAAAATAAAAATAAACTGTACACACCACTGAGAAAGCTCAGAAAAAAATATTGTTGTGTGGCGTCCATTTATTTTGTGTTGTTTGTTTGAAGATTTTGATGGCTTATTTAATGTTACAATGTGTCTGATAGTTTGGTATCTGTATCTTGTACATGTACAATCACTCGTTGGGTTTTCTCTGTACATGTCCGGCAGTTAAATAAGTGGGTTGGCTTTTGAAACAACATTTTCCATGTATTGTAACAATACTTTACATGAACCACTTTAAAAATGGTTGAGAAAGCGTACACAGCAATATTGGGTTGTTTTTAAAGAAACAAGGTTCTCGGACATTTATGTTAATTTTGATGTATGTAAATAACGCTTGACTATCACAAAAATGATAGAAAGTCAAGACCTCATGAAAGATTAGCCTCCGTCGTAAGACTTGCCTCTGAAATTATTTTACATCAAACAAAATAATGGACTACACGTGCCATGTTTTACCCCCTCTGAAGATAAATATCCTCCAGACTACTTTTGGCCACTAGGTGGCGCACTTGATACTGACCTTATCGCAAATACCAATGCGCAAGCGCAGACTGTTGAATGAGGTGCATTGTGTGATATATATGAATCAAATTTTGCTACCAGCTAGACCACAATGCATCTAATTCCAAGCTTTACGCGCGCGCCCCAGTATTTGCGAAAAGGTCTATGATACATCAACAAACAACATTCATGATCTGAGAAAAGGACCGGGAAATTCGGAAGAAACCACTGAGCCAAACTTTTGGTTGAGATTTATCTCCGCCGGGAAGGAAAAACATGATGGAACCTGATGATATTGACTGGGAAAGCTTGTCTCAGAAGGTATATAGGACACATAGTGAGGCACAGTCTTTACTGAAAATTACTCATTGATTGAGTTTTATTTAGTCATGGAGGATTCCTCCATCAATGATTTAGTTAACCAAAAATGTCGTCTGCAGATCGCACGTAGCCGTGTGGCCTTGGGGCTTGCACGTACTCCGTAGTGAATGTCATCTCGCCATCAACTTCTGACGTGTACAGTGTTATTGGTTTTTTTAGTTCGGACGAGATGCGTGGTTTCTTGTTTTGTACAATTAAAATAGAAGCTTATAATATTATAATCAAACAGGTCATATGTTATTGGATAATATTGTCTGATAAGATTATAAACTATAATACTTTTCATGAGGAAAAAATAGTTTGAAAATCTTGTTATTTTTCTTGAGTGAGACCATGTGAGACACAAATCTTGAATAAAAATAATAGGAACACATTGCCCTTGAGCGGTCGAGTTGGTCTTTGTAACCGTTTGTTATAAAATGCATAATAAATGGGTAGAAAGTACTCCTAGAACTATGTGGTTTCATTCCGCTATCGTCTCCTGTAATAGAGGTTTTGTTTCGCATAGGAGTAGGTAGAAAGATGTTGTAAAAGTAGAATACAATGATCCACACAAACATGCCTCGAAATTGCACGATTTTCCTTTTACCTTGCGGTCGACCAAATTTATGGGAGTCAATTTTTTGACTCCCACAATGGCTGACCGTGTTAGTAAAAGGAAAACCATGCAATTTAAAACAAATTCAAAACAATTTATACTTTTAAAACATCTTTCCAACCATATGCATTTTATTTATTTAAAAAAAACGGTTACGAAAGCTTTTAATAGACCAACTCGTCCGATCCAAAGCAATAATGTTCCTTATACATTAGTCAGAAATCTTGCATACAAAAATCAAGATAATACACGTATATACAAATTTGACATCGTATGAAAGATCCTTTCATAAGCTACAAATTGTAATTATTTGCACAAAGTTAAAAATTGTTGTTTAGTCTTCCCACAGAAAATCAAGATTGAAACAAGTATACACTGTAGGGCTACACTTCAAGTTGCTTTTTGTGTGAACAAAATGCAGTATCCGGTTGGGCGCTTGCAGTAAACAATGTGGCAGCTACACTTTTGTAGATAAAGTTAGGCTTCAGTTCTACATTTTGTCAACTGCATTGTTTAAGTTTTTAATTTATTTGACCATTCCAGGATATTGACTACTATTTATCACCAGCCAAATGCAGTAATCGTCATGGACCAGATCACATGCTGAAACACTTTACAGACACAGTCACTAAAGGTTAGAACTGTCATTTAATAGATCGATCCATTAAGCTCCGCCCCATTGCGTATTGACCAATCACAATGCAACGAAGGTCTGCCAAATAAGGTCCGACATGCGTGCGCGTATGCTTGGCCGGGGATTGTGCAGAAAGGCATTGGAGAGGACTGATGTGTTCTTGCTCACACGTGCGTTGTGGGCGGAGCCTAATGGATTGGTCTATTATTATTTGGTCTACAGTAGTAGTGTATACTCTTTTGAGAGTTTGACTTTGATGGTCATACTCGTAGTTAGTTTTATTTACTATTAGTTACTTACCTTAGCTTTGTGCACACTCTGCTATTGCTCCACTCAGCTGAATCTCAGTCAACAGCTGGAACGGTGGGTTTAGATTGTCTCATCTCATCTTATGTCCAAGCCATGATCCACCCTGGACTTGGTGTATGTCGAGGGTCCACACCAGGACAGTCCCGAGGGGTACGACAGGCCGGGAAATTTCCCTAAATCCACTCTCGATATTAAACTTTACAAGCTGAAACTGCCCACAAACAACTTCATTTTCAGAGCCTTCAAATCAGAATAGTTTGTAATGAAGGCTCTGATCCAGCTCCAACCCAATACTGATCTGTGTACTGTGTATTAAACCACTACAGAACCCAACCATACATTACCAAGATACAAGGGTAACCTATTCTCAAGGATAATTAGGAGAAAATACTAAACACTGCCCTCTCTGACTGGGCTCTAAATTTGAATTATTTTGGCGCCCTCTGTGGGTTACATTAGTCTGCCACAAAACTTCTAGAAAGATTAAAGGTGCTATCGCACAATGTGAAATGCATAATAATATTATGAAATAATGAATAAATTATTAATATAAACTAATAATAATAATAATGAGTGGTTAGGCCTATATTTTTACAAATAATTAAGTGAGTTTGCATAAAAATACTCCAGTCCAAGCATGTATTTAAGGACAATTTCCCCCCTTTGATCCCGGTATGGCTGCCACTACTTGGAAGTAGGATAAAGCGAGATAACCATTGGGTTAATCGTGAGCACACCGAGTGTTCAGTTTTTCCAGGAAACTTTAAACATGTTTTTAAATCAAACAAGGGGTAGAAGTGGGGTTAATACCAACCATGGAATTTTCTTAGGTTTTGTTGTCTGAGAATTTACTGGTTGGAAATTGTTCATACATGTAGACCAAGTAGTAAGCCACAAGAGAAACTGACCGGTTAAATTTAAAATAATTGTTGAAGACAAATTGTTTTACTAGAGTAGGAATTGAATCTTCCACCTCCAGATTATAATCCCGGTGCTCTGAGCCATCTAGCCCAAGTAAATTGATAATACAGTGTACACATAAATTATGTAACAGAGTCCTGAGGTGTTTTTTACAACTTTTACAGGGAGTGATGCCACACGCAGATGCACAGTTCATGAGTCAAACATTCCATATGGAGATGAAACCAAGAAGCAAAAGCTTGATCTGTATCTACCAGAACATCAAACTGAAGGTTATAATATAAAAAAAATTATTCAACATATCATGTGTTTATATTTATGTGTCCCCTAGTATTTGCAAGGTAGAGTTTGTTCTTTAGAGAACTGTCTTGCTCTCCGCGGAGTAGATTTATCAGATTGTTTGGGAGACTCCTCAGTTCTGAAGAGAACTGTCCTGCTTTTAATCTTTTTTTTTATGCAAGTCGCCAGACACACAAGGCCTGTAGGCCACTTCAAGGTGTGGGCTACAATTATTTTTTTCCAGAGGCCATTGCCACCTACTCCTAGGGCTGAAACAAGGTTACCCCTTTCACAGTCCATACGAATGTAGGCTTGGGTATCTTCAATTCGAAGCCTAGCCGGTAGAGCAGAAAGCATGACCTCCCCAATTTTATGTAGCAAGTGTCACGACCGGGATCCGAACCCACACCCTGCTGATCAAACACCAATGTTTGAATCCGGTGCTCTTAACCGCTCGGCCATGACACTGCTTTTTAACTACAACCTGGGCAGAAGGTATAGAAAATTGGTCGGGACTACTACTTTAGCTTATACTATTTGTATTAACTGCACTACTGCGGAGCAGGTTCTTATACTGGTCTCATCATTTCAACTAGCATGCTCTAGTCATCGTCGGGACCATGTGTATTCATTTAAAGGCAGTGGACTCTATTGGCAATTACTCAAAATAATTATTGGCATAAAACCTTTCTTGGTGACGAGTAATGGGGAGAGGTTGATGGTATAAAACATTGTGAGAAACGGCACCCTCTGAAGTGCCATAGTTTTCAAGAAAGAAGTAATTTCCCACGAATTTGATTTCGGGACCTCAGATTTAGAACTTGAGGTCTCGAAATCAACCATCTAAACGCACACAACTTCGTGTGACAAGGGTGTTTTTTTCTTTCATTATTATCTCGCGAGTTTGATGACCGATTGAGCTCAAATTTTCACAGGTTTGTTATTTTATGCTTATGTTGAGATACACCAACTGTGAAGGCTAGTCTTTGACAATTACCAATAGTGTCCACTGCCTTTAAGCACTGTAAACCAATTACTTTTTCGAGTTCTGTGAGAGAAACAAAAATCCTCGGGCAAATCACTCGTCTGGGATTCAAACTCACAACCATTGCAAGTACAGCAATGGATTTTAGCATTCTTGTCTCTATGCTCTGATCTATAAGTATATCCTCTGTCTTTGGTTGGTTCACAGATGCCCCAGTACTAGTCTTCTTTCATGGTGGTTATTGGAAGGCCTTCAGGTAAACATCCATAGCAGAATACCAGCTACATAACTGTAAAACTCACAGTGATTGAATTTTATATCAACATTTTTGAAGAGACAGAAACTTTTATGTTATCATACAATCACTGTGAGGTTTACAGTCTCAGAAAGCAATTTAATATAGTGCAGACTTATTTATCAAGAAAAGTTTGATCGGTTTTCTACCATTCATAAGTCAATTTAAGAACTTTAAATTCTGCAAATAGGAATGGGAAAGTATCTCTTTGGGGGTTATTATACCGATAACATTTTGTTGTTGTCAGGCGCAATGTTATGCTTTCAAAAAGATTTTGGTAACATTGCTATATAAATACTGTTTTATTATTATTTTGTATTATTATAGCCAATTATACAGACCTACCAAGTCTCACGCATTAGGCGTTAGACTCACGCATTTGGGCTCTGTCTCACGCTCTCACGCACAGCAACCATTTTCTCACGCATTGGGGCCAGACCGGGAAAAAAATAAAAATTAACGACAATGCATTGCCAAATCGCGCTCGTGTGAGCTTTGAAAATTTCTCACGCATAGCTGGCCTCTGGACTTGGCATCTCTGATTATATTAAACAATATTTAAACCCACACCCTGATGATTTGAAGTTTGTCACTCTAGATATTCACTCATGACACGTTACACATTATTGATTCTCTAATAATTTGTTCTAAGCCAGACGTTGTGGATGATATTGTTCATACAATTTCCTTCTTTTTTTTTATAGCAAAGAAGTTCATGGTTTAGTGGCCATGCACCCGGTTAAAAAAGGCGCTGTTGTTGCAATTGTTGGTTACACCATTAGCCCAGAGGGTAAGAATTTTCAAGGTTGTTTCAAGGCAACAAAGGCGATTGCCCTCATGCCCCCTGGTCAGTTCCTTGGTGCCCTTGAGATGCTATCAGTACAATTACAGTTACAATTTCCTCATAGGGTGCCCTTTACCAAGGAGAAAATGCCTTTGTGCATTTTTCTTTCAAAACGGGGCATACAGGCCTGGTTTACTCACAACACTCTGTAAAATATTAATAATAATATTTAAAATAACCAGGATTCATGTGACCTTCCTTCAAATTAAGTTAATAATGTCACTGTCAGATTTTTTAACAACAATGTCCCCCGACAAATCAAAATACTTGTAATGCATTTTGTCAAATAATGTGAGGTACATACATGTTTTCATCTTCACTAATACTCCATTATGCTATTGCCACAACAAAAATTTAATGCCTTCAACAGATGTTAAATTTCCATTCGGGTTAAAGAATATTAATTTTGGTTTTCTCATATACACTGATGTGTGTTAGCTCTGTATACTCAGTACTTTCAAGGGTTCTGTTAAAGAAAATAACATGCATAATTCAGGGGTGGGATTCGAACTCACAACATTTGCAATTTGCAATTTATTGCCTTGTCCACAAGTCTGTGCCAATATTATCTTTTAACAATTTTTTTCATGGTTTTTGTTTATGTGCATTACCAAAAGGACACTTTCTTTTAAATAATTTATTGTGTATTTTTGTCTTCCTTTAGGGACCTTAGAGCAGATGTTGAAGGAAGTTGAGCAAGCTTTCGTCTTCATAGCGAGAAAGTTTCCCAAATCAAGGTTAGACCACTTTCAAAGAGCTGCCTCAGCTAACAATTTTATTTTTTGTGGGACACAAAGCACAATTGTTAACAGATTTACATTGAACTTACATGGTTTTAAAATAAAGCATGTACCCATACAATGTATTTACCAGACGTTTTACATGCTAAAATGATTTTCTAATCCCAAGACAATCGTGAAATTGTTTTTCTCATATCTCAAAAATTACAGCACTTCAGCAAGTTACATTTTAAGGAAAGCTTTCTACCATCATTTTTTTAATTTTTTATTAATATTTTCTTTGTCCTACTGGTTTGTTTTGTTTACAGAGGGTTTTATTTATGTGGCCACTCTGCTGGGGGTCAACTCGGCGCCATGATGCTTACTATTGATTGGTCATCAAAATACGGATTTCCAAAAGATTTAATCAAAGGTACAGTACATTGAAATAAAGTTTAAAGAAAATAACTTATCAAGAGTGCTGCTCCAAAACAAGAAAGTGGGGTACTCGGCAGAAGGCTGGATGAAATTAATGTGCAAAATACTCAGTGTCACTGTGTCAAGAAAAAAATTGAACATTGTTTCCTTTTTTTTGTTTTCTCTCCTTTTTGCAGGTTGTTTTTTTATGGCTGGGGTGTTTGATTTGAGGCCGATATCGCAATCCTGTGTGAATGAACCGCTCAAGTTAACACGGTAAGCAAGTAACAGTTTGTGCTGAGTTATCTCCCTACGGTGTTGGGGTTTTCTTAAACATCTAAAGCTGAAAGTATGTTCTTGTTTCCTGATCCTATTATTGGCAGTTTGATGAGTGAAAAAATAAATAAATTGATTTTAAAAGATTTTTTTTTTCCAGTTGAATTGCCCTTTTTAAAATGAAAATGGCTTTGCCCTCTCATAGATGATATTTGGTATTTCGTCCTTTGGATGGGACGTAAAGCCATTTGTCCCGTGTGTTGTGTAAACGCCTGTAAAAGAACCAAGTGCACTTATCAAAAAGAGAAGGGGTTCGCCCCGGTGTTCCTGGTTTGACTGGTAGCATAAACGTAGTCCCACATACCTTGCAGAAAAATACTGTATGTTAAATGTGCATTGAGCATCACTGAGTGATAGGTATACGCTATATAAGAAGCCACTGTTAATACTATAATAACCTTTATGCACAAGGAGGAACAGCGAGGCGAGGTTAATTTTTAGGCAGAGCGAAATTTTAGTGTTTTTTTATTGAAAGTCGGTTATGAACCAAAACATCTCCATGTAAGAAGTCACTATTATGGCTATTACTAAAATTAGCTTTTCATCTCCATGTAAGAAGTCACTATTATCGCTATTACTAAAATTAGCTTTTATGCGCAAGGAGGAACAGTGAGGCAAGAGAAATGTTTCGCCCGAGCAAAATTTTAGGTTTTTTTTTCCCCTTGAAAGTCAGTTGTGAAGCAAAGCATCTCCATTATTATTTCTCACAGGGAAGAAGCGTATAGAGTCAGCCCCATAACACCAGAGAATCTCTCCAAGGCTATTCAACTCTCCAGCCACTGCAGAGTGGTCAATGTGTGTGGAGGGTGTGACGCAAAGTTTTTTGGGCTGTGGACCAGGGACTATACAAAAGTAAGCTCCTAAAAGTCTTACTCGTTACCTGTTTACCTTGTCTCCTGTGGCCAATTTCATGGCTCTGCTTACCGCCAAATTCTGGGCTTACGATCACCATACTCGGCTTACTGTGCAAGCGCCAAATTTATACGCTAGCTGTTTAAGCGAATAACGCCTAGTAATGTAGAGCACACATGCGCACAAGCAAAAATTCTCTGCTAACCTGTGAAATAAGCTTCATGTATTAGCGTGGATTACCTGCTTCCGCAAGTGCGGATTCTTTGCTAACCATGAAAATGGGCGGTGATCTTGTATAAACAAACTGATAAAAACCTGATAAGTGGGTGGGGAAGATGAGTTAAATTTGACATTTCTGTTTTGTTTTTTAAAAACATTGTTTGGTCTCTTTCTCCAGAAGCTTGCCCAAAATGGTGTCAACGCTACCTATGAACTCTTCCCAGAAATGGATCATTTTGAGCCTGTAGAGAGGCTAGTAGAAGAAGACTTTATAATCACAAAGGTGAGTTCAAATTGTATGAATGAGAGGGACAAATTGTGCACTTTGTGGTAATAATTGTTAAATCATAATGAAAATAAGATGAACATATAATGCAAATATTATTTTTAGTAGTGGAACCATCCCAGACCTCGCCCATTTTAGGGGACACTTTCTAAAAATGGGAGTCAAACAACCACTTCAATTAGACTATATTATTGTTTTTCTCTGAAAAAAATTGCTTCAAATTTGTCTGCTTAGCAGAAATGAGCAGGATACCAGCCACAAATTGTACACCTGACAAGGGGTAGTTTGGCTGGTAACCTAATTCTGGTTTAGCAGAATTAATTTTTGTGTTTGCTACTTTTTGTGCTGTAAGCAGCTCTATGAAATTGGGCCCAGTTGTGAACCTGTCCCCTCTGTTTGAATTGTCTGTCCTTTTTAGATGTTATTGGACGTCATGGCACTGTGAGAGTGCTTCAAAGAAAGGATCCAACAAGGATGAATCTGATGCAGTTTGGGAGTCAATAAATCATCACACACAGGTTTTCAGTCTAAGAGCCCCAGAAAGCCTGTGGATTTTCAAGCCTAGAGTCTCATCTTTGAGAATGCAAGGGCAATTTCCATTTTGCAGTGGGTGCTTCCAGGCCTGATACTTCACAGAGGCAATGAAGGTGCTTGCCTCCATGCCCCCTGGTCATTTCCTTGGTGCCCTTGAAATGCTCCAGTAGAAATTTACAATTTCCTCATAGGGTGCCCTTTACCAAGGAGCAAATGAAGCATGCAGGCCTGTGCTTCCATTGGAAAATCTTAATGTCTATTGGAAACTTTATAAGGTGCACCAAGACCCACGTCTGGATTTTTGTGTGTTATCCTTTAATAGGTATTGTGTAATAGGTATTGTGTAAGAGTAGACAAAAGTCAAATTTCTTCATGTCTGATGCAATAGTGACTAGTCGCATCTGAAATAATGTAGTCTTTCATAGTTCATGTATCCAACAATGAGGTGAGTAGGATTTGAAACTTTGCATGGTGGAAATACGATATGGAAAGGTTTGCGGTAACACCATGTAATGATAATCTCTAAAAGAGTTAGGGTGGTTCTGAAAAGAATTGTTTGGTTTCAACTTGACGTTTTAATCAGTATGCTCTGATCATCTTCTGGAGAGAAAAAAAAAAAGACACCTCTTAGGACGGGCTTTCAAGTTTTTTATAAATTATGGGATTGATTTATGTATTGACTCTTGAAAATGTTATTAACGAAACAGCTGTGCATTTGTGCACAAATGCAATCATGTCTAGTTAGAATTTCTTTTCTAACCTAAACTAAGATTAAAAAAAATCATCTTTAGTGGCAGTATATTTTTGTAGTTTTGTGCAGTAGTGTCCAAGTCCCACACTTCGTGTATCACAACTTATATATAAAATAACAATCCTGTGGAAATTTAGGCTCAATCGGACATCGGAGTCGGGAGAAAATAACGGGAAAACCCACTCCTGTTTTCGCGCGTTTCGCCGTGTTATGACATGTGTTTATAACAAATCCGTAATTCTCGCTAACGAGAATTTATATTGTTTTACCGTTTTCTCAAAAAGTAAAGCATTTCATGGACTAATATTTCAAGAGAAGTCTTTCACCATTACCTTCTGTAAACCCTGTAAATTATTTGTAAATCTGTGAACTTTTTTTGTTTGTTCTGTACCGAAAGGGTCCAATGGCTTTAAATAATCAGGTATTTTATTCACAGGTGTCGGAACCAGGATTCCAACCCAAACTTTGATGACTCAATCATCAGAATGGAGTTCAATCCAACTGTATTAATTTCTTAACAATTGCTTTTTTATAGCTTAAAGTGGCAAATTGCAAGGCAATGAGAGCAACTGCATTCGAACTACTCAATACTTAAGATCTGCTTAATTATTAAAGATAGTCTAACACCACACACTTTTTAAAAATTACTTTATTGACATAAAGATGTTATTGACATAAAGATGTTTCAATGTATTTTACAGAAAAAGATAATAAAAGTACTACTAACTGTAGAAATTTGTCTTTGTTGAATTTGAATGGACCTTTTTGTATATTTTTTAAATTTTTTAACAATGTACAAAAAGATGAAATTAATAGGCCATTTCCCTCCGAAAGGGTAAACTAAAAACAATCTCACTCGCAGCTCACGGTGCACAGGCAGAACCTTGTAATGGCTGACATGATAGTGAAAAAGATTGAACCAAAAAACCGCCAGATTTGCCGGTCGATGCTCAACCAACTGAGTTACAAATATATCTTTGGCAGTCTCTCTCTTTTTTGTCAATATATTGTTCGGGGTCGTAAAAATAACTAACAGGGCCTGAGCCTAAATCTGAAGCCATGGTTGTAAAAAAGGCACTGTAATGACCACTTGCATTGACACTAAACACAGAAACCGTCTGCCTATAGTCCGCCATTTTGGAAGTTAAATTGTATAACGGGTAAACTCAAAAAATGGCACAACCAAGGTTTATTACAGCGATAAAAGTCGGGTGAATTGGCTCAATAGACATGTGAACGCCATTGTGTATGGGTGGCTTGAAGTATCACAAATTGCATTTAACTTAGTTTGGGCGGCGGCCATTTTTCAACCTTTTGTCAATATTCCATGGATACCTACGCATACAATAGATCATGATTACCAGGCAAAGTCGCCAGGCAATGGTCCACTTTAGTCCCTCGCATGAACTTAACCTATGTTGGCATGAGTTTGTGCCTTTTTTGAAACATTACTTTTTGTATCAGTGTAACTGGTAATTTTTTATGGTTTCAAGTGAAAGATTTCAAACCTGGCATATCTTGATCCAGTCAAAGGTCAAGGGTCATTATGTTGCACTTGAAGCTGGAAGTTCATTGGAGATAGTGCGACCTCCAGTTGTTGGTTCGTTATTCCGACGCCCAGAGCTTGAACGTTCGGTCGAATGACGCAGTTGCTATGTACTGTTCATTGGTTGATATATCTACTGACATGATCTTGCTGTCGTGACCAGCAAGGGTCATAAGAGGTGACCAGCCGGGATGTGCCCATACCTATACGACAATGGAAGATTCCAGGTTATTAAGGTACCATTACAAAGGGTGGGGACTACATGTTTATGCGGGGGTCGATGGTTCAATTCCCACCAAAGTAGCCTATCTTTTGGCTCTGCGTGTGTACAAAGTGAGCGACGGCTAAAAATCTACCAAAGTGCCTCCGCACAAACCACCACTGGGTATTAACTAGGCACCAGTTGGGTGACCAGCTATGTAAACACAAGACACCAACCAGGTATCAACTGGGTAGCCACTAGGTTTGGGCAAAACATAAAAGAAACAAAAATACTCACCTTTGCTGTGTTGTCATAGGAGCAGCTGATTAAGTAGTCCCCTATACAGAAAAATATCAACAATATTTTGTTTTAAAGTTACCCTACATATTGTATGTCAGAAGGCAAAGTTACAATGGGGGTGATCTTTGGTTTTCACCATAAAAATATGCTTCACCTACTTCTTTATTTGTGAAAGTTTATAACAAACATTTTTGTATAAAGTTCTCACCAGGGCCCAATTTCATAAAGCATGTAAGTACACAAACTTGCTAAGCACAGAAAATACTTGCTTAACAGAAACAGCATACCAGCTAAAATAAGAATAAGCTAACATAAGAATAAGTTACCTTGGAACTTGACCCCTGACACGATGTTATTATGAGCTGGAATGGTATAAAGACATTTCCGTTGTCTCAGATCCCACAACTTGACCGAATGATCCTCACTCGCTGTTGCCAATTGATACCTAAAAGTAAATAATCACATTAGAATTATTGAAAGATATACGGTTAAATGGAACTGGGGTTGGGGACTTTGGGAGTCATTGCTTATGTGACTTTTTATTATTTGGATGAAACAAAACAGACATTTTTAAAGAGACCAACAGTTTTGTAAATACCTAACTTAATCAAGAAATGACCCTTTGAGAAAAAAACAACCAATTTGAGAAACATACCCAAGTCACTGCTCTTGGGAAACCCCCTTTGGCAAAATGGCCAATGAGAGACATTTATGGGATGCTAAGGGCCAGCAGACTTAAAAGGTAAATTATCTGGTCTTGGAAGTGTGCGCATGCTTATAACTTTTATTTATGAACCATGAAAGTTTTCCTGGTACGACCGCTACCACCTAGTCTCTCATTTAATATCTACCTATAACATGTATAAGAGAAACTCGCCCATTTGAGAAACCTACCCATTTGAGAGACTTACCCATTTGGGGAGAAGCTGACATCTAGGACAGACTTGAGATGGCCTTCCATGAACATTATGCATCGTCCTGTTCTAAGATCCCAAATGCGACCAAATGAATCCATACCACTGTGCACGGGTAAAACAACAACAAATTAACACTTGCTTCTAGCTGGAAAATGTTTGAACAAACAGCAGAGAACAGTTCTAGTTGGTGGTGCATAAATGAGCACTCAGCAAAAACCAAAAGAACCTTTGTTTAAACAAAAACTTGTTGTTATAATAGGTACATTGACTAGAAACTCGGCAAGGAACAAAAGAACCTTTGACGTAGACATAGATTGACATACCCGGTAGCACACAGTGAACCATCACACTGGAATCCAATGGAATATACTGATCTGCTATGGCCTTCTTGGTGAAGAATTTCATCTTGTGCTTCGAGGTCCCACAACCGCCATGACATGTCAAAACTATCGATGGGAAGAAACAAACAAAAGACATAAATTGATGCACATGTTATAAGGATGGTGTGATTGCAGGGAAATGTTTCTTGTTATTTTGGATAAATTCCCTGTAAAGTAAAGACCAATTATTAACAATAAATTATGTAGCTTCATTGCAGGGAAATGTTTCTTGTTATTTTGGATAAATTCCCTGTAAAGTAAAGACCAATTATAACAATAAATTATTTAGTTTCAATCTGACATCTCATTGATTATAAAGTTCATACCAGCACCAATCTTCCAGAAAAAAAAACGTTTTCTGTCTGAATAGCAAACCCTTCAAATACTATTTTCTTGAATTTTATAGTGTCTCCAGTCAAAATCAGAAAAAAAATAGCATTTAAAGACTGCGCTTCTGCAATCCCACCTCTGCAAATGATAATCTAAAGACTGACAGGAAATTGTTTGTGGATACAGGCTCCTAGTCTTACCATGTTGTTCCTAGAAATCTCCCGGATGGATGGTAGGCGAGACGAGCTACCCTCGCAGCGTGACCCTCTATATTGGCGACTGGCTCATCACTATCAAAACATCAATAAGAACATAAATAAGAACACTGGGTAATGGTCACGGTAGGAATATAAGTGAGACGAGCTACCCTCGCAGCATGGCCCTCTATATTAGCAACTGGCTCATCACTATTAAAACATCAATAAGAACAAAAATAAGAACACTGGGAAATGGTCACTGTGGGAATATAAGTTAGACGAGCGACCCTCGCAGCATGGCCCTCTATGTTAGCAACTGGCTCATCACTATCACAACAAAGAACACCAATAAGAATTATGGAATGGTGAAGCTAAATGCTTTAGATCGTTGAATGAAGGGGGGGGGTTAGGTTAGACTTCAACCAACCACACCCCTCCCTAGTCCCCACTCAGTACACCACTGCTACATTATAGTGGGAAGACATCTGCTCCAGCAATGCAAAGGTTGTGGGGTTGAATGTGGATTTGTTCGCAGCACTCGGAAAAGTACTGGGTATTCCATGATTTGAATGGAAGAAGTTTAACAAAATTCAAGATAGCTATCGTTGGATTTTACTGTTGTTACCTGACAAGATTCCAGAGTTTAACGCTACCATCAGCTGCACAGGATGCCATACAGCATGCTTGATCATCCAGGGATACCGTAGCTTTAGGGTGGAACACAACGGCCCCGATGTTATGATTATGACCTCGGAGTGTTCGGATTGCTTTCAGGTCTGGAACTGACCATAACTTGATTAATCCACTCCTGAAACAAGAAAAATATTTGAATACAGTTGTACGCTACACTGATGTGTGATAACCGCTGTATGGCTTATTACCATCAATAGCTGCAGTGGTTCTCACCAAGTAAAGTTTTTATGGTAAGATTTTTTTATTATTACCAATCTACGACCCTACCTTTAAAGAAAATTCATGTGAATTGTATGGTACTCAAAATAGTGTTGGTACCAAGATTTCACATGAACATTGCTCTCACTGCTGCTACAGAATTCTTGGAGGATGATTCCGTGTAGGCTTTTCTTTCCCTTCCCCACCTCAACCCACCCTCCCTCCTACCCCAAAGAGTGGAGTGGAGCGATAGACATCTTCCCCATACCCCTAAATTTAAACAAGCATGGATGTAGACTTACCACGATGCAGTTGCTAAGATTTGAGAATTTGGACTGAACTGGCAGTACGAGATGGGTCGTGTGTCGCCGATTTGACTCCCTATAGCTGTCAGGGACTGCAAAAAACCACAACCAAAGTGTAATAAATACCTATTTGGTATACTGTTTACTGAACATTGTTAGAAAGTTGCAAGACAGCCAAGTTGTTTACAGGTAAAACCTTACCACTGTAGATGAAATTTTCACAGGTTGTATATATTTTTCTGGTTAACAAGAGGGTGAGAAGTAGACTTTGTATTTTCCAAAACCAAAGAAATACTTCCCCATTAACGGATAGGCTCACCATTACTGAGACTGAAAATCAAAATGCTGACAGATTTGCAAAACTTACATGGTATAAAGATGGTCTATTAAACCGTTGCGGTACCCACTGCTAAAATTTAGGATTCGAACTGCCCCTAGATACTGGGCACTCTCGGTGGTCTAATTGGTAACACACGGCTTTAGAAATGCAAAGGTTGTGAGTTCGAATCCCCCCTGAGTATTATGCCTGTGATTTTTGGCACTCTCGGTGGTCTAGTTGGTAAGACACTGCTCAAGAAATGCTAAGGTTGTGGGTTCCAATCCCGCCTGAGTAATACGCCTGTGATTTTGTTCACAGAACTAAGGAAAATACCGAGTACAGTGCTAGTATACTAGAGGTTAGTTCTCCGTTTTCCTTTGACTCCAATAATAGATTGATCATAAACTTTCACGGGCTTATTATTTCATGTAAATGTTGGGTTACATAAAATGCAGTTACTTGTCAATTACCAATGTTGTCTGTACGCTTCAGTATCAACCCTGGATTGGTAAAATATTTGTATGGACTCACCCTAAGATGACGATGAAGCTCTTGAGTCTTGGCATTCCTCTTGGATTCTGGAATATTCTTATCGAGTCTGGATTCCTGTATCCTCTTTTCTGCCCTGGTGTGATAAAACAAGGTTTATATAAATAGAACCGGTTTGAGTTGAACAAAGTCAAATTTACCAGAGTGGGACTCAAACCTACAACCTCTGGATTAACGTGTCGTTGCTCTACCAACTGAGCTATCTAGCCCTATGTTGGCGGTCTCCCTATTTTGTCAGTATCTTTGTTCGGGGGTGCCAGTAAGAAGTCATACAACCATTAACTGCCATGTAGCCAGGGATCAACCCAAATTATGATACAACCTGGGAAGCGGCAGCCAGCCAAAGAAAAATTGACAAGAGTGGGACTCAAAAAGACCTCAGATATGACAAAATAGGGAGACCGCCAACATAGGAATCAAATGAACAGCCTCTTCCAATAATTAATGATGTGCCATCCCTTTATAATATGCTTCCACAAGACAATATTGTACCATAAGAGTACATGTGGATCTTAGCATACCTTGGTAATGAATACTCCGCAATCCATAGTCTAGCTTTCATCAGACTATCCGGTCCCTCGTGGTACCAGGTCTTTTGGTCCTCCTATTTGTGATAAAAAGTAAATTCATTATTCAAAAAAGACTTAGTTGGCTTTAGTGCTTTGCGGTCCATGTTTATGACTTTATATTTGCAATAATCAAACAGTCTTAAGATAAAGAAGAAATTTATATTTAATAAAAAATTAAAAAATCCAGCAACATAGATAACTGTTGCCAAAACAAATATTTAGGGGCGGATCAATCACCAATAAACTCAATTAACCTATGTATTTTAACTATGCTAAGCCACATTTAGGAGATACAAACAAATTGTAATAAGGACCTTGTAGTAGCACAACAACAAAACAGCACACAACAAAACAAACAAAAGCAAAATGTTTTACCTCTTTCTTTTTCTCTTTCGCAATTTCTTCAATTTGATGTCGGCTGAAATCATCGTCTCCAGCGACAGCAAGCAATTGACGCAACCTCTCCCTTCTGTCGGCCTTATCCTCTCCAAACAAGCCTGAAAAATTAAAAAAGAAAATCATTTTTAATGCAAAGGTCGTCCAACTTTCCCATAGGACCAGTGTAGTATCTTGCCTGCCAGAATACTCAAAGAATGTACAAGGTCACACTTATTGTGTAAACAAAGTTCACATGGTCTATACTAAGCTCAATACATTTATCAGTATGTCGAGGGGTAAAAAACAAATTACTCTCTTTATACCCGATGCAAAACTAACATCTTTAAATCGTTGCAGCACCAGCTGCTAACACATAGGCTTATAACTCCCTAGCCATGAAGGTTGTGGGTTTGAATCTCACACGATTGATTTGCCTCTGGATCTTTTCACAGAACTCTGGAAAGTACTAGCTAACATCTGGGATGGATTTCACAAAGAGTTAGGACTAGTCTTATTTCGAGTGAGGATGAGTTACTCATTCTTACATAGGACTAGCCATACATTTTTTGTATCTCCTAGGACTAGTCCTCCTAACTCTTTGTGAAATCAGCCCCTGATCTATTAAATGGAGTCTCTGAAAAAATGTATCTTGTACCGCATAGCCTCTATTGAAATTTCCTAAAGAAAACATTAAGAGACTCACATATTGGTGCCCCTCTTTGTCGTAGCTGAGCTTTAACTACTGCATCATCGGTAGAAACGGTGATCTGACGAAGCTGCATAAAATAATAATTAAAATGAGATTATTGATAATGGGCATTTATAATGCGCTGGTGTCCCATCTTAAGACGCTCCTGGCGCAGCCACACATTAGAAGAATGGAATGTGGCCGAGCGGTTAAGAGCACCGAATTCAAGCTCTGGTGTTTCTGATCAGCAGAGTGTGGGTTCGAATCCTAAGTCGTGACACTTGTGTCCTAAAGCAAGACACTTAGCCATTGCTTCGTCCTTCGGATGGGACATAAAGCTATTGGTCCCATGTGTTGTGTAACACATGTATAAGAACCCAGTGCACTTATCAAAAAGAGGAGGGGTTCGCCCCGGTTTCCTGGCTGTGGCTGCTGAATGCGCCGTAGCATCTTGAAAACCCTTACAAGTTGCTAAATAATTGGGTCTCAGAATTCATCACTGCAATAACCTATCTTTCTGAGAGTTTGTATGTGCTCATTGCCTTGAGTACCTTGTTTGGTAGATATGTGCACTATATAAGACTTCGATATAATTATTATTAATATTATGTTTATTCCCTGGTTTATGCAGTCCTCACTATGTGAATCTTGAGGGCAACACCATCAACTTTGAAGCAGTGTGCATTTTGCACAGTGCTTCAAGATCAAACTCTAGCCCTGAACCAAGGTTTGGAAAGTTTTTTTTTTTTTAGTTTAATCATTCATCTTTTGTCTCAGGAACTTTTCAAAGAGTCGTCAAACGTACCTTTTTTCTTCTTTCAAATTCAGCAAGAAGCTCCAGTCGCTGTTCGCTGACGTGATCCTCAAGGTCAAAGGTGTCACCTGAAGAAAAGTATATATAATAGTTGAGCAAAGAGAAGGAGCTACTACTGCTTTCTTGAAGAGTGTTCAAATGTTGACTTTAAGTCTGGTCGTTGGGTATCAAAATATACTAACATTAACAAGTAACACAAATGAGATAATCTTCTCTTGGTGCTTGGCTTGCTCAAATAAAAACAAATTCACATAATAAACTCTGTAGAAAGCTCTTTCTTAGATTCTGGTCAAGTAAACGTAAATTTTGAGCCCTGTTTTTTGTTTTCTCATTTGAGACTTACCAGCCGAGACGCTAATGTTGCCAGCTTCAGTTCCGGCCTGGAAGGATCCCTTCGAAGTCTCCTCTCTAAGCCTGTCCTCCAGGGTGCCATAATGAATTTTCTGCCTCTTAAAGACGGGGGGAGCCTCATCGTCAGACATTCTGAGAGCTTTAGTTATAACTTACCCTAGGAAAAATAGAAATGAAATCTGTTAATAACTTGCAACTTTCAAGTATAATTCTTAAATAAGTATAAATAAGGATGTGTAAGTTGGCTTGGCTTAGTGGTTTCATTTTCTTGTCTTTATTTGATTGGACAAAGTCATCATTTAGTAAGCCCTGTTATGTGTTATAGTAATTCCACAACTGTAAGGAATATAATGAGGTATGTTGGAGTAGTATAGGACTTTTTTAAATGGGAGAAATTTGCAATCAAACTACCACGCATTTTGCGTCTTTGAAAACTTAGCGTTTAAGACATGTATCGAAGGTGGGCTGTAATGGTGACAGTGATGAGACCAATGTTAAAAGCGGAGCCATTAACAGCTCAACAAGGTGGGCTAACGAAAAGGCATGCTAACCTTCCGGTGCTTACCGCACGAAAATAAATGACGTAACAATGCAAATCCACGGTAAACACGCAATATGGTTGCCCAATTTTTCTGCTAACCTGTGTCTCTGTGAAATACGCCAAGGCTTAAGCAATTTTTCTGCTACAGTAAGCACGCAAATTTGCTTTACAGCTTACCGTTAAGCAGCGCTATAAAATTGGGCCCAGATGGTTCACACACTCAGTGTTTTCAGTACACCGCTCAGATCAACAGCGCCCGCAGCGTGCTGGCTGTGTCGTTTGTACGATACGAGTACGACGTATATCAAAAATAGGAATGGAAACAGATGACCAAACAAAGTTATTTTTAACAATACATTGACCACACAAATATGACAATATGAAGAACATCAACATTCATATATAGGCCCATATACATTATAGCGTTGTACTCACACGATTACTTGAATATTTGTTCCTTCACCTGCGAGAAAAACTGAATGAAATGGGATTGAAAACTCAGAAACGTTTTGAAAACACTTTACTTGCATTCATGGAGAGCGCCATGTTTTACTTATAATCCTGTTTCAATCAAAATCTTTGCTTCTTTCATTTTGTTTTCAAAATGTTTATAAAATAAGTAAATAATTTTTATAAAATTTAAACGCAAACTTGATAAAACAATTATTGTTTTAATAATATGCTGCAAATGTTTGAAAATATTTATTATTAGAGGTTTCAAAATTAAAATGTTTTCGGGTAATGGTTTGTTCTCGTACTCACGATGATCGACCGCCACGGTTATTTGAACGATGCCAATCAAACGACGTGGGGACGTTGTAGCGCGCGCAGTGTAAAAACTACTGCTGTTTCATGTCAATACATACTGCATTGAAAGAGAGTACTGTCATCATCCATCCATGCACAAACCACATATAAAATTAGGAAGGAGGGAAAAGACACTACCGACCGGCTAAGCAACTGTTAAAGATTATATGCCTTTGGATAACATTGGTCCTAAATTCAATTCGGAGTTGGAAATCAAGGACACCTTAATCTTTTCAAAATGATCAGGAGGGGTCCAACACGAATCGCTCTCAAAATCGATGACATCTCGGAGTTCGACAATTTCAAGAAAGAACTCGAACAGCAAAGGAGAGAAAAACAACAGGGTTCGGGAGGAGACATGCAAGGGGTCGAAATTCAAAGTGACGTCACGTCCACTACTACACAGTGGGAAACCCAGGCTAGTCTACTCGGAACCACAAAGGACCTCGATGCCAAAGCCAGACAACAGAGGATTCAGCAGCGGATTGGTTTTGACCCACGACCTGCACCTTCGACCTCGAGTCGCATCGGGGAACTCCGTGGAGGGGAATGAACCATGTGGGCAGCAGGCATGCTGCACCTTTAACGTTTGAGTCATTACTCATTTGATGAAGACGAGTCAGAACACTTTTATGAAAGTCGAAAAACTGCGGTGGGAGATCTGCTATGGACTGACTGTAAAGACTGGACACAAAGATTCGTTTTGGCTATCCATTTCAGTCTGAACACTTCAACGAAAACAAATGAAAATACCACACGCCCCCCCCCCCCCACCCTCTCCCACCATCTCCACTATTATTGCAGTACTACCAGAAGGAATATCCCCAATCTGAATTGATGAAAATTTCTCGTCATCAGAGATTTCACAACAGTGCCCCATCAAAGATAGGTCGTCGCTTCATCACACAACTGCTGCAAAAACACTCTTAAAAATGAGCATAATTCAAAGTTAACATTCTTGATAGACGTCTTGAAGACTCCACTAAAAAATAAAGCTCTCCTTAGACTCCAGCATCATATTTGAAGTTGTGGAAACTTACAAGCTTCTTGTAATCTAAACTCTAGAGATCACCAAAAGGTGGAATGCCACCGACTCATCATTCTTCCAACTTTAATGTGAAGCTTGTTTTGCCATTTAATATGGACAGGCCTGATCAGTGATGTCTTAGAGGCATTGCATGCATGTAACTGCCTCCATTGGAGCCCCTTGAAATGCGTCGGTAGAAAATAAATCTTCCCTTGTAGATGTGCTCATTAATTCAAAGTGGTATTAGGAAAACTGCCTTTCACTTACAAGAACAAAGTGTCGGGCTTACATGAGGCTAAAAAGTGGTCTTCTTGCAGTTGGAACAATGGAGAACTAACCTACTCCATGCAGGCTTTGAACTTTGCTCTTGAAGGAGCAAAGCAATTTCCTCCTGTGAGGACACTTGCCATGACAAAAATGTAAATTTGTATTGGGACCTTGCAGAGGGCACCACAGCAAAAGTACAGGCACCAGGGCAACTGTTGTGGGTATCCATGCATATGTCACTAGTTGAGCCAAGATAAATTATTTGAACCAATGTGATCTTTGGTTGAATTGTTCTTCTGAATTCCCAGGAATGTACACGTACTTGTGAAATAGAAATAAAAGTTGTGGAATGTAGATAATTTTAATGGAAGAAGTTGCAAACATGTTTTCATGATATTCAGTGTCCGAATAGTTATGTGTTTGTGTTTGGCAGTTGTTTGTTTAACAACAATGTGCTGTTAGTTACAAAATAAATCAAAAGGAATAGAACATTTGAAGAATAAAGTTTGATTTTGATATTCACCACAGAAATGCTTCTTTTATTGTTGGCTTTCTATTGCAGCTCTATATGGAAACCTTAATTCGCTTGAATCTGGTGCAAGCATTCTCAGAACAATATCGATGTACCTTCAAAATGTGTGACCATGGTGTGACTTACCCTCCCCCCCCCCCCCCCCCCCACTTTCAAAAACATAATAATGGTGTAGGGCCTCATGTGCTTTGTCCCTTATTGTAGTGATACAATTGCAAAATGAAGTTTATTGGGTTTGAACATGGAGGAAGAAAATAGACCTCCATGGTTTGAATAAACACAATTTGTAATATTGCACAGTAGAAGTTAGCTCAAACTAGTGGTCAATCATTCAGGAACCTTCTAAACGACACCCCCACTCACCCCGCCCCAGCCCTACCCTCTGCTGCTAAAAGCTGCCATTCATAAAAAAATGAAATAAAACTCAAGAGGGCGCTGTTTGCCTGCAATAGTAACTCATCACAAAAGGTGACCGGAGACAAAGTGATTCCTGCGGTAAACCATCACACTTTTGAGACAGAATGCATTCCACTGCAGGTGAGATCTCCGTATCCACAAGTAGGGGAATACCCCGGGTAACATTTCCGTATTGTGCGTTTGCCTTTCCACCGTCAATAAAGACACAAACCCTTGTTGTTTTTAGTTTTGTTGGGCGCAAACTTCAATCCTCGCGCAAACTTCAGCCTCCGGTCAGTGCGCAAACTTCACGGCCCAATATAAATTTGTGCGCGCAGGTTTAAGCCTGCGCACCACTTATTCCACGCAAATTCTAGGCCTTGCGCAAAGTTTATGCTGTCAAAAACATTTTTTGACCGGTTTTCGGTGCATGGCATTCCCATTTAAGCATGGAGGTTTAATTAACTTTAAGCATGGAGGAATAATGCCGAACCACAAATCAAAAGTCACTCCTCGGGAATTTCCTGCACTTAATCTTCCAAATCATACTTTCTCCCAAAACTTGAAAAGAATCAATGAAATGAGGGTCTTTATTTTAAAGTTTTTTAAGACCAAAAGGCAAAACTTTTGTCAAAAGTCAAAATTTTGCGATGTCCAGGAACTGGGCAACAAGCAAGCATAAATTACGCGGAACCCATCAGGTCAATTTATTGAGGTCCATTTTAGGGAGGTTTGGTCACATTACCGGAAAAAAGCAACCAGTCCGTGCGATCCTTTGATTATAACTCAATCATTAGGCTATTAATGTGTTTAGTAAGCCCAAGTTACACTGGCCACATAAGTGGGGCTAATGACAAAAAATTGTCTATTATATAGTGAAACTTTGGACTGTTTTATGTCAAACTTTCATAGTTGAAGGAATTGGAAAGAGCATGCATTGCAATAATGCCATGATCATTAATCGTAAACACTACTTACTGTTTCAATGTCTTTCTTGCAGAAAACTAGCCAAAGATCTTCAATACCTGCTGCCTGGTGTCAAAGGTTCATCATGTGATAGCAACCATTAACAACCAAACATCCTTGTGCACTGAGGAAATACCACAATTCATGGTTTATGATCGCTGTATCTGCTATACTATTTAAAGTGGCAATCACAGGGTATGTGGTATGTCCACAAAACTAACAAATAAATGAAAAAACATAACAAACCTGTGAGGAATATTGTATCAAATCATGGATGGCCTGGAAGATGCTAAGAAGCGTTTCGGCTGTGGATTATGTACTGCAGCCTTCTCCAGCCTTGACAACCTCGATCATCACACTTGCCCATTCAAAGGAAAATGTCCTTTTACTTGTCTTGAGTGTGGTACAGCGTTTTCCAAGAAAAAACACTTGAAGAAACATTACGAGTTGTTGCATAAAAACTGTGACGATTCAGTCAGTTCAAAGTGGGCATACACAGAGAAGCACATCTATATGTGCGATCTATGCAGGCAAAGCTTCCAGCGAAAGGACAGGTGTCTCAGCCATTACTTAACACATATTAAGGAAAAGCAGTTCAAATGCACCAGTTGTGGAAACGATTTCATCCAAATTGGATTGTTACCCAAGTATGTGTCGCCCGGTTGCTCCAACCAATGTGGACACTGCGGTTATCTTCAAAGCAAAAGTTTCAACCCAGGCGATACGTTCATGGTCGACAAAGGGAAGTCAAACTCTAAAGCTCTAGATACTTTGATGGACCGATCGAGTAACCACATTGAAGGTGCTACTATCAGAAAACCACCGTTTATTTGCGAATCATGTGGAGAAGAATTCAACAAAGTCTCGGCTCTTGGGCATCACAAGAGTCAAGGCTGTCATCGTCATGAGGAACAAGAACTCTGTTCAAGTAAAAACACCTTTCCAGAATCTACTTTGAATGGACACCAAGATCCCTTTGGCATTAACAATCGTGCGGATGTAACTACAGTCGACTCGATTAGTGTTAAAACAGAACCTGAATTTGATGTTCTCAACGAGTTTGGTGAGAACAATGAAGAGAATGGGTTCATAGTTCCCAACAGTCATGAAAGTCAGGGTTTCAGTCGTGAAAACGGTGTTCCTTCATCGTCAAATTGTGGTGATTACCAAGACTCTCCCAGCGTTGATAGTTCTGTGGATTCCATCAATCAGGGTGTGCAACTCTTTAGAGAGCCTCTTCTTGCCAAAAGAGAAGCGGAACCCATCTTTGAAAACAACTTTAACCATAATGGCGATGAAAATGATCTCACACTCGGTATTCCTGACTGTCATCAACAATTTCATGGAAGTGGAATCATTTTACCAACACTTTCGATTCTTGAGAAGTGCCTACAGTCTCACAGTGTTAACAGTCCAGAGGACATTGTGAATCAAGAAAAGGAAGCTACAATTGAGCCCACTGTGACTATTGTCAAAAGAGAACCCGAGTCTGTAACTTCCACAAATTTTGATGATGAGAGAACAGAATATAATCTTGAACATAATATCGGCCAACTGAATGACACGTCATTAAGACAGTCTGTCTATATTTGTCGTCCTTGCGAGCAAGAATTTCATTCCGTTGAAGAACTTGAAGGGCACCGTAATCACTGCCGAAACCAGGCTGTTCCGCACGGTTTAAACAATTCTGAACAAAGTGCAATTTGGGAACATGAAGTTTTCAGTTTGGCTCACATGAAGGAAGTGGGACAGACTATCCCCACTAACAATGAGCCAAGAAACAAAGATTGTGAAGCAAATCAACTTGAAAACAAGCCTGAAAAAAGTCTTCACACTTGTTATAAATGTGGGAAACCTTTTGTAAGAGCGGCCAACCTGAAACACCATTTGGTCAGTAAAATATGCTTCAGTGACAGTGAATTCATGTGCCGTTTTTGTGGGAAACCTTTTAAGTATAAGAGTACCATGTTAATTCATGAAGCTCATGAAGAAAATAATGAACTTAAAAAGAGAAATGAATTTGCTTCAAAAACTAATGGTGCCTCACTAGAAAAGCCCAATATTCTTAAGGAGCCCGGACTACAAGACGGAGAGCAGCTTGATAAATCAGGCAAGAAAAGAAGCATCTGTCAAACATGTGGGAAGACATTCCTCCGAAAGTATGACCTAAAACTCCATGAACGAATTCACACCGGGGAAAAGCCGTATTCTTGCAAAGAGTGCGGTTTAGCGTTTAGCCGGAAAAAAGCTCTGAAAAATCATGCCAAGTGGCACGTGGCTGTCGATGGAGAAACACTGGGCAGCAATAATACCGAAAATACTGTCATACCTGATTGGATGGACTAGACACCCCTCCAGAATACTGATCCATAAGCTCCACCCACCATAGCAACAACATTCATAGCTTGCATTCCTGTTTTGTAAATCAGCGCATCCCTCTGAAGTTTCCTTTTTAAATGTGCTCACAATGTGTTTGAGGAAAGGGTTAAACGATTAGTTTTCAGCTTTTATGTCAAAACCCGATATTCAAAATCATTAATTTATAAGTTTTTTCCAGTAATTTATTGTGGTTCTGACGACTCTTTCTAAACTGTAAATAAATTGAAAAAGAAGAATCTCCAGTGATGTGTTAAATGAAAAATAATCAAAAAAATGTCTGTGTGTGAATTATGCAGTGTAAACTTTGCTGAATCAGTTAATCAAATGAGGGTGCTACGTGTATCATAAGGTTTTGAGGCATATTAAGGTATTTTATGTAGAAAGGTATAAGTAAAACAAAAAATTACAGACCCACACAGTAGGCCTATGCTATTTCTACCTACATGCTTAAAAAACGAACAGAAAAAGAAAAATCCCAAACCAAAAACAACAACACCAACAACAAGTTTTTAGATACTGTGATTTTTCTTTATGATGATTTATTCACAATATTTACATATAATCATCAGATTAACTTGGGTTAATTATGACGATAATTTCAATGTAAAACGATCAATGTTTTTGTGAAGCTTTATATAAATATATTTACAATAATATGCACTTATTAATCATCAATTTAACACGTGTGTATTAATATTCAGGGGTCGAAATTGCCACTAGCCCGCTAGCCCGGGACTACCAGATTTACAGCCGGGCTACTGATTTTTCCAGTTTGATAGCCCGACGGGCTAGTGGAAAAACAATGCAAAAAATCATCATTACAAACAACAAAGAACTGTGCTATGGTGTATTGTAAAGTTTAAGCCGTGACTCGAGACATAATGCGTCTTTCGGGCTACCAAAATCTCATCAGGGCTACTAAAAATCATTGGTTACTAGCCCTGCTGACTACCATGAAAATACACTTAATTTCGACCCCTGATAATATTGGAGTAGGGTTGCAGAGGCAAGGATTTCAGGTAGGGCCAAACTTGGTTCAAAGTTAGTTTGAAGTGTGACGTCGGATGTTCAGGCTACGAGCCTGTCATTAGCAGCAAATTGTCTGTGACACATAAAGGTTTCTATTGTTTGACCTCGAGTTTCCATTGTATAAATGAAGCCCAGACTCAATAACTTTCAGGCTGTTTGGAAAGTATGGACTTGAAGGGGAACAATATGGTTGCACAACGATACATATTTTTGTGTGAGTACTTTTGAAATAAAAAGTATACCCCCTCAATCCTTCAAGATAAGAAACACAAAACTTATTACAATATTAATACATCACAGGAAATACACATTTTTTTGTTCAAAGAATGAAGTTAAATACAGAGCTCGGACTAATTCGTTATGCCTTTTCAGTATAAGGTTGGACAATTCCCCCCCCCCCCGAAAAAAATAAAAAATTCTTAAATATACAGCTAGATGTTTCAGACCCTTTTTTAAATGGTTTATTGTTGAACAGAATTCCTACCAAATATATATACCCAGTCTGTATATACTGGACAGCAGAAAACATTATTATCATTGCTTGAGGTACTGTTTTTTATAAATATTATGTAGAACTTTTAATACATTGTGACTTAAATTTTTGCGAATCAGTGCAAAAACGGCTTATTTAGATTTTGCAAAAACTCTGTACATACAAGCTTTGAGATAAACATTTTGGCAGCTTTGAAACTCAAGGTAAACACAAACAATATTGGTCCTTTTGCTGAAAATGTTTACCTTCAACCCATGGGCTTTTCCAAAGCCAAGGCTTGGGCTTCATTTGCTCTGCACAGTGTACACTGTACCAATAACGTAATGTTTTCCACGAAAATTGTATTTTAACTTGTTTATAATGCACTTGTTCACCATTTTAATTGTAATTTTGATATGTGTACACTTCTGAATATTTCGCAACTATCGACTAAAAACTCAGGCCCCAAGCTTGAGGTTTTGAAAAACTAAAAACACTTCTGCCGTTGAAGTTGCGCGTCATGTCTGGCAGTTTGCTTTGTTATACCTCCACGATGCAACAAAGCGACTTTACAAATCAGAGTTCCCAACTATGACGTTTTGAGAATGAATACGTAATGGGGGCTTTTCGCAAATCTCTCAGAAAAGCGCTGGATAAGGGCATTCGAAATGATTGCTTTTTTTACACAATTGAAATCTATTTATAATCATATGACTCAAATTCCTTTTTCATTGAAAACATTTAAAGTGAAATTCACCAAAGTTCGGGACTTGACATTTTCGTTCAAGCAGGTCTTTAAATCCACTTGTGAAATAAAACCAGAGAACAAACAAAGCAATTAATGACTATAAAATTGCACGACGACTTCATGAGTTAGTCTCTCCGTCAAGCCTACACAGAGTTTGATGGGTGCACGCATTCACATTTCTTCTGGACCAACTGTTCCCACCTTCTGTACGGACAGTAAAAGAAAAACTTGATGCAATTTTTGAGGTATCCCTCGTCGAATGGATTCTCAGACTCGTCCAGATCTCGCAGGTACGTGATGCGATTGTGTGACATGAACTCCCATGTGGTCTGATTGGTTATCATCATGTAACTATGGCAACAGAGAAGACCAAACAGCGCCGACCCAGCCAGGGCGATGATGACGATGCAAACAAAGAAAAGTGCGTTGGCCTGGAGCCAATCATAAAGAGTGATTTTCCATCGGAAGGCGCCCCTGGGGAAAAATCGATAGTCGGGCTAGTTACATCCATCTGATTATGCTAATTAAGTTTAAGTTCATCTTTGACTAGAATACATCCATTACATATGGTTTCATTTATTCTGGTTGTGAAGCCAAGGGCTCATAATCGCACTGCCCATATCACACCCTGTGTGTTGTGTGTTCTAACTATGCTTACTACGCTTTTATAAGCTTTAAGCAAAATATACAGCATAGTCAATTCTTTGTCTGCGTGTCTGCGTCAAAGGCTGATTGCCACATTGCGCTGCTTGAAGTTTGTTATAACTTATAATGTGATGATTATTTCTGTATACACTTGTGCCACAACCCACAAACCACAACCAATCAGTTGAGCAGCTTAAAATTGTTGATCAACTCAATAAAAAAAATGGGTTCAAAAGAAAAATTGAAATGAAAAACACTCACCACGTAATCTGAAATGTCCACAACACCAGCGTGGTCTCAGTGAGAAGAAACAGCCAGAAGAATCGATGGTTACTCTCACCTACGCAGTTCTCAAGCCAAGGGCAGTGGTGGTCAAATTTCCTGACACAGCGGCTGCAATCTTCACAATGTTTGGACCGTATGGGTTGCTAAAATCAACAAAAAAAGGAGCCAACATCTTAAGAAAGTGCCATGTGTCTTTGGTAACAAATAATACCACAGTAGAAAAACTATTGTAGCATAAATACAATTAATTTTAGAGAGATCCCGCCATCCTAAGTATATGCAATCTACTATTTACTTAAATCCTTTATTTGTTTCTCTTATAAGACACTTTATCTTAAAACTAATAGACCTATCCATTAAGCTCCGCCCCATTGCATAATGACCAATCACAATGGTCCGACAAATAAAGTCGCTTGGGGCGCGCGAGTGACAGAGTTGTGCAGAAAGGCATTGAAGAGGCCCTCGTATTCGTGCTCACAGGTGCGTCGGGGGCAGAGCCTAATGGATCGGTCTTTTGGCAGATTCTTTCACAGCAAAATATGGTTATGTTTTAAGAGTAAAACTTTGGGTTGTACAAAGAAAAATTAACTAGAGCGAGACTTGAGCTTGCGACCTCCGGATTAATCTACACTAACTGAGGTATCTAGTCTTAAGTTGGCCCCCTATCTGTCAATACCAGGACAGATTATCGACCATAACTTACGAACAAAGAGCTTTTGAAAATTAGCAATATTGTCTAAGTGGTTAAACCTGGTTCATACTCCATGAGTATTACAAAAGCAAAGCAGATTTTCTTGCGCACAATTGGCAGACAGAACTTTCTCAATGTAGCGTCAAAAAAGATTAGCTTTGCATTTGCTTTCACCCGAGGTATTCTTTAGCTTTTGTAAATTAAACACAAAAACCAAAATGATACCCTATGAAACTTTCAGGAAGAGGGACGAATAGCGTTCATCTAATCATTACCTTCACTTCACAAAAGTCACATTTTCGAAGTTTAACAGCCTTTCGTCTCCGTGGCGATGACAACATCTGAACTGTCTCTTCATTTTTAAGATCTTCCTCTTCCTCTTGATCATGACTACTGTTCTCGTCTTCATCATCGGTACTGTCGTCTTTATTCCATTCTTGTGTCTACTCAAATAAAATAAAAAGCTTTGGTTACCGATGATTGTTGGAGCTTGTCCGAGAAACATTTAAAGGGAAGGTATACGTTTGGTAATCACTCTTGAAATAAAAGGCAGGCCTGGAATAAACAAGCAATATTTAGACTCGGATCAACACTGTAGCTTACCTTTGCTTGATCTACAGGCACATAGCCTGGGTCCATAAGGCTTGCTTGGAAGTACAGGCCACCAGATATTGTAAGGAGGGTTGCAAAGGCTAGAAGGTAAGGTATATTTCTCTGGAGAATGGCTTCTCTCAAGGCTACAAATTAAGAAGGGAAAAAACACAAAATTCTTGGACGTTAATGAAATTTTAAGATGCTCTCAAAGTTACACAAAAATGTGTTTTTGCTAAATTAGAAACCAGACATAAAACTTTTGATCAAAAATTCATGTGATGAATATTAATCTGATGAAGCGAACCATTTGATTGTTTTTTTGTTTGTTTTTTTTCAATTTCATCGGAGGGAGGCAGTCTGCTTACCTGTATCTTTGAAGACGATAACACAAAGTACTCCTACAGTGAGGATTATGTGGAAGGTCCGCACAAACATTCCAGTCGTCACCTTCCAAAACAGCTTCTTGGCCATGGTTCTAAGGTATCGACGCAACTGGATATACAAGGACATTCATCCAATGTCTACTATAGCGTTCGCATATTCTAAAAAAGAAAGTATCATAAAAGTACCTTCGTTTATTTGGAATGGAGATTATATGACCCAGTACAGCGTTGAACGTTACAAAAATAGAAACAAAATAAAATGAAAAAACTGATCCATTTTTGTTTAGGGAACCCGACAAAGTATAGTTTAAGAGCAAGTTCCTACAATGTGAACATAATTGCACACTCACAACTCAAAAATCATTGATTTCCCCCCCAAAAACATGTTTCTGTACTCAAGCAGTAGGGATATCTTGTAGTCCCATTCGATCGGTAATTCTGTCCCCCCATTTATAGGGAACTGTGTACAAATTTGTTCTGTCTGGTGATGAATCTTTTAAAATCAATATCATCCTGCTTCAGTTCAGCCCATATGTTGATTTTCAATATGGGGGACAAATCCCCGGACCGGAGAACAGATTATCACTGAATACAATTGCAATGGTGCTTGCTTGGGCCAAGGATACACTTCTACTTCTACTTCTACGTGATACTCGGCAACGTACGTAAGTCAGGATATAATTCAAGAAAGAAACTAAATGTGCATGCGCAGCGTGGGGCGCCTCTCCATACAGTGCCACTTAAATGAATTTACAAGGTGCAAGTAAAAAGGGGGTCCATAAATTATGGATTAAAAAGAGGTCCATAAAATTATGGATTACATGTGACAGCCACTACAACTTCCTTTTAAACACCTCGTATGTTGGTGAGGATAAGGTGCTTCCAGGAAGGGTGTTCCACCAGGCGACTGCATTGAGGAAAGAAGGAGTACCTATTTTTGTAGAGCTTGATACGGGAAACAAAGTGGATTGGCCCTATTTATTGGGCTAGGCTAGTGGCAGGAAAAGTTGTAATGGGTGTGTTCATTTAGCTTCCCTGGGCATGCTGGGTCGACCCCGGTCTGCCCCTGGTGCGTTCGAATAACTTTGACGTCTTTCCGAGGGCTCACCCGGTACCCGGGTCAACCCCCAGACAGAGTGCCCTGCTTGTGGAGTGGGTCATTTGGATGGGGGTTGGCTCCAGGGCCAGGTGCATGACTTCACTACGACTCTACGAGAGCAGTGCCAGTGAGTGGTTGTTCGTTTTAGCTCTTGTCTGCCGCATGTAGACCCAGGGAAGCTAATCGAATGCACCCAATAGTCTTATTGTATATTTATATTTTTATGCCAGTGTAAAGTCAGTGTAAAGTCAAATAAAACTCAAACTATTCTTGTTTTGTTATTTGATGAGGAACAAGAACGGCGCCCTCTGTTGTTAACAAAATAAAACGGTACTTACAAAAGTCAAAACAACAACTTTTTTAGGAAATTAAAATTGGTTTATGCCGAGTTTAATAATGTTAAAATACTTTATCGTTTGCAAAGGCACTTATGCCACATGCTTAACTCTAACTCACCACCGAACATGAACAAAATCTAGCCTCAAATATTCAACTCACCCCTTCTTTTAGCCACCGGTGAAACCTTCCTTCATGGGGAATCAAGTCTCCGTCCGTACGTCATATAGCTCGATGACATGGAATTACCGAACCCAGACTAAACCGTGCGAATTTGAAAGCTCTGTTAAGAGACAGGAACCAGACCAACATAAGTTTTTTTTTAAGTCTGGCACCATTCAATGGGCAACCTACAAAGTAATACATCTTAGTCTAGGTACCCTCTCACTTTGATCGATTGTTGGCTGGTATCCAAAGGAATCTTCCTAACTAAAAGCTGAATTGACGGGTACCAGTGGGAAGAGCCCCACCATTCATTGTGTACACGTGAGGTTGTGTACGTGTGTTTATGATCGGATGGGACGATATCTGTCATTCGATCAGTATTTTGCATAAAGTTAGACGACATGGGCAAAACTATTTTTGCCGAAGATGGCCTACAGGAGTACATCAGCTTACTTTATGGAGAACATCCGTGGCTGATTGGTCTTATTGTTGGACAAGTGAGTTATCAGTTAGCCCTTGTTTTTATTGACTTTAATTTAAAAAAAGGGTACTGTCCCACTTGGAGTTGGACAGGATGGATGGGAAATTAACATGGGGGTGAAGCATGATGATTCAAAAGAGGGCGCTATCACTTTACAGAAGATGTTGGGGAAAACTTTCCATATCATACCAGTTCACTCATTTTCACAAAAAAGATTAAAGCATTTTTAGCAAAATAAATACTATTTTACTTCATAATCATAATCATATTATTATGACGAATGACAAAGTGGTTGCAAGATACGGAGTTCTTTCCGCAATTTGTACACAGGTTGCCATGCATATGGACATGAAATGCATGGTAACGGTGGGATTATGCCCGAATCTCCGGGTCGGGGATCAACATAATCTTTCCTGCTTATTTATGATGAACCGAAACACTTGACTTAAAAGTGTAGGCTGAACCCTGCGGTATCGTAACCCTCCTCCTCCTGACGGGAGCAGAGTTATGTTATCGCAGCTAGCTAAGCCCCACCTTTGTGGTCATACAACTGAACTCTGCAAAGTGGGGCTACAACACAATCGGTGAAATATGAACTCGTGAATATTGTCCATTTTTTTACGTTATCAAGTACAGACTATTTTGCCGCTTCTGTATTTGTGCTGATTGTGAGGTTTTCAATTATATACCAAGTTATCCGATTTCCTCAGAAAAGTGGAAAAACAGTTGACCTTCAAGTTCCTATAAATATAACCAAAAGTATTAAACCAGAATGTCACTTAGTGTTTTACTGTTGTTTAAACATTATGTTGATTTCTGCATAATTACAGTGTACAAATCAGAAAGACTTTGCTGTATGCCTCGTCCCAAGCCCCAAGGAAGAAAGTGAAGATGAAGCAACTGAAAAACCATCAACTTTAGAAGACGTCAGTGAATATTGGATTGCCGAGCATGCTAGACAGGTAAGTGTAGTAGTTGTAGTTGTAGCTCAAGGAATGTTTTGTATACTTTCAATAATGGTGGGGCGAGATTTACTTTGTCATTCAATGGGGGGGGGGCACACCTACCAAGAGGGTAGGACACCCCCCCCCCCTCCCTGCAAACATTTTTCTCAGTCATCATTTTGAGCCTCAGTGAGCAAATAAAATTCAGTAATTTCTAGACTATTTTTTTTGGTTTCTACTCCAACATGTTTCGTTGACATTTATGAATAAAGTCGGTTTGTGTCATTGCTCGTCTTTCAGTCCAATGCACTTGACCGCTGTTGTCCAAAGACAAGAAACTAATCTGTTCAATATATGTGCTTATCATTCTCCCACTCTGTAGGTAACAAGAATGCTACCCGGGGGTTTGGGCGTGATGGGCGTATTTGCCATGGCCCCGCCCAATGCCATGAATGATGCCCAGCCCAAACTTAGGCAGGTTCTCTTTGCCGTTAACAAACTACTGAGGAAACGGCAGCTACTTCTGAATGTGAGGGACGAGGAAGTTGAAGAAGCAAGGGATTGGACGATTCTACAAATGTGCACCACTACTAGAAAGTATCCTTTTAAAGTAATTTTGTATCTATCCGTCATACATTGTACTGAGGGGTACCAGTCTAATGCAGACATCTTCCTTTCTAACACTGGTTCAATCAACAAGACAACAGTCAAGACTCCTGGGGACTAGACCAAACTTTGTCGGAGTGGTACATGGCTTCCAAAAGCTAAACATTTGTTCGCACTGCCCACACAGATGACTGTATATGACTGTGAATTTAATTTGCCCTGATACTATTATACAAATTTTAAAAGGAACTTTGGAAAGTTAAAAGGAACTTTGGAAAGTTGACATGTGTAAAATGTTATTTTGGTGAACATAGAAAAGTTGGCTGGTACGGGATTTGAACTACGACTTCAGAGTGTATGTGCTGGTGCTTCACCAATTGAGCTATCTAGCCTCATGTTTTCCTGTTTTCTATTTTTTTTTCAATAGTTTTAAATGGGCTGGTCCAGCTGGTTTGTGATTAGTTATGGGGAAACCCTGCAGGCTGACCCCATTATGTGTTTGGATGCTTTAGCTGTTTTAGACCAAAAACTGACTCTGAGGGACACACTGTGTGAACCTAAGAAGATTGGTCATTCAAAGAATTTCAAATGTTGATCACCTCACTTATTATGCCATCTGATAACTCAATCATCCCGTGAGTATATTTCCTCATCAGAAACTATTTCCCATCCTTAACAATTGACTTCAGATTAACTTGCCGTGTATTTGACATCTCTGATCCCAGGGTAAGTTTGTTTGTTTGTTTGTTTGTTTGTTTTTATTTCTATTCGTACAACAAATAATTACTAGTATACAAGGTGATAGACTAAACAATATAGACTTAACCAAGTAATGCACCCCATGCTGAATCCAAATTTGAATAAAAATGAATGAATTCGAGCATCTGTTCAAACTACAATGGACCTTCTGCAATTACCATTATCAAGTCGCCATTTAAGACTGATGGAGCTATGGAATGTTAAAACTTGTAGACTCTGCGCACAGGATTGACCAATGAACAACCTCTTTTGACCTCTAGACGGAGCACCCTACTCTTAGAGATAACTGTAAAATCTGTACTCAATTAGTTCTATTTTTTTTTTACTCTTGTTGGGCAGAGCACGGCCAGACCAGCTGATTGGAAGTTCCAGAGTTTTCTTTCTCGATGGCCGTATCTTCATTGTAGATTGCACGTCGACATCACTGTACCAGTTCAACACCAAGCTGTGGATTGTGGACAGTACAGCAAGCAAATCTCAGTAAGTCACAAAACTTCAACTACTAAAGAATTTATATTCAATTCAATTATGTTTGTTATCATGCCAGCATGAAACCCGTTACCTCAGTTTGCCTATTGATCCCCCAGCTTAACAGCAGTTAGAGGTTTAAGGCTTATAAACATAATGATAGACAAGATAGATAGATAAAATGGTTTATTAAAAAACTGTCCTCGCAGCACAAAGGCTGAATTACAACAATTTTACATAAATTTAAAATTTGAAATTAAATAGAAGGCAAATTGGTAATAAAAAATAAAAAATATGTGAAATAGTGAAGCCACTCACCTAAATTTACACATTGAAAATTGCACATTGAAATTGAATTACTTATACAACAAAACAACAGACAAGAACTGAGAAAATGAAGTGACCGCTAACGTTACAGCTAGATAGCTCAGTTGGTAGAGTGCCGACCCAGCGATCTGGAGGTCACAGATTCAAGTTCCGCCCTAGTCAATTTTCTTTTGTTCAACCCCAAATCATTTTAATGACTTTCATCATGTGAACAAACATTTATAACAATAGCCGAGTCACAACTGGCATCTGCAGCTGTGGCTATTGCACATGGCAGCCTATAGAGGGCACAAGTTCGAGTTCTGAGAAATGTTTTCTTTGTTCAACTGAAAGAGTTCTTTTTTTTGCTGTTATGAGTAAATTAGACAATTTTGTCTGAACTTGTTCATAATTCACAGGAGGGTTTGATGCCATTTGTGGAAACCATTGAGAGCTCTTTAGCTGTGGTCAACGGACAACTGAGAGATCCCAAAGATGGAATAGAGACGACTCTAAGCAAGGTCAGTGCAAGGGGTTAGTCTTCAAAGCCTGCAAAGAGGGCAGGCTTAGAGCTTAATCTTTGAGAGGACAGGGCCATTTTCATTTTGCGAAGGGTCAGGGTGCTTCCAGTGGGAATCTCAAGGTCTACAGAAAACTTGATGGGGCACAAAGGCCAAGATAAGGGGCCTCCGTAGCCTCGGTGCACTTCCAGGCCTGAGAGGGTGCTAAAGATGTTTGTTTTGTTAAACCACTCAACATTGTGTACATTTATGAGGTTAATAAATGAGGTAGTGAGAAGAAACTTTTACCACTTTTGTCCCCACAGCGTAAATCGGGAAAGAAGTCAGCAACTGCAGTTGTCTCAGATGGCATGAAATATTCCATTGAGCTCCTCGCACAAAATGTGAGTAAAATTATTAGAGTAAGTGGCTTTCTGAGGTTATTGGGAAATTTAATTTATGTTTTCAGGTTGAATTGCACACTTAAGGATTAAATTTGGAGACAAGTTTTTCTGGGAATCTTTTCATTTCTTCAGGTTAGACCGTGTACCAACAAGGTTAAGAACAGCTCGTGTACTGCGTGTATACAAGTCCACGGGGTGATGGAGAGCAGATCTTATGTACATAACAAGGCAACAGTGGCTGACGCAATACAGGTACATTAAATAAGTTGGTATGGACTGCCAAGGGGGCAGTTATGGACTGCCAAGGGGGCAGTTATTTTGAAATATTGACTGCTTATGAGGTCAATATTCAATATTTTACAATACAACAAGCATATCCCATGTTGTTGTGTTTACAAACCCATTATAATGTAGTGTTTACTTTCTCAATGCAACAATGAGGGCGCTGTTACGTTCTGCTTGTTACGCGCTCAGGCGGGCGCCATGTTTTTCATGGAGTTCAAAGATTAATAAAAGTTCATGTTTCTGTATATGCTCCGTTCTCAACGTGTTTATGTTCACAAACACCACACAAGTGTGCTGACTGAATCGGGCGAAAAAGATCCTGGGAGAAAAACTCTGCGAGGAGGCAGGGTTCGACCTTAACGCAGGTCCGTTGGCCAAATGCCAGTAGAAATCGCGGCGGACCAGCTGAAACACCTTGCCAACTGGTCCGGCTGACCAGTCAAAAATATCGGCAGCGGTACTACAGAACTATGACAATTTTAAAACTATTTTCAGGCTCGAATAAAATGTAAAAACATTCACTCAAGGTTTGGATAAAATATATAAAAAATTACTCGAAGTGCCGCTGAACGCTGGCAAACTTCCAACGATCACGCATACACAGCGCAAAATCCCATCATGCAGCGCAAAGGCTTATAGTCTTCGTATTAGTTCACGTGTGGCAGAAAGTGTAAGAAATACTGAACGCTAGAGGGCGTTTCAGAATATTCGATAGCGTGGGAATAGACGCCCTCTATTGGTGAAAGTACGCAATAGCTTACAAAACTAGCTTCAATCGCCTTGACAGAAGACCACAAAGCAAAACACATTCTGTCAGCAGCATGGTCGGTCAACGGAGCAGATTTCCGTGTGGGAATAAGAGTCTAGCGTGTTTACGAAAAACGAGCGAGACGGTGAGGCTTCATTCAACAAAAATTACCAAGTTAGGATACTCTGGATGAGCAAAAAGGAGTATTTAATTGTGTTTAGTAAAGTTCTTCCGTCCTGATTTTGGGTAATTTTGTTGTTATTTGGGGCTTGTTTTTTTTTTGCGGGCGATTGGTGGGCGATCTAGTTTATCCATGGTTTTATTGGTCACATATAATGCGCGGTTGTTTGGGGTTTTTTGCGGGTTGATTTCAAGAAAGACTTGGGTTCTAGAATGCAATCATGTGTTAAACAAAGGCGCAGTTGTTTTTGCTGCTTTTAAAAACGTTTTTTAAATGACAATTTTGTTCACAAAACAGACGCCGGCACCGACCATTCCATACACATAATTGAAAAAAATACCGTCAAACTCGTATGCTTCTTCATGGACTTTTTTGATGTCTACTTTTTGTTGGGGGTTTTTCTGGACGAAAGTGGGAAGATTTTGGGAACTTCGGTACGATGTATTATGTTTATGAATACTTATTAAAACTACAACAATAGGCAATGTTTATACATGATAAAATAACTTGAGCGATCGCACGTAACCCTCCCCCACAGTAGATTTGAAGGCAGTACATAAAAAGTTAATGATATTTTAACAGTCGGTTTTAAAGTGTTTTTTGGGGTGTTTTTATAGTAAAAACACTATTTTTTTTTTCTTCATAAAAAAGTTCTTCTTACTTAGGAATACTTTTATGATGAGTGCATTACAATAAACCGTGGACTAAAGAAAAAACTACCTAAATAAAGATCATTTTGCTCTGACAAATAATTTGACCTGTTTTTAAATTAATTTTAATAACGCTATTGTTATTACATTTTTAAAGAAAAAATACTCTCAAATTAATTATCCTTTACGAACACAATAACTTGGT
Organism: Asterias amurensis; assembly: GCF_032118995.1. Lineage (NCBI taxonomy): Eukaryota > Metazoa > Echinodermata > Asteroidea > Forcipulatida > Asteriidae > Asterias > Asterias amurensis. The sequence continues at coordinate 4,321,422 of NC_092662.1, read as the reverse complement.
ACACATAAATAAAGTATGGCTTCCAGTGCAGTTAAGTTGACGTTGCAAATCATGTTGAATTTTGAAATAGCGACGATCGAAAATCGAGCAGTTGGTATACAACAGAATACTATTAGTTTAAAAAAAAAAAGCATAAAAAATTGACGGACCAGTCAAAAACCTGGCGGACCAGTGAAAGATCAAGCCAACTGGTCCTGCTGGCCAGTTGAAAAAAAAGTTAAGGGCAACCCCTGGGAGGCCATTAATTCATTGTTTGCATTTATTCCAGAGGTCATTATTTGGTTAGTAGGCAGTTTGCAGCCACTAACTCTAATTTTCTTTAAAAACTTTAGGCTGTGAAAGAAGACGTCATCCGTAGCTTACAAGCAAGACTAGAGCTGCTATCGGATGAGCTGAGACAAAGCAGTTCGGAAGAAGAAGTTAAAGAAGTAGAAACTGGTAAGAAGGAAGTGTGTATTGTTTTCATTGTCTCTTCTAAACATTTCCTCTGGAAAAATCTTTTGAAATCCTTTGAAAATTCCTTTCAATGAAAGGCTTTTTTTTCAGTGTCCCAGATTGTGTATTTGTGATGTTTCAGGAAAACAATAGCGTATTAAAATTGCATCTCGGAGTTAAACATAAAACGCTAAGGATGCTGTGAAACTGTTGCCTGTAAACATACAATTGGCTACCGTATTTCCCTACATGTGGCCTGTTGACATGATCACAACCAACATGCACAGAAACTTGAACTCCAGTTTATAAGGAAAGCCCGCTGTTTTTCCGTTGCACAAGAGTTCTGCATGTTGTTGTGATTAGGGGTCTAGTTCAGCCTTGTGTTGTTAGGCGATCTTCCATTTTAAAAAAAATAGAACAAATGTTGACGTCTAAATTGAACTGGTCAACTTGCCACTTGCTATCACTACTCCCGTGCAAATCATTTTCCAAAGTCAACCTTACTATTCCTGTCAATCTTGTTTTAACACAGATCCACCGGCTACCATAGCCACACCCAAACGAGTCTTCGCCAAGTTGCCCACTACTCACATCAGCGTGTGCGACTACGCCTTCCGGGATGAGGTTGCTCAAGACTCGCTAGATCGGATAAACGAACTACTCAATCTTCAGATCACTGAGGAAGAACTGGAACTCGACGCTGAGAAAGTCCCAGGTAACAAGAATTACAAGATTCTTTATTTTGAGGGGTAGGCCAGAATTCCATAGTATGTCCGTTTTGTTGAACACATAGTGCGCAATGCATAATAATAATAATAAGACATGAAAGTACATTTTGACGTTGGGATAAATTAAGTCAACACAAATCAGCAAGAAATTTGTTTGTCATGTGAGAAAGACTTCAAAAAAACCCATATTATACAGAATTGCTAACACTTAAAAAAAACCTGAGCACTTTTGGTTCCAAAGGCTAAACAAAGTGGCAACTGAAAGAGTTAACTGATAAATAAAAGAAGCGTTATAATAATAATAATAATAATATATCAAAGTCTTATAAAGCGCACGTATCTACCAGCCTGTTTACAAATACCAGTTTTGTGTAAATTTCAACAATACAAATTTGTATCTATTTTCTGAAGATGATGGTGACATGGAAGCTTCAGAGAAAAGTTCTTTCTCGCCGCCAGGAGCAGAGAGGGAGGAAGGTCAAGAGGTCAAACGAAGACCTGTTCAATACCTAGGTAAGTGAAAGTACCTAGATGAAGTGGTTTAAGTAACAATGTCGTTTGGTGTGTCATGGCCTAGCGGTTATGAGCCCCGTATTCAAACTCTGGTGTTTCTGATCAGCAGAGTGTGGGTTCGAGTCCCAATCATAGCACATGTGTCCTTAAGCAAGACACTTAACCATGATGCTTTGTCATTCGGATGGGACGTAAAGCCGTTGGTCCTGTATGTTGTGTAAAGCATGTTAAAGAACCCAGTGCACTTACTGAAAAATAGAAGGGGTTCGTTCCGTTGTACCTGGTTTAATTGGCAGGAACGTGCTACAGCTCCTTGTAAACCATTACATGGTTCTGTAAAAGAATAGGTCTCAATCTTCAAAACCTAGCTCCAGATACCTTGTAGGAAAAAATACTGAGCGCTTTGATAAAGTGCTAGATAAGAACCTAGTATTATTATTCAAGACTCTGCTATGGTCAAAATGATTGCCATTAAACTTTTTTCCCAGTAACTTCTTACCACACAATACATGTATGTGTAACATTTTGAAAGTTGTGAACAAGATTATATACTTAGTTATCTTACCAAGTGGATTGTAAAAACAATGGTTGCTTTTGTTGATGTTGTTGTAGGTGCAGCAATTGGGGCAGCAGGTGCTCTTCTGGCAGCTGGAGTTTCATATCTTCTCATAAAACAAGAATGAACCAATCACAAGATGACACACAGACTTACAGCCAATCAGGGAGCTGCTTCTTTCCATCTCAGCAAGTCAGAAGGATCGGTTTGTAAGCTAAGATGTGATTGGTCTGTAATTTCAAGTAAGAGGAGTAAAAGTTGGTGCAGAGATTTTAAAATAGACATTTCCTTTACACATAAAGGTGCTTGCCACACATTAATATCGCTTAGCAGATTAACATGTAATCAAATGCTGTATGATTGCATCTGATTTCTATGGTTAGTAAAGAAGTTTTAATTATTTGCTTAAAAAAGCTCAATTCCTCTTATAAGACACTGATAAATGTTCCTGTTTTTTTTGCCTTGGTGGCAGTGGACTAATAATCATAACTGTATATATAAAGCGCCAATTGCCAAAGAATACAAGGCTCTGAAGAAAAGAGTAAAACAACACAGTACAAAGACACTGTCGACCAGCTACAGACTAGAGGGAAAATTTACAGACTAGTGGACTAACCAGATAAATCTCAGAAATATATGCATGCACAGAACTTTGTAAACAATAAGGATCCTGGCTCTTCTGCTGCCACCTAGTGTCTCTAATTTGCCAGGTAAAATGATTTCCAGACAGAAATTTTGAAATCCACCAAATTCCACTGCCACATTGAAATGCACTTGGCAACTTCTTGGTGTGACAACTTGAGACTTGAACATTCTTATTTTCTCTTTTTGTCTTGTCACTCAATTTTCATTTCAAAAAAAGATAATCAATTAATCAATCAACATTTATTTTCATACAAACATATCAACAACTTGATTTTACAAAACTGAAATTGTATGGAGGCATGACCCATTAAGGCAAAAGCTTGTAGGCTGTGATTCATGTACAAAACAAAGAGGCTCAAAGACGCTCCGTTTATTACTCCCAGAGTAAAAAAACAGATTAGTTACTCAAACGTGCTACATGTTAAGTATTACTACTATGGTTTTAAACCAGCTATAACTATCGTTTTAAACAGATGATTGTATGAAATATCATGAATAAAATATTAAAGAAACGCTGAAGACAACAATTACTTATACTTTTAACTCTTGTCATTATTTTTGTTTACTCAAATGCATTGGACACTATTGGTATTTGTCAAAGACCAGTCTTCTCACCTGGTGTATTTCAACATATGCATAAAATCACAAAGTTTTATATGCTATCAACAGCTCCATTGCTCGATACCAAGTAAGTTTTTATGCTAACAATTATTTGAGTAATTGTCAATGGTGTCCAGTGCCTTTAAACCGCAAATATTGCTGAACAATTGAAGAAAAAATGCTCAGATACGAGTCACAGAACAGATGCTACATGTTCCATTATAATTTCGGCTGATAACTTGATTCTGGTGAACACAATTTTGTTGCTCAGATGTGTGAAATTGAGCCCTGTCATTTCAGTATGGCATATATCATGTCACAGAGCAGCTACCCTAGTAACAATGCCTCAAATCCTACAATGGTATTTTAATCAGGCAGACTTGACCTGTATTTGGGGCCTTGGGGAATGGTTTAATTAGTGTGGCATCAATTTTAAACAAAGCAGGTTTATAATAACCAGTTATTTGTATGACACTCGGGGTGGGGGTATTCATTACGTTTCTATGAAGTATATAATATGTTGACTGTAGAGTACAAGGTCCATGCTGTTTAATAGACGAATCTGTGAATAACCGTTTACCTTCATTCATCACAAGTGAAGTGATAATTATACAAGCTAAACGTCATACACGAACCTTTCTACCATCTGTCAGTTTGTTTAGACTCTAATTTGATGAAGTACAATGTCACAACTTTGGGAATGGTTTTGATAGAAGATGTTAAATTTGCACCAATGTAAACTCAGTACTTTCCCGAATTCTGTGGAAAAACAATCACAGGCATATTATTCGGGTGGTATTCGAACACGCGACATTTGCATCTAGAGCAGTGGACCAACTACCCGATTTAAAACTTGTACAAACGAAAGCTGGAGTAAAGACAGCCCCCAACGGAGCCGTCCATTTCTCCCCGTATTTTGAGAAAATTTCACAAAAAATCCTACTACCTACTACATATAATGTTTATTCTTCTAAACCTCTGAACGGTTTTACGCTATTTATCAACTTCTCAAATAGAATGCTTGTGTACGAACGAAAGGAGTCTGTGATATAGGGCTATGAGTAAAGATACATGTAAATCTATGATAATTCTTGTCACAGCCTTCAGCACCTGGGGTGGATTTCACAATGGTAGTCCTAACTTAGGGCTAGTCCTAGGCAATGCTAAGAGATAGGACCAGTCCTAAGTTAGGATGAGTTACTGGTCCTAACTTAGGACCAGTCTAATCTCTTAGCATTGCTTAGGACTAGTCCTAAGTTAGGACTACCTTTTTGAAATAGACCCCAGGACAAGGTGATACCGACCAACCTGGGTCTGGAAATATTCCCAACGATCCAATTAGAGCCAACGAGAAAAGAGAAGACTATGAAGAATGTTTTGGTTTTAGATGTTGGAGGAAAACCCTATAAGATATTCAGGGAAACCCCACGCAGTCAAAAGTAGGGACAGAGAACCAAACCTAGTGCCTTTTCGATGGGATTTGAACCGGGGTCCCGGAGGTGGAAGGCGTGGCAAGACACCAAGTTAAACCAACCTGGCCCTAGTGAATGCATGAGCAATAAATGGTATGATAGTACTTTATTAACGAAACCTGAAATGAAAACGACATGGCTTACCTTTCATTCTTGGATTTCCTACGTCAGCCCGCTCACAAACCGAAGCGCTACTTTCGGAAATAATCAACCCCGTGGGTTTTCTTAACGAGAGTATCAACCAACTTATCACCAGCATGCAGCAGAAGTACCCTCCTTGGTGGTGTGACGGGCTTTGACTGGTACCTGTTCATCTGTGTATAGCATTATACCACTGGCGCTCGACATGAGGCATGGTGGTACCCGGTACCCCCCCCCCCCTCTCCCAACCCCACCACACACTACACTGGGTGCGTTCGTTTAACTTCCCTGGGTCGACCGCGGTGTGTGGCGTGTTTTTTTTCCAGGACAAACGTTTGCAGATAATTACGCCAAACACCGGGGCCGACCCAGGGAAGCTAAACGAACTCACCCATAGTTTTCATTGTGTGCGTGGAATCTCCGGAATTCTTTAGATGACTTTAGTAAGTGGTTACCTCTGTACAAGAAGAAAATAGCCCGTTCTGAATTAGCCCTGGCGGCCTTACACTTTCGTATTATGTGTACAGAGGAAGAGTCCTATGTAGGGCTAGTTCTGAATCTGAATTATATATTCATCGAAGCATCCCAAATGGAAACATCACACCAACTTTTTTTTTATAGAGAAGTCATTTCAGTTTGATTCGTGGTAGGGAACTTCGATATGGAAAACCCACGCAGTCAGGCAGTGACGGCGAAACCCAATCCACATACAAGGCTCCGGTCCAGGAATCGAACTGGGGTCTCAATGGACCGATCCGGCCTTTCAATCAAACTGTGCGCGTTCACCCATTTGACCAATCACAGCAATGATTGTGGTCGGACAAACTCGATCTTGCGTGCGCGTATATTTGGCACGCGCGGCAGAATCGTGCAGAATGTCATTGGGACTGCTCGTACACGTGTCTTGCTCACGTGCGCGGTGGGTGGAGCTTAGTGGAAAGCCGGAACGGTCCATAGAGGTGAAATGCACTGAGGCAACCTGACTGCCCCAAGTATAGGAGCGTTGAGGGTTGTCACAGGGACACAAATTTGACCCCCTCTATTAAAAAAAAATGCAATTATATTTGCTTTTGGTTTTGTTGTTGATTTGTCTGTTTTGCTTGACCACTTTTATTCGAATTCTTTTAACAATAAGCATAATAGACCTTTAACTGTTGTGCAATATTTAAGTATCTATTTTTTTAAACAAAAGTCTAAACACTGAGCAAATCAATCTGATATTCATAATGAGCGGTAGTTTTTGAGTTCAATTAAAGCGAAGGTCCCCTTCCTATCATCTGCCGTAATTTATTTAAGAACTCAATTATAGGCTATGATTAATTACCATGGCTACCGACAGAAGGCTCTGATATAGTCTCTTGGCGATACACGCAAACGTGGTAAATGAAGGGTAAAGTAAAATTAATGATAAAGTTTACTGTGTATATATTACAGGGGGTTATATTCAACAGGAGGCCCTATTGGTTTAAACGTTTTAAAATATCCAAACAAACTGCCTAAAAATCATTGAAGGCCCTCCTTACAAAAAACACATCATAAAAACGTTCAGTTTAATTTTTGCTTAAAAATGCTGGTAAAAGACGCATTCAAATTGATCTGACAGCAGTGATTTCGTTTGCAAATAAATACATTGATACTACTTTATTAACTAAAGTTGCCATGGTTTTAAACCAGATACAAAAAAATATGATAAACAAAAGATGATTCATGAATTTTTTGAACAAGTTATGATAATCAAAGTTATTTTTCAGAATAAAATACAGATATTTCCATCTACTTATGTACATATAGCCTTTAACATGATTGAAATTGTATGTTTGGCAAAAAGAGCAACATATTTATAGACAATTTAAAAATTGAAGTGAGGTTTATATGAGGTTGATGTAGAAAGTACTCTTTACTCACAGGCGGAAGGGGTTGTGTTTGTTCATTACCCCCCCCCCCCCTCCCTCCTCCCCCTCGACTAAGCACTTCCCGGCCCTGTCATTTAGATTGGATACTATAATGAGCGTCTCCGGGTCCCTTAATTACCCAGTTAGATCAGTGCACCATTAATGGATATAGGCTTGCTACCCAGTCGAATCAGCATTTGTAATTAGTGACAGACCAATTCTATTATATGGTGCAGATTTCAATGGAAAGGATTCATGTCAATTTTAAATTATCTGGATTCATCACAATTAAATGAAGTGATCAGTATAAGAGGCCATCCATCGTTGTTCTATATCTTCCAGTTGGTTAGAGCATAAATGCTAATGATTAAAAGTACTGAACACGGTTGGCAATTACTCAAAAATACGCATAAAACCGTAGGCCCTATACTCGGAATAATGTTTGACAAGATTTGGCAAAAGAACTTGGAGGGTCTATTTACAACCATGCTTTACAAGTTATTTAGCAAGGGACCCTTGCTAAATTGCTCTCATGTGAAAGGGGCTAAGAACAATTTAGCAAGGAACCCTCTGCTAAATTGCTCTCATGTGAAAGGGGCTAAGAACAATTTAGCAAGGAACCCTCTGCTAAATTGCTCTCGTGTGAAAGGGGCTAAGAACAATTTAGCAAGGAACACTCTGCTAAATCGCTCTCGTGTGAAAGGGGCTCGGTGATAAAGACCACGACCAAGGTGGGGAGACCGTCACTAAGTGAACCGTTCACACTTCCCGGTGTCGTAAGCTACCTCAACAATCAGTGGGATCAAGAACACGGCGTATGCAATCCAAAACAGGAAAAATGAGATTCGGTCGACATAAACAGCTATCTGCTTCCAATTACGATGTACCTTATTCTGTAAAGACAAAGAAACATATCCTTAACAAGTGAACCAAAATATGCAGAATATTAAGCTGTATAATTTTTTTACAATATTGCAGAATATTAACATCTTTAAGGCTGATCCATAGTTAGGAAGAGTAACTCGTAATACTAGTATTAACTCTAATTATCAAACATGAGAATTATTATATAATGAGTGGAAATATGACTCACCGCTGACTGTAACGTATAACGAGTTACCTCGTCATCCTGCGACTTGGGCACGTCGCCATTCCTTTGTAAAGTCTCCTCTGATGTGACGTGTCGGTCTTTCGCCGCATCGTGATCGTCGGTTTTATTACGCAGGATGAGGGTGAATGCCGACACCATTAAAGAAACACCCGTCAGCGTAAAGTTACACAACTCGTATCGTACCAGAATAGATGGTTTGCTGTTGCCCGCATCGGCCAAATCATCCTCCAGGACCAACTGGAAGATGACGAATCCGAAGAAGACCGAGACGCCGAACGAGAGCTTCTCGCCACATTCCGGGGGCAGCCAGAAGACAATTGATGCCAACACTGTCAGGATTGTGGTGGGTGCCATGATCGTGTACATATAGTACTTCGGCACCCTGTGCAAGCAAAGAGCTAACACAATCTGGGAGCTCCGTTGACACTGAACCTCACCATCTAAGGCACTGTGGTGTTTGATGCACTCGACCGAGTACCACTCTGTTGGCAAGACACTCTCAAGCTGCCAGTTCGCGATCGAGCCGATGTTTTCTGGGCTCTGAACATATTGTGACGCAGTCAGAGCGATGACGTCACTGGGGGCGCCTCTCGTACCGAGGACAAGGAGACAATCTTGGGTATCAAACGGGAATAGCTCCTGCTTGAGAAAGCATTGCGTGTCATGGGTTTGTTGGGAATTTACAAACAGTTCACCTTCACTCGTTACCAGAACCTCCGTATCGCTTGGGATTAATGTTTTCCCATCGATTCTGAAAGAGTTATAGACAAACACATGCGTCTCTATAAAATCGTTTATATATAAACATCAGTGACGGATGCAAGGCCCACCTTTATTTTGTTTCCCGTCATAAGCGATTTTATCCTTGGTAGTAGTAACAGTTTCATGAAATGGGGGACTTTTTGGACGCTAGGTGGCAGCAGTCTTATCAGGGTAACCTATTGTTCTTGTGCGCTTTCTCAGATATTTCATTGGATAACCATGCAGTGACGTAATAAGGTTTCCATATTGGGTGCGTTCGTTTAGCTTCCCTGGGTCATCCCCGGTCTGCCCCGGTGCGTTCGAATAGCTTTTTACGTCATCCCAGGGGCTCACCCAGGTCAGCCCCAAGTGCCCTGTTTGTGGAGTGGGTCACTTGGGGGCTGGCCCCAGGTAAACGACGTCACTCTACGAGAGCGGTGAGTGGTCGTTCGTTTAGCTCTTGTCAGGGGCTCACCCGAGTGAGCACCGCGGGGTAGACCCAGGGAAGCTAAACGAACGCACCCATAGTGTCTTGATTGGTTCAGGAGGTGGTTTGGTCCGAGGTGACATTTGGCACCTGCACTCTCGGTCATCTGCACATGAATGTAGGTGGAGGTGAAGATGGGCGGGTATTGACCTAGGCTAGAGGCAACTCTCTGGCGTAATTCACGAGGCACAAAGAGCAAGTTCGAGTGCGCACATTTAGTCCACCAGTGGTCGACCACAGACCACATGCGCAGTGACGTACTCACCCGAACGACTCGTTTGCTAGTCTAGTCAACCTTCAACCTTTTCGCCAAAGTGTCACTGGTTCCCCTCTGCGCTTAACACATGTTAGAATGGAACATGATGTTGGGACTAGTGAAGAAACCATGGGCTCGAGGCTGGTTCCAAATGGTCTACCAGCCTGGGTTCGAGTCAAAATGGTCAACCTTTATTTAACCATTGTGCACACCCGAACTTGCTCAAAGTGTGCCGTCACATGTTCAGGCGAATTGGGCCCTTGCTTAAAAAAATAAATAAAAAATAACTTACGCATTCAGTATTAAGACGTTTGGATACCACACCCTATTAGCTTGAACGACAATGGACTCCATCCCACTGTACTCGCTTGTGTTCCAGCTAAGACGTTTATCTTCCCAACCCTAAAAAACAATAATCAAACATATCAAACTTGATAACAACTTCATTAAGCTGAAAGTATAGTTTTAACATATCAAGTATACGAGGATGCATAAAGAGGCATACCATGTTAGATAAAGTTACGGCCGTTAATAGTTGAGTCTTCGAATCCTGCAAAAGATACAGAGACAATGACAACAGTTAATTTACATGTACGGGGTTGGGGTGTCTCACATGAAATTACATAATATTGTTAATTCAAATCTTACACAGTTTGCAATAGACACACGATGCACCAATTAATGGAAGAAAGAAAAAGTTCCCACACAATCTTGATGTTCATCAACTTAGCGAGGACAGAATCACCAAAGACTATAGGATCAGAACTGAAAAGATCTCCCACCCTTTCCGAGTCGTGTAAGAAACTTACGAGTCCGACGATTTTAAACACAACCATTTCCACTGTCACATTGACGGCATCTGTGATATTCTTGACCGGGCGCGTTGCCACGTCGTACCGAGCGGGGTCGAGCTTCTCCGAGATCCATCGCTGCTCTTCGTTCCATGGTGAGGAGACGCCGGCCTTTGAGATTACGGCAAATACTCCAAGACTCAAAAGCGTCAAGATTGCTCTCATTATCATTCTGAAACAATTTGAGAGTGAATTTTTAGCTGTTGAAATTAGTATAATATAGAGTTCTGAAACTGTTTCGTTAAATACTATTCACTACTCTCACTGTGTCAAGGCTATAGAAGAGTTTGCGGAACACCATGTAATAGGCTCATCACTGCTCTCACTGTCAAGGCTGAGTGATCTTTCATCATGTGACTTATGTTATTAATGGCGTCTCTAATCTGCCTTTGCTTTTCAATCAATGAACGAACAGCAGCAGCTCTACTAAAAGGCCCCATCAATTCACATTAACATGAACTCTCTGCTTGACCATTAAGCAGCCCGGATACGAGTTATGGATGGAGTTACTTCGTCCTTGTAAACATTCCATAATACTAATTAATTTGATAAACGCGTACATTGATATATCACGCACTATGTCAACTCTGATCTTGAGGCATTTGTATAAACGGGAGTCGAAAACAGCACGCTTCCATTAATAATTTACTAGCTTTCTTTTGTTCTTTCTCAAAATCTAATGGGCGAAACGTTTCACTCTCTTTATATTCTAAGAACTCTAAAGCCTAGTTCACACTTGTGGATACGAATGATTGCAAAGAGGACAATAAAATGTAGTACTTTAAAGCCATTGGACATTTTCGGAACAGAAAACACATTAAAAGTTCACAGAATTACAAATAACTTACAGGGTTTACAGAAGGTAATGGTGAAAGACTTCTGTTGAAATATTATTTCATGAAATGCTTTACTTTTTGGGAAAACATTAAAACAATATCAATTCTCAATATCGATAATTACGGATATATTTTAAACACATGTCATGACACGGCGAAACGTGCAAGAAACAAGGGTGGGTTATTCCGTTATTTTTTTCCCGACTCCGATGACCGATTGAGTCTAAATTTTCACAGGTTTGTTATTTTATATATTAGTTGTGATACACGAAGTGTGGGCCTTGGACAATACTGTTTACCGAAAGTGACTAATGGCTTTATGACTGACTAATAATAAATTTTTATCTTCAAGTACGCGCTAATCCGCCAATCAGATTGGCAGAATGGAGTGGTGATAAAACCCTTTATCTTCAAGTACGCGCTAATCCTCCAATCAGATTGGCAGAATGGAGTGGTGATAAAAACCTATATTGCACGGCTAATATCACTACCATGCGTCTTGTGTGTTCTATGTCACGCGCCAAGTTTGCTTGAAGATAAATACGTTATCACACGCGCGCTCGTGGCAATACGGAAAATATAGCGCGTCTGCGTCCCATATCCAACTCGGCCTTCGGCCTCGTTGGATATGGGACGCAGAAGCGCTATATTTTTCCGTATTCCACTCGCGCTTGTGTGATAACTTATAATATCTAAATACTTATTATCCATATAATATATACGTATTACTAGTTAGTCTCCAAAGTGCTACATGTTATTATTTTGTGCAATAACCTGAAAAAAAAAACCCGGCAAAAACACTACACATTTAAGTGCTTTCAGATGCCTGAAACATGCCTCAGGCTTACAGTCCTTTTCAAGTAGTCTTGTGAAAAAATACCTCTTTCCCAATAATGATCTATACAACAGAATAAGACCAGAATATATATAGCCTTGATCAAGGCGCTACAGCCAGCCGCGATCTGCAAAATCCCAGTCCCCATCACTGAATTCCGCCAGCGCACCCCCATACATAACATAGTGCATATAATACGTGTACAGCGTACACTGTATGTACACATACGTACTGTACATGTACATGTACCATCTGTATACACTTACGGTACATGGGTACTTCCCAGCCACGTGTATGAGGTTGAAAATACAAAGACACGACCGTTCTCACGACTACGCTATACTGTTCTCGCTGTACAATGTATGGTAATGTACAAATGCACTGCATGCGTGTGCCGCGAACCGGGCCTGGGAACAGTACGTCAACAGCCTTGATCAAGGCAAAAATATATAACACAAGCAAGAGGTGTTTCATTACAAATTAGAATGCCTAATTATGTTACACTTCAAATCTAACCAAAGGTGCTAGCAAAACCGCAATAACCAGCTGTACGGATACGCAGTCAAGTATGAAACTGTGACCCTTTTGGGGTTTGTTTTACTTTGACATAATATCACTCCCCATAAACTTCAGTGTGTAAATGAAACCTGTGAAGTCATGCATACATAATGTACAACATTAGTATTTGTTTTTGCTGGTGGTCAGTCGAACTTCAAGAGTCCTCAACAGATTCACGTTTATATTTTGCAGCTTTGTCTAAACAATTATTGTTCGTGAAGCGTTTAAAGGCAGTGGACAATATTGGTAATTACTCAAAATAATTATCAGCATCAAACCTCATTTGGTATTGAGTAATGGGAGAGGTTGATAGTATAAAACATTAATGTGAGAAACGGCTCCCTCTGAAGTGACATAGTTTTCGAGAAAGAAGTAATTTTCCACGAATTTGATTTCGAGACCTCAAGTTTAGAATTTGAGGTCTCGAAATCAAGCATCTGAAAACACACAACTTTGTGTGACAAGGGTGCTTTTTTTCTTTCATAGTTATCTCGCAACTCCGACGATCGAGCTCATAATTTTCACAGGTTTGTTATTTTATGCATATTATAATGAGATACACCAAAGTGAGAAGACTGGTCTTTGACAATTACCAAGTGTCCAGTTTCTTTAAAAGAATTTTATTTTGACAAGTACACTTACAGAGTTGCAAAGGTCGTGGGTTCGAATCCCGCCCGAGTAATAAAATGCATGTGATTTGTTTTTACTGAATTCGGGAAAGTACGGAATACACATCAATGAAATTAATATTCGTTATCCCTATATGCAAGTTTAACATCTATTACACATTTTACACAGAGAAATCAAGAATTTGCACTCACTCTATAATCCTTTGATCGCCTCCTCTATGTCGCCCGAATCAAGGTAGAATTAAAATGCCCCTTCTCACTCTGAAGACCATTAGTATTGAAGCTTTTGTTAGGTAAGGTTTTATTAGGTCTGCTGGCGACTGTGGTGAAGTATCAAGTGCATCACAATACATGCTCGGTGACCTGCCTCGGGGCGCGTGCATTAACAATTTAATGGTGTTTACACTGAGCAACTCTCTCGCAAGGATTGTTATTAAACGCAAAAAACCAACTGCCCGTGGTAGAAATGCATTATTTTTCATAAAGGTGCGCCCTCTGTTAAAATTCACAAACAAAAGATAAAGTTCGATATTCGGTGATCAAAACCTCACCATGAAAATTGTCTCCTGAAGATTTGAATTTTTGTTTTTATTCCAGCTTGGAGGAGATTAATTCGTCTCAATTAAACACAAGTTTTTCTAACCTTTTATTATGCATCTGAAAGCACATAAAGTAATGCAACAAGGTTTTTTTTCTTGCATTCTTCTCTTGCAAATTCGATGACCAGTTGAGCAGAAATTTTCACAGATTTGTTATTTGATGCTTATACACCAAGTCTTCTACAACTATACCAAACGTGTATGTACCTTTAAACAAAGTTTACTAGTCTTCATGTGTGATATTGTTCTCTCATTCTAATCGGATAATAAGAAGAACATGATGTTACCTGTCAACCAATCATGCGACACGTAGTGTCGATGAAAAAGTATGGGCGGGAGCCACTAAACAACCACTAAACAGGTTTGATCAGAACATTCAGCAGGCCATAAAAACGTAGATATCTCGTGTATGTGCTGGTACGCTTAATAAAGTAACGGGAATATCATTTTATATATTTGTTTATACGATGATAACCCTTTGGGAGGGATTATCAAGCGATTCGTGATTTTAATAATGTCGGGCATATACAGATGCCAAAAAAGAACAATAATTCTCATTCTCATGCATAAATATTAACCATGTAATAGAGGTGTTCATTAATCTCGAAAATTTTACCGTACACAACTTCATAAAACCATAAATTGAACGAAAAAAGGGTGAATTTGATTCCGTTATAATTTTTAAGCACCAGCATGAAAACCGATCTGCATTTAAACTGCAATGAATTAGTACGTGCATTTATTTTGGAGGCACCACAATGACACCGATTTACATTAAAACTGCAATGAATGCATTTATTGTGTATAATAGTCGAACCGTGGAAACAAAATCTTGACTGTGGGTGCGTTCGTTTAGCTTCCCTGGGTCGACCCCGGTGTGTGACGTTTTTTTCCCAGGACGAACGTTGGTAATTATCTGTACTCGGTCGTTCTGGGGAAAAAAAACGCCACACACCCGGGGGTCGACCCAGGGAAGCTAAACGAACGCACCCAATGTAACAACGTTCACCATGCGACAACTGCACTTATGACTTTTCTAGTGGGCTATATGTCAGAGGTCACTTAACACCCTTTAGCCTCGAACAAAACGTTTACATCGCAACTGCGATGACTTTAGGAACCGCAAATCGGCGACGTAGCAGTGGTGATTGCGATTTACGAATCCATCGGCGATGGTCGCAAACGGGGATTTTAGTCAGAAATCGGGCCCAGATGTAACTAACTATGATGGTGAAATTATTAATAAAAACACGATTTAAATAAACCTCACTTTACAGCAAAACAGTTCACAATCTATTTAAAATTATATACAACAATCACTTTGAATGTTTTTTGAAACAAATTGTCTGTATAATATCACAATAACATTCAAATTAGCCTTCCATATATATACACTCACAGGGTTTTTCCGAGTGCTGCGGGGAAAAATACTCCAATGGCACTTACTTCTCAGATGGGATTCGCACCGACGACCGTCTGTATATTTAGGCCTTGTCTGAACCTTGTATAGACCACCATATCCCCGCAAGAGGAAAATGGAAGATTCTTCTGTTTTTGCAGGAGTTTGAACAAAATACGGGTCCAGTAGCCTACCCTGTTACTCTTCACAGTCCCTGGTATACATCTGGTCTCTCGTTGTCACAGCGTAGTATGTATTCGCTTTTTTTTAAATGTCCAGGTTAAGCCCCTTGAAAACCCTATTTGTGTAACTATATGCCTTTGTCAAATTCAGTAAAAATGCATTCTACTTCACTTTTGTTCGAAACCATTCAATGGCCGACTTCTTCAATCGAGTCTACTACACGCCACTGAGCAGAACTAAACATTCCAACTTTAGTCTACAACAACTTGGTCTTCATTCCATGTGGACCGAATTCCCTGTATTTCCTTTTTGGTGTTACGTACCTCTCAGATTCTTCATTGTGATTGGTTTAGAGCGTGTCAAGTGTTAAACTATGGGTGTGTTCGTTTAGCTTCCCAGGACGTGCCGTTTTTTTCCCCCAGGACGAACGTGTGCAGATAATAACCCACGTTCGTCCTAAAAAAGAAAACCGCCACACACCGGGGTCGACCCAGGGAAGCTAAACGAACGCACCCAGTATGTCTTTGCTTAAATAGGCAACGCAAAAGCGCAATGCATCAGTAAGAATTTAAAAAAACATTTTGTTTTAATAAATCTTCGGACATGATGAAGATGGTGATGAACTATGGCGCATCTAGTCGTTTGTCAAGGCCCGCGAGGCTTGGAGAGAGCCGCAATCCGCAAGCGACTGGAAGAGGAGACCACGCACGATTTCTTACATTTAAAGGTGTACGGGTCAAGACAAAAAACAAACTGTCATCATGATTGTGTCAGACCCAGCCAAGATACAAAATAAAACAATTACAGAATACAACATTCATATATTACGCATACAAGAGTGTACTATATATGTAACAACGGTAGCTTATTGTGACTACTAGACATCTACAGTAGTATCGTATATATAGATGTTGAAACATAAATTTATTGGCTGCTTTTACTCGCGCTGTTATCAATTTTGGTTTCAGACAGGTGAACTTATAATCACATTTAAATTGGCTCGGCTCATGACAAGATCAACGTTTGAAACCAAGGTGCCCCAGAGTCGTTCCGAACAACTGCAACAGTCGATCATCCTAACTGTTTCAGACGTCGAACTTTTCATGTACTTAAAGATGCTATGTCAGATGTTTGGCCCCAAACATTAAAAATAGATTCTTTTTGAGTGAATGGTATTTCAATGAGATTCAACCGCTCTAACGGAAAACAAAATTAACTTTTACTTTTAATGGTCAGGAACCATGACAAAAATTTAAAACGTTTACTATAAAACACATAAGAATTGGTCACGTGATATATTGTCGGGATCCCGACAAAAACTAATTTTGGGCACTTTGTTTCACTGCTACTAATAATTGGCGGACTTTTTCGAGCAATGGCTCAAATGAAAGCTTGTAACTTTCTCGACCTTCATCAAAATACCTATTGAATTTAAATTTAAAATAATTGGGTCAAATCGGCCAAAAATCTGACATAGCATCTTTAAATCAGAATTTTGTTCGGCGCGACTGTGGATTCGCGCCTGCCTGTAAAGGGCGTTACGTCTACAAGTATTCGGGACACCCAGGATCATCAAGTAACTCAGTAACAAGTGTGATCAAGACAGTAATGTAGACAATCCAGAAGAGGACAAATGAGATTCGGTCGACATAAACAGCTATCTTCTCCCAATTCCGAGGTACACTTTTCTGTAAAGACAACAAAACATATTAACTTCAAAACAATATTAGTCAATTTGCAGAATAAGTTGTGGGGATTGTCAGCTGTTATAAGCTGCACATGACGTCATTGACTGCCATCTTTGATGTGAGGCGTGTGAGGCGTGTGAGGCTATCACTGGCTGAGAGTTGTGCGCAGAGTGTACACTCGTGCACTTTTCCATTGTTTTACATCAAAGATGGTGGTCAACGACGGGTATTGCAATCCATCGTGGCTGGAAAGATGACTTACAGCTATTTGAAGCCCGTGCACAGTTACCTCGCTGTCATCTTGTGGCTCATTGTCATTCTTCAAGGGCTCTACTTTGTTGACTGGAAGTCTCGCCTCGGGATTGTCGTTTTGATTACGTAGGATTAGGGTGATTGCTGACTCTATTACAGCAATACCAGTCAATACAAAGGTAAACAAGACGTATCGTAACAGAATAGATAGCTTGCCGTCTCCCGTCTCTGCCTGACCATCAAGCAGGACCAACTGGAAGATGACGAATCCAAAGAAGACCGAGACGCTGAAGGAGAGCTTCTCTCCACATCCAGAGGGCAGCAAGAAGACAAACGAAGCCATCACTGTCAGGATAGTGACAGGGATCACAGCCGTGTACACGTAGTACCCCGCCAAGCGCTTAATGCAGAGGTATGTTGATACCAGCGCGACATGCCGGCACGACACCGAGGCACTGTGCTCGATACATGCGGGGGCGAACGTCTCTACGAGAGAGGCATTCTTTAGCACCCAATTTGTTGTTTCTGCGATCAACGCTTCGTTCTGACCGTGTTGCAATGCAGTCAGAGACACAACGTCACTTGGGGTGCCTCTTGTACCGAGATAAATCGAACAAACTTGGGTATCGTAGGGGAATAATTCCTGATTGAGATAGCATGTCGTGCTGAGGTAACGAGATACTCTTACAAAGATTGCACCTTCATTCGTAACCAGGACTTCCGTGTCACTTGGGATTAATGTGCTACCACCAATTCTGTAACAAAAAGTTACACACAATTTAGTCTGCTGATACTAAAGTAACATTACAGAATGATTGGTAATAAAATTTAGAAAAAACTCATCTTTGGAAACAGATTTACGTTAAAACTTACACGGTCTAATGATGAGCACAAACAATAATCCCCTCGAAATATTTCTGTCTGAAATGTCATATTTGATGAGAAATAAATAAAACTAATTTCGCGTTTGGCACATCATCAGCCCAATTTCATAACAGTATTTAGCAGAAAAATGTAACTGCTAAGCAAAACAATCGAGGAGAACAGCCGTGGGCATTTGTGGGCAATATATTGTAGCAGTATTGCTAGCAAGTTGTTGTCCCACTTAAGAAAGTAGTTTTGTTGTTGAAAAGGTGTTAGTCTCATCTTCATCAAAAAAGTCCCAAATAATTTAAAAGAAAACCAAACTTACGCGTTCAGGATTAAGATGTTTGGATACCACACCCTATTGGCTTTTACGACAATGGACTCCATCCCACTGTACTCGCTTGTGTTCCAGCTAAGACGTTTATCTTCCCAACCCTAAACAAAAAATATATAGAACTTGAAAACAATTTTAACGAACCTCGAGGAAACATGTAAATTGTTGAGAAAGATACTTAAAGCCATTGGACCCTTTCGGTACAGAAAAAAAAAATCACAGATTTACAAATAACTTACAGGGTTTACAGAAGGTAGTGGTGAAAGACTTCTCTTGAAATATTATTCCATGAAATGCTTTACTTTTTGAGAAAACAGTAAAACAATATCAATTCTCGATACGGATTTATTTTAAACACATGTCATGACACGGCGAAACGTGCGGATACAAGGGTGGGTTTTCCCGTTATTTTCTCCCGACTCTGATGGCCGATTGAGCCTAAATTTTTACAGGTTTGTTATTAAAATATATAAGTTGTAATACACGAAGTGTGGGCCTTTGAACAAAGCTGTTTACCGAAAGTGCCCAATGGCTTTAAAAGGTCTATGTAATTTTTGTAGGACAGAAAACACAATGTCCACAGATTTACACTACACTTACACAGTTTGAAGATAATGATAGTAGAAAGCCTCCCATAAAATATTACGTGCTGAGGTGCTGTAGTTTTTGGGACATGAGTAAAACAATGTCATGAAAATGATTTTCTTTAATCTTTAGCACCTCAGTAAGTAGTATTTGAAGGGAAGCTTTCCACTATCATTATCTTCAAACCCTGTAAGTTTAATGTAAATCTATGGACATTTTGAAAAAAGTACCCAAATCCTTTAAAGGCGCTGGACACCTTGCCTTTTTACTTTGTGTTTGTTTCTTTGACAGCTCTCTGCGTACAAAACTCCCGTTGGGGAGACTATTGAGCTAGGAGTATTCGGCGAGCGTTCCCACACTTTACACCGGTCATTTCCGATCTGAAGGAGGAAAGAAGCATCACGCTGCGTGCTGTTATGAAGTTAAACATTAAAGGCACTCGACACCTTTTGTAATTGTCAAAGCCCAGTGTTCACACTTGGTCTATCTCAACATTTTTATCATGAAAATTTGGACTCAAATGGTCATCGAAGTTGTGAGAGAATAATGGAAGAACGAACACCCTTGTCGCACAAATCGTGTGCTTCCAAATGCCTTGAATTCCAATTCAAACATTTTAGTGAGAAATTACTTCTTTCTCCAAAAACCCTGTTACTTCAGAGGAAACCGTTTCTTACAGTGTTTTCAACAGCTCCATTACTCGTAACCAAGTAAGCTTTTATGCTAACAATTATTTTGATGAAGTACAAATAGTGTCCAGTGCTTTTAACGGCACACAGGAAATGTCCCCTACTTTTCAATATTTATTTACGCCACTGAATTTAATGCACTACGTACACAACTTGAGACACGAAGCCTTCTTTGTAGTCATAGTGACAAATTGGCCTGCAAAGGCTAAGCAATGTATACTATTGGTAATTACTAAAAGCAATAATTATTAGCATAAAACTTACCTGGTAACGAGTAATAGAGAGCTGTTTGTTTTGTACAGAGAGATACGGCTCCCTTCTGTAGTTTTTTTTTTTTTTTTTTTTTTTAGAAAGTGGTGCTATCTCACTCATTTATTAAAACACTTGGCCGGAAGCCCTTTATATTAGGCATCTGAACATGGGAGTTTTTTTCTGCTATTATTCTCTTGCAGCTTCGATGACCAAATGAGTCAAAACTTTCACAGATTTGCTGTTTTGGGGATACACCAAGTGAGAAAAGTGGTCTTTGAAAATTACCAAACGTGTCCAGTGTCTTTAAGAGGATGATTGTTTATGTATAATGAGGCTTACCATGTTAGACACCGACTTTGCACTTAATTCTTGATTCCTCGAATCCTGCAACAAATGAAGAGACACATACAATTATATACAATCACATGGGCAGGGATAGATCGCACTCTGTGACCGATTCATAAAGTTGCCTTTTAAAGCTGTGGTCTATATCAGAAAGATGATCCTAAACTTAGGACTAGTCATAAAAAAACATAAAGGCTAGTCCTAAGTTTTGGACGAGTAACTCGTCCTGTCTCGAGATGAGCGCAGTCTTTATCTACCCCAGATTATATGCACAATAAAAGGCTTAAAGTCTTTTCTTATTTTGTTGAGTGAGAAACTACCCCTTTCTCAAAAACTACGTTACTTCAGAGGGAGCCGTCGCTCACACACTTTCAACAGCTCTCTATAAAAAGTCATTAATGCTAACAATGGACCGATCCGGCCTGTCAATCAAACTGTGCGCGTTCACCCATTTGACCAATCACAGCAATGATTGTGGTCGGAGGACAAACTCGGTCATGCGTGCGTGTATATTTGGCACGCGCGGCAGAATCGTGCAGAATGTCATTGGGAGTGTTCGTACACGTGTCTTGCTCACATGCGCTGTGGGCGGAGCTTAGTGGAAAGCCGGAACGGTCCATTGCTTTGTGCATTTTACCAATAGTGCACAATGCCTTTAAAATAAGTCTTTTGAAAGACTTCCCGAAGAAACTTACCAGACTGATGCCAAACACGGTCATTTCCACTGTCACGTTGACGACATCTGTGATATTCTTGACCGGGCGCGTTGCCACATCGTACCGGGCGGGGTCGAGCTTCTCCGAGACCCATCGCTGCTCTTCGTTCCATGGTGAGACGCCGCCGGCCTTGGAGATCACGGCAAATACTCCAAGACTCAAAAGCGTCCAGGTTGCCCCCTTAAATAACATTCTAAAGAGGGAGACAGTTTTGGAGGGAAAATATGTTATCAAATTGTTAATAATTATTTGGGGAAAAAATGTCTGGTGATAATAATCTTTAGCTGAAGATATCGTAAAACTGACTCGTCCATCAAACTCTGTTTTCAACTTCTTACCCTTCCTCCATGCTGTCTTACCAGGCGGTTTTTTTTTCCTTGTAGAGACGTGGCTCTTCGTCAAGTGAAGTGAATAGACATC
This sequence comes from Asterias amurensis, assembly GCF_032118995.1. Classification (NCBI taxonomy): domain Eukaryota; kingdom Metazoa; phylum Echinodermata; class Asteroidea; order Forcipulatida; family Asteriidae; genus Asterias; species Asterias amurensis. The sequence continues at coordinate 4,299,807 of NC_092662.1, read as the reverse complement.
ATGCACATTGCCGTCATTTGAGTAGGGCGCTGTAAGTCAAATGGAGGTTGCTCATTGGTCCACAAAGATGTGCCTTTCCATAATGGAATTACGTAACATTCATCTCCACAACATTCATAGATTGTTGCTGGTAAGAGTTAATTGCTCAACAAACATTTTAACTATGATTAAATCTAACAGACAAACAACAGGTAGATGGTTTGTAGCTTACATTGCAAAGAAATCAACAGGTGGTCAGCCGACAAAAGGAGACTTTGGGACGCTAGGTGGCAGCAGACTTATAATTACCAGGTATATTTCCATTGTTACAGAGCATAGTTTCTAGAATACACATAAATACCGTGAACAATGACATTTCCCAGTATGTCTGCTGCCACCTGGCGTTCTAAATGTTCCATGTTTATTATGAAACTGGCAAAACAATAATAACAAACATAAACTATCATATTGTGGGGGGGGGGTCGTCAGTCAGAAAAAAAGAACAGGAACACCATGTGATTTATTAAAAACCATTTTAATTGTAGCCTTCATAATGTAACTTACACATTTTTTTTGATAAAATATATCTAATAGTAACTCTGATGCTAGAATTTTAACACTAGAATACAAGATTTAATCTTGGTAATTTGGTTAAGTGAACCTTGGAACCCAACACAACACAACAGTCAACAATTTAATAATAAAACAATAAAAAATAAAAAATGATAATAATAATCAGTAATAATTGTGTTCATGACAAAGATTGAAAAATGTATCTTATAATTTACTCATGGCTCTCCGAGTACTAAGCAGGAACAATGAAAACAAGCACCCCAGGTGGGATTTGCACCCAAGACCTTTTAATTCTAGACCATGTCTTAACCTGACCACCGATTTGACCTGGATAAAGGTCGCAATATAGACGATGTGACCTCTGCCCTCACACGAAAACCATAACATGATTCGCGCGCACACCGCCGGGCAAAACCTTTGTGTTTTGGCAGCCAGCAATCTTACTATGACTACGCAACTCAGTGCCCGGCGAAACATGACGTATATAGTGTTGTCAACAGAGGACAGTTTGAATGTAAACATAGGTCACATTGTCTATACTAACATGACTAAATGACATTTTATAGGTTTAAATATTTGCTCTAGAAAGCTCAAGGTCAAGGGTTCACATTCCTTCCAAGATTCTTTGTGATTGTTTATTGTTAGTATGATCTAAGAAACATGTACGAGTAACTTACTTAGTTGCAGTTCTTTACAAAAGAGTACGAGTAACTTACTTAGTTGCAGTTCTTTACAAAAGATCGACATTCAAGATGTTATAATGCTTTTGAGTCAACTGAATACAAGATGGAAGCTTCACTAGACTCCTTGCATTAGTCTTGGTGCAAGATGTTCTTATTCACTATCACTCAACTATCGCGATCCCCGCTCCACTTTTCCTAGCACATGTTTCAACACAATACATTTCATATTAACATGATCACTATAAACTGTGTTAGATGTATCACATGAACAAAAAATAATGCGGGGGGGCCAGTTGCTTTATGACTTGAAGCATCTTTTGACAGTGCCCTCTTTATAGTCTCTGACACTGGGCAACTCCTGTATTGAGTTATAAAACCACCACCCGAAACTCTACATATGAATCTATTTGCTCGATTAAGCAGCATTTTAATAAAGGCATTTCTGCATAAATATAATCGACCGCGTAATCATCTTAAAAAAAAAACAAGTAGACATGGAGTACAGAATTGTTTTGTTGGAAGAGTCAATAAATCCCCATAGATACTAGTTTTCTTTAAACACATCTTTCAAATAAAGCTTACTGGTGAAAATTACATCAAATTAGGTGGTTATGTTTAAGTGGAAACTGATGTTTTTAAAGAGAGTCTGTGAATGTTCATATTAACGTTATTTTGGTTGCAGCGGTCAAAATAAGCAACAGTGATTTGTGAGATAGTCACATGCTATTTCCTCAAAGTTAATCAGAAATAATTGTCTGGGGTATTGGGAATGGTATGAATTTTAAGATCAGCTTTAAGTTGTTTTTTTTCTGCCTTGTGTAATACCTGCTAACTAATCCTGTATTTTAAAACTAATCATTTATAAAATGAGGGCTCACAAACTATTTTAAAGACATACACCCTGGCAGCATTAATTAACAAGTTTGCAGTCTTAAGCTGTGTAAATAATTCTTCTGATTAGATAATAAAACAAAAACAATCTTTTTTATTGAACTTAAACAAAATCTGTTTTTGCAACAGCGTAACCAGGGGTAGCTGGAGGAGGGGCACACCTCTCCCCCACCCCCACCCTTCCCAACATTAATGTATTCACTCTGTCCCCCCCCCCCCTCAAACAAAGACATTGAACTAAATGGAAATGTTTGGTTACGCCTCTGGTTTGAGTGGATAAAACTTTACAACATGAAGCTACAAAACAAAAGTTCTACGGCGGGTGATAAACATTTGCATATTCTTTGCCTGACCCCTCCCCCCCCCCCAAAAAAAAAAATAATAATAAAAAAAAAATAATAATAATAATGATAATAATTTAAAATTTAAAATTTAAAAGAAGAAACGAAATAAGATCACAAGAAAAAAAAGTGATAGAATTTGAATGTTTAAGAATCAAAGAGCCACTTAAACGTCTTCAAAACAGTCAAGAAAATGTGTAAGACTCTAGACCTTAGTTGATCATACACTGATGGAGTACTGAGAATTCTAAAGTTCTAAAGTTGAGGCACTGTTGGACAAAAAAGATCAGCCCAAAATTTGAAGACGAAGCCCAAGGATTCGTCTAGTACGGTCGTTTGTCGTTCATAGCCAAAAGCATGGGGAGGTAAATATTAAAGAAAAAAATAAACAAAATGACACTCCCCTGACAGACACTATTTATTTTCCGGATACTAACGAAAAAAATACCTTTTTTTATCAAAACCAAAACTTGCCCAATTTCACTCTACTAGTGACAGTGTTCATTGACGTCTACCACGATAGCCCGTTTCCAACCGAAGAGAAAATATCCGAAGCCAGCGCCGAGGATGACCGAGATGCAGAGCCAGCCGTTGAAGGTCATGAAGATGAGCATAAGGAAGTAGCTTACAGTGACTTGAACCATGTGGAGAAGCGTCTGGATGACATGACTGAAGCTTATAATACGAGATCTGTAGAGAGAGAAACCGAAATGGTACAAGGGTGTCATCATACAAGATATCCTGACAGATGAGTAACAGAAACTAACCCCACCCCAATTTAACAGAGCTGTTAAAGGTAGCTTAGCACAATAGATTTTAGCTTACCAGAATAAGCTAATCAGCCAAATGCCATTACACATCTACCATTTGCGACTGGTATCCTGCTCACTTTGGCAGGAGGTTAGAGACCCCAATTTTTTATCCAATTTTTATAAATTTTTATCAAAGTGGTTAAGAGCATCGAATGCAAAATCTTGTGGTTAAATCATCGGGGTACGGGTTCGAATCTGGTCGTGGCACTAGTGTCCTTGAACAAGATGCTTTACTTTAATTACTTCTCTTCACCCAAGGGTATATATAAATTGGTACTTGTGAGGGTAGAAATTGATACTGGTTTGAAAAAGCCACTAGCGCCATACAGCAGCTCAGGGCTGTATACCCTCCAGAGAGCTGAAATAGATTACAGGAGTGTCATAGGCCCAATGACCAGAGCACTAATATAAACCACATTCAGACTTTATTTTGAAATGCACTGTATAAAAACTTGTTATTATTCACTAGTTATTATTAACAAGTTGTTATTTACTAGTATACACATATTGACTGGCAATGAGGTAACTAGTATACGCCTATTCCCACGAGGGACTTTGAGTGACCAGAAGAGTGACCCATTCCCCGAGGCTGAAGGCCAAGGGAAATAGGCCCCTCTTCTGGTCACTAACAGGCCCGAGGGGGAATAGACGTACACTAGTTACCTAATTATGCCAGTCAATATGTGTTTTATAACACAGCTCGGTCTTAAATGTAAAATAACAACAGAAAAAGGAGTTTTGTAGTTGTTGTTCACGGTTCAAGTCAAGAGAGGGCACCGTTACCGCGGGCACTATATTCAAAGACAATTGCCCGCTCTGGTACTATTCCCGCAAAACACACGCGCGCGATCACTAGCCTATAGTAGTTCATCCCACACGACCGTGTTTCAGCCAACCAGAATACAGAACGAGCAAGAGGTGTGTTATAATTATTATTAACTCACTCTCCAGCACGGTGTGTCTCAGTCAACATGGCCTCAGACCCTCTGGCTATCTGCATGCTGTGGAAGCGAATGTTTACCGCCGAACGGCGCAGAAGGGTTTCGCGGAAGACTTTCAGTCCCTCGTAGAGCATGGCCAGGAAAAAGATCGCAATGCAGGATCCGACCAGTCCTGAAATAAACAAAATTTTCAGCCTTTTTAACTTTGAGGATTAAAAAGGGTGTTAACAAGTGCGGGGGTTGGGGCAGGGGTGTTGGGGCAGGGGTGTTGGGCAGGGGTGTTGGGGCAGGGGTGTTGGGGCAGGGGTGTCGGGGCAGGGGTGTTGGGGCAGGGGTGTTGGGGCTGGAGCGGGGAGAGAGGGGGGGTTGTCAAATTCTCCATTGGGCTTCCTACTTCGAATCAAATGGTATTTTGTCTATCCAATTCGATTGCAAAAAAGGGATTTATTCTTTCGCAATTTGGCAACACTACAATGTATATTGCCAAGTATAATTCATAGACCATACTTCAATAACCCATCTTTGATAACACTACAACATTTCAATAGTTATGTCTACATGCTCAGGACAGTATCTCAAATAACAAACAAAAGGTTTAATCCGTAACAGCCTGCGATATCAGAAAAGATCAACAGATTAATGATTTAGACAAACTATGTGACTCATGCTAACCATTCATGAATAGAGCATGGAGAAAGGACAGGGGCATGTTTTCAGCACATGCCAACATATTTTAATATTTCCATTGTCTTAACCACTTTGCACAAGCTCATTGGAATTATCAAAATCATGAAACCAAGGTTTCTGAATTATAAGCTTGTGATTTGTGAGATGAAATTCAATGCTCTTAATATTCATAGCTGTGTTGACACTGATTTATTTATTATTTATTTTTTTTGGGGGGGGGGGAGGGAGAGGGGATTTTGCTAATGTAATAACCGTGAAATCACTACAGAGCCTCTGGACCAATGAAAAGAAAAAGTTGGATTCGATAGAAGTGGATATTACAACAGAAACCTTTGGGTCAATGACAAGGAAAAAGGTAGAGCCAAGAATTGCAGGTATTACAACAGAAGCTGTGTTGGGTCAATATAAAGGCAAACGTAGTCATCCAAGAGTGGGTATGACAACAGAACCTTCGGAACAATGACAAGGAAAAGCCGGATCCAGGAACTATTCTCAGTAGTCTTACGAAACGTCTCATTCATTACTTTCATTCTCAATTGTTATTCGAATGAGTCTGGGTTTGAATACAAAGAAACCAACCCCCATGTACACTATGCTCCTCTCTTCACACCTCAAACAAAGTGAAGTGTTCTTTTACTTTCACTTCCTGATTGCTAAACTCTGGACAAGGAAGAAGGAAACTGTTCCACAATCGCAACAATGCTGACAATTACATCATCATCATGTATATTTTGGTGTGCAGTAACACCATCAGGTATGATATTTGGCTCTTGAAAAGGGTACAACAATGTTATTGAGCACATGGGATGACCTACTTTAGACTTTTCAAGCTGTTTAATCAAAAAAATTCTTATTTTTTTGAGGGAGAAAACAAAATTGAAAATCAAATTGTTCTCAAATAGCAACGATGATGACAATTACATCGTGTATTGGTTCGTGGCAACATCATGTGATGCCGATACAATCTACCTTGGTGTGCAGATTTGTTCCAAGTAAATAAAAATGGTGTGACCATTTGTCCACTGTCATGGAGTAGACTAGGACAACTCAGGATAGTGCTAGTTCTAAAAAGCACTTGTCCTGATATCTTGTTGTTCACCACAATTGTATGAGTTGATGACGAAGCATAATATCGTTTTGAAAAGTGCTATGAGGTGGTGGGGGGGGGGGGGGGGGGGGGCGTCAATTTATAATCCTGCCCTTGGGAAAAGGTCTTTAAAAAAGTGTTTTTCTGTACTAATGTAAAGGGCCTACCTTAGTCCATTGTCCTTTATGTGGGTCTTGCATGTTTTCAGTCTGTTTTTATTCTAGGGTTTACCTCTTGCCTTATGAATGTTTTTCTGTTTTGTTTATTTCCTATAATTAGTTGTTACATTTTACTGTGTTTAACATAAAAACATAATGTTAAATGTTAAATTCTGTTATATTGGCACTTGCACTGTTTGGATGCTGAATAAAATAAAATAAAATAAAAAATTTAATAACATGTTGACAACTTTGAGTGGCCCCTGAAACTACTGGCTTCTAACAACCATCAGGGCGCCAAGATTACCCAAGTACGTACAACAAGCGTATGAAACTTGATTGTGCCTCATGTGACTGCACTTTTTCCTGTAGTTCTAAAGCCACAGGGGAATTCCAGAATGAGGAACTAAACATCTCAGGGGTTGTATAGGGTGATGGAAATGTTTTAAAGGTCAACTTGAAAAGGTTTCCAGAAAATCAATTCAAAAGACTGTGATATTTGTTTTGTAGCAGATTACTCTTGGGAATAGTGCGGTCACATTCTTCAAAGAGAAAGTACATTTTTAATGTTGGAATTTTCTTTTTAAATTTCCATCAGGCTAGATTCCCATGGGATGTGTGTCAAAGGTCGGGCACATTCAAGGCGTGAAGAAACGTTCCTGTGGGCATATTACATGTACTCATAAACATTTGATACTTGGACAGCACGACCACATTCGTGTGAAAGGACACACTGCTCCGAAGCTTGACAGGTAAATTCTTTGACAAGACAGCAAGTCAAAACTGAAAAACCGGTTCTCCAACCAACACACAGAATTTTGGGTTCATCTATCAAATGAACAACTTCCCTTGTACAGATTTTGTTTTATAGGCCTACTACCCAAAATGTATCAGTTGTAACCAATACTACCATTCAGAGTGCACAAAAGTCTGTTCAGTCAAAATACTTTGCTATACCAAAGTGCTGGATGAAATTTATCACTGTTTATTATCAAATTTAATGAGTCAAAAATCAGTCAAGTGAGTTTTTCCATGTCCTAACATCGGTGTCTCATATTAATAAATGTCACAAATTAAAACTCTACCTCCAACTGTTGTCACATTCCATCCTTCAAAAAGAATCATCACTTCAAGGCCAAAGTAGAATGTCATCTAAAGGCAACAAAAAAAGGGAAAAACAAAATAAGGATTGAACCTTAAAAGTGCAGGGAAAACAAAATCAAGGCTCACATTTCAACTAATTTAGGGAGTATTTATGAATAAGGCCTTATAAGGTACACTCTCTCTTAAAGGGAAGGTACACGTTTGGTAATTACTCAAAACAAATATTAACTTAATAACTGACTTGGTAATGAGCTTTGGAGAGCTGTTGATAATATTAAACATTGTGGGAAACGACTCCCTCTGAAGTAACGTAGTTTTTGAGAAAGAGGTAATTTCTCACTAAAATAATAAAAGACTTCTAGCTAGAAGTCTTTTATTCCTAACTGAAAGCACACAAATTCGTCCAACAAGGGTGTTTTTCTTTCATCATTTTCTCGCAACTTTGATGACCAATTGAGCCCAAATTTTCACAGGCTTGTTATTTTATGATTATGATGGGATACACCCAGTGAGAACACTGGTCTTTGACAATTACCAAACGTGTACAGTGCCTTTTAGCGATGACAATAAATTAGTCAAAATAAATTAAATTATTGCTGGTGGTTGAAACAGTTATCAACACCAGACGATAATCAATGAAAATAAAAATACAATCATTTTGAAGGCCATTTGTCTTCAACTCTATGGTCTCCATAAATGTGCTGTACATCTTGTGTGGGTTTATTTGCTTTGCGAACATTTATAAGCACAATAGAAATTTAGAGTATTCTGAGAAGCAGTTTTCAGTTTTCCATTTTGGAAGTTATTACCCAAATACAGGTTTTGTTGTACCATCCCTTTGGTGGGTGTGGGTATAATGGCAAGCAACTATGCTAACAATATTCACAAAATCACTTTCCAGCTTTATAGATATTAATATGGCAGTCTTTCTTTTTCAAATCATCAGTGATTGGTTTTCTTTTTCAAGCCCCCTCCCCCACATCATGCATATTGTCAATCAGAATCAATACTTATTAAGTTCACTGGTTAAACATTAATTGAATGCTGGTTTTTAATTGACTAGGAGTCAGTAGTAGGTAGATTGACTAAAGATACAAAATTAAAATCGTCCTATTGTGTTTGTTCTAGCTAGATTACAGTGTGCTTAAAAACAAAGAAAATATCTCTGGCAGTAACAGATGGGTTACAGAAAAGAGATAAAATGTCCTTCAATCACTTCATGAAATCTCCACAATAACAGTTCCATGCAGTGCTGTCTTCAACAAACAATATTATGGGCCAAATTTTTGGGCTGTGTACTGGCGTAGAATGGATTTGAATTGCCCAAAATGACCTTTATCACATTAGTACGAATTCAAGTCAGTTGTGACCAAAAATATAGGTTTGGAAATCAGCTTAAAACTTGATAGCCTCCACTGAAGTAACTATATCTGGAAGTCTTATTAGCATTTTTTTTTTGTAAAAATAGATAGTAATATAGGCCTATTCATGGCATTTAACATATGGGTACTGCTAGACTAGTAACAGGATGTTAAATTTGCATCAGGTATAAAGAATATTATTTTTGGTTTTTACCCATACACCGATGTGTGTTAGCACTGCATACTCAGTACTTTCCCGAGTCCTATGAAAAAATAACATCGCTATTTTCTTTTCCAGTCATGGCCTTGATCCTTTTGTTTTTCATTATCTTGTAAATATCGCGACTAAAAGGTTTTTTAGTGTATGAAATAAAACCTACCTACTAAAAGTTAAATTTTCAACCCATCCCCACTTTTGTTTTTATTGAAAACTTGTGCATTTCACAAGTCAGGTGAAGCGTGGAATGTTCCATCATGCGATCGTAATATATTTGAGGGTTGAATTACTGCTCACCAGGTTCATGGCAAGGCGTATTTCACATCCAACTCTGACAAACATATGGCAGGCATATTGTATTTTGTAGTGACACAGTATGTATTTCCGGCAGACGGAAAATTTATCTGTGGGGTACCACTATAGACCTTTCAAGGTGCAGCCATCTTTAATTTCTCCCATTGATACCAGTGTAACCAAACCGAGGCTAGAGGAACAAAATAGTCTGGTCCCTTTTTTCAAAATGATTATTTAGCATTCATTTTGGTTATTCGATACGAGGAACATGACCAAAATGGAGGTAGCTCGATAAAAGGTCTATAACAAGACAAGCTTGTGGGGATAGCGTTGTTCCATTATTTAAAATTAAAAAAAAACCTGTAAGCTAGAAGCATGTTAAGAGGCACAGCTCTCTGTTTGCATTCACTGGGTGGTTATTACTTTGTTCTGTACACTTTCTTATTTAGGAAAATCCTATTTTGCATCTTGGTAAATAATTAAGGGTGATTGTGTTCTGTGCTAGTCCACATAGTGTTTCAAATCAATAATTAATTTCATAGGGGTTTGCCCTTGACTTTTTACATACATACATGAAAATATCAGCATTTATATGAGGCACCTTTTTCCCAAGGTTACAAAGCGCCTACAGAAGATGCAACAAAGAAGTCCAAACTCAAGATGTTCGAATAACAAGGTGTAAAACAGTCAGTTATTTCTGTATATGTAAGTATTTCAGTGACTAGCAAGCAGGACCAGGGTCCAATTTCATGGCTCTGCTTACCATAAGCACAGAATCAGCACTGACCGAAGCAGGGAATTCTGTGCTTACGGCAAGCATATTTCACGGGTTAACGGCGAATTTGGGCTTCTGCGCGTGTGTACTTCACGTTACTAGGCATTCTACACTTACAAGGCTAGCGCAGAAATTCGGCGCTTGCACGTAAGCGGGGAATCGCGATCGTAACCGCAGAATTCGTTGGTAAGCAGAGCCATGAAATTGGGCCCAGTTAGCTTCAAGTCATTTCACTGGTACATCATTTTGGGGTTTCCATTCAACATAAGGGCACTGCATGAATGTGATTTGAGTTGAATCAATACGAAGTTGAACAATCAGTGGTTTACCAGGTTTACATTGTACAGTGGCATGCAATCAACTAGCCAGCCTGACTAGTTTGACAAGGTTCTTTGGTGTTTTAAATACCAATTGGCCAGTGGACCACTGGTAAGTGAGAACGCTGTATCCTTTTGTTCTCTGGCCCACATGTAAGTTGACTTTTCAAGTACGCACATTCTTTTGCATGTAAAATTGTTTTCCCTTCTATTCACTTTGAGACCGATTTCAACAAAGAAAAACAATATGGGACCTTTGTTCCATTGTGAAACAGTCCCCGCAGCTGTGTGTATGCCTACCCTAACACACATAGCTTAACAATTGAACCATACACCTTGTAATTTGTTTGTTTCAATAACTGCACATAAAAATAAATTGAGGGTCTAGTTTTAATGCATCGTAATGCATGTTTATCATATTTTTATTTAAAGGCAATGGACACTATTGGTAATTGTCAAAGATCAGTCTTATCACTTGGTGTATTATCTCAACATATGCATAAAATAACAAACTTGTGAAAATTTGAGCTTGATTGGTCGTCAAAGTTGCGAGATAACTACGGAAGAAAAGCACACCCTTGTCACACGAAGTTGTGTGCTTTCAGATGCTTGATTTAGAGACCTTAAGTTCTAAACTTGAGGTCTCGAAATCAAATTTGTGGAAAAATACTTCTTTCTCGAAAACTACATCACTTCAGAGGAAGCCGTTTCTCACAATGTTTTATACCATCAACCTCTCCCCATTACACGTCACCAAGAAAGGTTTTATGCCAATAATTATTTTGAGTAATTACCAATAGTGTCCACTGCCTTTAAATGTAGTTCATCATAAAAAACTTAATTAATGCTGTATACTTTTTTAGAGATGATAATCAATTTGAATCAAATAAAAAATATCTGCAGGTGGGCTGCAAAGCTATAAAAATCTAATTGGTTTCTGATGGTTTATATGGTTGTCCACTGCTGACCAATTATTCTAGATTATTTCTGATGGTTTCTATGGGTCATGTGGATACATACCGAATGTCCCATCGATCCATGGTCCATCCCGTCACCATGATCCATTCCATCGTGATCCATACCGCCCTCCATCGTGTGACTGGGGTCATGGGTCATGCCCGCTGACATGTTATGACCCATACCAGGCATCATGGTAGTCATGCTCTAAAAACATAGGAATGGAAAAAAGAACATACTCTTTCACCAAGCTTTGAGACTAGCTTTGTGTTGTACTGCCTGACTGGCGACTTGTTGACTAGTGTCAAAGTAGCGACTATTGATTGATTTCTATCATAATTATTTCTTCTGTCAATTCTATTTTCCTATTTCTCAAAATCCCTTTTTTTCAGCAGTTAGTTTTCAGACTCTGCCGAGCCACACCTATTAGCCACACCCCGTCCCCGCCCCATTACCATGAGTTTGTATCTAACTTACTCAAACGAGATAGGCCTATTCCTTTAGCTTGGTAAAAATGCATGACCATAGAGGTGGCAGGATGAAAATGATTCATATCCTGCCACCACTTTTTCACTTATTTTTCCCAAAACGAATATCATTTGAGTAAAATTAGCCACCAATTTATTTCATATCGAATGAAAAAGTTGTGGAAGGATAATTTTTTCCATAGTAATAATGAAAATTTGTCAAAAGGAGTTCACCTAATAATATTGATTCTAGGAAAAAGTTTTCAAATAGCGCCACCACTTTTTCATTCGATATGAAATAATCTACAATTTACCTCAGAATTGAGATGTCCCTCTTTGGAAAAATGAGTGAAAAAGTGGTATGAAAATTTGTTAAAAGGAGTTCACCCCAATAATATTGATTCTAGGGAAAAGTTTTCAAATAGCGCCACCAGTTTTTCATTTGATATGAAAGAATCTACAATTTACCTCATTGAGATGTCCCTCTTTGGAAAAATGAGTGAAAAAGTGGTATGAAATTTGGTTAAAAGGAGTTCACCCCAATAATAATGATTCTAGGGAAAAGTTTTCAAATAGCGCCACCACTTTTTTATTCGATATGAAATAATCTACAATTTACCTCATTGATTTGAGATGTCCCTTTTTTTTTAAATGAGTGAAAAAGTGGTGGCGCCATACTGAAAGTTATCCGATTTGGATTCTAGCTCCAGAGGATTTTTAAAAATTTTAAATTTTAAAGGGAAATATTGTCAAAAATCAATCAACAAGTTCAATCAACAAGGTAGTTACGATAACGTAACCCTCCTCCTGGCGGCCGTCAGGAGGAGGGTTACGTTATCGCAACTATCAACAAGATAGGCTTATTATGGAAAAAGAGGATTTCAAGAATGAGCGGGTTTTTTTAACCATGATTTTATATTATAATTTTATATCCATAATGATAAAAATCCCTCTAGAAACTGATTAGGTTTTTAGTTTCTTTCTCACAGAAGTTCCTTCACGGTTATTCTACACAAACTATTGCAAGTCACTGTGCAGTTAAATCATAGAAAACATATTGTTGAGGTAGGCCTAGCATACTCCTTCGTCCCGTCGTCTCCAGTTTGCGAGAGACGACGATAGCGGAACGAAACCGCAGGAGTATGCCTAGCACTAGCAGTCAATAATTCTAATTCTATCATTCCAAATCCAATACGGTCATACGTATCTAAAATATTGTCACCGAGTAACAATGTAAATTCATACAAACCATGTGATCGTGGTTCATGTTCACGGCTGGCTAGGCTCCACTGAAGAAAACTTCACGGCGACGGCACAAAAATTGTGGTTACTCTTGCTCTACTTACGCACGGCAGCTGGCTGGCTGAGTGTTTGGTCGAGTTGTCCACACAGCTGACAAATTATTCTAGACTGAAACCAAGGTTTCGTTCGGGGTTTCGTTCGGAGTATATCAGAAGAACTAGACAGATTTTAATGAACTTACACTAACAGTACACTCTTTGTCTTTTATTCAAACAGCTCTTCTCTTAATTAAACAGTCACATGAACCACGGAGGAAGGAAAACACAATGCCAACCAACCAAGGACGTGTGTTTTTATTCCACGAAAGCGCAAAGCAAACTCGGAATAACAGAACAGTCGTCGTGTGTTTATTACGTTATGTTTTTCCCCTCGACAAAAAATATAAAGAGAAACGTTGTACGGTGTCCCCGAACGTGCAATGGCAATTTTTAATTCAGAATTTAAAGGCGGTTCTGTTTATTTGAATAGACTTTTTGATAAATATATCAACAACATAATTCATAATCTCTTGCTTTCCTTTTAAGAAACATTTATTTCCACGGTCAACACATAATAAAATATAGATGAAACCAAAGCTTATGGGAGAGCCTTGAATTTTTCTTATTTAAATATAAGAGGACGAGATAATAATGATGGTGCAAGGTCTATGTAAAAGCATTAAAACTCGAAAAGCAGCCTCATCCACCCCCTCTCCCCGCCCCCAAAGGTCTTAATTACAAACTAAAGTAAAGTAATGTTTGGTAAATATTCTAAACAGAGAGAGTGTGAAATTGCGTCAATCGGTTCATTTTTTACGATTACGAGCTATTGAATACATTTACATACATAATGTCTGGATGGAATGTCTGAAGATCGAAACACCTACCAACCTACACATCGTCTCGGATACAGTTTAGTGCAAATACATCAATTTTAATTACATCACATTTTCAAATCTTAATATCGATTATACTTATCGATTAACACAATTTTTGTACGGGACTTTAAAGCCATTGGACTCTTTCGGTAAACAGTATTGTCCAAGGCCCACACTTCGTGTATCACAAGGTATATATAAATTAACAAACCTGTGAAAATTTAGGCTCAATTGGTCATCGGAGTCGGGAGAAAATAACAGGAAAATCCACCCTTGTTTCCGCACGTTTCGGCGTGTCAGCAATTCTCGATATCGAGAATTGATATTGTTTGAATGTTTTCTCAAAAAGTAAAGCATTTCATGGAATAAAATTTCAAGAGAAGTCTTTCACTATTACCTTCTGTAAACCCTGTAAGTTATTTGTAAATCTGTGAACTTGTTTTTTTTCTTTCTGTACCGAAAGTGTCCAATGGCTTTTTAAAGTGCGTCGGGTGCACCAAATTGGAGAACTATAATCGGCTGTTCCAAAAGCCGACACCGCTTCAACTGAGATGTGTTATGCATGGTGTACCTGTATAGCAATTGGTCCAGGAACGTCGGTAGAGGACAGTGTTTAAGTTTAACGGGTAAGATGTTTTGTTGGGCCCGAGGATCGAAGATATCATGAGAATGTATTCGAACATCGGGACCCTATGAAACCCCCAAGTAAGGGCTGGTAATAAGTCATTGCACTTGTTATTTATTTAAGTTTCTTCTCCAAAGTGCTACCCGCTTGAGTCATTGATATCCTAGACTGACTCTTCTTCCACTTATCTAAGAGGGGGATCAGGTCCCAAGATTGCGTTGTTTTTTGAGGGGCTGAAAATGTTTGTGTTTTTTCCATTTCGTGCACAAAATAAGTGTACAGCGTTTAAAGACGATACCCGGAGCCATCTGTTCTTTGCCGGTGTGGCAGGAGATCTGTGCCCCCCCCCCCCAATGGCAAACTATGTACAAACTACTTTTGGTAGCACCCTCTATTTAATCCTAATTTTCCAGCCCACGTTAATTTCCCATAATGTTTAATACGCGCAGGACTTGCACAGTCTATTACGCTTTATTTACACACAACGTGGTCTTGAATTGCAAAGGTCGTTAGTTCGAATCATACCCGAGTAATATCCCTATGATTTTTTTGCTACAGAGCTCGAGAGTACTGAGTATACAGTGCTAAAACACATCTGTGTATATTTAATACGAGTAAAATTTAAAAATAAATCTGATTTGTCCCGATGCAAATTTCCTTCTATTACGATCATGAGTCATTGTCCAAGTCTCCGTATAGTACAATGTTTATTTTCCGGCACGCATACCGGGAAGCCTACTTCTTTGAAGCTCCAAGAGCCTTCTCAAGATTTCATCTCGTACCGCATCCCGATCAGCGTCTCGCTTCTCCGGGCTATCACTGTGGTACGTCTGGAGAGTCGTGCCTAGTGGTTGCTCGATGAACCTCATACCGAGTGGCAGCTCGAGGGGATACCCTGCAGCCTCCTCCCTTATCCGCCGGATGATCTCTCGGAGAATGTCGTTCTTGCTGATGGGTGGGGTGCTGCTGCGCTTCTCTGATGGGCCACCATCTGGTGTTGTAGTACCACCACCAGTTAGCGTGCGCCTGATGCCAGCTTCGCCGGTGGTGGGAACCGGTTCTTGCGGGTTGGAACCGGCTGAAACCAGTTGCCGAAACTTCATCAAATATGCCTGCATGGATTTGAGAACCGAGTCCCCCTGTTTTAACAACTTCTCGTTCAGCTCGTTCAGGAAATTAGAGTTTGGGGCTCGATCTGAGTAGCTTTGTGTATCGTATGCTAATGTAGTGGAATCTTCGAGGTCAGGGGTTAGCCAGATAGTCTCTTCTTCTGTCGCAGCCGCCATCGTCACGATAACTGCAGTGATACAAAGAGCAAAACGCAACCGGACTGATGCCATCTCGAAAGTGGGTTGACTCTGGGATCTATAGAACGAATATACAAAAGTTGGTTTCGGTTCAATTGTGTGGTTTCAAACAACATTAATAAACGCGTGGATAAGTAAATGTCGATGGAGAGTTTGAGTATGAAAATATTATGTCTCCCTCCTTTCGTCAAACGTCTAACATAAAATAAAGTTTTTAGTGGCCAAAATAGGATTCGAACTCAGATCGACAGAGATGAAAATTGGCAGGGAAAAACGTCACTGTGAATCTGTGAAAAGTTGACTGTACCATCGGACAAAGTGTCCAGTCAGTGATCGCGAAGACAGGCCATTTAAGTAAACAAAATAACAATATGATGAGCATACCAGCTTAACAGCAAAATACCATGATGTGTACAAATTTGTCACTAGTAGGTTATCGTGCTTAATTTTTTAAACAATTAAAGCAATCTGAACTCAGCTTTATGAATTTGGACCATGTAATAAAGTTCTCTGAAAAGTAGCAGAGTGCGCGCATTGGCAGAGTATCCTGAGTGCACTACTTAAAGGCAGTGGACACTATTGGTAATTACTCAAAACATTTATTAGCATAAAACCTTTCTTGGTGACGAGCAATGGGGAGAGGTTGATGGTATAAAACATTGTGAGAAACGGCTCCCTCTGAAGTGCCATAGTTTTCGAGAAAGAAGTAATTTTCCACGAATTTGATTTCGAGACCTCAGGTTTAGAACTTGAGGTCTCGAAATCAACCATCTAAACGCACACAACTTCGTGTGAAAAGGGTGGGTTTTTTTCTTTCATTATTATCTCGTAAATCGACGACCGATTGAGCTCAAATTTTCACAGGTTTGTTATTTTATGCATATGTTGAGACACACCAAATGTGAAGGCTAGTCTTTGACAATTACCAATAGTGTCCACTGCCTTTAACTAGGGGGGTGTAAAGGTGACTGAACTCAATCTCTTGTTGTTTGAAACCATTATTAATCCGCGTTAGAAAATAATGCCACTGGCGACGTACATTTTGTCTGCAAATTTAATTTGTGATCGTGCGTCAATGAAGAAAGAGAACAAAACATCACAATTAATTTAAAAAAGAGAGACAGATAACAACGTAAACATTACGTCAAACGGTTATTATTTCATTAAGAAACGTAATCCTTTCATCTCATTATACTTCTTGTAAACGAGATCCTTAATAATAAACAATAATAATATTTGGGGGCTAATCATCCTTACTCGCACCTAAGAGCTGAGTTGCGAAGGACGCGGCTAGAACGTGTTTGAGAAGCTGGCATGCAAAGCGCCTTTGGCTGCCAGCCACATCAACCCATATGACCACGGAGCACTGCCAAGATCGAAAGTGTTTGATTTTTTTCCCGAGGGAGGAAAACCGGATGGTCTGGACAACCCTCGTGGCACAGCAGAGAACCAACGCACAACTCAACTCACATATATGGCCCTGGCCGGGAATCGAACCGGGGTCACCTTGGTGAGAGGCGAAACCAACCATGCTACCCTTACACACTTGCGGATGAGCCGGGATCGAAAGAGTCCGAGGTTGAACCTCTTTCTCCTGCCCAATGAATAATATCACACTCTATACCGGTTCAGGTTGACCCGAATTTACCGATCCCATTGGGGCCTGATTCATTTCGTATCCCGGGATCAGATGTCAAAATTTCAAGTAAGTTACGGGTCACGTTGACAGAGATTCTGGGTCAAACTGACCCATGAATGGATTGGAACCCGTGGAACTTTAGGAACCACTGGAACCCGGAATCCTATTTCAGTTCAACCCAGTATAGTATTTAGAGTGCATTTACAGGCACTTTTGCATTAGTGCACAAAAGCTCTATTAATACAAATAAGTTTAACAGTCACTTTAAGCTTTGAGTCAACGACCGATGATGCATGGACCCTTAATTGTTTCATTTAGTAATATCTCATAAACTATAAACAGTTTTTATACTTTAACTTGATTAAAAATGACTGGCAGTCTGATTTCTTTGAAAGCTGTTACTAGGCTTTCACAGACTCGCCGTTGCTTCAAGGCGCATGATCATCAGAAATCCCGCCTAATTCTGATTCTCAAAGGGCAGGCCGCTGAGTACTCCAAAGGGAAAATAATTACACAAAATTATGCCATTGAATGCGAGGAAAAAATGAGGTTTGGGGAATTATTCAACTTGAATACGTCATTATAGTTGCTACTGTGTTTATAATTATTGGTTCAGAACACGAGAATGTCCCACAGAGGAAGTAGTTTTGATTGCGGGTAGGGAAAACATCGTATTCCCGGCAGGCATTATGGTCCAGAGTGTATTGAATATACCTTTTCGCAAATACCCATTGCACAAGCGAACTGTTGAATGAGGTGCATGCTGGGCTAGCTAGCGATCAAACTTGATTGCTAGGTGTATATACCAGAATGCACCTCATTCCATGGTCTATGTGTAAAGCATTTTTGAGGCACTGAACGAGCCCAAATGGCAGACCATTGTAGAACTGCAACCGGGTGTGACGTCATTGCAAGGGGCCATTCTCTCCCGAATAACAATTTAATTTGCGCAAATATGCAGCCAACTGCATGCTTCAACACTTGCAAATTCAGCACCCGAACACCTTCTTAAGACACATTTCACGTGTTACAGTTTAATTTAAAACACTATTAGAACTGCTGATGGATGGAATCGCACTGGAGAAATACAACTGCCAAACCAAGAGTAGTCTCTAACTGTTTTGCGTACTAAATTAAATCTTTATAGACACTGAAGAATTTTTGCGGCACTCAAGACGTTTGTGATGAAAGCTATTTCTTTTTGTTTTTAGCACAAAATAAGAAAGGGGGGAGGATATTGGCGGAATGGTTAATGGAACACGATATGCATTTGTATGAAAGGGTGTGTTTGTGAAGATGCAGTGACTCGATTTTGTTGTAAACAACAATACTTCAATGAAAGAAATCACCCAAAGAAAACATTCAATTAAAATAGGTTTTGCAGTGAGCTTTTGTTGCAGCAACTTTTTCAACGATTTTGCTGCAGCAAAACAACAGTTCTCCCAAAGCAAAATTTGAAATAGATTTTGCAACGAACTTGCAGGAACTTTTTCATCAAATACAATTAAGAGAGCAGACTCAAACTCAACTTCACATCGTATTTTGCGCCCAAACTAAATTTTACTCAAACTAAAATGAGACAGGGTCGTTCAGTAGCCTAAACCAAGAAAACCACAGCAATTTGTGTTGCACTAATTATGGTGGACCCCTTTGAAGGGTGAGAGTTTAACTCTGATCCAAAGACAACGCGTTCGATTTTATGAAGCACTCTCTCTTCCTTGATATTAAAAACATCTTGCAATAAGCACTTATACTTCGTCCATAACTGCACACAACAAGCAGAGTTTCAATCAATCAATCAATAATATAACATTTATTTCCACATTCACATGGATGGAGGCATCCTAAAAGCAGAGGCTTGTGGTGGATGTGCCCGTTACAATACAAATCAAAGAAAAGTTTGACAGGATTGCGACGTTAAAGCATGCAAGGCCATGTTACTCAGTGCATTTTTACAGGCAACTTGACTGGAAGCAACTAACTGCACTGCATACTCAAGGAACACTTTGGCAGCCTGTTACTCACACGATCCCCATGAACAACAATGAGAAATATGAATTGAGATTTATCTGACCTTCTTGCAGATTGCCTTGAGCTGGTTGCCTGTTGCACCCAGTGACATATACTTTCTACAATGAGAGGAGCATTATGACAAACTACGGAATGAAAGTTTTTAAAAACTCACCTGAAACAAGTCAGCCAAAAAAGACGGCTTTCTCAAGCAGCACCGAGAAGTTGATGAGAGTAACTTTCAGCTTTCGTACACGGGTAGACTTCTTGCAGTGGTGTTCTGACGCTGTGTAGTTTCCAGACTCGTCTAGTCCTGGCTATTTATCATTCTTGAGGTCGCTTAATCTTAGAGAGTGGGTGTCGCCGTTTACGTTTCGATTCGCTGGCTCCTCGTCTTTTAACACCCGGGGAAAATCCGAGGGGCATCTCCGCTTTGAGACAACAGCGCCACTGAGCCTATGGGAAACCACGCACTCATTTGCGTCCGTTTATTGGGCACACGTATCCGCCATCCAAGTTGTTTAAGTGAGATTGGTGAAGTGATAGTGCAAAACTCTTTTAAGGGAGTGTACAACGACCGGTTGGACTGTAACAAGTCTACGGATATGAGGTGATCAATAATTCCCAAAAGGGTGGTGGATTAATTTTGTTGAAGTTACGTAAATTAGACATTATTACGTGGGTGAAATCTGTTGCCGATGCGCACATGTGCACGCTGTCAGAATTAATTAAAACAAAATAACAAGACATAAACTAATCCCTCTGTGAATACGACAATTTTGAAAAAGTGCTTTGCGGTTGAATAATCTCAAGGGTCTTTTATTACAGAAATTTAATTATTGAAAAAATGATTGAAACGTCAGGTCGTTTACCTGCAGTTCTTTACAGACTATCCAGCTCATCAGACAAAATACAATCATGACGTCACGACAAGTTTCTATGATTGTTTTTCTCATCACCTCACAATTTATTTTTTTACTGAAGTCTATCAGAAGTTTCTGATCAAATCGTGTTCGTGTTAAACTATTTATTCAGACTTTCAATAACTTGTGCAGATAGTGTTGTGTGTTTATCGCGGGTATACAAGCTGTGTGTTTACCGCTAAGTTATATAAACTATTGACATAATTAACACAAAAAGCTGTAGTGATTATGCATTTATAAAATAGTTAGGCTAATACAATTACGTCGTAAAAATGTGTCACGATTCCCCTTTTCCATTTTGTTTTGACTGCACTGGCTTGGAAACGGTGGTATAGAGAAGTCTTAAAATGAAGTTCACGTTTAAAGCCCTTTTGTGTGTGTGGGGGGGGGGGGCTCAAGATTAGCACCATGTTTTCTTGTCAGACCCAGTTTTGTTTAAACTGTCAACGTTATTTGTAACACAAATGCGAAAGTAAAACAATCATTGTTTGTATTTCGCTAACATTACCACCTGTTCTAAAGCTACAACTTGTATTATTTTATCGCAATTAAAGCCATTGGACCCTTTCGGTTCAGACAAAAAAAAAGTTCACAGATTTACAAATTACTTACAGGGTTTACAGAAGGCAATGGTGTAAGACTTCTCTTGAAATAATATTCCATGAAATGCTTTACTTTTTGAGAAAACAGCAAAACAATATAAATTCTCGTTAACGAGAATTACGGATTTATTTTAAACACATGTCATGACACGGCGAAACGCGCGGAAACAAGGGTGGGTTTTCCGTTGTTTTCTCCCGACTCCGATGACCGATTGAGCCTAAATTTGCACAGGTTTGTTATTTGATATAGAAGTTGTGGTACACAAAGTGTGGGCCTTGGACAACACTGTTTACCGAAAGGGTCCAATGCCTTTAACATGCGTTTCACTATAAAAAAAAACATAATATATTGCAGTTTCGGTGATCAGTAACTGTCTTTAGAGATTTATTGATTCATTAAACAAAACAATACTTCAATTTGTGACATCTCCCATGATAGCTCACATGCGCTGTTAAGTAAACTATCCAATGAAGGTCCAAACAAGAATAATGAGCTGGACAAAAAATCAACGCCGTTTAAACGACAGCTTGTTATTTTTGCTGTAAAGCCAAGATTATTTTTGTAAGAAACATGTTTGGTTTAGATGTAAATGTTTTCGTTTCCCGTATGTCTGTCGCTTACTGGACACGTATAGCAATGGCAAGTTTTTTCCTAATAGGCAACTTTTTTTAAGAGTGAAATGTTTTTTTTGTTTTCCATTTCGGTGACTAGAGTCAGTAGGATGATATCCTTCCCTAGAGTTCATTCAGTTTGATATTTATTTTGTTGTGCATGGTCTTGTCATTTTTAAGTTGTATTCATTGATTAAATATTGTTTGGACAAAACAAATTCACCTGAAATGTAAAAAAAATACTAAGCTTGAGTGTTTATTTGCGAACGAAAAGCAAATCAGTTCCACTTCGACTGAGGAAATCTTTAAAACTGCGTCTTTAAGTGTCGATTTCATTCTGCGAGCAGAATATTATTTTCAAGTAAAACGTCTTAGAGAACTACACTTCGTTGTCTTTCTTAACCTGGCTGACCTTGAAGTCAAAAGTCTGAAGAGAAATAAGTAATCTTAAAAAGAACTCCCAAAAAAAGAAGAACTTTCAAGGAGGATTATGAAATAAAAGTTGTATAAAACAAACACCCTCCAGTCTCCTGACGATGACTAGAGCAAGCTAGTCGAAACGTTGAGACCAATTTCAGAACTGACTCCGCGGCAGTACAGTTAATTACGATCCTATAAGCTAAAGTAGTAGTCCAGTCTAATTTCTATACCATCCGCCCTGGTAATAGTTAAAAAGCAGGACAGTTCTTTTCAGAACTGAGAAGTCTCCCGAACCTCCGATTATCAACTCCACGGCAGTAGAATAAAGCAAGACAGTTCCCTTGAACAACTCTACCTGGCAAGTAGATACACACATGGTGTTACCGCAAACCAAATATACAACAAACACCCTGTCAACAGTTCTAACTAAAAGAAGAAAAAAAAACACTTTCATTCAAAGCATTACCCAAGTCAATGACAAATTTGATTTGTGATGCTGCTGGGGAGCTTGTCATTTCGGGCATTATATGTTAATTTGATTAAGTTATTTTGTAATGGATTTTTCGCGCATTAAAAAATAATATTAATCTAATTTATTGACTTGACGCGTACGGGAAAGGAACAAAACAGTGATGTATAAGCTAACACGTGAGGCATTTTCAAAAGGCGAAGTTGCGAGATAATAATGAAAGAAAAAACACCCTTGTCACACGAAGTTGTGTGCTTTCAGATGCTTTTAAAAATCTAATTCTGAGGTCTCGAAATCAAATTCGTTGAAAACTACTTCTTTCTTCAGAGGGAGCCGTTTCTTACAATGTTTTTAAAACTATCAACCTCTCCCCATTACTCGTTAGCAAGTAAGTTTTTATGCTAATAATTATTTTGAGTAATTACCAATAGTGTCCACTGCCAGTTAAGGCAACCTCGCCTTCAAGAAAATCAAACCTTAGCTTTAAGTTTGTTTAATCAAATGAATTCGAATTAAATCTATTAATTGAGCTAGAAAAAAGTGATGCGGTTTTTAGCCATCATTAGAGCATCTATTGCCATTTTAAGTGTCACAAACTGGGTAGCCATATAAAGCAAATATACACACTTTTTTTCTTAAAGGCACTGGACATTATAGGTAATAGCTCAAAATAATTGTTGGGGTAAAAACTTACTTGGTAACGAGCAACGGAGAGCTGTTGATAGTAAAACACATTGTGAGAAACGGCTCCCTCTGAAGTAACAGGTTTTGAGAAAGAGGTAATTTCCCATCTCAAATAATAAAAGGCTTCTACTCAAAGTAGTGTTTTTTCCCCGCATTATTCTCTTGCAACTTCGTTGACCAATTGAGCCCAAACTTTCACAGATTGTTATGTTATGCATATCTGTTGGGATACACCAAGTGAGCATACTGGTATTTGATAATAACCGAAGGTGTTCAATGCCTTTAAAACCAAATGTTTTGTTTTCATTATACACAAGGAATGATGCAGCGATGTCCGCGATGTTCGGCTGCTCGCTGAGCATTTTCAACCCATGAGTGAGACATATACACTCAGTCGCCAATCGTCTGGCACATTTTGTATGTAATCAAATTTGTTGACACACACTCGAGAGAGATTGTGTGACTGTCAAAATTATGTCAGCCAATCATTTTTATGTGTCAGTAAGTGTTACATTGTCGAGGGTTTCCCCGGGTGTTTTCGGACTACAAGGGAAACAGGAAGATGATGATAAAATGGAAGAGTAGTTGTCGTCTATGCTATCATTATTCTGTATGCAAGCACAACATTTTGTACCTCTATAAAGGGCAAGGCCATTTCCTTTGGATTACATTGGCCCCCAACCAATGCATTCCAAGTAAGTTCATGATCATTAATAATTTTGAGTGATTACCAAAGGTGTATACCCTGCTATCGTGATCGAAAGTTTCATTTTGTTTGCTTGCTTATTTTTTTTTGTTGGCTTGATTTATGAAGAAAACATATTAAAACTTCAAGTGCATAATGACGAGGAGCCCCGCCTCCCCTGCTTACTTGTCTTCAAAGTCTGGGGAAGAAGTTTCCCTAAAACAACAGCTGCGTAAACATAATTTTGTTTCTGAAAGGCCATGTCGCTAACGCAGTTATGGATTTGTTCGTTTGGTGTTAAGCGTTATCTGTTACACACCTTTTCCTTTGTTTCCTCATTGACAGGAAGAAAACACGGTGGTTAACTCAACTGTGAATGCGGAAATAAATGTTTCTTTTGATTGATTGATGTTTCGATTTTGTTTTGATTTGTTTTGCTACACCATCAGATCATCGTATATCTTCAGAACAACCTCTCAAAGGAGCGGTCAGTGAGTTTTCAAAGACTGTTTTTGCTTCTTGATGTCGCAATTAAATTGAAAAAAAAAAAACAAGTTCAGATGGCCACGGTTATAGACCTTTCTTTTGTTGATAAACAAACCGCCTTGGTTGGCATGGTCGGCCGAATGTTAGTAAATCACTAAATCTTAAAAACAGATGTTTTAAAGCCATTGGACCCTTTCGGTACAGACAAAAAAACAAAAGTTCACAGATTTGCAAATAATTTACAGGGTTTACAGAAGGTAATGGTGAAAGACTTCTCTTGAAATATTAGTCCATGAAATGCTTTACTTTTTGAGAAAACAGTAAAACAATATAAATTCTCGTTAGCGAGAATTACGGATAATTATTTAAAACACATGTCATGACACGGCGAAACAAGAGTGGGTTTTCCCGTTATTTTCTCCCGACTCCGATGACCGATTGAGCCTAAATTTTCACAGGTTTGTTGTTTTATATATAAGTTGTGATACACGAAGTGTGGGACTTGGACAATACTGTTTACCGAAAGTGTATAATGGCTTTAACCAAATTCAGCATTTTCTGCAAACTTTCAATTAAATAAAATACCTCTCATAATTATTTGTTTTGTTTTTAACAAAATCAACAAACTTGGTTACATTAATACCAAAAATAGCGATCTTTTCTTAATTTGCACTTACGGCTTTCCATAGTTTTCCAATCTGGGTTGGCAAAAACTCGGGCTGTGACGTTGCAAAAGAAAGGTCTATACGCGTGGGTTTACTGTGTTTTGAATTGAACCAGCCTGTGGCCCCATTGCAAGGTTGCTGTAATCATAAAGAAAGGTCCTTTCTCTATGCTATAATAGACCTCACTCGTTAAAGGCACTGGTGGACACTGTTGATAATTACTCAAAATAATTGTTAGCATAAAACCTCCTATGTAAACGAGCAATGGAGGTCTGGTAATAGTATAAAAGGCCCGAAGCCCTTTTTTAGGCATCTGAAAGTATACAAATTAATTTTGTGCAACAATTTTGTTTCTTCTTTCACTACTCTCTTGCAATTAGGCCTATCGATGACCAATTTTCACAGGTTTGTTATCAAAAATTAGTCTTTGACAAAATGCCAAGGTGTCCAGTGCCTTCAAGCTATACGGACGTCAAGTCCGGTTAATTACCGGAGGAGGAGGGGTAGATGAAAGTGCTTTCCTCCCGTCGGAGCTGTGCCCGAAGTACGCAAAAGGGGGACGGGTCACTGACCCGTTTTCGCCCCTCGCATAAGTCGCAACTCCCGGTGCATCGTCATCTTAGATGGATGGTCCGGAATCAGTAATGAAGGTTTTAACCTAACTTCATTACTGCTTCTGCCCTTGTCACTAGTTATTTACATCTTCGACTTGTTGACAACGTGTGCCTGCCAAGAAGTTTCTTTAAATGCCTAATTTGTTTTTGTTGCTTACATGAAGAAAAAAACTATATTTTATTAGACGCATCCAACAGCAAGTAATTTAAGTTTGTCTGTATCCACGTCAACCCCAGGACAGGTTTAGATTTAGTTTTTAGTTTTTGCTTTACAAATTCATCACTCAAAACAATAAGTTATTTACGAAGTAATTTACCTTGAATTTACGTGTTCGTCTTGTACTTTAAATCTGTTTTGTTGACAAACGTATGGCATATCAGGGACACCATACAAAATTATTTTCAGCCAGCAACCTATAGTCGGGTCCCCTGCTGCTAATGGGCTTGCTGTTTTTATTGATCATGTTCGGGGAACTAGACCGGCCAACATGGCAGCCTCCAGAACGTAAAATTTTGACAGCGATTGACATTTTTTTGGTGAGAATTAATCTAGTTTTCCTAGCACGAAATGTCTTGCTGAGATAACCAACAATAGTTTTAGTAATTGTTTGTACATCTGGGGGACTAACTTTCCCGATCCCATTGTTAAAAACATGTGAGCGTTATTTTTAATCATGAAAGAAAACAAACTCCTGTTGCACAAATTTGTGTGCTTTCAGATGCCTAGCCTAAAAAAAGGATTCCGGCCTGAAGTCTTTTAGAATTTGATGAGTTAGAAATAACCTTTTGAAAAGACTGTTACTCCAAATTGTTACTTTAGTCGAGGGATACATTTCTCACAATGTTTTATCCCGCCACCACTTTTTCAACAAGAATATCTTATTTTATGTTAACTACTTTATTAATTAATAATATTATGATTGTTACTTGTTAGATTAGAATTATTAGACCCAGGGCGTAGTACTATTTTTGTTTGAAGTTTTCATTATCGGTCGTACTACCGTACTAGTACACTACCACTAAATTTCTAGAAAAGGAGCACAGCCCCCCAGTAGTGACTGGGTCCAGTAAATGAGATAGTATTTTTATTATTTTATATACAGAATACAGGACAGGATACGGACAATTTTTCCACCATCAATAATAGTGTCCAATGACGTTTCATAAATTTTCTGATATAAAATGTACATACCTTTCATTTTGCAGACAATGTAACAACAGACATCGAGAACACGTTTCTAAACTTGTAATAAAAGAAGGACAAAAACAACAGTAACAGTTTTCAAAATGTCAGGGTCAAGGAGCATCACTGCCTGTTCCAGATCAGGCTGGGAGTCGATCTGTCAACATGTAGGGAAGGCAGTCGTCTTTATTGACAACTCCATGGTGGAATGTCTACACTGGTGTGGAGGTGCAAATATGCTTCTCAAAGGTGGGGCTGTTAACATCAAGGAATTCTCATCGTTTGAGGTATGTTTCAGGCCTGGAATTTCATCTTTGAAAAGGGCAAGGCTGTTTTTCATTTTGAAAAGGGCATTTCCATTTGAAAAATTTAAAGTCGATTTGAAGAGGCACCAAGGCCAAGACCAGGGCAGGGGCAGCGGAGGCTGTGGATTCTGTGGCCTGTGTGTAATTTCAGGCCTGGGGTCGATTTCA
The DNA here is from genome assembly GCF_032118995.1 of Asterias amurensis. Classification (NCBI taxonomy): domain Eukaryota; kingdom Metazoa; phylum Echinodermata; class Asteroidea; order Forcipulatida; family Asteriidae; genus Asterias; species Asterias amurensis. The sequence goes on along the minus strand of NC_092662.1, from coordinate 4,272,608 downwards.
CAAAGCAATAAAATTCATCGCAAGACAAATTGTCAGTATTACCACGGTGATTTGTATTGTGACATCACACTCTACTTAGCAACTACAATTGATATGCAGTTAAGAGCAATCTTAGCTCTTTGTGAAATCGATCCCTGGTGTTTGAAAGCAAGCAGCCAACACTGGTAAACTAGTTAGGTTAAAGAATGGTATAAGAACTTTGCATACTGATCGAAACACTCGGAACCACAACTACTAAAACAAAGATTAACAAATGGCGCTACTGTCAACTTCACTTGATTAAATACTTCTACCCCAGTTTTAAATCTTACTAACCAAAGAATTGTTTTCCATCTTTTTTTTTCACAGAGTGGTACAAAAGAAGAGAGAAAGGCTGTGTTTATTGTTAGTGGAGTTCTCAAAGATACTGTGGAAGAAATAATCAAGGTGGGCTTGTTGTAGTTGGGACCATGTTGTAGGATGGCCGAGTGGTTAAAGCCATTGGACCCTTTCGGTAAACAGTGTTGTCCAAGGCCCACACTTTGTGTACCACAACTTCTACATCAAATAACAAACCTGTGAAAGTTTAGGCTCAATCAGTCATCGGAGTCGGGAGAAAATAACGGAAAAACCCACCCTTGTTTCCGCGCGTTTTGCCGTGTCATGACATGTGTTTAAAATAAATCCGTAATTCTCGTTAACGAGAATTTGTATTGTTTTGCTGTTTTCTCAAAAAGTAAAGCATTTCATGGAATAATATTTCAAGAGAAGTCTTTCACCATTGCCTTCTGTAAACCCTGTAAGTTATTTGCAAATCTGTGAACTTTTATTTTTTTTTCTGAACCGAAAGGGTCCAATGGCTTTAAGAGCATCGAATTCAAGTTCTGGTGGTAAAGTCATCGGAAGGTGGGTTTGAATCCTGGTCGTGACACTTGTGTCCTCAAGCAAGACACTTTACTGTAATTGCTTCTCTTCACCCAGGGGGTATAAATGGGTACCTGCGAGGTTGATATTGTGTATGAAAAAGCCATTCGAGCGCTACAGTTCCCCAGGTTGTATACTCCCCCAGGGAGCTACTAAGAAAGGTTAAACCGTTAAAGGAATGTTATTGGCCCAATGATTCTTCATTTTTATTATTATTATTATTATTATTATTAATGAGGAATTTGTATCTTTTAACAATATTGTACCTTTGGTCATCAGGACGTTGTTCGCTCCAGTCAGTTTCAGTACTGTATCGTCATCACTGCTGTTCCTCAGTCATTACATGTGCATCTTATGACGGAGGGGCCAGGTGAAGGCAGCACGGATGGCGCCCTCTTTGCCAAGTTTGAGAACAAGCTGAGAAAGTGGATGGGTGGTCCGGTAAGTGTAGAAAACACTGCTAGATTTGCAGAGTGCTAACTACAGTAACGATGCAACAGTGATGTAGTTTGACATGAAAAGGTGAAGTTTTAACTCCAGAGCTGAATATCTCACCATGATTTGAGTGTTGATGCACTATTATATAGTGGAGAAGGGAGGGTTAAGGGTGAAAGGTTAAGAGGTATCAAACCCAGGTGTTCAAACAAATTTAAACCGTATAAAGTTATGGTACATATCTTCACCAAATTGGGGTATTGTTTGAAAGAAATTGAACACTGAAAAATAAACATTTGGTCACATGGTTTTGTGCATCTCATATCTAATCAACTCAAATGAAATATTCAAATAGAAAATTGACTGTTGAGATACAACATTCTCTCACATAACAATGGAGCAGTTAGACATTTTTCTCTGATTCCACATTAATTAACAGTTAATTATAAATTATTCTTACCAAAGTTGCGATGATTTTTTGTTGCAGATTGCCGAGGCGGAGGTTCATCACATTCCAGTGTTTGCCGCCCCAGTGTGCCCAAATTTATTTGTCACACCTACCTACAGCTCACTCTTCCCATTGTTGACCTCTGACCTGGTCAAAGTTCAAGAAGGCAGAGAACACAGGGTAAGTACAAGTGTACCTCATTTGAGGATCCAAGACTAAGCCTTTGTGACTAATGTGGAAGTCGCGACTAATGGTTGCTTAATGGCCGAGTTGCGACTAACCGGATTATCGTGCCAGCACGGCTATTACAAAAATAGTCAGACTACCTGCTTGGTGACCGAAGTGTGTTGATCAGTCCATTATGATAATGTTGTTTTTGTTTACTTGTTTGTTATCTGGACTGAACTTATGTACAGGGAGAGAAGAAATCGGCTGATAAATTTGATGATATTGAGCTTCACATGTTACCATGGGAACTTCAAACTCAAATCAAGGTGAGTTTTCTTTTTTTTTAATTATCCTGAAAAAAAAGTATCAAAGCAAATTACTGCTTTTATTGAAATGATGTTCTTTATAGCCACTTTTTGAAATATGCCAAGTTCTTTGTAAAAGAAACTATATTTTTTGGGTAATGTTTTACAGATGTTTGTGTCGAGCCTGAGTGGTTTTTGCGAGCAGCTACAAGTCAGTGAGGATGTGTATGCAGTCGGTCACACTAGCCGGATAGTAGCCTCTGAACTTGCCGGCCTTCCCTCGGCCAAGGCCAGAAGAAAAGTAGGGAATTCGTTTATTTACCATGTCTATTATTCATCAAGGCCCGGTTTCATAAATTAATTCTCTATTTAAGCACGAAAATGTGCTAAGCACAGACAAGTATTGCTTAATAGAAACAGGTTGATGATATTGAGCTTCACATGTTACCATGGGAACTTCAAACTCAAATCAAGGTACATTAAGTTGTTGATGTTGTGACTGGTGCCCAACTCAATTTTTTGCTTCTAAAGCAAAGGAAATCGGGCCCAAGTATTTGTAACCAAGCCAATCCCAAATTGTGATTGACCACCTGTGCAAGACAATGCCGTGCAAACTAAACCTGTACAAAGATTTCATGTCTTTTACCTGAGTTAAAATTGTCAGCAAAATAAGTAGTTCGGAGCACCACGGCACCTTAGGGCTGTAAACTGCTCAGGGAGTTGAGAAAGATTACAGGAATGTTGTTGACCCAATGAAGAGGGCACTTATGGAATGTGCAATTATACGTTAATTATTTGTGCTAACTTCCTGATGTGGTAAGTATACAATAAATGGCTTCCAATCTATGGTTTCTTTGTGCTAACATCCTCAGGCTGCACAGCATAGAGCATCTGTCTTACTGGTCGATAGGACGTTAGATCTTGTAGGAGCCTCAAGCCACCTCAACAGAGAAACTCTGGCAGATAAGCTCTTTTCGTTTCTCAATCGTTTGCCGGGTCACAGTGCCGACGTTGCAGTTGACATGGCAGACTTATACTCCCTAGGAGGGTAGGTAGAAACATCATCGCTTAAAGGCACTGGACACTATTTGTAGTTACTCAAAATAATTGTTAGCATAAAAAATTATTTGGTAACAAGCAATGGAGAGCTGTTGATAGTATAAAACCAGGTGAGAAACGGCTCCCTCTGAATCAACAAAAAATAAAAACAAATTATATACCAAATAATTATGCATAAATTATTCTTCACAGGAATCGTAGGAGCTCGTTGGAAGTGATTTATCCGGGCTGTCTGGCTCACCCCACGGACTCCACATCATCTTCCGTCCTATATACCCTCATCACAACAAAACACAAGGTAAATAGCCCTGTTCACACTGTATCTCTCATCCCAAAGGAATAGAGCCAGGGAGAGATGCCCCAGAAGTTTTACCCCCACAGTTTAACCCCGACGCACTTTCACACTGTCCCTATTTCACAGGGTTGTTGTTGCATATTTCAAGAATACCCCAGGGTTTTACCACTTACCCCTACTCCAGAGCAGGGGTGGCTATTACCCGGGGTATGACCATTTGCCAGGGTAGACCAGGGGTAAAGTAATCCAAGTGTGAACAGGGCCTTTGTATTGGAAAACAATTCTTTATCCCGGTGCAAAAATTTACATCTATTGAATGTTATCCTGTTCTTTTTTTTGTTGGTCCAAGGAAAGTTTAATGGATGTGAATAGACAACTAGTTGATTGCATCTCCAAGGAGAAACTACCTCTTAAAATGGGCGTGAAAATAGGAAGAGTGGGACCTGAAACTCTGCAGACTCACCTGCAACTGTTCAAGTAAGTTCTCTTTAATTCTTTCAAGCACAACAAAATTATGTTTACCATTATAAGGCTACCAGCCAAACTCCTATGTTACATGTACCATTTGTGACTGGTGTCCTGCTCATTGCTGCTTAGCAGAAAATTGTTGTTAAGCTCTATAAAAGTGAGCCTTAGTCTTGTGCAAAGCTTGTATTGTAATTTCTTCTTTTTGGAGAGATATAAAGTTTCTTTCGTCTTATGTCTTAGGGACAAACCAGACGCTTTGCGCAGGAACACCGGGCTGTTGCAGATAGCGTCGGCCTGCGTAGAGGCTCTGAAGCACCCAGACCAGGGTGAGTGGGATCGTGCCCTCAGTGCTGAGAAGCTTTTCATACAGGCCATGGGAGAGGAGAACGGCACACCAACCCTCGACCAAATCTTAACCATCTTAGAGAAAGGGCAGACAGAGCATTTGTGAGTTGCACTTTCAACAAATCTTTTTATCAGCCACTTAAATTTCACAACTGAAATTCCTCTACTTTAATTCAGTTTATTTCAAATACTAACACTTTATAACTTGCTTTTGATTCCTGTTTAAAAGGCCACATAGCCTGGATGTCATACTCCTGTTACTCATCTTTGTGTACTCCCTGGCTGAAGATGACAGCGTGAACAATTAAATTTCACAACTGAAACTCCTCTACTTTAATTCAGTTCAATTCAAATACTAACACTTTATAACTTGCTCCTGATTCCTCTTTAAAAGGCCACATAGCCTGGATGTCATACTCCTGTTACTCATCTTTGCCTACTCCCTGGCTGGAGATGACAGCATAAACTTTGACCTCGATGAAAGGAGCTTGAAGAATCTGTTAGTACAGGCTATCTTATCTGAGCAGGAGCTGTCTGATGTCCTGACTTCTTTCAGTAAGTCATAATTGTTCTATCCATATTTAACCTTTGACACCATACCCGTGAACATCTATTTCCATTTTTGAAAGAATGTGGGAATTTGTTTTCATAAAAAACAGTCTGATATAAAATGTACATGTGCAATACGCTTTACATAAGCTTCCAGTAGCGTATAAGACAGAGCCTGAAATTGGGCCCACTTAGCTTTTGCATGGGGAGAACACTGTGTCACATTTTCCTGTGGGTCTAAACAACACAGTATCACCCTTGTTGTTTTCTTCTCGTGTAGCCGGAGAGAAACGAATGGACGACTCTGTTAGGGACGCAGTTAATCGACTCTTCGTCAAATTGAGATCTGTTGGGAGAGCCAGGGATCATCTGCAACAATTCAGGTAACCATCTTAAAAAAAACTACGGTGTTAATAATGTTAAGCAGAAAATAGTGTCAAGCAAACTTGTCATAGCCTGACTCTATGACTTACCATCACAAAGGAAAATGTTATCTGTCTTTTGCATGCTGTGATAACATGAAAACATAATATTCTGTTTGTATTTTTCACTAGGTCCATCTTCGATCATGGCAGTATGGTTGCCCCAGCCTCGTACAACCCCTTCTTCAAACAACTCCTTGACAATATTTTCAGTTCAACCAAACCAGACTTACCTGATGTTGAGTATAAGTCAACGGGTCTCCGAGATCTAATCAAGACTGGGTTCAGGTATAAATCTCACTCTGAAAGAATATTTACTACTGTACCTCATACATGTTCATGATCGAAAGCTGAATTCTTTTTGGTCCATTCACCATCATGCATGGTGGCATGGTTGGCATGTGCGTAAAGCGCTCCCCTCTCACCGAGGTGACCCCGGTTCGATTCCCGGCCGGGGCCACATGTGAGTTGAGTTGTACGTTGGTTCTCTGCTGTGCCATGAGGGTTTTCCAGACCATCCGGTTTTCTTCCCTCGGGAAAAATCAAACACTTTCGATCTTAGCTGTGCTCCTAGTGGTCATAATGGGTTGATGTGGCCGGCAGCCAAAGGCGCCCTTGCATGCCTGCTTCTCGAGCATATTGTAGCATTACACAACTCATAGGACTTTCGTGACTTTATGTCCCATCTGATAAGGACTAAGCAACTTTGGTTTAAAGTGTCACTAATGACATTGTTGTTTTATTGTAGGTTCTTTGTGAATGTGAGCAAACCACGCCCAAGTGATCATCCCCTGTTAATCTTCTTCGTCTTGGGCGGGGTCACCTGCTCTGAGGTCAAGATGATCAAAGAAACAGTGGCTGCTCATTCTCCACATACACAGGTAGGGAAAGTTATCACTCAACCCTCCTACTGTTTGACCATTTACAGCATTCTCTCGTAGAGGCAGTGGACACTATTGGTGATTACTCAAAATAATTGTTCGCATAAAAACTTACTTGGTAACTTGCAATGAAGAACTGTTGATAGTATAAAGCATTGTGAGAAACGGCTCTCTCTTAAGAAACGTAGTTTCTCAGAATTAGATTTTGAGGTCTCGAAATCAAGCATCTGACAGCACACAACTTTGTGTGACAAGGGTGTTTTTTCTGTCACCATCTCGCAACTCCGATGACCATTTGAGCGCAAATTTTCACAGATTCGTTATTTCATGCATATGTTGAGATACGCCAAGTGGGAAGACTGGTCTTTGACAATTACCAATAGTGTCCAGTGTCTTTAACAGCTTTATGAAATTGGGCTTTGGCAAGTCTGCTACCACCTAGTGTTCCAAATTCTCCCCATTAGACTGTGATAGTTACCCTTTTATTTTTCAATCTCCGTGTCCACATTTTGAACAGGTTGTCGTGGGAAGCACATGTGTCTTGAAACCAACAGACGTCTTGAACTTGCTACTGTGTCAAAACAATTTACAGCCAGGGACGACGTGACATTGAAACGCACACCATCGTCAGAAACGAACATCTTAATCAGCGCTGTGAATTAAGGGTTTGGGTACTTTTTGTCTGACGACACAAAACCCAACTTCCACAGGTTTACATTAAACTCGCACTGTTTGAAGATAGAAAGCTTCCCTTAAAATATTACTAGCTGAGATGCTGTAGTTTTTTGAGAGATGAGTAAAACAACGTCACAGAAATAACTGTCGTCTCGGGAGACATATGTTATTACAAACTGGTAAATTATATTACATACATCTTCATTCACAGTGAGTCGTGATTCATGTCATGATTAATAAACTTAATCTACAAAAGGTATCAACTAAACCCTTTAACCGAATGAGGTGGTCTCATCACTTCTTGAGCATGTATGCTCTAGACAGTGGCGTAACCACAGACATAAAGAACCTTATGTCTGTGGGCGTAACCATAACCAGACATTTTCATTGGAAGGGGGGGAGCAAGGACAAAGACATAATTTGGTTTCGGGGGGGCTTTTTTAAGGAAAGGTATACATGTGGTAATCACTCCTAAAATTTATTACAGTAATTTACTCAAAGTTTTTGTGAATCCTGAACAATTATTAAAAAGTAAAGATTTCAGAGGTTTTGGTACCCCTAGTATTTTAATCCTTCAAGAATTTGTAAATTCTTTACCAATCAATTACTGTTTCATCTGTTTATCTCTGCATCGTATCAACTAGATGTGTAAATAAATATATATTGGGATATGATTCCAGATAAATGAATCGTCTTAATTTGGTTTGATTTCACTGTTGGAATTTAGCATCTCAAAAATACAATGTATATAATTATTGTATTTCAGGGAAATATTCGAATATACAGTATACAGTGCTAAAACACATCTGTATATATGTATGGGTACAACCCCCATTGATACTCAATATCCCTGATGCAAACTGAACGTCTATTAAATAGTTGCAGTACCCGCTGCAAAAACATAGGATTCGAACTACCTCTAGCTACAGGGCAATCTCAGTGGTAGTTGGTAAGACACTGCCCTAGAATTGCAATGGTCTTGGTTTTGAATCCCACCCAAGTAATATGCCTGTGATTTTTTTTCAACAGAGCTCGGGAAAGTACCAAGTATACAGCGCTAACACATATCTGTGTATTACGAGTACAAACAAAAATTAATATCATGAATAAAACATACATTCAAGTCAGCATATTTACAGACAGTTTTTTTTTTATTCAAAAGTCTAATGAGGTTCAGTCATCAACCCATTGTAATATACTGACGACTGAAACATTGGGGGAAAAACATAACCTTCATTGAAAAACAACAACCAGCAATCAGCAATTTTTAAACAAATGTGGAGGTAGACAAGCAAAGTGACACACATTTTCCCGTTATATCGGGGATGAAACAAAAGGCTTAAAAAATGTTTCTGCTTTTTAGAATGCATGACATTTGAAATTCTTAATTGGTTATACTTGAACCCCTTTTGAAAATCTTGATGTTAAGCCTTGCCCAAATAAGAATCTTGCCAAACTAATGCTGAATTGAGAATCCAACTGTAACCAATAACATCAAATTTATTGTCTATAGCAATTACATGTACTACCAAATGGTGAAGTCTCTTACAAAAATTAAGTCGTCATGTTTAGTCAAAAGGTCGTGTCTTGCACACTTATACACACAATTTGCTCCATGCAATATGATCGCATCTCCCTCAGTTGTTTAGTGATAACAGCCGTGAGTTTTCAACTAAGATATTGGTCATGAATGACAGAATATGCATTTAGAAAAGATGATTTTCTCTTTGATTTCACATTAAACCACTCAAATGGATGTTCAGGGTACAATGAATTAATTTAATCCTCAATACAAAAAAAGGGTCAATGCATTATTTTGCCATCATGTCGATGTTGAAGGGGGAAATGGTGAACCTTTAGCTCAGTATCTATTTTATCTCCTCACAAAAATTTTAGCCAATATTTGTTTTGGGGATGGGAAGGTTATTCTTGCATCAAATATACAGATCTATGTTTGAATACATGTATTACTGTTTGGCATAGAGTTATAAACTAGAACCAGAGGGCTAACAAAACAATGCGACACTGGCCGGTAGGCATTTTGTTACCATCGAGAACGGCACTGCCGCGGTGATAACACAGGTCACGGCACCAGAGGTCAATTTCATTAAGAGTTACTAAAAACGTTAAGCTAGTCCTATCCCAAGTTAGGATGAGTAACTCGTCCTAACTCGATATAGAAATCTACCCCGGCTCACATAACCACCATGTTGTAAGTGGACGTCTGTATACAATGGCAATTACATACCTCTGAGGTGTTTTCGTGAAAGTGATTTTTAACTTTACGAGGATCATAGCAACTCAACTACCAGCAAAGCTCCATGATAGTACACCCTGATCCATCTAAAAGAGTATTTATTCAAACTGTAGGATCACCGAAAAAGAAATCATTAATTAATTCGAAAATTTATTGTCCCTGGTTTTTAATTTTTTTTTTTCTCTTCACGAATTACAAAAAATCACACTACTGTGGAGAAACTATAAACAATCTCCTTTTACAATGTATAAAACAATAGGACACAAACACATTTCACATTCCTCGGTTCGCAACAACAAGGCATCAAAGAATCCCCGGACACTTGGAAAGTAAAATACAAGAAAATATAATCGAAAATTCAACTTAAAAAACAAAACAGGACAAAAAATAGCCATACAGTTTATTCCACTACAGCAGACCCCAAAGATTTTAATATAATTTTAAGAAAATTCTCGGAGCGGTCATTAATCTTGTAGCTTCCCTTCCTGTGCACGACCACATGAGGGCGCTGTTTACAGTCCAAGAGAAATTGAGACTATTTAAACAGGTCAAAGTCTATACAGGAGTCAAAGCAGTGAGTTTAAAAAATTCAAAGGCTATGATTGAAGTGGGGCTTCAAGTCAACAAATAAGTATTTGGGGTCTAGAGAAGTCAAGGGACTCAACATTAGGAGTAAACTTTATAATATTTTGAAAACAAATTCATCCACTCATCTCCGACGTAAATCCTAGATCAGTTTGAGAAGTTTGTAACCACAAAATATCCACCGCACGATATTGCTGCAAAGTAATTCAAGCTCCCTATCTTTCCTACATTATAGCTCTGTGGAATGTTTCTGCTAATGCCTCCTAAAAAAATGGTATAAATATTATGCCTAAATTTCACACTACATAAGCAAAAGAAAATACTCACAGTCCGTCGGATTAAATTTCTGGATTTCATATCAACATAAGGAATAATAATAGTCTAGAGAAAAAATAAACTGTTACCATGGCAGCCTTCGGCTACAAACAAACAAAAACACATCAAATCCTTTGGGGTCTCTTTAAAAAAAGTGCAGTTGTTGTTCAAGTGTTTTTTGGTTTTAGTTTTAATTTTTGAATTACACTGACGCTAATTCAGGCAATCAAGAGGTCACTGAAAGGTCACCGAGACATTGTGAACTCACAGCGGAAGAAAACGAGAGAAAAAAATCAGAGTCGACGTACAAAAATGTTGAACCCCAAATCTGCTCCCCAAACCATTGTTGGTGCCAGCACACAAAAACTCTGAATAATGGTAACTTTCTTAAGAAGTTTCTGTCGTCTTGTATTGAGAGAAGGCAAAAATGCTGGTTTATAGATGGAGGATGGGGAGTTGGGGTTTGGTGACGATGCTAATCTTGATGTCCAACATTGCCAGGTTGTAAAAAATAAAGAGACAGGGAGAACACAAACTTTAAGCATCTGCCTCATCGTCATCATCATCTTCATCTTCAGGTACATCATCTTCATCACCCTGCATGAGGAGGAGACAAATCAAGACTTTCCGTCAACAATCAACATCTCATCTCTCAGGGTTTATTGGGTTAATAATAGTCCAATGACTAATAATAATAATAATAAATAACATTGGTATAGCGCTGTGTCTGAAAAGATGTGCTTTTAACTGAGACTTGAATGAACTGATTGAGGATGAGTCACAGATATGAAGAGGGAGCTTGTTCCAGCAGTTTGCTCAAGCTACTGAGAATGCTCTATGTCCATAGCGGTATTCGTGCGTGGGCCATTTGGAAAGTTGAAGATGGATGTTGATCGAAGGCTCATGGATGAAGAAGGCAACTTTTGTGAGATGAGACTACTGATGCATATTGAAGCGAGGCCATGTATTGCTTTGTAAACAAGGAGAAGAACTTTGAACTGAATTCGCTTGAGTAGCGTCTGTTCGGTCTTTATTGCCAATATTTTACATGTATTTACAGTGGTGTGTTGGCAAAATAGATTCTAGGTAAAACAACCAAGGATCAGGAAAAAATCTCTCTAAGTGGTCTGGCTGGCTAGGTCAGTATTAATTAATAATTTAAATAGTTATAAAGCGCTAATGGGAGACTTTCCAACGCTAGGTGGCAGCAGACTCACCGGGTAAATTTCCATTGTTGACGTAGTTCTGAGCATGCGCATAGTTATGAGAACAATGGTTTTACCTGGTAAGTCTGCTGCCATCTATCGTCCCAGAATGTCTCCAATTAGGAAAGTTTCTAAGTATTGACATTAATCCCTAATAAATATGATATACCGACTAGTGAAAAAGCCGACTGTCAAGTGGTACTGGCAAACCCTGATTTACCATGCATTATAGTTAATTCATAAATACCCTCAACAGTTTCTCTACTCCTATTGGCGGGGAGCGTGTCATGTGGGGGTGTTTAAACGGTTGATAATGACCAGTGTTTATAACCGGCTGGCTTCCGCGTGTCGGCGCACAAGATTATCACGCGGAACATGCAATTCATAGCTGTGTAACAGCGCGTATTTTTTTTCTAAGCGCGCAAAGCTTTGAAAACAATATTTCAAAGAACCAAGAAGTAATAGGATATCTGGACACTTTAAAATTTAAGACTTTAACAAAAGTTAAGACCAAAAGTATGTAAATAAAGCAGGGGAGAAGCAGCTATACACACTCACGCATAAGTACAAATCAATGGCAACTAGGACGGATACTACATGCTTGCCTTTAATAAGGCTTAAGGGCAGGGCAGCTTTTCCCTTGGTAAAGGGTACTGCTATAGAGAATTTGTGAGTCCGGCCGAGCAGTCAAACTCATTATTAAACTCCAGTTCTGATGGCATCAGTGTGGGTTTTAATACGGCTTGTCCCTTGTAAAAATGTCTTATGTCGTAGCACAGAGTGCGCTGTCCACACTCAAACCTGCTACAAATTCAAATGAATCGTCTTCTTAAGCAAAGAGAAAATATCATCTTACATCGCCCTCGAAATCTTCAAGTCCTTCCTCGTCTCCCTCATCATCATCATCTTCATCATCATCTTCATCGTCGTCCTCATCGTACTCAGCGATGTCGTCAAGATCAGCACCGTCACTATCCTCATCACCCTCTTCCTTACCGTCGGGAATCTGAGATGTCGACAAGAATATCATCAGAATCAAAAATTGCTTTGAAAGTTTTAACAAATAAGAAGTCTATAGTAGGATTTGAAATTATGCATGGTGGAAGCACAACTGCCCAAGGTTTCCAGTTACACCCATGCGAAAATCCTTTTTTTGAGTTGTGTTGGTTCTGGATACTTTTCAGAACTAACTCGACAAACCTCACCAAAGTAGTCAAATGATTACCACTCAAATTTTTGTTTTGTTTGAATACTCAAATGATGCAACCTACTCCCCTTTCCCCACAATACTTGAATATAGCAACTTACATGTAGCCCCTTCCCCCCCCCCACTACATTACTCATATAATGCAACCCACCAACCCCCTCAAAATACTCCAAGACCCCCCCCCCCCCTCCCCTATTTTAAGGGATACATGACAATGCGCATCCAATATCTGTAACCATTTTATTGGTTTGATACCACCGGGACAATTCTGGTCAGATGCAAACATCATGGCCATCAACCACCTAACGCTACCATTTGTTTTCACACAAACAACGATAAACAGCTACTCACAAGGAAATACTGGAGAGGGTTCGGCCAGATGTCGTCCTTGATGACCTCGCCGAGTTCATCGGCTCCTGCGTCCGTGTGATCGTTGAACCAACAGAAGAAACTCTCGCTGTCTGTGTGTGGCCTCTTTTGTGGTACACCCTTCTGCTGCATGGCCGTGTTCCTTTTAGTCAAGTCCTATGCATTACAACAACAAAAACATGAAGTGTTGGAACTGAGCAAATTTCTGTGTTTAACACCATTTCCAGAGAGCCAACCAACAATTTGTTTACAATTCAACAGCACAAGTTGTGTATAATGGCCCTATTTGTATTCGCAGTTACAGCTGCGGCTACAACGGTTGCTAGGGTTGTTGCTAAGGACGCCCTATACTTCAACCCACGGTGGCACAGCGATCTAGCTATAGCCAACAATACAGCTTAGGTCCGAGGAACCAATTTGGGTCAAAAGAGTTAACTAACCAATCTTGATTGAAAAATTTAACCAGCAGTGGGGGGGGGGGGGCTTACCATTCCTGGCTTCCACTTGATGGCTGACGACTTTGACGAAGGGTCTCCGGAATCGTTGAGGTGGAATTCCTTGTGGATAACTTCGTTTTCAAAATAGGGATTGTTTGGTTTGAAATGCTGCAAGAGAACAAAACAAAGTTTCAAAACTAATCGATATGTGCTGTGACACTTTGAAAGTATCCTTCACCAACATAACTATGTACATGAACCTAAAATTTACACTAAAATGAGTAAAGCGCTAACTGTATAAGTACAGCATAAGTACCATGGGTACAGCATAAGTAACATGAATACAGCACAAATACTGCTGGTACAGCATAAGTACTAGGGTACAGCATAAGTACTAGGGTACAGCATAAGTACCATGGGTACAGCATAAGTAACATGGATACAGCACAAATACTGCGGATACAGCACAAATACTGCGGATACAGCATAAGTACTAGGGTACAGCATAAGTACTAGGGTACAGCATAAGTACTAGGGTACAGCATAAGTACCATGGGTACAGCATAAGTAACATGGATACAGCACAAATACTGCGGATACAGCATAAGTACTAGGGTACAGCACAAGTACTAGGGTACAGCATAAGTACTAGGGTACAGCATAAGTAACATGGATACAGCATAAGTAACATGGATACAGCACAAATACTGCGGATACAGCATAAGTACTAGGGTACAGCACAAGTACAAGGGTACAGCATAAGTACTAGGGTACAACATAAGTAACATGGGTACAGCATAAGTAACATGGATACAGCACAAATACTGCGGGTACAGCATAAGTACTAAGGTACAGCATAAGCACCATAGGTACAGCATAAATAACTTGTTATTTCTTCCGGCTGACTCACAAATAATATTTTGTAGCCCGACTTGATGTCCTCAAACTCCTGTACTTCCACTTTGGTCAGGTACTGCAGGGCTTCTTCGTCTTGTTCGTCTAATAACATTGACACTTGGGGATGGTGTAAGAACTGTTCCAGGAAGTCAAGGAACAACACCTGTCAGAAATCTTTATTAACCCTCACACCTTAAAGAACTCAAGCCCATTGAAAACCACTACAGATGATAGGGCACATGGCACTGGACTATCTATCTGTGTTCTGTGAACACATTCACCGCATGTTTTTGAAAGCTGAAACAAAAGATGCTCAACGTAAGTTCAAAATAACAAACCTGTTAAAAAATGTTGGCTCAATTGATCTTCAAATTTGCAAGAGAATATTGAAAGATTAAAAAACACACTTGTTGCATTTACTTAGTGCACTTTCAGATGCATTATAAAAGGCTTTAGCTGAAGTCTTTTATTTTCGGAGGCTTTAAGGGGGAAAAAAACAATTATTATTATTATTGTTCTTTCTGAGTGACCCCGACTGAATTTGTCCAAAGGATACAGTTGTGACCCAGAAGTGAGGAATCTTCTCAATCATCTTCGCCCGCTCCTCAAAGTAGGGCTTCCTCAATTTGTTGTACTTCTGTTCCACATGTAAAATCTCTTCACTGGCTTGCTCATTCAATGCGTCGATCTTGTTCTGCACATTGTCAATGGCCTCCACTGCCTCCTGGTTAATATCTGTTTCTGAAGACAAAGTGCGAAAAAAGAAAGAATATTATTTTTGTATATTTTTATTTATTGTTATTTAGACAACAAAATGACCAGCAGCATAAGCTGAAAGGGTCAAAGTACATCTTAAAAATAGCAACAATCACATATTAAAAGGCAATCCAGTGCAAAAAGTGGTTTTTGGTTTGGGGTTTGTAAAAGAAATAAGAGCTTAGTAAAGTAAAGGAAAGCAGTGATAAGTTCTTTTCTAAGTGCCCATCAAATACTGGTCCTGGAATAACACAGAGACTAGAAGCTGCATTTCCCTGGTCTTGGTGCACCTTCAAAAGTTTCCCATTATGGTTTTTTAAGATTTTCAAAGGAAGTGCCCTTTGCGAAATGAAGTGGCCTTGCCCTCTCAAAGATGGAGCCCGAGTTCATCATCTTGAACAGCACCCTCAGTTGGCAGCTCCTCAAACTGCATGGATTTTAATAATTCCTGCTTAATTACACTTGATCATTTGGTGGGTTTATGACAACATGATTTGATGAAGCACACGGAATGTCTCAAATCTGAACAAGTTATTTCTGTTATTGCCAGTATTTGACTATTTCACTTGCCCTATTTAAAAACAAAATCCGCACCCTGCATGTCCAACAATCAACAATCCGAATTTTTTTTAAATATCTCAAACTTCAAAACTTTGTAAATGAAAAGCTGATTTAGAATTACATTTGTCTTCATACTTTCACATTTCAGTTCTTTTTGCTCGTTTTTTTATTCTCCCAACATGACCAACCAAATTGAAAAATGAAAGTGCTTAATTTATTTTTACAAATTTAAATAGATAACTTATTATTATATTAACCAGCAACATATTCAGAACCCCGAAACACAAATTCATATTATATTTTTAATTTTTGAAAGAAAAGTTCACTGGTATCACGTTAAGCTAATGATAAACCAAGCATACGATGTACACCAGCCAGAACATAAAATGGCCAATGGAAGCAATTCATTTGAAGAAGTTTTCCCAAAACAATGTTTTTCGTTCAATTACTTGGTTTCATATGTGAATTGTTGTGCTGATAGATCTGCTGATCCTTTGTTAATAGATGAGTGGATTCATAATTCCCAAAGTCCACCTCAAACAGTTAAACGCAGTCGGCGAAATCTGTGAGTGTCGGAAATACACGAATATAGCAGTAATGTATCTAATCCAATACACGCGCCAATTCAACAAGCACGCCATGCTTTGACCATACACTATACACACACTATAGCACAATGCTGAAAACAATGGACGCCACCACGCTAACGATGCATTCCCCGTGAAATATTTACAGTTCTTGGCCCCTAAATGATCAACAGGCCACACTGGACTGCACAGTATAAATCACAGAAATACCTAGACAAACTTACCTTCAACTTCTGCGACATTTTGCCCGTTATTTTTCGTCTCTTCTTTCCTTATTTTGGCTGGTGGCGAAGACATTTTGTCTACTTTTACTTCACGAGGTTGACAGTGGGACTGATGCGCATGCGCGGTGTCACAAAGGGCATTTGCCCGAGATTTTTGCGTTTCGCGGGAACTGTGTGTGGCGTCACTACACAAGAAAGTGCTGTGCCCGTTTTGTGTACAGTGTAGATGTGTTCTACGCAAGGCGGGGTTGCGATTTCTTGTTGGGGGGGGGGGAGTGACAAAAAGTTGGGACAATCTTTTCTAGTCTACTACTAGAGGTTTAGCCAACTAGTGCTGGTCTAATTGCTACATTGGAACATGGAGATAGGCTATGTGGTTTCCGGATGCAATTTTTTTCTTCTGTGAAAATTGCCACTGTCGTCTTGCTTTTCAATGGGGAAATTTCTTGCTTCTAAATCAATTTTTAAAAAAAGGGGAATTCTTAAAACAAAATCAGGAGATTACAATTAATTTCTACAGAAAAAAATTGCTTTCCGGACACAGACAGGGTGTGTGTGTGGTGTGTAGCGCCCGCTAGCGCCCTCTACATACTCTAAAAACGCCAGGGTCAAAACAATACCAAGTTTATTGACAAAACATTTCGTCATAGACAGGATTCGAACCTGCGCGGGGAGACCCCATTGGATTTCGAGTCCAACGCCTTAACCACTCGGCCACTATGACTCTTTATTGACCTTTAGCTGTTTACAGGATGAGCCATGCAAATAGTTGTCAATGACCAGTAATATCACTTGGTTTATCCACCCCAAGCATAAAATAACAACTTAGTGAAAAATGTTAAATCAATTGGTCATCGAAGTTGCAAGAGAATAATGACCACAAAATTCAAATCTCTTTTTAAAACTTATCTTATGTCACAGGTTAACAAGGACTAATTTTGTTGTGCCTGGGTTTTTTTTTTTTGTTTTTTTTACTGCGCCTCTTGAACACCCAGCTGGGTGGATATGTGGGCATTACAAGTCTTATTATTATAATAATTATTGTTTAGAAAAATCACACTTTCTCATTACGTTTGTGTGCTTTCCTATTCCAATAATGAGTGAGAAATATACCTCTTTCTCAAAAACTACGTTACTTCAGGAGGGAACCGTTTCTCACAATGTATTTACCACAACCAGCTTTCCATTTGCCCAGGGCCCAATTTCATAGAACGTGTAAGCACGAATACTTGCTTTGCATGAAATTTCTTCCTTGATAAAAACAGGATTACCAACCAAATTTCCACGTGATTTTTATGATAAGCAAACAACAGCTGAATACCAGTAACAATCAATATGCAATTAATGTAAATTTGATTGGTAATCCTGTTTTTAACAAGGAAGAAATATTATGCTCAATGCAAATTTTCGTGCTACATGTTTTATGAAATTGGGCCCACCAAGTAAGCTTTTGTGCTTTAATCAATAAAATGCAATACAAATCACACCATGGTTGTCTTTGTTTTAGACTCGGAAAAGAACAAAAAGGTAAAACGTTCAGTGAAAACTTTTTCGATTCGTATATAGGATATTATAAACGAAAATTACTATTTCTTACACAATTTACTCTGATTTTACACTCAATTGGTGACAAAACGGCATTTTATAATCTTGTTGAACTTATTGCACAATCATTAGATGTTTAAATCTTTACCTTTCAAATAAAACATCTAGTCAGGGAAAAAAGGAGCTACCCACTGCTAATATTCTGTCACCTGCCCAAGTAGACGGCTTCATGTTCAATTGTATTACAACCAGTGCCCAATTTCATAGAGCTGCTAAGCACAAAAATTTGCTAAGCATGACATTTCTTCCTTGATAAATTTCCACGTGATTTTCTGGATAAGCAAACAACAGCTGAATACCAGTAACAAGCAATATGCAACAAATGGAAATTAGTCGATAATCCTGTTTTTATGAAGGAAGAAATTTGCTAAGCAAATTTTGGTGCATAGCAGCTCTATGAAATTGGGCCACAGTAATTATTTTGCTTTTGTTTCTCCTAGCCCATCTGGAAGTATTTGTTGTATTGTCATGTATTGTTGTAATAGCTGAATAAATAATAATAATAATAATAATACAATCTACATACGTAATGATTTCGCGCATGCGTAGTGTAACCCTAAAAACGGGTATTAACGGCAGCGGCATTCAAGCACGCACACACCATGGGTGTAAAGTGGAACTCTGAAAGAAGGGATACTATTTGCATGTTTTTCATCATACTTACCTGACTCAGGGTGTACCGTGATCAATCAGGCGGTCACCCCTGGCAGAGGCTCGGCCATTGCACACCCGGTCCAGACTGACGCCCGCGATTCCTTCTAATGTTAGGAACTCGGGAGTACAATTTCTGATAGTGGGGACTGCGTTCGCGCTCTCCCCACCAAAAATTTAACAAAAATTAGATCAAAATAAAACCGCCGAAGATATATAGCTCAAGCAAAATGGACCACTCACTCGTCCTAACTTAGGACACTTGAAAATCTCCTAGGACCTAGTCCTAACTCTTTGTGAAATCGACCACAGGTTGTCACAAGATGTTTAGTACACGTACATGACGTGATCAACTCAATTAATTAGTTTGCGAAGCGTTGCCGATTCAAAGATTAAAACAGTGTGCATACAATTCGTTTCTTTTTTACATAACCTAAGTTGACATTAATGTTCAAGAAACATTCCATAATTTGTAAGAAAAAACTTGTCTAAGATCACAGATTTACTAAAAAATATACACAGTCTAATGTTGATGATAGTAGACAACATACCTTGATATGTCACATGTTATAACAAATAAATAAATAATACTAATTCCTATCATTAAAAAAAAAACTTTAAAAAATAGCGAGTGTGCACCAGACTGCATAATATTATGTGTACTACAGGTTTTATAACCTGCGTTGTTGATATTAGTTATTTATTTGTTACACTCTAAATTACAAGGATTTAAATTTAAATCCACAGGATTAAATTTTAAATCTTTCAAGGATTGTCGTTAGGGACCAATCAGCGTGGATTTAAAATTAATCTTTCAAAAGATTAAAACAATTAAGTCTTTGGAGGATTAATTAAATCAATCCCAGTGGATTTATTTTTTCAAATCTTTACAGATTTAACCTTCACCCGTTGAATGATTTAAACCTAGATGCTAGCAATCTTTTCGGATTCATTTCTAATCTGCCTTGGGATTAAAACATTAAAAACGATTTCTGAACCAGCAGGAAAAACAAAACAAAGTAAAAACAACAGTTTTAAAATATTTGCCTTCAAATTTTTATTTTCAAATATACAAGTTAAATAATACACATAGTTTCGACAATAAACCTCGACATACATTTGACCTATGTTGTCCATAAACATGAAAAGTTCTATTTTGTAGCTACATGTTTATCACTCAAGGTTTAAATCTGCAATTTCATTCAAATATTCTAAGAAGATTCGAGTGGTTGTTAACCAGTTGTTTACAGCCTCTTGGCACATTTGAGAGATTTATTTTAAAACAAAACAATTTGTTTGTTTCCTAGATAGGGTGAACATGGACAGTCTAGTTACGACACTAGCTTTATTTCAAATAACTTGTTTAAAAAAAAGATATTGCCACAAACAATTTGTTAAAAGCTTTTGAATTAACTGATGCACTACCTTTCTCCTACAAATTATTTATTTTAAGCAAAACTGTATGCTGTATCTAAGGGAATGCCACTTCAAATTAGGTTTGTGAATTATGTTTGATATCAGTTGGCCAACCGGATTTCATTGCAGCAAGGATCTCCAAAGTTGTTGGTTTTTCAGAATAGTCTGACCCACACTCAAAATAACGGATTTTAAGAACTTATCAAAAGTTTCAACTACTGACGACCCCCCCCCCCCCCTCCACACTAACGGGAATGCAATCCATACAAAAGACAAACTGCTTCAGCTTTCTCTCAGGGAAGTTGTTCAGGTTGCTGTATCTCTATAGATGTCAAGTTTGTAATTGCTTCATCGATGTGTGTGCTACTCCCATTCTGTATTTGAAAAAAAAACATGCTCGTGATAATGAAATGTTCTCATTTGAAATGCAGAGTTTTTTCTTGACCGGTTTGGAAAAAGGGGGGGGGGGGTGTTTAAGTCCCAAAGAAACGTCTTTGAAGAATTCTGTCCCTGGTCGACATAACCATGATCAAAAACATGTATGTATAATACAACAAACACAAAAGTGACCCTTGACCTGTATGTGAATGTGACCTTGATATAGGTGAATCCGCATGTTTATGTGACAAGATTAAATACTTTCAAATTACTCAGCTATTATAGGGGCCCCTCGAACGTGGATATGTGATTGTTTTTCAAATGATATTGTTATAAACTCACTCCTTGTTTATAGCAAAAGCAATTGCATCAAATAAATCAAGTTCTAAATAAATGTGAGTTCTTTCTGATAGAGTTGATTTAAATAGCATTGTGGCTTAAAGTGGAATTAGTAGGCCCAGGTTTCACAAAGAGCTAAGTTTGATTTTAGCTGCAAATCAATCGCAGTTGCTAAGTAAAGTGTGATGTCACAATACAAATTAGCATGGTAATAATGACAATTTGTCTTGCAATGAATGTTATTGCTTAGTGAAATGGACCACTGTTACATTTCAGTAAAGGAAACATAATTTTAAACAACCTCCATCTAGGGGAAATAGTACTTACCAGCTTGTTCTGAATAATGTTCTGAACCTCAACAGCTACAATTGAAACCTCTTGACTTATACACTGGATGAAGGAAACTGTAAACAGCAAACACTAAGGAACAAAGGTCACCTGAAACATGAAAACATCCAGACGACTGTTAGTGTTAACAAACCCTCCACATCATTACCATGGAAAATGGTAGCATTAACTAAATGTAAAGTATATGTCACTGTAATTTACGGTTGTTTTTCTGTTGACCAGCACACAATCGTTGAATATAAAAAAACATGTCAGTCTCTATTTTCTAGTTTATGTTATTGAGGCTCTTGCAATAGGGCTCAGGTGGCCATATGCAAACAAACCACTCATTTTTAAAAACAGTTTTGTATTAAGTTATATCTCCCACCATATCGTAAAAAGTATTACTTTCCTTAGCAACCATGCCAACAAATGCAAAATTTTAATTGTATCTTAATTGTATCTTAATTGTATTACATGGGAATAATATATCAACGAAAAAACACAAGACATGCTTACCAGCTTGATCTGACTATTATTAACGTTGGAATTTGCATCAGATACAATTGAAATCTCTTGACTTTGCCTGAACGAAGAAAACTGTAAACAGCGATCAGAAGGAAGACAGGTCACCTGAAAAAATGGAAACATTCAGACGATAACAATTAAGAAAAACCTCACATTATTATAAAGAGTTTTAGTAGTAGCGTATGGAACTTCATACAAAGCTTTAACTAGAGACAATTTGGTCCAACAAAATTGGGCAATTGGTAAAAGCCGGAACTGCCTGATCTGCCTGATCTGCCGGAACTGCTAAAAAAATGAATTTTTTAGGATAATTTTATTGCATTTGAAGTCGGAACTCGGTTGGAATGGTCAAATACATCAGTTTTTGTTATAACTACTCACTAACCTGTGCAAAAGATTATTCCTGGAACTCAAAAAATCTGTGCATTATATTTTCCAGGATTTAAGACTAAATTTTCTTAAATTATTTATTCTGCAAAACAATACCACTATGGGTTCACTTAAGATATGTTATTAAAAAGAAACATGATTCTCTTACTAATTTAAATTTGCTAGCCTATCGAAATCGTTCTTTTTTCATTTTTAGAGCACAGAGTCTATAAATTAGACACGTTTCTATTGTAAAATATTGCCCTATCTACATATATTAATTATCATGTTGGGTGACCAACAAAACTCAAAAGCAACACCAAACAGTAAAACACTCCCGTTCGTGAACTGTAGAGAGAGTATAGGGCCTATGCAACGGGGAGTTGAAATCTGGTCCGCCGTCGTCGCTGGGAAAAAATGAACTTGGTGGGGGAAACTGAGTGAAAATCGGTCTTAAATTCACTCTTTTCCTCTTCAAGTTCGTTGTCTCTGTCTATGCGGAGTGTGGTCATGTCCATGGACATGATAACGTTTCTCCATGGAACGGTTAATGTTTGGTTTATTTAGTTAAAACAACGATGTTCACACTGACTTTAAACACCAAAATATACGTGGACGTTGTATAAAATGTATAACATTAACATAATTTCGTCGAGATATAATTTTTACCACAGGTCATGATCGTCGTGTAAACTGTAAACAATCATTGCAAAAACCTATCCATATCCTATCCGATATACTACGTCCTACATAAGATTGGATTCACCTACCTCATGAAATAATATTGAAGTTTTGCCTCCTTACTGCCGACTGTTCTGACCGAAGAAACTTGTGTGACTATGAATGACTGATCATCGTTCATGTACGTTTACATTTGTAATTGAACGTGCGCGTTTAGCATGCAGCAGACAGCAGTAGTACTGTAGCTAGCAGCGCACACACAGTCGGTTTATTTTAATGGCTGCCGACAAAGTTTTGAGTTGTACGTTCGTGCAATACGTCACGAAATCGCGTCACGCTGATTGGTCCACTGTCCATAAAGTTGGCGTCCTTTTTTAATCGTTCGGAGGATTGAAAAACAAAATAGACTCTGCGGATAATTGTTGATTTATTAAATCGATTTGGACTAAAAATAAATCTTTAGGATTTATTTTAATTTTAATCCTATAAAAGATTTAAATTTAAATCTCTGTAATTTAGAGTGTACCCCTAGGAACAAGTAGTATAATTTTCCCAAGATGTTTTAAAGTGACTAATAATAATCTCAAATCTTCAAAATAGAGCCTTCGAAAGCAGGGCTCGGTAAACAAAAACTCTATACCCCCCCCCCCCCCCTTCCCTCCCAGCATTACCCGACGGGTCCAGCAGTCCATGCACTGAGAATATAATGAGTCTTTTTTGTGGTATGGCGGACACAGAGTGCACTGTTTGGTTTGGGGGTGTATGCAGACAAATTTACCCAAACCGTGGTATACTTTATCGTTGTGTCCACCGTATCTAAAAGTGGCCTATTAAGGTTGTTCAGTGACTAGAGAGACATTGTTTGTGTAGTCTTTGTGTATTTTATTTCTGTCGACACGGTTATTGCCTTCGAGGTTGAAAGGAACACATTGATGGAATGTAGGCCAACTATGTACCGCCTATGTACATTGGGTGCGTTCGTTTAGCTTCCCTGGGTCGACCCCGGTGTGTGGCCTTTTTTTTACAGGACGGACGTGTGCGGATAAATACCCACGTTCGTCCTGGAAAAAAAACCGCCATATACCGGGGTCGACCCAGGGAAGCTAAACGAACGCACCCATGAGAGTAGAAATAAAATAAGCCCTGCCACGTTGGGGTGGTGGAGAAAAACTACACTGAACTTTTTTTGGCACTGAATGGCAAACTCCGTTGAGTGCAAACAGTTAGACATTGAGCTAGTGGAATTATTCTCGAGTGTACAACTCAAAGAAACCATATGTCATTTTTGATATCATATAGATGGCTTTAGTTTGTGTTTATGTAATTATTCAGTGGAGATAAAAGAGAGACCAACCAATATGGTAGGTGTATGACATCATAGCCAGGACAGACGCCCATGCACAGAGTGTCGAGCAATACGGGTATCTTGTGTTCACAGTACTTGCATCAGTGAAGTTTGAACAGAGTGAAATGACATTTTGTTACGGGTTGTTTTGCTATTTGACGGTGCTGGTGGCTTAAGTGTGTATTTTAAAATGACTAAGATGAATCATCAGTTTTAAATATATACATTCTGGGATGTGGTGATTTCCTGACTCGAGTTATTTGAAACATTCTTAAAGTACAACTGTAATTCACAAGGAGCAGAATACGTTAGAACACTGTGAACCGCCGGGAACTCTGAGGTGTGTTGGGGGTATAACACTTTGGCTAGGACGACAACACAGACAAACAGGGTAAGTTTTTGACGAAACCTCCGTGGTTTCGTTATAGAGCTAATAGTCACAACTTTGGACAAGACAATCCCATGACAACACAATCCAATTTAGGGTAAGTTTTTGGTGAAACGTGAAACCTCCGTCGTTTTATCATGGAGCAATATGCTACATGGTTTTATTTATAACTTGTCATGTTTTTTTTGTTATCTGCTTAATAAAGACGAACATGTTCTTTTCGAAAACCAAGGTGTGTATTATTTAACCGTGGTTTAACACTATTGAGTATTCCTGTAAACAATATGTTTTTATATTACACAGGGGAGATACGTTGTGGTTGTAAGACGTAAACAAATACACCACCATGAATGTAAGTACATTGTGTCCTTGAATTTAATGTTTATACTGTAACTGTTGTAGTGGTCAAAACAACTTTTTCACAAACTTCCGCTTAAAGACAGTGGACACTATTGGTCAAAGACCAGTCTCCTTACTTGGTGTATCTCAACATATCAGAAACCTGTGAAATTTTGAGCTCGATTGGTCGTCGGTGTTACGAGATATTAATGAAAGAATAAAACACCCTTGTCACATGAAGTTGTGTGCATTCAGATGCTTGATTTCGTGACCTCAAGTTCTAAACTTGAGGTCTCGAAATCAAATTCGTGGAAAATTACCTCTTTCTCGAAAACTACGTCACTTCAGAGGGAGCTGTTTGTCACAATGTTTTATACTATCAACCTCTCCCCATTACTCGTTACCAAGTAAGGTTTTATGCTAATAATTATTTTGAGTAATTACCAATAGTGTCCACTGCCTTTAACGGATTTGGTATTGTCTCAAAGAATTTTGTTTCAATGAAGGGACAACCGTATGGGTGTCTTCGGTGCCATGGCCAAGTGGATTAAAAGCACCAAATTCCAGTTCTTGATTCACACAGTATGGGTTCGGGTCCCGGTCGTGACACGGTCCTGACATTTTGTCGTTGAGCAAGTGGGTATCCTGCGAGGGTTGCTCCATGATTGTGTCTGGTTTCACATGGTTGTTTATATACTCCCCATGCAGGGAGGCTGAGAAAATTACATGGATGTTATTGGCCCAATGACAGGGCACTACGTAGTGTAAAATGAATTGAGTTTGGTTATTGAGAAATGCGCTATATAATATTTAATCGTCCTTTGTGTTGATTTTTTATCTTAATCCAATCTAGCATTCCATGTATTATAACTTATATAACTTTCTGTGGTTTATTTTTATTTCACAATGATTTCGGGGTTATTTCTTTATCTTTAAAAAATATTTTTGGAATTGCCTTTTTGTTTTCTTTCTTCGGAAACCCCTTTGTATTGTTATGTTGCAATTTGGTAAATTGCATTTTTCTGATTTTTGGGGTTGAACAAAGAATTGACTAGAGTGGGATTCGAACCAACGACCTCCGGATTAACGTACCGGCGCTCTACCAACTAAGCTATCTAGCCCTATATTGGCGGTGTCCCTATTTTGTCAGTATCTTTGTTCGGGGTGCTTTTTTCTTGCTATTTAGCGCTTTGAGTCCATTATGGCAGTTTGGGGTGCTATAAATATTCATTTATTGTTATTATTATTATAATTATATCTAGCTAGCCTAGGTTTTTGTTAGTGATTGCCTTTGTATAGTAGGCCTACTTACCTTACGATAGCGACCATATTGTGTGTTCTAAACCAGAAAAAAATACATCCCCTACAGTACACAGGATACTTACTTATTATTTAATTGATCAGCTGCGGTCAATTCCATTTGAAACAAAATCAAAAAAAAATTATCAAATAATGGGGAAATTATAAAATAAATAATAATAATGGTTTGTTTTTCTTCTAGGGCTCTAATCATGGTTCCTTTTTTTACTTCGGTTCGGAGGTGACGATTCTTTTCGAGGGGTGGCACGTAACCACAACAGCAGGTAGGTTTTTTATCCTTTTTTGTTTAGTTGTAGATATTTTTTAATTATCTGTCAATCATTCACAAGGTACAGTCAAAATAACAGTTAACAAATCACAAATTGAATACTATAAATGCACAAAAGACACCGAACACGTTTGGTAATATTGTCAAAGACCAGTCTTCCCGCATGGTGTATCTCAACATAATGCGTAAAATAACAAACATGTGAAAAATGTTGACTCAATATAAACATAAGTGAGAATACTTGTCTTTGACAATTACCAAATGTGTCTTGTGCCTTTAGAGTCTATTATCAAGGCTCTTTAAAGGAACATGTTGCCTTGGATCGGTCGAGTTAGTCTTTGAAAAGCGTTTGTAACCGTATGTTACAGAATGCATAATGATTAGAAAGATATTTTAAAAGTAGAATATAATGATCCTCACAAGTATCACTCGACACTGCGTGGTTTTCCTTTTACCTCGTCGACAAACACGGTCGGCCATTTATGGGAGTCAAATTTTTGACTCCCATAAATGGCCGACCGTGTTAGTTCGCAAAGTAAAAGGAAAACCACGTAATTTTGAGGCAAATGTGTGTGGATCATTAATTCTACTTTTTAAACATCTTTCTAACCATATGCATTTTATAACAAACGGTTACAAACGCTTTCAAAGACCAACTCGACCGATCCAAGGCAACGTGTTCCTTTAATATTGAAACTTTACCCATTACAGTGCTCAGACAATATCATATATGCCGTTATTAATATTATCATGCATAAACGAAATTCTACAATTACAATGAAACAACATAGACGGATTATATTCATTTCATGTTTTGTACATAATTCAAAGACTTATGTACGGGTGGCATGCAACGAAATTAACAACGTTGTGCAATGGTGCGTTATTCGTTTATAACTGACAATACATAAATTTGAATATGTAATTTTTAAGACTGATGATCGTTAACATTTATTATAATTTTTTCATGAAGAAAAAGTACACTTTTAAAATTTCCCGGGTCACGTCTGAAAAAGGGTAATTGGATAGAGGTATTAATGTGGTGTCTAAAACAGAAGTGGGGTTGTTAAACGGAAATTGTTTCCAGAACTTCCAATGGTGAATCACTGTAAGCACATATAAGGGTTTCAACAATACATTTTGGTTTAAAGAGGGGACCCCATATTTCTAGGGAATCACATTCAAAAATAAACATAATAATTATATACATGTAGAGGCTTCTATCATCCAAACACCCCACTCTCTTAATGCAAACGAGTGAAAAGGGAGTCTTTGAAGAGCCATATGGGAGGGACAACTCTTTTTCGAGTGGTCTTCCACTCCTTTATATTAAAGTTTGCATCTTTATGAGTGATTTTTCACTCTGTCCTGGAGTGAAACCCCTCTTAAAGATTGAAATAACAACCACTCTTTTTAAAGATCCATTTGAGGGACAACTCGAAATGTAAAGAGTGGTGTTTTTCACTCTTGTCCATTGAGAGAGCAGCAGTAACAAAATCCGGCTACGTTTCCCTTTGAAATTTGGGACAAACATTTAAATTATCAGGATAATAGATGCAGCATCCTGTAATGGAAGGTAATTACCTTTGATGTACAAACCTATTCAAGCCCAACAATTTTTAAATTAATTATTTTGATTAATGTGTTTGCAATTACACATTTTGCTGCGGGTGGTATTCTCATCAAAGTATTAATTAAGCAATGGTTATTATCAACAATGGTTTCGCTGTATGTACTGCCTGAAGTCACCGTTTAAACAGATGTGCTGTCCTCATTTTTTAAAGGGAATTTGATACATCATTATTACAGAAACCATTGCTGTATTTTAAAGTCGGCATAAAAACTCTTCCTGACTGGGCATAAATTGGGTGTCATGGCCGAGTAAAGAGCATCGAGTTCAAGTCAAGTTGTGGAGGTTATAGTCATCGGAGTGTGGGTTTGAATCGCGATCGTGATCGAGCAAGATACTTGACTAGAATTGCTTCTCTTCACCCAGGAGAGGTTGATATTTTTTGTCTTAAAGGCAGTGGACACTATTGGTAATTACTCAAAATAATTATTAGCATAAAACCTTTCTTGGTGACGAGTATAATGGGGAGAGGTTGATGGTATAAAACATTGTGAGAAACGGCTCCCTCTGAAGTGCCATAGTTTTCGAGAAAGAAGTAATTTTCCACGAATTTGATTTCGAGACCTCAAGTTTAGAACTTGAGGTCTCGAAATCAACCATCTAAACGCACAGAACTTCGTGTGACAAGGGTGTTTTTTCTTTCATTATTATCTCGCAACTTCGACGACCAATCGAGCTAAAAATTTCACAGGTATGATACTTTATGCATATGTTGAGATACACCACCTGTGAAGGCTAGTCTTTGACAATTACCAATAGTGTCCACTGGCTTTAAAGAATCTGCAGCCGATTTCACGAAACTTTACGCAACTGCGTATATAGGTCCACTTGCGCAACGTTTATGGAGCAACTTGCGCCATAAACGTTGCGCAAGTGGACTTATGCAGTTGCGTAATGTTTCGTGAAATCGGCTGCAGGAGCGCTATATACGGTTGCTCAGGTTTTATACCCCTAGGGAGTTGAGAAAGCTTTAAAGGAATATGATTGGCCCATATGACCAGGGCACTAATTTAAAGCGCATTGAGATGGTTGTTGTGAAATGTGCTGTATATAAGAACTTGTTATACTATTATTATTTGTGTATTATGTTCACCCATCTAAGGTCTTATTGGTAGCTGTGCCATCGTTCTTATTATTGGGTTTGTCTTCGAGGTCCTCAAAACCTTCCGGGCTCTTCATCTCCGGAATGCCGCCGTCAACGTCAGACATCGGGAAATCGCCAAGGAGAATGAAAAATCACAAATTCTGGAAAAGCATGCAGAGGGGGAGTAAGTATAGTAAACTAAACAGCCCCATTTAAGCTCCATCACCACGGTCCGTTATTCTCCTGAAGACGAGCCGAGTATACTGTTTGAAACATCGAGACAACATCGGCTCTTTTCAGATCACACACACAAAAATAAGCGCTGACTATTTTCAGCTGTTCCAATCCTGTATAATACATTGAATGTATATCTAAATGTAACTGATACACCTAAACACTACTTTTTTAGTTATATGAACATATAATTTTTCTCACAGTTTTGCATTGCTCGTTATTTTTGGTGTGTTTTCTATTTATTTTTCACCAAAATGCAGAATCGCGATCCTGAGTTTGCCCCACGTGATCCAAACCCTCCTACAAGTTTTACTCACTGGGATTGGCTACATCCTTATGTTAATTGTTATGACGTATAACATGTGGTTGGTTATCAGCGTTCTGATTGGCGTAGGGCTGGGCTACTTTGCATCTGCTTGGAAGAGACATATAGCCGTCGATACTCAGGAAACAGCCAAAGAGTAGACTGGTGCCCTGTCGTTATCCACATAAACAGAACTTGCTTTTCACTACCAGTGATTGCATTGGATGCAATGATTTAATTGGATAAACGTACAGTGACGTAAGCATTCTATCTGTGTTTTGATTGGCTCGAGGTGACGTTTGGCAGCAGCACTTTCGGTCGCCTGTATATGAATCTAGGTGAAAGGTTATTATGGATTGCAGGGGTTGACGCTTGAGGTCCCTGGTGTTATTCACGAGCCTCGAAGTGTGACGTCAGATGTTCAGGCTACTACGCTGAGAAGGACATCATCGACTTTTACTTGTATATTATTGTTGAGGTTTGACTTTCAAGTCTTGTCTATATCATTCGGAGGGATTGTTCTGTTGACAAATTCGCTCTGAATGTTCGGTGGTACAAACGCCACCACCGTATATGTTCAGCTGTTGGTTTTATTCTGGTCATCTACCGTGTACATTTTATATTTATTTTACTTAGGATTAAGACCACCGAACGGTTCCAAAACAAAATGTCTACTTTTTTTTTAAGTGAATAATATTATGGGCGCCGTTTAACATTTTGCAACGTTGTGGCGTCATGAATTGAGTGCCCTCCTGTCAATTTTGTATTTCAATAACCAGGATTATTCTCTCTAGAAAAAAATCTGTAGTTACATTTTTTTTTTTAGCCATACTTTGTTTTTATTTCCCACACTTGGCTGTACTCTGATCACTTCTTTCGTTTATTTGTAGTATTTTGGGTCTGGATGTAAACTCGAAATATTGTACACAAACACTCAAGGGGGGACAGAAAAATCAAATTTTCGAAAACATTTTAATTAAATGTTTTACATGTCGACAGCAGAAGGGTGAGAGCCGTAAGTGTTGGGTAAATATACAGCACAAATTTATTACATTTTCAAGCTGTGTATCCGAAAAAGACAATAATGAATAAGTAGAGTTCTGAGTGAAATTGTCATGGTGAGGTGGGAGGGGAAGGGGCTTAGTCTGATGAAAGGTAAATTAATACTATACGTTATTTTTGAATCGGAAATAAATAATCTACTTTCTTTTACCCATACACTGACGTGCAGTAAGCACTGTGAGCTAAACTTTCCAGAGTTTCTTTGGAGGGGGAACAATAATTCACAGGCAAATCACTCTTACTCTAGCAGTTAAAAGGTCGTTGGTTCGAATCCCACCCGAGTGATTTGCCAAGTGTGGATGTTTTCTCAGAACTCGGGGAGTACTGAGTTTTATACAGTGCTTATGCATATCGGTGTAAGGGTGGTAATGTTGGGCAAGTTATCAATTAATACTACTCGTTAACGTGACTACGAATCAATATTCAGACCGGTGTGCTTTATTGTTGAAATGGCAAGGGCACCAAGGCATTTTCTCATTAGTAAAGGGGATTGTCGATATTTATTGTTATACCTTTGTACAATGTGAAGTTTGATTGGTCGGGAACCAATCACGTGCCGTGCAACAAATACGCATGTACCATGGCTGAGTGATGTTCACCGGTGTACATTCCCTTGATCGTTCCCACCGTTGGTCGATTTCCAGCGCATAGTACGAAACAACCATGGGTTCGAGGGAACAGTGAGAACTTGTTTTTAACTATGTAATAATGTTTGAGGATGACAACAGACTTCGAGAAGAGGAATAATAATGTTACCAAGGTTGGAGCATTGCAAGAACACGAAGGCATTGACCTGGGAGCATGGAGACAATCGCCTTCATTGCCCCCCCCCCCTGAAGTATTAAGCCTGAATTATAAATTTGCAATAATTTGTGTTTAAGGGGACTACAGAGTAATCACAAATAACTATTTAAAACTAAGAATGTCATAATATAGTATTCTAAGTTTATTAATATTCCAATCAAACCACTTGTATTTTTCTTATGTTTATAATACATTATATTAAGTTATGCAATAAGAGACGGATATGTTACAATAACATCGATGAGTTTGAAATATTAATCTCAGACAGTTATTATAAAATTTCTCTCAATTTGAAAGATAATAATAAATGTTTCATTACACTTATAATAATTCTATTAAAATATTGACAACAATTGAATAAGATATATTATAAATTGTTTTATTTCTCATCAAATGCATTTTTTTGTGTATCAGCATATTATGCTTAATGTCAATTGATTTAAATAATACATCGAAACCGAGAGTGAACGTAAAATGTTTATACTCATTTACATGTTGTTGGTATCTGAATATTATAGCACCACGCACAAAAGATTGACGGAGTAGAGACACCGCCAGCAAATGTTATCTGCACCACGAAATTGCCACGGTCGTAGTGCTTGTCAATGGGGGGAACATTTTTTTCTTCTAAATCGATTAAAAAACGGGAGACCTTTAAAAAAGATATATGGAAATGTTTTAAGGATTGCAGAAAAAATGTGCAGAAAAATGCGGACTGCCAACATAGAGAAAGCTCAGTTGGTATAGAGCGTCGCACGTTAATCCGGAGGTCGCAGGTTCATTTCTGCACTCCGAAACACCCACTGTCGTGGAGATTTTAAATGAAAACCGGTTCGTTCGTAATCAATTCCAAAAAGAGAATCCTCAAAATATAATTCAGAAAAATATTTGAAGATGGCATTTCTAAACTGCAGAACAAAATGCTAGCGGGCATGGTATGTCTGCAGCATGATTTGCGTCATACTCTGTGTAAGTATTGTCTGGTAAACCACATACATGCTCATACTAGATACATGTCATGTGCAGATGGCGTATGATTCCCCTTCATGACCGAGTCCAACCACCCCATCAACTTGGGCACATGAGTGAAAAACGCAAATTGTCCCTTCACAGCGCAACCCTTGCCCGAGCTCACGATGCCGATCTGCACCCATCGCCAGTCAGTCTCTCCGGGCAAGGGTGGCACGACGCGCCTCATGAGTGGCCCACCAGAGTCCCCGAAACATGCATCCCGTTGTTTTCGATTGTATCCAGCGCAGAACATGTGCTCGGTGTACTGGTCCGGCTCCTCGCCTATGCTGATCAGGCTGTTGGTGCAGGTGGAGTCAGTACGGAGGGGCATTTCGAGCTGCTGCAAGGCGTCTTCGAAGTTGTTTCCCCTGCTGCTGTTGGCCGGGACGGGGGAGCTGTGTCCCCATCCAAGGACCATGGCAAACTCATCAACTTCAATCAGCCGATCTGAGAATTGTAAACAACCAGTTACTAGAAATTATAATCACCGCTAAATTGTTTTTAAATAGCTCACACATCATTTTAATTTGCAGACAGTAAAACTTTCCTAAATAAATACAAGGCCATGTCACACGAGGCAACTTGGAGGCAACCAAATGCAGTGCATACATGACCACTTCGGTAGCACATGGGTAAATTTTTCAATCAATGTCTTACGATCACCAAGAATATTAAAATGTGAATGAATTTCATTTCATGGAGATTGTCTGGAACTGGTTGATGTAACTGCCTACTAGTGTGACATGTCCCTTAGGCTAAATGTTTTAAGTGTTTGCAACATTGTGTTAGACTTGTGGACAAGTCGTTAAATCGGCCCCACGCGCTGAGAGTACGCGCGAGAGCAGTGATCTCGCGAGAGCACTATCTCAGCGCTAGGGGCCGATTTAACGACTTGTCCACAAGTCTACATTGTGGTTAAATGGCACTCAGCAGACTCAAAGCCCTTAAATTCACCACCGGCTCTCCGGATTCATCAAACCTAAAATCACGTGTTGTAGAGTAACCAATAAGAATGCTTGGGTCATAATTTATACTTACCGACGTCATCGTCTGGTGCCGGTACGTCTGGCAAGCACACGGTCCTAACGAACGTGTTGAACACGGCGGGTTCAGAGAGGTGGAGTAGGGCAATGTCGTAGTCGAAATAGATGAAATCGTGTTGTTTTGGAATATAGAGTCCATCGATGTTAAACTTCTGCTCTCTGTAGGTACCGTGGTCGGTTTTTCGATTGGTGATTCCTGGCACAATTAGGAAGAACTTGTAGTTTATACAACAGTAAGTTTTATAAAAAAGCAAATTAGATGGTTATCATATGCTGTTCACTCAAACGGAATGTAATACAGACACATGCGCAGTAAGTTGTCAACCCATTGGCTGGCCTGAACATCTGACGTCACACTTCGATGCGGATACAGACGGGGTCCCAGTCTACCCATTTGCATGGGCCAGATGGTACCTTAGACTGGTCCCCTGTCTTTATTCGCATGAGGGAAGACGTACACTGTACATGTACATTGCATCAACCAGACTCAGTATATTAGACATGGTGTTGATACTAACAGAATGCTGTTACTTTTCGAAACTAGACACCGCACAGACATACACTATTGACCAATATATTGTTCACTGTCCATACCCATTACGATCAACTTGTCAGTAATACTGCTGTTTCAATTACCAATCTCCACAATGCGTGAAAACCTGCCCTACAAAAATGTCAGTTCCCGGTTCCCTGTTCAGGCCGATACATAAGCCGAAGAATAGAAAGGGCATTAACATTGAGTCAAAATAATGTTCGAAAATAATGACATTAAAGTGGATTTGTGAGACAATCATGGTATCATGAGGCAAAAAACATGCAGTGGCGGCGCCAGACAATATAATTTATAGAGATGACACCATAGACATAATCCTAGGTGTCTTATAATGTATGTGATGATACTTTCCCACCTCACTCCTAGCGTCCTCATTGGCCGAATCTATACCCAACTTCATCTTACCAAGTCGAACCTCCAGTCTAGAGATGTCTTCGTCATAACCGAAGCAATGAGCGGCGGATAAAACCCAACTCTGATTCACCAACGTCCCGCCGCAAAAGAAAAACCACTGAAAATGAGGAGAAATTGGCAAAGAAGTTAGGCCTGAGATTTGATACTCTGCAGCGAGGGCTATGGCCGTTGACTTAATTTTAGTATTTCCATGTCTATACAAGGCAACAAATGTATACATACCGACCCGTCATCTCGTTGCCAGTAGATTCCGGCCTGCCAGGGCCACGCCGCCTCCCGTGAGTCAATGCCCCCGATTACACGTCCTCTGATCGGGGAGGTGTCGCCTGCAACGCCGCACGACGAGAAGTCGTGAGTGGAATCTGTGGCCAAATAAAAAAAGTACATTACAACCTCTTTCCCACCATAGTTCTGTAGCTATTCCACTGGCTTTATCTACACATATTGTCATGGTAAAGGTGCCAATGTGTGTCTGACCTAGCTCATCCTTTCACATATTTTCATGGTAAAGGTGCCAATGTGTGTCTGACCTAGCTCATCCTTTCAGAATCTTCGAGCGTGAAACCAGATTTTCTGCGTCTCTCACATACACTCTTGCTTTAAAGAGATGTTGAACAAAGAGACACTCAGACAGGTTTTTCCCACATACTGCGTCATTTTGAAACTCCTTGTGCAAAAAAATCCCTTGACGTATAAGCGCGGATTTCCCTGCTTCAGTAAGCACCGATTTTTTTTTTTTTTTTTTACAGTTTATTAAGCAGAGCCATGAAACTGGGCCCTTGTGGTTGATTTTGATGTCTTCTTTACCTAGTTCACATCTGGGGATGTTTCCGAACCATTCACCGAAGACACATCGTATCTCCCAGTCACCCTCTGCCAGACGGTACCCCTTCTCGCACTCGAACTGTAGATGGTGCCCGTGTGCCAACTTGTTCCCGTCCAGCTCGGTGGATATCACAACGTAATGAGGGGTCGAGGGAATCTCACAACTCTCTGGTTGGGTAAAATCGTAAAAATAAATAGCTGTGTTGATAACAACAAAATAATTTAAAGGCACTGGACACTAATGGTAATTACTCAAAATAATTGCTAAAGAGCAATGGATTTTTCGAGAAAGAGGTGTATGTCAAATTTGCATCGTGGTCAACGAACACTACTTTTTTGGTTTTATACCCCTTACATCGATGTGTGCAATAGTTACATTACTCGGGTGGTTTCAAACAAAAGAACATTTTACAAACAAGTAAAATAAGCCACATGCCCGTCACACAAAATAAGCCACATGCCCGTCACACAAAAATGTGTATTGTACTCCGATTCGGAGAGAAGCTCGCAGTTATTGCCCAATCAATAAGTCAGAAAAATAAATCCACCGATCAATTCTTACTCTCCACACATTTTGGCGAGTCAGGATACCACTCCCCCTGATAGCACTGTACGGGGATATCGGTGGCTCGCTCAGCAAACGAGAAGCATTCGTACTCAACCTGGGCTCCGTCAGACACTGGGTCCACCGCGTCGTTCAGATACATCCCAGACAACAGATTCGGTAGCTCACATATATCTGGGGAGGACAGAAACCAAACAGCAATGTTTCAGTAAGATTGCGCCAAAAATGTTGTGCATCTTAGACAAGATTTACGGTAAGACATAAACCAAACAACAATGTTTCAAGTAAGATTGCGCCAAAAATGTTGTGCATTCTAGACAAGATTTGCGGTAAGACAGAAACCAAACAACGTTTCAGTAAGATTGCGCCAAAAATGTTGTACACCCCAGACAAGAGCTACGGTAGCTCACACATATCTGGGGAAGACAGAAACCAAACAGCAATGTTTCAGTAAGATTGCGACAAAAATGTTGTACATCCCAGACAAGAGCTACGGTAGCTCACACATATCTGGGGAAGACAGAAACCAAACAGCAATGTTTCAGTAAGATTGCGACAAAAATGTTGTACATCCCAGAGCTACGGTAGTTCACACACATATCTAGGTAGGACAGACACCATGTGAAAACATCTCTGGTTATGGACTGCTAGACGTTTCTCGGTCAGTGTTTTGCTTAAAGGCAGTGGACACTGTTGGTAATTACTCAAAATAATGATCAGCATAAAACCTCACTTGGTACCGATTAATGGGGAGAGGTTGATAGTATAAAACATTTTGAGAAACGGCTCCCTCTGAAGTGAAGTAGTTTTCGAGAAAGAAGTAATTTTCCACGAATTTGATTTCGAGACCTCAAGTTCAGAGTTTTATGTCTCGAAATCAAGCATCTGAAAGCACACAACTTCGTGTGACAAGGGTGTTTTTTTCTTTTATAGTTATCTCGCATCTCCGAC
The DNA here is from genome assembly GCF_032118995.1 of Asterias amurensis. Taxonomy (NCBI): domain Eukaryota; kingdom Metazoa; phylum Echinodermata; class Asteroidea; order Forcipulatida; family Asteriidae; genus Asterias; species Asterias amurensis. Next base: position 4,235,821 of record NC_092662.1, on the reverse strand, counting down.
GACCAATCGAGCTCAAATTTTCACAGGTTTGTTATTTTATGCATATGGTGAGATACACCAAGTGCGAAATAGTGTCCATTGTCTTTAAGACGGTCAGAGCACACCGCTCTTCTCAGATCCAGCACTTATCACACGAGAGATTTTTACATGGTGTCAACGCAAACCTTACTATAAAAGCTGACCAAGGAAATCAAAAATATTATTTACTTTCTGAATTCATAGGGTCAGCATCAGCGGTTAGCGTCTCCCTGGTGAGACAGAGCGGTATAGACGGTAGCCACGACCCGGCCGTGCACGTCGTCGAACCCTGCCCCTCTTTAACTAGGGTTGTGCCGGTGATGCAGTAGACTTGTGCCACGGTGCCGTGATGATAGTTCCCGTCACCCTTTGGATCCCTCGAGTATAACACGCTGTCGTAGTTATTCACCGTGGGCTGGAGTCTTGGGCACGGTGCTGAAGATTAAAATAGTGTGTTAAATTAAAACCATGATTGTCCAAAAGAAAATTTTAAAATAGTTGCTTACTGCGAGACATCACTGCGGTTCTTTTTGCTATGGTCGGGTCTAAGGAAAAGGACGTGTAACATATTACGCCCCTCGCACATGTAGACTAGTGATGTAACAAGGGGAGCCAAGTGGCATGGGGACGTTCGATCCCTAATTATCAAGTATGTGCCCCCCCCCCACCCCACCCCCACTTCTAGCCTGAACATCTGACATCACACTTCGAGGCCCGTGAATGCCGTTTGAGCCCACGTCCAATCACACTTTGAACTCGCATCATTTCCAAATGGCTTTCATAATTCTGGACATTCGTAGTTAAATTCGACGTAGATATGACATAAAGCCTGTCCTTTACCTTGCAAGAGGGCGCTCGATTGGTAGATGGTAGCGCCCGCTCGCGCGGAATATTTGTAGTAAGAAGGGAAACTTGGCAAATCAAAACAAGAGAGTCTTGCACCGAGACTACACTGGGTAACCGACCTGTTAAAATTACATTTCATAAAGTATCCGACTGTTCCCTTAACACTTACATGGAATACATTTCGGTTTTTTCGTGGACCATTTTCCGCTGGAGCACTTTGAGGTAGCAGGACCTTTAAGAATAAACCCTCGGTGGCATTTGTAGAGTTTCTGTACACCGTTTACCAGTTGGGCCTGGCTGTAGAACGTAGACGTCCCTTGGGGTAAACCCTTGTACTTGATGAAACCGTTAGGAAAGTCGCGGTAGTCTGGACAGAAAGCTGTGGAAACATTAAGAAAATTGGTATTCAATAAGACCTAAATAATAATTAAAAAAATCCAATAAGATATAAAAGCGGGAAAGTGGAATGGTTAATGCATTATATTTATACAAATATTCGGTGATTCCTTGCCGGTGTGACAACAGTCATAATTAGCCAGTCAAGTTGGTTAAATCACACTAGAGAGTGCGCTAATGCGATTTACAACTGAGCGTAGTACACTCAGCTATCGATCACTGACGTCTTGGGCCAAGACTAGTACGTATGACAGGAGATTCTGCTTGTTGCAAAGTAAGTTTGTAGCTAACAATTATTTTGAGCAATTCCTAATAGTGTCCAGTGCCTTTAAGTTGAGTCTAATCTAGTTACCTATGAATGTTTAATGTGGCTTCACCCCCATAGGCCTCCACCAAGAAGGCTTTCTAAATTGATTTCCCGATGATATTTAATACAGAAAGATGTTTCAAACTGTTTCCATGATTAATTTATCGCTGAGGGATACAAGCATGCCGCCCAGCTTAATTAGACCGTGTCATTAGTGGGCTCGGCCACACCTGGGGTCTAATTTCAAAGAGCTGCTTAAACACAAAAGGCAGCTAAGCACGACAAAATTATGCTTAGGCCAACCAGAATAAGGTTACCAGCACTGTCGTAGTGCTTTTCAATAGGGAATTTTGGTTCTTCCAAATTGATTCAAAAGAGGGAATCCTGAAATAAAAAATCATGACCATTGTTTAGGATGGCAATTCCAGAAAAAAAATGCGTCCCCCATGACCTACTAAAAGGCAGTGGACACTATTGGTAATTACTCAAAATAATTATTTGCGTAAAACCTTACTTGGTAACTAGTAATGGGGAGAGGTTGATAGTATAAAACATTGTGATAAACAGCTCCCCCTGAAGTAACGTAGTTTTTGAGAAAGAAGTAATTTCCCACGAATTAGATTTCGAGACCTCAGATTTAGAATTTGAGGTCTCGAAAACAAGCATCTGAAAGCACACAACTTCGTGTTTTTTTCTTTCATAGTTATCTCGCAACTTCGACGGCCAATCGAGCTCCTTTTTCACAGGTTTTTTTTTTATACATAATGCTGAGTTACACCAAGTGACAAGACTGGTTTTTGACAGTTACCAATAGTGTCCACTGTGTTTAAGTTTGACCCGAACAAGGGTCTGCAGCTTTGGATATAGTATACGCCTTCATTTGCTTGACCACTTAACCGGTAGATAAGTCTGACAATCTTACTGCAATTTGTTTTATCTCTCTTTGTCCTTCAACTTAAAACAAAATCCCCGCTCCGTTTTACTTAATTTTGGTCATAGACAGGAAACAGTTCAAATCTCTTAAGATGAGTGAATCCAACAGCCGTTTATATCAAACCACGGCTATTCACTTCTTCAGCATGTTGGATATACCCGGCGGATGTTACCGGGGTCATTGAAAGGGATTCGCTTCCTTTGAAAACAGTTTTTGATTAAATTTTGAAAATGTTGAAAATAAAGTAAATGTTTGGCAACTATCGAACATTTTCTTCAATCTGCTTTAAACTGCTGAGAAATATTGCCAATTCGTAGTGTTGCTAAGTTGAGGAAATAGCATTTGAGATGACCCCACAAATCACTGATAATTATTTCGATTGCTGTAACAAAAATAAGGCAAAGATTTCCCTTCGTTTTTACCATAGGAATGTTTATGCTTTCGAATGGCGGTTTTGATTTGCATTTAATGAATGTGCATCATGTAAACCCTTTGGGCTCAAAAAAGGAACTCGGCAAAATTCTCCTACGCACTATAGCTGATTTGTCGTCATACATTGTGGGTAGGGGTGGGGTAGGATACAGGGAACCAGACCGAACCGTCAGGGGAAGTTACCCCTCCCTTGTTTGCGCAATCCGCATTTAGGGCCCTTGGCAGACACTGTGCATCAGCTATGTTCAACCGACCCACATAGACCTTAAAGACACTGACTCAAAATATGCATAAAATAACAAACCTGTGAAAATTTTAGCTCGATTGGTCGACGCCGTTGCGAGATAACTATGAAAGAGAAAAAAAACAACACCCTTGTCACACGAAGTTGTGTGCTTTCAGATGCTTGATTTCGAGACCTCAAATTCTTAACTTGAGGTCTCTTAATCAAATTCATGGAAAATTACTTCTTTCTCGAAAACTATGTCACTTCAGGGGGAGCCGTTTCTCATAATGTGTTATACTATCAACCTCTCCCCATTACTCGTTACCAAGTAAGGTTTAAAGCTGATAACTATTGTTGAGTAAATACCAGTAGCGTCCACTGCCTTTAACAGTTACAGACAATCACTAAATCAGAATAACTATAACTGTGACGACTCTCGCGTTGGGGACTGGCCTTGGACAAGTGTCGTAGTAGCGACTATTATTGAGGTGCGACTATATAGTCGAGTAGTCATTAGGGTCGCCCTGCAGCCGATTTCACGAAACGCTACGAATTGGGTTCAATTCGTCCTAACGTCTTCAGATACGGAACTGAACTCGTCCTGACTCCTAAGATTAATCCTAAGTTAAGAAGAATTTGCTGAAATCGACGGCATGCCTACCCAATATAACTGGAATAAGCTGAAAACAGCGGTCCTTCAGAGTTTTGTGAGAATAGCTAATCTCTACGGGAAAAGCGTCTAGACATATAACCCGGTGAAAAAAGTTTGTCAGTTGATATAAGCCATGCCATAAATATATAGGCACACTTGTTTGTCACCACATAAATAAATTACTTCAATAAATCAAGAAATATAATGCGCCAATGCAGGGAATTCATTCAGTAACTGCGTTGACAATACAATCGAAATAAGTTGATCTAATCACCTAAACCATTTAAGCATCGTTTTGATCGAGCAATCTTGGAGGAGTTATGCTCTACCTCCATGTTGTGATGTAGAAATCAACCCCATTGATAAATAATAAGGTCAGTCAAGTCAGGCCACGGGGTTCACGGTCTAAGAAAGTGCAGTCTTGACAGATGTATACAGTCTGTAGAAAGTCCGTGTTTATTTATTTTCCAATGTTTACAAAGTCATTTTGGTGTATCATTGTGAGTCTCTAACATTGACACCAAGGGCTATTATGCCATTTTGATTCTCCTTAAGAACGTCTCCAGCCAAACTAGGTAGGCCTATACAGTCATGCCTACAGTGCTTACTAAGTAATAATTTTCCTAACAAAAAACACAATATCCACAGATTTACATTAAATTTACACAGTTTGAAGATTATGATAGTAGAAAGCTTCCCTTGAAATTTTACTTACTGAGGTGCTGTGGTTTTTGAGAAATGAGTAAAAGTAATAATTTTCGTCTCAGTTTTAGCATGTAAAAAAGTATTCAAGGAACACGTTGCCTTGGATCGGGTCGAGTTGGTCTTTGAAAAGCATTTGTAACCGTTTTTTGTAAAATGCATAATATGGGTAGAAAGACGTTGTAAAAGTAGAATACGATGATCCACACAAACATGCCTCGAAATTGCACGGTTTTCCTTTTACGTCGTCGACTAACACGGTCGGCCATTTATGGGAGTCAAACTTTTGACTCCCATAAATGGCCGACCGTGTTAGTTCGCACAGTAAAAGGAAAACCACGCAATTTTGAGGCAAACTTGTGTGGATCATTGTATTTTACTTTTAAAACATCTTTCCAACCATATGCATTTTATAAAAAAGGGTTACAAACGCTTTTTATAGACCAACTCGTCCGATCCAAGGCAACGTGTTCCTTTAACCAGTTATGCTATGGTTTTGGTATAATATCATAACTGGTTAAGGGGATTTTACATGCTAAAATAATTTTGGTCTCATGAGACCAAAATTATTTTGTGACTTGTTTTACTCATATCTCAAAAACTACACAACCTTAGTTAGTAATATTTGAAGGGAAGCTTTCCACTGTCATTATCTTCAAACCCTGTAAGTTTAATGTAAATCTGTGGACATTTTCAAAAAGTACCCGAATCCTTTAAGCAGGTTTACGGGGTCCCCACGTATCTGGTATTAACCCCTGCTTAGCATGTTTTGAAGACCTTCGCAATTCTCAGCGATATAGCCAGCTGCAGAAGTTGAGTCCCGGTAGCGACTCGTGACTGAAAATCCACCTGTATTTGATTGACCTCTCACGGTGACCCCAGCCAGCTGTAGGATTTACGCCGGCTCTTTATTTTGACGACCTTCGTGGAACGCAGGGTATCAAACATCGTAAAACAACATTTTGTTTCAAGCTTCTAGGTTTTGGATTTCTCATAAGTACGAAAAGCCGTAAGTGGCATCAAAGACGATTCTATCCGTAAACTATAAACCGTTATTATACCGAGTGCCTGATTTGGCAATAAAATGTTCCCGATTTGACAATAATAACAAACGGACTCGTAATAACGGTTTGTCCAACCGTAATAACGGACCATCAATCCAAAATAACGGACTGTCAAATCATAAAAACGGATTGTCAATCCGTGATTACGGATTAATTAATTGTCGAACCACGGATTATTATGGACACAATTGTAGTCTCTGGCACTACAGTGTTGGACTTTCGCCCTCAAACAAAACGCATTGTTTTCTTTGGCAATGCTTAATATAATTTCGGATAAGGAAAACCCGGTAACAGCTTCCTTGAGCACAGTATAAACAAAACAAGGAAATCTGATAATAATTGTCTCAGGTCAAACTAAGGGTAATTTTGTTATTCAAGAGGTCGAACTTATAAGGTGAAATTCCAATAAAATCTAATGCGTCTAATGATTTGTTTTTGGTTAAACCCAAGTATTATACTTTTTTAATGATAATAATAATAACAGCTTTAAGTCAAATTAAAGACAACTGAGTAGTCAAAATTTTAAACAAGTAAAATTTGCATTCAGCGTTTTTTTCTTTTCTCACCAGCAAAACAACGAATATAAGCATTGATTTGAAAGGGCAGCATTTTACTGAGACACTATTGAAGTTCTCGAAACCTTCTCTGTCTGAGACAATTCGGAAAACAAATTCTGCATGTCTTATGCCGCCTTTACAAAAGATCCAAGGCTACACCGACTAGGTCCGGGCATGGAGGAAAGAACACCTCAATATTGGTCGGGTAACACGATCACATACACGTTTAAAAATCTAATATACATGTATGTGATCGTCACAGCATGGATTTTCAAGACTCATAATGACGAGGGAGAACCCGTTCACTAAAGTAAAACCCCCGCCGTCTTCCGGGAACATTAAAGGGGAATTTGATCAAGCTTTGGACAAATTACTCAGCAGCTAAGCTAACTTTATACCACATTTGAAAGGAGAACATTCTGTACTCACGGTTGAAAAATCCATGTCCAAATCTGAAGACGAATGACAGTAAAAAGTCCGTGAACAAAAGGAAGGCAGACGCAGAAATCCTCATCGTGGAGGGGGAAGTCCGCTGCAGGCTGCCCGGGTGAAGTTGAGTGAGTGTCAATCACCACGGCTGGCCCGCGGGGTCCGGTGAGGTTAAAAACACCGGGCCGTTCGCTGCTTATTTTCCCCCAAGCGGCCTCGGGATAAAGTACTCAAACAACGGCTCTCCCAACAAATCCTGGAATAACTTACAGCAAACGTCAGCAGCTTTGGCACGCCACAGTATATGGAAGATCAATTCCAGATATGTTTTACGGAGGTTACACCATACATGTAGACTCGGAACTCGGAAAGGACCACAGAATTCCTTGTAAGTTGTCGCGTGTTTTTTTTTTTTCACTTTCAAACAGAGAGCTGCAGGGCATGTGTCGCGCAGCTCTTTCGTTGAACCAAATTCCACTTCGGTACCCGACTGTTATTTAGCATGCTAATACAATTTCTACTTCCATGGTAATACTGAAGTACGGATCTTGTTGTTCTATCTCGGCTGACAATCAGAGATGGTTCTTTTTTTGAAGAAAATTCAAAGAAACTTACAGTAGCTTCTTACTTATACAATTTTAAATTGCAGCCATTGCACATTATGCGTGGGACAGGCTTAATCAACTTCCACGCAGACGGATATGTGGGGGTCGAGGAATGAAGAGGTTGAATGGGAGTTGTGAAGGACACCGTCACTTTAAGATGTCAAACAGTGTCGAGAAGGTGAGAATATCCGGGGAAAGGCGTATCCTTGGAAAACCAGAGCTGTCATTGGTCATCAGATGAGAAAAACAGATAGAGAAACTGCATGCTTTTGAAGGATTTGTAGTCGACTTCGATGGTAGAAAATAAAGTTAAAAATCCTACGCGTCAGATGCCGTTTGAATAAGTCAGTCTGCGTATATTACTCCCGAAAATCTACTCCGCGGTTGTAGAATATTTTAGAAAACAGTTCTCTAATCTAAAGAACAAACTCTACCTGGTACGTAGATACACACATGGTGTTACCGAAAACCAAAATTAATATGTATTGATACCTCGTCATCATGCAAAGCCTCAGATTCCATACACAGCGCATTGTTGCTGATGAATAAACCACACCGACATCAGCAACGGATGAGATTGTGTACCAATCAAAAACATCAACTGTCACCTAATCCTATAACGAATAATTTTATCAATCAAACCCGATAGGCCTCAATGGTGGGAGCTCTGAAGTACCAAGGTGGTTGGTGACTGGTATCTGACTCTCAGGTTTCCTTTATACGCTGGATGCTCCATTGGATGTACCATCGGAAACAACATCTGTTAAAATGTTGGAAAGTGTGACAGCGAAAACCATGCAGGGCCCAATGTCATAGAGCTACCTTAAGCAAAAAAAAATTGCTAAGCGCAAGACAAGTTTGCTAACAAGATTAAGGTTACCAGCTAAGCTACCATGCCACGTGTACATAACCTGTGACTGGTATCCTGCTCATTTCTGCTTAGAAATTGGGTCCATTGATGCGTGCCGATGTGGTAACTTCATCCACGCATCTGTACTTTATATATAAATAAATTTATCACCACACATTGATCATGACGTTTGCCGGTGGGGAACATGTCAGACACCAGAAATCACCGGAAATTGCATGGTAATTTTTGTCCCGTACATGAACTAATCAGGAAAATTGACAGTTGAACGTCCCCGCCAAGGTTGGTTTAAACAACAACCTTCTTTTTTTCATGTTCATGGCCCTTTATCATTAATCACTGTAAAACCGAAAAAACTGTACGCTGTGACGTAACCAAATGCAGAGCAGGAGCCTCAATCCAAACTCAGACTCTCGGGTTCTAATCCCCCCCCCCCGAGCAACATGTCTGTCATTGTTTTCCATTCATAAAGTGCTAACACACATCGGTGTATATGGGTACAACCTAAAGTAATCGTTCTGTCTCCAAAGTACCATTATGTGTCACATGGTGGACACAGTTGCTGATGACCCCATGGTATCCAACATACATCTATGACCTAAGAGTAACATCGGAAGACCGTTACTTGAACCCAGAGTCACAACCACAAAATATGCACCCCGCCAGTAAAATTATTACACCATTAACAGAATCTGGCTTTTGAGTTGACTGTTGTCATTGTCCAAAAGGCAATTACCGGATACATCTTTTTTTTCTGTTACGGGAAGCATCCGAGATTCTGTATGAGTGTTACCCTCCTGGCACAACAGGAACTCCAACTTCCAGGGGATTTTATACGTTTGCCTCGTGTGGTTTTGGTCTTTCACGATGAGGTCATCGAATGCCCGAGATCGTCTAAAAAGGGCATGTTGGCAATCTGCTGTCAATAGAGGTCGCTCTAATTGTTTGTCATGTTTCCTGTCGTCTTGAGCAAAGACTACATAACCTCTGGAGATCACTGCTTCTTTTCTTGGTCTGATTGTTCCTTTTTGTTGTTCGCTCTTGCATGACATATTTCACATGTCGACATGCTGACGCATATCACGCATAAAACCAATTACGTCTCAGAAGACAATCAGAGCATACTGATCGAAACGTCGAGTTGAAATCAACGGTTCTTTTCAGAGCCACCCCCAAACGCAATAGAGATTATCATTACATGGTGTTACCGTAAACCTTTCCAGATCGTATTTCCACCATAGAGTTTCAAACTCTACCAATCACGTTCTCCTTGAGCGTGTTTTAAATTAAAGGTGGGGGAATCACACCACTTCATTTTGTAAGAGTAAATTTGTTCCAATCCTTCAGTTTTTTCAATTAGCACCATCCAACAAATCCGAGAAAGTTTCATCAAATTTAGTGATCCCATGATCAAATTGAGTGATAGAATTGAATTTTTCTCTCCCTGGGTTCGGGCACAAAAACATTTTATGCTTGACCTATACCTAAATGTTGTCCATTTGCGTATTTGATATTGATTACATGTAATGATATAAAAAATTAAGTATGAACTGAGCTCGTTTAATTTTTGTTCATATTCATTTTTATTAGACCACTTTGCAGCTGTTTGTTCCTTTAATTGCTTACCCGTTTTCCTGTTACAAGGAAGTTGCAGTCCCCCCCCCCTTCAATGTATTTTTTGTTTGTTTAAATGACTCGATGACAATGGACAATGACTATTGTTATTAAGTCACTTTTACCATGCTTTTACCATGGAGGAATAATTTATTCCTCCATGCTTTTACCAACCTTTACCCAAAAGAGCCGCTCACCCACTTCAAGACACTGGGTAGTATTGGTAATTGTTATAGACCAGTCTTCTCACTTGGTGTATCTCAACATTATGCCAAAAATAACAAACCTGTGAAAATTTTAACTCAATTGGTCGTCGAAGTTGCGAGATAATAATGGAAGATTGATGCTTGATTTCGAATCAATTTCTGGGGTCTCAAATCAAATTCGAGATAGTGGAAAATTACCTCTTTCTCGAAAACTACGTTACTTCAGAGGGAGCCGTTTGTCACAAGGTTTTATACTATCAAGAGCTCTCCATTATTCGATACCAAACAAGTTTTTATTTTGAGTAATTACCAATAGTGTCCATGCAGTGCCTTTAAATAGAGCCCTTTTTAACTCTTGTTTGGACTACGTGTACATGTATACATTTTTTATTACAAAGAGTCAGAGACCGTTTTAAAGATTACGGGTCAGTAAACGAGTACGCAACCCTTTTGAGATTGTGCACCCATTCCGTTAACAGGCTTGTCAAGGCCCTATCGCCATCGTTGCATTAGAAAAGAAAAGCAAAACAGACAAAAACACCTTTGCTGGGCATGCCCAAGTAGCCTACGTACAGGCAGCAGACAGGTCGCCGGTTATGAGTAGCAGAAGTCTCTGTTAATAATAATAATGGCAAGAGTTTCAAAGTTACGCACAATATTCTTCGCTCTTATCATTTACGGTGTTTTTTGGTTGAATCTGATATGTGTAATGAGGTATGTGCCCAGGATAAACAGAGTGACATTGGGAGATATTATTACATTCAAGAGAAATATCAAAGTGACATTCATTGGAAACACTTCCTGGTCTAGTGGTGCGGCGACCGTGACGAGTACACATGCAACGGGTACCACGAAGCCTTTTATCGGCACTACATTTCGCCCTGTTACTGTCGTCGTCGGAAAGGTAGCAAACAACCGGACTAAAGCTGTAGAGCCTGTCACAGCAAAGAAGGAACCTGCCACAAAACCAATAAAGGTACAGGTAGCTGTTAAACCGGATCCAAAACCAGCTGTAAACCCTCACCTGTTTAACTTTACAATAACTAATGAAGGGGCGTGTACAAACCGCAGCGACAAAAATGGAAACCTCTTCTTGGTATTTCTCGTCAAGTGCAGGCCGGAGGAGAGATTTGACAGGGAGCAGATTCGTCAGACATGGGGCGGTGTCACCGAGGTACTGGGCCAGCGTATTCTAACCATGTTTTTGGTTGGTCAGTCAGCAGATCCTGCGGTCAGGGGCATGCTCCAGAATGAGGATGAACGGACACACGATTTCATCCAGGAAGATTTCAACGAAGGATATTTCAATTTGACTTATAAGACTCTGATGGGATTTAGGTGGGTCATGACCCACTGCCCGAAAGTCAGTTACGTCGTAAGCGTAGACTCTGACATGATGATTAACGTACGGAACCTCGTCCAACGTCTCAAGACAATGCCGAGAGCTAACTTCGCCGAAGGGAATCTGAGGACGGGTTATAAACCCCACCGGGACGTAGGCTCCAAGTGGTTTGTCACAAAACAGGAATACTCCCGTCCAAGTTACCCTCCGTGGCTGAACGGTGGGTGCTACGTCTTCTCTTCGGACGTAGCAACTCGTGTCTACAAAACATCAGCGAATGTTCCGTTTTTCAAGCTGGACGACGTGTACATTGGGATTGTGCTGGCCAAGGCGAAAATTAAACCCAAATTATGCAAATACTATCAACAGTACATTGTTAACAAGCAAGTTGCCTTGAGGACAGGCATTGGTATTGGTATACGGCATAATGAGAATCAAGTTAACGAAGACTTTAAACTCATGTGGAACAACACAGTTGGAGCTCTCCTTGAAAAAGACAAACAAAAAGTGGTTTCAACAGATTCGGCAAAAAAAACGCCTCCTTTAAAAACTGTTGGGCCAAAATAGCTGATTAAATACTTTATTTATATTGATTAAAGAACTGATAGGGTATAGACAAACCACTGAATTATATTTGAGATACCATCCAAAAAACTGGATGGATTATTGACTTCGAGAAAGTTGACAAAGTATAAGATAATATGGGTGAAATGAGGATAATTATATTTCAGTAAAAAATTAGTTTTAAAAGTATGCAGCTGCCTGTACAGTATGAGTACAATTAATGTTGAATTGTTTTTTATTTCATAAAGGCATCGAGCAGAAAACTGAGCTTAATCAGACTTTTTTTTTTTGCTCAGGAAGAATAAGCAGTAAGCTGGTATCCAGTTATGCTAAGTAATATGTGTGTGTTCTAAGCAATACGTTTTTTGCTGAAAGTGTTATGCTATTGTGGCCAAGAACTGATTGCTCGTAACTATATTACAGAGTTCAAGGATCTGTTCACTTTCTATCAAAACGCCATTGAAAGAGTCTGAAAAGGTCTTACACAGAATTTGTAAAGATACAAATATAAACATAGGGTTGGTTTGCTTATGTAACACTCCATGTGCGTGCTGGTCTACTTGCCAGGTAGAGGTTGTTCAACTGTCGGCACTCATAGTCTCCTCAGCTTCTGGTTATGAAGTTTGTATTTGAACAAAAGTCTATAATTAGGACTCGTCTTATCTCAAGTTATGACGAGTAACTCTTCCTTACTTATGACTAATCTTAAGGTCTGCATCTACAGTGCAGGGTTGGGACTCGTCCTAAGTCCTTAGATTAGTCGTAAGTTAGGAAGAGTTTGGTGAAATCGACGGCGACACTTTTGGCAATTGATTAGTATTCCGGGTTAAGTTGACCCGAGACGAATCAGACTTTTTATGCTTTTAGGGAAAATTCTGCAACATTTATACGATATAATACATTTTTAATCATATTATTTTGTGTTTCTGCAATTTTATGTTCAGATGTTTAATGTCTAGATTATTTTAAATAAAATGAAATAACTGTATTGATTTTTAAAAGAGTAGATGATGTTATTATTTTGCAGGAAGAAAACAATAATATTTCTGTGATAATGACAAAAGAGAACAAACTTCGCTGAGCATCACAAATTTAGCCGTTCTGTGGCTGAATTCAAGGAGGTACTCCTCAAAATGATCCGGGCAAGAAAAGAATAATATTAGTACCCCACTTTTAATAATTAGTACAAACTAGCGATAGAGGGCGCTGCGGCACTTATAAACCATGATCCACTGTCACATGCACGGATTTTGTGTGTACGTTTGCGAGTGTTGTGTAACGTATAGTTGGGGTCACACATGGAGCGCATGATGCGGGGGGCGGGTCATGCTAGGATTTTTACCTTTTCCTGTAAATCGCCGATGGTGTAGTATTCATCATTATGAATGACAAGCATTTATCTCTTAAAAACACACTCTAACACTTATCCATGTGACCTGCTTTTTCAGTTTGTTTGTATAGGGCCAGGAACTGGGAACTTTTTTTTTTTTTTTTTTTCTTTTTTTTTGGGGGGGGGGGTCGTTTTTCAGGGGCGGGGGCACTACTTTACCATTATAGAAATCTGCCAACAGCGGCCTTGCATATAACCTAAATATTCTTTTTACACCAAGCTCGTGGTTCAAATGAAAAATTATCACAATATCTGTTCAGTCAAACATATTACCATTGTTTCTTCTTTTGTTTGAAACTCAGCATTGGTTTATTTTTAGGCCTGTGAATCACATGGGGTCGAATTTGGAAAGCCACAGCTCCTTAGTCTGTGGTCAAGCCATCGGATTGTTGACCAGTTGAGATCAAACAAATTTGGCAGTGAAAACTTTTTTTATTTTATTAAGTTCCAAAAGTGAAACACTATCAACTATTGACATCAACTACTCGGTTCTCAAAAAATGTCAGACGGCCATTTTCCGCAGTTAGGAGGAGGGGTCAATGCTTTGCACGACTTGAGTCACAAAACCAGCCCGAAAATTTGCAGGTTCGAGTCGAGGTTGGACACCAAGCAGCCATGTTTTTCGACGGAGAAGAAGGAGAAGGGGATTTCGGACCACCACCTGGAAAGTATGAACGTTTTTTACTCATGAAAAATGGCAAAATTGTCAATTTTCCGTAGCCAACTTTTGTACCGGTCTGTGCTGTCGTGTACACATGCCATTGCTTTTTGTGGTATAAAGGGAAATGACTGATGGTCCCTTGCTTTGCGCGGGTTGGGGTCTCAGTCTCAGACATGTCGGTAAGAAGAGAAAGTTTGAAGCTGTATTGTTGATTTTATACCACATATTGACTGAGAGGGGTTAATTAAAAGGAAAATTGTCGACATCCAGCCACCACTTTTAATAAAGGGATTTCTTTGATTTTTTGTTTAATTAAAAAGTAATGATGATGGGAATGGAGGTTCGTGACTTTATTGTATTTCTCTTTTTTAAATATTACTCTTCCTTGAGGAATTGGTAGTACTTTGTACTACTAGTGGTCTACTACTAGTAGACGCAAAATATTGACCTTGCCTTTGAGTTGAGAACACATTCCACTGACAGAGGGTGTTTCTGTAGTGTGTGCTTCGATCCCAACCCGCCAGGTGGAGGTGGTGTGGGGTGATCTGGAAGTTTTCCAACAGTCTTGCACTGAGGCTCTAGGGTCGGTTGTAATCATGGCATTGCGAAACCTTGCCAGAAACACTGTGACAATCCCTTTCTCTTTTTTAAAGGATTCGGGTACTTTGTCAAAATGTCCACAGATTTACATTAAACTTACAGGGTTTGAAGATAATGATAGTGGAAAGCTACCCTTCAAATATTACTAGCTGAGGTTGTGTAGTTTTTGAGAAATGAGTAAAACAAGTCACAAAATAATTTTTGTCTCAGAAAGACGAAAAAAATTATTTTTGCATGTAAAATCCCATTAACCAGTTATGATATTATACCAAAACCATAGCATAACTGGTTAATATGATTTTACATGCTAAAACTGAGACAAAAATTATTTATTTTACTCGTTTCTCAAAAACTACAGTCACCTCAGTAAGTAAAATTTCAGGGGAAGCTTTCTACTAGCATAATCTTCAAACTGTGTTTAAAGTTTAATGTAAATCTGTGGACATTGTGTTATTTGTTAGGAAAAAGTACATAGACCCTTTAGACTGTAAAGTCTGTTGTTTTACTAGCATTACACAACTGACGGTATCCATGGCTTTACATAAAACATGTCCCATCCCAAGTTATAAGTGTCGTGTCCCTACAATGACCCGACTAAGCTTCTGGCCTCGAAGTGCAGTCTTGTTTGACCTTAAACTGTCAGCAATTAGACAATGACTCAACATTGTCCGCTGTTGAATCTTGGCTATGGACTTGGCTTGAAGGGGAAAAGCGTTTGGACTATCACTGTTGTTAATTTCCTTTTTTTATTGGGTCAAATTGTTGATCAGCTAGTTGTAATCCTGCTCTATTTAATTATGAGAAAATAGCATTAGCTGTTGCAAACAACTTACCAATCAAAAGGACGTATGGTAGGAATGCCAAAAACAGTTAATGGCCTGACATTTCTTTTCTTATCTCACATTTAAGACCGAGGTGTGTTATAAACCAATATGGACCCGTGGCATAATTCGGTAAAAAGTGCACAACTAGCCCTCTTTTGGCCTGTAAGTGACCCTTTTTTGGTCACTGAAAGTCCCTCGGGGGAAATCTCATTGCCAGTCAAAAGTGTATGCTACTGTACATAGTCACCTAGGCCTCATCATAATCCAGCAGCAACTTTCCCTGTGCAAATTGAATTTGAAACATGAGTCCAACAGACCTTGGACTAAATCCTTGTTTCTGTCTATTAATTAGTACTTCACCCTGACTGTAATCTTTGGGTGCGTTCAGACACGGTACTAAAGTTGGTTTAACTCATGGTTCAACTCGATCGAGTTCAACTCAGTGTGTCTGAACGGATCTCAAAGTTAGTCCGAATTGAGTTCAACCCACAAAAGATAAACCATCCAGGGAGGGGGTTTATCTTTAGACCGCTTCGGGTTTATCTTTTAACACTGTGTGTGGACAGAATAAAAAAGACCACATCCGGTTTAACTCACAACAGGCGACCCATTTACCTCCGTAATCATTACGTAAACACACGGTGACCAATGAACAGGACAATAAACAGGATGTTAGAGTAACCGGGTCACGTTTTCTTTGACCTCTTAAAACCAAAGATAAACTGGGTCAGGTTCAACTCAGTGCTGTCTGAACTCAAAGGGGTTTTATTTTTACGATCACCCCCTGCTGCTCATAAAAGTTAAACCGGTTCGGGTCTAACTTAGTATGCTGTCTGAACATACCCTTTGTTGTTAGGTCTTAACTTGAGTCTCAGAGACCTTGGATTTAATCCTCGTTTCTGTCTATTAATTAGTACTTCACCCTGACCGTAAACTTTGTTGTTAGGTCTGTCGGTCTTAATGAGTAACAGGATGATACTATTTATAACCAGGTCCTTGATCTATGTTACATCACTGCATACCTTGGCTTTAACATCGTTAATTGAGGTGAGTATCTTAAAGGGCAATGTAGAGACCTTGTAACCTTTGTTTACAAAACAACTAACCTTGTATACGAAACAACCGTATTGTGGAAGTGTCGTGGCCGAGCGGTTAAGAGCACCGAATTCAAACTCTGGTGTTTCTGATCAGCTGAGTTGGGTTCGAATCCCCAGCCGTGACACTGTGTCCTTGAGCAAGACACTTAACCATTGCTTTGTCCTTCGGATGGGACGGAAAGCCGTTGGTCCCATGTGTTGTGTAACGCATGTAAAAGAAGCCAGTGCACTTATCGAAAAGAGAAGGGGTTCGCCCCGGTGTTCCTGGTTGTGGCTGCTTAATGCGCCGTAGCACCTTGTAAACCCTTATAAGGTGCTAAATAATTGGGTCTCAGAATTCATCACTGCAATAACCTATCTTTCTGAAAGTTTGTATATACTCAGCGCCTTGAGTACCTTGTTTGGTAGATACGTGCGCTATATAAGACTTCGATATTATTATTATATTATTATTCCAGGGGGCTTTCTGGTAGGCAAGATACTGCACCGCCTGAGTGGGCAGTTTGACAATTTGTGTCAAAATTTTCACACACAAAATAATCGTGTACTCATGCCTAATAACCTGGGGTAGCGGAAGCAAAAATTCCCTGCTAACCAGCGAAATACCCTTTACGTATTCGCGGAATTCCCTGCTTCCTTAGGCGCTGATTCCTTGCTTAAAAGTTAAGCAGTCTTTTAAGTAAATTTTTTCTGTGCTAAGCAAGTTTTTATGCATACAGGTTTTTTTATGAAATTGGGCCCTGGTCTACCTAGTGCGCATTCGCACCGATATTCTCCAGCATACATGTAGCACATCTGTCTTTCTTTTAATAGATAATATCTGCCAGAAAGAGTTAGTCATTTCTTTGGTGCCCCCAAGTGTCCTGTGTGTCGTTCACAGCGATTTACATCCCAATCCTCACCGTCTCTACATTGTCACTCAGTACAGGACGATGGGGTGTGACTCACCCCCTTCCCCTCCGCAGTTGCCTCAAGAGCCTGCATAACAGTTGTATTTTCTTTGGGCATGTTTTGTCAATTTGCAACTTAAATAGTTTTAGTGTTCGTTGCTGTGACAAAGTCATTCCGGTTAGCCCCCCTCTGGATTTGGAATAATTTATCAAAAGGACGTCATCATGCGTAAAAACAGGTAGGATTTGTTTAAAGTTGCTAAGTGTCTGTCTGAAACAGAAGTTTGGATTTTGTTCCTTTTCAGTAATCCAAATTCAGTTTTTTTTTTTTTTTACTTGTCAAACGAATTAAACAATGAATCTGTGACATGCATGCCATTAGAATAAGGCTGACCTTTCGGTTTAAAGGTAGGATCTATTAAAAGGCTTTAAAGGTAACTTCCACTGGTTTGAAAATTGTTCTGGTTGACGAGGTTTTAGGAATCAAAACTATGTCATACCTATTTAGCTTGGCGTTATAATTGACAAGTAGAGTTTTTGTGATGAGCTGTTTGGGGATCATTTTGTAAAACTAAGGAACACCCATGATGAAGATGAAGTTCTGAGACGGGTACAAGCCCTTGGCAAAGTGTACACCTCAAAAAATATCGGCCCTTTTGCATGCAACTGTCCATGGCCTAAGATATACATTAGCCTTAAATTGGTATAGCGGAGAAATTTTTCAAAACTACAGGGGGAGCAGATGCAATTGTGTCCGCCATGCAATACTGTCCGCTCCGGACACTTTTGCATGTTTTTTGGGGGTTATGCAAAAACGTCCGGCGGACATTGTACATGACTTAACATGTATACGGTGCGCACGTAAGCGAGCGTGCATGCACTGAACCTGCATAATATGCAGCATGAATATTCACCTATTTTATGATTGCAGTGAATACCCAGCGGCCGAACATTTCCCCATGTCATTCATGACATGACATTCATGACATGCACTTAGCTTTTAAAAAAAGCTTGTATTTATTGTTATTTTTTGTTGAGGTATTGGCCATAATTTGCCCATATTAGCATGAAATTCACATCTTTCGGCCTGTTACCATATATAGCTTGAGATCCCTGCTGGAGCTAAAGTTTTTAAAAAGTCTGCAGTTTTGAAAAGAGGGTAAACTTCGCTCTTGATGAAGGGGCACAGAAGTTTTTCTCTGGTAAGGGGCACGTCTATGA
Source organism: Asterias amurensis (assembly GCF_032118995.1). Lineage (NCBI taxonomy): Eukaryota > Metazoa > Echinodermata > Asteroidea > Forcipulatida > Asteriidae > Asterias > Asterias amurensis. Next base: position 4,217,376 of record NC_092662.1, on the reverse strand, counting down.
GAAAATTTTGGAACTTTGTCAAAGGGCACCACAGCAAAAGCACAGGGCACAATGGTAATTGCTGTGGTGCCGTGTTATTTCAATGGCTCATGATACATGTACATATTTTAGTGATGTACAGTATTATGTTGTAGACATTACATAATAATAATAATAATAATAATAAGACTTGTAATGCGCACATATCCACCCTGCTGGGTGTTCAAGGCGCAGAATTGAATATAACAAAGTCACCTAAGCGTGTCAGCGACTGGACTGTGCGAGCGGGCCAGCCACGAGGCAGTCTTGAGTCAGCTGTTAACCGAGTAAGACGGTCGTCCTTTGCACCTTTGTTCAGCTGAGACTCAGGGCCCAACCCATAGCCAAGGTATACAACAATGTATAGTCATTGTTTTGTGTGGGCTTACTTGTGCTTGCATGCTTTGTGTTTCCAAGGCAATTCAACCCCCAAAAGGTTCGGCAATAATTGATGATATCATTTTCACGAGGTCTTGATTTGCAAGACCTACATGGAAGTCCAGAACAAGTTTTCTAGAACAAGATTCTGTGCAATCGAGCCTCCTGTGAATTATATTGTACATTTGTCATTATTATGATGATAAATAAATACAAAAGCCAGTTGCTAAGCCGTAGTTTAAGGGCCCAGTAACTCAGTCTCCTTGAGAATTTCCTGTTCACTCACAAGATAAATTTTGTAAAGCACTGTATCCCTTTGAAACTTTATGCAGGACTTCCTCGGCTATGCAAGATGGACTGTAAAAATTATGAAGTGAGCCCTCTGTTGGCTAAGTTATGAAAGCCTTAAGTTTAAGTTGAGAATTGTTTATAACTTTGTCAAACATGCTTCTCTTGTTCTCATGAGATTGCAAGGAGATGGTACAAGTTTAAAAACATTAAATGTTCACTGGAGGTCAAGAAAGTGTTCAGCTACCGTGTTTACAGTTAGTATTTATTTATAAACAATTTTTAGAGGCGACAAAGTTGATACAATTTGCTAAATTTGATAAAATCTTACTCGGCAGTTCGTTCCTGTTCTTCACAAAAGTAGAGTTGGAGATACTCGGTGGCAGTGAACTCTGTAGTAAAAATTGTTTGCATACCGAATTCTTGGCGCTTGCTTTTTTGCGTATTTCCAAGAATAAGCAGGATAAGTCAAAGGTCTTCTGATCGGTTTAAGCTGTGATTTGGTGTTGAACAAAGAAAATAAACTAGAGCGGGACTTGAACCGACGACCTCTGGATTAATCCCTCAAAGAGATTTAAACATCGCTGCACCTGAGAGTTTACTATTTATTTACAGTTTCTTCGTTTAATATTTCACAAGCTGGTTCTCTGTCTTACAGTGTACACTGACCACTGATGCAAATGAGGGTTAGTGATTGACAGGAGAACATTATGAAAGAGGAGGAATTCGGCTTTTTAATTGCCTGCATAATTAAGAGTCGTCCAAAAGTCTGATCAAAACGGGCAAGTAATGAGAAGTTTTGTTATTTAGACTCCCTGCAGGGCCCTGGTTGTTCATTAATGCAAAATTAGGATTTCATCTGAAAGCTGCTCTAACTGACAAAAAGGGGTCTGGCTAACCAGCACATGTACAATGTGTAGAACTTTATGCCTAGAGATTTTATTGCTCATGTACACACGTACTTGTCCGTCAACTCAAAATTGTCAAGTTTCTGTTTGGAAAGTTCAGAATTTATTCAGTGAATCAGCGCCTGACAGCCTGTAAATATAATTGATGTCATCTTGTGTTGCCTGGGTAGCCTCGTCAGCTGTCAAAGAATGACTCTCTCTATGGGGCCATGGATAATTTGTCTAACCATAGTCTTTATGTTGTATATTCATAAGGTTGGTAACGGATATTGTGTGGGAGACACTGTAACATGCATTGAGGCCAAGTAGTAGTTTGACAGGGGTAACAAAGAAATTTTAATTTCTATTGCTGTCTGATCATTTTGTACAAATAATCTGTTAAAACTGCCGTACCTTTGCTATTTGGTGTTTGATATAGGGCATAGTGTACCCCCCCACCCACTTTTGTGTCTTAATTTTGCTTGGAATCCTCGGAATTGGGTTTTGAAGAGTTAGTGAGAGGGTCCTTCTCAAGATGTTGGCTTGCCAAATTTGTCCAACAGACCTTGCTCTTTTTAGTGCCCACTCTAATGCCTGTGTATGTGTCATGGCCGAGTGGTTAAGAGCGTGTCGAATCCAAGTTCTGGTGCTGATTCACCGGAGTGTGGGTTTGAATCCCGGTCGTGACACTTGTGTCCTTGAGCAAGATGCTTTACTATTATTGCTTCTCTTCACCCAGGGGTATAAATGGGTACCTGCGAGGGTAGAGGTTGATATTGTGTATGAAAATGCCACAAGCACCTTACAGGCAGCTCAGGGCTGTATACTCCCAAGGGAGCTGAGAAAAACATGACAGGGATGTTATTGGCCCCATGACCCGGGCACTAATGTAAAGAGCAGTGATACGGTTTGTGTGAAATTTGCTATATAAAAATTTGTTGTTATTGTTATGTGAGTTGTCTTGTCTGACACAAGACCCATACTGTCAGATTCCAATGAGGTCCCATTCCTTTAAGAAACCAACGTGTACCCAGTACTGACAGGATTTCCACTGCTCCAAGAATAGCTCAACATTTCATCACCTTTTTCCTCCCCTCACAACGTCTTGTCTGGTAGACCCAGGCCCCCTTGCCGTCTTAAGTAACACTGTACTGGATTGGTCCGTTGAACACACACAGCTACACTGCATGACCTTATCATTTCCCAACCAAAAGGAAGCGGGATTTCCTGCTGCTGGAACTCTCCACCAATCAGGGTGGGGCTTTCAAAGGCCTTCGGTGTTGGAAGGGTTGGCTGTCATTTTTTGCACGTGATGTTAATGAGACTTCTGTACTTGAAGTTCAGAGTTTTAATTGTAGTGTATGTGGCACAGTGTAGACTTCGGCCTGCAATACAATTTTGTGTTCTGTACGTGAAGTGGTGAGTCAATGTTTTTGAACTGAACATTCGTTGATTATTTTTGGTAGCCATACCTCACTTTGAGTATAAACTTTTCACCTCATAAGATTCATTGTGTTGAAGGCCGTTGGAAAAATGGATTGACAGTTACTGAAAAACTTTGAAGATTTAGGATATCACTTGGCCAATCATGAACAAGCTTAGGAACCATTAGATGAGTTATGAACAAGCTAAGGAAGTATTTGACCAATCACAATCAAGCTTAGTAACCATTTGACCAATCACAAACAAGGTTATTCCAGTTTAGTTTAGGCCACTTCCTTGTTATTATTTATAGACTAAGATCAGGGACTTATATACTTACACATGAGTGCTATGACATTTACAATGCTTTTAGTACATAAATGTTACTGAAATTTTGTGAACTGTCATGACTGTACACCTGTGGGAATCATCTAGAACTGAGCATTAAAACCAATGATCAAGTCCATGAACAACAGCAGAGTTAACAGAATAATTGAGTGTCTGAATTTTTGACAGTCACTATTTTTGTAGAATAAGTTCTGATAACCTTGTACGAAAACATTACATTTTCACAAATGGCTAAGATTGATATAAACTCCCAATCAAATCTTATTTTCTTTGCAAAGTTCGGTGTCATAGTACAAATCTGTATGATTATACTGACAGCTCATCTTACAATTTCTTAAGTCGAATGGTGAGGCCTTGTGAAAATCTAGGCTAGGCTTGTGTATGTTCTCCATGGAAAATACTTACTGTTGTTGTTTAAATGCATAACAAATGACAATTCATGTCTAAAAACAGACCAACCTATTATTTTCTAGCATAGGGCACCTAGCATTCCAACCAACCTGGCCGAGGTTCAAACCCTTGTGCTGTCAATACATGCATTGGACTCTAGCATGAAAATCTTACATGAATCCCAACCCCCATCAGTGTTGTCACTTAGAATTAGCTCATGTCGAAAGACACAAACTCCAACCACTGTTTAAAAAAAAACAGCTTGTTGTGAGCACTGAGCGCGTCTTGTGATGACTTCACAATTTCTAAAAAAGGAGAATTCTGACTAATAGATAAGCTGGAAATAGAGTCGTTGACTGCATCCTAAACGTACATACTGAAACACAGAAGTGTATTACATTTAGTTTGAAGGAGTGAACCATGATTGGACGCAAGAAAAGCATGAAGGGGATGCGAAATCGGAGCGGCCACGCCTTAAGGACGCCAGCAGTGGCTGTTCCGCTGAATAGAAGGTAACTTCGTCCGCATGCTTGGTTTTTTTTTCATTCTATCTTTTGATTCGTTTATAAAAGAACCACTCGTTGCCATTGTCAGGACCAAGTTTGGCACGCTGTTTTGCGTGTACTACTCTGCAGAGTGTCCTTGTTTACTTTGATTGATGGGAACGCAGCCGGAAACGTGATTGTCAACGACATCCGAGTTTGTGTTATGTTTTTAGAAATGGGAGTGTCACAGGGCCTCACCCCATCAAAGTACGATTGTGAGTGTCACATCCCGTAAAATTGATAATCTTAATTGCTTTGTACTTGTGCTTGATGGTTATTGTTGTGCTGTACATATTGTCATGACAGCCACCCACCCACTCCCTCCAAATCAAAGAACAGTTGTGAGTGACACATTCCATGATAATATTTACGATATAAAATGCTTTGTACTTAAGGGAAGGTACACGTTTGGGAATTGTCAGAGACCAGTCTTGAAAAAACACCCTTTTTGGATGAATTTGTGTGCTTTCAGATAGGAATAAAAGACTTCTAGCTAGAAGTCTGTTTATTATTTTAGTGACAAATTACCTGTTTTTCAAAAACTACGTTACTTCAGAGGGAGTTGTTTCCCACAATGTTTTATACTATCAACAGCTCCCCAATGCTTGTTACAAAGTTATTTTGCATGTGGATTGGGTTTCCAGTCCGTACCTGATTACACGGGTTATCTCCGTTGAGGTTTTTCTCCCACATCTCTCTACCAACTGAGCTATCTTGACATAATGTTGGCAGTCTTTGTATTTTGTCAATATCTTTGTTTTGGGGTGCCAATCATTAACTGCCGTATTGCCAGGGATCACACCCATGTTTACGATGCAGCCCAAGACGAGGCAGCATGGGGGATCACTTTAAAGTGCCCGTTTTTTTCTTTTCTTTTTTTAAATGATTACATATCTGCATTACAGGTCCCATATTAAATATAGATTGATACTTTCAGATGACTTCCTTGAAACAAACAGTCATGTAATATAACCAAATAACTTGTAATGAGTGACACATCCAATTTTCCCGCTGGGTTTTCCTTGGAGGGAAAAACTGTTGCCACGGTGAACCAAACGTCGACCACTGAGGATGGACAGAATTAGTTCCTAAAGCAAATGTTTCTTGATCTCCTGAAGAACTTAATCAACAAATTAGGAAAACATAAATGAAGGAAACTCTTGGACAGTTGTAACCTTGGACAGGTTGACCGAGTTTTTGAAAAAAGGGACTAACTTTGCCCAAGTTCATGGCTCTTCTTACTGTTTACTGTCATGACCGTAAGCAAACAAACAGCACCTAAAGGCAGTGGACACTATAGACTGTGCAAGTCTCGCGCGCGCCGGAGCGAGAAAACACGACAACTGAATAACTTAATTTTTTTATGAATCAAATCTTCGCTTAATTTTTTTTCTTAATGCCGAATCTGAACAACAAAAATACCAAATAGAGCTTGTTTAAAATTAGTTTTAGCTTTATAAACAAATACACAATTATCGGTTAAAGTATATGTATAGACAAAAGTAAAACTCTGGGACAAGGATGTTTACTTGATCTTAAATGTTTTGAAACCCCTTTTGTAAATCTACGCCCAAATGTGAAACTACGGAAAGCTGGTTTATACGCGGACGCACGATGGTCGCAAGGGCGTTAGATAAACGCGTGACGCATTTTAAAGAGGAAGCCGACGCCTACGCGACCAATGAAAAGGCTTTCAACCCCGCGCAACCAAAACAAGCGTCTGCGTAAGTTTCGTGATCGGAGATGGGCACAATTCTTAATTTTTTACAAATAACCTGACCTGAGGTCAAGTTTAAATATCGGTTTTTCTTCGTTATTATGTTGACTTTATATTACTTTTACATATGTTGTTAATTAGTATTATATTTTTAACAACATATGTCATTTTTATGGTTATAAACTATATTAAACTAAAGTAATGGACGAAACAAAATCCCCCCAACGTAAAACTCCATAAGGTTGGGACCACAATGGTCCCGGAAGTTCAAATCTGCGCGAGACTTGCACAGTCTATTGATAGTTGTCAAAGACTAGCCTTCGCAGTCGGTGTATCTCAACAAATGCATACAATTACAAACCTGTGAAAATTTGAGCTCAATCGGTCATAGATTTTGTGAGATAAAAATGAAAAAAAAAAAACACTGTCACACAAAGTTGTGTGCGTTTAGATGGTTGATTTCGAGACCTCAAGTTCTAAATCTGAGGTCTTGAAATCAAATTCATGGAAAATTACTTCTTTCTTGAAAACTTTGGCACATCAGAGGGAGCCGTTTCTCACAATGTTTTATACCACCAATCTCTCCCCATTACTCGCTTCCAAGTAAGGTTTTATGGTAATAAGTATTTTGAGTATTTACCAATAGTGTCCACTGCCTTTAAAGGGAATTTGGAGCTTACATCGATTGTATTTGACCTGTCAGGCCTTGAATTTGTAAGGGGGATGGGAATAGACTCAGACTGTAGGACTTGTAGCTCAAAAAGTTCACTGTTGTCCAAAATTTTTTTTACGTAGCAAATAAGAGACCCCATGCTCGATTGAATAACACTTTATTCAGATGGGTCATCTTACTAAAGGTTTCACAAAGAGACACACGTCTTGGACTTCTTACGGTGGGTCCGAAAAGTCGGAACAGTAGGAACTTTTTAATTGGATCGGATTAGTATTGCAGCTCGTCCACCTGGACTGTTCTGTTAAGACTGTCGGAACATTCTGTTGGAAAGTTCAAAATGTGTGTGGTCACCACGGCTGTATGCTTCATTTTTGAAAGGGCAAGAACACCGAGGCATTCTCTCCTTGGTAAAGGGCACCCTACGAGGAAGTTGTAAATTTCTACTTCGAGCATTTCAAGGGCACCAAGGCAATGACCAGGGGGCATGGAGGCAATCACCTTTCTGGCCTAGCTGTAAAGTATCGGCCTGGGATTACTCTTGTACTTCAGCACAATGATGTGGTCCATCGGAACGTTCTGAAAGTCCAATGGATTGTGGGCGTGTGTTCACAGGAACGTTCTTTTGCGCGTAGGATGTGCGTGACTTTTGAGACGCTTTTTTGAAAATGTTTTTTGTTTCAAGAAACTAGTTTGCCAATGGATAGGTTACACTTCACAAAATCATAATTTAAGAGGTCATGGCTTTAGGTTTTGCAGTCTCAAGTCGAGCACAGGGCACAGTGTAGAATACAAATCTCAATCATGCTTTTTGATAAATGGCTTTTTGTGAAATCGGTGACATTTTGTACCCTAAGTTTTTTCAACACATTACATTACCATCTGATACCGAACGGATCATAGTGACCACAAGGGAAACTGACTGGGTAAATTTAAAATGATTTTAGACAAAATTGACCAGAGCAGGACATGAACCTCTGACCTCCGGACAAATTGTTGACATTTTCAAAGAAACTGGTTTTGAATAACGATCAGCTGCTCCTGACTCACGACAAAGCTAACAAAAAATGCAACCCAAAATTATTTGCATCCCCATTTAGGGTGAAAAGCTGAATCATCGCTAATTCATCTAACCCTAAAGTTGAGAAAATCCCTCAATTTACACTTCCTTTGGATTTGCTGGATTTGGAATTGCAAGGCCAAAGCACAGGGATGTGATTTCTCCGTTTTCAAACAGAAATTTCATTTTTTTTTTCAATATAACCCCCACAATTTTTGTAATATTATATATATATATACATTATATATTTTTTTCTTAATAAAAAAGATCAAACTCATTAGAAAATGCATATAGAACCTTATGAGGCTACCCAGATTGCAGAGAAGGGCTTTCAGGATAAACGAATGTAAGCAGGCTTCGTACTTGGAATCTTCGGGCTCTACGCTCGCAAGCTTTCCCACTTTCGTACTTCAGGGTTTTTATTTCAACAGCCTATCACATCCCTGAAACCAGCCACGTAAACTCCATTTTAAAGCTTGCTACAAAATCTTATCCAATATAACTCCCATGTCTGTTAATATTTGACCCAAGACACTTGACTCTAACTTTATATCCTAAGTGGTCAGATTTCTTCTGAAAGAACAGTTTGGGCTTCATTGCTGCTATGGTACCATTGAGATTTGAGGCACTGCCTTTAAGGGAAGAGCTTTATTAAATGCACATTCATTAATACCTCAGACAGTTTCGCTATTCCTATTGGTGGAGAGCGCGTCACGTGGGGGTGTATAAACCTTTGATAATGACCAGTAAAAAGTGTTGAAACATGGGCGTGACACGCCAGCATGCACCTGTGCTTATAGGACAGTTTCTTCATTCCTATTGGTCGATAGCAACGGCTGAAGCAGTTGTGCCACATCACGCGATATGCGCGACGCGCACAGCATTCCCTTATAAGGAGTTGTTTACCCGAGGGCCTCACCATTTTATAGCTGGAGGGGTGTTGTGTTGAAACAAATCATTGAACAATTATAATTTTTGCATTTATTTTACCTTTTGACCAAAAAGTGTTGAATCGGTTTCAACTAGTGGTTTAAACCCGCCGGGGCCTGGTTCTTGATAATTTGCCTCGACTTCGTCTCAGTAAAACATATTGAGTCCCTTATTGTGCAATTACCAAAGTACTGTACATGCATATATATTGTTCAATGTAACCGTCATTTAAATTAATTCATCTAAATCCTTTTTCTTTACCTAAAAATAAAAAGATAGAAAGCATAAATTGAGTTCTTCTTAAATAGCTTTTAATTGTCTCATTCATATGGACTAGCCTTTACCCCTACTACTGTCAAAGTTGCTAATGGCTGCTACAAGAGGCGTAGGAGGTGTGTCCGAAACCAGGCTAGACGCCCAATGTCTTCCTTTATTTGAATACTTCCTGTGACTCATAAAACGTTGTAGCTGTCGCCAACCATTTAATACTTCTTCTCAAAAGTTCTTAGGCCAAATAAGAACAAAAAGATGTTTAGCATCCTACCTTATTGAAAAAAAGAAAGGAGGAGGTTTCTCTTTTTCTTAAATTGACCCTGACACTTTTGTAGAGACAACCTTGATTTGTTTGTTGTCTAAGATCATTAAAATGAAATCCTTTTTTTCTGGGCTTTTTCTTCCAAGCTTGTTTGTTTGTTTTCCGTTTGAGATCAGTAAAATGCAATTTTATTTATTTAATTTATTTTATTTTAAAGGAGGCCTCTAAAAGGGAAGCGGGCGGGGACGTTAAACATGTTTTTTTTTGCCTTAGCATCCAGACAAGCGGGAGCGGGAGGGGGTATCTGAAAGGTCAAATGTCAACTGCTGAACAGGTGCCCAAATGAAATGAACATTGTATTGTCTATGGAATCATGCTGAGTTCATTGAATGTGTTTTATCTGTAGTGAACATGGGATTTATGTATCCTGTACTACCCTAGACTTTCATGACTCCAAGTCCGAGAGCGCCAGTGTGTTTACTAGAGTGTGTACAAGTCCTTCCATCGTTTACAACTTCTGTATCAGAAATCGACACCCTAGGGGCATAAAGCTGACGTGAAAAATGTTGTGTGATTTGGGTATAACTACCAAGCGGCCTTTTTGTTGAGGTGCCAAGTTCCCTTGTCAGAAGTACGTAACAAGCAGCCTTGTGGAGCGGTACAAGGGGAACGGAGACAATTTCTCCCATTGCCTCTATGAAGTACATGTTATTGTATCAGGCGGCCTGTTACCATGGTTATAGTGTAAAGAACTTTTTGTTTAGGACATATTATTGGATGCTGGCTTAAAGGCAGTGGACACTATTGGTAGTTACTCAAAATAATTATTGGCATAAAACCTTTCTTGGTGACGAGTAATGGGGAAAGGTTGATAGTATAAAACATTGTGAGAAATGGCGGTCTCTGAAGTGCCATAGTTTTTGAGAAAGAAGTAATTTTCCATGAATTTGATTTCGAGACCTCAGATTTAGAACTTGAGGTCTCGAAATCAGACATCTAAACGCACACAACTTCGTGAGACAAGGGTTATTTTTCTTTCATTATTATCTCGCAACTTCAATGACCGATTGAGCTCAAATTTTCACAGGTTTGTTCTTTAATGCACATGTTGAGATACAACAAGTGAGAAGACTGGTCTTTGACAATTACCAATAGTGTCCACTGTCTTTAACATTACTGCCATTTAAAGTTATTTCTACTACAACTGATACAATTAAGAGCTTGGTATGGGGATGATTGTTCTTGGTGCTGTGCAGCGTGCACCACACTTTTCCTTTGTTGATGTCTGAAAGTATTCCCGGGGCTTTTAAAACCTACTTTCTAGGCTCTGTACTTAATGAATCAATAATCTAACACAGTGGATACAGTTGACTGCTAACCGCAATGTGTATTTTGTTGTATTTGGCAGAGTGAGTGTTGAACCCAGCACTTGGAAATGTTGTTTTATAACGGAAACATGTAACACCCGTGCTTTGGGGTTGGGTGGGGAGTATTGGTAACAGTTCATGTAAAGGGGGTATTACAGGCCTTCGTTTTTGAAAGGGCAAGGGTACCAAGGGCATTTTCTCCTTGGTAAAGGACACCCTATGAGGTAATTTTCAATTTCTATTGGAGCATTTCACGGGCCCCAAGGCAATGACCAGGGGGCATGGAGGCAATCGCCTTTGTTGCCTCCGCGCAGTATCAGCCAGCGGAACTACCAGGGATCTATTAAGGTTATAGATATAATATTCAGCTGCCAAATCGTCCTCTCTCAGAACCCTTATGGAAATGAGTCAGGAAACGGCTAGTGATGTAAATCTCGTGCAGCTACATGCGTTTAAGTTGTTGAAGGTCAAAAACATAAGCTGGTCGTACGTGACTCCTCTGGCTCAGTCTGGCGTCTTGTCTTTTTTTAAAGTGTACACTAGTCACACAAAATATGCTTTAACACCCTTGAACGCTTGTATGAGCGGCAAACATGGACTTTGGAATATCCACATACTGCTTTGGGGATGATATTCATCATTGGAAGATGGAGAAATCGCCCACAAGATAATCTACATTGCCATCTACTCAAACTGCCTCTTTTTCTTTTAGAGGATTTATAAGTTGTGAACGACTCTTGGTACAGAAAGTCAAACCTGATGAGACTTGGGGAACTTGATTTTTTCCTTTTGTCGCTGGCGTTTTAGATTCCAACTCCCTGTCGCCCCGGATTTAAACGCCCTGTCGCCCTTCTGTGGCTTGGAACAGCTTGACTCGTCTTTGGTTGCGCGGACTCTCTTGGAATGTACATTATCCTGATTATTTGTTAACAGTTTTAAAGGTTCTAGGCAACATGGAGCAATATGCAAGGAGAATGTCGTGGAAGCCTAACCCCAGGTATTATTCAATCATTTGTAATTGTTTAACCGGAACAATTACCCACTGTATATTCTGGTGGATTTTCTTCCTCATAGGACTTCAAACAAACACCATGTAAACCAGGTCTGGAATTTCATCTTCTTGCCAAAGGCTGGTTCTTTTTATCCCACATATACAGGGGCCATCCAAAGAACAAAGCCATTATAACTGTGCAATGACCATAGAGTTATATATAAGAACTAGAGGGCGAACGGGTGATGCTTCTTGCACAAACGTGACGGGACCACAAGGAGCCACGCACGCGCCATTATGTACGCGCGTTGTTCTTATATATAACTCTATGGCCATGACCTGGGTCCAATTACTTAGAGCTGCTTAAACACAAAACTAGCTAAGCACATACAAAACTTGCTTATCAGAACAAGGTTACAAGTCACTGGTTTTTTGTTTCATTTTCATTTAGCAGGATTTTGTCCAGCGGTAATGTCTACTGAAAAAGCTCTATGAAATTGGACACAGGACCCAAAGTTGCACTCTGACAACACGAGAAAACTTGAGTCTGGTGCCGGTGCACTAGACCACTAGACAGCTCAGCCACTATGCATGTACATGAACACTGACTTTGTGTCACCATGGCAATATAATTATGTACATCCAAACAGATAAAGGCAACTGTATCTGGTTAAGGGGATAGGACATCTTGGCATGGAGTGGCTGAGCAGGTTAAGAGAGCATCAGACTCGTGCTCTGGTGTTTCTGACGAGCAGAGTGCGGGTTCGAGTCCTGGTCTAGATACATTCTTCTCTACTTCTTCTCACCAATACACTCTCGCTTTTCTGAGATGTATGTAGAACAAAAGAGCTATTCCCTCAGTTGTATTCCAAGTACTGCATCTCTTTGGATCTCCTTACCTGGTGCATGTTTTCCTCCATCCTACAATCTAGACTGTTTCTTTTTAAGCGGACATCAACTCCTACCTTCAATTATCTTGAGGTACATCAGATTTATGTAGAACAAAAGAGCTATTCCCTCAGTGGTATTCCAAGTACTGCATCTCTTTGGATCTCCTTACCTGGTGCATGTTTTCCTCCATCCTACAATCTAGACTGTTTCTTTTTAAGCGGACATCAACTCCTACCTTCAATTATCTTGAGGTACATGTATTTGTCGTCTTAGATATTTTAACTTGTAGCCCCTTACCAAGAGTGGCTTGTTTGGGGTGAACGTGCATTCACATGTAACAAAATAGCAAACAAAACAAAATACTTTATTTTGTCTCGTGTAGGTAGCCATTTTCATTTGTTCTCGTTTTGGCGGTGTTGGTTTTTTAAATTCAATGCATCCTGAATTAATTGTCTTTAAGTCGTATGAGCCGCAATGTGTCACCGGTTCCGGTGAACGGCGGATGTCCATGTTTATTTATGGGACAAATGCAATAATTAGTGTGAGGTCAAACAACAAAGGTTTTGGGTTGGTTAGGGTGGAGGGCAGAAAAAGGAATTTGGCGCATTGCGTGTTTGAAGTTAACTACTACTTGCTGCGGATTTAAAACTTCATGAAGTTTTGGATTTACAACTTTGCATCAGAGCATTGCTCAAAACGTTGTATTGTCAACAACCCGTTACTTTTCAGAACCAACATTACTCAAAAGAGATTTACACAAAGTGCTACCACAAACCTCACCTACTGTAATAACATAAAGCGGTGCGCAGATCTGATTAGCTGTCAAAATATATTGTTCGACTCCCGAAGATTGAATGTTCAAGATTTTGTTCTCAGCTCATTTAGGAATATTGCCCGTTGACGGATCACCAATCTGGTTCAAATTGCTGTTGCATTGGGGCTGCTTGTCTGTGCAGACAACTTGGGATGCCCAACTAGGAATACATGTTCTGGATGGAATAGAAACCTTGCTAGACATCTCCGGTACATGTGTAGTCAAGCAGATTGAAAGAGGACATAGTCTGATACCTTATGTACAACAGTGTAGCATAAAGGTTACACCATTCAGGGAATCAGACAAAGATGGCAACTGTATGATCCTCTTCCTTTTGCAAAAGCTTCCTTCTCGTCAAACCCTACCTGAGTTCTAATCATAACCTTGTAGTAGCCCTTAATTGTTGCCAATTTGTCTGGGCCGACCAACAGGATGCTACTTTCTATTTAAGGGATCTCGGTTGAACTAATTTTATCATCGACACATCCAGCAATACGGAAGTCTTGTGCCTAGCATCATGCATCAGGTGCACATTGCTAAAGGAATGGATCCTCAGTGGTAGTCTGGTAACCTGACCAAATTCATCGGGACTTTTACCGCATTGACGTGATTGAACATTAACGGTGGTGGCTTAGGAATATGAATTGGGTGGAAGATATTTTCGAGCCGGAATTACGTCTGAATTTTGAAGTTATGGAAACCGGTGTTCAGAGTACAAACATGGATGTTTGTATTTAGTGTGAAGTGTTGGAGAGTTGTACAATAGCCTGCTGTGGCAAACTCATTTGCTATGATTATGTGTGTGGAAGATAACCTGGAGCTTGTGCTGGATTGGGAGGCCATTTTTGAGTTTTCTATTTTAGGAAAAGGTAATTGGATAAATGTCAGGTTGCCACTTGGTAAACTTAACAGTTTTCCATCGAATGGACTGAGATAAGACACATCATCTTTGCCCCATTTGAATCAACGTACAGAATTTCAGACATTCAAGATAATTTTGGGATTTGTCACTCGGTAAACATTTACTCTTCCCATCTAATGGACTTAAGATAACTCAAGACATATCATCTTTGCTGGATTGAGTCAACTTCAATTTCAAGATCATTTCATTGGTTGTCACCTGGTAAACATTAGTAATGGACTGAGATAAGTCAAGACATGGCGACTTTGCCGGATTGAGTCGACGTAAATTTTCAAGAACATTCGTTCGGTGATCATGTGGAATACATTCACGTGAGTCGTTGTTTGTGCTACATGTAGATGTTGAAAAGGCAGTCCTAGCCTTTATTTCCCAATGGAATATTTCCATTTCACAATGGACGATCCCAACAACCCATTTAAGTATAGCAGTCATAAATACAGGAAGAAACAACCGTTCAGGTAATCACCATTGGAGGTAGCTTTTCTTTTACAAACTCTAACTCTGGTGTTTAAGAAATGTGGACCTGAAACAAAAGAGGTCCATACAGTTTAGGGACCTGAAACACTCGGTGGACTTTAACAAACACCCACGCAGTGTTTTATACAGTGGTTTTTTTAGCCTTCGTAAAGACTTTGTTAGGGTCGAAGCGTCAGGACATTAACTATATTTTGGATTCTTACCATCTATCCTTTTGGTTTGTGAAATGTTTGCGACAGTTAACTTGCGCGGTCCTCAAATTAAACACTCGGTTGCAAGCCTGGTACATGTGTATGAAAAAGCCACTGGAGCACCACGGCAGCTCAGGGCTGTATTCTCTCCAGGGAGCTGAGAAAGATTAACAGTGGCACAATGACAAGGGCACTAATAAAAAAGGGTATAGAGACGTTAATTTGACATGCGCTATAGTTGTTGTTATTATTATTATTATTAATTTATGCTTTTGCTTTTGGTGTTTGTTTCGTTTAGGTCCAAGTTGAGTTCCCTGTTTGGTATGGACCGAGCGAACAACCAGGGTGGAAACGAGTCTCTGACGTACACTGCGCCCAAACAGCCCAAGAAAGGATCTAAAGGATCAACATCAAGGGGTAAGGCTAAGAAAATACAAGTAGCTCTTGCAAACTGCTTACCAACCAATATGACCCACATGTAATGGCCTGACGTTTCGACTCTAGCAGAATCTTTCTCAAACTTTCTCAAAGGCAGAGTCTTTCTTAGAGAAAGACACTGCTAGGGTTGAAATGTCGGCCCATTAACCTTTTTTTGCCAGATACATGTATAACAAAGACGCTTCACTAAACATATACATGTAATGCAAGCGGACCTAGCATATATACATTGTACATACAGTGCATATATGCATCACGTATGTACTGCCTGAGAGATTTTGTAAGATTAAGGGGGGTTCTTGGCTTACGTGAGAGCCTTGTCATCAAGACGACTGAGCTAAGGTCTCAAGTATGTCTCATGTCCCAAGAGTCCAGTCTCAATCCCCTTAGTCTTTTGTCCTTGTAGGCTACTTTTGAGTACTTGTGGTCAAGTCTCAAGTCTTTTGTTGTCATCTGTCAAATCCTCAGGGTCACGTTTTTTGTCATGTCATTATTATGAAGTCTCAAGTCTTTTTCGCCGAGTATAGACTCAGTTCTTAAAAGGGAAGTCTCGAGTTAAAGTCTCAAGTTGTTGGTGTCAATTGTCAAGTCAAATCTCATATCCTAATTAAGTGCAAGTCTCAATAATTTAAGTTCTGAAGTCGATTTGAACATCTATTTGTAGAAATGCAAACAAACAAAAAATTGATTTTGAACATTCACTGATTGTTTTGTCTGCGCCTTGAACACCCAGCAGGATGGATATGTGCGCATTACAAGTCTTGTTATTGTTATTAATATTATGATTGTAAGCAATTTTATCAAGGGTTACCCGTTTATTTTAACAAGCGTTATAGCAGGTGCATTCGTTTAGCTTCCCTGGGTCTACCCTGCGATGCTCACTCGGGTGAGCCCCTGACAAGAGCTAAACGAACGAACACTCATCGCTCTCGTAGTGACGTCGTTTTCCTGGGTCCAGCCACCAAGTGACCCACGCCACAAGCAGGGCACTGGGGGCTGACCTGGGTGAGCCCCTGGAAGGATGTCAAAAGCTATTCAAACGCACCGGGGCAGACCGGGGATGACCCAGGGAAGCTAAACGAACGCACCCAACATCTTGATGAGCCCCTTAGCCTTAGCTAGCCTACATCAGCCATTTTGTAATCATGATTCTGTGGGTATTTTGTTCATACTTTCAGAGGGAGCGGCCTCATCATCCCCTTCAACAGCCGGTCAGTCAGCATTATTACTTGCCGTTGCTGTGCATGCGTACAGATTGTAAGTATACTCTATGGAACAGCCTGTAGAATTGTCATGGTGTCTGGATTTATTAAAGGCACCGGACACGTTTGGTAATTACTCAAAATATATATTATCATAAAAACGTACTTAGTAATGCTCAACGGGGAACTGTTGATAGTGTAAAACATTGTGAGAAATGGCTCCTCCTCTGAAGCAATGTAGTTTTTGGCAAAGAAGTAATTTCTCATCCAAATATTAAATGACTTCAACTGCAGCCTTTTATACTCGAAAGCACACAAATTTGTGTCTTTTTTTCTTCATTTTGTTGCAGCTTTGATGACCATTTGAGTCCAATACAGGTTTATAATTTTATGCAATATGTGTTGGGATACACCAGATGACAATACTGGTCTTTGACAGTTACCAAAGGTGTCCAGTGCCTAATGGCCTACTGACTATCTTTCCCAAACCCCATCACTCTGTTTCCAAATTGTGAAGTCAATTTATCTGAGCTGTGTTGTTGAATGTTTTTAGTGACTCACCGTTTCTAGACTACTTCAGGGACAGCCTGGAAAAATATTGGGCTTTGCCCACAGTCAGACTAAAAAAGCTTTGTTGGCGAACTCTTCTCAAATGATCTGACCAATAAACTTTGAGACAAGAGTGCTGGGCGTGTTTATCTGGAGGACGTTGGTTCGAAGTCAATTTGTCTGTGTTTAGCCCTAAATCCAATTATATATTGGCAGGACTCTTTCAATGCTATAAATGGATTTCACCTGTTGAGTATAGTTTCCATTGCCAAGAGCAATTAATTTAGCTGAATACCAGGTATAAATATTCGGTGTTATTATTATTACTTTTTAAAGTACTGTTGTTAGAAATAACCATGTGAAAACATACCTTAGTGTATGTTTGCTTCTCTCCACCCAGGGGTAAATGGGTACCTGTGAGGGCAGAGTTGGTTCTTGTGATTGATTAACCTTGATTGCGCTATATATTTGGCAGCACAGGCTGTATACTCCCCAGGGAGCTGAGATGATTTAAGGAATGAATTATGGCTCAGTGACCAGGGGTAATAATGTTGAAGCGCCATGAGCGTCACTGCGTGAAGGACCTGAGCGCTATATAAGAAGCCACTATTATTATTAGTATATATTCAAAAAAGGCTAACAAATGCTAGGTTAAATCTGCAATTTTCTGGAACCCACATTAACTTCTAATGAGTTGGCAACAGACACACTGGGGGTACAAAGACGTTCTCATCTTCTATTGAGTATTGAGTGAGAGAATAAGATACTCTCAGACCTTGAACCCCCCCTAATAAGTGACCTACATGTAGGACTCGAAAATAACTTGTAGCATCCCCTTAAAGTGATCCCCTGGCTGCCGCTTCCAGGGTTGTATCGTAAACTTGGGTGTGATCCCTGGCTATACGGCAGCTAACATTTATGTGGCTTCTGACTAGCAACCCCCCCCCCCCCGAACAAGGATATTTACAAAGTAGGGACACCGATAACATAGGGCTGGAGAGCTCAGTTGGTTGATCGCTGGTATGTAAATCCAGTAAACTTTAGTTCAAGTCTCGCTCCAGTCAATTTAAACCCGAACTACATATTTTTATTACAAGTTTTTAAAGGTTTGTGTTATAAGTCATCGCACTTAGGTGTCCATTACCGCAAGATGACATATTGATCCTCTGTAATAGTAAAAGCTAAATAGTATTTAATAGTATGTAAATAGTATTTAATAGTATTTAATAGTATGTTAAAGTATTCTATTTAATACTATTGAATAGTATTTAATAGTATTTGTTGCAAGTTTATTGTTTTCCCACTTTCTCATCCCTCCAGTTCCAATGGAACATACATCAAACATGGCAAGCTTGGGGCTGCTATCTTGGGCAACCACACAGCCAATGACGTAAGTTCTTGGATCAGTGAATTATATTTTTTACTCAAAAATGGCAGGATAAAAACTTTGCATGTTGGAAATGAATTCTAGTAAAGTTTGAGTTAAATTCATGTATATAAGTAGGAATTGAAACTTTGCATGGTGTAGATACAATCTAGTCAGATTTGTGGTAACACCGTGTGTGTAGGATTTGAAACTTTGCATGGTAGAGATACAATCAAATTTGTTGTGCATACTTTGGAGCTTCTGAGAGTGGTCTCCAAAATAATTGTTTGGCAAAAAGAAACTCTCAGTTTCTAAGAAAGACATTCATATACTTGATGACGTGCCTTTTTCACCCAACTCCCTTTTGATCATTACAGATATGACATTGCATCTAATGACCTTATTGCAGTGAGGTGACGGTGTACATGTATTACCATAATTAAATTCCAGCATTTAAACCCTTCGGTGTAAAGTTACTTCATATAGTCTTGAAAGAAACATTTACTTTTGAGAGTAATATAAGTTTGGTATAATCTAATGTCATTTATCAATAATATTTGTTTTTTCTTCCAGTACAAAGTATTACTTTACATCAGCAAACAGCAGCAGGTGACACATGCAAGAATTACACCCCATTTTGTCTTCACAGTAAGTTCCTTCCTCTCTCAATTTTTCAACCCTAACCCATCGGGGCCCAATAGGAGACTTTCCAACGCTAGGTGGCAGCAGATTTACCGGGTTAATTTTCATTGCTTACGTAGTTCTGAACATGCGCATAATTCTGAGAACAATGGATTTACCCGGTAAGTCTGCTGCCCTCTGTCGTCCCAGAAAGTCTCCCATTGAACTCTCTATTCCTAAATGAACTCCTTCAATCTAAATAGGAGACTTTCCAACGCTAGGTGGCAGCAGACTTACCAGGTAAAATTCCATTGTTTACGTAGTTCTGAACATGCGCATAATTCTGAGAACAATGGATTTACCCGGTAAGTCTGCTGCCCTCTATCATCCCAGATGTCGTCCATTTCATGGCTCTCTGCTTACCAGAAGCAAAGAATTAGGGCTTATGGAAGCAGGGAACTCTGTGCTTACGTCAAGGGTATTTAACGGGTTAGCAGGGAATTGTAACTTCCGCGCATGCATACTCCACGTTACTTAGCAGTCTCACTTACAAGACTAGCGCAGAAATTCAGAGTTTGCCCGTAAGCAGAGAATGGTGATTGAAGCACATTTTCAAAAAAAGTTTCAGTGTCTTTAGGTTTGATGTAAGCGCTCATAACATCTTCTTTTTGTTATTTCAGACGCAAGCCAACAACTATGCTACATTCTACGACGAGCAGAGACAGAACTGGTCCATCATGTTTGAGTCGGAGCAGAACGCAGAAGATTTTGCTAAGCAGGTAGGAAAAACATGCTGTTATAGATCTTATGCGCATGACATCACTGAAGTTGGGCGCCCTCACGCTAGAGGCAGGGAAAAAACCATATGTATTTTCTTTGGTGTAAGACCTTTGGGAATCATTTTCTCCGTAACATAAAAAGTTTTTTAATATTTTAAAATCTTAATCATTATTCGGTATCTTTTTTAATATGATATTTAGGTGGGATTAGCCAAGCTGAATGCTTCAGGGGGCATTACGAGGGGCGTTATCCAGCAAGACCTGACCATCGGTGCTGGCGACCCCGTCAGCGAAGGGGATTCAGTTGAGGTGAAATACACAGGCTGGCTGTACCAGAACAGGACGTTTGGAAGTGTAAGTAATTAAGTGATTTTTTTCTCTCCCATTATTTGGCATAGCTTTCTTTTATAGTCAGTCCAGCTCCTACATTATGTCATCAGCCATTTTGCTTTAGCCCTGCCAGATATTTCTCTCATAGCTACCCAGTCTGTTTCATGTAAATGTTTTCTTGATACCTGTTTGTCTAGTCTCCTTGTTTGTAGTTTGTCTGTCTAGGCTGTCTTCTGCAAGCCTTGGCTTAATCTGACAACCTCGTACTCTCTTTATTTTGGTTTACATTATATTAACTATTTTCCCTCCGTCCTCTGTGCTTATTATTTTGCTTATCTATGTAATATTTTGTAACCATTATATCTTAAGAAGAGTAGTACGAAATAAATTTTGACTTGAATTTAAAAAAATGTGAAAATAGTGTGTAGTATCAGTTGGTTGTTTACAGAAACACACTAGTAGGAAGTTTTTTATTGTCATCAAATTATGGTACTGCGGGGGTTGGGGGGATCAGACTTTGGCTGAGCTGAACTGATTGGAATATTGGTAAAAGTCTACAGTGTGGATTGCTAACGAGAGGATGAAAATGGATTCGCTCTTTTAGATTCCAATGACAGCAATATATAACTGAAGTATTTTGTTCTAACTCTGTAGGTGTTTGACAGCAATGCGAGTGTGGACAAGGCCTTCCGCTTTAAAATCGGCAGAGGAAAAGTTATAAAGGTAGGTACTATAAGTTATTAGGTGAGGTTGGGTGTGATACAGACTATATCTAGTTGAGGAGTCCGTATCAGGTGAGGGCGCTAGCCCAAGCGTTTTTATCATACCATAAAACACTTTTATTCACGACCATGTAAATAAAACAAGGAGAACGCATAATTTCAGGTATCGACTTGCGTATGATAAAACTGTATATTAAAGCGCCTTGAGCATCATTGAATGACGGATATGCGCACTACATAACAAGCCACTATTATTTTAATTAATTATATTAATTATATTGCTCACCAATTCCTGCAGGGCTGGGAAGAAGGGGTGATCTCGATGAAGAAAGGTGGGCGCCGGTTGCTACTCATTCCTCCATCGCTAGCCTATGGAAAGAAGGGACTAGGTTCTCGGATACCGGCCAACTCTACGCTCATATTCGATGTTGAAATTAAAAAGGTAAGTCGAAGTTAAATAAAGTATATTAAAAAATAAAAGCATGTTTTGCATCCCGCCCGCTTCCATCTTTTAGAGGCCGCCTCCTTTTTTTTCAATGAAAAAAAATAAAATAGTTTGGGGGAAATTTTCATTAAAGGACACATTTTAACAATCTCAACATTCCTGAAAAAATGTGTTGGGAGGCCATTTTGAAAGGGGAAAAAAGTCCATCCTTCCTTTTTTCAAAAGGCAGGCTCTAATCATGTTTTTTCTTTCTTTTCCGGATGTAATCACCTTGTCTTTGGTTTTTCTTGAAGGTTAAAGTCACTAAAGACAAGGATGAGACGGGCTCAGTGTCTTCCGATGCCATGGAGGCGGGATCATTACTTGCTAATGATACCCATCGTGCCGCCTCACCAAGGGTGGATGCTGGTATGAGGTGAGAGAAACTTCCTGGACTCAATTTCTGGGCCCAGTTTCATGGCTCTGCTTACCATAAGCAAAGAATTGGCGCTTGCGGAAACAAGGAATTCTGCGCTTACGTCAAGCGATTTCATGGGTTAGCGGGGAATTTTGGCTTGTACCCGTGAGTACTCCTTGTTACTAGGCATTCTATGCGTGATCAGAAGCGCAGAATTCGGCAGTAAGAAGAGACTTGAATTTAGGCCCCGTAATTTGGGCAACCATTGTTGGTGCTGTCGGACTTTTGGTTGGGTTTAAGTTGTATGTTTACTAAGCAGAGCCAAAGATTGCTTAGCAAGAACTAGCTTCCAGCTGTAAAACAAATAGTCATGGCAGAATGGTCTGTTGTATAGACTCGAGTCCAGTCATATGGCACTTGAGTAATAGAGCAAGACACTTGACCGTAGTTGCTTTGTTCTTCTGATGGGATGTAAAGCTGTAGTTCTTGTGTGTTGTATTAATGCATGTTCTAGACTCCGGTGTATTTTATTTCTGCTGTAAATTATGCCACAGTCCCTGGTAATTCCTTCAAAGCTGAACTCTATAATCAGTGAGCTTTCAAAATGAAACCAATCAGTGCTGTGTTGATCTTAGTACCAATTCTGTGTAGTGTCTTAAAGATCTGTTTTCCTCTTTGTTTTCTCTTAAAGCAGCAGTGATGAAACAGTTAAGACAAGGTCTGCTTCTCTCACTGATCAAATGTCGTCGGTAAGTTTAAAATGTTTTATTGAAATATCTGCTCTGATTCTTCTCTCGTCCCATGTTTTGAGTATTAGGAAAAACAAACGAGTCGGATTTTGTTATTATTATTTTTTTAAGTAAACATTAAAGGCAGTGGACACTACTGGCAATTACTTAAAATAATTATTAGCATAAAACCTTACTTGGTGTTGAGCAATAGAGAGAGGTTGGTAGTATAAAACATTGTGAGAAAAGGCTCCCTCTGAAGTGGAGTAGTTTTCGAGAAAGAAGTCATTTTCCACGAATTTGATTTCGAGACCTCAAGTTTAGAATTTGAGGTCTCGAAATCAAGCATCTGAAAGCACACAACTCCGTGTGACAAGGGTGTTTTTTTTTAAATTATTATCTCGCAACTTGGACGACCGATTGAGCTCAAATTTTCACAGGTTTCTTTTTTTATGCATATGATGAGATACACCAAGTGAGAAGACTGGTCTTTGACAATTACCAATAGTGTCCACTGCCTTTTAATCATTGTAACATTAAGATGAGAAGAGTGAAAACAAGTCGCAACATTTACAAGGAATTTACACTTTCAGCATTAGTCTTGCGTCCAGTTCTTAGTCCTGTTCTGTTTCTCCGTTACAGAGTCCAGCCAGCAGTAGTAAAGCCAAGCTGATCTCTAGAATGGCCAAGATGGGACAGCCTATGCTACCGCTACAAGGAGCTGCCATAGCTGCAGATAGCACCGACGAGTCAGAGGTGGATGTGAGTATTGTGTTTATTTTATTTATTTATTTCGTATCAATTTTTGGTTTTTACCCATATACACCGATGTGTGTAGCACTGTATACTCAGTACTTTCCCGAGTCCTGTGAAAAAAATCACAGGCATTCGAACCCACGACCTTTGTAATTCTAGAGCAGTATATGAGTAAAAACCAAAAATTAATATTCTTTATCCCCGATGCAAATTTAAAATCTATCAAATATTTATTTCATAAAACATCCACAAGGCAATCGCCAAAAACGGATGAATATACAATTGCCAACAATCCTTTCAGTTCTCTGGGGTCGATTTCACAAAACTCTTCCTAACTTAGGACTAGTCCTAGGCAATGCTAAGAGATAGGACTGGTCTTAAGTAACTCATTCTAACTTAGGACTAGTCCTATCTCTTAGCATTGCCTAGGACTAGTCCTAAGTTAGGACTGGTCCTATCTCTTAGCATTGCCTAGGACTAGTCCTAAGTTAGGAAGAGTTTTGTGAAATTGACCCCTGGAGCCATAACGTGGAACGATCTTCTTACTGCCATTAAAAGCTTGCCAACTACTCATGCTATTGCGAGTTTCAAGAAGCATGTCAAGTAGCACATTTAAAGCTCAAATTAACTATTTGTATTTTTAGGTCCTTTTGTTAACGTTACTTCAACGCATGATGACGTAGCTATCCAGTAGCTGTAAATGCCAATTTGGTCATATCTGTTTCCCTCCTGTCTTAACTAATTTTGTTTTGTATTTTAGAGAATTCTCTGTAATTTATCTTTGTATATATACTATTTTTAATATCCCTCTGCGCCTCAGAATAGTGAACTAGAGCGATATCGATAGGGCGTTAATGAATACAATATATGATTGTTATACTCTATGCCCACATGACCACACCCTTCCACCCCCCCCCCCAGGAAATTGAGGGCCCGATACACTCTGAACGAGTCCCAAAGGGCAGTCGATATCAATTTACCCCTTGAGATAGTGTCAATAAGATTAGGCAGTCACAAAATAATGTAATTATATGTTCCCCTTGGTGATTCATTCAAACAAACCTAATTACAACAAAAAATAAGCCACTTGCAAAAAAAAGGTCACATTTGGAGTGAACTTGAAATGTGTAAACAATGTTTTATCATGCTATAATTAGCACGATATCTTCGTTCAGGGAAGTCTAGCGGTATCGGAGCCAAGTTTATTTGAAATAGTTTTCACAACACAGCTGCAATGGTCAGACACTTTTAAATCCGTTATGTCATTGGGAGTGAGACTATAGCGGCAATCACAACTGGTACATAGTAGATGGTACTAATATTAAACCGCATTTGTTCAGCGCATATCACTGCTAAGTTCCTATGTGCTGGATAGGACATAGATAACAACAGGAAAGAAATACCAACTGAAGAACAACTAGGTTTGCCAATTCACAGTTCAGCTGCAGCTACTTTGGAAAGACCGAGCTCCGTAAGATTTTGTGACGGGTGGAAGTGACGGGAAGGGACATTGATTTGGAACATAACTTTCTCGGAGGTATTGTATTCGTGAAGTAGTTCCTGTGGTAATCAAATCTGGAAATGAAATCGTTACAGGAGAATAGCGCCTCAGACACGGGTTATCCGTCCCTTCCGGCACACCCACATCCACGCAGTAAACCCATCAAGACGGCACGCAAGCCGCCGGTTACCAGCGCTAAGCCTGACCAGCAGTTGCCCATGGCTGGTGACCCGATGATGCAGCAACAGCCTGGTATACAGATGCCTATGCAGAACAACACAGCTGGTATCCCACAAGCCTCACAGGGTAGGTTGTAGGAAGTTTAGCAGTCTGAAATATCTTCTCGCGGAACAACAAAACACAAACAGATTTCAGAAGGTTGTGCCCACAATGGGCCTTGGTCTGGCTTCTGAATTATTAGCTCTTGGGAAAACCAGAAGAATCCTGAATAAATTGCCTGAAAAGTGTTTTGAAGCCATGCTGTGCGTATATCTATTTTAAACCTTGTACTTGATAAAATGGTTCGACCTTTTTTCAAGGACCAAGTGTCATGCCTGCAAGAATTGAAATATCTGTAATCAAAGGTTTCAGATGTTTACATTTGAAAGTGTGCTTAAAAGCAGTGGACACTCTATTGGTAAGTACTCAAAATAATTATTAGCATAAAACCAATACTTAGTAACGAGTAATGGAGAGAGGTTGATGACCAATTGAGCTCAAATTTTCACAGGTTTGTTATTTTATGCACATGTTGAGATACACCAAGTGAGAAGACTGGTCTTTGACCATTACCAAAACAACAAAACAAAAAAAAAATCAATCTATGCCAATCATAGATAAATAGTTGTAATCAAATGCTTTGTGAGACTCTATGAAGTTGTTTCAGTCAATGAACTTCACAGAGTTTGTTGGTATTTAGTCTAGTATCTACCTCTTCTAACCCCCATAGGCTTGACACACACAGTGGCCGTCTACCAGCCTCAGATGCAGCCCCAACAGCAGCCTTTCCAGACTCAACCCCAGGTGCAGCAACAAACCATGGGCATGCAGGGAATGGGACAGCAACAAGCATTCCAAGTAAGAACATTTTGGGGTCAAGGTTGATCTTGAGCTTGTTTTATTACATTTTCCTTAACACTAGTAGATGCACCATATGCTCTGAGCTTCAAAAAGGTTGATTCAACCATTTACTTTATCATGAGGACAATTTTGTATACAGACCCTGGAAATCTTCCCCATAGGTTCCTTGCATGTGATGTCACATGGGGCAAATAGTGCCCTCTCTGAGATTAAATGAAGACGTATCATTAAATGAGTTGTGCGCTGCGCATTTAACGTAACAAGTTTCTACTACGACAGCGATCGCAGTTTACGTATGCCCCTATATCTAAGTCAGACCACAAACAAGCTGGTGCGTGTTAACCTGCAATACAACTGTCGACCAATTAGGCGCCCTCTCTTGATCTCAATGAGTGAGGGCGCTATATAAGCCTGTGATGTCATACCCAGTGTGTATTTGGAAATACAATGGAAGTATTTTGATTGTAGTGTTATTGGGAAACTATACAGTTGAGTTAATATGTTATACCTAATCTATCCTGTTATACTCTTTACTTCTTGGTCTTGCAGTGTTTGTATGTTTGTATTTTTGTACATGTATGTAATGGACCCTTCCCATGAAATATGCTAATTACATTCACGCATGCGTACAGACCCTGTTGGTTGGCAAACACCATAGAGTTGTGCACTAAGCAGGTGCGCAATCGCGTCTGCGTCACGCACCCATTAGCCGTGTACAAAACAGCGCGATGTTCCCTCATTTTGCCAACCAAAACGTTAGTGCGCAAGCGCTATGTGCAATTTACAAATTTCATGGGAAGGGTCTATTATCTTGTTATCGTTGTTAAGTGATACCTTCAGCTACAGCTGTTGGTCAATTTGTTATTGATCAATAATTAATGCAAAAAATAGTTAATGGCCTGACGTTTCGACCCTAGCAGAGTCTTTCTCGAAGGCTAAATGACAACACAACAAACATGAACAGGTAACTAAGTGAAACATAAGCAGTGAAGTGGAAATACATGAATGCTTGTTTCACTTAGTTACCTGTTCATGTTTATTAATTTTTTGTTACCTGTTCATGTTTGTTGTGTTGTCATTTAACCTTCGAGAAAGACTCTGCTAGGGTCGAAACGTCAGGCAATTAACTATTTCTTGCATTTATACTCTCGGTCCATTTGGTTGGTAAGTTGTTTGCAACAGCTAATTCTATTTTTTCATTTCCTGACCAATAATTAAGGTACCCGGTCACTAATGGTAGTGATCCTGTTGTACTTGATCGACCCTTGATTTACCGACTTACATGTGTACCTCCAATTCTATTCACTCCTTCAAACAAAAATAGTTTTATTTATCTTTATTTTTTATTTATTTATTGTAATAGTGCCCTGAGCACCTTGATGCACAATTGTGCTTTACAAAACTTGGTTATTATTACTATCTATATTATTACAATCAATCAATTTGATATATCAATTATCAGCATTTGTTGTCATTCACAAAAAACAAAACACTCCATTCATGAGCACACATTTTGAAATATTTATTCCTGTCTGTCTGTCTGTCTGTCTGTCTGTCTGTCTGTCTGTCTGTCTGTCTGTCTGTCTGTCTGTCTGTCTGTCTGTTGTCTGTCGTCTGTCGAACCGAGCAAACGAAAGCTACATTGTGTGCAGTTTTTGTTCAATAAAAAAATATGACATTGTGGGCTTAGCCTCAGAATGTTATTATAATGGAGAAAAACAAACAAAAAAGTGATCATAGGACAACACCTTAGGAAAGCCCACAATGTTGCCCTATTAAAGGAACACGTTGCCTTAGATCGGTCGAGTTGGTCTATAAAAAGCGCTTGTAACCATTTGTTATAAAATGCATGGTTGAGAAGATGTTTCAAAAGTAGAATACAATGATCCACACAAATTTGACTCGAAATTGCGTGGTTTTCCTTTTACTTCGCAAACTAACACGGTCGGCCATTTATGGGAGTCAAAAACATATGGTTACAAACGCTTTCCAAAGACCAACTCGACCGATCCAAGGCAACGTGATCCTTTAAGACCGTCTGTCTGTCTGTCTATCTGTCTGTCTGTCTGTCTGT
The DNA here is from genome assembly GCF_032118995.1 of Asterias amurensis. Taxonomy (NCBI): domain Eukaryota; kingdom Metazoa; phylum Echinodermata; class Asteroidea; order Forcipulatida; family Asteriidae; genus Asterias; species Asterias amurensis. Next base: position 4,189,547 of record NC_092662.1, on the reverse strand, counting down.
CTGTCTGTCTGTCTGTCTGTCTGTCTGTCTGTCTGTCTGTCTGTCTGTCTGTCTGTTTGTTTGTTTGTTTTTTTGTTTTTTTGTTTTTTTGTTTCAAACCATGTGCTACCCAAGCTCCGTTATTCCTAACCCCAAGCTTTACACCTGCGCCTTACACCCATTTTTTATTTGTTTTGTCTGCCATCCCTCCGCTTTGCATTGACAGTCTACGACCTTCCATGGGACGGCACAGCAATATCCATTTCAGGTACTGTGGTAACCACCTCTACATGTTGTAATTCTTTTACATGTGTTTTTTCCATTTGTCAAAATGTGCTGAGATTTACATCATTGTTGTTTGGAAGAGTACATTCATTTCAATCTTCTAGTTTTCAATAAGGCACCATACAACCAACCTGGGCCCAATTTCATAGAGCTGCTTAAGCACAAAATTTTGCTTAAGCAAAAAAAACCTTGCTTAGTAAAATCAGATTACCGGCCAAGACTCCAGTCAGTTGTTATGCTAAGTAAACAACAGCTAATTACCAGTCACAATCAACGTATATGGCATAACATTTTGGCCAGTAACATGTGTAAAATAAGCAAGCTGTTTTCGTGCTTAAGCAAAATGTTTGCTTAAGCAGCTCTATGAAATTGGCCCCTGTTAGAATTGTCATAAAATTCAATGGCCTTGTTTTTATACAACAATCGGGGCGCAATTTCACAAAGCTGGAAATTGTTGGGTCAGAAAATAGAATAGTAAAGTTAGATTCTTGTAATACTTACCTTCAACTTGCGGCTCTACTACTCCCCTGATGGATCAAAATGATGATGATGATGATGAACTTGTGCTTTCTTTGCACAAATCTATGCTTTCTCGCCTAGTTATGCACTCTTTGACATTCCGAGGACCGAAATGAAACTACTCTTCCAAAATCCAAGAACGAACATTTCCGTTCACAGCACTTTCAATTTAACTCTTTCCTGCTCAGTTGCTTTTTGTTGTGGTCCCTGCCAACGCTATCCTCAGTTATCTTTCCTTAATTTATACTTCCTTACTAATTAAAGCACTAAATGTTAAATAAATTTGATGGTGCCAGACCTACTTTCAGTATACATGGATAAGTAATTTTAGTTTACGCAGGGTTTGAAACTTTGCATGGTGGAAGTATAACTAAGAGAAGTTTGCGGTGTGTAAATCTCTTTTGAGTAGTGTTGGTTAACGACTCAACATTTCAATCGGTGGCTCTTGTCGTCTTCAGTAGAATTCTCTGTTCGTCTGCGTTCTCCTAAAGACGATCAGAGCATACTGATTGAAACAGAAGAGTATATTTAGTTGCTTTTTTCATTTCACCTTTTAACCATCATCAGTAACTGCTTGCTGTGTATTAACACACTCAACCCATCCTTACCTCTTTAAAAATCTAACTAAAAACATTACACTGTGAGACTTGACGTGGATTGATACCTGTACGCTATTATGTTGGTATTTTTATTTTAAATAATCCTAATTCTTTAATCAATCAATCAATCAATCGGAGGGAATTTATATTGCGCCAAAATCAACCAAAGTTGTTCAAAGGCGCTCTTTACACTGGATATTGGATCTTACTGTAGGCTAGTATTCTGTGGTACGCAATGCCATGTAATATGGCCCTGGTTCAATTTAATAAAGCTGCTTTAGCACAAAGAGTAGCTTAGCACAGCATCAATTTGCTTACCAGAAGAAGCTTACCAGCCAAAAAGCCAGGTAACATGTACAATTTTGTACTGGTATCTTGCAGGTTTTTTGCTAAGCTGGAAACTGTTAAGCCATACGTTCTGCTTAAGCAGTGCAATGGAGTTGGGCCCTGGGCTAGATTTCACAGAGCACTAAGATTTATCTTAAGATGAGTTGTCAGTATTGACATGGTGATTTATATTGCGACATAGAAATACTGAGGCGCTCGCGTAAAGCTTGGAATTAGGTGCACTGTGGTCTAGCTGGTGATCAAATTTGATCCATATCTATCCCACAATGCACCTCACTCAACAGTCTGCGCTTGCACAATGGTATTTGCGAAAAGGTCTATTACGCTTTGCTTAGCAATTAAGATTGATTTTCCACTTGAGATCAATCTTAGCTTTTTGTGAAATTGAGCCCAGCAGCCGATTTCACGAAACGCCAGGATTAATCCTATCTCAAGTTAGGACGAGTAACTCATCCTAACTTAGGATGGGTCCAATGTGTCCTAACATCTATGGTTACGGAATTTAATTCGTACTAAGTCTTAAGACTAATCCTTAGTAAGTAACAGTTTGGTGAAATCGACGGCTGGTCCTTGAAATAGTGACAGATATCATTTGCTATCTGTCTTTAATAATATGACTATTATCTGATCTATACAACAGCAGCAATACCAGCAGCAGCCAACTGATCCCAACATCCTACTCCAGCAACAGGCTGCAGCAGCAGTCGCAGCGCAGCAGAATCTCCAGCAACAGCAGCAGTTTGGTGGTGCCCGATACCCAGTCACTAGCCAGGCCCTCATACAGCCGGTTATATCCGAGTTGCCGTTGCTGCTATCGGAGTCAAGACAACACCACACGGATCTCAAGCTCGTTGTGGATGTGGTGTCCGGCAAGATCGACACCTTAGCAAATAGGGTAAGATTTGTATTGTTCTCACTGACTTAAAGGCAACGGACACTACTGGTAATTAATCAAAAATAATTGTAAGCATAAAAAGTTACTTGGTAAAGAGCAATGGAAAGTTGTTGATAGTATAACAAATTGTGAGAAACGACTTCCTTTGAAGTAACATATTTTGAGAAAACGGTAATTTCTCACTCAAATAATTAAAGACTTCTGGCCTGAAGCCTTTTTTAAGGCATCTGGCCAGCCCAAATTAGGGCAACAATGGTGTTTTTTCATTCATTATACTCTTGCAAGTTAGATGACCAATTGAGTCAAGATTTTCACAGATTTGATATTTTTTGCATATTTTGGTATACACCAAACGCGAATACTGGTCTTCGCTGTTATGCAGCTCTATGAAGAAAACTTGTTATAAAGATGGTAATGGCAGTAAGCATCCATGCATGAAATGATTCAGATTTCTGAGGGTTGGTGTCCATTCGAGTATGCTGCGGTTAGTACCTGCTGGTCACTCGCTAAACATGGATGGAATCGATGATTTTATCATGACAGTTTTTTGCTGTTTTCTCAACAAGTAATGTAATGTAATATCAAAGTCTTATACAGCGCACGTATCTACCAAACGAGGTACTCAAGGCGCTGAGTATATATACAAACTTTCAGAAAGATGGGTTATTGCAGTGATGGATTCTGAGACCCAATTATGTAGCACTTGTAAGGGTTTACAAGTAGACACTGTATTCATCCTAATTTTCACTTTTTGAATTTTGTTGAATCTTTTTGGTAGTTTTGCATCACAGTATGTTGCCGAAAATGAAATGATGACCCTACATTTAACTGAGAAGGTTGAATTCAAACTTCCCTTCCTTTAAGTGTGTCCCTTTAACCTCAACAGTTCGAGGGTTGGTAATTGAGGAAATCCCTCCAAACGCAATGATCATGACCTGCTTTCATTCAGTCCCTCCCCATCATCCATTGAATATATGAGGCAAAAGTCCCAGTTTTTTGTTGTGTCTCTTTAAAATGAAGACGGTCGTCTAGGGCAACAGACCTCCCGACTCAAACTCTGAACTCCAAGGCATTTGTGGTATGACTCACTGTCTTAAATAATGTCAGCTGCCGTCTTACAGGCAAAGTATAGGTGTGTTAAACATTACACACAGTGCCTGATAAACATTGACTGCCTAACATATTGACAGGGCTTGGTATGCCCACTGTACCACTGGCCAGAGTGTAGTATTGTTAACACTTTGCCACTAACATCATGGATGTCACTGCCCATTTTGGAATATATATTTAGTTCTTCAAATGACTGTTATTCAACAAAACATTGGAGAAGAAAAAAGAATCCTTGGATGGGTTCAGACTATAGGAACAACCCTTCCCTAAAGATCGGCAAACAGATGTACCAAACTGTTACTATCAAATGATTCTACACTTTAGAACAAATCAACAGCTGTTTCAAAAATCAAAATAAACAATCTTTGAAAGAAATTCATTTGCCCTCTCGTCAAGAATGATTCACCGATCTGAAGTCTACTGCTAACACCCTTGACTCAAAACCAAGTCCCAGCCCCCAAATCTTCTAAAGCTCGGCATAAATTAATGGCAGGAAATCAGCGGGGAAAAAAGCGAGAGGAGCTAAAATGTTGGATGCCCTTGACGTCTATGACTAATAGCCCCTGCATGTACAGCAGAGAGAGAGACGTTCCGTCCGTCCGTCCTTCCTCGACAGAAAAAACTGGTGGAGACTTGAGAGAGAGAGTCAGGCTTGGGGTTGGCAAGGCTACTTCCGAGTGGGACATACTCAAAGATTTAGTCTGGCAACAGTGACCCAGGCTACCCGGGCATACACTCATAGTTAGTGTTGTTTACATGATACTTGCTGTAAAGACTGCGGTGGGATTGTTTCTTTTATTTATGTCGGGGATTCCTAAATGGGACCTAGCCAACGAAGAAAACCACCGACGAAGATGACTTCCAACATGGCTAATAATGAGAAACTCCAATCGCATTCCGGAGTGCCGGACGGGCACATGTTTTGCACTGTGCCAGCTATGGTGACCATACAGGTAGAATGTAGTTTTGTAGCTGTCTGATATTCAAGAGTTTGTTGTATTACAAAGTTTATCAGTACCAGCTAAGATTACTTGTTATGTCACAGCTGTGAGACGCTTCGATGGTCCTTCGTCAGAAAAACCTGGTGGAGGCTTGAGAGCGAGTCAGGCTGGAGGTTGGCTAGTCTACTACTGAGACATCTGCAAATGATAATACTTGGATTAAAAGTGTAATTGAAATCTTCTGCGAAGGTATAACTGATTGCTTCACCATTTATTCTGTCACCGATTTTTGTACTGATCCACTTTAATGGTCTCGCACAAGACAGAACCCTATGTCAACGGGTGATTCCAACCAATCACAGCTTGAGTCTAGTGACACCTTGTGCCAGGAGCCCGACTCGCTGGGTGTATCTATATCATCCTATGGAAAGACTAAAGGGTACCAGATATATGATGAGCAGGTTAAAGGAGGGTAGCCTGTAACATATATCTGGGTGAATAGATCTCAGTGATGTGGAACCTAATCCAGGCTAACTCCCGAATCTAGTTCCTGTTTCACTACATCACGATCCCCTGTGTAAAGGTTGCTTGTTACCAGGCTGGATTTCGCTGTGAAGGAAGCTGACATTACATCAATTAGTGGTGTAGGAAACATTAAAGTAAAGCTTAACAGCGATGGAGTCGTCAAACGGATGACAGCGATCAGTGTCTGTGAAGAGTGGAATGTTATAAATTCCTCCTTTAATTCGTCTAGCATTTTGTACTTTGAAGATTAGGTGCCATCTGTCTTAGCCTGAACATCTGACGTCACACTTTGAGGCTCGCAAATAACGCCAGAGAGCGACCTCTAGCCTAGGTCAATCCCTGTCCATTATCACCTTTCACCTACATTCATTTAGAACCTCTGTGAACATTCAAAATTTGACTTCTCTTTGTTGTATATATATATCTTTTTTGAGCTAGTATTTTTTTAATGATCGCATGTTCGTTGATCCATTCAACATTGGAAATTAATGGTACATCATCGTTTTGCTTTGTGCATCAACTGTGTAGTTCCAGTTACCAAAGTAATTTCAATTTGAAACAAAAAATTGCACTTGCAAGTAATGTGAGCGTAAAACTTGGACAGGCAGAACCACATCACTGGTCAAGTGTCTTCCCCAGGGGAAATAAACTCTTTGAAAATAAATGCCCAATTATGAAATAAATGTGTCCGCTGACATTTAGGAAATTGATTTCTAGATAGAGAAATTAGCTTATTTGACAGAAGAATTCCCAACTCATTATTTGTCTTGTCTATTTTCACTCGCCACATACAACCAATCATCCTGTCGTAAAATTGTAGTTCTGATATTAATTACAAAATCATGACTTGAGGGTTTTAAAATGGTTTTCTCTCGGACATGCACCAGTGCTTGCATCAATAGAGGTTTCATGTTGCCCTAATTGAAGTGTACACATCCTATGCATGAGCTCAGCAACTCCTAAATGTTGGTTCTATCACTACTCAATTAGAAGTCTACAAAGAGCGTCAAGTGAACACTCCTCCAAAAGCCTAATATTTTTCATCTCGAAGCAGTGCCGTCAGTAAAGTACTAAAAAACACACCCAGGACATCAACTCGAACAAGGATTATGGAACTCTCAGATCAAGTGGAACTCTTAAAAGTTCTCATCCTTGTGATCAGCATATTTGGTCTTCTAATAAACAGTATCTTTATCTGTATTGTGGCACGAATCAGATCCCTGCAGACTCCCTTCAATGTCATCTTATGTAACCTTGCTGCGACCTGTCTCTACGTCCTGACTCTAACTGTAGTTTTCATGGTTGTAATCTGGAATGACCCGATCAAGGCGGATGTCGAGGATACTTTGAAATTGGGTTTGATACATTTTGTTGTCTCTGACCTGTTTTCATTATTCCTTGCCATTGAGCAACTTCTAGCCACGTTTGTGGCAAAAAAGTACTCCTCGTTTTTCAAAAAGAAGTTCCGTTTAGCGGCAATCTGTGCAGGAAGCTGGATTTTGGGCACATTGTCTTGGGGACTGCTGAGGCTATATGAACATTTTACTTATGAAGAACAGACATTATTTTACCTTGTATTCGTTCCTGCTTCCCTGTTTGAATCATCTTTGTTCCTTACTGTTCACGTCATCTTGTACTTGTGCATTTTTACAAGACTTTTGAGGCATCCGCTGTCATCGTCAACCCTTCAGCGAAGAGTTTTGATCAAGTTGGGTAAAACTTCCTTTGCTATGTTTGTGAGCAAGGCCGCCAGAATAGTTTGTCTTGCTTTGTTTTTTGCACGAGAAGACGAACGTCTGCTACTGAGGTCAATTGCAGTACTTGTTGAGGTAACGACAGCTTCCATTGACCCAATCATTTACGGCTATCTGCGAATCAACTTGAAGGATTCAGTGAAAACAGTTTGCAGCTGCTTTTACTGCAAGCAACCTATTCGATTTCATTCCAGATCTGTTAACCAAGCTTCGTCCAAGGTATCAAAGACGCCCACTAAGCGACAAAATGACCAAGTGGTACAGATGTGCATTGATTGATGGTCACCGAAGTTACAAGAGACTAATTTAGCCCAAATTTTCACAGGTTTGTTATTTTATGCATATGTTGGGATACACCAAGTGAGAATACTGGTCTTTGACAAATTACCGAACGTTTCCAGCCGTCGATTTCCATAAAACTCTTCGTTACCTAGGACTTATCTTAGGACTTATGACAAGTTCCAGCCTTGCACTGTAACATGTCAACCTTACATGAAAGATTGGGACTAGGTACTCGTCCAAACTCGAGATAGGATTAATCCTAGCGTTTTGGGAAATCGGCTGCAGTACCTTTGAAGAAATGCTGTTGACCAGAACTATTTAAATTTGTTTGTTTTTTCCTCCAGGTGGAGAAGCTAAACTTCCAGACAACGGGGGCGTCCGTCCCGTCCAATGTACCCAACCTAGAGGCTAACATCCTGATGCAGAACATCTCCCGCATCGTTCAGGAGAACGAGCGACTCAAGAAGGAGGTCCTGGAGAAAGGAAGCAAGATCGAGACGCAGAATGACAAGATTGCTGAGCTCATCCAGAGGAATCAAATGTAGGTTGAAGAATCAGGTAGACCTGCCCCACCCAAAGACCCCTAGACCCCCGGGTCTGGGGGTCTAGGGGTCTTGGGTTCGTGGTGAGGTTCATGTTAGAGCTTGGAGGCCCATTTTTTATTAAGGGATTCATTTGGGATTTAAGGACTTTATTTAGGAGAGTTCAATGGGAGACTTTCTGGGACGATAGAGGGCAGCAGACTTACAGGGTTAATCCATTGTTCTCAGAATTACGCGCATGCTCAGAACTACGTAGACAGAGGAAATTTACCCGTGTAGTCTGCTGCCACCTAGCGTTGGAAAGTCTCCTCTCAAGATTTATGTAGTTCATTTTGGTATTTAGGGAGTACATTGGATCCAAGGTGGTCAATTTTGAATTTAGGGGGTTCATGTGGGGTACAGAGGCTCGTTAGGTTTGTGGTGGTTAATTTGGGATTTTGGGAGTATGATAATTTATTGTTATAGGGGGTTTTATTTTGGATATAAGGGGTTCATTGGGTGAACCAATGAGTTCATAATGGGATGTAGGGAGTGTATTTAAAGGCAGTGGACACTGTTGGTAATTACTCAAAACAATCATCCGCATAAAACCTCACTTGGTAGTGAGTAATGGGGAGAGGTTGATAGTATAAAATATTGTGAGAAACGGCTCCCTCTGAAGTGACATAGTTTTGGAGAAAGAAGTAATTTTCCACGATTTTGATTTTGAGACCTCAAGTTTAGAATTTGAGGTCTTGAAATCAAGCATTTAAAAGCACACAACTTCGTGTGACAAGGGTGTTTTATTCTTTCATAGTTATTTCGCAACTTTGATTACCAATCGCGCTCAAATTATCACAGGTTTGTTATTTTAAGTGAGAAGACTGGTCTTTGACAATTACCAAAAGTGTCCACTGTCTTTTATGAGGTAAAGAGTTCATTTGGGATGGGATGCAGCCTGGGGTACATTGAGTGAACTTGTGGTGTAGGGTTTAATGTGGAACCAGGGCTCATAGGGACCCAACGGGTTCCCCTGGAATGCACGATGGTCACTGGAGAAAGGGAGACCAAAAGGTTTGTTTGTACCTAGCCACTGGGGTTTTGTAGGAAAATGAAGTTAATTCATTATTATTATTTTCCGTTGGCATTTTTTTTTTTTTTTTTTTGCAATTCCCGCTAACTTAAACCTCTACACTTTGCATTTCATCCCTATTGTCAACGTCCATCACCCATCCCAACCGGTGTTCATTTACACATTACCGACCTCCATTCAGCTCTAAACACTTTGCTTTGGTTTGCTTCAATTAATCCTCGTGGCTGCTGTTTTTAAACTTGCCTCCACCTCCCCAGACACAACAATGTTAGCAAGACAGTGAATAATGATCACAGCTTTGTCAAAAAGTAGGTTGCCTTGACGTGTGTTTGTGTGTGCATGCATCGTACGCACGGCCTGTGCATGACACTGATTTGACTCCAGATACCAAGTTTGCTCTGAAGAGCACTGCAACTGATTTCACGAAGCGCTAGGATGAACTTGTCCTAACTTAGGATGGGTTCAATGCGTCCTTAAGTCTATGGTTACGGAACTTAACTCGACCCAAGTCCTAAGATTAATCGTAAGCAAGGAAGAGTTTGGTGAAATCAACGGCTGGAAAAGTTTGGTAATTACTCAAAATATACATGTTAGCATAAAAACTTATTTTGTAATGAGCATCGGAGAGCTGTTGATAGTATAAGTACCTTGCATTTACAGACTATTCTAAGCCATCATCTCACACAGTTTTCTAGAGAAATACAACTTTTTTATGTTGGAAAAAAATTATATTTCTAGGTCTTATCTCGCTGTGTTTCAGTTGCACGACTCGGAAAGAGTTAGCATGCAAATCAATGCTCTATGTTTTTTGTGTCCTTATGTCAACATATCTTCCTATAGCATATGGAGCTATTATAAGCATTTTGTATTGATTCTTTTGACTGCATTAAAATCAGTGCATGTATTTGACGGGAGACCCATGATCTTTATTGCATGAGCATGGTAGTATTGTGTCAAGGTGTTTCTAACATGTAGTTGTGTCAAGTTTCACAGTACAGTATATACAAAGTGCAAACAAATAGCTTGAAAGAAGACTACAGTCAGTCCTCAAGTAGTCTTGTGTCAAGGCGTTTCTAGTATGTTGTTTTGTCAAGTTTCACAGTGCAGCGTAAACAAAGGACACAAAAATAGCTTGAAAGAAGACTACAGTCATCCTTTTGGTAGTCTTGTGTCAAGGTGTTTCTAGTTTGTGGTTTTGTCAAGTTTCACAGTAAAGTGTAAACAAAGTGCAAAAATAGCTTGAAAAAAGACTACAGTCATCCCTCGAGTAGTCTTGTGTCAAGGCGTTTCTAGTATGTAGTTGTGACAAGTTTCACAGTGCAGTGTAAACAAATAGCTTGACAGAAGACTACAGTCATCCCTCATTATCATAACTTCAAAGGCGGCTATACTGACTCACTCGGACATACATGAAAGTATCTGATGACTCACATTTGTCAATTTTTTTTCTTCTGAGATTTGTATGTTGACCTTTACTAATACCCTCCCACCCCCACCTCTGACCTCCCTGCTTGCCTAACCTGATTCCTCTTTTCCCTGCATGTTGCATCTCCCTTGCTTTCTCTCTCTAGTCTTTTGGTACAACAAACACTCTAGCTTTGAAAGGAAATTTGTACCCAGTCTGAAAGCTGTGCCCAGCTGAGCCAAATTTAATGGCTCTGCTTTTAATTCCATAAGAGAAAAAAACAGCAGTTGTGCTGGCAGACAAAGAACACACTTAACAGTAGCGATTTTCACAGGTTGGCAAAGGAATGTCTGCGCGTGCTTGGGCGTACTTCACATTACCATTTTCGCTTAGTTCACAGCTAGTGCAGATTTGCAGTGCTGACTCTGTAAAAGCAGTAAATTGTAACTGTAAGTTTGTCGAATTCTGCTCTAAGCAGTTTCATGAAACTGGGCACTGCATAACTTTGCTTCCTTTCCCCAGTCCCCTCTAATAATCCAAAGACCAGATGTGTGTTTATAGTAGGAAATAGAATCTGTCATCGTTGCACAGACACCAGGTCCCAATTTCATAGAGCTGCTTAAGCACACAAACTAGCTTAGCACATTCCAGCCTTGCAGTCTCGGGGTCATGTCCGAATTTGTGGCTACAGCTACGGCTACAGCTAGAATTCCACGCTATCACGTGTTGAAGTATAATACCTCCTTAGCAACACACTTAGCAACAGCCGTAGCCGGATAACACCAAAGTGTGAAAATCACCTGTGGTCTTCTTATCACAGTACTTACTCTCAATTTAGAACGTCCAGAATTGTTGTCAAATACCAGCTGTTTATGTTATCCCTCACTCGGAGCCAGTGTGTCATGCACTTGTGACTTGATGGGACAGTTGTAGATGTTTTACGCTCGACACCGAACTCGTGACTAAATGGTCAATAAACCACTACTGTCAGGCCATGTAATAATATGGTCTGGAATGATGGATAAACAGTCCATACAGATGTAGGCTTGGGTACCATCAGTCCGAAGCCTGGCCGGTAGAGCAGAAAGCACTACCTCCCCAATTTTACAACTATGCCATGTATGATATACGAAGAATGCATCTACCTGGTATACATTCAACGCTCCTACTGTCTGAACATTCAACATCAATACCTCTGGGGGGGTTTTTTCACTGACACAGCGACCTACTTTTCTGACAACTTGCTTGAAGTCCTTTGGTATCATTCTCTTTAATTTCATTTGTGTCTTTGTCTTGTTGCCATTCCCTTCAACTAATATTCCTCCTTTTATTTTGTTGAATCTGTTGTTCGCATTTCTGTATTCTCTTTGACCAGACGCTTAAATTCCCTTTCAGCCCACGGAAAAATGACTTTGCAGACGATGACGTTTGTGACATATGGCTTGATGGACTACGGTAGTTATTTATTTGGGTTCTGTATGATGCCTGAAATATTGCCTGTCTGCATTGGTCATATGCATCGTAACGACCCACCACAAGAGGGCGCTGTCTGTGTTTCATGGAAACCTATGGCAAAGCGTGACATCAAAAGTGGACATGCGCGGGGTACGATCGCTATTAGTTCAGCTAAGGTGATTCTTAGCGAACGAATTGCCATGATATTATTAGCATCAACTGCACCTGGAATGTACATGCAATGTGCATGAATTTCGTTTTGAGTTTGACAAAACTTTGAATATATTGGTTTGATTTGCATCAGTAGACCCCCTTCGCATGGGCCACCATCATTGAGGTCGAACAATGGTAATGCACCTGTGTGTTCGCACCATACACAAAATGGTCTTTCACTGATCTCAGTGTGGGTGCTGTTCAAAGATATGGGGTTTATAACACTTAAAGCTTGAGATATTTCTGGCAATAAACACAGGGGAAGTTGAAAGAATAAAAAATATCACAATCAAAACAACATGCATATATTTTTGAAGGAAAAAAAGGCGGTAAAAAGAATCAGTGCTGCATTTAAAGGCAGTGGACACTATTGGTAATTGTCAAAGACTAGCCTTTACAGTTGGTGTATCTCAACATATGCATAAAATAACAAATCTGTGAAAATTTGAGCTCAATCGTTCATTGAATTTGCGAGATAATAATGAAAGAAAAAATACCCTTGTCACACGAAGCTGTGTGCGTTTACATGGTTGATTTCGAGACCTCAAGTTCTAAATCTGAGGTCTCTAGAATCAAATTCGTGGAAAATTACTTTTTTCTCGAAAACTATAGCACTTCAGAGGGAGCCGTTTCTCACAATGTTTTATACTATCAACCTCTCCCCATTACTTGTCACCAAGAAAGGTTTTATGCTAATAATTATTTCGAGTAATTACCAATAGTGTCCACTGCCTTTAAACAATTATTTTTTATTATTTTTTGTACAACTTCCACTGTATTCATATTTACAGGAATGGATAATTTGTTATTTTGCTGCAAACCAAGCCAATATATCAATACGCCACTACTCCATCATGTATTTGGGAAAATATTTATGGCTGTCATTATTTTGTTGTGATTTTGAAGGTTTGTGGAGCAAAGCAACACGTTAATGGAGAAAAGGAATGACTCATTCAAACAAACCACAGTTCAATCTCAAGCAAGAGTCTTAGAACTGGAACAAGAAAAGGTAACTCTTTAACATCATTTTGGGGGTTGACCAAAGAAAAATTTGATAGAGTGGGACTCGAACCAATGACCTCGGGATTAACGTGCAGGCTCTCTACCAACTGAGCCTGTATTGTCGGCCTCCCTCTTTAAGACTGTGCGATATTCCAGTGAAACCTCGCTTTCCAATGATTTTGACTATGAATAATTTAGGGTTGATTAAAGAATAGTTGTCAAGAGTGGGACTTGAACCAACAACCTCTGGCTTAACGTACCGGCGCTCTGCCATCTGAACCGATTCATATATTATTCTGTGGGATAATAATAATAGTAATATCGAAGTCTTATATAGCGCACGACACTTCCACACAGCTTCAAAACACATTGTTTGACAAATGACTCGCCCCTGTTACCAAAGTGGCCCTGCACCACGCACTGCAGTGGGTTGCCTCCAAGTTGCCTGCAAAAGTTGGTTCGCGTGACTTTCTTTTTTGCCAGAGTTATTAAAGCTGTGTTCTGTATTCTATTACCAGGTTCAGTTGGCGACAGATTACAGTAACGCTACGGCTAAGATAAGTTCTCTACAGTTGGAGTTAACGGCTGTACAGCAACGAGAGATGCAGCTGAAGACGCAACTCAACACTGGGATGAACACCAACCAAGAACATCTGTCGGAGATGGAGGCCATGAGAGCAAAACAACAAGGTATTTTTTTTATTTTTGTTTTGTATATATACACTGAAGCCTCTGAACCCCTCTAAATAAGCCCACTTTTCTATTATCTCTTCAGTCTCCTGACAATGGCTTGAGCAAGCTAGTTTAAACTTTGAGACCAATTCAAGAACTGACTCCGCGGTCGTGCAGTTAATTACGATCATATAAGCTAAAGTAGTAGTCCCAACCAATTTTCTATACTTTCCGCCCGAGTAAAAGCAGGACAGTTGTTTTAAGAACTGAGAAGTCTCCCGAACACCCGAACAATCTTAGGCGCGGTAGTAGAATAGAGCAAGACAGTTCTCTAAGAACAATTTATACCTTGTAAGTAGATACACACATGGTGTTACTGCAAACCAAATATAAAGATTGTCTTCCCATCAAGGGAACTCCTACAAGGGGATATACATATATGCCAAGCTGGCAACAGCCAATCTCTGTCATACAAACATTGGTTTAACATCTACGATTGTGAACTGCACAGATTAAGAATTTATGCTTCAGTAACTAGACGAAAATACTTATTCTAGCCATTGTAAAATCGGTGGTTAGCTTTTGGGATTCGAACCTACAATCTTGTGATTGCATGTCCTTTTTTTTTATCTTGGTAGAATCCGACTGGAAGATCACAGAGTTATCGCGGAATCTTAAAGATGAGAAGCAGGAGAAGAAACAGTTGAGCAACCGTCTCGTTGTCATGGAAGAGGAACTCGCCGATGCAAAGATGGAAAAAGAAACCATTGATAAGGTCAGTCAAAATCTCACACGTCACTTCATAAATTGTGGTTCGAATTCCAGCCAAGGTGGACTGTGGACCAAGATCAACTGTCAACATAGAGGCAGGCCGGTCTGAAACAGGGTTACCTCCTCCCCAGGATGTATGCATGGGTATCATCTACCAGGAGCCTGGTTGGTTGAGCCAGATGCACTACCGTCCCAACTTTTCGCAGTTTTGGTTTAAGTGCGTTGCTCAAGGGCACACGTGTCATGATCAGGATTCGAACCCTCACTCTGCTGCTGACAACACCAGAGCTAGTGTCGGGTGAACTACACCGCTCGGCCAAGATGTGCAGGGTTGTTTTTTTTTTGGCAGGATTTAGGAAAGCTCTGAGGAAAGGTTTTATTTACTCATCGGTGTCGTTTAAGAGCAAATTAATACTTAATAGTAACAATAATTTGATCTTGCTATTCTTATTAATTGACCATTGTTAGTTGCATCATGATGCAACTTGCTCTCTAATCCTACCCTTTCATGTCTCCCTGCATTGTTGTCGAACAATACATTTACCACTTTTATGGTCCAGTAACCCATCCTTTCGTTCTAAAAATCCTTTGTCCTCGCCACTCTACTCATATTGGTTCATAGCCACACATTGTCTCTAAAATAGAAACTTTGATTGGCTGTTATTTTCCCGCTTCTTTTGGATCCTTTCCTTAATCCCTTTCCCCCTCTCTTTTTCTATAAATGGATATGTATTTGTTTGTACTTGTTTTATGCCTCTGAAGAAGGTCCGGTTTGGATCGAAAGCTAAGGCCATCTACCCTATTCATTATTTAATAGTAACAATAAATATATATGTAGTTCTTATACAGCGCCTTATCACAAATGCGGGCATCTCAAAGTGTTCACTATTTTGTTACTAAGTGCCATTGTTTCTACAATTTCCTTACTGTGCTTTTACGATTTATGATTTTGCGCTATGGTTTTTGTTTTATTCCAAAAGACCAAGTGTGAAATCCTTTGGCCCCCAAAATGATTATCGTTCTCTCTGGTTTTGCTTTGTAGAATTTTTCGGAGAGGAAAAGGAAAGTAACGCTGGAGAAGCAGAGACTTGATCAGGAGATGGAGGAACTCAAGAAGCAATATGAGGTTGGACTTTGTTCCTAAAATATGACATACTAATTCCCATCTTAACGGGCAAATTGGAACATACATTTATACGTTTTGCATGAGAACAGTGTGCAGCATCAGACACATTTCACAATTTATGTAAGCCGTTGGTTAGTGAATGACACGGCTGCGCTAATAATTCAAGCCATTGATGCACTTGCAAACCAAAATGCAATTTGCCCATCAAAATGGCGTCTGTTGGAAACCATCTATACCATATGTGAAAGTACGGGGGCCAATTTCATAGCGCTGTTAAGCACAAAAATTTGCTTAGCATGAAATTTTGGCCTCGATAAAAAATAGAATTACCAACCAAATTTTCACGTGGTTTTCAGGATAAACAAACAACAGTTGAATACAAGTAACAAGCAATATGCAACAAATGGAAATATGATTGGTAATCCTGTTTTTATCAAGGAAGAAATCTCATACTAAGCAAATTTGTGTGCTTAGCAGCGCTATGAAATTGGGCCCAGGTCTCCCCCCTAGCCCTGGTTCGGATTGCGGTCTCCATTGCACTTAATAACAATGGAATGGAGATTTATGATTACTTATAAAAGCTCAACCCCTGTTCTCAAATACTGAATAATATTTTCCTACTACTTTCCGAAGGGCCAAGTATCATGCCTCATGTTCTTTTTTTAAAATGATTGTAGGACTCTAAATGTGTAGATGAAACTGAAATTGTCAGACTACTGGAAATTTAATAGGATCCATCCACAAATCTTATGAACACAAACACAACTTCAGAAATGTTCAAGCGCAGTAGGGATCCCCCTTCCCTGACCCTAAACCTTTATATTCCCACTTACTTTTTGCTGGACTCCAATTGTGTAGATGAAACAGAGCTTGTCTGGTTACTGGAACTTTAACAGGATCGTTTTCATACACTTTCTAAAAACAAACACAACTTCAGACATTTTCAAGCACAGCAGAGATCCCTTTTCCCTGACCCTTAAACCTTTTTTTTTTCACTTGTTTTTTGTTTGACTCCAATTGTGTAAACGAAACCGAAGTCGTCGGGTTTAACTCAAACTTTTATCAGAGCATTTTCATAGACTTTCAAATAGCAACTTCAGAAATTTTCAAGCACAGCAGAGATCCCTCTTCCCTGGCCCTTAACCTTTATATTTCGACTTATCTTTCCCCCCTCCCCCCTTCACCTCCCCTCCCCGTGCTCTAGCTGTTACCCGACAGGAAGTCATAGATTACACCACAGGAAATCTGTCATTTTCTTCCCCCACACTTGAGCCCATAACATTCTTCTGTGCACATAGACTACTCCCCCATATCAACTTTTGCTTGTCGTAAAAGTTACCCAAATAGGATCTTTTCCTTCTGTTTTTTTTTTTTTTTTTTTTTTTTTACCCCCCATTCTTTGCCACGCCTTGGAAAAGAACCTGACTGACAAGAAAACAAAACACGAACTAATTGTAAAGTTTTACTTTTCTTAACGTTTTCACTTGCTTTTCTTTTCTGAAAACCAATCTCCGAACTTTGAATATCATTTGAATAGTAATTGGTCTGATTTAAATATATTTTTAAAGAAAACGAAAAATCTTTTTTTTTCTTCTGTTGCTAATTTTTTCTGCTAACCACCATCACTTTCTGTTCTTTATTTTTTAATTTTCCTAGAAAACAATTGCTTCTCAAATAAAGGTATAATTTTTTGTATCGCCGTTTGTTTTTAAGCCAGCATCATTTTAAAACCTAAACCCAGCCTGTGCTCCGCTATTTTCTTTCTGTTTTTCTGCTTTTTTTATATTTTTTTTATGGTTTCTGTGTGACTCTTCTGTTGTTCTGCCCTTCGAACAAATCCTTTGTTACTCCTAACCTCCTTTTAACTTTTTCAAGCAGTCTTGAAGGGTTTGCTCTAATCGATTGGCTTTGTTACTCTCGAAGCTCTCACTGGTAGAATTAGATGCGTTGTATCTAACCCTGTGTCGTCCGGAATTGTCTTGTGGTTGTCTTTGGTTGCGATGTGTGCATCAGAATTCTCAGATAGGACCGTCGACCCTTTGGGTGAACCCTTATTTACGTGATTTGAAAAGATTCAAACCTATATAAATGTCCTGGGTCCAAAGTTTTCACGCTCTGGTTGTTTTTAGTTTGTGTTTTTTTCTTCAATTTGTGGTTGTTTTTATTTTCTGGTTGGTTCTATACACTGTATTCATGGTCAACGATGCATGGCTTATACACTTCTTGTCTCAACAAACACGGAAAGTATTGTCTTGTTTATGTCAAATAGAATCTGTTCTGTTGTTGTTTCTTTTGCAAAGTTTTGCGATTTGAAGAGATTGAAGTCTTGAAAAATGCGCGGGTGCAAGGTTTTCTCGCCCTGGTTGTTTTCAGTTTGTGGTTGCTTTCGTTGGTCAATGATGCCTGACTACACTTCTTCTTGTCTCTGAAATAACTGTCTCGAAACGTTGTATAGAATATATTTTGTAGCTGTCGTTTGCCCTTTTTATTTTGTAAAGTTACTGAGTCTGTGTTCTTTTGTGTCTGTTTTCAGTGGTTGGTTGTTGGTTGTTTTCATAATCTCTTACAACTTTCCTCATTTTCTGTTTTTTTTTTTCTGTTTCTTTCTCAGTCATCCAAACCTTTTTTTCCCCTTTTGATTTATGCTTGGGTTCCTTCAATCTTATTGACGTTGAGTATAGAATCCTGACTCTTTCCCCATTCTGTGTACAGGAGGAAATCGACAGCCTACAGAACAAACTGAGATTACAGAAGACTTCCAAGGATGTGGTGACTGCAGAACAGGTGGGTTCACTGCTACCCGTTGGCTAGTGGCATATTTGAATATTCATTTCCCCTATGCAGGGGTCATTCATTGGCTACTGACTGATATGAATATTCATTTTCACTAGTCAGGGGTCATTCGTTGGCTACTGACTGAAATGAATATTCATTTTCCCTGGCCAAGAATCATCAAATGGCAACTGACAAATATGAATATTCATTTCCCTAGTCATGGGTTATTCATTGGTTACTGCCAGATATGAATATTCATTTCCCCCAGTCAAGAGTCATCCGTTGGCTACCGACTGTTATGAATATTCAGTTCCCTAGTCAAGGGTCATTCATTGGCTAATGACTGATATGAATAATTATTTCCCTAGTCAAGTGTAATTCATTGGCTAGACACATGTATGAATATTCATTTTCATTAGTAACAGGTTCTTCATTGGTTACTTACAGATATGAATAATAATTTTACCTAATAATAATAATAAGACTTGTAATGCGCACATATCCACCTAGTCCGGTGGTCATGCATTGTTTACTGACAGATATGAATATATTTATTTCCCCTAGTCAATGATCATTCATCGGTTAGACACATTTATGAATATTCATTTTCCTATACAATGGTCATTCATTGGCCACACTCGGATTAACATTCATATGCCAGTGTGTGTATAAACTAAACCTAACTTTCCTTGTGTTCAGATCGCTCAAGTTGAACGTGATCTGGAGCTGCAATGGAGGGAGAGATCGGAACGGCTTCTAACCCAGTCCACCGAGAAACACGAGAGGATGATCAGTGAGCTCCACGAGGAGAAAGAAATACTGGCCAAGAAACTTGCCCAGACAGAACAGAAGGTAAGTGGATTGATGGGGGATTCGAACTGACATGGTAGTAGTATGCTGTCCTTTCCACTGACGAGGGATTTGAACCATCTTCTGACATGGTTAGTACTAGACTGACTTCTCCACTGATACGTGATTTGGACCATCTTCTGACATGATAGTAGTAATAATAATAATAAGTATTTATATATTGCTCTACGGAGGACAGAGCGCTTTACATGAGACTATGACAACAAAAGAAAAACAAACAAACTAGGATGGGTGTGGAAACAGAAATGTCTTGAGGAGACTTTTGAATACAGGCACCGAGATCGCCTCTCGCAGACCCGCGGGGAGCCCATCCCATAGGCGAGGGGCAGCTATGGAGAATGAGCTATTCCCAGCTTTTCGTCTAGTTCTAGGAACAGAAAGCCGGGTCTGATAACCGAGTAGAATAACTTTGTTTCTATGGCCCTTTTCGAATGCACAGCTTCGGCTTTGGAGTCGGCTCAGGCTAGCTTGGCCCCGCGGTTATTTTGACAATTGAGAGTGCTTTGCCTACGCGCTCAGGGCTTTAGACGAGAGGATGGAGCCTGAAGCTGGAGCTGAAGTTTCAAAAAGGCAAAAAGGGCCTATGTTGACTTGTTACCAGCTCTTGTTTTTGTGGTCTCATTTATTATCTCTACTTTGGAAACCCCAGTGTCCTTCTGAGAACGAATTCTCTCAATTCGTCAGCTTTTTGAGGTTCCATGAG
The DNA here is from genome assembly GCF_032118995.1 of Asterias amurensis. Taxonomy (NCBI): domain Eukaryota; kingdom Metazoa; phylum Echinodermata; class Asteroidea; order Forcipulatida; family Asteriidae; genus Asterias; species Asterias amurensis. The sequence goes on along the minus strand of NC_092662.1, from coordinate 4,169,704 downwards.
TGACGCAAATATGACAATGATGACAAATACTTCAGAGCATTTCTTCATAAACATAGAAACTGTTGATAAGTCCGCATCATAGAAATTTAGTTTCATTGGCGCATAAGAACCTTTGGGGCAGTTTTTTGTAACAAATTTTCTTTGTAAAAAAAGAATTTTCAATAAAATCTCAGAAGAGGAAACTCTGTCCATAGGGATTGATGTTTGTGATGACTGATAGTTTATTTTGATTCATGTTTAAATGTCAGATGATTGCTTTGAGGTCGGGTCAAGGTGACGTTCGGGAAGAGGCAGAGAGACTGAAAGAACAACTCTCCGAGATGAGTGGCTGGAAAGAAAAGGTCAGGGGTCAAATTGGGTCTTGTGGGTTAGCCAATAAGTAATAATAATAACAATACAGAAGTCTTACATAGAGCATGTATCTACCAACAAGGTACTCAAGACGCTTTGTAAGAAAGATAGGTTATTGAAGTTCCAATTCTGAGACCCAATGGGAGACTTTGGAGCGTAGGTGGCAGCAGACTTACCAGGTAAATTTCCATTGTATACGTAGTTCTGAGCATGCGCACATTACCGAGAACAATGGATTTTACCTGTTAAGTCTGCTGCCACCCTGCGTCCTAAAAGTCTTCTATTATGTAGCACCTAAAATGGGTTTACAAGGTGCTATGGCATTCAGCAACCACTGCCAGGAAACACCGGGGCAAACCCCTTCTTTTAAGCCCCTTTCACATGAGAGCAATTTATCAAGGGTCCCTTGCTCAATTGTAGCATGGTTGTTAATTTTACAAAATGTACCTTGAGTGAAAGGGCGGCAGGTTTTGGAGTGTCCAGGGTCCCTTGTAAAATCTTGTCCAACATTGCTACATTTTGTTGGAGGTGCAGACCTACGACAGTGATGAGTGTTAATGGGATCTTTTGAGTGACTCCTCACCATGCAATGCCTTAAAGGAACACGTTGCCTTGGATCGGTCGAGTTGGTCTTTGTAACCGTTTTTTATAAAATGCATATGGGTAGAAAGATGTTGTAAAAGTAGAATACAATGATCCACACAAACATGCCTCGAAATTGCGTGGTTTTCCTTTTACCTCGTCGACTAACACGTCGGCCATTTATGGGGGTCAAAATTTTGACCCCCATAAATGGCCGACCATGTTAGTTCGCACAGTAGAAGGAAAACCACGCAATTTCGAGGCAAACTTGTGTGGATCATTGTATTCTACTTTTAAAACATCTTTCCAACCATATGCATTTTATAAAAAACGGTTACAAACGCTTTTGTTTTGACCAACTCGTCCGATCCAAGGCAACGTGTTCCTTTAAATCCCTTATCCATAATGATGTTATGTTTGTACAGTATGATGGTCTACACTCCGGTGCTGTCAGCATGAAGGAGCGATATGAGGAACGCATTAAGGAAATGATTAAAGATAAGGAGACGAGAGATGGAGCAGCTTCTCAGAGCAACATCATTGATGAGGTGAGTCTATCTCTTTTCTATAATTGTTTCTTTTCACCTGCGAGGGTAGATATTGATATTTTTATTTTATTAAAAAAGAAAAATTAAGTTTGCCCCAACCAAGGCTTAAAACCACTCTTTTTATGGGGCTACAAGGAGAAAAATTATTTTAAGTGGACAAAACTCAGGGAAGCTGAAGGTAGGAATTCATTTTCTACCTTTAAAACAGTGTAGATTGTAGAATGGAGGGAAACATGAACCAGGCAAGGAGTTCCAAAGAGATGTAGTACATGGAATAAAGTTTTTGGAATGGCTCCTTATTCTACATCTCAGCAGATCAAGTGTGTATGGATGAGAAAAAGCAGAAAGTGTGGTTTCATGCTCAAAAAACTCTGATAGAAGGAACCATGTCAGACACACTGGTGGCACATTTGCCGTGAAAATATGTGTAGAAGGACATAGGCTGGCTATAGACCTACAGTGGGGAAGAGGTTGTAGCGTTGATCCCAACACATCACCAACAAGATTAACAATAGGCTTCATTTTGGGTATGAAAAAGCCTTTGGAGCGCAGTATGGGTGCCCAGGTTGTATATTCTATAGAATTACTGACATATTTTTAAAATGTTATTGATGTCATTTTTTGTATCTTTAGGTCAAAAAGATAATGAACAGTGTATACCACACATTGCGAAGTGAGTTTGAGCTTAGCGGAACGTACAAGGGAGGTGAAATACTCAACACTATTATGAACACAATAAAGGTGAGCGTCAACAAATGTGGAAAATGATGGACAGCAAACAATTTTTTATTAAGTCATGGCCACTGCATGGCCCCCCCTTTCTTTCGTATTAACCAGAAGATTGGAAAGGGATTGCCGCCGCATTATGTGATGAAATAATAATGAATGTTGAGTTTTTACAGCTCCATGTTTTTTCAAGATGGAATACATTATTTTGCTTAATACTGCCACAAACTTGTCAAGATTATTTTCACATTTATATTTGGTTAATCAGAAGAGGTTGTTATTGTATAAACGTTGATTTTGTTTATAGCACTGTACATTTCCAGAGCCCCATGACTAAACAAATATTTTAACTTGATGCTAACTTTTTTCAGATTCTCGTTTTCATAAATTTTCACTAACTTGCCTTTTAAGGGGTTTGTTCAAATTTTAAAAGGATTGAGAAATGTGGTTCTGAAACATTTTTTTTAATTCTTCCAAGTTTTTTTTTTTTATATTTTCATAGTTTTGCCTAGTTTTTTTTGTATTTTCATAAGGTTTGTTTACAGTTACCATAGTAATTATTTGTGGTTATAGAGGTTTTTAACAGATAGTTCTCGATGGACGCCATCTCTAAAGATGGCGTCCATCAAGAACTATCTTGCAGGCAACTTGGGTTTTAGCTTTGAGAGTCAAAGAGTTTTGAATTTTATACGCAGCAAAGTGTTTCACTGACCAAACACAGTTTTGTAACACAAAATGACATTAGACTATTAAGAATGTTTTGGGAACTAAAAACACTTAAACAAAATAGGGAAATTTGTTTTTGCTGGCAAAAACGTTTGTAGCTTTATAATTGTTTTCTGCTTTTTATTATAATGGGCGGAAAAATTTGTAAAAGTTTAGAGTCGTGTCCGGGGCTTCAAAATTAACAAATCACAAGAAGATGAATGAACTGAAGTTGTTGTATTTTCAACAACAAAAATTAATTTGGGGGAATTGAGTTGTAATTACAGTAAAAGGTTAATAATGGCGAAAGTTGTAAAATAATTGTATAATGAAAACACATATCTATCCAAATATATTTAGCATTTTATGTATGAATCTTATTTACTCGAAGAATGCAAAAGAATTGCAACAATTAAGACAAGTTGAGTTGAAATGAACAATTTAATTATTTTGTAGAGGTCTGCGGTAGCACCATGTGGATGCTTCATAGCTTTCAACAAACATAACCCAACAAACCTCTGAGAATTTCTTGGTTTTCTTTTATACAAACGCCCCAAAATAGTTTGTGTTTTTCAAGGATTTTGTACTTATTTTGATTGCAGCAATCTAAATAAGTATTTTTTTCTGGTTGAGGGGTCTTCAAACACTATATTTTGGAGTTTGACAGCATTTCCTACATAAATATTTCTTTAAATTGTTCCTACTGGTATGAGATTCCAGATTGAAATTTGCAAGTTTGTTTCAAATTTGTTACTTAGTTTTATTACAGGAACTGTCACAGCCCTTCCATGTTGCTAGTGTAAACCTCTCTAGCTTGTATTCCCACCGAGCAAATTCCAATAATGGAATTGTTTTCTTGTGCCATCATTCCAGAATGATAAGTGCAACATAAAAAATTGTCAAAGTTAACATTATTAGTAGTAAAATAAAGAAAGCGGGCCGCATACATTTTAGGATAACATCAAACAAATTTATCCAACATGAAAAGGGCCTTTGTTGGGGAAAGAAAAACTTTATAAGCTGTCTTCCTTAAAGCCATTGGACACTTTTGGAACAGAAAAAAAAAAAAGTTCACAGATTTACAAATAACTTACAGGGTTTACAGAAGGTAATGGTGTAAGACTTCTCTTGAAATATTATTCCATGAATTGCTTTACTTTTTGAGAAAACATCAAAACAATTATCAAATCTCGTTATCGAGATTACAGATTTATTTTAAACACATGTCATGACACGGCGAAACATGCGGAAACAAGGGGGGAACTTTCCCGTTATTTTCTTCCGACTCCGATGACCGATTGAGCATAAAATTTTAACGGTTTTTTATTTTATATATAAGTTGTGATACACGAAGTGTGGGCCTTTGGACAATACTGTTTACCGAAAGGGTCCAATGGCTTTAAAAATACAAATGTTCTTGTACAAATTACTATTTTGCTTTATCAAAGCGATCATTCATCAGTATAGAATATGTAATTTCAGATTGAAGTTGAGCTAAACAAAGTTGCATGAACTGAAATATCGCTGTACTGGCCAATCCTGTTTCCAATCTGAATTTATGTGCAATAAAAATAACGGTTTCGTTAAGAGTATTTTTCTGAATAAATTATGAGTGAAGAGTAGCAATTTGTTTTGGGCAGTAAGTAACATTAGCTTGGAGCTTTTTACGTTTCTCACTCACAAATTACTAAACGTAAAATACAACATACCAAACTGCTCTTTCTTAACACATTGCTAACATAAAAATAGTGAGATAAGAATAGTAAGCTTGTGCATACAGACATGTGTAAAATCTCTTTTGTTGTTTTGTTGGTTGTGAAAAGAGCTGGTGCGGTCTCGACGATTCAAACAGTATACCCTGCTCGTCTACAGTATATTCAGAGTAAAATAGTCAAAACATCAAAACCACACCAGTACTTTTCAGAGCTAACACTCTCACAAGAAGACGATTTTACACATGGTTGTACCCGCAAGTTTATTATTCATAGTTCATTCTCATCATATTTTTCTCACCATGCAAAGCTTCAAACATCCTATCAAAATAATGGCTGAACTTTCCTAACTAACCCAGTTTCAATTATTCTGAGTTTCAATTAATACTATTTGACACCCCTTTTACCTCTATCCTGTTTTAGAATCTTCTCAGAACTTTTTATTCATCCATGTTCGAACGCAGAAAAATTAAATAGAGCAGCATTTGAACTGCAACCTACATGACATTATGGACTTATGTTTTGCTGCACTTCTAACTGAGCTATCTAGCCCACATGTTTATGATCTGCCTATTTTGTCAATATTGTTATTCGGGGGTGCCATTCAGTAGCAAAACTGGCTCCCTGAACAAAGATGTTGACAAAATAGGGAGATTGGCAACATAATCTGGATGATCCAGAGGTCACAGAAAATTGGGCACAGCTTCAACAGTCCAGACTTTGTAACTAGATTCACAATTACCCATGCTGCACCTCCCATATCCATTATGTGTGACTTGCAAATGAGATAATGTAGATTTCACAACCATCCATGTTGAGCTTCGTTGAATTTAGAGAGATGAAAAATTGTTGCGTTAATCATTGTTTGTAAGTAACTTTCCTCACTTTGCCTGTGGCATCGACAATGTATGGCATGAAAGCAAACATTGAATGAGAAACTGTAATGTATATAAAGCATGTGCTTGAGTTAAATGCTAATTTTTTTTCTACAAACTGTTATGAGATGCACCACGCCAGAATTCTTGGATGATTTTGAAAAGGCAAAAAAAGTGAAAACAACCAAAACGTCAACCATAATCAATGTGATGTGATGTAAGGGTAGTGGGTTTGAATCCCACCCGAGTAACATGCCTGTGATATTTTTTCACAGGACTCGGGAAAAGTACTGAGTATACAGTGCTAACACACATCGGTGTATGGGTAAAAACCAAAATTAATGTTCTTTATCTCGATGCAAGTTTAACATCTATTATGTGATGTGATGTCTTATAGCCTCTGTATAATGTTTGGTAATTGCTCTTGAAATTGATAGCAATACAAATTTACTTGGTTAGAAAGTACAGTAGCTTTCGACAGTATAAACATTTTGAGAATCATTTCACCTTGAAGTTATGTGGTTATAGACAAAAGATGTCAGTTAAATTCACACAAAAAATTCTCCTAAAAATAGTGTTTTTCCAGGAATTGATAACATCAGGTTTGATTTTGTTTTCTTAATAAGTATGACCCAGCATTTTGATCTTCTGTTTAATTTCTTTTTTTCCCCTGTTTTTTTTAAAACAAGGTATTAACAGCATCTCTAACAATACTTTGAGATCCCAAGAATGGCTAACAATTAACTCTGTTTAATTAAACTGACAATTCAGCTGTTTGTTTTTGTTTTTATTCATCAGACTGCATGTGTATTTTGTATTATGATATTGTTACAAATTATTATAACTAACCCCATTCAAAACTGATAGATTAACTGTAAAGTAAGGTGTACAAAAATACCTTCTGAAGGGAATGGTAATTTTTTTTATTTTTTTTTATGAAGCATGTAGAATGTTGTATCTATGCAGAGAATGATGTAGAAGTGTAATACGATTACTGAGGCGTATTTCTCAAAACGCATTATAAGAATCTTTTCTGGCGTTTGTTTTTGGTTGTTTAGCTCGTCACACTTCAACTTGTAAAGAGGTCTTCAGGAGGAAGTGCTGGGGAAGAGGAGGACAGTGAAGAAGAAGAAGAAGAAGAAGAAGATGAAGATGATGAAGAAGAAGATGATGAAGAAGATGATGAGGAGGCAGAAGAAGATGAGGAGGAAGTTGAAGGTATTGGTTTTTTTTTTTACGCACATGCTCCGCACCTTTGGAACCGTCCCCCTCATCAAATTCATTCTGCGGAGTCACTTGCAGTTTTCAAGAAACATCTCAAAACTTTCCTGTTCAATGACTGATTGCTTTGACTGTTTTCCATTATCAGTGCCATTATTTATTTGCTTATTGTTTAGTTTCTTGTAAAGCGCTGTGGTACCTCGTGTAAGAGCGCAATATAAATGTCTCTTATTATTATTTTTATTAGACTCTAGCTTAGTTTATTTATTTAGTGTGAAGTTTATATGTATATATATTTTTCCTTCTTAATGAGGTGATCAGTGTACCTGTACAAAAAGAGACACTTTTTAAGACAGGTTAAAAAAATTGTGTTTAATTATGTGACCGTCAATAAGCACCTTCAACTATGTCACCGTTTTAAGAATCACCTTCAGAATTAAATATTGACAAAATATTAAGACAGTTACAGCACTAGTTTTCTTTATCTTGGAAAAAGGCTGCCATTTTCATTTTGGAAAAATCGGTTGTCAAGATCAGGGCCTGCATCAGTAGAATAATAATTCCATGCCTGTTAATTGGACTTTTTCTTTATAACTTTCATCAAATGTAACATATATCTAAAGAAATTAAACAACTATAATCCTGAAAGGAGTTCCTGGTTTTATCGCAACAGTTTATGTTTGTTATTACATAATTTTGTTGTGGTATTATACAGAAGAGCTACCACCAGTTCAAATAGTTGAAGAATCCGTCTTACAAAGCAGTGCCCCAGTCCAAGAGGATGCACCACAAACCTCAGCTCCGCCTACTGCCCCGCCTACTGCCCCGCCCACTGCCCCACCCCAGGCCCCACCCCAGGCTGAGGAAGACATACCTGATCTGCCTGACATCCCTGACGAGAAAATCCCAAGTGAAGAAGAGAGTGACCAAAAACAGGAGGATGAACGGAACCAGGAAGCAGGGGACCAGGAGGTTCCTCGATCTGAGCCGCCGTCGATCGTTGAGCAGCCAGAAGACGAAGATGATGTTGGACCTCCAGAGCTTCCTCCAGAGTTGCCGGCTGAGGAAGTTTCGGAGGAGGAGAAAGAGGAGGCGAGGGAAGAAGAGGTACGGGATAACAAGATGAATGAGATGAGAGCTGAGGAAGAAACAGTACCAGATGAGGTATAGTTAGTTTCATGCATTTTATTTTTGGGGGCGTGTTGTGGCTGAGCGGATAAGAGCACTGGATTCAAGCTGTGGTGTTTCTGATCAGCAGAGTGTGGGTTCGAGTCTCGATCGTGACACTTGGTCCTTTAGCAAGACACTTAACCATTATTGCTTTGCCTTCAGACATGGCAGATGGGATGAAAGCTGTAGGTACTGTGTTGTGTAACGTAAAATAACCCAGTGCTCTTATGGTATAGAGAAGGGGTTCGCCCCTGTGTTCCTGTGCTTGAGACACCCATCTGGTGTTAACAAAACTTTGCATTGTAAATAACTTGCTCGGTAACGCCTGCAACACAGTTTTGCAGTTGGTGATTTTAGTCTTTTGGATTTTTCTTTTGCATTATGAGGCAGAATTATATCCGACAATATTATTACATGAACCTTTACATCCAGTGTGCTTCGAAATACTCAAAGTTGTTTTGAAATGGAGTGGCGACGAATGTTCCTTTAAAAAATTTCAAAAAAGTTTCCTTCCCTATTTTGTTGAGGTCCCCGATTTACCTGCCCAGGATGACATGGATGATCTGCCAGACTTCAGTCCAGAGGGGGACATGCCGGAGGATAACACAGCCACAGAAGCCGCACCCCCAGTCATGTCACCCCCACCGTTCCTGCCTGATTTACCCCCCGAGCTGCCGCCCGATGACATGGAACCAAGGACAAAAAGCACCACGTATGCTAATCCATATTATTTATTTATTTATTTTTAAGAAATAAGAACCTCAAGAAAAAGAGAACAAATTGTCACTTTTTTATGAATGCAAACCTTGGGTAAAACCCACGACACCCACAGCATTGCCACAGCATTATGCAAGTGGTGGTCGCCCAAGCCTTAAAACTGACTTTAAAGACATTGGACACTATTGGGAAAGACCAGTCTTCTCACTTGGTGTATCTCAAGATACGCTCAAAATAACAAACCTGTGAAAATTGGTCGTTGAAGTTGCGAGATAATAATGAAAGAAAAAACATCCTTGTCAGGCAAAGTTGTGTGCTTTCAGATGCTTGATTTCAAGACCTCAAAATCTAACTCTTAGGTCTCGAAATCAAATTCAAACATTTTAGTGGAAAACTACTTCTTTCTTGAAAAATTACGTTGCTTCAAGTGGAGCCGTTTCTCACAATGTTTTATACTGTGGAGCCATTTCTCACAATGTTTTTTACTATCAACAGCTCTCCATTGCTTGTTACCAATTATGCTTGTTATGCTAACAATTATCTTGAGTTATCATGATTCGTGTCCAGTGCCTGTAAAATGTCTACTGTCTTATTCATGATTCAGGGACGATATCTTTGGAGATGATGACGACGATGATGAATTCTTCTCCACTCCTCCAACCAAGAGAAAAGACGTCTTCTCGAGACCGATCGTCAAAGACTCCCCCTCATCCAAAGAATCGGATAATGACGATGTGAGTCTGTTAAGCTTTTCAGTTTTCTTAAGATGAAAACAGTTTTGACCGAAGAGGCAGAGGAATACATGTATTGAAGTTCTCCATTTTCATTTCTGAATTTTCCCTTGTTTTTTTTTGTCTGCAGTCTCTCAAACCAAACCAGCCTCCCCCATTGTTTGGATCGGACGAGGATGAAGACGACGATCTAGACTGGTTGAGTAATAAGTAGTAACAGGTTCAAATCCATCTTGTGAAATGCTACATTGATCAAGTAGAGGCTGGTTCGACTCCATTCAGTGACAATACCCACGTTGATCTTCAAGTGTTGTTTCGACAGGATAAGAACTATGAACATTGGACCTTGACAGGTTGAGTTATTATTAGTGATGGGTTCGAATCCACCCAGTGAAATTACCAGGTTGATCTAATGGAGGCTGGTTCAACTCCATCCATTAAAAATATCCAAGTTGATCTTCAAGTGCTTTTCGACAGGATAAATACTATGAACGTTTGACTTTGACTGTTTGAGTAAAAAGTAGTGACGGGTTCTAATCTACCCAGTGAAATTACCACGTTGAACTAGTAGAGGCTGGTTCGACTCCATCCAATGACAATACCCACGTTGATCTTTAAGTGCCGTTCGACAAGATAAACACTATGAGCATTGGACATTTTTTTTACTTTTTTTGTAATTATTTTTAAAGATGAGGTCACTTCATTTTGATATGGCTGGCTCATAGAATAGGATTTTAAAATTGTGTTTTTTTGTATCGACAATCCCTCCCTCTCCCCCTGCCTCCCAACAGGTCACTTCTTTTATGACCAATGCTTTGTTTTGTTTTTGTATTAACAACTGTCGTTTTTGTGTTGCGCAAGTTGTTTTTGTTTTGACTAGGGTTGATTTCTCAAAGAGTAAGAACTAGTTCTAACTTAAAAACTTAAGGCTAGTCCTAAGTTGAGATAAGACCAGTCGAGATGATACCAGTCTTATACTCTATGTGAAATCCACCCCTTTATACACATAGATAGTACTACTTCCACTACTAGTACTATAATTAAGTTCTATGTAGCACTTTGTGCTTATTGATATGTTTGTAAGACAGGTGTGCTATGTTTTTGAATAATGAGACCCATTTATAAAGCACCCCGATGGGTTTACAGTTTGATGCAGTGCAAACAGCCAGCCAACCATGCTAGAATCATCATGGGAAACCCCTTCTCTTAATGATAAGTGTACTGGGTTCCTTCACCTGCATAACAGCTTTCTGTCCCATCCAAAGGCAGAAGCAATAATGCAAGGTGTGCCGAGCTACATGTTGAAGTATGAGACTAGTTCCTTTACCTAGCATTATGCCATGGTTTACAAGTTGGCGCAATAAGTTGCCAGTCAAACCAGGAACACCGTGGGAACTCCACTTCTTGTCTGATAAGTGCACTGGGTTCGTTTACATGCAATACACAACACATCGGACCAACGGCTTTACGTCCCATCCAAGGGACACAGCAATGGTGAAGTGTCTTGCTTAAGGACACAAGTGTCATGACTGGGACTCGAACCCACACTCTGCTGATCAGAAACACCAGAGTTTGAATTCGGTGCTCTTAACCGCTCGGCCACGACACTTCCACAAGTGTCATGACTGAGACTCGAACCCACACTCTGCTGATCAGAAACACCAGAGTTTGAATTCGGTGCTCTTAACCGCTCGGCCACGACACTTCCTCAAGTGTCATGACTGGGACTCGAACCCACACTCTGCTGATCAGAAACACCAGAGTTTGAATTCGGTGCTCTTAACCGCTCGGCCACGACACTTCCTCAAGTGTCATGACTGGGACTCGAACCCACACTTTGCTGATCAGAAACACCAAAGATTGAGTCTGGTGCACTTAACGTTTCAGACAGATGCACCCAGCTCTGTGTTGTCACCACTCTGTGGACTTTCCTTTTTTCTGTAAATAAGTGTAAGTCCACATAGTGTTTCAAGACCCTACATTATGTGGACCTCCCAGCGTTTGGTGAAATCCGCTGCTGGTTCATTTTTGTTAAAGTCCAGTGAATTCATTTTAACAACATTTCAAAAAAGTCATGTCTTTTTTTGCTGAAGTTATACAAAAACTCATTAAGATGAAACTTAAAAGATCCAAAGATCCAAGCAGTTGTTTGAATAGAAACAAAAAAATCGAAAGATATTCTTATAATAAGGTATATATTAATATATATTATATATAAATATATGTGTGTGTATATTACATACTATTAGTTAATTTGTTTATCTTTTTTTTTTTAAGTAGAAAAATGAGCAAATTGCAGCTTGAAAAGTTCAACCAATATTGAGTTGTTTTTAATATGTTTTGCATATTTTGCATCGGAGTTGATTACTTATCTACACCGATGCGTGTGTGTTAGCACTGTGTACTCTGGTCTTACCCGAGTTCTGTGAAAAATTAAATCACAGGCAGATTATTTGGGTGGGATTCAAACCCACGACCTTTGCCCTTCTAGACAGTGTCATACTAGCGGAACTGTTGAAAAGGGTCAACCAAAAGTTTCCCCAATGTTATTTTGGCATACATTCTTCAATTCTCCACAGCCAAGCATCTTCCCGGAGAGGATTTTGGAGTGTTCGGTTTCAAGTCCTGGGTGGATAGGTCGTTTTTTCTTTTCTGTCTAAACATGAAATCCAATCAGTAAGTGCCTGTTGAGCTTTCTGTTTTTCTGTATGGATACCAGACATAAAATCAATAACTTCCTTATTCTGATTTTTCTTGGTCAAATTTGAGGCTTATTCCCTCATCATTATTTGCTTGTTTTGACTAATTTCAATAATCACCTTTTTGTACTAAACCAGCAATTTTATTGTTCACAACTAAAGCTTAGAGCAAGTCCAGGTGGAAGTCTAGTCAACTTTCCGCCTCTAGCTTTTCGCTATACTGTCACTGGTTCCTCTCTGCGCTTAAAACATGTTAGAATAGAACATGCTGATGGGACCAGTGAAGAAACCATGGGCTCAAGGTTTGTTCCAAATGGTCGACCATACTATAGTAGTCAACCAATGGTTGACTAGCCTGTATTTGAGTGCAAATGGTCAACCTTTAGTTAACCATTGTGCACACTTAAACTTGCTCTAAGTACTAGTCTGGACCATGTGATGTTAGACCTGCAAAAGAGCCTGGAACTTCTTCGGGCACACTTTGTACAAAGATCAATGATTAAATTTTATGAAAATTGCAACATTTGCTTCGAACAAAGAAATCACATCTCAAAATTTCCTCAGCTGTTGTTTTACGTGAAGATTACTCCCTAATAGGAATGCACAATTTGAGAAGCATTGCTGCAGTAATGCTTTCCAGATTCAAATTTGTGTGCATAAAAACTGATATATATTTTGTACAAAACAACATTACTTCAAAGTGAAATGCTTTTTACTATGGGTGGGTTTGTTTAGCTCCCCTGGGACTGGGTCGACCCCGGTGTGTGGCGTTTTTTTTCCCAGGACGAACATGGGTTATTATCTGCACACGTTCATCCTGGAAGAAAAAAACGCCACACACACTGGGGTCGACCAAGGGAAGCTAAACGAATGCACCAATTATCGAAAGCTGCTTTAGGCTTATAACCAATAATTTGTATTGTCGTTTATTTTAAGAGCATTTACCAATTGTATACCTTCCTTTTAAATACTTAATCCACTCGAAAGAAAGTAATTGTAATTAAATAATAGAGGAAGAGTTTAAGTTTAACCATCCTGGAATGTATTATTTCAATGAGAATATTTGTATCGTTAATTTGGTGCAATTAATAAATAAACATATGAATGTGCCATCATTGAACTGCACATCAGGTAACAATATAACCATTGTTCTTGCATTGTCTTGATTTTTATGAGTAGTTTACAACTGAAGCTTTGGGAAACATTGGGAATTGGCACAAACAAACTCCAACTGACAGACATCACAAGCGTCTTGCGTCTTGCATCAAGTTTGGGTCAGTAGTTGTCGAGGGATTGTAAATCCAGCATTTTTATCAAATTTAGGCCGAAAACTAAGGAAATCACAAGGGGTAAGTCCAGCAACGAAATCAAATTTGAACCTAAAATTTAACCAAAAAACACAGGGGACTAGTCTAGCAATTTCTGGCTGTATCCCCCTTGTAATTATTATATAATATATAATATGTTAAAAATGCTGGACTCGCCCCTTGTGAAATATTCCTCCCCCCCCCCCCCCCCCCCCCCACCTATGCAGTAACAATGCTGCCGTCGATTTCACAAAACTCTTCCTAACTTAAGACTAATCTTAGGACTTAGGACGAGTCCCAACCGTAGCATGCATACCTTAAGATTAATCCTAAGTTAGGACGAGTTAACATCATTAACACTTGTCAGCTCTAATATAAGTAAAAAGAGAAGAAAACAATTGTTTCAACCCCAAATCAGTAAAATAGTTTTAATATACATTGTAAACACTCACCCTGGAACAACCTCTCCCCCAGGACTAGTGATCCTGACCCACAAGTCTACTGCCGCTGTTGTGAAATGACAGACATGCCGAAGACCAGAGAGAAAGTCCCACTTTTTATTTTTCGATTTCTCAAGATTTATTTGAAAACAAATTACTTTCACGATAAAACTGTTTTCCAATACTTCACATTATAAACAAAAACCTGTAATTTGATTCCGTCTATGGTTTGCGTTTTCATTTTATGTAATTATCTTATCTAATCAATCAGCTGGCGCCGTAGCTACACCAAGTACGTTATAGCTGAGAGTGGCGCGACCCGGGTTCAATTCCCGGTAGTGTTTCTTTTCTATTTTGCTTATAGACGCCAGTGAATAATATAAGTAGTATTAAAAACCAGCTCAATCACCAGCGGGCACTGTGGCGACACGGTGTACTGGATAGTTCAATTGCGTGCAATCCAGAGCTGGGACACCGGTTCGAATCCCGCCCGTACCAAGAGGGACATGACTTTTACTGCTTGCACCAGTAATGGATTGGGGTCCGTCATGTCTATCCCCAAATTAGGTGTGGATGATTTACCGTGTGGGAGAGTAAAGGAGGGACCGGGACTGCAAATCCCTTAAGGGTTCTAATGGGTGATCACCACGCTGGCTTCGGCTAGACTTTGAGTCCCCTGAACGCCTGGTCGTCACTCTGACTAACTCTTTGCACAAATTTGCTTTAATTTTATTTAACTTTAACAATCTATATACTTATCACAAGGGGTAAGGTCCAGCTTTTCTTATCCGTTTTGAAAATAAAAACAAAATAAACATTGCTGGACTTACCTCTTGATTTATTTATTTTCGGCCTAAATTGGATAAAAATGCTGGACTTTATATGCATAATTGCTGGACTTACCCCGTGTGGTTTTCTTCATTATCGGCCAAAGTGGACCAAATTGCTGGACTTACCCCTTGTGATTTTCTTAACCCTCGGCCTAAATATTTGATAAAAATGCTTGGCTTAGCCTTTGCCGATTTTTCGGACCCAAATTGGATGAAATTGCTGGACTTAGCCCTTGTGATTTTTTCAGTTTTTGGCCATAAATTTGATAAAAATGCTGGAGTTACTCCTTGTAAATTGTTCAATTTTTGGCCGAAATTTGGTAAAAATGCTGGACTTACCCTTATGGATGTTTCAGTTTTCGACCCAAATTTGATAAAAATGCAAGACCTTACCCCTCGTGATTTTTTCAGTTTTTGGCCCAAGTTTTATAAAAATGCTGGACCTACCCCTTGTGATTTTTCAGTTTTTGGCCTAAATTTGATAAAAATGCTGGAATTACCCTTGTGGATTTTTCAGTTTCGCAAAATTCACAGGGCACAAGGCCTTGTGAATTTTGCTTTAAAAAGTATACAAGGCTATAACCTTGTGAATTTTGCTTGAAAAAGTCTACAAGGCTATATCCTTGTGAATTTTGCTTGAAAAAGTCTACAAGGCTATAGCCTTGTAACTTTTGCTTGAAAAAGTCTACAAGGTTATAACCTTTTGAATTTTGCTTGAAAAAGTCTACTTGTGAATTTTGCTTGTAAAAACCTACAAGGCTATAGCCTTGTAGCCTTGTGAATTTTGCTTGAAAAGGTCTGCCTTGTGAATTTTCTGGGAAAAGTCCACAAGGCTTGTGACTTTTGCTTGAAAAAGTCTTTTGCTTGTAAAAGTCTACTTGTGAATTTTGCTTGAAAAAGTCTACAAGGCTATAGCCTTGTAGCCTTGTGAATTTTGCTTGAAAAGGTCTGCCTTGTGAATTTTGCTGGGAAAAGTCCACAAGGCTTGTGACTTTTGCTTGAAAAAGTCTACAAGGCTAAAACCTTGTGAATTTTGCTTGAAAAAGTCTACAAGGCTATAGCCTTCTGAATTTTGCTTAAAAAAGTCTACAAGGCTATAGCCTTGTGAATTTTGCCTAAAAAAGTCTACAAGGCTATAGCCTTGTGATTTTTGCTTGTAAAAGTCTACAAGGCTATAGCCTTGTGAATTTTGCTGGAAAAAATCTACAAGGCTATAGCCGTGTGAATTTGCTTGAAAAAGTCTATAAAGCTATAGCCGTGTGAATTTTGCTTGAAAAAGTCTATAAAGCTATAGCCTTGTGAATTTTGCTTGTAAAAGTCTACAAGGTCTACCTTGTGAATTTTGCTTGAAAAAGTCTACAAGGCTATAACCTTGTGAATTTTGCTTGAAAAAGTCTACAAGGCTTTAACCTTGTGACTTTTGCTTAAAAAATAGCCTTGTGAATTTTGCTTGTAAAAGTCTACCTTGTGAATTTTGCTTGTAAAAGTCTACAAGGCTATTACCTTGTGAATTTTGCTTGAAAAAGTCTACAAGGCTATAGCCTTGTAGCCTTGTGAATTTTGCTTGAAAAGGTCTGCCTTGTGAATTTTGCTGGGAAAAGTCCACAAGGCTTGTGACTTTTGCTTGAAAAAGTCTACAAGGCTAAAACCTTGTGAATTTTGCTTGAAAAAGTCTACAAGGCTATAGCCTTGTGAATTTTGCTTAAAAAGGTCTACAAGGCTATATAGCCTTGTGATTTTTGCTTGTAAAAGTCTACGAGGCCTTGTGAATTTTGCTGGAAAAAATCTACAAGGCTATAGCCGTGTGAATTTTGCTTGAAAAGGTCTATAAAGCTATAGCCTTGTGAATTTTGCTTGTAAAAGTCTACAAGGTCTACCTTGTGAATTTTGCTTGAAAAAGTCTACAAGGCTATAACCTTGTGAATTTTGCTTGAAAAAGTCTACAAGGCTATATATAGCCTTGTGATTTTTGCTTGAAAAAATCTACAAGGCTATAGCCGTGTGAATTTTGCTTGAAAAAGTCTATAAGGCCTTGTGAATTTTGCTTGTAAAAGTCTACAAGGTCTACCTTGTGAATTTTGCTTGAAAAAGTCTACAAGGCTATAACCTTGTGAATTTTGCTTGAAAATGTCTACAAGGCTATAGCCTTGTGACTTTTGCTTGAAAAGGTCTACAAGGCTATAACCTTGTGACTTTTGCTTGAAAAAGTCTACAAGGCTATAGCCTTGTGACTTTTGCTTGAAAAAATCTATAAGGCTATAACCTTGTTACTTTTGCTTGAAAAAGTCTACAAGGCTATAGCCTTGTGATTTTTGCTTGTAAAAGTCTACAAGGCTATAGCCTTGTGATTTTTGCTTGTAAAAGTCTACAAGGCTATAGCCTTGTGAATTTTGCTGGAAAAAAATCTACAAGGCTATAGCCGTGTGAATTTTGCTTGAAAAAGTGTACAAGGTCTACCTTGTGAATTTTGCTTGAAAAAGTCTACAAGGCTAAAACCTTGTGAATTCTGCTGGAAAAAGTCTACAAGGCTATAGCCTTGTGAATTTTGCTTAAAAAAGTCTACAAGGCTATAGCCTTGTGAATTTTGCCTAAAAAAGTCTACAAGGCTATAGCCTTGTGATTTTTGCTTGTAAAAGTCTACATAGCTATAGCCTTGTGACTTTTGCTTGAAAAGGTCTACAAGGCTATAACCTTGTGACTTTTGCTTGAAAAAGTCTACAAGGCTAAAACCTTGTGAATTTTGCTGGAAAAAGTCTACAAGGCTATAGCCTTGTGAATTTTGCTTAAAAAGTCTACAAGGCTATAGCCTTGTGATTTTTGCTTGAAAAAATCTACAAGGCTATAACCTTGTGAATTTTGCTTGAAAAAGTCTACAAGGCTATAGCCTTGTGACTTTTGCTTGAAAAGGTCTACAAGGCTATAACCTTGTGACTTTTGCTTGAAAAAGTCTACAAGGCTATAGCCTTGTGACTTTTGCTTGAAAAAGTCTATAAGGCTATAACCTTGTTACTTTTGCTTGAAAAAGTCTACAAGGCTATAGCCTTGTGATTTTTGCTTGTAAAGGTCTACAAGGCTATAGCCTTGTGAATTTTGCTGGAAAAAAATCTACAAGGCTATAGCCGTGTGAATTTTGCTTGAAAAAGTCTACAAGTTCTACCTTGTGAATTTTGCTTGAAAAAGTCTACAAGGCTATAACCTTGTGAATTTTGCTTGAAAAAGTCTACAAGGCCTTGTGACTTTTGCTTGAAAAGGTCTACAAGGCTATAACCTTGTGACTTTTGCTTGAAAAAGTCTACAAGGCTATAGCCTTGTGACTTTTGCTTGAAAAAGTCTATAAGGCTATATAACCTTGTTACTTTTGCTTGAAAAAGTCTACAAGGCTATAGCCTTGTGAATTTTGCTTGTAAAAGTCTACCTTGTGAATTTTGCTTGAAAACGTCTACAAGGCTATAGCCTTGTGAATTTTGCTTGTAAATGTCTACCTTGTGAATTTTGCTTGAAAAGGTCTACAAGGCTATATAGCCTTGTGATTTTTGCTTGTAAAAATCTACAAGGCTATAGCCTTGTGACTTTTGCTTGAAAAAGTCTATAAGGCTATATAACCTTGTTACTTTTGCTTGAAAAAGTCTACAAGGCTATAGCCTTGTGAATTTTGCTTGTAAAAGTCTACCTTGTGAATTTTGCTTGAAAACGTCTACAAGGCTATAGCCTTGTGAATTTTGCTTGTAAATGTCTACCTTGTGAATTTTGCTTGAAAAGGTCTACAAGGCTATATAGCCTTGTGATTTTTGCTTGTAAAAATCTACAAGGCTATAGCCTTGTGAATTTTGCTGGAAAAAGTCTACAAGGCTATAGCCTTGTGACTTTTGCTTGAAAAAGTCTATAAGGCTATATAGCCTTGTGAATTTTGCTTGTAAAAGTCTACAAGGTCTACCTTGTGATTTTTGCTTGAAAAAGTCTACAAGGCTATAGCCTTTTAACTTTTGCTTAAAAAATAGCCTTGTGAATTTTGCTTGTAAAAGTCTACAAAGCTACAACCTTGTGAATTTTGCTTGAAAAGGTCTACAAGGCCTTGTGAATTTTGCTTGTAAAAGTCTACCTTGTGAATTTTGCTTGAAAAGGTCTACAAGGCTATATAGCCTTGTGATTTTTGCTTGTAAAAGTCTACAAGGTTATAGCCTTGTGAATTTTGCTTGAAAAAGTCTACAAGGTCTACCTTGTGATTTTTGCTTGAAAAAGTCTACAAGGCTATAGCCTTGTGATTTTTGCTTAAAAAATAGCCTTGTGAATTTTGCTTGTAAAAGTCTACAAGGCTACAACCTTGTGAATTTTGCTTGAAAAGGTCTACAAGGCCTTGTGAATTTTGCTTGTAAAAGTCTACCTTGTGAATTTTGCTTGTAAAAGTCTACAAGGCTATAACCTTGTGAATTTTGCTTGAAAAAGTCTACAAGGCTATAACCTTGTGAATTTTGCTTGAAAAAGTCTACAAGGCCTTGTGAATTTTGCTTGTAAAAGTCTACCTTGTGAATTTTGCTTGTAAAAGTCTACAAGGCTATAACCTTGTGAATTTTGCTTGAAAAAAGTCTACAAGGCTATAGCCTTGTGAATTTTGCTTGAAAATGTCTACAAGGCTATGGCCTTGTGAATTTTGCTTGAAAAAGTCTACAAGGCTATAGCCTTGTGAATTTTGCTTGAAAAGGTGTGACTTTTGCTTGAAAAAGTCAACAAGGCTATAACCTTGTGAATTTTGCTTGAAAAAGTCTACAAGGCTATAAACCTTGTGAATTTTGCTTTTTGCTGGAAAAAGTCTACAAGGCTATAGCGTTGTAAATTTTGCTTCAAAAGTCTACAGCCTTGTGAACTTAAAAAAAATTGCTTGAAAAAGTCTACAAGTTAATTTTGCTTGAAAAAGTATTTTGTTATAAATACTTTTGGTATATAATTGTTAAAGTTAAATAAGGTTAAAGCAAATTTGTGCAAAGAGTTAGTCAGAGTGACGACCAGGCGTTCAGGGGACTCAAAGTCTAGCCGAAGCCAGCGTGGTGATCACCCATTAGAACCCTTAAGGGATTTGCGGTCCCGGTCCCTCCTTTACTCTCCCACACGGAATATCTTCATCCACACCTAATTTGGGGATAGACATGACGGACCCCAATCCATTACTGGTGCAAGCAGTAAAAGTCATGTCCCTCTTGGTACGGGCGGGATTCGAACCGGTGTCCCAGCTCTGGATTGCACGCAATTGAACTATCCAGTGCACCGTGTCGCCACAGTGCCCGCTGGTGATTGAGCTGGTTTTTAATACTACTTATATTATTCACTGGCGTCTATAAGCAAAATAGAAAGTAACACTACCGGGAATTAAACCCGAGTCTCGTGGCTCCCAGGCATAACGTACTTGGTGTAGCTACGGTGCCATCTGATATATTGTGTAAGATAATTACATTAAATCAAACCGCAAACCATAGACGGAATCAAATTACAGGTTTTTGTTTACAATGTAAGTTGTTAGAAAACAGTTTTATCGTGAAAGTAATATTTGAATCATAAAAATTGACCAAATAAGTCTCGAGAAATAAATCGAATAAGAAACAGTGGGACTTTCTCTCTGCTCTTCGAACTTGTGGGTCAGGATCACTAGTCCTGGGGGATGTTGTTCCAGGGTGTTTATATCAACTATTTTACTGATTTGGGGTTGAACAAAGAAAAATTAGAGTGGGATTTGAAGTATTTAATCTTTTTTTTACTGATAACAGCTGATACGAGTATCAGAGTGAAACCAATGAATGAAAATTAAGAGAACTAGTGGCTAGTGGAAAATTCTTGCCATGCATTCATTTGGATGTTTCATGTCATTTTGGCTAAAGTTATAAGGGTTAGCCTTGCTTCTTATTTCTTGGGATGTTACATGTCATTTGGGCTAAAGTTACAAGGGGTAAGCCTTGCTGCTTATTTCTTAGGATGTTTCATGTCATTTGGGCTAAAGTTACAAGGGTAAGCCTTGCTGCTTATTTCTTAGGTTGTTTCATGTCATTTGGGCTAAAGTTACAAGGGGTAAGTAAGCCGGATGTTTCATGTCATTTGGGCAAAAGTTACAAGGGGTAAGTAAGCCTTGCTGCTCATTCCTTAAGATGTTTCATGTCACTAAAAATACAAGGGGGCAAGTCCAGTATTCTCATCAAATTTGGGAAAGTATCTGTTAAGAATCACAATATTGTTGATTTCGAGACATCAAAATCTAAACCCGAGGTCTTGAAATCAAATTTGTAGAAAATTACTTCTTTCTCGAAAACTACGTCACTTCAGATGGAGACTATCAACCTCTCCCCATCACCCATTACCAAGTAAGGTTGTATGCTTATAATTATTTTGAGTAATTACCAATAGTGTCCACTGCCTTTAAACTGCTGTTTTGACTCAGCATGAAGCCGATGGCCACAACCCCGCAACAAATAAAACCACAAAGACCTCGCATTACTTCATTTGTTTTTTATTGTCAATAGGTTAACTGTACAATATATACAAGGATAATACAATTCTATACAGTACAATAATAATAGCCAATGAAGAATTTGTCTTTCTCAAGAACATAGCCCGAGTCAAAGAGTTATATAAAACTAGAGGGCGCAACACGGCTGACCCACAAAGGGTACTGCACCACCATGGGCCCTGTCCCCGCACCAATAACCTTTATTGCAAATAGTTGGTATGCGCGGTTTTCGCATAGAATGAGGTGCATGCTGGTCGATCAATTTGATCGCTAGCTAGACCAGCATGCACCTCATTGCACAATTAGCGCTTGTGCAATGGGTGTTTGCGAAAAGGTCTATGGGCACTGCCCCAACGTGGGTGCGGTCCAACCCGCACTGCCCCCACATATAGCTCTATGAACCAAGTGAATGAGGGATTAAAGCTGGCAGAGGGCAATACAAATTTTATGATCTGTTCACAAGTCTACACAACCATGGACAACTAAATCTCATCAAGTCAATAGGTCCTGGGGTGGATTTCACAAAGAGTTAAGACTTGTCTTATCTCGAGTTAGGACGAGATTTTCATATCTCCTGGACTAGTCCGAACTTGGAAATCAACCCCTGGAACATAATGCCATCCTTAAAGGAACACGTTGCCTTGGATCGGACGAGTTGGTCTATAAAAAAGCGTTTGTAACTGTATGTAATAAAATGCATATGGTTGGAAAGATGTTTTAAAAGTAGAATACAATGATCCACACAAGTTTGCCTCGAAATGGCGTGGCCTCGAAAATGGCCTCGAAAAATTTGACTCCCATAAATGGCCGACTAGGTTAGTCGACGAGGCAAAAGGAATACCGTGCAATTTCGAGGCATGTTTGTGTGGATCACTGTATTCTACTTTTACAGAATCTTGCCAACCATATGCATTTTATAACAAACGCTTTTCAAAGACCAACTCGACCGATCCAAGGCAACGTGTTCCTTTAACCTTCTTCCCTCACACAAGCTAATGTTCTGAGAAGACCTTATTCTCAAAGCAGTTTTGTCCATTCCAGCAATTTTTAACATAAAAACATCCTCATGTCTGCAAGGAACAATTAAAACAAATGTACACAGTTGTTAATAATAACAAATTTAAATATAAATAGAGATGAGGAATATAGATCAGGATTATTAAACAAGAAATAAGTGTAGCTGGAAGTTGGTGGGACATTTTGGTAAAATGGATTCAAATTATCAAATTTGTTCTAGAAAAATAGATTACGCGGTAGAAGGTAATGTTAGTGAAGAAAACAATGTTGTTGTTTTTCTTTCGGGGTGGGGGGGGGTCCATATAAATTATTCTCTGTAGTTGTTTTCTCCAATCTATCGAATGATGTTCAGCATGTAAATTAAAAGTTATAAATGCAGAGACGATCTCATTGTCCATTAGCCATTTTAAAACCAGCATTGTCTCAAAAAGTATATAGGTAAATAATGTCATGAAGAATACAAAATCAAATAACCAAGTTTTTTGATGAGCAGAAATAAGGCAAACAAGAACATCAGAGTTTGACATTTTGCCAGGTCATGGATCATAGAGCATTGCAAAAAATAAACAACAGAAACTGTTTGTTGAAACTGTGAAACCTCCAATGGAAAACCTTTTTTTGCGCTGATAAAATTATTATGAATATGAGATCAGAGTAGTGTAGGCCTATAATGCAATTTACTCTTTCAACTTTTTTTCGATATAATAGTTTTCTAAACAACTCATTAATGAAGACAACTTAAGATTTAATTGTTAGTATTACTCTTGTGTCCCCTCCCACCCCCCCCCCCCAAAAAAAAAAAAAAAAAAACTTCAGGGGTTTCTCATTTTTTCTTTATTTTTGAAAATCAAACAAGTTTCGAGACGTAATTCTAAAAATATTTCTAAAAATCGATGCCTTTTTGGCATGAACTGTTCTTTGAAATGGAAAAGAGGAAAAACATACTGGTATTTTGTAAACTTCACAGTGAATAGAAATCTTCCATGTGGCAATGCATACCTATATTGCTTAAAGTAATGCAACAAATAATTAGTCATACATTTGCATATATTGGCATATATTTAAATATATTAAGTATGAAATTTCCTCTCCGCCTCACAAAAACTATAATCACTTCCTCCATCTTTTCATTCATTGCACATCATATTTAATAAATATTATCTCCCACTTTGGGATACTTCCTCAAAAAATATTGGACTCCCGTTTCCCTTTTTGAGAGACCGTGAAGTGGAAATTCATGAATTTTTTTCATTACAAAAACACTCCATTTTTTGGTTGAAATCATTTCTTTAAAAACACTAGCCTCATGAAAAACAAAATTCAGATGTTGTTAAGTTGATTTTTTTTTCTCTGACAACAAATCTGAACTTAATAGGAATTTTGATAACTGAACTCAGATTTTTGTTTCTTTTTGTTCGTCATATTTTTTGTATTACTGAATAATTCTATTTAAAAAATTATTGAATACAACGTTACTGTTTGGTCTCGAAACGAAACCATTTTTACTACTGACCCATGCCCAGGAAAAGTAGGAGAAAAAAAAACCCAGAAATTTTGTCAAGGTAAAGCGGCAAAGAAATAAATTTTCAACACAGTTTCAAAGAGCGAACTTCCTTATCATATAATTGTTTGGTAAAAAATAGGGAAAATATCGCAGAGGCAAAGATACTACGCAGATGCAGACATGTTTTTGCATTCCCAAAAAATTCTTTCCTAAGATTCTGCCACCAAGGAGTGATCAATTGACAATTAGAGCCTGAAATTTATGTTATCAATATAGAATGTTTGGTAAATTTGAAAATGAAATGTTGCTTATTCGATAAAATAGTTTTTTAAGGTCAAGCGCTCAGGGACAATTAAACACTGGATGACATTGATGAATCCAAGACAATAAATAACCAAGATGACATCGACTAACAATGAGAAAATAATTGACAATGACAAACCATTCCATTGATAAATGCAAGACACTGGTTGACTACGGTTCCTTGGTCAACTAAAGCCATGTTCCCATTGGACTTAATTTCTTCCGCTGCCACGCGGAAAGTTTCTGTGACTGGCTTTGGTGTTATCCTACCGTTCCCACCTGGACGTATATTCCACGACGTTTGCATAGCGTTTTACAGTGTGGTCACGGTAGGTTTACAGCACAAAGCTGCTCCCGTTGGACTTATAAGCAGCCCTGATAGATGGAAGTCTCTGCAACCTCTTTCAGCCTGTTAGTTTAACATCATTGTCGCGGGTAAGTTGACAGGGAGGGCAGTTCACCATGCATCCCCAATTAATTTAATTTTGTCATTCTACAAAAAGACACGGTACTTTAAAGACAGTGGACACTATTGGTATTTGTCAAAGACCAGTCTTCTCACTTGGTGTAACTCAACATTATGTATAAAATACCAAACCTGTGAAAATTTGAGCCCGATTGGTCGTCAAAGTTGCGAGATAACTATAAAAGAAAAAACACCCTTGTCACACGAAGTTGTGTGCTTTCAGATGCTTGATTTCAAGACCTCAAATTCTAAATCTGAGGTCTCAAAATCAAACTCGTGGAAAATTACTACTTTCTCGAAAACTACGTTACTTCAGGGGGAGCTGTTTCTCACAATGTTTTATACTATCAACCTCTCCCCATTACTTGTTACCAAGTAAGGTTTTACGCTAATAATTATTTTGAGTAATTACCAATAGTTTCCACTGCCTTTAACCCACAAAAGTCAAATGAGAACACGGCTTAAGGTTCTTTGGTTGACCAAGGTTCGTTGGCGGACCACCGTTCTTTGTACAGTGTTCCTTGTCAAAGAGGATCAGGACAAATCCAAGTCGATGACAAACACAATGACAATGACAATTGATACCACCACTTTGTCGATTATGGTTCCTTGGTCAACTAGGGTTCCTTGGTTGACGACAGCTCCTTGCCCAAATGCTCCACGAGGATAAAGACGAATCCCAGGCAATGAGAAACAAGATGACAATGACGATTGGTGCAGACACTTCAATCCAGAAAGTCAATCATGAAATCATAGGCCTTTACTTTCACACTTTGCTGATATGGTCGCTGTAGGTCCTGCTTGTTCCAAGGTACTGTAATCTCACAGAGTTTATCCTTCATTTGCTGTTAATCTAATAGTTCATGAAACTCCAAGGCTGTCCTCGCAATACGCTGGTCACCAAACGTAAATTAAAAACGATGTCTGGGAGAACATCTGGGAGAACATTTACAACAGTTTGCGATTTCAAAAAAACCAAAACAACAACAGTTGGATGTCACTGTCACAAAATAGCTTCAAACAAAATCCTTACACTTAAAACTGAAGAAGGGGTTAAGGTGTTGGCAGACGCGTGCAGACACAAGGCGTGTTGGGTTTTCAATTTTAATATTAACCACCATGACAGGAAGATTGCTGAGTTTAAGGGTTAGCACAGACTGATTTGGAAGTGGAGACGACACCAGGGACTGATGAGTTGGCGAGGTTGGTCGACCCTCTCGGAGGGTGGTATGTTCGGATCATACTAATTCCAGAACCTTTATTGTACCCTGGCTGTTTGCTGCTACCAGGACGTTGGAACCCTGCAGGGGAACAAAAAAAAATCAAAAACCAAGATCAAAACTTGGAACCTGAACATCTTTAGTTTACTCCGAACCTTCCTGAATCACACCGATTCCATCATCGGAATCAAATATAATATAGAGGTTGATAAGAATGCTGTGTGTTCCGATTTGGTTTTGGCCTAAGACATTGTATGATAAGAACTGAATGCTCTGGGCCCAACTTCATAGAGCTGCTTAAGCACAAAATGTAGCTAAGCATAAACAAATGATGCTTAGCAGAATAATCAAGATGAAAGTCTTACCGTTCTCCAAGCAACAGCGCTGACAAACTCATTAGCATCTTCTTCCTTCTTCTCTTTGTCCTAAAACAACACCCACAAATAAATAAATTTAGTCATCATTTGAGGTGGATACTATTTTTGAAAAGCCTTTGGAGGCGGCGCTGGTTACTACTGCGGGACCTGAGAGAGATTGCAGGAATGTTAACTTAATAAATGAATTTTCTAAGAAACAAAGCCAAATACTCAAGTAAAACTCATGCAGGAATGTTGTTTGCCCAATGACCAGGGTACTAATGTAAAGTGCAATGAAACTCACAGCAAATACTTTAAAAGAACTAGTCATATAAAATAGATGTTAAACTTGCATCGGGGATAAAGAATATAAATTTTGGTTTTTACCCATACACTGATGCGTGTCAGCTATTAAATAAATGTTGCAGTACCCGCTGCCGAAACATAGGATTCGAACTGCCTCTAGCTACCGGGCAACCTTGGTAGTCTAGTTGGTAAGACACTGCGGTAAGAGTTGCGAGGTTCATGGATTCGGATCCCAACCAAGTATCATGCCTGTGATATTTTTTTACAGGGCTTGGGAAAGTACTGAGTATACAGTGCTGACACACATTGGTGTATGGGGCAAAACAAAATTAATAACAAGTTTTGTAATTCTTAAAAGAACTGTCTCCTTTCAGAGGGTTCCTTCAACTCACCAGTACACTCCTGACCGTGTCAAATTTGAATGTGACTAACTGCTTGGACAGTCCTTTATAGTACAGATACAGGGAGTTGTTCTCACTGCCGCATGCTATGTAGTCATCATTGGCAGCTAACCCTACAAAGTTCTTATCGTTTGTGTGACCACGGAATGTGCGTGTACAGTGGGGTTTGTCCACTGACCACAGCTTGAGCTGACTATCTGTAGACCTGCATTGGAGAAAGGTTTAGATCACTCAGAGTTAAAAGGTCAAATCATTCCAATAGATAGGTCCTCATAAACGCCAAATTTACAGGTACTCGGTGATTATTTCCTTCATTTGTTAAAAGCAATAAGTGTGGGAACCCAATGTTCCACAAATGTTCATACATTTATGAGACTAAAACATTGGTGGAGAAAGTGGTAGCACTACAGTAGCAGCAACATTTACTGCTGCTACCAAGTATTTTCCTTAAGCACCTTGTGGCACTTGGTGGAATCCTCCGCTCGCCAAGAACAATTTGTCCTACAATATGTTAACATCCAAGAAAAAAATTGTGTCCAATTGAAGGCAACCAACTGCACCGTATGCAAGGGTGATTTTTGGAGGGTGGAGGTTTGAAGAAAACAAATGATAATAATTTCCGGTTGAAAATGGACAAATCACATCCCTGTAATTGATAGAAACCTTGGAGACTTACGCTGACACAATCTCCTCCGAGTTGACAAACTTGGTGTAAGACACTGCCTTCTTGTGTCCCTTGAATACATTGAGGGGTTGCTTAGGGTACCTCAGATCGTAGTAGTGGACGCAGTGATCCGCTGAGCCGAAGGCTAAGGAGTACATTTTGGAGGGGTTGAATTTGACGCAGCAGACGTTGGCTTTCGCCTCTAGACATGCCACGGAGCGTTCTTGATTCGTAGACCAAAGTTTCACTGCAAGCAAAAAACAGACAAGCCATGATGGTTTTAGATGAGCAACAACTTCTAAGTGAACTACGAAACTGCCAGCCAATATTAAAGGTGGGTCCATAGATTGGGTTTTTGTTGACTTATGCTTATTCAGCTTAGTAGCGCATTGTTTGTTGCACATGTTGTGTACTACCAGGGAGCTGATATGGTTTAGAAATGAATTAAAATGGCCCAGTGCAGTGACAAAGGCTTATGATGTTGAAAGCGCTTTGAATTGTCCTAAGGGTGTGTAAAAGGCTATATAAAAATTTATCATAATTATTATTATTATTTAAATAGTCGCAGAGTGATGGGTATAACAAACGGATCTTGGTATTACCTTTTGCATCATCGGAACCAGACGCAATGAGTTTTGGGTCGACCCTGTTAAAGTCAACACTCCAGCATCTCTTCTCATGCTCCTACAGAAAATAAAAAATAATATTATCATATTATTATCACCTAACTTGTCCCATCAACGAGCCAGTCCACCAACAATCTTAAGCACAAAATTGATAAGGAGCGACTTACCTGAAATAATCGGACCTTTGATGCTGAGAATGCATCCCATAGTGTGACGGTTCCTTCATAATCACTACTCGCTAGTATTCCTTTATGATACGCACTCCAACATACACAACTGAAAAGAGAGACAGAAAGTAAAATATCTTCAAAAATCTATTAAAGTAGGATTTTTTCGTAGTTAATATAAGTTCAGGCATATTTGGCCCTTGGTAAACAATAGAAAAATGTTATGGAGGACAAAGGATGACCTATTATACATTTACATATTGTTTATGAGAGGTTCAACCTATCAACCATAATTCAAACAATTATGGCAAGATCCTCAAATTTGTTTAACTTTTTATTGTTTTTCATCACAAGGCCGGAGGGCCAATTCAATGCGAGGGATAGACTTTACTGATCAACCCAAATCAACTGCCACCAGGGACATGTTGCCACCTACTCCTGGGGCTGAAACGGGTTACCCCCTTCAGTCAGTAAACATGGGTATTGACCCATTTCACCTGATGTCATCATCAACAAAATCTTGAATGCGCCACACTGATGGGCGATTTCACTGTACGTTTTTATACATAACTCTATGATGTGCGTTATGCAGTGAAAGTGCGTGTTTTAGGCGACGCGGCATTAATACACGTAAACCTAACTTGCCCACCAACATGGTGAGCGCGGATCAGTCACCGCGTGTGAGGCGCGTGCTAGGGGTCAATATTCCACTTGAAGCCTGGCCAGAAGAGCAGAGTGTACTACATTGTATCTTCCCAACTTTTGATGAAGAAATTATGGTTAAGTGCCTTGCTCAGGGGCTAAAGTGTCATGACCAGGATTCGAACCCTCACTCTGCTGCTGACAACACCAGAGCTAGTGTCCGGTGAACTAGACCGCTTGGCAACACATCAAACTATGTTAAAAGAAGTTGGTAACAAGAGGTTTAAACAGTTCAATTATGTGGGGCCCTGCATTTTTCACGTCTAAAGAAGTTGGTAACAAGAGGTTTAAACACCTAAATGTATCAACCATGAATACACCCAAGACTGGCAAGATGTAGAATAAGAACTGACCTGATCTTTGAGTTGCAGACCATCTCATGGGCAGGATAGTGAATATCTACAGCGTCCATCACCACAGCACCATACTCAAACACCTTGATCTTCTTGGTCACGCCGGCTATTGCAAAGAAATCGTTGTCCTTGTCGAATTCAATACTGCAGGGAGAAACATATCAATAGGAGATATTGAAATAAACAACATTACCCGACTACTCAATGAAACTAAAAGAGTAACAGTATACAATTGTTGCACGCTGTGATGGGTTCCATGGCATTTTGGGAAATGGCACCCAAAGCGAAGCCGAGGGTGCCATCTCCCCTCAAGAGTCTAAAAAATCCATGGACCCCCAGTCACAGCGTGCAACAATTGTTTTGTTATACCTTTGTATAATAAAGTTATTACTCTTCTCGAACATTATTACGACGGACTATTCATTGTTTAATAAGCTGACGAACAAGAAACAATTCCCTCGAACCCGCGGTTGTTTCGTACACAGCGCTGGAAATCGACCAACGCCGGGAACGATCAAGGATAAACACCGATGTACATCACTTTTCATGTTACCCGGCCTGCGAGCCATGTAACATGCATTTTTGTTGCGCGTCACATGATTGGTTCTCGACCAATCAAACTTCACAGTTTGTTACCGAGGTATAACAATTGGAAAATTCCAATTAGAAAATATTTTAAAGTATTTAAAATTTGCTTTTCTGGTGCTACCGATAAAATGCTTGAACTAGAATCCCCCCAAAAAATTGTAAAGTTTAATGCCCCAAATTTAGCGAAAAGTGGCGAAAGTCCAGTTAAAAATTTAACACATATCTTGGCTGGTATCCTTAAATTGCTAAATTGCTAAGGTCATGCCTGCTAAGCATATCTTTCCGTACGCCACAATGAAAATCAACCATGGTCTGTAAATTGAAAGATCCGACTTTGATTCTGACTTACCTAGAGACTATACTAGAACCATTGTAGACATCTGCATAGCTTAATGTGGCTAACGGACGAATTGAACTGAACTTAGTAAATTTAGACAGGCTATCTGTAAACTGGTTGAGCTGCTCACTAGATCGGTTTTCACCTACAGAGGGATCGAGAATGCAACAGATATTTCACTTGGTGTATCCCAACATAACTCTTCAAATAACAAATCTGTGAAAATTTGTCATCGTTGCAAAAGAATGAAAGAATTAACACAAAATTTGTTTGCTCTCAGATGCCTAATAAAAAGGCTTCAGGCCTGAAGTCTTTTAGTACTTGAATAAGAAACTACCATTATCTCAAAAACTAGTTATTACTTCAGATGGACCTATTTCTCACAGTGGGTTATACTATCAACAGCTCTCCATTGCTCATTACCAAGTAAGTTTTTATTCTGACACTTATTTTGAGTAACTGCAAAGAGTGTAAAGTTACTTTTATAATTGCATTATACAAAGTTAAGTAAAGACCCCCTTTAATGGACGTCACAGGATGAGACGTCACAAGATGAGAAGTCTTCCCACGGCCTTTTTTATTGGGAGTCAAATTGCATCAAAAGATACTGTGAGCTTCTAAAAGCACGCACATCGCCTAAAAACGCAAACGACACACAAGCAAATTGTAAAACCCAAGTCCCAAAATGACGCAGCAAAGACTAATTCTGGATCATATTGAAAGAATCGTGTTTCAAAAGACTCTTAGTTACATACAAAATTCAAGGACGTCTCAACTATACAATAATATTGCTGATTTGAAAGACTCTGCAAAAGTCATCTAATTTTTTTCCAGAATTCCCATGGCAACTTGAAACACTGATCTCTGTACACTGAGCACAAAAGCCGTCAATTGCACTGCCGGACACAGAAACTAATGCACCTATAAGAAACCTAGCCTGGTTTTATAAATAGCAACTACTCTCTCCTAAACCACAAAAATGTGTGGGTGGAACGATTCTGTTTTCATTTTTGGCCATTGATCCCTGGGAGGAAAGTAGCAGTTGGTACGAGCCTTGCGGCATGTTTTGTAGTTTCTTCATTCATGTAGTACGACACTCTACTCTAGTGTTTAATAAGGAAGGGGAGGAGGTGTTGAAATGCCTACAAATGAAGATTGACTCAATCTGGTTAGTCCACATTAGATTGTACGCTTGTATTCCACCTTCTTGCAACAAAAAGCTTATACGGTACTTCGGCAGCATCCAGCATCAGTGTCCAACTTTCTCCAGACGACGATAATAATAATGATAATAATAATGATAATATCGAAGTCTAATATAGCGCAACTATCTACCAAACAAGGTACTCAAGGCGCTGATGAGTATATAAAAACTTTCAGAAAGATAGGTTACTGCAGTGATTAAAGCCATTGGACCCTTTCGGTACAGAAAAAAAAAAAAAGTTCACAGATTTACAAATAATTTACAGGGTTTACAGAAGGTAATGGTGAAAGACTTCTCTTGAAATATTAGTCCATGAAATGCTTTACTTTTTGAGAAAATGGTAAAACAATATAAATTCTCGTTAACGAGAATTACGGATTTGTAATAAACACATGTCATGACACGGCGAAAAGCGCGAAAACAGGAGTGGGTTTTCCCGTTATTTTCTCCCGACTCCGATGTCCGATTGAGCCTAAATTTCCACAGGATTGTTATTTTATATATAACTTGTGATACACGAAGTGTGGGACTTGGACAATACTGTTTACCGAAAGTGTATAATGGCTTTAACTCTGAGACCCAATTATGTAGCACCTTATAAGGGTTTACAAGGTTCTATGGTGCATTTAGCAGCCGCAGCCACAGCCAGGACCACCAAAGCGAACCCCTTCGATCAGAGCATACTGATCGGAGTGCTGAGTTGAAACCAACGGTTCTTTTCAGAACCACCCCCAACTCATGGTGTTACCTCTAACCTTAATATATTCTTAATCCCCAAAGCAAGATCTTACACCAATACAAAAATATTCACACAAACTTTTCAAAAGACTTCTCACAAAGTCACAAGAACCCCTTGATTGAAAGTGTTGCATTTTGAACCGGTTAACTCACTGGGTGATATATCACTCTGTCTAATACTGAAGTAGCAGTGCTCTAGATCTTCAAGATGATGATGAAGACGCTTCCTCCTAGATGCTATCGTAGTGTCTAACCACTGCTGTCTACCACCCTAGGGAAAAAAAACAAAAAAAAACACAGACAGATTAATTAGTCTTCCGTCATATCTCATTAAATCCGAACATAAAAAGTGATTATAAATCAATACGATAGATTTCGATTCAATGTAGGTGTGCAATTTCACTCCTACTTGCAAATTCTAGACCGCGGATATAAGATTGTCAGTTTTGGCAAAAGGTTGTCCTTCTGCCAAGCATGCAGAGCACATCAATTTGTTCTTGCAAATGTCGTAAGCAATAAAACAGCTACTTTAAAACAAATAATGCATATAATTGTTGTCATTGCTAGATTTACTAAGAAGGCATATATATTTCAACTTCTTCCATAATTCAAATTTCCAACAAAGACTTGTGAATACAACAATGAAAATGTTTTATTTACGAATCAAACGAAATTGTCAATTTGTTGACACTTTTTTTTTGGTCAATGGAACTAAGCTATTTGCAGTCGGATTGCTGTCTAGCAGGGTTCCAACTTAATGCACCACGGATATTTAAACAATTTGCCTAAATTCAACTTACGTTTTTACTGCCATTGAAGCCCTCCTGAGGGCCATCAGTCTTGGAAGAATTTTCTAGTTTGATTTTTGGTTGTTCAATACTACTGCACAGAGGATAAATAAAAATATAAAAGAAACACCAATTGTTAATTTTAATCACTCAAGAACCAAAATTGAATCAATCATCGAAAAACTTGTCAATCCAAGTAGAACAAAACCCTCCTACTGACAGATTATTCCAAATAATTTGAATGAATATGTATGATCGATACACAAGGCCAACTTCAAAGTTTTGAAATAAACAAATAGTCAATAATGGTCTTATGTTTCAACCCAAGCAGAGTCTTTCTCGATGGCTAAAAAGAAAAAACCCACTAGGTTCAAAACATCCGGGCCGAATTTCATAGAGCTGCTTAAGCAGAAAGTATTGCTTGACAAACTTCTGCTAAGCAGAAATGGGCAGAATACCAGTCACAAACCGTACGTGTCACATGGTTGTTTGGCTGGTAACCCTATCAAGGTAAGCAACATTTTTTTTAGCTTAGCTACTTTTTCTGCGGTTGTAGAATAAAGAAAGACAGTTCTCTCTACCTGGCAAGTAGATACACACATTGTGTTGCCACAAACCAAATATATATTGATACCTCACCGTGCAATGTCTCAAATACTACATACTTTTTCTGTTTAAGCAAACCTCTGCAATTTTGCCCCTGGACATAATCTATTCTATGCATTTATATCACAGGTCCTTTTGGTTGATAAGCAGTTGCACCAGCTAAATTTATATCTCATTTCTATCTTCTACATCTATTTGTTTAACAATTACTACTTCGTCTGCAACAGAAGTCATCCGTTGTGTAAAAACCAACTGACAAACACTTTTGTTATTTCTACACCGTCCTACCCTGCCCGGAGAGAGCCATCATTATTTTCTTTTTCAAAAGCTTGTTCTTGAAGCCGGAGGTGGCTATAGAAGTCATTTATAAAAGGCACTTCACGGAACGGAACCATTCAGCTCAAGTTACAACCTCTAACCGCTCACACAAACATGCAGGGTATACTAATCTTTTTCTTCCTATGGGGGGGGGGGAGGGGGGGGGGCATCACGTTCAAGGGTATATTCCCTGAAACAATCCTGCAGCATAGAGCCATTTTAAAGGCACTGGACACCTTTGATAATTGTCAAGGACCAGTATTCTCGCATGTTGTATCTCAACATATGCATCAAATAACAAACCTGTACAAATTTCAACTCAATCGCTCATTGAAGTTCCAAGAGATTAATGAAAGAAAGAAAAAACCCTTATTGCACAATTAATTTGTGTGCTTTTAGATGCTTAATAATAAAAGGCTTATGAGTGAGAAATTACCTCTTTCTCAATTTTGTTTTACTTCAGAGGAAGCCGTTCCTCACAATGTTTTATACTATCACTCATAAGGTTTATCGCAAATAGCAAAATACCAAGAGAGGGCGCTGTTGAACCCAGTCGTGCATGACAACATACACAGCATAGCAAACTGCCCCATATGCCTTCCCACAATGCACTGCGGTTCTGAATCGCATTAAACCTTATTGTACTAGTCCTCATTACCAAGTTGGTTTTATGGTAACAATTATTTTGAGTAATAACCAATAGTGCTCAGTGCCTTTAAGGTTCGTTTATTTTCAAACAGAGGTTATTTTGAAGCGATTGTTTTTCAGGTTTTGAAGCATGTGTAATTGCTTGGTTTCCATTTAGAGATCTTCTGTAAACACAGTTCCTGCACAAGTGTTATTGTAAATAATCTGGTACTGGCAATTGTCCGTTTGTCTTTCTCTTCAATAGTCCGGATGTAAAATCCAAATTTTTTTTACCGAGATTTATTGAACATGTCTATTTTTGGCAGTTAACCTCAGCCCCCCCCCCAATTCCTCTTTTTCTTGTGGGGTGTTGTGGTTTTATTTTATCTTGATCCAAGTACATTTTCGCTGCTCCTTAATTCCCTTTCATATGAAACCATTTTGTGGACACTTTTTCAAGGTATGCATATGTTTCTCACAACAAGAGACAGCCTTAAACTCAGTATAGTTAACTGACAACTCTCTAAAACTAGACTCAAAATGAATCTTCCCTTTAAATTAAAAAAAAAAAAATTCTGACCAATCTGAAGAAGAAAAAAAAACAGTCAGAACAATATGCCCGCATGAATCAAACTCATTCTGTAGTCATGAATGAATGCATATGTACTTCGATCTGTTCCGAGAACACTTTCTTAAGTGGGGGTACACACTTTAACAGAGAGGGTCGCTGTTTCTTAGCTCGATGGGGGGGGGGGGGGATAGATGGATTCCAAGATTTGTTATTACCTTGTAGATGGTGCTACTGCATCGTCGTTGTTCAGAGCTACAGGGTAACTCTGCATAAAGGAAGAAAAACAGGGGAAAAAATCAAATTAATCTGCCAAGTTCCCTGAATTTTTCCCCGAGGTGAGTCATGGCTGACAAAAAGTTCAGAAAGTGGTTCTTAATTTTAGGAGGCAAGATGACCTGATGGCTTTTCCTCCACCTTTTGGTAATCCCCAATAAAACATCCCCCAAAACTTCATAAAAAAAAAAAAAAAAGTCACAATAATAATGGACATTTGTAAAGCGCAATATCTGTAAGAAAGACACTACTGTCGCATTGAAAAAGGAATCTGCTAATGACAGTACTTAAAGCTAAGACTGAACAAGTGAGTTTTCAGGATGGTTTTGAAGCTAGCAATTGTGTCAACTAGTATGAGGTTCATTGGAAGAGCATTCCAAAGAGATGGTCCAGCATGTGGAAAAGAAAGTTGAGTTACAACCTTGTTGAACTAAAGACACCTTTTACAGGAGGTGTCTCGTGGGGGCCAGTGGCGCTCCGTCCCCCACGAGCGTTACGTGAAGACCCGGTCCGGGCTGTAATTGCTACTCCTGATGGAGCTGGGGGAGGCGTGGGCAGCATAGGTTGGACTTACCGAGAGCATAGATGTGTAGGCCTCGCGGTGTTTACTTAGTCGGTCCTCCACTCTCTTCACATCTTCTTCTAATAACCTCATCTGCTTGGTCAGTTCATCTAATTGCTGTTAAAGGTACGGAACGGCAATGGTTACTCACAACACGACAACTCATCAAGTGATAGTGGCGTTGTTTAGCCTATTAATAAACATACACTTGTATAGGAAGAAACTATCAATAAATAGTAAACTTGCGAGTACAACCATGTGTGAATCTCTTTCGTTGAAGTTTTGCTCTGAAACAGCCGGTGTGGTTCAAACAGTATTCTCTGAGAAAACACCTGCAAGTTTGTTATTTATTTATAGTTTCTTCCTTTTTTTTTTCCACACCATGCAAAGCTTTAAACAATACATACATTTGCATATTTGGTTTTGCTGGGTAGATTAGTATCTTTGAGAACTTGTTTTGTAAAATATGTAACCAACGCACAGTAGATTTTTCGGAATTCAAGAAAGTTCTCACAGAAATTAAAGAAAGATATTCATACACTATTTGGACATACCTCCTGTTTTCTTATTTTTGCATGTTCTAAAAACTCCTTCAAGATCTGGCTCTGTGCAAACCAGCTGTCCTGCATTACAAAATGAAGACAAAATATAGCAAGTTCAATACAATCAACAAAATTCCCCTAAAAATACATCCTCACAAACCATTTCTTTACATCTTAAGTCACAAGCCACTTGTGGCTCCTATGGTCCATTTAGGGTCATGCTTATTCTTCAACTTGACCAATGGATGTCACAAGCCATAATCCTAACTTTTAAACACGACCAATTAATCAAGGATTCGCTTTTGAAAGGGCAAGGGCACCAAGGCATTTTCTCTTTGATAAAAGGCACCCTATGAGGAAGTTTCTACTGGAGTATTTTAAGGGCACAAGGCAATGACCAGGGGGCATGGAGGCAAGTGCCTGTGTTGCCTCTGTGAAGTATCCAGGCCTGCCATGCACTTGTTCTTACAGAGTCTATCACCCCGTCTCTCACCATTTCCAGCTGTCTTTTCTTGCCGACTAGGACCTCCAGCATCAGGTTGACTTCGGTCAGGTCCCATTTCTCTTGATCTGTTATAAGTTCCTGCAATTCGCTTATATGACTATTCTGAGGGTGAAAAAGAACCAATACAAACTTTAAAGTGTAAAATGACTGAACAAACTGGATGGGCGAAGAAGACAAAAAATGGGTGAACAAAATAATGGGTTAACAAATTAATGGATGAATAAATGGATGAAAAAAATGTACATTTTGAGGTCTGTATTGGGTTAAGACTTGGATATTTTAGTTTGCGAAAAAATTCTTACGTTGATATCTAATAAACTAACAATCAAACAAGAATTTATTGTCTTCAAAAACAAGCATCACACATTTTGTTTTTAACATCAGAACAGTTTCAGAATAATTCTGGCTTGTACTACATTTACAAACTTCAAACAGGTGGCCTGGGGGCCGAAATAGCTTCAATGTACACCAGGTTTGAGAAAGGATTACACTAGAGTATTCAAAGCTTTACTTTTACTTTTGTTAAACACAGTTGGAATAAACAACAAAACTAAAGGGTATACTTAATTTCTACATCACTTACCGGTGGTGAGAGTTTCAACCGTTTCTCATCAGACTTTTGTCGATACTTTAAAACTAATTCATTTACTGTGAACAAAAAAGACAGAAATAGTACAATAAGAATTATGCAGAACTCATTGATCATCTTCTCAGCACAGAGTCCAACTCCAAAGCACTGCTTACGCTGGAATTCCCGACCCATTAAATATCCAACGGCATATTTTGTTTGATTCTGATGGAATGAGGACTGCTCTAGAAAACCGAGCTAACCCTGTGGCAAGAGGCAGTTTGAATCCTATGTGTAAGCAGCGGGTGTTCATAACACTAAGACCATGGGTTCGAATCCCAGCCTAGTGATTTGCCTGTGGATTTTTTGTCACAGGACTTGGGATAGTACTCAACATAAAGTGCTTACTACACATCGGTGTAAGGGTAAAAAAGAATTATATTCTTTATCCCGGTGCAATTTGACTCACATGCGAAGTTTGGGAATATCTGGTCGTTCTTCTCGATGGCGAAGTTACACTTGGGACATCTGTTGCTCTCCTCTAGACTTTGAATAATGCACTTGTGACTGAAAAACAAAATAAATAAACAAACAATATTTAAAAAAATTAAAAATAAGAATACTAAAAAAAACTGTTTTTACATACTTACCATCCACATAATTCAGGGGCAACAGACCGATCCATTAAGCTCCGCCCCATTGCATATTGACCAATCACAACCCATTGCATTACACATTAAAGCCCGACATGCGTGCGCATACGCTTGGGGCGCGACAGAATAGTGCAGAATGGCATTGGAGAAGCTCACATGTTCTTGCTCACACATGCGCCATGGCCGGCGCCTAATGGATCGGTGTATTGATTTCATAGCAGATATATATTGCAACATATTTTATTTTTTGTTAAGAAGCTA
Organism: Asterias amurensis; assembly: GCF_032118995.1. NCBI lineage: Eukaryota > Metazoa > Echinodermata > Asteroidea > Forcipulatida > Asteriidae > Asterias > Asterias amurensis. The sequence continues at coordinate 4,131,374 of NC_092662.1, read as the reverse complement.
CATGTATCTACCTTAAAACATTCCCACTCCCATTAATGCACGTTACATACAAACACCAGAAACAGTCCAATTCGGCATTAAAACTAGACGTTTATCAGACACTTTCATAATGATATCAATCTTCCCCAAAAATAAATATTGCCCTGAGAAACTTCCAGGAAAAGCAAATAATTCAATGCCAGGGGCTGGCTTGGTTGTTTGCTTTAATTTAAGAGATTGGGTAGAGCCAAGTGCGGTTTTCAACTTTGTTTCCAATTACCTTTTTTATATTCTTTTGTAGTCCCACATACATTTTTTTGTACCTTGCAGGAAATACTATATGTTACAGCGCCAGGAGCGTCACTGAGTGACAGATTTTTGCACTATATAAGAAGCAACTATTATTATTTCAAGGTTTTCTGTTGTTGCTATATTTGGGATTTTTATAAGTCAACTTCAGGCTGTATTTTCTAAAAATATTTTTGAAGTAGAAACTTCTTTTAAAGGTATGAAACAGGATTAATAGAGCTGACAAAACAGTCACAGACAGTGTTCGTTTAAACATGTTTTGTGTGATTAACCAACAACCATGGATGAAATAGTAAACATGTCAAAATATGGGCTTTAAATCCCTTTTGAGTCAGGAGAAAATGGTGAAAAACCATGATGCACAATTTTCAGCATGTAAACACATTGTCTCTACAACCAAAATCAGCAATTGAGTTTTGGTGTAGTTTTTGTTATTCATTAACTTTTATTTATTTTATTTTATTTTTATTTATTTATTTTTTTATATATTTTTTTTGAGGGGGGGGGGGGGAGTTAGAATAAATTTGTACAACTCTCTCAATTCACCTTCATTTCCGAGGGAAAATTTTGTCTGGAAAAAATGGTTCTAGTATGAACTTCATAGTCAGTAAGCTTTCAGACTAAAAATTAAACAATGTTTTTATCCTAACCAGTACTGTATAATACCTTTGAAGATTTACATGTAGAAAGGAATACTTTTCTTGATATCTGTTTACTTACCAGAAGCTGTGTCCACATTTGGTCATATGGGCTTCATCTATTATGTCGAAACAGATAGGACTGCAAATAAAGAAAGAAAAAAAGATACAAGATAAGTTTACAGAGGGCTTGATGCATTATAACAGACCCATATTTAGGATTCGAACTGCCTCTAGCTACCGGGCAACCTCGGTAGTCTAGTTGGTAAGACACTGCTCTAGAATAGCAAAGGTCTTGGGTTCGAATCCCACCCGAGTAACATGTCTGTGATATTTTTTCACAGGACTCGGGAAAGTACTGAGTATGCTAACACACATCGGTGTATGGTTAAAAGCCAAAATTAATAAAAATAAGGAGATTGTACATTCTTTCATGGCTGACGTTATTGTGCACTTCAAAATAATACTTGTTTCAAAAAGACAGTTCTAAAAACAACCAAAACAATTGCAAAAAGAGCGTCACTTGACATAAAAAAGACATACACATGTACAGTAGCTGTTCTAGAATGGCAAAATGTTTGTAGGTTCTAATCACAGCCAAGCAGTACGCCTGTGGATTTTTTTTCTGCAGGTCTCGGCAAGCACTTAGGTGGATAGTATTTCGTCTCTTCACACATTGGTATGAAAGTAAATCCGATATTCATTATTCCCAACGCAATTATTACATCCCCAGAATTTGAACTGGCACACTCTTTGGTCAAGATATTATAAAATCTGCTCTTTAAATGAGGGGGTCTGGGTTCCAGTCCCATCTGAGTAGTATGTCAGTGGATTATTTACTTATTCCTTTTTCACAGACTCCCATCTGAGTAGTATGCTTACAGAATTATTTAATTCTTATTTTTTCACTTGAAAAGCACCACAGATGTTTATGATGGAATCTCTTTCCTGACATCTTAACCAATGTTTTACAACATCACTTATGCATTCCTAACATAACAAACAACTCAAAACAAATGAAGTACTTGTTTCTTGATAAACACCCACACCTAACAAAACAAGTTGGCCTCCGGACAAACCAATGTGTCAAAATAAAGAAGTGTCTTGCAGATCTCCTAAAAACTGACAACAAGGAGGGGAAGCTTAGTGGAATACTGCATACAAACCATAAGAATACACAGGATGCAAAACGCCAGAAGACCTAGCTATTTGCTATTTCCAGAATCAAAACGGATCTCTCTCAACAAGGGCCGGCCAAACCACCTCCATCATTCTTTTACGCTGACATAGCTGTTGCCGGCTAACAATGTTTCATTATCGACAAACCAGAGATTGACATCTCTCTAGCTTGTGGGGGCAGAGAGTTCCGGTGCGAAATACTTGAATGTTTCTTTTTCTCGTTCAGTTCTGCTCTTCCTATTGAGCTGGCGAGATGGGGGACAGGGAAAAAAATCAATTCAGAAAAGGTGAGAGTGTCACACTGTTGGGCAACATTAACATTTGAGTGGGCCACATAGTCTTAGAGCCACCTCAAGCACACTGTTCCCACATCAATAAAACATTCCTGTTGACAGTATATTTTCTTGGTTAAAAACAGGGATGTAATAGGCTGTTGAGAGAAAACAGTGAACTCTGAGCACAAAACACGAAAGCATGCGAGCTCGAAAAACTTGCGAGCTTAGAGCCCAATTAGCAACATTTATCTTTGGTTTCAAAAGCCCGCTTCTGCAATCTTGGGCGTTGTTAAGATATGGTTATTTCTCCATTTCGTTTAAGACTTGATCTTAAAAAAAAAAAAAATTTAAAGGAAAACCCAGAAGTCCAGAATTCACACTGTATGTAAATCAGTAGGTGATCATTTCTTGACATCAGCTTATGAACGAACTGAATAATGTAATGCACACGATGCACACATGAATGCTACATTCCCACAGTAACACAACCTGAGTCTGATCCAATTCCCACATAGTGACTCAGACCCTGAATTTGAGTCATCATTTTTACCTGTGTGTACTTTTGATGATGATAATAATAATGGTAGTAGTGGGGTTGGGCTCTCCACATACATAAATAGCAACAGCACCATCTAACACGGCATGTTCTTGTACGAAAATCCACATCTTAGTTCAGATCTGAGTCTCCATAAACTAATAACAGAGTCTTGTAAAGAGTACAAATTCACCACAGGGCCCTTAAACAAAACAAGAGCCACCAAATATTTTTACGATATTAATTTTGACATGAGGCACATTTTTGATTGATTTCTGGATAAAATAAATGGTTTTTGAGAGTTCCGATATAACAAATTAATGGTTTTTATTTATTGGAGGGTTGAAATTTTTAAATGAATTTGACAAGTGTAAGAATTGAAATAATCTTTTGGTTGACCAAAGAATAATTGACAAGAGTGGGATTTGAACCTTGACCTCCGGATTAACATTGGGCACTGGCCCAGGCATCAAAGCTTTCTCCTCCAATGCCTCCCCTGAGGTTAATTTCTACAAAAGGTAAATGCAAGGCACTCTTTGAGCTTATCTTTTTTTTCCTTCATAAAAATTTAAGTAGAATCCTATGGGTACTATTAGCATGTAATAATTCACATCGAACAAGAGTTAAGTACAGACCGCAAAAGTTCATGGTTCAAATCAAATTATAACAAATCCCCCAGACTAATCCCTCCTTTACAGAGAAGAAGAAACTAGGGCAGTCTCTGATGCTTTGCCCAATTAATCTTCATACATAGAGGAGATGCACACTCGACACACGATATCTCAACTCTGGCAATTTTCACTTCTATAAATTGTCACCTCGGGTCGCTTTATCAACAACAATACCCGGAGGCCAGCCACCACGGCCAGGCTGATTTACATGTACACCTTCACAACGAGTTCCGGGTTCCGGATGTAGCGACTCAGAGAAATGAGATACCCCGATTGAATTGCAATCGAAAAAGATTCACTCCGGCCCTGCCTATATTATTTCAGATTGATTGCCCCGGTCGGCCTACGCCGTTTGTAATGTTCTTGTTTCGACGGTACACTGTGACAAGTGATTTCCGCCCTGGACTTACGAGTGCAAACGCATTTGTGTGAAAAACGGCAGCTGTTTTCTGAGTAGGTATAATTATATTCCTCCCTCATCGTCGCCACGCCATGTCGGGTCAACAATTACCACAAGACTGAACATCAATTAAGATGAAATCTTTTGCCAGTGGCAAATCATTTGTATATTTGAAGAAATTATCTTAGGCATTAGCCATTTTTAATCCCTTATTATATATAAGAAAATTACTAGATATTACTGCTTAATAATATATCATATTATTTTGTGCTAGTCGCCATCCGTCTCAACTTAAAAGCAGTGGACACTATTGGTAATTACTCAAAATAATTATTATCATAAAACCTTTCTTGATTACGAATAATGGGGAGACGTTGATAGTAAGAAGCAGCTCCCTCTGAAGTGACTTAGTTTTCGAGAAAGAAGTAATTTTCCACAAATTTGATTTTGAGGCCTCGGATTTGATTTGAGGTCTCGAAATCAAGCATCTGAAAGCACACAACTTCGTGTGACCATGGTTCGACAAGGGTGTTTTTTTTCTTTCATTAATATCTTGCACCTTGACGAAGACAAGTCTTTGACAATTACCAAAGGGTCCAGCGTTTTTCACAGGTTTGTTATTTTATGCATATGTTGAGATACACCAAGTGAGAAGACTGGTCTTTGACATTTACCAATAGTGTCCACTGTCTTTAAGAATAACATTCAACATCGGAACAAAGTTTCCATAATCAGGGAGATTGTCAAATTTGTTCATCAAAACATGGAAAGATTGGTTTATTTACAGGAAACTTTCTGCAGAATCAGGGAGAGTTGGCAGCACTGCAAACATCATGTACTTGTCCTTATTTTTCATAACCGTATGGTAATAAAAAGATTCTTTCTTAATCTCAGTCTTAATATACACACAATGATATCAACCTTTGGTGTCAGCAGACTGGATCTCTGAGATTTACTGTCTGGAATGCCACGACTTCATCTTCTTGTCTTCTGTAACAGCAAAACCAAGGGCAACCAGAACAGCTACTACATCAACAACAACACAGACAACAACCAATAATAAGCTCACTGCTACCGCTGGAAGCTAACACAGTCAACTAGGTCCAAATTCAAGGCTCTGCTTACTGCCGAATTCTGTGCTTATGATCACCATTCTCTGCTTACGTGCATCTCTGCCCTAGCTTGTGTAGTGGCAAGACATCATGTGAGAAACAGCTCCCTCTGAAGTGACTTAGTTTTCGAGGAAGAAGTAATTTTCCACAAATTTGATTTTGAGACCTCGGATTTGATTTGAGGTCTCGAAATCAAGCATCTGCAATACAAAGGTCGTCGCAATACAAAGGTCGTCAGTTTGAATCCCACAAAAGTTCAAAGAACTCAGGAAAGTACACAGTTTCTATTATAAATTGTTGTAAACCTCATGCAAAACTTACTTGTGTTGTTGAGGCATAAATTTGCCATTCTGTACAGAATAAGACCAAGTTTACTTTCTGATTGACAGTATGTTAATAACCATTGTATACTGATGTCCAGACGCACCGTTGTAAAAGGTCTAATTTCATGCAGTTCATATGCACCAAGACTTCCCCCTGAATCTGGCATAATCTGTCTCCTTCAACAACCTTGGATTACACCATCCAAAGCACTCGCAGTCCGCGCAGGCAGAGGAATACTCCGAAGGGGGGGGGGGGGGTTACCAAATCCAATCAGGTATGGCAAAAGCTCTTAGCAATTTGCGCACTGATTGCATTACGCTGTGACTGAGCATGTGACATCCGGTAACTAAGCTCTCCAGTGGGAGACCGTTTTACGCTGTGCTGCACAATTTGGTGTTTTTCCAAACAAAATCAAAGAGCCATGGCCTTTAAGCAAGGAGTGAATTGAAGTCACAATAATGTTCTGACATTTTCATAGGATATCATGTACATGTACACCACAGCAGTTCTTCCCCTGCACATTCGAATGGGAGCTGGCCCACCATACTACATTCTATGACCATCTCGTCCATTTTCCTTGACAATACCAAAACCTTGCTGTGAAGATTTGCCATACAGGAAACACAACATCGATATTTTTGTGTCATTTATGAGTTTTTTCCTTTATGACCTCTGTGCAGTCAGGTTGGTAGTGGTGTCTTGCCTCGCCTTCCATCTCTGAGACCCTGGTTCGAATCCCACCGGGGGGGTACTATGTGGATTGGGTTTTTAGTCCCTACTTGACTTCAGGGTTTTTTAATTTAACTGAAATTATTTTCTGGGATTTTCCTCCCACATCTAAAACTGAGATTTCTTCATCGTCTTCTCTTCTCGTTTGGCTCTAATTAGAGCGTTGAGAATCTAAATCCAGATCAAGAACTCACAATTCTGAACAGGTGTTAATGAAAATCGATGCAAATTTGTCTTCAATCGTCAGTTTCAACTTTTTCCACCACACTCAAAAATCACCAGTTGGGGGAAACACTTCACTGAAGGTATTTTACAACAGGCCTGTATGCTTCATTTTTAAAGGACAAGGGAACCTTGAAAAGGGCACCCATTGAGAAAATTGTAAAATTTTACTTGATCGTTTCAATGGCACAAAGGCCTGGGGACATGGAGGCAATCGCCTTCAGACAATCGCCTTCAATATGAAGTATCAAGCTTTTAGAGTTGACCTCCTTTTTTAAAATGCTTGACATTATCAAACATTTCATTTACAATAGAACAATCACAGGCATGATTCAGCAATGGAGTCCACACACAGTGACAAGACAGCAATAAACCTTTGTCATGGGATGTCCCAATCTTTGTCATGTCCCCTGTGTGCATTACCAACAAACGAATGACAAGTCTCATTATACCCCAAAAGGGGGGTCAGACTATATTACTCTGTCAGCTTTGGTTTAGAAAAACATTAGGGTTGCACTGTGATAAAAGTATTAAGAGAAATCAAAAATCAACAGTTTTAGGGAACAATTTTCACTTTCTTTCTTATACAATTTTTAAAATCTTTTTCCCCCCTTTCTAATTGCTGTTTATGTTGAAACAAGATAATTGAGAACTATACACGGCAAGTCTGCCAAATATTTAACGCCTTAACGCCATTATACACTTTCGGAACAGAAACAAAAATAAAAGTTCACAGATTTACAAATAACTTACAGGGTTTACAGAAGGTAATGGTAAAAGACTTTTCTTTAAATATTATTCCATGGAATGCTTTACTTGTTGAGAAAACATTAAAACAATTATCAATTCTCGACAACGAGAATTACAGATTATAGTAAACAGATGTCATGACACGGCGAAACGTGCGGAAACAAAGGTGGGTTTTCCCGCTATTGTCTCCTGACTCCAATGACCGATTGAGCCTAAGTTTTCACTGGTTTGTTATTTTATATATATGTTGTGATACACAAAGTATGGGCCTTTGGACAATACTGTTTACCGAAAGTGTCCAATGGCTTTAATTTGTACTTGGATCTTGAAGGGGTACAGTAATCGCCCCCTTGTTTCTCTGTGCTCAGCAAACTTTAGCTAGTACATCATTATGAATTCAAGCCCAGATCCGTTGTGGTACAATGCATTCATAACCGACAGCGACTCGACATCCTACAGTTACCCACTTGTCATGCTACCGGATGCAGCCAAGTGTCTTAGAATGCTCGGACAAATGATTCGGGAAGGAAGATGAGATGAAACAGAGGTCTAAGATGCAGTCGTTGAAGTAATCCCCCAACGTCTCCCCAGACTTCTTACTCAAGTAACTCACCATCTGAGATGACGTTGGATATCGGGATAAGGGAGGATGAGACAGAGCAATCTTGCTGATCATGTTGATCCCGAATTTGACGGAGATGACTGACATGTATTCATTTCAATTTTAAAGACTCTTTCAACAAAGGTCTTGGACGACAAGAATGTTCTCTTTTTTTTCCAGATTGGTAGACGTCAATGATGTAGATTACATTAAATATTTCATTATGCTCCTTCTGGCAGTCACCACAAACCAGCCTCACACTTATCTTTTTTAGAAGATTAGTAAGATAAGAAGAAGACAAAATGCAGTAAAAACTTTTTCATTTTGTTATTTTTTTTTTAGTCTTAAAATTATTAGAAATATAATTGATGAGAAGCAAAGCCCATCACATTATTTCCCTCATGTAACTCTTACTGATAATCTTGTTTTTTTAAAAATCTGTTTAAAGTTTAAAACAGAAATACAAAACTTGACCCATTAGACTGGACCCAAAGTGACTCAAGATTTGGACATAGACTTGAGGATTGAGGACTCTGATTTGTATATCGTCTTGTTTTCCAATTACAACAGTTAATTGGAAAGAGAAAATACTGTACATGTATGCATACATGTTGTAAATGTTTGACCATAAACTGTTTTAAAAAAAACACCAGTATGCATGTTTGGTTCTTATTACCCATAATTACTAATAAATAACACAGCTATTTAAATGTGTTGTTGATTACAATACTTTTAAAATAAATTAAAACAAGTCCATGCAGCACATTGTAGTGTCCTAATAAACTGCAGTATTTATCTCAAACATTTTCCTAATTGGCTGATAAGTAATTTTATGCTGATCATAACAAATGCCCTTTTAACACGGCTGGTTGACATTACACAGACCTTTGCAAGTCACAGCGCTTCCTCGACCGTTCTCTAAAATGTAAAGCCCACGCGCTAATCTTGCACCCCACCGGAAATCATCTTGCCACGATGACATTAAGTACCGTTATTTTCATTTCTCCCCAACCGATCTCTTATTTTCGTCCGTGCCCAGGGACTCATATTGTGCAGCAATATCTCGATTCGGTGAAGCGCCGGTTCTGATGCAAACAGATTGTGGCAATGTACATGTAGCGCTTCAATTAAGACCAGCTCGCGTCAGCACTCTGTGTTTTTCTTTTTCCTTGGAGTGCTTTCCTCCGGAGGGGGTTCTACAGCGCAGCGGAGCGATCAGGGCACATCCGGTAGTGAAAGCTGATGCGGGGGATAATAGGCCACAACAATTACGTTGCAACGGTAAATCATATGCATGTAAATGATTGGAAATTACATATGTTGGGTTTCATTGTTCCAAAAAAGAAAACAACTATAGCGCTGAGTATGCTAGACCATAGAGCATGGGCTAGACACACTTACTGCAACATTTGTATACTCTGCATCTTCTACACATTATTAACAGTTACTACGTCTCAGTAAAATCATCAAGAACTAGGCCAGTATTTAAACCAATATAGCCCTTGCATGTGACGTCACACGCTCAAAAAACACCCTCAAGCAGACACAAATGATTGGACGAAACATGTAGCTGTTCTTTGTATGTAAAAACGTGCGCATGAAGCTTAGCGTCTTCGAAGCATTTTGCATAAATGCAAGGGGTCTTTACCACACGTTGATTCCCTCATTGAAGTCATCTAGAACTACAAACAGACTTTCAAAGAATCTACAAGCCTGTTAAATCATTCAAGAAAGGGAAACACACTGCCTGTTATTTTTCAGGGACAAGATTTTCTATAAGAAAACAAAACCAGATATACATTGGTTGAACACATAACCCCAATCATTTGTGGCCTACATTGGCTGCCCATTCAACAACGCATCAAACCCAAAATCCTCCTTCTCACAACAAGACTTGGAATAGCACTATCAAACATCAACAAAGAGTTTCAAATTAGGAAAGATGTAATAACAGATACATTTGAAATATCAGCTGAATACAGTGTAGAACAGTGATCTATTCGATCAAGTTTAGAGAGGTGGCAGCGGGTACAAAATGGATCTCTGGCTGCAGCGTTTGTGAACAGACATCGCCCCTCAGGAATATTGAAAAGGGAACCGTTCATGCAGAGATAATTTTTCTGATTCAAATATTTTGGGGTTAAAAGTTATCCAAACCGTTATATTTTGAAGAGAATCCTTTCTCGAAATACTATCAACAGCTTGGGCCTCTCACAAAGTCAGCTTTTATGATCATTGATTGTTGAAATAGCAATCTACAATATGACCCTAAACACCTAAATTATATTATGTCCGATCAAAAACTCAAATCATACAACTCTTTCTTTGAAAAGAATTGTCAATAAAATTGCCTGAACTTTGAAGCCAAGTTTTTATGGCCATTAGCACTCTCCTCTCCACAACCTTTGAACTTCAAATAATTCAGCTCTTGTCTGTAAAATTGTCCAAACTAGCCAAGTTTTTATGACCATTTGTCTCCACAACCTTTTACCTTCCTAGTCTTGCAGGCCCAGTGTCTTCCCTCAGCACAGGGCCTACCATTATTATACCACCTCCCCATGAACTGCTGCTCCACCTGTGTAAGGTAATAACCAACCTGCCCTTGACCTGACTAGGAATGTGACACCGTCTGCTACACACTGGGCACTTCCCTGGATGGGAACTCTCTGAACCCTATCACCCTTCTCTACATGACTGAAGAACTCAGCATGGGGACTGGCTAGTACAATGACTGCATGCAGGAGACAAGTTCAGGAGCTGTTTAAAAGTGTGAACAGTGCTAACTATGAACTTATGCATGACTGTTTCCAGATAGTCCATGGATTGCTAGAGCACAAACCAGTCATGCCATACATGTACACTTAAAGTCACCTGGAAGTGGTATTTTTTCAAAATAAAGCTTTTGTCACTAATATATGTGTTTTGATGAGTTGAATGTGAATAAACAGTTAACTAAGGTTTTAAAAAAACAGTTCTTATGTTATTTACAAATGTAAGAGTAGACCCCGACCCGAGAGGGCGCTGTTCGTGACGTCAATCGAGGCAGACTTTGCCTGTAATTTCTTTTGTTTTTATCCGGCAATGCCAACCAGGTGTATTGCTGCTGAATGCAGAAAAACACTTTTTGAAATGTACCAACTCACGACTTGGACGTACATGTACTTTGCACGTGTGTTTACTATACGCATTGCAGGCAAAGTCTGCCTTGAATGACGTCACAAAAGGGGTAGGCGGAGTCAGCCCCCCAAACAACTTTGTATATGTTTTAAACATATAAATCGTGACAAACAATTACTAAAAAAATTGTTTTATTGTTCGTAAGCATATACTCTTATGTTTGAAAGAAAAAAAATTCTATTTCCAGGTGACTTTAACATCTATGGTTGATGCACTGTATGTCTACTTTAAACGTACTCAGTGGATACACTTTTTTAATATGAGATCCATCGTGTAAGTATCTTGAGAAAACAGCAATAAAATGGTTTAGTTTGCAACATTGATTGCTACATACATACTGTTTCTGTACATTTACACACCCAAAATCAACAAAAAGGGTAAAGGTTCTTTACGAGTTCAAACAATTGAAAAATATATTTCAAAAAATAAATAAACATGATGCATGTGATGTAGGCTTACATACATGTAGAAGGCCCAACTGTTTTACATAAACAGCACTCTACATTTCACCTTATAAATTACTTATAATATTTGTTCATCCTGCTCAAATTAATCCCCAATTCCTTCTCAATTTGCAGAATAAAAATTATGCAACTTCAAGGTATAGAAAAGGTGTGACACAAAACCTGCAAGTCTTCAGTTTGTTGTTGTCAAAATATTTTGCAACATTAAGGACATTTTACAAAAACTTCTTTCACAGCACAAACCAAGCAAAAAATGTTGCTGAACACTTTTCCGCTAAGCAAAAATGGGTAGGATACCAGCCACAGGTGGTATAAATGTGCTGTGGTAGTTTGACCAGTTACCTAATTCTGTCAAGCATAGTTAATTTTGTTGTGCTTAGCAGCCTTTCCCTCAACCAGATCTATGAAAAAGGACCTTGGTCCCAGTTACCAAGGATAATACTTTGGCTAGTAGTAACCTTACTCCGTCAACATATTTTTTTTGTGTGCTAAGCAACCTTTTCCTCCAAGCAGATCTATGAAATTTGGCTTTGGTCTAAGTTACCAAGGATAATGGTTCAACTAGGAACCTTATTCCATCAAGCATAATTTTGTTGTGCTTAGCAGCCTTTCCCGCTATCAGATCTATGATATCTGGGCCTTGGTCTCAGTTACCAAGGTCCCCTTCAACGTTTTTGTTGTCTTTCTGCTCCCAAGACCTTCTGATCTCAGGGGAAAAATATTTCCTTCCCTCAAGGAAGGTTTGGGAACAGAATGAGTGGCTTGGCATTCAAGGCCACTTGGTTTGATCACCGAGAAGGTCGTGGAATTGGATTTGGGTGTTTCATCAGTAAACTGTCACCAAGTTACACAGGAGACAGGCATGTCAAAATGCTTGAAAACATTTTGATGAAATTAACATTTTGACTTGTGTGCTTAAAATGTTGTTGTGCAGTTCAGGTGCTATCTTAATGTACAACGTACAAGTCATGTAGCCCTTGCTAGCACTAACCTTCATACATGTAAGTCTATCAAAATCATAGAGAATTCTGACAATTTTTTCAGGATTGTCTGGATATTGCCTATTGTAACAGGAGGCAGTAGAGTCCTAAAAAACTCCTCTCTAAGGACAGAAGCAGAAGGAATCAAACGTACATGCACAATGTAAACTCCTCTTGGTCGACATCTGAATGATTGCATAATCATTATCAGGGATTTACAGGTAGTGCTAGCAAACTTAACAAAGTGATGGTACAAATGGCACACGGGCACTGCTGTGTACAAACTCGTATTTTCTGAATGTACAGTTTATATTTGTTATGCATTTTCTGTCTGCACGGAAAACAAGTACATGTTTAAATGCATTAACTCCATCAACACACACATTCCCGAAATTGGACTCGCAACAAAAAGAGTATGAACCAAAACAAGTTGTTTAAAAAACAACCTTTTTATCCACGTGTCCGCTGACAAGCAAGCAGAGCCACCCCCCCCCCCCTCCCCCTCCGACTTTCCAACCTTTTTACTTAGAGGTAATGCAGGGTTTACATTAAGGGCAATCAGTTGATGAACGGCCAATTTCTGACTTCCTACAGAGGAAATGACTATGAGGATTCCTGGATTGTATATAATGTACCTGGGATGGCGATGTGTGTACGATGATTGGGTGTCGCTACTGAATGCTGCTACTGTGCACTACATGTACATGATGTTGTTTTACAATATCTAAAAGGCAAGCTGAGAGCGAAATTCTACGAGAACCAAATTAAGGCGAGAATAGGGAGAACAGTTCAACTTTACCCAAATCATGTTTATATTTTATGAACATTCAATAACACGCGTAATTATCATGTTTTTAAATCCTTTTCAGATTTGATTCCTATTTGAAGACACTGACTGCAAAATCAATTCTGATCCATGCTTATGTCTCTTCTTTAACCCGACCTACATGTAGATTACCCACCATGTGGGGGAAAAAGTCTAGGTATTATGGTATTACATGTATAACGGCATTATAATACCTCTATATTTATGATCTGTCAGAGTGCGATCAGTGTAACCCTTAGTTTCTAAGCAGTTATTATTAGAAGTATAGAGCCACAGCTGTTTCAACTTTGATTGACAGAGTTTTCTCTGATGCAGATTCATCAAGAATCTTTCAAGGCTTAATTGGAATAGATTGAGGTCAATTTCAACAGCTTCACTTTATAACAAAACACTGTACAACACTGTCACCTACGGGTATGCCTACATTGTAACTATCAGACAAGACAAAGAAGAAATGCTGTTAAGATGTGGGAGGGAAACCCCCAAATAAGGAAAGTGTTCGAGAAATCAGATAGGGACTAAAAAGCACATCCGTATGCAAGGCTCTGTCTGAGATGGGGTTCGAACCTTGGTCCACAGAGGTGAAAGGAAGGGCAAGATACATGTACCACACAGCTTACCTGTGTATAGGAAAGATCGAATGCAATAATGGAGAACAGAGATGTATTCATTGTGAACCCTCAAGCTTCTTATCCATGCTTTAGTAAATGTAATAATACATATTTCTAAACTTGAGTATTACAATTTATTTTCAGGAATTCCAAGAAAATTGAAAAATAATTTATCTGTAGGTAATATTATGGTTTCAAGTCCATTGACAACCAATTATGTTTGGCATAAACCTGCAATCCTGCAACAACACGTCAGCATAGTGGCATCTTCACAAAACTGTGTCAGAGAAACCCAACAAGGAAATTTAAAAACAATGCAATTTTTTTCTGAGCTCTTTCAACAGCTTTCTTGGGGATGAATAATCTGGCCCCTCCCATCCGCTTTCAGAACAAAACTGACTATCATTACAGCACAAAAAATTACGAACAACGCAAATGCCGGGAAGTGTAGCCTATGACTGTGTTAATTGGTGTATGATGCAGTTTGACAGTCCAAGAACCGTTCGTCGGCGTACCTAGTCAAATCTGTGATGGAGACCATCTAGGCTCCACGACACGTTGAGAGAAATGCATACAGTGTTACTTGCTGTGGTCAGTCGTATTGCAGTGACGGTAATGTAACGGGGGGGGAAGGGCATAAAGCAGGAAGTCATTCACTTAATTACATCAGCATCCGCCACTTTATTATTGCTCTGAAGAGGCCGATGAACGGTGCCTCGGTGGACGGTGGTGCAAGTGTACTGAATGGAGATGCAAGAATTCTCTTACATGTAAATATTTAATAGATTCCCAATCCACTACAACAGTAAAAAAAAAATAATAATTCATCAAAAATCAAACTCACATCTACTTTCATTGGTTATCAATAACAAAAAACTGAAAACATTTATTTAGGCCTTGAACTTCTCTCTTGAAGTGGCACAGCAATTTTTCTCTGGTAAGGGGCACTCTACATTTATGTGGAAAATGTAAATTTGTATTGGAACTTTGCAAAGGGCTCTACAGCAAAAGCACCGGGCATCACTGCAATTTCAAGGTCTGATCATTTATGAATATCAGGTGTGTTGAATTGTCATTTTACAGCTAGTGCGCGAGTAAAATGTATATTGCAGAGTAGACAATAATGATTGCAGTAACAGTTCAATACACATTTCTATTTGGGTAACAACTTTCGTTTTCATGTTTGATATTCCCCTTTCAATGCAATGAAAGGTACATGATGTACATGTATTGTGCACCTTTGCAACCAGATAGGTTAGACAAGGGAGAAGCTTCAGACAGCTTCCTAACTAAAGCCCGGTTCATACTTCCTGCGAATGCCAATGTGATACGAATGTTGACGGCACAAATTCGCAACGAATTCTTCGCAGCAGTTCAACTTTGCTCAACTCACTTGCAAATATCACTGCGAAAGGAGGGTTGTGACGTCAAATTCAAGTCAAATTCGCTTCGCATTCGCAGGAAGTATGAACCGGGTTTAACAACCACTGTACACATTGTGTGCAAAAACACAATGTACTTTGAGCTTCATACATCTTGATTTATAAGCATTTTTTGTTGTGGAGATTTTTCCAAGTCATGCAATGCTCTTATTGGTATCGCTGCATACAAAAAAAGGAACTATTGCACTGAGAGTATTCAAGTTCAAAAATATGTGTACTAATGTATCCAACATTTTGTCTCAGATAAAGTTGTAAGTTATAATCTTTACTAAAGTCTTGTTAGCGGTTTGTTTAAAAAATAAGATGAACATTGACTTTAAAGCCATTGGACCCTTTCGGTACAAAAAAAAAAAAAAGTTCACAGATTTACAAATAATTTACAGGGTTTACAAAAGGTAATGGTGAAAGACTTCTCTTGAAATATTAGTCCATGAAATGCTTTACTTTTTGAGAAAACGGTAAAACAATATAAATTCTCGTTAACGAGAATTACGGATTTGTTATAAACACATGTCATGACACGGCGAAACGCGCGAAAACAGGAGTGGGTTTTCCCGTTATTTTCTCCCGACTCCGATGTCCAATTGGGCCTAAATTTCCACAGAATTGTTATTTTATATATAAGTTGTGATACACGAAGTGTGGGACTTGGACAATACTGTTTACCGCAAGTGTATAATGGCTTTAAAAAGATTAAGATCAAATAGAATGGTTGAAGCTTAACTGCTTTAGGATGGTGTGAATACGATTGTGTTGACTTGATGCATTTAGTATCAATGTTACATCAACACTATCATGCCATCATGTACATCTTCAACCTACTGTTTCATCTCTGACCTACTGTTTCATCTTCGACCTACTGTTTCATCTTCGACCTACTGTTTCATCTCTGACCTACTGTTTCATCTCTGACCTACTGTTTCATCTTCCACCTACTGTTTCATCTTCGACCTACTGTTTCATCTCTGACCTACTGTTTCAACATGTTGAAGTACGATACCTTCCTTATCTATATGGTGGATAAACCGTTTCCAAATTTGTGTGTCACACTTTGCTACCCAAAATGACCCATCATGACCCAAACTCCAAATTGTTTGGACTTGGATAAGATTGAAATGCCTGTCCGATAATGTTTTTTTTTTTCACGAAACACTTTGTGTATTTAACATTATGTGTGCGTAACAAACAAGGAAAACGTAACCAAGTTCTTTATATAGACAGAGTTGGTTTTGAATCAACCACAATATATTATATATAACTGGCAAAGTGTAACCTTACATTAAATGGTGAGTCACGTTACTTAGCACAATAAATTTGATCACGGTATTATTTCATTTGCTCAAAAGCCCAACCAAGCATAGACCTTTCCGTTTCTGTTCGCTTTGAGCATACAATACAATACATTCATTGCAGAACTCGCCCACATGTAGGAATTAAGAGCTGCCATCATTCCATGCCCCCAGTCTAGAAATTAGTCTAGATGGTCTAACCAGGAGGTTGAATCTATTTCTACCTCCATGGTCTAACTCTAATGTGAAGAACCCAACACTAAATCATTTTGACTGACAATTGGTACAGTGTATCTGGACCCAAGCAAAGATTAAAGGCAGTGGACACTATTGGTAATTACTCAAAATAATTATCAGCATAAAACCTTACTTGGTGACGAGTAGTGGGGAGAGGTTGATAGTATTTATGTGAAGAACTGCTCCCTCTAAAGTGATGTCGTTTTTGAGAAAGCATCTGAAAGCACAAAACTTCGTGTGACAAGGGTGTTTTTTTTTCTTTCATTTTTATCTCGCAACTTCGATGACCAATTGAGCTCAAATTTTCACAGGTTTGTTATTTTATGCATCATGTTGAGATACTCTAAGTGAGAAGACTGGTCTAGATGACAATTACCAATAGTACTGTCCAGTGTCGCACAGGTGTTTCCCTCAGTACCAACAAGTTCCAGCAAAATCAAACAACCACGTAATGGATTCTCAAGGATTTGAGGAGGTTACTCTGTTTTTTTATCTTCGTAGGCTTTTAATTATAGTGTTAATTTACCCGCTGCTAAGTATAGAATTCGAACTGCCTCTAGCTACTGGGCAATCTTGGTGTTATAGTTGGTAAGACACTGCTCAAGAATTGCAAAGGTTTTATTTACGAATCCCACCCGAGTAATATGCCTGTGATATTTTGTTCACAGAGCTCTGGAAAGTACCGAGTATACAGCGCTAACACACATATCTGTGTATACATGGGTAAAACTAAAATTAATAAAATATTTGTGTAATATCATAGGAAATCATAAGCCTAATTTACTTTTTAATATTCCACGAAACATAGGCCCTCTTCTTTGTCATTCACACAACTCAATTGATATAATTTATGTAAAACTGACACACCTATCAGGTGAAGGTCAATTTCACCAAGTGGACCGCAAGAAAGGTTTCAATCAAATTATAACCACAAAGGTTTTCTCCCGCATGGTCTATCCCCTTTAGGCAAGACCAACAATGGCGCCGCACTTTCACTGTATGGATAGCTTGTTTCTCTTTGCGTTTTATGAGGTCAGCCAAAAAAAAAGGAGAATGACTAATAATTCCACAGCTTAAACGTTTCAAATGATCAAGCCTTTTACAATTAATTTTCCACCACTGGAGTGGAAGGCTCTCTTTGTAGTATTGTAAAGCGGTGAGTCCAGGGACCAATTTACAAAGCACAGAGTTATTTTCCTTATGTATATGTACAGCTAAATAAATCTTGGACAAAATTTGCGGGAAACCATTCCAATACATCCTGTGTAACATGGCATAATAATTTGTTCTACACGTACACACAACATTATGCAAACTAGCACATTTACATATATTTTTTAACTTTATAGCAGCTCATGGCCCAATTTCATGAAGCCTGTAAGCACAAAAATTTGCTTAACATGAAATTCCTTCCTTGATAAAAACAGGATAACTAACCAAATTTTCATTTGTTGCATATTGCTTGACACTGGTATTCAGCTGCCCCTGAAAATCAAGTGGCAATTTGGTTGGTAATCCTGTTTTTATAAAGGAAGAAATTTCATGCTAAGTAAATTTTTGTGCTTGTACAGGCTTTATGAAATTGGGCCCATGTAGATAGCTAAATTTAAATTATTCTGAGATCAGGAAATTTCCTTCAAATGACTACATAAGCATGACAAGAGATTCCTTTACATGTGCATTTACAATACACATCGCACAGGAATTCCTTTACGTCCAACCCTCCCTAACGGACAAAGCAATAATGGTAAAGTGTTTTGCTTACGCCTTACGGACATAAAACTCAAAGCCAGGACTCCGACCCACACAATCTGCTGATTAGAAACACTAAGCTGAGTGAAGTGTAGCCATGAACAAATAACAAACAATTTTCCTGACAATTTCCTTAAAATGCTATTTATTGATGGTTATACAAAAACAACTGTCACACAACTGTGACTTTTAATTTAGACAATAAGATTGCGCAATCATACAGGAATTAGTTTACCTGGATTAGGGTTGTATAAAGAGCCCTCTCTTTAAATATTTTTGTCCCACTCCCAGACCCAGTTCATTGCATTTATAACCAAATTTCTATGCTGATATAATATGGGAAGCAATTGTAAAAAGTAAAGACCACAAGGAAAAAATTAACAAAACAGTATGATGAAGTTGCATCCACCAATTGAAGACGGTCCCAGTGTAGTGTGTTGTTTTGGTGACTCAAGTCTCACCATTCATTATATCCTTTTAATAAATATGGCTGGCGGACAATGGAATTAAAGCCTGCAGCTGTCTCTCCCTGGTGGGAAGCCTTGGAAAAGTTTCCGTATGGCGCCACCACTTTTTCATTTGATATATAAAACAATAATATAGTATCAAATTTACCTCAATGAGATATCCCTTTTTGTAGACCCAGTGACTGGGGCGCTAGATTCCTTTCCGAAATTTTGACATTTTTGCCATCGGTCATCTAGCTAGATGACCCGATAATGTCAAAATTTCGAAAAAAGGAATCTAGCGCCCCAGCTAGATAACCGATAATGTCAAAATTTCGAAAAAAGGAATCTACCGCCCCAGTCACTGGGTCTACCCTTTTTGTAAAAACTTATGAAAAAGTGGTGGGGCCATACGGCAAGTTATCCGAAGCCTTGTCTATTTTGTTACCTCCAGAATATATATGAGCAAGGTTACAAGGTAACTGGTTTTATACTTATCTCTAGTCTAAACACACAAAAAGGATAATATAGCAATAGGCCTAATTATCCATAATAAAAAATATTAATATAAAAATGTCAAAATACAAAAATAATTTGTTTGCAATGCAAAAACATTAAATTCAGCATAATAAAATTTATAAGAAGACAACCTCAGCTCATAACCAGCATACATACCACAGAAAATCATTGTCTTTATCCTCGTACGAATTATGGACTCCGTTGTAATTGTAGACAGCAGGCTGCGATCTTTTTCGTCGCTGTCTTGCGGCCGTCTGTCGGTTGTTACTGCTGCCATGACTGCTACTGCTGGTGCTAGCCATTTTGACCTCCCCCAAAAAACACGGCCAAGTCCGTTTTGGACAACCGTCACCAAAATCGTTTTTCAACTCAGTTTGGGTCTCTGTGACTCTATCACTGGTCCAGTAATATCCTTAAGACTCTAGCAGACATATGCAGTGCAGAATTCAGCTTACAATGATCCGAAATAGCATGTTTTGGCTCTGTTTTGGAAGGCTGTCATGATGTACAGTTACACTTCTTGACAATGCGGATGTATGTAAAATGCATTAGACGTTGTTCGTGTTTTGTACGTACGTTCATCAAGTACACACACACACTGCACATTACTCGAGTTAGCTGCTGTGCGCATGCGTTGCTTTTACGTGGGAGGGCATTGTGGGAATTCCAGGGATCTGAAAATGAAAAGGCTCTGTTGTTTGGCAATAATATTATTTTAAGTTTTTTATTCAATATTTGTTGTTGGGGGACGGCTGTGTCTATACTATTTTGATGATGTTCACTTAGAACCATGTTTTTTTAAAGTTATTGTCTCTATTTTTGACCACCATCTAAATACTTCACAAGATTTTCTCTTGTTGTGGTTTGATCATCAAAGATCAAAGATTCAAAGAGGGCGCTAGCTAAAGTTGTTTGTATGACTTTGCCGTTTGGGGGGGGGGGGAGAATCTCCGGGGCAGAATCTCCTGCCTGCCACACGCCATCCACACATGCCCTATCATCGCTCATTCGTGTAAGTGCGCAAGTCAAATTAGCAGTTTGCTAATTGAATTTGACTTGCTCACTTACAATTACTCTGCCCTAAAAATGTTCATGGGTGATTTTTGCTATTGTTGTATCACGGAGGAATGGTACTATCCCTACACTTTTCCTTATTGGTTGAATAGCATACACTTGGTCAAAGTCTAGTCTACTGTTGTTACACTATAGCGCCCTCTTTCAGTCACTTTTAACGGACTTTTTAAGAAGATTTTTTCTTACAGAAAAATAATAAGTTACCATTTTTTTTAAAGAAGATAATAAGTTACCATCAAGAATTTTCTCTATGTTGTTACTAAGTGTCTTAGTTCACATTTGACTCAAATTAAAAGTTTTTAACATAATTTTTCAATAATGGAGATCGTCAAGATTAAAACATTGCACGACCATCTACAAACTGTGTATTTTTAGTTCAGTTTACAGGGGCCAGTTTAAAAAAGCCTACAGTAAGCATAAAAACTTTCTAAATAGAACAGCCTTGCTTGACAGAAACTGGTTAATAGTAAAAATTCCATAAGTTTCACATTGCTGAAACAGGTGCCCCGCTCATTTTTTGCACAGAAATTTGATGCACAGTATTTTTTGCTTAACAACTTTATGAAATTGGCAATGCTAATAAATTTTATTAATCTGAAAATGTTCACCAGGAACCCAACTTAAAATGCCTGGCAATGACTCGACAATGGAGTTTTCTACTGAGCAGACGATCGAGAGAGCAGACGACAACTTTTACGCGCTTCGTCCCAAGGAACTTTTTTAGTCTTTTCCATTCGCGTTAAAGTTATCTGCTGCCCTCTTGCGACAAAGGATAAAAACCGCTGGTAACCCGTGGAAAACAACATTGCCTAATTATAGCTTTGGTTACCACTGAGAAACGGTGCAGGAAAAACCTTCGGATTTTAGCAGCAAAAGTTTATTATTGTAAATTGCAGACTGCAAAGCGAACGGGCTTGACAACTCAACATGGAATCGTTGGAAACTAGTGTCGAGCAACCGGTGTCTTTAACAATTTCAGACGGCCAGCAGTCAGCCACGGAAGAAGAAAGGAAAGTTGTACAAGAATTCAGCTACCTTCTTGAAAAATCTAAACAGCTATTTAATGGGTTGAGGTAAGAAACGGCGGCAATTTATGATTGTGTTTTTCCTGCCCGTTGACTTGTTTTGCGTTTTGTGTACGTTGACATCAGTGCTAAAACCACCATGTAAAACGACGGATTCTGCAAAAACATGATTTTTTTCATGGGTTCAAACATTCTCTGAATAATCTTGTTGAAAGTTTGTCTATGTATAAATATTGTTCAAAACAAAAGCTATCAATGATCAGCTGGTTTTCAGGAGAAAATCAAAACAAAAACAGGTGAAACGTTCGTTGAGGAAAATAATTAAAATTTCTTGTTGAATTTAGTCAATACTGCATCGGTTCACTGCACTGGTTAAATAATAAATTAACTCATTAATTCAATTTTTTTTCATTTGCACTACTGGCATAGCAGTGTGTGGAAATGTGCTGGATATGCACACAAACCTAATCTGAGGGTGGTTAGGAATGTTGCAGGTCTATTTTATAAAAATATAGAACTAAAAATAAGAAGTTCTTGTTGAATTGAATCCTCACCCGATTCTCAAAAGGGGGATGGGCAGTGCACCCGATATTTTTTATTAAATTAAAACTTCATTACCACAGCACAGGTGAACAGATACTTTATGAATCATATTTTGTGCGCATCCTGCACCCCCTTTTTTGCCCAGGTGCTGTGGTAGGACGTTAAGTTGATGACCAATTGACTTGGACTTGGCTTGGACGTCCAAATTTCACAGATTTGTTAGTTTTTGCATACAATTACAATACAATATGTTGGGATACACCAAGTGAGAATTACTGGTCTTTGACAATTTCCAAAGGTGTCCAGTGCCATTAAAAAAGGGAGGAGAAACCCAAGCTGTATACCTGGACTTCACTGTCAGCCAAAGTGGAATCATTGAGTTAGTTCTATTATGGTGACAAGTCCAACTGGGACTATCGACTGCTTACTGATTGCTGAAGTACTTCTGTATTCTATCTGTCAGTGCAGCTGACACTTTCAGACATTCAGCATAACACACTTCACAGCACAGACATATTATGTGGTCTCCCTTGGATAGTACCATGTTTAAATATTTATAACCTTCTAAGTTCAACACCTGCATCTTTTTACAGATGAAAATAAATAAGATAAAGTCAGGCCTGTAGACTTCGCTTTTAGTAAGTAAAGTGCACCCTATTTAATTATGAGGAAATTGTACATTTCTACTGTAGCATTTTAAGGGCACCAAGGCAATGGCCAGGGGGCATGGATGCAATCGCCTTCGTTGCCCGTCAAGTATTTGGCCTGTAAAGTTCTAAGTTTACATTAGAAGAAGGTTTGGTTAACAAAGGAATTTTTCAGATCTGTATCAAATGATATCATATGAGGCTAAAGAATGACTACTTGATCACAGGGAGTGATTTTATCCTGCAATGTTGCACTGCAAAATATTACCTGAGCAGGTTTGTACATATACTGAATGACAATATTGAAGAGTGATGATTTTTGATTTTTGATATTTGAAAACAACAACAAAAACGTTTATATTTTGAAACAATGTTTTTATTTCAACAGAGATCTTCCGCAATATGGACACAAGCAGTGGCAGTCATATTTTGGCCGGACTTTTGATGTGTACACAAAGCTCTGGAAGTTCCAACAACAAAATAGGTATGTGAACAAAATATACAATTCCTTTGACAAGTACAGTATGTGGTCATCAGTGGTTGCCATGGTATCACTTGGATGGCTTATGTAATTTGGGCTATCTGCATTTTCCAATTACGTTTACGTTTAATTAGATTTGAATTATAGCCGGTACATTGCCCTGTGCGATCACTGGTATTTGTTTGCAGTCTTATTATCTCATCTATAGGCATGTTTGTGTACTATTCGTATGTTTGTCACTGAGGCAGATGAGTTAGAGATTTACCAATCTTGTAGAGGGAGAGTCTCATTTGCAAAATTTCATTAGGCCGGTTATTAACTTCTTAAATTCTTATCACTCATCATGTATGTTTCATACGTTGGGGTTCCTTACCCTCGAGAGGTTTGCTGTATGATCTTAAGTGAGTTGATGCGGGGATTATGTGGTATTAATGAAGCATATGAAGGAGGCTGGGTTGTGCTAACATATTTACGTATCACCACCGTCCTCCGGGGAAATTACCCCTCTTCTTGCTAACTGAGTTAGATTATCCTGCTTGTATCAAATTCTGATTTTACCACTGTGTTTGGTTTAGACCATTCGCACTCTCCGGGTTTGTCAGGCATTAAATGAACCTTGTTATAATGTGGTGAACCATCTGGCCTGTCTGTGGAATGAATCGTGTTCATTCACATATTGTCGACTCTGTAAAAGTTAAAGGTACACTTTTAGTACTTATCACGATTGGTTGATAAAAACAGCCTTAGGCCATGGCCTTGGTGCCCCTTCAAAAGTTTCATATTGACTTTAAGATTTTCCAATGGAAGTACCATCTGGAAAGTGAAAATGCTCTTTCAAAGATGAAATTCCACGCCTGTTGGCTGTGTTTGAATTAGAGCTAAAACTATGGCTTCGGCTTGACTTCAACACCATCATGCGTTGATGGTATTTGATGTCCTTAACAACACCCTTAGCAACAGCCGTAGTTGTAGAAGAAGTTGCCAACTCAGATTTGGCCTTACAATTATCAATCTGAAAGCTCGCTTCTTATAAACTTGTAAAAAGAAATGGCTGTTGCAAATTGCTTTCTAACATAAAATAACCTAGGTGTAATGTACAATGTAAAAATGCAAAAAGTGCTAATGACCTTTCTCGAGAGACTTTTTTAAAGGTTAAATCTTAATGGCCCCTTGCACTGATATTACACATGCAGACTCACTGTCCTGAACACCAAATTTCAGAGTCAAATTACTACAGAGAGTGCACACATGCATTTCCGTAGGTAGGATGTGCAACGCACATTCACACCAAGAACCTGGCTTCCAAAAAGGCACACCTAATATTTGTCATGGTGATGGCGTCAGGTGAATCAAGTCCATATTGTGATTTAAAGGAACACGTTGCCTTGGATCGGTCGAGTTGGTTTTTGAAAAGCGTTTGTTATAAAATGCATATGTGTAGAAAGATGCTGTAAAAGTAGAATACAATGATCCGCACAAACATGCCTCGAAATTGCGTGGTTTTCCTTTTACCTCGTCGACTAACACAACGGCCATTTATGGGAGTCAAATTTTTGACTCCCATAAATGGCCGATCGTGTTGGTTCGCACAGTAAAAGGAAAACCACGCAATTTCGAGGCAAACTTGTGTGGATCATTGTATTCTACTTTTAACACATCTTTCCAACCATATACATTTAATAACAAACGGTTACAAACGCTTTTTTATAGACCAACTCGTCCGATCCAAGGCAACGTGTTCCTTTAAGAAAAGTACTAAAAGTCATTTTCTATCAGGTTTGATACATTGTGCAGATAACGTGTACTGAAACCCTCGGTGTGTTATTTGAGGGTGTTCAGGCTGGCTTAGTGGTTTCTTACCATTTCTTTCAACTCTGTGAACCCTGGTTCGAATCCTACCTCAGACAGATCGGTGCAGCCGTAGCCACCAATTCGGATATGGCCTAAATAAACTAACGGAACCAAACGTAAACTTTTATTCAATACTTTTGTTGCACACATTACAATATAAATTTGAAGAAATTTGCTTAAAAAGTTGGTTTTATGCAGGTGTGTTTAAATCAAGGACTACATGTAGACGACATGGTTACTCTAATGAATTATTCCCAAAGCCACTAAGGTATTCAGACCTGGAGGTAAACAAAGGCCAAGGAGCCCATGACCTCTGTTGCCCTGGTCCAGGTCTCTATTTGTTTTCTTCTGTACATCAAAATTGCCAACCCTGTTGTAGTGCTTTTTTAAAATGAAGATTTGTTTCTTTCTAAATCGATTAAAAAAAGGGAATCCTGAATAAAACATCTGGAAAATTTTGAGAATGACAATTCCAAACTACGGAAAAAGAAATTGCATCCAGGGCTCCCTTGGAGTGTTTCCCAAAGACTTAAGATTTTCAAATGAGAGTGCCCTTTGCAAAATTAAAATGGCCTTGAAGAAGACAGAGGCATTTACTTATTCCCTGTAGCTTTGGATCATAAAGGGTCAACAAACCTACCACTCATAATATGACTAATACAAGTCTAGAATCCTCTCAGTCGTTCAGCAGATTTGAAAATAAATCAAACACAACTTATTCACACAATATGTTAATTTATTTATATGCAGACTTGTAATTCTTTATAATTATACAAACAAAACAATCAGTGTTTGAACAATTATGGAAATCTTCCAACTATTGTGCATTAATGGAAGTAAAGATAAAGGAATACATAATTTAAACATTTAAGCATTAAATCCTCTTTAGTCCTTTAATGAAAATTAATAACTCAGTCCACTAATGGCTAAGTGAAGATGGATTTGATATCCTGCGTACTTTTGTTAGCACGAGGCGATAAGAACGGAGAAGATACCTTGGCTTTCTTCATCAAGGGTGGCATACATTCACCTGAACCTCTTCTTCGTTTTTTATTCAAATCACATTACAGCTAGAGGGGTACGAATCAACCCCCGCCCATCCACACTTTCTCATTATTTCACGAAAATTGACGCTCGTTGTTTTTCCTTTTTGCGAGAAGCGCCTTCCGGGGAGAGAGCAGCTCGAATTCGGACCCCAAGGGTGTAAGTGGCAACACCAAATGCACGCTCTGGGCTCCTGCAGTAGCGCTAATGAATGTCTGAGCTACTCTGTGTACGAGCCTAATCTATGCAATTATTTGGATACATGATGTCTAAGTGCATTTTGCAGCTCAGGCTGATCTCGGTTGTGTTTCGTCAGGTGTGGTCTGTGTTCAAAGTGTGATGGCCGAAACTGTAGCCGGGCCAGGCCGGAGAGCGTTGCCGAGTGGACAAGGAATGCAAATGAAGACGGCTCATGCTAAAAACAAATCTCACTATGATCTGGATGTATTTTTGAGGTCCCTGGTTCTGGAATCCTATGATGAATACCTTATCAATTTGTAATTTTCTAATCGTGAGTGAACAAGGGCGGAATTTCTCTGTTTTTAATCGGGATTGGATTTCTCTGTTGTTAACTGGAAATCAGTAAAAAATATGAAGTAGGACAGGGATCAGGTTTCTCTATTTTTAACCCCCCCCCCCCCCCGAAAAAAAAAAAAAAAAAAAAAATGTATGTCATAAGCAGGTTTCGCACTTAAAAGCTTTCACGCTCGCAAGCTTGCATGCTTTGCACTCTCAAGCCATCACGCTTTGTGCTCCTATGCTTTCATACTTTGCACTCGTAGTTTTTTTGTTTTTCAACAGCCTATCACATCCCTGGTAGAAAGATATCACCCACTTGAAGAAAGAAAAATAAATGGAACTTAATAGCATTATTAGACCCAGCAGCTGCGCCCCCTGCTTGTTGTCATATTGTAAGATACCTTAAAGGCACTGGACACCTTTGGTAATTGTCAAAGACCAGTATTCTCACTTCAGTGTAACCCGGCATAAAAATGCATAAAACAAAAAACCAGTGGAAATCACTTCTTTCTCAAAACCTACATTACATCAGAGGGATCCGTTTCCCACAATGTTTTTAGTCCTATCAACAGCTCTCCATTCCTCGTTACTATTCCTCGTTGTTTTTTGCTGACAATTATTTTGAGTAATTACCAATAGTGTCCAGTGCCAATTTAAAAATGTGATTAGAAAATAAGGATGTATGACACGATGAAACATATTGTGCTCATCTTCTTTATGCTGTCCTCTTTTGATACTTAATCCCTCAAAAGAAAAGGCGACAGGATCATCATCCCAGAGTTGTGGATGCAGATTCTACCTGACCAGGTTTTTCATGGCCAGGAAGTTTTGCCGCCAGCTTCAAATTGAAATTGAAGTCAAAGTCTCTATGATACCGGAGAGATTTAAAATAAATTGGAAAGAATGAGAGAGAGTGACAAAAGGCATAAATCCACGTAAGAAGTATTACAGTTAACTTTACCACGGATGGATTTCCCTTCCATTAAAATGTATAGTGTAATCGGTTCCATTGCAGAGATGGAGCAAATCCTGTCTTTTTATGCATTAAAGTTCAAGGACTTTTTTTAAACTAAGAGACGGTTATTTCCTCTTTGGTGGGCAGCCTAGGGATGCAGAAAAATGGGTTAGAGCTAAGAACATCAAGTATTAAACACCTTGAAGAACTCTGTATGTTCAGTGGACATTGGGAATCACCGTACATGTAGTAGGTTTACATGGCAAAGTTAACAGACTGTGCAAGTCGTGTGCATTAACATATCAAAAACGAAAAAACAACTCAAATGAAGATTATGTTTTTCTATTTATTTGAAATTCTTGAAAATAAAATGTCTGTAAGCAATTTGTCATACAATTTCATATTTGTGTACTCCACAGATACTCCATGTAAACGATTTGATGGCTGTGCACTTCTGTTTTCTTGTTGTTACAAAACAACTATAAAGCTCAAACAATATATTTTTAGATCTGCCGAAAATGATATTCATACAAGACATCATTAACTGTTGCCATAGGGGGCTCTTTGTGGAAAGTAATCAGCTTAGGAAATATTAGTCCTACTGTGGCAAACAAAAAATCCCTGCAAAGTCCAAAGCTTCGAACGCTGAACTGAACTCACTGACATTAAGTATCTTGGAAATCTTAGATGCTTTCACCAGTAAGGGGCAAAAACCAATCCAACACACCGCTTCATCAGGCTCTTTAAGTCGACCGGCCCCGCAGACAATTTCCAAGATTAAAACTACGCCATAATCCCATGGATTTTCTCTAAGTTCCACCTCACAGAAAGCAAATAGATATATAAGGGGAGGGGGGTAGGGTAGTTACAAAGAGTTCCTGTGGAAATTAAGAACGTGGTCACGATGGAGCAACATAATGCACCCATCATGATTCATAGTCTTCTCTTGCAATAAGAATGATAATGATGATAATGATGAAATCCCATCCCTCTGTACATGTATTGTGCATCTGAGCTGGATACTTGCAGAACTCAAGCAATTTCCTGGTCGGCCATAGTCCTTTTCTTGGATTGGGGGGGGGGGGAGGGCAGAGACTGCTGAAGATTTCCTGTAGAAATTAAGAGTGTGGGCATGTTGGAGCAACATAATGCGCCCATCAACATGCAGCGTCTTTCTCTTGTCGTTAGAATTATAATGATGATGATGAAATCCCATCCCTCTATTGTTGTGCATCTGAGTTGAATACGGTACTCGGAGAACTCATGCAATTTCCTGCTCGGCCACAGTCCTTTTTTTGGGGGGGGGGGGGGAGAGGGGAGGACAGAGACTGCTGAAGATTTCCTGTGGAAAATAAGAAATGGTCATGTTGGAGCAACATAATGCACCCATCAACATGCAACGTCTATCTCTTGCAATAAGAATAATGATCATGATGAAATCCCACCCCCTCTCTGTATGTGTATTGTTTATGCTGCATACTCTTGAGAACTCATGCAATTTCTTGGTCGGCCACATGCCAGAACTTGAGCTTCACGAAAATCAGCAACAACAAAAACAGATTGTCACAAACCCTTTACGTTTTTATTGCACTGAATGTAGATAATGAAGAATTCATTATAATGCCTTGGTATTGAGATGGCCATGCACCATAGAGGTCGTTCACACGCCGTACTAAAGTTGGTCTAAGTCCACTTAGACCGGTTCGGGTTCAACTTTTGTGCGTGTGAACGCAAATAAAGTTAGACCGGATCGGGTTTAAACCCCAAAACTTAAACCGTCCAGCGAGGCGGTCTAAGTCTAAACCGGTTCGGGTTTATCTTTTAACACTGCGTGTGGACAGAATGACATCCGGTTTTAACTCACAACGGACGACCCATTGTGTGGTTCAATGCACACGCCCGGGACCCGGAGTGCTTGTATACGGTTTCTGTTGCCTCTGATGCTGAAAAGCACCGAGTATTTATATTACTTTCTTGCCGCTTACCGAGTTGGCGAAACCCTCTCGATCGGTGTATGCAGTTTAACACAGGCCCACGCCCGAGATTTATTAAATTCTGAAACAAAATGTTATTTTCCAAGCTTTTTTTGTTGAGTGTCCTACAATAAATTGAAACTGTTTTCCATGCGTATACTACGAGCGCAGCGAAGAAGCATATTTTGTAATGCTTCTCACATGTACAGCGCTGCCGTCCCATAGTGATCACTCTCTGATATCCCATAGTTACCATCACCGATCCCGTGGATGTGCCTTTCTATTGCCGTCACCGTTACTAGCGTGCTGTACTTTCAATCTAGGAGAATGAACTGCAGTGGGCGCGAGGCTGTGTGTAGGGGAAATTCCCTACGCCAGCAATATCACCACGTTGTTGGGAAGTTGGGAAAATACTGCAAAGTACATGTATTTACGTAACTTGCACGTGTGTAGTTGTGTTTATGAACGAATCGGAATAAAAATCGCGGCACCAGCTTTTGAGAGATCGCAACTTCCAGTCGATTGAAGTACAAACTAAAAGTATTTATTAAATTGGAAACAGTGGTATAAAACAAAACACAAAAATGAAACGTGTTCTGTTTCATGGAATATGGACAATATTTTGGTGAGTTTTCTCGGCGGTTTGTATCAGTATTTTGTTTGTTTAAAAAAATAATTTCGAGTCGTGTTCATGTTTGTTTTAAGTGCCCATATCCTCCCAACGGTAAAACTGTTACCGCGTTCGATTGAGCCATTTGTATCCAATAATTATGCCCTGTCTGATCATCCAGGGCATGGGGATCTCGGCATACTCGGTGCGTGAATCTGATGAATAAAACCGGATGTTAGAGCAACGGGGTCGCGTCTACTTTGACCTCTTAAAACCGAAGATAAACCGGATCGGGTTTAACTCTGTGCTGTCTGAACGCAATGGGTTTTTATTTTTACGACCACCCCCCGCTGCTCGTAAAAGTTAGACCGGTTCGGGTCTAAGTTAGTACGCTGTCTGAACATACCCTTAGTGTGTTTTTATTTATTTACTTGTTTACATTATAAATTTGTTTACATGGCCTCTAAGCTTTTTGAAATCCATGACAGCCCATACTCCCTTCAAAGCTGTGTTGCCATCTCCCTTGTGGTGGACAAGTCACGCATACTAGCTGGTGAAAGAGCCTTTTCCACTGCTGCCTCTTGCCTATGGAACAGTCTTCCTATTAAAAATGCTGTTCCCTGCTTCAAAAAAGGTCACAAGACTCGCCTGTTCTTCAAACCAGGCCTCAAAATAACTCATGGCACCCATAGCAATCGCCACCATGGTGCCCTGTGCTTTTGCTGTGTTGCCCTGTGCAAGGTTCCAATACAAATTGACATTTTCCTCACCAGAGGAAAATTACTGTGCCCTTCAAGAGTGAAGTCCCAAGGCATGCCAAACTGTAGCTGTCACCAAACTACACTTTGGTCTTTCGTTTCTCCAGATAAGCGCCTTGCATCCTTCAGTAATTTTATTAGTACTGAAGCTGCAGAAACAAAACCCTTAATGATATAATCCCGAAGTAAGGTGGTTAAGAAGGTAATAAAAAGCAAATTTTTGATTACAGTTTCTCCAGACTTGTTCCTGCCGCTGTTGTATAGTATGACTATTGGAAACGGGTGTATTTTACATTAAGGTCACGTTTTCCAAGTGGTATTGAAGAGCCCTATGGTCTAGCCTTCCTGATTCTACACTTTACCCAAGACTTTCCAAGTGGTGGTTGACCCAGCATTCAGCCAGTCAGTTCGGATACTTGACTCCTGGTGTCCTATACCCAGTGGACTCTATACTAAAACTAAAAGGTGCTTCATCAACCCTCGACGCAGAGATTGCCTATTACTACTACACAGAGATTGCCTATTAACTTCTTAAAAGGAGCATTGAACTCTCAGAGAAGGATTTTTTTTTTACTGCAGTGATGGGACGAACATTCACTTTATAGTCCATTTGTTAATCACTTACGGAACCATCCAAACTTGTCAACACTGTTAAGTTCATATCATATGATGTTTTCCAGATACAAGCATCCAGTTCTAGACAATTTTCAAGAAGAAAGGGTATTGACATTTGAATGTTAACAACTTCACATATTTGTCTTCAGGATCATAAAACATTAAAGAAATTACTCATTTGCTACCAAAGTGTCCCTGCACTGCAGTTGGTTGCCACCAAGTTTCCTTTGAAGTTGCATTTATGTGACAAGGCCATAAGAAACACTCCTTTCATCACTCCCAAAAGGAGTGCTAACTCAACAGCTTTTGTGAGTTTCATTAATATGAGTCTTTAAAAGTTCCCGTTTAATGAGTTTCATGTTACAGGGCTAGTAGCTTTTTGTTATCCCCAGATTTCATAAATGGAAACAATTAATGAAGTAAAAGTTTTATTTTGTTTTGTTGTTGTTCCCCACAGGCAGACCCTGGACACTCATTACGGCCTGAAGCGATGGCAAATCGGAGAGATAGCCTCCAAGATCGGACAGCTCTACTACCATTACTAGTAAGTTTACTGCATGTGCATGATAAGATGACAGAAAAGATTTTAAGTGGTGTTAAACTGCGTTCACATTGAGCTTAAAATGGTAACATTACCGCCGCAAATTGTTAACTTACTGCTATTAAGTCCAAGTGCGAACACCTGGTAACTTACCGGGCTGGTAAGTTACCGCCACGGTGCTATTAACTAACCAGGCCGATTCGAGTTACGGTAACTAAAAATGTTAACTTAACAGGGACAAGAAGTCCAAGGCGAACGTACCATCCCGTACCACGAATATGGTGACCTAGCCTGTGACTTCATTTGCCAACCTACTCTGCGTCCCTGGTAAGTTACCGGACACAATTAATCCAAGTGAACAGCTGTTAGCTTTAACTTACTAGCCTGGTAAGTTAACTTAACGGGCTGGTAAGGTACCAGACCCAAAGGTCCAATGCGAACACAGCTTTAAACTTGCTATATTATATCCAAAATGGCATTGGATTTCACACAGTCTCTCCCAGAAAAATCAGCCAGTGGGGCACCTGCATGAAAAAAAAGGATGAGACTGTCATTGTCTGTTACTCACTCGGTGAAGCTACCCTGTTTTTTACCGCGGGGCACCATGCAAGAATAACATCTTGGTTGCAACCCATCCCCATTACTCACACACATTTCCCGTTGAAAACTTGTTGATGTAACCAGTTTGCCCTCAGGGTATCCGATACATGTAATAACGGTATCCTCTTCTCATGGGGAACTGACTCCAAGAAGAGAAAAGGAAGACGACGGTGGGAAAAAAAAATGAATCCAGTCGTCCATCCGTCCCGTCGGTGGGCTGGTTTTGATTTGATTTGCATGTAACGGGTTAATGGAGTTGCTCCAGAATGCAGAACCATAATGAATTAGATTAACAGTCGGGATTGTATACTCAGTCGGGTTTGAATAAATGAGCACAGTCACTTTAGTTTGTTTGGGAGTTATTGATACAGTGCATTCTTGTTGGTGAATTTAACCGACTGTGTTTTGGGGGTACCCTCGGTCAACGGCGTGGAAGGCTAGGTGACAAAAATGGAGCAGCAGTAGTTTTTTTACTCATTGCATTTATGGTTTTTGGGTTATAGAGTTACCACCTGACAAAAACCCTGCGAACTTTGTTCCGGTCATCCAATGTGAAAACAAAAATACAGAAGCACAACTACTGACATGCCTTCAAAGTAAAACTGTTGTGTTTAAACATGACATCTGGCGTCAAAATATTAAGCTGATTTCTTATTTTATTAGCTGCATCATACTTTACCTCTTAGTTGTTTGCATTTTCCCAATAGTACAAAACAGTACTGTTGTTGCCTCGAAGGTTACCAATTAGTTAACGTAAACTTGTTTAATAACTAATGATATTTATGAGCATAATGTAGGTGGAAAATTTTATTGCTGGTCTGCCGACATACTAGACGATTCTTGGTTTTGTGTACTCAATGCATACTTTTTAAATGGTACCATGCAATTTACGTTATGCGCGAATGTTTTGAGTGTTCAATCAGCTGTGTCAATGCCAATTCATTGTAATTGTGATGACTGCCATAATGTCTATGTGTTGGTAGTAAGTTTGTCTGTAGCAATTTATAGCAGACTTGCAGCCCATAATTTCTACAGGGATAGTAGCACGCACGTGTTCAGAATTGTCAATACAGGGTGTATAAACATTCTGGGTTGTGTTTTTCTCGAAATTGTGGGTGTGTGGGTCAAACGAAATAACTGAATATCGAAAACCAGTTAACAATTAAAATAAGTAACAAGTAAATATATTTTTTTTAAAGTGCATAATTTAAGGGGAAAAATACCTGGTGGTTTTCCAGATCATCTGTCACTGTCTGTTGTGTCAGTGCTGTCTATTGCCGCTGACCTAAATGTAGGCGTCACATCCATCTATGTAAAAGATAACTCCTAAACATACAGCCATAAGCAGGCAAATAACTACTTTTTAACAGCACTAAATAATTCAGATAACTAAAAAAATTTGAAAAACACTCCCAGGATCAGTTTCCAGTTCTATGCAATCTGACACGTAAACTAGCTGGGATATTAACATGACCAACCAGCAGGGAAATATTATTGCACGATATCCAAAGTACCCCTGTATGATATCGTATGAACATGACCAACACTTAGCGATTCCTACCTACTTTGCAATCACAGTAGACAGAGAGAGAGCTAATTTAAGTTATCAGTACCGGTGGGTATCAGTGGCTATTCATTCATAAAAACTAACAAACGCTTGATGTAAAATGACTAGATGCTTTCAATGAGGCACAGAATTGAAGGTCTGAGAATTGAAAGGAGGGATTTTTATGTCAGAGGTAATATTTTGTCCTTGTCTCTTCTAATCTATGAGTCAGTAGATATTTTTAGTTAATCATGTTTATCGGTTGTTGGACATGACGAGGTACGCTGAGTACAATTGGACTGATTAGGCTGATGTACAACCTATTGAAAGCTTTCTTCTACAGAAAGGAAGGTTCCCTTGAGTTATTTTATAGCTACTTTGTCTGAATTAAAGACGTCATTTGTCTTTGCGTGTGTAGCTCCTGAGTTTGTCCCTGAGTAAAACTGTTTCTCCTTTAGAGAAATCACGATTGTCATAGAGAAATCACGATTGTCATTTTATCAACTCATCTAACTTGACATTTTAGTGATAACAATCAAGGTTGTCCAAATTGGACATCCCGTGCTGTTTTGAGGGTTTGTTTTCTTCTAGAGTTGTGCAAGCCCTTTTTTTTCTCCAGCCAGCTTGCATCCACGTGCGAACGAAGTTCTAGGCTTGAAGGGTTGAAATAATAATTACTAAACAATTCTTGCAAGGATTTGGTGTTATTGTTTGGCTGGTCATTCTAAGGATATCAAGGTTGCTGATCGGATTCCATGCGCCATATTGGAATACACAATATGAACAGCCTACCTGCATACCGTATGCTTCGTAACGATGAAATCCACACAAAACTGATAGCAACACGGGAAAATAGGAGCTGATGTACTTGAAAGAGATCACAAGGTTCAATGAACGCTGGCTCAAGTCCATGGTAAACAGACCACTTAAGAGCATGAAATTAATACTCACCCACTTATACCTATACATAAATCAAGGGATTAGTGGAATTTTGGATGGAGTTAATGGATGCCATTATTTCAAAGGAGATGTTTACCCCTGTGAATTATCTTTCGATTCCTTATTAAGGCACTGCCATCGATTTCACCAACTCTTCCTAACTTAGGATTAATCCTAGGACTTAGGACGTGTTCAGTTCCGTATCAGAAGACATTACGAAGCATTGAACCCATCCTATGTGTTAGGCAGGTTACTCGTCCTAACTCGAGATAGGATTAATCCTAGCGTTTCATGAAATCGACTGCAGGATTCGAGCCCACATCCTATAAATTACAGAACTTCAGTCCACACCCATAGACTGATCGGCCATGACATCGCATGTCAAGTAAAACATTTTTTTTTAAATAAGAAGAAATTTCTAGCGGTTGCTTTTCTAGTGGCCATGGAGGAGTGAGATGTCCGTCCTCCATGGTGGTACAGTGATGCTCTATGCACTTAACTGCACCATCCTTTATTCAAGGCACTTTACATGCATGGTCTCACGTCTATATGCGTATGCTGATCAGTAGTCCGTCATAACATGCAACTGGTTTGATATGGCAAAAAAAAAATGTGTGTAGCGGTCTCCCTTTTTGAAAAAAGGAAGGAGGAGGGCCTTTTTTTTTTCTTCTCCGTCAAACATCGTCTTCTCCAAAATGGCCGACTGACACATTTTAAAGACAACTGGCTGGGCTATTTTTCAAAAGATTTGTTTTCTCACATGAGATTGTTTTTAAAAAGAAAGGCACAAAGGAGGTGGCCTCTAAATAAAAAGGAAGGGGGTGGAGACGCTTATTTTGTTGTCCTTTAAAGGGTTCCAGGTGAATTAAATATCTAATTTTGATGAGAGTGTTGGTGCAGACTTGAATCATTGTAATCTACAGTAACATGATGTCTACGGCTGAACTGCCCCGAAACATCAGTGTAGAGTTTCCAACAAGTTGAATATGACCTTTTCCATTCAAATCAGTCTCGCCAAGAAAAAAACATGGTGCGTTGATTTCAATTCACGCGATCCCCCCGTCGGCGTAATATGTGCACATGTCATTAATCCAGATATTGATACAGACTTTTGGATAGAAAATAACGCTGATGCTAGAAGTTAATGAGAATGATCTGTCACGCACGGGAGAATTCCTCCTGAATTTGTTATTGATGAGATAAGTTTGAGATGTGTAATGTTATCCAGTAGGATAAATCTCCTTGATGCATGGTCATGATCACCTTTCTGGAGTTTGTTTTTTATTCTCTCAGTTGTTCTGTTGTCATGTTTACATTGATTGCAATGCATTATGAGGAATTAATCTTCATTTCCTTTAGTCCTTTCAATCAAAATAGCACACCATTGAGTCAGTGGTTTTTGTTTTTAAAACCCTGCTGCGAGGCAGCTCTTGCTGACATAAGTTGTTATTTCCATTTGTTTAACCGTATCATACACGCCAGTAAGCTCATATATCCTATGATATCATGTTGGACCATGTCACACATTCTGTAAGGAGGTGTCAATCAACAGGGTTCAGTTAGTTGGAATGAGAAGTTTCTGATAAGAAATGGTTTTGAGCTTTTTTGAATGATGAAATTGGTGATTCGGGCAAAATTACACATAAATATACACCAGCTTTGGAGCCGGAAGTAGTGAAACTTTAAGACCTGAAGCATACGCACATGTGTGATGTAATTACGTACCAACTGACATCTCATCTATAGAGGGTGTTCTTCACTTCGGCTAGAGCTACAATGTACATGTACAGTATGGCTAGATTGCACACGTCTACCTATTCAGACGCGCTGATCTAGCTGTAGCCAGAGCCAAAGTTGCCGTTTCGGACAGGGCCTAATAGTACAAACATACATCAATACATTTTGAAATGTCTTTCAATCATGAAATTTAATATATGTAAGCTATTTTATCTTATAAGCAAGCGTATTTTTGTTGCTATCAAGAGAGTTTTATTCTGATCCTTTGCCAGTTCAGTCACAACATACTTCCCAAAATTGTGTATGAAATTGAATGATGAGTAAATTTCAACCTGTCTTGCTCTGATTTATTTATCACCAAAATGTCAATTTTGTTGTACTTGTCAGGGCACCCGCAGCCCCAAATGCTTAATTTCCCCATGGATTACAACCAGCGCATCCCATACTTCCCATTGTAACGCCATTGTAGTAAGGTATCCAAGACCAAGAAGCAATTTTTTCCCTGTAGTATAGAATTGCCATCCTCAACAAATTTCCAGATCTTTTGTTTAAGGATTTCCTGTTTTGAATCGATTTTAGAAGAAACAAATTTCCCCTATTGAAAAGCACAGCAACACAGTGGCGTTTTCAATGTACAGATGTACGGAAAAAAAATAGTGTCCAGGAAAACCAAAGTGGCGTGCTCTGATCAGAACGTACAGTGCTACCCGCTCCTTTGGCTGGCTTGATAATGAAACACTGGTCAGACTGACAGACTCATTATTAGTAACAATCTCTATGCTGCTTGAAGGGTTTGAGGGCTTTCGGATCGAGTTACAAGCCCCCTGTAGGATTTGTCACTGCCACATCTGAAGAGAAGTGTAATTTAGTTTTTTTTGGGGGGGGGGAGGGAAAAAGAAAAGAAAAACGGAAGCAAGCCTTTAGGTGAACTGGTTGCGTGGATAACATAACTCAAAATCAACATGAGCTTGACTTTTTAGCATAAGAAGAGGATGTAATACTTCAGGTTGAAGTTTTGATTGGAGTTTTAGATGGAAAGAAACAGATTCAGACATGAATTTTTTTCCTTTTGTTAAAGGGAGGTATTCGTTCCGTGATTTTTCTCAAAAGTAATGGCAATAAAATCTTTGGTTAGAAGCCATACATATATAGCAGCTTTCATGTATAAATCATTGTAAGAAACTTTTCACTTTGAACTAAATGTGGTTATGTAAAAAGACAAGTTTTTATGCCCCAAAATTTGAATCTGAGTTAGTAATGTTCGAAATTGTGTGTTCCTATCACTAGGGATTATTTCTCCTATGTGGACATATTCACTCCGGATTTTCGGCATTATCTCAGAAACATTTTCTTCATTATGTTGAATATAATTCTAAAGATGTCCCTGATTGTTTTACAAAATCTCCCTAAAGGCAAGATGTAAATGTCGACAGCTCTGGAGAAACAGAAACTGTCCAGTTATTTTAGCCGTCGTTAACCGAACACAAGGGTACTAAAGAGAAATCCTCATTGTGTTACAGCAAACCTCTGTTCTCTGTATGGTTAAGCTGTTTTGAAATATTCTCCAACATTGTCTGTGGTACACCCACATGTAACTTTCTGTGTCAGCCCACTCATATTACTGAGATGCTCTCACAACAATAATCAGATCATGGCATTTTTAATCTCTTTGCTTCAATCTACAAACCAGATCGCATCCTGTCTCTTTATACAAAATGGCAGTAATGTCAATGCTCTGTGGATTATAATTGTACACTAGAGCCCATCCATACTCATCAGTTAGTCACGATGATTTGTACTAGTATTTCCTTTGCGGACAATGTCTGCCAACTTACAACCGGTGCATTTTACCTTTCCTAGTTTCTTATTGATTTGTTCTTAAGTCTGATTGATCTAAATTGATGTTGCGACAGATCTTATGACAAAAATTCGACGAAATTCCTGCAATTGAACAAATTAAAACTAATTTCTCGCCATCAAGTCAGCTTTATTAAATCGTTGTGATGAAGCTGTTTGTTGCATTTTAAAATAATCTAGTGATTTATCCATGGAAATTTGTATACATTGTCATTATGGATTGAAAATATCTGTTGTATAAAGCCTGCAAAAAAAAAAAAAAACCCAGTGTACTTGCCATTTAAAAGAGAAGGGGATCACCACAGTGATTTTGCCATGGTTGGTTACAAATTTCACTTAACTGTTACATGTATGTAAATAAATGGGTCTTATATTTCAAATATATATCTTGGCATATCTTGGAGTCAAAATAAAGAGTTCTTTGAGTGTTGTGTATTACCCACATACAGTGCACTATACTGCAAGCTCTGATGTAATATCCAGAGTGCACTTGAGTAGGATTTGAACCATTGACCTCTCAGGTATAAGTGTCGATGCCCTAACCACTTGACCATCAAGATTGTCTTATGAGTCTTACATTGATCATGAATGCAAAAATCCAGGTACTTGTGTAACTGATGCATACATTTATATTATCATCATCATCCAGACCTGATACTTCACAGAGGCAACAAATGTGCTTGCCTCCATGCACCCTGGTCATTGCCTTGGTGCCCCAGTACATGCCCCAGTACATGCCCCAGTACATGCCCCATGTACAGTTTCCACAAAGGGTGTCCTTTGCCTGGGAGAAAATGCCTGGGTGCCCTTGCCCTTTAAAAAAACAAAAGCATACAGGCCCAATCATCAAAGACTTGCGTCCGTGGCCGCCTCATCCTCAAATTGTCAAGGGGCGCACTCCTGGAGTCGCCGACATCACCTGGGTGCTGGAGGGAAAATGTAATTTCTTATTACAATGTAATGGTGGGTGGATGAGCTGCTTATGAATTATTTCACCAATTAATCATTTAGATTGACGAATTACCAGCCCACTCCAATAAAAGATGCATTACCCAGTTTCCTGCTGAGATTAAATATTGATGTTATTTATCTGTAAGCGTAGGATTGATGGTTGTGTTGTTAAAGGCGAAGCATACCTTTGATTTTTAAACCGTTTGTTTGTTTTAATCTCATATAAATGTAGATGTAAATGTACACCATAAAATTTACATTAGAAAATTACATTCAAAAGTTGGTCACCTTTTGAGAGATCTTCAAAAATCTGGAGTGGTTATCCCACGCAGGAAGAATAATAATCCCCAATCTGAGAAGCGTTACCGCGTCTCAGATTTATATTTGGGCCATTAAAACTGATGTTAACGTAAACCTCTTTAAAGTGAAATGTTTCTCAAAATGCTTTACTATCGAAAGCCGCTGTAGGTTTCCGACCAAAAGTTTTTACTGTATTAATTTTAAGAGTGATAACCAAACATATACCTTCCCTTTAAATGAGTATATAAAGTAGAATGTAAACGACATGAATTAAACTCTCCTGCGATGTTATACTTGTACAGGTGTCAGAGGTGTGATAACACGTCAGATCTATAGTGACCCCCAAGGTCAATAATCAATGCTTCGGCGAAAAACAAAATCCGTAGTAAAGCAGTGTGGATGGAATGGGAAAGGAAAAAAAATAACACACCTTGAACTCCAAAAGGGTTGTGAGGTCTCAAATTAAAAATGTGTTGACTCTGACAGGGTTCTGCCCAGGATTTCTTTAGTGGTGGAAAAATGTTTCCTTGGAAGCCATTGCGAGATAGACCAGTTACATTTTAGATCAAATAAATAGACTCACAAATTTCAAAGAAGTGCTCTAAATGAATGGCTTTGGATACCGTTTTTACTGGTCAATACCCAGTTTAACATTTCATTTGCGTTGATTCTTCTAAAGTTCACAAGACCCAATGCGACAGAAACCAAAAACAAACTTCCAGTTCAATTCATCATGCGATAATTTCCCATTTAAAAGTAATGTCCTTCCCAGGAATGTTTATCCCTAGGTATGATTAGAAATCAGCGCTTCATATTCAGGGGGAGAAGATGCTGAATGAGCTGTGGAACTAATTCAGGAAATTTAAATTAAAGGCACTAGACACATTTGGTAATTTGTCAAAGACCAGTATTGCATAAAATAACAAACCTGTGAAGATTTTGGCTCAATTGGTTATCAAATTTGCAAAGAGATCAATGAAAAAAAAACCACCCTTGTTGCATTACTTTGTGTGCTTTCAGATACCTAATAAAAGGCTTCAGCCGTAGCTTACTATTTTAGTGAGAAATTAACTGTTTTCTCAAAAACCATGTTACTTGAGGGGGAGCCTTTTCTCACAATGTTTAATACTATCAACATCTTTCCATTACTCGTTACCAAGTAAGTTTTTACGCTAACAATTATTTAGAGTAATTACCAATAGTGTCCTGTGCCTTTAACTAAAGCTTACGTCACTCTATTTGCTTGATGTGAAAGTCATTAAGCCCGATGTGGCCAGTAATTTCCGGGCAGAAACAAATATTTAACGGTCAATTAGATTAATTTTTCATGAGAGATGAGTCCACAACAGGATTTATGTGACATGTAAGTCAATTTGCTCGACGTTTGTAATTGTATTTACTCGCCTTTGGTTTCACCGATGGTGCCGTCTTTATAAGAGCAGTGGGTTCACAGTGAACACATGATTTTTCTTTATTCTTAAGTCATTGTTTTTTAATTTGACAGTTATAATCAGCTTAGCTTATTTGCCCCTGCATCATGCACATGTGACGTCACCATTTGCAAGAAAATTCTTAAATTTGACTTTTTAAAGTGTGCAGATTACTCTGATACACGAGTGCGTGTATACTGAGCCCAATTTCATAGAGCTGCTTTTAAAAGCAAAAACAAAAGCTGCCTACCAGAATGTGGTTTCCAACTAAAACAAAATGTTGTTTGTACAAAAAGTAACTGGTATCCTACTTACATATAGTTGTGCTTAGCAGACAAATGTAAAGCAATACTTTCTGCTTAAGCAGTTCTTTGAAAATGGGCCCTTGTATTGACCAGTCCGGGTTCTGTGTGTTACTGCGCAGGGAGCATTCTAGACAATGCGCACTTGGCTTCAAGCGAACCC
Organism: Asterias amurensis; assembly: GCF_032118995.1. Classification (NCBI taxonomy): domain Eukaryota; kingdom Metazoa; phylum Echinodermata; class Asteroidea; order Forcipulatida; family Asteriidae; genus Asterias; species Asterias amurensis. The sequence continues at coordinate 4,089,446 of NC_092662.1, read as the reverse complement.
TTATACCTACTGGCAAATTGACCCCCAACCCCCCAAAATATTTGGTAGACTGTTTGCAGACAGTACGCCATGTGTGACGTCAGTACATTTGGAATAATAGTACAGTTTACACATGTGAAACTATTTATTTTTTTGAAAAACATGTACACGGTTTTGTAAATTGAACGGATATTGGCGAGCCTAGTATCTATTACTCAGTGCAGGAAGTGATGGATCATTCTCGTCTCTTAAGTGTTGTCTTTATAAAGGTCGATTCGCACTCGTGGAAGGAGCTGTCAGAAACGGAGATCCGAGTGATAGTTCTTCAAAAAGTATCGCCTTCCTACTACTTGTGTCCTGCCATAAATGTGTGATTTCATCAACTGCTGTCAGTGTTCTGTATTCACCTGACTTTCAAATCAGCCTTAGGACTTCAGCTGAATGATGGTATTCAATATTAATAATGGCTTAACTGAAAATCTAGTCAAAAAGTTTTGAAATAAGTATAAATGTAACCTATTTATAGCATACTCATCCCAAACATTGTCATAAAAAAAAAATTTGGTGGGGGGTGGGGGGTGGGGGAGTTATTAAAACCTAGGAAACCGAGTGATAGCATAAGAACATCAGGGTCCAATTTCATGGCTCTGCTTATCGCTGAATTCTGCGCTTACTATCACCATTCTCTTCTTGCCCGGCAAGCTCCAAATTCCTGCACTAGCCTTATAAGCATAGAATGTTTAGTAACGGTAATTACGCATGCGCACAAACGAAAATTCCATGCTAACCCATGATATACGCTTGACATAAGCGTAGAATTCCCTGCTTCCACAAGCGCCTACTCTAAGCGGAGCCAGGAAATTTGGCCCCTGCATGGAGCCTTCAGTCTCCCAGGATACTAGTGGTTGATATTGCCATCCCTTTCACCCCAATCCATCCCACTTATATAACACCAGAGTCCTATACGTGTCCAGTGCCTGATGAGAATGTGTGCACTCATACGTACATTATTACAAACATGCTCATAAGCTTCAAATCCCTACGGAGTTTAAGATCATACCAGATTTCTTTAGATTGACGATATAACCACGTACATTAGAAAAAGTTTAACGCATTTTGAGGTGTAGTTAGTAGGAATATACTCCTGCTAAGAAGTTGGACCTGGAGAACAATGTTGCGGGGGAAACCATTAAATGTTTGCTTGGTTTTTGAAAAAGCAATTTCAAATTTCTACTGGAGCATTTTATAGGCACCAAGGCAATGACCATGGGGCACGGATGCAATTGCCTTTGTTGCCTCCGTGAAGTACCAGGCCTGCAGGTGTGTTTTGGCAATTCTGGCCAAAACAAGTTTCTGTCGTGATGAGGTTCACTGACCGACCAAAATGTTTTCAGAGGGCTTTGTTAAAAAGAGCCTGGTAAATAGTTAATGACAGAGGTGTACATCTCATGAAGAAAAATTTTCTCAAAATATAAAGCTTTCATTTTATTTTTGAGTTCTAGGACTAAGTCTCTGTAAATTTATTAACGTTATTGGATTGGTATGCTTCAAGGTTTTTCATTGTTTAAAGAATTCCTGTGACATTTTCATTTTGTTTTAAATATTTGGCCCTCTGATGAAACCAAGGCCGACCTAGCATTTTGGTTATGGCGTGGTTGGATAAACTCCAAGTACATCACTGCGCTTGAACTGAACATGCGACAAATGCTTAACGCTTTGTATTGGTGTTACTTTTCAAACTGCTCACTGCACTTTTTGCTAAAAGGTTTCTGTGGTTTGGTATCTAATCAAATTTTCATGTTGTTTGATGTACTTTTGGTGAAAAGGAAACATTTCTTAGTCTTAGGTTTTGATACTTAAGTTCTGCATTGCTCATTGCACTTTTTGCATGAAGACATCCGGTGTTTGTAATATTCACTTGTCCTAAAACAATACATTTTTTTAAATCTTAGGTTTTGATACTAGTTCAGCCTTGTTCTCCATGTGGTCTGATGCACTTTTGGTGAAAACGTTTTGATACTTAGTTCAACATTGTTTACTGTACTTTTTGCTTGAATAAGACTTCTTTGGTTATTTGTATATTCACTTTGGTTGAAATCGATACATTTCTTGATCTTAGATAGGTTTTATTTTGATACTTAATGTCTGCAATGTTGACTGCACTTTTTGCATAAATTTTTCTGTGGTCATCAAATTCAATTGGTTTTCACATTTTGTATTAATCTTATGTTTTGATACTTGAAGTTCTGCATTGCTCACTGCCCTTTTTTTCCCCGATGTACTTTTGGTGAAAACGATATATTTCTTAATCTTAGGTTTTGTTACTAAGTTCTACATTGTTCACTGCACTTTTTGCTTACGAATATATGTCCATGGCTGTGATACTTAAGTGTGCTTTCAGGCTGCCCGTTGTACTTTTTTGCCCAATGCAGTAAAAGTATACTGTATCTGATAAGCTTAGGTTAATGATAGTCCCTTACACATTGTGTAATCTCCGTCAGTAGTCTTGACTGTGCACACATAGCCCATCTTCAGCTAATGAATAAAACCGCTGCTGAGCAAACATGCTACACTGGATCATGCTCATCTTCCTGACAGCCACAGGACTGTCGCTGGTCGCTTTAGGTCTAGGGTACGTGTGCCTTGGATTGGAGATAAATTAAAGCAGTTTGCTCGTTAGTGAACGGCAACTCAATACCCTTTCTAAGACTTGTGCATACGTGAACGTTTGGGCCTGCTAAAGTGAAGTTAATGAAAGCAACTGTGAAATTAGAAAGCAATGTATGTGGGAAAGCAAGATTTCCACACTGCTTGAATGTACACATGATAATAACATGGGTTGTAGCCAGTACAAAACTTAGGCCGTGTCCGAAACGACGACTTCGGCTACAGCTACGTCTAGATCAGCGCGTCTACCAGTGTTGAAGAATAGGCAGACGCACGCGATCTAGCCGTAGCTGTAGCCGAAGTCGCCGTTTCGGACACGGCCTTAGTTTAGCTTAGTGCCTTTAATGCAACAAAATCAAAATACAACTTCAAGTGCAAAAAGGGAAACCCAGAACAGCTATGCAGGCCCACTAAACGGGGACCCTTGATCACACATCAGAATAGAACTAAGGAATAAAGACAAAGCAAAAATGCAAAAAAAAGGGGGAAATAGGGAAATTGTAAAAGCTTTCCACAATCAGACACATATACTTAAATATGTTAACCTCTTACGAATGTACTTACTACATAGTAAGAAATTATTCACACATTTAACCTGGCAATTTATTTTGAAAGTACATCGTTTTGCTTGGCTTTGCTTTAATAGACTGGATAAAATTAGATTTAGTACTACTGTTGAATATTGGATGTTTATGTTTGTATGTATAATTGAAAATGTCAACCTCTTACAAATGTACTTACCACATAGTAAGAAAGTTATGCACACATTTAACCTTGCAATTGATTTTGAAAGTACATCGTTTTGCTTGGCCTTTCTTTAATAGACTGGATAAAATTAGATTTAGTACTACTGTCGAATATTGGATGTTTATGTATGTGTTTGAAAATGTCAACCTCTTACAAATGTACTTACTACATAGTAAGAAATTATGCACACATTGAACCTGGCAATTGATTTTGAAAGTACATCGTTTTGCTTGGCTTTGCTTTAATTGACTGGATAAAATTAGATTTAGTACTACTGTCGAATATTGGATGTTTATGTAATGTATAGTATTGCAGATAAAGATTAATCAATACTTTAATCACCATGCAAAAATCTATGGCTGTCTGTAAATTGTATTAGGTAAGGAATGTATGTTTTTTGTTATCACAGCACATGTAAACGATGTAAACGTTTACAGGGGTATACAATACTTGCAGGTGTACAATTTATTTGATTGTTCAAAGAATTTTTATTAACTACGACTTTCAATCTGAAAGCTACACTGTACATGGTTCCTTTTATACCAGTCTCACTACCAAGGGCAGCGCGCCGTATTAATACCTCTCGTCATTAACCTTCTGGAAGGGATGTACTGAAAAACAACGCTGATTGGCTCCCAAGGGTGACTACTTTGCGTGCACGCTTGTTAGAAACTTTTGAGAGCTTGAAAGGCGCTTGAAGGACACTGAGTACATGCTTGTCAAAATGCAAGTAGTTTTTCGTAATTCTGGTTCAAATGAATCATGTTTTTACTATGCGGGAATCACGGAACACTCAGACTTATCTCCCACTACATTGATATGCAATGGTCGCAGTCTGTCCATTCTTGTATGGCACATTTTTGTAGCAAGATGACACACCTCTGGAATAAGAGATTACACGATCCTGGTAAAAGGGAGATTATGAGCAAAAATTCCAGTGCCTTTTGTCTCTATTATAAGGGGGAAACTATGGGTAGCATGGTAGGTGAATGCCTGCGCTTGCTACACAATTGAATGACTGACTAACTGACTGCCAAAACTTCAGTGCGTTTATAACAAACTTCAGTGGTCAATTTAGAAGAATTTGGCGAATGAGCACAGAATTATTAGCTAAGCACAGCAAAAAGTATGCACAAGTATGTGTATCAGAACATCCCTGTTAGTGTGTTTCGTTTATGGTATTTTTAGAGTTCGTACTATACATGGAAATTTCAAGTCTGTATACACCTGCTGTCGATTTCACAAAATTCTTCCTAACTTAGAATTAACCTTTAGGACGAGTTAAGTTTCATAACTATAGCAACATAGACAATAGGACGCACTAAACCCGTCCTAAGTTAGAGAGAGTTACTCGTCCTAACCAGAGATAGGATTAATCCTCGGGCATTTCGTGAAATTGGCTGCTGTATACTTATAACCTCAATAAAATCATGTAAAGGCTTCTCTTTTCCAAGTGCCTGTAGAAATCCCCCCTTTGCAAATTACTGGCTCTCCCTGTCGTTATTACCCTCGTGGGGGTCAGTAGTTCTTGTCATTACGACGGAGACCACGCTATACGCTTTCACACTTCAACCTCGCAGAGTGTCTCCTGAAAATATGGAGTGACAGAAATCTTCAGAAGAAGCCTCCTCCTCGCTGGAAGGAAAAAAGAAGAAGTAAAACTAACGGTGACACATATAGAGGACGCATGGGCTGAGTCACTGATGGGGAGAGGAGAAAATGTGCTGGCCGCTGAATAAATGCATAGTACTTGTCACCTACGTAGTGGGGCTTGCAGTAGAGTGATGTTGGGTTTACTGTGGGATATGTACACGTATCTGTGTGTTTGGTTTCTACACTTACATGTACTGGAAGCGCAGGGCCCAATTTCACAGGGCTGTTTAGCGGAAAATTCTGCTTGAAAAATTTCTTTGCTAAGCAAAACTTGAGTGGGGCACCAGTCACAAAAATGTAAACTTAATGTCATTTTGGCTGGTTACCTATTTTTGTTGAGCATTATTTTAGTTGGTTCTTGAGTCAGAGCAATGAACACTTGATGCTAATAATGTATAATTTTGGCGAGTAACCTCACCAGTTCTGTTAAGTAATATTTGTCTATGTTAAGCATTTTTTTGTGCTTACAGGCTTTATGAAATAGGGCCCAGTTGGCAAATAAAATTTGCTTATAACCACTGAGCAGTGCTATGAAATTGGCCTGGGCCTTTTTTCCTAAATTAATTTAATATATTTAGAGGTTCCCGACTAGATTGCTCTTTCACATTGGTCATGAATGTATCAGAAAACCCTTTATCATATTTTATTTTCCGTTTTGTTTTTTTTGTTTTTTTTCTCACTCTTGTCCCGAACTGCATGGATGAAACTGAGACTGACACAAATAAGACCTGGCTCTGTTTTCTGTTCTGAACCGAAGAAGCAAATCATTGATTACTCACTGCTTGATAAAAATGGATCAGGAATGATAGGACATTCAAAAAATGAGGGCATTCTAAAAAGAAATAAAAAGGCAATGGCGTTCCATCTATAATCCCACACACTCTGACTTGCAAACTCTTTCATAAAATTCTCTTTTCTCTTGTGAATTGTACAGCAACTGCCCCCTTGTTTGATTGTCTTGTTTTAAACCTTATTAAAGGCACTGGACACTATTGGTAACGGTACATTTAACTACTAAATAATTGTTAGCTTAAAGACTTACTTGGTACTGAGCAAGTGAGAGTTGTTGATCGTATAAAACATTGTGAGAAACGGCTCCCTCTGGAGTAGCGTAGTTTTTGAGAAAAAGGTAAATTCTGAAGACTTCAGACTGAAGCCTTTTGTTAGGCATCTGAAGCACATGGAGTTGTACAACAACAGTGTTTTTCTTTCATTATTCTCCTGCAACTTCGACGACCAATTGAGTCCAAATTCTCACAGGTTTGTTATTTTATGCATATGTTGGGATAGACCAAGTGAGAAGACTGGTCTTTGACAATTACCAAAAGGTGTCCAGTGCCTTTAAGGGAAAACAGCAGTAACTTGATAAAAAAATCCTATAGGGAAGGAAGGGACATCCCAATGGAGGTCATATCTTTTTTTTCATCAACGAACATTAAACGCGTTATAGATTATGTCAACTACTTTGACTTCTCTCACGTGAAAGGCAACCACGGCTGACCCACTTTTTTTTATTTTAATTTTCCATACTCGAGGGGGGCACAATGTTTGTCGTTGGAATACAACACCAAATATTGAAGCCGCTGCATTTGGATTGATGGAAGTTTTTGTTTAAAGGTTGAGTTATAGATCGTGGGCAATGACTGACATATTATGAGCACTAGCTTTGATTGACTAACCTCACTTTCTGAAGGAGGTTGTCCCTAGTGTAGGCTATTTATACATACAGGGATGCACAAGGGATCCATCATATATATCGCTTTATCTGACAGCATTTTTTTTTGCCATGACCTCGACATGAAAAAACACGTGTGAAGGAAAAGAAAAACCACCAAGGTGTGTTTCATCACACCTCATACAATATCCATGACTGGTAATAAAATGCAAAGAACACATGGGACTCACACACAGGGGCTTACATGAAGGCCAAATAAAAACAAAAACATGGTTAACGTCCTCTCTGCTTCCTTTCAAGAGGCTGGCCTCCTTTTTTCTTTTTACTTACACATTTTTAATTTTTTTTATTTTTTCTGATAATTAAAAAACGGGGGAATGATATATTTAAACGATCTCAGCCAGAAGGAAAAATAAAATAAAAATGATTTTGAAAAATAGCCCTAATGTTTGTCTTAATAAATGTGTCGAGTGGCTAGTTTGACAAGAAAAGAAAAAAGACTGAAAAAAAAAGCCCATCCTCCTTCTTTTTTTCAAAAAGGGAGGACACTAAACATGTTTTTTTCTTTCGCCTTATTCCTGTAATTAGAACGCTGTCTTTCACACACAAACAATAATTCTGTTGGATATCAATTTAGTAATTAACAAGGTAGTGGAAACCGTCCATGGACAAAATTTAATATGGTCAAATAAGTGTTGCCTTGTCCTGTCAGGAATTGAAGGTTGGTATAGGGAAGCTAATTAATATTTAAAGGAAACTTTAATCTCCAAATCTCAAAAGTGATATTGGTATTTTTGTTATACAACATGTTCATTATAACAATAGTAACAGTTTGTAAAAAAAAAAATTACCAGTACCGGTATTATAAGTTATACATGCTTAAATATTTATGTCTCCTGAGATTATTTTTTTCTCCCGTGAGATTGTTTTACTCATTTCTCAAAAACTCACAGCACCTATAGCAAGTAATATTTTAAGGGAAGCTTTCTACCATCATTATAGATCTTCAAACCGTGTAAGTTTAATGTAAATCGGTGGACATTGTTATTTTGTGTCGCACAAAAAGTACCCAAACCCTTTAATGACTGAGACCCAGAACCAAATGTACATGAACCCATCGTGTGTTTTAAACAGTTGCACCTCATGCAGGTAATAATAAATAAATTCAATTGCTTAAATTCCTGCCTAATCTTGTCATTAACTTCTAATCAAATTAAAACCCACTATCAGGTGACTTTGATTAACGGGTTAAAACACAGTTATCTCTCATCAGTCCATTAGTACTAAAGTAAATCCATATGCAGCAGGCTAATTCACCGCCAAGTACCTGCTTGATGATGGGTATTAGCGCTAACTGAATAGAACACACACTAGTAATAATGAAACGGGTGATCGCAATCGTTTATGTACACACATAATCAAATTGGGCCAGTCTGTTGTATTGGTTTTATCAAGCCGTTTCGAAGGACACCAAAGCATCAGACGCTCTCATTGCTCAAATTTTATTAAGTGCATTAAAATCACCCCTGTGGAACTGCACCAGATAAATCAAGCATTATGTTGGGGAGTACCGTGCACACATGGGGATAATCAAACAAGACCTGGATCAAAGTAAGAAAAAAACAGAGACAAAGGAAGAAAATAAATAAAATCAGCTCACTGAAATCTTCTTTTAGGTGTTTCTCTGCTCCTCTACGGAGCTGAAAGCATTGGTGATAAGGATCTTTGTTTGCCAAGAAAACCCTTGATGCGTGCCACAGCCTCATAGCGAGTAAATTTACCGTCTGAAGTCTTTTCCCCTGGGTATTATAGCGTACACGTTCCTCCTCACCAAAAATATTAAAAAGTAGGAGGAGAAATTATTTTAAAGGAACATTCCAGAATTGGTTTTGCTAATGAAACAGTTGCTTTATGTAACCCACCATATATATGTACACTGACAAACCTGTAGAAGTTGGATTTCGATCGGGTCCATCTCGGGTCACAAGAAAAATGGCGAAGAAACGATTACACATTTTGCATATGACATCAATGCAAAAAAAAAAAAATGAATAAAACGTTCACTGAGTGATTAACTCCAATTGCCAATTTAGATTATTTATTTATCATCTAATATGACATTTCAGGCAGAAATATTTCAAGGGATGTTTTCTACTATCATCATCATTAGACCGTGTAAGTTGTAAATCTTTGATCTTCGCGATTTTGTTTCTTACCAATTCTGTTATGTCCCTTTAAATGAAGAGCAATGACCGTTGAAATTAAATTTTATCGGCATGAATAACTCTTGACCAGGCATGGTTTAAGGGGTTAACTCCCCTTGTTATGGTTGTTTGGGTTACAATAATGAACAGGGGATATCATTTATTAAATAGATGTGTAATAAGTCGCATTTATTATTCTATTGGATTTCCCAACTGGAAACAGCCCCAATAAACAGGACAGTGACCACTAGCATGGTGCAGTGCCTTCATATACACTTTTATTCAGGCATGCAACTTTTCCTTTTAAAACAGTTCCATAGAAAACTGAAAACACTGTTCTCTAAAGTTAAGTGTGATCTGCCATTTTATCCTTTTTTTGCGATTAGAAAGTTGCATTTCTTGTTATTGGATTTTTTTTAATGCAAAATTTTGATCATCATTTCAGTACCAATATCTAGTTTTATGTTTTTAAAAGCAGCTTGTGGTTGATATTGATATCTGAAACAAAAAGTCGCATCCCCTTAAGGTGATCCCCTGGCTGCCGCTTCCCAGGTTGTATCGTAATTTGGGTGTGATCCCTGGCTACACGGCAGTTAATGGTTGTATGGCTTCTGACTGGCACCCCCGAACAAAGATATTGACAACATAGGGACACCGCCAATATAGGGATAGATAGCTCAGTTGGTAGAGCGCCGGCACGTTAATCCGGAGGTCGTTGGTTCGAATCCCACTCTAGTCAATTCTTTGTTCAACCCCAAAAATCATTTCAAAATTTACCCAGTCAGTTTCCCTTGTGGTTTATATTGATAGTTTTATTTTAAGAACAATTTAATGGAAAATAATGATTTTATGATAAAAGACGGAGGCCTTCTTATATAGCGTTCAAATTATATTGTCGCTCAGTGACGCTCGTGGTGCTCCCACATTATAGTATACCCCTTCACGATTAAAAATGTATTGCACTCTGTTCTTTTACTCTTGGAACAACAACATTGATGGAATTACACCCTTTTCAGGCATGTGAAAGCACAACAAACGCGTGCAACAAGGGTGCGCTTTCATTTTTCTCTTGCAACTTTGATGACCAATTGAGCCCAAAGTTTCATAGACTTGTTATTTTATGCATATGTGTTGGGATACACCAACAGTGTGTAATGTTATAATAACATAGAGTTGTGGCTGTTTTTACGGTGCAATGCGAAGATGCAGCTTGACAAAGCATTCTTATGATGAATTCTGAATCCATTTCTTAACATCCCCTAAGTAGTACACAGCAATATGTCAAATGAGTCTGTGGATATTCCCAAATGAATGAGTTCTATTAGTACTCTAGGTTCTCAATCGTAATTACCTGCATCCATGTTGAGATCATGTCTCCGACTACCCCTACGAGGTCATTATGTTAAAGGAACACGTTGCCTTGGATCGGTCGAGTTGGTATTTGAAAAGTGTTTGTAACTGGAGAAAGGATGAGAAAAGATAGATTTGTGGTCAAAAGTCCCGAATCTTCACTAAAGAGTCTGTTCTCTGACTTAAACTATCTCCCACCTTGTTTTTGTAAAAGATTCATTAGTCTATCTAATTTTGAGTCCTTTTCAAACAACGAAAAAATGTAGGCATACTTGCAACATTATCGAGTACAATGTCAGTTTGCTCAGCTGTAAATTGTCTTACTAAAGTGATTTTTGTTGTAAGCTGAAAGTTGCCATGGTTTTGTTGCATATCATAATGTTATCTTTCAGTTTGGAAAGACATTAATTTTCTAGTTGAACTGCTTATCAAAAGTTTAAGTGTAGATTCGTAACAAATCTACAGTTGAGTGTAGATTTATGAAAATAATCTGCACTTTCATCAATAGTAGAGTGCATCACAGAAATAGTTTAATCATTGTGAAACATTGTCCTTCCAGATAGATAGATAGAGCAAAGCCTTCACGGAGGCGTATCCCAGTCTAGAGCACATGCTTAATACCAGATTGCTCATAGTAATCGGAAGTGGTCTTAGAAATCGGATGTCAGAGAGGCGTTTTCGTCGAAAAAGCAATCACTTTTTAAAAGTCGAATAACTGATAATATTTCTGCCTTTCTGTTTTTTTCTTCCAGCTTAAGAACAAGTGAAACCAATTATCTGAATGAGGCATTCTCCTTCTACTCAGCCATACGCTCCAGAGCGTACTATTCCAAAGTAAACCGAGAAAAAGGGTAAGTTTACATTATTCCTAAATAAATCAAGAAAAGGGGTAAGTGTGTATAGTCCCTAGGTACTCTCTGTGGGAAGCAGCTAAACTCTTTTCTCCATGATCAACCAATTTGAGTTTGTATAGGATTCGTAACTGCATCAATCCTGCTAAGTGAACCAATATGAGTTCGTGTAGGACCTCACTCTACCCAAATCAACCAAGAATGATGAGTTTATGTATAGGATGTATAGGATCCAAGATGATGTCATTGACCACCATCTTTTATGAACGTGCACCAGAAAGGCTATCATTGGCTGAGAGTTGTGCGCAGCGTGGCGTCTGTGAGCGTGTGTGTGTATGTGCCATATAAATCAAACCCATACATGTAGGTACCTATTATCATCAAGGAACGCTGCATGCTTTGTTGATGCACCTGTTAGACGCACATATGACCTAGCCTACATTAATACCACTTTCATAGCAAGATAATGGTTATTCCATACGGCCTAGAGGTGAGAAATATATTGTACAAGTAATCGATAAATTCTGAGAATTGATGATCAACATATTGATCCCTTTTAAAAGGTATTGTATCAGTATAAATAATGTTATTAGACTTGTGATAAAGTACCACAAAGAATTTCATTCAAAGCAAACAACAAACTATTTAAAGGAAAAATTATTTTGCTGAAAAAGGGTCTTAAAGTTACTTCCCAAATGTTCACGTTTTCTATTTCATGGTTTCTTTCACAAAATCAAATAAAAACTGCAAAGTACAGTTCACACAACACAGTAGCAGTAATTAGTATCAGTATGTATGCACAAAAATAAACCATCTAACACTAATTTTAAGCGTTAAAACATTACGGTTTTTATTCCCATCTAAAAACTAATTGGTTCTCGAAAGCTTGGGCTGTCCTTGTAACTAACTACGGGTGAAATTTAATTAAGCAAAGTGTTTGAGCTCACTGCAAATAGAACAAAGTAAACCTATCTTGTAATGAATTAAACTGAAGAATAAAAGACCCATGCAGGCAACTGTTATCATCAAATAAAGCGTATGGGTGATTGTTGACCGCTCTAATTTATACAGTGCTCAATTTCAATAGAGCTGCTGTAGAGCACAAAATGTAGCTAAGCAACACAAAGGCATACAAATGCAATGGAGAAGGTTTGCCAATTGTTTAAGTCTGGTTTTTGATTAACATCCATCACATCCAAAGTCTTAATATCTACTTCAACAACAAGCTCAGATATAAAGAGACATTGGCAATTTTATCTGTTGCCCCGGTCTCGGCTTTGGTTCCCCTTCCAAAGTTCCCCTCACTTTGACACTATCCAGTGGAAACGCCCTCTGCAGAATGAAAATGGCCTTGCCCTCTTAGAGATTTCATTTCCGGGCCTGATGAAACAACTGCATGAAGTTGGGTCTAGTTAGTGTAGTATATGCATGCCTGATGCCTTACGGAGGCAACAATTAGGCAGCTTTGACACTATCCAGTGGAAATTCCCTCTGCAGAATGAAAATGGCCTTGCCCTCTTAGAGATTTCATTTCCGGGCCTGAAGTTGGGTCTAGTTTATATCAGTGTAGTATAGTATGCAGGCCTGATACTTCACGGAGGCAACAAAGGCAGATGCCTCTATACCCCCTGTTCATTGCCTTGGTGCCCTTGACATTTCCAATAGAAGTTTACAATTTCCTCATATAGTGCTCTTTATCAAGGAGAAAACGCCTTGGTGCTCTTGCCCTTTCAAAATCGCAGCAGTAGGCCTGAGTATGTATACCTTCACTCATTCATCATTTTGAGGGTTGCCAGCCTTGGCTTTTCCTTTTTCCCAAGCAAGGTAATTATTCTATACGTGTATAGAACATTCCATTAGTAAATCAAATGTACTACCGCAGGAATTTTCTTAAGTGGGCACAATAGTACAGACTTATATTGGGTGCATTTTCCTCCGTTATAGCTCTGTGGAGAAAGTTCAAGGCCTAAAGATGAGAATCTTGTTTGATAAATGCATGTTTGCATCCATCTTGTGGAAATCTTGAAGCATATTGCTGTAAAAGGTTTTTCTTTTTGACATCCTGTGAAATAATCTTTTCCTGTTTGAGGAGAGCCATTTGTGAAAGGGATTTGTGGTTGTCTTCCTCGTGGGCTTTACTGTGATTAAAAAAACTTTAATTCCAACTGCATTTACATTAAACTAAGTAATACTGTCTGAAGATGGAAAAATAGCGATCATGCAAAATGCGATTGCTCAGAGCAAGGCTGTAAATTTACACTGTAGTGCATTTTGGCGACCCTCATTCTCAAAAAAACAAAACTACACTAACAAATTAATAAATACAAAAATTCACTTCAAGTTTTAATTTATTTCAATATTATGTTTTGTATCATACACCAATCAAAATTATATTCATAACAAGTTGCTGCAGGTATTTTTTTCTTACAAGAGTTTTGCATAATATAGAATTCTAAAAAAAGGATAAATTTGATGTAAAAAAAATATTGTTTTTCTCTTTTCCAACACGCGACTTATTAACATGTTGGACCATATATTAAGGATAGCTAGATGGTTAGACCAGACCCATGTATTGGGAATCTTCCTGCCCATCAAACCACACTTTGTTGTAAAGAACCCATCAAATAAAAGATCAGCTTTTCTTCAAATGATCTTCAAGATAGCCCCTGAATGCAAGTTTACTGCCCTCAAAAAAGAAAAGAAATAAGTGTTGCCACTTTGCAGTGCTGTTTTCTTGTGCTTAAGAATTATAATTTGATTTGCTGCTCTAAGAAAAAGAAGTCTGACAAACATGTTGGACATTTATTGATATAGCTAGTCCTATCATCAAATACACTTCTCTTCATAAAGTAGTGCCAAGGAGGAGCCTTCTTTGCATCTAAGCAGACGGGCAAAGCTCACAGCCGACAAATCAATGAACACATGAATAAACGTGGGTCAGAGATATATATGAGGCTGCCTAGCCTAACCGTTTTTTCTCCCGTTTGTTTTGTGTGTGACGAGAGTGTGTTGGTAAGGACGGAACCGGACACTGCGTTTGCATTACAGCGCCAATCTTGAAAAACCATCTGCTCCAGAAACCTAGATCCATCACAAGCCATTTATCGCGATGACGAGGGATTGTATTCGAGGGATTGTACGTGGCATAATCTTTGCTGGCGTACTCTTTCCCCATGATCGTACTGGATTTATGTTGCGACACACGGAGACACATACAGGTCGTGACTGCCCCGTTGTGTGGTCAATCAATGCCATTATCTCCAAACATTTTATGTTCACACTGTCACATGTACCCCCAAAATATGATGTTAAAATTATTTGTAAGGCTCTTTTCAAGTAAATTCATCATGGGGATTTTTCACGCACCGCTTTGTAAAATTACTGATAGACTGTTCAAACATTTTGACAGCTGATGAATGATAGGCTGCTGGATGCTTAACCTACATGGAATATTTATTGGTTTGTAAGTTGACATGTGCAATGAAAGTAATATAACATTTAACATGTATCAGTGCAATTCAACCCATCGGTTGTCACTCTGTATACCCTTTGAATGTTTTTTTTTTTTTAATGAAATAAACCAATAAATTTAATATAACAAATATTTACTCCATTTGATGTCTATGAGGTTGGAACGTGTGCACAATTACCCTTCCTGTAATGCCATCCATGTTTCTAAAATTTCCTCCCCTCCCTACTTTTTGTGCTCAAGCAGCTCATAAATTGGGCCCTGGTGTGTACAAGTACTGCATACTTTTGTATCTATCTTTCGATGCTGTTTGTCATTCTGGACAAAAATCTAATCTAGGATGGTTAGAAAAACAAAACCATGCTCTCTAGCTTCCAGACATCTAAAAGTAATTCATGAAAGAAAAAAACCCACCAGCAGTTCCTTTAAATTTTTTACCCTCATCAAGAATAACTCGGGGCAGATCGTATTGAAACAAACTGTGATTTTGCCCTCATTCTACCAACTAAATCGATAGTCAAAATGGATACCAACTTGTAAAGTGGACCTCTAGGCCTTGCATTTTCTGTTTATGGTATCTACTTTACGGCCACAGCATTCATCGTTTTTGAAAATCCACTTTGTCAAACTTCTTCAGTCAACGTCAAAAGGTGTTTCTCTCTTTTTTTTCTCTCGGTCCCCGTGCCATGAATCAAAGGCATAGTTACAAATGTAGATGACAACGTTCCTTGGAGCCCAACGGGTACATAATCAGAGATTTCCCGCACAATTTAAGGTGCCAAAGAGTGGGAATTTCCTCTCTGAGGCGCTGAGCTGTTGACAGTTCTCTTCAGATGAAAAGTTGTGGATCCATTACTTGTCAGAGAGGCAGCGCTTTTTACCTCCCGGCGTTTTGTCCAATCAGTAGCTCTCGGAACAGTTGAAGGTGTGTTTGAGCACAAGCATTCTCATTCATGTACAAGTACATGTATGTCGTGTTAAAGTTCTTTACAATTATTGACACATGAGACTGGCATCGTGTAAAGCCGTTAAATCAGAAAATATTTCTTAAATAAATTTGATTTGCTAAGCACAAGTTAGCATGGAGCCAAAAAGCAATGTACTTGACAGGGTGTTTTGGCTAACAACCCATTTCTGATATGAGCAAGTCATTCCTCCGCTTAGTGTTCTGTTTACCATTGGGCCAATTTCATAGATCTGCAAAAAATAATGCTTAATAATTTGCTGCTAAGCAAAAGTGGGCAGGATACCAGTTCAAACTGATGTGACTTACTATTTCTGCTGGTAACCTTAGTCTAGTAGGCACAATTTTGTTGCTACTTTTAGTGTTTTTTTAAGCAGCTGCATGAAATTGAGGCATGGTTTGCACTGTGTACGTGTAAAAATAGTCACCAGTGAGTGCACAATACAGTTTCCACATCTTCTACATGCACCACAGGCCTTCTCAGATGGATCACCAATAACGCGCTTAATAGAAGAAGTTATAATCTATTCACTCTAGTACGAAGGTACTGCACGAATGCGTGCCCTCATGTTCGAGCAAAACAATTTCCGATACAGAGCAATGACAATAACTGCAGGGGTCAATGTCATGTGGGAGTCAATTCAGCTCATTACTTGACTCACTCTGTCGGACACGAGTGTGATTGGCTTGAAAGACTGGCCTTAGCAATTATGATTATGTACGGGGTTAATGAAGAAATCTTCATTTCTTATGTCTTAGTCTCTGAGGACATGATGTTATGTACGGTTTAATCCCCCGTCCATTCAAACGAGAAGGGGCCCACCTTACTACTTCAAGTGACCATCTTTACTCATTCTTGTTTTGCCATTTTCACCACATTGCTCTGGAGACTTGCCATTTAAGGAAATGATAATCAAAATTGTACAATTTGGGGTCATTTAAGATGTTTCCTTTACACCTCTTTATATTAAGAAATCACATTTTTGAGTTTGTAGATGGACTTGGTGTGCATTTAGATGAGCCTTGATTTCTTGTCAGTTTGGAGGATGCGTAAATTTTGCTTAAATCATAAACTTGATTTGTTGTCGTCTCGCTCAGTTCATTGTAGCCAGGGGAAACACTGGTCCTGTGTTTTGCAATATTGAATCAATTAGGATATTTTATGCAAGAAAAAGCTTTCGTTCATTGATAAAGAGTAGACATTTACGTGTATCTAATGACTGTCAGTGATTTATTCAGTTTGTGGTATCACCAACATGACCAGGCGTACATTTCTTCTGCATGATTTCGGAATGAAAATGAACAATAGTGCATAAATGAGTATTGTGTATTGGGTACTGTTTTGTGTCCATGATGTAACATTTTTAATGGGATGTCTGTTCTGAAATCCTTTGCACGGTTGTCTTGTCTTGTCTTGTCTTTACTGCACAAACCGTCGCCACTGGGCTATATAAACGTGCGGACTCTCATGCATGCATATATTTTGTATTTTTGAGACCAACCACATTTTTTGAGACCAACCACATTTGTGTTTATGGGACTGCTTATATTTTATAAACATTTGAACAGTGTCTGAAGACTTGTTTTCACTTCTTTGGAAGGTGGATTCAAACTTCGTAGTGTCTTTTTGTGATGGAACCGCTCAGTATGTATACAGACTTTGACTATTATCCTTTTTTAGTGGTACAGGTGTATACAGACAAATTTACCCAAATGTAAAAGTGTCATAGTCTTGTGTCTGCCATATCTCAAAATGGCTTGTGAAATTGGGCAAAGTTGCCTATTAAACTGCCTCACCTACATGTAGCTCCAACATTCATGTAATGCTCATAATTCTTGCATTCTTGGCTTACACAGCCAATGCAGAAATCTGGCGCTTACCATGTAAGCGGAATATGGTGACCGTGTGTAGAACTTTGTTAGACAGAGCCATTAGACAGAGTGCACTGTTTGGTTTGGGGTATAAACAGACAAATTTACTCAAACCAAATAATAGTGTCGTAGTCTTGTGTTCGCCAAACGGCTTTAAATGGAATTGGACCAAGGTTGCTTTATAGACCACCTCACTTAGTAGCACCAACATTTACGTCGAGCGTAATGTGCCATGACGGCGCGGGTGCCAAGACACGAATTGCGCTTCTTGTTTCTTAATCCCCCCAATGTTCAATCATGTTATGGAGGTCAGATCATCCGGCCGAGAAATTGTCGCAGCGATGACACACCGAGTCTCTCCAACTGTGACAATTGCATGCCTGGCAGATAATATGGATAATGCTCATGTGTGGAAAGGTGTTCCTGCTCTCAACCCTTTTATCTCCCTGCTTGGGGTGGGGAGGGGGGGGGGGCCTTTTCACAGTTTTTAGCTAGCAGTTCGTGATTTGGGAATCATAGGGGTCTGCATCATACACATGAGACTTGGAGGACGGTCTGTTCTGAATCTGTCAGGGCCTTGTCACTCGAGGCAACTTCATGGCAACCAACGGCAGTTCCATTCCCAAGGTTTGCATGAAAAAAGGCTTAGTAAATATTTTGATGGGATTCAAAACCCACAACCCCTACATTCTAGAGCTTGGACCAATATCAAGGTTCTGATTGCACAGTCTTAGGGATAAAGGTGCCAGGGGGATTTTGGAGGAAGGAAACCTTGACTGATTGAATGACTTGATCGAGACTTGTGCACTGCTGTAAAGCAAGACACTGGGATAATTAAAGTCTGTCTGAGCATGGAGGTAGGAATAGTCAGTCTGAGAGATTACTCATGAAGCCACCAAAACAATCTTGAATGATTGTTGCTGTACCCGCTGCTACAAAACATAGGATTCGAACTGCCTCTATCTACCTAGTGAGTTGGTATGACACTGCTCTAGAATTGCAAAGGTTTTGGGTTCGAATCCCACAGAACTCGGGAAAGTAATGAGTAATTACTAAATTAATAATCTTGAATGAGTGCAGAGTCGGAGCATGTTCAAACAAGCTTCAATGAGAATAGTCATCATAGGAACCGTATAGACTGTATGATGGGTATGCCTCCACATCATATAATTGCAGGCTCATGAGTAATGAATAAAGCTGTGAAATTACACATTATGTGAAAAAAAGGTGAGTTTGGCCTTGACAATTAACATAATCACTGAACATAAGTTGTGCCACACACTGCTATTAAAAATGTGTATGATTGATATTGTTGAATGGAAAGATACCATATTGCCAAGGCCTATGGTCAATGACTGTAGGAGGAAAACCTGACGTGTACACGACAAGCTGTTGTATTGATTGTACGTCATTAAAGAAATGATTATAAATGAAATTAACGCTTAGCTGGTAATAAGCAAAGCTTTGTACCACATCACGCACAATGTAGCAATAAAAATGCTGCTTAAACTCATCTGACTAAAGAGGGTCTGCACAGTTGCGTTTGCCAGTGCATATAGGGTGCTGTATACTTGTTCAATGTATATAGACCAATCCGACGAAACAAAATGGGTTCTGCCTCATTGAACAAATTAACAACTGTGGTGTCTTTATTTATGCACTGAAGACACCGTAATTGGCGCGCGGTGCTCAACACTTGCCCGCCCGGTGCTTGCCTGAATTGGTGTATTGCCTACTTGGTTCTATGTATCTCTATGAAATTCAATCTAACCCCCTTTGTCCTTCCAGTAGATAATAAACACAGGTACAAGATTGGTGGTTAACAAGAATATATGGTAACAGTCTGGGCCCAGTTTCATGGGGATAGAGAATATTCATTTGGTTTTACCCGTATACAAGAATATATGGTTAACAGTCTGGGCCCAGTTTCATGGGGATAGAGAATATTCATTTGGTTTTACCCGTATACATGTACACCGATGTGTGTTAACTCTGTACGAAAATCACAGGCATATTACTCAGGATGGGATTCGAACCCACAACCTTTGCAACTCTGTGTCTTACCAACTAGACCAGCGAGAGAAAAGAGGTTATTAAGAAACAGTTGAGATTCAGCTTTTATGAGGTGATGAAAATCTAGGCTAAATACAGTGTGTCTGCCCGATCGGCAAAAGGAGTCTGGACAAGAGGATAGTAACACGATCCTGTCCATCAAATTTGACTTTAATGGAACAGCTGCTTCTCAAACTCATTTTGTTCCCCATTTTGAAATAACTGCAGACCTTTTCCTGTCATCTGCCAAACAAGATTTGTCTTCGATCTGCTGTGATGGGGTAAAAATTGTCCTGGATTCATCTGGCACATGATATATTAGTGGATTTTGAAGAGCCTGGGCTTGATTATGAGAGAGAGAGAGAGAGAGAGAGAGAGCGAGTTTATATCACTGGCGCAATCTCACTCGTTCAGTCCATTCATCAATAACCTCTCAGCAGTATACCCCGCGTTATTACACTACTACAGCGTCAATTTAAAGGAAGGGTTTCCCAAGACTTGCAAACTGGAAATTGTCTTGGGAACTTGCCAGTTCTATTTAGGATAATAAGCCATTAGTAAATTAGATTTTAATAGAAAGTCTAGAGTGGAATCCCCCCGGAGAACTCTCATTCAGAATAGAATTCGTAGAAGTTAAAGATGGTGTTGCTAGAACACTCAACTTGATTGGGGGCAAATTGTTTGCTTTTGTAACAACTATTACGCAGTGGCTGATTAACCGGCTACAGCTAATGCCTACTGCTAGATTACCCCCGTTATCATGTGTTGTAGTATAGGATGTTCTTAGTAACACTGTTAGCAGCAGTCATAGCCAGAGCTGTATCCTCCATTTTATTAACAGCGAAAGAAATTGTGAATACCTACCTACATGTATATTTGGTTTGTGGGAACACCATCTGGTATCAACTTGCCAGGTAGAGTTTGTTCTTTAGAGAACTGTCTTGCTTAAAATTCTACTACTACGGCGGAGTATATTTTTTGGAATTGGGGAGTATTCTCAATTTTGAAAAGAACTGTCCTACTTTTTAACTACTTACCTGGGCGAAAGGTAGCAAATTGGCCGGGGCTGCTACTTTTGCTTTAGTGGATCGAGTGACTTCTCGTTATTAACTTTACTAAAGCGGAGCGAGTTCTTAATTGGCCTTAATACCAACCTTATTTTGACTCCTGATGAATGTGTAATATTAAAAGGGCACCAGACTTTGCTGAGTTTCAGGTTGCTGTGGAAAAAAACTTGCCTGAACCACTTGGGGCCTCTGTTCCAAATCTAGGTTTATTCTACAGCCGCGACTTGGACTACATCATCAACTTGGGAGGAAATTGTTTAGCAAGGTACTTCATCATCAAACATAGCCTGGACTCGATGTCACTATGCAAATAGATTCTTGAGATGAGTTGCCAATATCACCATAGTGTTTTCTATTTTGATGTCACACTTTGCTTTGCAATTAAGATTGATACACTGTTGAGATCAATCTTAGCTCTTCATTGAAAACGGCCCCCTGGAGCAAAAGCCTGAGCTGAGGTTTTGTAAGAATCCCTCATTAGTCAGACTGATTTTCAGTCTGAGAAATTAAATGGGGCAATACGTACGACCAGACACAATTTGAACTCACAAGTTGCTTTATTACTGCCAAGGAGAAAAAAAAAATACTTCAAAATTTGTCCATCAAACAACCACTTAACGCCAGAGGCTGTGTTAAGATTTGTAGGATGCGTTATCAGGGCTCGTCGAAACACGCATTCGTAATGAATTGAGTGTGTTGACCGGTTTAAGTGGTAACTCGCTCAGAATGCTCATTGTGTGCCGTGTAGCACACATGCACGTTGTAGGTCTTATGTCCAGGGCCCAATTTCATAGAGCTGCTAAGCACACAAATTTGCTTAGCATGAAATTTCTTCCTTGATAAAAACAGAATTACCAACCAATTTTCCATTTGTTGCATATTGCTTGTTACTGGTATTCAGCTGTTGTTTGCTTCTCCTGAAAATCTTGTGGAAATTTGGTTGGTAATCCCGTTTTTATCAAGGAAGAAATTTCATGCTTAGCAAATTTTTATGCTAAGCAGCTCTATGAAATTGGGCCCTGGTTACAAACAGGAACAACAGGCGCTGGAATCAATGATCCAACTTCACTCTTTACTGGAGATGTCTGTGTAACCCTGAACTGCAGACCTTTGTTCATATCTTGCCTGACATGTTCCAATTTCAATAAACTGAATCTAGACCACAATTGTTTCCATTGTTCTTGGCACTTAAATGAGTGTGAGATTCCAGGGCCATCTATCAGAAGTGCTTTAGAGCTTTGGGACAGCCGAGTCACTTCCGTGGAATGAGGACGTCCGTGCAAGTTTTCCCATAAGAGAACTGCTCATGAATCCTAGTAGCTAACACTACCATGTTTGTTGCCTTTCACACCATTTTGTCAAGGTTTCATTTCGGCATCACCTACTCTTCCATAAACAAACAAATTCAGATTGGAATTTTGAAAAATAAATACCGTTGGTGGTACTGTAAACATTTCAAAATGGCCGGATTACATAAACCATCATAAATCAATGAGAATATACACAAGCTGACCATCAAAAGCTTCCCGCCTTTTGCTTTCATAACTTTTTAAACATACACGTACAAATATTGCAGTTAATATTTTGAGTATGCCGTCTGAATTTATGTGATTAGCAGCTTAAGATAACTTAATTTTATTGTTGCAATTAAAATAAGTTATTTTAGTTAGTCTTCAAAATGTTATTTCTCGAAAGTACTTACACATACACGAATGTTCTTATTTTGAGAGTTTAATTGGAGCTTTATAATTCTAGTTGGTATGACACTTCTCTAGAATTGCAATGGTCATGGGTTCAAATCCCATCCGAGTAATATGACTCTGATTTTTTCACAGAGCTCTGGAAAACTGCATATACAGTGCTAACAAACATCAATGTTTATAGGTAAAACCCAAAATGAATAAGCTTTATTATTAGTGAGTTTTCAGGGAAATAGTAGTCTTGGCCCAAGACTATGGTGCTTGATATTGCACCATTGCCAGTATAGTCTAGTTTTTAAGCCGTCCAAAAAACTAAATCATACCATGGCGGGCTTGCTTTGGCGATTTACAACTACGCGTACACTATACTATATCAAGCACCATAGTCTTGGGCCAAGACTAGGGAAAGAGGAGCTCCACGGTCAAGTTCAGTTTATTTTTTGTTGTACCGCTATTTTTATGGAAGGGATTTAAACTGGTTGAAAGTCGGCGCATGGCAGTAAAGCCCCTCTTTAAATGTAGCCCAGCTAATGTGAAAAATGACAGATTGTTGAAAAGTGTGGCTGTCGGTAAACCGTACTCATAACAAATGAAAAGATAATAAGAGTTGAGTCTGATGTTACACTCTTAGAACTAATATAAATGTAGATCGTGTAATATGAGCTCAGTGACTGGATGAAACATAGAATGATTTATACATTCACTGATTAATATTGCCATCGGCTGTAATTGTTAAAACTGTCCGAGTGTCAACATTTTCATTGCTTCTAGCCACGGACAGCTTGATCTTTCAACGCAAATTCATGTGCGTTGATGGTTCCTCTGGCTACATATTCTACTGGTGTTCGGTTGAATGTTTTGAAAAGCAAATAACAAACATTGTTTACTTTTTACAATGTAAATGAAATCATCCAGCTTTTTTCTCAGCGTGGAATTAAAAATGCTTAAATTTGTCTAAAACGTGATCTACAACACCATTTAAGCTGTTTTTCTCGCTTGCTTAAAGGGGGCCATCCAAAGATTCAAAAATTGTTACGGTTGAATAGAGACTAGGATTCAAACCCACGGTTTAGTGGGATGACACCAACAACCAGGGTTCGAACCCACACACCAATGACTTAGATATTAGAATCTTGGTCCACTACGCTAGACTGCTCGGACATGAAACACTACCATGTGAATGGCACCAATAACCAGGATTAAAAATAAAAAATAAACTAATATTTGTTATCCCAGATGCAAATTTCAATCTCAGCAGTCTCATTATACATGCCAGTTTGGTTTCATATTTGTATTATGCAAATGCAACAAGCTATTTTTAGCATCAATTTGCATACCAACAAGGAGGAAAATTCATCTGTAAGTAATCTTCCAAGATTTATGAACATCAACGCTGACTACCCCCCACTCCCTTTCATCCATCCATTGCCCAATTTTGTTCTACAGGCAATCTCTTTGTGCACCATGGATGTTTCTTAGTGCATCACCATGGTAACTGATGAATCCTAGCATAAACTATCTATGAAATTTGTTGTCTTGAATAAATTATAATGAGCGACATTTCCCATGAGGAGGGTTTTAAAGTCTAGACGATTTTGTTTGCTTGTGTATATCGCTAAGAAATGATTGATACAGAAACGATTAATAAACAGATTGCAGTTTATTAAAAGGCACAGCTTTTTCATGTCATTGTGAGAAAAGGGAGTAAAGAGAAAGGCCCTATAAGATGTTTTACCATAAAACTGGGATCAAGCCTGGCTGCGAATGCGAAAGTGATGTGAACTATATTTTCGCTGCAATATTCGCTGCAATGAGCACAATCCAACTGCTGTGAATTATTCGTTGCGAGTTTGTGGCATCAACATTCGTATCGCATTCACATTCGCAGGAAGTATAAACCTGGCTTGCTGGGCTAAAACTAGGACTTTCCCAAAATGTTTTGACCGAGCAAAAATGGTAGCAATCAAAATAAGCAATGGTGACTTGGTGTCTCAATTGCTGTTTCTCAGAGTCGTGCTACATGTAGCTGTTGAGGCTGCGCTGAAAGTCAAGAAATGATTTTGATATTATTATAATTTCAGGTGTCGTCTGAGAATAAACTCTCAATTATCGATCAACAAATGTTTGATATATTTTTTATAATGTCTGGATTGTTTGTATAACATCGAGTTTTGTGCATGCCATGGGATACTAAACTCAGTTTAATGTGGTATAATTTGATTCTGATAAACGGGCAGATGTGGGGGTGTGCATTCAAGCACATTAATGTACGCATTGTGAAGGTAATTTCACCGTCTGGGTACATTACGTGGGCATTGAACGTGGGCATTGTTCGTCACTTCACACAAAGCCCTATTAGAGACTAGTGGTTAATGATTAACGCATGAATATTCTTGACTTGAGGCTTTAACCAATCACCTGCCTCCACCTCACTGCCCATGGCAGACGTTTATTTCTGATAGTAAATATAGAAGGTAGAAGTTAGGATTGTCAATTCCCCCCCCCCCCCCAAAAAAGGAAGACATACCAGTTCTAATCCTCAAGAGAAACATTTCAGTCTGAAATACGTACAAGGTGTAGAACAAAACATTTGAATACCCCGACTTTTATTTTTACGAATTTTATTATAATCCACTAAATAAATCCCACTGGTTCCAACGCTCGGGAGCCACAGCAAGCTGTCATTTCTTGAAATGCACTCCATACTTGAACTCAAGAATGCTCAGAGACACTTGGTTCGTATCCTGTTGTTTTGAAGGAACCTACATTGTTACAAACTAGATTTTCTGTTTAATATTAGTGACCAGCCCCTAACCCAAATTATTCTGGCAAAATTAGCTAATGGAGTTAATGTGTTCTGCGCTTGAAGCAAAAAACAGGCCTGTCTGTTTCATATTTGAAAGGGCTTGGGCACCAAGGCATTTCCTCCTTTGTAAAGAGTACCCTATGAGGAAATCGTAGATTTCAACTTGAGCATTATATATGGGCACCAAGGCAATGACCAGAGTGCATGGAGGCAATCGCTTCAATGCCACTGTGAAATACCAGGCATGTTTAGAAATGACGATGATAGTAGTATCTGCGGAAGGTAGAACTCTTCGGAACAGCAAGGATACTAGACTCTTAAGATTAAAGCTAAGGGAGGAAGACAGACTCAAGAAGTTACCGCCACAAACAAATAATATAAGATCGCTTTTTTTTGCATACCTTAATATTGCAAAATTTTCACAATGTTATGTCTAAAAAAAAAAACTAAAAAAAAACCTGTTCTTCTATTTTTGTAAACCCTTTTCTCTCTCTTCATTTTTTATTTCAATATTAAGATTTATTCTAGCCATACAATTTTGTTGCCAAGGGGCAGATTTCAGTTTATAGACCTGTATACAAGTTAAATATAGCGTGAGTAAATGAATTACTGCATTTATATTGAAAAACGCTTGCGGCACTCTCAAATGCTGACACTGAGAACTTGCGATTCCTATCCTTTTCTGATCATATTATTATGAGACTTGTCGATATATAATTGCTATTGTTATTTTAATTGCCATTGTTAAAGCCATTATACACTTTCGGTAAACAGTATTGTCCAAGTCCCACACTTCGTGTATCACAACTTTTATATAAAATATTAATCCTGTGGAAATTTAGGCTCAATCGGACATCGGAGTCGGGAGAAAATAACGGGAAAACCCACTCCTGTTTTCGCGCGTTTCGCTGTGTCATGACATGTGTTTATAACAAATCCGTAATTCTCGTTAACGAGAATTTATATTGTTTTACCGTTTTCTCAAAAAGTAAAGCATTTCATGGACTAATATTTCAAGAGAAGTCTTTCACCATTACCTTTCTGTAAACCCTGTAAATTATTTGTAAATCTGTGAACTTTTTTTTGTTTTTCTGTACCGAAAGGGTCCAATGGCTTTAAAGGCTGTGTACACTATTGGTAATTGTCAAAGACCAGTCTTCTCACTTGGTGTATCTCAACATATGCATAGGATATAATGAAAAGAAAAAATAATGAAAGAAAAAACATCCTTGTCACACGAAGTTGTGTGCGTTTAGATGGTTGATTTCGAGACCTCAAATTCTAAACTTGAGGTCTCGAAATCAAATTCGTGGAAAATTACTTATTTCTCGAAAACTATGTCACTTCAGAGGGAGCCGTTTCTCACAATGTTTTATACTATCAACCTCTCACCATTACTCATCACCAAGTAAGGTTTTATGACAATAATTATTTTGAGTAATTACCAATAGTGTCCACTGCCTTTAAGCCCCGTTCATACTTCCTGCAAATGCCAATGCAATACGAATTTTGACGTCACAGGACTGGATGCGCAGCGACTGTTTTGCAGGACTTGAACACAAGTCAACCGATGCAAATTTTTACGTTGCGAATTTGTGACATCAAAATTCACTTGGCATTCCCAGGAAGGGCTTTCCTTGTATAGGGGTACAGTATACACACCAATGGCAGAACAAGATGTGGGTGCCTACTGCCTACGTGTACATGTGATCTGACTCAAAACTATGTATGGTTATTTTTTATGGCTTGTTTAATGATGCCCATACATAAGGTATTAAACAAATTGTTGTACAGTCACGTACTGTGTACAAGTAAACTGTACTGTTCAGATACGTGCTCATCTGATCCCATAGCTACTAAACATTGAGTCTTCGTACAGTTGATTTTTGCCACAATTTTTGTTAAATTATTTTATTTCATATGAAAGTCAAAGCCAAAGGCTGATTGATATTGACATTTTGTAAATGGAAATAAAATATAAAATAAAAACTTAAGACACTTGAACATTTAAAATGAGTTAAAAATTACATTTTTATAGTATGGGTCCATCTTTTCATCTTTTCATCTTTTATAACGAGTTTTAAAAAAATTGTTTATTTATAACTGATCAGATAAAATTGACAAGAAAATAAGATAAAACCATGTTGAACACCCCAGCTTGCAGAGTAGGGCTTTCAAAACCAGAGATAAATGTATGTAAGCAGAAATCAAACCTGCAAGCTTCCACGCTTTGCGCTCATTCATCCACAGTTACACTTGGTGTTATTTGACACGCATATAAAGTGATGTGCAATGTCCATGATGAACCAAACAAAATGTACGTAATTACTCCAATGTCCTTTTACACATGTAGTTGTCCAAGGCTATTCATAGAAGTATACACCTTGTAGTGCGTGGGAGAGAAAACACTGAAACAGCTGTCGCAACCGGATGCAGTTTGACCCGCAGCCACTGCCAGACCTGACCACTGCGGTTTACTCCTGTCCGAAATACACAAATGTTTGGGCAGTACTGCGATATGTCAGGGATGTGATTTCTCTGTTTTAAACCGGAAATCAACCCCACCCCACCCCCCCCTTTTTTGTGTTTTTTTTGTGTTGAGATTTCAGTCTTGAAGAAAGACTCTTCTATGGTTGAACAACAGGCCATTAACCATTTTTTGCATTTATACCAACGGTACTTTTGGTTGGTAAGTTGTTTGCAACTATTTTCTCAGGTTTATTTAAAGATAGACAAATGTATGCACTCATTTACATGCAGGCGCTACTGTCTCGAAAGACATGTATCATCATCCAGTAGATATTGGATGAATAAGTACCAAGATCGCAAAACCAGATGGTTTGGTCTGATCCGGAAAGTAATAATACCCAACCAGGGATCAGAGAATTACAGAGACAGAAATCCTTGAGTAAAAGATGCCCTCGGAAGACGGCACCAAGGATGTGATATGGACTCAAGAGGAAGGCCTGGTGAACAGGTGCAAGTGAAGGTATGAGCTGTCACCGGGAGCACTACGCTAACCTCCAACATTGACAAATTAATCCGTCTACGAGATGGCTTTAAATTATTCATACCATCAGCACCTGCTCCCACAGAGTCTTGATGGGCGCTTTCTTGATTGTTTTGAACTTGATTAATAAAAAAAATTCTGTTGATCTGGTGGGGTTTTTATGAGTAGGCCTCTGTCATTTCTGATGTGATTCTGCTTGATATTTTCAATAAGGGGGGAAAAGTACGGATGAACGTTTGTGTGCACTTTGCTGTTCACCATTTAAAGGAACACGTTGCCCTGGATCGGTCGAGTTGGTCTTTGAAAAGCGTTTGTAACCGTTTTTTATAAAATGCATATGGGTAGAAAGATGTTGTAAAAGTAGAATACAATGATCCACACAAACATGCCTGGAAATTGCGTGGTTTTCCTTTTACCTCGTCGACTAACACGTCGGCCATTTATGGGGGTCAAAATTTTGACTCCCATAAATGGCCGACGGTGATAGTTCGCACAGTAGAAGGAAAACCACGCAATTTCGAGGCAAACTTGTGTGGATCATTGTATTCTACTTTTATAACATCTTTCCAACCATATGCATTTACTAAAAAACGGTTACAAACGCTTTTGTTTTGACCAACTCGTCCGATCCAAGGCAACGTGTTCCTTTAATGATATGTGAACAGTGAACTAGGCGCTGGGAAAGTACATAGTAGTGAGAGGAAATCGAGGTCACAGTTTAAGAATCTCAGACAAGTTGACCTACATTGTACTGAGAAAATAGAATAAATTGTTTTGTGAAAATAAGACAACAAGCAAACACTGACAGGAAAACAGGAAGCAGAGGTCTCTCCCCCAGACTTAGACCAGTATTCATGCAGAATTTACCACTTTAAATATAACATTCAAGGCACCTAACACACTTGACTAATGCATTAAACTGCTCACATTGTACAGCAACACGGAACAGACAGTGCATTTGCTTATTTATTACCACTTGGTTTGTTCAAGTTTACATTCAGTAATCGATGTCCCCCCATTTTTTTCCAAAAGGTTATTCTTTAGGGTTGTCACATCAGGGAAATAACTGACACCATGCATCTCCCCCTCCCTCGACAAATAATTACTTGAATCCACAATGGGCCCAGGATTCTAACCCAACCACTCCTGCACTGCTCCTTGAATTATCAGGAAAAATACAGAATCTATGAAATTCTGATGAAAATAGAAACTCTTGGTGTAAAGATAAAGAAGTTCATTCGACTCATATTTCCCAGAGTCAATAGTTTATGTGATCAAATTTGCACGAGTCTCGTGGGTCCAGGCTCCAGCGAGGGAGCTGTGCGTCCTCGCGTTTCACTGCCAGACCCTCTCTAGTTTCCTAGCCGGTCACAACTAGTACTACCTACTCAGCACAGACACTGGCTGCCCCCTACATGAGTCCCAGATCTTAGCTAATGGGTATGGATTTTATAGGGCAGTCTCTTTTGCGGTAATGCGTGAAATCAAATTTGGTAAAGAGGTCCTTATGTCGGGAATACGTATACAGGATCTTGACGGAAAGGTGGGGAACGCTAAGAAGGAAGACTTTGGAGTATGAATGGTTGAAGAAGATTGGGGAATAGGTAGGGGCGGAGAGTTTGGGATGACGAAGGAGGCGGTTAGGGATGAGAGCTGAGCACGACTTATTAATACATGTACATACTTTGCTCTGGTCTGGCATGCAACTCCTTCTGCATGTTTGTGAATCCGAAGTTCGAAACTATCCTAGCACAATGGTGTTATTTCAGTCGGAAATATTTTGTTTTCATGGCACCTGAGATAATACAATGGTTCATCGAACTCAATTCTTCTGATTAAAAATCCTCCATGTGTTTTTCCAATCATTGCCAAGTACTTTTTAAACCGTACTAATCTTTCTTTTCGAGTGATAATTTCTGGAAGAATCTTGTCATCACAAAATACTCTTAAAGACTTCTCTGTGAAGGGTTTGATACCTTTTTTTGATCAAGTTTTTGTGCATGACATGAATCCCAATGCACTGTGAATGAAGATGAGTGGTTTACTAGTAGGAGTGTCAGCTTCATTAGTCGTCAATTTTTTTTGTGTGAAAAAAAACACAGCAGTGTTTCAGGAGAGTGAAGTAAATCTGCTCTAAATGCTAAAATAGTTTTTGTTTCACCGATACAAACATTGTTTTCGGGATTTTTTTATACTAATTTTCTCAAAAACTACAGCACATCAGCAAGTAATGTTTTAACTTAAGGGTCATTAATTATCATTAATCACGCTAAATTACAGTAAATCTGTGGATGTTTGTGATTTGCGTTGTACAAAAAGTACCGAAACCCTTTAAACGCAGTCAAAGTCAGCTCACCAATAACGCTGAATACGGCTAACCATAATAATCCATTTCGCTAATCGTTCACAAGTGCAACAGACTGGGCTGTTCAGATTTTCCCAAATGAAACCACCTGGAGCCTCAACCAAAGGAAGATCCTCAATCCATTATTGACCGCTGGCGCCGGAAAAGCAACTCAAGCAAGCCACCCGCCTTGGGGGGACATGAGAATATTGGGGGAGTGTCCCGTTACCTTTAAGGAAAACAAAATATTTAAGAAATATATTTTTGCGGATGTTTTACGCGGCTCAAAAAGTAATATCGCAAGACTTTGTTTAGACAAGTAAATGTTGTTGGAGTAAACATTTATCCACCACCTTGTTATTGTTCGGTCCTGGTACATGAATGACAGTTTTAAAGCGATTCCTGTTACAGATTTTGAGACATCGGGTTTTGTATTGTGCCACATCTGTCAGAGGAAATGAAAACCAAACTGAGCAGTTAATTTTAAATTAAGATTTGTTTACAGAAGAATTTGGAGAAATATTTCTGCGGATGTTTTGCCTGCTCAAAAAGTTATGGTGGTAGACTTTGTATAGACAAGAAAATATTGTTGGAGTACCCGGTAAATGTTTATCCACAGAGTTGTGGCACGGACACATTTTTGAAGAGCTAGCTTGGAAGGGTCTGTTTACACTGAGATACCTTTGAGGCATATTTACATTGGATGTGTTTCTGTGGACATGAACCAATGTTTATTATGTATCATCAAGTTGCTGTAATTTGACAACTTAAGCTGGATTCATGTGACACATGAAATCATTACATTCTTTAGAGTACCCATTTGTACTCATGGGAGAAGAGAAGAAGCGATATAACAATACATCTTGCTCAAGGACACAAGTGTCATGGCTGGGGTTCAAACCCACACTCCGATAAAATAACAACCAGAACTTGAATTCTAAACCACTCAGCCATTACACCCATTAGCTTAAATCCCGGATGATACTCCTTGCGAATTTCATTGCGTCAGATTGGAAAGGGATCGCGCATCAATTTTGCGTCCCCAAAGTTTGCTTCGCATTCGCAGTAAGAATAAACCAGGCTTTACAAATTTACAGATCTGCCCTCGACCTCCTTATGGAATCACTCGCGAGTGATGTTTGTCTCCAACATTAACTGTGCAGATTTAACAGATAAGCCTACAAGTAGACAGCCTTTGTCAGAAGCAAACTTTTACTCACTGACTCTCTCTCTATATTGAAAGTCGACTGTCACAACTTAAAGTGATCTATAGTTTTACTGACAGGGAAGAAATCGTAAGCTACTTCAGTGCAAATGGCAATGCTGAAAAATTATATGCCACGGCATGCTCCTCAGTACATGTAGTCTGTAGATATTCATCTTTCGTGCAAGAAAGTCAAGGTGGTGGATAGAGTTTAAGTGCAGGATTTGTTAATATCTTAAAAAAACATTGATTTATGAGTGTGACATTCTGACGTTATCAGACTTTGATCTGGAAATGTTGAGGTTTTATGCTGAAAGGTGCTTTTAGAACTGTAGTAGTAGGGATTGTCGCAATATGCTTCATTCCAAGTTGGTTGGTTGCTAATTCAAATGTGATTAATATCTAAAGGCCTTGTCACGCGAGGCAACTTAGGGCAATCAAATGCAGTGCATGCTGCAGGATTACTTTGGTAGCATGTGACGTGTGTCATTTTTCAAACAATGTCTTGCGCTCCCAAAGATTACTATGTAATTGCTTCTCTCCACCCAGGACTACAAATGGGTACCGGGGAGAGAGCTGGGGAGTAATTTGCATCCAGTCCAGGGGGAATAGAAATGTGCTCAGTTGTTTAATGCCAAGGAAACTGAATATAAACACTGGCATGATGAGCTATATGGGCTCGGGACCAGACTACTTACTTTTTGCCATGTTAGAGCAAAAAAAACTTTGAGAATGTCCAAATCCAACTTCCAAACCTTTTTTTCCCTCTCCTAACCTTACCCAATGCAGGCCAGAGTTGATGGTGAAGAAGTTACGCTACTATGCCAGGCTGATTGTAGTATGCTTACTACTGAGGAAACTAGACCATGTGAAAGAGTTAACAAAGGTGAGAATTTCAATCAATCAATCAATCAATCAATCAATCAATCAATCAATCAATCAATCAATCAGAGGGAATTTATATAGCGCCAAAATCAACCAAAGTTGTTCAAAGACGCTCAAGACAGTTGGATGAAATTAATGTTGATACACTTGTTGGAATAGAAAACATTTGAGGAGTTTCTTGAATTTCCCTCTTTATTGAGACCCTGCCCCTTTGAGGATCACGCAGTACACTGAGCCAGTAAGACTCTGAATCATAATCTATAGTCGGCAAAGCATTCTGTTGGAAAAAAAAACACCAACTTTTTGTAGAGAAGACAATGAAGAAATTTCAGTTTTAGAGGTAGGAGGAAAACCCCTTTAGGGAAGCTCAACTTTTAGTCAGGACGGTACTGAAAAACCCAATCCAAATGCAAGGCTCTGGTCTGGGCTCAAAGCGGGGTGTGCAGAGGTGAAAGGCATGGAGAGAAACCAATCCCTACAAATGCAATTGTCTGTGAATGGTTTTCTTGTGGGTAAAGATCTATGAGACATATTGATAGGATAACCAGACTCAAGCTCTGATGTCTCTTTTTGCCGAGTGTGAATTTAAAATATTTATTCATTTATACAATAGCTTTTCAATTCCACTCTTCCTCGTAAAAAAAACCAGCAAATGCAAAAAAAGGAAATTGTTACAGTTGAGTAAAAAACATTTGGTGAATTTTCAAGACCATGGGATTGACCCTTAGGTGCACTTGCTGATGTTTTTTTGGACAGAGTAATGAACTTTAGATGAGCTTCTCAAATGGACGCTGGCACTCCATAAAAAGCCATTTTACAAGTGGGGTACCCCTGCTGTAAAATAAGCTTTTAGGATGAACGTCTACCGCCAGAGGATACATCAAGCGCAAATGAATGCGTCTATCTGTTGCATTCCCAATCTGCCTCACATGTAATTCACAATTTAGAAAACGAGTCACAGAACTAAGGCATAAAAGTTGTCTCGGGTTACGTGGAGTGACCGTAAAAAGCTCTAATTTGAAAATTTGAATCACATGGGAGAGTTAAGTGCCCCATTCTCAGACCAGACAGTGTCAACTCGCGCTTGGTTTTTATTGTTTTTTCTTCAATGTAGAGTAATTGTACAGGGGTCCTGTGCTGTATAATTGGAACGGCTGGTGATTTGTGTCCGCTCATTATACAAGAGGAAAGGTGTATGGGGTTGAAGGAAACACTTCAGAACTCTCTCTCTGCTGAGACTTAAATGTACAATATGTTAGTTCTAAGAATGATTTAAAATGGCATTCCAACATATGATTTGATTGGCATTTTATGAACTCTGAGTACTTCCAAGGGGCTTGCATGAGCAGATATTTTGTATCTTGACCTTATTAGACACTACTGGAGTTGAGAGCCCTTGCTTAGAGTTTGCTCACCCAGTACGCAGGGCGTACAATCCGACCCTTCATCAGGGCCCAATTTCATAGCTCTGCTAACTGTGGTATTTTTTCTTATTTAATACGGCCTATAAGCCTTTTTGAGGTATGGCGGACTTGATATGCCCTGTTTGGTTGGGTGTAATACACACAAATTTACCCAAACCTTATAGTGTTGTAGCATTGTGTCTGCCATATCTCAAAAAGGCTTATAGAGTTATGTGCTTCTCAGGGTGCCATAAGCCAAGAATTACGTGGTAAGCAACGCCCTGAAACTTTGTTTTTGTTTTCAGGAACTGAGCAAGAATGTAGATGAATACAAAGGACACTATGACTCTGAGGATCAGATGGAGTGGGCCTTGGTATTGGGGGAGATCGAAGCGTTCACTGAGGTAAGAAATCAAAGCAGAGATCCCAACAAAAAGTAGCTAAGCACAAAATTATTATGCTTACCAGAATAAGGTTACCACGCAAAATACCATATTGTATGTACAATGACTGGTATCCTACTCATTTCTGCTAAGCAGGAAGTTGATATGGAATTTTTCCTGCTTAAGCAGGTCTATTAAATCGGGACCCTAAATTTCATAAAGCTGCTTAAGCAGAAGTGATTGTTTAACAATTTTCTGATAAGCAGAAATGAGCAGGAAACCAGTCACAAATTGTGCACGAGACATGGCAGTTTGGCTTGTAACCATGTTCTGGTGAGCAAACTTTTTTTGTGCGTAGCTACTGTTTCTGCTTAAGCAGCTCTATGAAACTGGACCCAGAATACAATCACGAAGAGGTCCATTTGTCAGAAACCTTATAATCAAGTTTGTTTGATGATCATGTATGTCCATTCTTGCCTATTTCGTGTTGAGACTTCAAAAATACTAGGAATTAGGGTTACCTTGCAGGGGCAGGATCAGAGACGACTAGTAATCAGACAGTATTTGTGCAAAGTTTCACCCTTGGATGGCATGGAGTATGTATGAGGACTGTCCTACTGCATGAATTGCCATGGTAGTCCGTGTCAGCTTGGAATGCATGGACACACATGTTTCATCCCTAGAATATCTCAGACTCCGTACAGCAGAGAGTACTGCACTATCACCATCTGGCCACTGGCATTTACTGAACGTGTAACAGACAGAATTCCCGCAATATCAAATAATCAAAATTCTGGTCTTTCAACTAGTATCCTCGTCCCTCTTCGCTTTCCACCATCTAACATAACCTTTTCCTAAACTTTGAGCTTAAACACTTGCTGGAAGAGAAAAAGAATCCTTGCGGTTGAATGAGGGGAGAGCAAGCTCGGATGAGGCCGTGGTGCGGGTGCCTACGAGATATGGCCGGGATTGTAGTTGCAAACGTTGGCAGCTCTGGAACGGCGAGCAGACTATTTTCAAGATTCCGTATGTCACTAGGCCTCAGATAGGAATCTACTTTGAGAACCACCCCCCCCCCCCCAACCCTTGGGTCTTACTTCAGTCTGTCAACAGTGCTTTGACTTAATCAGCAGTACTATTCTCTCGGAATCTGTAGAGTCTCCTGAATAAGAGTTCGATGGGAATGAGAGATATTTGGCGCTGTCTGGTCGCCCTACTCTAATGGGATTGGCTCACCTAATTAGTGGATCCACAAAGAGATGTTGCCAGGCTAGGAATGAGAAGATTGTAAAGGGGGGGGGGGGGGCGGGGCACCAATCTTATTATATCTGTCTGGATCAATATTGCAATAAAAGCACACTGTGGTTAATATCTTTTGCAGCTGACGTGTGTCTGATTTATGTGAAGACTATCAAGTCTCTTGAGTATTAGGATCTTACATGTTCGTTACAAGAAGATGTTTGGAAAATAACGACTTGGGTGTTGTAATTTGGTTACCCACAATTTGGGTGTTGTAATTTGGTTACCCACCATAATTTACCTAATGTGCAACAAATACTGTTAATGGCCAGATGCTTTGACCTAAAGTAATAGTGGAGTCTTTCTCAAACATATAATGATATCCTTGTTTTCCCTCTATTGGGTTCTTGGCTAGTACACTGATTAAGCTCACTTTTCTTAGAGTCCTTGGCTTTACCACAAGAATGAAATAAAATGAATTTTTGTAACAGAAGCAGTCAGGTTGGCTCCTTCAGTGCTAACTGCCACACTGTAAAGCCAGTTAATATTAGTTTATTAATTAAATAAGTTGATCCTGTGGCTGCCGCTTCTCAAGTTGGGTTGTAAACTTTTGGTGGGATCGCTGTCTACATGGCAGTTAATTGTTGAATGGCTTCTGGCTGGCGCCCCTGAACAAAGATATTTAAGCAAAATTAGGAGATGACTGACATAAGGCTAGATAGCTCAGTTGTTGGTGTGCCGACACACTGGTCCAGAGGTCGTTGGTTCAAATCATGCTCTCTGCAATTTTCCCTTTTCAGCCCCCAAAAATTTAATAATTGTAAAATTCTTCTTGTCTCAAGGGTTGTACATAGAATATGGCCTAATGTACATCATCCCTTGAGTGCTATCCCCTTACCGACCAACTTTGTACTAACCTCTAAACTCCACTGATATTAATTTGGTTATATTAAAAAAATCCCCTATTGATAAAAATAATCCCTGAATGGAATAGAAATAACATACAATGCCACAACGATTGTCCAAAGACAGAGACTTAGAAACGATAACGGAGTTTACTACGCCTACAGCCACGGACTCTGCGTTGACTTAGACCTGCCGGCAAATCACCTGGACTTAAGATTCAGTCTCTTGTTTAAAACATCAGCTCATTAAAAAACATCTGAATTACATCGCTGAAAGGCCAGGCACGCAGCTCCCCCTGCACAGATGTGCCCTCGATCCATTTCTATCGAAATCTGCAACTTTTTTGTAAAAGTTACTAAGGGTGCACCAAACCAACATCATAATTCGACAAAGACTTGCATCGGTGGTCGTATCATCCTCAAATTGCAATGGGGGCGCACTCCTGGAGTCGCTGCCATCACCTGGGCCCAATTTCATGGCTCTGCTTACTGTAAGCACGGAATCGGCGCTTACGGAAATCGGCGCTTACGGAAGCAGTGGGATCTGTGCTTACGGCAAGTATATTTCACGGGTGAGCGGCGAATTTTTTCTTCTGCGCTTGTGTATTCCACGTTACTAGGCATTCTCTGCTTACAAGGCTAGTACAGAAATTCGGCTCTTGCACAGTAAGCGGGAAATCGTGAGGTTAGCCATTCTACTTTTGAGCTATACCCCTCTAAAATGAAAAATAAAAACTTAAAGGATTATATCTAAGAAAAGGGCATACTATTGAACAAATATTTCAACAAAATGTTGCAGGTTTACATTCTATTCATTAGACCTTGAGCACCCTTTCCTCTCTTATTGTACCTCTCTAAGGTATCTATATTTAAGACCAAAATATACTTCTCACAACCTCCCCCCCCCCCAAAAAAAAAAAAATAAAAATCTCCATTCTCACTCTCCTCCTTAATATTACCTGATATTACATTTTCAAAAAAAAAAAAAAAAATGAAAAAACAAACCTCGGCCAGGCTCTAAAGTTTAGCAGACAATATTAATGCATGTAAATGTTGAAATGTGTTTTCATTGACTTAATACCAGTAGTGTCCATGTAATTTTCTTAGCTGTACTCAGTCAGTCAATATTGCACTCTCCAAATCAATAATATCATCATTAACAGCCTCTTAGTTGCGTTTAGCTCGCTTTAAAAAGTCAATAATTATTCTACGTGCTACGAGCCAATATGTAATATACACAACACTGTATATGATTTCATGCAGTGAGTAACCCATTTTGATTGCAGCAATGGTATTTGTTTAAAAAAAAAAAAAAAAAAAAAAAAAAAAAAAATGAAAATGAAAATGTAAATCTGTTTTGTTTTTTTAGGTTCTCGGGATTCAAATACTTTCTTATTACAAAGCCTTTAGGTTGCCTTTAAGTTGCAGATAGCGTGGAGCCAATATGGACTGTTTATGAGCTCACACCTATCTTTAATAATAATCCATCTCAGTATGTTAGTGCATTGTACACCACATTAAATGCACCAGCTCATAATGTTAGTGCATTTACCGATTGCACCAATGCGTCCTCCATGATTGTACACTCAATGCACCAACTCAGTGCACCAACTCAATGCATTGTACTCAGTCACTCATTACAATGAGGTTATTTCCTCATCCAATTTACATTCGTTTCAGTCAAAATATTTGGATAGATAGAGTGGAAACACTCCATTATGGAGACACCTGTCGGAAGCAGAGGACACAAAAAAGTCATGGAAGTTTCTCTGAATGCCATTCTTAAAGGGATGTTCCATCTGTGGTTTATGTGGAAGAGTAAATTAACTTCAATTCACTAGTTTTCAAAACTCGCAATGTACAAGGATTCTTATGCACATTTATATTGTGCTTATTTTGCAAAAGCAGTATTTAGTACCGATTCATACATCACTAAAGTGGGCACTGGCTGTTTTTGTACACCCAGCCTCATTTTGGTTTTATGTTGATTTGAATGGGAGTTGGACAACATGGCGGCACTTTGGTGAAAGTTACACAGTCTTAATCCCCATCTTGAGTCTGTAATTATTGAGTGGATTCTTGGCAGCCATGCAAAGCGACAGCGTGTGAATCTTGGGTGTCTTGGACCCAGCCGTGCATAGAGTGTTGCAAAACTATGTATTTATGCAGTGCTAGATGTAAGATGTGCCCTACTGAGCAATATGCACATGGTAGCTTGAGAAGGCTTCAAAGGCACTGGACACGTTTGGGAATTGACACAGACCAGTATTCTCACTTTTGGTGTATCCCAAATTCCTCATAGGGTGCCCTTTTACCAAGGAGAAAATGCCCTCATGCCCTTGCCCTTTCAATAGTGAAGCATACGTAAGGCCTGCTTCATTACCCCGGGGATTCAACAAGATTTTATTTTTTATGACGGAAGAGTTGGCAAATAGAGTGAGATAAAGCTCTCTTCATCTTGCCAAGACCAATCCTCATGAGAAATATTCCCCATCTGAAAAGCTGAGTAAATAGCACTTAAAGACATACATCGCCTTGTTCCGTTATTGCAATCAAAATAAGTAAATACTATAATTCTGCCTAGAGTCCTAATACTATAATTCTGCCTAGAGTCCATGCCAGCACCTGAACCAATTTTGTTTTTCACTACAAAATAACCACTTTGTGATTGGTTTGATGGTGTGTATTAAAACTAAAGGATAGGAATTTATTTATTCGTCTACAAACCGATAGTAAACCTTTAATTTTGAAGTGTGAAGTGAAGTTTCATTAGACTTGATGAGGGTCTCCGATGATAGTTCAGAGTAGGTGCCAAGTACCGGGTGAAGCTGGTTGCGAAGGGGGGAAAGGGTGACGGAGCAGGAATGTTATCACGGGGCACTGGGCGACCGATGATATTAGCAATTAAAATTCTTTTGATCGCCGAGTATTAAAATAATTTGGAAGAATCATATGTAAATTGGGCGAGAGGTTTTTGCTCTGTCTACATAGGATAGGCATAAAACAAACATCGATGAAAGTTTTTTTTGATGGAAGTATAGTTTGATTTCTTTGATCGCATAATAAACAATGTAATAAGGAAACTGACTCTATATTTTAATTAAATTTGCATTAAACAAAGAACAATAATACTAGAGCAGGAATTGAACCAGATATAGGTTGCAGCGCTCTACCATAACTGGTTAGACACATTTTCAACTGTTGTTTTTACTTTTAAATTGAGAAACGACACAGCTCCCCTTTAGGTAAATCTGTTACACTTGTTTCCCATCCAGGAAAACCAATTTATTGATTAGGATGTTTGTTTCATGTTCGAAGTACAACCCCCAAAATGTCAGGAGTTCTTATCTAGGACCCGGATCCACCAACAAAAACTAAAAACAAACGCTCACTTTAGCTACTCAGCCTCTTTCTTGTGTGTCGAAAATCTGTTGGGCAGAGATCCCAAGTGATTAAACGAGTGGCTTGAAGATTTTGCTAAGGTGACAGGTTTGCGAGACCGGCGGCTAGCGGTTCCCTTTCCACTCCAGCTCTGAGAGTGCAGCAAGGAAGTCGCGTATTGATCCGTCGTGTCCCCGCATCGCGAAGAGAGGAGGACGAACGAAGACTCGATGAAGCCGAGCCTGAAAACGGCCTTCATTTGCAAGAAGCAAGCCTATTGATTGGATCAGTGTAGAGAGAGACGAAGACAGACTGAGACGAGATTGAGAGAAAAAGCTGAGAAGGAATCAAGACTAGGTTTTCATAGTTACTGTGACAGCTACCGTATGTTGCTTTGGCTCGTCCCAGGCCGCCACGTTAGCTGTCATGTCGTTGATGACTTCAACAGATGTTTCACTAGCATCTCTTTCTGATCGGATGGAGGTTTGATTTCCAGTGCAAGGGCAAGCGGGACTGTTTCTTTTGGCAGGGGAATCGAAATACAAAATCATCTTATGGTTGAGCTGTTTTTAGTTTGTTTATCTTTAATATGTTCTGACTGTCAACTCATCCGTGGTGTTAACCGACCTTCGTTGTGGTGTAGCTGTAGGGTGTCATGGCCGAGTGGTTTAAAGCGTTGAATTCAAGTTTCTGTCGTTCAGTCATTTGAGTGTGGGTTCGAGTCCCAGTCGTGACACTAAATATGCAATACGTCAACCAAAAACCAAGCTATTACCCTTCCAATAAACATTCTATGTACCTGGTTTTGCAACGAAGTTTGACATACTACTATTCAAGTCGGCTCTGCTTACCATAAGCAGAAACTCTGCGCTTGCCGTGTGCAAGGGGAGATCGAGAATGGTGATCAGAAGCCCCGAATTGGCGGTAAGCAGAGCCATGAAATTGGGCCCTGTTCAGATTGTCAGTCCAGTAGTCACAGTAATTGAAGAAGAGAGAAAATCATCAGACAATGTGATTAATTCTGAGCCAAAAAGCCTTCAAGTGACTGCCCACCTGTCTTTGAGGTAATCAACATTTTAGTAGTAAAACAAAAATATCTTCAAGACAGGACGATGACCATGAGATGCGGTTAGTGTTGAAATGCCAAACATTTGTCTTTGGTTTGAAGAACTAAATCAAATCTTTGATTCATGGTAAGCAAAGGCGTACAGTGACTTTAATAGTTATCACTTTGGTCCAGGAATTTGTATTCAGTTTTGTTTTGAAATAAACATTAAAATAAACAGATAAAAATAAAAATTAAGACCAGGAGATGCCAGGTTAGTGCTGAAATGCCAATCATTGGATAATTTTGTTTGAAGAGCTAAATTTTTTATTTTTGTGCTTTGACCAACATTTTGGTACGCTGACGTCCCACAGTTTTGAAAAAAAAAACGGTGGGAGAACCCTGGTGGAGGCACCTCTCCCATCTTTTTTAAAGTCGTAAAATTGAATTCACTTTCATTTGTGGTTTAATAGTTTGCATGCTGTTCATATCAATACATGTTTTTAACAACACTTCAATAACTGTGGTGGTTTACTGCCCTTGTGTACATATACTTTTTTGGAACCATGTTTTCTCTAGGTAAGCATTTGAAATGCTACATAAATACTTGTGTATTATCACTTTTGTTATAGACTGTATGTGTAAGTCTTGTGTGTGTTCAATTATCAGTAGACTGGTGTTTGCTTTTTAGACAGGAAAGCAATGCACACAAGACCAGGAAAAATGTTCAAATATGCTTAGTACTTATGTGGTCTGTTGTTATAGACCATTAATGTCAGTGCATCAAAATATCAAAGACTTGGAATCATGTCTACCTAGCGGTTAAGAGCACCAGACTCGAGCTCTGGTGTTTTTGATCAGCAGAGTGTGGGTTCGAGTCCCAGTCTGACATCTGCGTCCTTAAAGGAACACGTTGCCTTGGAAGTCGAGTTGGTCTTTGAAAAACGTTTGTAACCGTTTTTTATAAAATGCATATGGGTAGAAAGATGTTGTAAAAGTAGAATACAATGATCCACACAAACATGCCTCGAAATTGCGTGGTTTTCCTTTTACCTCGTCGACTAACACGTCGGCCATTTATGGGGGTCAAAATTTTGACTCCCATAAATGGCCGACGGTGATAGTTCGCACAGTAGAAGGAAAACCACACAATTTCGAGGCAAACTTGTGTGGATCATTGTATGCTACTTTTAAAACATCTTTCCAACCATATGCATTATATAAAAAACGGTTACAAACGCTTTTGTTTTGATCAACTCGTCCGATCCAAGGCAACGTGTTCCTTTAAGCAAGACAATTAACCATGATGCGTCGTCCTACGAATGGGACAGAAAGCCTTTGTCCTTTGTGTTGTGTAGTGCACTTAAAAGATAACAGTGCACTCAGCGAAAAAGATACAAATATCAATGTTACAATTAGTCGATAAACAAGCTAAAGCATTGCAATTAACAATTTGTCACGCCAGTAGCTGTTTCAAGTGATTTCTGTTATTATTTCAAGTCCTCCCCCTTTTCAGCATTATTTAACTTCCAATGAATTGGTTTCTTCATGCGATATGTAATTGAAACAACACTTTTTTAATCGCAGTCCGATAGTGACAAATCTATGTCCAGACGATGGTCTATATTTATCTGTTCAAAAAGTCAGGCAGGAGAATTCCCAGCTGCACCTGGTATATATCAAAATTGATCCGCGAGGAATGGAGGTATTTTGTTTCCCGAATTAGAAACGGGGATTCAAACATTGTAGAATGGAAACCCCTCTGAAATCAATAATCTGTGATTTAGAATGATGATTGATTTTTTTGTTAAAGTAATGTTGAACTTTTTTGTTTTTATTTGTATATATATTGTGTTTAAGAAAGAAACAGCAGATTGGATTACCAGGGAGAACTTTTAGAACAAGTTTCAATGGGTGCAACATTTGTTACTGTTAAAGACCAGTAAGGACACTTTGTGTTACCCAATATATCCATGAAATAACCAACCTGTGCAAATTTGAGCTCAATTTGGTTACTCCCAAAGTTTGACACCAAATATGTTTTTAAAAAGAATTACTCACAAACTTCAACTGCGACTGAAAGTGTAACTTTGTGCTACAAATTGTCCCAATGGCACATAGGGAATTATTCAATTCAATCCAATTTGTTTGAATATTTTTCATAACTTCGGTAATAGACCAACATAGAATATCTCTTAAAGTATAATGTTTCAGGCTTTCCTGAATTGAATACATATGATACTTCTGGTAAATCTGGTTTCAATTTCATTAAGCCTGTTGGCAGAAGGTTTGGTGTTAATAGAGTTGCCCTCAGCGGAATGTTTATTTCATAGCTAATGCTTTGCTGTAAGCAATATAAAAGGGCGCACTTACTCCATTGTAGTTACCATTGACAAATGAGTGATGTAGTAAGTACAGATTCATTCTTAACACAAATGTACTTGGGTCTGTCCACACTAATGGGACTATTTGATGTGACTTTTTTTTTTAAATGGGTGACAAAAATAAACAAGAAGAGTTTTGTCAAGCTTGTTTCCCATGCACATACCAAATCACTTCAAGGTTTTTGTTTGCAAAGAGCAAGACACATTTATCTGTATTTTAGCAATAACTGGGGATCATCTTCAAGATGATTATGTTTGTAACAGGGGAATGTTGGACAGACATTTCGTACATAAATGGTGAGAAATGCATAATAATATAAACAGATTGCCAAAAATGTTGTCTCCTACAATGCTGTCCCTGCAAAGAATGTTTCCAGGCAAAATCAAAACATCTGCGTGGGTACTCAAGAAACTACAGAGAATTATCTTGAAGATATTAGGTTTGTAACATGGACAGATATTTGTCACAATATGTCTGTCCATGTTAAAAACAAACATTCATACCAGCTGAAAAACCTCAAGGTACTCTTGGTTTTTACAGATAACCATAAAAATAGGGGCAATGGG
Source organism: Asterias amurensis (assembly GCF_032118995.1). Lineage (NCBI taxonomy): Eukaryota > Metazoa > Echinodermata > Asteroidea > Forcipulatida > Asteriidae > Asterias > Asterias amurensis. The sequence continues at coordinate 4,045,640 of NC_092662.1, read as the reverse complement.
TCTAACTTAATTAAGCTTTGAGTAAATCAATTAATTAATTATTTGTGTCATCCATTTCTAGTCAATTCCAATACAAAATGTCTGTCCTCGTTACAAACAATGTGTCTTAAAGAAAACTGCGTAACTTCTTAAATAATAAGACATTTGTTATACTGCTTGGTAAGCACACTCACTATCAGCAGAGAATTGTACAAAACAAAATACAGGGAAAAATGTTGTATTTTGTGTACCCTCCCAGTCACAGTCCAAAAAGTTATCTTTTGGAACCAAAAAGACCCATTAGTGTGGACAGACCCACTTACCATTAAGTAAATTTTCTTGTTTGCTTATGAAATGCATTTTGTCGTTGTTATTGACAGCAGAAAGTTGCTTATTGGTAATAGCGTTTAGGAAAGGACTACTTGTTTGTAAAAATTGAAAACATTTGTCTGAACCATTTATTATCAAAATATTGCTAAACAGTCTTCTGCTAAGCAAAACTTAGCAGGATACCAGTCACAAAATGTACTTGTGACAATGGAGTTTGGCTGTTAACCTTGTTCTGGTAAGCATAATGTTGTTGTGCTTACACTGTTTGTGCTTTTAAAGCAGCTGAAATTGAGCCCATAATATTGCCTGTCAAGAAACACCATTGGCAGTCAGTAAACAGTGCATGGTGTCTTTTACTTCCCCATAATTTCCAGCTTGCTGGGGTTCTTATGTTCAATCCATTGGGTTTATTCTGCCTGATTTATTGGAGCACGCAGGCATCAATTCCTCCACAGTCCACATTTTGATTAAAAGCAATATGTAAGTCCTGTGGTGTTGAGTTGACTTCTTCCCTCACAAACAGTATATTCAATCAAATAAATCCGTCTCCATTAAAAAAAAACAGCACCGGCCTACGGTAAAATCCCTTAAAGTGGATTCCGACACGCCGTTTGGAAAGAAATAAATTATTGTGCTCTTCAATATCCTCCCAAATATTGAATTATCCATTACTAGTACAGAATATGAAATTGACTATCATATCAATTTCCTTTCCCTCAAGGATATTTTCTTTTTAGAGAAGGGAGGGAAGAAATGGGGCAGTGTTATTTATCGGTTTGTGACCCACTTTGCTGTTCTTATTGCTGGCTTTGGGGAAGAAAGTACACTGTCTGGTCTTTTGGCAATCTCTGGTGTTCTCAAAATTCTCAGAGAAAGTTACAAGTTACACCGGAAAGAGATGAAACTGGGTAGGAAGCCAAAGTGCATCCTCTGTCTCTGCAATCAGAACGTTTTTGCAAATGAATTGCTGGGTCACCCCCTTCACAGTCTGTAAGCATTGGTATCATCCACTAGGAGACTTGCTGAAAGAGCAAGAAGAAAGACTGCGGAAAAATAACCTCCGTCCGACCTTCCAGGCCATCAAGTGCATGCACGGCCCGCCACAACAAGGACAAAGCACCTCCCCGATTACAAAAACTGATGGCACTCCCTGCAAGTTGGTCGAGGAGAATGCACTACCTTCTTCTCAAAAAAAAATTCATTGATAGATTGCCTGAGACAGAAATTTAAATTTAAACTGGCACATTTCAAAGGGCACCAAGGCAATGACCTGCAGGGCTGATATTTCATGGAGGCATTGAGGGCAATTGTCTTCATGCCTCCTGGTCATTGCCTTGGTGCCCTTGAAATGCTCTGGTAGAAATTTACAATTCCTCATATGGGTGCCCTACCGAGGAGAAAATGCCTTGGTGTCCTTTGCCCTTTCAAAGAACGGAGCATACAAGGCCTGGACTTTGTTCGCTTTTTCCTATCGCTGCTTCCATTCCAGTCCAGCGTAAATAATCGTGGAATTGCCCTTAAAAAAAAAAAAAAAGCAATGAAGAGAGCGAAGCTTATTACCATCGGAGCATGAACATGATTTATGCTCATTACATTACAGCGTGAACATTTGCCCCAATCAGTACGGCCGTCCCCAACAACAAGGCAGCAGCTGCGGATACAGTTTCACTGAATTTACCATTCCTCATGAATCACTTTCGTTAAAGGATTTGGGTACTTTTTGTAGGACACAAATCACAATGTCCACAGATTTACATTAAACTTACATGGTTTGAAGATATGAGAAAGCTTCCCTTAAAATATTACTGGCTGAGGTGCTGTGTAGTAGATGAGAAACGAGTAAAATAAGTCACGAAAATTATTTTAGCAATGTAAAAGGTACTAACCAGTAAATACGTTTTACATGCGCAAACTGAGAAGTGACATTGTTTTACTCATTTCTCAAAAACTACAGCACCTCAGCGAGCAACATTCTAAGGGAACTGAAGTGCTGTGTAGTAGATGAGAAACGAGTAAAATAAGTCACGAAAATTATTTTAGCAATGTAAAAGGTACTAACCAGTAAATACATTTTACATGCGCAAACTGAGACGTGACATTGTTTTACTCATTTCTCAAAAACTACAGCACCTCAGCGAGCAACATTCTAAGGGAAGCTTTCTACTATCATTATCTTCAAACTGTGTAATTGCAATTTAAACCTGACAACATTGTATTTCGTGTTTCAAAAAGTACCCAGACCCTTTAAACAAATCTTGTGTTTTTTTCTGTGAATTCACCAGGCGGATAACATCATCACCGTGCTGGACAGTAACTCGCGAGCGGTGACGCTCACCTACCGGTTGGCTTCGGGCGTATTGCCAGCGTTGGATACTGGCTCACCGGTCTACCTTACACTGCAGGAAGCTCTGATCGTAGGCAACTGCCAGCAACAGGTGAGAGAAGAAAATCAATTCATAGAAGCACCCTTTAAATCGGACTTCGGCCATCTTTGTTTGGTACTTTATGTGCGGCTCATAAGGTTCATCACAATTCAGAACCGCAATGCGTTATGGGTACGCAGAGGGGCGTTCGACGCCAAGTGTATGTTGTTATTCATGACGTGTGAACGCATGGCCTATTCGAGTGGGTTCAACAGCACCCTCTCTTGATATTTTGCTATTCGCGATAAACCTTATTATTAGGACATAAATGTACATGGGGGGAGAAGGTCACCAAAATTTCTTTTTTTCCCCCTGCAAATAAGGATTGCCATTCTCAAAAATTTCAACTTGGTCCCAGAAGTTTTAATTTGCATGAGACTAGCACAGTCTAGTTGGTCATGGCCTTAGCCAGATGAATATTCTAACGACATTAAAAATTCCCACTCCCACATAAGTTGAAATGCATGCACTAACTTGACAGCAAACACTACACTTGAACACCAAGTGCATGTAATCCTACAAATGCTTCATTTGCGTAGTCAGCAATTTGTGAAATTTCATGAATGCACAATATGCGCTCAACTAATGACAATGTTTTCCCCCAATCAATAACGTACCACATGTTTATATAAATTTATCATCCACTATTTCTCAACGGGCATTTCATGTACTTTTACATTAGCTTTTTTAATAGCCACTCTCTCTGAACATAACCTTCCCTGTATGGTACCTTTCAATTTCATCACAAAAAATACCTTGCATATTTGTTGACCAAAGACAAATTCAAATTGCTTCATTATTTCCATTTGCATACAATTGTCAGTTTCCCTGCAGGGGAAAACGTATTCGCTGATTTTTGTTTGTTCACTAAGTAATGTTGGTTGTCATTCTCTTCTTTTAATTGACTTCGTACAATTGACTGTTTTTATAGGCGAGTTAATTTTATTCCCTTAGGTTCTGTGTACTTTTTGTACATATGGATTTTACTTTGAAGCAGACTGTATGATTACAATTGGTACGCGGGTGCTTGTGTGTGTGTTGGTTTTTACTTTTAGTGCATTCAGAGTCAACTCTGTGACGTAGTAAGTACATAACAATGCCAAATTATCAATTTACAATTGCATCAAACTACAGTAGAAGAACAAATAAGGTTCAATATTTTTAGGCTTACTTAAGCCAGTAGACATAATTTATGAAACAAAAATTTACTGACTGAATTTTAGAAAAAAAATGCAAAGGTCTGGGCTTTTGGCACTTAGAGTTTGAAACGCAAAAACAGTGGAGCACTGAAAAGGTTGAAACAAAAACCTAAGATCAAGTGCCTGTCATTGTATTGACACAAAGCAAATTTGTGTTTGGAGCTCAAATTTATAAACAAAATGGACAATTTACAATACAGTCATCTTGAACTTTCCTGACTGATTACCCAATAATCTTTTTGCTTAATTTGTCCATTCTGCTTGAATAATCCGTTGCAGGTGAAATTCAGCGAGTTGACTTTAGACATGTATAGAACGCTACAGACTTTGGAGAGGGAACCTACGTCATCGGACCACATCACTGCACCACCACATCATAATAATGTAAGCTTAACAAACGATCATCATGCTAACCTAACCATGGTAATGAGCAATGTATAATACATAGTGAGAAACGGCTTCCTCTGAAGTAACATAGTTTTTGGGAAAGAGGTAAATTTCTCACTCAAATATTTGAATCTGAGAAAGGCTTCAGGCCTGAAGCCTTTCTCAGGCATCTGAAAGCACACAAATTTGTGCTACAATGGTGTCTTTTGAGAATACACCAAGTGAGAATACTGGTCTTTGACAATTACCAAACGTGTTCATCCCACTGCCTTTATTAGACTTGTAATTTTGGATCACAATACTGAATTTGACCTTGGAGCTTCATAAGGGATTAACCCAAATAACAATGATAATAAAACTATAAAAAGGTTTTTAATATAGTGCACTTACATGTAACCCTAAAAGGGACCCGAGAGACTTTACAAAGGTTATAGATTTAAGCAAGTTGAGAAGAATACTGAAATTGTTTAAGATAAACCATAAAATGATGTATTTTCATTTACACTTGCTTTTGCTTCCTCTCCCACAGGAAAACAAAAATAAACAGCATCTTATATTAGAAACCATTATGGTGCTTTAAAAGGATTAGGTCTCATAACTCATACGTAGTCCCACATACCTTGCAGGATACTGTATATTACAGTGCCAGGGGTCGATTTCACAAAGAGTTAGGACTAGTCCTAACTTAGGACTAGTCCTAGGAGATAGACAAATTGCATTGATAATCCTTAGTTAGGACGAGTAACTGGTCCTAACTCAAGATAAGACTAGTCCTAACTCTTTGTGAAATCCACCCCGGGGGCGTCACTGAGTGACTGATATGCGCGCTATATAAGAAGCTGCTAGTATTTGTCTTCATTTACACCGATTTGCTTCTTCTCCCACAGGATAACAATAGTAAACCACTGAAGAGAGACAACCCTCATAAGTATTTACTCTACAAACCAACGTTCAGTCAGTTCTATACATTCTTGTCAGCGGGATTCAAGGTGAGCGACATCCAGACTTGTTATATAAAAGCAGGGCCCAATTTCATAGAGCTGCTTAAAGCCGTTGGACCCTTTCGGTAAACAATGTTGTCCAATGCCCACACTTTGTGTACCACAACTTCTATATCAAATAACAAACCTGTAAAAATTTATGCTCAATCAGTCATCGGAGTCGGGAGAAAACAGAGGAAAACCCCACCCTTGTTTCCGTGCGTTTCGCCGTGTCATGACATGCGTTAAAAATAAATCCGTAATTCTCATTAACGAGAATTTATATTGTTTTGCTGTTTTCTCAAAAAGTAAAGCATTTCATGGACTAATATTTCAAGAGAAGTCTTTCACCATTGCCTTCTGTAAACCCTGTAAGTTATTTGTAAATCTATGAACTTTTATTTTTTTTCTGAACCGAAAGGGTCCAATGGCTTTAAGAAATAAATTCTATGCTTTGTAAAATCAGATTACCGGCCAAAACTCCACCAATTGTTATGCCAAGTAAACAACAGCTAAACACCAGTCACAAACAAAGAATATGGCATGAAATTTTGGCCTGTAACATGTGTAAAATAAGCAAGCTATTTTCGTGCTTATAACCAATTTTTTTGCTTAAGCAGCTCTGTGAAATTGGCCCCAGGCCTGTGTATGCTTTGTTTGTGAAAGGGCAGGGGCAACAAGGCAGTTTCTCCTTAATAAAGGGCACCCTATAAGGAAATTTTTAATTTCTACTGGAGTATTTCAAGGTCACCAAGACAATGGCCAGGGGGGCATGGAGGCAATCGCCTTGCCACTGTGAAGTATCAGGCCTGAAAAAGTGTTCTGATTGCATTTTAAGAAGTGAAATTCATGCGAGACTGGATAAATTACATATGTGAGTTTGCCCTACACCGAATAAACCAAGTGTGGTAAATTGTTACAGCCGAAATATATAATAAAAAACAATTAAATTATTCATTTCTACGCTTGCCGTTCACTGAATTTAGCTTTTTCGACCTGAGGTTAAGTTATTTTATACATCTTGTACGAGAATTGTTTCGTACATTTCCAGCACGTTAATTCAATGATTAAAATTTTACACAGTCAGTTGCCCTTGTAGTTTATTACTGAGGACGCTTGATTAGCTTGAACGACCCCTTGCACATGTTTCAGATCAATTTAAATTTTTTATTTGGGGGTACCCCCCCCACCCCCCACCAACCCCACCCCCACCCCCCCCCACCCCCACCCCCCCCCCCCCCTTAAAAAAAACAAACCCAAAAACAGCCAGAGTAGTCCCGGTTTCCCTCCACACAATTGCTGATGAATTCTTAGGGCTACCTTTATAGTCTCTATGTTTGTTCAGGTCTATTCCCAAAACACTCTCAAATTCAATCAGAAATATTCCGCCGCCGCTTCTTCTACTTCCCCCAAACAGTGACCCTAAACGTCTTCGACTACCGTGAGTTTCTTCACCAGTAGAGAGTTCCTTTCCTTACTCTCATTCGAAACTTAATTGTGGTGGGTTTTTTTTGCAAGGCAAATTCAGCCAAGAACCAGTTAGGCAGTATTACCTCGGGGGATTCGGCTGGATGTTGGCTTTCCCACCGAACTAAGTCCGTCAGTCGATGATATTTAAGGAAATTGGGACCGTTTTCCGAGGGGACAGGAGAATGACACTAGAGAAGAAAGAGAGAGAGAAAAAAAAAAATAAATAACATCACTTTGCGGAAATGTTTTCTGATGGATTTTTGTTTTTGTTTTTTAATTTGGTTCTCACTTTGGCCCATTTTTCAGGAAAGAATATTAGCTTCTGTTTGATTGACTTATCCTGATTTCGTTATGATTTTTACTATAAGTAAAGCTGTTTTGCTGGATTGGTTGGGTCACCATTTTTACTACAATCTCAAAGTCTATCTGCAAAGACTCATTTTAGGGCAACCACTGTGGTTAATTTCAGTTCAAAATCAACATAAATCAAAACGAGACTTGGATAAGATTAGACTGGTTCTTCATTGTGTGATGCGATACAGTACTGTTATCATCAATAGGAATGCAGGTAGCAAGACAGAGCTGGCTGCCTTTTTAATCAAACAGGTGTGTTATCAGTGCTAGCGAGTACCTGGTCAGTCACCTTCCATTTTAAAGCATCTAAGCATCCGTTAATCCTCCAGCGCTTAGACCTCATGTAAATTTACGTGCTCTGTTTAGCGTGGCCTCATTCTCTGGGCAGTAAACCCCGGGCGATGTATCACCAGATATTCACTGAATCTCTCTCCGTATAGTTGAATTCATCCGAGACAACGTGCGTCTTGCTGTAATGAAATTAGAAGAAAAAATAATCGGCTCCGGGAGGGATCAAAGCCAGTGAGTTGAAATCTCTCTGACGATTTGGCTAAATAATTTCATCAGAGGGATTATGCATTGATGATTGGTATTGGGCTAGCCTGTTGAATATTTGGCTGGAATTGTTGGCTTGAGCCTATTCAATTAAAAAGCTGTTTAATTAATTTGCATATGTTTTCAGATTTTGTTTTTGTTAGTGTGGTGTATAGTAAGCACAAACAGCTGAGCTTGAGTCCAGTGCACTTGACCGCTTAGCCACGCCATGACTCAACAATCAACTAACGTAGTCTATGACAATAGAAAATGTACTGACCAAGTTGTTATTGGACAGATAAATTGATAATATTTTCTTTATTCCTAATGTAATTTGTTACATCTTTTAAATGTCTATAATCGTTACTAAATTTTAGGCTCCTTTAATATTGCAGTATAACTATTCATATTTCATTGGACTTTTACCTGTAATTTTGGAATATTAAACTGATCATTTTTTTTCTTCTTTTCACCAGGAGCTTCCAGTTAATGCAGCATTATTACTCTACCTCTCAGCGGATGGATCAGTTAGCATCGGGAAGGGGGAAGACGGGGCGTTTGATGCAGGGGGCGTGGCCACTAATAATAAACGAGAGGGCAATGAACCCCAGGTCACCAAGAGGTCAAATATGCTGAAAGAGATGCACTGGTATGTTCAGAATATTTCACTCGCTAAACTTACACCAAAAATATTCCACATTGTATGTCCTAGCTAAGTTGAGTCAGAAAACTAAATGTGTAGCAGTCCTTGTTGGTTTGGATTGTTTGGTAGCAGTTTTAATGAAGGTACCCTAATGGACTTTGGATCGGTTGAGGGAGGTCCTAGCTACCGGTAGAGTGATGAGTCTTCTTCTTGCTTTGTGGAGTCTGTATGAAGAGCCTGTTGGCAGTTCGTCTGTCCTTTAAAGCCATTGGACACTTTCGGAACAGAAAGAAAAAAAGAAAAAAAAGTTCACAGATTTACAAAAAAACTTACAGGGTTTACAGAAGGTAACGGTGAAAGACTTCTCTTGAATTATTATTCCATGAAATGCTTTACTTTTTGCGAAAACATTTAAAAATTATCAATTCTCGATGTCGATATTTACGGATTTATTTTAAAAACATGTCATGACACGGCGAAACGTGCAGAAACAGAGGTGGGTTTTCCCGTTATTTTCTCCCGACTCTGATGACCGATTGAGCCTAAATTTTCACAGATTTGTTATTTTATATATAAGTTGTGATACATGAGGTGTGGGCCTTGGACAATACTATTTATCGAAAGTGTCCAATGGCTTGAAGGTGTTCCTTTAAGAGTCTGTGATGAAACCCCAAACTCCTCATACAGCATGGCGCCAAACTGGGTCCATGCTCAACATCGTTTGCCCCCAAAGCACCTCCAATCATTATAACTGCTACTAGCAATCACCAGATGAACGAAATAAATCAGTTGTCATTCCTTCCCAGGTGTTTACAAAAGCCAAAATTGGGTCTGCATTTTAAACAAATCGAGCGAAGGGAATCGGTCTTGGCTCCTTCACTGGTCCCTCTCATGCTTCCCTGGTGAACAGGATTGATTATGGCTTAAGGGTGTATCAGGATGGTTGTAGCTTTGGATTAGAGCCAGTAATGAAAATACCAACCTCCCCCACCCCCCATCTTAAGATGATTCAGCCTTAAAGAAAGTTCCCTCTGTAATTATCTACCCTTATAGACTTACCTTCTAGCGCATTTGGAGATCTTTCAAGGAAACTACCTCATTCAAACATGTTCCCTGTTTAATTATCTAGCCTGATTCCCTGAAACCTTAAAGAATTACTTTCAAGTGCATTCAGAGATCACTCCAAAAAACTACCCCATTCTAGCATAAGCCTCTTTCGATTAGTCGGCACTTGCTTTCAAGTTGGGTTAAAGACTTTCAAAATTTGTCCCAGACGTACATGTAGAACGAAAACCTGAGAAGTAGATCAATCGTGGTTGATGGCCTCAGGTGAATCGGTTTAATGGTAAAAAGACAAGGGGATCTTTTTTTCAGAGCTATTACAACATTTAGAAGATAAAACAATGGTCCCGCTAAAACCTTTCCTAACTGTATCTCCACCATCTTCAACTCTCATATTGTACTCAGAAGACATACTTAATATTCAATGCTTTTAATCTTTCAGTATACATCCTGGAGATCTGTACCCATTCACAAGGAAGCCTCTGTTCCTTGTTATTGACAGTCCAAACAGTCATGCATTTAAGGTATGTATCAGAATGATCTTTATTTCCCTTTCTTCTATTCCCAGAACCTATGCCCCTTCTCCGTCGTTCTTATACCCTACTCTCGCCCCTCCTTCTAAAGAATTTCAAGACTGCGCAGTGAAAGGATTGTATCTTAAGATGCATGTCAAGTTTGTGTTTTATTTTACTCCACATTCCCTGAACCAACATTCCGTTGAATTCCATTTCGAAATTTTATGAATGTTGTGCTTTACCCATACACCGATGTGTTATAGTGCTGTGATGACCATCCATTGTAAATTTCTACTGTAGCATTTAAAGGGTACAAAGGCAATAACCAGGGGGCAAAGAGGCAATGCTTTTGTTGCCTCCGTGAAGTATCAGGCCTAAACCCTAGGGTGCTACGTCATAATCAGTCTTATGATTCTGTCAGCATTACAAACTATACTAACTCTCTTTGTTTTTGTTGTTATGGATAGAATTTCCCAAACTTATTCGGGCAGCCGGTAGTCTGTCTGATGTCGCCAGAGTCCTTCCCAGTCACCATACAGGAGCAGACAACGCACAAGGGCAACCTGTTTACGATGTTTCTCCACTCGCCCCTGGTGGCGTTCTGCTACATCTGCGACATCGCTGATGTACCAATTGCCCTATGGGAGAACTGCCAGGCCATGGTCAATAAGATCCTGGGTGAAGTTGCGGCTGGGATAAGCAAATCCAAGACGATAGGTAGGTTTTTTTTTCTGTATCTGAATCTGAATTATTTAGTCGGTAAAAGGATCCTTATAGAAACATCACACCAGCCTTTTGTAGAGAAGATAATGGAGAAGTTTCAGCTTTAGACATGGTTAGAAAAACCCTTTAGGGAAAACCCACCCAGTCGGGTTGGAACTAAAAAAAACCTAGTCCACATGCAAGGCTCCGGTCCGGGTATCGAATTGGGGTCCACAGAGTTGAAAGGCATGGACAGAAACCACTGAGTCAACCTGCCTGCCCTTATATGTAGGTATAGATATGGTGTATCAAGGTTGAGAGCACCAGACTCAAGCTCTTGTGTTTCTGATCAGCAGATTTTTTAAGACATAAGACATAAGAAAACTTTATTGATCTTCAAAAGAAGAAATTGCATTGCTCACACAAGTTTTTAAAAACACACCAAATATGAAATGAAATATGATTGTGGGTTTGAGTCCCAGTCTTGACACTTGTGTCCTTCAGCAAGACACTTATTTAATAATGCTTTGCTTTCGGATGGGGCTTAAAGTCGTAGGTCCCATGTGTTATGTAATGCAAGAAAAAGAATCGAGTTACAATTGCAGCTCTGCCACACAAGTCTAGAGGTTCACTACTCGGTGTGAACAGAGTTACCAGATGATGGTGTATGATTAGTGTGTCCAATATGACATGTATGGTTAGCTTGTAGATTTTATCACAAATTGTGTGCATATGGAGATACTGTAGTGACATTATTTGTTTACATGTTGTTGATGTTGTTGTTGTTGTTTACAGACCATGCATTCATGCAATTCTACGGTGATGAGTTCCTGAGATTACTAATCCTACGCCATGTTTTCTGCTTTGCTGCCCTGAGATACCATCGAGGATTCAAGGTAATCAAACTTATTCATTTATCTTGTCAGTTTGATTTTGATGTTGTCGGTTTTTTTGGTTTGGTGAATACAGACAGATTTACCCAAACTTATATAGTGTTGTATTATTGTGTCCACCATATCGCAGAATCCCACGGTAAGCAGTGCCATGAAATTATGCCCTTGCAGGCCTGACACATGGAGGCAACGGAGGCGATTGCCTCGGTTGCCCCTTGTTATTGCCTTGGTGCCCATGAAATGCTCCAGTAGAAATTTACAATTTCCTCATAGGGTGTTCATTGCCAAAGAGAAAATGCCTTGGTGCCCTTGCCCTTTCAAAAACGAAGCATACAGGCCTGCCTTGATATAAATGCACATGGGCTTTATTTCATGGCACTGCTTTTCGTGGACGACCGAGTAAGTAAGTGTGTTTTCATGGACTTTTACGATATGGTGGACACAATAATATAAAAACATGACCACCAACTTGAGAACTTTGTCCCAGGTTGGTTGTATGGTGTTTGTTTTGAAAACTACATGATGGACAAAATTCAATCGTCCAAGAACACTGGTATTTTTCCTTGTTTGCTAACAAATCTGATCCTTAATCCATTCCAGGATGACAGCTATTATCCTCAGAGCCATCCAGATCTGCGCGGTCATGAAATCCTCGAGAGTAAATCCCTCCATAAACACACTCTGGAGCTGGCCTCCATGCTTGATGTTAGGCCACTGTTCCTTGACGTCAGTGAAATTGACTAAAAAACTAAAACAAAAACAACAACAACAACAACACTGAAACCAGAGGTGGGTTTTTTTCAGAGGGACTTCAATGCCGGCATTGAGAGGTGGTGATTTGTGCTTAACAGCGAGCATGGATGTGTCATCAGTCAACACGTGCTGTGCGTTAAAGAAACATGCGGTGATGTCCATTTGGGATGTGCGTTAAAGGAACACACCGTAGTGTGCGTTAAAGGAAAATGCGTTTGTGAAGTGCGTCAAAGAAAAACATCGTGTTTGGGATGTTCATTAAAGAAACACGTTAATGAAATGCATTTGTGAAGTGTGCAAGAAATACGCCATGAAGTACGTTTGGGATGTGCGTTATCGAAACACCGTGGTATGCGTTAAGGACATGGATTTGGAAAATGCTTCAAAGAAACACCCCGTGGTGTGCATTGAGGAAATGCATTGAAGAAATTGGAGTGTGCATTGTGGATGTACTTGCAGGCTTAACTTGATGTGTTCTGGAACGTGAGGCAAGATACACCAAGAACAACCAGAATGTGTGTTGCGCATTGCAAGATCAACGCAGTTTAGGAAAAAAGCGACTGTACGCTTTCTTGTTGAATCCAACCATGTCAAAGGTCGCAGGAGAGTCAAAGTCAGAGGCCATGTTCGACCGGGTGTCAACCAGATTTGCTACAGAAATGTTAAGGCAAACGTTTAGACACAATGACCTCACATTTTTTGTAAAATCGTTTTCAATAGACTGGCTCCCAGTCATTGTTGTTATTTTGTAAATCATCTACAGAAATTTGACTGGCTCCTAGTCTTTTCATCTTCAGAAATTAGACTGATTCCTAAATATATCATCTTCAGTAATTAGACTGTCTCCCAGTCATATCATTGTCAGGAAGTAGACTGGCTCCCAGTCATATCATCTTCAGACATTAGACTGGCTCCCAGTCATATCATCTTCAGACATTAGACTGGCTCCTAGTCCAATGTTTTCGACAGGGAATGGCGACTGTTGTATGCTAGTATTGCAGCAGGAAATGCTGCCGATCTGAACTGGATTAAGCGTTTGCAACTTCATCACCTGACACTGGACCTCAGTTATCAAGAGAAATTAATGTAAATAAACCAATTTGCATCCTGAATGAGACTCAATTGTCTAAGTTAAACTCAAAGCATAGATTTGTCTTTCACCGAACCAGTTGGATTAGACAGTACATGCAATGGTGGACTTAATCAATCAGCCATTTTTTTCTTTCAAATAACGATTCTTTGAGCATCAGATCCACTAATTATTTGTATTAACTAAAGGAAGAAAAACAGAAAGTGTTGCAAAGAACTTGTACATGTACGACCCAGTTTACAAAGCACTCACATCGTTAGATACAAATGTTTTTGACCCAGAATGATAAAAATCAACATGAAGGCTTTCCTTGTGTTATTGAAAATTTTTACACGAATAGTCCGAAAGACTGAATGTCTGTATTTTAATGTATGATAACGTCCAATGTTTGATTGTAAATACATTGATTGATTCTTAAAGATAGGGATGGTTGAGAATGATTCTGCATGTTTTTTTAAAACCATTATTAAATTACTGGAACCTGTTGGCCTCAGACAGGATATAAAAAGAGGTGAACATTGTAAAGAAATATGAATATTTGTAAATCTTATATAATTATTTAGGTGTGTTGGGAGAGTTTGGAGAATGACATATGGATGGAATAATTATACTTTAGTCATTAAGCCGGTGCAAGTAAGTTTGAATATTGGCCGTTTTTTAAACTTAGGCTCTGGCTTAGGTTCATCTTGGGTACTGCCCGAGGCTCTGCCTTGGGCTCTGTGTTGGCCTTGGGCTCTGACTAAGGCTCTGGACCAAGTCCAAGGATTCTTGGGCACTGCCTGAGGCTCTTTAGGCTCTGGCTTGGCTTCTGGTTTAGGCTCTGCCTTGGGCTCTGTTTTGGGCTTGGGCTCTGGACCAAGTCCAAGGATTCTTGGGCACTGCCTGAGACTCTTTAGGCTCTGCCTTGGGCTCTGTTTTGGGCTTGGGCTCTGGACCAAGTCCAAGGATTCTTGGGCACTGCCTGAGGCTCTTTAGGCTCTGGCTTGGCTTCTGGTTTAGGCTCTGCCTTGGGCTCTGTTTTGGGCTTGGGCTCTGGCTGAGGCTCTGAACCAAGTCCGAGGATTCTTGGGCACTGCCTGAGACTCTTTAGGCTCTGCCTTGGGCTCTGTTTTGGGCTTGGGCTCTGAACCAAGTCCGAGGATTCTTGGGCACTGCCTGAGACTCTTTAGGCTCTGGCTTGGCTTCTGGTTTAGGCTCTGCCTTGGGCTCTGTTTTGGGCTTGGGCTCTGGCTGAGGCTCTGAACCAAGTCCGAGGATTCTTGGGCACTGCCTGAGGCTCTTTAGGCTCTGGCTTGGCTTCTGGTTTAGGCTCTGCCTTGGGCTCTGTTTTGGGCTTGGGCTCTGGCTGAGGCTCTGAACCAAGTCCGAGGATTCTTGGGCACTGCCTGAGACTCTTTAGGCTCTGCCTTGGGCTCTGTTTTGGGCTTGGGCTCTGAACCAAGTCCGAGGATTCTTGGGCACTGCCTGAGACTCTTTAGGCTCTGGCTTGGCTTCTGGTTTAGGCTCTGCCTTGGGCTCTGTGTTGGCCTTGGGCTCTGGCTGAGGCTCTGGACCATGTCCGATGATTCTTGGGCACTGCCTGAGACTCTTAAGGCTCTGGCTTGGCTTCTGCCTTGGGCTCTGGCTGAGGCTCTGGGCCAAGTCCGAGGTTTTCAAACTGAGTGTTCATTTATAACTTATGAAGTAATCATACACGACATCAATTGAATCTGACTCACAATAAGGAAACAAAATTGATCAATCCTGTAAAGTTACTTATAAGAAGAATTTTTGTCGTACTAAAAGCAGGATTTTGACCTAGGAGTTCTTGGAACAGGGAAGCAGGACAAAACATTTCAAAGAAAGTTCAAGCCACATCAATGTAAACTTTAAAAAAAAAGGTTTATTTCCTTTGCATCGTAAATGGGTTAAGTTTGACAATCACAGATTGCAGCTAACATTTTTTATGAATTCACTGTTTTCATTGTTACTACACATTCAATTTCATAGCCAACAAGAACAAAATTCTTCTTAAAAAAACTCTTATAACATTTTGAATTTGTCAACATTACAACATCAGCTGCTCGGCAGGAGGAAATATGTCCAAATACAAGCCAAAAAAGTTGATAACTTTCATTAATTTTGTTATATATATACAGACTCCTATTTTTGTCAGCTGGATCACATTTTTTGAAACCAATGTTTTCACCATTTCCAATTACAAAAACTGGTTACATTAATTTATCAAAATTCAAATCCACTCCCAATGTCCATGCCTTTTGATGATACAATATGGCTGTAGTATACAAGAATAATAAGTTTACCCTTTTTCTATCAGCCTGGGCACAAAACAAAGCTTAGCGTGAAACACTGTGCTTACCAGAAAAGGTCAGCTAAACCACCAATCACATGTTCAATATGTGACTGGTATTCTGTTCATTTGTGCCTAGCAGCAAAGTATTAAGCTATGCTTAAGCAGAGCTATCAATTTGTCTGCTTAGCGAAACATAAGGGTACCATTCACAAGCAGTATACACTACATGGTGTTTTGGTTGGTAACCTTCTTCTGCTAAGCGATGGCTTTGCAAAACTCTTGGTTGTGCTGTCTTTTGTGAATTGCTTGCTTCAACTAACGTTGTACCAAGGAAGCATTCAGACGAGAGTTGTGCAGCTTTTGTTAGCAATATTGTTCATTCCCTCCTATTCCCCTAGGCCCAATTTCAAAAGCCAAAAAGTACAAAACCTGCTAAGCACAGGCAAACCTTGCTTAGCACAGGCAAACCTTGCTTAGCACATGCAAACCTTACTTAGCACAGGCAAACCTTGCTTAGCAAAAGCAGATTAACCGAAGCTCAGTAGGATGTCAGTTCCTCAGCAATAATATGCAAAGGAAGAGCTAGTTTATGCTAAGCAATATTTGTCTGTGCTTAGCAAGTTTTTGTGCTTAAAGGCTTTATGAAATTGGGCCCTGCGTGGTATTTATAGGAGTGTGCTAGACATATGTTAAGTACAAACCACTATTACACTGTGGTGTTATGAGGTGAAGTTTTAAGTATGAAAAGCCAAGAATTGTAACGCATAATTTAAACTTCAATTTTTACGTCTTGAATTACTTGTACAAAATATCAAAGAGCTTTTCTTTCTCTTAATTCCTTGTGGTGCTTTCCTAGAATGGGCTTTCATTAAATTCTTTGATTGTCGAGTTGTGTGCAAACTTAAAAATATCTAAAAAAAAACAATAAAAAAAAACCAAGTAATCCCTTCACCTGAAACACTGCTAAAGCCGTAACATCACCGCGTATTCCCTTAAAGGAAATTGAATTAATCAAGGATGCTATGCCAAAGGTTAACGCGCTCTGCCTGTGCACATGCTCTTTAAAAAGCCAAGTGTCCCCTCACCTGAAATCTTGCTTAAACCGTAACATCACTGCGTATTCCTTTAAAGGAAAACGGATAAATCCAGGATGCCATGCCAAGGGTCACGCACTCTGCCTGTGCGTTATAAAAAGCCAAGTCTTCCCCTCACTTAAAATCTTGCTCAAACGGTTACATCACTGGGTATTCCCCTAAAGGAAAATGAATTAATCTAGTAAGCCCAGACTAAGGTGCGCGCAGAAATTAATAAAAGTGTATGCTCTGCCCCTTGCCCATCAAGCCAGCACATCGCACCAATGATAACAATTGAAGCTTTAAGGATCTGAGATTAGCAGAATGGAATGTGTTCATCATGCATTGTGCGTAATGATGAGTTTAGCGTGTGCCTGAGGTCAAAGGTTCATCTAGCAAGATCCTGCCTGGGGCTCAAGGCCAGCATCTGGTTAGACTTGGTTCCAAGTCTTTGATCGTAGCTTTTAGTCATCCTGATAGCCGCTACAAACAGCGCCCTCTTGTGATCAACCTTCAATCATATAAGATTGCGTAATAGGAGGGCGCGTGATAGCCAATGTGGGGGCATTTTTCATGGCTGAGAAGAATAACCGCGATCTAAGACTTGCTCAGTCTAGCATCTGGTGCTATTCACAAGCTAGTGGATTGTTTCCATTTTCAATTACATCTCAAAACATCTATACTTGCGTAGAACAAATTAAATATATAAAAAACGTCTCTGTGGTTGTTATTGTATTTTTGGTCATTCCATGTTCTTTTTTTAATTCTTTGCCAAAAGTGTTCATCCTATTCGTTCAAATGATTATTTATTTTACATTGTTGCAGCTTTCGTTTTCAGTATGATGTAAATAAGATGTTATTTGGAAAAGATCATCATGAAAGATACTTCCCTTTGTTGGTCTCCGACAGTCCAAGTTCTTATATTTATCTGTGTACAGTTGCTTAATATAATAATCTTAATCATTCTATATAAGCGAAAGCAGAAATAAGCTCAAAATGCAACAAGCTGGGCCCAATTTCATAGAGCTGCTTAAGCACAAAATTTTGCTTACGCCAAAAAATTCATGCTTAGTAAAATCAGATTACCAGCCAAGACTCCGCTCAATTGTTATGCTAAGTAAACAACAGCTAATTACCAGTCACAAGCAATGCAAATGGCATGAAAGTTTTGGCAGTAACATATGTAAAATAGGCAGGCTATTTTCGTGCTTAAGCAATTTTTTTGCATAAGCAGCTCTATGAAATTGGCCCCAATTTGAAATTTGTATTTATCCAAAATTCTACAGTTGCAATTTGTATTTTGCATGAGTTTTTTACATCATGGAGTGTGCCATTAATATGCTGTGACCAAGTCTGTATGATTGCTCTTTAAATGCGCTTATCATATTAGGGCCCAATATCATAAAGCTGCTAAGCAGAAAATGCTGCTTAGCAAGAAATGTGTTGGGCACCAGATGCAACAATGTTAACTTTATGGAGTTTTGGCTGGTAACCAATGTCTGTTAAGTAAGATTTGTCTGTGCTTAGCAAATTTGATGCTTACAGGCTTTATAAAACTGGGCCCTAACTACAGTGTTGTTCACTGCCCGATAAAATGGCCGACTCTACAATGAATGGCACACTTCATGTACACAATACATTTCTGCTCTTTGTCTGTCTTGTCTTAAAATTTAAAACAGCTGAAAAATGCGTGCAATGTAATCATCTTTTTCATACAGTAAACATCTACATATTAAAATAAAAGTGTAAGCGCTATTCTTTACTAAGTACATAATTTCCCTTAAGATTGACAAACTTGGCTGAAGATTACGGGTGGGCGTTGAACGTTCTCATCAAAAAACAAGTTGTTTTCTTACTTTTTCAACCAGTCTAGAAGGCTTGGTACAAAGTATGTGATGATGATATCGGCACCTATTATAAATATATAAATAAACAGATGAAAAACAAGAACAAGTAATAAATACATCATTTTCGATCAAAAAATTGTGTATTTTGTGTCTGAGTGAAAGTTTGTAAAGAGTTTTGTGATTTGTTGTCAGAATTTTATTGCCATATATGTTTGGAAGTGCTTATTCATTCTACTCCTATATGAATAACAAGATAATATATTTGTATTCAGGCAACTGAAAGTTCTGGTGTTGTCAGCAGCAGTGTATGGGTTGGAACCCTTTGTAAAAAGGTAGGAAAGGCAGTGCATCCTGCTCTACCAGCCAGGCTTCCCAGTGGATGATACCCACGCCGACATCTTACAGACAGGGGTAACCCTGTTTCAGCTCCAGGAGTAGGTGACAACATGCCCCTGGTAGCAGTTGATTTGGGTTGATAGCCCAAATCAGTTAAAGGCAGTGGACACTATTGGTAATTATCAAAGACTAGCCTTCACATTTGGTGTATCTCAACGTATGCATAAAGTAACTAACCTGTGAAAATTTGAGCTTCAAAATCAGTCACAGAACTTGCGAGATAATGAAAAAAAAATACACCCTTTTCACACGAAGTTGTGTACGTTTAGATGGTAAATTTCGTGACCTTAAGTTGTAAATCTGGGGTCTCAAAAACAAATTTTTGGAAAAATTTTCTTGAAAACTATGGCACTTCAGAGGGAGCCGTATCTCACAATGTTTTATACCATCGACCTCTCCCCATTACTCGTCACCAAGAAAGGTTTTATGCCAGTAATTATTTTGAGTAATTACCAATATTGTCCACTGCCTTAAACACTGTTTCAAAGCACTGTACAGCCCCAAAAAACAAATGCAGGTTAAAACCATTCATAACCTTGAAGTGGCCGTCGAGCCTCGTGATGTTAGGCAATCTCTCATAAAAAAGAGCCAATTAATATCAAATAAAAAATTTCAAACGGAAGTCCTCCTCACCAGCTCTTCTCATTGCAGTAAGTGATTCCATGACAGCCGCTTTAAGATCCAGAGCCCCAGCTTGGCTAGCATGATACAGCATTGCGTACTCCCCTGATACATGATACACAGCCAATGGATAGTCTGGAAACTGAAACCCCCCCCCAAAAAAAATTCAACATTAGCATTTTTTTTCATCTTCGACTTTTTCAATTACAGGAATAAAAGAGAAGCAACAAGGTATTTAAAGAGAATTCGATTAAGAAGCAAGCCAGTGCAAGGTACTTCGTTGCAAGGTTTTATACGGCCATTTAAGAATGAGTCTTTTTTTTCTTCATTCATTCAGGGTTTTTTTTTTCACTCTTTTTTCCCCTCTTCATTAATGCCTCTCAGTTACCAATGTACAAAAAAAAACTTTGAAAGTTAACCCTAGTCCTTCCAATCCTCCCCAAGTTTGTCCAGTTATAGAAAAAACTACTTAAAGGAACACATTGCCTTGGATCGGTTCGAGTTGGTCTTTGAAAAGCGTTTGTAACCGTTTTTTATAAAATGCATACGGGTAGAAAGATGTTAAGTAGAATACAATGATCCACACAAACATGCCTTGAAATTGCATGGTTTTCCTTTTACCTCATCGACTAACACGTCGGCCATTTATGGGGGTCAAAATTTTGACTCCCATAAATGGCCGACCGTGTTAGTTCGCACAGTAGAAGGAAAACCACGCAATTTCGAGGCAAACTTGTGTGGATCATTGTATTCTACTTTTAAAACATCTTTCCAACCATATGCATTTTGTTAAAAAAACGGTTACAAACGCTTGTGTTTTGACCAACTCGTCCGATTCAAGGCAATGTGTTCCTTTAAGCTCTTTGTGAGAACTTAAGGGACCATTCATTTTGGTCTAAACTTCACCATACGCCCACACATGCTTTTGATTTATTGATTTTTGTTTTGTCTTTCAAATGTGTGGAATAAATAATATCAAACACAAAGATGGTTTTGATTTAGAAACAAAGATACAATGTTAGCATTTAAATATTGGACAATGTTATTTCAGGTACTTTGACCTTTCTGGCCAAGTGGAAGAAGTGCCTCATGTTGGCATTTTTTAGTAACAGCCAAAGTGTAAAATACGTCAAGTATCACTTGAAATTGTTTTTTGGACTTTGGAATTTGTCCTACCTTATCTTTTGTCTGCTTCACAATGTCTAGATACGGCATCCCTGGCTTGACCATCAAGATATCAGCTCCTTCTTCCACATCTCGTTCCTAAACAGTCCATGAAGAGAAAAAGAATCAAATCACAAATGAATTCTGTGAAACAAGGTACACTTTTTGTAACGGCAATTACGCTACTATTTATGTAATTACTCTGGAGTCAAGAAGAGGTGCAACACTAGTAATGATAGCTAAACTGCTGCTACCAACATTTTTACACCCTTGAATCAAGATAAGGTACAGCACTGGTAATGTTGCTGCTATCAACATTTTCACTCTTGAATTAATATAAGATACAGTGCTGGAAATGTTGGCAATACTGCTACTAGATATTATTTTACTCATTTGAATCAAGATAATGTACAGCATATCATGGGGACTACACAGATAATAAAGGTCCACCAATGCTGAACCTCACTGTTTATTACAGACCAACAACTTTGTAACTGGAAAAAAAGAGGAAATCGCTGATCACACTGAACTTTTGTACAGTGTTTTTCAGTTTCCTATGACACTCTTGTAAAGAAAAAGTGGAAATCGGTCAATCAGCTGAAAAGTTGCTCGCCTGTTATTACAAGGGTATGTTATTACAAGGGTATGTGTTACGACTGGTACCCACCACAGCTCTACTAGCAAGTCCCTTGGCACCAGCAGGTAACTGGTAACACTTGCGGTCTCCGAAGGAAGGTGCAGACTTTGCGGCACTCCTGAACGGCCCGTAGAAACTGGACGCAAACTTCGCACTGTAACTCATGACAGAGACCTGAGAGGGGGAAAAAGCACATGGTTTTGGTAAAATGAGTACCGGGAAAAGTGAACCATAAGGTGTCTGAATTTGTCTATATGTCTATTATAACCTTCCACTTACAAGAAAATTGCCATGAATAATTGTCATAATTTTAACCTAGTTAGTAAAAACGCATTTTAGAAGAGAAAGCATCCTGGAAAAAATAACAAAAACTTGTCCTTAAAATGTTAGCCAGATGGAGTACTTAGATCAGTACTAGGGAGGTATGCAATAACACCATTTGAAAATATCTTTGGAGAAATGGTGGTTCTGAAAAGAACCATTTGTTGACAACTTGAACGTTTCAATCAGTATGCTCTGATCGCCTTATGGAGACTGCTCAACCAGAACACGCCATAAGTGTTTCAGATTACCTTAATAACCACACATCAAAGAAAACAATAATGATGTCTTGTACCTTGCCTTCAAGACCATTATTAACCAATGCAGTCTTGATGGCACCAATCCGGCCGTCCATCATATCTGAAGGCGCCACAACTTGACATCCTACAAAAGAGAAGGAAAAAAACCTGAACTTAAAGAGCTGTTCGTTTCCAAACTAAGGAGAGAAGAAAAGACTTAGCAAGTACCAAAATAAAACATGGTGAGCTACGGATTTAATTGGAGACTTTCCAAGACACAAGGTGGCAGCAGACTTACCATTTGAATCCATTGTTCTTGGTAATGTGAGCATGCATAGAACTACCTGAACAATGGATAGGTACCTGATATGTCTGCTGCCACCAAGTGTTAATAGTCTTTC
Source organism: Asterias amurensis (assembly GCF_032118995.1). Lineage (NCBI taxonomy): Eukaryota > Metazoa > Echinodermata > Asteroidea > Forcipulatida > Asteriidae > Asterias > Asterias amurensis. The sequence goes on along the minus strand of NC_092662.1, from coordinate 4,023,334 downwards.
ATTCCTCCCTTACCCCTCGTGATATTTTGGGGTTTTTTGCACGCCAATATTTCTACTGTTGTCAGTGCTTTTCAAAGGGGAATTTGTTTCTTCTAAACAGAGTCAAAATAGGTGACACAAAAAAAGGATTTTTTTGAGGGGTGCCAATTCTTTATTACAGGGGGAAAAAATGCTTCCACCATGTCAATATCCTGCAGACATCTTTACCTGCTTTAGCATACGCTACAGCCACTTCAGCTAATCGGAGTATACTTGGAATATTGTCGATAGTTCCATCTTCATTAAGTAATCCTAAACAAACAACAAACAAAAACCAGGTTAACTGTTTACAATTTCATATCAATAGACCTTTCTTTTGTTGATAAACAAACCACCTTTGTTGGCATGGTCGGCCGAATGTTAGTAAAACACTAAATTGAAACACAGATGATTTAACAAAATTCACATTTTCTGAAAACTTTCAATTATATAGAATACCTCTCATAATAAGTTGTTTGTTGTAAACAAAATCAACAAGTTTAATTACGTTGCTACCATTGTGTTGTGATTATGTTGGTACCATTACGTTGTGGTTTATTCTATCTATCTATCTATCTATCTATCTATCTATGCTGGTACTCGTCAATTCCTACCAGAAACTTAACGAGGATCGTGTGTGATGTGTCTCAGGACAAATGGGCGTGGTGCTCTTAAGTTTACAAATGTTATTAAGAACTGCGTCTTACTATTATTTACATTAAGGTCTTACCACAATGTCCATGATCGGTGTATGCACACAGGCAGACATCACAACACACCAAGAGGCTTGGGAAGCTATCTCGGATCTTTCGGATGGCTAAAATGACTGGTGTTGTATCATGGTCGGCATGGGAACCATTGCCATCCTGCCGATGTAAACGAACAATTCAGATATCAAAACATTTTCTTGAAAAAACCTTAAGTGTACAAATTTGTTTCTTAAATTAACACCCTCTAAGTTAGGATGTGTTCAAACTCAAACAACAAACTCAATGCAGATTAATAATAATAATAATAATAATAATAATAATAATAATAATAATAATAATGCATTTATAACGCGCCATCTATCTAGTGTACAAGACCCTATTCCGAGGCGCAGAACAAAAAAACAATACATACAACAAAAAAGAAATGTAGAACATAATTTATAAAATTAAAATAAAAAATAAAAAAATGATACAATGAATTATCTACTGTCAAGACATGTAACAAGCTAAGTGTAAGAGGATTAAAATAAATGAGTTTTAAGCAAGTTTTTAAACAATGGAAGATAACTACACCACCTGATGTTATTAGATTATGTTTTTACTATTTTTTTCAAAAACCAAATTGAATTACCTCCAGCTACAAGGCTAGGTCGGTGGTCTAATTGGTATGACCATTCTCTAGAATTGCAAAGGTCGTGGGCTTAAATCCTACTCGAGTAATATGCCTGTGATTTTTGTTCACAGAACTCGGGTTAAGTTCACACCGCTTACAAACACCGGTGTATATGGCTAAAAACAAAATTAATAATAACGTTCTCCCACCTTTGGTAGATGACTCGGGACTCCAAACAGCAAAACTGACCTCAGTCCTTTCTTGACCAGTGGCTCAAGGACTTTATTCAGTTGATTCACTCCATAGCGAGATTGGCCAGGCAGACTGTCTATTGGCTCAACATCATTTGGATTATCCCTGCCAATGCAAAATGTTTCAAAACTTTAACACGTTGACAACGAAAAACAATGGACGTTTGAGTTGTAGGCCCAATTCCATTGGTCTGCTTAGCGCGAAATTCTGCATCAAAGTCCACTATTCTCCGCTTAAAGTGTAAGCACAATTTCCCACACTGAAGTGTAAAGCAAAGCATGCCAATCCACTTGCATAAAAGTTTTGATCTGCAAATTGCGGACCGTGTTGGTTCAAAAAGTAAGTAAAGTTTGTAGCCACCAGGCAATCTCTGTGGTCTAGTTGGTATCACACTGCTCTAGAATTGCAACACATATATCGGTGTATATGGGTACAAACCAACATGAATATTTATAAGAAATATTTGTTTGATTAATAACATTCAATTTTTAAAAACGTCTTTCCAATCATATTCTTTTTAAAAACCAAGTGCTTTTTATAGCCAAAAGCACACAATTTTTTATTTTTTTTCAATAGCATCTTGGTGGCACAACTTACGTGATAAACAAGGGATAGATAAGACTAGAGGCGTCAATGTGTACGTTGCCAGATTGCCATGTACGTAGCACATCATGATGGATTGCGCCGTGAAAAAGGTGATTTCGAGCCGGGGAAAACATATTCTTCTAGAAAAAAACAAAAAACAAAAGTGTATTAACTTAAACACCTCTAACAACATTATATTAATCTTGTACATATTTTTTTGAAAAACGGACATTAGGCACCAAATTTTACACTGAACTGCAGGCCCCACGCCAATGTTGTTTTTTGACTTTTTGCATTGGTTTAGTACAACCTTCACCCAAACACCTTCACCCAACCAGGCACCCTATAGTCCATGGTTTGAATGCACCTACCCACAGACACACTGACAGTGACAAACACACGACAGTACAAGGCAAACACTATACAATTATGCCCATTCAGTCGTTGCCGTCGTGGAGTATCAGGCCTGCATTTATTATTACTGTGTAAGTTATGTCAAGTATTCTGGATGCCTACTTGTACTTTTAATACCTTCCAGCTTGAATCGTCTCTCCTTCCAGCCCTGGGTTTCCTATAAGACTCACTCCGGGGCTCGACCCCCGCTCCGTTCCGAGGCCCTCCCTTGGCTCCAATCCGAGGCCTATCCTTGGCCCCACTCCGTGGTTCTCCCATAGCTCCACTCCCGGGCTCACCCCTTGCTTCATCCTGGAAACCACCCCTGGCTTCACTCATCATCTCTTGATTGTCCCAAGATGAGAACCTCCCATAGTCCACGTCTTCATATTCATCATGATCCGGTGCCTCCTTCTTCAAGTTAAGAGCTATTCTAACTGGATGAGGATGGGATTTATTTAAGTCATCTCTCTCCGAAGAGCCTTGCTCTAAATCTTCAGAAGAAAAATTCATCAATGGCTCATCATCTGATGACTCCTCATGATCCACGTCATAATCTTTATCGAACTTAGCGAGCAGTTGACAGACTTGCTCGTCAGTTTTGGTCAGTCTGTATCCATCCGAGATGTTGGCCACATGGTTGTTTTTCCTTATCCACAATACTTTCCGTTTGGCTCTACTCTTCAGGTCGCACCATTTCTTTTGTAGCTCCTTGGCGGTTCGTGGGGAAGAGGAATATAAATTCACTGTTGCCCGAACATTTTCCCATGCTGTGCTCTTCCTCATCAATGGATTACTGCAGGTATTCATGGTGGCGGAAATATCGTCAATGTTGGCCTTAACTGCTGCCATAAATGCAGACGCGGCCATGTGGTTGAAATGTTCCTTCCTTTGTTTTGCCAAAGGATTGTCTTGCACTTTTGCTGTCGGGAACCGTCGCCTTTTCTTTACTTCCCTCCGGTTTGGCATATTTGGCTGGAAAGAGGGGTAAAAGAAAAAGAATAGGGACTTTTTTTCACTGTTTACGAACAACAATCGTGACAACGACACCAACTAAACAAACTAACGAATTTTGGAATATAAACTGGAATATTTGATTAGGAGTGGGCCAACAGCCCGAAACACCTTATTTTTGATCTTTTTTTCCTTCTTTCTTCATACTTCCTTCTTCTTCTCAGCCTGCCTTGTCACCTAACAAAAGCACCTTTCCCAAACTTGTATGAACTTGACACTTCACACAATTCAGTTGTTAAAACTGTACAGTAGTAGCTCTAGGCAGTTGTTTCCCAATAACACTCAAATTTGGAGACGTAATTTTGCACATTTACAGGCCTGAATGGTTTGAAAGGTCAAGGCCACCTTGCATTTTCTCCTTGGTAAATGGTATGCAGAGATTGCACATTTCTACTGGGGCATTTCAAGGGCACCAAGGGGGCATGGAGGCAATCTCCTTTGTTGCCCTCACGAAGTATCAGGCCTGCATTAATTATTACTCTGTAAAATGTCTCTAGTATTCTGGATGCCTACTTGTACTTCTAATACCTTCCAGCTTGGATCGTCTCTCCTTCCAGCCCTGGGTTTCCTGTAAGACTCACTCCGGGGCTCGACCCCCACTCCGTTCCGAGGCCCTCCCTCGGCTCCAATGCAAGGCCCTCCCTTTGCCCCACTCCGTGGTTCTCCCCTAGCTTCACTACCAGGCTCACCCCTGGCTTCAATCTGGGAACCACCCCTGGCTTCAATCTGGGAACCATCCCCAACTTCAACCTGGGAACCACCCCTGGCTTCACTCATCATCTCTTGATTGTCCAAAGATGAGAAGCTCCCATAGTCCCCGTCTTCATGTTCATCATGATCCGATGCCTCCTTCTTCAAGTTAAGAGCTATTCTAACTGGATGAGGATGGGATTCATTTAAGTCATCTCTCTCCACAGAGCCTTGCTCTAAATCTTCAGAGGAAAAATTCATCAATGGCTCATCATCTGATGACTCCTCATCTGATGACTCCTCATAGTCAACGTCGTAATCTTTATCGAACTTAGCGAGCAGTTGACAGACTTGCTCGTCAGTTTTGTTCAGTCTGTGTGCATCCGAGATGTTGGCCACATGGCTGTTTTTCCTCAACCACAATACTCTCCGTTTGGCTCTACACTTCAGGTCGCACCATTTCTTTTGTAGCTCCTTGGCGGTTCGTGGGGAAGAGGAATATAAATTCACCGCGGCCCGAACATTTTCCCAGCCTTTGCTCTTCCTCATCAACGGATCATTGCAGGTATTCTTGGTGGCGGAAATATCGTCAATGTTGGCCTTAACTGCTGCCATAAATGCAGACGCGGCCATGTGGTTGAAATGTTCCTTCCTGTGTTTTGCCAAAGGGTTGTCTTGCACTTTTTCTGTCGGGAACCGTCGCCTCTTCTTTACTTCCCTCCGGTTTGGCATCTTTGGCTGGAAAGAGGGGTAAAAGAAAAAGAATAGGGACATTTTTTCACTGTTTACGAACAACAATCGTGAAAACGACACCAACCAAACAAACTAACAAAGAAACAGTTTTTCAAACCAAATGTTCCTGCTCAGGCAATGAAGGCGACTGCCTCCATGCCACCTTATTATTGCCTTGGTGCACTTTAAATGCTCTGATAGAAATTTACAACTTTCTCAAAGGGTGCCCTTTACTGAGGAGAAAATGCCTTGGTGTCCTTGCCCTTTTAAAGCATATGGGCCTGCCCACTCCTAGCTGTCTTAAACTTTATGGGTATTTCTTCAAGATCCAAAGATTCTTCTTTGCCGTTTCCTCCCACGAATGATGAAGCCATATCTGGAAGGAGTTATTAAATGCTGAAACAACCTGTGAGGGAACCCCTACACGTCTTGTACTATCATGCACTGCTCTCCATGAAATCTTCAATTAAATAATTTCGACCATAATGACAATACACAAATAAATGTCATGCCGCTGCAGCTTGTTCAAGAAACCTGGTGTACTGATTTTATTTTAGCCGTTGATAGAACTTTAAGAAGAGGACCAAGTCAAGGAAGCTATATCCTACGTGTTTGAAAACGTGCTCTTACAGGAGTTTGTCAAAACTACAGATGAAAACAAAATGGTCAGACACAGACAGACAGAGCAAAAATCAAAGCATCCACATAAAATTTTTGCTTGTCCTTTACAAACAAGCAAATACAACTATGCAAAAAAAATGTTTGAGTAAACTCCAGTATCCTGATGACATGCTAGCAGTAAAAAAACATGAAAATGACATTATTAAAAAATAAATGCCCAAACTCTACTGTGATGGTTACACAAGGCCTCGTAATAACCCATCAGCTAAGTGGTGCCCTGTGATTTTGCCGAGGTGCCCTTTGCAAGTTTCCACTATTTCCTCATAGCATACCCCTTACTAGGAGAAATTTGCAGTGCTCCTTCAAGAGTGAAGTGCAAGGCTTGGTTCACATGGACACCAATAAAATAAAAGTGTCAGCCAATTTTATTTTTTGCTAGCTTGACTCTGAATCACTGCTCATGTTTCACATCTAAAGCACTCCACATAAAGCCCGGTTCATACTTCCTGCCAATGCGAATGCAATGGGAATGTTGACGTCACAAATTCGCAACAAATTATTTGCAGCAGTTCGACTTTGCTCAACCCACTTGCGAACATCGCTGCTTTCAAATTCACGTCAAAATCGCTTCGCATTCGCATGAAGTATGAACCGGGATGAATACTTCATTTTGTAAGGATGATTTTTTCTGCTCGTTGTAAGTTTACTCTGTACTTAAAAACATACTGGCATAAACCATGTAAAAGAAATGGCAAACTGGAACATTTAATTGGTACAATGTAATGTTTTCACAAAAGGTGTGTATTGAACAAGCGGTCCAGTGCATCGGACTGAAGTTTAGATGGCTGAATCATCAAAAAGTGAGTTTGATTAGTCCGAAGTTAGGACCAGTAACTCATCCTAACTTAGGACTGGTCCTATCTCTTAGCATTGCCTAGGACTAGTCCTAAGTTAGGACTACCTTTGTGAAATCCACCCCTGGTCATGAAATTTGTGTTCTAACAAAGGATTTTAAACTTAATTGATACTCTTAACCCAGGTGTACAAATGGGACTTTTAGAGGGCTGAGACAGATTGTGTTGGATTCCCCTCTTAGCACTAAACAAACAAGGTTGTATGTTCCAAAGGCAGTTTAGAAAGATTGAGGAGTGTTCTATGTAAGTACTGATAATAATGATGCTCTGAATGTGAAGTGCCTTGATTCACATGTACATGTAGAGGACTTGGGGTAGCTAGGGGGTATTGCAAGTTTATGCCATGTATTCATAATCATGCATCATGCGATCTATTGTAAGTTTGTTAAGTAATGTATGTGGTTGCAGCTTCCAGTCAGCCGTCACACTTCAGTGCTCCCAGACTTCCATCCAGTTCCAATTCAACTGAGCTGATCCCATGATTGAGCCTCACTCCATGCTGGCATTATCCTGATGACAATTGGAGCTTTGACTGTAGCCCTTGTAAGTAGTAGGTCAGTGTCTGTTGGGCTAAGCTTACTGTTTGAAACTTTAGTAAAAGTTCTGGCTCCTTTATCAGGCTGCATTGTGTTACTAGTCACACCATGGAGATAGAAATTCTACCTCCATGGTCACACCATGCACCAACCTCAAGGTTTGCAGTATTATAACACCATGTAATGATAATTTCTAATTGAGTTGGGGAGATTCTGAAAAGAACCGTTGGTTTCGACTCGACGTTTCGTTCAGTATGCTCTGATCACCTTCTGGAGAAAAGCTTTGCTTTTGAAAAGTCTTCTGCTTTTCTCCAGAAGACGATCAGAGCCTACTGATCGAAAAGTCGAGGTGAAATCAACGCTTCTTTTCAGAACCACACAAAACTCATTTTGAGATTATCGTTACATGGTGTTACTGCAAACCTTACCACATGGTTTTTCAACCATGCAAACTTTCAAAACCTTTCTTGTTGTAGTGTACCACCACCATGGAAACTTATTTCCAAAGATCAGTTTCCCCATTTGTCCCAATTCAGTGGAGAAAGATTCCCACTACCAGCAATCAGCACCCACCACCCTTGGTACATGTACTCTTCTCTCCTTAGTTTTTGTTTTGTGCGACAGTTTCGGGCCAGCAGTTGTGAAGGCTTTGTCCGTGTTAATTTTTAAACTAGTTGAGGAGCAGTACCCCGTTTTAGATATTTTTCCGTTAGCCCACCTTGTTGAGCTGTTAATGGCTCCGCTTTTAACATCGGTCTCATTACTGCCACCATTACACTGGTGAGACTGATGTTAAACGCGGAGCCATTAACAGCTCAACAAGGTGGGCTAACTGTCCGTATGGCGCCACCACTTTTTCACTAATTTTTACAAAAAGGAATATCTCATTGAGGTAAATTAGATACTATATTATTTCATATAAAATGAAAAAGTAGTGGCGCCATACGGAAATTTGTTTCGGTATGGCGCCACCACTTTTTCATTATTAATATTGGATATGAAATAATTTTAGTATCTAATTTACCTTGATGAGATATGCTTTTTTGTAAAAGTGAGTGAAAAGGTGGCGGCGCCAGAACGGAAAGTTAACCTAACTGAGCGAAGTTTGCTCCAGTCCAGAATAGGACGAGTAACAATGAGGACTATGTATGGCTAGCTGGAGGGCGGGTCGGGGATGCAGTCGGGGCCAACACTCGAAGCACACAATTTTAAAGGGCGAGAAGCTCTAACACGTGCAATCAAATGTTGATTGAGGTCTCAACTCTATTTCTACCTCCATTCCATGCTCTAATTAAAATTAAAACGTAACTCCTTCAACTTACCACCAATGTTCAGAAACTGTGTTGATTCAAGGAATATAGCGAAGGTAGTTAACAGAGGATTTGTCAATGATACTAGTCCTTCAAGCTGAAATAATTACAACCGGCAAATGGGCTTGAAACAGCGCTGAAAATGTGATCGTAACAATAAAAACGGGCCAGGTTTATAACAACAAACAATTGTTAGCGCGCCCTCTCTCTACACGTACACACCTAAATTAATATTTTTCCATGCCCCGTCTTTTTCCTTTTTCTTGTTAAATGGCGCCATCATGTGCCCGCACTGCACAGTGTGTAAACATGAACTACATGTTGTGTACGTTACACACTACACATACAGCGAACAGCACACACACGGCGGGTCCTGTTGAACTGTACACAATAACATGGCGACTGTCGTGCGAGTGGGAATTATGTGAGCTCTGCTGTTGTCATGTTTCTACACGGAACAACACACATTTTGGGGACAAGATATTTACACAAGCAACTGGTTTTGGTTTTCTAAAGCCTATGGTCTGTGTAGGAACTTTATTCAGTCCTTCTGCCATGGGGAAGAACTCCAGTAAGCTGAGCACTACGGAAATAAAGGTGTTGCAAGAATGCACTTATTGTAAGAACTTTTTTATTTCTTTTGATAATATCAACATGTGTACAGTACATAATTATGTAGACAGGTATATTGATTAGTGTGTGCTAGTTTGGGGGAATGTAGAATTCTAAGCCAAGTTGTCTAATGTCATGTGTTATTAAATATTAACTTATATTATATATTTATATTAGTTCCTAGAATCCTAGTTTTATTTTACCAGCGACGGCAGTGGATTTGTTTATTAATTAAATTATGATTGTAAAAATCCCCCCCCCAAAAAATATATATATATATATTATTATATACTTTTGACTTTACTATATTTAGCCACAAATTACACTAGAGAAACCCAAGCTTATAATAAATGCGCTAACTGTTCTAATTAAAATCTTATTTTTTAGTTCAAGTTTAATATCACTTTAGAGTTTAGGTTCAACGTTATTTCCACAAAAGATCAAACAAAAGGCAAGAGGTAATATTTGTAATTTTTTTTTTTTTTTTTTTTTTGGGGGGGGGGGGTGACAACAAAATTGAAAAAAGACGCTGCATGACTCAATCGTGCAGTGTAATAACTTTGAAATAAAGTGGATCGCTCGGCTATGTTCAAATTAGTTCTGGAAATTTCTGTAATTTAATACCAATTTTTGTTGACTATTTTGTGTGTGTAAAACTTCAAAAAAAGACATTATTCAATTTACTGGTTAATTATCAATTTGTAAATAACCATTTCCTGTAAAATATCCACTGCCTTTGCCAATAAATATAAACTGCATAATTACTGTACCATGCAATTGTAACTTGTTCCTCCAGAACAGTCAGTCTGATGAATAATGGTTAATTTGAGTAGACTTGGTAGTAAAACTCAAACCAATCAAAATTGACACTCAATGCAATAAAGCAATTAACTCTGGCTACCGGAGTAATTAACAATCTCTCGATCTGTAACATATCAGCTAATCAAATAGGGGCCTAGATCTTTACAAACCTACCTCGGCTGTCATTTAAGCCCCTTTCACATGAGAGAAAAAAAACCAAGGGTCTCTTGCTAAATTGTAGCATGGTTGTGTAATTTGCATGGTTGCATGGTTGTGTAATTTTACATTGTACCTCGTGTGAAAGGACATCAGTTGTTTCTACTGTTCAAGTTCTTGTGCAAAATATTGTCAAACATTGCTACATTTTACAACTTTGCTAAAATTAAACAAGGAACCCCAGTTAAAATGCCATCGTGTGAATAGCACTCAAGTGTCACTCGTTTTTTTTTTTTCAAAGTCATTTTGCAGCAGAAACTGCATTCTGACCTAACTCAAAGATAAATATTTTGAAGACTTTGACTTGTTAATAAACGCGAGTGACTCCATCCAAATGTGAAAGTGAAAGTGAAAATACTTTGTGGTTAGGATATTATTAGAAGATCTGACAATGGAGGCAAAGGGTCCCAATTTCAAGTTAAAGGGCTTGGGTACTTTTTGTTGTACACAAAACACAAACGTACACAGATTTACATTAAACTTGCATGGTTTAAAGATAATGACGGTAGAAAGCTTTTTAAATTGTCCATAAAATATAACTTGCTGAAGTAATCTGCCTGTGAATTTTGTTCACTGTACTCAGTTAAAGGCAGTGGACACTATTGGTAATTACTCAAAATAATTATTATAATAAAACCTTTCTTGGTAACGATTAATGGGGAGAGGTTGATAGTATAAAACATTGTGAGAAGCGGCTCCCTCTGAAGTAATGTAGTTTACAAGAAATTATTAATTTTCCTAGAATTTGATTTTGAGACCTCAGATTTAGAACTTGAGGTCTCGAAATCAAGCATCTGAAAGCACACAACTTCGTGTGACAAGGCTGTTTTTCCTTTCATTATTATCTCGCAACTTCGACGACCGATTGAGCTCAAATTTTCAAAGGTTTGTTATTGCATCCATATGTTGAGATACACCAACTAACTGTGAAGGCTAGTCTTTGACAATTACCAATAGTGTCTAGTGTCATTAAGTATTGAGTATACAACGCTTACACACATCAGTGTAATATTTTTATATAAAAAAGCTAATGAGCGGTAGCAAGGCAAAGAGGTGAGCAGCACCTCTACAGTACAAGGATGTCTCACCACATCAATTAACAACTAATACCCTTCCTCTGAGGAAAAAGATGGAACAGCTGCGCAAAAACGGGGTCAATACTCAACTGCAATTGCAACTCATGAAGTACACACATCTGCTGCAGAGCAAAACATTTTTCTTTTCATTATAACCTGGCCTATTTTTTATTACAGCTATTAAATGATACTAAATAATAATACAAGGGAAAGGACAGAGTAAGTGAAATCCTTTCAGAGTTAGGCATCTCTCATCAAACCTATTGTGTCAGAATGCTATACTGTTGCTGATTTCACCACTTCTTGGGTTAACACAATGGTTACCAAGTGGAAAATAAGAAATTCAGTAGGCCTAATGTTCATGTAATGACATATTCATTACATAATGAGAGACTGGTCAGGGGTTCCAACTTGACACCGGATCCCAGCCCCAAGGCCAGTGATTTTAGCTTGGGCCAGTAAACTCTTGACCAGACAAGCCTGGTGGTCTTGTGTTTTTCAAGCGAATAACAGCCTGGAATTTTCCACGGAGGCCATGTCATCTGTTGCCCTGGTCGTGGCCTTAGTGCCCTTTCAAAAGTTTCCCATAGACTTAAAGATGTTCCAATGAAAATGCCCTTTTCAAAATGAAAATGGCCTTGCCTTTTCAAAGATGAAGTTCCTGGCCTGGAATAATATTAGGCTACCTCATTGTGTAATTTATCCTTATGAAGACAAAAAATGGATTTAATATCTTTTAACTCTCTTGAGTATCATAGTAAGCTTTGATAAGACAAATGATTTCTACATCTGTCTTGATCTTCTCTAAATGTGCATGTTCAATTTATTTTGACGCTGGTTTTGTAAAATAAATTCTGGGTTGAAGAGTTAAGACTAGTTTTATTTTGAGTTAAATCGAGTTACTCGTCTATAATATCTCCTAGGACTAACTCTTTGAGAAATCGACCCCTGGTCACTGTATTTCAGCCTGTGACTTTCAAGAGTAAAGCACACTTAAAACCAGTACAAGAATTGAGGAAATGTGGACTTTAGACGAACATTGTTTAAGTCAAGTCCAGTGAAATCACTTCATGTTTTATGTCAAGAGATAACCCAGACATTTCTTAAAGGGTTCTGGCACTTCTTGTAACACAAAACACAATGTCCACAGATTTACATTAAAATTACAGAGTCTGAAGATAATGAAGGTAGAAAGCTTCCCTAAAAATATTACTAGCTGAGGTTCTGTGGTTTTTGAAAAATTAGTAAAACAAACTCACAAAAAAAAACGTTTTGCATGCTAAAATAATTTTTGTCTCATGAGACCAAACAAATTTGTGTGACTTGTTTGACTCATTTCTCAAAAACTACAGCAACTCAGCATGTTATAGTTTAAGGGAAGCTTTCTACAGTCATTATTTTCATACTGTGTAAGTTTAATGCAAATCTGTGGACATTGTGTTTTGTGTTACAAAAAAGTACCCCAATCTTTTAAGTAGAAGTCATCAGTCGACATTCAACACAGACAATTGCCTATAGATCATTGTAATACTAGATCTGTGATAGGACAAGTACACATAGGAGCCATACCAGAAATAATGTAATTTGCATCACACTCAGCGTGCTCCCCACCAGATCTTTGTGGGATGCTGTTGGTTAATTATGCAAGGAGTTCAGGTACAATACCATGATGGTAACATGTTATAGACATTTACAAAAGGCCAGTCACTTTCAGGTTCAGTTTAAAGGGACCCTACATTGTAGGAAGGAAAATATCTTGACTCTTCTAGCAACAGTTGTAGCCATAGCTGTAAAGGCTAATTCGGATCTGACCTTACTCAATAACTTAAATTTTTACTTAAATTTTTACTTGCATTCAATTTTCACACTACCCTGTCTTAAAGGCAGTGGACACTATTGGTAATTACTCAAAATAATTATTAGCATAAAACCTTTCTTGGTGATGAGTAATGGGGAGAGGTTGATGGTATAAAACATTGTGATATAAACGGCTCCCTCTGAAGTGACGTAGTTTTCGAGAAAGAAGTAATTTTTCCACGAATTGAACTTGAGGTCTCGAAATCAACCATCTAAACGCACACAACTTCATGTGACAAGGGTGGTTTTTCTTTCATTATTATCTCGCAAGTTCGATGACCGATTGAGCTCAAATTTTCACAGGTTTGTTATTTTATGCATGTTGAGATACACCAACTGTGAAAGCTAGTCTTTGACAATTACTAATAGTGTCCACTGCCTTTAAATGGATGATTGAGCTCAAATTTTCACAGGTTTGTTATTTTATGCATGTTGAGATACACCAACTGTGAAGGCTAGTCTTTGACAATAAAACTAATAGTGTCCACTGCCTTTAAATGAATGGTTCATACTTCATTTGATCTTCTGTTTTTTTTTAAGCAAAAGCAAAAATATAGAACTCATCAATGGACATACATTCTAGAAAGAATTAAGAACTAGGGACATCAAGTGCATTGTCATTGCAAATGTATCTGGAAGCCATTTTGCCAACTTGCTGTCTATCGTACCAATGTTGTCCTTTGTTTCAAGAAAAAATTAACATACCCAGCACTGAGCACTGATATCCAACAATGCATCGATGTGACAAACTAGTTTCAGCCAACTTTCAGATTGAAACTACAAATTAGTTTTCACCCTGTAGGCTACATCTTTTAATTTTGTACATTTCTTTACCCTTTTTTGTTTGCAGTTGACAAGAAAGAATTACAGCAATGGTAAGTGTACAAGTGGCCTGTTTATCAAAAACGCAATTTGCAGAATGAAATACCTTTGTACTAAATTCATAGAGGTTTGTCACACAAATATTTCTAAGCTCACAAAATCGTTGCTTTACCTTGGATCATGCCATTTATGCCTTTGGCGGTTCTTCGCTTAAATCTTGTTTTAAAAAACACAAATTCATCTGTTCAAGCAATACCTGTACTTTGACATTATATCAAATATTTGACGTTGTGTAAGAGTTGTCTTTGCCCTTGTACTGTGTTGTTATCATAAAGCCATTGTGTGAAGTACCCTCACATCGCATGGTAACCATGCGTGGTAACCAGCCAAAAGCGTATGCAGCAGCCAGCCAGATGTCTTTAACAATACACAACCATTACCTATCGCTATGGTGTCTTTAAAGGCACAGGACGCGTCTGGTCATTGTCGGAGACCGGTATTCTCACTTGGTTTGTCCCAACAATTATGCACAAATAAACAAATAAATGAAAATTTAGGCTGAATTGGTCGTACTGAGATTAATGAAAAATGAAAAGAGAATATAAAAAGAAAAAACACCCTTGATTGCATTACTTAGTGGGATTTCAGACACATAAAAGGCTTCAGCTGAGGTATTTTATTATTTGAGTGAAGTTACCTTATTCTCTAAAAAACTCTGTAACTTCAGAGGGAGCCATTTCTCACAATGTTTTGTACTATCAACAGCTGTCCATTGCTCGTTACGAACTAAGTTCTTATACTAACAATTATTTTGAGTAAATACCAACTGTGTCTAGTGACTTTAAGGTCATGTCTTTTATTTATTGAAAAAACAAGCAGCCCCAAACCACAAGAACACGAAAGAGTAATAACTAAAAAGGAAAATGAATAATAAAATAACTAGTGTTAGATCAGGTGGAAGGAGCTGTGCACAGATCTTTAAATATTATTTTAGAATCATTAATTCTGGATAACGAACTGCAATTTGTCACAATAATGGACCATCATAAGGCTATCAAAAAAGAAAACCTTGTTTATAGGGCTCTCATTTGAACTTGATTTTAGAGAAAAAGGTTTCCAACATCAGTCGTTTTCAATGACATTTCCTAGCTTGAACAAATGACTTTCTATTTTAGGCGACGATGTCATTTTCAAAAGATTATATTAGGTATATCTGTTTTCCACAGGCACCGAGACTTCATGAAAGACTGCCCCAGTGGAGCCCTTAGAAAAGAAGTAAGTATGATCGTAATGAAATCTGTACACAAAAAAAACACTCAGCCAGTGTTGTTCTTTTGTTGCTGGAGAATGATGTGAAGCAAAAAAATGGCATGGGGAAACTTTGATTAAATTTAAAACTCTACACAACTAAGCGAAGGTATACAATTGATAAACACTCTAAATGGCAATACAAACTTTTGGTTAGAAGCATATATAGCAGCTTTCAATAGTATAAATTATTTTAAGAAACATTTCACTTCGAAGTAATTTTGTTATAATAAAAAACATAAGTTTTTGTGCCCCAAAAATTTGAATCTTGGAAGTGTTACTCTCAGATTGTTTCCACTTCTGCTAAATCAGTTGTTTTGTAAAGTAATGAACCCCTATGAAAACTGACATTTTCTTCACAAAAGTAATTGTAAACATTCCTGAGGTTTTTTAGCTTGTTGAGTCTGGTTTATGCAGAAAACACTGTCCAGCTTGGGAAAGCACTTTCACCGTCAGCAACACCTCCCTACTATAATGAATATCAGTAACACCATTGGTTTATTAGTTTTCTTATGGCTGAAATCCGCCCAGCCTTGCCAATAGAATCTAGCCTCAAGTGGACTGAAGCTTCTTTTCCCCGTAATTTGGCAATATAGAGAGAACGAGAGATAAAAAGTGGAGAGGGCCGATGGTTTAGAGAGGCCAGTGGTTTTGAGAGGTTGATGGGCTGAGACTTGCATCTTCCTCAGAGGGCTGAAGAGCCCCAACATCTCGATTATCATCGCAATAGCCTCCCAGCACTTCTCAAACCCATGAAAGAAATATAAAAAGCTGCATTTGTCCAGGTATTTTCAGCGGTTTCCATGGCGACAGCGCAAACAGGAAGCGGCTTATATGACAGCCCGTTTGGCTTTGGGCTGAAGTTGTCAGAGTTTTGGGGTGAATTTGATCGGCCGAAGAGAGTCTTAAATGCCAAGCCTGATGGAAATAGTTCAAGTATCTTCGTTCATTTGGATAAAGCACTTGCCTGCCACACAATAAAGGGTTGATTGCCTTAAACACATTGAATTTTTTTTTTTATGAAGTACTCCATTCTACAGATCATAACAAAGCCTGAAAGAAAAAGAGTTAGAAGGCATTCGTTTAGAGAAAGGACAGGAATATTTGAAGTAGTCAAAATGATTGTGCAGTAGAGTAGATTAGAAATCTTGTAGTTTGACTGTTTTGTCTCAAAATAACCCCAAATTGCTCAACTCGAGCTTTGAACTAAAGCTGTCTTCTTTATTTGTGCGTAAAGTTTTGTGTGTGCTCTTGATGGTTTTTCTTAGTAAGCCCAACTCAATCTCTCCCATGACAGTGTTCTGGTTATCATTGACAAGATGTGTTTTTTTTATTATCAGTGAGTCTGCCAGCTGTCGGCGCTGGCCACCCACATTCCAACTATGGTATAATACAATGATAAGGTTCATTGCATAGTATTTATTGATCAGCTTTTCTACCTTTTCTCTTTTCTTTGGCCTTTTTCTAGCCCTGTACCTTGAGTGGCTCTTGGTCTTCTTCAGGGTAAATGCCTCTAGACTTGGTGCGCCCTTGAAATGTAATTTTTTTTTTTAGATTCTTCCTTGAAGCGCCTTTTACTGAGAGCAAAATACTTGCCCATGTACAAGAATGAAGTATCAGTCATGCTATTGGAACCCTAGCCGTGTGATGCCAAGCTTGGCTTAAAATCAACAGTGTATCAAATTCAAAACATTGCTGGTGACACATGTCGTAAAAATAGAATCAATCAATTATATTTCTATACAACTTCTGTGAATTCTTTTTTCTGGAGCGGACGGAAACGCCAGCTCAATCCCAAACCCAGAACCCCTATGGCAACGGCATTCTCTCTCTCTCCTTCTCCATCAGCCGGCATCAATAAGTCAAGATTGTTGATTAGAGAACATCCCGAGTGAGCGGAATGAGAAAATGGAAGGAAATAAAGCAAGCGTTATCTTTGGAAATCAATAAAACTATAAACCCGTCTGAGAGGAGTACGGTATTCAAACACTCAGACTCATCCTCTAGCTACCTCTGGCCTGTTTTTCCAGATAGTATTTACTCATGCGGTACATGATTGTCAATTCGGTGTGAAAACAGTCTCCCCTTCCCCCCTTTCCCCCTCCTGGCACAACCTGAGGGCATACAAAAAAAGCCAAACTCTACCGGTCTGTATTATCCTGTTTGACGAGGATTCCATATCACGGCAATGTTAATTTCATTGATTCCCAACGCAATCACATGGCCGCTTGTTGTCTCCACTGCCTTCACTGAAATAGTTCATGAGGACATAACATGTCGCTTTAAAGGCACTGGTTACGTTTGGTAGTTATCAAATAACAGGATTCTCACTTGGTGTATCCCAATATATAGAGCATGAAATATCAAATCTGTAGAAATTTGGACTCACTTGTTCATCGAAGTTGCAAGAGAATAATGAAAGAACTCACACCCTTGTTGCTCAAATTAGAGCATAGAGAAAAGACGAGTAACTCCTCCTTACTTCAAGGTTAAAGGTTCATTTTATTTACCACAGTATCAACAAATAAAATACATTATCACTTAAGAGCGATCAGTTTAAAGAATACAATACAGAAAAGATATATCAAGATGAGATAAGACTAGTCTTAATTCTTTGTGAAATCCACCCCAGTGCCTTTAAAATTCGCTGAAGCAGGTGGACCCTAGAGGAGGAGGGTGCCTGATGGTTGCTTATGAGATGCCAAGCCCTTGTGTTTATCTGACAAGGATGAGACTTGATTGTTAATAGGGTCAGGGGGAATGAGAGTAAGGTTGAATAGTGTCATCATCGGTGATGTCGTCTCGTATTGAAGGTTGGCTGCGATGGATTTCTGTCTGTCTCAGTCTGTTACCTAGTCTTGTACCTAGTCCCTGTGTATCATCATTGGTGATGTTGTCTCGTATTAAAGGTTGGCAGTGATGGATTTCTGTCTGTCTCGAACTACGACCTAGTCTCTGTAAATCGTTAATTGATGTAATGATTACATCAAGGATAAAATAATATTATGGATTTTTGTTTACCCATACACTAATGTGTTATAAGAATGTTATACTCAGTGCTTACCAAGCCCTGCAGAAATCTATCAGGCAATTTAGGAGGGATTCGAACCCACAACCCCTGGGATTCAAAACCAATAAACCACTTTATTGCTTTGTAGTCGGGGAAACGAACAAACCTTATCTTGTCTTACAAACCAATGTGTTATGAGAACAGTATACTCAGTGCTTACCGAGCCCTGCAGAAATCTAACGGGCAATTTAGGAGGGATTCAAAACCAATAACCCACTAGACCATGTGCTTCGTAGTTGGGGAAAAGAGTGAACCTACACTTGTTTTACAAAACAATTTAGTGTGTTTCTTGTAACTTTGGTAGCTGTCGAAGGGGGTAGTGTTTTGGCACAAAATCAAAATTTGTGAAATAAAGAAATACGGGTACAGCGTATCCCCACATCTGGTGTCAATTATGTAACAGGTTCAAATGCTGCTAGTGCACTCCATACAGAGACATACATGTATTAAATTCTAAGGATACACTTGTATTGGCTAACTTGTAAAAAAGATATAGGTTAATTTTTTCCTGGCTACAAAGAAAGAGAGAGGCGATTTGTAATGCTGTATAGAAATTTGACGAGATAGTGATTAAATACCTTAAATAAAAGCTTAAATTAAATTAAACAGATCATTAGAGTTGGGTTTAAAACTTAATTATTAGTTTCATCCCAGATAGATTGATTACATCCTATTAAATTTTGTGGGTTGATCAAAACAGTCGGGAATAGCACAGTATTTTTTTTATTATTTGGCTCTAGTTTAGAAATTATTCTCAAAGCCGTTCTTGATTGATGTGCTTCTTAACTTATATTTCTTTTTATCTGGTATATAGGAGTTCCAGACGATATACCAACAATTCTTCCCCAATGGGGACCCTTCCAAGTTTGCCAGTTTTGTCTTCAACGTATTTGATGCGGATAAGGTAAGATTTATATAAGATTTTAGGCAGGCCTGGTACTTCACGCATACCCCCTACTAGTGATTGTCTTTTACAATTTCCTCTTGGGTGCCCTTTCAAAAAACAAAAGATACAGGCCTGTTGAGGTATATCGACTGTTCTTTCATGTAACAGTCAACATAAAGACACTAGTTTTACACGCTTCACAAGTCCTGGTAAGGCCCTAATAAAAAATATTGAGTGTATCAGAGATTCGATCGATTCCACCACAGCCTTTAAAGGTTATTGCAGAGGTTGTCTGAGCTGTTAACCAAGGTCACATGCAGTATTAAAATAAAGGACTCTGTGTAATACATATTTTATTGTGTTATTTATTTTATTTATCGGTTTGTTGGGGAATGGAGATTGTGGGCTTATACATACTTGTAGGGTTTGTAGAAACTGACCCCAGATTGTTAAACATTGTTGCTTTTGTTTTGTTTTGTTTTGTTTATTATATTTATTTATTTCGGTGTTTGTGTGTGTGTGTGGCTGGGGAGGAGGGGGGGGAGCGCATTACAAACGAAGTGTGGACTGGAGAACATAAGAGGTCCGCATAAGGCACAATGTGCTTTTATATCTCGCAAATGTGAGATTGGAAACCTTTTTGAATGGACTCGAACGCCTTATAAATGATAGTCTCTTTTGTATGACTCTTGATTAATTGATCGAGTGGGCACACGAGTTTGACTTGTAATACCATATTGTTTGCATTGGCCTTTATACCAACTGCCACTCGAAGTAACTGTAGATATACCGTAGCGTTTTGAACTAAGTCCTCCCATAAAGCAATTAAAGGTCATGCTAGATGCCGTCTGAGACATTTCAGAATTACTGGCTTTGGGTGGACAGCTGGTTATTCGGACATGACCTTGTGATGTACACACAGCAGCGTAAATATAAATGATTTGTGGAGGGGAATGGGATGCCCCTCTCCACCTCAAATGTCCATCAACACAATGTGCATGTAAATACATCAATGACATGCTGTGTTTTTCTTTAGTAATAATAGTAATTGGTTCTTATGCAGCTGTACATATTCTAGTCAATCAATCAATCAATCAATTGTTTAATTTATAAGGCTTCAAACCAACAGTCGTTGCTTATAGCGCCATGGAGTAGGCTTCCAGGGAAAAAAAAAAGAAGAGATTTAAGCAACGATGTGAAATTGTCTATTGAAGTAGATTGCGTGATGTTCTGAGAAAGATGATTCTAGTGGCTAGATTAAGCACTTTACAACATTATTTCGCTGTTCATTGTACTACATGTACTTTCAGACCATTCCTCTAACTTTCTCTATCCTGTGTTACATACAAGCCGATTCCAAGCTTGTTTTAAAATGAGTGTAAATGGATTAATCCAACACTACTGTCTCAGCCCTCTCAGTTTCCCACTGGTACACATAGGTGAAGAGAAGCAATATGGTTAATCTCATGATTCGGAATCGAACCCACACTGTGATGATTCAACCATCGTAGCTTGTGTCTGATGCAGTAGACTGCTCTTTCACAACACAAAGCTATCTCATGGGGAAAAAAAACCATCATTGTGTTTTTCTCTAAATATGACATCATTCAAGATAAAAGTCATTACCCCTGATGCTAGCCCAGTGAGACACAGGACGCAGGCCATTTTTCAAAAATAAAATTAAGGTCCCCAAAATAACCCTCCAATACAGATATTTTATTTGTGGTGGACATTCCAACTTAATTGCCTCTGACAACTCTCTTGAAACATTGGACAAACATAAGAACGAAAGTACATGTGTGTGACACCTTTTTAACACTGAACATTCCATTGCCGCATGGGGGTGGAGCCAGTCCCACCGAGGGGCCTATTACGCTAGGGATGTATTTAATCACCTACGCTCCGCTGTGCACAGCATTTCTCATTTTCTCGCACAATAGACGTAGCTATTGTTTCTGTATCGTTTTTTTCTCATTATCTCGTTTTAAGACGTACGTCTCAAATTTGCTGCGTATCTGTAATTCCAGTGTTGTATGGACTCATCGAAAATTTAGAAATTACTCTCTCGCTGCTGTAGTGGATACAGTTTGTTATTTCATGTTTAGCGTAGAAATGTGCAAACTATGAGTCTGGTGGTACGATCGAACGACGTCTTCGAGGTATATTCCACGTTGGAATGAAATCAATATATACTCTTATTGATATACTTAGTGTGTGTGTTTGATGCCATATGGTCAGCCCGACGCTGCTTCCCAGCTTTTGACAGCGATGGCACAAGCCGGTTAATTAAATTAGCCCTCAATACAAAAAACCCTACGGCTTGATTTTTTTGCAAACCTGTTTGAGGGTTTGCAATGATACCTTTTGTAGATCAGTTTTACAGCCGTGACATGAATTCCTACGCACTGTGAATGAAGATGTATGTAATATAATTTACCTGTAAAAATTTTAGCTTCATTAGTTGTCAAGTTTTTGAGGAAAAAAAGGTGAAAATTACAGATTAATGTTTTCAGGAGAGTCACGTAACACATTTTACATTCTAAAAAATTCTGTATCCTGAGATTAAAACTAATTTTTGTGACATTGTTTCACTCATTTCTCAGAAACTACAGCACCTCAGCAAGTTAAAGGGAAGCTTTTTACCATCATTATCTTCAAACCCTTCAATTGGAAAACGTTTTTCAGAAGATAATCAAAGTAAAAGAAATATAGTTCTAAACAATGAACAGACTACACATTAAAGACAGTGGACACTATTGGTAATAGTCAAAGACTACTCTTACAGTTGGTGTATATACTCATCATATACATAAAATAACAAAGCTGTGAAAATTTGAGCTCAATCGGTCGTCAAAGTTGCGAGATAATAATGAAAGAAAATAAACACCCTTGTCACACGAAGTTGTGTGCTTTCAGATGCTTGATTTCGAGACCTCAAATTTTAAATCTGAGGTCTCGAAATCAAATTCGTGGAAAATTACTTCTATCTCGAAAACTACATATACTTCAGATGGAGCCGTTTCTCACTATGTTTTATACTATCAACCTCTCCCCATTACTCGTTACCAAATGAGGTTTTATGATAATAATTATTCTGCCTTTAAGGTCTATAAAATGTTGCAGTCATCAGTGGCAGTCATTTTCATCTCAAATTCCTAGATTCACAAGAGTCGGGGCAGACATCAATTGAGGGGGCGCTATCCCCCCCCCCCATTTCCCCTACAATAGTTAAGACACTGAACTTACAGACAGAACCTTTGTAACACTTCCATATTTTGACTGAGGCCGATCAGATTAATTTCCACAAAAGGAAAAATCTACAAACTAACTCCCACTTAGACCTAACAGCATCACCCTATAATGGCATGAAATACTGCCTAATTCGTTCCCTAATTGTACATGCAGGAGCGGACACTGTTTGCGCTCAATAAAAAATGCAATTACAAAGACAGCGTGGTGCAATTTATTAAAGCCGTAATCAAATTTTATCTACTTCAGTGACCACCGATCAATCATTCTGATTGGGCTTCGGCATCTCAAGTGTGATTTCATAATTGCTTTTTATTTTTCAGATTTTTTATTTTTATATTTTTATATTAAGCTTGTCAGATTTGTTGATACAGTGGACATTTTTTAACAGTATAAAGCTGAGATATTATTATTTGCAATATCAAACAAGCATTGCATTTAACAATTTCTGTTCATGTGTTTTCACCTCAATCTGATTTGGCTTTGGCAGCTCAAGTGTGTTGAAAAATTCATAATTGCTTTTTCCCTTTCCACCCACCCCCCCCCCCCCTTTTTTATAAAGCTTGTCTTGTTGATAAAGTGGAAATGTATTAACAATATACAATGTAGAGCTAAGAAATTCATGATTATAATATAAAAACGAGCGTTACATTTATAAGTATTTTTTGTTTGTGTTACGTTTGACACATAGAACACCTTGTTATGAAGCTTTCACAAGTTTTACTGAACACAATTTTGTGTAGAGGAGTTTGAAGGAATATCCGAAATTAAATAACGTACGTTCCCTTTCACAGAGACCTGTGAAAGTTGCACCTTTGTGTTAGTAACAAGGAAATGGTAGTGACAGTTTCAACCTCCTACCAACCAAAAGGACTTGTATGAATACAGTAATAAGTGAACCGTGTCACACAGTCGAATGGGATGATGAATGATGATAATACACCAGACAGAAGCAGAGTCCATAGATGGTGCTTTTAATGCAGTAGCTGAAGTGTCTAAGTGTATTTTGTTATACCCAGGGGCCAATTTCCTTGAGCTACTTTTAAAACACAGTGGACACTATTGGTAATTGTCAAAGACCAGTCTTCTCACTTGGCGTATCTCAACACATGCACAAAATAACAAACCTGTGAAAAATGGAACTCAATTGGTTGTCAAAGTTGCGAGATAATAATGAAAGAAAAAACACCCTTGTCACATGAACTTGTGTTCTTTCAGATGCTTGATTTCGAGACCTCAAATTCTAAACTTGAGGTCTCGAAATCAAATTCATGGAAAATTACTTCTTTCTCGAAAACCAGGTTACTTCAGAGGGAGCCGTTTCTCAAAATGTTTTATACTTATCAACAGCTCCCCATTATTCGGTATCAAGTGAGGTTTGATGCTGATAGTTATTTTGAGTAATTACCAATAGTGTCCACTGCCTTTAATGCATAGTAGCTGATGTGACTATGATGTATTTTGTAATACCCCGGGCCATATTTCCTTGAGCTACTTTTAAAGCATAAAATATTGATGATCAATTGTCTGCTGACTGCTGATTTATTAACCAAATTATCAAGAAAGATACAGTAAAAATCACTGTGAAAGTTTCATTTGTGTCTGCTTCTTGAGAAAACAGCAAAACCTGTTAACTTATGGTATTTTCATCAAGAACTTTAAAGGAACACATTGCCTAGGATTGGTCGAGTAGGTCTTTAAAAAGTGTTTAAAGACCAGAAGCAATTGGGTTTTTTTCATGGAACTTTTCCATCCTCTTATAAACCATTAGTTTATTATAGGCCCCGATCAAAATGATCAGAAAATACCCCAACTCTACGACCGACCAACAAATGAATTGAGAGACGTAATTGAATAGTCCCAGCAAGGTGGTGGGAGCTGATCAAATTAAGATTGACTCATCAGTCGTTTAACGCTATTCCCTAGGCTTTCATTGCGAGAAGACTGGCTTTTTAAAATACATTACGCAGCTTAATTTGAGGCCACTCAACTCCTTCTCTCTGTGATTACTCCAACTCTGAAGATAAATCTCGAAAATGCTGACTTGATTATTTGGAGATGATGATGTTTAAGTACCTTAATCTGAGAAAAAAGTAGAATCGTACTGTGAACTAAGGTTACTCGTGAATAAATGTCATTGATTGATTGATGTTGATCTAGCAATAAAATTTATTATTTTAGGTCATGTATTGACCTGCTGGATTCATCACTGATCTGATATGGTCAAAACATCATGAATAGATTTAACATTAACGTTGTTTGAGTACCTTAATCTGAGAAAAAAGTATCGTACTATGAACTGGGAAATTCCAGGGTTACTTGCATCAATCTATCAATTATATTTATTTTGGGGTCATGGAGAGTTATTACCTTGCTGATTACGCTGAATTGTTGTATTATCACGTCACCTAATATGGTCAAATTATCGTTAATAGATTTAACATTAACGTTGTATGAGTACCTTAATCCGAGAAAAAAGTACCGTACTATGAATTTGGAAATTCCAGGGTTACTTGCATCAATCTATCAATGTATTTATTATTTTGGGTCTTGAAGAGTTATTACCTCGCTGAATTCATTATTGTTGTATTACCATGTCACCTAATATGGTCAAAACTTCGTTAATAGATTTAACATTAACGTTGTTTGAGTACCTTAATCTGAAAAATAAGTATCGTACTTAAATAAGTATAAGACTATTTGCTGATTAAAGCAATGCTGACAGGATCTGAAATTAAATAAAGAACAGGGCAACTTATAAGAAGCAAGAGTCATAGTTCTCTATGCCCCCCCAAGTCGTTGGAGGGAAGCGACAAAGAGACTGATATGGTAAACAGCAACGGATGAACACAACTCGGTGGAGGAACGGAACGTATAGAAACTAGAGAACTGGAGGTTCCTCCATAAAACGATAATGCTGTAACAAAGTCTCCATAGACTGTCAGGCTGAAGGGCTGGTCTGACGAGTGGAACGACGCACGGGAGGGGTGTGCAAGTCGGGGGTGGGGGCCGAAGGGAGGGGTGCTGTGGCAGGGATGGGATGCTCCTTGTGTCCAGGAGCGTTGTGAGGCAGGAGGGCCCGAAGAGCTCGGGGGACAGGGCCAGCGGCTGCCGGGCGCTGAGGTCAAACTAGAGAACGACCTTGTAACAGTGTCATTGTTGAGGTTGTTACAAAACCAAGATCTGAACATGGTTGTCAAGCCTGTATGCTTCGTTAATGAAAGGGCGAGGGCACCAAGACATTTGCTCCATGGTAAAGGGCCCCCTATGGGGAAATTGTAAGTTTCTACTGAAGAGCATTTCGAGGGCACCAAGGCAATAACCAGAGGTCATTGAGGCAATATCAAACCTTGGTGTCATACAGTCATTGACATCAACTGTTTGTTTCATATTGCTATAATTTTGCTGGAGTTCGTGACCAATCAATTCCTGTCCAGTGACGTTTGTGGCGATTTAGTCGGCTTGATTTCACAAAGCTCTAAAGATTCATCTTTTGTCGATATTGCCATTGTGTGATTTGTATTGTGACATCACACTTTGCTTGGCAATTAAAGGAACACGTTGTGCTTGGATCGGTCGAGTTGGTCTTTGAAAAGCGTTTGTAACCGTTTTTTATAAAATGCATATGGGTAAAAAGATGTTATAAAAGTAGAATACAATGATCCACACAAACATGCCTCGAAATTGCATGGTTTTCCTTTTACCTCGTCTACTAACACGGCCTGCCATTTATGGGAGTCAAATTTTTTACTCCCAAAAATGGCCGACCGTGTTAGTTCGCACAGTAAAAGGAAAAACACCCAATTTCTAGGCAAACTTGTGTGGATCATTGTATTCTACTTTTAAAACATCTTTCCAACCATGTGCATTAAAAAAAAAAGGGTAACAGACGCTGTTTATAGACCAACTCGTCCGATCCAAGGCAACGTGTTCCTTTAATAGAGTGATACATATCCATAGACCAATCCTAGCCCTTCTGTAGAATCGGATCTTTCCCTCTTAAAGGGAAGGTACACCTTTGGTAATTGTCAAAGACCAGTCTTCTCGCTTGGTGTATCTCAACATGTGCAAAAAATAACAAGGCTGTGAACAGATGGGCTCAATTGGTCACCAAAGTTGCAAGAAAATGATGAAAGAAAAAACACCCCTATTGAACGAATTTGTGTGCTTTCAGATAGGAATAAAGACTTCTAGCTAGAAGTCTTTTATTATTTGAGTGAGAAATTACCTCTTTCTCAAAACTTACGCTACTTCAGAGGGAGCCGTTTCTCACAATGTTTTTATCAACAGTTCTCCATTACTCGTGACCAAGCAAGTTTTTATGATATTTGTTTTGAGTAATACCCAAAAGTGTACCTTTCCTTTAAACAAAAATGAAATTCCAGGCCTGGATATACAATAAACTGCCGTAAAAAATCCCTACAGATTTGAAGATTTTTCTGATTTGTTTAAGTTTGTATTTTTCCTTCTTTTTATCTGTGGTTGTTTTGGGTTTTTGTTTGTTTATTTCTTCTTCTTTATTAAATTTTGATAGTGGATATGGTGCATGTCTTATGAAGCCATCCTCGCATGCAGTTATTAACTTAACCATTCCCCGCACTAAATGTCAATTGTCCATCACAAGACATTGACTGTAAGATGCGTTATTTCACATCCACAGAGATATAAATGTCTTCCTTTTGTAGTCAGCCTCAAGCACTCACGCCACAGGATGCCAAATTGTCCTTCAGCGCATACTTGGTGGAAATATTAACGCTAATATTAAGCGTTGACTGCGTGTTCTTGATGCTACAGACATGTACATGCAGTCCTGATACCTTACTTCTTAAATTATTATTTTTGTATAAAGGTTTTTTATAAGAATTATTTCATATTTTGCATCCTTAAAAATTATTTTGTGAAAATTGTGCTTCAAAACTTTCTGGTGTTCTGGCAAAAGAAATTGTGTGATGTAGCTTTAATAAGATCTAAAATGTAGCTATGCAAACTGACACATGCAAATAACATTGACATTTAAGTAAGCAATGTGTCCTCCATGACGTTATACCAGACATATTATTATATCGCTGAAATATGTTGCATCGGAAATGCAAAATTAATCTGTTCTTTTCTAGGTTAACAAACATGGATTGATTGTAGGTGGTATTACTGTTCAGGCCATCCAAGCCACAAACATTGATTAAACTTATTACGTGCATTCCTAGTTTTGCAGACTGCAAAATTAAAAACCTGTAATTAAATTTGGGGAGTTTCCCACGCAAGGCAGTGTAGGTGGATGGTTGGAATGTCACGGAGTGAAATAAACGACGAGGGAAAAACACCGGCGGGCAATTGGGATGGGATCAAACCAAACTGACCTCTGGTTTAGCAGCGGATGTTTTAAAACACTCGGGCAGTTGAGCTTGCCTCGGAGCGAGCGGCTAGGTAAACCCATGGAGCTATCTCCTCTTCAGATTGCCACTCTTAAACGCTAGCTCCTTCTGTATGTCAATAATATTCACGGACAGGTCCATGAGTACTTTACGTTATGTCATATGTTTCAGTCTTTGTAAAACCTCTAGGGTGTTGACGGAAATGATCATACTTTAAATCTGTGCCTCAATGGGATGCCAGGCGGAGTCCATGTTGTGCTTGGGTTGACATGGCCCAAACAGATCAGCTGGATGGTTGCTGGCTTTAAGGAAATCTCCACCTTTGGGATATGAATGTTTTGGGAAATTTTGTATGGCTACATGCACACCACCCTTCATCAACAACTCCCCCCCCCCCCACCCTAAACCAGCATATTGTAGATCTCCAGTTATTTAAAGTAAAATTACAAAATTGGTAAGAGAACAAAGTTGTCTAAGATCACAGATATAAACGTTCACATTCTAATCATAAATGATGATGATAGTAGAAAACATCCCTTGAGATATTTCAGTCTGAAATGTCATATTTGATGAGAGATAAATAAAACTAATTTCCTGTTAAGAGTTCATTGCTCAGTGAGCATTTTAATCATTTTCTTTTTTAATCGATGTTATGCTAAATTTGTAATCTGCTTTTCATTATTTTCTTGTGACCCAGATGGCTGATCGATCTTAAACTACCGCAGATTTGTCAGTTTATGTATATGGTGGATTACAGTCTACTGCCATCAACTGTTTTGTTAGCAAAGACCAATTCAGTAATGTTCCTTTAAAGACATGTTGACAACATTATGTACAGCTACATGTAGACCCCCCCTTCCTCAACACCCCCCCCCCCTCCCTCCTCCCACTAGCATACTGTATCTCCAGTTACTTAAGCTAATTAAATCATGCCATGTTCGCCGTGCCTTCTCAATCCATGTCCCCCGTCTTCGCAGATCTGACGTCCCCGCCTCTCTCTTTAGAACATTTCCCCACCACAGCATGATCGATCAACAGCGACTGAATGAGTTATGCCACGTACAACGACGTGCGCTTGTAGTACGTTCACCCACTTAACAAACGTCGCTCCCCATCCATTTCCCAATTTTTTTCTCAATTTATCTCGCCCCAGTTTCATTCCTCCAGATGTTTGGTTCAAATTGAGAATTGGCTTTTTTCTTGTCTCGCGTTGGGAATAGAGCAGGAGGATCTGGAAAGGTGAAATATTTCAATCAAAATGTCGTCCATTGAGGCGATATCTTATTTCTGCTGAAGTGGGCTTGTTGTTTTTAATGTTGTTATTTTTATCTGAAGGATCGTGAAGACAGTTAGTGTCTCGCTATCTGTTTATTTAGACTTGAGCTGACACATTTCTTGAAGTCCCTGATCAAAAATTATCTTTCTTATCAAGAAATAAACCACAAGGGAAACTGACTGGGTAAACTTAAGTTAATATCGGATTGAACAACGACAAATTGATAAGAGCAGGATTTTTAATCTGCCGCCTTTGGACAAATATGCAGATATGCTCTACCAATTGAGCTGTCTGAACATCTTATTTCACGGACTCGTTTGTTTCTGTTTTCTTTCGTTCAGTTTTAGTTTTGACTGCTCCTTGAACACCCAGCAGGGTTAATATGTACCCATTACAAGTCTTTAATGTTGTTTTTATTTTCTAGCTTAGTTGGTAGAGCAAGGATGTTAATAACTTTTCACAAGAAATTGAGCAAGTTTTTTTTTCTTCGCATTTTTGGCTTCTTTCCATAGTGTTCAAACCTTGTTTGGCTGTATCGCTGTCTGAAATGGCGGGTCATGCACTGTAACCACAAGGGCTTTTAACTGTGCTTCATCCATAAAATTGGAAGTGTTTTTTGATAAATACAAGTTGAGGCATCTTTCGCAAATAAGCGACAGCATTTTTTTGCTGTTAATAAAGCTTCTACCGCACTCGTGTTTATAATGTAAGATGGATTAAGCTGATCATTGTTTAGGGCATGTGAACCTTTTACCTAACGTGTCCGACGTGTCTAATGACGTCATAACGTTGACAAGAAGTTGTTATTGTACTCTGTTATTAGAAGAATGCATTGAGAATGCTTTCTTTCATGAAAATTTCATCAAAACAGCTTTTTAAAAACAAAAACAAAAATCACTGCATATCGCAGTGAATGGTTCCCCCTGATTGACCATTTGTACTTTGCCCATCGTCTGCAACTTTGAGAGTCAAAGTGCATGTAAAAATAGGTGCGCGTGCATCGCCTGAAATGCAAACCGCACAATAACACATTATTGTTCTGTGATTTTATTGGGTCAAAAGCATGCCAGCAAAAAAATGCCGCACAAAATGTTACTAAAAAAATCACCATTTGTTCCTCGATATAACGCAAGCATTTAGTGTTCTTTTTTTTTAAATTTAATTTTGTTGTAGTTTAAAACTTTTGCTATCCTTGGATCTTGTATAGTAGGGCCAAGAAAGGGAGGGAGTCAATTGGTGCTTACTCTGGGTCTTGATAATAATGATCATAATATTTACAACATTTACAGTGTTTAATACTTATTTTTCTAAGCGCTATAACCAGACTATAATCAGATTGACAAAACAGATTGGTTTTAAGTATTGATTAAAACAAAGATTTAAAGGCAGTGGACACTATTGGTAATTACTCAAAATAATTATTAGCATAAAACCTTCGTTGGTGACAAATAATGGGGAGAGGTTGATGGTATAAAACCTTGTGAGAAACGGCTCCCTCTGAAGTGCCATAGTTTTCGAGAAAGAAGTAATTTTCCACGAATTTGATGTTGAGACCTCAGATTTAGAATTTGTGGTCTCGAAATCAACCATCTAAATGCACACAACTTCGTGTGACAAGGGACTTAAGGGTGTTTTTTCTTTCATTATTATCTCAAAACTTCGGTGACCAGTTGAGCTCAAATTTTCACAGGTTTGTTATTTTAAGCATGTTGAGATACTCCAAGTGAGAAGACTAGTCTTTGACGATTACCAATGGTGTCCAATGTCTTTAATGAAGGTGCCACTTAACTGTTGGTGGGTAGCTTGTTCCAAAGTGTTGGAGCTACATGTATGACTGAAAAAGCATGATCGCGTGTGTATGCATCAGAGTGGATGTATTAGATGCATATCATATTAAAAAAGTTCATTATAAAAACAGACAGACTAGACAATGAAACAGACTAGACTCTGAAAGATAAAAACCATCACCCCAGCTGTACATGTTGAATAGCTTTCGCACGATTACTCTCGCTGCTTTGCGCTATAGAAGTCGCGGAGGGGCAACTTAACGCCATTCATGCGTTGAAGATTAGGCAGCTTTTAGCTACTGTAAAGCTCATTTTGAACACTGCGACATTTTACGCATGTGAGTCTCTATTGGAACAGCAGTCATACGATACGTGTATAATTTAATTTAGGAGCCACCGTGGATGATTCTAATCTGGGAGTGAAGTGAGGGACAGTAAAAAGCGTAGGTCTAGAGGATGAAAAAACACGTCGTCGTAGGGAAGGGAGTGAAACTTGACACTCTCTGTATTAACAGCATTTTCTGGTTTTTATAGTTACTGCTGACATAGCATTAATATCATAATTTTGTTTTATCCTTAAATATTTTGTGCTGATTGAGTAAAAAAAATGTAAGGAACAGATGTCTTTATTTTGTAGAATGTATTAATAGTTTTTATTGAGTTGTAAGTCTTGATTCTGTATACATGTAGTATGCCATGTACTGCCCATTTTTTATTGATTTTAGGTGTGTGAGGATCTATGGATAGATTAACAGTATGACAGTATGAACAATATGTTACACAGTTTAGTGGCCATGATTTCATAACTTAGTGATTACAAGTCAAGCAAGAGTATCCAAGGATTTTTGTTTTGGTTGCCAAAGTAATGTTTGCTTTGAGTGAATCATATATTTTTTCGCATACTAAATTGTTAAAATTTTAATTACTACAATTAGTTGAAATTATTTAGAGTTTGAACAAAAACAACAGTTGGACTGGACGTCCAGATTAACGTGCCGCCGCTCAAACAACTTAGCTATCTAATGTAGCCCTACGTTGGCAGTTTCCCGTGTTTAAATTCTTAGCTATTTTTTAAAGGCGTTGAAATTTCAAGGGCATTTGATCCTAATTCCAGTGAAGCTCTAAAATTTGGTCGTTACAACTCGGCCAGACGCGCCAGCTTTACAAAAAAAAACTACTTCTTTCTCCAGTTTATTCTTGAATCTATCGGCGCACGAAGAGTAACTCAATCCCACCCTAACCCGAGAAGAAAACACCTCCCAGGCAGCGCTTGAATAAGATTCAAAACAGAAGACGGTAAAACGATACGATGCCTCTGAAAAGGCCCATCTATTTTTGCAAAACCCATTCAATCTCAAGAAGAAGACGAGTGGAGGAACTGTCTCTCCTCTTTCTCTCTGACTTCTATCCTCCCTCGATGAAGAGTCCTGAGAAAAGGAGACGGGGATTTTGTCAAAGACAAGTATTCTCACTTGGTGCGTCCCAACATAATGCATAAAATAACAAACCTGTGACATTTTTAACTTAAGATAATAATTTTAAAAGTGATTTACCAAACGTATACCTTCTCTTTAATTGGGTGTGAAAACCAGCTTAAAACCTGGATGTAAAATAGTTCTTAAAACTTTCTTAGCTCGACTGCCTTTGGGTGAGGGGTAAATGGTGTGTCTTAGGGTGATAGAAACGGTGTCTAGCAATGCTGCATGTTACATGCACTACGAACTGTAGAAGGTGAATCCAAAGACTTTAGTATAGACTTTAAGAAAGTTCATTTCATCACCAGTAGCTACTAACGACATAACAGAGATTGATTTTAATATATTTTGAAGAACATGCTGATGAATTCTAATGGGGCTAAAGTAGTTTTTAAAACTTTCTTAGCTCGATTGCCTAAGGGTGAGGGGTAAATGGTGACTTATATTACATGTATCATCAATTGTAGAAGCTGAGTCCAATGATCAAATTATAGACTTGAAGAAGGTGTCATTCTCACCACCTGTAGGAACTCCCCCTAATAAAGACCTAACAGAGATTGGTTTTAAGATTTTGAAGAACATCCTGAGGAATTCTAATGGATGTGTGAAACAGTTCTTAAAACTTCTTAGCCCGATTGCCTTAGGTTGAGGGGTAAATGGAGACTAGTAATGCTGCACATTACATCAAATAGAAGCTGAATCCAATGACATTATTTAAAAACCGTATCTTATTCACCACCTGTAGGTACAGTGAACATCAATATCATGCTGAGCCAGTACATGATTGATTAGAAAAGTGAAAAAAGAACGTGCACAGAATGTTTTCAACTTAATTGCAAAAATTTCCCCCGCCTCAGAAATGTGATCAATATATAGCAACATGTACGGATTTAGAATGGCCAGATGGTGATAAGGAATGTAGGGTGTGATCTCAAGATTTTCTGAGGTGAATGTTTTTTTTTTATCATTTGTGAAAATGGAAATGATGTGGGCAAACTTTAGGAATTGGGTGTTGTTGCTGCTTTCCTGACTGAAAGATCATTTAAGTTATTTAAGGGAAGGTATACATATGATAATTACTCTAGAATGTCATTTCAAGTTATGTGGTTATGTGGGCTGCATCAAGTATCTGGAGAGATAAAATTTGTTTTCATAATACTTGGGTCCCACGAGGTGATGCTGTAAAACAGACCTTTCTTGTAAGTAGTCACTCAGCCTCATCTGTAGATGGCAGCTTGTCTCCTGGGATTGCATTCTTTCATCTAGGCCCTTGAAAATAATCACTATTCACATATTAATCCCCCGCAGAAAGCGTGACGTTTACTTACTTACATTGGATTAATGGATGCTCAGTCCATTTTTCTTTGAGACCTCTCACATTTCCGTCATCAAGTCTCAATACTACTACTTCGGATTGCAAAAACAATGTTATTACAATCTTGCAGAGTGCTTTATTGCTGTGTTTTATCCCTCACATGTTGACATGCTCAGCGACTGATTATGTTCTTTTCCTCTCGGAGGGGAAGGAAGAAGACAGTTTGAATGTCTGCAGACGCTTGACACGAGTAGCATGGGCTTCGGGCAACTATCGTAGGACGATAATCGTGGGAAGATATCCTCCAAGAATTCTGCATTGACCTGTTGCCAAGTCTGGTAACCTTTTCATGTCCATAGGACCGGCTTCAGTTTACAATAAATTCACCAGTTTAGTGCACATCGGCGGGGAAGCTTGAGCACATCAAATTTGTTATAGAGGGCATGGAAGAGGCCTGAGTGCTGAGACTCGTTGAAGGATGAGCTTCCTTCGATGGATATCTAGATTATCTCTTTTGTTGGCAATGTAAAATTCAATTATCTCCATCATTTCACTGAAGTTGATAAAATACGCAATTTGAGGAGTCTTCTCATTATACTTACACTCATAATTGTACTGTTTACCTAGAATAATTAAATAATTAATAGAAGAGATCTGGATCATAGATATTATAATAAAACATAATTGAATATTCTGAAAGGGCAATCTGTTCCTATCAAGAAAGATATTTCAATATATTAAGTCGAGAGAGAAATATCCGAGTTGGAATTTAGCTGTCTGAGACGTGTGCTTTGAGTGGAATCGCCCAAGGAAATGACGGCTTCTCCTAGATTAGTACTAGAGGAAGCGTCGGAAGCAGAAATGTTAAGGATGTGGTACCGTAGGAAAAATTTCTCTTCAGACAATTAGCTTTTTTCGAGTAGGAAGCCGAGAGGCATGATTGCCGACTAGAAATAATGTTCACTTCTTGCCAGTCAGTATTTAAGTAGAAAACCATTCTTGGTATTATAAGTAATTCATGGTTTCTTGTCTTTGGGTTACTTTGACTGCAGATATCACAACCTGCTTTTTTTCAAATAATTGTTTTGGCTTGTGTTTGATAGGTTGAACAAAATCATAACATTAAGGTCAATAGATTATTGGCAATAATCGTTAAGAAAACCAGATTTATCAAAATTGTGGTTGATGTAATGTATGAAGATGGAAATTTCCATTGGTTGTACCCATACACACCTATGTGTGTTAAGCACTCTTTACTTTCCCAAGCTCCTTAACATTTACCACATGTATTACTTAGAGTTTAGTAACGAGTCTGTTCCCTCATGGGACATTATGCTCGTAACTAATATCAGAATGCAGGGGACCTGACCGAGATAACCACAACTCGATACAATTCCAACCATTTATTAGAGATAGGCACATCTCTGGGGTCTCCATCAATTGTTTTTTGTGGCATCAAATTAGCAATGTAACCTTTATACTTCCTTAAAGACTCTGGACACCTTCGGTAATTGTCAAAGACCAGTCTTCTCACTTGGTGTATCTCAACATATGAATAAAATAACAAACCTGTGAAAATTTGAGCTCGATTGGTCATCAGAGTTGCGAGTAACTATGAAAGAAAAAACACCCTTGTCACACAAAGTTGTGTGCTTTCAGATGCTTGATTTCGAGACCTCAAATTCTAAACTTGAGGTCTCTAAATCAAGTTTGTGGAAAATTACTTCTTTCTTGAAAACTATGTCCATTCAGAGGGAGCCGTTTCTCACAATGTTTTATACTATCAACCTCTCCCCATTACTCAATACCAAGTGAGGTTTTATGCTAATAAT
The DNA here is from genome assembly GCF_032118995.1 of Asterias amurensis. Taxonomy (NCBI): domain Eukaryota; kingdom Metazoa; phylum Echinodermata; class Asteroidea; order Forcipulatida; family Asteriidae; genus Asterias; species Asterias amurensis. The sequence goes on along the minus strand of NC_092662.1, from coordinate 3,987,992 downwards.
TATTTTGAGTGATTACCAATAGTGTCCACTGCCTTTAAATAATATTTCCTCTTCCAGAGAATGTATCAGATTGATGGCATCACATCGTATACATTCTTGTTACCATGGTAACTATTATACCACACAATCAAGCTGGTATTCCTTGTTGATATTTCTGCGTATCTTAATTATGGCAATCCTATTAGTCTCCTCACAAGGCCTTACTATATTATTTTTTCTACTAATGGAGCCGGATAAATTGTCCTCTCTTCTTTCTAAAACATCACCAAGGTTGGGAATTGATTGTTGGCGTGTTTTGATAATTTTGTTATTCAGCCAATGAGAAACCAGGGATATATAAGGGTACTTCAGATGTGACGGTTTTCAGATACAGACCCGAAAGTAATAAGATCTAATGGTTTGTTTAACCATTTGCTTTTTCTTTAATCTGAAATATTTCCACTTGCTCTTGCTAAAGAAATGAGATCTGATCTGGGTTTTTAAAACCAGTTGCTTATTCTTTAATTTGAAATCATTTCCAATTGCTCTAAATGAAAAAAGTGTAGTCATTGTTTTCCACAGTGGCTAACAGTGTAAATAAACATCAATTTTTAAGAGGCGTTCAATCTTTTTTGTATAATCTTTTTTTAATAAATAAAAAAAAACCACTGTGTACATTTAATGCAGGCCATCTTCTAAACAACATGGCATGTCTTTGCATCTTTCTACTTCGTTGAAGCTCTGTAAAAAAAAAATCACCATTTCAAGACTTGGCCTAAGCTAGAGCCCAAGCCATTTTTATACTCATGCGCATGACGCACTACGCGTTGTGCGCAATGCATCAAAGACACATGGACTTCCAGCATACGCACATTTCCTACAGGACACTGTAAAGGTTGACGACCTTACTGTCTTCCTACAGTTGAATCCCCATCCACCACCCCCTCCCCCTTTCGCAACAAAACAAAAGCCCTGTGGCAATTTAGAGACGGACTAAATTTTCTTGATTTGTTTGTGGTTTCTTCCTACAGGATGGCTATATTTCCTTCAAAGAATTCATCTGTGCCTTATCTGTCACATCCAGAGGGACGCTCGATGAGAAGTTAGACTGTGAGTATCACCTGGCAATTTTTTTTTATTTTACTAATAACTTACAGTAGAAATATTGTTCATCAACAGTGTTGTAGCCATGGCGGGTGTTGCAGGGCAGGGCTGCCCAGAACTTACAAATTTCTCCCAGCACTCTGAGCAAAATGCACGGTGCTGCCCATCACAGATTTCCTCAAGATTGTACTTCAGCAATGATGGAAAAATTGGATTTTGAGCACACCACAAAAATTGGTCCGACATTTTTTTCCTTCTTTTCTAAATAGTGGACCCTGTCATGAAATTACACCAAAAAAACACAACATCGAGGGATATTTATGTGAATCATTATTCTCAGCTTTTACAATATCTTTTCAACCATATTCAATTTAAATTAATTGGGTTTTTTTATAGCCAAAAGGGCCCAATCCCGAAAGGCAACGTGTTCCTTTCAGATGAATCTTAGTGCTTTTTGCAATCAATGCCAGCCTTCGGTTTATTCTATGGTTCTTTGTACTTTGAGCTTTAAAATCACTGCAACTGGAGGGAGTGTTTTTGAAAAAAATTCCTCAATATTCTTGTGTACTTTGGAATGGATGAAGATTAATTACTGAATCAATGCAGACAGATTTAATTCATGCTTAACCGAAGAATGTCCTCTCAAAAGTTGGGTTTCATAAAAAGAATGTGTTCGCATGCTTAATGGGTAGTTTCTAAAGAATTTGATATGATTAATTTGCAAAACTAGACGTGCAAAGATCACATTCATATAATTAATTCTTGTTGGGTGAGAATTAAAGGTATGTGCAATGGTTACTCATTGACAAACCCATTAAAAGCAATGGTAGCATGTATGTAGCATTTTGTTCGGCTAAAACTTTCATATATGACTTTTTTTGTTTCTTTCTCTTTAATTTTTTCTATTAATTACAAAAAACAAACGATGACCCTACATTGTACCTTTAAAGGAACACGCTGCCTTGGATGGATGAGTTGGGTCTTTGAAAAGTGTTTGAAACCATTTGTTTTAAAATGCATATGGTTAGAAAGATGTTTTAAAAGTAACATCCACACAAACTCGCCTCAAAATTGCGTGGTTTTCCTTATACTTTGCGAACTAACACGGTCAGCCTTTTATGGGAGTCAAAAATTTGACTCCTATAAATGGCCGACCGTGTTTGTCGACGAGGTAAAAGGAAAACCACGCAATTTCGAGTGATACTTGTGTGGATCATTGTATTATACTTTTAAAATATCTTTCTAATCATATGCATTTTATAACAAACGGTTACAAACGCTTTTCAAAGACCAACTCGATGTCAGGCAACGTGTTCCTTTAAAGCCATTGGACCCTTTCGGTACAGGGAAAAAAAAAAAAAAGTTCACAGATTTACAAATAATTTACAGGGTTTACAGAAGGTAATGGTGAAAGACTTCTCTTGAAATATTAGTCCATGAAATGCTTTACTTTTTGAGAAAACGGTAAAACAATATAACTTGTTAACGAGCATTACGGATTTGTTATAAACACATGTCATGACACGGCGAAATGCACGAAAATAGGAGTGGGTTTTCCCGTTATTTTCTCCCGACTCCGATGTCCGATTGAGCCTAAATTTCCACAGGATTGTTATTTTATATATAAGTTGTGATACACGAAGTGTGGGACTTGGACAATACTGTTTACCGAAAGTGTATAATGGCTTTAAGAAAGACAGTTAAATTTCAGTGTCATCATTTGACGGCTTCCTCTTCTAACTTTGCAATGCTTTTACTTTAATATGTTTATTCTTTTACTTTGGTTACATTACAGGGGCATTCAACTTGTACGACTTGGACCAGGATGGTTTCATCACTAAGCAAGAGATGCTCGATATCGTAGATGCAATTTATAAGATGGTGGTGAGTAGGGACTTATTTATCCTGGAAAGAAATAATGGAGAATTGCTTTAACTTCACTTGAGCCCAATGATTGATGGTGCTACAGGGTGATTTGAACTTTGCCAAATTCAAGAAACATTGCTTACTTTGTGCTTTTTGAGTCATATTAAAAAATTTAAAAAATTGGGGTACCTCGACAGTGGTTTGAACCTGTGACCTTCCATATAGAATCATTGTATACGCATTGTATACAAAATCTCTCATGCACCTCAAATTGGATTCTGTGACCTACATGTACGCATTCTAGAAACATTGTATACTCGGGTCCTGCTTAGAGAACAACACTAAGCACCTCACGTGAGATTCGAACCAGAGTCCTATCATAAAATAGACTCATTGTATATTCAGTGCTTGTCGAGTCCAGCTTAACCAAATCTCTCAGGGAAGTTGGATTCAAATCTGTGATTTCATATTCTAGAACTATCATACACTCAGTCCTTTTGAGTCTTTCTGAAAAAAACACAGTCACCACCTCAAGTGAGATTCAAACCTGCGACGCACCATATTCTTATATCACTGTATACGCGATGCTTTTCAAGTCCTACTGAAAAAGCAACACAAGCACCTCGTTGGGGTTTGAGTTTTCCATCTACTAAAATTTAGAGTAAATATTTATGTTCACATGATGCTGCCTGCCCCCATTATTAATTATAGTGAACTGGTGTTATATTGAGGTCACTAAGATTCCTTTTGCTTTGATAGGCGTTCCCTCCTTCAATGAGCATCCCTTGAATGTCACTTTCTGATTATTAACAGACATCTTTTTATTTTGTGTCTTTGTCACCAGGGTAACATGCTTGATCTTCCACAAGATGAAGACACACCAGAGAAGAGAGTCAATAAAATATTCGGCCAGATGGATTCGGTTAGTAATAATAATAATGAATAATAATGACAACATTTATAGAGAGTTTAATACATAAGTTTCTATGGACTATAACAGGCCTTAAGTAACCCACTGTATCAACAGAAATTGCTGTGGTACTCTGTGCTTTTGCTGTGGTACTCTGTGCTTTTGCTGTGGTGCCCTGTGCTTTTGCTGTGGTGCCCTGTGCTTTTGCTGTGGTGCCCTGTTCTATTGCTGTGGTACTCTGTGCTTTTGCTGTGGTACTCTGTGCTTTTGCTGTGGTGCCCTGTGCTTTTGCTGTGGTGCCCTGTGCTTTTGCCGTGGTGCCCTGTGCTTTTGCTATGGTGCCCTGTGCTTTTGCTGTGGTGCCCTGTGCTTTTGCTGTGGTGCCCTGTGCTTTTGCTGTGGTGCCCAGTGCTTTTGCTGTAGTGCACTTTGCAAAGTTCTGATACAAATTTCCTCATAGAGTGCCCCCCTTACAAGAGAAAAGTTTGCCATGCCCCTTCAAGAGTAAAGTTTAAGGCCTGCTATTGCCATACTATTCAGACTGACAAATCAGATGGGTTTTAATGAATGGTTGCAAAGCATCCAATGAATGTGCTGCTTAAATGTGGGTGGATAGCTTGTTGGAGCTATGATCGCGTAAGTCTGATTGCTATAGCGTGTCATGGTGCGGGGTCCCTGGGAAGCTGGAAATGAATCGATCCATTTTCTTGAGTACTTCTCTTTATGTCATCATTACAAGTATCTTTTGAGTCGTGAGGAATGTAACGTACGTCATCTATTAAAGACACTTAAGTCTGACTGTACTTTGCCGCAGCTCTTAAAAGCCATGGCCGGTCAAATTTATAATCTTTCTGCGACTATTAACCATCTCTGCTCTTTGTCAAGTTTTTAAAATGGTAGCAGTATTCACAGAGCTTTTGTCACTATAAGATCCCTATGAGGACACTATTATGCATTATCTTTTGTTATCAAAAACACTCAGACCATTCCATGGATTTTTGTCAACTCCTGGAGAGTGCACAATCTTATCAAAAAGTAAATATCAGATTTGAGATTCTTTTTAAAGGCAGTGGACACTATTGGTAATTACTCAAAATAATTATTAGCATAAAACCTTACTTCGTAACGAGTAATGGGGGAGAGGTTGATGGTGTAAAACATTGTGAGAAACGGCTCCCTCTGAAGTGCCATTGTTTTTCGAGAAAGAAGTAATTTTCCACGAATTTGATTTCGAGACCTCAAGTTTAGCGATTGAGGTCTCGAAACCAACCATCTAAACGCACACAACTGCGCGTTGCAAGGGTTGTTTTTCTTTCATTATTATCTCGCAACTTCGATGACCGATTGTGCTCAAATTTTTACAGGTTTGTTATTTTATGCATATGTTGAGATGCACCAACTGTGATAGCTAGTCATTGACAACTACCAATAGTGTCCACTGCCTTTAAGAAGCATAATACACTGGTAAAGAATGACATTGATAGTGCCATTTAAAAAAAAGGGTTACATATTTCCCTGAGGCAACCCAAACTTTTCTAATTTGCAAATTCTGGAATCAAGCAAGTGTTTATTAATGGCTGGTAATTATTTATTTCCTGATTAATAATTAATTTGCAAGTGATTAGAGACCACTTGCATTTGGCGCCATCGCTGAGGTCAAACATCGGAAATATTATGCACGCGTGTCTGCACTGTGCCCAATAGACCCTTCCCATGAAATATGTAAATTGCACATAGCGCGTGCGCACTAACGTTTTGGTTGGCAAAATGAGGGAACATCGCGCTGTTTTATGCACGGCTAATGGGTGCGTGACGCAGACGCGATTGCGCGTCTGCTTAGTGCACAACTCTATGGCGTTTGCCAACCAACGGGGTCTGTACGCATGCGTGAATGTGATTAGCATATTTCATGGGAAGGGTCCATTATCAGCCAATGATACATGTAGGTCTTCGTCATATGCAAAGGAGTCTATTACCCATCTTCCCTTGAGTGATTTGCCAGGATTCTTCCCCACACAAAATCCAAATTGTTGGACTCTGATTAATGGTGTACACCTGATCCTATGTCAAACTTAAAGGGAAGGTACACGTTTGGGAATTGTCAAAGACTAGTCTTCTCACTTGGTGCATCCCATCATAAGCATAAAATAACAAATTTGGGCTCAATCGGTCATCGAAGTTGGAGAAAGATGAAAGAAAAAACACCCTTGTTGGACAAATTTGTGTGCTTTCAGATAGGAATAAAAGACTTCTAGCTAGAAGTCTTTTATTATTTTAGCGAGAAATTACCTGTTTCTCAAAAACTACGTTACTTCAGAGGGAGTTTTTTCCCACTGTGTTTTATACTATCAACAGCTCTCCAATGCTTGTTACCAAGTCAGTTTTTAAGTTAATATTTGTTTTGAGTATTTAGACTACCAAACGTGTACCTTCCCAATATACAGTTTACTAGCACAATCATGAATACAACATGTGGTAACTCAATATAGAAAGGTTTGCGGTAACACCATGTAATGACTCTCTCTAAAGAGTTGGGGTGGTTCTGAAAAGAACCGTTGGTTTCAACTCGACGTTTCGATCAGTATGCTCTGATGTGGTAACTCAACGCCCAAACTTTTGGTTTCTGATTATGGAGTTATACCTGGTCCCATGTAAAGCGTAATCAGTATTCAAGTGCAGTCCTCAGTCCAACAGAAGCAAACCAAACCGTCTTGCTTTTTTCCCCCCACATTTTTGGGTTACAATTGGTTCCAAAATGCACAGTAACTTACTCATATTTTCCCTGTTGCTTTTACAATGCAGAATAAAGATGGAAAGCTGACAAAAGAAGAGTTCCGAGAAGGCTCCAAATGCGACCCCTGGATCGTTCAAGCTCTCTCACTAGAAATCCCACAGTGACCCAGGTCAAGGGTTAAAGGCTGACTCGAAGTCTAGGAAGAAGAGGCAGCTCTTTTTGTACAAAAGAATAATCTATACATTTCCAGAGTCTTCTTCCATCATTGGGATGTGGTCTGATTTCTGCCTCCTTGGTTAATGGTGCATGAAATGAGACAGGGTGGTACTCGGGTCATCTTTGACTCGTTGACCTATGATAGAAAGAGGTCACATGCTCCATTCGTTTAAAGGGAACTCCTGGACAGAAATAACTCCAAAGGTTTTAGAAACATTCTAAATTTTCTGGAAAACGGAATGATCACCAAGTGATACACAAGTGTATTACGCATAATAAGACACATAACCCCAAATATAAAAATGGTTCTAATCGAAAACGAAAATTACAAATACGTGTTGTGCCCACCGATCAATTTAACAAATAAGACTGGGTAATTACCTCACTTCCCACCCAACTCCCTCATTCAAGTGCACGAAAGTGAAATGAAAATCTAGTGCGGTGTTATTTGATATTGATTTTCCTTTTTGTTGAGCCATAAAGAATTTCTGAAAGCAAATTTAGTGGCAACCTGTCTGAACTCGGATTGACCCTTCTAAGCCATTAGACTGCTTGTAATTTGATACAGCATGCATGGACTGGGTGTTTGGATGTTCTAGTTGCTACATTTCCAGCAACAAGGAGCAAGTTCAAGTGTGCATCATGGTTAACTAAAGGTTGTGTGTTTTGACTTGAACCCAGGCTGGTTGACCATTGGATGACTACTGTGGTTGACCATTTGGAACCAGCCCCAGGACCATGGTTTCTTCCATGTTCACTCAAACCCAGGCTGGTTGACCATTGGATGACTACTGTGGTTGACCATTTGGAACCAGCCCCAGGACCACGGTTTCTTATGTAAAGCACAGAAGGAAACTAGTGACACTTCAGCGAAAAATGTTGAAATGTCCCTGATCGAGTGAGTGTGTCACTGCCCATGTACAATGCTGGTCAGTGGTCAGTCACAGGTCAACTAAATGTTCACACTCGCACTTTCTCATGGTTGCCATAAATGTTGGACATGACAAAATATGTGTTGTCTGTTGACTATTCTTGGACGAGGAGAATTTTGAAATTTGCAAAAAGCTTCACTCTCTGGACTAAGGAAGACCATACTATTGACTATTTTCAGACTTTTTTTTACTGCATCAAATCCTTGGTTTTCGGTTTCCATGTGGTCCTTTTTTTGAACCAATACTCCAGCGTCAGTTATTTTTAAAACAGATGCTTTCAGGATGGGGTTTCAAACAAACACCAACAGAGCAGAGCTAAAGACGAAGTCATAGCCACTGTTTTCATAAAACGGGCCCTATTGGAGTATGCAGAAATGCAGATATTCTTGTTCCAGTAACTCCCTCAATTTGTGCAGCATTCTTTGGGTAACCAGCCAAGCTTTATCATACAATTTCTACAAACATTCACTGGTTGTCTCCTCGGAAAAAAATCTGACCCTACTTGTACATACCGTCAGCCATTGTAAATAATTTGGCCGTCATGGAAAATGTTTTTTTTATATCAGAGAAGAAAGCTCTTTGTAAACTGTAAATAGGGATATACTTAAATACGTTGTGAGAAACAAAATTGTAAATACAATTTGGGCGGAGTTTTAAGAGAGGTAGGTTTGGGACTCTGAAGGTAGTGTTGTTACTGTATCTATTGCATCGGTTTGTTTTAGGCATAGTTACATGTACATCTATGTTCATCTTTTAAAGAGACTGCCCTGCCCGTTTGTGTGTGGAACAAAATATTTAATGGTTTAGCTTAATGACCCAATATTTGGTTCAAGTAAAGGCCCGTCACACAGGCCCCGATAACAAGAACGAAAACAAAAAGGATAAAAATGCACGCCCTTGATTGGTTGAATGAGCGTGGGCATATTCTGCGTGGAGCATTTCAACCTATCAAGGGCGTGCATTTTTATTTTTCTCAGTTTCGTTACTTTGTTTGTGATTATCTACCGCTCTCTTGTGGTGATCATGTCCTATAGGGTGCGTGATTCTTTTCTGTACCATCGCCGTGTGCCCTAAAGAAGAACCTAACGAAGGTTGATTGTTAACAATTAACGTGCAAAATATTTTGTTTCAAGAAAACTGGGCGTGAAAAGTTAGATCAGTTTTTCACCATTCATTAGTCGTTTTAGGAAGGTTATCGAATGAAAAAACATGTCTCTGGGGATAAATCTAGCAACAAAAATGTGCAAAATCATGCTTACCAGAATAAGTTTACCGGCCAAATTCTATTCCCCATGTACAATTTGTGATTGGTATCCTGCCTATTTCTGCTTAGCAGAACATAGTCAATCAGTATTTTCTGCTGAAGCAGCTCATGATTGGGCCCTTGTTTTATTGCCTAACCTAATTTATTCTCATCGACTGTTTATATTTTTGTAAGCGTTTGAAAGTTGTGTTGTATTTGTCTTTAGTTATATGGCAACTAGCCATTGCAGTTAACATACTATTTATTACATATTTATGTCTATATAATTGAATGTTAAATTCAAGAAAGTACTACATAATTATGTTGGTGTCATTTATCATAAAAACTTGACACCTACTAATATAATTTTTATTTTTATTTTTTCGTTATTTTATTTTTTTGCCAATAGACACGGAAACAAAGAGCACAGAATTTTGTCGCCGGCTGCAAGCACATAATTTAATTGCCTGAAATTCCATGACATTGGGCTCAGTGAGCCACTTACGGGACCTTCTTCAGTAACGTCAGGGTCCTTTAAGAGTTCCCTGACGGGACCTCTCCAGGTTGCAGCAGCACTAAATGCCGCATGGTTTGGAATTTTTTATTTGCATTAAAGTGCATTTGCTTTTCAGTCAGTTTTGAATGCAATTTGTTGGAATTGGCCAAAAAGTAAAAGAACATACAGCCTTGCTTGAAGTGTCATGTACGACACAAGTACTAATGGCAGCTTGGTTAAAAGTGCCAAATGAAACTTCTTAAAGTACTAAATGCAGCTGGATTTGAAGTGTCATACGTGTTACTGCTGAAAGTACTAAAATGCAGTAGGTTAAAAGTGCCATACGACACTGCTTAGAGTACTAAATCCAGCAGGGTTGTAAGTGCCAAAGAGTCATTGTGGGTAGCTTCTTATTCTAAAGAGTTTCTTAAACTGTTTTCTCTTCCAAATCAATCAATCAATCAATCAATCATACTTTTCTTTTCAATAATAATATTTCCAGGATTTTATCTTGGTTTCTATCGCTCAATCTGGAATTTGGGGATTCATTAATGAAATGCCACCGGGGTTTGGAATATTTCCTGAGCATTAAAGTGCCCTTTGCTTTGGAATAATTTATACATACAATTGATGAAAGTTGAATGGTTGACCAGCCTATCTGTTGGCTTTCAAGCAAAATGTGATAATATTTTGATAAAATGAATTCAAATAGTCTTATTTGATCATAGGATGCTAAACTGTTTAACTCAAAATACTTGTTCTGACTGATGAGAGAGCATTTACTTTCAAAAGAAATTGAATGGGTCAGGTATTAAATTGATTGAATGTTTGTTTATACTGGCTGGGAAAACCATTAGTTCACTATAATATTGCAAGGGGAGAGTAACATTTTGGAGGAGTAGGCCTAGTCAAGTCAAATCTCATTTTGTAGGTAGGCCCGTTCTACATCAGTACACCATACAGCCACACTGACGATTGGGTGTCCATTTCAAAACAACTCTTTTTGTTCCCATCACCAATGCCATGTTTCGGCTTACTCATTTTTTAACCTTTTCTTTTGTGTAAACCAATCAGAAGTATTTGTACATTTAGGAATTATCTAACAGCCGTCCCTATTGGTCATGTATTAGACCTTACATACCATGCAATGTCTATCCAAAATGTAATGATTTGTTTTCTGTATGCATAAACAAAACTTACATCTCATGTATGTGTGATAATTTATTTCAATGAAACCATTGACATTGTTTGTTTCTGTTATCTAAGATGTATTTGTGTATTAGCATTGTGTACAATAGTGTAAAATAGTGTATTTCATGAACATTTTTTTGTTCATGGGTTAACTTTCATTTATTACAGGTTTTTTATTTTAATATAATATTTTTGTTCTGATAATGGGGTCGATGGCCAAGAAATAAATTGTACTAGAATGTATTGTCTATATAATTAACGCTGATCTCTCATTTCGTTCAAAGCTGTCCACTCTGAAAACCGGTTCCAACCAGTTCCCGAAACACCTGAGAAAGTACGCTCTATTCATATGCAAATTAGTTACTGCATTTTCTTAAGTTGGACTAGTTCATTAAGGAAATGGGTGATCTGAGTCCCATCCAAACAGCTATAACCATTTTATATCAGATTATTTTGAGTTGTAAAAGTCACAATTAGAATTTGTTATAAAAATGCATAGATTATAGACTTTGTTGCTAGAGAATTACTTTTGTTTTGTTCAAGAAAACACAATGTTGTGCACAGCTCCACCCCTCCACACCCTCGGAGTAGTTTCACCCAAATCGTGTTGACCAAAACGCACTTTTCAAAATCAAGAACTTTTCCACAATGTCGTCTGCCAACAACACATTCTGTAAAACAGTTATATTCTAAGTGTTTCTTTCACCTGGGACGTTACCTGCATCCATTTCAATAATAAAACGACGGACAAAACAATTATGGACGAACTCTTCTGCAATGCTCTTGCTGCTAAATGTTGTGGAAAGAAAGCACCATGTGTGAAGCACCGCGCTGGACAGAGTGGTAAGTCAAGACTTTGCAAACATGGTTTTGGTTTGTTTGTTTTTCATAGACGCAGCCCACATCCTCGAAAATTAACATTGATGTTTTCCACGGGTGTCTTCATGACACTAATCAATGAGTAACGTACCTGGATGAGTTCACAATAAACGTGTAAAACATTGGTGCTCGCACTTCGCGTCCAAACAAATAAGATTTTAGCATGCTTGTGGATTTTAACATGGTCTGTTTTTTAAAGGTCGGTAGGGCTAGGGCCTACTGTCATACTTAAGAGGCACGGCTTCCTTCATGTTCGAAAACGACGGAAACTCCGATACTAAAAACACAATGTCAACACGATAACTTAAGAGGGAGAACACCATAACAAATTTCGCGTACTGATGTGTAAGTTAGCTCTACCATTTACCCTAGCGCAAAGAAATTCAATATTGCAATTATCAAGCACATGTTGTTTTCAGAGAGTTTTGTTATGAGACGATGCTGCCCTCTATTGAACAAATACGTCTCTTTTATTATACCCCATCGATAGAGGGCAGACGATGAATGTACAAGTCGGAGCCGACACATCTGGTACAAGTGCACAGAGCACCCGTAGGCTGTAGCAACTAATGCGTATTTCAAAAAGTACTTGCAACATATTTAAGTAACCTTATTGCACTGGGATAAAAACTATTGCGAGTACGGTTTGAAATAATTTGACCACTCTTCATACCGAAAAAAATTCTTGTTGGTTGGGCTGTACCCTGTAGGCCTAATGTGACACAAGTTTTCCAAACTTGTTTCATAATTGATTATTGACAAAAGCAACTATAAATATAAATATTAACAGTAAACTTGCGGGTACAACCATGGGTAAAAACTCTTTTGAAGGAGTGGTGGCTCTGATAAGAGCCGGTTTGGTCTCGACGTTTCGAACAGTATACTCTGCTCTTCTTCAGGAGAATTGATTATTGACAATGTTTACTAAATTACGTTATTTACAAAATTCCCATTAACGTAGTAGCTTTTGTTGATGTATCTGAAAGGCAAAGTATCTTTGGTTTTTGAAACCGTTCGATTGTTTAAATCATATAAAAAGTAGATTATTGTGTACAATTTGACTTGTGAAGGGAGTCGTTTCAAAAGGTGGTCGCGTTTTTAAATATTGTCAAAAATTCGGAGCTGCGCGGGGAGAATGACGCCCCTGAGGATGTTTGTTAAATGAAATTGTTTTTTCTTTCTTTCTGTATACATTATATTTTATCGAAAGCTATCTGTTGGCCTCTAACCAAAATGTTTTATTGCCATTCGTTTTAAGAGTGATTTCATTTCCTCTGAAGAGCACAAAACGATCAATGTCCTTTTTTAGAAAACCACATTTCATTATCACTCATTAAAATATCTTAATATTGATTGAATTGTATGCTTTTTTGGTGCTGTTATGTATATTTTATGACTATACATTTAAACGAACTAATTAAACGTCCTTTAGTTTACTTGTTAGAAAACGCTTTTTTTCTTCTAGAGGGTTGGTCTTTTTACTGCTTTCGAAAGGTTTATAGGATTGTTGACAGAAGTGAAGCGTGAAGGCAATTTAGAAAATTACAGAGTGGGGTCGTTTTACAATGGAACGAGTAGTGACAACCAATGAATATGATATTGTTTGACTTTCTTGTTATTTCGCTGTGTGGTTAGTCCTGTATTCAGTGCTTGCCGATCCTGCTGAGAGGGTTGGGGGGGGGGGGCAGGCACCGTTGCTTACTCAATCTTTAGTTGTCAACAAAGAAATGCGACGTCATTTACAGAAAAGTGAAATGAGAAATGCCTCATGGAAATTAAGAAGGTATTTTTTACACAATTTTAACAGTACGGTATTCCTACACTAAATAACATTAAATGTCCTTCGGATAAGACACCCAATGACTTAACACAAGGGAAAGAAACTTAGGCTGGTCCTAAAAAAAATAAGAGCGGGCAAAATACAAAATAAAAACGAAAGTAGGCTCTATTGTAAGATTAGTCTAATAAAAAGTCTGCGAGATTAGAGCAAGGAATCACCCTGTTTTTAAAAGATATCGACTTAAGAAATTGAATTGTCAACAAAATGCCGTGTGGTTTGAGTGGGAAATCAATTTGTCTTTTGCTGACAGGAATAGACTCCGTGGGAAAATTGCAATTTGATTGATTCTTTCTGAAATAGAAACGTGTCCTCTTGGAAAACTCTACTTCTGACGTTGTTTTAGATCAAGGAGGATGAGAGTGAGAGCAAAAAGGATGGTCAAACATCCAGAACCTGCTGTGAGTAAGGAAAGCACAATGAAAAACTACACGAATCTTGGTGTAAACTAATGGACGTGGACTTGTTTTAAGTGTTTTCATTTAGGCTTCGCATAGGAGCAATGGTCGGAGGGTTTATTTGGATTCAGCGTAGACTTTGTATGGATTAAAGCCTAGAGGGGAACATTGCGAGCCGTGTTTTAGACAGATTTGTTCTCTTTGTCAGTTAATTTTTTATATTTTTTTTCAAATAAAGTAAGCAAGTCGCCGCGGCGAGATGTCACTGAGGCCAGATAAGTCAGTCGCTATTAATATAAAAAACAACAAAAATGAAAATTGTGTGCCCAGTTCATTTGTGCAGTTTTTTTTTTCTTTTTTTTTTCCCGGCAACCTTAAAGGATAGGGTCATTCAGTAATGACCCTGTAAAAAAATGAGCGCTTGACCTTAGCCACTGCGTACCACCAGCGCTTTGCGCGTAACGCAAAAGGTATTTACTACGCGATACTCGTTTGTATATTTGCGTCTTGCGTGGTTAAGGCGTTCAACTTATGGAACATCGGGCCCGCGCCAAAAATAATGTGTGTCCTGGCCGGCCATACCACCACACTGCAAATGCTCACAAAAAGAGATGACTTCTATAGTTTTTAATCGAAAATCTGTAATGCTTCCAATTTACTCAAATAACGATTTGTCAGTCAGCGCATTCGGTAGTGCGAATAACTCTTGAGAAGGCGTCCATCCAAAGTGGTATCTCGGCTACCAAGTCGAACATTCAACCAACAAAAATGTCGAAATCTCACGTTGGTATCTTTGGCACATGGGACATGAACTTCTGGACCACACCAGAGGAAGTCTTCAAAGCCAAGCTGGAGGCTAACCCCATCCACCCATTCACGGAAACTTCCCCCGATCATTTCGAGGTGACACTCCGGTCGCCCTGGCTTTGGATCTCGCTGTTCGGCCTCCTCGTAACCTCCATCTCGACAGTCGGATACTACGCAACTAATCCTCCGGATCAATCTCTGACTTACTTCATCATGGCGATTATGGTTTTCTTCTACACCACTTTCGTGTACTCTGATCTGAGGAGGATTGTGATTGACACGGCGAGACACGAGTATGAGTTCCATGTTGGAAGTAGACTGATGTACAGAGGGCATATTCACAATGTCTATATTAGGCTTGTTGGGCAGAAGAGTGGTGAGTGGTCAAAGGTCATCTTGGATTTTTAAAGCAACAACAACAAAAAGTGCTCAAAGTAAGGTGGTCACGTTGGTGTACATTTGGGTTGGGTTTTGAGTCCCTACTTGACTGCGTGGGTTTCCCTGGAGTCTGGAGTAAATCTCTGCCCCCCCCCCCCCACAATATCTTAAACTGAACTTTCTTCATCACCTTCTCTTTTCGTTTGGCTCTTATTAGAGCGTTGATGTGTTTCATAGTAACTGTTAGGGGGAATGAGTATTAGTTTTCGATAACATCACAATCTCTGCTTCTCGTTCTTTCCCAACGGGTCATCAGGAACAGGCGATACCTACTACACCGTTGTCCTTAACGGCTTCCACCTCGAGGAGCAGGTCCTGACGTCATCAACCATCCGGAGACACAAACTGGAGAAACTCGGTCGCAAGTTGGCTGCGAGACTCAACGTGAACTACTTCGACTTTCTGGACAGGTCCGTCAAGCACGTGGTGCGGCATCGCTGCCCGTATGCGTCGCCCGATGACTCGATCGAAAGTCTGTCTCTGTTTGCTTAAATCGGATAGAAATTACACATTTTCGTAGCACCCTACCTTATCAAAGACACTGAACACTATTGGTAATTGTCAAAGACCGGTCTTCTCACTTGGTGTATCTCAACATGTGCATAAAATAACAAACCTGTGAAAATTTGAGCTCAATTGGTGGTCCAAGTTGCGAGATAATTTATAGAAAAAACACCCTTGTCACACAAAGTTGTGCGCTTTCAGAACCTTGACTTCATGGCCTCAAATTCTAACTCTGAGGTCTTGAAATAAAATTCGTGGAAAATTACTTCTTTCTTGAAAACTACGTTTCCTCAGAGGGAGTGGTTTCTCACAATACTATCACCCTTTCTCCATTACTCGTCACCAAGTAAGTTGTTATGCTAGTAATTATTCTGAGTATTTACCAATAGTGTCCACTGCCTTTAAGGGAACTACATTAGGTATCTCCTCTATCCCAGTTTTGTTTTTAATAATAGGCGTAAACTTTGACTTAATTAACCTACCCGTAATTATATTTTTTTCATCACTTCCAAATGCACTTTTGAACGAAATTCAATATAAAGTGACAGCGCGATGTAATCCATGAAATCACCAGTGCTATGTACTTTCTTGATTAATTTGCCACCTAAAACGCCTGATTAAAAAGCTCGACACCCATAAAAGATAAAAGCACATTTGCATTGGCACTTGGCAGCCCCCCCCCCCCCTCCTCCGCCACAAACGTCTTCTGAAAGTTAGACTCTGGCAATCTGCTTAAAACAAGGCGTATTGTAATGTAATACACGTGCAATTATAGATAAGTTGCAATAGACGCCATCTTTACGGGCAAATTGCATTTAAGCTTGCAGGCGCGTCAAGCGCTCAGTTTATTAACGCAACCACGCTGTTTACTAACCAATCAGGCAACGAGTTTTGTGAATCCTGCGCGTGCTGCACGCCGTTCTCGCGCAAAACACATGGCTATGTGTTCCAAATTGCCCGTAAAGATGGCCGATTTACGTCATGTGGGAACTATCTATTGCGTTCGCCTTGGTTTTTTTTTCTTAAAGCTAGTGGACACTTTCGGTAAACAGTGTTGTCCAAGGCCCACACTTCGTGTTTCACAACTTCTATATAAAATAACAAACCTGTGAAAATTTAGGCTCAATCGGTCATCAGAGCCGGGAGAAAATAACGGAAAACCCACCCTTGTTTCCGCACGTTTCGCCGTGTCATGACATGTGTTTACTATAAATCCGTAATTCTCGTTGTCGAGAATTGATAATTGTTTTAATGTTTTCTCAAAAAGTAAAGCATTTCATGGAATAATATTTCAAGAGAAGTCTTTTACCATTACCTTCTGTAAACCCTGAAAGTTATTAGTAAATCTGTGAACTTTTTTTTTCTGTTCCAAAAGTGTATAATGGCTGTAAGTGAGTAAATTAGCTTTCCTCCTCTATGTGAAATTAAATCTTCGCGTGAAAACAACCGACCTCAATCGAAAAAGCTGGTGGTCTCATTTGACTGAAAACGCCGGTTTTGGTGTTGGGGGAAAATGTTGTTTGTGCATCGTTGAGCTTATTTTGATTGTGGCAATCGATATAAGTGATATTTTCTGACGTCTGAATTATTTCATAGCGCTGCTTAAGCACACAAGGAGCAGCACAAAACAAACTTGCTTAGGCTATACCAAAGGAAGGTTACCAGGCAAAATTATGTAGGCCTATCACACTGCCACACTGTGACTGGTTTTCTGCTCCATGTTTGCTTAATATTTTTTACGCATATTAAAATCCCACTGGCTTTATGGATTGTATTTGTACTCACAGAAACGTGTACAAAAAATGAAATAAAAAACTCAATCGAATTTAGGTCGATCATATAATATTATACATGTAAGCCATTAAATATTTAATTTGTTAACATTTACCCATTGATTGTTTCTTGTTCAAGGAAACTTTTTAACATGCCTGTGTTTTCCGAAGTGTTTGGTGTTTTGTTGTTGCTCGTGAACTTATTAATAAGCCAGAATGAAATGTTTCTTTAAAAAATGAACAAATTCGTTTAAAGGCTTAAAGCACGTTTTGTGTTTTAGCTATAACAACTTCATCATTTTTACTTTTGAACATTATAAAATATAAACCAATATAGTTGCGTGGTCAACGTGCTGTATCATTCAATCTCGTCACTAAGGCCCATGTCCCAAGGGACAATATGCACCAGGCAACCAGTTTCAGAAACTCTCCAAGAAGAAAGTGCATTCACATTTTGAATATTTACACATTGTTCTCTTAGGAATCGTAAGACATTGTTTGAAGAATGACTCCTGTGGAGTGTGCTACTAAAGTGGTCCTGTATCATGTACAGTTGGTTACCTCAAAATTGCCTTAACAATTTGCCTCGTGGACAAGGTCCTAACCCTCGGTAGAAGGGAGCATACAGTGGTGGTTACGGAGAAAGGCATGTAATGTGAAATCGCTTGTATATACACGTCCATGGGAACGACGTTGAGCGTCGTTCCCATCGTACACAAACTCACCGGGTTTCTTGAAGTTCAAATACGCGCGAATTCAAGGATACCAAGTTACTCTCCAAAATTGTTAGTGACGAAACTTTCAACTGTAAACGCCCTAGATGAAAAGGTTGCAAAAACATGGCAAATAATACTTGGTTTTGTTGGTAAAGATTGTCATTCCCATATTATTTTGAAGATATCAAAAAATTTGTTTCAAGTCAAGAAGTAAATGAATAAATGAATGAATGAATAAAGTAATGAATGCGACAAATTGCCGTGGTGCAATTAAATTCTTTAATTCAAACATTTATTTCCAAACTCAACAGTGGGATTCGAACCCACACTTTTGCAATTCTAGAGCAGTGTCTTGCCCAGCTTTTTACACAGTTTTCACACAAATTTGTGATGATATACATTGAATAAATTTATCAGTTGTGCTTTATTCTGAAAGTTTCTTCTGATTAATTTGTGCGTATAATATGTGCGTGTGTGTTTTAATGCTGGAAACAAAAGATGCCTCCGCATTGTATAGGGACTTGAAACACTATCTTGATTTACATATAAACGTCCACACAGTGCTATTTACAGTGTTGACAAAGACCATTGTCATAACAAATAACAAAGGGTTGTCCACAGAGTAATTGCAACATAAAGTACATAAAAGATGATATATTATACTATGTCTCAGATATTATAGGCTATACGATAAGATGGTACAATCTTTGGGGACTGCTCACCAGGGCAACTGTTATCAATGCAGTCACTAGTGATGTCGGCAACTGTTTGGAGGTCAATTCCACACTCACAGGCTGGACTTACATCAAACCCATCCTGAACATGATTGTTTGCCCGACATCGGCAATGACGGCACCATCTGCTCTGGGCGGGTGACATACAAGTGGTTTGTGGCAAGCTTGGTTTGTCCACAGACCTTTATCAAGCTGTCTCCGTCTTTGCTCCTCGTATCGAATAATAATAACGCATGCTAATAATCACCTTGCAATTAGGCACTAATTGTTCATTCAGCCTCGGTTTGGTAACATTGATATCAATGGGATAATTCAACATGGCTGCACCGTGATGAAGGTCTATAGCAGTATTGCTGTACTCAGGTTGAACGGCGGCCGTATTGATAGTTTGAGCATTATGAGTTTTATAGCTCCGTGGTTTGAGGTATCACCCGTTGCCCACCACAGCACCCAACTTTTCGTAGTAACTTCAACATCTCCATCCTAAAGGAACCATTCATCAAGGTGTAGATAATGACATTCCAGAAACTATTAGACATTGGTAACCACACGTATACGAACTTCAACCAACGGGGTATACCTCCTCCAGTTGAGGTACCGTAAAGCCTCACGACAAAGTGAGGCACCCAGCACAGTGAGAAACCGAGGGTAACAACCAGGAACATTTTGAGGGCTTTTCTGTTCTTGGTGATGGTTTTCCTCATCGAAGTGGCACCTCCGTCTCTGCTGCTCTCTGTGGTAGCAGTGGTGACTCTACAAACCGAACTTGTGGGTTCCTGGCCGGCACTTTCATCTCGATGGTCCCGTGGGAGGTTGAGATTACGCAATCGCCGTTGGTGCTTGGTGCTGATGTGTAGCAGTGTGGTATAAATCGTCACAATTGTACCCAACGGAACCACACATAGCACCAATGTGTAAAATATCTCCATTCCAACGAATGCGGTATCTTGTGTATAACCCATAAAGCATATTGTCGCCACTGGTAAATAGATATTTGTATCTTCGTTCGCCACCAGAACAATCCCAGTGGCAAACGCTGCACTGATTGCCCACAGCGCGACGCATATCACTTGAACTCTTTGCTCTGTTATCAAGGCTGGGTGTCTCAGCGGCCAGCGTATTGCAACCAGGCGGTCCACGCTTACCCCTAATAGGGAAATCACTGACATACTCAAGCAAACAGCCAGTAACCCGGCTGTGATTTTACACCAGGCTTCGCCGAAAATCCACCTATCCAACGCTGATGAGATGATGGAGGTGGCGAGGGTAAGCCCAACCCCTAAATCTGCCGTACAGAGGGAGGTCATGAGGACTTTGGTACTTTCTGAGAACCCATGGGATCTGTGGATGATTATAACGGACATGATGTTGCCAAATACCGTCGAGAAGACGTCTACTGTGATGAAAATCGTTCGAAAGATGAGGATCGGAGGACTTGCCTGTTCCATCTTGGAGGCTGTCAAGAAAGTGAGCGAGGTTGTTATACATCACGTGGGTATTAGTCGCTATTACATGCTGTTGATTTTAACATTTTTGTTGCGTAAAGCCTGCTTCGATGTTGGGTCTCTCTTTTCGTTCTCAAAGCTCCAATTAAAACACATCCGAGAGATCCATGATTCGTCGTTTTCACAGTGGGTCACCATGACAACGTGGAAGTAAGACACGTAATCAATGGATGCTGTCCGTCAGGCAATATTCAAAACTCTCATTGAGTTTACGCACTGTAAAAACCCTATATGATTTTGAAAAATGTACACTATCACCATTGGAATAACGCACTGTACAGTCGGTAAAGCTCAACAGGAGTGTGACGCATTGTGCCCTAAGTCGGTACCCTCAAAACTGCCTGTTTGTGAGGAAGATCTTCTGAAAACTGTTGAGTACGAAATGAGAACTCCGTTTCAGAAGTGCCATTTTCCAAACTTGTTTTTTGATAACATGCTGACATGAGTGTACCATTAAGGGATTCTTCTGACACCGTTGTATTATGTTTCAAGTGTTTTTCTGTATATTAACAATCCACGCTCGTTCTGATACAAAACACACAAATTTGTATACTAATTTCTCTCAGTCCGATCATAGAGTAGACTTTACGCGGCAATATCCTACACTCCATTTAAAACATGTTGACAGACCAGGTCTTAGATTCACAAGCAACATGCTCCTTGTTCCCCGGTCTCGTCTAGCCAGCTACGGTGACAAAGTTTTTTCCATTACAGCACCCAGGCTCTGGAATTCACTCCCTGAAAACCTCTGGGAAACATCTCCATCTTTAAGCAGCAATTCAAGACACACCTGTTCACACTTGCTTTCCCCAACACTTGAGAAATTCACTCTTTTTCATCTTGACCGGCGCCTTTGAATGGTTTTACACCAGATTTAGTGCGCCTTTATAAATGCTGTGTAAAGATGATTATTAATATCAAGCTCATTTATTTGAGAGGCCACTGAAGAAAGTTGCAAAATTTGAAAACACGGAGGGTAAAGTTGAAACCATGCCCCCCCCCCCAAAAAAAAAAAAAAAAAAAAAAAACACAAAACACAAAACAAACAAAAAAAGCCTAAATCTATTCTTGTATCTATTTTGTAGAGGGAAGGTATACACTTGATGATGATAACAATTTTGGCACTATATTGCCATTAATTTTGAGGGTGTCCCTTTAGGCTGCGTGTCACGATGTTCACATAAAGTTTTTTTTTTCTTTCTCTGAATTAGCTGACAGATGAAGCTGTGTCATCACCACAAAAAAAAAAAACAATCTTCTTGCGTACAATATGCCGTGGGCAATGCGCAAGTACAACATAGCACAGGTCATTGTACAATGGACACGAGATTATAAAAGGATTTAATGAAATTACTATTTCTGTTGGAGTTGTTTTATATTAAGCGGCAAGTTAATTGGCTTTTTGTTTTTATAGTTTAAAGGGGTCTGTGTTCTTTTTGTTATTGGACACATTACACACTGTCCACAGATTTACATTAAACTTGCACAGTTTAAAGATAAAGCTCCCATTAAAATATTACTTGCTGAGGTGCTGCAGTTTTTAAGAAATGAGTAAAACAATGTCACAGAAATAATTTGTCTTACGTCTCAGGAGACGAACGTTATATTAGCATTAACAACGTATTTACCAGTACTGGTATTTAAATACTTTATAGGCATTGCATGGTGAGGTATCAATGTATATTTGGTTTGCGGTAACACCATGTGTGTATCTACTTGTCAGGTAGTTTGTTCTTAGAGAACTGTCTTGCTATATTCTACTGCCGCGGAGTAGATAATCGGGGGTACAGGAGACTTCTCAGTTCTGAAAAGAACTGTCCTACTTTTAACTATTACCAGGGCGGATGGTATAGAAAATAGACTGGACTACTACTTTAGCTTATAGGATCGTAATTAACTGTACTGCCGCGGAGTCAGTTCTAAATTGGTCTCAACGTTTCGACTAGGTTGCTCTAGTCATCGTCAGGAGACTTTTAGTTCTTATATTGCTGTTTATCAAAGACATTTTCTAAGCATTATTTTCTGATTAACAGCTTTTTGAAATTTAGCCCTGGTGTTTCTGGCAGTGGCTGCTGAATGCGCATTGAGTACCTTACTTGTAAGACTATATTATAACAACAGCATACTTTTGTTTTTAAATAATCCGAAAGTCTGTGACTAGTTAGACTTGACTCAAGTCCGTTCTCGTGAGAGGTCCCCAAGCACTTCGCGCCATCTACACTGCTAGCAAACAGTCCGTAGCATAGCATCACAAATCAAGTTTTCTGGCGATGGCACGGGAATGGGACTTGAGTCAAGTCTAGGGACTTAGAAATAGTAGTCAAAGGCAAGTGCCCGTTTTAATTCATAATGACTGTATACAAGGTGATTTACGACATAGATCTGTAATGCACATTTCTTTTAATGTATGATTTTTCTTCTCATTCTTATATTACAATATTACAGTGTATTTTGTCCTATTAAACAGAAAAACAATTAAAGAACAATTTTCGAATACTAATATCAGAAATGTTGAAGTAAAGTTTGACCATCACCAATCGAACACTATTCATAAAAAATAACAGATTATACAAATGTACAAAAAATTGTTTGGGCGTAGAGTAAAAATATGTCTTTTTCTTAAAGGAACCGGAATGCATAATACTTGGTCAGAATCCCCTTATACTGGGTTGTAACTTGTGTGATATGTGGTACTTCGCGAAAGGGGACCTGCCTATTTATTTCAAGCCCGTTTGGTCCATTGAGTTTAAAAATGCAATGAGAATCGACTTGCTGCAGATCAATTTTTTAAAGGCACTGGACACTGTTGGTAATTACTAAAGATCTATTGTTGGCGTAAAAACTTACTAATAAAGAGCAATGGAGAGCTCTTGAAAGTTTAAAAACTTGTGAGAAACGGCTCCCTTCTTGAGAGAGAGGCAGTGTCTCACTCAAATCTTAAAAGACTTTAAGGGAAGGTACACGTTTGGTAGTTGTCAAAGACCAGTCTTCTCACTTGGTGTATCCCATCATAACCATAAAATAACAAGCCTGTGAAAATTTGGGCTCAATTGGTCATCAAAGTTGCGAGAAAATGATGAAACATTAAAAACACCCTTGTTGGACGAATTTGTGTGCTTTCAGATAAGAATAAAAGACTTCTAGCTAGAAGTCTTTTATTATTTTAGTGAGAAATTACCTGTTTTTCAAAAACTACGTTACTTCAGAGGGAGTTGTTTCCCACAATGGTTTATACTATCAACAGTTCCCCAATGCTTGTTACCAAGTCAGTTTATAAGTTAATATTTTTTAAGTTAATAGTAATTATCAACCGTGTACCTTCCCTTTATAAGGCCTGAATCCCTTAATTAGGCATCTGAAAACACACAAATCTGTGCAACAAGGGTGGGTTTTTTCCATTCATTGTTCTCTTGCAACTTTGATGGCCAATTGAGTCAAATTTTCAAAGATTTGTCATATTATGCATTTGTTGGAATACATCAATTGAGAATACTGAGGTGGATTTCACACAAAGTTAGGACTAGTCTTATCTCGAGTTAGGACCAGTTACTTGTCCTAACTTAGGACTATCCATGCAAGTTGTATATCTCCTAGGACTAGTCCTAAGTTAGGACTGGCCCTAACTCTGTGAAATCGAACCCTGGTCTTTGACAATTACCAAAGGTGTCCAGTGCCTTTAAACTCACGTGCTGCTGCAATTACAAAACTGACAACATAACAACACAACGGTCAGAAGGGAGAAGTTATGTAGAATGAAATGAAACAAATTAACATAATTAATTGCTTGCACCAGTGCATAAAGAGATTGTACATATTTTTTGTTACCAGGGGTGAGGACCACTGCTGACTAAAAAGTATGAATCTGGGATTCAGATAGTAAGAGGTTCATTCAAATAATGGCAGTTCAACCTTTTGATAACCCTTAGAGTTATAGATTCCAAGGAGCTTTTTATTGAGGTATCCTCAGTGCTAGAGAGGTAGATCAAAGAGCAGCAGCCGATTTCATGAAACGCTAGGATTAATCCTAACTGGAGTTAGGACGAGTAACCCGTCCTAACTTAGGATGGGTTCAATTCGTCCTACGTATTTCGATACGGAACTTAACCCGTCCTAAGTCATAAGATGAATCCTAAGTTAGAAAGAGTTTGGTGAAATCAACGGCAGGACTTATAAATTAATTTTGAATTTTTGTTTCACCAGGCAGACTTTAAGAAGTCTGAATTCAGATAAAAGTCTGAAATATGTCATCCCTGTTCACATAATATGAAATGTATTCTTCCCTCCATGGTTTGATCACAATAAATGGAATGGAATAACAAATAAATATAATTGGACATTGTAAACAAAATCAGGGGGCATACATTAATTATCAAACCTAAAAATAACATGTGGAATCTCCGGCGTTTCCAAGGACACAAACATTTTAGTTTTTGCTTTTCATTACATTTTAGGTTCACTCTTCAGGAGAAGTTGTAAATTGTGAAAGTGTAAAAAAAAACAAAAAAATATTTTTAATTGCCATCTCCTCCATTTTGCAAGTGACACCTTCGGAATGAAATAATTGCCAGGATTTTGCATATAACTTGAAGGGCCTTTGAACCCAATGAGTACTATTTAGGCCACATAAGACCCCAGCTTGATGTTTGAGCCACAAAAAAAAATAGAAAGATTTCATTAAAACAGGGACAGACCATGCTTTATTAAACCTTTTTTTAAGCTAATTAATAAAAACTTCACAGATTTCCGGAGGAAAAAACCCAAACCAACAAACAATTCAGATATGATTAAAAACATGCTTGAATTTGACAAAATATTTCAACCTGGCCACTGATCACTTTAAAACTATGTAGTAAATTACAGTATAAAGTGCATAGATAAATATCAATGTGTTGTGTTCTTGTGGATGCATATTCAAAAAAACTATTGACAAGTTTTTTAAATGTAGTAATGCCCTTCCTTTTGAATGTTGTTTGATGCAAGCAAAATGAGCCTATCCAAATCGGCAGTGAGAAATGCCATAGATTGTATTTTCTTTGGTTCTCTGCTATTAAGCAAATTTCTTGGTCAAGATTGTCTGTTTTACAGCAGTAATAGGGGAATTTATTTATGAATACAAAACAGTCAGATTATTAACAAAACAAATGAAGTGTTCGGTGTCCCAACAGTGCAACATCGTATCTCAGCACCTGAGGTTTTGTGCATACATTGAGGCATTTGGGCACTGGCAAACCCACATGAAACGTAAATTATATTTTAGGCAATACGACGATACTGTCGCACTGACAAAACATAGTATCAAGTTTAAAGAATGCTTAAAGAACTTTTCCAAAAGGATTTATACCATGGAAACGAATGGCACCAAACATCCTGAGACAAAATATCCATTTTGAAAAGAGAAAGAAAACAACACAAAAGCAAATTTTTAAGTGTGTACAGTGTATCATTGATAAGTCAAATTCATACTAAACAGACGTATGATGTAACAACATAATATAAATAATTCTTGCAGTTGGAACGTAGAAACATGAGGGTGTTTCATCCCTTTTGAAATGGTAGAACCTTCACAGATGGGTTAGACCAAAAAATGAAAAAAGCAAGCCTTTATGCTTCGTTTTTGAAAGGGAAAGGGCACCAATGCATTTTCTCCTTGTAAAAGGGCACCCTATGAGGATATTGTAAAACTTCTACTGAAGCATTTCAAGGGGCATGGAGGCAATCACCTTTATTGCCTCCGTGAAGAGGTTTACAGCAAGTGATTTGCCGGCATTGTGATTTGTGCCACCTCGGTCTACATTTCTGATCAATTTCCCCAATCTGTAGTAATCTTGAACTGTAATAAAACGCTGAATAGTCAACAAGAAACCTGTAAACTGAAGTTGTTCTCGGGGTGAACTCCGTTTTTTTTTTGCATAACGACAATCACGTTCATTGCCTCTGTGAAGTATCAGGCCTGAAAGAGGTTTACGACAAGTGATTTGTCGACATTGTAACTTGTGCCCTACAGTTCAACTGTAATAAAACGCAGAATTTTCAACAAGAAATCTGTAAACCAAAGTTGTTCTCGGGGTGAACTCCAATAAGTTTTTTGCATAAAGGTTTGTGTTCCTTTTAAGGAGTTTCTCAAGGTGTTACTCCCTCCCACTGAACAAGATACTGCACCTTGCCATCTGACGTAACTCTCTTCCCCAAGACTTGGTAATTCTCCCCACATGCCAGCCGTCCCTCTGCACCGTGGTAAGTTGACAGTGACCTCTTAAGCTCCGACATGGACACCGCTCCATTCAGACGCGTCAAGAGTTTCCCAGTGTCCTCGGTCTTAGCAGTTTTTGTCTCTTTGGTCTTGGGGCTTTGGGGTCCATCCCCTTTCTCGCCGGTTTGGTGTTTTCTCTTCCGTTTCCAGCTCCCGTGTTTTCTATGCCTCTTCATTCCATCTCCGCTTTCCCCTCCACTGCTGGCTCCCATCGGGATCGTCGCCGCAGAATAATCCGACCCGGTATCCCCTGATATTGAAGAATGCTGACTGAAGCTTATTGGAATCGGAACGCCAGTGCTGTTGGTATAAACTGTCTCAAATGGCCGGATGGTGTCCAGGACAGACTGACCCTCTGATACTGGGGTGAGGTCAGTTAGCGGCATGCTAGTTCCAGAGTAGCCGACGTAGGACTGGTTGAGGCTGAATGAAGACTGTCGACTCCCCTGTTATAAATTACATAAAAAATCAACAGGATTACAAAACAACAAAATCAACAATGATGACAACAACAAAAACAATATACAAGCAAATAAACCCATAGTTGGCAGTCCACCGGTTGATTGGCAGCATATTGCACCACAGCACCTTGTAAACCATTACATGGCCCTATGTAAAAGCAGTAGGTCTCATAGTTCAAACGCAGTCTCGCATATCTTGCAGGAAAATACTGAATGTTAAAGCTCCTTGAGCATCACCGAGTGACGGATATGAACGCTATATAACAAGCAATTATTATTAAGCATGTTTAAAACAGTTTTACCTTTGTGGAAATCCTTGTATCAGTCAACGACGAATGACGATGCAGAGTGACTGAAGCATACTCAGTACTCAGAAACAAATTTTTATCTTTTTTTATCACACATGATCTGCTCAAGTGAAACAACATTGCACATCCAGGGGCAAGTGTCATTGCCAACAACAAAAAAGTCAGAAACCAGAATCAAGTCTAAACCAGTTGAGAAGATATGATGGAATGATGGCATTCCAAGTTTTGATAACGGGGGTTTCGATTTCACAGACTTAGGAACAGTGTACTAGAGGTGTATAAATCACTCAACACATTCAAGAACAGTTTAAAAACTCATTTTCATAGAGAAGCTTTTTCTTATTTTGTTTTTTTGCTACTTTCATTGTTTGTTGTTCTTTTGTAGCGTAGCGTCATGAGCGCAGCTTGCGGCGGGTACCGGCGCTTTATTAAGTGTCCATTATTATTACTATTATAAATCAAAGAGCAGGGTTTCTTTTTTTATCTTGAGTCAAAAAAACAACAGCTGATTACTCCTCACCCGGGTGACTTAGGCAAAGTATTCCTTCGGTTTTTGGAACCGTTTCATTGTTGTAATCCTATGTAAATGTATGTGTGGACTATAAAACTAACTGAAAAGTTCATTTGAAAAGGTGGTCGTGTTTTGAGATATCGCCAAAAGTCCACGCAGAAATAACAACCCCTAATAGGAATATACGATCTGAGAACCATTGCGCGGTAACGCTTCTTAAAGAGAAATTTTTGAGGATACAAAGTGGTTTCTTTTACTTCTAAGTGAAATGTTTCTATAAATATCCAACGCTGCTTAATTCTTACCACTCAAGTTTTTATTGCCATTCATTTTCAGAGTCATTACTAACTGTATACAGATCCTTTAAAAAGTCTGAAGTCAGATAAAATTTCTCTTCGTTGCATGTCACACTTTTTTGTGCATATTTACCAGAGAATTTGTGAGACAAAACTGATAAGGAACCAGGATGTGATCTTTGGTTTAAAAAGCCTCTCTGCACTCTGGGTGTTCCATGTGGTTTAAAAACGAGGAAATCACACCCCTGGACAAGAGGGGGGATAAAAACTTAGGAATCAAAAGAACTATTTACCGTTCTGATGGCATTCTCTAGCATCTTCCTGGCAGTCTTACTCCTTCTTTCAAGTTCTGCTGGAGATTCAGCCACGTTCTTCCTCTCCCTCTTAGTGGGTTTCAGAGGAACCGGTGAGTTGCTAAAGGAAACAGTAGAAGAAGCTTTAATTTCGTTGGATGCTTTTGCTGTGATTTTTTGTATTTTTATGTTCTTTGGTGCTTATGGAACAAATATAGAACAAAAATAGGAAAAAAGCTTTTTAAGTTGTAACGTAATATGCCTGTGATATTTTTTCACAGGACTCGGGGGAAGTACTGAGTATACAGTGCTAACACACACTGGTGTATGGGTAAAAAAAAACACAATTAATATTATATATCCCCGATGCAAATTTAACATCCATTACAGTTGTAACGTAGTTCTTAGAAAAAGTTTGGATCAGTCAACGAAAACGCTGCATGGGAATGATTTTTAAAAAACACATTTTCAAAATCTACATTAGTATGATTTTCAAAAACAGTTTCAAACATACCTTTCAAAAGGCACAAAGGTCACGACCTTCCGACCTGTCATCTTGAGGTCATTCATGACATCATCAGTGATCTGACCAATGGCAGGTAGGATGATTGTCGGTGGAGCTGGAGGCTTTCTTATCCTTAGTCCCCAGATGTTTTGTTTCTTCTTCACTTCTTTGCCGCATGCAAATCTAGTTCAAGTGAATCCAGGTATTTATGTATTGAATTCACACAAGATTTTACAGACAAATTAAAAAAAAAAAACAGGGTAAAAAGGAGAAAATTTGCTCTTTAGGTGAAGTTTGCGATAGCACCATGTGTAAATATCTTTTGAGTAGTTTTGGTTCTAAAAAAGAACAGGTGGTTGACAACTCTTGAGAATATTACAGATTATTTTATAGATTTCTCTTACTTCACTTTTGAGCTGTGTAATGCTTCAAGAAGAGGCTCTTGCTTTTCAGATCGTGTTGTAGCACCAAGCTAGGGAAAAACATCACACAAATAAATAGGTCACACTAATATTATTGATAATGGTTATAAACAAGTAGATGCTGCAAGCTTTGGCCTACTTCTGGGGCCAATTTCATAGAGCTGCTTAAGCAAAAAATTTGCTTAAGCATGAAAATAGGTCGCTTATTTTACACATGTTCCTGGCCCAAATTTCATGCCATATACATTGCTTGTGACTGGTATTAAGCTGTTGTTCACTTAGCATAACAATTGAGTGGAGTCTTAGTCAGTAATCTGATTTTACGAAGCAAGATTTTTTTTGCTTAAGCAAAAATTAAGCAGCTCTATGAAATTGGGCCCTGGTCACCCAAAGAGGTCAAAGTAAAGGTCATATCCTGATATGAAATTCTCCAATGTAGTATGTTAACATAGTATCCCAATTTCTAAACACAAAACTAAATTTTCTGTTTTATGTTATTTCTGACTGACATTTTCAGTGACAAATTTGTACTAAAATGATTCTCTTAAGGGTGTTGAAGTTCACAGCATACTTACATGTGAGACTTGTAGATTGTACCACTGTTCAGTCAAATAGGGCATAATTTCCTCTTCAAAGTCGTAGTACTTCTTCCGATGTAGTAGAGTTAAGTTGTATAGAACAAGCTGGGCAAGATCTTGCCATTTCAAAGCTAATCTTTTTAAATACTCCGGCCCTGAATTGCACACTGAACAAACAAAGATATAAAACCTACAAAAAAAAGGAAATAACAAAATAAGGTTCATTGTAAAAAATATATATAATAAAAAGAAATTCCTATAATTTCTGAAAAGGT
The DNA here is from genome assembly GCF_032118995.1 of Asterias amurensis. Lineage (NCBI taxonomy): Eukaryota > Metazoa > Echinodermata > Asteroidea > Forcipulatida > Asteriidae > Asterias > Asterias amurensis. The sequence continues at coordinate 3,957,832 of NC_092662.1, read as the reverse complement.
GTATGATTATTTGGCAACACAGACTCCAAAATGGAACAGCTCCCTTTTTTAAAAAGGTGAACCTGAGAGTTTGAACACCATCAATTTCATAAAATAAGTGTAATAATATCTTACCCATCTCCATACAGCATAGGCATCTCAAGACACTGTACACAAGCTGCAATCAAAACCATAAATAGAAATAACAAAATGAATAACAGTAAAAAGTGAGAGCCAAGATCATAAACTTACATTTTGATGCACAGACAGGGCTGCCTCTTGAGTTCTCCGTGGCCATTTCCCCCAAAACTAAACACGCAACTAGACAGCCAAATGGCAGTTTGGGATCTGATCATAAATTTGTTGTGCCTAGCTACATTTTGTGCTTAAAAAGCCCTGTTAAATTGGTCCCTAAAGAGTGACAAAATTTTCTTAATTCTTACTTCATGTACTCATTGTAAGTGTGACAAGATACTTTGGCTGGTAACCTTATTCTGGTAAGCATAATTTTATTGTGCTTAGCTCCTTTTGTGCTTAACTTAAGCAGCTCTATGAAATTGGGCCCTAAAGAGTGAAGACATTTTCTGAGTTCTTACCCTCGTGAAACCACTGTAGACATCTGCAACACCTCAGCATCTTTAAGTACCACCTACACCAAACAAGGAAACCATTTGTGTAAGCGACTGTGTTATTTTTATTAATTTTGGTTTTTACCCATACATCGATGTGTGTTAGCACTGTATACTCAGTACTTTCCCGAGTCCTGTGAAAAAAATATCACAGGCAATTTACTCAGGTGGGATTCGAACCCACGACCTATGTGTTATTTTTATCAATTGTACAATTAACAGTACGTAAATAAGGTTAGAGAAACTTAGTTCAGATTTTATTTAAGCTTGGTTTCACAGAAGTTATAACTAGGTTCGGCCTTCGGACCACTGGGGTGTGTTTTGACGGTCATAACCCAAAACTGTTTCTGTCATTTGCCTGTGATTAAACAAAGGCAAACTCAACCAAAACGGTTATGGTTATGGCCACAAAAAAACGTAACCCTGTTTAAAAAAAAATACTAAATGTACATTGATAATTGATTAAAATTTATTGATTAAGAAATTGATAAATCAATAATACTTACTCCCCGGGTCCTCCACAGTAGCAGTAACACTGCTCAGTGTTGGTCTTATGAGCTGCATCCCAGTGTAGAGCACTTGGCTGAAGAAAAAATATAAAAAAATAAAAATAAATAAAAATAAAAAAATGAATTTTGTTTTATTTGAATTTCATGTATGAACTTATCCTCAAGCAAACTTAAATCCTTGATTAAGAATTGGTCGACCCATAGCAACAAGAAAAGTTATATAAATCAATGTTGAACAGCCGGTATCACATCCTAGGTATTGGGCTGTTCTAACCCTGTGTATTGCGCTGTTTTAAGCTTACGTAAACGTACAGCTGGTCCGACACCGAGATGCACCAAGATGCGCTTGAAGTTTATTTGAAGATAAATTGGATATGGGACACATCAAAATAATTGTCCGTACGGTATTTTACTTGCGCTTGTTTGTTAACTAATAACATTATGGGTTCCTGCTAACATGTAGGAATTATTTAAACTCAGTTAAATCTGCTTGTTTTATGCCAAATGCTCAGAATGAAAAAGAGTTTCCACGGATGACCATAGTGTTATAAAAAAAAAATGGTGCAATGAAATGATAGTGACTTACTTTGTATGGTAGAGACTGTTTCATTTCTTGAAAAACTTTTGCTGCAAAGTGAAAAACACAAAACAAAAAGCATGTTGTAAAGTTCCACTCATTATAGATAAATGGTAAATAGTTTTGAGTCGAAATTTCAACTTGAGAGATTATTAACATGATGTACTCAAAAGAATTCATGTTCATTAAACACATGTCTATCATTCTGATGAGGTTTATAGAGATACTATGTACATAAATCTCTCTCAATGGGGCAGAGACAAACCCGTGATTTCGAAGCGCAGATTCTTTTCAAAACCACACCAACTTGTAGCTGTATGATGGTGTCTCTAAAAACATCACCAGGGCCCAATATCATAGCTCTGCTTTAGCGGGCGATTTTGTGCTTACTTTACAATTTCTATTTCATAGCGCTGCTAACCGTACACGAAAAGGCATGCTAACCTTCCGGTGTTATTACCGCAAGAAAATAAATGACGTCACAATGCAAATCCACGGTAAACACGCAATATGGCCGCCCAATTTTTCTGCTAACTTGTGAAATACGCTAAGGCTCAAGCATTTTTTTCTGCTACGGTAAGCACGCAAATTTGCTTACCGTTAAGCAGCGCTATGAAATTGGGCCCTGATTGTATCTCCACAGTGCACACGTTTGAATCCTACCCATGTACAATCACTAGATTGTTTCTCCACCATGTAAAGTTTCAAATCCTACTCATGTCTATCACTATTAACTTACCCACAGGTCCTTTCTTCGAAGCGCCTCCAACCTAGGTTGATTTAAAGACACAAAAAACAAGAACATAGGTAAGTAATAACTATCAGTTTTGTATAAAACAAATAGTTGATCAAAGGAGGTTTGCTGGAAAAGTTTCCGTATGGCGCCACCACTTTTTCATTCGATATGATATAATATAGTATCTAATTTACCTCAATGAGATATCCCTTTTTGTGAAAATGAGTGAAAAAGTGGTGGCGCCATACGGAAAGTTATCCGGTTTGCTTTTTAACTTTGAGACGTTTAAATGGAAATGTTCTCTTGTGACGCTTCCAAAAAGCTATTGTTCATGCAGCTTTAAACTTAAGTCCTACATGAATGACAATGTTGAAAGGAAAAGAACATAAGTATAGGGGCCAATCAAAAAAATGTAATAGTCCAACAACAACCTAACTAGCACTACTAGCTCGTGACTGGGGTGGTCCGGTTGGTATAAACTTATCTTTCCTCGCCTTCCACTGTTGGGACCCCTGTTCAAACTCAATTGCAGCCGAGTTGGGCCTACAGTCCAGTGTTAAGATTCAGTGTTGTGTTGGGACAACATGAAAGAGTGACTTAAGAGTGACTTAAAAGTACAAGTGAAGATTCACAGTGTTGGTTTGGGGCACAATAAAGGAGTGATTTGAAAGTACAAGTGAATATTTTACCTTGGCAGAGATGACAAAGACACACTGCCTACAGTGCCAGGATTCATCAGGGCAGAGAAGTTTATGACTATCGATGGTTGGTTGATGACACAACTGATGATACCCTACATTCAAACATAGATATGTATCAGTCCTTGAGTTTCAAAAGATACAAAAAGAACTTGCAATGGCCGGGCCTTTGCCTCAATGAGAGAGGACACTAGATGGCAGCAGACTTACCAGGATAATCCATTGTTCTTGGAAATGTGGGAAAGCAATGAAAAAGTACCTGCAGTACTTGAATTTGATGGAAAAATTCAAGCAGATGCAGGGATTGTAGCTAACAAAACTGACTGGATCAGAGTACAAATTAGAAAAACATTTCTACACAGTTCAACATATAATGTGGTTTTGTTTGAACAATTTGACTTTGGTCAAAAAAAGTGATCTTCAAAATACCCATCATGTTTGCTAAAAGGACTCACCTAAACCGCATCTATCGCAGATAACAATCTCATTGGGAGGTTCTGATTGGTCGCCTTCACAGACGCAGCAGATGATCTCACTATTTGGAACTCTACCTAAACATCAATACATAACAAAATACTTTGTAAATTGTTAACACAAATAATTGACGAATGAAAGTCAAAAGGCTTGTAGCTAATCTTGAAAACTTGCAACCGCTATATGGATAGAAACTGGTGCTACATGAGTATGTTCAATGATAGTGAACAAGCTACACTTAAACCGAGGGTGTTGTGTTCAAATCATGGATTGTACCCACAATGCTAGAATTGCACCCTTGCAGAGGCAGAGCCACCATTTTAAGAAGGGGTGCACTTCCGTTAGGAAAACAGATTGTCTATGGGATCCCTATTTTTACTAGACCAAAGGGGAGACCCAGACCCACAAGCCATGTTTTCATTCTTCGGACAAATCAGGCCAACTACCCAATTATGTAATGTGTTACACCCGAGAGGTAGGTAAAAGGGTTCACTACCAACAAACCACCCTTTTTTTTGTAATGTTACACCCAGGAGGTTTAGGGAAGTGGTTTAGGGAAGTGGTTTAGGGAGGGGGGATCCATCATCTTAAAGTTCCAAAAGGAAAACAAATACCTTTTTGTAGATGCTTAAATAGGACCCAGTGTTCAGAGCTGTCTTCAAAAATCACAAGACACTTTTTCTGGTGTGGGACCACCTGCAATTTCAAGGAAAGACAGAAATTATTTCTTCAAGATGAAATATCTATTTTTCAAATTAAATCTATAAAGACTAAACAGTTTAACTAGAGTGAGGCAAACTTCTCAAATTTCCTCTTCTTGCATGTATTTCCACACCAAATTGTTTTGATATGACAAGATTTATATCAGAGCTGTATGCTTCGTTTTTGAAAGGGCATTTTCTCTTTGGCAAAGGGCACCCTATGAGGAAATTGCAAATTTCTACCGGAGCATTTCAAGGGCACCAAGGCAATGACAAGGGGCAACGGAGGCAATTGCCTCCGTTGCCTCCGTGAAGTATCAGGCCTGTTATATGCCTGACCTTCTCATAAGCACTTGTTGTTTGGGCCTACTGGCTCAAATCTTTTTGTATCCTTCACTTTGGCAACGAAGGTTTTAAGACTGTAGTATTTTAAAAAGCACAAGTACAAATTTGAGTTATACAGAGTTGAATTGAGTTCAACTTGGGTTTGAAGCTGATGATTCTACAGTCTAACATAACACACAAATCTCAAACTGTTTAGGAGTAAAATAAGATTATTTACACAATTTGCTACAGCGACTTATTCTTGTAGTGACAAACAAGATGAAAGTTTTTTAAATACATGCAGATATTGGACTGACCTTTGACACGGTTCCAAGATAAAATAGACCATCATTCCATCTTGCCAGAACATCAAGCCCCTCCTTAAAATCACAGTCTTCTTCACCTGCATCCTCCTTCCATTCTGAGGGGCACCTCGTAGGCCTACCCCTAGACGCTACGGCTATCTTCTTCCCCAGTCGCATCGACACGTCTTGTTTCTTATCTTCCATCTTGTCGGAAGAACCCAAGTCTACCACATCAGGATGTGTATTCTTCTGATCCTCAGTTTTTAAGGAGGTGGCCAGTTGCTTGGTGGTGCAGTTGTTGTTATTCAGAATTGTTTTACAGTCCGAGAGGCTGGGGCCAGTACCTGGCGGCTGCAGGCTTCGGTCCAATACTGATGATAACGGGGAAAGTGTTTCTGATCTGAGTTGGTTTTTGTGAGAAGTTGGTTTCTCCATCGTTGATCATGAAGCCAATCAAACGCTGATGTAATGCTGATATTCACTGTCAATTGACACTGGGAAATCTGTAAGGAATGACACGTTGGCATATTGGTAAAGTGGGTAAAGTTAAACTTTAATTTCATAAACCATGAAACTTAGGTACGTTTAAAATAAAATAAATCGTTGAAATCCATTTCCAAATTGCTTTAAAAAAACACTTGTCAGACACATACGTACCACCATAATAACCAGCATCATTTGTGAATCTCATTTAGGAACCCATCATACCCGTATTTTGTTTGGGGTAAAATTAAGTTAAAAAAAAAAAAAAAAAGCTGTTGCTTTTGTTTACAATGACATTTTCAAATTTCTGAGCACTTGTAATTGTATTATTTTAAGTTGGTTATACAAAAATATGACAAAAACAAAACAAACTTTTTTAATAAGATAAATAAGAATTAAGATACTATTGTTGATTATCAAATCAATAATGTAAACAAGAATACTGTTTCTGATTATGATTAAAAAAAAACATCAGTCGGATCGTGGAGGTCGGATTTTGCATCTTTCCCCACAGTGAAAGAGTTTAGTCGGATCGCAGCACCATGCTTTATTTGGGAAAACAAATGTGTAACTAACACACAGTTCCGTGTCATGACACTAGGTGCAAGACTTCCGTACTGGCACGAAATGACTGCCGACCTCTCGCAATTTATGAAGAAATTCACAGTTTAAACCTTCTTCTGTCTCTAGATTCTACACCTCACTGGTCTCTATTTATTCTACAATATCTTATCTTGTGATCCTTAAGAGACAATGTGGTGTCTCAACGAAAAACTTACCAAATCAGGCAGAAATGTTACGTGATTATCCCCATCTTCCGGTTGTTTCCCGCGAAAATCCAAAAGCACACTGTGCAATCGGTGTGCGTATCCTAGAATCAACCGAACGAGGGCGCTCGTCAACTTACTATTATTCGCGCATCTCAAGCGAAGTAAAAACTTCTTGGCGCTTTTTGATAGTTCTTGCGGCCGAAAACGTTGTGGGAGTACTCGTTGGAGTACTTGCCAATCAATTAAATACCACACATTGCTTTACCTAGCGTTGTGTTTACTTGCACTTATTTTCTAAGCACAACTTTCCACCTGTTTCCAGAAGTGGACTTTGACATCCAGAAGTGGACTTTGCTGAGTACCAGTGCAGATGTAGACGTCGAACAAGACTTTCCTCTTTCAAGGGAAGCGCCGACACATCTGCCCTGGGAAAAAAACTTATAGATAGTACAAAGGAAATAATTGTTGACAAGTTTGAAAGATTGACAAAACATTTATAAAACCATAGTGGCCCTAATAAATTATGTTGCCCCCACCCTAATATTAAAAAGGGTCCCATTTCTCTGTATGCGAGAGCTAAAATTAATCTAGATGATTATGTTGCCTGTCCACTGGATCAATTATTGTCATAGCATTTGTGTTATGTCTATATCACTTGTATCATGCACAAGAAGCACAATAGCAAGTCTGGTTTTCCTTCTCTTTCAGTCCATCCAAGGTTTTTAAATTAATTCCCAATGACCATGAAAATCACAGAGGTCGCTTTTTCTTGTACTCCATTGAACCCCCTTCCCACTTATCAGGCGTTACATTTTTCCCCCAGCAGAATCAATAAACACAGTATAAAAATACTAACTAAACCCAGTTCCAAAATCAAATTCCATCAGAGGCATTGTGGAAAAAAAGAGGACAAAAAAGAAGGAAAAAATCCAAACAACAACAAATGGCGACAAAATAAAAAACAAAATAAACAATCTGTGCAATTTATTTAAAAATATTTAATTCCAATAATTATGTACAAGTATAAAGTAAAGTAGATAATTTGTTAGGCACAAGTTATAATAATATTTACAACAAGTGTGAGGCATGAGACCAAAAGTATTATCATCAACATTAAAAAGAACTTAAAGAATGCAACATTTGACAGATTGCCCCTCCACTAAATTTTGGGGTACCTCAAAAAGAGATTCTTTCAAATGAATATTAAATATTTATTATTGCTGAAGATTTAAAAATTAAGTGATAATTTTTTTTGAGAAATACAAAGCTGCTTGGTTTTAATGCTGTTTTGTTAAACCCTCAATAAACACCACTTGCATAAAATTTAAATACCTGCATTTTCATGGTGAACTAATTCCCTAAAAATGTTGAATACAAAAATAGAAATTAAAAACTGTAATTTTTAACCTATATTTCATCAATGCATTTTCCAACACTTTAAAATGAGATTTATATATATATTTTTTTGCAAAAGAAGTTTTATGTTTAGTTTGTTAATGCAATCAATTATTAACTTTGAGGAAAATACCTTTCTGCATTTGATGAAATACAAAATAAAACAACAAGGTGTTTTACTTTAAAATAACTTGATTATGAAATTGCTACCTTAAAAAAAAAGAAATCTTTTCAAAATAAACTTTCAAAAAGTTAAACATAATATTTTAAAAATAAACTTTAAAAAAGAAAAAACATACCTTCAAAGCTAAAACAAACCCCAACAACAACCAAGAACACACTAAGAACGCAACTCACAGCAATACTTTCTTCACTAGATCAATTAATTCCTTTTAGGAAGATCTAGTTGAGAAATATTGGGCGTCATTATCGCCGCTATCTACAACAAACTAACATTAAAGCCTTAATAGATGGAAATTTGCATCGGGAATAATGAACGTTAATAATGGTTTCTCACATTATACATCGATGTGTATTAGCACTGTATATTCATTATTATCCGAGCTCTGTGAAAAAAATCACAGGCATATTGATTGGGTTGGATTCGAACCCAAACCTTTGCAGTTCTAGAGCAGTGAGTGTCCAGGGGTCCATTACAATTTGATAATACACTGCTCTAGAATAGCAAAGGTCATGGGTTCGAATCCTACTCGGGTAATTTGCCTGTGATTTTTTATCGCAGAGCTCGGGAAAGTACCGAGTATACAGTGCGAACACACATCGTTTTAAATGGGTTAAACCAAAATCTCTAACATTAAAGTTCATCAGCAACATGGCCGACAATCTTTCTCTTCTTCTTGGGTTTAGACTCGGAGAGTAGGTTATCAACAGCCCAGAAGGAGTTTGTCTTGTGAGCCATCAGCCTCTCCCTGGCTGCAAATGCTGAGAATGTGGATATACAGTTACCTATGTAGTGATCTGACTTTGCTAGGATTGCTAACTCTACATGCGGCTCATGATCACCAAACTGTACAACCTTCACCTGTATGGAAATAAAATAAAAAACAATATTCAATGTTGTATACTTCACAAGCAGGGTTCTCTCAAATTGCATGCCGATACAAGATTTTTATGCTTTATTCCATATGCTGTGATCAGTCAGACAGATGGGTTAGGCAACAATGTGCGAAAACAAACAAGAAGATTTGACTGAGCCTACAGGATTTGCATTGTTGCATCAGTCATGCGCTCACAAGAGCCACTCGCAACATAGCATGCCATTCGCTTCACTTTTGGTGAATCGAAAGGGCCAATCAATAAAGATAAAAAGTCTGCTTACAAGCTTCATGGAACTGGCCCCAGGTTTGTGTAGTGGTGTCTTGCTTTGCCTCCAACCTCTGGTATCTGGTTCGAATCCCATCGGGGGTACTTTATGAATTAGGTCTTCAGTCCCTACTTGACTGCAAGGGTTTTGCCCTGGAATAATTCTCCAGGGTTTTTCTCTCACTAAAATTTGAAACTTCTTCACTGTCTTCTCTCTTAATGTTTGGCTCTAATAAGAGCGTTGAGAATATATACCAAAAATAAAACATGGGGTGCGCTCGATTAGCTTCCCCGGGTTGACCCGGTCTGCCCCAGGTACGTTCAGAAACTTTGACGTCATTCCAGGGGCTCACCCGGGTCAGCCCCCAGCGCCCTGCTTTTGGAACGAGTCACTTGGGGCTAGCCCCAGGTGCATGATGTCATCACGAGAGGGCGAGTGTGACCTTTCGATTAGCTCTTGTCAGGGTTTTACCTGAATGAGCACTGGGTCGACATGGGGAAGCTAATCAAATGCACCAATAGAAAACAATCAAGGGAAATACTAGCCTTGTATGGTTCCAGCATCTTTGTAAGCTCTGCTATCATCGGGTCGGCATCAGCAGCTACAAACACCACCTTAGCTTTCATCTTCTTAACCCTCCTGCGCACCTGTTTCTTAACGAGGTCCCGAGGGGGGAAACACATCTCTTGAGTCACCTGTCCATGCTCAAAGTGGTAGCCTAGACACTGTGCTGAGCCAAACAGGTGTCGGTTCGTCTCCTTCCCGATGTGATTGTCGCACACATTTACCTGGGAGATATATATATATAATATGAATATTTATATAATAAAACATTAAAATATGAATATCTATAATGCGTCAGTATGCATCACAACAGATGCTCAATGCGCAATAACCAGAAATATTAATTGAAAGAAATAAGTTTTAGTATACACATAGCTACAACATGTACCTTTATGAAAAATCAGAAAAACACTTCGTGGGCTATAGATGAACAAAAAAGTTTTTAGAATTTCCTGATAACTAGTCACAGAGGGTACAAGTATGTTGCAAATGTTTTGAGGAAGTTAACTCGAAAGGAGAGGACTAGGATTAGAGAATGATCAATCCCCCAGGTATTGTGAGTGAGAGACAACAAGCAAGGACAAATCTAAAGACCTAAGGGTCGTAGGTTCCATGGTTTTACCACTTACCCCTACCCCAGAGCAGGGGTGGCTATTCACTCGGGTATGCCAATTTGTCATCGTATGAAAAGGCTGGCCGTTATTCCCTGGGGAATAGAGTAGCGTGCAAAGGGCTTTTCAAGCTAAACAGGTACCTACCCAATCTACACCGTTCCTCATATGCAGTCCAAGGAACGGTCCTTCAGGGATGTTCTTAGCAATGAAGTCATTGGCTTGTTTCTCTATGAACTTGGACCAGACAAGGAATTTATGTAGAGGAACATTTTGTTCTTGTACTGGGAAACTTCCTGGAGCACCACCGAAGGCAAGGACGGGATGTGACGAGGCAGGAAATCTGTGTGAAACAAGAGTACAAGAGTGGGTACGTTCAGCAGACAGTACAGGGGCAAATGTGTTAAGACTTGCACCATACAGGGTTGGGGGGTTTAAACGCCAAGAAATGTAAAAAACACAATGCCTTAAAAGTCAAAACAATGTCTTATCTTTGATTTAGACACTTTAATTATGAATGATTGATTGATCGATTCCTTACACAAACTGACAGTAAACAAAAATGTTGTGGTTTTTATTGCACAGCCCAGACACTGCTAGTTTTGACTGGTCGTATAAGAACCTGTCGCATACTCTTTTATTCCCTTACTAACTTACCTCTCATTCCATTTTCTAGCATTCTGGCTTGAAGCTTCATAGTTGAGGCCAGCCCCATACTCTACATAGGAATCAAAGTCCACCTTGAAGTTATCCCAGAAAGGTCCGAAGGGGTTGCCTTCTTTCATCATGCAGGAGCTGTCCTGGCGGTAGGTGTAACAAAATCCTTGTGGCAAAAATTTACGTAAATCAAAACAATTACCAATAAGAAATCAAGTGTGTAGTAAAGAGAGATATTACTGCTACCATGTTTCAAGCTCTTAAATTTTAATAAGCACAAAAAAGTCTGTGCACATAATTAACTGGTTTCCTTCAAATTTCTACTGGAGCATTTCAAGAGCACCAAGGCAATGACGAGGGAGGGGGCATTCCCCTTTGTTGCCTCCATGAAGTGCCATGCCTTCAACAGCAGTTGAATCAACAGCAGTAACATTTTCCTCAACACTGCTGTATCTCAGCTTACCTTTTCTCTTTCCAATGGGCCAGACTTTGGGAGCGAGTTTCTTCATGAAGACTTCCATTGTAATCACCCTGTGGTATTCGGCCATGGGTTCCACTTGGAAATAGGTATCAAACGGAATCTGGACCTATCCAAAATACATAGTAACAATGATAACTTAAAGGGACACATTGCCTTGGATCGGGGAGTTGGTCAATAAAAATGTTTGTTATGAAACGCACAGTTAGAATGATGTTTTAAAAATAGAATATGATGATCCACACAAATATGCCTCAAAATTGCATGGTTTTCCCTTTACTTTGCGAACTAACATGGTCTGCCTTTTTTTGGAGTCAAATTGTCAACCATAATTGGTAGTCCTTGTGTGAATTGACCCTAAGCTGACCTTAGCAGTGGCCATAGCCGCCAATTTGAAATTACTATACCAATGTGTCAGCTGACGCTATTGTCGGTCACCTGGTAATAATGTCGGGTGCCTTGACCTATCACCCGTGACGACATAGACTTTCGGCGTGCAGCACCGCAGTTGTTAAACTTTGACAATAGAGGGCGCTACCAATTGTGTTTTCGTCGAATTGGTCTATACTTACTGATGGAGGTCTTCCACCTGGCTTGCCGTATTCGACCCAAGGAGGTAACACCATGGTACGATCCAGACTCTTAATAAAAGCCAACGCTCCTAGAAACTGGTCCGCCTGGTTACCAAAGCGCCCTGAAATAAAACAACTCCAATATTAACAATCTTAATACCATACCATTAATCATGTTAACTATTCCTTAAATCTATTTACTTCTACAGGACAAAACCCACAACATTCAATTAGGTTGGGTACCTTACTCTTGCCCTCTAAAACTAGGAAGCAACATCCTTTAGGTTAGAGCAGGCACATACAGCCTTCTTCTGAATTCTGAAGTACTCTTGAACGATGGCTCAATTTCATCACTTTTTTTTCAAGAACAGGGTCTAATACTAATAGTTCAAGCTAATAATTTTGTTTGCATGCAAATCAAACAACCAGTGAGCAACAACGCTTGCTATCTTTTCTGGGGTAAACAAATCTTTCTCTTAGGTGTTACTGCCAAAGTTTTGTTCATTTCTATGAATTGAACTCACCCATGCAAGGACAGTAGACAACATATCCCTTGGGGTCTATCGTCAAGTCATCAGCAGAACATCTCAATATGAAGACCAACAGAAACTGAATAAAAACGGCAATCCATCGAGGAAAACACACCATGACTTGTGTCATCATAGCTCTGTGCCTGCTGGAATATAAGACAAGAGGGTGTATATTAAAAAATCCAAATGTTAAAAAGAACACCAATTTGACTTCTTACAGTTATACCAAAATAGCTTTTGCAAACTGCTTACCAATGAAAATGATATTTGATTAATAATCAGGGCACTTTATTATGTGACGCTACAATCAGTACAGGCTTCCTTTTCCTTTGTGGCGCAGATAAATAGGCTTCGCACGAAGCATTCGCAGAAAGTAAAAACAGTGCTTTAGATTTACTCAACTGGACACACAATAAGATTTTTCGCGATTCAGAACCGCAATGCTTTGTTGGAAGGAATATGGGGCGGTTTCTATGCAGTTTCTACGACTCGCGCACGCAACGCCTATATACCTTTGTGTGGGTTCAACAGCGCCCTCTCTTGATGTTTTGCTATTCGCAATAAACCTAATGCAAATATATGTTTTCACCTTGTTTGAGGGATTGAGTATGTGTACTAAATAACCTCTGCACTCTGCCCCTGGCTGTGTTTTATCGTTTTCATTTTTTATAGTAGTTGCGATAACGTAACCCTCCTGCCTGGCAGCCGTCGGGAGGAGGGTTACGTTATCGCAACTATTTTTATAATTATAGGGCAATAAAATACAGCTGCCATTCTACTCTAGCTGCCAGTGCTCTCCAACCAATCCAAATGCAACAGTTGGTCAATGCATGGATTCGGAATCGGTGGTAGAATGGATTGAGCAAAGTTCATTCATGTAATTGTAATTGTCAAGCGTTCCGTTACGATTATTACAGTTATGATATTGATTTATGTACTTTATTATTTAGATTTTAATTTTTTTGTAATTTAAGAACAATCCTTTCTCCATGGTTCAAATCAAACAAAACAAAAATAAATGGCGGCAAACGACTGTGGGCACAAGCCTTGTTTGGTTGGGAAGTTTAGTTGAATCCGTTAGTTAGGGTCATGAACAAAACTTTCCGTATCCTGCCGGCAGTAGTCAGTCCACCACTTTTAATAAATAAAAAGGAACCAATATCTCATAAATGATTAGTATAGATACTATTCCAAAGTGGAATTTCTCTGGCATTTTTCCTTGTAAAATATAACGACAAAAATGTTCACTCACCCGATAAACAATCAAAAAAGGATGATGAAGAGAATCCACCACCGGTGAAATGCAAGTGGGAATTAGTGTATGTAGTGGTCAGAGGTCATCGAGGTCAGTGTTGTACACGTATCACAAGTGACCCCTGGATGATGTCACACAAATGGCTGGAACCATTTTAAATTTGGGAACGTGTTTGTTCGATAAAGTTGACAAGAATGAAAACAGTTCAAAATTGTCACTTAATAAATTGAGTTATATTTTTAACTTCTTCAGATGGTACATTTTTAAACGTTTATTAAACGCGAGAGTATAAATGAGATTTTTTAAACATGATTGTTTTTTATGGTTACTTAATTCTACCCTTGAATTGAATGAAATGGTCCACACAGCGCGAGAAACAAACTTGTTCAATGTTGCAGTGCAGAGAATTTATTTTGTAGGTTTTGCTTCCTTTTTTATTTGGCAGACGTCAGAAATTTGTTGAAACTTTACAACAGTGACGAGCGGTTCATATTTTGTGCAATACGGTGAGATTACTCAGTCGAGAAAAACCGTGTTAGAACATACATTATGTGTGATAAAACAAAGTAGTTAGTAACTTACATTACAATTACATGACCCTGCTCCTCCTGTAGTGGGTGATGGACAGTTTTCTGTCAGTTATGGTGGTGTCACTGTCGGCAGTGCCATTATTTAGATTATGTGTGATAAACAAAGTAGTGAGAGCTACTGTAGTGACTGATGCATGCTGATGGACAGTTTTCTGTACTGTCGTCAGTGCCATTCATTAGATTAGTTTTTATTCTATTGTGTACTCAAAAAGTCCTAGAATTTAGAATCCATGACCATGACTTCTTCTTCTTCTTCCTTTAAAGTGCTGCTTCAGAAAATTTGAAGTTTGTTTCGAACCTTTCCATAGTTTTTTATGATGAGCAGGGCTGTATCATAATTAGCCCACCTTGTTGAGCTGTAATGGATCCGCTTTTAACATCGGTCTCATCAATGGTGACAGTGATGAGACCGATGTTAAAAGCGGAGCCATTACAGCTCAATAAGGTGGGCTAGTATCATAATATGAATCATATTTGTGATGACTGATGTCTTAATGATGAGTACTGTAGGCCTATCATAATATATTGTTTACCTTGGCTTTACCAGTTGCGAGTGTATGGATACTCAACTCAAAAATTTAGAATCCATGACCATGGCGACTTGATTTGTTAAAGTTTTTACCTTTACCAGTTGCGATATGTGTATTGTAATTATTGTGTACTCAAAAAGTCATAGAATTTAGAATCCATGACCATGACTTGATTTGTTGAAGTTTGTTTCGAAACCTTTCCATAGTTTTTTTTATGATAAGTACTGTATCATCATAATGTCTAAAAACTACCACAACATCACCTTTTCTACAAATTCTTAATACGGCCAAGCCCAAGGTCGCAAATTGAAGAAGGATTTTATTTTTAACACTTTGATACAACAGCAATAAATATTAAGAAAAATATATAAAACATGGATTAAAATTTAAAAACAAATATACAAGTCAGTGCTGCCCTACCTCCTTCATGTATCAACGACAACGTAGTGGTTTAACCATATAAAATAACATTTTATGAAAATTTATTTAGTTCACTGACACCGGCCATCATGCCATAGAATCTCTTTTAAAGCCATTGGATACTTTTGGTAAACAGTATTGTCCAAAGGCCTGACTTCGTGTCACAACTTCATAAAATAAAAACCCTGTGAAAATTTAGGCTTGAATCGGTCGTCGGAGTCATGAGAAAATAACGGGAAAACCCACCCTTGTTTCTGCACGTTTCGCCGTGTCATGACATGTGTTTCAAAAAAATTTGTAATTCTCGATATCGAGAATTGGTAATTGTTTTAAAGTTTTCCCCAAAAGTAAAGCATTTCATGGAATAATATTTCAAGAGAAGTCTTTTATCATTACCTTCTGTAAACCCTGTAAGTTATTTGTAAATCTGTAAACTTTTTTTGTCTGCTCCGAAAGTGTATAATGGCTTTAATTCTCTTCATTTGCTCTTTTTAGTGTTTCTCAAATGACAAAGTAACAAATTCTGATCCACTGCTATAATAAATACAACAATGCAACATTTTACACCCTTCCCTTATTAATGTAACTTTTTGGTGATAATTATTTTACAGAACAAAATCCTGAAATTATCAACTCCAGAAACAAAGGTAAGATATTAATGTACAGACCTGGGCCCGATTTAATAATAATAATAATAATAATAATAAATGAGACTTATAAAGCGCATTTTACAAAATTCAATGCGCTGGAAGAGTGCTACGGAAAAGACGATTATGAGAATAGATGTGTTTTTAATTTACTCTTGAATGTCTGGAGTGTGTTGGTGTTCCGAATATGACTTGGTAGGGCGTTCCAGCACCGGGGACCAGCGACTGAAAAGGACCGGTCCCCTGCCATTTTGTGTGTGCGAGGGATTGTAAGATTCTGGCCGGAGCGGAGCCCACTCCGGCCAGGTTTGTTGAAATTTAGCGACTCTGTAAGGTATTGTGGAAGTACGTTGGAGAGTGCTTTGTGCATGTTCACTGATGTTTTGAAGGTGATGCGTTGTTTAACTGGTAACCAGTGTAATTGTTTGAGAAGAGTGGATGCGTGTGTGTATTTGGGTTGCAAGAAAATGATACGAGCAGCACTGTTTTGGAGCCTTTGGAGCGGTAATGGCTCTGCTTACGCTGATCGTTCTCCGCTTATGTGCAAGCGCCAAATTTCTGCACAGCTGTTTAAGCGTAAAATGCCTAGTAGCGTGTAGTATGCATGCGCACAAGCCAAAATTTCCCTCTAACCCGTTAAATACGCTTGACGTTAGCACAGAATTCCCTACTTCCGTAAGCGTCAGTTCTTTGCTTATGGTAAGCAGAGCCATGAAATTGGGCCCTGATACTTCAGACACCTACAAATATAGCCTGCTGTTTGTACTATTGAAATTATATGTTTTTTCTTTGTCCACCAGATGTCAAGTAGCAGTAAGAAGAGAAGTGAACGCAAAAAGAGAAGATCAAGTTTTGTAAGAGGGCGCTCCAGAAAGTCCTTACCTCCAACTGATATATCATGCGCAGGTAAAGATTCAATGACTGGATGCAACAGAAGTTTATATGGAAAAGTTTCCGTGTGGCGCCACCACTTTTTCATTCGATATATCATATAATATAGTATCTAATTTACCTCAATGAGATAAAATTAAGTGAAAAAGTGGTGGCGCCATAGACCTTATCGCAAATACCAATGCGCAAGCGCAGACTGTTGAATGAGGTGCATTGTGGGATAGATATGGATCAAATTTTGCTACCAGCTAGACCACAATGCACCTAATTCCAAGCGTTACGCGCGCGCCCCAGTATTTGCGAAAAGGTCTATACCGAAAGTTATCCGTTTATATTTTTTATTCTTTGATCTTCTTCATACTATGATCACTTTACTCCTGGTCTGCCCTGGCAAATGGGCAAAGCCCGGAGAATAGCCACCCCTGCTCTGGAGTAGGAGTAAGCGGTAAAATTCTGGGGTATTCTTGGGAACACGCAGCCGGAACGCTGTGAAATATGGACACAGTTTTAAACTGCCGAGTAACCGTGGGGTAAAAAGCCCCCTGGCCAAAAAAATGCTCTGGACCTCCCAGGGCTGTATTCCACCTTGTACAAGGTAATGCAGCACAATCTGCAGCTAACCATGGAGTAACTGGCGCAAACTGGCTTCAATAAGTGTACAGCCGTCGATTTCACAAAGATGTAGGAATCGCCTTATCTCGAGTTAGGACAAGTAACTCATCTTAATTTAGGATTAATCTCAAGGTCTGCATGCTACAGTGCAGGGTTGGGACTCGTCCTAAGTCCTAAGATTAGTCTTAAGTTAGGAAGAGTTTTGTGAAATCGACGGCAGAATTCTTTTGCATGCATTACACAGCTCATGGGCTATTAGATGGACTAAAGCAATTATGATTAAAAGTGTCTTGCTCAAGAACTTGGGTGACACCAGGACCTGAACCCACTTCCTGACAACACAAGACTGCATAGCTCGGCCACAACACCGACTTAACAGGCACTTTAAAAAAAAACAGACACTTCATGTAAAAAACTTTTTGATTATTGTGTGTGACTTAGATTTGTTGGTAATTTTGACTGTTATAGAATTGCACAAGAGAATCCCAACCGACATTCCGGAGGCCAAGAGGTTATATCAGCTGCAGGAAGCATGCTTTGAGGTAAAAAATGTACACCATAAAGATTATTGTTTCCCTCATTTTGAAAAGGGGTAACTAAACCAATGTGGTTTTCACTTTTAACAGTTTGAATTCAAATTATTTGGTATGTCATCTTCCATTTTGTGTACTTTGATGCTTTGTTGAGTCTAGATGTGGCTTGGAAAACTATTGAGAAAAAAAAAGCCTTTTATAATAATTGTGGCTTCTTGTATGGCACTCATAACTGGCACTCAATGCACTCTTGGCCCTGTAACGTACAGTATTTCCTGCAAGGTATGTGGGACTACATTTGAACTATGAGACCTATTCCTTTATAACACCATGCAATGGTTTACAATGTACCTAGGCGCAATATGCTGCCAATCAAACCATATCTCTTTTTTTAATAAGTGCACTGGGTTCTTTTACTAGCATTACACAACACACAGGACTAATGGCTTTACGTCCCATTCAAATTTACATTTGTTATATGTCAGGCATGCAACTGCCCGTTGAAAAAAAAGAGGAAAATTTTCAAAGGCACAAGGCAAGTGCAGAGCGAGGCAGCCGAAACGCCACGGGACATGATACCCACAATGGTACCTTAGAAAATGTTGAGGTTTCTTATGCTCTTCGGTGCATTTTTAGCATGTACTAGGCTTATTTTACATGATTGTAGTTGTACACTGTTAATGCCAGGCATATATTAGGCTAAATAAAATAAAAAACGGGGAAAACAAGGAAAAAAAAGTTTGTTTTTTTTCGTTTTCGTTTTTTTTTTTTTTTTCGTTTTTCTTTTCTTCACGTAAAACAAAAAACAAAAACGCGGAATTCCGCGGAGACGCGGAAGAGTTGCATGCCTGATATGTATAACAAAAAGTTTAAATAAATAATAGCATGTAATATTTTATATTGATTTGTAGTTTACCGTACAGAAAGTTAGAATGGAGTGCCCAGCCATGGAAGGATGGGAAGAGTTCGAAACGGAAGGTAAGGTGCTGGGAGAAACTGGGGTAACATAGATCTTAACACTAGGTCCGGGGTCTTCAAACATACTCTGAAAGGGCAATTTACTTGAAACAGGGCTACAACATGCAGCAGAATCTTAATGAGGCACGTTGCTTTCGGTTTGGGTGCTTTGTGCTGTTTTTGTTTTGAAATGAACATGTTTGGAGAGATATTTAAGAAGTGGAATACAATGATTCACTTAAACATCACTTGAAGTGTTGTGCTTTTTTGTGTAATTTCACGACAGAGCAATATGCCTCTTTAATATGATGTCTTACATTTTTACTTAAATTTGTTTCGGAAAAAATCATTGTTTTGTAGCTTCTGAAGCTTTCAAGAACACTTTAGATGCACTGGAGCAGGAAGGAATATTAGACAAAGCATGCAGTAGGAAGAACAGGTTGGTACCTTCTACAATAGATCTTATGCATATGATGTCATATCAGTGGGGCGCCCTCACCTAGATATCAAAAAGCGGTTGTTCATAGGCCAAACCTGTGTGCCGCGCGTATAAATCTGTGAGTTTTGATTGCTTTGTTATCAATTAACCTCTAAGATGTCATCAATGCATAAGGTCTATGCTCACCAAACAGGTGACTTCATATGCATATTGATCACGTGCATGTGTCCAACACATAATTGCAATAAAAATGTCATCACTGAACAGAAACGGACACTTCAAGTACGGCTTTATCGGGCCTCCATTTCTGTGTCCTTGACAATAAAATGTTTATATCCATCATTTGCCGTTTAGTGGTTAAGTTAGATTAAAAACTTAAATTATTTTGAGAAATCCTAAGCTATCTAAACCATTTCCACTCCTAACAGCTATCTACCCAACCCTGAGAACAAGGCATTGGAAAAGACAATCGCAGAGATCCGTCAACAAACGGAGAGATTAACACAGGAGAGCGAGAAGTGGGAGGAGCTACTACGAGGGAACACGGAGGAGGCTGAAGCTGCAGAGAGGTTAGTTACTTGAGTCTTGTAGCCCAAAGTCTGAAAATAACTAAAGTTAAAAGACCTGCTTATGGTTGTATGCCTGGTCCCATGTAAAGCATGATCAATTTACTTGTGACATCCTCAATTCATCAGAATCAAACCAAACATGCTGTTGGATTTTGAAGTGCTGGCATACTGGTTTCACAATGGTTTGGCTACTCTACTTGTTCAACTTTCAACACTTGGCTGTTTCTCTTGGTCATTTTGTTGCTTGTTGGGTGTCTGTGATACCTTGGACGGAGTGTTGTGTTCTGATCAGCAATTTAGTTGAAGGCTAGCTGTGCCGCTTGCTATTACTTGGGGCTCCGTGCAGAAACAGCCGCTGCATAAGTTGTCTGCTGTAGTCTTCAAGTTGATTCGCAGATAGCCGTATATAATTGGATCAATGGTTGCAGTGGTTACGTATACAACTCCTGAGATTAAGAGCAGTAACCGTTGCAGCTGGTGGTCTTGGAGTAATAAAGTAAGACAAACGATTCTGGCGGCCTTACTTACAAACATAGCAACGGATGTTTTGATCAACTTTATCAAAACTCTTCGCTGAACAATCGGCGATCCCAGGGGATGCCGCAAAAGTCTTGTAAAAATGTACAAGTACAAGATGACGTGAACAGTAAGAAACAAAGATGATTCAAATAGGGAAGCAGGAACGAATACAATGACAGATTTTGTGAAATGTTTATATAGCCTCAGCAGTCCCCAAGACAATACAGCCAAGATCCAGCTTCCTGCACAGATTGCCGCTAATCGGAGCTTCTTTTTGAAAAACGAGGAGTACTTTTTTGCTACAAACGTGGCTAGAATTTGCTCAATTGCAAGGAATGATACAAACAAGTCAGATGCTATACCATAAACAAAAACCAATGTGTTAATTTCATTGTTGAAATCCGTCTTATCAAGGCTATTCCAGATTAATGCAGTGAGAACTAGAGTTAGAGTCAGGATGTAGAGACAGGCCGCAGCAAGGTTACATAAGATGACATTGAAGGGAGTCTGCAGGGACTTGATGCGTGCCACAATACAGATAAAGATACTGTTTATTAGAAGACCAATTATGCTGATCACAAGGATGAGAACTAGTAGCGCAACTTCTTGATCTGAGAGTGCCATAATCCTTGTTCGAGTTGATGTCCTGGGTGTGTTTTTAGTACTTTACTGACGGCACTGCTTCGAGATGAAAAATATTAGACTTTTGGAGGAGTGTTCACTTGACGCTCTTTGTAGACTTCTAATTGAGTAGTGATAGAACCAACATTTAGGAGTTGCTGAGCTCATGCATAGGATGTGTACACTTCAATTAGGGCAACATAAATCCTCTATTGATGCAAGCACTGGTGCATGTCCGAGAGAAAACCATTTTAAAACCTCAAATCAGGATTTTGTAATTAATATCAGAACTATTAATTTCCTAAATGTCAGCGGACACATTTGGTTCATAATTGGGCGTTTATTTTTCAAAGAGTTTATTTCCCCTGGGGAAGTTATTTGACCAGTGATGTGGTTCTGCCTGTCCAAGTTTTGAGCTCACATTACTTGCAAATGGAGTTGTTTGTTTCTAAATTGAAGTTACTTTGATAACTGTAACTGCTTAATTGATGCCTGAAGCAAACCAATTATGTCAATGTAACATTGATATCTAACAATGTATGGACTAATGAACATGTGATCATAAAAAATGTAGAATCCTTTAAACGTAAAGATTAACAAAGATCAATAAAAAGTCTGAAACTATGTTAATTCAGAGGGAGCCGTTACTCACAATGTTTCATTCTATCAAAAGCTCTCCAATGCTTGTTACCAAGTAAGTTTCTATACTAACAATTATTTTGAGTAATTACCAATAGCGTCCAGTGCCATTAACAATTACCGTTTGACCGCAGAGTGTTGGCCAATCCAGAGCCAGAGAAACCTCTCCTGAAGGCCCCCGATGGTCTCACAAAGGACCAGAAGAAAATGCTCTCCCAACTACCGGACCTTGGTAAGATCACAACCTGGGCGCGCCAAGCATCCAGCAAACTCCAACTGGGGGTAGACCGTATACATACAAGTAGTCATCAAATGATGAGTTTTGCTGAGAGCAGTGACGAGTACTTGAGGAAACGGGTAGAGTTACTCGGTGAGTTGCTACAGGTGTTTTAATTAGCTCGCTTCAATGAAGCTAAATGTTAAAGGAACACACTGCCTTGGATCGGTCGAGTTGGTCTTTGAAAAGTGTTTGTAACCGTTTGTTATAAAATGCATATGGGTAGAAAGATGTTGTAAAAGTATAATACGATGATCCACACAAACAATGCCTCGAAACTGCACGGTTTTCCTTTTACCTCGTAAAATTGGAGTCAAATTTTTGAATCCCATAAATGGCCGACCATGTTTATTCGCACAGTAAAAGGAAAACCACGCAATTTTGAGGCAAATTTGTGTGGATCATTGTATTCTACTTTTTAAGAAGAAAAAAAGGATATGTTTTTACGATCTCAGCAAAACATTCTTTTGGGGGGCTATTACAAAATGTGTCCTGTAACCATTATTAGTTGACCTTATTGTCTTTCAAACATACAAGCCTTATCTATTAAAGTCTTATCTCTTTGCACTTGTTCTTCATCAGCCAAGAAATCCATCCAAGATACCGTAGAGGACCCCATGGAGCTGTTGAGACGAGCAGGAGGAGATGCAAGTTCCTCTCACTCTCAGTAAAGAATCACCATCTTCCATCCATGGAAATCTTAAACAAGGTAAAAGGTCAAAGGCTGCTGTGGTCTTGGTTATAATACAGTTGTGGAATATCGAATATACTGCTTCTCTACAACGTGAGGTGAATTTGGTCATAGACATGCAAGAGACTGAGTCCGGGCGGTGTTTTTTCTTGGCCCAGTGCGCTGTTCGCACGCCCGAACAATGAGAACACGACTTGAGGACAATATATGTGGAACAAGATCACACATCACCTCTCAGCACGGATCAGTCCAACCTCGTCCCCAATTTGTGTTTAGCAGTACAATGTGGACCGCTCTCTCATTGTAAACATGGTTGGAAACAAAGTTAACCATGGGGACGAGGTTGGAATCAGTCGAGAACGACACTGTACAAATTGGGGCTACATCATCATCGTTTGGGTGGAAGATACATGAACAGCAATCCTATGTGTTTTTGAGCGTCAAAGAACACACCGCCCGAACTTGATAAATGAGTTTGATCTTTACGTCCAATCACATGTTACAGATTGGGTCTGCATAAACCAACCAGGAAGACCTCGGTGTTATCCAAACCTTGCCATTGGTAAACATTTTAGCGCACAGAATTGAGCTGGTCAAATTTGATCTATTTTTGGAGAGCGGTTTCAATACTAAAATACCAGCAGGTAAACTTCAGATGAGAGATTATTTCCGACACTTGGTGGCAGCAGACTGTCTTGGTAAATCCATTGTTCTCAGTTATGTATGTATCCTTAAAAATGGAAATTTACGGGGAGTCTTAAGTAACTGTATACTGCTGCAGTTTCCCTTGTGGGACATAAAAATACATAGATGAGTTCATGTATGATAGTTGTTATGCTTCTGTATAATCCACTTGGAAGAAAACTGTAATGTTTTGAACTTGATGGAAAGAAAATTGGAATCTTGACCTTGGTGTTATAATTGCATCGGGGATAAAGAGTACATGGATTTTGGTTTTTCCCTTTCACTGCTGTGTGTTTTCAAGTCCTGCAGGGAAAACAAATCTCCTGGGTTATTTATTAGGTTGGGATTCATACCCATAATTAACTCTTGCTTTCTAGAGCAGATGTTGTAATCACTAGACTAGCGAGCGTACCCAAGTAACGAGTTGGAATCTTGTCATTGGCAGTGGTTACTGCAAAGAAATTAAAAAGATGTACATGTAATAGTTACATACCTCATAAGTAAGGTTTGATGTGCTTTAGTATAGGGACAGGGGAACAGGTTTTTGTTATATTTTTATTTATTTACTTTTAAAAACCAAAATAAGGCTTTTTGTCCAAAAATCAGATGCACCTGTTTTGGTTCTCATGGCCTTCTTGCTTGTGTCATTAAATAAGTTCATCTGAATTGTTGGTATATCATAAATTATGAAGTGAATGTGTTTTTCATCCAAATAAGTGTAGATGTTACTGGTGTATTATTTGATTACGTTCATATAAGCTCAACAACAGTTGTGGCCAACTTGTTCAAACCATGCCTTGTTGGTCACCTGTCTTAAGAAGCTCCTCGCTTTGGAATAAAACGTAATTAAAATAATCTATGTAAGTGACTTCTACATTTATAAATTCGTACTAAAGATGATTCATGATGTTGTGTTGCACATATTGAGGAACCATTATTTATAGTTCACTTACATTCTAAAGTTCTTGTTCACATACCATTGTTTTATCAATCATTGTTTTTGTTGCGGAACTCCTCTAAGGTTGTATTAAGACATGACCTCGATGCACTGATGCAATATTTTGACATTAATTTTGTCAATTTCTCGTAGAGGGGCCCCACACACCATTAGTTTCATACATTTGTTTTCAGCTTCATTGCACCAATTCATCCACTTAACAGTGTTTACAAACTCGAGTCATATTTTCTAACATTGGCCTCATTTTATAGAGCTGCTCGAGCTAAAAAGATAGCCAAGCTTAGAAACAATTTGTACTTGCCATGAAAATATTAAAAGCTATTCATGTAGAAAAAGATAATAACTCTGTCCGGGGCTGCGTTCTAGTGTCTAACATTCACACCAATGTTAGAGCTCAGTGGAAGTTATAAGCGAGGTTTAGCTGCATGTTATGCGAGCAAATACATGAAGGTAAAAAAAATTGTATTGTTTCTGGGTGACGTTGCCACTTTTGGGCTTATTGCATGCTCACGAAGGACATCTGCGCTCACAAACATACCTGACGTGAAAAATGGTAACTTCACGTACGCTAAAAACGAGGGATTTTATTGACACAATTTTCTGACGTTCGTCTTCATGTTGAGGCGGAATGTGCAGCTAAACCTCCCTATTATGTAAGTGCAAAAATCACACAACCGATGTTAATATGGCAGCCTACAATGCCAATAGTTTTTTAGTTCCTTTTTCTTTTATCCTTTCATACCCAAAATAACCTTTGGCCAGCTTCACAAAAGTTAAGATCAGTTTTCTGTCATGCTGCGCTATCCAAAAGGAGCAGAGTAAGAATAAAGTCTGGCCTTACTCTTGAGAGCTGGTGAATATGTAAATGCTCGAAATGATCCCTGGGAAATGGTCTCTGGTGTGCAGAGTACTTAAACTTCTCATCAGCCTTCACGGAGGTTCATTTTGATGTAAATTTCCTCACCGTTTTGATTGCTTAATCATGACACTAAGTTATTAAGCTGACAGTGGGATGCTAAAGCTCCGTGCTAGCTACCACTTTAATCACGGAAATGTAGCCACTATCGTCATTAGGAACCAATAATTTCAGATTAGCTTTTCCTTGTCATTTTAGGCGTCAATTGACAAGATGACGGACATGTAGATAAGCGAAATGACATCATCTGCAATTGTTGACGCTGATTAGATTGAAAGATTATAGGTGAAATTAAATTTCTTTTGTTAAAATATTTTCAAACAAAAGGATCCTATTGTAGTATCTACTGAGAGTATGGATTTTTGCGGCGTTCAGAATAAGCACCTACTGTGCCCAACTTCAAATAGCTGCTCAAGCACAAACATAAGCTAAGCAAAACAAAATTATGCTAACCAGAATATGGTTACCAGCCAAAATACCATGTAACATGTTCAATTTGTGACTGGTTTCCTGCTAACTATTGCTAAGCAGGGTTTTTTTAAGCAGTTTTTTCGGCTTAAGCAGCTCCATGAAATTGGGCCCAGGTATACCCATGCACAAAACCTCTGACAAAAAAAATGTAAACGGTATTCTTTGTTCACACACCTGTTCACCCGGATGTTATCTGAGGATAAAATATTGTTATACACCATTCATCATTCGTTTTACTCATCTTACTAAACAAATGTTCCATCAGTTTGCATGATTCATCTACTTATCCACTTTGAAAAAGATTAAAGCCCAGTTCATACTTCCTGCAAATGCGAGTGCAGTATGAATTTTGACGTCACAAGTTCGCAACAAATAATTCGCCACAAATAATTCGCCACAAATAATTCGCAACAGCTGAGCTGTGTACAACTCCTGAGAAACACTCACTTTGAAAACAGCCTTTGGCGTCAAAATTCAATTTGCATTTGTGTCTGCAGGAAGTATGAACCGGGCTTAAAAAAAAGTTCTGTCATTTTATTGTTGTTGAAATTTGTCACTGACAAATTGTTGAAATTAAAATGTTTTCATCATTGCATGATTTTAAGTCTATTTTGGGTCGTTCTTTCAGTTTACTGTTTGTGTTTATTGCATTGCCATCATCTTGTTCCATGAGGGTAAAGTATTATTTGGATTTGAAGGAATTAGCCTCAACCTCATTTTGATTACATTGATAATAATGATACAACGCTTGGTTGGTGGGTACCTCAGCAGCAGCCGATTTCACGAAACGCTAGGATCAATCCTATTTCAAGTTAGGACGAGTAACCCGTCCTAACTTAGGATGGGTTCAGTGTGTCGTACGCCTTTGGACACGGAACTTAACTCATCCTAAGTCCTAAGATTAATCCTAAGTTAGGAAGAGTTTGGTGAAATCGATGGCAGGTCTATTATAAAGCCATTGTTTTTGTTCACCAATTTGGACAACAGAGGGCGCTCTTTCACTACCATATAAGCCATTGTGGCTGGGTTGCTTAGTTCACCTTTGTAACTAGTGACAACAGTATATGTATTGATTTACATCAACAATGGCTGTACTTATTATTTTTGAGGTGCTCCTATAAAAGTAAAGGGGGAATTTGCAAAATGCTTTTGACATCTCTGACCCATGCCTTTTAATAAATTTAAAGCCTATGCCCATTTCAGGCTTCGATAGGTTTAAGTGACAATTGCAAAATGAGGGTTCGGAAAAGTATGAAATATGATTGACTACTGGAAGGAGTGTATATCGTTTCAGTCCTCTAATTAAAATAATTACCCTGCAACAAATCTCTAAACATTTGTCATCTTAAATGGTCAGTGGTTTAGTGCCAGGGGGGCTTGAAAGAAGCATGCATGCATACCTCTGTTTGGCAAAAGGACACAAGGAGTAGTGGGAGATAACTCTTCAAGTGTTTGCCAATTTCTACGCATCTCATAGCCTTCTCATCTTCAAGGCAGCACTGCTCCTCAGGGGCTGTGCACCGTAGTTAAGGTGTGGCATTGGGGTGATCATAATCCGCATTTTGGTGTCATTATTATCGGTATATTCCCATTTCTACATGTTTTTCTTGCACCGTCCCAACTCCGTAGCTAGTCTATCATTAAGGGACTGGGAACATGTTGGAACTCTGGTCATTGGATAAGCATTTTTCTCAAGTTTTGTGCTGCAGTGATATAGCTGTTCCGCCCAAACCCGTACTGAGTTGTTGGCCTTGTCAAGCTTGGTTTGCAGATAATGGATATAGCTGACAAAGTGGCTTCTGAATTCTCTAATAAAGTATTACCACTGCAGCATGCATACCAGGCCTGATACTTCACAGAGGCGACAAAGGTTATTGCCTCCATGCCCCCTGGTCATTGTCTTGGTGTCCTTAAAATGTAGAATTTTACAATTTCCTTATAGGGTGCCCTTTATTAAGGAGAAAATGCCTTGGTGCCCCTGCCCTTTCACAAACAAAGCATACAGCCTGGCATATCAATCCCATAATGGTCAACATATACTAAAGACTATTACATGAAGATGGATACAGGCTGTACATTGATTTGAGAGCATGAATTTTCAAGAGATGTACATTCAAAACAAAGTGTTTTTGGATAGCTCTTGGAAAATGTTTTGGTATTAAATGATTTAATGGTAGAAATTTGTTTCTGGTCAGGAGTGCAAAATTTGGTTCTACAACATGGCACACAATTCCAGTGATATTTTTGTGAATCATGATGGTACAACATCAGTCTAGCCCTATTCATTTAATAACAAATGCATTTATAGCCCCAAACCACCAAGTCCGAAAGTAATGTGCCCCTTTAAAGAGGAATGGCCTTCAAAGTTTCTTCATCCAGTAACTTGTGTGTCTATTTTCAAGATGTGAACTTTGTGTACACAATGTTTCTATTTTTTTTGGTAGTGATTTTAGGTTGCACTCCCACTTTTTCAGTTTGCACTACCACTTTCCAAATTCCTGGCTAAGACACTGTTTGTGTATCATCTTCAACCATTTTTTTTTAATCCACCAGTTTCTTTACATTTCTTTTTCCATCGCTCCATGGAGGGGAAACATTGTTTCTCCCCAACACTACCCCCCCCCCTCTTTTAGTGAAACTGTTTTGCATGTGTAGACACATTTCTCTCGACCAAGGCGACTGTTGGTTAAGCGCAATTTATTTGGGTATCTGTGTGTGCGCACACTATCAAAACTAGCCATCAACTAGCAATAATCAACTGCAGATAAAAACAACCAAACAAAAAAAACGGTGCTCTCTCGCAGCACACATTGGTCAATTATTAATTAGAGATTGTGTACACAGGGCCCTTCAATTCAATTGGATAATGTTTACTTCCATTCTGTCTTCTGTACATAGACTTTTTTTGCTCTTTTTTTCTGATTGCACTGAGTGCTTTTCCTTGCTCATTTGCCCCTAAGTGGTCGGCAGCCAATACACTCCCAGTTACTCATTAACCCAACATCAAGTTTTTAATTGAACATATTCCAATATTGACCGTTTCTTTTCTCTTTCTCACCACCCCCCCATCCCTCGTCCCCTCTCGTTCCCAGCCGACCACATATGTTTGTTTGATTGTACCTTAACATGGAGTATTTAAAAGCATGACCAAACTGCATTTCTGGCTCGGCAAGCACCATATCCCAACAGTTAGTTTAGTTAAGTGCTCATTAATAAACAACCCTTAAATGCTTTGGGGTTATTCATTAAATAGGGCAAGCTCCAGCGTCACCTGAGATGGTAGACGATGTTTGCTCTTCAATTTTGGAATATTCCTTGTTGTTCCTCTCCCCTCGAACCTCTAAAAAACTAGTCGTCTTTAACCGTCCCCATCTCTTTCCCACCAGCGTTCAAAGTCTCAGACGCAAGTGTAGTTTTGATTGATGACACCCCTAAATGGAGACTCAAGCTGGAGACGGTCTCGTAGAAATAAAAATAAAAAAGACAGAAGGTATATAAAAAAAATGCCTTCTTTCATTTTGGGATCATATGTCGAGAAGCCAAGAACACCACTCAGAGCATTTTAAAAAATTAAGTTGACCCTTTCACTTCATAGATGTCCTCCCGAAGCACCAAGAAAAATTAATTTGATAAAAATAAAATCACTTAAAACCTGACCGTTGGAAATCTTCACATTTCGCATCACCGTCATTTGAACATTTTTCTTTTTTTTTAGTGTTTCATACAGATGACAATTTTTCTGCCACAAAAAAACAAATTGCAACCCTAAGATGTATGAAATAATTTATTGTGACTAATGTTAGTGAAATAAGTGCTACAATGTTGGTGCTATCGCTGGTAAATTATACCGTTATGTGTAGACTGTGTTTGAGTGGTCAGAGATGGTAGCATAATCCATATCCTGTAATAGATACTTATTGAAGAAACCGGCTGTAAATCAATTTGAATTGATATAAATAATAAGGAAATTGATAATTTCCTTGTGATCAATGCAAATTTAACTCCTCTTCTTGAAAATATCAATCTTCTCGCAAAAGTAGCAGATGAAATCTCACTTCTTTGCTTTCATATTTTGTTTCATTTTGTACAGTTGAGAATGTATGCACACTCTTCCAATGTAATAGATTTTGACTTCTCTTTTGTGTCTCCATGTTGTTCTTATATGGAAAAGTTTGCTGAACAACATGTTATGACTATCTCTCAATGAGTTGGGGTGGTTCTGAAAAGAACCGTTGGTTTCAACTCGACGTTACGATCAGTATGCTTTGAAAAATGTTGGTCTTAGTTTGTCCACTACCCCTCCCCATTGGTTTTTGTTCACAAAGTCAAATCAAACAAACAATTTTTATGTTTGCTATATCACCCACTAGAGAGTCTTCTTTGATATTGTTTCTTAGTTTTCTCTCAGTGTACATGAGTAAAAACAAAAATCAAAAAGGTTTATAGATTTACAAGTAACTTACACGGTTTAAAGGAGGTGATGGTGAAAGACTTCCCTTGAAATATTATTCCATGAAATGCTTTGATCTTAGAGAAAAATTTAAACAATTACTGAGTGCTAAGGAGTATATGAACTCCAACAATTTTACAACACCAGATTTTTAAGGAACATCATTGGTGCCTCCTTGTTATCCCATTGATGTTGGACTTCGGTTACGGTAGCTCAATTGGTTTTATGTTTAACTGGCTTCCAAAAACTTGAAAAACTATTAAATCAAAGGGAATGAATGAAGCAGAGGATACAAATAAAGTTACTGTCATGCTGTTTTCAACAAAAATAGCAAACAAGTACTGTTTCTAAAGCTTAATTCAGGATAATGTTAATTTCTAATACGCTTTATCCAAGCTACCAAATAATTGGCGTAATTTCCCTTTAAGGACAAATTTTTGTCTAAAACTTCTCATTGAATTCCTGATGTGAAAAAATCCTTGTCCAACTGGGGGATAGGAAAATGTACATCCTTATCAGTTATAACAGTTGTAAGTATCAATTCTTGGATAATCTTCACACTTTACTGTCAGGGCCCTCGCAACTCAAAAGCAGGATTTAGCCAACCAAGCATGAGACTTTACCCAGCATCAATGTAATTATATTCCCAAATTGACAAGCCGTCACTCACAATTAATGTTCATGTTTACTGTCATATTAAAAGAAAGGTTCGCTGTATCTCCCCGTAGAGACCCGAGTGCGTTGTCCAAGGCCAAATCCCTGCGGACCTGGAGCGGTCCTGGAGAAGGTGGGGTGATGCTCATCCTTATGGGAGACTGAACCGTAAAGAGATTCACATTTACGAGTACAGAATTATGGATGATCAATTATTGACTTTTCCATTTTTATATATATTTTTTTTGTAATATTGTTTGGGAGTTTCTGCTGTAATTAGAATTGGCAGGCCACGCCACCATGCAGAAGGTTTATTCCATCCCCAGTGCTGTTTTTTAAACTTTTTCTTTTGTTAAAGAAAGAGAGCCCCAGTGTTTTGTGATTTTTGTATACTAGCACGAGCCACCAGTGTTGTTTTTAATTTGAGCATTGGAAACTGATTAGGGTCAGTTTGTTTTGTGAAAATACGCTTCCTGGCTGGTATTTATAGCTGTATATTAAAAGGGTTTTTAATAATATACCGGTGGAGCTTATTGTGTGTTGTTCAATGGGTTGAAACCTTGAAGGAAAGGTTCTTCACTTCACCTGTGTAAGTCTTTGAAGACTGAAAGGGGTACTTCAGAATCTAAATGATAAAGCATTCTAGCTCTTCAATCTTAGTGCCCTTAAAAGACACTGGGTACTGTTAGTGATACTAAATTGTTAGCATAAAGATTAACTTGGTAATAAGCAATGAAGAGCTGTTGATAGTATAAAACATTGTGAGAAACGGCTTCTTCTGCAGTAATGCAGTTCTTGGAAAAGAGGTAATTTTCTCACTCGAATAATAAAAGACTTCGGGCCTGAAGCATTTTTTAGGTATCTGAAAGTACACAAATCTTGGAAACGGGGGTGTTTTTTCTTTGATTGTACTTTTGCCACTTTGATGACCAATTGAGTCAAAGTTTGTTTAATTACCAAAGGTACACAATTTTGTTAAATTACCAAAGGTAACCCTAACCCTATCACACATCTCTGGCATGTTAAAAGCGATATGCTCCCACAGTAAAACAATGCACATCGTGTTAAGAGATCCACCTGCAAGAACAAAGGCTCTTTTTGTTTCCTTGTTCCCAAAGATCCACCAGCTTCTGCTCTCTGCAAGATCAGAGAACAAGAACTCTTTTGTTTTCTGCTACATGTAGAAACAAAAGGAGTTAGTTGTAGTTAGAGTTCTTTGTTCTTTGAGTTCTCAAAGAGGTATTGCTTGGAAAGACGTTCCTTTGGTCTGTTAGTTGTGGATGATCATAAGACTCATACTATTGATCTAATGTTTCTTAGAGTCATTGTTTCTGCTAGGTGCCCAAGGGATCTTATAAATAAGGGAGATGGTTACCTGGAGGTGAATTTGAGAGAAAACAGTTACTTTTTTAAATACTCAGTATTACACAATAATAAAAATTTTGCTGATTTCTTTGGGTGTTCATCTGTGGCGATGGAAGGAAAATTTAGGCAATATTATCTGGATCACTTAAATGAGAGGGAAATGGAATGAGGCCCATGGGAAATCTGCATAACTATTGGTTGTGCAGTTCTTGCGTGATGACTCTGTAAACAACCCATTATCAAAATTATCGCCCGCTTCAAGATGAAACAGTAACCGCTTTCTATCGCCAGTCTCCTTTCCATTTTGCTACAGTTTCCATTGTTTATCTGAGCTATTGTGTGCGTTCTTACACAAACAAAACTTGCTCTGTGTCCCCCCCTCAAGCACTTCACAGCGCGCATGGCTTGTTGGAGTGAAAATAATGCCCTAAAAGGCAGAGAGACCATTAGATTGTTCTCGTCTGTCAATCATTGACCAAATGAGCCGCGTACACAGATTTCATTATAATCTTTTTGGCTAATACTATTGACATTTATTATTATCAGTATTCAGGTAATATTGGCGGAGGAGACCGTGGCGTGGCGCTACGGTTCACAAATTACATGCCATTGTGAATCTTCAGTGAAAATAGTGACATTTTTATTGGATAGGAGGAGATTTCTCAGATCGATTTTTTTTCAGACTATAGCCTGACTAACAAACCAGAGACGATGGGGAAACAAATAAATAAAAAACTCAAGAGTTTCTTTCAGGCAAGGAATGATATCTTGAAACTTTGATGACTACTTGGGGCAATTTGTTTTAGGAAGCGGTGAACAAACCCAGTCATGGAAGACAAATTTAAGGCTAACTTTCAAAGAAAGGGAATCGTGACTTTGAAGTTGATGGTGGTTTGTTGAATTACTCATTGTTTTTTCCAATGTTCTGGTTTAAAGAATTTCAATATTAAGCTGTTTTGCTTTTGAGAGAAACATAAATTAAAGGCGAACTTAGAAAAAAAGAGGAATCGTAACTTTGAAATTGATGGTGGTTTGTTGCATTTGTCATTGTTTTTGCCAATGTTCTGGTTTAAAGAATTCCATTAAGAGAAACATAAACTAACTTTCAAAGAAAGGGAACCAAGACTTTGTAGTTGATGGTAGTTTGAAGGGAGTACACTTGGTTTTGTCAAGTGTTCTGGTTTGAAGAATTCCAATATGTAGGTGCACTGTTTTGAGAGAAGTATTCGCGGTAAATTGTCATGAACTTACAAAAGATTTAAGGATAGCTTTTAAAGAAAGGGAATCGTGACTTTGAAGTTGACGGTAGTTTGGTGGGTTGGTGGAGAGGTACATATTATTTGTTGTAAACTGGTTACAAAAGTTAAGCATTTAGTGAAGTATTAAAGACAAATTTCAAACAGGATTTGAACCAATGACCACCGGATGAAATGCTGGCACTCTACCAACTGAGCTATTCAGCTCTTTGTTGGTGGTCACCCTAGTGCCTTTGTTCCAGGGTACCAGTCAGAAGCTGCCCTTAAGTAACATATATAGCTCAGTTGATAGAGCGCTGGCCTGTTAATCCGATGGTCAGTGGTTCAAATGTCACTTTAGTCAATTTTTCTTGGGTCAACCCCCAGTTATTAACTTTAACCTGTCAGTTTTCCATGTGGTTTATTACATTAAAAAAAAAATTAAAAAGCAGAAAATTACTTTCTTTGCTTCCCAACTCGCCCCCAAAACAAAAAAGTAAATAAGTATATAAGTCACTGAAAGTGATTTTTTCCCGTTGAATTATATAGGTGTATTTTGTCTTTTGTGTTTTGTTTTATTACTTTGCTAGACGAAATACAAAGCCATTGTTGCGTTTAATTCTAATCACGTTTTTGGATAAATTTAAAATAAGATCTCATGCTCATTTCAAACTTATTCTTGCCTTCTATCCTTCCCTATAAAACTCATCACTAACTTAAATATCGCCCTCTACTGTCCAATGAAGGCCATTGTTATTTATTCTGTATGTATTTTTCATCTTTTTTTTCATCGTGGCCATAACAAAACAAAGCCATACAAGAGAACCAAAAACTGGTCAATCACTGTCATATGTATAGAGTGCTAAAATCCTCAATCATTTTATTCTCAAAGGAAATGACTTCTGAGAGATGGATGATCAGTTGTCGGTGACGGTTTGTTCAGTAAGGGTTTTGTTTGCTGATGATTTTTAGCTGTTTCAATTTTAATAGTTTCTGGCAGTGAACAGAGTAGTATTTGGGTAAGGTAACTGAAAGAAGTGAAAGGTGTGATACATCATTGGTTTCAGAAGAGTTCATTCATTCTTAGTTTTCAATGAACTCACGACTGTGCAACAAACCTGTGAGATTTTCATCAAAATGTGGTCACGCAAGAAATTGGAACTGGTATTGTGTTTTGGAGGATTTTGTGCATGGCCATGAATGCATGCTTCTTTTGGATAAGCCAAATCAAAATGAAACCTTGTGTTTGACCAAAGATTTCATAATGATTTTGTCTTGAAGACAGGGTATAGGCCTACTGTCAAAGCTGTTAAGCATGCATAAACTATTGCTTGACATTTTCTTTGCTAAGCAGAAATTGAGTGGAGCACCCGCCACAATAATGCTCTTTAATTTGGGTTTGTAACCTGTTTCTGCTAAGCGATTCTATCCTGTGTTCAACAAGTTTTTGTGTTCACAGGCTTTATGAAATTTGGCCAGTATCCTCACTTGGTGTATCCCACAAATGTATAAATAACAAACCTGTGAAAATTTGGGCTTAATAATTGATCATCAAAGTTGCAAGAAAATAATTAGAGGAAATACCACCTTGTTGCATAGAAATTTGTGTTTTTAGATGCTAGGAAAGTCTTCTTTATAGAGTCCTTTCTCTGATTTTGATGAAAATTTGGTGTTTATTATAACCATTATCCAATGTCAAAATTAAACCAATCGCTCATCGTTTGGCACAATTTTTCTTTTAAATAACTCAATATCATATCCCAAGGTTGTAGAAAGCGTCTGACATTAATTTCATATCTCCATCTTTTGTTTCCCCACAATGGTCTTCCATGATTGATACAAATGGGTTGATTTTGCCGTAATTGGGAAAGAGTAAACGTCAACAGTAATTGCCTTTTTGAATCATTAATTGACGAACAAACCTTTTAGAATTCGGGAATGATGACATACTTAAGTTTTGATGACCAAGTTTTTATGGGCAAGGTTAAGTGGTCTTAGCACATTGTGAAGCACTTTAATAGACTATTAAAGTAGTCTTTGATTTATTCGATCATTTGTCAATAGTATAACTGGCAAGGGTTTTAACTAAAGATACCATCAATACATTCAAGTGTGTCTTGCAATTATTGCCAAATTAGACGAAAGTGAAGGTATAATGAAAATTTAACACTGAGTGTGATGACCGATTTAGAAAAGAAACGCTTAGTTCATTTGTTATTTAGTTGCTGTTTTTGTTTTTAAAGATGCTATGTCAGATTTTTGGCCGATTTGACCCCAAATGTTTGATTTAAAATTCAATAGGTATTTTGATGGGGGTCGAGAAAGTTAAAAGCTTTCATTTGAGCAATTGCTTGAAAAAGTCCGCCAATTATTAGTAGCAGTGAAATAAAGTGCTCAAAATTAGTTTTTGTCGGGATCCCGACAATATATCATGTGACCAATTCTTATGTGTTATAAGAAAGGTTTTAAATTTTTATCATGGTTCCTGACCATTAAAAGTAAAAGTTAACCTTTTTTTCGTTAGAGCGGGTGATACTCTTTGAAATACCATTCACTCAAAAAACTCTATTTTTTAATGTTTGGGGCCAAAAATCTGACATAGCATCTTTAACAATGTAACATCATTGGTTAAAACTGTGGGGCCTATTTTTTCAAGTTTAATTCATTTAATTTCAGAAGCATTTATTTCCGCATGAACGAGAACTTTAGAAAAACAAAACAACTGTTACAAGACAACTACTAAGAAGAGGCATTACACAAGAAGCCGAAGCTTGATAGAATTGGAAGAACACTAAACTAAAGTAAGACAAAAATCTCTGAGATAAACAAATTAATTGGCTGTTGAAATCACACATGTGTTGATCCTAACAGAACTATGAACATACAATGCTTATATAGCACACAAAGGGTAACAAGAATAACTCAAATATTGTTTTTACCTAAATGATGAAATTGTTGATGATATTTTCTAGGTAAAATTGTTCAAGTCATATATGACAACTGGAGTTAGACCAATTACATTTTAGATCAAATTAATGTTGAATAAATTAAACTAAAAAAAATTATCTTGACTACTTTCTTTACATTAAGTAGGATTTGAAACTTTGCATGGTGGAAATACGATAATTGTTTGAAAAAAAGTTCTCAACATAAGTATTGCAAAAATGTACTCGAAAATTTCAGATAAATGTACAGTAGCAACTGCTTGACAAGAAAAACACTATCAATAACAGAAAATATACTCTGTTATGGTAAGAAAGGCTACAACACAAGAAGGCAAAACTGTGTATGCACAGGTTTTCGTTTAATAATATTAACAATAACTGTATTTATAACGAGCCTTTTGCCAAAGGATACAAAGCGCCAGGTGTTATTACTAAGGAGTGGGACAGGTTTGAGATATAAGACCTAACCCTTAGCACCATGCAATGGTTTACAAGGTGCTATGGTGCTATATGCTGCCAATGTTGACTGTTCTCATGTTTATTTCTGCTTTTGTTTTTTGCATATATTTTTGTAGATTTGTATAATCTCTTTCTTTTATTTGCTGTTGCCCTGGTTTTACTATAGTCTTCAAGGATACCCCAGCACCATAGCGCTTAGAAACGGTGTATTACGCGTCTATATTATTATAACTACTATCTTTATATTGACCAGTGAATTTTCTTTGCTACTTTTTTTCTAGCCATTGTTTTTTAACAATGTCATCAACCTGAGTAACTAAAGAAAGATCGTCAACATATAAATTAGACTCAACATGAGTATTGATTCCAAAATGTTCATGCAAATTCCAGATAAATGTAAACAAGTAACTGCTAGACAAAATAGTCATTATAAATATAGCAACAATTTTACTCTGTTATGGTAAGAAATGCTACAAAACTAGAAAGCAAAATTGTGTATGTACATATCTCTATACTGATTAATGAATTTTCCCCACTACTTTTTTTCTTCTAGTCATTGTTTTTAAACAATGTCATCAACCTAAGTATTCAGAACTACAGAAAGATCGTCAACATATAAATTAGTCTAACATCTAGACTAGACCAATCAAATGGTAATTCAAACTCAAAGCCACATCTGTCATAGAATTATTTGAAGTATCAAACAGCAATTCAAAAAGATAAATTGGCGTTTTCTATTTCACAGGCCTCGTTGATATTTTCATCCCCATGAAGGTCAACTCAACGTGTCGTTTACATCACACGCTTATGGTCATCAACGTCTCTTCATCAAAGTCAGAGAATGGACCCAGGTAAGAAACCAAAATTGTCAGATTTGAAGTACTCGAGGGAAATATTATTGTCCCCTCGGATTTATCTCACACAATTCATCTCCCTAAAGGTTATGCCCAATCCCTCCCTCGGGAAGAAACAAACCCCCTATCCTCTTTTTAGCTCTTTAAAAACATTTGTCATCAGAATGGATCCGTTTCTTAATTTGAAAATTGCACGATAATATCCCCAATCCGTCCTTGGTAATCCGGTGCTTTTCTTCGCCAATTTCGGCTGCTGTGAGCCGAGAGATGTGATTTACTTCCTCACAACCCTGACCGGATCCGTCGAGCTGTTTGTCGTGGGCTGTCAGGAGCAATTTTGCGGCCTGGTTACCGACTGTGACAGGGGAGGGCTGCCTGCCCAGTGGATTAACAGGTCTGGGATGTGAACAGGGTTTTGTGATGAGTTCTATCAACGTAAGGCTTGAGTTATTGTGTGCCGCCTTTGCCGTCGTTGTCATGTCGTCTACTCGGGCCTCGCTCAAATTTTGCCTTGCTGGATGATGTTCCAGACAAACTAATTGGCTTTGTGAACAGGCAAAGAAATTATTTTCATTTTTAGTCTGCTTGGGTTGATCCTTTTCAGACAGTCTGTTTTTAAATAAAAGGCACTGCGGAAATACTATAAGGGATGTTCAGTGTTTGCGGAGACTGGTTTTATCAAACAGAATGTTGCATTTTGCTTAAATGTAAGTTTAATGTTTTGCAAGTTCTAAGTAATTGTTTCAATGGTTTTAATGTGTTTGCAGCTTGTGTTTGTCAAATAATTTTGATGTGTTCACTATGTCTCAATTCTCCTTGTGTGTGAAAAATGTTAACTTGCTTTTGAGGATTAGAACAGCTTTTACTGTCCAGACATTTTTCAAAAAAATTTGTTTGTACTGTATTTATGGTTTATGTATACAATAGTCTATGGAACCAATCCATGGTACCATACACTTTTCAATTCAATTCAATTATACGTTTATTTCATACTCTTGTTGGAGAAAAAGAACACTCATTGGTGTTTTATTACAACAGAACAAAGACAATAATTTAAAGATTTTTTTTTTTAAATGAATGATTGAGCTCAAGCTTCCTTAAAATTGGGAACTTTAATCATCGACACTTCCATACTTTTAAGACATTTTAATTTAACTTGTTTTATCAGCGGGGTAGATTTAGGGAGGTACCGTTGGATTTTAGGCTAAGCTTCAGGGCCGACGTTTAGATGAAAGAAAGAAGAAAAAAACTCTTTATGTCAGTAGTAGCAAAATCCCTGATTCCTTGTTGAAACACACATGACTTAGCCGTCCAAATACAGAGTTTCCTTCGTAATATTAGTATCACCGAAGACAAGCTTGTCATGCCGAGCCTAAAGCTAAACAGGGGGAACGCTAAACACTAAACATGCTGGAGGACTACTAGTGGGGTGTGATAGCGGGCTTAAATGAGTTAAGAAAACAACGTCATTTATTGGTTCTGTCATCACACCGATCATACGCTAACACCTTTCAGGAGTTTCTATTCCTACCGATGGTTTCCTTCCCGTTGAAAACTCCTCCAAGGTGTCTTGAGCCGTGCTTGAGAGATTGTTTTCCCCGTTTTGTTGTCGATTTAGCAAACTGCTGTTAGATGATGAAAGCTCCAATTTTCTAAAGATGCTAAGCAGTGACAAAATACGGTTTGCGGGAGAAAATCTTTGCAGGGATCTGTGTTTTAGCGGGAGACTTTTGGGGAAGCTAGCCAGACTTACTGGTTAGAGACTAAACTTCCTTTCTCATAAATATACGCGCATGCACAGAACTACAGAAACTATAGATTTACTAAGAAAGCCATACTGCTACCTGATGTTCCAAAGTCATCATTTCATGGCTGGGCTTACCATAAATGAAAACGTTTGTACTTGATGGACTAGTTTCTGCTTAGCAGGATTGGTTTATTATAGGGCTCATAAAAATAGCTCAATTGCCCCAAGCCACAGTGTGGCATACTGGTCTATTGAACAGTTATTATGGATAAATTTGTGGTCAACCACATTTTGGGTATGAAGAGTTAATGCTGGATATAACTTTAAAACAGTTGGCTGATCAATTCCAACAGTAAAACCATGCAAGACATTTTCTTCCTCCATGGTGCAGCTGCAAAAAAAAAAAAAAAAAAATACAACTTCACCATAAGGCCTGACAACACCTTCTCCAAAATACTATTGATGTCATTATTGCTTGTCCTAGTGAACAAATGTGTTATATTATTGTAACTGTGTCTTATGTCACATGTATTTTATGTTCGTAAGGGATTTACATGGCAAGCAGTGCCATGAATTAGGAAAAGTATTTATAATGATATTAGGTCCTAAACCAATCTTGTACCATTAACAATATTCCACATCTGTTCAAACCAGATCTTTCTCATAAAAAAGTTCCCAGAGTCTAGCCATGTCCCAGGTCCCCTGTCCCACTGGTAGCCCATGGTGGCATGTTGCTTGACCTTGCTGAGGTTCTCCCTTTAAGGTCACGTCGAGGTCACTGCAGTCCCTTTTCTCTGTTTTCACTGCAAAAGATGACCCATGGGAGTGATTAGCTAGACCCACAAGTGAAAATCAACAGCAGTAGAAGTAATCATGGAGTTTTTATGTTTGGGATAGTGTAGACCGTGGGTAATAGATCACTGATGTAATTGCTGCATTGTTTGCTCAGTGATTTGAATATTTCCACCATGTTTTGAAGGGCTGGTCCACTGGGTATATATCCTGTCATTCAGATAAGGATTCGACTGTATTTCAACTTTAGAAGATTTTGGTAAAACCAGGAACTGTCATCATCTTAATGGAACAAGCTATACCCAAATATTGTTGACTGAATTGGTCTATCATGGAAGTTGCAAGAGAATAATGAAAGACAAAAAGATTGTGCGCCTTCAGTCGCTATAGGCTTCAGGCCTGAAATCTTTTGATATTTGAGTCAGAAATTAGTACCACTTTCTCAGCAACTATGTTTCTTCAGAGGGAGCTGTTTCTCACAATGTTTTACACTATTTACAGCTCTCCATTTCTTGTTTAATACCAAGTAAGTTTTGATGCTAACAATTATTTTGAGTATATAACCAGTGACTTTGTTCACCACAAATATAACCAGTGACTTTGCCAGTGACTTTGAACACCACACTTGCGTTTTCACATAATGCTTCAAAGAGATTGCCTCTGAGAGAGAGAGAGAGAGAGAGAGAGAGAGAGAGAGAGAGAGAGAGAGAGAGAGAGAGAGAGAGAGAGAGAGAGAGAGAGAGAGAGACTAAACTACCTTAACGGGAGTGGACACTATTGGTAATTACTCATAATAATTATAAGCATAAAACCTTTCTTGGTGACGAGTAATGGGGAGAGGTTGATGGTATAAAACATTGTGAAAAACGGCTCCCTCTGAAGTGCCATAGCTTTCGAGAAAGAAGTAATTTTCCACGAATTTGAATTTGGACCTCAGATTTAGAACTTGATGTCTCGAAATCAACCATCTAAACGCACACAACTTTGTGTGACAAGGGTGCTTTTTCTTTCATGATTATCTCGCAAGTTCGATGACCGATTCAGCTAAAATTTTCACAGGTTTGTTGTTTTATGTTTATGTTGAGATACACCAACTGTGAAGGATAGTCTTTGACAATTACCAATAGTGTCCACTGCCTTTAAGGTAATCTCTATTCAAATCATGAACAGTTATGAGTCTTGTTATGAGTTATGAGTCAGGAATTACATAATTCAGTACCTAGTAAACTCTATTTATCAACTGTCAGCTATTGCCGCAAATATCAGATCCTAAAACACATCCAGATCCCTCGTTAAAAACTCCAACTGCTGTACCTTGTTTTTAAGGTATCCTCGTAGAAATTTATGACCCACACTCAACCTTTATTTACAGTCTCCTTGAAGAATTTGTCCTATATTTTCTTGTTGTTGAATGAGTGTATCAGAAAAATACTTCTAATTCATGAATTCCCTTGTGGTGCGGTGTGGTCACTTTGGTCAGCTGCAGTAGTAGGATACAGACAATTGATTTATGCAGTGTTTTTACCGGCTGTGTTGTGGAGAGCAAACTGATTTGGCCAGGGTGTTGACACCACCGTTCAGTACCGATTTGGGGTTGGATGGCGATACTGCTCCGAGAATTACTAGAGACAGGAGTTGGCGGGTTTCATATAGGTCAATGTGTTAGTGGGTTGCTGATGAGGGGAAAGAAAGAAGTGATTCATATTTGATGACGATTGTTTCTAAACTATTTTTGGCGGTGTTGTAGCTAGACCAACTGTAGTGGCGGATTCTAAATCAAATTTAGTCCACTAAGGGCGAGCAGTTCGACAACATAATTCATGTTTAGATATGAGCCTATCATTGCTGAAGTGCAATCTGGGGGAAGTCTGTGCTGGGCAACACGTAACATTGTATTTTGCTCAGTGCTGGGGGAATTTTTGTAGTCCTGCCCAGCACTGCCTACCGTGGCTAAAACACTGATTTTGGATCGTAGTGGCGTTCTGACTGTGTCAGAGGTGGATCTATCTTGGGAAAGCAAAGACATGTTGGTGCCTTGCTCTATGGGTTTGTGGTAGGGCTTGTGGTGTTAGGGGGAGGGTAGGAAAGGGGTAGTGGGTTAGGCATCTTAGAGAGAGGGAAGAGTATCTGTGGTGTGAGTCCCTTCAGTGGTTAGATTTGCAATCACAAGGTTGTACTGTAGGTTTGAATCCCCAAAGCTAACTGCTGACTTCACAATGACTACAACAAGTATTGTCTGATTGTATGATTTGTGTTTGGCACCCTTTCTTCACGAAGCGTTTGTTGTGGTTTTTGTTTTGGGTGGTCTCACAGTGGTCCCACAGCTGCACAATGAACAGTTGTTACAAATATCATCATCAAGAAAAAAATTACTGCATAAAAGGGGACCATATGGTAAATCGGCTTGTATAACCTGGACCATCCCACCCAAACAGGGTCAGTGCTTAGGTCATATTTTATTTGAGTTTCTATCAATAACCTTGAGGTTTAATCTGAAACTTCTATTTTGTGGAACTATGGATTGTGGTTGGAGGAATAGAGAAACATGATCTAGGGCTCAATTTCATAGAGCTGCTTTTAGCATTATAAGGTGCTAAGCACAACAAAATTATGCTTACCAGATTAAGGTTACCAGCTAAATTACCATTATACATGTACACAATGGAATTGGTATCCTGCTTAGTTGTGCTTAGCAGAAAAATGGTGAGCAATATTTTCTGCCTTGGCAGCTCTATGAAATGTGTTAAAAAATCTGCAATTATTGGCAAGTTCATATTGGGCCTAGTGATCTAATGCAGTCCAGAAATGTTCATTTTAGATAACTTTACTTGTACATTCTTCAGACTTTATGGACAAAGGAGAACTTGTTACAGGACTTATCTCTTGGTTTGTTTTAGTCTTTTCCAACATGCTAAACAAAACTTAGTTTGCTATCAAAGGAGTCTGTAGTACTGTCTAAAATGGCAATTCCGCCAGCTGGCACTTTGTAGGTTCCATAGATAAACTGGTATTCATGAGATGCAAATGAGAAGCACGTTATTCATGAGATGCAGACAAACTTCCTTGAATTCTGATTGGTGGAAACGACTAGATAGATGTTGTGGAAACAAACTTATGTTGATTGCTAGGCCTACTTTATAAAAGAACAATGACTTTATTCTGGTAAGCATATTAGTGCTGCGCTTAGCAAGCAGCTCTATGAAATTGAGCCATGTGGCTAATTTCATCAGCTTTAGCAGAAAATATTGGTCAACATTCTCTGCTGAGCAGAATGTAGCAGGATACCAGTTGACCACACATTGTATGTGACATGGTAGTTATGCTGGTAACCTTATTCTGGCAAGCATAATTTTGTTGTGCTCAGCTGTGTTTAAGCAGCTCTATGAAGTTGGACCCTCGTAGATGCTGAATGCTCCCAAGGGTTGTCCTAGATGCCAGCTTCATTTAAGACTTCAAAGTGTAAAAAGTACACCACTAATTTACATTAAATCCTGGCACTTTTAAAATATTACACTCGACAAAAGGATCCATGATTAATAGTTCAAAGTGGTTTTAAAAGCAGGCAAAACCAACAACCTTATAGATTGGTTGGATAGCGATTAAGGTAAACTGCCTCTTGTGTGAATTCATGTTGTGCCTGACGCCAACTTGATGAAAGATTATAGAGGCCACAAACAGCTGTAAAAGCCTGTCATAAATCCAGTCCAATTACTCCAATACACCATAATCAGAAGCATATTGATTGCACACGATCCACAAGACACCGAAGCGTGATTTGCGATTGGCTCATAATGTGCATCCAACTTTGGAAACCCTGCTGCCGTTAACCCTAAGCGTTGCATTAACTCATAACATCGTTAAAACATAACAAGACAATTTGCAACTTCCAAGACAAAAGTCCACAAAAGGAATTCTAGCACTAGCAGTGAGGTTTTTCTGAGAGGGCAAAGCGATTTCATTTTGCAAAGGGCTCTTACAATGGAAACCTGGAATATGGGAAACTTTAAAGGGGCACCAAGGCCAGGTCCGGGGCAATGAGGCCTCCTTGTGGTCTTCACAATAGAAATTATA
Source organism: Asterias amurensis (assembly GCF_032118995.1). Lineage (NCBI taxonomy): Eukaryota > Metazoa > Echinodermata > Asteroidea > Forcipulatida > Asteriidae > Asterias > Asterias amurensis. The sequence continues at coordinate 3,913,725 of NC_092662.1, read as the reverse complement.
AATCCGCTGAGGTTACGCGAAGGAAATGCATGTATTCGAGTTCATTCTTGTGCTATCAATGTGGTCCTGCAGTATGCCACTGTAGTTGGTTGCCCCTAAGTTGCCAGAGCAAAAGTTGCCTTGTGTATTAGGCCCGGCTTTCTTTGGGCTCCCTCTGCCATTTTAAAAAGTGGCTTTATCTCTTCATCTTCGGCTACAGCTGTCTCCTTTGCCTGCAATGCCTGCAACATGTTGACAGATGCACTCCCTTAGCCATAGCCAAAGACATAACTGGTTTGATACAGTCAGCGCTGGAGCAACTAATATAAGAAGTCCATTGGTATTGACAGCTGCACTCCATTAGCCATAACGGTAGCTGTAAACTTAGCCACTGTTGAAACAGCCAGAGCCGGAGCTACTAAAAAAAAGTCCATTGGTATTGACAGCTGCTATGTATACACACCTAAGAGGAGCAAGTCTGGTTCATCCCACTGCCTGATGTACTACTCCAATACCCTCCGAAGTCTTGCTCAGTACACCCCAATGATGATGTGATGCATCCCCACAGCAGCCGACTTACAACTGAAAGATGACTTCATAATGTCAGAGAGTTTATGCAAGACCACCTGGTTGTGTTCTTGTCCATCGATGAAAGACCATTTTGTCACTTTTCAGGAAAGGGATCTGTGGTTTAATAAATATTCCCCCTTGGAGAGTAAATCAAAAGTGATTTGGGAGAGGGTTTTATACTTCCACTTTGATAACGTCTGCGCTGATGTTGGAAACGAACAACCCCTTTTTTGAGCCTGCAATTTTAAAAATTGCATTTGATTAAAAACAGTGATAGTGTTATGAACCTTGATGAAATGTGAAGTATTTAGGTGGCTGCAAATATAATCTAAATAGATTTTGATTGTCACACAATGTGAATGAACAAAACAAATTCATTCACATTGTATGACAAAAGGGAAAATTAACTTCTCAAATGCCCTGAGATTATTTTCGTTCATACAAGGTTTGTGTTTGAGGTTGTTTAGAACCTACAAGAGGATTGTGAAATGTATTTCAATGCTGTCATTCAATGCAATACATATCATGCAATAAGTAGTCATGAGGAGCCCTGTCATTACAATACAATAATACTCATTCTTATGTCAAAACTTATAACGTCATTTATGAGGTACGATATAAGACCACAATGATTCGATAATAAGCAGCAAATTAATGACCACATTTAGGTATAAGTTTCTACAAGATGCCTTTGTTCCCTAAGCCTATGGACAGACAAACATTAAGTACAACCATGGTATGCCCCAATTGCTCTGTCCTGGCATTTTGCCACAACCCCTTTCAAAGAAAACAAGGTCAAAATACATACAAGATCAACTTATATCTTAATTACCCCTTCTGGTACTGACAAACAAGCCACAATCAAGAGTCGATGAAATTTACTGTCTATTTATTATTATTTATACAAACCATGAACCCTCGTCGTAGTGTGCATGAGATCTGTAAATTGAACTTGAAACTGTTCCAAACTCAAAACAGAAAATATGTAAGATATTTCTGCTGGATTAACATCCCGTGAGCCAGATTTTTTTCTCTCTATTTTTTTTCGGGGGTTTTCTGGAACCTGCGCCTTAATGACTCCCTACATACCTGAAGTCTTCGCTAATATAAACCAAGCGGCCACGGAAGAATGTTTATGAGGTGCCAATTGGTTACAAGATCCCTGGTCGTATACAACGTCCCCATGAATAACGAGGCATAGGTCAAGGGGTCACCAATGCCACATCGTTTGCGTCTGTCAGCGCTGCGATGGTCCAGTGCGAAGGCTTGTTGACGTTAAGAATGAAATATGCAAACGGGGATTTGTCGGTCATACTTCATTGTCATTGCGGGGCTGGAATTGAACATTTTTTTGCGATAATAAACTTTGTGAGGGTTTTCTTTGCTTGAACCTGGGGATTCCTTCGGCCACATGGCATGCAGCTGGAAAAATTGTCATACTTTTGTAGTGCTAGGTAGTAGGCATGGTAGGGGGGCACTTTCCTTACTAGTCTGTATCTCTACTTGGACTGTATTATAACCGGGAGGTTGGTGTGCTGTGTGTGTATATTTACAGAGACTCTGTCCATTCTCTATGTTGGGTGTAATACTTTCATATCCGTCACCTTCTTCCTTCTTTACCTCTGGTCTTCATTTTATTCATCTCTCTTCCTGTCCAATTGCATAGAGCTGCTAAGCACAAAAATTTGCTTACCATGAAATTGTTGCCTTGATAAAAACAGAATTACCAAACAAGTTTCCACGTGATTTTCAGGATAAGCAAACAATAGCTGCACACAGGTAATAAGCGATATGCAAGAAATGGAAATTTGGTTGGTAATCCTGTTTTTTTTTTCGAGGGAGAAATTTCATGCTAAGCAAATTTTTGTGCATAGCAGCTCTATAAAATTAGGCTCTGAACTGTTCCCTCTGCTCCTCTTCCCACTCCATACAATCCTCTACCTCTAGTTGCCAAAGATTCCCATTGTCAGGTTATGATCACAGGCACAGCCATCATCACGTCCTAATCAAAAAATAAACTAATCAGTAATCTCATTACATCTTCTAAAACTGTTCTTCATTCTCGTAGACCTCCCTCCTCCCTCCTCCTGCCTCTGCCCACCCCTAACAGAAAATGTTTTGATAATGAAAAAGTTATCAAATACCCTAAAGTCTCTTGTATCTATGCTATTCCTGTAGTTCCTTGCAGCCAGCCCAAGCAGAATTTGCTTCAGCTTGCTTCAGCCCAAAAAGAATCGCACACAAGGGCTCAATTTCAGAGAGCTGCTTAAGCACAAAAAGTAGCTAAGCACAATAAAACTATTCTTACCAGAATAAGGTTACCAGCCAAATTATCATGTCACATGTACAATTTGTAACTGGTATCCTGCCAATTTCTGCTTAGCAGACTAAACAAATTTTTGCTTACGTGACACAATGAAATTGGGGCCTGATTCTCCTTGTTTATATACACAAGAAACTAGCCATGGAAAACTGGGTGCCCAGACGCCCAACCCAAGTTGTTTTTCCATAGGCTCTAGTCTGCAGAGTACACAAATTAACCCCAAAGGAGGATGAGGTTCTACAGGGTCACCAAGAACCCTGCTAAGTGCCATTAATCTCTGTCGGATCTTTGTCATTTTCTTCTTCTTCGATTCTCACCTTTTTTTTCTTACATTTTTCGCTCAATGTATAGTCTACCAGACTATAATGTTGCCAAGATACCCCGGGGCATGAAGGCTCAGTAACATTTTATTGTCTGTAAGGCGTCCAGAAATTGAATATCAATGTGATTGGATTGCAAGTTGGATGATGCCAAAATCTTAAGTCTGTGGTTGGTTTTTATGACTGGCCAAGCTTTCTTGCCAAGGGGAGATGGAACAGAAATGGATTTATAATGTCCCATCTGGCTGTGTTTTGCACCAAAGAAATTACGCTATGAAAATAGTACATAATGAGTACAGTGGATATTAGGTATGTTTATTTTGGTTTGCCGGTTTTGGCTCGTGGCACATCGATGGGCATCGACTGAAAAATTGCCACTCATTGTGTCTGTTCCTTGCTTTTAGTGTGTTTGTAAAAATTGTCATTAGTTTTTGATAAGAAGATCTCTTCTCTGAAATGGAACTTCTCATTTAGAAAGCTCAATACAAACATTTTAATCTGAGAAACAATTCATGCAATAATTGTTTCTCAGATTTCTGAAGATTGCTGTCCATTCATGAGTGCTGATAAGGCTAAAGATGTGGTTGATACCTGCCATCTCCTCGCTCACCTTCAAGGTTCTTGTGAAATATAGTTTTGTGTCTGTTTTCTCAGCAAGTAGACACTGTATTCAGCTTAAATTTTCACATGTGACTGTTATTGTTAAGGCCCGTTAATAGTCAGTCGCGCGATGGTCGTGCAATGGAAATATTGCACGCGATTCTAAGACTGAGGCCTAAAAACTGTGTCTTTTAAAGATTGCTCGTAAAGATTTCCATCGCGTGACCACTGCGCGACCGACTATAAACCGGCCTTTCTTTATCTGTCTTCATAATTCTTAATATAAATAAGTATTATATTGACAAAAACAAATTTATTACCCTACCATTAAATGATCTTAAAAGATCTAACCAGATTTACCATTTTGTAAGAAAATGATAAATCAGAAGCAACCCTTAAAAACTTGTGAATAAGGAAAAGGAGAATTACTCATCCAGTTAGCTGTTAGAAAAGTAATTCCTTCTGAAGTGATGACAACTCTGCCTAAACACAAGCCAGCATTCCCCCCTTCCACCTTCCCCCTGCCTCTTTTCCTTCCACCGTGTTGCATCCAAATTAGCAAATTTCCTCACCCATCACACGGACTGTTTGATGTTTTCCCACTTGCAGCGACAACTGTGAAATTTAATTTGGGGGACGGCTTTTTCCTCCATGGTGTGTGGCCGAGCGAGGAGGAGTGAAGCCACAGAGTAGAGTGGGCGGCCCAGTTTTTTGGGGGACACTTAATTTGACTGCGGACACGTGTAAATTTGTTTGTCAAGAGACAGGCAAAACAGAAGGAAGATTCCCGATCTCAATGCGCTTACACGTCTTGCTACACGGTCTTAGCTGGAGCCCCGTAAGGCATGGCAACTGTTAATACAAGAGCAAATCTGGGGAATCACAATTTGTGGTTTTGGACACAGAGATTTTTCTAACCATAATTGTTGTACAGTGACCAACCAACCCATTTGCCTGTGGCCGTTGTGTTTATATCGTCCATGAAATATTTTTTTAGCAGAACACCCTTTTTTGTGCGGTGATACATTGCTACATCTTTTGGACACTCATGGGTCATTAAAGCTGCTTATAAATTAGGAAACCACCCTTTCAGCTTGCTTTGTTTTGGTAGTGAATATTTACCTATGATTTCAATGATTTGAAATTGTTTGTTAAAGGAATATCACAGTTATGGTGATACATTGTACCCTCTTTGCTACACCTTTTGGACGGGGGTCATTGAAGCTGCTTATAAATTAAGAAATATACCCTTTTTCTTTGAGTTGTAGCTTGCTGTGTATTTGTTGTTGATATTTACCTGTGATTTCAATGATTTGAAATATTTTTTTTCGCAGAATACCAATGGTGCATTGGTACGTTGCACCCTCTTTGTTACATTTTTTGGACAGAGGTCGTTATAGCTGATTAAAAATTGACATACCCTTTTTCCCTTTGAGTTGCAGCTTGCTGTGTATTTGTTGTGGAAATTTTACCTGTGATTTTATGGATTTGTTTTCAAATTTCATTTTAGTTTATTAATTTCACGGGATAAAACAGGTACAAGATATTAAAATCAAAATACACTTAAAATTTGAATAATACTTTATTTCAAAAGCAACAATGTGGTAAATTTTATTGCCTTTTTTTTAGCATCAGTTTCTGAGTGAAGAACAAAATGAAACAGTTGCAAGATTTTGCCACTTTCAAAACAATAACAAGTTCAGGTTGAACACATTTTCAGAATGAAACAAGAAAATTCCTTATTCTTATATGTACTGAGACTCTAATTTTCTCAACGCACACAATGAGTACCCAAACCCCCCAAATCAACCCCTAAGGGGTCCGACAGCGAAAGAGATACATGCGGACGACGCCACTTTCTGACAGTCTGTCATCTTTCATTCGCACGCTTGCGCCCTTTTGCAGGGATTTTTGTTGATTGCTTAATGAGGCAAAATGTGCCCCGCACAAAGGGGGACAAAAAGGCTCTACTGACGGGATCCGCGGACCGGAAGCAACCATATTACTCCTAAACACCCCCAAAATGCAAAGTTATCTTTCTCGCCTTTTCCCTTTCAGTGTTTCCACGTTACTCTTTTTTTTTTCTGGCTGGAGGTGTGCAGGGGGGAAAATGTGGGGAGATAGATGAAGGTGTTTTTATTTGTGGTTTAGCAGGCTCAGATTTGGGTTGTGAAAACAGTTGTGATGGATTTATGCTGACGTCTGGGTATAGGATTCATGTTTTTATTTTCACTCGGAGTAGAGAAGGGGAGAGGGTAGAAACGTTTTTGTAATATTGAGTGGTTTAGCAAGATTAGTACTCGTGCAAAATGGGATGTATGTAAAGTGGACTTTGGAAAAATGGTGTGATGATTCTTAAAAAAGTTTAATACTAATCATACAAAAATTTTTGTTTGCATTCACTGATCTTGAAAAAGCAAAAGCTGTGGATTCACAAAAGTTAATTGAATGAAAATGGAAGAGAGGAGTTTTTTCTTAAAGGCAGTGGACACTATTGGTAATTACTCAAAATAATTATTAGCATAAAACCTTACTTGCTAATGAGTAATGGGGAGAGGTTGATAGTATAAAACATTGTGAGAAACGGCTCCCTCTGAAGTGACGTAGTTTTCGAGAAAGAAGTAATTTTCCACGAATTGTATTTCAAGACCTCAAGTTTAGAATTTGAGGTCTCGAAATCAAGCATCTGAAAGCACACAACTTCGTGTGACAAGGGTGTTTTTTTCTTTCATATTATCTCGCAACTTCGATGACCAATTAAGCTCAAATTTCCACAGGTTTGTTATTTGACGCATATGTTGAGATACACCAAGTGAGAAGACTTGTCTTTGACAATTACCAAAAGTGTCCAGTGTCTTTAAGACTTTTGTCATCATTCCGGTATCTTCTGGCATAGATTGAACTTCATATACATTTACTTAAATATATCTGTGGCAAGAGAATGTGCTGACTTATTTCTTATTTATTTAAATCAGTTTACCCATTGTATGATTCTGGTAATGAAACCAAGTGACTCTCAAAAGTGACTGACGCTATGTTATGTGACTCGTATGACTGAAGAAAACTGTCAAGAGAAAATGATGATTAAATGTGTTCAGTTTAGGTGTGGTAGGAAACCCCCAAATAGGGAAAACCCCATGTACCAATTGAAAATCCCATCCACATTTGAGGCTTAGGTTTGAGGTGGGATTCGAACAAGGTCCAGAGGAAAACCTGCAACCATCTTAACTCCTGTGGAGTATGCAGCATCGGCTAGGCAGCCAGCCAGACGGGTGCACAGGTTGTTAATCATTCACATCAATAACCTATACCCTTCAAAGGACATAGGTGATGAGAAGCAGTTATAGTTAAACCCTTTGCCCAAGAACACAAGCGTCAGAACCAGGATTCGAACCCTGGACACTCGGATGACTCTGCCCTCAGAACTTGAATTCAATGTTCTAAACTGCTCAACCACAAAGGGAAGATATTTGTGTGACTTAATACAAACGTAAATGATAAGAACATTGTATTTTTGTTTCATTTTGAAAGTATGGTGCCTATCAGATCATTGTCCTTTACTTAGTAAGATGCCACTCACCTACCTGACCCATATTGGATGAGAAATTGGGTTAGCTTTCGGGTTCTCCAAGGATGCCTATTTATTCCAATCAGCCGAGGTTTATCCCGGGATGTTATTCAAAGCAATCAAGTATTAATGAGTCTGCAATTTCCGAAAATCAAACCCAGAATCCATCAAAACGTCCGCAATCGGATAGGCAAAGAAGATAAATTAGACGATGGGAAAAGCATCTCAAAGAGGGGGAACTTTGGTCAGGGAAGCGTTGCCATGGCGACGACGTAGAAATGCTAACTGGAAATGATAGATAAGGGCAGCGTCATTAGAACAGTCGCTGCTTTGATATTGAGGGAATTAATTGTGAATAAATTAGCTTACAGTGAAGTGGAATTATGGGATAATAATGATAAATTGTTTAAGGCAGTACTTGGGACGTTTTCGACTCTCTCTGTGGTTTGTTGATTTGATTAGTACCTTTAAAGTAAGTGGGTTTTATCTTCTCTTATTGCTCTCTATCTCTGGTTTTGAATGTACTGGTTTAAAATTCAAACTAAAGGGAATGGACTGCTAAAAAAAAAAAATCTCAATGTCGTTTAGACTTTTTGTCAAACGATGGAGCTATTAGATTGAATGGATAATGATAGATTTGGATGCTTGAACATAGTCATGTCTGTGATATATGCAGAGAGAGAGAGAGCACCTTTCTTCTTCACCTCAAATGACCCATATTCACCAGTATGATCACTGCTTCGCGCAGGCCTGAATGCTTTGTTTTTATATAACGCTGTGATATAGTATACTATGGAGAGCGCACTAAATACTAGTTATTATTCATTATTACATTTTCCCCTTAGTAAAGGGCACCCTGTGAGGAAATTGTAATTTTCTCCTGGAACATGTTTCAGGGCACCAAGGCATGAAGGCAACCGTCTTTGTTGCCTCCGTGAAGTATCAGGCCTGGCTTTGTTAGATTAGTAATTAATATGTATAGACATGTGATAATTAAGATGCATTCATGTAAATTAAGACGTATCTGGATTTGGGGAAGACGGCAATCATTCATAAACTCTAGTTCTCAATAAACAACAAACTTGTGAAAATTTCATTGAATTGAGTGCACACATTAAGGGGAATGGATGAGATTCGTGCAAAGAAAGCACAAGTTGTAGGTATTGTGTACACAAGAATCCACACTTACTAGTCTATTTTCTGACTTAAAACCAATAAATTCATCATATCTGTTTATTTCTTTTTGATGTTTTTTGTTTGTGTAAAATGACTTTCAAACAAATTTATCCTTCATCTCAAATATTGTATTTTTGTATTTTTTTTTTGCAAAATAATAAATCTACTGCCAACTGTAGATTCATAACAAATTTCCCAGCAAATTGTAGATTTCATAATAAACTTACGCAAACTGTTGATTCATAAACGAATTCATAGTAAACTAGCGAATCTACAGCAAACAACAGGTTCTGCTGGTTGAAGAGCAAAGACTGTCATCCTTGATGAAATGCACCATAAAAACACAGCAAATAACAATAAATATATGTAAATGAGTAAGGGTTGTAGACACAATAATTAGTTCAATAATACAGTGAGCATTTTAATTGAATGTGAGTGGCATCAAAACCTCAATATTTGTGTGTCATATTGCACCAATCTAGGATCTCCATTTTGCCAGTTTCTCCTTCAAGCCACCATTCAATTTCAACTGAAGGTCCAAGCCAAGCCTACACTACCCACAAGACAAATCAGAATGCCTGGATTTGGGAGAGATGGTTATCTTTTTTCAATTTTGCGCTGATTAAGCCACCCTTTCACACCGTGATTACTTTGCCTCTTAGCAATTTGTCTGAGCAGTCATACCCGGGGCTTCATTTAGCTGGCAGAGCATTGTTGACGATAACACATAACAGCTCCCTCATTGTACGCGCGAATAACAATAAAAGACTGTAGCGGCTTTTGGAGGGGGGGGGGGGGCACCACAAAAGCCGTTGCAACATGGAGCTAAAAAGCAAATCCCCCCTCTTCCACCGAGTTCCCGACCAGAGCCAATGAAACACTGAGAGGACAAGAAAGGAATCCTAGTCGGAGAAGAAGGTCATCTAAAGCTGTATATGGGTCACACAAGGGGGAATATCCATCAAAGTCAGTTGCAATTTCATGGGGCATTTATTCCCAATCAGCTCCCCTTGTGAAGTCTCTTAATCCCACTTTAGTTCTATCTGAAGCTTCCAGGTGCTTTACCCCTAACTGCTGCTGCAACTGCAACCAAAAAGAAAAAAGGCAGAGAGAGAGGAAAAAAAGAAGGGGGGACATTTTCCGAATTAGAATCCTGCTCCAAGCTACAAAAGCTTTAAAAATAATTTAGAATTGCAATCAGTGTGTTTTCTGTCTTGCTTGTGTGAGGTGTTTTTTTCTTTCTCTCAGCGTGGATATTTCTCTTCATTTTTTTTCTCCCCCGCTCTTGGTGGATGTATATGAAAGGCAGGCGGCATGTTGCATCATCGGTTGATATGAAGTGACTTCGCCGAACACCCTCAGGCGCTAGTCTTTTTAGGAGCCATTCAGACTTAAATGCGGGTGCCCGCCAATGTGCCAATTCTGTTTCAATTTCAATTTAGCACTCCAGAGCTCCGGACTTCGTGCTTATAATTCCAAAACGTCAGCCATTTTTTTGCTCCTGTATTTTTTTTTTTCTTTAAGCGTCATTTGATTTTTTTTGTTCTGGCTGCAGCAGGTGTTTGCTATTTAGAGTTTCTACAAAAAATAGTGATTTCTTTCAAGGATTGGTAGTGGTTCCAATTGTGCAATTTTGTTTTGATTCATAAACGACATTATTTTTTTCACCAAAAATAAGGTTTTGTGGCTCTCAAATGTTTTCACAGATTTTGTAACTATACTATTAAGCATTTTTTTCCCTTGGTGCTGTTTTAGAGGAAAAGGAGTATACACGTAGATGTGATTATTTCCAGGTTTAGTAAGCTGGGGTAAAATTGACCCTTGGATCGCAGATGAATAATTAATAAGTGTTTTGATCTAATAAGTAATTAGTTAGTGTGTTTAAAATCTCCCCATCCCTAAAAGTGGGAACAACTTTGAAACACAGATTTAAGGCACTGGACATTAATGGTAATTACTCAATAAAAAATTTAGCACTAAAACTTACTTAGAGCAATGGAGAGCTGTTGATTAAAACAATGTGAGAAACGGCTCCCTCTGAAGTAACATAGTTTTTGTGAAAGAGATAATTTCTCACTAAAATATTAAAAGACTTTTATTCTTCATCTGAGAAACGGCTCTCTCTGAAGTAACATAGTTTTTGTGAAAGAGATAATTTCTCGCTAAAATATTAAAAGACTTTTATTCTTCATCTGAAAGCCCACAAAGTAATGCAACAAGGAAGTCCATTCATTCATTATTCTCTTGCAAATTCGATGACCAATTGAGTCCAAATTTTCACAGACTTTTATGCATAAAAGTTAGGATACACCAAGTGAGAATACTGGTCATTGACAGCTACCAAATGTGTCCAGTGCCTTTAACAGTCCGAGATTTCCTCTTTTGACTGGCTGTAAAGTCACAATTACTGATCATCGCAGCTATTTAATTTTTAATAAGCTAGCAATCAATAACCTGTTTCACTGATCTGAATAACTCTCTTGGTGTCAGCTCTACCCCCCCCCCCCCCCCACCTCTCAGATTTTGTGATTGAACTGGTCCTGCATTATTTATTAAGGAGCATGGACCATCAGAGACAACCATTATCATTACGCTCTGGTCGACTTCTGTTCCATGAGATTTTTCTTTTTTGGCAGCAGAGGATACCAGATGAAAAATTTGTTTTCAGCGACAGAGGGCAGGGTAGAATTAGGGTATTAAAGGAGTCTGTACAGAGTTTGTTTGTCAGAATCTTTGGGTTCATGACTGGTCATCTGTCTTTCTGTCTGTGTGTCTGTCTGTCTTTCTGTCTGTGTGTCTGTCTGTCTTTCTAGCTTATTTCACTCTACTGTGAGGAGGAAGGCCTCTTTATCAATTCTCCATCTCACTCTATCCTCTGCTGTCTGTTGCCAAGCAATGCCCCTGTATGTACTTGATTCATCTCTCCATCTTCTGTTTTGTCTTGATCTTTTTCTTGTTAATTTTTGGGAGTCCTGCTGGTCCTAATGGTTTGATTCCCATTGTTTGCAGTGATGTGGCTGATCCTACTTGTCAGTCCATTCACAAACTGAGAAAACACCGTTTCTACCGGGGACAAGGGAATTATGCTCTTTTGACAGTTGAAAGGGAAGGAACATTAGTTATTATTGAAAAATATATATATATATCTTTGGAACAAGTGGCATATTAATGTTCTTTTGGACTACTCTCTTGTTTTTTTTTGCATAAATTTTGAAGGATAATCTTAAATGTATAAATCAAGAGAAAGTGTCAAATCAACTTTGTCCGTTCTTGTGTATGCATTTTCATTCACACATTGATTTGCAATTTCTTCACGAATTACGTTCAAATCCACCCAAGTCTTCAAGAGAAGTCTAAATCAAAATACACCCAAGCCTATTTTTGTAGCCACCGAGGCTTGAAATTTCATTTGTGATTCATTCCTCATGAAACAGCCATTACAGACACCTCAATTTATCAATTTTGTTTCCCGACTGGACAACTTTGAAACCCGATCCCAGGGTAATAGAGGCGCAGCTCCCAGCTTGATTAGGGGTAGATATGCCGGACTCCTTCATCCCTCCTTATACAACATCCTGCAATCTTAAATCAGGGATGATCCGGGGTGTAAAAGAAAGATGAGATGGCATTCATTACTTCTCCCTTCATCATCAAATCTAGTGTCTTAATGAAATTGAAGTTACACCGTCCACAATCAAGTCAGGATTTCACTGCTTCGAGCCTTATAACCCTCCCTTTTTGTCTGTCCAATTTTTAATTACATGCTGGGCATTTTTTTTGGTCTTTAAAGGGTTGGAAATCATAGAGAAGGGAGAGTCATGTAAATATGGTATTATTAGTGTCTACCAGTAACGGTATTATACCAGGGCTGGATTTCACAAAGAGTTAAGACTAGTCTTATCTCAAGTTCTCGTCCTAACTTAACACTAGCCTTAAGTTTTAATATCTCCTAGCTTAAAAATCAACCGGTAAATACGTTGTACACGCTAAAGTAGTTTACGTATCCTGATACGAAAATTATTATTGTGTTATTGTTTTACTCATTTCTCAAAAAACTATAGCACCTTAGCAAGTAATGTTTTAAGGGAAAATTTCTTCCATCATTATCTTCTAACTGTGTAAGTTTAGTGTACATCTGTGGATTTTTGTGTTTGGTGTCTTACAAAAAAGTACCCAAACCCTTTAAAGGGAAAAATGGATTGTACAAGCATCTAGGTAGTTCTCTTCTCTTGAAATATACCATAAAATAAACCTGTCAAAATGTCATTGTTACAAGTCAGTAGACCGTCCCATTTATTTTGCTTGAGACGTGATTTTCGTTGTCTGCCCAAAAGAAGGACATATTGAAAGGGTGTAACCAATTTTATGTAACCAGGAATGTTGCGTGCTGCGTGCTTCGATAATGTACGCGTTTGGACGCGCAAGTTTGCCCTACAAGATGCCGACTTTCTATAGCAAAACGGGGTTATTCAACGCGGTCTATTAAGTCAATAGAGTAATGTCAGTTCTGGAAGGGATTGGAAAATATCGCAGTGGGATAATTCTACCGACCAAAATGTCAGAGTAATGCTAAATTTTTAGGATGTCAGGAGCCATTTTTATCCTGCTCTAAACTTGTCTTTATTCAACCCTAAATCAAGATTATATTGTATAAACTTAGTCTTAAAAGCCATTATACACTTTCGGTAAACAGTATTGTCCAAGTCCCACACTTCGTGTATCACAACTTATATATAAAATAATAATCCTGTGGAAATTTAGGCTCAATCGGACATCGGAGTCGGGAGAAAATAACGGGAAAACCCACTCCTGTTTTCGCGCGTTTCGCCGTGTCATGACATGTGTTTATAACAAATCCGTAATTCTCGCTAATGAGAATTTATATTGTTTTACCGTTTTCTCAAAAAGTAAAGCATTTCATGGACTAATATTTCAAGAGAAGTCTTTCACTATTACCTTCTGTAAACCCTGTAACTTATTTGTAAATCTGTGAACTTTTTTTTTTTTCTGTACCGAAAGGGTCCAATGGCTTTAAACTCAAGTTCAACAGCATTCACACTGAAACTAAAAAAAAACCTAAGCAGTACGATCAATACCGATGAGTCACTCAGCAGACTTCATCTTTCCAAATCACCAGCTAAAATGGCATTTTAATGGCCATTTACAAGTGGATTTGATCAACAAAATAATTGATGTTCATTACGGAAAATCCCTCTCATTAAGCGTCACGGATTGGTTGAATCCAAAGACCCTGGAATGGCCATTAAATTGTAGTGCGATTACTTGATAATTAAAGCCCTCATTAGCAGTGAATTTGATGGCGTGTTTACTCATGCGGAACAGCTATGGCTTGTGATGCGTATTGCGTTTTTCCGTTGCTGGGTTAAAAATGGTCTCCCGAGTGTTATTTTATCGCTTTGTGTTTTAATGTTGCATAGGTGTTTTAATGTTGCGTGGGTCTGTTGGTCGACAGTGTTTGAGTCCAGCATCAACTAGTGTTTCTCAGTATTTCTCTAGATATCTCAGTTCGCTGATGAAAAAAAGGGTGTCTGAAAGTCAAAATCTAAATTGCTGTCATTTGAGAGACAATCTAAAAATGAAACCATGTCAACTATGACAGTTTTGCAGAGAAAAAAAAATGATGAAAAAAAAAAGTTGATTGGAAATTTCAAGTTAGGTCCCGATGGACTTCTTTGGATATGAGTGAGGATAGCTGTTAATTAACAAGATTTGGTCGCAAGCGTCCACTGCCAATTTCAAGCTTAAATACCCTCCCAGCTGGTTTAAGTACTGGACATTCATAATTCATAATTTCTTGCAGAATCTAGATTCTTATAAATAGTGCAAGTATTTACTCCTTCATTCGCACCTGCCAAGGGCATTTGTCCTAATAAACAGTTTATTTATAACAATTTTTTCTGCCAGATTTTTTTTTTGATTTTTTTTTTTTCGGGGGGAAACGTTCCTGTATTCTTCATTTTGTTCCTTTTCCCCTGCGTCCGTCCCATCTGTCAACCTGGATGTGACCAGCCAGAGCTTGACATCAGAGAGGGGGAGATTTTCAGCTGCAGACCCACGGACTGCGAGAGGGAAATAGGCCAGAAATAATTTATTCATTGTACAGCGGATCCAGCGGCACTCAGATCTGAACTAGTATTTGATTGGAAAGATAGGCACTATACCAGCAGGTACCAACTGTTGGCATTGGTGTGGAAATTGTGCAAGGGTTGGTGATCGGACCTGTTTTCAGGATGTTGGGCAGCTAAACACCGTATGAAATTCACTTTTTATATATCGGTTACTCTGATTCTTATCCGTGTGTTTAACCTACGGTCACTGGAGGCAGATACCTTTTGTTCATCTTGAAAAGCTCAAATAAGAGTTTTGTTTCACCGGGAAGTAAATGCTTGGCCCTTGACAATGAAGATCTTACTTGATGATGTCTTTTTCCAAAAAGTGTAGAACAAAGATTTTTGATTTAGAGATTTAAGGCCTGTTCTATATCTAACTGGTTTGTTAAATGACATGCTTAAAGATTGATCTCACAGTCTCGTTTGTTTTGAATTGTTGAGCATTTTTGTGTTCTGTTTTTAAGATTCTGTCCCATAATTCAAATGTAGTCCCAATGAAAAGGCTTTTCACCCCGCGCGACCAAAACAAGCGTCTGCGTAAGTTTCGTGATCGGAGATGGGTACAAATTCTTAATTTTTACCAAGTAACCTGACCTGAGGTCAAGTTTAAATATCGGTTTTTCTTCGTTATTATGTTGACTTTATTTTACTTTTATATATTATGTTAATTAGTATTACATTTTTAACAACATATGTCATTTTTTTGGTCATAAACTACATTAAACTAAAGTATAGACGTAACAAAATCTCCCCAACGTAAAACTCCATAAGGTTGGGACCACAATGGTCCCGGAAGTTCAAATCCGCGCGAGACTTGCACAGTCTATTTAAATGTAGTCCCACATACCTTGTCGGTAAATGTTGTATGTTGAAGTGCCACGAGCGTCATTGAGTGATGGCTATGCCAGCTATACAAGAAACCGCTATTATTAATACTATTAATATTAATATTATTCAAAGTATTGGTGCTAACCTTTGTACTATATATATATCCAACATTAAGAAATCGCCCCAAAATAAATAAGTTATAAGATCAGCCTTTTTCAAATCTCGGAGATCAGTTCCAAAGAAGTGACTCATTTACCTCTAGAGATCTCGTCATTCTGTGGTGACCAAAAAGCCACAGCTAAATAAAGCCACTATTAGTTCAATTTTCTCTAATGTTACAGGTGGGGGTCACAGATAACTTTTGTTATCGTAAAGCATTTTTTTAAATCATAATTAAAATATCTCTCCAACCATATGCATTTTATAACAAACAGTTACAGACACTTTTTAAAGACCAAACTCGACCGATCCAAGGCAACGTATTCCTTTAAAGTTATGTTTGAAAGTTTCAGCTCAATAAAGTGTTTACTTGCTGAGGAAAAAAAACAAAACTCTCTCAGTATTTTCACAAGAATGTAGAATCCATCCCCATTAATAGCGAGGTGACAGAGGATATAGGCCTACCAACCAAATCTCTGGCCACAGCATTCA
Organism: Asterias amurensis; assembly: GCF_032118995.1. Lineage (NCBI taxonomy): Eukaryota > Metazoa > Echinodermata > Asteroidea > Forcipulatida > Asteriidae > Asterias > Asterias amurensis. Next base: position 3,897,579 of record NC_092662.1, on the reverse strand, counting down.
CAATCCAACACCAACCCGTTTCTCAGATTGAAATGTTTTTGTGTGAAAAATTATCCATAACCATATTACTTTTAAAATCAAAAAGTGCAAGTCAAAAAGTGAAACATGATTTTGTTGACATTTAAAATATATATATTTTTTTTTTTTTTTTTTTTGGCAAGTCAACTGACATACAAGGCCACTTCAAGGTGTGGGCTACAATTATTTTTGTCAGAGGCCGTTGCCACCTACTCCTAGGGCTGAAACAAGGTTACCCCTTTTACAGTCCATAGGGATGTGTCTTTGATGAGACGAACAGTGAGAATGTGTGTCACCGGGATGGCCATTTTGAGTATAGATAAAGAGGCATTCAGTATTTTTGTTATCTATATCATTCATGTGATCCAGATGTTCATTTTTTTTTTTATCAATCATTATTAGTATACGTTATGAAGACATCACAACAAAAATTCATTATTAAAACGTGTCAACTTAAAGTAAGACGCACCAATGTTGCAACAGTAGTTTACACATGTTAGCATAGAACCGGTTATTGAGACAATGGTGAAGAAAATGGTCGACCACAGTAGTCAACCTGCGTTTTGGGCAGAATAGTCAACCTTTAGTTAAGCATGGCACACTCGAGCTGGCTCCAAGAGGAGATATGCCACTGGCTCATTGCTCTAAGTAAAGGTCCTATATTTGTTTAAAAAAATCTTCTTCTATTTTGAGTGGTGTCCTCGGTCAATGATGTTATGGCTGATTTGTCCCAAGATCTCCCAAACAAAACACATAAATGTTTTCTGAACAAATGTATTTTTATCTTTGCGAAGGAAGATGTTAGTGTGGAAGATAGATCAACAATAAACTTCATGAGATTCATACAAGACCGCAATGGGTGATTGGTAATTGACTGAAATAAGTTTCATTCTGAAAACAAGTTAAAACTTTTCCTGAAGATCATTGTTTGTTGTTTAGCATTAACACATCAATCCATTGAAATTAATCCCATTAAGTCAGCATACAGCCACACCCATTGCTAAGTAGGTTAACCTCCCCCTTGATCCGTAGGTGCTAAGTCCACCTACGTCATACCCAACCGTGATTGAAAACATAGAGGGTGGTTTGGGAGTGGGGGGGGGGGGGGGTTGAGGGAAGGGGGGCAAAGAACGAGCACTAAAATGTCAAGGGAAATGCCCCAAGATGGATTACAAGCTCATCGGCTCACTAATCACTTCCTCCATCAATTACAATTAATTAAAGTCTCCCAGTCCTCCAGCTCATCCCATCTTCTTTTTAAGGTTCTTGTGAATCAGACAGACTAGTCCATCATCAGGTAGTTGTCACTCAGTACCCTCCCCCCCTCCTGTCCCTCCCCTCTGTTTCTGGCTCTCTCCCGATACGGATTAAGGAGTCTCAAGGCACGTTCCCATCCTCTAGGCCAGTCAGGGGCGGATATTATTGTCTCATTCATTTTAGAAAATCTCCCGTGAGTTTAAAACAGCAAGACCATTCAAGCAGTCGAGTGGCGCGGCTTGTGTGGCGGGCTGACTTTTTTGGGTATACTTCACAGTGTGAGCAACGCGGTTCGAAACTTAGCTTCCCAAGTATACCAAGCCAACAAAATCAGTTAAGTTTTCAAAAAACTCTTCAAAATTTTATAACTTATTAGTGGATGTGTTGGGTGCCAGTCATTAGCTTTGCCCCTGTCACATAATTGCTTATCGAAGCTACCGCATTGGAGTGGCCTGTGTGTTGCAGGCTAACTTTGTGTAGACTGTACAGTGCGAGCAAACTTGGCTTCATAAATATACCAAGCCAACATCTTTCAGTGAACGATTATATTTTCAGAAAGTTTCAAATTTTTTTCTGAATTTTTTCTGTGGATGTTCTTGGTGCCTGTCACTAGCCCGGCTCCTGTCACTTTCTCATACAAGCAACAGTTTTTAATTTGATCCAAATTGAGTGATGACAGAACAGGGCTTTTTGCTAATCTTTCTGATCACTAAGAAGGGCATTCAAAACGATTGTTTTTACACAAAAATCTGTTTTATCCCTTGTTAATTAAATTTAATTATTGATTGAATACATTTTAAATGAATATCATCAAAGATTACTTGTTGCCATTTTTCATTCAAGTAGTTTGATGTGTGGAAGATTTTTATTATGTGGCCTTGGTGTTACATCTGCACTTTTCCTAGCATCCAAGAGAGCTTTTGAGTTCTGGGGCCAATTTCATAGAGCTGCTTCAGCACAAAATTTGCTTAGGCACGAAAATAGCTCGCTTATTTTACACATGTTGCTGGCCAAAATTTCATGACATATACATTGCTTTGCTTGTGACTGGTATTCAGCTGTTGTTTAACTAGCATAACAATTGAGTGGAGTCTTCGCAGGTAATCTGATTTTACTAAGCAAGGATTTTGTCTTGTCAAAGTTAGAGAATTGGAAAGACTGTTTTACAACAAAAAGTACCGCCTATACTTAGCTCATAGAGATTGTATTAATACTATGGGGGGGGAGGGGGGGACGACGCTTTGTTTTTATTTACACTTGGTTTATTGTCATGGATTCTGTAATGCTTTCCAGTTGGGATGTGATGGAAATATAATATGAATCGGTAGTGAAGTCAATGACTAATGCCTAGTGCCCTCTATCTGCCCTGAAAATTATATTTGATGGTTTAGTTTAAAAAAACATAATTAGATTTGATTGCACTGGACACGTTTGGTTATCGCCAAAAACAAGTAATCTCACTTGGTTTGTCCCCAAAAAACCTGTGAAAATTTTGGCCTCATTAAAGTTGCAAGAGATTAATGAAGAAAAAAACACCCTTGTTGCATTACTTTGTGTGCCTTCTGATGCATAATAAAAGGCTTCAGCTGAAGTTTTTAATTATTTGACTCCTAAAAACCGAATGGAAGAATAGGGATCCTTTCAACAAATGCCATATCCTCCGAATGGGATATTAGGAAATTGAAATAAAAAGAGGAAAAAACAACATGATCTAATTAAGTTTTTTGCTGTTCATGCCTTTAAGCTTTCAAAATAAACATTTGCCTAATTGAGTGTGATACATGAGTCTAATTAACTAACCAATATGTGTAATTTTAAATTTGTAAGTAAACATAGTGTCAGACAGACACTTTTATGTTGACCCTGTTATTTGACCTAGTTTTTTTCTTCTTCTGTTTTGTCACGTTTTGTACGAGCATACCTCGGAGCTTAAAGACAGGAAGTTATAATCAGTATTGAATATTTGGGTATTGGTTGGCCTTGGCGGCGGTTATGGTCCTCCCTTTCTACGTCATTATCTTTCCTATATGTCAAATTTAAGGGGAATTTTAAAAATTTGTTTACCAAGATGGACTTTGTTTTGCGTTGGTTTAATATTGCATGGCAATCTTGTAAGGCTCACACTAATGACTTTAAATAGATGCATGGACGATCAACATTCAATTAACCTATATAGAAGAGTTTGCGGTAACACCATGTAATAACAATCTCTAAATGAGTTGGGGTGGTTCTGAAAAGAACCGTTGGGTTAACTCGACGTTTCGATCAGTATGCTCTGATCGTCTTCTGGAGAATTCAATTAACCGGTTATAACTTACAAACGTCTATAGCGCACGAATCTACCAACAAGGTACTCAAGGCGCTGAGTAAATACATTTTACAGAAAGTAATGAATTCTGAGACCCAATTAAATAGCACCTTTTTTTTTTGCTACGGCGCATTCAGCAGCCACAGCCAGGAACACTGGGGCGAACCCCTTCTCTTTTTGATAAGTGCACTTGGTCCTTTTACATGCGTTACACAGCAAATGTGGAAGTAATTTTGGGGCAAAGTTGTACTATCCCTTTAAGATATAAGTAGTTTGTTGACACCCAGATTAGTCATCCGATATAAACAATGGCCATAAGGTCAGAAAATGTCACTACCATCAGCTGATACTTGCAAAAATAGTACACAAAATTGTGGTTTGGGATACATTGATAAAATGTTGTGCTTTTCACAAACTTTTTCTTCTCAGTGAAAAGAGTTTTTTTTTCCCCCAAGTGTTGACGTGTATTTGTTAACTGTTTGTAAATACATCCATGATTAGAGAACTGAAAAAGAAACCTGCCAAGTTTGCTGCTTGTATCATTATTTGAGATGGATCCTTATTGCAAAGACACAATCTTGAGCCCACATAGATGAGTAACAAGTTTCAGAAGTTAGTTTGCGCACAGTGACATGGAGCAACATGGGAGCATTTTTTTTAGAAGTTAGTTCATGAATGTTGACATGTGGAAATGCATATCCTGACTGCAATCAATTTTAATATGTCATGTTGTCTGTAGCTTGACGTGTCAAACGGAAAAACTTCTTAGTTTGTTCATTACTTTAATTACCCTTCAGGCAACTTTAAAGAGATGTTTGGGTGAAAATTTGATCAGAATTTTTATCATAACCAAAGTGTTTTTATATGGGATTTGAGGCATTGCATGTTAATATAGCAAAGATTATTTGGTTTGCGGTAACACCATGTTAATTCTACTTGCCAGGTAGAGTTAGTCTTGTTTTATTATCCTACCACGGAGTAGATTTTTTTATTTTTCTGGAGACTTTTCTGAAAAGAACTGTCCTGCTTTTTAACTACACGGGCGGAAGGTAGAAAATCGGCTTGGACTACAACTTAGTTTAAAGGATCGTTAGAAACCTGGAGACCACGGGTTCAAATCCCACTCTAGTCAATTTTTCTTTGTTCACCATCTTGTATTCAAAATAAACCCCCATTTTCAGGCCACACCTATTCACACACTGAAGGCAGACTTTGTTTCTGAGCCCTCTCTAAAGATATTTTCTAGGTGCTCCACTTTGTATACTACCCCCATCAGGAGAGAATAGACCTATGTATCCCGATCCGTACCATTTTTCATTATTCAGGGTACGATCTTGATAAATGTGACGTACACAAAAAGCATCGATCAAAATTATGTAAGTCTAGAAAGCTTCCTCTCAGAGAAATAAAAAAAGGATATCAATTTTATCAAAAGCTAAAAATATTTTGAGCTGATAACTTAAAAAAAAGTACTTCCCAAGCTATGACCCGTTCCTAACTTTAAAGCATTGTATGTTGCCAATGGTGGACATCGTCTTGATGAAGAGAATACTTAAAGGGAAAACTTCACAGTATATTTCTAACAGTGTTAAAGCGCTTTATAAATGCATTAAAGTTAAGTTAAGTTAAGTTGAACTTTATTTTACCATAACATGTCTCCATTTCCAACCTGAGACACTTAAGCTGAATTAGAAACAGGGATGTTCCCTTGAGTTTAACTACAGTTATTACTCATTGGTTGAGTAAAGCCTACAACCTCAGCTCTAGAAAGTTCATATGCATCACGTCCCCACTTGTCCTGAAGATGATCAGAGCATACTGATCGAAACGTTGAGCCGTTAAAAAAGAGAAATACAAACAGTGTGACCCGAACCTCCGTTAGTTGTCGTTCCACCATGCAAAGTTTCAAATCCTACATAACACTCCAATCAAGCTTATGTTGAGACCATTACCTGGTCCACATTGTAATGCCTTGTTCCTAATCCATGCAGAGAAAGCTTGGTAACACTAGTTGCCCCTTCTCCAATAGACTTGATTCAAGTCCCGTTCTTGTGCGAGAGGTCCCTTAGCATTTCGCGCTAACTAGCAAACAATCTGTACAGCAGTGCGCCCTCGCCATCACTGACAAAACATAGCTATTGTGGTCCCAGGTTTGGGGGGGGGGGGTGTCTGTTGCGCAAAAGTTTTCCGACGTTAGGCGATGGGACTGAAAATAAAAGGACTCTCTCGGGATTGGGACTTGTGTCAAGTCAGACTTGAGTCAAGTCTATACTTTTCTCCTCCAATCAAGTACAGTTGACCCCTCTCAGTATCCACGTACAATGATGATGACTCCTGCAATGACTGGGGATGTCTCATATTCCCACAACCGATTCCCTCGTGGCGTTGTCTAATTTTGAATTTCCTTCTTAAATGTTTGCTCTTCATTCTTCCCAGCTGTGTGCACTTTCCATGTACCTTCATCATCGAGTCCCACTTGTCTTTCTCTCTGACCCCACAAAATGTTCGGATAAAACTTTGATGAAGTTAGTTGAAAACATAAATAAGGGCAAGTATTGTTTGAAGCTTTGCATGGTGTGGATAAATAGGAAGATACTATAAATAAATAGTAAACTTGCGAGTACAACCGTGTGTAAATCTCTTTTGTGGGAGTGTTGGCTCTGAAAAGAGCCGGTGTGGTCTTGACGTTTCGAACAGTATACTCTGCTCGACTTCAGAAGACGAGACCACACCACCTCTTCTCAGAGCCAACGCTCCCTCAAACTTAAAAACACAGTACAAATGTTGAGTGTAATCGGCCATTTCCTCTTTTTTTTTCAATTAGAAAGTTACATGTCTGAATAGTATGATTGACTAAATAGCGACTTATGCCCCGTACGGTGTGTAATGAGCTAGTTGTCGTGAAAAGTGTGAGGGAAATTTGTATGGCATTGAGTCAGTTGACCGAGTTTTGGCACTGCCCATCTGTCTGACAGTTCTACTTAGCGAATTTGTTGTATTTGTAAAAGGAAATCAATCTTGATATTGATTCAATTGAAATACATTACTTCTGTCAGTTGAGTCTGAATTCAAGGGCATTCATTGACATGTTCAAATTATCATCCTTAATTTGCCGTTGAAAATTGATACGTTTTTTTCTTGACTGACAACAAACTTTGCTGCAAGCACTTCCTAAGATGTCATCCTTAATCTTACTAGGGTCTAGGCCTTGGCAGGAGATTCAGTCAAAAAACCCAAGTTGTGTCCCCCTGAAGTTTCTAGGTGATTTCGATCGCTTCTCACGGACAAGCTCTGAACATACAGTTTGTGTCAAATCTGGTTCGGAATCAAAAACTTGGAAATGAACTTCAACGATCGTGACACCACAAGTACTGTTGAAGTTGAGCAGGAAATCAGATCAAGTAGAAACACATGGAGGAATTATAAATTGGAACAGTGCGTCTAATGCCAGCAATTATAAAAGATAGTGTCATCTTCATTAGGGGAAAATTAAGTGGGGAAGAAAAAGCTTTGGCAAGGCAGATTGCGTGAGGCCCTTAGAGTCCCAGGGGACATGGATGTGATATTTGTGGCAGAGACTTTCAATCATTGCTGTCCAATACAATGAAGAAAGTTTGACTCAGACATGTTTGAGCAGCAACAGAAGTCTGTAAAAAATAGAACACTACAGTTTTGTAAACAGTGACCAATCAAAAAAACACTCTCAAAAACACATGGAGGAACAGAGAAAAAAAAGGAGAAATGTTGAGAACAAAAATGGTCGGGGGTTGTGGGGGACCTTATAGGGCGTTGTCTCATCACATACCCATGTGGAAATCAGCCACAAAAAAACTTGTTTGTAAGTAATTTCTAGCATTACAATGCAAAACTAACGCAAGTATGTTCCGAATTTGATGTGGACCATGCCAGATTCATTGATAAATGTCCCCACTTAAATAACAACACGGGAAAACTATAATTTGTTGTCTCCGAAGTTGTAGATCCTGGTGGAACTGCAGAGATAAGATAACAAGGCAACCGATGAAATATGCCAAGAGAGATTAAAAAATATCTCCATTTAAAGGGACGAGTAGGAATTGATAAACAACCCCCGTTATACGTCAAATAAAGCTGTTTTCATTTGCAAATTCCTCTGAGAGGATTTGAACCATATAAAAGAAGAACATGAATGTTGCCTCCCATTTTTTTGATGGGAGACTAATTAAATCTTAAGACATTTACTCTCTTAGGGGTTGCAGAAGGCAAGTCCCTAAAGGGGTTCAAGATTCATGAGAGACGACCCATCTTTCACATTGAGCCAAATAAGTCCAGCAAAACAGGTTTTATCTTAATTTGTCGCAAGAATAACCTGCCTCGTAATCATTACAATAATTCTAAATCGTGCATCTTGTTTAGTGTCTCCTAGTGTAAAGAAACTTAAAAATAGCATGCAGTGCATCTGCGTGTAATTCCTATGTCCGCTCTTCCGACCGAAGAGAAGGGGGTGATATCCCGCCCCCTTCCTGTTTACTACAGAGCCCTCAACCAAACACACTAGCAGCCTTCTGTAATTGTATTCTTGATCAGAATGCAAGTTTTATTTTGACCTAGTTTTTAATCTGAAGGTTCGCATCCAGGCCTACTCATTCTGAAGGCTCGTGTCTCCTGGGGTCGATTTCACAAAGAGTTCGGGTCCAAACTTAGGACTAGTCCTAGGAGATTTTAAAAATGTATGGGTAGTAATAAGTTAGGACAAGTTTACTCGTCCTAAGTCGAGATAAAACTAGTCTTAACTCTTTGTGAAATCCACATCTGGTGATGTGCATCAGGGCCCAATTTCATGGCTCTGCTTACTGTAAGCACAGAATCGGCGCTTACGGAAGCAGGGAATTTTGTGCTTACGGCAAGCGTATTTCACAGGTTAGCAGCAAATTTTTGCTTCTGCGCGTGCGTACTCCACGTTACTTGGCATTCTATGCTTACAAGGCTAGCGCAGAAATTCGGTGCTTGCACATAAGTGGGGAATCATGATAGTAAGCGCAGAATTCGGCGGTAAGCAGAGCCATGAAATTGGGCCCAGTAGCGTTCCCCACAGTTGTAAAGAGTGTTGACCACAGATTATAGAGCACTGAATGGGAACTTGATGAATTTTGTTTGTTCAGTGTCTAACATAAAAGTTTAGAACTTCCTTGACTGAAGAAAATTAGCTTTGCAACCCTTTAACCAAGTTACCATAAATTTGGCACAAACCAGGTGTTGTATCTAGTTAGTTTCTGTGTAGGATCAGTCTTTTGACCGTTTATGACAAGCTATTGCTTACAAACTCCCTCTGGAGTTACAGGCGCTCTTAGTAAATGACTCGTCCAATTACCAGTTAGTAATTATACAAACTGACCAGCACAACAGAACTACATATGAGTAATTCACTATAGGAGTAATTCACTGAGCCCAATTTCATAGAGCTGCTTAAGCAGAAGAGATTGCTTAACAATTATCTGCTAAGCAGAAATGAGTAGGATACCAGTCACAAATTGTACTTGTAACATGAAAATTTGGGCTAAAAATGTGTACAATGCCTATAAACCTTGTGTACTGATCAAATTTTGCCTGAAAATGTGAACAAGGCAGACAGTTACTCTACAATTTATTGACACAAAGAACAGGCACTAACACATTGCAAATATCGATTGCTTTTAAAATATCTTGGCATTTTTAATGAACAGGATACCTTATATATTCATATTCATATAACTCTTTGATTTGCTTTGTTCCTCTGTAATTGTAACTGATTAAGTTTGTGTACATTTCAGTTTGAGATCAATCATATCTTGACTTTAAGTTCATGATTCCATAAAAATTAAATAAAAGTTATTAAATAATATTAGTTTGGTAAGGAGCAGAGTTAATCTGTTCTTTTTTAATGAGTGGTACATACATCTGCCCTGAGTAAATTACAATTCCATGAAAGGACACTCTCCAAACACTCAAGTGTTTTTAAACTATATAAAAAACATCGACAAAAATTTGGTCTCCAGATTTAGCAATGGCAAATCAGTTTAGAATAATAAATTCTGATGATTGGCATTTATTGCGTCTCTCTCTATGAAACTAACCATGCAATATTACTTTGACCTTAATTTGGTTTTGCTTTAAGTATAGGTACCATATATAAAGACAACAAACAAGCAGGCAAACTGTTCACTACATACACATGTACACTACAAAGTAATTAATTGGGCCTTTTCTCAAACCTGCTGTCGGTTTCACAAAATGCTAAGATTAATCTTATCCTAAGTTAGGACGAAGATTAATCCTACTCTTCCTATGTCTTAAGATTAATCCTAAGTTAGGAAGAGTTTTGTGAAGTTGACGGCAGGGCTTAGACTCCAGCTAAGGCTCCATCATCAACTTTGGAACAGTACGGGGTTTCCAACAACAAACGGAGCCTGGAGACAGAGCCTAAACTATGTTGAAAAAAAAACTTGGAACGAGGCTAGTGTCCAAATGGGCTGGTGCCTTTGATCTCAGGGCACCATACCACAGTAATCTTGACTCTGCCATTTTATACGGGTGATGACTAATAATTAGGCTATGTCCAAATTGGAGGCTGTGGTTATCTTTCTCTCACTCTCTATAGTCAACAGAGGTCGGAACCATGTTGAGATTTGGCCATACTTGTCTTACCCCCATTAGGTTGAGTTATGTATTAGGGCATACTATGGTTCAAGACATTCTAAGGTGGTGATCCAGGCGCAGAAATGATTAAAAAATTACCATATTTAATGAAAATCAAGTCTACCAACAGATGTTAAAATAACATCAAAATGTCTTATTTCAGTTGTACAGAAGAACTACTTCCAGACATGGCGCCGCAAAGACATTAAACAATTTCTCTTCTTTATACACCCCACTTTTTAAGTAAGAAAAGCCGACCATAAATATCTCATATCAGTAAAGACAGTGGACACTATTGGTAATTGTCAAAGACTAGTCTTCACAGTTGGTGTATCTCAACATATGCATAAAATAACAAACCTGTGAAAATTTGAGCTCAATCGGTCGTCGAATTTGCGAGATAATAATGAAAGAAAAAAAAACCCTTGTCACACGAATTTGTGTGCTTTCTGATGCTTGATTTCGAGACCTCAAATTCTAAACTTGAGATCCCGAAATCAAATTTGTGAAAAATAACCTCTTTCTCGAAAACTATGGCACTTCAGAGGGAGCCGTTTCTCACAATGTTTTATACCATCAACCTCTCCCCATTACTCGTCACCAAGAAAGGTTTTATGCCAATAAATATTTTGAGTAATTACCAATAGTTTCCACTGCCTTTAAACAATAACAAAGTATATAAATTTGGGTTTTACTCATATAAACACCAATGTGTCTTAGCACTCTATACTTAGTACTTTATCGATGTACATGGGTAGATCCATTCTACCTTCATGGTAGAACCGAAATTAATATTTTGTATCCCGATGCAAATTTACATCTATTAAGAAACACAAAGTACACAAATACGGTCCTAGGTTTGGTCCAGTTTATGCTCTCCATATAAATCCACACAAGTTTCTCCTTTGTTTGAATTCACAAGTTGCTTGATATACTCAGACTCGCTACATGTGTAATGATTTCAACCAAAACTAAATGATATTATGAATGGCAAATATTGCTGAGTCATTTACCATACAACTAACTGTTACGGTTGCTCTCTGGCCCAAGGGGAAATGTAGATTAATATAACAACATTGTAATTTGTCAATCATAAGTTGAATTTGATAATGTGAGTTGATTATTCATACATACGGCTCACCCTAACCCCCCTTGTGTATAAAGTCCCTATCCTCCAAAATCCCCCACTCTATGGTAACTCAATAAGTAATTTCCGAGTAAGATTTGAATAACGTCTGGTACAAAGACTTGCTTAGGCACAATGTGCACAATGTACCACTTACATTTGAATTCCTCAGACTAAAGAGACAGTTGCTATATCAAATTGTTTGGGGCAGCCTTTGCATAGCAACCTCGAGATGAGCAAACCATGGTACCACTGTGCCATACACATCCATTCAGAATTGTGTATGGGTGTTCACCGGCTTGTCTCCTTCCTACCTACCTACATAAGATCATTTGGCGCAATTCCACTTTGAAATTCTCATGTGAAATGGTGAAATTGTGCGGGTGTAGATCATCATGTACCATAAAGCTGCTTATATTTAGTCCAGAATGAATTAAGATGAGTTGTGCTGAGTTGTGTGAAAACAAAGCCCAATTTCATAGAGCTGCTTAAGCACAAAAAGTAGCTAAGCACCAAATACTTGCTTACCAGAATAAGGTTACCACCCAAAAATACCATGTGATATGTACAATGACTGGTATCCTGCTCATTCATGCTAAGCAAGAAACTAATTGTTCAGCAACTTTTTAATGCAGCTGTATGAAATTTGGCCCAGGTCAAGTTACTGTGATAAGTTTTGCCTTCCAACGACGTTCCTCAGGAATTCTGACCAACACTTCACCTATCGTGATGTCGTTTGGTGCTGTGCCTTCTGTCTTTCCATATTGTGTAATCGTTGCGTACAGCGCTGGCTCGAAGCTCCAGGATCTGGTTGATTTTGGAGACGATCTGCTTGGCAGATGAATGGTCCGTCTCGAAGTCTCGATGCTTGAATTCATGACTGATGCTCTTGTAGGTTAAACGGAAAACTGTCTTACCTTCAGAGGGAAATAAACGAAAAAATGATAGGTTTAGAGGGTCTTTCCACTATCTTGTTGATAAAAAGTCAAACGGTTTCATTCTGAAAATGATGTTTTTTTTTTATTTCTTGATGGTTGAAATAAATGTATCTCTAAAACTCAAGGAGTACAATCCCATGACAGACGTTCATGAACTGCCAACGCTTTATGTAAAGCATCTAGGATTTAATCTTGCATCCCCAGCTACATGATCAGAGGTGTGGAACAATATTCTACGTAATAAAAAAGTCTCAAGTTTCTTTTAGTTTTAACAGCCAACACAGCTTTCAGGCACGCCTGTCATGTAAAAGAAAAACAGTTTGGCTACAAATAGTGTCATCAATCTCATAAAGAGACAACTTGTCAAACTTTAATTGTGTTTATAACCACTGTTCTAGATTGTATCAAGACAGAAAGAGGAAACAAAAACACCCCGATAACTCCCCCTTCTCCAACCCTCCCAACTCCGCCCCCTGAGGGGAAAGATGATCGCTCAATAAACTGATGTTTTGATAATAAAAGTAATATTTTTCATGTGTTTTTGTAGGTCAGCCAAAACTCATCATTTTCCCCCCCAAATTCGGCTGGAAATCATAACATTGCTTGCTGGCAACTGCCTAATTCCTCCGGCCAAATATTTGCTTTGCACTTCAGGTGTATCGGCAGGGCGAAAATGGCAGGCTTTGGAATGCGATACGCCGAAGCGACAGTCGCAGTGTTTGCTATAGGAGTGGCTGTCTACAAAGTATGAGGTGCTGTGTGTCAAAAAGTGAGGACCGCCTCGTAACGGGGCATCGGGAGGGAGGAAATGAAGAAGGTGCCCAGTTAATATTGGACAGAGGAGTTGATGAGTTGTGGGTAAAAGGGGGACGGGATGGGGGGGGGGAATGCCATCAAAACACCTACCAGGAAAAACATGTTTCTCATCGCAATTCAACATCGAATTTTCTAAGAAAAGCTACTTCCCAAAGGCAAAACAAATTAACCAGTTTAAGGCATGTGTTATTTAATTTTCTCTACAGTAAACCTAACACTGTGATAAATTAACTAAAACTAATTTAAACAAATTAAATTAAAAAAATATGCATCAATGCACCTAAATGTAGTACCGGTGTTAATATAAACATGTTAAAAGTGTCTCAAAAACTATCGAGTTACATTTACCAAAACAATAATTACCAAATTATAAATATTTGTTTCACGTGACACCATGTGTGTATCTAATTGCTGGGTAGATTATGTAAAAAAAAAAATATAAAGAGTCCTTTTTATCAACAATTTTGAATGTTGATGAAAATATCTACTGCACTGTGAACATAAAACAAAGAGTTGAGACAAACGTTTTTTTCGGAACCACCCCAGCCTCTTTTTAGAGATAATCATTACATCGTGTTACCGCGTTCCTTTACTACATCGTAGTTCCACATAGCAAAGTTTCAAACCCTACTTAATTTTGCTGTTGGGGAATAAATGACATTTTGCTATTAAAAGACAAAAGAAGAACGGGGAAGTATTTGACTAAGGTTGAACTGTCTCACAGCTCAACCCAGGACACGCTGACTGCCGCTAACGGGAAGTGAGCATTGTTTACACCTGTCATGCTCTGGATCTACTCATTCCCTATACTGTAAATCATTACCGTGCTGATCAAGAACCCGGTATGCCGCTTGATTAGTTTTGAGTGTTTACCAATGACCGGGAGGAGAGTGAAGAAGATGACGCAACTAGTGGGCAACGGCCGAGGGAGTCTTGAAATCAAAAAGTGAACCACCGAACGAATGAGGGAAAAGTCTGCAGTACATAAATCAATCAAAAACCCATTCAGTATCATCTTGCTGTTTACTTTTGATCTACAATCTTTTTTCTTTTTTTTTATACTTTGAAGAGGACATTAGCCCAGTATATGGGACAATGTACTTTCTCTGATTTCTCTTTTTTTCCAAACGTTCAAAACATGTTTTCACAAATTCTTTACCTATTTATGTCTCGTTCCTAAAATATTTTATGGGAATTGCATGCTCCAAAGCAATGGTGTATTTTTTATTTCATTGTGCAGCCCCTAACCCAAATAATAGTAACTTGTATTTATAAGAAAAAAAGTGCTTAAGCGTATTTAACAGGTTAACAAGAAAATTAGAGGGCACATTCACCACGGATTTGCATTGTAACCTCATCCATTATCAACACAGTAAGCATCAGAAGGTTAGCATGCCTTTTCGTGTGCTTACGGTTAGCAGCGCTTTGAAAGCACAAAATCAATTGTGCCCAGGACTCAAACAAGGTAGTAAACCCATTTTCCCAACATCTTTCATTAAAGGCACTCTCTGCATCCATCATTTAAGATGATGTCAAATCAGTGTTTACTGGCATCGTTCAGCTTAGTCAGTCAAATACTCCACCCGTGTTTACACTTGTCACTCTAACTCACACCAAGTGCAACTTAATTTGTTTTGATATCTGAATATTTTCTCCGGTGAAGCGTACTGTAGATTGTGAATCACAACTTCAATTGGGAGGCTAGACTGCCCTTTCAAGACCCCCCTCAATAACAGACGACACCGTCCTTGTAATTCAAGCTTAAAACAATGTTTACGTTCGTTCTGAATCACTGGTGGTTCAATTCTCAGTAAAAAAGAGGGTGCTTTTTTTTTTTGTATCGTCAACTTCCCCCTACCCATGTAATTTCTGAAATTAAAAAACTTTCATTTGTGAAGAGGACTGGGACTCGCATGTTTACTTTTGAAGCATTCAGTTTCACAATCGCAAGCTCATGCACTCTTGAGCAAGACAGAAGAGGTTGCCATTTGATTGCCTTTAATAATAACAGTCCATTTACATTACTGAACCCCACTGTAAACGCCTAGAAATTGTTTACAAACATGGACCCTGGAACAAATTTGAATAACCAGCTAAGTTTTGTATTAGTTTTGGTTTTATCTGTAAACACCTGTAAGTGTGTAAGCACTGTATACTCTACGTAAAAACAAATCACACGCATATTACTTGGGTTGGATTTGAACCCACAACGTTTCAAATTCTAGAGTGTCAGTGTCTAACCAACTAGACAGCTAAATTTCATATTTCACAAACATTGCCTTTAAACTGGTAATTTATTTTAAATTTTCCCCCAAAAATCTAATATTAAGCAGTTTGTCCTCCGCAGTTCATAACAGGAAGTCTATTGTATTAAATACTAGACATAACAGATACTAAGACAAATTAGTTTCGTCATTTTGTTATTTTAGTAGCCAATTATTTTTCAATTTCAATTAGAACTGACCCATTTTTTCCTAGATATTATTATCACTAGCAGACAAAGTAAGAATTCTAAAACTAAGATTGTATTATCTTGCAACTATCATTTCAAGATAATTTCTTGAACTATGATTAGTTTTCCTATTTATTGACAAAATATTGTTATAAACGGACAGTAATTTACAGTAGGCCGCTAGCTTAGGGCCAGTTAAATTGCCTGGTTACTCGTCCTAACTCGAGATTAATCAAAGCGTTTCATGAAATTGGCTGCAGGACCACAAAAAATACTGGTAAACCTGACAGTTACTCCTCCTTTGGACAACCGTACAAATCAAGTTAATTTCCAGCCCTTTAAAAACCAAAAACCACACATCAAACATTTTCCAGTGCAATAACTCACCCGATGGTTTTTCATCCGTGAGGGCACACGCTGCCAACCGATCTGTATCTATGGAAACCGCTTTCTGTTTACTGCTCCAGAATTTGGCTGCGGTCGTTTTGGGCTGGGAGACAGGATCTATCTCAATCTTGTCACCAGACACACCTGGTGATCAAAAGTATAATGAGAAAATAGAATTAGCTGTTGTTGCAAACAACTTACCAACCAAAAGGACCGCTGGTATAAATGCAAACAAATAGTTCATGGCCTGATGTTTCAACCATAGCAGATTCTTTCTCAAAGCAAAATAAAAAGTTTTTTTTTTTTTTTTTTAAGTTACACTTTTAGTTTTAAGTAATCTGGTTATTCAAAATAAGTTGTAAAAATAATCTGGTTATTCAAAATTATACTTTAAATACATCATTAAGTCATAACTTATTATCAAATCCATTGTTTATTTGAAATAAATAAATATAACTTTTGTGGTAGGTTGAAATGGATAATCAATGTTATAGATTGTGTCTGTCACCATAGCACAAGCTTAGAGAGGACTAGTAACAAGTCTATGGACCTCTCCAACCCCCTTTCCACTCACCTAATTGAATCTCAGTAGTTGGTCTCAATCTATGCAGCATGTTGATTCTATAGGATTTATACTGAGTGCTGAGTACCAGTGGTGGTTCAGCCGTGGATACATGTCTTGTTCTCTCTGGTTTGGGATATTCTCGTTTGCCTGGAGGTACCAAAAAAGAAGTAAATTAATGAATTTTTTTATTATTTTTTTTAAAGTTAAATTTGCATCGGGGATAAAGAATATTAATTTTGCTTTTTATCCATATTCACTGATTTGTGTAAGCACTGTGTACTCAGTACTTTCCCCGAGTTCTGTGAAAAAAAAAATCACAGGCATGTTACTCTGGTGGGATTCAAACCCACTACCTTTGCAATTCTATAGCAGTGTCGTACCAACTAGACCACCGAGATTGCCCGGTAGCCAGAGTAAAATAAAACAAAAATTCCAGGTGCACAGGGTAATTTGGGGTCACGACCCTACCTTCAAAATGTGGCCTTTTTCCTTGATACAATTAGTAGGGGAAACCTTAATTTTTTTCAGACATTACAATAAAACCTTGAATGATTTCCCTCGTACGAATTACTCAGACATGCAACTTTCTAATTACATAAAAAAAATGGAGGAAATGGTCGATCAAAATTAACTTTTTTTACATGATTTTCAAGTTTTCTATGTCACTGTTTTAAAAAATAAAAAGAGGGAATCAGCCGATCAGTTGTAAAGTTGCATGTCTGATGACTTTAACCAACACATCACAAAATCTTGGTAGCGCCATTTCGGAAGTCAATGTCCGTGTGTGTTCAAGGTGAGGAGCCATCAACACGCTTTGCCACATAATTTGTACGCACAATTTAACTCAAAAAAACCGTGAGCGTGGCAGACAAGCCATATGTAATGTTGGTGCAAGGGGGCAATAACATAGCCAGTTTTGTTGTCCCTCTTTGTGGTACCTATGTATCTTGTTTTGAACACCCAGATCATGTTTTTTATTTTTACTTTGTATTCATTCTTATGCTTGTCTTCTGTACTCCCATCTACATATTGACCAAAAAAAATGATGCACCATTCATTTTAGAAATTAGAATTATCCTATGCAAACTGACTACCAACCAAATGGAACATAGGAAGAAATTAAAAAATAGCTGATGACCCAACATTTCTCAAGTTAGGACGACCCAACTTTGGATGGGTTCAATGCATCCTAACGTCTATGATTGCGGAACCCAACTCATCTTAAGTCCTAAGATTAATCAGAAGTTAGGAAGATTTGGTGGAATCGGCAGCAGTGCCTTTAAAATACAAGGTGTCTGACAGGAATGATGGGGGAGGTGTTATGATTGTAGTAAGAGAAATGATTGACATCTTGGGAGGAAGAGGCTAACTCCTTGAGGAAACCTTGGTTATGTAAAGATAGTGTTGGCAATAGCTCTAGGAACCTCTTGTAGGAAAGTAACGCATCGATCATTCTAAGAAGTCTCTTCGTCTTGAGAACACTTTGCGGACAACTTAAGTTTCTGGACAGCTGTTTCCTGAAAACAAACTAAATGTGTATTTGTGTGTCTTGTTTTGTTCGGGATGTTTTTTACTTCACCTTGTGTTTCTAATCGAGATAGGTTTGCAGTAACACCATTTTCTGTAGAAGTTTCGATAAGTATGCACTGAATGCTTCAGGAGAATACTGGACTCTGATGACGCAATATTTCCACAATGCCAAGTTTCTGTTCTGATAAACATTTCTGTGATTTTTCAATAATCTTTCTGGAAGTGAAACCAAGGAATCCACAAAAAGCAACTATCACTGTGATTCAAAGGCCTGATGATACCTTTGTCGTAAATGTAAGACAATGACTAAATAATCAATTTTTAGTTTTCGATTGGGGGGGGGGGGGGTGACACAATATAAGGAAACCCACACAATCAGGTTGGGGTTGAAAACCGGATCCACATGTACTAAATGTACTACATCTGAGATGGGATTCAAACCACCATCCATTGAGGCTAAAGGCAGGCAAGAAATTTATACCCTAATAAAATTGTTGTACCTTTCTCTTTCCAAATAATTTTTAGTTTAAAGGCAGTGGACACTATTGGTAATTGTCAAAGACTAGCCTTCACAGTTGGTGTATCTCAAAAAAGGAGAAAAAAAAAAAAAAGTCTGTGAAAATTTGAGCTCAATCGGTTATCGAACTTCCGAGATAATGATGAAAGAAAAAAACACCCTTGTCACACGAAGTTGTGTGCGTTTAGGTGGTTGATTTCGAGACCTCAAGTTCTAAATCTGAGGTCTCGTAATCAAATTCGTGGCAAATTACCGTCTTTTTCGAAAACTATGGCACTTTAGAGGGTGCAGTTTCTCACAATGTTTTATATCATCAACCTCTCCCCTTTACTCGTCACCAAGAAAGGTTTTATGCTAATAATTATTTTGATTAATTACCAATAGTGTCCACTGCCTTTAAGCATAGAGAAAGTTGCAGAACGATTCCCGTTTCATTACTACACCTATCAGCTCCACACCTGATTCATCTCAGCACTGCCAGTGTGTCTGTTAAGCTTTAACATTAACAGATACCCCAAAAAAGAATCTATGAATAATGAAGCACATATGTGCTGAAACATTTCAGAAATCTTATTTGCAGAGAGAGACAGTCATAGAGAGAGAGAGAAAGAGAGAGTCCCCTGAAATTTTTCTTTCTCATGGTCCGCGGGTTTTCATGGGTTAATCCCAGTGCATGCGTGTTGGGATCACACCAGAGACAATCATAAATCATTCCACCTGGACCCAAATCTGCCAGGGAATTTTCATACTTAATGACGAGGGTAATCCAAAACCCAGCGAGTCCAGTGTGGTAATTCGTCACGGAACCACGATGCGAAACATTTCCTCTATCCCCCCGGGGAAACTTTTTATTATGGGGGGGTCAATCCGCTGGGAATATAGCAAGACAAAATTGGAAAGGTGGAAATTAAGTAGCGTGGAATCGTGGTTCGTGAGAAAGGTGAATGAACAAGTCTGATTGCCAAAATACCACAAATTTTCGAAGCTCAAATCTTATTACGAAATGCTCTCTACATTGTAAAGAGGAACAAAGTCATATTCAAGAGTGTATCCGTTTCAGTCCCCTGGCCCCTATAGAGCTTATTGTTATGTAAATGAACTCTTCTGCAAACAACCCTTCGAATCTTGAACTTGGAGAGTAGGCCTAATGGAGATTAGATCCGAGTAATTGTCACTCCAAAATGAAAACAGTCTCTCCTTCTACACTCTGTCTAAATACAGTCCGATTGTGACAAACTGCAGATAATCTGCTATCATTTCCCGTTTGGGGATTGGCAACTCTCCCGGGTGCGATGAAAAACACCTCGGACTCGTCTACCAATCAGCATCCATCACTGAGGGGGGATGAGCCAATCAATGTTAACCCTTTAGAAATCAGGCATCAGCCTCGCACCGCAGCAGACAAGCAGACAGCTAACCTGGTTCAAATCAGACCGACATGATGGATCACACAAGTACACCAACCCACTAAATACCTCCACGCTAAATCATCAAACTCTCTTCTTCTTTTTGTGTCAAGCTCACACAGACACACACTCACTCTCTTTGTCTTTCGACTTTGTTCAACCCCTTTACCCGTCTCTATCATCCGCTCTTCTGCCCAACGAAACAACATCACAGGGCCATATATCACTGGGACTAGTAACGCCTGGGCAACAGCCTCTCTGAGTTGTAAAACGAGACGTACAGTAAAGTACACATGGAACTTTTGTCAGTTCCCTTAATTTATTAGCACCTTGTTTCATCAAGAGTAATAAATGATAGATAGATGAAGTGGGCACAGCTAGATTATTCCTGATCATTTTGATTAACAGTCACGCCAAAAATGTCAGAGAAGTGGGCTAGGTAAATTGAGAAAGGAACCTTTTGAGTGTCTTATTGTTTTTAATGTGACGACATAAATTGTTGATATAATTCTTTATTGAAGTCAATATTTTTATCTTACTTTTTTTTCTTTTTAATTCTGAGAGATAAGGTTTAATGCTATTCATGTTGACATTTAGTTCTTGAATCAAAGCTGATACATTTTCTATTGAAATTATTTCTTAAACATAAAGTCCAAACATTAATTTTAATTCATCTCTCATTCACTACTCCAAAAACATTATATAAAAAAAACAAGTGTAAAAAAGAAAACTTTAAAATGTTGACAAATAAATCAAAACATCCATCCTCAATCAACCCTCCAGAACGGTGGAGAAAAAAATTCTCTCGACGACCGTAAAAAAAAGCCAGTATCCCATGCCACACTCTCTTCGCCCTCAATCCCTTGTCTCTGGGATTACGGACATGGAGAGGTTTGTCCAGGAGCTCGCTTGACATAATCCCATCCCGCTAAAGGGTACTTCACTACCACTTGGCATTTCAAAAAACCTTGACTGGGTCGACGACAACTCTGCGCTGAGTGACAGTTTTCTCTCTCTCTGCTGAGCTAGCCTTTACTTCTACTTGATAACCCACTGTTTGGTGAGGGCTTCTTCAGGGAAGACCTCAAAGAATATTGAACGGGAACTTCAAGACTCTTAGATTATAGCTAGGGAAATGCTCTCTGAATGTGTTTAGTACTTAAGGTGATCAAACGTCTCTTAAAAAGTCCTCACTATTAGACACTTCATAAATATTGTAATCCATTTAAAATGATTGTAGTTTAGTGCTGATGTTTAAACAAAATTCAAGGCACACGCTGCGATGTGAAAGAAAAAAAAATCCAGGAATACTAATACTTTGATTCAAATTTACCCAGTCAGTTACCCTTGTGGTATACTTCTTGATATTTGAATTGAAAGTTGCAGAAATGCTTAAATGATGGTTAACAAAAAACAACAACAAATTAATGTATAATAATATTCTTTATCCCCGATGCAAATTTAACATCTCTAATATCGTTGCGGTACCCGCTGCCAAAACATAGGATTCGAACTGCCTCTAGCTGCCGGGCAACCTCGGTTGTCTAGTTGGTAAGACACTGCTCTAGAATTGCAAGGGTCGTGGGTTTGAATCCCACCTGAGTAACATGCCTGTGATATTTTTTCACAGAACTCGGGAAAGTACTGAGTAGGCTATACAGTGCTAACACACATCGGTGTAAGGGTAAAAAAAAAAAAAAAAAAAAATGATAATAATAATATTCTTTATTCCCCATGCAAATTTAACATCTTTAAATTAAGGTAATCAGAAAAAGTGGTCCATGCATAAACAATCTACATCAGACACAAAGTGTGTAGTGTAGCTCTTCAACAAAATCCACAACTATAAACAACATTCCATTAAAATTTGCCCTCTAATAATAATAATTTAAAATGGTTTTGCACCATAGAGCGATTGCCTCAAGTTTGTATACATTGTGTGAAACTCTAGACAAATAAATATGGGTACTCACTGTGTTCCCGCACCATGACGAGGTCAAACGAGGTCATGTCACATAGCCTGGTGTCCAGATCCAGTGCTACACCTGGTTGGTTATCTCTCTCTAATATGTAGTCAGGTCCTGAACAAAAATGAAATGACAAGGAAAGAAGGGTTGTACAATAGTTAAGGGATGCTGAAAAAAACATTAACTATGATGTATGAATAAGGAACTAGCTGGTCTGGGTACTATCATATTTACTACTGTCTTTGTGTATGAATAAGGAACTTGGTGTATGAATAAAGAACTAAGACAGGTTTGTGGTATAACACCATGTGAACGACTCTTTTGAGTAGTGTTGGTTTTGAAAATAACTGGTGGTTAACGACTTAATTTTTTTACCTTGACTGATTGAAACGTTGAGTCGTTAACCAACAATTCTCTGCAGAACCATCTCTACTCAAAAGAGTTAACTACATGGTGTTACCGCAAACCTCTCTTAGTTATACTCCCACCATGCAAAGTTTCAAATCCTAGGAACCAGCTGGGCCCAATTTCATAGAGCTGCTAAGCACCAAAATTTGCTTAGCATGAAATGTCTGCCTCGATTAAACAGGATTACCAACCAAATTGCCACATGATTTTCAGGATGAGCAAACATCAGCTGAATACCAGTAACACGTAATATGCAACAAAAGGAAATTTTGCTGGTAATCACGTTTTTATCAAAGAAGAAATTTCACGCTAAGCAAACTTTTGTGCTTAGCAGCGCTATGAAATTGGGCCCTGGTCTAGGTACTGTCATGTTTATGGTGTATGAATAAGGAACTAGCTGGTCTGGTCAGTGTAATGATTTGACTGAGATGGATGTATACTGTGTGGAAAGTCTCACATTCATCTTACTCTTCGGATACATACTTCAACCCATAGGTCCCTTGTGCACGAATGTTAATAGTAAAAGAAACCAATTTAACATTGAGGAAAACGGAAAGAGTAATAATAAGTTTCTGCAAACTGGATATTATTCCACGTGTCAAATAGCAACTCATGTTTCTTATTTAAATAAAAATATTAAAAAAAAAAACATTTTGAAGAAAAAACAAAATTCATAAGACATTTGTTTGAGATTAAATTGTTTTCCTGGGGCGAACTCTTTGATGTTCCTCTTCAATTTGAAACAGTAAACCACATACTAAAAAATACTTCCTCCACTTATGAAAACACTGTGGCCGTGACTTTTGGGCAAGTCCTCAGAAAAAGGAATCTCCACTCTAGTTTAAGTTCAACTCGCACCTTACACACTCCAAAATTTCATTACAATTATGTTTTTCTCATTTATAATAATTACCAATTAATCTTGGTAATGAGAAATTCGTGGCTTTTCTCTCCCTATGAACAAATACACGACATGATGTCAAAAAAAGGAATGATTAAATTGGTGTTATTATTACATTTTCAGCAACTACTTGAGATTTAATTTCTGACTGATTAAGTTGCAGGCACGACACTTGGGTTGACTCTAAGCCATAGGGTACAAAGATCACTGCTAATACTTCCCTTGTCCCTTTGTACTGCACCACCTCCGAATATCAAATAATATCAAGCATGAAGAAAAAGAACCACTAAAGTGCAATTGTACTATTCAACAAAAACACTGATGACATTTGAACAACCACCAAAGACCAAAGGCAACATATTGTGTACATAAATATTACATTGAAACACATGGTTTTGTTGTGATGTAATAATTGAGTTTCTTGTTGCAGCTTGGACGTAACATGATAAAGTTTTAATGTTATTATCCTGTGTTATTCAATGAAAATAAAGTCCAGTCAACCCTTCCCTTTGGCAGTTGCACTGGGCCTTTCTTCTTTGAATCATAAAGCAGAAGACAAAGCTTCTAAGTTTTAAGCAATGCAAATTAAACTGTAAAGGGTCTGTGCACGGATGGTAAACTCTGAAAATTATTGGCAATAAAAACTTACTTGGTAAGAAGTACATCAGCTTTGGATAGTATAATGCAGTTTGAGAAACTTTTCACTTCGAAGTAATGTGGTTATGGAAAAAGATATCACTTGTTATCCGCCAAAATTTGAATTTGAGAAGTGTAAATGCAGTAACATTTCTCATATTGTGTATTCCAATTGCAGATTATTCTTCCTGTGTGTACATAAACCACTTCAGATTTTCTGCAACATCTCAAGAACGCTACCACCTTTTTCACAGGTTGAAGGTATGTTTAAATCCTCTTTTGTATATTATAGAGACATCAACTTATTAATTTGTTGTTTCAACTTAAACTGACTGCATTATCAACCACCCGAAACAACCCTATAGTTTGTGGCAAGGAAACAATATCATCTGCTTTGTCTGCCATTTTAAAAACCACTCACCAACACCTCAGAAGAACATTCGCCTATGGTTGCTAACATTTGCTAAACTGTTTGGCGAACGTGCGGAAATATTGGGCAACATTTGCGCACGTGGAACACACCCTGATATCTCAAGAAATACTTGACACCATCGACCATAAAAAAACCCAATCTTGAGATCTGCATATTGGTGTGTGTAATACAAACATTGTCTGTAGTTGTTTCTGCGTTGATGATGATTTGGCATCTATCATGAGAGTATATAGGAGACCGTGGAGAGAGACTTGGGTAGTCTCGTTCTATCAGACTCGGGATGGATGTAGTCTAGAGTTAGTGATGATGATGATGATGATGATGTATAGTCATAGTCATACACATTCCCTACACTATACATCAGCCGAACCCCCCCTCCCCAATACTGACATATCATAAACAAACACAAACTAGAAGCAGTGTGTCGCCTGGACTAATCCCGATTGAAACAGGCTTGCATTTCTCTGCAGACAGGGTGCACTTTACCATGACCTACGCTAGTATTTACACGTAGTTACCAAACTATACAGTTAGAATATTATCGGTATTCTATATACACACCGGTCCCCTGTTGGGAGTTTTCATTGATTTCCAGTGTAATAATTCACCAGATTTGGTCAACCAGGGATGACATAAGTAGACTTAACAAACAACTTTGTCAAATTGAACACACACACACACATACAAGAAATCTAAGTCATGTTTCACCACTAACCTTACCACTAGACCACTATCACCACAGTATATCAAGAAAACAGAGAGAGGGAGAGAGAGTGGGGGAAAAGAAAAGCTTTGGGTTGTGACACATTGATTGATCACGACTAGTCATTTAGATGCCATAACGGTGTTTGCGTCGCACTAATTGCACACACTATTGATTGCGGACGGCTCCACGCTTACCGTTTGCCTTTCTCTTCAGCGCTCATGTTAGGATGATTGCCTTGCGAGTTTATGATGTCAGAAAATTTTCAGACTTTTGGACAGGATGCGGCGACGACAAGAGTGGGTAAAGTTGAAACGCGATAATTGGAATCACAACTCATTGCTCTTTCGGTGGGGTTCAACATTTGGCATTTTGTTGAAAATGTCACTTAGTGCATATTGTAGTTCAGAGGAAAAAGAATACCCATTGAAACCAATCTGCCATTGCGAGCCCAAAGTTTTATGGGTGCTAAAAATATCAAAAGGATAAAAAATAACTAGGGAAAGTGTCAAAACAAGTGGTTTAGTTCTGTCAACATTGAAATAATTGACTCAAACAATGGTGTGTAATAGAGTATATCGGGTGTTTAGTGAGTTTGAGCACTCGGTGTCTAGGCCTTTTTTCTCAGAACTGCATACACCGCATACAAGTGTTTTCATAAAAGTTTTCCGGAAGAAAGACTATTGTCCTCTTTTGTTATAGGTCCGCGGTTGAACTCACACCCACTCTCCCTTACGTATCCGGTATGATTCTGGGGTCCTGCTATTATTTTTCTAGTATTCCCTTTTCTAAAGAAATTCTCTGTAGGGTATCACTAAAACACAGAAAACCTTGTGGGTAGCATTGTTCCATTATTAAAAGTACCCCGTAAGTTTAGTTGTGTAAGGGCACACCTCCCGATTCTAATAGACCACTGACGCATCATAGTTTGACCAAAACGCATCCTCATTTTTCAATATCATCTTCATATGATGACCTCTTTCTCCCATGCACCTCACTGATACACATCTCACTCTCACCCCAGCTCTTACAACACTCCAATAATTTTAACCCAACCCCTAATTGCTCCGGGCTTCCACCACAAACTACGACAAACAAAACAAAAAGATCATTTGGATGCACGGTAATCAGGACTATCAGTCACACAAATCAGAGAGGCTTACCTGCAGTCGGTATTACGCCTTTCCTTTTGCGTAATGCGCGCACCAGGATCTCCCGTAACGTGGTGCTAAGGTTGTCAACGGCCACTTTGGATTCACCGTCGGAGGATTTTCTGTTGAGGAGGGGGAAAACAAGGCAGAGGTGGGGATTAGTAGGAGATGGCGACAGACAGCTGGACAAAAAATACCAAATCGGAATATTATACTTCTGGGTTTTTTCCCTGTAAGAGCATAGAATCTTCAGTGTTGAACTTGAGGAGATACCTACACAGTGGTGAACAAGTTTTTTCTTCTTTTTCTTTTTTAAAATAAATATTCTATAGGTGTGCACAACAATTTGAGCAAGTATGGCAACAATACCAAATCAGATTATTAGAGTTTCTGTTTTTTTGCCATTCTGAGTTTTAGCTATGATTCAGGAGAGCATATAATCTCCAATATTGATATTGAGCAGATACCTACACAGTGGTGAACAAGTTTTCTTAGTTATACATCTATAGGTACGCATGATAATTAGAGAAAGGCTCAACAGTATTTTGTTATACCACATTGCGGAAAGACACATCACTAAGCTGAGGGGTGGTAACACTTGGTCCTAAGTTGAGGGTTGGTTCTTAGTCTTAAGTTGATGCCTGGTAAGACTTAGTCCTAAGTTGAGGTTTGGTAAGATTAAGTCTTAAGTTGAGGGATCGTAAGACTTAGTCTTAAGTTGATGCCTGGTAAGACTTGGTCCTAAGTTGAGGGTTGGTAAGATTTAGTCCTAAGAAGAGGGATGGTAAGACGTAGTCCTAAGCTAGAAAGATTGTCAGACTAAGTCTTAAGTTGATTGATTATAAGACTTGGTCTCAGTCTGAAGGATGATAATACTTAGTTCTTGTAAGTAAAGGATGCTGAGACTTAGTCCTGGTCTATAACAGAAGTTCTGATTATAATCCATGGTTAGACTTGGTCCTAAGCTAAGGGATGGTAAGACTTAGTCCTCCGCTTAGGGGATGAAAAGGTCCTAAGCTCAGAGATTGCAAGAGTTGATCATAAACTCGAGGGTGGTAAGACTCGGTGATAAACCAAGGGACAGTAAAAACCCCTTCATAAACTGAAGGTTAGTAACAGCCCAAGAAGTTATTACATCTGACAACTCATCATATTTGAGGAAATGTGAAATGTGTGTGTATTCCTAAACAGATTATTAGTTGATGATCAATTTCCATGTTAAAAAATCATGGCATCAAACTGCATTTCCATTTTCCCAAGTTGAGGCCACACCAAAACGTCTCTCTGCTATTTTCAGCCATTGGGCAAAAAATAGATATTGCGTTTCCTTTAATTTGTGTCATGCCTGAAGCATATTTAGTTTTAAAGCCATTATACACTTTCTGTAAACAGTATTGTCCAAGTCCCACACTTCGTGTATCACAACTTATATATAAAATAACAAACCTGTGAAAATTTGGGCTCAATCGGTCATCGGAGTTGGGAGAAAATAACGGGAAAACCCACTC
Source organism: Asterias amurensis (assembly GCF_032118995.1). Lineage (NCBI taxonomy): Eukaryota > Metazoa > Echinodermata > Asteroidea > Forcipulatida > Asteriidae > Asterias > Asterias amurensis. Next base: position 3,869,898 of record NC_092662.1, on the reverse strand, counting down.
CTGTTTTCGTGCATTTCGTTGTGTCATGACATGTTTTTATAATAAATCCGTAATTCAATACGAGAATTGATATTGTTTTAATGATTTCTCAAAAAGTAAAGCATTTCATGGATCAATATTTCAAGAGAAGTCTTTCACCATTACCTTCTGTAAATGTAAACCCTGTAAATTATTTGTAAATCTGTGAACTTTTTTTTTCTTTTTTTTCTGTACTAAAAGTGTATAATGGCTTTAACAAACATTGCAATACCGTGACTTTGTGTCACTATATAAAAAGTCTTTCAATTCCCTTCTGTTTGACTGGTACATGTATATGCAAAAAAAATAACTTATCCAAAATCGAACACTTTTTAAGGTCACCTAAGACAAATTTCCGACAAAAGAATCTTTTACTTTGGATTCAATTACATGAATCAAAGAATATGGTATTGAATTTTTAATAGTTATCCTACAGTGGAAGGTGCTCATTAACTAAGTAGGCCTAGGGTATAAATGTAGTTTAGGAGCCAAGGTGATACACTGCAATGGCACCAACAAGGAGTTCATAATGTGTACTGTTCAAACAGAAGTTATTACAAAAAATATTCATGACACAACATCTCTGGGTCAAGTGAGGGCACGAGACAAAGAGGTCAAATCCCAGTATGTTACTTTGATTAACCCCATTGTTCCAGTCTCCATTACACCTGTGCATCTCATTAACTCCAAATAAACACAAGTTCCATGAAAAATTCAGTAGAATCTACCTAGACTGCTGACGGCAATGAGGACAATGCCTCCAGCTCTACCACTACAAACATGACCTGTGCATGTTTGTACCAAACCAAAACCAACCCCCAATCAGACCAAAAAGAAAACACAAAAATAAGGTCGTAAGACGATTGTTTAACTTCTCCTCAACTCCAAATACACACAAGTTCCCTTCAAAAAAAGTCCGCAGATTCTATCCCGACTGCGGAACACCAACCACTACAAACCTGACCTATGTATGTTTGTACCAAACCAGAACCCCCAATCAGACCAAAAAGAAAACACAAAAATAAGGTTGTAAGACAATGACTTTTTCCTGGCAAGAGATCCTTGTCCGTTAATTAAAACAGAGAGAGGTCAATCTATGGTGGGCTGTACTATGAGAATTCAGGTCAGGATATGTATATGATTCAGTGTGTTTTGTTTCCCCCCTCCGGTGAATCACCCATCAGTGGGCGGAGCTTGGAAGGAGGGAGCGCTCTGTGTCAATAACCTTTATGGTTGTCCCACCCATGGTTAAAACATTCTGTGCGCCGCAAACATTTGCCGATGAATGTATTGTAAGAATTACATGCTCATGGATTGAGCTCATGGATGGAGAGTTATAAATGTTGTTTTTAAATTAATATAATGGATGTATGTGGAGGCACAGGAAGAGCCCAGACCAATCTGAAAAAAGATTACTTCAAAGTGTAATGCAAGCCTTCAACATTCCTTGTAAACTTTTAATCCTACTTGTCCTGTTTAAGGGGCAAGTAAAAACTGTTTCCATTTTGGGCCCAACTTCTTGAGCGTGAGATTCAATATCAAATACATGTGTAAGGGACAAGTACTAGGTATAAGTTCAAAATCAAGAATGGGTCAAGAACCAGGTATAAGTTTCAAATGATGATGTAGGTGCGAGTTGAGTATGAAAGTTCACCCAGTCATGTACTCTTAAAGAGTGCATAGACACACGATTCGAAATAGACAATAACAAATGTATTTTTACATGATGACTAAACAATGCCCTTCCTACATCATTGGTGAGGTATGAAAAGACGTTGGGATCGGAAAGAGGAACAAGTTTTATTGTTCCATCCCTTGCGGCAAGACGTGATGGGTAGTCTTTCCATCCGGCAATGCCTTCCTGCCAACATCTCCCACCGCCTCAGCTATCCATGCCAAGGACCTATCGCTTCCAACTCGTCAAACAACTACAAATTGTTTTTGTACATGGTCCTTTAAGAAACCACGGCTGTGGCTTCTGCTTGGGCTCTGTCTGTCTCTCTGTTTGAACCCCCGTACCGAAGGCACACATTTTCAAACCAAATGACATAGCCTAAAGAAATCTCCAGCCCAGAGCCTAAGTCAGAGCCTATGCTGAAGCATAAGCCAGACCTCTGGGCTAGTTAGTGAGATTCTGGGCTTTATAAAGAACCTGAATTCTGAAGTTGTGTTTAACTCGAACCTTCTGCCTCCTTCAGACTACTGAACCAATTTGGTAACAAACTTTTATCTCAAAATGTCTCTAATGCGCGAGGGACAGAACCTGTAAGATTGAAAAGTTCATATTTTTTTTGAAAGAACACAAGGAAAGCGAGGGATGCCATATTTCTAAAAGTGTTAAATATGTGTTTTACATTACTTTTATGGTATATTGAGCTTGGGGTGTATTTTTATAGCAGTATTTGATTTGATTATTGGGTGCAAGGACCTCTGAGACCTACGTTAACATGAACCCTATGTTTTGAGTGTTCCTTCACAGTAAACTAAAATCGGCTACAGTTTTTTTTCTGGCAAAAAAAAAGTCCCGCTGGAAGGGGGATGGCCTAGATTACCTCCCATTCATCACCCGACCTTTAAATAATAAGAGCGCAATGCACTGATACAACCTTTCAACTTCCATGACACGTCCGCTCCGGCTTGTGATCGTAGGATGAAGTAGTTAGGAGCCAGCGCCCAAGGGTAGGGAAGGAGAGGGCATATATACCCCCAGGCTACCGTTGAGGGACCCCCCGAGTGAGAACAGGTTAGGTGGCATACTGGAAGCAGGGAGGTGGTGTGGGCCAGGAAACACAGCCACATCTCAAACTGAATATAGCCGGAGCGTGGCCGCAGGGAAAGGATACTAGTTTCTATCGGGGAAGGGATCTGGAGGGGGAGATTAAGAAGCTGTTGAAAGAGAGTCCGGTTGGTTGAAGGAAAAAAAAGTGCAACAAGCTTCAAGTTCATCAGCAGAAGGGGGTGGATTTCTCTCTCTACTTTTGCCACGGGGCAAGGGGTTGTAAACTTAGTGACAAAAGTGGCGGCATGAAATTGAGGCTTGAGTATAGAGTAGATACACAAGGGATACTTAGCTATTAACATTATATTCAGCTGCTTTTGTTTTCATTCATACAGCCCTAATATGCAGGTATTGGTTCTTTTTTTCCAAAGTTTGTGGATAACTATAGCAAAGGACTTTTCTCTGTGTTTGATGTAGACATACATGGACAAACAGGTCCATAGAAAGAGTGACTTCTAAAGTTCCAATTATCCTTAAAAAAACCCAACTCAAATCTAACAAATATAGCAAGGAGGAGCAACAGCTGAATGTTACACTACAAGTACATTCCCTTTAACTTGCTGTTTGACTTCCCAATAGTGAACCCTTAACAATCCAGACAAATCAGCCCTTTGCACATGTATGGTGGTGTGTCCAAAAAGATAAAGACAATTCAGTAATGAGACTCGGAACTGGCCTGGATAAAGAATGAGAAAAAAGGGTTTTTCAGATTTATAGCACATCTTCAGACGTGCGAAAGTGGAGGAGTATACGTTCATACACGTCTCTGATTAGGAAACCCCCCCGACCCTGTTCTTGTCTTGAACCCCACAACAGGTGATGTCCCCCCTCAGTGCCAATCACAACTAGGGTGTAAATAGAGTGGGACACTCTAATACCATGCCAAGACTTGAGGTAATTAAACGGCGCTTCAAGCTCATCACAAGAACAAAATAAATATCGGCATCGGAGGGGGGGAGGGCTAGCCTCGGACAGGATTTGTGTGCGACCGCTAAACCCCCGCGCTCGAAGCTCTCTCTTTTTTTCTTTCTTCCCTCCCTCCTTCTAAGTAGGTGGTCATAAGATATCTAGCGAAGAAGGCTTTTCCTTTTTTTTGTTTTTTAAAGGAAGGGATATCTGACCAAACGAAACAGACTTATTCATGGCACGACAAAGTTGTCACAAGAAATTAATCAGTAGGTGTTCGGCTGATGCAGCCGGGAGCATTCCTTTGCGCCACTTTGCTCTGGAAATCTGAAGATGAATTTATGTTACTTGACATTTTAATGGACACGCATGTATTAAGGGCAGTTCTTTTTATCCCATAGTTTACGTAGGTGGGAAATAAAGGTATTAAGAAATTATACCGCTCCATTGTTTGTCCTCAAAATGGATATTCACGTTAGTAGTTCTTGGGAATAATTGTTCAGCATGGCGCTCGACTTGATGATGATAAAAAAAATAAAGTAAATGCATTGTGTATTTAAAGGCACTTTGTAACCAGGGTTTAATTTCTTTTGACAAAGAAAAGGTAGCAAAGAACAACAAAACTACGTTTAGTTTATAACCAAAATAATGTTACCAGCTTACACACCATGTCATGTGTACTTGAGGAAGTATGTTTAAATGCTGGCATTTCAACCTTTTCGTAGCACCAGGGGCCAATTTTATAGAGCTGCTTACGCAAAAAAATTGCTTAAGCACGAAAATGGCTTGCTTATTTTACACATGTTACTGGACAAAATGTCATGCCATATATATTGCTTGTGACTGGTATTTAGCTGTTGTTTACTTAGCAAAACAATTGGGTTGAGTCTTGGCCGGTACTCTGATTTTACTAAGCAAGGATGTTTCTGCTTAAGCAATTTTTTTGGCTGTGCTTAAGCAATTTTTTTTGCTTAAACAGCCCTATGAAATTGGGCCCATGAGTTCTAGTTTACAGATTACGCATTATTTATTAGATTATAAAGACAGAAAAACTTTGAAATTCAGACAAAAAGTCTGAAGCTTCTCATTCCTGTTTGATGACAGAGCAATCTCAGTATAAGAGAACAACAGTTCCCACAAACTGTCATGGAATAAATAATAAATCAACCCCTCGTCACGTAAAAAGTTTCAGCATTAAATGTAACACCTGAAACAATTACATGTAAAACAGACACATTTCAAAAATTCAATACATCTTCAGGGTAATCTCGTCTGGAAAAAAATCCTGCAAATCTTTTGAAATCTAATCCCATGCACAGTGCAAACACAAAATAATCTTATAGTTGGCAAACAGTTACTTTGAAATTGAAGTTTTGTTTTCAGTGTTTTTTGTTGTTTTATGTAGATGACTGAGAGACAAAAGTTTAATTAAATCAGTTGACTCCATAAAAACCTCAGACAGTTTTGCCACCCCTACTATGGAAAGTATGTCACGTGAAGGTGTTTAAATGTGTGATATAAACTAGGCTATAGAAGTACTAATTTTGCTTCATCCCATGTACACCGAGTGTGTTAGCACTTAGTACTTTACCAAGCTCAGTGGAGAAAAAAATAATAGTAAAAAAATCCTGATGCAAATTTACACCTATTAAAACAACTAGAAGTCTTTAAACATAGGCTAGGCGCAAAAGCTTTAATCATGGCACTAGTTTACAGGTAATACAATAAATATACCGCTTTGTACACCTATAAGTGCGAAATGGAGCATGAGACCATGACAAGAACTGAAAACTTAAAACATACTTTGAGCAGATTTTCTAAAAATTGTTACGCTTCAAAAAAGGATATTTATGAATGGGAATAAAAGTGGTGACTCGGTATTGAGCGTTCGTTTAAAACCTTGCACTTCACCTTTGGCTCGGACCTTCAGTTCCAAGGACCACGACCCTGCCTGGTTGAATGACAGCTTAGCTAGCTATCTCTTTATCTTTCTTATCTAATCCTTAAATTTGTTCGCTCTGTGAAAATGCTCTTTGGGGATGTGTCCTATATTTCCATCTGTCCATCAGAAAAATGTCCTTTAAAACCAGGAATGTGGGCTATATAAACCTTCTAAATAATTTATGTTTGGGGGGGGGGGGGGGGTAAACAAATTGACTAAAGCAGGAATTGAACCTGAGACCTCTGGATTAGCGTCCCGGCACTCTACCAACTGCCAATCTAATGCTCAATGGTGACGATCTTCCTATTTTGTCAATATCTTTGTTTGGGGTGCTAGTCAGAAGCCATCCAACCTTTACCGGTAACTGCCGTATAGCAGAATTAACAAATGAAAAGAAATGAAATACTAGCAATTAATATAGTCTGGTACTCACATATTGATGACACATCCCTCTGGCTTGGATTCCTCACTGTTGTCATCCTCAGGCATGTCTACGGGTACCAGAGCCAGCGTGTTGAAGCCAAACTTAGAGAAGGCTTCCCGGTTATCCAGAGCTGGAAAGTCTGTATCTACTTCACCGTCTTCCTCTGCGATCATCAGGCAATACGATTCCACGTTCTCTCTGCAGTACAATATTTATAATAATAATAACACTTTTAATTTACACATTTAGTAATTACTAAAAATAATTATCGGCATCAAAACTTACTTGGTAACAAGTAACGGAGAGCTGTTGATAGTATCACCAAATTGAGAAATGACTCCCTCTGAACCTGAAGTAATGTAGTTGTTGAGAAATTTGTCGAGCAGTATCAGCTTGATGAAATTGAGCCTAGGACTTCTCAACACTTTGTATAGAGGCCGTACTTACCTTAGCTTTGGCTGGTACCCATCGTTGGTGTAGTGCCAGCATATCAGACCAATGAGGTCCAGCACCTTGGCGTTACCCATAATGTAAATAGTCAGCGGAAACTCACGGGCGTCTCCTTCACACATTGCTAAGTAGATATCAATCTTCTTAATATTTGAGCCTCCAGAATGAGCCTTGAAAATGAGAAATTAGGAAAAAAGAAAAGGTTCATTTACAGCCTTTGTATGTGCCGTCATAGACCACTGATGTTCTGTTTTGGGGACAGAATTGGCATTGTGAATGTAGTAATACACGCAGGCCTGATACTACATGGAGGCAGGGAATGCTCAGGTCATTGCCTTAGTGCCCTTGAAATGCATATCCCTTTATCAAGGAGAAAATGCATTGGTGCCCTTGCCCTTTTTCGCTTTTCGGAAAAGAAAGCATTCTTCCCCTGTGGGAGTAGCTTAAAGTTTAACAGTTCCTCACCTTGCCATCAAACTTTGAATACTCTGAAAAGGGATTGTTGGCTTGATTTGGATTCTGCTCCAGCTGTGCCGACAGAATCGATCGACGCCGATCAGAGAGGTCTACCCTCTTCCGCAGGAATTTTCTTTTGGAGAACAATTCATCAAGGTCTTCCTCTGTAACCAAGGAAAGAGAAATAAAAAAACACATTAAAGATAGATATTCAAAGTGTTTACTAGCCCAGAATTGTTCTAATAAGACCAGAACAGTTTAAAGGCAGTGGACACTATTGGTAATTACTCAGAATAATTGTTATCATAAAACCTTACTTGGTGACGAGTAATGGGGAGAGGTTGTTAGTATAAAACATTGTGAGAAACAGCTCCCTCTGAAGTGAAGTAGTTTTTGAGAAAGAAGTAATTTTACACAAACTTGATTTCAAGACTTAAGATTAAGATTTAGAATTTGAGGTCTCGAAATCAAGCATCTAAAAGCACACAACTTCGTGTGACAAGTTTTTTCTTTTCTTTCATAGTTATCTCGCAACTCCGGCGACCAATCAAGCTCAAATTTTCACAGGTTTGTTATTTTATACATATGTTGAGATACACCAAGTGAGAAGACTGGTCTTTGACAATATCACCAATAATGCCCACTGCTTTTAAAGGAATACATACTTATTTACTCAAAAGAATACAGAAGTGTTTATCAAACTCAAAGTATACATCTGAACACAAGTTTTTTTTTTAAGGCGTTACAAAGTGAGTTTTTTTTTTTCTAAATTGAAAAATGCAAAACTCTGCTGGGCTTGTTCAGGCTTGGGTTTACCGGCCCGACACTACAATTACTGGCCTCGGTCCAGAGTAAACTTAAAGCCCTGTCTAGCATGATTGCTAGATGGAACTTTCCAACAATACGGTAATAGGTTCATTGTTGTCTGGAGAGTTTTTTTTAGTGTTTGTCTGGGGAGGTTTTTTGTGTGTTATACAAAACATGATTTTTTTTCTTTTATGGTATTAGTCACAGTCACATTAATTTCGCCATGGGGCCTTTTAGCTAATTATTACGAATGGAAGAAAAGGCTTACAAACAGCCTTGCGTCTGGATTAATCAACCAAAAAAAAAAAAAAATTCATTTGTTCTTTTCCATGTTCCATTCAAATAAGACAAGTCTTTTCTGGAGTAAACAGGAGTTACCAATCTAAGCTTAATAGTGTTCAAGTTTTTAATGACTTAAAAAGAGTCTCATGACTTGTCCTAAGTTAGGACTATCTTTGAGAATTTGACCCCAGACTAACTAATCAATGGTGATGTCAGAAAAGGGGCTATTCAAAAAAATTGGCATTGTCTGCAGCTTTAGGCTCCGTTTGATGTAGGAAACATGGTCCAAAATTGATGACTGACCACAAGCCAGAACCAAAGCCAGAGCTGCAGCCCAAGCCGAGGTTTGCAAGTGGCCCAGCTAGCTGACACAGGTGGTCCGTTTGCAACAGAGGTCTTCTTGATTAAATGGCAAGGATAAATATTCTTTAATGAGAACAGATATTCCTGAGAGTAAGCTGAGAAGAGAAAGCTAGATAGAGACAGACAGACAGAGAGAGAGAAATTAGCTGTATTAGAGATTACAACTGCCCTAAGGAGTTAGAGAGTTATCAAGGGAAAAGAGGAGACAATTACAGGTGGGAGGAACGGAGAAAATTAATCAGATACTTATAGGGTCTTGAGACTCTGAGGACATCTTGAAGATGCCCTGAATCAAGGTCCTTGGTAGATGAGACAGACATTGTTCAAATCAGATGTGATTCTTATTATTGTGTTGTATAAAAAGAATGAATTAATATCAATGGACTCAGGAAATGTGAGGTGATAAATGCGCAATCAAGATGATTAAATCTCAGGATTGTAACCATGATTATGAAAATAAAAAAATTACCAACAATGGAGGGAAATATGGAGGTGATAAAAGTACAATCAAGATTATTAAAATCTCGGGATTGCAACAAGATTATGAAAAGAATGAATTAACACAAATGGAGGGAAATATGGAGGTGATAAAAGTAAAATCAAGATGATTAAAGCTAAGGATTGTAACACGATTAATGACAAGTCTAGTCACACAAGCTTGGGACATTGCTGCTGTATTCAAATGATAATATTGAAAGTAATGCTTTAATTGGGAAGTGAGAAGCTTCTTGTAGACAGATGAAAAAGCTTGCTGACCAGTTGAAAACATAGAGACTAGTAAAACAAATGGGCGAATGAATATAGGCTTGTGTAGATCAGTGAAAAGGCTCAAACTTCTGATTAAGTTTTTAAAATCTCATACACCAGTGAAAAATCTTGTAGACCAGTTAAAACATACGGACTTCTAAAACAAATTGACCAGTGAATAGGCTTGCAGATCAGTGCAAAGGCTAAAAAATCTTGCAGACCAGTGAAAAATCTTGCAAACCAGTAACAAATCTTGCAGACTAGTGAAACAGGAAGTTAACTGTCCTAATCTCACTGTAAAACTAAATGAAACACCCAACACAAATTGACTGAACATAAGGGGGGAAATGCAAAGATATAGTAACGTGTGAAGAGGAGACTGATACATCTGAAAAGTCTAATAAAATTACTCCGCAAAAAAACATACCCTTCTTGATTATGAAACTCAGAAATATCATAAATGCTATTTCACAGGTGCAACACCACTTGAAGGCATAATTTCTAACCCACCCTTTCCAAAACAACATTTCTACTCGATACTACGTGAGTTTGCCCACAAAGCCTTGGCAAGGCGTGACTCGGAGTCTCATTAAAGACCTGTACACCTGCTGATCGGGCTAATTAGCAGCCGTGCCAATCAGCAGGAAATGGATAAAAACAATAGCGGTCTGGAGGTCGGCAGTCACAACTACAAAATGGTTCACCCTTGGTAATTGGCACCTACTTCTGTTACGGGTGAGGGCCTTTATACACAAAAACACTGTCAACAATAATACCTCACTTTGTCAGTCACTTCACAAACCAGCAAAACTGAATGTGGGGACAAATTTCTGTTATGTTATTCTAATATGCGCTTAAAAGTTTAAATTTGACAAAGTTATGAGATTGGCCACGATACAAATTATATTTAATTATTTATATGCACTACGTAATCACTACAAGATTTCCACAGAGCGTCCTCTTTAGTTTTCACCTGTATTGTTCTTGTAATCCTACTTGTTATACGTGTAAGTTGCAACCCTCTTAAGTTCACACAGAGTCTATTCTGTCTTAGCTAAATGTTGTACACACTCTCACTATATCTGTAAATGTTCATGTTAGTCCATTTGTGTTTTTGTTTATCTGGGTATGCCTACCACAAGCTTTGGCTTATCTGATAATGCCCCCATTTCCAATTCTCCTCAATACTGTTCTTTGTTATTATAAGTTGTTTATTTTGAGTCTCTGTTGGAATGGAAATAAATGTAATGGAAATGAAATGATCTCATAATCGCATGACAGGTTGTGGTTCTCTCAACCCACGTCTCTCAACTGTTTGGTCCTCACTCAAGCTGAAACAGTCATTGCTAATAAATTAGTTGTACTCGTCGGCATTCTTACATACTAGATGTTGGTCATGGTTGAGGACGACTGTATTCTTTAGAGTATAATCTAGTTAATTTTGACATCAGTAAACCATGTCTGGTATGGTCGATTAACTGATTAAGAATTCAGCAGGGAAATCATTGATGAACTTGATTGCGATGTAGGAACTCTACACAGCCTGATGCCTATCTGACTTGTTAACACCTCTATGTTATAAGCACACATTGCCAAAACAGTCTCAAACGGCCCAAAATAGAGAGGGTTTTTAGACCTGGGCCCAATTTCATACGAGCTGCTTAGCACAAAAATTTGCTTAGTATGAAATTTCTTCCTTGATAAAAACAGGATTACCAACCAAATTTCCATTTTGCTTGTTACGGATATTCAGAGCTGTTGTTTGCTTATTCTGAAAATCACATGGAAATTTGGTTGGTAATCCTGTTTTTATCGAGGCAAAATGTTGATGCTTAGCAAATGTTGGTGCTTAGCAGCTCTATGAAATTGGGCCCTGGAATTACACACAAACCACAGAGGCCTTGGACTAAACACCATACACTCTGTTGCCCCTGGTCTTGGCCTTGGTGCCCCAAAATTTCCTGTTGACTTCAAGATTTTCTAAGATTGTAAAATGAAAATGGCCTTGCCCTTTCAACGATGAAATTCCAGGCCTGTTTTTTCCCCCTCTAATATGGTCAATATATAATTGGGTGTTGGTGGGGTTCCAAACCCCACAGGAATTTTGTGGGATTCTACATCAAGGGAATCGGCTCAGTAGGATGAAAAGTGCTGTAACTTCATTCCTCCCCAACTTTTTGCTTAGCAAGTACACATTTTACTTGGCAGCTTTATCAATTTTTTTTCCTGGTCAGCGATGATGAGAATCTTGAGTAATGGCACATAATCCTTGGCTTATGGTCTGTCACCCTGACACCCACAGCTTGCGCTTAACGTCTCAAGTTATACCTCCTTAACTTGAATTATTAACGACACATAGAATGACTATAGCCTTCATTTAACCTTGCCCCACATTGCATGAGCCGACTTGCACGAAACATCAATGTTTTGATGGATTGAAATATGCATTGGGATACAGAATATTAATTTTGGTTGTGCCCATAATACACACCAATGTGTTTTATAGCACTGTATGCTCAGTACTTTCCAGAGCTCTGTGGAATATCAATTACCCGAGTGGGATTTGAGCCCACGACCTTTGAAAATCTAGAGCAGTGTCTTACCAACTATTGTTCTTGCTCAAACAATGTTTTGGTCATCATTTAGTTTTAACTTAATAATCCCATCAGGGTTTTTACGATAGGAGTAGGTTAAGACTAGGCCACCGTGATTACAAATTCAGTACTTGTACTTAGCTAAAATGTTGTTAGCGTAATATCTCACTAACTAATAAGCCTAGAGCAAAACAAACCAATTTTCAAGGGTTCGATACAATCCCTAAATTAAAAAATAAAAACTCAGAGAGGTCAAAGGAAATTCTTGTTTGGTTTGACATGGAATGACCCACCTTCCAAGGCATTTTCTTGTGGGCAGGATGTTTCAAGACCTGATCATATGAGAAATTCAGAACACTTGTCCCCCACTCCAAAAACTATAATAAAACAAACATGATTCAATGAAAAAACTATCATGTGGGATTGTATAAAATCGTATACTCAAATCAGACTGTGACCTAATCACAACAAATGGAAGGAATTGCACAAGCTATCCGAGTTTCCAATGTTTCTGGTTTGCGAGTGAAGTGATCAGGCATACATGTATGCATTATGTACAATCTGTACACAAATAAACTTTTTTTCAACCTGCTTTTGGCTAAATAATCAGTTCACATTGGTTATTCAAAGTCTAAAAAGTTCAACTAATCACGATGTTTATTGACTATTTCCCTTTTAACACAGTGTTATATCTCTGAATTTGTTCAGAGAGTTAAAATTCCATTTATTATTTTCAAGGTGAAAAAAAATCTAATGATGTTCCTTCTAATCCAGAAATTTTACAGTAAAAAAAAAAACTCACCTGGAAACTCCATATATGCTTCTCCCTTCCACTGAATACGTTTGCATTTCTTCTGCGCCATGCGGTCGCTGCGTAGTTTCTCCAAGCGGACGGCCGTGTTGGATCGCTGACGGAATCCATACTCCGAACTCGCCTCGATCTCATATGATTCACCAAAAATGTCCAGATCTTCTGTTATGGGCCAAGAGTATAGAAACAAAGACAGAGATTTCATTTAAAAGTGATAATAGAGCCAGCCAGTATTCACTATATATGATACTCATGGCATAGTGATAATGGGCTTCTTAGGTTATTCCTTAAAGGCACTGGACACTGTTGGTAATTACTAAGTAACTGGCTTGGTAACGAGCAACGAAGAGCTGTCTCAACAAATAGTTGAAGACTTCTGACCTGAAGCCTTTTATTAGGCATCTGAAAGCACACAAAGTTGTGCAACAAGAGCTTTTTTTTCTTTTAATATTCTCTTGCAACTTTGATGGCCAATTGAGCGTCAAAGTGTCATAACTGGGATTAGAACCCACACTCTGCTGCTGACAACACCAGAGCTTGGGTCCAGTGAACTAGCCCGCTCGGCCACGACATGCCACAAATGGTGTTAAGGCGCCTTGAAGAGGCCTACTTTGGGTGGCTGAAAAAGTGCATAATAAAAAAAAAAATGTTGTTAGTACAGTCGTATACAGTAACATTAAAATTTGACAAGTCTTTTTCTTCCGACAGGACAGTATGACACTCTTATTGAACATCCATGTTCTCTTCAACGTTAGGAAACACGTTGACATCAGTCTGGTTTCACGGACTATAAATAAATGTTATCAAGTATTCATAGACATTGGTGCCAGCTCCCAAAATATTGTCTTTTGAGTCGATAACTCACACTTGATGTCCCATTTTCTGGTCACGGACCTTTCATGTTCAGACGAATTCAACATTGGCTTTAATGGTGTCTAGATAGTGGCATTTAATGATGCAGTACAAATACATAGAAAATGTTGTAATCTGTGAGTATGATATATGGCGCATTAAGCGAGAGACTTTCTGTCAAATGTGGGATTGAATGCTGTATGTTCCTGTTATGCGTGCAATGTTAAAGAGCAGGCGCATTGAAAATATAACTGTTTCATAGACAAAGTATTAAGAAAAGAACAGTTGATTAGATTTTAAAACGAAAGCTCAATGATTATAAAGTTTAGACCACTAGCAATCCTTCAGAGAAAAATCATTTGCTACACGTATTCACCATTTTATTTGGATTGCTAACTGTTTCTTTAACATTGTGCTACACAAGTGGTTACCTTTATTGTATACATCTACATTTATATGATTGACACAATTGTATGATTTCAAGAACCAAAGGTATACTTTGCCTATAAAAACTTGTTTAGTAGTTTTATTTTTTATTTTCACTGTAAATATCTTGTAAAATTCCCTTTAAAAATAAGAAACCTATAGCTGAACCACATATGAAGCTGGCTGAACATAAACATCCAGTAATAGTTAATCTGCAAAAGCTTCATCCTAAAAGTCCCAACATAATTTTTTTTTTAGAGGACACATAAAAACCATAAAGGCAGTAATACTGTTAGTTTGCTTTTTTTTCCCTTTTTTTTGTTTAGTGTGTGTATACATTGCAAAACCGAACCAATAGCACAAAGAAAATAAATCCTCTGGAGAAACCAATTTTCTCTCCGGCCCCGTGGATTTTCCTCGTGGGAGGAATAAAAATACACAAACTGATCGGATGGGAGAAAGCTAACACTGTCAGGGACACGTGCACTTCACGCGGACGGGCACGAGCAATTTGCCAAACGAAGACGTTATTATTAAGACAAAGAAAATTGTCTCTGCTGGAAACACACGCTCCCTTGCAAGCAGTTCATTTCCCATTGTGTAAACAGACTTTCACCTCCGTAGCTTACCAATCAGGCTGATTTCCTCCGCAAATTAACACCGCCATCCAAACAAACCAGGGACATTGACGGTTTTTTTTATCGTCTTCTTCTCTCCTTCACTTGTCCCTTTTTTTTTTATACATCTAAACCTTAGGATGAGTTCCCTCCCAAGATTGCATGGCCATGGCCCGGGCAGGTTCCAGAGTACACAAAGCCAGCGATCTGCCCAGCCAAATCATTTTGTCGCGCAAACATTTGGCCAGGCCTATCGATTACCTCTATCTCTGGTGAGACATCGCCATGTCTCCGTTTGTGTAATGAGGAGTCATCTACAAACAAATTTTCTATGACCCGGCTCAGGTGTAATTCGTCTCACTTGATGTGTCACCCATGTCGCACTGCTAATGCATATTGCACCAAATTGCACCCCCGATCAGAACCGCTAGAACGCCAAAGAGACATCATAAGTTTCAAGAAGGGGGAAATTAAACAGTTGCCTCTCTGGGATGGGTTGGGGAAATCTTGCAAGAGGGGGTAGGGGGTCAAGCATTCTCATCTTCTATGGTATTTTTTATCTTACAATTTCACACAAACATTCATTGACAAATCTCCCCCCAAAAAGGCTTCCAAAAACAAATCAATTGGGAAGCCTCCAGGAATAATCCAGAAAATTTATAAGCTCAAATTTGGAGAAAAGAAACAAACATTTTTCACAACAAATGCAAAAAAGGCCAGAGAAATGTCCAGACTTCTAGACAGAAATCATGCCCTTCATGCAACTTTATGGACTTTATGTCCTTAGTTTCAAGAGCTTTTGGTTTATTTGGTATAAACCCTTTCACCTTAAGGTTTGATCTCTTTCCCGCTTTCCTCGCACATGTACTTCCCCCGCCATCACATATTCTAACACACTTTTTGACTCTAGTGATGGAGAGGGATGTTTATATTAATTATTTATGCCAGGAATTTGATTTGCACTCTCTGAAAAAAAAGTTCCCCTAGCCTCACCCAGCTAAGTGGTAACAATTTTGAAAACATGCAGCGCGGAATGACCTGAAAATAAGTTAGGACCGTCGGATGGTGGGCCAAATTATGTAAGACAAGACCCAAAATCAGATTTCAATACTATGACTGATGAGAGGGCCGCTTAAGGGCAAGCTGCAGGAAATGAAAGAGACTGAGAGTGATGGAATAAAACGCCAGATAAAGCCCCTTAAGATACTATAAAAGAGGCTGAAATAGCGATTTGATTAATAAACCCTGCTAGATGAACCAACCGGCACACTCTACATCCTGTGAAAATCATATTAAATACCATAATTTGACTGAATTCGCTGCGTGCCCTACAGATTTTTTTGGGGGAGGTAAAATTTTCCACTTCCTCCGGTAAACACGGACAGTCCAAGGTACAGCGGTGTTTCACTATGTAATCCATTAGCATAGTTTGGATGCGTGTTTGTATTAAGGAAAGAAGGGACCCAGTTTTTGTTGTGTGTAGGCTTTTCTTGGAGAGAAGAAACTTGGGTGTCGTCGCTTACAGCTTATCCATCATGGGGCAGAAGCCGCACGAGCGAAAGTTGTTCATTAATTAATGGCACCAGTTGCCGGCTGTTTTGCCCTGATGATGTTTGCCGATTGATCTCTGCATTCTCATAGAGCCGAGGGGGGAAAGTACTTCTCATAAGGTCCAGTCAATAATCTTGGAGACAAGAAATTGGATAACTCATTCAAGGGACAAGTGGTGAAAGATTCTAGTGAGTAGTGACCGTCGAGAATCAAGTGAGATTTAATGCCGCTCAAGCGCGGTAACCCCAGTTTTTTATTCTGGATCTGGATATGTATTCTCAACGCTCTTGTTAGAGCCAAATGAGAAGAGAAGAAATTTCAGTTTGGAAGGAAAAACCAACGCATTCAAATAAGGACTGAAAACCCAATCCCCATAGGAGGGATTCGATCTGGGGTCCCAGAGATGGAAAGCGAGGCAAGACACCATTACACCAATCTGACCGCATTCAAATCTGGAGAAGAGCTGTGATTGGTTACCTCAATACCTGAACTTATCTATCTATTGGCCGATGGCTTCACACAATCCATTAAAGCTCACTAAAGGGATCTTCATTCAATGGTTGATCTCTGGTGTTAAACCCACTTCAAACTTCCTGCTAATGCGAATGGGATACACAAATTCGCAACAAATAATTCGCAGCAGTTGAGTTCGGTTCAATTTCTGCGAAACATTTGCTGCGAGGGCAGCCCTGTGGTATCAAAACTTGCTTGGCATTCGCAATAACAAGAAGTATGAACCAGGGCCCAATTTCATAGAGCTGCTTAAGCACAAATTTTTGCTTAAGCAAAAAAAACCTTGCTTAGTAAAATCAGATTACCGGCCAAGACTCCACTCAATTGTTATGCTAAGTAAACAACAGCTAAATACCAGTTACAAGCAATGTAAATGGCATGAAATATTTGCCAGCAACATGTGTAAAATAGGCGAGCTATTTTCGTGCTTAAGCAACTTTTTTGCTTAAGCAGCTCTGTGAAATTGGCCCCAGGCTTTAGACACTAACAACGTCCTATTACTGGGTTAGTACAATGCATTGAGTTATATATAAGAACTAGAGGGCGCACTGGTGATGCTTCTTGCACAAATGCAATGGGACCGCAAGGAGACACGCGCGCCATTTTGTACATGCGTTCAATATGAAGTACACGTGGGAGTTTGTGTTTATTGAACGCTGACGCGATGCTGTTAACTTTCAAAATGGCCGCACAAACACAGGCTAAGCAATGCCTACTTGTTCAACTTATAAAATGGCGCGCTTGCCACGCGCACGCGTATATAGGCCAGTGCGCCCTCTAGTTCTTATATATAACTCTATGCTACATGTACAATGACACTTAAAAGGTGGTCGCAGCCCTTTTGGGTCATATGAATCCCTCTTTATATAAACGAGAATGATTCTTTAAAATGTGCGGGAAAAACATATTTGCTCTTCTTTATCTTGACTCGTGTAGAACATTTACAGAAACTCTTCAGAAATGTCAGACTTTGTCCTTTGTTTTGAACATCACTCGATCAGTAAAAATTTATTGTGACCCAGATATATTGTCCTTCTTTATACCCAGTGGATTGCCACCCCTCGGAATTAATTACTCTCCATGCAGGTGGCGCTACTATGGGGATTCTATCACAAGTTACACACACCACCAGCCATTCTCATCCATCCCATGCCACACAGAAAAATGGTTTCACTCAAATTGTATATGGAGTCCACTCCCTTCCCACTCAAACGATTGTCCGTATCGAAAGTCACACGAATCAGAGCCCTGGAACAGCGCTTGATCCAACACGGTTCGAGCCGGCCTGGTGAAATTCACACCACGGCAGGCAAACAGCTGTAACGGGAGACACCCGACATGTGCGCTGCGGCCGTTGTTTGGCCCAGGAGAGAGGCCTATCATAAGCCTTGTTCCTTGCTCTTCTTTCTGTGAGGCTAATTTGTAAGGTGATCCCATGGCTGATCTTGCCTGTGTTCACCCTATCTCATCAGACGTGCTGCAACTTCTTGTCATGCTCATCAGCGATGATGAGAATTTTTTCCCTTTTTTCGCTTTTGCAACAAATTAAAAAAAAGGGGGGTTGGAAGGGCTGACACATTTGGGGGGAGCGCAAAGAGCACTGACAAAACTGCAAAATGAAAATGAGGTGTGAGGCAACGAGAAAATAAAATAATTTGGGGTTTGTCGCCGGCCCACATAATTTAATAATGATAATTAGTCTCTTCCATGACTCTGCATCTTGCGCATTTTTATCAAACTTCAAGAAAGTTTCAAAAACAGTGTCAAAGTAATATTTACAAAAACTAGTTAATTGCCCGACATTCCTACCCTAGCAGAGTCTTTCTCAAAGGCTAAAATTTTAATATTTGGTGCTTTCTTTTCATATAAGTAAATCATATGCCATTACATATTACACTCTGAATCATTTATTGAAATTCTATCTACATTTGTAAATAATTGCGCATTTAACACCACTTTAATCAATGAAGTCAAATCAAGAAATCCTTTTTTGTAAATTTGGGTGTAACTGTTAAAGAAACAAAATAAACGTTCTTTAGTCTGATGCCCTTGTTCTACTTGAGTTTAGGCCCCATTTGCCTACCGAGAGCCAATAGAGAATCGTCAGTGGGGGTAAGGTGTCATACACAACCCAAACGCCCCTGGTCGCTACCTCCAGTGGCCACCTCAAATCCCAAGCCATTTTACCCTAAAGTTCTCATAAACTTCTTGCACCAAATTATAACTTAAGGGAGTATGTTGCTCTCCACAAGTTCAACTTTCCTCAAATGAGTGCATCACCTGTATGTTACAATATAAGTCTTACATTGAAATTCCTATAATAACTTTAAGGAATGAACTAATGTGGCTTCAGTTTTAAGTTCTAAGTCTCTCAAGCTGTTGTTTGATTTTTTTTTTCAGTTCACCCAGAAACCACATTCAACAAATTGGCCGTACTTTTTGTACACAAATCCATCATATTTGATGAAGTACAAGCCTGTATACATTCGTCAGACAAAACATGTGTAAAGAAAAGCGTAATAAGATGGAAAAAGGGTGTAATCATACTCAAGAGAATTGGGAAGATTGTAACCGTTGCATGACCAAATATTTTTCTGATTTCACAGTCCCCCGACCTTGAATCTCCAGGACCTACACACTGTTACAATTTACGCTAAGGAAATGAAGAAATGAGGTTGGCATGGGCTATACCAAATCGTGTTAGTGCACGGCACCCAGAGATGAGTCAAACTGGGACTTGGCTATCCGTGATTTTTTGTTATACAGACCAGATGATCGCGCAGAGCCGTGCGACAACGCTCTGTTCTCGCTACCTGAGTTCGTATGTGGATCATGCTTGACCTATATTACAGTCCAGAGACAAGTTTCATTGAGCTGCTTAAGCATGAAAAGCAGCTAAGTACAAACAAAACTATTCTCACCAGAATTAGGTTACCAGCCAGACTACTACGTCACATGTACCCTCTTTGATTGGTACCCTGCTTAGTTTTGCCAAGCACAATTTTCTGCTTAAGCAGCCCTATGAAATTCGGCCGAGGGGAGTTTGGGGGATTGGTGAGGAAACTCTGCAACGAATCTTTACAGATCAAAAATGCGGCGAAGGGGAAAAGGGGAGGCTTTAGAGAAATCTTATCAAGGTGATAAACTTTAATGTAACATCAGGCGAGTGCGAAGAGAAGTGCAAAATGCAGAGTCCTTTACAAAGTGAAGTGATTTCAGGACCAAGGAGCATTGGTTTGGATACTGGTGGATTACATAGGAACTTCATTCTTCGCAAGGCTTTGTAGTCAAACCAGAAACAGAAATACAGAGTAGTTGCATTTGATTGAATCAGATTCGTACTTCCTGAATTGGTTTAAGGGGGCAGTGTATAACAAAAGTGTAGAAGCCAGTAAGGGGTATACCGGTGTACCATGTGGAGCTACTTTTTGAAGTATGAGACCTATTCCTATAAAGCACCATGTAATGGTCTACAAGGTGCTCTTGTGCAGTATGCTACCAAAAACAATCCAACCAGGAACACATAGGCGAACCCCTTCTCTTTTCGATAAGTGCACTGCCGTCGATTTCACAAAACTCTTCCTAACTTAAGACTAATCTTAGGACTTAGAACGAGTCCCAACCCTGCACTGTAGTATGCAGACCTTAAGATTAATCCTAAGTTAAGACGAGTTACTCGTCCTAACTCGAGATAAGACGAGTCCTAACTCTTTGTGAAATCGGCCCCTGGGTTCTTTTACATGCGTTACACAGTGGGACCCCTGGCTTTAAGTCCCACCCGAAGGATGAAGCAACGGTTTAAAGTGGCTTCCTTAAGGACACAAGTGTCTTGACTGGGACTCAAACCCACACTTTGCTAAACAGAAACACCAGAGTTTGAGTTCGGTGCTCTTAACCACTCGGCCATGACGCTATCACAAGGGGAGGGGGTACATTGCGTGTGGTCTCGTGTACTTCCAGGACCTGCCCACTCATTACACAGTAATTAACCTTTAATAGGTAATGATGATACAGCAAAAAACTATGAACACCTGTAAGTGTAAGACACTAGAGACACAGGTGCAAAAAAAAGAGTCTTCATCAACATCCAACAATATTATATTAACTCCAGAACAAAACCACAATCTTACTGTAAATTGAAGGTAGTTAAGAATTCTGAAGTGGAACGTTGCGACGGGAAGGCCAGACTAAATGGAAAACATTATACCTCTTTAGCTGCCGCTAATTTATTTTCAGTGTCTAGATGATGGTTTTATTTAATTGAGCGCTAAGCAATTTGCCCTTTTAATGAAATTTGCCGAGCGGCCTTCAGACGCAAAGCATTTACATCATCAGTATAGAAAGATGAGTTACAAAAGGGCAACTTTCTGTAAATTGTTACTTCTTGAAGTAACAAGTAACGGATCAATTCTATGGATACTCGCGGAACACCAATCAGAATCCATGTGGGTTTCTTGTATTAGACGTGACAATTTAAGATATATTTTTACAACAAACCTTTTCTACATAAAATCACTTCAATTATTCAGGAAACCAGATTTTTGAATTCTTGCAGTTGAGTATTCAAAGACTTCATGCCTGAAGCCCCTGTTAAGGCATCTGCAAGCATGACAAATTTGTGCAAAATTGTAGTTTTTCTTTCATTATTCTCTTTAGTCTTTGACATTTTACCAAAGGTGTCCAGTGATTATAATGTGTACAATGTAAGTATCACACACAAATAAAACATTTCATACCATTAGACTTGAGAAGTCCCTCCTCCTCTCAATACGGTCCAGATATTTAAAAACTGTGTCATGACCACAGACACATCATGCCCTTCATATTAATATTAGCTCCCTTGACATTGTATGCACTGTAATGCGCAAAATCTTTCTAAAATCCCCGACACAAAAAAAAAAGTGGCTATTTATGTGTGTAACTGTTACACTTGATCACCGTGTAGCCTGGCACTAGACATTGTCAAGCCCCAAGCAAGTTAAGACCCAAAGCAGATGTTATGTTGTATACGGATTTCTAGGCTATTTTTCTTTCATCCCGAGAGGACTTGTGTAACTCTTTGGTGAATGAGCATAAACTCCAATATCTTTGTTAACGGAGTCAGGGTTTTTTTCTTTCTTTTTGGCAGCCCCCTTTGGGGTGATCCTCATAATGTGTAATGTGTGCCTTACTATTATTCTTAATTTCCAACAGCTTGCTAAATTGGATTCGAGTGTTGATCCAAACCTCCACGGTCCATATGCCATCTGCCAGCTAAATACATAATGTGTTTCAGTAGCAAGTCCCTGTGCACATTATTTGTCAGCCGTTTTATAAGCAGACTCCATTGCAGCGTTTCTTTTTGCTTTTTTTCGTGAGTGTTTTTTCCTCTTCTTTCCTATGTTTTGAATTGGGTAGGCGTGATCCATCTTAACTGTCTTGTCATTTTGGTAAATATACATCAACAACGTCTCTCTTTTTCTCTAGCTGTCCCTACATGTCTCCCTCCATCTTCCACCCCTCCCACTTAAGCTTCTGTTGAAATGTGGTATCGTTTTAACGCAACCATCTGCAGCTTGAGCAAATTTGACTTTCCCTTGTTCTGACTGATTGATGCCAACCTCTCCATCGCTAATATCCAAACAAAGTCATTTTATTGGACTTTAAAGATGACATCCTTGTTTTCATTGGGCCCAGATTTGGACCACTGAAGCAATACTCGGTGGGAAAAATCAGAAACATGTCCCGTCATCGAGCTGACAGTGGGATCGCTCACTTTCTCAGCAGTCTAACAACTGAGATTGGTTCTTCATTTTAAAATAAAAAACAGTGTTTGGTCATCTATCCTTAGTACCCCACTTACTGTGTTTGTACTCTGAGCCGCCTAAATGGATCAAAACACAGGATGGAGGAATTAAACATAGCGATAACAATCCAGAGAAATGAAGTGTTTTTTCCCGACCTCTTACGGTTCGTAATAAATTATTCATTATCTCGTGAAGACAAGTGACCACAAACAAACTGGCATGGCCTCTTAGCACTCTCTTTCTCTCTCTTAAGTCCATAAGGGCGTCTGCCTTCCAATGTTGGTCTATTAAATGAACTCCCTCCGAGCTTCCTTGTCCAGTGTGCTCGTCGTCAGCTAAAACAGACTACTTATTCAAAGTGCACGAATGTTGTCAATCCACCTACAATCCTGGCCAAAATGCTTGGGCAACCCATCCGCAACATGACTATAAACGTTCTCTCCCCCGTCCCTCCCACTCAATGTTGAGGGAGTGCAGATCGTGAAATGAGAACCAACATTGAAAGGGGGTACTGGGAATTGGTGCAGCCCCAACGAGGTATGGACGGGAGGGTTCGATTCCTGGTCATAGCATGTGTGTCTGCAATTCATACTACATGTATCCACTAGCACACCAGCTTTTGCATGGGGCAGATAAGCCACACTCCAGAACAACTTAAAAACTTTGAGCTGAACAAGAACAGTCCGGGCATGTTTACTGACTCTACATCATAACCCGCTGATACCTAATCAACCCACCCAGATATCAGTTGGGAATTGCTCATCTGGACTCGGCTCGAAATCCAAATTCATTAACTTATGTATTTGTTGTATGAAAAAAAAGAGTATATTTGCCATGAGATGTAGTGACAAAAAGAGTGTGAAATTTTGTTCGTAATGAAATGATTGACAAGTGTATTTGACGAACAAGTTCATTGGGCGATATGAAGTACAATTCTTAACAGCTAATCAATTTTTTCGAGAACAATCTCTGGTAGACATTATTATCTCTGGTTTTTGAGTAAATATCTTGACTGAAAACCTTTTCCGTTGAAGTGAGTTCTCCGAGGAGAGTACAGATTAACTGCAACCCATGTTTGTTTCCTTTTCCATCGGTGGACAACATCTTCGGTTTAAGAGCGTTGACCTAACAAGGACTGACTGCTCTGTGGTCTTGGAACAAAATGGGAATCATCTTCTCCCGTTTCTTGAGAGAAGAAAATGTCTTGCCCTGAAGCAAGACAAATAATCAGACATCCATCCATGGGCACAAATATTAAAAGCGGGCTATTGTTCAACAAATATGCACCAATGACGACAGAGAGTGAAAGAAGGTCATAGATGGGTGATGAATGCTTCAATTAATGTTTCATGCTAAGCTATGATCTAACCTATACTAAAGAGTAAAAGCGTAAACTTTTAGACACTGCTTGCTACCAATAGCACTAACAACTAAAGAACAAAAAACATCCGCAACCACTATCACCAACACTCACATCACAACACATAAACCACCACTATCACCTTCAACAGACCATAACCATATTATTTGGTTTTACCCTTACACCGATGTGTGTGAGCACAGTTTTGATGACAGTTTTTCTACCTGATGCCTTTTCCTAGACTGGCTCAACTTGTCAACATTTTTGTCTTAGCCTTCGAGTAAGACTCTGCTAGGGTTGAAACATCAGGCCATTTACTATTTTTGCATTTATACCACAGGCCGTTTTGGTTGGTAAGCAGTTTGCAACAGCTAATTCTATTTTCTCAATTATCGTATTGTCCAAAGAATTAAAATACAACAGCGTAATTACCAACAAATAACAACAAAACAAAAAACATTTTTTACCGCCAACATCAGCAATAATTATTACCACCATTAAAAACAGCCTGAGAGTCATTTGAGATTCATGACAACAACTCCATTTACAACTCCAGTGTCATAGTTGTACTTAATATCAACACCCAGACATTTCTCAAATTACATTCTCTAAAACAAAAACCTAATTCAAATTAATTGTTTGTGATATCAAATTTTAAGACGTGTACTTGAAATAAAAAAATATACACATAAATATTTACTGCTAACAATATCATATTATTGTTTTTGCTCCAATAAAACAGGTATTTATGGCTTTTTCATTTACTCATTGTTATTCCCCCCACAAAACTATTAAGAGAAAAAAATATATATAGAATGCTCCATGTTGCACAGTTGGGCTTTTAAAACCAAGAAGATGAACACCAAGAAGGCAATATTCTAAAGACCTTGGTTCAATTCGGCGTGCTTCGGCCAAACATCCACAAATTTATTAGCATAAAACCTTGCTTGGTAATGAGTAATGGGGAGAGGTTGATAGTTTAAAACATTGTGAGAAACGGCTCGCTCTGAATTAACGTAGTTTTTGAGAAAGAAGTAATTTTCATAGAATTTGATTTCGAGGTCTCGAAATCAAGCATCTGAAGACACACAACTTCGTGTGACAAGGGTGTTTTTTCTTTGATTATTATCTCCCAACTTCGATGACCAATTGAGTTCAAATTTTCACAAGTTTGTTATTTTATACATATATTGTTGAGATACACCAGGTGAGAAGACTGGTCTTTGACAATTACCAATAGTGTCCAGTGTCTTTAAGGTTGATGTTTGACCAATTAATCCATAGTATATTGTGTGAGAGGCAGAAAGGACCAGTGCACTGGTAGTTCGGCTGGTAACCTTATTTTGGTGAGCATAATTTTGTTGTGCTTGGCTACTTTTTTGTGCTTAAGCAGCTCTATGAAATTGGGTTCATAGTTGGACAGCAATGCAGCAGTGTGTCATGGAAGCAGCATTTCCCTTTAATGGCGCTTCACCAATCAATCTGGAAACTACTAAACTTCAGTGTTAAAACTAATACTAGTTTGTCATTTTTTCAACACCAAAGGGAGCTAATTTAGACTGTCCACTCAATTTAACCATGTCAGATTTGTTTAAAATTATACCTCGTACTTGTACATAATTCAATTTTCTATAATTTTCTCTGGTTCATTTTCAGAAGCATTGAGCTCAGGAAATTCAGACATTTCAAAATGTATACCATCACTTTTCAGACGAACTGGGAAAATTGTTCAGGAATTTACTAAAGCGGATCACATCTGATTAATTGATTTTTGCAAGGCAAAAAAGGCAGTTCCCAATCGGCAACTCTATGAGGAAAAAAAAAATTTGTACCTCAACCTTTACAAAGGGCAACAAGACAATGACCAGGGGCGGTGAGACAATTGCCCACATTGCCTCTGTGAAGGATCAGTCCTAATTACACAGAATCTTACATTGACATTTGAAGAAAGGTTGTATCCATTTATGATCTCGTAAAAACAAAATTGTTTTGTTTACACTGGTTGCTGAGGCCCTTCCATTTAAAGGCAGTGGACACTATAGGTAATTGTCAAAGACTAGCCTTCACAGTTGGTGTATCTCAACATATGCATAAAATAACTAACCTGTGAAAATTTGAGCTCAATCGGTCATCGAAGTTGCGAGATAATAATGAAAGAAAAAAACCATTGTCACACAAAGCTGCATGCGTTTGAATGGTTGATCTCAAGTTTGAGGTCTCGAAATCAAATTCGAGGAAAATTACTTCTTTCTCAAAAACTATGGCACTTCAGAGGGAGCCGTTTCTCACGATGTTTTATACCATCAACCTCTCCCCACTACTCGTCACCAAGAAAGGTTTGGTGCTAATAATTATTTAGGAGTAATTACCAATAGTGTCCACTGCCTTTAACTTGCAGCGAAACTGCGAGTGTAGAATGTGAAACTTGACATTTAGGAACACAGTGAACAATAAGCCGGGTATAGCATTAGGAGTTCATAGGTCTGGGTGTTGAGTCGGGTATCGGACTGGGTTAGATTTAGAAAGATCCTTTGTAAACATCCCCGGAGGGTTAAAGGGAGTGTCCACTGTTGGAGAAATGCATCCAGTGTTTACCCACGGCAAGGCAGAAATGTAACTGGCTATTGAAGAAAGCAAATAAAAACGACTAAAAACGCTTATGCTTAAACATTTGGAAAAGAGATTTTTGGTGGGTCAGAAAAAAGTTATAATTTGGGAAGTGAAAATGAAACATTTTGGATTCTGATTTGAAGTGGAAAAGTTGCATACTTTGCTCAAGGAATCCTAGTTGTCAAAAAACCTAAATGTGCAATACGGGTGAATGTACCATTCCCCTTGTACCGATTGATTCGGACCATGTCACTTTGTTTACAAAAATGAGTGACCATACATTTTTGTCATTTTCTGTTAGAAAAAAAAAAAATACACTGGTCATTTAATAAATTTTAAAGTTTGTATCCCAATTTATACAAAAACAAAAACAAAAAAACAGCTAAACAAATTTTGAGATGTGCCCTCTTTCTTCTAATCAAATTGTTGATAAAATTGTGCAGAGCAGTTTTCATAAAATGACAGTCTTCATGTTTGTTGTTTTTCCAAAGAGCTGTATACAAATCAATGACAGCTGGATGTCCAGGCTCTGTGGCTCTTTCGTGGACATATGACGTCACCGAATGGTAAATGTATATTACTATGTTTTGCAGTTACAAATTAATTAGTTTTGTAAGGCAATCGTGCACAGCAGGAATGTATAAACATGTGGAATTGTTTTTTCAAGATACGTAGATGTTAAACACTCGTAATACAATGGCCTTTTGCGAGACCAATCTGCACACATCTAGATTGCGCTGGGTTGTAGGCCTTGGCGACTAGTGAAGCTTAATACTTGACTAGTCATGCCTCAAATAGTCGCGACTTTTACACTAGTCGCGACTAACTTTTATCTCCCAAGGTTCATTGTGGCATATTGTTTGCTGCAGGCGCAATAGTAAAATTCACGCTGAAAGGAATGAAGGATTTTTTCACTGCTGTCTAATTGTGTTTCGTAAGTAAATGTTATCATGAACAGTCGTGTGCGACACAATTGGTTCGCCAAACAGGTAGTCCAACTATTTTTGTAGGAGTCGTGGTGACTACAAAGTAGTTGAAAAACAGTAGTCACGACTCGATTAAGCAATAAAGTCTTGACTTTGACCCTAGTTGCTCAGGCTTAATTGGTAGGTCTTCAATGGTTTAAAAGGCCAGTTTCTTGCGTAGTTCATGCACCTTAAAGCGGAGACTTCGGCTGCCAGTCTAGGTAGGCTTACAGCGTGGAGCTGTTCCATTATGGACTTTTTAACGGCCCTATTTTTTAGTTACAGGGACTGCGTGAAACTCCTCCGCGAACTCTTTCGGCCTCCACATGTAGTTTAACATTACGGTCGCGGTAAGTCGACAGGGCGGTCAGTTAACCATGCGTCCCCATTGGATCTAATTGTAGGGTACTTTAACCCCCCCCCCCAAAAGTCCAATGGGAACACAGTTTTATTGCAGTAAACCATTAGTTAGAGAAGTATGGAACACAGTTTTGCAAGCTACATACCTTGGTCAGGGTCTGCGCTGTAATACTGTGACCAGGGTTTCTTCCTCCGTTCTAGGGCTTCCTGTTTCCGCTCCTTCCAGTCCAAATCCTCATTCATGATGGCCATCTCACACATTCCTGTGTCATCGCTAGTGATGAATGAATGACGGAGGTGCGAGATGATAAACGCTGGATCGTCAAGAAGAGCCATGATAAATGATGGCAGGCAGGAACAACTTCCTTCTTTTAAAACAGCATGAGTGAATTTTCCCCCTCGGTAATCGTGTCACTCTTTTTGTTGACGCCCTTATGCTCTAGAAAGAGTTGGTCAAGATAATGCGAGTTTCTTTTGACACATCAGAGGGCATGAAAGGCAATGGGAGTTGTCTTCAGTTTTCGTGTCTTGTTTTAACGCTGAGTAACAACACCAAGTGTGCCTGTGATTGTAAAGTTGTTGTTTTAGTACTCGTTAACAACTAGATGGTTTCCAAACTCTCCAGGAATCAATCTTGAGGGAAGTGGAGAGAGTTGATATGAAGCCGGTACCCTACCTCCACAGATACCATCACACCTTATACTGAATGGAAATGATGAGCGAAGAGTCACTTTGTTCAAAGAGGAAATCTGAAGAAGAAAAAAAAACATTCATTTTATTATTGTTCGTTTTCAATTCAACATTGTGGAAAATTTGCACTCAATTCAGAGCATGAGGTTTTGAAATGTGTAGATTTTATTAAGTAATTTTCTCCTGAAAACAACAGAGTACTGTTTGAAACGTCAAGACCACACCAACTCTTTTCAGAGCTAACACTCCCACAAAAGAGATTTGAACATGGTGGTCCCCGCAGGTTTACTATTTATTTATAGTTTCCTTATAAATTTATAGAACACAATGAAATCATGAACAGGTGTTCTTTTCTTATTCCCCCCAAAAATATAATGAGGTTACAGTTAAATTGTGAAACATTTAATGACGATATTTTCCCCCCTTAGGGCGTTTTCATTTCTTTTGTAATCACACATGAGAATGCTGGTAGAGAACTTTAAACCACAATAGGCATGATATTAAATACAGTATTTTAAAATAATTCATTGTGTGATTCAGAGTGCAATGATTTATAACTAAAAAGAGATATTAGAAATTTCAAAGTGATGCAACTGGTTAAACTTTGCTACCATAGACCTTAATCGTAAAGACTTGCGCTTTAGGCGTGGAATGAGGTTCCAGCATCTAATTCAACAGTTAGCGCTTGCGCAATGGCTTTTAGCGAAAAGGTCTATGGGCAGTGTCATAACGACATCTCTCGTGACAAACCCCTAGTACATTAAGGAGCACTGAAAACCACCACTGATTGGCTCACAAAAAAGAACTTGTCCGGCGCGTGCACATTTGTAAAAATGCATGTATTTCGATACAAAACACTTTTGAAAATATGAGGTTTTAGGCCTATGTGGTCACTCTAACTGAACTGCATACATGTAAACATAAACCGACCAAGCAATTACTAAAAAGTTAAACGTACCTAGCTAGCCACACAAAATACCCTGGACTCCCTCGCCAGCTTGTCCAGCGCATTTGGCAAAATGTACCCTACTTTCATTCAACAAATTTCAGCAATATTTCCCTTTGGTCTTCAGCTAAACTCATTTACCAAATTCACAATATATCACTCAGTCTCAAACTCCAGAGTAATCAGTAAAGGCAATTGAACATTTTAATCAATACAACAAGTAAATGCTTCTTCTTTTGACTTTCTTTTTTTAATTTTTAATTTTATTATTTTAGTCATATTATAAGAGGAGTTGTGCTGCTTATAGTTATTAATATTTTGATTTTTGACATTAGTCAGTTTTTGTGGTGAAAATTTCCTTAAGAATCGGAACTGGTTTGCTCTTCCAGCAAATTATAGCATTTAATTTGTTTACATGACATACTTTGCTTTGCATCATCAACATTGAACATGGTCATCGATGATGGGTGGGCTTGCCGAGAAAATTCAGAAAGAAAATCCCCGATCCAGTCTATCCACGATCGTCAACAAAGAGTAGCAGTAAAAATGCATCTAACGTAACTCTTGTGTTTACCAATTCACATTAAATCATTCAGCTATTAAGTGTGTTAACGACAACACAAAAATACAATTATTGTAAATAAATTTTAGCGAAACAGTGTTTTCATGACCTACCGTGAGCTGCCATTTTGCATCCCAGCATGCACCATCTAATTAATAATGCAGAAGAGCTAGTCCATTTCATGCTGAGGGGGGATTTTATTTTTACTCTGTCGGTGATGCGCTCGTGACCATCGTACCACCTTCCATGGCCGTTCAGTGGTTGTGCCTGCTCTAGCCAGGACGGCGGGAACTTTATGAAAAATATTCCTATCGAGAAAATATGTTTTGACTTATGCCTTCGAAGCGACAAGTTGGTAAAAAGCCAACTGGATCGATGAAGCGCAACTGTTTCCTTAAAGAGAAAACTCAGTTGTCTCCGAAATATGTGATAACTTCGTTTGTAAACATTCTTAAATGTTATTGAGTTGGAACTTGTACCTTTAACATTTTGATAACTTGTGTACTTATTCTTTTCCAGATTCAAGTTGGGTCTGGATACATTATTAAGCGTTCAAACAAGAACTTTGATATAAAACTTTGATATAAAACTCAACAGCGATTGGAACAAGATTAAATTTTGTGGGATTTTTCTTGCAACCAACTTGGGTGAAACAATCTAATGCAGGTGGATCAGTCGGAATAAACTAAGAGTTGACCATGTCACTTGTCATATAATTTCGTTATATTTAATGAATCGAACCATTCATAGGTTTGTACATTTTTGTCGGCCTAATTTGCGGAGGAGGAGGGGCGTGGTAACTGGGCGGGGACCCCATCCCTCTCCATGGTTACGCTATACCGGGGACAGGCGAGCAAGTGTCTACTATTGATACCCCCCCCCCCCCCCCCATCCGATGAGGAAGTAGTTGTCCAAAGTAACCTTTGTTGTGAAATTTGTTTAATAATAAAAAGTTGTTTAATTTTACCCTCTCCTCCATCCCCTCCCGATCACGCGCACTCTGTATTTCTTAGAGTTGACAATATTTGCTAGTCATTGCTTTTTTCCCGGCTGACTTCGGCGCCTTGTAGTGTTCATAATAGTGCATGAAAACCGTCGCATCCACACACACACAAAAAACGATGGAAAGTGAGTCTCACAGACCGCCTAACAACACCTAATCTAAGGATTTCATTTTAGTCTATATTTGTATATTTTACTAAGTCTTTTCTTCCCCCTTCTTCTAAACCTCAAAGCCGTACATTACGTGCTGTAGGTCTAATACCTATGATTCCTGCCCATGTAGGAAGAGACGGATCATGTACTATGTTTGACTCGACAGTTCAAAGGAGGCCTACCTTCCGGCAAAGATGCACACTGGGCTCCGGAGTACAGTTTACACCATCTTACATTATAATTAACATGCTCGTGCTCACATGAACAGAGAACAAACAATAAAAACTAAAGTAAGAAGTGAGAGAAAAACGAAAACTAAAAAAACTGACTTTTCGAATTTCAATCATTGACACAATATTACATCGTCTCACAAAAACATATTCGTGCTCACATGGAGCAGAGAAGAAATCAAAACAGAAGTAACACGTGAGACAACTAAAGAAACAAAAACCCACACAAAACACTGACTGTTTTCAATTATTGACACATGTTTTGCTGTTATTTTCCTAAATTATGTAGACCTCACGACTGTGTCCATTTTGTGAACAAATCAATAACTACAACCAGCATTAACGGATATTTTGCATTGCGGTTGCGAAGAATGAGGGGATACCATACTGGATGTATTAGTTTGACGCCAATGTACTCACGGTTTCGAATTCAGGAAAATTTGCTGGTCGGTAAATATCTCCAGAGCTCTGAAGAACAAAATTGCTCACATAAAATATTTAGCCTTTATTTGTATCCGAATTTACGCAAAGGGAAGTCTGCTGTGTAATGACCTGTTAATTGTTACGGAGATTTCTAAAGTCATGATAATACATCGTTTGTATGTCGGGTTAAACTAAACTTAGAAATCATGATGGAAATTTGCATTAAGGATAAAGAATGTTAGTTTCGGTGTTACCTATATATATACACTAGTGTGTGTTAGCACAGTATATTCAGTACTTTCCCGAGCTCTGTGAAAAGAATCACGGGCATTTTATTTGGGTGGGATTTGAACCCACAATTAACTTAAACCAACCCTTTTAAAAATAAACTTAATTCAAAGAAACATTTCTTTCAACTTCGAGCACTGAGGGAACAACTTCTTAATTTTCTCGTAATTTTATTTCTCGCATAGTTTATTGTTATTGAAACACAAAATATTCGCGGCTCGAATTAAATTGCTTTCATGTTTCATTGAATGTTATTCCGATGGCACTGAATTTAATTGAACGGTGGGACCTAACGGTACAGACAAATGATTTTCCAATCATATCTATTAATTAGCCATTACTAATTTTTTATCTTACAGGCAAATCAGGGTCCCGTGAATCCACATTATGCAGGATGGACGTCTCAACTTTGTAATAGGGGTGTTGCTATGTCACGCAACGGGGTGGTGAGTTTGTTTAATTTCATGCAGCGTTCCTCTAATTATGTTGTACATTTCCTGAATGATGTAACACAATGATAAATTCCCGTATAAAACCTAACTTTGTGATCCTGAGGACAGTTGTTGGTGTTTTAAAAGACAAAATATTCTGCGACTTCATCCCTCCGCGAACGAGTGACAATTGACTTTACCTCCTACAGAATAGAGCTTCACGTGGTCGTCAGTGGCAACCGTCATTTACGTATTAGGGCGGGGCATGACGGCTTGGGTTTTGACACGTCTGCAGATTTGAGTGGCATTTGTGGCCGTCAAGCCGTGTTCATCCCACCTCCACACATCACAGCAGAATAAAAACATTTCATCAGCTCCTTTCTTTACTAGGTTTACGTCCGTACATTGTGAATCCCCTGTTCATCCACGTGCTTGAGCTGTCAACCTAAAGGATCCACAAAATCTCGGCGCTGAAACCGATTGAGCAAGACGGGTCCGACGTGAGTCGTGTATGGTGCTACGATTCGTGTAACGTAGCCACTGTTTTCCCTTCTCGTTCTTTTTTGGGACATGGACGATCAACAAAGGTCCCTAATGCAACACCAGGGAGCCCTAGTGCCTAGTATGCACTCCGTATCGGCGGGCCATGTGGTGCATTCGCCCCATCACCAACAAT
This sequence comes from Asterias amurensis, assembly GCF_032118995.1. Classification (NCBI taxonomy): domain Eukaryota; kingdom Metazoa; phylum Echinodermata; class Asteroidea; order Forcipulatida; family Asteriidae; genus Asterias; species Asterias amurensis. The sequence goes on along the minus strand of NC_092662.1, from coordinate 3,836,878 downwards.
CCATGGCGAGCTTGGCGAACCTCCACCATGGCATGCAACCGCCACCCGTAACCAGCCACGGCACGGTGGACCCACAGCAGGGCCAACATGCCGAGCACTCGCACTCTCAGGAGGCGAGAAAGCAGGAAATCGGAGATATTCTACAGCAAATCATGACCATAACTGATCAGAGTTTAGACGAAGCCCAGGCAAGGTGAGTGTCATTTTACAATACAATGTAAACGAGAATCCATTGCACTGGGTTTGTGTGTCCATAATGAATGTTGTCGTTTTGGTTGTGTATTCTTTCGTGTGTCGTGTATGTTGTGCGTGTTACATGTCGCAGTTGACAACTCAAGTTCAAGGGAGATCATGTAACCCTAGCCGGTGCAACTTGAGGAGCAGAAAGCAGTCCCGATTCCCATGTTTTTCTGTGTCTTCTCCCACCACCATGGATACCCACAATGTTCCAGCGATCATGAAGCGAGCTGAGCGAGCAATGTTGTGGTTGTGCACGGCACACCATGTCGCGGTGTGTAGACTTCCAGTCTTCGCTCCGCTAAACCCCCCTGTCGTCCTTCCGGATTTCTCGCTGGCCTACGATGATTTATCCTCCTCCTAACTCGTCATGTCACCTCTCTCATTCACCCACAGAAAACACGCACTCAACTGTCATCGGATGAAGCCTGCTTTATTCAGCGTGCTTTGCGAAATCAAGGAAAAGACAGGTAAGTTTGTCTACGGACTAAGTTTATTCCCCGTCCATGACTGGTATTTTTGTACCATCCCTGTAGGCCGTGCGACCCCGCACCAGCTATGGCCGCCGATGGCCGGTCACTTTGGCTTGATCACGCGGGCCCAACTTCAGTTTTAAACGCATAGTCAACCTTTCCTATCGAATGTTTTTAACAGTCGACATAACAGAAATGCTCCAGATTTGTTGTCATGTGTGCCATTAATGATACAGGATTGTCGTCAATCCATCAGTTTTGCACGTTGTCAGTTTTCTTGTTGTTGAGATTGATAACTGTATGGTTTTACTTGTCACTTTTGAAAACGCGCGCTTCGTGAACGGGAACACGTACGGACATTCCCGCGGTTATTTTTTTTGTTTTGAGTTCTTCTTTTTGAGTTCTTCGTTTTCATTGCATATTATTCACTATCAACTCGAAATATTTTTGTGGTTACTTATTATTTTTAAAATTAAAGTGAGAATATATATTTTTTGTTTCTTTTTTCTTCTTTTTCCAATCGTTTGCGGCCCATGATATTTTATTGTCCGTACGCAATTTTCTCCCTCCAAGTTTCAGTAACTATATTTGGGGTGCGATATAACACTAGTTTGATAATTAACACTTCAATGGCTTTGATGATGATCTGTTACACGATCTATTACCAATCGTAAAGCCAATGTAATATGCATCAGTTGTTCCTATTGTCTTGTGCATTTAGCTGGTTTTATTGTGATAAGATTTTGCGCTTGAACGGCCATTTTGCGGTTTCGCGAACGGGAACAATGCCCTTATAAAACCTCATCATTAAGTCAAGTTTAACAAAAGGCTGAAATTTATTCAGTAGCTAGCTCCATTAAAACGTCTAGATAGAATTCTCTCTTTTTTCCTGAGTGACATAAGCCCTTTTTTGTTTTGTTGTTGTAATTTTCCAGGAAATACGTTCGGAAATAGAAGTATTACTTTGAAATATAATTTTGATACAATGTAGCAATAACTTCGAAACAATGTATCAAAATGTGAGTTTGGGCTGCTACTGTGCACTGCTTTTGATGCTCTCTAGTGTGGTATTTTTAAAAACTCATCATGTAATTAATAGTAAAACATAGCCCTAAAAATAAAACTCTCTGTCCTTTCAAATCCTACTTCTCTGTTCTTTATTTTATTTGTAGAAACATTTAGAAGATAAATGAGGGAATGAAATGTGTGTATGATGTTGGTTGTTGTTTAACAATGCCTTCCAATAAATATTTTTTTTGAAGAAAGGATCAATTTGAACGAGTTTATAAAACTTTTGCATTTTCAAAAGGTAAAATTTCAACAAAAACGTAAGATTTTAGCTAAAATTAACAGCATTATTGGGGAAGCTTACAGTAGTGTACCAAATGAATGGAACAATCTGAAACAGGAAACAAGTTGTAGAAACCTAATGTTTAAAACTGTTGAACTCAAACAGTGTTGGTGTGTGCATGGTGTGTGGAAAACGTCAGTGAAATATTATAGTAATACAAATGTTGTGTTTCAATTGTACAAAATAGATCACCAAAATTCATATTGAGTATTGTTTCCTAACAGTATTTTACCAAATTATTACTACTCAACACCACGACTTGATAATCGTCAAACACTGACTGAAGTGCTAAAAGATGCCAGCCTAGTCCTCGTGGTGTAATTTTATCGACAGCCACTCATACTGTGAATGCTATGTGATTCATACTCCCCATACTGGAGTGCCAGTACTTGTTAACGTTTCTACCGTTTGTGCATATATCTGTCTGCTATTCAGAGCACACACACACACAGTCAAGTCACACACAACAAAATGTATCCATAGTATAGTATTGGTGAGTACTTCAGTGCTATATTATGCCCATTGAGTGTCGGCTTTGTACATAAAGAATCATGCCCACATGGCTACAGATTTTCACAGCAGCAAAGTTGAAAATCACGAGAGGCATTAAGGCAAAAGCACAGACCGAGCGAGCTCCGCCGACAACCATTATGGCCTGAGCACTACTGACGGCCTCACCGCCTCCATGTCGGGTCAAATGAGGACAGTGTTTGCACAGCAAACCGATATAATTTTAAGGCGGTCTGTATTTATGCAGACTTCATCCTGACATAATACATACATGTGGAAGCGTACACATTGATTGTGACCGTTTGGCCAGCATCTGTTGCCAGGCATTGCTTGATGTAACAGATTAACTTCACCGGCTCTGTACTTGTGCTACCGATAACAAAACAAAAATCTACCCTTTTTCTTTATCTATTTAGATGGGCTTGACTCAATCGGTTGTATTTTGATCCCAGTTTGGGCTGTGTAAGACACACACAAGAGGCCTTTGAGTGCATACCAAACAAGGCTTGCTTTTTTTTGAAAGAATGTTCCGATTTTTATCTTGTTCTATGGTTGCAGGGCACAGAGTATTGTTGTCGAAACCGTTGAATTGTACAATGGAATGAATAGGCATGGCCCAATCGGTAGTTAACCATTTGAAAAATGAAGAGGGAAACATTGTTGATCATTTTCAGTTTAGATTCAGCATAAAAAAGGAAGATTTTAAAATATAACTTAACAAAACTTGATTCGGTTATTTTGAAAATATCTTCCAAAATAAGTTGTATTCACTTGAACATTTAAAAACAAAATTTACAAATGATTGTTTTTGTTTGTTTTTGTTTTTATGTACTGAGAATGAGACTGCCAACTTCTTGTGATGCACAATGGTCTGCTAAATAGGTTTTTGTGGAAGCAAGTTTTTTTTATTCATACATCAGAATTTATGTCCTTTTTACTGGCAAAATCTTTCCATTCCAGTTCCACCACATTGGTTTATCATGTACACATTATAACAGGAAGCCTCTCCATTCTTAATCCATAAATAATCTGGGGATTAGACAGAACGGATTAAGCAACAGTTAATCCTGAACTGGGTATTGTTGAGCGAATACCTTTGTAAAAGGATTGCAATAATGATGATCACTTTGCTAATACATCCTGTTACATTTGTGAAATGAAATTCCACTTTATCTGTAAATTTTTTATCAACCTCTATAACATACTGATTCAAAGCTGTTTGTTGGCAGAAAGTTACGTTTAAAAATATTGGTTCAAATTATTGCTTGTGACCTGTGAGAGCAGCAATAGATGTTTGTTGTGTATAAAACAAAAAATGTTAATATTTTCTGGAGAAGGGTGTATTCCCTTTAGTTTGAATTGTAATTTAAGATCTTTATTTATTTTGTTCAACTTCTTAGTAAAAAATTAGAACCATAACTCTGAAACCTTTGAAAGCGGGAACTTTGAGGGATTGAACCCTGTTTTGTAGTAATCTTAGTCTCTTTTATAAAGTGCTTTTTAAAATTGCTAAAAGATCATCAACTTAATAGTAAACTCAATTGTGACTTTTGGTCACTGAGTGACTTTATTGTGGCCGTGAATATTTTGTTTCCGTGATTGTAGAGTCACCACACCGTGTGATCCAGCATTTGTGACCTGCATAATTTCCCATTTTCTTTTTCGAGATTGAAACGTATTAAACTTTAACTTCATTGGGAATTTATGATGCAAAACATGTGCAGGGAGCGCTCTTGCCATCAGGCGGGCGCTGCTACTCAGGAACATGCAGTTCCAATCTGTTCACAATGCAAGAGATGTCCTGGTCCTAATTATGTTCACAAGCTCAACCTGAGGGGGGAGAAGGGGCCAAACATTCAATTCCTGCCAGGATTGGCTGTGACTTTGGATTGGTAGTAATCCCCTTGAAGTGCAAATGGAACGGGGTCAGGCGGAGGAAAATATTTTTTGCCACAAATTGCTCTCTGTTCGTCTCTTGTTTTTTTTTTTCACTGGATACTTATGAACAGGTCATGGATGGGTGCTTACTTTTATGTTTGTTTTATCGTTTTTTGGGGAGTTTCATTTTGAACAAATTCTTGCACATTGCAGAAAATGTTCCCCTCTCTCCCTAACGTTTTTATAAAGAAGAAGTAATTTACAATTTGCAAAAGGTTCCTGTCTGTAAAACATAGATATACATACAAGTATCAGGTTTTTATTCAAGCTCAAATTGTTACAAATACTGAACAACTTGAACCTTTTCAGACCAAGTTTTAAACCAAACAGTTTTTGTCTTTTTCAACCGCATGTTTTTTGGGGTGTGTGTACACACTGCATCGACCTAATTGTTAACAATATGATTCAGAGTAATTTTTGTAAATTGTTTGCTCTGAAGCCAGAAGCCTTGCAATAAATACATGCAAGTGCCTATTAAGAAACCGTTTTTGTGTACAAAGTACAGATAATGATTTATGAAGCTTTTTTTCTAAAGCTTGACGCCATGCCAGTCAATTGTAACATGAAGATAACATTACCACAAAAAATGCCCTGTTTGGTTTGTTTCTTTCATCAAAGTGTAGTTTTGATCTATCAAACTTTGAACCCCTGACCTTTGCCCCACGCTTGTGCCGAAGTTTACCTCCATTAGAAACAACAGTGCATTGTGTAGTAGCTGTGTTCATAAACTGACATGTACTTTTTGTCTTAGTTATTTTGTTGTCTATAAACGTGCATGTTATATTAAATTCGACCTGGCACTGTTTTTACACGCTGTTTATTATCATGAAATCAGCTGCAGCGACAGCCAGGGCGGACATTTTCCCATATATCAAGTTTGGGGTTACCACTATGCCATTACACACAATGCACAGTTCCTGAACCCACATATAAATCATCTTGGTCCCACAGTAAACTCATAACTAGTGCCTGTCATACCTTGGGGCACTTTGAACTATGGAGGCACCACTTAAAGGGGCGGTTACATTATTGGTATTTCGACTTTTACCAGTTAAAAAAAAGAGAGAATAATTTTCAGAACTTTTGAAGATATCTAACAAGTAATTATTTAATGAGAAACAAAAAGAAAAGGCAGGAGTTTTCATAAACAAGTTTGATGTAAGCTTTTTTGTTCAAAACTTACTGGCGACTGGTTTTCAGAAGTCAGACAGCTTAGAGCAATACCAAAAAAAGAACTGTTCTAAGAGAAACTTAACCGTAAGTAACCCAAACAAACATAAATAAGTATTTGCTCCCTTTTACATGGTTAATTTTTTTTTTTTTACTAATTCATGAAAGGCCATGTAGTTTTCAAAAGTTGATTATCGTGCCATTTCCACAAAAGCACAAAAGTCAAACCAACTTAATCATATTTATTACTGTTTTCACATTAACAAAAGAATATTATGTGTCGGTTTAAAAGGAAGTGAATTAAACTAACCAGTTTTGGGGGTTTTTTTTTCTTAGAATTTTTTTAATTATTGATATTGATGCTGTCTTTTAGTGGCTAATACTTAACTTCCCCAAATATATACTGTGCCTTTAATGCCAGGAATGTGAGCTTTTATAACCAAGGCTCTAATACAATTTACCTTCATACACTATCTGCTGAATCAACTCAGACACCATGGTCTTTGGAAAAATTTGAATAATAAAAATAAAATGCAGGGCAATCGTGGGACACAATGAAAGGCAACGTTCTGCCCCAAAATTCACACAACAGGCTATCTGTCGTTAAAAGAGTCGAATCCATGGTTGGCTGTCGTAGGTCTGAATGGCTTTTCAATTGTCATCAAGAAATGCTGACTTTATCAAAAAGCTTATTATAGTCTGTTGCTACGGTTGATGTGTATTTTGATTTGACAAGGGATGAAAAGAAACACTAACTTTAGTCTTTTTTTATTGAACAGCTGAAAGTGTTCTATGGAGCTGGACTGTAACAGTGAAAAAATGGGTTTGAAGAAATCATAATTTTTTTATGTCTGAATTATGTGTTTCATCCTTAAAAAAAAGTTTGTGTAGTCGCCAACACCAAGTTGTGAGGATGAGTTTGAGTGAGATCATTTAAAATTGGTTTAAAAAAATCAAAGTTTGATGTCTAAATTACATTTTTCATCCTTAAAAACAAGTTTGTGTGATCGTCAACACCAAGTTATGAGGATTAATTTGAATGAGATTTGGGTTTTGATGAACGCCTGAAACGTCTAATTAACTGTCCGTCATTTTAAGGGCACAAGTTATGAGGATTATTTCGAATGAGACCTTTTATTTGGGGTTTTGATTAGCGCCTGAAATTCCCAATTACCTGCCCATCCTTTTTTTTAAGGGCGCAAGTTGTTATTGCTGTACCACCACGTCACGGGCAAATTGATGATCTGCTTGTATCAGGTCCTTAATCTTGAAATTGCACAGCGTAAATTGACAGTCCGTTATTAAGGGGGGAGGAAAGTTAAGAATGAAGGTTAGGATGCAAGAAGAAGATCTTCATGATCAGGAAGCACAAGGAAGCCCCAACACTTCCACTCTTAAAGAGGCGCAAAACACATGCTTCGTATTAAGCACAAATCTCATGATATTGAGGAGGGCATCGACCACATTTTAAACTAATTTAAGAGTGTAACTTGCACCATGCTAAGCTGAAATTATATTCTTAATTCACTTCAGGTTTTTTTAGGCGCGGATGTTGGAAAACACTACGATCGCTCACCAGAACACTAGTAAACAAACAGACATTCAAACAAATCACAGATATAGTAAACAGCTTCAATGTTTTGTTTAGTTTTGAAATTCTTTGTTGGCCTTTCCCATTTTGCGGGATAATCAAAACTCAATTATAACCTAAAAAGGGTAGTTTGCAAAGCTTCCATTGTTGTTTCTATTCTGACTGGATCGAAGGAATTTAAGATTCAAGTAATTCACATTTTTTAAATAGTTGTAGCCCTTTTTTGGCTTTTTGATTTTAGCGACTCCATATTGTTCAAACAACAGTTGGGGGGATCACAAAGGAACACTTCAAACTTTGTGATGGCAAACCATTGCAGCGGACTCACTTCACAATAGTCATTTAATTGAGTATGTCCGATGCATGGGTGAGCACACAGGTTATCTGCCCGCCAAGTTTTTTACTATTTCAAATCGCAGATAACACCGTTTACTGTATTTACCAATCCATTAATGGTAATCTGTTTTGGTGATAACGTGAGGGGAACATTTCGTCACGGGGTAGCGGGGACAAAGGAACTAAGCGGAACCCTCATTTGGTCTCATATTTGGGAAAAATATGCCGTTTGTGTGATATGGGATTATCTATTGTACTGTTCCAGTTGTGTGTCACTTATTCCACTTTGCGCGTGATAACATATTTAGGGTATTGAATTAGTGATAAAGGATTCTAGACAACTCCAGATGACGTTAAGGTGACGGTTTTTTATTGATTTGTAGAGAAGAAGTTGTTTCATTAATATGACTTGTTTGAAAGGAAAGTCTTTTTGAAATGTTCTTGATTCCTGCATTTTGTTGAATAGTTTTTGCACACAGAGTTTAGATATGTTTAGATATTTTTGTTTATTTAATTGAACAGCAACATGACTTGAAGCATTTTACTTTTTGTTTGTTACTTTTTTTCTGAACGAAATTTTCAGAGGAAATTGTGTGGTTTCAATGAAGGCAAACTGACGCACAGTATTTGTAACATTGTTGACTTTAAATTTCCAGAACACTCAATCTTTTGAAACATGCACCTCATTCATACAAAAAAAAATCCTAAAAAGAAGAATCAAAACCCCCTAAATCCAGTCTAATTTGAGGGAAAGTGATCAAATCTCAGGGTTTTTTTTTCAAGATAGAAAAAAAAAAACCACTTCAATTTTGGTGGCTGCCTGTAGCACGGTGTCTTTTGCAGGAACTTCACACAAATCCACCTCAATGTTTCCCCTGTCTACCAGCTTTTTAAAACGGTTTGTTTTCTTGTCGAGATGTATCATCCACATAGTAAATAGATAAGCTTCATATTGAACCCCATCCTCTGAATGGCAGACAGAACAGCCAACAAAGGCCATTAGGACTGCCGACCCAAGGGAGGACTGCTGTATCCCCTTCAGTTTCTCTCTCGTCTTCTTCGTCTTCTTCCCAAATGCTCGCTGGGCTCTCGCTAGATCCCCATGATTAATAAAGTGATCAGAAAGCACTACGTCAGCGTCGCCGCATTTCTCGGTGTCTGTAATTTACTCTGATTGGGGGACTTGCATTGAGTCGTGCTAACGTTTCATTACATCATGAGAACAGTGGAGACTGGGGACATGGAGAGTCGGAGAGAGAGAGGTTTTCGTAATGCTCAACTTACCCATACACTTTACCGCTAATAAGTGAACAACCGCTGGTTCAATCAGTCCGTTATTAACTGAACGGGGACCCAGAAAGTTGGAAACCCTTTGCTCTTTCGGAGCGGGCCACTTGGGGAAACTTGGATAATGTCGCCAGTGAGCTGACACGGAATGACCCTTTCGTGGTTATTTGGCCTAACAGCAAAAGTGATTTTTATGAAAATTAATATGGATGATAAACACGTCTGGCTGTAGCTAGTCATATTTCCAGTTTCTCTGCAATAAACGACAAAAGTCACAACTTTATTTTCCCCTTTTAACAGAGCTTGGTTATTAGGATTTAATTTAATAAAGACCGGAAAGGCCAATCATTGATGAAGTTAGTTTTCAAAAGAAGTCTTTAACATCGTTAAAAATTAGTACAAAAACAGCAACAAGTGATCTTTGCTGAAAATCATTCAAGTTTTCAGTCAATACAGAAATTTAAGTCACACATTGTTACTTGTACCTCCAAACCCCCAAAATAAACAAAACAACAACAACAGCAGCCATTTTGAATACCACTCTTCGGTGCTTTACAGCATAGAGCAAGGAAAAGTTCAAGAAAAGCCGTGTGACATCATCACTCATGACATGTGACATCATTTGCGCACAAAGCTTCATTCCACGGATAACATCATAGTATCATCCTTTTCAAGCACACTGTCATCGCAAGAAGTTTTAACTATGTTTTCAAAGCTTGTGCCTAAAAATTTTATTTTGAATGATCAACAACTATGACCAATCCAGTGTTTAAACTATAAAAGATTGACAAACTGTTACATGTACATTGTAAACAGGTTCTGCTTATTGTTTTTGTTGACACCTTTACAGTAAAACATTTGTTTCTTTCTTAAAAGCATGTATTGGGGAGTTTAAAGCTCCCCAAAATATCCCAATATGCACACATTTTTTTTGTGAACAAACCTTTTACAGCTTGACAACTTATTGTCCTCATCAAAGTGGCACTCTGACATTTATTTTCAAGAATTAAAGGCAGTGGACTTTATTGGTAATTACTCAAAATACCTATTATCATAAAACCTTTTTTGGTAACGAGTAATGGGGAGAGGTTGATAGTATAACAAATTGTGAGAAACAGCTCCCTCTGAAGTAACGTAGTTTTCTAGAAAGAAGTAGTTTTCCGCGAATTAGATTTAGAGACCTCAAATTTAGAATATGAGACCTCAAATTCTGAAAGCACACAACTTGGTGTGACAAGGTTGTTTTTTTCTTTCATTATTATCTTGCAACTTCGACGATCGATGAGCTCAAATTTTCACAGGTTTGTTATTTTATGCATATATGTTGAGATACACCAAGTGATAAGACTGGTCTTTGACAATTACCAATAGTGTCCAGTGTCTTTAAGCAAAGGCCTGTGCCAACCCCTTTAATATTTGAGGAGTTCACCCAGATTGACCTTGCAGGAGATAGCAGGGAGAATTAAAGGTTTCCGCAGCCAGGATCTAGCCCATTCACTGCACTTCCAATTTAGATGCCTGACTCATGTTTTTGTTTTCTTGGGGTTCTCGGTGTGCCCTTATAACTGTTGAATGTTGACACTACCGGCGGGATGTTACGGTAGGAAATTTACGCAGGTTTTGTCAGCTAAGGTTCAGCTGATATCTTACCTGTTATTCTAAGATTGGGGGGCCCTAATTCGTACCGAGGAAGAATTTAACGGGGGCGTTTTTTTCTTCTTTTCGGGGCAGGTTTTAGTTACTAGAGCTACTATAGGACTGGAGTGTCAATGACTCCATCTGAATTATATTTGGGGCATAAGAAGAATTTAAGTTACTTCTGTGGTACAGATTTTGACGAAGTAAAACCTGTTTTAAAAATTGTCATTTTTTAAATTGTGTTTTAATATGTGCACATGGGTCATGGTGACGTTTTCAGAGTACTGTTGATTGACTTTCATTATTGGTCAATTTTTTTAAAATATATTCTATTATAAGGTGCTAACTAATTGGGTCTCAGAATTCATCACTGCAATGACCTATCTTTCTGAAAGTTTGTATACACTCAGCGCCTTGAGTACCTTGTTTGGTAGATACGTGCGCTATATAAGACTTCGATATTATTATTAGGGAAAAGATTTTTAGCAGAAACAAAACTAAAGATTGAATCTGTTTTTGTTGTGTAGGAAACATGAAAGTTAATACAAATAACTCTCGATTCATTCTGATGTGAGAGTAGATTCACAAAACTAGGTGAATATGTGCAAACATTCATTCTGTTTCTGCTAGTTAAAATAATTTTTTTTAACAGAACGTGGTCTAGTTAATCATTGTTTTGATTAAACTGTTAAGGATAATTCGTTAAAAGCATTCTTATTAAGAACCATGTATGGGTCATTCAAGATGAAATGCAATTAATTTATCGAGTTAAACTGGGTTTTACTCTATAAGTGTTGCCTCGAAACTCTTTGCTATTTGTAAACAAGTAAATTATTGTCGTTATTGCCTTGGTGCTCTGTGCTTTTGCTGTGGTGCCCCTTGCAAAGTTACAAATTTACATTTTCTCATTAGAAGTGCCCTACCAGAGGAAATTTGCTGTGCCCCTTCCAAGAGCCAAGTTTAAGTGTGTGTTGTATTCTCCTTCTTAAAAAATGTTGCAAATTCTCCAAAAGGAACACCTCATGCCCTATTTCCTGCACCCTTCTGGTGCCATTTGCCCTCAGATTTCACCCCCGGTTTAACCATTCCTGACACTTAATGAGTTCACATCTACCCTGTCCAGCCCATCAAGCTTTAAGCCCCCCTAGTGATAATTGGCCGAGGCAGGGCCAAGCTGACTATGCGCAACCGTGGCCGGCAGATCACGACCCGAACCTCACAAGAAAATTAATTTGTAACTCATACCCTCTTCCCCGATACTCAACTCTCTCTCCTTCATAGAAGAGTTTGTAGAGAGTGAAATTGTCAATTAATTAAATTGCCCAAGTGTTCGGTGCAACACAGTCTTGCGCAGATAATAAAAAATGTACAAGAGAAGAAAGAAAACACCTTATTATCACTTGTTTTGTATGGACAGTTGTAACTCATGTCGCAGTGAAGAAACAAGTTTGGTCAAATTTTTTTTTTTTTTGCACTGAATTCAGAACTTGAAATGAAGGACTGATTCCAAAACCTTATAATTAATAACTTGTTTTGTAAGGATAGTTTTAACTCATGTCCCAGTAAGTGAAGAACAAGTTACTTCAAATTCGTTGATGGCACTGAATTTAAAATGAAGGGCAGGGTGAAAAAAAAAATGTTTTTAAATTTCTTTCAAAGAAAAAAATCTCTCTTTTGTGGACGGGGAAAATTCAAAGAGAAATGTTGATGAATGGTGTAAAAAAGAAGTATGTCGCATTTTTTTTAGTTCACCTTGAGTTCACTTTGTTGCATTTTTTTTTTTTTAAGTCAACGAACTCGTCATGGTATTACAGGCCTTGAATTTACACTCTGGAAGGAGCATAAAAATTGTCATCTGGTTAGGGGGCACTCCTATGAGGCAAATTTCAAATTTGTATTGGATCTTTTTGCAAAAGGGCATCACAGCAAAAGCACAGGCTGTAGGTTATTTCATTTTCAAGGCCTAGTGTTTATTGCAGAGCTATGGTCAGTTGTGGACAACAAAAGGCTGGTTGGTTCAGTGAGGATAAGGTCCCTGGGTGAGTGACTATGCAAAATGATCTCTGTTATGGTCAGTGCAGTCTTTTTTGCCCCTGCAGTGCAGTGTACATTGTGTAGAATTCGCTATCAGTTTTGAAAGGAAGTACTTGTACATCATTCACTCAAGGAAGTTATTTTAGCAATTCATAATCTCAAGTGTTGGATTAGTTTCAGGATCCACATAATGTACAGTGTCCCATTGCGCCGCATGCAAGGCTGAGCCTAATTGACCTGCTAAGGGCACAAATGTTGCTTAGCAGATAAACGTTGCTTAGCAGACTGAGCAGGGCCTAATTCCATGGCTCTGATTAACATAAGCAAAGAATTTGTGCTTACGGAAGCAGGGAGTTCTGTGCTTCGGCAAGCGTATTTTACCTGTAAGCGGGTAATTTTGGCTTGTGCACACTACACGTTAGAGGCCTTTTACGCTTACAAGGATAGTGTAGAAATTCGGCGATGGCCTGGCAAGCAGATAATGGTGGTTGTAAGCGCAGATGTCTGTGGTAAGCAGAGTCATGAAATTGGGCCCTTGACAAAACAGTCCATGTAGTAGATGATTTTTGACTGAATCCCTGCTTATGTTGTGCTAAGCAATTTTATTTCTTGAGAACCATAGACATGGATAGCGAAGTTTTAAAGAACCATGCAGGCTCAGTCTTTTCCAGGAGTTAACATCCCTCATTTTCTGAAATGAGACATTTTTGGAATAGTTTTGAAATCACCAATTGAGCAACTTTCTCTTTCAGTTTGACCCATCTTACCACAGCATAACATGGCTTAAGCTGTTTATTTATACAATTGAAACCAGTCACTATTCTCTACACCCTTAAAGCTAGGGTCATAGATTGGCTTTTATCAATGTAATGCTGATTTATAAGCATTATTATCAAGAAAGGTGGAATTAGAGTCACCTGTGAAAGTTTTGGGTGAAAATGCAGTGTTGACTTTGTGAGAAATAGGACAAACTTTCTTGGTATTTTCAACGACCTTTAAAGGAATCACATACATTTTTAAAATTGTGAAATGTACAAATTTTTCATGTCTTGTGTTTTTTTTTTTCCCCCATTCTTGAGTTACTTTCACTTTCGATCCTGGACAATTAAAAAATGTTGCTGGCAGACTTTGAAATTACAAACATGTTTTATTACTGTTTAAAGAAAACAAAATACAAGAGGCTTATAATAACATTTTCACTGGTTGTTTTTTTTTATGATTTTTGAAACTAAAGGGTTGTAATAAATACTGTTGTAATTAGTTATGACAATTGTTATGCACTGCCTTATCATGTTTCCTTAAAGGAACATGTTGCCTTGGATCGGTCGAGTTGGTCTTTGAAAAAACGTTCGTAACCGTTTTTTATCACATGCATATGGTTAGAAAGATGTTGTAAAAGTAGAATACAGTGATCTACACAAACATGCCTCAAAACTTTCTTTTAAATTATGACAATTAAGTATGCACATTATGCAAGCAAACATCAAGTCATTTCCGATCTTAACTTGGAATAAGATTACAAGCTAAAAAGGGAAACATTCATGGTTTTCATGAACTTACAAAGTCTAGATCCATACATAGATAGTTCAACCAATAGATTTTTATACGCGATGCACATTGCCTTAAAATAATTACTGCTATTATCTGCGCACATAACCACAGATATGACATTTACAGATTGCAAAGGTTAAACCATGTACTGTTTTTGCACATGAATATTTTAATGATGTGCATGAACACATTTGATTTAGAGGAACCAAGCAGAAAGTGTCTCAGCTGACCCAAGTTTGACCTCTGACCTGTACCTAAAGACATGTTGTGATGTGGATTATTATTGTTGCTGTTTTATTTCTCTCCGCAAGTTCATTACATAAAACTACACACAAAGAGATAGAACGAGATATGGAGTAGGCAAGACTAAGGAGGAAAGTGTCAATTTTACGATAAAAACTTGGCCTTCTTTCCCTGACCTTGCATCCCCTTCACCTCTAACCTCTGACCTCTGACATGACGCAAAGGGAAACCTGTTTTATTTGCGAGTGTCTCCCCCTCGTTCTCCTTGACATATATTCCTCGTCATGCGAGGAAACGGCGTGCTCCCCATGATGGTAGCCGAAGGGGGAAGACGGTAGTTAACTGGCCAATTGGAACCTTCCTTGAAGTCTCCTCAGAGCGTAGAACCAGTTTCTACCAACTCGGAGGAAAAAAAGGTCTGGGAAGGGAAAGAAGGGTTGTGGGATGTGGACAACTACTTAACTGATAAAACAGTGTCACTTACATGATGTGGCGCCGGGCGCAACCGTGGCAGACAACTGTTTCACATTTAAAGAGGATGCGGGGTTGTTTTCTTGTTTTGATTTTTGGGAGGGTTTCGTTTTGGTTGGTTTAATCGAATGATACGGATGGTTTTTATGATGACCTTTCCATGCTCGGAAGGTCAAAGAAATGTCTGTGTGTGTATGGATTTATTTTAAGCGTTGACTTTTACAATGTGATCTCAAATGAGATGTGGTATTTAAATCATGCCAACAGAATAACCATTGTACTCTGTAACTCTGTCTATTTCAATATGGATTTTTTTCAGTTTGCAATGAAATATTTTATTCCAATTTTTATTTGTGATGGTTGGTCATAGTGTATAGGTAAGAGTGCAGTGGTTAATGTATAAGCCTGTGGTAGATTTGTAACATTCAAGGCATAATCTAAATGGGGTCAAATCGCAATGAAATATTTAACACTAGATAAAAGCCGAGCGTAATCTGTCAAGAATGTCAACAAGTACCATTATAAATGCATTATAAGTAGTCGTCAGTGTGTGTGTGCATGCAAACCCCCTCATCTCATTTTCCTGTGGCTTTCAAAGCTTGTATTAATGCAATAATTCCCTCCATTTTTCCCGTCGCAAATCCAATTTGATGAGCACTCCCCGATTGATAGTGGAGCCTAATGCGTCCGTAGGCGCAGCCAACAATGGCTGGAAACGAACTCCGAAAGTCGATCCGCTGACGTGTTCGGAGGCCTCAATCTCTAGGAACGAAGGGATGGATTACATGTATCAAGAGCGTGTTTATTCTATCAAACATGTCCATTGACCGGGGAGCGGTGCCGCAGTCCGCTGTAACATTAGTCCAAATCGTAGCTAATGACCGGCGTTCCGTACCGTGCGTCCATTTACTTGGCTCCTCACGATGTGTAAATTTTAGGGGGGGGGGAAGGAATTGGGGGACGCGGGGCTGAGGCGAAACTGTGCGCCGCGGTTAGAGAGAGTTGCCAGGACTGGGAATGTGGTGTCGCCTTACCTGACCTAGCCGGGTCGCTAATCAGCGAGAATCAAGAGAACGTGCTGGCAGCGTTGTATCACCAGGAAGACTCAACCAGTGCAGTGTAAACATAGATGGGGAAAGGCTGATTCTTGTGGGCTTTGCCGGCATCCTTTCTTTCCCCATCAGATCATATTCACAACACTCACTCCCTCTCCCCCCTCACTTTCTCTCTCGCACTCTTGCATTATAAAGAACCCTGAAAAACTGCTGAATGTAAATTGTTCAGTCTTAGGGGTCAATTTTATAAAGCTGTAAAGCAGAAAATACTGCTGGACAAATTTATTTGCTAAGCAACAATTTAGTGGGGCACCAGCCCACATCAATCCAAACTTGTTGTAATTTTCTGCTAGGCAATACTATCATGTGCTTAGCAAGGTTTTGGTGCTTACAGGCTTTATGGATTCAGGTCCAGAAGCCAGGCTAGTTTTTGATGGAAGCTTAAAATTGTGCGGGGAAGTAATTAGTATAAATTTCACACTGATACTTGAGTGAAGAAGGTGTCATCAGCTGTTGGCTTGGAAAACTATCCTTGCTGATTTGAGTGTTATTTTAAGTGAAAGTTGATGTTTTTTGCCTGATTTTCATAAACAACATTGCAGTATTAAACCATTTCCCAAAAGAGAGAGTTGTTGTTGTTGTGTCTGTTCTCACATTTCTAGATAATGCATCAAACAGACTATGTGATAAGTTTTTTTTTGTTTTTTTTTTCATTTGACTGAATTTTTTTGTCCACGTTTTTAAATATTTGCAGAGGAATCAAAACCATTATTTTGTTTGCTGACATAGTTTGTCTAAGAGTAAGACCACCAAAAGGTTAAAAAAAATTAAAATACGAAAGGTACCATGTAAACATGTTTTGCTTGCTCATGAATGTAAGTTTGTAACTTCTGTTATTGTTTAATTCTTTCTGGTATAAAAGTTTCTACACTCGCCGGGTTATCAATCCAAAAAGACACAAAGTCTTCCGAAGATACTAAGGGATAAAAAAACACGTCTCCCCTGTATGTGTTTTTCTCACTAAACGCCCAGAAGCTGGAATTGTAATGAAAATTGTATCTTTCTTCTCCCACTGTGTAGTCTGCATTGTCTGGGCTTCCAGATTTTCCTGTAGCTAAACCAACCCCCTGAGCCCCCAAAACCCAATGAAAAGAGAAAAAGGGTCCACGATTTGCTCCAGTTGTTTTCTTTTTCACCCCTTTTTTTTGTTGTGTTTGTATCTTCCCCGGGAAGAGACACGAATCCTTTTGGGATGTGGAACACGCCGGCTTGTTTTGAAGCGGCTTCCGTGATACACGCTACCTGTCTATACAGCTCGCCCATCAGCCGGAATTATAATGGCCACACCTGGACTGAATAGATGGCCAAATGAATGGGCAGTTAATTAAATCCTCTTGATGGAACAAGCATGGAGAAGACCAGGACGGAAAGAAAAATAAGTCCAAACTTTCGGCTCAGAAAAAAAAGAAAGAAAAAGAGTTCCATTTAATGAGAGCGAGAGTCGTTGTAGAAGGGCGCTAGTATCTGAAGCTTCCAATTAGTGGAGGACTCTACAATCCATTTTGGTAATCAGATGAAGTGGGAGTTAGACACCACACTAAAGACTACTTCTGGGTCTGAGGGTAAATCCTTGAGATCTAATGATAACACTTTGCCCCTTGGATAGTTTTAAAAAGGGTAGTCGGAGCACCAGGGACATATTGTTGATGTTGGGTGGTCTCAAAGTGGGGGGAAAAAAGCAAGGGAACAATTTAAAAATTCCTCAAATTTCTGATAATCATTTCCACCGACTACTAATGGAAAAGGTCTTAGGATGAAAAAGTTGTTGTGGAGAATTCCATCGGTTGGGACGGTAGGAACTTCTGCCTGCTGCTGGGGGATGAAGGGATTTGCCCCGGAATACTTGAGAGTTTTTTTTAAGAACCGTGATTAAATACTAGAGAGGTGGGTTTTATCGGTTGTAGTGAAAGATAACTAACCTTTATCACTATGTTGAAAAGGAAAAGGGGGGCATGTGGGTTGTCTAATTTAGCAGTCTTTGGCGTTTGTCTGGCCAGGGACAAGCGAGTATAAAAAACCCATTGTGGGGTTTAGCCAGGTAAGCTGAATGGGACCCAACGCCTGTACAATAGACCCCCAAAGCAAATAATTAGACAGGGGATGGTTGGCCCATCATACAATGGTTGGTGTGCCAGCGTACGTTTTTTTTTTTCTCTACATGCTGGCAGTTTCTAGGCCAGGGGGTGTTTATGCGGCCCATACTCAATGAAAGAAATCCTGACTTCTTGAAACATATTCAACCATTTTTTGTTCACCCTGATTGTTCACGGAGAGAGAAGGAGGGGGGGGGGGGTTTCGATTTTAAAAATAATTTGTATGGCGTTTGTGTTTTGCCAAACAGGGACATACAGGGGGGAGTCTGTTATAGGAAAAAACAATCATGATGGCTGGAAGGATGTGTTTGAATTGGTTTAGGCGGAAAAATCCAGACTCTGAGAAAATTGTTTTTGTAAACACCCTCTGAGTGGAACAGTCTACTTATCTTGTGGAGCAGGGGTATTTACTGAGTGTAATAACACCGAGAGTAAACAAGAATCGCGCAGACTGTGTGGGTTTCAAAAAGACTTGTATTCGTGAAAGTGTAAGGTTCTAATGAAGCATAAACATGTGCCGTAGATTAATTGATGTAGGAATTGTGTTGACAACTCTCATTTTGATTTTGTACGTGATTAGGCACTTTCTCGTGTTTTTCACAAAATTTATTTTCTGTCTGAAATCAGGTTTTGCTTTGGCCTGTATGCTTCGATTTTGAAAGGGCAAGGGAACCAAGGCATATTGTTCTTAAGTAAAGGGTGGAGCATTTCAAGGGCACCAAGGCAATGACCAGGGGGTATGGAGGCAATCGTTGCCTCCATGGAGCATCAGAAAGTACTCTTCCACAAACCAATCGTACCTTTCCTCTAAAGACCAACTTCCAACCCGACCATCTCCCGATATTTGCCCCGGTCATGTCAAACCACAGACCTTATAAAGTCTGTATACACAGCCATTGTGATGTATGTATTTGCCTACCACAACTTTGTACACAGTGGAGACAATTCTTAAGTCCACCGTCGCATTCTTGTTAGAGGGCTTAGACTGTCATTCCCATAAGAAGTTAGGCAGGGGAAGAATGAAGGGCTACTTGACCCACAAAAAAACTGCTACCTCGCAAAGGACTTGTTTGGTAGGTTAAACATATTTAGACTGTCGTTCTGTAAAAAGGTGGCGTGTGATTGACATTTTTTGGTCGAGAGGACACAAAAAACGCTTTGAGATATGTTTCTTGTTATTTAGGTCATGACATTGTGGTGTTGATGTGTGTTTTTTTTTCAAGTGAAATCAAGAAATTTTTTGGAGGGTACTTTAAAGAAATACCTGGTTGTTTTTTTGTCCAACAAACTGTATTGGCCCTTAAACTCTCATCGAAACACTTGAGATCTACAAACTTTGTGAGTAAATATCAAACATCTGTATTAGTGTCTTTTGATGGATTTTTTGGGGGTATTTTCTCTCTTATGTTGGTTATTTTTATGGTCTTTCATAACCAGCCTTAAATGATTCCCCTTTGATCAAGGTTTGTAATACTTAAAAGAAGAAGCGGTGTCTAAAACAAAAATGCTGAAAAGAAAGGCAAGGGAAATATTTGAAATCCCATTTGATGGCAACTTTTGGAAATCGACTTATATTTTGATAAATACACAGAGCTGTGTTCTCGTCCAATCACGTAAATTAAATTATATCAAATTTCGCTGTCAGAAAGTCTGTAAGACCTGGCTTGTCCGAAGTCATACATCATCCATGATTTTTGCATAGAATACTCGATCAATTACGTTCCCTAAGACATCCATGACATGTGCATGTAGTAAAAACGCAAGGGGTCCGATGGCTGAATTCCTTCGTTGCCTTCTTCCTCCTCTCCCAAAAGCATCACAAACTTAATAAGGATTTTCTCGTGGTCCCAGTTTGTGTTGCTTTGAAGAAAAGTTGTTTGCACAAACTGATCGTAACCCATATAGGTTCCATGTGCCCTATTTATTATTATTATTCAATAGCTCAGGCTTCTTAATCCAGTATTCAATCAGGTTCTTTTATCTTCCTCCCGTCTTTTATCCCAAGCTTTCTTCCTTGTCCATCCCCAAAGTGACAAGGTGTGGGGATGATGTGGCCGGTCACAAGACTCAGTTATATTGTAATGAGCCGTAAGCTGCTTCATAAAAGGCAGTTTGCATAGACTGGGCGATGACAATAGATGGGTACTGGTTAATTCTCTTGGTAATTAGGTTACCCATGCTTGTTGTCACCAATGGCTGACTACAGCAGACAAATGGCTTAGGTTGTGGGTGCTGCATGGATCTCAGTTCTGAAGGTTACTGGATAGGAGAGATTGCACATAACAAAACTACACACACACACAGTTAACACTTGGTATCTTATTCATGGTGTATCACATGAAACAGCAACACAGGGCAGGCCTGTATGTTTCATTTTTGAAAGTACATGAGCACAGGCATTTTCTCCTTGGTAAAGGGCATCCAATGAGGAAATTTAAAATTTCTACTTGAGCATGTTAAGGGCACGAAGGCAATGACCAGGGGGCATCGAGGCAATCGCCCTCATTGCCCCCGTGAAGTATCGGCCCTGACAGGGTTTGCATAATTTGTGTAAATTTTTGAATCGCCCGTTGGGTCTTGTAGCTGTAAACCAACTGCACACGGTCAATAGCTTACTCCCCCTTCCAAGTGTGACCTATCTACCTGTAAAAGTTGTTGAACAGTAAAGTGTAAGTCAGCCAGTGGCCCGACTGCAAGCAAAATTGTACAGAGAAAACAACAATCATATAAATTTAACTTGGCAGCTACTCGGAAATATTGTGATATTTTTTTAACAATTTGGTGCATGCTAGGCAGGTGTATATTGTGTACATTGCTCAAATTGTAACCAAGTTAACTTTGGTAGGAGAACGTTAAATTCATCCCAAGAAGTGTATGATTGAGAATTGAAACATTTTTGTTTTCTTGAATAATGGTTGAATGCATTGAAGCTTCGACCTCAGCAGAGACTTTCTCAAAGACAGATGAAATTTTCTCATGTTGTTTATCAGCTTTGTATTTTTGTAGCAAATTTAGCACTTTCTCACAAACATTGCTAATTTTATTTGCAAAAATAACCTAGTAACTTTTATAACAGTTTTTATAACACACAATTTGGCATGAGCTGGAAATGACCGTTTTGCTGTCGAGACACTTTTTGTTACGTCCTTCTCCCGGGCTCCCAAAACAATCTTGATTGAGATTCCTAGTCAAAGCAACAAGAATCCAAGACCCTGTCATCATTATTATCCGACACCGGTACATCTCATTCCATGATTGCATCTTGTTTCCTCAGTTTAGTTAATCTAAGATGGTTCAAGTCTATGTAGTTCACAGACGGACAAGAGGCACGCTACCTTTGTTAAGGATCATCATCATCGAACAGCGTACTTACACCAATCTCATTCCCCCCATCCCCTTTCACAGATCAAACCCCAGAAAGGGGCAAGTGCAAGGGCCCTGGCTATGGTCCCGAGATCCGATGACGGACGCAGTCTCTCACCCTGCACTCGTAAAAAGTCCGCAATCATGCCAAAGTAAATACTGACACATTTGTCTGAAATGCCTTAATCAATGGCTTGGGCCCCCTAACTATCGTGGCGGAGAGAAAACGGGCAGCATCGCTGAGCCATAAATGTCATCATCGTTACAACTTCTAGCTGATTGCACCCATGGAGTCCTAGGCCCCCCCCCCAATCACTAAACGAGTGTATCACAGGGAACGACACAACCCCCCGAAAAAGACCGTCACTCAAGCGGAATTTGACTCATCTTTGGTACTGGAAAATTATCTGTTTATTCCCTCCCTTTCCTTGCTTGTCGCGGTGTGGCATCTTCTGTCGATATCGTGCCCCGACGTTCCTCCTCCTCTCTCTCTCTACTCCCGCGATGCTCCCTTCACTTTTATCAACAGTTTCGGATGAGCTGAATTGCCATCTTGCTTGATAAAACATCGGCCACGGAACGTTTGATAATCTTTGATTTTCCAGCGTGGTGCTGTCAATCCAGGCTGGGCCCGGGTGCTTGTGGATGTCACTGCACATCAACAAAACCAAGTACACCACGCATTCTTCATGCTTATCAGTTTTTCTGAACAGGTTCATTGGCCCTAAGTGTTGAAAGGGGCCAACAGCTTTGACCAGGCACAACACGAGGGGCCGTTGATGGGGTATAGCTATTGTTGTTTGCCACCAGCCCCTGTAAAGCTACACCTAATATTTGTATTGTGGAACGACAACACAAGGTCAATGGTTTAGGAATCCATTTCTGAATATTCTATCAGTACATAGTGTACTCTCTGCTTGGAAAATAGGCTAGATGTAGATTTTTTTTTTGCGGTTTCATTTGAAGAAAAAGATTTGGTATTCGATCGTTATCTGATTGTGGAACTAATCAGACTATGATGTCTCCTTTTTTCGGCCTGCATTAGAGCAATCCCCTTGAGAAATTATACCCTGTATGTGGATTTATCAAATGTTTTCAATTATGATTATTAAGTTTTGGGGTTTTACATGGTGAGTTGGTCATACAACCATGAGACATACATCTCTGTTTGGACGGAGTGTTGGCTCTGTGAAGAACAATTTTATTTGATTTCAATTCGACTAGTCATCTTCAGGAGATAACTATAATACTATGTATTCCACTTAAACAACACGGAACGATTTGGGTTGACTTAATAAAAAAAAAAAATTAAATAAATAACCTGACAAAACAAAT
The DNA here is from genome assembly GCF_032118995.1 of Asterias amurensis. Lineage (NCBI taxonomy): Eukaryota > Metazoa > Echinodermata > Asteroidea > Forcipulatida > Asteriidae > Asterias > Asterias amurensis. Next base: position 3,814,142 of record NC_092662.1, on the reverse strand, counting down.
TTTTGGACTAAGATTAAATGTCAAGTTCATAATTGAAATAAATGTAGTCTCCTAAACAAAAAATGTACCATACCTTTTAAAAAACAAACCAATTAGGTTTTATGTATGAATTCATGTATTAAATTAATAATGTTCAGATGTACAATAAACATCCATTAAAATCAGCACAAAAAAGGCAATACCACCCGGGCAGTCGGAGCCACATAATAAGTGCAAAGTAATTAACATAAAAAAGTGTCTACAGCTGTGTGCACAGTTAATTAAATCAGTTTTTGTGTTGAATTGATAGCAATGTTTATATAACACTAAATCTAATTTCAGGATGAGAAATACTGCCTTTTATTTTTTAAACGAGATTCATTTTATTATCCAGTACGTGCATAATTTAAACAGACAAAGATCCTTTATGGTTCATCGCAAAATTATCTCTCTTGTTTTTTTGTGGATAAATATTCCATTCACTTTATTGTGATGATTATCCAGTAAGTCATTTAAGAGAGGGAAAAAAGCTGCCCATGCGGAAGCCGCGGCTACGAGAGGAAGAAAAGACTCGACTACAGACAGTGAGTACAGTACGCCAACAACAGAAAGAGCAGTTGGGTCTTTGTTGAAAGCTAATATAGCCTCAAGCCAAACGCTTTCACCAGCATTAGTTGCTACACTGTCAGGGTAGAAATGTTACCTACACCGCGACCGGCCGTTTAGACCGAGGAGCGAGCCGGCTGAATGAATCATGCAATTTAGTGCTGCAAATCACTTCAATTTACCCAATCCTATTCGTGAAGAAGATTTTCCCTGAGCGTACACACTTCTCTTTTTTCTCCTACTCTCACTTTTCCTTTCTCTTACATCTTTTTTTTAGTTTTTTTTTTTTTTACTCGGAGCTGAACGGGGGAAACTCATTTAAAAAGGAAGTGATTCCGCCTCATGCTTCCGACGGTTTGGCTTTTGCCTTTTTTTTTCTTCTCGTCGTCGGCGTTGCCGTGTGCCCCGTCCGTCGTTCCTTGTGCGTGACAATTATATGACAGTGGGATTAGGGGTAAAAAGATTAAGACGATTGAATTGTAGAGCTTGCCTTCTTAGGAGAGGATAATTATGCTAGGCATTCACTTGGCCTTCATGCTTGGCTTCGGCACACACAGCCACAAATGCAATTATTGGCCTCTTAAAGAAAAGAAAATCAATTTTTGTTCTTTTAGGCTGAATAAGCAAGCCAAACACACGGCATCCCCCTTAAAAAAAATGAGCAGAGGAGACAAAAAGAAAAGAGTATGGCTCAGTTATTAAACAATAAAGGGAGTCCATATCCCCTTATTAGATTGAGCCAAGAACTAATAATTCTTCATTATAGCAAATTTGCATCTTATTGCTGGACTGGTTAATAAAAACTACAGTGCAATATGTTGGTATATTTCTGGTATTCCGGCCTCTTAATATCTGCGGAGTGGCAGCAATCTGTTGTGTAAGGGGAGTGTTTATCATTAACGTTGAAGGACACAGTAATATTCTTTGTCCCAGTCAAAAGCGAGATCATAGTTTCCTCAAAACATGTTAACAACGTCGTTGTATTCAACTGGATTCATTTTACTTAATAGTAATCAAGAAACTGGAAATGATGGCTTTCTTAAAGAGTACATTTCCAGATGTGGGGAGAGAGCGAGTTATTGCTTAAACTGCAAGCTGTACTGATATGAGCCGCTTCTGGTTATTACACACCAGAGCATAGACAATGCATACGCCACAAACCCGCCCCCATATGGGGAAGTGATCAGGTTATAGAGCAAGAAGGCGGCACCCCCCTCGAAAAATAATAAAGATCTTGGGCTTGCATTTGGAGTGGTTTATTTATGTGTGTGTGGTGAATTGGTAAAGCAAAACATTTCTTTTAAAGGCACTGGATACTATTGGTTATTACTCAAAATAATTGTAAGCATAAAAACTTACTTGGTAATGAGCAATGGAGAGCTGTTGATAGTATAAAACATCGCAAGAAACGCCTCCCTCCGAAGTAATGTCGTTTTCAAGAGAGAAGTTATTTCTCACTAAAAAATTTGAATTTGATTTTGAGACTTCAGAATTTGATTTTGAGGTCTCGAATTCAAACATCTGAAAGCACACAACTTTGTGGGACAAGGGTGATTTTTCTTCCATTATTCCCTCACACCTTTGATGACCAATTGAGTTCAAAATTGCACAGGTTTGTTATGTTTTTATGCATATGTTGAGATACACCAAGTGAGAAGACTGGTCTTTGACAATTATCAATAGTGTCCAGTGTCTTTAAGGAGGAGAGCCGGATGATGTTGCTTTGGCTTCAGCTGATCTCTCAGGTGGAACTAAGGACTTGATAGCGTGCCGATCGGACACACAAGCTTGGCTAGAGAGTGCATCGGGGGAGTTATGGGAGGCAGCTTGCCGTAGCGCTGTGATCACTTTATTAGAAACATATTCAGCTGGTTGCTGATCTGCTGCAGTAAGACAAAAACCTGATGGTATTATAGTGTATTATTTACAATCTTGTCTTTTGGTCGTCTGGAGGAATAGTGAGACTTGAGCGGTTCGTTGAAGTTATACCCCCCATGGCATTTCTCGTTCTGGCTGCCTGGGCTTCTCTCCAGTCACTGCTGTAGTCTCGCTTGCCCACGGTTTGACCTCATTGCATTGTGAACGCAGAAAGAAAAAACAACTGTGGAGGACTGAGGACTTCTTGGTCACAGTGGGGAAATTTTCACATTGGACAGATGGTCGACCCGGGATGGAATGTTCAAGTTGGTTACATTTGTTGTTTAAAGAGGCCCACATTGTTTGTTTTGGCATGCAGGTTGATTATCAAACTGCTCTTGTATATTAAAAAAACAGCGTATTCAGAATATTGGCGAGAATTGGAAATGTATTATCTTTTTTCTTGTTTTGAATGATTTTTAAGAGACGACCGCAACGTCTGTTAGATGTGATTCTTTTCCTGAGTGGCACTCTGGTTGCCAAGGGATACCAAAGGTCAAGTGTGGGTCCTTTTTGGGGGTTGTTGTATTTTTTTCTCTTCTTCTTGAGTATAATTGGAGGTTTCAACCCTGCATGAAATGACCACGGCACCCTTGGCAATGAGTGGTAAAATTTCCCAAGCGTTTAGGAGCCAAAGAGCTCAGGATGCAACCTCAACTAAAGCAAAGGTGAAAGTCCAGTCCATAATGCCACCAGAGAATTACTCCTAATTTCCTTTGAGTAAAAGCCTCCAAGCAAGTGGGGAATCGCAGGGAATTAAAAAAAAAGTATGATGGGTAGGGCTTTTTTAGTTTTAGAGATGTCCTGTGTGTACTCTGTGCTTGTCCCGGGTCGCCTCGGCAAACACAGAGAGCATCAGTTGAATATTTGTCTGATTTTGGAGTCGTCCAATACTGATCTCCCTTACCACTCCTTAAATTGAATTGCTGTTGTTCTTGCCATATGTTGATAGTAGAAAAAACCAGAGCAGGGCTCGTGCGAGAGTCAATGAACTACAGCGCAGTGCGATAGAGGGGTCTCTCTCTAGCGGGATTCGTTTTGATTCACGAAGAAGTGGTTTCAATGTCGCTGCTCAAACACAGAGCCATAGTCCTAAACCGTGCCTCATTATTGTTGCCGCGGCAATAATCAAAACCGGTTTCATGTGTAGACCGAGTGATCTCTAGTTCAGCCGCGACTGGTTACCAGTGAAAGCCATAAGCGGCTAATATTTCTATTCCCAAGTTGTCGGTATGGGTTGTGTGAGCGCTGCACCGGTTTGGAATTGATGGAACCCGAGACTGCCGGCCCGAACGCAAACTAAAACATCCTCTACTTCTCTCCTTGAGTAATTTCCCTACACACAATCTCGTCACACCGAACATTGGCTATCTCTTGCTCTAACTCCCTTGTCCATCCTCCAGGGCAAATTGACAAAAATGGGGATTCCTTGCCCGTTTCATATGACAAATGTCGATAACGCTCCAAGGACCCAGCGGGATTCTCGCTACTCCAAGCCAATTTTCGCAAGTTTTTCACAGCTCAGGTTCTCGAGCACGCCAGAAATTAATATAATTTTTAGCGTCCCATTCTTTCTCTCTCTCTGCTGCCCAGTGAATGTCATAGAAGAGCATTCCATGCCGAAGTCGAAATCATAATATCTTTAAGGTTTCATAAATGCACGGGAAGGTAATCTTCTTTTGCTTTGGCACTATAGCCTAACCACCGAACAGTCATTACTCAGTACACAGTTGATGAGAGATTAATTCCACTTTGAATGGTATTAGGATGATAGCTATTTAAAACAAGATATTTTTCTGTGACCAGAACAGTTTTTATCTTATGTTTAGCGTCACTATCATTATAGCTTAATATCAAATCGAAAACGGCTTGGGATGCTGATATAGATAAGGAGTGTGTACACTAAATCCAATTCAAAATGCCCTAAATGTATCGTTCATGGACTGTTGTAATAACACCGAGACTAACCTGTATCCTTTGTTTATAAAAGGGCAAGGGCATCCAGGCATATTCTCTTTGGTATAGGGCATGAGGGAATTGTGAATTTCTACTGGAGGATTTTAAGGGCACCAAGTCAATGACCAGGGGGCATGGAGGCAATCGCCTTCATTACCTCTGTTAAGTATCGGGCCTGTGCAAGTCACAGGGTTTGGGTGATTTCATGAGTTGGAGATTAATGAAATCGAATGGCTGGCCGTTAACCGTCTCGGAAACCGGTAAGCCATCAGTCTTTATATATCTAATAACTTGGGCAGATGGGAATACCTACATCGGAAGAGGCTTAGTGTAGATTAAAAAAACCAGAATACCGGTGATGCTTGTGCTGAAGTTCTTTATAAATATGTTGTTTTATCAGTGAATGTTTCTGTATACTGAGATTTAATCCAGTGATCAAGCTTTTCTAACAATAAGCAAGTTAATGGAACCATGAAATGAAGAAACACAGTTTTCAGGGAGCTGAATTATTACTTCTTTAATAATAATAATTGACCATTTTTTTATAGCACAAATACATAGTGATCAAATTGTCCCTTTATCCCTTTTGTCTGCCTGGTTATGAAAAAAAACTCTTGTCTCAAGAAGATACAAAGAAATAATTCTCTTTGATCCGCTTCTCTAGTGCCGAGGATACTGTTCCTAAAAGTTCTTTGAAATCTTAGATCGTAAGATATACTTCCAATCCTAGTCAAGATGAGTAAAAAATGTCTGTACATTTTCTTTGACATTCATGCGCTGTTTTGAGACTCTGTTATTTTAAAGTTTTTTCATCAAACCTTGCAAGAAAAGTGAGGTCGGGTATAAAATAATTTTCTTGTGGATTGTGGCAGTTGAGATGTTTATATTTCTTATTGCTGTTAATGTATGTTTTAAATTGAACACCTTGGGATTTTAGCAATATAACCTGGTGTTAATTATGGTTTAATTTACTTCTTTATGGCACAATGCCTTTGGGAGTAGTCTTTCTGGCTCTGCAAACCATGGTCTGGGTATCAATTGGTAGGGGAAGGAATACGTAGGAATTATCCGCCCCATAAAACTCCTTTTCTGAGGGTTTCTGGGTCTTGTTTTATGGGCACTTTGTTTGGACTGGGGCCATAAACATGTCTGGGCTCCTGACATCTTATCCCCAAAATGAGGTCATATTTTATGTTCACCCCCAGTGTAGGATGACCTGAAGATTGACTTAATCAACCTTGATTTGGAGACATTTGAGGTCGGAGGTCACATATTGACCTCACTGTTATTCAAATACTATGAAGAGGTCAGGTAAAACTTGCTATTTGATAGGTGAACTGTCTCAAACCCTACACCATACACAATGAAATGTACTCAATTTAAGGAGAGTCTGTTTCAGTAATACACCTACCGTGCAATTTCACAATGGTAAAATTTTTCTTTACGAAAGCAGTAATTTCTTGTTCAACAGCTTAAGGGCAATTCAACTGTTTCTCTCATTTTCTTGATGGTTTTCACGAATTTAGTTGGATGTTTTTTTTTTTAAAGTAAAAAACTATTCTCCAGAAATACAGTCATAAGTCATCTCGAAAAACAGAATACATTTCACGGCTAATGCTTTACCAAATACCATGAATATGAATCTTAAATCCATGTTTACTACAATACAATACAGTTATCCCTGCATGGGAAATTTGCCATTTTTTTTAATTACTTAAAAACACACCAATATAAGGTACCAATGTATACAAATTCTCTATTTGAGTTTTAAAAAAACAACTGAGCCTGCATCTTTAGACTTGTGGATTTCACTCATCGGTTGAAGTATCACTTATTGCTTGCCCGTCACTTCATATCAAAATGAATATTATCACCATCTCTGAAGTCTGGCTAAACCGTCAAAGGGCTCGACTGATAAAAACGCCAAAACCTCGACAATTCAAGTCCCACACTGGAAAGTGCTTGAAGAGCCTGGAATATTGTCTTAAGATCTGCTGAAGACTTTGGCTGAATAATCTGATTAAGTTAGGTTTCTTTTGGGTTTCAGCCTGGATAAAAAATTTGTTGTGGTGATGGATTTTTTTTTCATTTGTGTGAACTTTTTTTGAGAAGTGAAGATTCCTCGGATTCTTTGCCCCAGAATTCTCTCCGCTTGGAAAAAATTCCTGGAAAACTCTTCTGGGGGGAAGGAAAGTGTTATGAACTCTTGAGTTACGGAAGTGGTAAAAGGCACTCAAATTCCTTGTTGAAATTTCTTTTGACAAGGCATAAACTGGGCGGACTTCTTTGATTGGTAATTGTTATTACATCCAGTTTTGGTCGTTTGCGATGGATTTAGAGTGAAGGTTGATGCAACGAAATGTATTGAGTTCAAATGTAAAGATCATGGAGCTAGCTCCTTGGTTATGGATATAGTGAAGTTTGTTTTGTACTTTTACGTATGTTTACCAATGTAGTTATAATGTGGAAATGAAAACAAAAGGTTTTGAGGTGTCCAAAACAATTTAAACATACTGGAAAAGTTATTTTGTGGATAAATCAATATTTGGCTACATGAAACATTCATGAATTGCAAACTTTTAAGGTTTTTTTTCCATGTTGAATCTTCTCTTTTGAGTGATCTTTTCTCCTACTTTGTCTCCCATATTGGTGGAAAACATTCAGTTCCTTTAAGGGATAGGTTTTAAAAGTCGGCATTTAACTCTTATCCAATTGCATTAACTTGTTATCATGTTGTGAAAGAAGTGTTGATAGTAATACCAACTGTTAAAATGGAAGAGAAACTTCAGACTTATATCTGGATTCAGACTATTTTAAAGCCAGACTGGTGAAGAAAATCAGCTGTTGTTGTTCTCCACACACATAAAGAAATCCTGCCCTTTGATCCTCTTCCCTAGTGCTGAGTATACTGTTCCTAATGTAAAAGCTCTGTGAAATGTTAAACCCGAGTGGTAAGTGGAAAGGTGGACTTGCCATCATTTGAACATACCTAAATTCGGATTCTAGTTTCAAACTTTTTTTTGTCAGCAATGATTCTCACCCCTGTGCCCAAATTCATAGAGCTGCTTAAGCAGAAAAAGGCATCTAAGCACAACAAAATAATGCTTAGCACAATAAGGTAACCAGCCAAAATACAATTTCTTAGCACCTTTTGTAACTGGTATACTGCTCATTTTTGCTCAGCAGGAAAATGTTAAACACTATTTTCTGCTTTTAAGCAGCTCTATTAAATGGGACCAAGAGAAGTTTTGGAACTAAATGCTAATTTTGTAAAATTGCTGTTGCATGCATGGTTGCACCATAGAGCAAGTTGCACAATGGTTTGCCTACCTCTCCTTTAAAGTCTTGTTGCTGTATCAGTGGGAAGATGGTCCCCACCCCCCCCCCCCCCACCCCTCCACACTCACTAATGATAAAACCACATGGGCAGTCTCCCAGACATCTCCTGACCCCTTTAATGAGCTAGACAGACCACAGGATTACATAATCCAGAAAGAGATAACACACTCCCAGAGCTCTCCCAATCAATCTGCAAGGGGGATTAAACCCATTGACCTAGGCTTTTCCTCATTAGGGGTTTGTTGTTATTATATGAAGCCCCCCCCCCCCCCCATTCACCTCAAGCTAAACAAAGGAAAGGTAAAGACAGCTTGGTAGCTGAGCTCAGGTCAGCTTTTAAAGGAGAGGTCATTGTGTGGATTTGTGGTTAAAAATCATACATTTAGTTTCAATTAAAAAATACCAGAAACTTGGGTATTTAGATGTAGGCCTTCACTTTATACGATAGCCCCTTCAAATCCAAAGCTTCGGCTCAGCCTAACTGGGCCCCTCAGATGTTTTGTCTATATGCAGGCTATGCGTTCAGGGATTCAGACCAGAGTGAAGCTGAATCCAAAGCCAAAGCCAAAGCCATGAATCCTTAAGGGCCTTAAGAAGTGGCTATCTGTACTTGTTCCCAGTGGGGGAAAATGAAGTTATGTTTGTTTGGGATGGATGTTGTAGGGATAAACTATGTTATGTTCAACAAAGATATCACATATCAGAAAGCAAGGATACAACTCACTGTAACAAGTTATCCTGTTAAAGGCAGTGGACACTATTGGTAATTACTCTAAATAATTATTAGCACAAATTCTTATTTGGGAACGAGTAATGGGGAGAGGTTGATAGTACAAAACATTATGAGAAACGGCTCCCTCTGAAGTAACGTAGTTTCAGAGAGAGAAGTAATTTTCATCGAATTTGAATTGGAGACCTCAGATTTAGAATTTGAGGTCTTGAAATCAAGCATCTGAAAGCACACAACTTCGTGTGACACTGACAAGGGGGTGTTTTTTTCTTTCATGATTATCTTGAAACTTTGATGACCGATTGAGCTTAAATTTTCACAGGTTTGTTATTTTATGCATCTGTTGAGATACACCAAGTGAGAAGACTGGTGTTTGACAATTACCAATAGTGTCCAGTGTCTTTAAAGGATTGCTTATCTGGCTGTTGAAAAACACCACTTGTACTTTTTTAGGCTACCTCAGATAGCAGCCTCTTATTTTCAAACATAGCAATAAATGTTTATTTTTTCTTTTCAATGGAACTAGATTCAACATTTCTCAAGATGTGATATGTGTCTACAGAAGACGTTTTTTTTTGTACATATTACACAAAGTTTAAATATTTTTTGTGTAATTTTTGTTTACACATCCCCCCCCCAATATAGCCTACATTGAAGAGGTAAGATAGCAAAATATACATTGTAAAGGCTAGATGGTGAAAGAAAACAAGTGAGCACAAGCAACCACACAACATCAATTGTCTTTTGGCAACGTAATGCTGACTTGTTTGCACGACTTTCTGTCTCCTGCAAATTTTTCTTCTTGGTTTTGGAAGAAGTGCCTTCCTCTCAGAGTCCCATGATAGTTTCTATCATTGCATGAAGGGATATATTCTCCACCATACCTCCATGGTTTCGGAAGACCTGCCATGAAGATTCAAAAAAGACTCCAAAGTCCTGTGAGTTGCTGTAAAGTCCCTAGTGGTTTAGTGTTAATCAGTAGGGATGACCAGTGGCCATGGATAGACACCAGTGTGTCTGGCTTGGATGACCAGTGGAGATCCTACCTCCTTGGTCTGGCCAATAAAGGTCCACTGAGAGAAACCTGAGAGTTGCAGGGACCAAAACATTATTAGTAATAAAACAATCCTTTGTAAGATGCCAATTCTTTTGTTTAGATACTTTTCCATTAGTTCTTGAAAAAATAAATATGAGAAGTTTCCCTCTTTGTTCAAAATTTCTTTTTCGATGATTTAAAAAAAAAAAACAGTTGACAGAATGTTGCAAGTTTTCCTCTTTATTCAACATTTCGTTTTGAATGTTTAAAAAGAAATCAGAGAAAATGTGCTGCTTGAATTTTTACAAACATCTCAGTTTTGAAGTGAATATTGCGACATATATGTAGCATAAAATAACTGATGATGCTACTCCCGAACCCCAAACCCTGGTTAGACTAGAGCAAGAAGTGTGATCAAACTTACACTATAGATGTTATGTAGGCCTATGTGTATGTGTATAAAAATTGTAGCGCTGTGTTGACGACTATAATTAAACTTGGGGTAAAGGTCCAGCAGATTAAATACTTTCACATCATTGAGCTAGATGTAGGTCTATAAAGGTACACAGGGGAGTGCAGAAAGTGAGAAACAACATTTCCAAGTAAAGATTGCTGTAAAAGTTTTATACAGCTGCTTAAGAACAAAAAGTGGCTCAGCAAAAATATGCTTACAAGAATAAAGGTTACCAGCCAAACTACCATGTCACAAACACAATTTGTGACTGGTATCCTGCGCATATCTGCTTAGCAGAAAGTTATTCAGTTATATATTCTGCTTAAGCAGCTCTATGAAATTAGGCCCTGCTATGTTTGTTGCTTATTGAGTTGATGCTCAAGATGGGAGTCAGGCATTTTCCATCATCGACGACACTCAAAAGATGGATACCATTTGACCCGTCTGGCATGGACCTTTAATTGCGATCCAGCCAGTCTCCAATGCTTTCACCCCTGGCTGGCTACAAGTCACTGGAACATTCCCTTCTGGAGACACACCAGGCACCGAAAAATATACCCCTGTCTGGGACCCCCTAGTCAAGCATCAGCCTAACCTCACTTACCTAGAACAAATAACGCTGTGGGGCAAGCAGTGCAGTGGGACATAGGTTCAGCTGGTTTTCGTACTTTAAAGGGGCTCTTCCGTGATTTAGATTATTATTATTTATTTTTTTTTTATCATGGCGGTAGCAGTCTGTGTCCACTCAGATATGAGGGGAAATTACATTATAGTCTTTGTTTTGGAGGTTTTAGTTTGTGATGATAGTGAACTGTTAGTGTATGAAAAGAAACCGGTGGTTTGGCGGAGTAATGTTTGAAGTTTGTTGCTTGTGTGTGTGGCGTACCTCTTGAAATTGTATGTAATTCAGTATGTGTTGTCTGCAATAGAATCTCCACACAATGTACATTTATATTACATTTGCATTTCAACAGTGCAAGGTATCGGGCGGATTTTTTTAACCCGTCTAATTTGTGAAGTTGATAAAAGAATCTGATCGCACTGAACAAGGTTTAACCCCACAGCGACGAATGCTTATCAGACATTTAGAAGTATTCCTTTCTCAAATAGCGGAAAATGTAGCCCTTCACTTGGAGTTAACTTTGATAATTCAATCAGTTCCCTCCCTGCTTAAATTCCCCAGTGTTTTCAGACATTCTCTCCACAAATTTAATTTCAAAATGTTGGGGTATGGAAAATTCATATACGAAATGCCTGCGAGCTCTTATTTACATGCTCATGCACTGTGTACACTGAGCAAAGTTTATACATAATATGGAATTTCATCTCGGGAGCCTACAGGCTAAGTTTGGCTTACTCTTATTCCTGGCGATTCCTTTCCCCCCTCGGTTTCTTGTTTTTTTCTTTTTCTTCTTGTTTGGCAAAAGGTTCGCAAGTTCAACCGTGGTGATGGGGCATTATTACTAGGTCACCGAGGGGGTCAGCGAAAAAGCACAGGGAACATTTTTGTTGTAGTTATTTCAGGAGCTATTTTGAGGGAGAATATCGCCCAAGGCCTGTTTGTCCACGCAGCAAATGTTTCTGACTTCATGTTTTGCTTAATAAATGGCGACAACTTTCACGTTTATTAGTAAAATATTGTGTTAAGGTTTCTTGTTGTTTTAGGGGCAAATGTGCTTGAAATAGTCGGTCAAATTGTTAGGTTTTTTTCATACGGTTGTGTTTTCTGTGGGATAAATGAAAGTTTAATAAGTCACATCTGCAGAAACATGTGTTTTGTTCAACTTCCAAGAATGTTTTCTCATCTAAATTTGTTCTGGGTCTTATGCGAGAGGTTCTTGGATAAAGCTTTTTTTCTGAACTAGATCATCATGGTTGTGAAAGAAACAAAAGCACTGCTATGAAACTAAGCCTAGAGCCATTCACAGTCATCGTCAGAGTTGTTTTTCCAACAAATTCCTCGGAAAAATTGTATTCGTTTTTGAACTTAATCAAATTAGAAACCCATCACCAACAAAGCCTGAAGGTCTCCCTGGCAATATAATTTAAAAAGTTGAGCGAACCCGGTAATTAATTTTCAAATCGTTTTAATTGTGGTGATTGTTAGCTCATCAGCTTTGGGCGAGTATGGTCGATGCGTTTATCGAGGGGAGATGATTAGCTGTTGTTCAGTTTGTCAATCTTTTCCTTTCATTTGAAATCTACTTTGGGAAGAAGAAGAAGAGGACAAATTTTAATAAAGACTGACAATTAGCCCTTAGAACCAAAAGGTTCTTCCTGGTGTTGCTATCTCTCTTGTATCGTGCCACCTCCTCTTTAGCATCGGACAAAAGATCATGATGTGTTTGGATGATAAGATACGCAATCAGGGATCTCTTATCGGGACGAGCCCAACCCCCACGACACCAGAGATTTGCCAGAGATAGCGATCTCACTCCGAGCAAATTGCACAAAAACTGCTGAAATTTTAAGATTTTTATTTTTTTGGAGCGGTGGGCGAAACAAAACAATGGCCTAATGCAATGTTACCGTCCATACACAAGTCCATTTTGTGTTGGACAATGGAAGAATATGGGATTAAGATCTTGAGTGGCCAGTTATGAAAATTATGAAGAACGATCTTTTAAACTGGGGTCGATGCCCCCTGATTCCTGTCAGTTTTTTTTTTATGCCTCCAGATGTACTGAAACTTTGATGTGTACAAAGATACTAGATTTTTATCTATGTACATCATTGTGGTTTTTTTCGGGAGAGTAGATTCATTTACCGTCTCTGGTTTTCAACAAATATGGCAAGCTACAAACCTGTGAAAAGTTCATGAAATTCAGCGGTCACGTTTAAGTGAAAACAAGACAAACGGTTTTATTTTTTTGAAAGCAGTGTTCTGTATATTTCTGTCTGGCATCAGACTTATTTCTATTGCTTCAAAATTAAGCAACTGATTGGTCGAAACAAATCTTGTTTTAAAAGAGCACCCTTGTGTTCTGATGATCTCATTTATCTTTTGCGAGTGGAGGAGGCAGTTGAATTTGTACATTTGTGTGTAGTTGTAGGATTTAGTTGAGCATGCAAAACGTAGGCCATTATTGGCATTGATATAAATGCCTCATTGTCAGTAGCCATTGTCACTTCGGTTTTTCCCAATTGCTTCCACTTCCCCAAAATGTTGTGCTTTTTCCACCGTTGGCCATTTATGACCCTTCTGGAAGTGTTTCTTGCGGCGGCATTAAAACAAAAATAGAGAGTATAATACGCCTTTTTTCTCTCTTCCTCAAAGCCAAATTCATTTCGTGTCTGCAAGTGTCATCTATTATTTATCCCCTTAATGACAGTGTTTGCAATTTGTGTCTAATAGACATTTGCTTATGCGGCTATCTAGTTCAGTTCCAGCTGGCTCTCCTGCTAGCGATGGGGTCCGCTTAATGACACCTTTATGATAATGGCGGGGACTTGATGGACCTACGCTCCGCTAAGAGTGAGGCAAATCACATTATCAGTGATTCCTAAAATGGGACATGAATAACAAAATATATGCACAGTCAAACATTTCATTAGGGCGCAATGATCCATTGCGGACTATCTTGGGGTTTTTTTTTCATGGAGCTCAAACTGTAAGCAATGAGTGTGTTTATATGCAGGTTTTAGGGTAGGGTATAATGTTGCTGTTCATTTAGTGCAGACAAGTTTAGCTTATGAAGTAAGTATTAGAGAGAGTACACCAATTGCTTTTAATATCCACAATGTCTGGACTAAATTTGTTGAATAATTTGTAGAGTAGCAGTCATATTTTGTGAGGATTTCAAAGAATAGTATCTGCAGAAACCAATTCCTGTGCCGTGTTTTTAAGTGTATTCCATTCAGTTTACTCATTTTGTTTGCAAAAGGAATATTATACATGTCCCTCATACCATCACAATTGAATTTGTGCAGTTTATACCTATAGTTTGTTTTCTAGACATGAAGAAATGAAAACAACTCTCGTCCAACGGAAAAAAAGAGTGTTACAATAGAGGGTATCAAACTGTTAACTAACTCCCATATCAGTTGGGATGTAACAAAGGCAATTGCCTCCATGCCCCCTCCGCTGGTAATGCCTTAGTGCCCTTGAAATGCTCCTTAGTATAGGGTGCCCTTTACCAAGGAGAAAATGCCTTGGTGCCCTCGCCCTTTACAGAAAATAAAGAATACAGGCCTGCATTGTTGTGCCTCTGACTTCTAGGCTACCCCCAGGTACGCATGATACTAAGTACTTAATTAAATAGCGCAAGGAGTGTTTGAACTGATGAGGGGGTGTTTATGTGTTACGGAATCTGGTGTATTTTCTACATTTGGTTTTGCTACATCACATCCAGAGGTCACTCGTGGGCACGGCAAATTACACCATACATCCCGGGCGGGACAATAAAGAATGACGTGTGTGTAAAGACACTGAGATTGATCTAACTGAGCGGAAGAAAAAAAAATGTGATGTGCGCATCGCCATCACTACCCTTCACATAGATGAAGAGTGATCGCCATTGCCTGCCAGATTAGCAAGTTACCCGCAAACGGCATGTCACATGTGGACATCCGAGTCTCCGTCAATGGTCATGTCAGCCGGCGTAATCAGTGAGACAATTACGCAGAATCAATCAAGCCGCTGTGAGTGTGGCTGCCAGAGTGTGGGCAAACCCGTACAGATCTGTGACGGCTTTTTGTTAATGATATCATTGGAATGATATAACCCCCCTTGTCTCTCTTCTTTCTCGTCGTGTCGTCCAACTCGGGGGTGAAAACTTCCACTTGTGGCCATGCAACCATCTGCCCTCTTCTCCTAAAACCAATCGTGGAGGAGTTTTTGCTTTTGGACGACGACAAAAAATTTGTATGAGAGAGAGAGAGAAAGCTGACGGAACCTTGGGCAGGATTTCAAGCCAGGAAACGATTCTCATTTGGACACCGCTGGAGGGGTCTGCAGGGCGAAAACCAGCTGGTCTGTAGGAAGAAGCGACTAACGTTATTGGCTGCACATCAAAGCTAGTTGAGCTGCCGCTGCCTCCGGTTGCCGGCGGCGACACAGCCGCCTCCAGCACTCCTCAATAATAGCCATCAAAATTGTTCCAATAGCTTTTCATGTCGAATTAAAAAGATCGGGCTGCATCTATTTCAGTCGGTCCTTGGGGCAAAGTGACTGCGTGAGTGCAAGCCGAAATGACAGTAGGGGAAACGAACCTACACGGATTCATACACTGTTTTTTTCCTGTGTCTCGCCCCCCCCCCCACCAACCCCATCGCTCCCCAGGCACAAGGAGAGTCATACCAAACCATCGGCAATCCGTTGCAGGGTTTAATATCGCCGGGGAGAGGCAACGCCAAAGAAAAACACAAGATTTCCTGCTAATAATTGAGGAAAATGCTATTTTGCTTGGATGTTGAACATAGCTTATGAAAACAACCGGGTAGGGGGGGGGGGGTATATATTGCCGTTTGAGTAACCGTTGACAATAACCATGTATATCCCAACGCTCGCTGGAGGAGGGATACGATTCTGGGAAGAAAAACAAAAAGGGACGCAAAGAAAACATGATACTGTGTATTAGACGAATAACTCATTTTGTTTTTAGGAATAGAATAATGAAATTGCAAATTAAATATTCCTCTTTCGTACCTGCATGTGTGCATAATTGCACCTTGGGAAAGTATACAAGGGATTTTGTTTTATTTGTCAAGAGCTCACGTCATTTTCACCTCCGGTGTAATGTTATCATTACCCTTCAGTGGTTTTCAAAACGGAGGTTTGTTCAACACACAAAAAGGATGATGATGTAGAAAACAAAATCTAATTAAAAATTTAAAAAGAAGAGACAAAATTCCACAAAACACCACATTTTCCCCCTGTTTAAATGCCTATCAACGACAATACCCCATGTTTCATCACCGTTAAATAATCACAATTTTCCTCTTTTTTTCACCCCCGTAAAAACATCACGGCTGCAAACGCGAAACCCACAAATACAGTCATTTATTATTGAAGGCAGAGATTGCATTAGCATTGATCGCAAAGTCCGATATTCAGGCAAAATGCAGCCAGCGAAACCAAAGAGATGTTTTGTGGGGGATTAATATTTAACTCCACAACGGGAGACAAAAGAAAATCGGCGACGGCGGCAATGCAAGGCGTGTAGGTTCATGTACATGACTCACGCACAGATTTATTATCATTTTGATGTTTTCCTCTTAGGTAATGGTCAATATTAAAATAGAAAAAACAATGTTTTTCTAAAAAATATAAACCGCACTATATTTTTCCTGGTAATCTATTCCTACTATGCAAGTTTTTTTTCCCTGTGCTAAGTATTTTTTATTTTGATGTTCAAAGGCTTTATGAAACTCGGCCAGGTGGTTATTTTTTTTTTTGCCATTTGTTTAATTGCTATCATATTTTGTGAAAAACAAAAAAGCCTTTATAACATCAAGCTTGTTTTGTAATTATCATACACAAAAACAAAAAAAAACGGGTGTTGTTATGTCAACTAAGCAATTAGAGTTTTAGTTGAACAACGGGACTGTGTGGTCAAAACAATTGAGAGGTTAAAAACACTACAGTTACATGATGTAGTTTAAGGTAATATTTTTTTCTTTTTTAAAAGCAAACTGTTACTGAGCTTTCGCCCCTAATGGCTCATAAAGTGTGTTTCGACTTTTGAGAAACTTAGGTCTGAGTTAAACAAAAAAAAGTTAATTTTGTTTAGCACTCAAAATGAATCAATCTCGGAGGATGAGAGTTTTGAGTCGGATTCTGTTATTCCTCTGATGGGTGACAGTCAATTGTTTTCTCAGGTTTCGTAAACTCCCTTCTTAAATTATTAATAAAATCTCGATTAGCTCTTAATTTCATGTCATTGCACTCGCCCGTCGTCATGTCTCACTCCCCCCCTTCTTTAAAAAAAAATCTTCCTTAAGTTAATTCCAAGACTAAGATGACAGCCCCCTAAAACAGAGCCGTCATTAAAAAACAGCAAGGAGGGAAGATAAAAAAAAAGTCACCCACTAGGAATTGAAAAACATAAAATGAGCAATTTAATTTCCGCTGAAAGGTCTTAAAGTGGTGGGGGATGACCCCCATGCATCATCAGCGTCTTCATTAACGATACTAAGTAAATAACCCAAGATATACAAGATTTGCTGTTATGGTTACAGCTGCCTGTTGCAATGCGTACTTAAATCAATACCAAGCTTGACAAGAGAGGGGCCCTGACGACAAAAAAACAAAATATAAAGACGGGAAAATCGGTCTTTAAGTCGCTGCCACCATCAAGCCTTTCCCTATTGATCCCCTAGAGCAGTGAACGCTAATATGCTGTATAATTGCTCTAGCCATTTAGTCACGTTGATGTGTTTCCTTTTTTCCCTTCCCCCCTCTTTTTTTTTTGTCCTTCTCCGGCATTTGCTCAAGCTTAAAAAAAGCTTGAAAAAACAGACGGTGACATGATGCGGGCACTGACCCTATCCACTTCAAATATATAGAATTTTGTCTCCTCTTTATTTATATTTTTTTTTTACCATCTCTTTTTCTTCAAACCCCCCCCCCCCCTCCCTTCCAAACAAACCAAGTGTCCAATAAACTCCAGGCATATTCGCTTGGATGATTTCACGATGTGTCTGTATCGGTAGAGAGTGTTTCCAACGCGGGGGCAGATTCATTCGGCTCGTTGGTTACTGGTCGCTCCGTGGCACTGGAGGTTCGCTCTTCAGCCCCCTGGGTGTTTAGGGGGTTTCTTAGGAGGGCTTAATATTATACCACGGTTTTTTTGGCTCCAGTGAGGCACAAGATATGAACAAACATGGGCTTTGCTTTGCCTCTGGGGGGTATGCTGACTGCGTTAAGCTGGCAAATGATGATACTCCTCTGTCTTCACCAACAAACTTTGCCATGCAAGAAGAAGAAAAAACAAAGTGATAAGTACGGTGTCAATCCCTCAACTCTTTTTGTTGCTGTTGTTGCATCATTACATCCTTTTTTTCTTCACTGGTCTAAGGTTACTTTACACAGTCAGGCTAGGTTCATACTTCCTGTCTATAAAAAGCGAATTTTGATGTCAGATAGCTGTTATTGCAGCGAATGTTTCGCAGTAAATGAACACATCAGTTCAACTGTTGTGTATTATTTGTTGCAAATTTGTGAGGTCAAAATTTATTTCGCATTTGCAAGAAGTATGAAATGGGCTGAAGGTTTTCTGCAAATTAAGAAAGTCTGTTATAATAATACCACAATCATTACCATGCTCAATGGTTCCAGCAAGATACAAGCAAAGTGGAGAGTACTTTCTACTTCCATGTGGTTTTCATGTTTCATGCAGCTTGGTGTCTGAGAAACGCCCGTAGCAAGGGTTGAAAAAAGCTGATGGTTAATTTTTTGGAAGCACTTTCTTTTTGTCATGAAGTATTTCTACGTAGGTGTCTGTCGCTACTTTTGTTTTGTTTGAGGGTTTTGGGTTTTTGTTTGTGATTTGAGTAAACACATTCTTAGGATTGGATGGTGTTGAAACTGTCAGTTTTTTAGTGCTTTTCAGGCCCCCGAAATCTTCAGGATGAGTCCTTTTTCCATAAAGTACTAGACACCAGGAAATGAAATGCACTGTTTGTTAGTTTGATTCTGGAGGTGATGTCGTTGAGAACCACGCTCTTCTAACCATCGCTCAGAGCGGAAAGCAAACTGAACTTTTCATTCCCGAGTGTTCGCAGTGCCGAGCATGTTTGTCAATATTTTAGTCTGGTGTACAGAGCACTTCTCACTACATAAATTTATACACACTGAACTTAACAGGCCACTACAACCACTGTAGAGGTTGAGGTAGAGGTCCGGGTACTCTTCACCTGGGGCCATTATTTGCGTGTTTGGTGTGCTTTTGACCATGGAATGGTGGGCTTATGAGGTCACATGCTGCTGAACTGTTGACTGACAATGTAGGCCAATGGCCTGTAGTTTAAGACCAAGACCACAAGCGAGTGTGGTCAACCATGGGTCAACCATCACCCAAGTATAGAATGACCAGTAATTTAGTAATTACAAAGGATTACCTAGTATTACATGGGAGTTTAAAGTACAGTCAAATGTGCTAAGGCAGGAGTGCCATTCAAATGTTTGGTTGGTTAATTATGTCACCCCGCTCCCCTCACACATTAGACATCTTAAATTTACAACAACGGTCTTGATAGAAATCTGGTTTTCTATCAGTTTTTACACATAGGGCCTAACTTATGAGGACAGGAAGAGTACTTTCCTTGTGGATCCTAATTGACTACACAAGAAGGGAGGATGAACACAGAGTTGTTGTTGGATATAAGTACTCGGGGAACTATTTCATCCGGCAATTTTACGTAGCAAGAAACTAAGACTCAAGCACACCGAATGCTGATGGGATTAGCAAATGATGATTTTTGGAGTAGCAATTGGAATATTTTTTGTAGCGTTTTGCTCAGCTATACAAGGGAAATAATTCCTTGGTACTAATTCTAGGGGATTGAATTTTCAACAACATTTCCCTCCAAAAGGCTCTTATGATGTTTTATGAATCTCTGTATTTTAAACTCAATTCAGCTTGTAGCTGCAATGTTTGAATGTGTTTTAATAAACCAATAATAATTATGAAAGCAGCTTTGTTGGTGGTGGAATAGAATGTGAAGGCCAGCTAGTCAGCTCTGCTTTTCAAAACTGACTCAGTGCAGTGTTCCCATTTGGCAAGAGCAACTTTATCTGGGCATAAAACTGAAATGTAAATTCGACAAAATAGTCACTTCAAAATTAAACCTTTTTTAAAATATCCGTCAATTTTGAGAGTGGAATCAGTGCTTGGTGGACCTCTCTTGCCACATTGTTTTCAGTTGCTTTTCCAAACCAAGTTGTTTTTGTGGAGGTGGAATGTTTAAGACCACCCAATTTGCCACACACATTTTGTTTATTTGTCTGACCAGATAAACAAAGGAGCACCCTTCCTAAAGTTGGCTCTCTCATTTATCATGTTGAGCCAGCTTAACAAAAACAATGTGATGTTTTGTATGCAAATCTTTTGTTCTGTTGGTTGGCTAGTTTTTTGTGTTTTTTTTAGACTGGGAGAGACTTTTTGAAGTTAAAATCTGAAAGCAAATTTCATTGACAATAGTGTTCATCTCAGTACCAATCTTTAATATTTTTTTTCTGAAATTATAGTTTCCTCTCAGTTTTTCGAATCTTTCTTACAATGTAATCTGTAACACACCACATCTAACTTTAAGAGAAATATTTCAGAGTAAATTCATGCTTAAATCACAATTTACAAAACCACAGATTTTGTTAGTGTAAAAAAAAAAGAGGAAATTTTATGCCGTAGGGGATTTCTTGACGCACTTAGCTTGAGCAAATAAACATCACCCAATGCCAAGTCTCCCTTTCCCCCAAACAAATCCCCATCAAATTGCCATTATTGCAGTAAACCAATAATCCAAACTCAAGTGTTTAGTTTTCATCTGTGACCTTTGACATGTTAAGCTGATAGGCTGACAGAAAAACACTTCTTTTATTACTGTAACAATATTAGCATTCAGTTAGCAAAACTTATGAGTCTAAATATTTTGCTATGCCATTTATGCTGGACGAAATCTTTCCAGGTGATCCCGTTTATATATTCCAGCAAAATTGCATGGTGTTTACCCATAAAAATGACTTTTTATTTTCAAATCGAAGGAACTGCTCGAAACAGTGAGTAATTTATGCCCCCTTTTTGTTCCCGATTAAGTCAAAAGCTTTCAGTGGGTTTGTTTCCCTGGCCAGGGGTGTGATGTTTTAAGCTCTCTGGTTTGTCTAAATAAACCCCCTGGTGTTGCAGCTAGTGTTTACAGTCTTCAAGTTGTCGACTCTCAGTCCGAGATCGGCTGATTTTTCCCCTCATAATCGTACCATCTTGAAAGCAGGTTGGAAATTGCCTCAGTTGGAGTGTCCATTTTTTTGAAAATGTACACAAAAATATGTTCCCCATGACACTGTGTCTGCGGCCTGTAAAGAACAGATTTACAATGTTACGCAGTTTAAATTTGCAACTGCCTACATTTTGTCACGTTGAATAACGCTCGTTGCTCTTTGGTTTAAGTTGAAGTGAGTGCGTAAAATAATGGAGGTACCTCTATGGTCAAATGCAATGCTAACTTTCCTTGGTAAAGGGTACCTCTTTAACTTTACTTAATGAAAACTTAAAGTTATGCTGAAACATTTCATGGGGCTGCAAGGCAAGAGCGGGAGCATGGAGGCAATTGCCTCTGTGAATAACCAGGATTGCTTATGTAGCAAAGAGCTATATACTTTGCTGTCCAATCATTGATTCTTAATGGAAGCAGACAACAACAAAAAGGAGATATAGAAAGGTTTGCGGTAACACCATGTAGAGAGAAGATGATCAGAGCATACTGATCGAAAAGTCAAGTTGAAACCAACGGTTCTTTTCAGAACCAGCCCAACTCATTAGAGATAGTCATAAGATGGTGTTACCACAAACCTTTCTATATCGTATTTCTACCATGCAAAGTTTCAAATCCTACTAAAAAAAAAAAAAAAGTTGGCTTTTACACTTTCTTTCTTTCATACATTCCTTTCATCAAATCATTAAAGAAATTGAGTTGAAATGCCAATTAGTTTTTGTTGATGCAATGTAAAGAGTTCGTTTTTGATACCAGTTTTTTTGTATTTATATACCCTGATCACTGACCCAAACCTCGACCCAGATTCGGCTGGAGTAGAGCCAACTGATTTCCCTTTGCGTTTTTGTTCACAGCCTATTTATCCCACCAGCAAGCTACCCAGAGAACAATCCCATACAAGCGGTTAGTTTCAACAGTGGTAAAGGCCAGTGATCGCTAAAGTGCCGTAAAGTCACTCCAATATTTCCATTGTGCGGGGAGGGCTTTTTTGTCTGGGCTCCCCCACGAAAATATGCCTTTGAATCTTAACAGTATAGCCACAGTTGAATGAGTAGTTGAACGACCGATCTTCAAAGGCTGATTGTCACCCAAATGGCTGCATTTTTTTTCACCACTCCATTGAAACTTGCCCTTTTGTCAGCGGTAGGTATGGAGAGTTAAACCTGCATTTTGATTCCGTTTTTTTTTCTCCCTTTTGTTTTTTTTTTTTTTTTTTTTTGACAGCCCTTTAGCTGCTGTCATTGAACTTTTTCTTGCCACTGATTTTCAATGCAGTTTTGGAAAGCTATATTTAAATCTGTAACTTACACAAGCGTGCTTAAGGATTTGGCTAGCTTAGAGGGTAGCTGCGGTGTCTGACAATGCGGGGAGCCTTTGTGTTACTTGGCACCATGGAATTAGCTTATGACCTACCATCGCTTAGTATTCTATACCTTTGTTGAAGTATTTATTTTATAGTGTAGCAGTATATTGTATTTGGCTTTATTTTCCCTCTTTTTTTGATCAGTTGTGCATTGGTGCAATATAATTTTTGTACTTATTAAAATGAATTGAACATTTCTTGTTTCAGGAGACATATAAGTTATTTCTATGTAACTATGTGTGGCTATTTATTGACAATTTAATGAGCATTCATTTGCACTGGTAGTATGTCATGAAACGAATGATAAATTGGGTAGGATGGAAACTTGCAAGTTGATCAGAGGCAAGAAAATGTTTCTCAAAATATCAGATGTTACAGATTTCGCATGCAGATTTTTTAAAAGTCTGCGGAAATTTGTCTTGGCAATTTTCCAGACTCTGAACGAACAAAACAACATGGGAAATATATTTGGGGAGTTGGTTTCCTAAAATGTCTGGAATTGTTGTGAAAAAAAGCTACAAATGAGGTACTGTTTATTTTGAGCTGTCATAAAAATATAACTTTAAAAATGTAAATGGATAATAATTCAGAAACCAGGCTTTGGCACGAACAGTTTAAAAATATAGTCTGGAATCTGTTTATAAAATCATAATCTGATATTGTTGTTCAGTTAAGTTAAAAAATTAATGAGAAGTACATGCAATGTAGATGGGCGGTTGAAAATGTCCCAGGGATTAGAAAACTAACTAGAACATTAAGAGACTAGACTTGTTTGGTCTGGATGACAGCTTTGAAGGGATTACTCCATGTTTGTATAACCTCATCTTTTCGTCCTTTTACCAAACCAAAGTCCTAGTCCAATACACATGAAAAGAGTGTCTAGGTTGTATTTTGTCAGTTTAGAATTAATTAATCCTGCAACTGATCGATTCGGGTCACAAAGGCAAGATTTAGAGGGGTCGTTGCTTTATTGTGCCAGGTTTCAAAGGGCGTTATTGATCCCTAGACAAATTGCTAGTATTGACCGTTTGTTTAATAGACACAAACACACTCACAATGGTTGATCAGTCACTACAAAACTTTCCTGAGCAAACTCATTAGCGTGGGGAGGTGCAGACTTGCATTGATCGGTAGCCAATTGTGCCAACTGGTAACCCTCGCTTGGTTTCATTCTGTACCATAATATCATAGTGTTTTTTTCTCCTCCATGTTTTTTTTTTTGAGTATCTATTTTGATACTTTGCGTGCCTTGCGGTTTTCCGTATTTCTATCTTGTTCTGCTATTAGTACCATGCAGTTTTTTGTTATTTCTACCTTTTTAAAAAAAATCCTTATGTAAGTACGTGTACGAATTTGTGGTTAGCGTTTCAAATTATGAAGCAGAAACTATAAGCAAATTTATCTGTTTAGCAAAAAAACTTCACAGAGAACAAGCATTGTGTCTATCAGACTAAGAGACGATTGTTTATCTTTGCATAATTTTTATTTTATTTTAGTATTTTGCCTTCAAAAGTAAATTAAGGAAAATCAAATCAGTGGAAAGCTTTTACTAAGAATTATACTACAATATTAATTTCGAAATGATGGAAAGACAGTAGGCTTAATTTCATTTTGATGTGTGCCGAAAATTAAAAACGTTAATGCACATAATGGTAATGTTCAGGACAATAGTCAAAATCTAACGACCATATGTTTTTATACGAACTTGGTTATTACCATCATGTGTTTATTTATATATTTTGTTCAAAATTTACTAATGATACAAAATTTTAACCTTTTTTACGCTCTGAATGAAATACGTTCTGAATGAGACGCCTAGGGCATCCAAACTCATGTTGTCCATATAAATTGTTTGGAATTTCAATCCATCAGTTTTTTTAAAACTAGAAAGAAGCCGTGCCACACTCTCCGTTTAGAAATACACACCATGTGGCCACCAAAATTAACAATCATTTTAAGTGCCGTTCATCAACCCACACGTAAAAGGGAGACAAACTAAATTCCCTCGTCCCTTTGTATACATTGGGTCATATCAATTTCGCTGATCAGAACAACATTTCTGCCAAAAAAATATATATATATAAATAAATAACAAAATAAAAATTATTTCTCTGTCTGGCCCGAAAATCCAGAGTGAAAATAATTATTAGTTGGGTTAGGCTAGAAACGTCTCACTGGCTCAGGGGAAGGCTTTTCCCCGCATTTACAGATTTCCCGAACGAAACGGGCAGAGCCGTCGAGTTTGAGTCATTTGAGTTGCCCGTGTCTACAACTCCCATCTGTTTCTAACGAAATTAGACTGGAGCCGGTCGCGTTGTACCCTTAGCTGTACATATTTATCAACTGCTACGGCAGATGCATGAGGGGTAGCCAGACTAATTATATTAAAAACAATGTTTAATCTAATGTAGGTGATGACGGGGTGTTAGTCTCTTTACATTGGTGGGGGGGGGGGGGAGAGATAAAATGTAAAACACTGGGGGAGGGGATAAAACATGAAACGTTTCATTGATGGTTCCTTCTGAGTTGATGAAGCTTTGTTTGAAGATCACTCTGCTTTATTACTATGGGATATTTGTACTTTGTATATTTTAAATTTATAGTACATTTGCAAATTACATGGAGTTTGTTTTACATGATTGGGAATGTATGTTGACCTTTTTGTACGGTAAAAAAAAAGAGAGCTTTGTTTATATATTTGTCCATGCTGTTTTCATCAAAGGGAAGTACCGGTGTTGTTGTTGTTGTTACAAAAAGGATTTGTTTGGGTTAAATGTCTGGACATAGAATGGCCGTTTTGTATTGTTTGTATGCACGAGGTGTGAGAAATCAAAATGGGTGTCATGTCTGAAATGGACCTAAGATTATGCGGTGGTCCACTTCATCACAATTGCGAGCTGAAACCCTCAGGGATTCTCAGGGGATGTTAACAATCGTGCAAAGACTGAAGTATTACAATTATCCAATTGCAAGAGAAAGGAAAGCACTATTACCCTCTTTTTATTTTATGGAAAACAACCTCTAGAGTGTCTGATTATGCTGAATTCCGCTCATCTTCTCTAAAAGAAAATGGAATGTTTTTAAAGTTTCATGTTTCACTCTCATAAATACTGGTTTGGCATTAAAAATAAAAAAAGAGTTAAGAGTAATATAAGCAAAAAATTCACCCACAGTATTAAATGTACAAGAAAAGACGATATTTATGTCCAGCTTGAGTTTCACGTATAAAATTTAATATCAGGGCCGCAATAACCAAACACCATTTAGATTGAGAATTCATTTAGTTTCGAGGGACAAAGGGAAAACAATACTAATGTAGCAACACCTCTGCTGAGTTTTGATATTTATTCAGATCGCTATAATCCTTATCCCCGTTTTTCCCCAGCACACTTGGTTATATTACACTGGGAAATGTTTAGCTCTTGACATTTTGCTGTAGTGCCTAAGATTTCCTGTGTGGAGCACCATCCGTCACACCATTTTGCGCTAAAGCCGTTCCCGGCCATTTATCCCCGTTCATATGTACCTCGAGCCGGAGTAGTGTAGGGCCCGGTCGGTACACGGAGCACGAGACACGGAGAAGGACTAGGGAGAAAGTGCCGGGGTAGCGGAGAATATCAGTCGAGGCGAAATTGGATTGTCGGATGACGTGTGTGGAATCGAGGGAGCCATTAGCGCCACCCTCCCCCCCTTCTTCTCGGAGGAATTGAACAGTGTATGATTCTGCCGTTGATTAGTATGAGAAGAAGTGGAGTATGTCGGGTGTTAATTATCAGGGTTGTGTGTTTTTACCTTCCTCGATACTTCACCCATATCATTGGACTAAATGTGTTTTTCTTGTGCCGCTGTGTCCATGACGACACTGCTGGTTGGTTTTTGGGGTCAGCATTGTTGTTGATGGTCATGTACTGGTGTTCTGTGCTCCTTTGTTAATTCACTACTTTGAAGTTTCTTTCTTTGGTTGTATTGTTGTCACAGACTGAGTCTTCTGAGGTCCATTTTTTGAGCTGTTCCCCTTTTTGTGCTGGGTTTTAATCATCATTTCTTAACTTGAGGCAGTGGGAGAATTCTGTAGAATTTTCCACGTTTTTGTTGTAATTCTTGGACAGCTTGCATTGTCATGCTACATTGGCCAGGACCAACATCAAAAGAAGAAGGAAAAGTGTAAAATTACAGTTTGGTGCCAACCAAATTAAAGGAAAGATGATCATTTAGACAGTCAGTTATGTGTACTTCAGTTTCTCTGTGGTACAATATGAGGTGTGATGTTTTCAAAACAACTCCCCCCCCCCCCCCAAAAAAAAAAAAAGAGACTCGGCAGACCCATCCATGCATGGCTACCTTTTGCGTCCAGAAATAGAAAATCAAGAGAATGGAAATTGGTTTTTAACCCAGTTATGACGTTCTTTTCTGGGTCTTAAGACCCTCAAATGCTGTCAAGCATAGTCAGATTGTGTCGCTGTTTTCTTCACGATTGAGTTGGGGGGAGGAGGGTTTAGCTCAGCCATGCATCTGTTGATGCGTGCAAAAGGATTTCTTCGTCCTCCCTTGTTGCGACCTAAAAATAAAAAAAACGAAAAGGGAAAGGACTAAAGCTCAAGGTCAGGTAGTCAGTTGGAAAACAAAAGTGACTCTCTCGGCAAGTCTTCGCAAGTCGGAGAAAACTACATGTGGAGTCGCTCTTCATCTTGAAGCATGACAAATATGGGGAAGCAAATAATCCCGTTTCATTTGTTGCCATGTTATGTTCTCTCCTTTATAATTGTATTTATGCATGGAGTGAAATTTCCTTAGGAATTATTTGTTCATTCAATTTTGTTGCGAGGGTGGATGGCGAGGGGGGTTGGATGTTTTTTTCTTCTGAACGAACATGGGAGGGGAGGAAAGGCGATGACAAAATTTCCGTTTATTAGATTTGCCTTCATAGATGAATGATATGACGCAATCATTTGTGCGTTTACTAAATTGAATTGTGCTTGAAGGGAAAATGAGAAAGGAGTTAAGCAACGAATTGAGGACTTTAAAGTAAGAGCTAATCCTTTCATCGCAAATTAAATCTCTTTGCAAGGTTATTTTGAAGTCTGAAAACCTCCTGTCCTTAAGGTGGCACGAGAGATTGTCCTTGCCAAAATGCAACAATTTATGTAAAAGCGTCACCACAAAAAAAAAAACACTGCTGAAAATTAAGCACTGTGGTTCATTCCCTACGCTATAGAATCTAGAATCGGGAATGTTATCGGCTGCTTTAGTCCAAGATATATATCAACCGACAGCGGGCAGGGGCAGAAAAATAAGAACGGCATTGTGTGATGGTTTTGCTTGTGAGTCCCATAGAAGTCTCTCCCTGGATTCCTCTAATAGGATTTAGAGGAAGACAACATCTCTTGATGTCCTTGGCTCTCATGCCACTGGGGGAGATTCTAGAGAAAGAAACACACACATGTTTAATTGATTTCCTTACAACAATAATATTTATTTGGGGAAGGCTTTTCTATAATCCCGTCGAGACGGGATCTGTGGCTGAGTTTTTTTTTCTCCTCCCTAGAACGGAAAGGGGGGAAATATTAGTCAAGTAGCGTTTACTTGTAGTGATGCAGTGGGGTTTAGTACTCAAAGAATAGGACTTCAATCGGTTTTGAGAGGGGGGAAAAGGGATGTTGGAGTTGATTGAATGTTTAAATTTGTCTTGTCTGTGCAGACTATTCAACATTTGAACCAGTTTTGATCTTTACACTTTCAAACTGTGGCATTCCAGGCAAAAGGACATATCAAAAGGTGCTAAATTGTGTTTTTATTTGTAAAAGTTAAGGTGTTTATGTGGTCGTGTTGCCATTGAAATGTCATTATAGGAAACTGAAATTCAACATTGGAAGGGAAAAGCAAGACTCTAGCAATGAACAATTAACAGATTCACACAAAAATAAAAAGTTTACTTCCAAAAATTTGTTTTTGCTTTTCCACTTGCCATCCTTCTGCCTTCCTCCTGCACCTCTCTCTCTCAAAAAAAATACTGTTCCTTGTTTCTAGACAAGTTGTTGTTACAGGGACATGGTTTAGCAAAGGTGACTATCTCCTTGAGCGGAAACTAGCGAATCTTCAATAGGGGAATCAATCACACTACAACATCGGAAAACTGTCTTGTGAATTCGCCCAACTGAATCATCAGATGGTTTTGAGTCTAAAGATGAACCAAGCCCTTAAATCTCGTTCTTTAAGGTGCGCAGCAATTTCGCTACGGTAAGGGGGCACTTCTATGAGGAAAGTATAAATTTGTATTGGAACTTTCCAAAGAGCACAACAGCAAAAGCACAGGGCACCAGGGCGATTGGTTGGGGCTGTGGGTTCATTCGAGGCCTGTGTGCCCAACAGCAAATAAAAAGATTATACAGAAACTTTCTCACCTGTGTATGAGTGATGCCGTACTTTTTCGTTTTGATGTTGGAAGACTTTGATGGTTTGATTGTGAAGAAGTCTTCATTCTAATTGGACACTTCAAAGTTGACTGAAATTTGATTGGTCGGTATACTTGACATAGTAATGAAGAAGCGGCTTGTCTCTGAAGGACTTCAGTTTAACCTGACAAGGACGCAAACATCCTTGTCCCGGTCCATGACATCACTTCTCTTTACATCCACTGTCGTCCAATCAATCTTCTCACACAGCTGCAGGGCTTATTTCAAATTCGCATAAATTAGCCGAGGGGGACAGGTGAGGAGGTTGAGCCAATGGCAATACAAGGTCTTTGGTTGCACAGTCATTGGTCGATTTCAAGTGACTTAACGTAATTCGCGCTCCTAACCTTTGAACTTGAAGCTGTTAATCTAATACTGTCCGATCATTAAGCCCCTGAAAGTAAGGACTCTGTTTCTCACCTTTTTGCATACGTTTGAATAACATTTATATTTTCACAATTCAAACAACAAATCATTCAACAAATGAGCCACCATTGTGCGAAGCATAAAAAGTATCATTTTAATTACTTTCTAAATTCCTATAGATAAAACACCCAAGCACTTTTTACTTTACCCAAACCTTTGTGGTATAATTTGAAATGTATATAATATATATTTTAGCAGATAAAAGTTTCTAGACTCATACTTCAAGAGATTTTGAGATCTGATTCTAAAAACAACAAAAAACACCTTTCTTATTGTGGTGCGAAAAAACAACTTTGCACAAATTTAGTAGCAGCGGCAGATGTCATAAAGATCTTGAAAACAACTGATGATGAGTGTGTATATCGATAAAAATAGATGTGAATCAATACTGACTGATCAGTTGTCAAGCTCTCCGTATGTTAATCAAGCTTTGAATTCTACCTCTTCAGGCCCTGTTTTTTTTTGCCCAAACTCATTTTGTGTATACAGTTTCCGAAGGGGTCAAGATTGTCACGTAAACAACATTTTGGAAGACCATTCTAAATAGGTTGTGGTTTCTAGGCCTGATGTTACTTTTTTGTTCCTTTTTTTTTTTTTTTTTTTTTTAACCATGTCAACAGCTTATTATTGGAAATGCATGAACAGATCAAGCACTCTGTTGGTTTCACTTTCTTAAAAAAAAAAAGGACTTTGGTTTTGAAGAAAAACAGTTTGGATGTGATGAAATCACCCTCCCTGTTTTGGTGACAAGTGCGTTAGAGGGGGGCATTTTGGTGACCCCATCTCTACCTCTCTACGAGCAATCCATCATGTCCGTCAGACACCCGTGGAATCTGAGTTTATTTTCTCCTGCCTTTGTTTGGAAGAGCGAGAGAGAGAGAGGGGGGGGGGTTATAAGGGCGAGAATAAAACCACACCACATGATTGGATGATTAATGGGCAACAAGCCCTGCGCTGCACTTTTAAAAAATGTGCTTGCCATGGCGACGGACTGGCCGTTTGGTGAGAGAACTATTATTGATGATAAACCTTACAGGGATGGGCTCAGAAGGGGTGTGGGTTGAACCAGCGATATGAATTATGTGATCATCACCAGTAGTCTGCCAATGTCAAACTACTTTCCAGTTTACTAATTTGCTTGTATAATCAAGCCAATTTGATCAATAGTGTGTCCAGAAAAAGTGGAGGTATGGTTTGCCCACCCCCCCCCCAAAAAAAAAAATAAATTGTTTTATTTTATTTTATTGATAATCATAAACAACTCAGAAACTTTTCCACAGTTGTTTTTGTTATCTGTTAAGTCCAGAGTTTTTAATCTGATGAGGCTGTACTTTTTTTATGACGCTCTTGAATATTTCTTGACGATTTTGTATAATTTCTTGCGTTAAAAGATAAACACTGTGTCTGTTGTGAATAATTGTTAAACAGGCATTATCATTGTAATTCCATTCTAAGAAGATGTCTCTTCATCTTCTCTCATTTTCTATCAAAATATTACCCACTCTGAAATTGTTACGTTTTCAATGGAGAAAGTAATTACCAAAGCGGAATAGTCTGAAGCACCTTGTGTAGAAACATTCTGTCGGAGGACGAAATAGCAATGGATTAAAACAACGCAAGCATGAATTCCAATTTGGGTCTTAGTCCCTGTAGTCCATTGGGACCAGACTACGTTGGGTCCCCCCAAAGACAAACTGCCTAGGTTGTTACGACAGCCAACCCTGAAGGCATGTTTGTTCACGTTTCTTACGTGAAGAGTTTGACAGGCTATTTAATAAGCAACGATTTCAGATCCGAAACCTGGCTGTTCATCCTATACACAACGCCACCAACCGGTAAATTATCCAGTCTTATGCGTTCGTCGGAATAGCGGCACACGGGCAGGTACACCCCCGAGGAGTTTTTTTAATAGTGTCCCCGTGCCCCAAGATCCTAACAGAGAGGGGAATATTTTTAAAATGTGTGGAGCTTCCCTGATGGAGTTGGCCCCTTAATTGGGGCATCTGCGTCCACGAGAACGGAGCGAAGATGCTTTCACAGTGCCCCTGGGACGTCCATCGTAGCGGCTTCCTTCACTGTAAATGTTGTGCTTTTGTATCCACCGGGCTTCGGGGCTGAGTTGATTTTGTCCGTGTTTGGGGTCTAGGGTGTCCCCGAGAAGCCAAAGCATTTGTTGTTTCAGTTGTATCCATTAACTGTTTGTCCAAGGATTAGGTAGATCATTAGGGTCCCTTCAGAGACACTGTCATATGTAGACCACCAGATACGTTTTACGCATATCAATCAGGTTGCCTCTTAAAGGGGCAGTCACTCCCCCCGCTTTTCAAGAAAATGATGCAGTTTAGGCCAGTGTATGCTTCGGTTTTGAAAGGGAACCAATGCATTTTCTCCTTGGTAAAGGGCACCCTATGAGGACATTGTAAATTTCTACTGGAGTATTTCAAGGGCACCTAGGCAATGACCAGGGGTCATGGAAGTAATTGCCTTCGTTGCCTCTGTGAAGTATCAGGCCTGCTTATTTCAGGATAACCTTGCACAATGTATATTACCTTTAACTCACATAGTAAAGTAAAAGGAATTGCCATGGAAGAAATAATTTCATGAATCGCTCAAAAAAATAAATAAAAAAATAAAATACAAGATGAGTCAGAAAGACTTCTTTCCAATTGATGAGTAATTTGAAGACAGTTCGTAAAATAAAAGGAAAAGGCAATAACCATGATTCAAAAAAGTCCAGCCTCATTGGGGTGTTAAGTTTGTAATCTCTCGTCAGTGTGTCACTTCCACCCTTTGTCTCTTCATGGCTCTTAATCAGATTAATTGTTTCCTTTGCTTATTAAGATCTTATTATGAGCATTTGATGTTTCTACGTACTTTTGAATGATTCATTTACATTTTACGTGACGATCAGTTCATTGATAGGTGTTTGCAAATACTCTTGATTTAAAATGTAAGCATGGATTTCCTTTCATGTGTGTGGTGGGATTTACTGTTAGGTGACAATAATTCCAAGAAGAATCGTACGTGAGGGGTGAGGTGTAACAAATATAGCAACTTCTCTGCAGAAAATAAGATAGCGTAAAATTTGAGATCCACTTCTTGAATAGACAGAAACCCCAAAATAAAGGTTTTTTGAATTGACAGACAGCCCATCAACACAGCTCACTCCTTGACATCCTAGTGTGAAGAAATGACATGGCACATTCAAAAACAAACAAATTAACGTAACTTCATGCAGAAAATGTCAGACGTCAAAAGAAAATGGCGCCTGGATCTACACCTCGGCTGCATCCAGACGGGCGTTCGTCTCGCTGCGCATTTTACGACCGATCCCAACGTTTGGAGCCACAACCCTTTCTGCCTGGATGAGCGAATCCAACCAAGCATCACTATCATCAGCAGCCAGAAAGAAAAAAAAAGCGGGGATACCCTGCTGGCTGTCTCCCACAGCCCCCCCCCCCCCCATCCCCGAATGTGATGCGTGCTTTTGCAAATTAGAGCACATTAATAGCTCGTCATTCTGGGCACATGAATTAATGTATTAGTATCAATGTCATGGGTGGCTGATTGTTTGTGATGGTCAAAGATAACATTTCGTGCCAAAAAGACGATACAGGATTTATGGAGTTTGTTCCCGAAAGCAGAACTCTTGTTTTAAAATTATTCAAATTAAAAACACATAAATACAAGGACAGCTACATTTTATGATACCTCAGTGTCAACAATTAGGTATAGATGGGTGGGGATAAGAGCTTTTAAATAACATCTAATTAGGTTCTTTTAGGTTAAATATTTCTCACTGTGGAGATCGTTCAGGACATCACACCACATTGATGATGTGCCTGGTATTTTTGTTGTCGTTAAATTTTTCACTTTATCTGAGAAGTATCTTAATTTGGTATGGGATATCACATTTTGAAAGTCAATTTGGTTTTTGGTTTTTTTTGGTTTTTTTTATGTTTTTGGTTACTTTACTCTATATATATTTTAATGAGGGTTGTAACATTGAACATAATGACTGTATTTAGCGTGTCAATTTGAGGTTACAATGAAGGATGCTGGTACTGTTTGAAAACTTACTGGTACTGAACAATAAACGTCTGTACTATTTCCATGCCATTTTTATCCAGTTGAAAAGAAATTAGTTCATCCTTGAAGTACGCTGCCTACAAACGGATTTAGTGTATATCATTCCAAACAATTTAACATCATTTTTTTTTTCTTTTTTTTTTTTCGCCAGCTAAATTTGTCTACCTCTCAACAGGGCCCAGTTTCACATGGCTGCTTAAGCAGACAATATTGATTAATAATTGCTTGCTTAGTAGAAATGAGCAGGCGGGCAAAATTGTACATGAGACATGGTATTGTGACTGGTAACCTTTTTCTAGTAAGCATAATTTTGTTGTGCTAAGTTAATAATTGTGTTTAAGCAGCTCAATGGAAGGGCCTAATTTCATGAAGTCTATAAGCACAAAAACTTGCTAAGCACAGAAAAGTACTGCTTAACAGAAGCACGTACTGGCCCAAATTACACTAAGTGTACACTGTTCTGGCTGGTGGTACCCCAATTTTTTTTTGCTAAGCAAAGAAATTTGGCAAGCAGTATTTTCTGCTTAACAGCTTTAAGAAATTGAGCCCTGATAAGTCCTTTGAATTTCAATAATTCAGTCCCCTTTAAGTTCTCTGTGACTGGTGAGTGGAGTTAAATCTGTTTCGAGTTACCTCCCCAAACAATACCATTTGATCACCTGTACAGGTATTCCTGGTATACATAGCTGCATGTTCTAGCCCACTCCAACCCAGGATCCCCAGGATCCCCAAGAATCCCGCTGGGACTCCCTGTTCCTTCTTGCTAATCAACCATAGAAGTTAGAAGCCAAGTTTCTCTAACAAGAAGCAGATGTGGCTGGCCCCTACCTTAGCCTGGGATTGTTCTTTCTCTTTCTTTCTCGGGTCGCCATGAGGTCACAATAAGCAGTTAATAAATTGAGATGGAGAGGATTGCTTTGTAGCACTGGCGTTGTAATCTGAAAATTATGTGGACAATCATGCACAGTCGACCCTATGTTTACTAAAACAATGTTGTGCAAATCTTCGTTCGTAAACCTAACTAACTATAAATTTATCGGGAGAAAAGTACTAATGCATCTCAAATGCCTCTCTTTGCAATGCATCTTTAAATAACTTTAAAATAAACAAAACAAAATCAACAAAACAAATGCAAAACAAACCGCACCAAATCCCAACAAAAATTTAACAATTAAGTTTTTTTGTTTAAAATTTGAATGGTCTTTGACTTAGTCTTTGATCACGTTAAAAGAATGTTATCATGAGTATATATAAATAATTTTTTTAAAAGGTCTGAGGTCCTTAGCAAAATTACAAGAGGCCAACAGCTCTCACTATTCTAGGGCGGTTGTTTCATGGTTGGGGCATTATCCCCATTGTCACATGATTCACATCGAACGTTGCAATTACTCCCCATGTTCAGATTGGTCACGTACGGACAGACTGATAACCGAAGTGAAATGTCACACAGGGTTGAGCCGAACCGCGGCAGCAGCGCCGTGGCAAAATGTCTGCCGTCCGTCCCAGCCCCCCTCATATCAAATTTTCACCAGTGCGACATACATGAATTTCCTTCCGCAAATGAGACCGGTCTCTCTCTCTCTCTTCTTACTCCCTGGTACTCATGTTTCTTTTGATCACTGGTAATCAGCAGAGAAAAAAACAATGCAGAAATTAGTCGCATGGCATTCAGTGTTTTGTTTTTGGGACGATTGTCACTCCGTAAACTGGCTTTGGAATTAATTTGACTGAGAAACGCACGAAGAATGTTAGGTGAAACGATTCGTTACAAATCCATCTCAAATGAAGGCAAACAGTAAAAGAAAATCTTGTTGTCTTTATTAATTTGACCTGAAACAAGAAAGGCCTTGTGATTAAATTTAATTTCTTCTGTAGACACATCTTAATCCTGAAGTAAGATTAGAATTTCATCTTGCAATTGTTAATATTATAATTTTAAGTACTTGATTGATACATAAAATATGAATTTTAAATATTTATTATTTTTGAGAATCAGCTCATTGAGATGAAAGTTAGGTGGAACCGCAACTCTCATATGAAATGTTTAATAACCTTTACTCAAGGTTTTATTCATCAGTGTAGCATAACCTCAACAAAAACCACAACTTCTTTTCGTGAAAAAAAACCCCACAAAATTCTTAAAGGTGTTTTTTTTTTTTATTGCACAATTTTTTTAATCTGCAATAATCTAAGCAATTAGTCTGTGTTTCGGTTTTTCCCCCTTCCTGTTTCATCTTGCACGCTCTTTCTTGTCGGAAGTAAAAACCTGATTGAAAACGCTGTCATCCAATTTTTTTTTCCAGGTGGGCGCATTTAATGAAAGTCATTGATACCCTTAATTTATTATTCATGTCTATTCAAGCACGGACCCTGTTTGTGCTGTGTTACATCTTGACCCGTTTCCGCTAATGAAAGTTTTATAATTAGTCGCTGAGTCTCTTTTTTTTCTTAGTAACCAATTAATGCCCTTTCTTTTTCCTCTTTAAACTGTTACTCAATTAACTTTTTTTTCCCTCATTACATTTTCATTAAAATTGCTTTTTAATTGATATTATATTTCTGATGTTGATAAAAATCATTCAATTTTTACGGTTGATACAGAAAGTGCTCTTTGTCTAAATTGTGTGAAGATCGTGGATTTATTTTATTGTGATGAATGAAAGAATGAAGAAGAGTTGCAGTGTTGTTGATTAAGGGAATGCCTTCTCACTACATTAACATGCGTGATACTTCACTGAAGCAACAGAGGTGATTGCTTCCATGCCCTGCTGGTCATTGCCTTGATGCCCTTAAAATGCTCCAGTAGAAGTTTACAATTTCCTCATAGGGTGCCGTTTACCAAAGAGAAAATGTCCTTGGTGCCCTTGCCCTTTCAAACACAAGGCATACAGGCCCTCCATTAACGCATGTGGCATTTGTTACAAAGCAATCAGCATCACATTTCAAAATTAACATTTGATATTAATTCAATACTGCTGGGAAATGAAATAACCAAAGACCTTGCTGTATAATATCTAATTATTCATACATTGAATTCTAGATTTTTGAACCAGCACTGTGTTTTATTTTTTAACTTTGTACGAAATATTATGAGAAATTGGTTTTGCATTATATACTATAAATTGGACACATTCTTTGTGTAAATTATAATATTAATATCACCTACAACATCTTGGGTTTTTTTTGTGGTAAGAAAGGAGTCCTTTGTAAAACTGGTTTTCAAGAGAAAGATAGTCTGGTCCCTATTTAATGAAGTAACAACAATCATCACTTTGTATTATTGTGTATGAGGAATCAGACAAAGATGGCCGTGGTCTGATTGCAGGTCTGTACATATACATATAATGCTATGCAGAAACCTCCTTGTCTTTTCCCTACTTGCCGCCGCAGTCCTTAAACAATGTGTGATGTTAATCTAAGCGTTAACATCCATCCCCCGTCATCAGAACAACAACCCCCCACAATAAAAAAAAAAAAAAAAAAAAAAACATAATAGAAAACAACATGCACATTCTATGAGGGAGATCTTATGCAAATTAGTCGCGAGCAGCCGGGTTCAAAAAGGCCGCGAACCCCGCTTAGCAACTGTCACTTGCAATTTAGGCTGATCCTCGTTACTCAGTAGTCTGGTTGCCACCCTATCTGGACTGCAGGGGTTTTCTGTTCAGAGGTTGTGTACGGTGGGCTTGATGACAACACTGAATGCATTTGCCATTCTGTGCATGTGCGTCTGGGACAATATCTGATGAAAGGGAAGGATTCTTTTTAGGGGGGGGGGGGGGGGGGGCGGCCCTACGGAGGAAGAAAACCCAGATGACCTTCGCTTAACCATTAAGGTCTTTATAAAGAATATTTTTTTGAGGGACAGACATTTTGGTAAATTTGCCAGTTCGGCAGCAGGTAATGAATCAAATGAGTAACCATGGAATTTGTCAAGTTAGTTGGAATATTGAGTTCACTATAATTTCCAAGGCTAATAATGCTCAAGTTAACTTAAACTGAAAGAGGTACTGCTAGATTTCTGTACCACATTTGTTTTTGCCTCTAAGTTTTTGTTTAAGTCATCAACTCTGGTCTTTACGCAAATACAGAAGGCGCAAGTCCTCATATTCATAGAAATATTTAACAAAACCAGTGGCGAACAATAAACAAACGTACATTTTTATGTAGTTTTTGTATTGATCTAAAAAATAAAAGCCTGGATGGTTGTTTTTTTCCATTACAGACATAACCCACCCATGAAACTCCGAGAAAGGACCAGCGTTATTAATTAATTACAAGGGGAAGTATTTACATACAACAAACATAAGAAGAAAAACAAACCACTTTAATTTTCTTGTCAAAAGGTTTTTAAAAAACACATGTCGGAATTAAACAATTTTCATACCCTCTTATTTGTACTGCTTTGGTAATAGCCTACCAGTGACTAGTTCCTTTAAAATAGCTATTTTAGTTTTAAGTACCTCGCAACAACCCTATGTTACCTATGACCTTCTTTTCTGTGGATGGATTTATGTATCTAGGCTAACTTACAGGCATTAAGCCCTATTCACATGATGAAAAAAATAACCAATGTCCCCTGCTACAATAGTTAAAAACAGATTTGAGAATGTTTCAACGGGGACCTTTGACAAAGTAAACAAGTATTGTCCTTTCACATGAAGTACAATTTATAATTTCACAACCATGCTAAAATTAAACAAGGGAACCCTGCTAAATTGCTGATGTGTTCAAAGGGTTTTAGAGGGAAATTAAGTTCAGCAGAGTACTCCAATGGGTGTTGTCACATCAAGATTTGTCCTAAAGAGTCCATGTAACAGAGTCTCTGTAACAGTCAAATCCATTAATATTTTTTCCTTTCTCCGCTTGTGTACAATGAGGTATCACTCCTGTATAATATGAAGGATATCTTTGCAACGGACAGGGCAAAATGGTAAAGCCGGGGAAAAGTCAATTCATGTAGCAGAATGACCGCGGGGCATTTTGTCAGCCCAGCAAAAGCGACCAGCAATTAGTGAGCTGCATTCTGTTCACGTACACCGTCGTTGGTATTGTGATGGTAAAGAGATATTGCGTTGTCTGTTTTGGCTACAGGCACAAATCGTGAAATCACTCCCTCCAATTTTTTTTTCTCTATAATATTTTTTTTTTTTTTTTTTTCATTTGCTGGCCGCATATCTTTTGACTTTTTTTTTTATTCTTCTGGCACTAAATTTTTTCCTGTGAATGAAATCAAGTTGTCCTTTCACCTTGAAAAGAAACCAAAATAGCTGGATTGCTTTCACATGAATTGGATTGTGCTAATTTGAAAAAATCAGGCGCTAATGGTATTGAATGGAGTAGGATTTTGAGGCAGTTTTGTGGGGCGGTAAAATGGGCTCGGGTGAAAATTGTGCGCACGCTGATAAATCAAATATGGAAATCATTTCTGGGATTCTTTATTGCTTGATAAATTTGTCGACATTTTTGTTGACATGCTCTGGGCTGATTTTCAACTAGTAGATTTTCACCCTTGTTGTGCCTGCAGTTAAAGCAAGGGAATTATACATGTAGAGTCAAGAGAGTTGCAACAATAGCAACACATGCTTGAGAGATTAAAGGCTCACTCCAGTTTATAAATACAGGCAAAGGTTAGAGAATGAACGATGGCAGTCGGGTCAAATCCTCAGCTGTTTTTGTTGTTTCACGTAATTGATATTTTTCAGCGTGATGCTAGAATTGTTTAGGTTTGTGATATAGATGACTAGTAGTAGTATTTTTCCTTCTGTGAATCAGACACAATTACCATGGAAGTGTGTTCCGTTAATCCTTAATGACCAAGAGGCATGGAGGAAGGGGGAGAGAGAGAGAAAAAAATGCAAAAATGTTGTTTCAGTGCAGGTGACTGATTGAGGTCGTACAGTCAATTTGAGTTGAGGGCTTTTTACAGTTGTCTTTCAAAAACAACAAAGCCTCAACAAAATATGAATATATATTTCTTTTCAGGAGTAAACTTTGTAGTCTAAACTGACTCTCTTTCCCTTGGGGTGGGAATAAATTTTGAAGCAGTGTGTCATTTGTGGCTTTGTAGGGGGGGGGGGAAGGTTAACTTAGATGAAAGGGTTTGTGTGTCTCTCTTGCTATTGTTAACCCTTGATCCAAGCGGTCATTAATGGCATTGGGCTGAAGGAAAATATTACTGTTTAGGAGAATGTTGTATTCAGAGCTGGGTTTTTTCCCCCTGCTTTTGCTTCAGCCCCCCTCCCCCCCAAAAAAAAAAAAACCACTGCGTGACAGGAATAAAAGGCATAATTTGGTGGAACTGTGTTTTGTGTAATTAAGAGTC
This sequence comes from Asterias amurensis, assembly GCF_032118995.1. Classification (NCBI taxonomy): domain Eukaryota; kingdom Metazoa; phylum Echinodermata; class Asteroidea; order Forcipulatida; family Asteriidae; genus Asterias; species Asterias amurensis. The sequence goes on along the minus strand of NC_092662.1, from coordinate 3,774,541 downwards.
TTTGAAAAGTTGGTGCGCAGTGAGGGTTTTCATGGAGATGAAAAGAATAAAAAAGAAATGATGAAGCTTTCAAAAAAAATGATGGAGTAGTCGTGAAATGGCAACGTTGGACTTTGAAGCTGCGTTGCATGAGGGGTCGAGTATGTAGAGAAGGTGTCGACAATGGAAGGAGCGTGCGAGTCGTGGTGGATGCGGGCACAAGACAAACGAGCTGCCAAAACCCCTGTACTTGCTGGAACTTCACACTACCAAGGGTGTCAAAACCCCTTGGCCAACATCACAGTCTGTTCAATTTTACACGAGGTTACAAATGAGTACCTCATTAAAATGCAATTTCCATTAATAGTTCACAACATGGGAGGAATTCTTCTTCGAAAGGTTGAGGATCTTTTTTTCTCTCTGGCAGCGTTGTGGTCGGCTGGTGGGAGTGGAAGGGGGGGGGGGTGGGTGTTGTGAGAGGAACAATTTGCATACAGAATAGCAACATCTGTCATGTAGGTAGGGGGCTCTATTTGATGTTCAAGCGGGGTTGTTGATAATGACATTGTCTTGGCACTAAAGATTTCTAATTACCGTCATCATTTATGTACAGGAATCTACTACAGGAATCTACATAGCATCCACCTCATTGTTACGGGCATTATGCTTGTTTTTTTCTTCTTTTCGTCTCCCCGTACTATGTCTTGTTATCATATTGGGTACCGGTCGGCGCATGGAGGGATTGACAACTTGAGGTGCTATCACCACTGTCACCGCGCTTAATCAGTTTACTGATGAAGTGTGCGTGGCCCGCGGCCATCCACACTTAGTCAGGCATAACCAAACCCACAAGAGATTAAGCCAAGCAAGGCCATTTCATTTTCATATCGGCATTGGCAATCTCTTGAGCTTTCTTCCAGCTCGGCCTTCTTCATTACCCACATGCAGCTCTTCGCCATGCTCCCCCTCTCTCTCTCTCTCTTTCTCACTCTCACCCCCCCCCCCCCCCCCTTACTCCTCGCCGTGACATGGCTAGAGATACAAGCAGTCCTTTCCATTCGGTCCGATTAATTTGATTAAATGCAGTTTAGTATTTGCCCGGTGATTGTTTGCATTGAGAATATCGTGCGGATAAAGAGGCAGCCTTTCACAATGGAAGACGCAGCGCGAGGAAGAACTCATTGTGTGATTAGTGGAGGACTGTAGCGTCGGGTCCTTTAGGAATTGAAGCTGCAATCCGACACCGGCGAATGAGGAATAAAAAAAAAATAGCATAGGAAACAACCCCAAGATTTGATGACACTGTGGCTTCTCAAAACAGCCGGGGCGAGGGGATAGAGGACGACCATCGGAGACATAACACGTACCCCTTTTTAAAAAAGAAGAGAGAGAGAGAAAGTATAAAAAAATGCGTGTCGGGGGCCGGGGAAACGTGAGGAAGAATCAGTTTCTCTAGTGTAGCTATCGCCGGCACGAGATTGTTATAGTAAGAGAATTAATTCCTTCTTGTGTGTTAGCATGAATACCCTCTTGTAAAGGTTCCTGACTACAAGAGTGGGATAATCTACCCACTAGGACAAGCCGAGACGGGGGAATTACACAAGGTTTTTCATGTTTAATAAGACGCACACGAGCCCCTGACGGGAGACCGGAGTGGCACTCCTTAGGGGGCCCGCATATCTTAGACTCGGTGTCTCCCCCAGGAGTTCACAATCGGTCGCATAATTAAAATGAAACTATGTGGGTTTCCATTCACTCTGCTTCTTCTTCTTCTTCTTCCCCCCATATGAAATTAATTTTCAGAGAGGGATGTAAGTGCTTGTTTTTTTTTCTTCTCTTCTCTCTCTCTCGTTCTCTCGGCTCGTGGAGTCTTGCCTTCTGCCCTCACCCCTCGGTGATAACCTCAATTCATTTTCTTGTTTCACCTGTTGTGTTTTCAACCTTTCTCTTGCCCCGGCCCTTTTTACTAATGCGTTTCCCTACTGTATTGCACCCCATTAGCTGATGGCTGCCAGAGTTTATTGTCTAATTGAAAAAATCTTTGGGACTTTTAAGTAAATTAATTTTTTTTCTTTCTTGGAAGCTGAACCTGTGGATCTGTCTTGACGTGGGTAGTAAATGTCTTTTTGGATAGATCAGGTCTGAGATTTTTATTGCACTGTCAAATCCAAAATCCTTTGAATGTTACATTTTTTTTTTCTCTGTCTTTATTCCTTAACTTTTTTTTCTTGTCATTTTTTTATAGAAAGACTCTGCTAGGGTCGAAACATCAGGCCATTTACTACTTTTTGCATTATTTTTGTCTTATCTGACCTGTAGTAAAAACTTTGGCCTGCAAAAAATCTGAAACTTTCTTCATCATCAACATGAGGCTGTGTTCGTCCATTGTTGCTTTTTTAGTCTAATTTTTTAGGTTTTTATTTAAGTTTGGACTTCGTCTCTCCATCTCTTTCTCGGTCTTCCTCCTCCTCCTCCTTTTCTTCTTCGTCTGTTTCTTCTTCTTTCTCTTACATTCATTTGCTGAGCTATTAAAGAGGATTTGAAAGTGTTGTGTTCTTTTTCAAAAGTCAAACACAGTCGATTTTCGTTACATTCTTTTCCGAATTATGCTCATCTTGCACTTAGATGTGCAAAGCGGGTATCGTTGTATCTTGTTCTTTCCTTCTTTTTAATAAACTCGGCTTGTATGCTAATGTATTAATACTATGCCCCACCTCAATTATTTATGGTGTTTTTGTGTTCAATATAAATGGTAAAATGGCACAACTTATGGGTCATCATTGCTGACGAGACTTGAATCGACTCTATGAGTTGGCACATTGCGAGGAGAGCAATTAAGTATCCTCTAGTCCCGTAATTACACCATTGGCATAGCTTACTAAGATGTTCTTCTGATAAGCACGTTCCTAATTGACTAAACTGTGTGCGTGCTCAACAGTCGACATGTGTCCGCTTCTTTCTGGTGTGCTTAATATTCATTCAATTAGACAAGAGGAGTGTTGCTTTAATTAGAACAACTCGGGCACGCATAGTTTTTCTGTAAGTCGATCTAAACAAACCCTTAAAATAGTGACAGACTTTTTTCGCGCCAATGATTGACCTCTCTATATTTGGAGAAATTTTTGGTTTGGCGCGGCGACTGCAGTTTTTACTTTCACTTTTGCGTAGATGTATTTTTTTTAATGTATTTTGTCCGCGTCCATCTTGCCCCCTCGGCTGATCAAAATGTTGATCAAGTGATAAGCAGTTGTCACCGCGCATCAAGAAAGTAAATCACGTTAACGATTAAACAGCGCAGAAGACGGGGTCCTTGATTAACCAATTAGATACCTCTATTTTCTACCAATCTGCGGGATACTTGAAATTGTTTCACTTTTAAAGTTCTGCACTTTAAAAGAAAGTGTGTAACTTGAAAAAATATCTTTTTGAAGAAGACAAGTTGTAGAGTTATTGATTGATTGACTGTCATTCATGGCAAATTTGAAATTCAATTTGGTTGAGGTATAATATTCAGTGATTTGGGAATTAATTCAAATCGTTAAATTCTCTGAAAACATATCCTGTGGATTTCTCTTGATGACTTTCTCTTGTAGGCCTAGTCACTTGCATCAGACTTTGCCGTATGAAAGCTGAAAGGAATAAATTAAAAATGATTTTTTATTTTTGTTTTATTATAGGTCTATTAAAAACATTCAAACTTCGCAGACATTGGCTAAAGAAAGCTAACATGAAGAAATACAATGTGTTTTTATCAATAAAGTAAATTGGCTTGTGTCAATAACATAATAATATAACAAAGAATTACAGTTAAGCAAGCACATGATATTAAATAGAACTAGGTGAAATGATGGGGAAAAATTGTTGAATTTGTGAAACCTTGCTCTATGTTGAAACCCACTTGCCGAGTTTTAAAGAAAACAATTCAAATACAGTGTGTACAGTCCCCTTGTGCACCAATAACAGCCATCTTAAGAAACTCCATTGTCTTTTACTAGTGTAAAGATTTCACAGTAAGTTTACTGGGCAACCTTGAAGGGGTCCTTTTGTCTCTGTTGTCCAGGGGTTTAAATGGCTGGGGCATTGGTAACATTCCTTCATTCTACCAGACCATTAGGCAACCCCTAACCGGCCGCCCTGGCAGACAAACTGGTTCCAGCAGCCTTTTCTGAGCTGCAAGGGAATCTCAGGGACATGGTTTCTATTTCAGCTAAATGGATCACAACAGATTGTTTACATGTGTGGGGTCATCTTAAAGGGGCTTTCTTTGTGGTCAAATTTGAAGAAGAGAAGTGTCCATGATTTGTAGTTTCGCTCTTACAACAACACTCTACTCCCCATTCTTTAGGGATAAATATACCTGACTAAATAAATGAGTACTTGCAGAATGTCACACATGTAACCAAGTAAAAAAAATTTTTTTTTTTTAATGACAACAATGCCATAAATACTTTCTTTTTGCACAAACCGATGACATATCAAACATTTGTCAATCATCGTTTGTTGCAGAACTAGTCACAAATATTGCCCCAAATGAATTTTGAAATCATAGTTAATGCCATGTCAGAAACAATCAAAATGAAATGAAAGGAGTGGATAAAGAAACCGGACTACCCTTCAAATTGACCTCGGTGTGATCCAAGCAAGTTTAGTAGTCAAATATTTTCATGTAGAAGTGGGATGACATGCTCTGGACCCAATTCCACAGAGCTAAACATGCTTAATATTTTTCTGCTAAGCACACATAGTCATAACACCAGTCACAAATTGTACACCTGATATCGTACTGTAGCTGGTACAGCCTTTTTCTGGTAAGCATAATCAACAGATCTTGGTTGTTGCGGTTGTGATTCATGTAGAAGTCAGATGACATGACTTGGACCCAATTCCATAGAGCTAAACATGCTTAATGTCTTTCTGCTAAGCACACATAGGCATAACACCAGTCACAAATTGTACACTTGATATTTTACTTTTGCTGGTACAGCCTTTTTCTGGTAAGCATAATCAACAGATCTTGGTTGTTGCGATAGTGATTTCTGCGAGTACATTAAAGCATGTCCTTACTCTATGATTAAAGAGAGGGTATTATTGTTTATTTGCACATTGGTTGTCGCAGCATTTTTTTAATGGAAGTGTATACTACCTTTAAAGCAGATTTATCCCCCAAGTCATGGCACAGCAACTGGCCTCTGGTGGCGTGCCCTCAAGGGCAGAAACCATCAGAATAGGTCTTAGCGAGACTGAATTCCTACCATTCCAGTGGTCATATTCCACAGAGTGGTAGGATTTCTGCTTACCCTCGGGCCAGTTCAGAGAGTTCTGGCTCACCCCTTTCAAAAGAAAACCTACACTGGAGAGTCTGATGTTTACTTCTTCATTAAAAAAATTCTTTAGAAGGGCGGCCATTTTGGATTGTTGCTGGTACTTTGTAGGTCATACTGACTGGTGTGGGCATGAGTGAGTTGGTTCTATGTGCTTGTTGATTGGTTACCAGTGGTGTATTTTGGAACTGTACATTCGTTTCAATGTAGTACATGTACTTGTTTGAGATTTACATGAAGTACATGTGTAGTTGTTACTTGCTCGAGTTATTGGTAATGTGTAATATTGACAAGAAAGTTGTGTATGTTTTGATGAAGCTTATGTAGGTGTTAACTTTTTAAGTTATGTTGCAGTTAACTTTTCACCTTCAAGTTCAGCTTCTACTGCAGAGAAACAAAAACATAAAACGATTGTTTACACTTGATAAGAAATAATATTTGCGACTCAAATCAATAGATAAGTCGTACATGCATCACTTCCTTCTTGTGAAAATGATACATTATATTTATGTAAAATTGGGGAGTTTATAATCGCAAATAGATATTGAAGTCATGGAAGTGGTAAATTCAATATTATCCGCTCTTACCTTGACCAAATGAGAACGATGTCTCGATTGCGACCTTGGCATTCAAAAGGGGATTATTGCTTACAGACTGCTGGATTAAGCCTGGAAGAACAAATTGTTTCTTGGCCTGATCATCGGGGTGGGACTTGGGAGGGAGGGGGGGACATCCGTCAAAGGTTAAGGGGGTGTAATTGAGTCACAACATTGAGGCGAGAAAGATTTCCGAAAAAAATTGGTTAATCCTGCGATTTCTCGTCTTTGAAATCCCTAGCATATTTTTTTGCTTGTCTCAACGATGTGTAGTAACTGACCTGATTGTGAGGGAACACTTTTCATTGATACCAAGTTTGTTGGACAATCATGTGACGCTGAAGTCTCTGAAAATGGTGTCGGTCTACAGACATGATGTGTCTAATTTGGTTAACATGGTCAAGTAGGATGAGATCATGGCCCAAGAAATGTTCTCTATAACACCCATCTGTACTACAAGAAACTGTGAAATTAGCATTATTGGAAAGTTTTTCCCTTTTTTTTTTAAAAGACACTGGACACTATTGGTAATTGTCAAAGGCCAGTCTTCTCACTTGGTGTATCTCAACATACTTGTATGCATAAAATAACAAACCTGTGAATTTTTTTAGCTCAATTGGTCGTCGAAGTTGCAGTAATAACGAAAGAAAAAAGCACCCGTGTCACACAAAGTTGTGTGCTTTTATATTTTAGATGGTTGATTTTGAGACCTCAAAATCGAAATCTGAGGTCTCAAAATCAAATTCGTGGAAAATTACTTCTTTCTCGACAACTATGTCACTTCAGAGGGAGCTGTTTCTTACAATGTTTTATACTGTCAACCTCTCTCCATTACTCGTCACCAAGTAAGGTTTTATGCTAATAATTATTGTGAGTAATTACCAATAGTGTCCACTGCCTGTAAGTCTTAAAGGACTGTCACTTCTTATGCCACAAAATGGGGAAATCAAAAATTTATCATAATGAACACACTGTAAAAGTGAATTTAGTCCGCGCAAAAAGAGCTTGATGATTCTACGCAGCAAAGCAGCAGGCTGCTATTAAATGTTTGCTTAAACTTCTTAGTTGCTGAAAAATGCATTGATGGGCTTCGTAGGATGGTTAACCTTTGTATAGGGGGCCTACGGAGTGTGCCATTCTTGTGAACTCATTTGCTGATAAGATGAAATGGAGGGGGGGGGGGGGGGTGCTTAAGCAAACAGTGATTCTGTCCTTACATGCCCTTGCGGTTCTAGAGTATGGAAGGACCTCAATGTACTCGTTGGAGGATGGTACCGCGCTAATAGTAGCCCCAAATAGCAAATTACAGACACAACTGTGGTAGCCCCCTTTATGGACTGCTTTGTTTACATAAGGCCAACAATACATAAATTTGTTTATCTTGCTTTATGGACTATCTACTACTGCCGCCTTTTAACATTGATGGAACTGAGAAGTGGTCCGAGTTTTTTTGCCGGCCAGCCGATGTCGAGTTTTTTCTCTTCCCCCGAGAGCGGTCCGCTTTGTTTCGAGCGCGGACTTGGGTTAAAAATTGAACAGCTAATGAAAGTGAGTGCATGATGGAACCGGCATACTTCAAAGGCGATCTGTATTCGGTTTTTTTCTCTCTGAAAAAAGAAACAAAAGTAGTTTGTGTTTTGTAAATATACAGCTGAAAGTGGAAGTCAGTGTAAAGGTAGCCGAGTTTGATAAAGTGTAGTAAGTGAACGATATCTGAAAGGAATGTCCTAGTTAGATTTTAAAGTATCCAATTATTTGCGATTAAAGTTGTTTGAAGTATAACTTATATGCAACCTATAAAAATAAAATATTAATTTACTTATTTTTGCTTTCAAGAGATGGTTATAAGAACCCTCTCTCTCCTGAAAATAAAATGCAAGACATTCAAATAATACGGCCAGGTATTTCAAGTAATGAAAGCAAAATATTTCAAGAAATAAAGGCGCCTTTTGGAGACAGCAGTGAACAAAAAATCAGAGAGCTTAGGTTGGCCTTGCAGGTTGGCGTCATGTCTGTTTTACCAGTGGTACTCCAATATCACTGGCTGTCACCGGTACTGGTTCACTGGACATGTTGAAATCCAATTGCACACCCCCTAATTACACCAATTAACAACAAGACATCCATTTCCTAAAACCTTTTGAGAAAAAAAAAATAGAGAAAGAAACAAAGAAAAATGGGGGAAAAGAAAAGAGAAAAAAAGCGGGAAAATAAAAATCAACACAGTTTGCTTGGAATGATGGTTATGTATTTTTGTTATTCGATCTTTCCATACAATGGTTTGCAGGCAGATGTTCACCAAGCGCTGCAGCCAGCTTGATTGGACTGCATTATTGTAAAAAATTGGTTTTTGTTGTCCGCGCCTCTGATTAGAAAAACTATCATTAGCAGTTAATCGGCAAGTCATCAACGAAATAACCTAATTAGCGACTTAACGTCTGACGATAAACGTTGTGTCGAATCACTGAAGTAGAAACCAAGATCCGCCTTGGTTACGCTCTGCGACAATGGACTATTGTTAACTCTACTACTAATGTCCAATTCCCTGCCTTTTTGCCATTTACAAATTCCCCCTGCAATGTGGAGGGTTGATAGCGTTCATTAAAATTAGTGAAATGTATTTATCTACAGCTTCTATCAATCCAACCATTTAATTTCTCTCTGGATTACTCACAGTGTTGAATTGTGCATTTTACTCGTTGATGAGTGACAAGTACGCGCTGTATCCCACTGCCTCATGCAATGAAATCATGTAATTCTAATACAAGTGGTTGACTTTATCGTGTGGATTAGCAAGGACAACAAATATCACAGACAACATGGCCCACGAAAAAAAATTAAATCATTATAATACTGGGAAAACAAAATGTCAACTCTGCTTCAAAAAGTCAATAGTTAAACAATAACAGATGGCTGCATGTAATAGTCTGCACTTCTATCCAAAATAAATTGACAAAAGATACGTATAGTACATTAGGTTGGAGTGTGCGTTTACATGACAGAAACATATTTTGTTCTGTGGGGTGTGTTATTTCAGAAATATATTTTAATTTGGTTATACTCTTGTGTTGAATGTGACAGGACTGCCAGATTTGATTGATGTCAATTGAAAAAGACATATTTTTATTATGAAAGTTATAATTTGTGTAATGGACCAGTTGTTTCTGCGGAGTAATTTCTATTATTGTGAAATGAACACGTATTGTTTAGGCGGGTAAATAACAACTGGGGCAATTGATCTTTCATGCTGGGGAGTTCAATTTGATGTGTATTAAACAACAACTTTGGTTGAAGCTTGTTTCTTAAACATTCAAATTGATCAAATACTAATCGTTTACCATCGTTATATTTACATTCAAATTAATAAAGAACCTGATACCATGACAAACAGGGAAACCTTGACTAGAATTGAATTATTAAATAATAAGGCTTGATTAATGTTCCCTCCTGGTGTTTCAGGGACTCTTTTGTATTTCATCATCCAAACAACTGTTTGAAGCAAAGATACGCGTTTACAACTGTGCTGAATTCTCGCAAACATTCACACCCTCGTGTGGCGATTAAACTTGTACTGTTTAGCTTTCTAAAATTTGTTTTTAAAACTTATTCCACACGAGTTGCCTCCCTTTAAACTAGTATGTCGGATCCACATTGTAGTATTCTCACATTGGTCACATTAAATAAGTATACCACAAGTACAACTCATTCTTTAGAGGTTGGCAAAAAACCTTGATGGCGGGCGAGCATGATGCTTGTTGAAAAACATTTGTGCGAGGGGGCCCCCTATGCTTTTGTGCCAATAATAACCACTTATTCTATAATATGTGAGTACAATCTACTTGAGAGAATCTGAAGTACCATCACGTAAAGAGAAAGAGACGGGGGGAGGAGGAGGAGGAGGAGGAGGGGGAGAAATGAGGAGTCTAGGGGAGAAAGGGCAAGCGTTTCTGAGATCTCGGAGAGACAGAAGGGGAATTTTTTTTAACGAGGTGCAGTTTTGTAGAGTACTCTTTTGCATCATGCCTCCTTCTCCCCATCCCATTCCATCGCTGCTCGATGGTTCCGTGGAAATGATTAACAGATTCTAGAGAGATGGGGAGCGAGTGGTCTCAGTGATTACCTCCAATTATTGCGAAATTGGGATTTCGTGTTGGCTCTAGTAGGCTGTAGAGTCATGGAGACCTCTTAGGGTCTGATTCTAAACTCTGGATGCTACACTCTCTCACTCTCTCTCTCTCTCTCTCTCTCTTAAAGGCGCTGGACTCGTTAGGTGATTGTATTTTCTCACTTTGTTTATCCAAACATATGCATCAGTAACAAACCTGTGAAAATTTAGGCTCAATTGGTCATCGAAGTTGCAAATAAATAATGAAAGACAGAACACCCCTGTCGCTCTAATTTGTGTGCTTTCAGATGTTTAGTAAAAGGCTTCAGCAGGCCAGAAGTCTTTTAATATTTGAGTGAGTAATTACCCTTTTCTCAAAAACTATGTTACTTCAGAGGGAGCCGTGTTTCTCACAATGTTTAACTTGCATGCAGAAGATTTCTGCATTTATTTCAAATTGAGCAGGAGTCTAGAGAAATCCAAGCGAGTTGTTTATGTAGTCAGTGCCCACTAGTTCTCAGTCTTACTGTCACCTTGGCGCATTCACATTGCAACACAATACCCCTAGCCATAACCTCAATGTATTATGCATTTAAATAGTGGGGTAATGTACTAGCGCAAACACTGCCTCCCAACAAACCCCAATCCAGCACAAGGTCATTATGGTTTAGCTAGGTCTATGGTTTTAGTCACTGGTGTTGAGCGCCGGCAATAGCACCATTACACTACAATTTGAAACACAACGAAACCTGACTGAAAATCTTCAAGACAAATTTTGAAGATAAAAACACACAAAAATTCAAGAATTTAAAAAAAAGTGAGGTAAGCAGGAGTAATAGTCACACTGTGATAAAATGCCTCCTGAAACATAATCTTGAAGAAATTTCTTTACAAAGTGAACACAATCATGTATAAAAATATATTTAAGTTGTAATAAGTTTTCTCAAAAAGCAGGGAGGCTTTAATAGCTACATCTATCCAACAAAGTTTCATAATCATGTGCTTTTTATTTAAGCTGCATGTTTTTACCAATTAAAAAAAGGAAAATACACTTAGGTTTAGAGTTTGTTTTAGCACCAAGATGTCTAACTGTTCCTTGACGCTATGTACTCAATACCTAGCTTGTGAGTCACTCCTTGCAAATGCGTGTGTCCAGTCAAGTATTTGTGGTGTAATTTAAGACCTCTGTTTTTATCTGAATTTGTACAACTCACATAATAGTCATGTGACACTCCCATTGTATTGGTTTTAGTGCAAGGCTTCATTTGTTTTTAGAGCTGATGACTTTTTTTTCTTCTTTTTTTTTTACAATAAATTTTAACGGGGGTACTTATTTTATAGTGTGCAATTCATTTGGTGTTCTCATGTTTTCTTCTGCTGTGAAAAATATCATATTTGTATGGCCATTTGGGTTATTTTTTTGTTGAAAGATTTTTGATTGGTTGCTTGTACGTACGTGTAACATTATATTGACAGGTAGTAATAATGATTTACAATATTAGAGTAATACTTATATCTATGTCTGATTGATTGTAATGAGTTAAAAAGCAGTTGACGACCTCGACTCCATCAAATCGTCATCATTGTAAACAGCCTCTTTGTGATCAAATGAGCAATTAGTATGTTGTAGTTATCCCCCCTTGGAGCTGGGTTTAACCACATGTAAAAAAATCTTCCAATTAAACAAATTACACGGAAATTCCAACCCAAAATCCTGCCAAGTTTTCAACTTTCAGCGTTGTCCTCAAATTGCCTCCTGGTCATATCCCCATGTAATCCAGTGTTCCTAGCTAACCCTTGGGGAAACTGGTGTCAAAGGAAACCAATTATCTTTAAAAGGGGAAAGAAATATTTATAGAATTGGTTAATAATGCCGGCTTAAATGTGATGTCTGAATGTGGGGAAAATTGAAAAGGAATTGTGTGGTGATAGCGGACGATACCTCTGTGCCCTAGGGGTAGAAGATCTCCCTAATTTCTTTCAAATCATGACAATGACCGGTTGGTGTGGTCTTCTAAATTAAATCCTCCCTTTTTTTATACTAACGGCCAAACATTGAAGCTTCAATCGTGATATTAAACCTGGCCGGTTACCACTTTTGTAATCAGTGTGATAGCTGCAGACTTGGCAGAGAGAGAGAGAGCCGTGGGGGAAACGCAGCACTGCAGCCCCCTCTTCTCAAACCAGCGACGAGTTACCAGATGGTAACTGCGGACTATCCTCCATTACTAACCTCCTCACCATCGCAATTTCACTATGGAATGATTACCTAGGGCTGAGCTATTACAACGTTAATGGATGATCAGTAGCAGGAGTAGAGGAGCCATTGTAGCTAAGAAACAAGAAAGGAAACTGAGAGGAACAGCAAGCAGGTCCACGGGAAATATAAGAGTCACCTGGCCGTGCCCAAGAAGTGTTTTTGAAACAGCTGCTGTTTGGTGGGTTTATGCCATGAGCTACTCCGCAACAGCAATCAATATTGCAGTCCAGATCTTCAGTGTCTTGGCCAAACAAGCCGAGTCATTTTATTTGTCAAATAATTGCTCTCACTTCCATACGCTCATCTCCCCCTTAAATAAATTGAACCCTCAAGTGAAGCAGAATAAGGCGGGAAAAAGGGAAAAGAGTTTTCTGTAAAGAGTCAAACGAGGGAGTGAAGGATGGATCCAAAGTGCCAACTGAAATTAGGTTGTATTAATTTTAGCCCCTTACACCGATCCTCGGTACTTTCCCGAGTCCTGTGACAAACATTTGATTGGTTATGAAGATAGCAAACTAAACTTACTGAATATTTCCTCACTTTTTTACCCGCACAACGTCTGTAGTTTTTCTTTCTTTTTTTCCCCCTTTTTTTTTTCAGGATTCAGTGTTGGTTGATCCAAGTACAGATTTAAGCGTTATAGATCGTGCATTGTTGGGCTGGTTTTTTATGCATGGACCATCAGCGCACTCGGCCACGTATTATTCACATTGCTACTAGTATGGATTTATTGATCGGCCGGTTGGGATAATATTTATCTTGCTCTTTCGTTGCTGAAAGGAGAGGACAATTAACAGGCAAATCTGTAATATAAGTCCCACAAGCTCTTTGTTGTCTTCACTCGCTCGTCGGGATTTGAGAGCCCAAAACGGGACTTGCTGAGATGTGCGTGTATCAAATGCAAGACTAAGTTATTCCTCACGCCGATACAAAGAAGTGCCCGTAAGAAAATCTCGGCCATCCGATTGCCAGAGAATGCAATTATACACTTGCTAATCGGGTTCTGTGCGTTCTAATGACATGGCATACACTCAATGCCGCTTGGTGCTTGTATAATTACATTTGCTGGCCAGTTAGGAGTATAAAAAAAAGAGAGAAAAACTGCAGGCTGACCAGCCAGTTGCTGGATTTTCGTTGGCGTTGGGGCGTATTCCAGGGGGGAGAGGAGGGGAAAAAGAGAAAATCAGTGGGAACAAAAAATGGGTAAATGCAGAGGTTTGCTGTGTCACAGCAGTAGAGAGACATTGAGATTGAGGTTTAGAGCAAGCTCATGGCCGTCACGTTGCTGGTCTGATTGCTAGGGAAATTGGATTTGCCAAGATGTCCTAGGGCCTGCCTAACGAGCTTTGCACCGACCCTTACTAGCTGGGGCTTATCGCAGCTGCACAGGGTTCGTCCGAGAACCCGTATTTCCATCAATTACAACTGATTCTTCATTCTCTGCAAGTTGGTGAATAGAGAGAGAGAGAGCTAAGCGGACATGTCCTGAGCCGATCTGGAATGAATGGGTTGACTGTTAACAACAAGCTTTACGGCACCTTTGCAGTCACACAAAATGGCTGTCCACAATGGAAAACTCCCAACGGGAGTTTGATACTGTCAAAAGACCCCAACCGCACTCAACACAATTTTTGGGGTGTACACTGTACACTCGACAATGGATTAAACACTACTCCTCATTTTTTTGTATACAACGAGCAAACATTGAAAACACACACTATTGTGACTCTTTATATACAGCAACCTCCCCCCCCCCTTCGTTATTTTCTTTCCTTTTTGCGATCAGCCTTGCGAGTGGTATTCTCTGATGAGTTGTATTGCGACACCATCCTTCCCAACACCTCAGAGATTAATCGTCAAAGACAACACGGCACAGTGTTGAATTATTCAACGGGCCGGTCCCCTGGCCCAAACTTATTACATGCATATTTAATGGAGCGTCCGGGAGATGATGTAAAAATTGGCTGTGTGTTCACAATCGCTTCAGATGAAGTAGGACATGTTTGTAACGGAGTTGCGCTTTTTTTTTTCATTCCATTCCAATTAAATTAAACATGTTTTACTGTGCCCTTACTTTTCCTATTAGCAAGTTTTCCTTGTGTAAAACATTGCTTTGAACAAAATACAAATTGGTGTACACAATCGCTTCAGATTAAGTAGGATATTTTGTAACAGAGTTGCGCTTTTTTTTTCATTCCATTCCAATTAAATTAAAAAAGTTTTTTTTTTTCTGTGCCCTTACCTTTTCTCTTTGAGGAAGTTGTTCTTTGTTGAACAATGTTTCCACAGGGAACAAAATAACAATTTTCATCATTGTGTTTCATCATTTTCATCAATAGCTTCAGATGAAGTAGGACATGTTGTAACAGAGTTTTGCTCTCTTTTTTTCATTCCATTACGATTAAATTAAAAAAAAAAAGTTTCTGTGCCCTTACTTTTTGTATTTGAGGAAGTTGTTCTTTGTTGAACATTGTTTCCACTGGGGAAAAAAAATCATCATTTTGTTCACAATAGCTTCAGATGAAGTAGGGCATGTTGAAACAGAGTCGTTTTTTTCTTCTTCATTCCATTCCTATCAAATTGAGAAAAAAAATTCTGCACCCTTGCTTTTCTCTACGAGCAAGTCACTTTGAACAGAATAAAAATTGTCATCTAAAAGAAGTTGTCAAACTTTTATCTGGGGGAGGTATTGATCTTGTTTGAAAATCCTGGCATTGTAAGCCAAACAAAACAAACTGTAAGACATTGCTTGTTATTTTTACTTGAGAAATTTCCTTCAATTTCATACTTAATCCATTGAGTTTGGATGTTATTCTTGATCATTGGGGTTTGTCAGCGCGGAAAGAAAACGCCTAATGGAATCGTTCTCAATTCCCGCTATATTGCTACAATCGTCTGAAATTGTGCACTGGCCATTAACCTACATACCCCCACGCTTTGCTGAAAATGATGACAAGCACAGGAAAGGCGGAAAAAAATAACGGTGTAAAAACAGTGTAATTGTGTAAAGGTTTTGAAAATCCTTTGGCCTGTGGTGATGCGTGAAGAAAACGGTGCACAAGCGGATGCCGTTATCCTGTGTTATGAAACTAAACACTTAAAGATTGATTTGACAAAGAAATCCAATACATGCTACAGTGAAGGGCGTATAAATTTACTACTCCGGGGGTGAGTACGAGGCGCGCAGCTTTTCATCGTCTAACGAACATTCCCCCACCTGGTCTTGATGACTCTTGAGGAGAGCCCTACCCGCTCGGGTCTAGCGGTTTTTCGGCGGCGCGAGTTTACCCCCGGTTTCGGCTTGGCTTGTTGTGATGGTTAGGACCGGGCCGAGTGGCAATGGAAGTGTTCTCACTTGGGGGATTGTTGATGGAATCAAGGATTGGATGAAGCAGATGCTATCATCCGATAGCGTCTTCGTGGACGTCCCCTGTGGCGCCATGCCAGTAGTAGGGGGACAGGATGAAGGGCATTCATCTACCCCTGTCGGCCTGTACACCTGCTAAGTGGCGGGGGTACATGTACCAAATAACCCTCTCATAACTTCAACTGGGCGCTTATTTTGTACCCATCATTGATCCAAGACTAAATAAACTTTGTTACTGGTGTTGGAAGTTTCTAAACGGCTGTCGATTTTATAAAAGAAAACATTCTTATATGTATTAGTGTGAGATGGATTTTGATTGATTGATTGATTGATTCGTACCGTAACTCCTTAGTGACAGTTGGAGTTGAGCTTTTTGTAACTTGCTATACATCCTCATTGGTAATACTGTTAAATTGTCTTTCAAATCCTCCTGTATTTAACAATCATACAATTTGAGTAATTATCATAAATTTTAACACTTATTTGGGTAATCACAGTAGATTTTTTCGATAGGCCTAAGCCATGAAAGACATTACAAGTTTTTTATTCCAAACTTCTTTCGTTTTAACTGATAAACGAACGAGTCTTATACACCATGGTTTTCCAATTAATCCCAACCGTTAAGCACTCATACACTCACAGTCAGAGGCACTCTGAGTTTTAACAAGTATAGAAACAGCTAGCTCCCGTGACACCATACCACTGCCTGTAACACTACAAAGCTCTTTACCAACCGAATCAAGCTGGTCGAGAGATGACACTGATGTAGCTGAGCTCGATGCCGTTCCAATCAGAAAAACTCCGCTCTGTGTCGCCTCTTGTTTTATTTCCCCATCTGTATTTGTAACACTATTAGCCTACCCCCCAAAACGGAACACATACAACACACCTCGTAGGTTTTCTCATTGCATCTGAACATACTTAAGGGGTCGGGGAGGGAAAAGAGAAGAAAAAAAGGAGCTGAGGGAAAAAAAAAAAAGGAAAAAAAGCAGGAGGACTGCCCAGTCTTGCTGTGCAATCAATCTCGGCACAGCTTCTAACTGGTTGGACCCATTCATCTTTATTTGATCCCTGACACTTTACCTGTCATTTCCAATGAGGAAAAAAGTCCACCCTGGATCTGTCTTTCCTGGTTGACTTGTATTTGCTAAGACTGATGGTGTTGCCTGCGTGCCACTACTGCTACCTCTGCATGCGTGACTGACATTTTCTCACAACACTGTAACATTGTTGACAACCACCACATGTCGAAAAAATTTCCCTATCGGTTTCCAAATTGGACAGTTTTAAGAAAAAGTATCATGATTTTATTAATATTGGTGTGATTTTTAATCTTTCGGGACTGACATTTCTTCTCTACTGCACAATTTATAGCTTTTGGGTTGTTTTTTTTTCCAATTGTTTTTTTTATTTTATATTTTTTATCCTGTTATTTGTGCCTGCACATCAGTTGGATGTCGAAGGAAATTCAATGAAAAGAAAACAAATTGTATATCAAGGTGATATGACAATTTTTTTTTTTTTTTTTAACAAATCATTGATTACTCATGTAATAAATGAAAGATTCATAGTATAGCCAGAAATTTGTTTCAAAAAATTAGATGAATGTGCGTGAATAGTACCTGCTTTAGTGGTACCGAAGTTGCAAGAAAGTAATGAAAGGACAAATAACACCCTTGTTGCTGGCTTTCAGATGCCTGAGAAAGTCTTCATTTTTGAAGCCGTTCTCAGATTCACATTCAGGATGAAAAATTACCTCCTTCTCTTAAACTACATTACTTCAAAAGGTGTCGCTTCTAAAATAGAATTCATAACATCAACAGCTCTCCATTACTCTTTACCTATTTTAATGGCATTTACTTTTGAGTCATTAACAAATGTGTACAGACCCTTTAAATGTGAGACTTGTGTCATTTGAGAAGTTAGTCGATCATGACCTCTGCTGATAGTTGGATTAATAAGGTCAGACATTATAAGTATATAACAACATGCACACTTGCCATCTCATATTGAGTGTCAAGTTTGTACACTGTGTAATGGGACTAACGTCAATAGGATGGTGTAGCATTAATAGCTGTTGCACAAATAAGTCTCAAGATATGTTGTTTTTAAGTGAGCTAAATTTGTTGACAGCACTTTTTTAAACCAAAGTTGCTATCAGGACTTTCTCCTGTGAACTTTGGAGTGAAGTTTTACGTTTTTTCCCCACAAAACACTTAGAGGATTGTTATATTTCTTGTGTCACCTTCTTACAAATGCAAGAGATTTAATATTAGATATATTGAAGTCTCCTAATTTGACAAACAAATGTGGCTCTTTTATACTTCAAACTATTTGAAAGAAACCGGTAAGAGGGGTGGGGGCTTTAAGAGTAAAATGAGTGGAATCATTTACCAGTTGTGTCGACTTGTCTGCTAGTTCCGCCATGTCAAGTGAGATTGCTTCAGCAACATGTCAAAATAATATCAAGGGCTGTATAGTATAAAGGACACAGTAACGAGGTTAGTTAACGTGTGAGAGGAATTGACAGCCAGATTGCTGGAGTGGGTTTAGCAAATTAGTATGTCTCGCCTTAGCGAACTGGGTGGGTTTAACTGGGTGGGTTGCCGCACTGGGTGGAGTTCAGACTTTGCCTAGTTTTAATCAGGGGTAAGGCGTGATTTTGCTTTTAGGATGTGGGCTCAGCTGCTGTGTCATTGTGGATTTATACGCATGAATGAAACCTTGTTTTAGTGGGCAGAGAATTGTACCAAAGGTTTTATTTGCTTTTTCTTCTGTCACTATTTTTATTTTTTTTGCCTATAAGAAGACAGTTTGATAATAAGGTTTTTACCCCAGATATTTCTTGTTTCCTACTATGGATGCATTATTTTCGTTCAAATAGCAAAATTTCAATTTCAATAGGATATCAACTGGATTGGAGGGCAGGGAACAATTTCGTCCAGCAGTTTTACACAGCAAAAGTTTTTTAACTGAACTTATTTTGCACACTGAATGCTAATATTGAGTAGCAAATGATGATTTTGGAGTGGCAACTGTAACAATTTGTGTAGCATTTTTGAAATCATTCGCCAGGGTTTTATTTTCTTGTTTCTCTCATAAGATTCTGAATGAAAGTGCTAATGAGTGTGTGTGGGCCGGGGAGCATTGTCTCTTGAATTTTTGGGGGGCCTCCAGCCCAGGAACGGATTTGAGTCTAGTTCCTTGGCGTAGGGGACTCCGCCGGAGACTGAACGGCTGGATATACTGACAGCTATGGGATTGGCCCCATTGACATCATGTGACCCATAGTGGTAGATGATGAATGGTATCTGCACTCCCCTATCATTTTTCATCATGTGCAGTAGTTGAAAGCAGAGGCAATGTGACAGATATAAATTATATGGCAGTTTGATTTCATTAATTTTGTTGTTGTCCTTAAAGATTGTTGACAAATACTTTTATAAATCAAAATTGCTATCAGGACTTTGTCCTGTGAACTTTGGAGTGAAGTTTTACGTTTTTTCCCCACAAAACACAAAATAATTGATTTCATTTATTTTGTTGTTGTCCTTAAAGATTGTTGACAAAAACTAAATGTCTAGTTTGATTTTGTTTTTCTTTTGGGTTTGTTTAGATTGTACCTGACAAAAACTGAAAGTCTAGTGTATTTTTTTGTTTCAATCTCAAAATGAATGCACCCACTGCAAAAATTGTGTTAAAAAAAAAGTTCAAATTAATTGATACTTATTGAACTTAGAGTTGTGGTGGCAGGCCTATAAATGTGGGATACAACGAGAGTTATTTACTGTTACAACTCTGTGTAATGTGCCTTTAATCATGGTTTAACTTGAACTGCTTGTGACAGTACAGGGGCCCCTACATGTGCATTAGACACAGCAGATGTAAACGCTCCTGCATTCTGACGGGGTCACAAGGCCAATATTTAGCCCATTACTCAATGTCAATGGCCCCACACTACACTGAAAGCAAGGTCTTGATATAGAAGGCTTGTTCATTGTTCAACTCCCCTGACCACAGCTTTAGGTCACAGCAAATTAAGAGAAAGGGGGACCAACGTACCAATTTGCGGAATACCAGAGTCAACGATTTTGGGGGAAATGGAGTTAAAAGTTGTGTGTGTAATTAGGAGGAAAGTCTTTGTATTGCACTTTTTGTTTTGAACATAATTCACAGGGTGTGTTGTGATTATTGTTCCAAGGGTCCCAAAATTGTTTACTTTTACACTTTTTTGTAAGTTTACAGTTATAATAAGTCTGTTTTGCACATCTTGTACAAAATATATTAGAAGCAAGGAAAATGAAGCCAGAACTAACCATGCCCATATTGGTTTGTAAAAAAATGGCTGCTAAAAAGTTCAGTTCATGTGTTCACTAATACAAACCAGTTTTGTCTCGTTCTTACTTTGAGCTTAGCTATTAAACTCTGGATGGTGATTCCAAAATAGTTTCAAATTGTGGTTTTTATGCCACAATCTCCAGATAAAATGATGCTGATTTGTTAGTGAGATTGGGATGAGGTATTAAATGGGCCAACTATGTGGATATTGTGGTTTGGGTTTGTGTAATTTTAAGTAAAAATTGTGTCGAATGTTAGGAGTGTGGAGCAGGGCATGATGGGGGTACAGTGAGGTTCTGTGCTGGGGCAAGTATTACATACATACTTTTCACTCAAAGAGAGTAGGGATTCATGTCATGGCCAAAAACTTGTTCCACAAAAGTATCAAAACCCTTTAAAGGCAGTGGACACTATTTGTAATTGTCAAAGACTAGCCTTCACAGTTGGTGTATCTCAACATATGCATAAAATAACAAACCTGTGAAAATTTGAGCTCAATCAGGTCATCGAACTTGCAAGATAATAATGAAAGAAACAAACACCCTTGTCAC
Source organism: Asterias amurensis (assembly GCF_032118995.1). Taxonomy (NCBI): domain Eukaryota; kingdom Metazoa; phylum Echinodermata; class Asteroidea; order Forcipulatida; family Asteriidae; genus Asterias; species Asterias amurensis. The sequence continues at coordinate 3,754,024 of NC_092662.1, read as the reverse complement.
ACGAAGTTGTGTGCGTTAAGATGGTTGATTTCGAGACCTCAAGTTCTAAATCTGAGGTCTTGAAATCAAATTTGTAGAAGACTACTTCTTTCTCGAAAACTACGTCACTTCAGAGGGAGCTGTTTCTCACAATGTTTTATACTATCAACCTCTCCCCATTACTCGTAATCAAGAAAGGTTTTATGGTGATAATTATTTTGAGTAATTACCAGTAGTGTCCACTGCCTTTAAAGGGAGATGTAGCCTTAGGATTCATGTGTGACATGATAGGACATGATGGATGACGGCAATTTAGAAACCATGATGAGACTAGGGATATTGGACTTTTGGATGATGACAGAACGTGACCTGTTGTGACACGTTTGGGAGGAGTGTTGTGACAGAATGTGACAGGACCTGTCATATACAGTGATGCATTGTGACACATTGTGACATGTCATGACGCAGTATGATATGATATAGCACATTCAGATACAATGTTGAAGATGACTGACATGTTTCGTGACATGATGTGACACATGGTCATCATACCCAGTGATACACCATGTTTTATTCAACAGTCAAATGGTAGCACCTAAAACACATTAACACATTGTGAATGTGGTGTCTGTTTTCAAAGAGAAAAGACAATTTCTTCAACAGACTTTATATTGAAAAGCGTCATACATAATTAGATAAAGTCTTTTTTTGATCGGGTCCCCCATTACTTTTCTGCACAATGTGTGTATGTTATAATAGGGCCAGTCTATGAGGGAATTATTCCAGTAACGTCACAAGAGGGCAGTAGATGAGTTGGTCAAGCCCAACTGGCCAAGGTTACGGCAGAAGTGAAAAGAAGAAAAAAATTTGCTTTTGGTGTTGCACTGAAAAAGTGTGTTCTGATCTGTGTACTTACACAACCATAAAGCAAGCATTTACTATAGTATTCTTTTGATACAATCTGTACACACAGATTTATTTGTATTTCATTTTCTGCTGCAAACATGGCTGAAACTCGATATTAAATAAATGTGAGCAATGCCCTGAGTACATACATGGTGTTTGCGTCGTCTCTTCTTTGCGGTGTATGTACACAGCTTCTTTGGGATCTTAAAAGTCTGTGTGCATGCGTTCTTGGTCATGTTTATACCTGTAGAGATCAAACGAACATACCCGTGGATTGTTAAGCCAACGTCATGTAACTTAAATATGGAATTGTTTTGTCAATGTTTGATTTAACGGGTTGATACATATTTGGAAATCTCACTTGTGAGTTTGTTTTTGTAAATGTCTTTGTTTTGAGTTAATGGTGATTTTACTGTTGTTTGAATTGATGATTATTTGCTCAGACCCTGTTTTGAGTTTATAGTTGTTTTCCGTAGTGTAGACCATCCTGATCATTCAGTATTTAGTACTATACACCAACACTGAAGGTAGTTGACTGACCATGCTGAACTAGATAATAGCCGATTCTACAAACTGACGACAGAAACTGTCAACAGATCTAACTCAGTACAGTTTAGACACTCTCAGTCTTTGATATCGCATTCCAGGCTGGAATGGTGTCGTTATCCTATCAAACTATTGTATGATCATTCAACGGTCAGATTAGCAAAAAGAGTTGCACAATCTGATGAGTAACAAGTCTCAACCGATCTTAATTTCTTTCTAAACCGATTTTTCTTTCTTCTTTCTTTCATCACACAGTTCTTAGTATCAGAGGTGCACAAGAGGAGGAGCCTCCCGATCCACAGCTGATGCGTCTCGACAACATGCTCATCGCAGAAGGCGTCGCCGGACCGGAGAAGGGCGGTGGGTCAGCAGCGGCGGCCGCAGCAGCAGCGGCGTCTGGAGGCGGACCGGGGCAACCTGACAACGCCATCGAGCACTCGGACTACCGAGCCAAACTAGCACAGATCAGGCAGATCTATCATACAGAGCTTGAGAAATACGAGCAGGTGGGTTAATCAATGTCAGCTAAGGGGACCTTAATTAACTCCCCTGCTGGGTGCAAAAATGTCTTAATTGTAAGACCGTGCACCTTTTCATGTTTCTGTCATCTTGAACAAGTTTAACTTCACATGGAATTGGTCGAGCGATATTAATCTTTTGGTTGTGACACAAGATGTATAAAACTGCACAGAATGAAAAGGTGATAATCTATAACTAAAATCACTAGTTGTAGTACAGTCAAAACCGAGAGGGGCTGAGAATCCACTTAACAGTCCATTATGTATACCGCCCTCTTGTGTTCTGAAAAAATCCACTAGAATATGTTTCTCCTTGAAGTATAAAAATGACTGTGTTACGATAGATAGAATATGATGCCAATGGTTCATCAATGAATAAGATCACTCTACTGAGCTTAAAACAGTACTTTGAGAATCCACTAAACAGTCAATTATGTATACCCCCCTCTTGTGTTCTGAAGAAAATCCACTAGAATAAAATGTTTCCCCTTGAAGTATAAAAATGACTGTGTTACGATAGGTTGAATTTGATGCCTATGGTTCATCAATGAATAAGATCATCCTTCTGAGCTTAAATCAGTACTTTAAACATCAAAGACTATTTGAACAATAACTTGGTTCATTTTTTTCCCTTCCAAGTTAAAGTCAGTTATATTGATATTTATCAAAATTATTTAATTCAGCTGATATTTTTGGTTGTTTTCCCCCACCGGTTCTTCGCTGTCCACCCCCAGCAGGCATGCAACGAGTTCACAACACATGTAATGAATCTCCTGAGAGAACAGAGTCGGACGCGGCCGATCGCGCCCAAAGAGATCGAGAGAATGGTCAACATCATCCACAGAAAGTTCAACGCAATTCAGGTTCAGCTTAAACAGAGCACGTGTGAAGCGGTCATGATTCTGAGGTCCAGGTTTCTAGACGCAAGGTGAGGACTTTTTAAGGACAGATATTTGAGTCTTAACTTGACTGGATCTGGATCTGGATCAATATTCTCATTGCTCTTACTAGAGCCAAAAGAGAAGAGAAGATGATGAAGAAAATTCAGTTGTGGGAGGAAAACGCTAGAGAAATATTCCAGGGAAAAACCCACACAGTCATTAGTAGGGACTGAAAACCCAATCCACATAGTGGATTCGAACCGGGGTCCCAGAGGTGGAAGTCAATGCCAGACACCACTTTTTGGCTCTATAGCCAAAGCCATTCTACATGCCACTTCACGCAAAATAATTTTGTGGCATTGGTTTACCAATTTCTCAAAAACTACAGCACCTCGGTGAGTAATAATAAGGGAAGCTTTCTACCTTCATTTATCTATTCATTTAACTGTGAAAGCTTATTTGTAATTCTGTGAAAATTGTGTATTTTGTATTAGTACAAACAGTACACAAAACCTTTAATAAGTTGTTTCTTTGTGTGTTTTTTGTTTCACAGGAGGAAAAGAAGGAATTTTAGTAAACAAGCCACAGAGATCCTAAATGAATATTTTTACTCACATTTGAGCAACCCATACCCCAGTGAAGAGGCCAAGGAAGAACTTGCAAGGAAGTGTGCGATAACGGTTGCACAGGTAAGGAATATAAACCCCTGACCTAACCCCCCCCCCCCCAATCATCCTCCCTGTGGCGTGTCTTTGCCTAGTGGGTAAGAGCACCGAATTCAAACTCTGGTGTTTCTGGTCAGCAGGATGTGGGTTCGAGTCCCAGTTGTGACACTTATCCATGGTGATTTGTCCTTTGGAAGGGACGTGAAGCCGTTGGTCCCGTGTGTTGTGTAACTTCCGTACAAGAATCAAGTGCACTTATCGGAAAGAGAAGAGGTTCGTTCTGGTGTTCCTGGTTTGATTGGCAGCATATTGCACCACAGCATCGTGTAAACGATTACATGGTGCTTTGTAAAATGAGTAGGTCTCATACTTCAAACTTAAAAGTGATGTTTTATTTCCTCTGCCTGTTTCTACTTTGTACAGGTTTCAAATTGGTTCGGCAACAAGAGAATCCGCTATAAGAAGAACATCGGCAAGGCCCAGGAAGAGGCTAATCTATATGCAGCTAAGAATGCAGCGGCCGCAGTATCTGTAGCAACGTCACAACACGATGGCAATCAGAGTCAGCCTCCATCGGCACCCAGCACTCCCACAGGCAATGGTAGTAATCAGGGTAAGTTAAGTTTAGTAGCTTGGAATTAGGGAACAGTACCTGATTTCATGGTTCTGACAACTGTAAGCAAAGAATCAGCGGCTGCAGAAGCAGGGAATTCAACCCTTACGTCAAGCTTATTTCACAAGTTGTTTGGGAATTTTGGTTTGTACACATGCTTACTCCACATTACTAGCTACTCAAACACAACTAGCGCAGAAATTTGGTGCTTGCATTTAAGCAGAGAATGGTGATCGTAAGCACAGAATTTGGCTGTTAGCAGAATCCACCAAAAATTCTCAATGTACCGAATGCCCCCATTTAAAAAATGTAGCGCCTGAACAAATCAGGAATAATTTGCGCAATTCGGCGATCGTGCAGGATTGGTTTGCCCCCAGCCGAAATTTAACCCTGTGGAGAACCCTTGTTATTCTTTTGCAGTTTTTGTACAATTTCTAAGAAAGTTTTTATTTACTCCTTGCCAACGACAGGTTCAGGTGGTTACATGTCGTCCCAGGGTCAGATGGTGAGCCAGGAGGGGTCGTTCATGAACCTACAGAACGGAGACAGCTACAACATGGCCAGTCAAGTGGGAGCCAACGTTCAGTCACAGGTACACTACTGACACACACTCGTACGCTGTAAGCTCCTTCAGGGGTCATTTTCTTTCTGTAATCTTTGTCTGCGTGTTTTTAGTTTTTGTGTTTTTTCTTTTATCCTCATCGTTGTTAACACAGTCAGCTTTTGTGATTTGTTTAGAATGACCAGCTTTTACTGATCCGCTTTTCTGATTGTATTAGATCAACCAGTGTTATTGATCCCACAGTAATCTTTGTGTCTGTTTGTTTTTTTGTTTGTTGGTTGGTTGGTTGGTTCGGATTTTATTAGATCAACCAGTGTTATTGATCCCACAGTAATCTTTGTGTCTGTTTGTTTTTTTGTTTGTTGGTTGGTTGGTTCTGATTTTATTAGATCAACCAGTGTTATTGATCCCACAGTAATCTTTGTGTCTGTTTGTTTTTTTGTTTGTTGGTTGGTTGGTTCGTTCATTCCTTCGTTTGTTCCTTCGTTCGTTCGTTGTTTGTGCGTTCCTTCGTTTGTTCCTTCATTCGTTCGTTGTTTGTGCGTTCGTTGATTGTTTGTTTGTTTGTTTGTTTGTTTGTTTGTTTGTTGCTGCCCAGTCATGGTTTTTGTTTGTACTAAAATAATATTTTATAAACTAAACAATCATTTTGTTTTATCATCATTATCATCATCCTCAACATTATTTTAATCTCAATAATCAGAATCATTAGAGTTTAACAAAATCATCATGATCGATATCTGTAATCATTATGTTCATTATTCCTTATGTTTTTTAAAACCTCCTCACATTTCGTTGTCGCTCCTTCTGCAAGTTATTTCCACCTTGTCTTGTCCCATCGTTTGTTGATCTAAGTCTTGCTGTTGTTTCTTCTTATCTGTCACCATTGTTTTCTTGACCTAAAGTAAATGAATTAAAGGCAGTGGACACTATTGGTAATTACTCAAAATAAATATTAGCATAAAACCTTACTTGGTAACAAGAAATGGGGAGCTGTTGATAGTATAATACATTGTGAGAAACGGCTCCTTCTGAAGTAACATAGTTTTCGAGAAAGAAGTAATTTTTCTCGAATTTTATTTCGAGACCTCAGATTTAGAATATGAGGTCTGGAAATCAAGCATCAGAAAGCACAAAACTTCGTGTGACAAGGGTGTTTTTTCCTTTCATTATTATCTCGCAACTTCGATGACCGATTGAGCTCAAATTTTCACAGGTTTGTTATTTCATGCATATGATGAGATACAGCAAGTGAGAAGACTGGTCTTTGACAATTACCAATAGTGTCCACTGTCTTTAATCACAGGAGGAACTGATATGGAAACCCAGGACCTCCTCAAAGTCAAAATCCATCCATCCCTAGATCATGGCCCCTTTTGTTGTTTTTGGACCTCATTGTAAAAAGGGAAAAAGCCCCAAATGAAATTCTAACTACACTGGGATTAGATTGCAGAATTTGAAAGGAAGGCATATCTTTTAACTTTGTTTTACCCAAATACACCGATGTGTGTGAGCACTGTGTAGTCGGAGCTTTCCCGTAGTTCTGTGGGAAAAAAAAAATCACAGGCATATTACTAGGATGGGATTCGAACCCAGAGCCTTTGCAACTCTAGAGCAGTGTCTTACCAACTAGACCACCGAGATTGCCCAGTAGCTAAAAGCATAGCTGTTCTTTAAACGCTATTCCAACTAGTGCTGACTGCAGGCCTGTGAAAGGGCACGGCCATTTTAATTTTTCAAATGGCATTTCAATTGGAAAATCTTGGCATTGTCATAAAGAAGTAAGATTGTTTCAATCATTGTAAAAGGAGATTTGAAAAACTATAAAAAGCATGTTTGACATAAATCAGTTTATAACAAAGATGTTTCTGTATCCATTGCTCACAATTTTCCCTTCTTTTCTTTCTAGGTTGCTAGTCTACGGCAGGTCATATCCCAGACAGGGGGCTACGGTGGGGAACCATTACCCCCACACACCCAACCCCACTCTATATATGACCCGAGTATGACCCAGTATGCCAACCAGCACGTCTCCGGCCGAGCCAGCGGGGGTGAGGTGGTGGGGGCGTCGTGACGCCGCTCCCCAGGAACGAGCGGAGAGTTGTGATTGTTGATTGTGCCACCGATTCATCCTAAGACAGTGACAGATCGCTGCTTCACCAGATTCTGAATCAAAAAAGATGGCCTCCCTCCATGTTTAAAACGATTTTGAATAGATGAAATATACACGTAGACATTCTTCTTTCTCAAGTGAGAAGATAGCGGACTTTTCGTCAAGCATCAATTATAGTTTTCCTTTTGTGCCCTATTTGTATTATCGGAATGTCTGACCAACTCTTCTCACAAGACCGTTCTTCTCTGCGATGTCTGCTTTTTGTTCTGCGTAACAAAGATGCTCCAAGTCTTCATGCTCTCTTGATGTGGACCTCCGTGCTTCTTTATATATCGCGCCGGAGAGATTCTCTAGAAACTGAATTGTGTCGCCAGCGGGAGTTCAAAAGACCATTGTATGTGTGGTGGTCATATAAAAGTATCATTGTATACATGGCGGACTTGATTTTAAAATCTGGTCAATCTTAGGCACCACCCACCACCCCTCCTTGGAGGACTTCAAAAATATGTGGAGATATTCGGCAAAGAGGCCTTCTCGCCAGGTCAGAAACTTGATTTTGCCGTTGAATATATATTATTCTTCTTACTGGTAGGGAAGGCAAAGATAACGGTAGTCTATTTTTATTTCATAGCTCTTTCATGAGAGTTAATGGTTTTTTACATAAGAATTGTCCCAAAACAGAAGTATGTCTTTATTTCCTGAAACTATTTTGCCAAACAATGAATTATACCTTCTGCTGGCTGTATTAGATATTTTAAGCAAACTTGTCTGTTTTGCCAAATCGTTTTATACAAGGAATTATTTATGTAAAAATGTGTTTGAATAAGACATTGGGGAGAAAAGGGGGGTATGAATTACCTGTTGCATACTGCCTGCCAAACAAAATAATCTGTGGTTAAAATGTGGACATGTTTTAGGACCTTTTGTTTTGACTGAAGCGGAGTTCATTTATATGTAAAAGCCAAGTTTTAGATTAAAGCCGCACTTTCATGGAGGTTTGGGTAAAGATTTGTTAACACTTCATCATATCAGGGTTATTTGAAGAAGAAAGAAACTCAACAACCCAAAACATGTCAGTCACACTCAGTGGAACAATTGTTCAAAGGGAAAAAGCTCTCTGTTTTAAATTATAACCCAAACAAAAGAGCGGGAAAATGAATTTGGTCAAACACAATTGTCTGTTTGTTCCTAGTGTTCAGGAGTTTCACGCTCAAAATGAACACTTTACAAGTTAACGCTCCTTGCTAAATGGAATAGTAGTTCCAGAATTCTAAGAGATTATTTGAAGACCTGAACCCAAACTTAATTTTTATCTTCCAAGATGGAAGGATGTTGTATTCGTGTAACCCCCATCACCCTAATGTTTACCCTATAGAGTTTTCTGTGTGTGTGTGCGTTTGTACGTGTGTTTTTACAAGTATTTCAGACATCATGACATGGCTTTTTTATTTGGGGTTTTTGGTGGAGTGGTGTATTCATTGTCACATATACGTATTCCATCTGTTTTTCAGCTTATTTTTATTCTTAAAACAATGTGCCATTATTTTTTAAGTGTTTGATACTCTTGTATATTGAAAATTTACTAGAAAGGAAAAAAGCGTCTCAAAGTAATGCGTGCATGTAAAACAGTGTAGGCATTTTGCTTTTTAAATTTCGAAGACTGGCTGTTTGCCTCATTTCAGTTTTGATAAAACCACGTGGTTACTTGATAAGTTGCTTATTGTCGAGACCAACCAATATGTCATCTCTTAATTTGTAAATATGAAATTAACAACAGTAACATTGCCTTTCAGATCTGGTTTGTCTACATTTTGGTTTTTTTTTAAATGCAGTACAACACTAAGCCGAGAGAAATATTAAGTGTGTATTATGGTTTTATTTGATTTTATTTTAAAGTTTTTGTTTGTATTTTTTTAGGGGGTTCTAGCTGCCAATGGTTTTTGGCTGTTGCTTGTTGCTTTCAAAATGCACCCTTATTGGACAACATATTCACATCCCTCACTGCATTTTCTGGCCTTAAAAAAAAAAAAGTGTTTAGTTTGTGGAAGTTCTGAGAGTAAATCAAAATTATGATCAAGATTTTTGAACAGGGGCTCTTTTATCATATCAAAGTCACTCTGTTGATTTCTTGCAACAGCTGCAAAACACTAAACAAAGTGAAGGTCATATGGCATCATTCACATCTTCCTTTTCTCATTACGACAATTTGACTCGCTGATTGAGTGCACATGAACGAGATTAAAAAAACATATCTGTTACAGCGTTGGACACACACTGTTTATCAATGAATGTGCCATTTTTAACTAATTAGCGTCTACTACCAAACTTGATTCATTGAATCCAATTAACCCAGAAGTGTTTGTCTTTTCTTTTTTTCAAAAACAAAAAAGTCAAGTATTTATAGGTTGCAATGAATTACTGGCGATAGATTAGACTTGAGTGCGAAACCTCAATCAAACGATGTAAACAGTTTGAAGGGTTCTCATTTTAACTATGACATCAACTGTTGTCATTTTTAGCGAGCTGTATTGGTGATAGTTGTGAACGACTGTGTTTTAGCATTGGTTCACATCTTGCCTGCCGAAAACAATTCTTGTATAGTTGTGGGATAAATGAAATGAGAATGCACTATTGGATCTTGAAACAATCGATTCACTATATCAACATTTGTTCAAAAGAACTCTTTTAGAAACAAAAGTGAAGTTCCTGTGGGGTTCTTTGACTGAAAAGGATTGTAGTTTAAAAGACAAAAAAAAATGTATTTATCAGCTATGAACTTGAAACTACTGTTAAATTTACTAAAAAAAAAACAATGGCATATTTTCCCAAAACAATATTTTGTGTACAGCTGTACTTTACACAAATGCAGCTAAAATAGTGAACAATTATTTATTCTCTACATTTTCCTACCTGTTTTGGTTTCCAATATACATATTAACGTAGCCAATCATAACGAGAGCCACTACGCAAAAGGCTACGCTATTTATTGTCTGAAGATTTTAAATGTTTAAAAAAAATGCCAATGAAATTAACCCTTGTTTTCCAGCTGGAATTTTTTTAACGTGACTTGTACATTGTTGGGTTTTTCTTTTTAGTTGTAAGTTATATTAAGAAAAAGGAAGAAGCAGTGAGTTTGCATGCAGGCATGCCGTTGCTTTGGTCACAGTAAATGACATGGTTTTTTATGGTCCTTGCAAATAACTTCAACAATTGCCAAAGTTCATCCTCTGTACCTTTTCGCCTTGTTAATCTCTGACCTATATAAGAAAAAAAGATCCCGTTTTTTCTTAAATTACGCAATTTTGTTTTCTTTTCTTAAAAATCTAGATTGTAATATTAAATTAACAGAATGGAAATAGAGAATCTTGGGGGATAATGATCATAGTAAAGACATTATGCGTTAATCTTCTTTGCATCATGATGGTTTGAATGTTCGTTGTTGTTGCCAAACCATTTGCGACTGAGAATGCTAGAAATGAATCACTTGATTCAGTAGCCAGCACTTAGGTCAAACAATGGTTTGCACCACAGCCAGTCATAGGTCATCCTTTGACCTCAATGAGGCCAGAGCTAGAAATGTGAAACAAGCTACATATTCTGAGGGGAAAATAAATTGTGCCACATGTATTTTAGCTTCATGAACAGACATGAGGACACATCATTTTGCAGTTAAGTTCGCGAAAAATTATTTGCTTTTCATGTATCATTTGTTTATGCAATTACAGCCACTTCCTTAAATATGCGGTTTACACTGAAATACAATTTTTTATGTAGAATTCTAGGCGAGCTCTGATTGGACAGGAGTTGTAAGATTGACTTGTTGATTGGTGTATTCTTCCCTTTTAAAAATGTGTTTGGGATCCCAATGGATCTCGTCAAGATTCTTGACAAAACAACAGGATCCCGACCACATTTTTAAAGGGTTGAAAATGAAAAATTCAATTATTTATTACAGCGATAAAAAAAATACATCAAATCATGTTTGGCTCAGTTCCAATTAACCATCGGTGGTGTATGTGATAATTAAGTAACCTGATATGTAAACAATGCATTTTTTTAATGAATGAAGATTTGTCATTAGTTCCTTTGTTACAAGCAGACGTTGATATAATATCTATTCAGTTTTCTATGATGTGTTGAACAATGCACGTGGGGGTTACTGTGTCACTTAAATAATAGCTGATTGTGCACTGAGGTATAAAATATTAGCCCAAGTCACAATGGAGAATTGTTGTTAGATCCGGGTTGAGCAGCCACACATTGTTCATTTTATCCCTCATAAAAAATCCCGCTTTCCCCCCACAGAGGAACAAAGTCAGACATAAATTTTATTTGTGACTTGCCCCAGAATTTAATGCACCTTCTGAAAGTAGACCTGAAAGTTCTGCATTGTGAAAGATTTCCATGTATATGCTGTAATAATTTGCCAAAACAAGGTGTACTAGAAAACCTTGAAGCGCTTAAAATTGTTTAAAATGCTGTTTTTAAGTTTCATGTGGCATGAGATGCATTTGAGGTTTGACTGTACACTTTAAGTCAATAGATGAATTGCACATGACGTCATTGACAATCATCTTTGATGAAATGTGCATGCGTGCAAGGCTATCATTGACTGAGAGTTATGTGCAATGCGAGCACACGCGTGTACTTTTCCAATTGGATATCGCCAATATGGCAATCGATGACGCTACGTGCAATCCATCTATCTTTTTTTCAGCTTTGGTCTATCAATGGACTATCACTGTATGTTTCTTACCATTGTGATGTCATCTGCGATACCTTAGCTAAACCATAGAGTTGATAGAGTTATATATAAGAACTAGAGGGCGCACTGGCCTATGTACTGCCATTTTCTAAGTTGACAAAACAGCATCGCACAGCGTGTGTTTGTGTGGCAATTTTTTTAGTTGACAAAACAGCATTGCGTAGCGTTCAATAAACACAAACTCCAACGAGTACTTCATATTCAAGGCGCGTACAGAATGGCGCGCGTGTCTTGTGCAAGCAACTTCACCAGTGCGCCCTCTATTTCTTATATATAACTCTATGAGCTAAACTCAGTTGGTCTCTTAAAGACTTTTCCCACACTCCTTGAAGTACATTGTTGTATGCCAGTTTTATTCATTCGTTCATTCGGTTTATCGTTTCATGGATTGTTTTATACTTGGAAATTTTTACCGATAATTATTTTACTTTTTATGAACATATTTTTGCTTGAATGATTTCATAAAGCTATTGTAGTCTAGTACAATATTCATCTAATCTTGTAAAACATTATTTGTTCTTTGCCAAAGAAAGAAGAGTCATAATCAGATTTTACTTCGGTTTTCTATTTTTCCTCTTTTAAAAAAAAAAACCTGTATCATCCTCCATCTGAAGACAAGAAAATGTAATTACGTTGGATCAATGTGGATAAACCTAGGAATCTGTTGCTTCTTTCTTGCCCCTCCTGTTTTCATGTTTTATTTTTCTATCAGTATTTTAATGAAGTGTTTTTTTCTTTATTTTTTCTTTTTTTAAGTAGCCGAAAGGATGAGTTTGCTGGTGGAACCGTACCGTAGTCTTATTTGGTGTGGAAAATTCATCGAAGGGCGGTTTTCTATATGTTTGCAATTATCCAGTGCCAATGGGTGGTGTTTTTATGATTTTTTTTAAGTTGACTGTCGGGGGATCTCAACGTCGAACGTGATAAGGTTTTGAAAAGTCACATCAACAAATGGGTGGTTTTAAAGTATTGGAAAGACGCTTGCTTTGGGAGTCATGTTGACACTTGGTGGCAGCAGACATACTGGTTAATTTTCAGAGACCTTTTTTCACAAATACCCATTGCGCAAGCGTGTGTACCGAGTATTTGTGATAAGGTCTATTGGTTCATCATAGGCCCTTTTGAAAACCATGGGTTGGGCTCTGACTTGGGCTCTGGCTTTGGCTCTGGCTTTGGCTTTGTCTCCTTCAGTTAGAGAGATGGCTAGCTGAAGATTTGGCTCCAAAAAGTTCCCAAAAGGGCTTGTGAAAACAATGGAAAACTACCCAGTATGTTGACTGCCATAAAAATACTTGGCGCGTCTCACGATAAATACGGCAGTTATTGCAAGACGAGTTGCAAGTCATTTTTGTTTTCCACTGTATCACCAAGATTCATAGACTAATATTCCAGGCTACATGTGTTCACTTAAAAGATGAAGAAAGATATTTTTTCTTGAACTTCTGTATAAATAGTTTTTTTTTTAATTGATGGGTGCTATGCACGTGTAATTAATCAGAGTGTAATGTAGAAATTTAAGGCCATAATTTTCAGTTAATTTAGAACTTAAAAATTACAAAAAAAAATTACATAAACCTCACTTTAAAATGTGAATTTTTTGTACATTGTACAGTCATTGTAGAACAGTCATTACTGGAGATTTAAAAAAAAAGTTCAGAGTGGAAGGGTTAAAGTTCATACGTAGGTCATAGGTCATGGAAATTTAAAATCACTTTGTACATAGTTATAACATTAATAATAATAATCAAAATGATGCCTTAACCCTTGCACTCTGTCTTTGTAGTTTTAGAAAAGCAAGAAACTGTTGCTTGTACTGTCTCCGAGGTTGCTAAGATTGTTTTTATAAGAAGAATCCATGTATTCAGTGTTTCCGTTAAGAAAATAAATTATACCTCACTGTACAGGCAACACTTTCTGAACGATATTTAGTTTAACTGTACATTCATATGTACTGGTTTTAACATTATAGCCTAGCATATTGAACTGTTGAGAGATAACACAGACGATTAAACTGTAGTAACACCCCCATGGTGTAAATAATACACTTTTACAAATTCAAGATACACTTCACAGTGCTGAAAAAAACCCAGTTCAGTGTGTTTCTAATACACCTTTTGTTTAATCGTGTAGTAACACCTCAGTGTTTATAATACACTTTCATAGTGGTAAGAATACACAGTGTTTATAGTACACTGCGTAGTGTTTATAATACAATGCATAGTGTTAACAATACACTGTGTGGTGTTTACAATACACTGCAAAGTGTTTATAATACGCTGCGTAGTGTTTACAATACACTGCATAGTGTTTATAACACACTGCATAATGTTAACAATACACTGTGTAGTGTTTACAATACGCTGCGTAGTGTTTATAATACATTGCAAAGTGTTTACAATACACTGTGTAGTGTTTACAATACACTGCATAGTGTTCATAATACACTGTAATGTTTACATTATACTGCGTAGTGTTTACAATACACTTTATGCTGTTTCACACTTCTTGGTGTTAAAGATGAGTTACAGCCTTGGTATTTTCAAAAGTAATCCGGGAGTGTTGTGGAAGATTCATCAAGAGCTGAAATGGTCAGTCTACAAGAAAATTTGAAGCTGTATCTCACCATTAACTGTAGCTTTCAGTGTTAATAAAACACTATATGGTGTTAACAATCACTTCATAGTGTAAAAAAGATACTACAAGGTGATAATTCTACCCTTTTTAGTGTTTATTTTCACTTCATGGTGTGTACAATTCACTTCATGGTGTTATCAGATCTAGGCTTGATGTGACAGCCTTAACTACTGTAAATCTCTCTTATTATTACCGTTGTCTTTGAGTTTGAGAAGACCACCGTACGTACCCTACAACACAAAAGATGGTTTGTAATAAATACACTGGTGGAAAATGAATTTGTGGTTCTTTGTGTGATTTTGTTTCGATGATTGGAATTAGCCTTGTGCACATTTTCGGCAAAAATTTAGCCACATTTTTTGACAAGTACACAAGGCAAAATTTTGCCTGAAACAGAGTACAATAGCCTTGTGAACAAATGTTACTGTGCCTTGTACCGATTTTCAGGCACAATTTCACAAGTTCATAAGGTTATAATTAAGCCTTGTACACTTTTAAGGCAAAATTGCCTTGTACATATTTTAAGCCAAAATTTCACGAGTGAACTTGTCAAATTTTGCTTGAAAAAGCCTACAAGACTTTAACCTTGTGATTTTTGCTTGAAAAAGTCTACAAATATAGCCTTGTGAATTTTGCTTGAAACAGTCTACAAGGCTATATATATATAGCCTTGTGAAGTCTACAAGATTTTAGCCTTGTGAATTTTGCTTGAAAAAGTCTACAAGACTTTTGAAAATGTCTACAAGGCGATAGCCGTGTGAATTTTGCTTGAAAAGGTCTACAAGGCTATAGCCTTGTGATTCTTGCTTGAAAAGGTCTACAAGGCTATAGCCTTGTGATTCTTGCTTGTAAAAGTCTACAAGGCCTATAGCCTTGTGAATTTTGCTTGAAAAGGTCTACAAGGCCTTGTGAATTTTGCTTGAAAAGTATGCAAGGCTATAGCCTTGTGTATTTTGCTGGAAAAAGTCTACAAGGCTATAAAGCCTTGTGATTCTTGCTTGGAAAAGTCTACGAGGCTATAGCCTTGTGATTCTTGCTTGAAAAGGTCTACAAGTGATTCTTGCTTGTTGAAGTCTACAAGGATTATAGCCTTGTGATTTTTGCTTGAAAAATCTACAAGGCTATAGCCTTGTGAATTTTGCTGGGAAAAGTCTACAAGGCTATAGCCTTGTGAATTTTGCTTCAAAAAGTCTACAAGGCTATATAGCCTTGTGAATTTTGCTTGAAAAGGTCTACAAGGCCTTGTGAATTTTGCTTGAAAAGGTCTACAAGGCCTTGTGAATTTTGCTGGAAAAAGTCTGGAATTTTGCTGGAAAAAGCCTTGTGAAATTTGCTTCAAAAAGTCTACAAGGCTATAGCCTTGTGAATTTTGCTTCAAAAGGTCTACAAGGCTTCAAAAAGTCTACAAGGCTTTCTTGTGATTCTTGCTTGGAAAAGTCTACAAGGCTATAGCCTTGTGATTCTTGCTTGTAAAAGCCTTGTGAATTTTGCTTCAAAAAGTCTACAAGGCTATAGCCTTGTGAATTTTGCTTCAAAAAGTCTACAAGGCTATAGCCTTGTGATTCTTGCTTGTAAAAGTCTTGGCTTGAAAAAGTCTTGTGAATTTTGCTTGAAAAGGTCTACAAGGCTATAGCCTTGTGGTTTTTGCTTGAAAAAGTCTACAAGGCTATAGCCTTGTGAATTTTGCTTGAAAAGTCTACAAGGCTATAGCCTTGTGATTCTTGCTTGTAAAAGTCTACAAGGCTATAGCCTTGTGATTCTTGCTTGTAAAAGTCTGTGAATTTTGCTTGAAAAAATCTACAAGGCTATAGCCTTGTGATTTTTGCTTCAAAGGGTCTACAAGGTTATAGCCTTGTGAATTTTGCTTCAAAAAGTCTACAAGGCTATAGCCTTGTGATGTTTGCTTCAAAAGGTCTACAAGGCTTCAAAAAGTCTACAAGGCTTTCTTGTGATTCTTGCTTGGAAAAGTCTACAAGGCTATAGCCTTGTGATTCTTGCTTGTAAAAGCCTTGTGAATTTTGCTTGAAAAAATCTACAAGGCTATAGCCTTGTGATTCTTGCTTGTAAAAGTCTACAAGGCTATTATAGCCTTGTGAATTTTGCTTGAAAAAGTCTTGGCTTGAAAAAGTCTTGTGAATTTTGCTTGAAAAGGTTTACAAGGCTATAGCCTTGTGGTTTTTGCTTGAAAAAGTCTACAAGGCTATAGCCTTGTGAATTTTGCTTGAAAAGTCTACAAGGCTATAGCCTTGTGATTCTTGCTTGTAAAAGTCTACAAGGCTATAGCCTTGTGATTCTTGCTTGTAAAAGTCTGTGAATTTTGCTTGAAAAAATCTACAAGGCTTGTGAATTTTGCTTCAAAAAGTCTACAAGGCTATAGCCTTGTGATTTTTGCTTCAAAAGGTCTACAAGGCTATAGCCTTGTGAATTTTGCTTCAAAAAGTCTTGTGATGTTTGCTTCAAAAGGTCTACAGGGCTTCAAAAAGTCTACAAGGCTTTCTTGTGATTCTTGCTTGGAAAAGTCTACAAGGCTATAGCCTTGTGATTCTTGCTTGTAAAAGCCTTGTGAATTTTGCTTGAAAAAAATCTACAAGGCCTTGTGATTCTTGCTTGTAAAAGTCTACAAGGCTATTATAGCCTTGTGAATTTTGCTTGAAAAAGTCTTGGCTTGAAAAAGTCTTGTGGTTTTTGCTTGAAAAAGTCTACAAGGCCTTGTGAATTTTGCTTGAAAAGTCTACAAGGCTATAGCCTTGTGATTCTTGCTTGTAAAAGTCTACAAGGCTATAGCCTTGTAATTCTTGCTTGTAAAAGTCTGTGAATTTTGCTTGAAAAAATCTACAAGGCTTTAGCCTTGTGAATTTTGCTTCAAAAAGTCTACAAGGCTATAGCCTTGTGATTTTTGCTTCAAAAGGTCTACAAGGCTATATAGCCTTGTGAATTTTGCTTCAAAAAGTCTACAAGGCTAAAGCCTTGTGATTCTTGCTTGTAAAAGCCTTGTGAATTTTGCTTGAAAAAATCTACAAGGCCTTGTGAATTTTGCTTCAAAAAGTCTACAAGGCTTGTGATTCTTGCTTGTAAAAGTCTACAAGGCTATATAGCCTTGTGAATTTTGCTTGAAAAAATCTACAAGGCTATAGCCTTGTGATTTTTGCTTGAAAAGTCTACAAGGCTATAGCCATGTGAATTTTGCTGGAAAAAGTCTACAAGGCTATATAGCCTTGTGAATTGTGCTTGAAAAGGTCTACAAGGCCTTGTGATTTTTGCTTGAAAAAGTCTACAAGGCTATAGCCTTGTGATTCTTGCTTGTAAAAGTCTACAAGGCTATTATAGCCTTGTGCATTTTGCTTGAAAAAGTCTACAAGGCTATAGCCTTGTGGTTTTTGCTTGAAAAAGTCTACAAGGCTATAGCCTTGTGAATTTCGCTTCAAAAGGTCTACAAGGCTATAGCCTTGTGATTCTTGCTTGGAAAAGTCTACAAGGCTATAGCCTTGTGATTCTTGCTTGTAAAAGTCTACAAGGCTATATAGCCTTGTGAATTTTGCTTGTAAAAATCTACAAGGCTATATAGCCTTGTGAATTTTGCTTCAAAAAGTCTACAAGTCTATAGCCTTGTGATTCTTGCTTGAAAAAGTCTACAAGGCTATTATAGCCTTGGTGCATTTTGCTTGAAAAAGTCTACAAGGCTATAGCCTTGTGAATTTTGCTTGTAAAAATCTACAAGGCTATATAGCCTTGTGAATTTTGCTTGAAAAGGTCTACAAGGCTATAGCCTTGTAAATTTTGCTTCAAAAAGTCTACAAGAATTTTGCTTCAAAAGGTCTACAAGGCTATAGCCTTGTGAATTTTGCTTCAAAAAGTCTACAAGGATTCTTGCTTGGAAAAGTCTACAAGGCCTTGTGATTCTTGCTTGTAAAAGCCTTGTGAATTTTGCTTGGAAAAATCTACAAGGCTTATAGCCTTGCTTGTAAAAGCCTTGTGAATTTTGCTTGAAAAAAATCTACAAGGCTATATAGCCTTGTGAATTTTGCTTCAAAAGGTCTACAAGGCTTGAAAAAGTCTTTTGTTATAAATACTTTTGGTTTATAATTGTTAAAGTTAAATAAAGTTAAAGCAAATTTGTGCAAAGAGTTAGTCAGAGTGACGACCAGGCGTTCAGGGGACTCAAAGTCTAGCCGAAGCCAGCGTGGTGATCACCCATTAGAACCCTTAAGGGATTTGCGGTCCCGGTCCCTCCTTTACTCTCCCACACGGAATATCTTCATCCACACCTAATTTGGGGATAGACATGACGGACCCCAATCCATTACTGGTGCAAGCAGTAAAGGTCATGTCCCTCTTGGTACGGGCGGGATTCGAACCGGTGTCCCAGCTCTGGATTGCACGCAATTGAACTATCCAGTGCACCGTGTCGCCACAGTGCCCGCTGGTGATTGAGCTGGTTTTTAATACTACTTATATTATTCACTGGCGTGTCTATAAGCAAAATAGAAAGAAACTATTATCGAGATTCGAACCCGGGTCGCGCTGCTCCCAGTCGTAGCGTACTTCGTGTAGCTACGGCGCCAGTTATAAATAACATAGAATAACAAATATATAAACAATAATATTTATAAAACAACACACAAATTAGTCACGGCAAGAATTTTGGTATTATTATTATAAAAAATATACGGAATTGGAGGTTGTTGTGTGTGATTCGCGGAAACAGTGTTTCGAGTAAAAAAAAACAAATTGCTAAAGCTCTCTTAGTCTGACATCACACCAGCAGAAGCGTGTGGGTCAAGATCACTGGTCTTGGGGAATTGTGTTCCACGGTGAATGTTTATATTATTACAACTACTTTATTGAGGCCTACAGCTGATAAAAGTGAGTAGAATTCAGAGATTTTGGTTAATGGGAATGTCTTGTTGTGCAAAATTTAGAAAATCACACGAGGTAAGTTCAGCGTTTATTAAATTTTGGGGGACAATCACGAGGGGAAAGTCCAGTTAGTAAAATGTTGTCCTAATATTTCAAAAATCAAAATGGGTCAGCCTAATTGGACAATCATTTAATAAGAAAAAACAATCACAAAAGAGGTGTATAGTCCAGCATATTTATCAAATTTGAACCCAAAACTATAAAAAAAAAAAAACAACAACAACAAGGGTAAGTCCAGCATTCTTTTTCAAATTTGAGCCCCAAACTTTCAAAATCACAAGGGTTTGGTCCAGCATTTTTATCCAGTTTGAGCCCAAAACTGAAAAAAAAAAAAAAATCACAAGGGCAAGGGGGGCAAGTCCAGCATTTATCAAGCCAGAAAAATGTACACAGTTCAGCAAATATTTCACAAGTTCACAAGACAACAGCCTTGTACAAATTTTAGGCAAAATTTCACAAGTTCCCAAGGCTGTAGCTTTGTACACATTTTCAGGCAAAAATTCACAAGGCTACACATTTTTAAGCAAAATTTTACAAGGCTATAATAAGCCTTGTACACAACGCGGGACTCTATTCAGTCATAAGAGTACGTACAATAAAACCAACCATCACAAAGATGAAGCAAGAGACACAATTATTTCCAAACTGACAGAAACAAGCCATTTATTAACCAACATAGAAACATCCGTAAACACAACACAGGCCTGATGCTCGTTTTTTTGAAATGGCAAGGGCACCAAGGCGTTTCCTACATGGTAATGAGGACATCTGTTTTGAAATTGGTGCAAGGCAATGGAGGCCTGCTTATGTGTATGTAGTACATGATCGGTGTCTGCCTCAATAGTCCGAAGGTCCGTTGGTCCGAAGGCTCAAAAGTCCGAAGGTTGGATAGTCTGAACATACTATAATTTCCCATAACAGGGTGTTCATAAGTGCGAAAAATGACATTGGGTTTGTTATCCGAATATTTGATGCGATTGTCCGAAGGTTAATTAGTCCGAAGGTTAACTGATCCGAATCAACGATCCAACCTTTTTGTCAATTTGGACTGTTGGACCTTATTGTCAATTCCGACTATCGAACCTTCGGACTATCGCACCTTCGGACTATCGAACCTTCGGACTATCAAACCTTCAGGCTATCGAATCTTCGGACTATCGAACCTTCGGACTATCTAACCGACGAACCTTCGGACTAACGAACCTTCAAGCTGTAACCCTCCTGGATCAGGCTGGAATACAGTACATTCATTAAAGGGGGTAATTTGAAAAGATTTACATCAAAGGTAAATACATAGGAAAACATATGAAGTAAGACTTATTTCGAACTCTCCCTAATCGAACAGACAAAACAATTGGCACAGAATGGGGCACAATTTCAAAGAGCGGCTTCAAGCCACTGGACACTTGGGTAATTGTCAAAGACCAGTATTCTCACTTGCTGTATCTCAAAAATAATTAACAGATGATGATGAGATTAAATGGCAAGCAAAGGCTTTAAAATAAAGCAATATTTGTTTTACATAGTTATTGTCCCATTGTATCATTTTAGGGATATTTTTCCCTGTCCATATTCGAACAAAACATGTAAACTACGTAAATCAATCATTTTTGTTTCATAATTGAGCTACTATAAAGAAAAACTATCAATCAATGCAAAGGGTTTAAAAAAGACAAAACAAAACAATGGTTTGATAGATTTTTGATTGAAGGTCTCACATAATGACACTTATTTAAAGGGAGAACCATTATTTAAAATCTAATAGCTCAGTAACTTACAGGCAAGATAATTGAAGCCATCAATCATTTAAATTCTCTTTTGGAGTTTTTCAGAGTTACAATAGTGTTAAAGACACTGGACACTATTGGTAGTTGTCAAAGGCCAAATTTCTCACTTGGTGTATCTCAACATGTTTATGAACAAAAAGCCTGTGAAAGTTTTGAGTCAATTGGTTATCAGAGTTGCGAGAGAATAATGGAAGAAAAAACACCCTTGTTGCACAACTTGTGTGCCTTCAGATGCCTTGAATTGGAAGCCACAGCTGTGGTCTCTTATTAAATTCAAATATTTCAGTGAGAAATTACTTCTTTCTCTCAAAAACTTTGTCACTTCAGAGGGAGCCATTTCTAACAATGGTTTAAATTATCAACCTCTCCCTATTACTCGTTACCAAGTAGGTTTTTATGCTAGTAACTATATTGGGTAATTACCAATAGTGTCTAGTGTCTTTAATAAACCACTTTCCCTCAGTGTTTTAAGTTCCTAGAAGTATCAGACGCAGCTGTTGGAGGGATGCTTAAATGTTTCAAGTGGAAACGGAACATCCTAATCCTCAGTGATGAAGTGCAGGACCATAGAGGAAGGAAACTATTTTGAAGTTCAAATCCCAAATTAGTTGTTGGTCAGGTTGATTAGTGAATTTCTTAAGAAAGATTTTTTAAACAATCCTTAAAAAAATGAAAGTACCTTTCAATTTGGGTTCACACTGGGCCCTTTCAGTGCTCCATTCTGAATGTTGAAAAAGCTGGTGCCTCTCTCCAACAAATGGCTTGATTTTTAGTTCTGGCTTTGGGTCCATGAGTGGCTTTGGTTTCAGCACTGGTTCAATGCTCTGGATTTGGCTTTAGCTCTGGCTTTGGTTAGATGCTTTGTTTGGCTTTAGTTCAGCTCTGGCTCTGGCTTCAGCCCTGGCTTTGGTTTGAGCTCTGGCTGTGGCAACAGCCCTGACTTTGGTTCCATGTTCTGGCTTTGGTTTGATGCTTTGGCTGTCTTTGGTTTCAGCTTTGGCTTTGGCTTTGGCTTCTGCTCTACATTAACAACTGTGTTTACTACTGCTTAATATCGTTTAACATAGTAAACGACTATGTCTCGGAGCTGTTTAATGTAACTTTCCATTCCAACATCATTAAGGTGAAACCCATTCACAACTTTTGGTTTCAAATTCTTTTGTAAATAGAACCTAACTTGTGGTTTCTTGGCTTCCAACGCTCTCCCTAACATTCTATTGAAACGCTGTTTCCTGTTATTAAAAGTCGACAAGTTGACTTGGCCTGGTCCGCTCAACTCAGTTTTTTGATATGATGGATAAGAAAACAATTCGGTTGGGATTAATCCCACGGATCTTCAACGTCATTAAGAATCTCAAAGTGCTCTCCTCCACAGCTTGCAGGTAGAACTCGGTGCAAGCCAGATCGTTAGAACCCAAA
The DNA here is from genome assembly GCF_032118995.1 of Asterias amurensis. Lineage (NCBI taxonomy): Eukaryota > Metazoa > Echinodermata > Asteroidea > Forcipulatida > Asteriidae > Asterias > Asterias amurensis. The sequence goes on along the minus strand of NC_092662.1, from coordinate 3,731,719 downwards.
TCCACACACAGCAAGTCAATGATACCTGCTTTCGTCATGGGAGTGATGTATTGATCCGGATCATCAAAGATTTGCTTGAATGTCAAGGGTGGCTGTCCACGATTATTCCTTGGTCGTCTCTGGTTTGCAACAGCTCTTCCATAGAGGTCTTACGTTTGATTACCTCTTTTGAAAACCTTTCCAGGAAGGAATGACCAAAGAAGTATACAGAATGCTTCTTCGGCGGCTGTGAAACAAAAATGAGGAATAAATTTTAGAGAAGCAACAAAATCAGAGTTAGAAATTGTTCATAAAGTGTTCTTTTCGTGACTAAATTTGGAATCAAATACGTGGTTCATTATAAACACCAAAACCTGAGGTTCATTGCACAGTGTACATGCATAGTATTTGGAATAACACAGTGGTAGGTACTCATTCAGAGAAAAAAGGTCAAGTGTAGTCAACAAAAATGTTTCATAGTAGAATTTTGATGCTTTTAGTTAGTCTTGTAAAAGAAATGCCCTGACTATTAAAACTTGCCCAACTGCTTGGCATTTGGCTCAACCTTAACATCATAGATGAAGTGCTGTTGATTTGTACATAATAATAATCATACTTGGTTTTTGGATCAAGGCTCCATACAACATAATAATCCCTATTCATCGAACATACTTTTTGACAATTCATTTAAAAACTTGTTCAACTCCCTTGGATCTTACAAGCCCCAAGCTTCTGCAACCTTGGTAGTCTAGTTGGTAAGACACTGCTCTAGAATTGCAAGAATCCCACCCGAGTAACATGCCTGTGATATTTTTTTCACAGGACTCTGGAAAGTACCGAGTATACAGTGCTAACACACATCGGTGTATGGGTAAAAAAAAATATATATATATATATATTTATTAAGTTAATATTCTTTATCCCCAATGCAAATTTAACATCTCTTACTTATTCAACTAGTTCTAAGGGGTTAATCCAACACGACTGTCTGAGCCCTCTCAGGCTCATATTTGGGGAGCAATTTTGGCTAAAGCCTCACTCAGGGCAAGTGTCATGACCGAGAATCAGCACACCCAGGGCTTACTTTATCCACAATACACCTAGAGTTGGAAATCAACATCCCCCAGGTCACAGTTTGTCAACATTTTAACACTCTACCCATTTTGTCAATTGGTCTCTCAAATCTGTTTAATATTTTATATTTTGAGAGACTATAAAATATTTCTATTTTCTCCCTATAGGCCTATAGTGGAGTCCAACCCAGAGACTAAATTAATGTGATTTTTTCTCACTTCACTACCACAAGAGGGCAGTAGACTAAAAAACTTCCCTGATGATGGGTGCACAGACTGGATACCTGAAGTCACACTTCGAGGCTCCTGGATTACGCCAGAGATCTTCTGTTGAGCCCAAGTTCATAATCACCTTTGACCTCACAATATTTGACATGACCTTCATGGTTCTGGAGATTCGCAGTTACATCAAGTGGGTGCAAAAAACCATGCTCACAGCACACAGTTACTTTTTGATAACATTTGGAGGTCAATCAAAACAATTCCAAACTTTACTTGGGTGGGTGGGGAGGGGTTGGGTGTTCTGCAGGGATTTGAGAGGGGGGGTGTTTGCCCAGATCCTGTTCTTATTTAAATGTGTAATTTATATATGATATGTAGTTGAGTATTGGAATGAATATACCCTCTCAAAAAGGAAATGTCAAGAAATAGTGAAAAGAAACAAAGCCTGGAAAAATGTTCAAATTCTGCGGTAATGTAGTTTGTTTTAAAATGTAGTTTGTTTTAAAAGTACTGGACACGTGTGGTAATTACTCAAAATACATATTAGCATGAAAACTTACTTGGTAATGAGCAATGGCAAACTGTTGGTGGTATAAGACATTGTGAAAAACGGCTCCCTCAAAGAAATGTAGTTTTCGAGAAAGAGGTAATTTCTCACTCAAATATTTGAATCTGAGAAAGTCTGCAGATCTGAAGCTTTTCTCAGGCATCTGAAAGCACACTTATTTGTGCAACAAGGGTTTTTGCTCTCGTAATTTTTTTGGGGGCAATTTCAGTCAGCTCAAATTCACACACATTATAATTAAATGCATAAAATATTGGGAAACACAAAGTAAAAATACTGGTCATTTACAATTACCAAATATATCCAGCGCCTTACAACAAGTTATGTACTACTAAAATAAACTGAAACAAAAAAAAAGAACATTTTCTACCATCAAATTTTCCTTTCACAATCTTTCAAAGATTCTTTAATTCAAAACTCACACTCAAATCTCTTTTTTTTTGTCTTCGTCCACCTCTGGCACAAGGCTTTAACATTTTATAAATCTTAAGACAATTAAGGTTCCTATTTTACAATGGGAAAGTTGAACACAATAATGTACATAAATACATAATACCAACGAAAGAATCTAATATACATGTATATTGATCCAGTGTTGGTCTGACAATTTAAGGCTTTAACATTATTCCACTAACATCGGTTATTGATTTAATCCCTTGACCATGCTCAGGTCCTTTTTACGCATGTATGAAAGCCAAAATTCCACAAAATAAAACACAAGTATATCAAATTGAACAAATACATGCTACTCTACTCATTACTCATCATTGAAAAAAAGAGATAATGATATAATGTAGTGCCATGACCAGCAAGGACTGGATTCAAACCCCTCTATACAATGTCCAATTTGGGGGTAGAGGGTGCCCCAACTGTGCCCATGGTATATAACACACTATTTTCCTCTTGTACAGAAGGAACCCCTGGTTCTAGCTTTTAAAGGCACTGTACACGTTTGGTAATTGTCAAAGACCAGTGTTCTTACTATGTGTATCCCATCATAAGCATAAAATAACAAACCTGTGAAAATTTGGGCTGAAAAAGATTGGAAAAAAACCCACCCTTGTTGGACGAATTCATGTGCTTTTGGATAGGAATAAAAGACTTCTAGCTAGAAGTCTTTTATTATTTTAATGAGAAATAACCACTTTCTCAAAAACTATGTTACTTCAGAGGGAGTCGTTTCCTACAATGTTTTATACTATCAAAAGCTCTCCAACGCTAATTACCAAGTCAGTTTTTAAGTTAATATTTGTTTTGAGTAATTACCAAACGTGTACCTTCCCTTTAAGAACCAAAGGTTTTATTGGATACAATGATTTCATTGAAAAAAACTTGCAGTGACATATAAGCTGTGTTTCGATTGGTCCGAGGTGACTGCACAGTGCAGCTGACAAACATCACCTCGGACCAATCAAAACACAGATATGGAAAGCTTACTTTCGGTCGTTTGCATGCAGTGTTCACATGTGTGTTATCTACAGATTGACGTACACTTGCATGTAATGTTGGTGTTGAATTTGACTGCAAATCTCTATGTGAAAAATTTCTATGGGCAGGGATGACCTAGGCTTAAGGCCACTCAATACAGGGGTACCACCCAGCCCCATGTCAAGCACCAAATGCAACCCTCCAACTAAAAACTCATAACCATCACAACTTGCCGAGGTTACAGGTTCAATATTCAACTGTACACAATACTGCAATGATACACTGATATTATTATTATTATAAAGATCTACGAGTTATATTCTATTTTGAAGCTGACAGTGTGAAGTAGCACCGAGCCCTCTACTGGTCAAACGTTCTCATGTTGAATAAAATTAACATATTTAAACTTTCTTTGTCGATGATGATCATACACTACCAAAAAAAAAAAAACTTCTGACAAATGATTGACTAAAATAAAATATAAAACTATAATCTTATTCTCACTTTCCAATTTTGATAAATTTGTCTCAATTTATCAGTCTTGATCAACATTACTTTGTGCAAACTCCAGAAAAATAAATGATGAAGTAACTACTGTGCAATAGATTCCTCTACACAAACGGATAAAATTATGGCAAATCTTTAACGACTAACATAGTTACTGAGTACATTATCAAAAAATGTTCAGTAGTTACATTTTGACCAAATCTCAAAATACACAGGTACATGTAAGATTTCCTTTACGTCATATTACCCACAGTGGCACTATTTTAATTTGTCAAACTCTTCTTGCAGACCATCCAAAAGTAATCAAATATAAAATTTACTTGTTGCCCCTTGGTTTGGTCCGAAATGGCGGCTTCAGCTACGACTGTTACCAAGTGTGTTGCTAAGGACATCCTATACCTCAACACATAATGATGTGGAATTCTAGCCGTAGCTGCCAATTTGCGGCCTTACACTCCACTCATAAGTATTTCACTGTCCCTTCTCTTGAGCTCAAAATCCAACTCTTTATGTTACAAGTTTTACAAGATCCTACAGTACGTTTAAATCCCTACTCAGTACATTGATCTTCAATACAGGAGATTCACAATGAATTGCGCTCTCTACAGTTCACCCCAGAGGCACTTTTCCCAAAAGCAGTCGCACTCGCAACTTTGAGATCATCACAATAAACGAGGTTGGCCACTTAAATCATCTCTCTAAACACAAAAATGGCTCCATCACGACTAAGGGATTGTACATGGTCATAGAGTTATATATAAGAACTAGAGGGCGCACTGGTGATGCCTATGCACAATCGCCACGGGACCGCAAGGAGACACGCGCACCATTATGTATGCGCGTTGAATATGAAGTACACATTGGAGTTTGTGTTTATTGAACGCTGACGCGATGCCGTTTTGTCAACTTACAAAATGGCCACACAAACACACGCTAAGCAGTTCAACTTAGAAAATGGTCGCTGGTGCGCATGCCGCGGCGCGTATATAGGCCAGTGCGCCCTCTAGTTAACCACTAAGATGCGCTTACCTTTTTTTAGAAAAACTTTATTGTTCACAATTGTTTAACTATGGTCTGGGGTCAACTTCACAAAGTTATTCTTAGGATTTTTTTATGAGTTATTAAAAACCGTTGTCTAGTCCCAAGTTAAGTTCACTCATCCTTAATCAAGAAAAAAACGAGTCTTAGCTCTCTGTGAAATCCACCTGTGAGCGCTCTGGTTGCCAAGGTTGTATACTCCCCAGGGAGCTGAGAAATATTAAAGGAATTGTTTTGGGCCCAATGACCAGGGCACTAATGTAATGCGCATTGAGATGGTCATTGTGAAACGCGCTAATATAATAACTCACCATTATTCTTCTTCTTATTATAACTCAGTCTCCCTCGGTCTCTGACAGGACCTCCCATTCTTCTATTTTGTCTATGTCACCATCTCTTACCTCCTCATTAATGGCTTCCTCATCATCCGACCCAACCACCTCATCTATAGACATCATATTGCTGAAGTCTGGCTCCCCAAAATCCTCAAATTCGGGTTCCTCGACGTTTGAGTCTCTGGCCTCTTGTCCGCTGGAGTTTGGCTCCCAAGAGTCCAGTTCCTCAAACTCTGTTTCTGTCACGTCTGAATCTCTAGTTTCTTGATGCTTAGGGTTTGATTCCCCAAAGTCCATTTTCTCAAACTCTGGTTCCTCCACGTTTGAACCTCTCGACTCTTGTTCCTTGGAGTTTGGTTCCCAAGAGTCCAGTTCCTCAAACTCTGTTTCCTTCGCGTTTGAATCTCTAGACTCTTGATCCTTAGAGTTTGGTTCCCCAAAGTCCGTTTTCTCATACTCTGGTTCCTCAACTGTTGAATCTCTGGATTCTTGTCCGCTGGAGTTTGGTTCCCAAAAGTCCAGTTCCTCAAACTGTGGTTCCTCCAAGTTTGAACCTCTGGAGTCTTCTGCTTTGGAGTTTGGCTCACAAAAGTCCAGTTCCCTAAACTCTTGATCCTTCACCTTGGAATCTCTGGCCTCCTTGGAGGGTGGTTCCCTAAGCCTTGATTCTTTGAAGCTCATTTCTGGGTCCTCCTCTACTTCTCCTTCTGTATCCTCTATGATCCACTCCCCGCTTAGAATCTCATCTTCCGAAACAAAAATGCCATCTACGTTTCCGAAGGTATCAGCGAAGATGTCTTCAATATCAGGGTCTTTATCGTTAGGAGAGATGTCTTCATCCTCAAAGCTCTCATTCATGTCTTGGTCACCATCTTCATCTAAAACAATGACGTCTCCAGACATCAGCTCTTCTACATTCATGAAATCTTCTTGGTCCTTGGAGTCTTCAGGATGACGATTTAAAGATTTGGGTGGCGGAGAACTTATCTTTACACTTGGCGAAACTGATTCATTGGCTTTCCTGGGGTTGCTGATTGGGTTGGTTTTGAAAGACCCTGGAAGAGCCGAGCTCAGCTTCTGGGTCGAGGAATCGATGTTCTGTTTTATCGGTTTTACTTTCGCAGTAACTGATGTTTTCACCACTTCTTTTGCCGTCATCTTTTTGCCATAGGAATCCGTACTTGGAATCATTGAAGAACTTGGCTTTGGTTTAACTGTTATGTCCCCAGTTTCTCGTCTTACAGATGATTCTTTAAATGCTGTCATTGCAGTTGCCTGCTGAGGCCCTTTAAGTTGACTTTCTGGATTGGCAGTTACCTGAATAGTCCCTTTAATCACACTGCTCTTGTTGGTTTTATCAGGGGTTGTAGTTTTGTCCTCCACAGATGAAGAAATCCTAGGTGATTGATCCTGTGGTGTTTTTCTCAAAACACTTGGTGGAGATTTCAGGCCACTCTCTGAAGTCGATGCTGATGATCTAACGGACCTCCTTGGAGATGTGAAACTGGACATTGTCTTCTCGGAAACAGCTGCTCCTTGCAGATTTCTTGGACTTTGTGATACAAGTTTGGGACTTTGTGGTACAAGTTTGGGACTTTGTGGTACAAGTTTGGGACTTTGTGGTACGAGTTTAGGACTTTGTTGTACAAGTTTGGGACTTTGTGGTACGGGTTTGGGACTTTGTGGTACGAGTTTGGGACTTTGTGGTACGGGTTTGGGACTTTGTTGTACAACTTTGGGACTTTGTGGTACGAGTTTGGGACTTTGTTGTACAACTTTGGGACTTTGCGGTACAACTTTGGGATTTTGTGGTACAGGTTTGGGACTTTGTGGTACGAGTTTGGGACTTTGTTGTACAAGTTTGGGACTTTGTTGTACAAGTTTGGGACTTTGTGGTACAACTTTGGGACTTTGTGGTACAACTTTGGGACTTTGTGGTACAACTTTGGGATTTTGTGGTACATCTTTGGGACCTTGTTGTACAACTTTGGGGCTTTGTGGTACAAGTTTGGGACTTTGTTGTACAAGTTTAGGACTTTGTTGTATGAGTTTAGGACTTGAGGAAAGACGCTGTGGAGAGGCTGCACTAGGCGAATCTCTCGGAGATGACACGATGCGTTTTGGAGTTGAAGCAGATGTTGGTTGTGGGAAATCAACAGCCTTTGTCTTTTGAGATGCGGATTCTTTCGGTGCTTCTATCTTTCCTGCATCTTTCTTGGGAATCCCAGCTTTTGGTAGTGGAGCTTCTGGCATGGTTTTCTTTGGTACAATCTCCTTTGCTGATGCTTTTCCTGGAGCTACTCTTTCTTGAGCAGTGTTCACTAAAGTGCCATCTTTGGTTATAGCTTCTTTAGTAGTACTTTCTACATGTTTCTTGGTAGGAATTTTCTTGGCTAGGTTGATGTCAGGTGTAGATGTGATGTTCTTAGGTCTTGCTTTTTGGGCTGCAGCTTCTCTAGGTAGGGTTTTCTGGACTGTAAGATCTATAGGTATGACTCCCTTTGGCAAGGATTCTGGCTTTGTGTTGGCGATGGCATCTCTGGATACAGATTTTTTAGTAGCAACTTCCCGAGATGTCTCGTCTTTGGGTGGAACTTCCTTGGTTGTAGTCCCTTTAGGTTCCACTCTTCCAGGAACAGTTGGTTTGGTTTGTAGTGTTGAGACCTGTTTAAGTGGAGCTTCATTCGGTAAGGAGCCTTCCAACATTACATCCTTGGGTGTGGCGACTGGCGTGGCATTCTTCAGCGCTGTACTTTTGGGCGGGGACTCCTTAGAGATGAAATTCGTTGATGGCAGGGGTTTAGTTGATACTTCGAGTCCGACACTGGTCGAAGTTCCTGTTACTGATGAATTATTGGACTTGAGACTTGTTATGTCTTCAGGTGTGACTCTCTTGGAGCGCGTTCTCATAGCTCTTGCAGGTGAAGCAACAGGAAGGGTTATCTTCAAGTCGGACGTCTTGGTAGTCACAATAGGTAAAGCGACTTGTTGAGCTGGCGCTTTGGATGGGATGTCCTTAGATGGAGCATCTCTCGGCTTGTCTCTCCTCGGTGTGGAGTCTTCCTTGGTTTGTTGCGCTTGTTCAGAATCTTTCTTGTCCACTTTAGTCTCCTTATCAATGGTTCTGGGGTTCAGGGCCACTGCTGGAAGAGCCACCTCTGATCCTCTTTGGTTTGGTTTGATCCCAATGGGAATGGCAGTTTCAAAACTCGGTTCCTTGAGCTGTGTCTTCCCACGTAGTACTTCTTCTCCAGGTTTAACTAAACTTTTCTGGGTCGATGTAGCTGTAGCAGTTTCCATGTCAGAATCTCCTGATGCTGGGATAATCGTGACATCAGGTGTTTCTCTTACAGTTATCAGGGATCCAATCTGGGTTGTGGCCGATCTTGTCCTTCGTCCTGATAGCCTTACGGACACACGAGATGGGATGGTCAAGGGTTGGTTCTCAACACTCTGAACTTTTCTAAGAGGAAGGCCATCAACAGACTTTCCTTCGCTGGATTCTTTGATAGAAGCACGAATTCCTGGAGACTTGCTTCTCATCAGGATGTTTGTTCCAGTTGGAGCAGGTTTCAAAGTCGGTGGGGCTGCAGACAGAGTCTTCGGAGTTCTCTTCACGACTGAAGCACCCAGAGTTTGAGTCTCCTTCACAGCGCTTGAGGGTTGTTTCATCTCGTTAACTTTGCCTAGACTAGCTTTAATACTTGTGCCGGTTGATTGAGATCTGCTGGCATAGTATTGCTGTGAGAATATATATAACACATTCTGGTTAGATCAAATCATGGAACGACAAATTGACATGACAGACAAACTGGACAACACGTTTTCAGACTTGACAGTACATATAAAATGAGTCATGAGAAAACACAAAATTTTAAGGACAATCGCTTTATTAATTGCATTTGTTAATATCTTCATTACCCCAATATTAATGGAAATTTCAGCAAGAGTTAATATTTTTAAAGGAAAGAACCGCATTGGTTTATTAAACAAATTCATTTTTTAAAGTATTCTAAAAATAATTGTCATCAAGATTTAGAAAAATCTAAATCTTTTTATAAAAAAATCCCCCCCCCCAGAAGTACAGATGATTTAAAATGTTAGGGAAAAGGGAACCAACCCCAAATTTCCATATTTTTAGTCAATATCATGTAGTGCATATTTCTGGAACCAATCCATATCTTGAGAAACCAATGGTTCATTCAACCTCGCAGGAATTTGGGGATGAAAAATAAATGACAAGAGGGTTTTGGTTAAATGTTTTGAAGAGTCCTTTTATTGAATAATACACAAAAAATCTTATCATTGACAATTACCAAAGGTGTCCAGTGCCTTAAATGCTGCAAGATACTCAGCCAGGAGGTGAAATCAATCTATCGTTTTTACATGATGGAAAACTAGAACAAACTACTTACCTTAGCTTTAGCGATGTGGAACGAGGTTGCACAGTGGACATCCTTGGCAGTTTTCTCCTTATTGTAGAATTTAGAACAGAGTTTACAGAAGAAACCTGCTATTGGGATAACAAACTCGGATCCTGCAGGATAGAAACAAAGTTACAGAAAATTTATCATCAGCAACAGTTTTGAAAAATAATTGTATGATTTTTTTATGAGATCACTTAAAATCATAAGGCCACGGACGGCACTTTTAAGGTGAGGGCTACACTTAAAGGCAGTGGACACTATTGGTAATTACTCAAAATAATTATCAGCATAAAACCTTACTTGGTAACGAGTAATGGGGAGCTGTTGATAGTATAAAACATTGTGAGAAACGGCTCCCTCTGAAGTGATGTAGTTTTCGAGAAAGAAGTAATTTTCCACGAATTTGATTTCGAGACCTCAAGTTTAGAAATTGAGGTATCAAAATCAAGCATCTGAAATCACACAACTTTGTGTGACAAGGGTGTTTTTTTTTCTTTCATATAGTTTTTCTTTCATATCTCGCAACTCCGACGACCAATTGAGCTCAAATTTTCACAGGTTTGTTATTTTATGCATATGTTGAGATACACCAAGTGAGAAGACTGGTCTTTAACAATTACCAATAGTGTCCACTGTCTTTAACTGATTTGGGCTGTCGACCCAAATCAACTGTCACCAGAGACACGTTGCCACCAACTCCTAGGGCTGACATAGGGTTACCCCATAACGATGTAGGCATCCATGAGAAGCCTGGCTGGTGGAGCAGAATGCACTACCTTCCGAAATGAACAATTTTGTGGGAAAATGGCCGACTGTGATGGTTCACAAAGTAAAAGGGAAACCACACAATTTCAGAGCATATTTGTGTGGGTCATAATATTCTCCTTTTCAACCATGCATTCATTACAAGCGGCTTTAATGGGAGACTTTTGGGACACTTGGTGGCAGCAGACTTACCTGGTAAAATCCATTGTTCTTGGTAATGTGCGCATGCTCAGAACTACGTAAACAATGAAAATTTACCTGGTAAGTCTGCTGCCACCAAGCGTTCCAAAGTCTCCCATTGCTTTTCTTAGACGGACTCGCCCGATTCCAAGCAATGTGTCCCTTTAAGTTTCAGTATGGTTAAACAGTTTTTACATACCAATTAAATGAGTGTTGGGACTAGGCTTGACGTTGCTGTTGCTACAGTCCGACTTGTTTGTGAAGTCCTTTGTTGTCTTCTGAACCCTCCCAGCACCAGTAGCCATGGCTCGTGCTTTCTGTTGTTCACACATAACAAAAAATGGAGAAATTCAAATTAAGATTGCTAACCTACATCAAAACAATTTTATAAAGCCTGTAAGCACAAACATGCTACATACAGTTTTTCCTGCAAGGTATGTGGGATTAAGTTTGAATTATGAGATCTACATACACGCACAATGTAATGGTTTACAAGGTGCTGTGGCGCAACATGCTGCCAATCAGACCAGAAACAACTGGAGAGAGGGGCGCCCATTCTCTTTACGATAAGTGCACTGGGTTGAATGGCTGTACGTCCCATCCAAAGGATGAAGCATCATGGTTAAGTGTCTTGCCAAAGGACACAGGCATCCACCCGTGATTTGAACACATACTCTGCTGATCAGAAACACCAGAGTTTAAGTCCTGTGCTCTTTTCTGCTCGGCCACGACTTGCCATATCTTCTACTTGATCCATTATCAGCGACCAGCTACCAACCCGGTCATTACCACGCAGTGAAGACACACCGTTATTACCTAGTTAACGACACTCTAGCTTATTTATAAATTTTCAAAAAAAAAAGAAATAAAATAGTAGGGGGTGGAAGTTTTTGTTTTACCTTTTTGTGCAAGGGTGAGAAAAAAAGAAATAAAATAGTAGGGGTGGAAGTTTTTGTTTTACCTTTTTGTGCAAGGGTGAGATGAGGTGCTTCCGATACTGTATGATTTTCTGGAAGATCATGTTGCACACATTACAGCGCGGTCTGATTTTCTCAAATTTCTGTTTAAGGAAATTAAAACTGCAAAAAATTAATAGAAATAAAAACATCTCCTGAAGAATGAAGGTTTATTAAAGGGTCTGTATTTGTTTGATTATGTTCTGAAACTTTATGACGATAAAAACTTACGTAGTAAGAAGCTTCAGCTGGTATAATGCATTTTGAGAAACATTTCTCTTCAAAGTTGTGGTTATGGACAAAGATGACTACTTTTTATTCCCCAAACACTTTTAAATAAGAGATAGAGTCAGAGTGTATTCAAATTGCAGATTATTCTTCCTGTGTGGACCTAACCGAGAGGAGCAATATCTCAAATGTTCACAGGTTAGTTTGATGATATAAATCTAAAACTTTATTGGAGTAAAACCAACAACAAAAGTTGGTATACTTTCTTGTCATAACCGAGTATGCAGATAATTAAAAAAATATGTTAAGGAGAATGGACCAGAAAGTGTAGATTGGTGAACAGAATCATGTCTAGCCAAATGTAGCCGAATACATTGTATAAACAAATCTACACTTAAGAGTCTATTCTTTGACTTAAACTGTTTCCTCCATTGGCTTTATATAACAGTTTCACTTAATAGGATTTCTTAAACAACCGTAGTTAGTTAGTCTATCTTCTTTCTTACACGTTGTTAAACGATGGTCGGTGACATTTTATTATTTTTTTTTACAAAATATCTAGGCATACTGTAGTGCTTGCAACATTACCGAGTACGTCAGTTTGCTCAGCTAACAATAAATTTTGTTACTGAAGTGATTTTTCGAAACATTCTAAACTGTTTTTGCAAATTGAAAGATAAGATAATTTAAACTATATATTGTTTCACTTCATGCTATCTTTAAGTTTGGAAAGACAGTAATTTTCAAGTTCAACTATTTTCATTAACTATTTTCATTGTGAATCTACACGCAACTGTAGATTATGTTACGAATCTACACTGCAGTGTAGATTCGTAACGAACCTACACTGCAGTGTAGATCTGAAAAATAGTCTACACTTTTAACAATACAACGACATCACAAGAAAAGTTTAATTGAGAGAGAGAGACTCGCCTTGTGCTCCTCTGATAGAAGATGTTCCTGGTAGCTACAGGTATAGGGACGGAAGCATTGGCCACATTGGAGACTCTGTTCAGACTCTGGCAGCGTGGTAGACAACGTCACACTAAAAAGATCCAACAAAAGGCAACATTACTTAGGAAATAGCAGTGAGAGGACCATGGGCTGATTGCATTAAGAGCTGAGATGGATCTTAAAGGAACACGTTGCCTTGGATCGGTCGAGTTGGTCTTTGAAAAGCATTTGTTATAATATGCATATTGGTAGAAAGATGCTGTAAAAGTAGAATACAATGATCCACACAAACATGCCTCGAAATTGCACGGTTTTCCTTTTACCTCGTCGACTAACACGGTCGGCCATTTATGGGAGTCAAATTTTTGACTCCCATAAATGGCTGACCGTGTTTGTTCGCACAGTAAAAGGAAAACCACGCAATTTTGAGGCAAACTTGTGTGGATCATTGTATTCTACTTTTAAATTATCTTTCTAACCATATGCAGTTTATAACAAACGGTTACAAACGCATTTTTATAGACCAACTCGTCCGATCCAAGGCAACGTGTTCCTTTAACTGCAAATCAATCGTAGTTGCTAAGTAAAGTGTGATGTCACAATACAAGTCACTCTGGTAAATACTGATAACTTGTCTTGCGATGCATTTTATTGCTTTGTGAAATCGAACCCTGGTCTTCACTCAAAGGTAACAGGGGACTTTCGGGATGCTTGGTGGCAGCAGACTTACCAGGTAAAATCCATTTTTCTTCGGTAATGTGTGCATGCTCAGAGCTACGTATAAAATGGAAATCTACTTGGTAAGTCTGCTGCCACCTAGTGTTCAAAAGTCTCCTATTACTTGGTTTGGCTTGGTAGCTGTTGCCAAGGTCCTCTTTCATAGAGCTGCTTAAGCACAAAAAGTACCCGAGCACATCACAATCTTGCTTACCATATTGAGGTTACCAGGCAAAATACCATGCCACATGTATTATCAAGACTTGTATCCTGCTCTTTTTTTGGTCAGCTGAAAATAGACCGATCCATTAGGCTCCGCCCATGACGCACGTGTGACCAAGAACATGTGAGCCTCTCCAATGCCTTTCTGCACAACTCTGCCACACGCGGCATGCATACGTGCACGCATGTCAGACTAAATTTGTCGGACCTTCAGTGGGTTGTGATTGGTCAATACGCGATGGGCAGAGCTTAATGGATTGGTCTATTGCATTTTTGTTGAGCTGTTTTTTTAAAACTGGAAACCCAGTTTTTACTCACCTGGGAGCGTTGCTGAGGTTTCTGCGTAGCACCCCAGCCATATTAGCAATGGTCATTGGTTCAGTACCCTTCATGGGGAGCATCTGCAACTTGGCTATCAGTCTGTTCTTAATACCGGACCTACTTGAAAGCCCTAGTAGCCTCTTGTAGATAGTCTTGTGCTTATGACCAGCTATGTGTAATGTGTACACCTGAATTTAAGACAAAACAAGACAAGAAATAAATGTCAACTCATGAAATAAAATGCTAGTCGTAACCATAGGTTTTAATATAGAATTCAGAAGAGTTTGCGGTAACACCATGTAATGACTATCTCTAAATGAGTTGGGGTGGTTCTGAAAAGAACCGTTGGTTTAACTCGACGTTTCGATCAGTATGCTCTGATCGTCTTCTGGAGAATGCTGCATTCTCCAGAAGATGATCAGAGCATACTGATCGAAACGTCGAGTTAATTCTCCAGAAGACGATCAGAGCATACTGATCGAAACGTCGAGTTAATCCAACGGTTCTTTTCAGAACCACCCCAACTCATTTAGAGATAGTCATTACATGGTGTTACCGCAACCTCTTCTATATCTTATTTCCACCATGCAAAGTTTCAAATCCTACTTAATATAGGATTCAAACTGCCTCTAGCTACCAGGCAATCTCAGTGGTCTATGTTGATAAGACACTGCTCTAGAATTGCTTGAATACCATCCAAGTAATATGCCGAGTATGCAGTGTTTACACACATACATTTATCGGTGTAGGCCTATATGGGTGAAACCAAAGTTAATATTCTTTATCCCTGATGCAAATTTCCATCTGTTATTTTAACACATTTTCCACTAGGGATAACGACAGTCCTGGAAACCATTTCAAGTTTTTTTTTTTACGTGTGTGCGAAATAGCACACTTTCAGAAATTGCAAGAAATCTTGTTGACTTTTTTTTAACTTAATACTCTTGACATTACTGTGACATTTACAACTAAGGAATTTTAAATTGTTTCATTTTTAGTGACCTTAGAGGGAACAGTTTATAAGTAAAAGTCATTTTAATTGGTATGCAGCAGCACATGCGTGCACAAGTTCAATGCCTTTCTGAATGTCTCCTAGACTGTGTTTGTTAAGTATCACTTATGTATCGGTCTTCTCCAGCATTTTGCAAATGTCAAATATGTCTCTATGCAATTATCATTTGTCTAAATAGGTTCATGTTTTTATAGAGTAGGTAGGCCTGATGCTTCACTGAGGCAACAAAGGCGATTGCCTCCATGCCCCATGGTCATTGCCTTGTGGCCCGTGAAATGCTCCAGTAGAAATTTACAATTTTCTCATTGAGTGCCATAGAAAATTGCCTTGGTGCCCTTGCCTGGGTAGGTAAATTATATTCTTGCGATCAGACCCCGCAATTTAATAGCAAAACATTGTTCTTTTGAACCCACTTCCGTTCCCGAAAAGGGGGATCAATGAGTGATCATACTCAAGTGGGAATGCCACCGCGCATTCACGCCTGCAACTAATCTTGTTGCGGGATCCCGACCTCGCAATTGTGGATCCAGTGGGAACGCGGTCTATGGTTCAAGACAGTTTGTGAAACCTTTATCAAAACAACACATTATCAATCTTGATTATCCACGCAAAGCTAAATTCCCTTTTATGCAGCATACAAAATGTTTAGCCCCAGGCAGTGTACATTACAGAGTGTGGCCTTGGTGATTTTTTAGGGAGGTGTGATTAAGGGGGTGGGAGTGAGAGCTAGGTGTTGAAGTCACTAGGTTTGTATTGATAGAACTATTGTGATATTTTGGTTGAATTTCTGAGGATGGTTTCCGGGTTCAAAAATGCTATAGTGGCCAGTAACTCAGAGTGTTAATGCGTTGGCTCTTTTGAAGGGTTTTTAAGAAATAATGAGTTGTAGAAGTCGCTGGTTTTGTGATGATGGAACTATTGTGATTTGGTATTGAATTTTTGAGGATGGTTTCCGGGTTCAAAAATGCTGTTGTGTCCAATACCTCAGAGTATTATTAATACGTTGGCCCTTTCGAAAGGTTCTGTAGAAGTTGCTGGTTTTGTGATGATGGAATTATTGCGAAATTTTGGTTGATTTTCCGGGTTCAAAAATGCTGTGGTTTCCAGTAACTCAGTGTGTTAATACGCTGGCACTTTTGAAGGCTTTTTAAGAAATAGTGAGCTGTAGAAGTCGCTGGTATTGTGGTGATGGAACTATTGTGATTTTGTTGTTGAATTTTTGAGGATGGTTTCCGGGTTCAAAAATGCTGTTGTGTCCAATACCTCAGAGTGTTAAAACGTTGGCACCTTTTGAAAGGTTTTGTAGAAGTTGCTGGTTGTGTGGTGATGGAATTATTGTGATACTTTGGTTGATTTTCCGTAGATGGTTTCCGGGTTCAAAAAAGGAATTGGGGCGATTAATTCGGAGTGTTGAAACGTTAGTAAAAAGAGGAGAAAAAACTGAGGGAGTTTGTACTGTGAATGCAGATTAAAAAGACAGCCTTGATGGTAAATGATGCGAGGGCCAAATTTATATAGTCAGGCAGCTTATGACCATATTTGAGAAGGATGTGGACGTTCCGGACAAAAGCACCAAATTTTGTCCACGTGTTCCTTAATACCTAAGCTTTGCATTTTTGATAGGAACCACCTCACCAAGATGTATTATGGCGGCCATCTTGGATTTCCAAGATGGCCGCCATTTAAAAACCTGTTTTTGCCAGTATCTCACCTCCTGAGTCACCTAGGATCACAATTATGGTGTCTAGATATACATTTCCATGGTCAAGGAATACATCTTCACCACTTAGAAAAGCAACAGTGCTTTATTTTCTTTGTATGGCGGCCATCTTGGATTTTTAAGATGGTAACCATATGAAAAACCCATATTTGCCGGTATCTCGCCTCCAAAGTTACATAGAATCAAATAGTGTGTCCAAATATATATTTCCATGGTCAATGGATCCAACTGTACCACTTAGAAGAGCAGCAGTGTCTTCTTTCTTTTATATAGGGCCATATTGGGTTTTCAAGATGGCCGCCATATGAAGAAAACACACATTTTGTCAATATCTCATGTTCTAAATCACTTTTAATCACAATTATGGTGACCAAATATACATTTTCATGGTCAATGAATCTAACTGTACCACTCAGAAGAGCAGCAGTGCCTTCTTTGTTTTGGATGGCGGCCATCTTGGGTTTTTCAAGATGACCGCCTTGTGAAGAAAACCCATATTTTTTATCAATATCGCACCTAAATCACTTATAATCACAATTACAGTTGTGGTGACCAAATAATATACATTTTCATGGTCGAGGAATCCAACTGTACCATTTAGAAGAGCAGCAGTGCTTTGTTTTCTTTGTATGGCGGCCATCTTTTTATGTAGTGGTCATCTTGGGTTTTCAAGATGGCCGTCATAAGAAGACAAAAACGTATTTGCCAATATCTCACCTTTAAGTCACTTAGAGTCACAATAATGGCTTCTTAATATATATTGTTATGGTCAAGGAGTGCAACTGTACTACTTGGAAAAGCAGGCCATCGATCACCTTCAATATGGCTGCTAAGTATAAACCCATTCAATATCTCACCTCCTTCGTTCAGTGATCTGGATCACAAATTTGCTACTTGACAACTTGGGTCATACCCCACCTAGTACAACTGCAAAAGGTTAAATTTCATAGCACACTGGAATCTGCACGTTTGAAATTACTTGAGAGAACAGCAAAATGCAATGAAACTGGCTGTGTCTTAAACGAAAAATCACCAGTTGTCAGACAACTCTACCCTTGTGCCAGCTGGGGGCTGTTAAGACACTGGACACCATTGGTAATTGTTAAAGACCAGTATTCTCTCTTCCCAGCAACCATGTATGTAGGCCCCTTCCATTCTGACTTTTAAAACGATCAGTTCATTGGCAAGTGACGGTAACCCTTCTTTATGCTTTGCGAGCAAAATGTGGATACATGAAAATGTGTGATACTCGTACTGTGGGACTGTGTGAAAATGAAAGAAAAAATGCACTGTTCTCTATATAATTCTCTAAACCATTTTTGGGAGGTAGATGGAACAGGAAGAAAATGTGTGATGTCTCAAATTTATTATTATGAGAAAACTGGCAGTTCTGTGTGACATTCTTTCCAATATGAATAATCCAACTATCGAGGAAAACGCTAACTAACAACAAAGACTAGAGTCTGTACTTCTACTTGCTAACAATAACACGGAAATAATGAATGATTTACCGGACACAAAGTGGTCACACCATGCATGCATGCATGTAGCCCACCTTGTTGAGCTGTTAATGGCTCCGCTTTTAACATCGGTCTCATCACTGAGACCGATGTTAAAAGCGGAGCCATTAACAGCTCAACAAGGTGGGCTAGCATGCATGCATATCCGGTCATGAATATCATGATCATCATGTCGTGAAGGTTGCCAATCTTATGCCTGTTGCGCTGGCGGACGTGTTTCGGCATCTATCCACGCTTTATTTTGATCCTGAAACTTGTCAACTTCAGGGAAGCGAAAGAACTTTAACCCTTCTTTTGATCCGAACCAATTTTTGCAGCAACAGCGGCTAAGAATCATGATTATTCGACTGTAAAGTTCGTATCTGTATACATTTACACACAAGTAAACAAACTTTTGCCAACCAAGATGGTGGAATTGTTTTGTCACGTGACTCGTGACGTGTCAAAAGAAAGGTCTATTCTGAGTGGTACAATTAAATTCATCGACCATGAAAATGTATATTTGGTCACCAAAATTGTGGTTATAAGTGATTTAGAAGGTGAGATATTGATAAAATGTGTGTTTTCTTCATATGGCGGCCATCTTGAAAACCCAAGATGGCCGCTTTATAATAGAAAGAAGGCACTGCTGCTCTTCTGAGTGGTACAGTTGGATCCATTGACCATGGAAATATATATTTGGACACACTATTTGTGATTCTATGTAATTTTGGAGGCGAGATACCGGCAAATATGGGTTTTTTATATGGTTACCATCTTAAAAATCCAAGATGGCCGCCATACAAAGAAAAAAAGCACTGTTGCTTTTCTAAGTGGTGAAGATGTATATTGACCATGGAAATGTACATCTAGACACCATAATTGTGATCCTAGGTGACTCAGGAGGTGAGATACTGGCAAAAACAGGTTTTTTTAAATGGCGGCCATCTTGGAAATCCAAGATGGCCGCCATAATACGTCTTGGTGAGGTGGTTCCTATCAAAAATGCAAAGCTTAGGTAATAAGGACCACGTGGACAAAATTTGGTGCTTTTGTCCGGAACGTCCACATCCGTTCGCTAAGCTACCTGACTAATACACTTTCCGAACAGAAAAGAAGAAAAAAGAGTTCACAGATTTACAAATAACTTACAGGGTTTACAGAAGGTAATGGTAAAAGACTTCTCTTGAAATATTATTCCATGAAATGCTTTACTTTTTGAGAAAACATTGAAACAATTATCAATTCTCGACATCGAGAGTTACGTGCGAAAACAAGAGTGGGTTTTCCCGTTATTTTCTCCCCGACTCTGATGACCGATTGAGCCTAAATTTTCACAGGTTTGTTATTTTATATGTTGTGATACAGGAAGTGTGGGCCTTTGTACAATACTGTTTACCGAAAGTGTCCGATGGCTTTAAGCACAAAAAGTAGCCAAGCACCACAAAATGATGCTTACCGGAATAAATGTACCAGCCAAACTACCAAGTTACATGTACAATTTGTGAGTGGTATCCCGCTTATGTGACAAGCATTATTTCCTGCTTAGCAGTTCTATAACATTGGGCCCTAACCCTGCATATGCATACCTTCAATGTGTGACAGATAGTCCCACACACATAGCAGAACCAGTCCACCAGAACCTTGTCCTCGACATGCTTGTCAACTTGCAGCTGCTTCAAGAGTCCAAGCTATAATTGACAGGAAAAAAAAATAGACATGATCAGAATAATAACAAACATCAATATAGGTAGCCTCATTCATGGATAATATTTCTGCTCTAATTCTGACTAATAATATGTTTGTATTTCTTTATGTTTTTCTGTAATAATAATTTATTTTATTTTATAAAGCTCTGTATTTTTAACACAATTCAGCCTTTGTTTTTTAGTAAACCATTAATAATAAATAAAAATAGTAGTTCTGTTTAATATTTGGTTTGCAGTAACTCAATTAATTGCATATCTATTCATCATGCCAGCATGGAAACAATTACCTGGGTTTGCATAAATAAAATTATTAAAATACACAAAATACACAGTACTGTAGTCACGGTGTCAGGATAACATTGATACCTCCCAATGCAATGCCTCAAATCCTATAACCATACTAATAAATAATGTCTAAAATCAGCAACCGTGGGTTTTTGCATTTTCACAATTCTCACGGGGAAGGTTTAACTGAAGGATGAATGATTTTACAGACACCTCAAACTGCCCAAATTGTCTACAAAGCCTAGGCTCAAACTGCCCAATTGTATACAAAGCCTAGGCTCAAACTGCCCAATTATCTACAAAGCCCAACTAGAGAGTCTCAAACTGCCCAATTGTCTACAAAGCCCAACTAGAGAGGCTCAAACTGCCCAATTGTCTACAAAGCCCAACTAGAGAGGCTCAAACTGCCCAATTGTCTACAACACCCAACTTGTAAGGCTCAGCATGAAGCCGTATTCTGACATTTATGTGATTTTATATGAGAGTCAAGGTTGTAAGGAGCTAGGAATGAACAGTGGAACTAAGCTTGGGCGATACCGCGATATTATCGAATATTGAGATATTAATTTGGAAACGATTTCGTTATCGGATCGATTTGGTTTTAATCAAAATAGCGATATATCCGCGATGTATCGCGATATCGATCAAGTATCGCAATATCGCGATGTATTTGCTAGCTGAGACATCTTGCACCCCATAGGTTTAAGAGTAAAACCAGAAGATTAGGTCATTAGAGCACCTCTCTTATGCTATGACTGTCTCTTCTACAACTTTCACTGGGAGTTTGAAGACTGACGATGTCAAATTTAATTAATCGCGATTATATTGATTATCGCGATATATTGTCAGCGAATAGAATAAATCGATATCGCCCAAGCTTAAGTGGAACTGCAAGAGTCGAGTTTAGACACAGACTTGTATCATACACAGAGTCAGGCCTGATACTTCACAGAAGAATTAAAGGCGATTGCCTCTGTGCCCCCTGGTCATTCCCTTGGTGCCCTTGAGATGCTCTGGTAGAAATTTACAATTTCCTTATGAAGGGTTCCCTTTATTGACGAGAAAATGCCTTGGTGCCCTTGCCCTTTCAAAAACGAAGCATACAGGCCTGCAAATGCTTGTTGTAGTTTTTGAGTAGAAAACCACAAGGGTAAACCATGGAGGTAGAAATAGACTGACTAGTGAAAGGCTAAATTGTAAGGCCACATGAAATAAAAACATTGTTGATCGTCCCCCGCCCGACCTTTCAAAACCCTCGCCCCCACTTTATTTTTCTTCATTTTTTATCATAAAAAACAACCTATTCAATGATTTTTTTTTCAAAATGTACAGGTTTGAAAAGATGTTTTAAGACAATTTTTATTCATGTTGGCAAAGCAAGAACAATTCTTCAAATTTACTTGGGCTACACTGTGCTTAGTTGTTTGAAAAAGTTTACAGATAATGGTCATCTAGGAGTTAAATTTGTTTGACAAAACTATTGAAAACATCAAAAACACACAAACCCTCTTTGTTTTATAGTGATTTTGATGTTGTTTTTTTTCTTGATTTCATATTTGGCATGTCCAAAAAAAAAAAAAAAAAAAAAAAAACACTTCCTCCTCCCCCATCCGCAAAAAAAAAGGATGATCAACAATTTGTTTTATGTGGCCTAATTTAGGGTTGAACCAAGGAGGATTTAGAGCAGGTTCACTGGCGGATTAACATGCCTGCACTCTACCAACTGAGCTAAATAGGGCTAATGTTGGTGGTTTCCCTCCCTAATCTGTAGGCCCTATTCAAAGGATGCCGCACAAAAGCCATACAACTTCCTGCATAGCCAGGGAGCAAACCCGAAGTGCTGGGGAAATTTGTTCTTTAGTTCCGGGAAGGCCTGGCCCAGCACCCCTGTGGCTACAATACTGCCCAAGTAAAATGCCTGTGATTTTCTTCACAGGACTCTGGAAGGTATTGAGTAGGCCTATGAAGAATAAACTACTCAATTCAATTCAATTCAATTCATTACAGTGCAAACACACATCGGTATAAATTGGAGAAAAAGTCAAACTAATATAACTTCCGTCAATCGGTGGCAGATTTTTGTAAATGGAAGTTTATAACTTTCTGGAATGCAAACAATAGTTACTGCAGTCATTTTGACCCAAGCCAAGTCTGTCCCGAAGGCTAAGTTACAATACAACTTTATTGCATTTGGCAGAGTTCATGCCGTCGATTTCACAAAACTCTTCCTAACTTAAGACTAATCTTAGGACTAAAGACGAGTCCCAAACCTGCACTGTAGCACGCAGACCTTAAGATTAATCCTAAGTTACGAAGAGTTACTCGTCCTAACTCGAGATAAGACGAGTCCTAACTCTTTGTGAAATCACCACTACACTTAAATGTGCAAACTGTTGCATAAAGCATGGCAAACACATTGCAGTCCTAACACAAACAAGATGCCTGCAACAGATCAACAAAATCCCTTGTTGCATTTTGTTGACTTTGGGTTCAGCTGTGTTGCATTCTGTTGTATTTGGCTGGGTATACTATATAGAGCGACCCTACTAATGGGGGTTACAGTTAGGTTTTAATTCCTTTGGTAGATCAAGTTTTCGACCAGGACATGAATCCCTACTCTTTGTGAATGAAGATGTGTGTTATGTTATTTACCTAACAAAATTCATTCAGCTTCATTGGTCATCAAGTTTTTGGACGAAAAAAAGTTAAAATCACTGAACAATGTTTTCAGGAGAGACCTGTAACATGTTGTACATTTCAAAATAATGTTCGTCTCCTGAGACAAAACTTGTTTTTGTGTCAATGTTTGACTCAATTCTCAAAAACTCCAGCGCCTCAAAAAGTTAGCTGATACAGGCCCCGATACTTCAAGGAGGCTATGAAGGCGATTGCTAAAGTTGCCATTTCCTCATAGGGTGCCCTTTACCAAGGAGAACATGCCTTGGTGCCCTTACACTTTCATTGTAACGAAGGATACAGGCCTACCGACCATTCTCTTTTAAATTTAGTGTAAATCTGAGGAAAAAGTTTTTTTGCGTGTGTAGATATTGTACACAAACATTTTAAACCAGGGGAACGTTAATTCTATTCCGGAAACTAGAATGGGTGTGGTGAGTATGTAGGATCTGAGGTCATAGCCAAACAATTGGGAAAATAGAATTGACAAATGTTCAGTAAAGAAGACTTTACAACACTGGATAGAGGAACTACAGGCTCCATTGCTCATAATGGTGGATGCAACTTTGTATCCCCTCTTTGGGAAATGATGCATAAAATGCAATAAACAGGAAACAGTTTTTTTGTATAGAGTAGAAATTAATATATTACACTACAGGCCTGTATGCGTCGTTTTTGGAAGGGCATGGGGCTGAGGCATTTTCTCTGAGGGTAAAGGGCACCCTGGAGGAAATAGTATTGGAGCATTTCAAGGGACCAAAGCAATGACGCAATCGCCTTTGCTGCCTCTGTAAATTATTAGGCCCCACTGTAAAAAAATTACAGTGTAAATTACATTATGTTACTTTTATGATTTCGCAGTTATGGTATCTTCATTAATCAAAACAAAGGCAACTGTTGCACTGGACACATTTGGTAAATGCCAAAGACCAGTCTTCTCACTTTGTGTTTACCAACATGCATAAAACAACAAATCTGTGAAAACTTGGTCTCAATTGGTCATCGAAGTTGCAAGAGAATAATGAAAGAAGAAAAAAACACCCCTGTTGTACAAATATGTGTACTTTCAGTATGCATGATAATAGGTTTAGTGAAAAAATTACTTCTTTCTCAAAACTTTGTTACTTCAGAGGGAGCCATTTCTCACAATGTTTTATATAGTTTTGGTGGACACTTTACTATTATTATAACAGTGTTAGGTTTAGGTTAATTTTGTCTACACTCAAACCCAATAGTGCACTTCAGAGTGTCAAACATCTCAAAAAAGGCCAGTAAGTTTTTATGCTGACAATTGTTTTGAGTAGTAAGCAATAGTGTCCAGTGCCTTTAAAGGCAGTGGACACTATTGGTAATTGTCAAAGACTAGCCTTCACAGTTGGTGTATCTCAACATAAGCATAAAATAACAAACCTGTGAAAATTTGAGCTCAATCGGTCATCGAACTTGCGAGATAATAATGAAAGAAAAAACACCCCTGTCACACGAAGTTGTGTGCGTTTAGATGGTTGATTTCAAGACCTCAAGTTCTAAATCTGAGGTCTCGAAATCAAATTCGTGGAAAATTACTTCTTGCAACTTCAGAGGGAGCCGTTTCTCACAATGTATTATACCATCAACCTCTCCCCATTACTCGTCACCGAGAAAGGTTTTATGCTAATAATTATTTTGAGTAATTACCAATAGTGTCCACTGCCTTTAAACGGTAGTAAAACAAAGTTATGGTGTATGAAAACCTTACCTGGTGTGCAATACTGGAATCTTTGATCAGAACAGCGAGGGTAGCATCAGCTTCTGTCGACACCTCCACTCCACTGTTTTTGGTATCCTCATCAGTTGTTGAAGACTCCACAGTTGGTTTGTTGGTTGAAGCTCTGCTAGTAGTAGTTGATGGTACGTGGACTTTAGTTGATGTTGTGGATGAGTCGGTTGAGGAAGCAGTGGAGCTACTGATTGTCTTTGAACTGCTCGCTGATGATTTGACCTCGGAGGAACTGGTTGAAGCTGTTGATACGTTTGTTGTCGCTGTCAATGGTTTAGTCACAGCTTTGGAGCTACTTGCTGAGGTTGTGGAACTTTTAGTGGACAATTTGGTAGATTGGCTAGTTGAAGATTTCAAAGCCATTGCACTGTTAGTCGGAGCTGATGAACTGCTGGTTGAAACTGTGCTACTGCTGTGTGAAGCTGCAGTGCCGCTGACTACAGTGGACAATGTTGTTGACAAATGTGTGGATGAACTTGTGGATGAACTTGTGGAGTTTCTACTATTAATGGAAGATGTCAAAGTGCTGCTATCACTTTTGGTCGTTGAAGGTGAAGTTTTAGTTGATTTTTTACCGGCAGAAGTTGACTGAGTGAATGACGTTGATACTGGATCGGGATTAGTAGATATCTTCTGATGATTATCTTTCTTCTTAAACTCAGATAACTCCTGATGTGGATTAGAAGCAGATCTTCTTTTTGAATCACCACTGGATTTATTCATATTCTTAACGACAGACTTATCTTTCTTTGTTTCTAATTTTGTATTACTTGTGTCCGTCGTCTTGGTGGATTTGCGAGACCTCTTTGAAGATGCTTCTTTTTTCTCTTCTTTCTTGGTGTCATATCTTTTGAGCCTTATTTCTATCTTCTTCTTCTCTCGGCCAAATCCAAGTCGGAATCCACGTTTTCTGTCGAAGACCTTGGAAGCAAACTGCCAACGTCCTTCTCGGAAAGTCTCGCCTTTCATGTCGATCTTTTTCCTCTTCCTCTCCGGGCTGACGCTAGACTGTCTCTCTCCGCTCTTTGAAGGATATCGTCCTTGTCTCATCTCCATGGGCGCATCTTTGGAGCCCTTCAACTCCTTGGAGGTGTTTTCCCGACTGCGGCTCCGTGTTCTCTTGGGAGACGCTGATGCTCTACGAGAGCCCTCTCTCTTTCTGGACTCCTCACGGTGGTAGCTTGGCGATCGCAGCCGTTTCTCGTCCCTGTCGTGTGACAAACTTCTCTTGGAGATGGAAGGACTTCTTTTTTCGTTTCCTCTCCGTCTGTCGTCGTTTCCTCTTTCTCTGCGTTTATCACCTTCTCTTTCTTGGTATTTTTCTATTTCCTTTTGCCTGTAACTGCCTTTATCCTTGTCATAACTAGTCGGCTGTTGGAAAATCAAGCATTCGTAAAATGAAAAAGTTAAAACTATGAACTGAAAATAATGTTTGAACGACAAATAAACACCAATATTTACAGCCAAGTAAAACATTGCTCATAATTTCTTTCATTATGTCAGATAGTAATGAAAGTTTAAACAATAAAGTGATTTCAGATGAGATTTCGTCTGAGACCTTTGGAAGGAACCATTTATTCTTTTCAAGAAAAAAAAGGAAAAAAGGAGAAGTCCCCTTAAAAAAGTATCCGGACGGGGACAATAAAAAAAGGTTTTGGCCCTACTGTGAGCACGGTCGTAAAATAGGGTGTAAGATAATAATTATAATTTAATTAAGGATTTTTTTCCTCAAATTATGAAAAGTTTCCATATTGAGTGAGAGCAAAAATTCTAGATGAGAGGGTTGACAAGAAGTTTAAAACAAACTTTCACTTACAAAATAAGAACATTCAGGGCCCAATTTCCTGGCTCTACCTATCGCCAAATTCTGTGTTTGCGATCATCACTTGCCGTTTACGTGCAAGCACAGAATTTCTACACAAGCTTTGTAAAGTGCAGAATGCCTAATAAGGTGGAGTACGTACGCGCACAAGCCAAAATTTCCTGGTTACCTGTGAAATATCCTAAGCATAAGCGCAAAATTCAATGCTTCTGCATGCGCCGATTCTTTGCTTACGTTAAGCAGAGCGATGAAATTGGGCATTGTTCTTGGATTTTTCTTACCCCTTGGTCAGTCTTTTTCTTCTTTCTCTGCTTGGACGCCAGTTGGCTTTCTTCAAACTCCTTATCAAACTCCTTAATCTCACCGATGGAACTCCTCCATTTGATCTTGAAGGATCTGAAAACCTTTCTGCATGCGTAGCAGCTCAACCCGCCGGTCGATGATGGAGATTGTTTCTTCCGTGTCGGTTTCTGAAAGGAAAGGAGTCCCTGCTGGTTGGGCAGTTGGGTGAATACCCTCGATGTTGGAACAGGTTGAGTTTCATGAAGACGTTTACGGCCTCTGCTTTCTGCTGTCTTCCACTTGCTTTCTCCTCCCGGGCGATTTGTAACCTGCAGGAAGGCATCTACACTGTCTTGCCAGGCATCCATCGACTTATTTACAGGGTATGTAGGGGCATGGCTCATCAGTTGTGGATCAAACGTAGCATTTATAGGGTACGTGGTGTTGCTCATAGGTTTTGGATCGAGCAAAGCATTTACAGGGTACTTGGCGTGGCTCATCAGTTTTGGATCTATCAAAGCATTTACAGGGTATGTTGTGTTGGTCATCAGTTTTGGTTCGAGCGGAGCATTTAGTGGGGTATGTGGTCGGGCTCATCTGTTTCAGACCGGGACGAAGTTCTTTGAAATTAGTGGAACTCATTGGGGGCTTGTGCAGAGTTAGTAGTTTTAGTCACTGCTTTTTTATCGAGTCTGACATCTTTGGGTTTTGGGACGGGCTTCGGAGTTTTCCAGGTCCCCACCACTGAAGTTCCTGGCCAGCCGGTACTGTTTTTATCTGAGATTTTGCCTTTCGGCGGATCGGTAATCCCTGAAGTGCTACTCCCAGGTGGACTGTCGATGTAACCGTCGTTCTTGAGCGACTCTAAAACCTCAATTGTCTGTATGGATGGAGAGCCGACAGAGGCAGAAGCTTTCACCAAAAGTTTCAGTTTTGGAGGCTCTATATTACTTAAAACTACAGGTGCTGTGGCTAAGGTTGGTCTCGATAGAGCTGTATTAGGATCCAGAGAAGAAGACCTCCTGGGGTCTCGCTGTTTTGCGATGTTAAAAACATCAGTAGGACTTTTCGCTGGTGTGTACTGCTGATTCAATATTGACAAATTAGAGGTTGTCTGAATTTTATCCGTCGGCCTGCTTGAGCTGGATGGCTTTCCTAATTTTCCAGTAACTTTACCAGTCTTTTGAGAACGATTTGACCATTTTGGGGGTTGATTTTGACCTTGACCTGCCGCACTGAATGCCGCTATCTTTTCAACCAAGCTCCGTTGCTGCTGCTGTTGAGATGTAGTAACTGGTGGCTGTTGTAACTGCGCTAGTTTCAGAAGGGATAGTGTCTTCTGCAGCGGTGTTTGAAGCGTTTGCTTTTCTTCCAGCAGTTTTGTCTCCTGCTGACGCTGTTGTTGGACTTTGATTTGTGCTAGTGTGCCCTGCAGCTCTGCTGGTAAATGCTGTTGCTGTTGTTGTGAATTTTTTAGTTTCGCCAGTGTCTCCTGCAGTTCTGCAGGGAACTGCTGTTGCTCTGAATTCGTGGTAGTAGTAGTTGTTGAGCTTGTGGACAACATTGGTTTGATAGTGTTAAACAAAGCAGCGGCTATCATTCGTGCCTTTGCCTGTTGTGCGGGTGGTAACGACGATGCAAAGTTGCCTGCTTGAGACGGTTCTAACAGTGAGGCAGAACTAGACGTTCCTTGCTGGGATCCCAAATTAAACAAAGATGAACTGCTTGTGCTACTTTCTGGTATATGAAAGCTACTACTTACAATGTCATTTGCGACAGACGCTGGAGCACCCATCATTCGTGCAGCAAATATTTTTTGCTTGAGAAGTTCAAAATCCTGACTATCGTCAACTTTTGCCGCTTCTGCCTGCATGTTTACATTATTTGTGTTAGTTGGGGCTTGGTTACTCATACTGTCATTAGTTGCGGACCCAGTCGGTCGCAGATGTAAAGACATAAGAGATGGGAGCTCAGTGCCAGTGCCACCTCCTTGTTGATTTCCTTGAACACGTCCGGATATTGGACCAGTTGCAGTATTTTTTTTACCTTTACCACTTGCAGCCAGGACAGCTGTTGAAAACAGTTCGGCCAGGTCCGTCGTTGACGACGGCCGCGTGAAAAGTGGTTTGTCCTCCATTTGAGCAGACAATCAAACGCACACTTTCTCAAACAATAATAGCTAAGCTACTCACTGGTACCCACTACCGGTAGCATAGCTTCTGCTTTTCTCGTGTTTAAAGACATTTCTTTGATATTTTTTTTACCCGGTCACCAATTTGGATTTGGTAAAACTAGCACTACTAGACAGCGCACCTTGGTAGTCTTTGACCGTACAAAGTTAGTGGGCGGTCAGGTACCAGACTTATTTTGGTTGGCGTGTGGAACGGTGAAAGGAGGCCCTCTTGTGATATTTACGATTAAGTGTTCGACGCGAGGGAGCGGGTTCGCTCGGCCCCAGCGGCCTGCCAGATCCAGACTGCACAGATTCTTGTTCAGGAAGTACGTCATGCGTACAGTGCATATAAATGTGGTGCTGTGTGAGTGTGATGCATGATGGGTTGTGCATTATAAACCAATGACAGTGCATAATACGTTTGCCCATCCCAGCGCCTTTGGTTAATTAAAGCAAGGCGCTGGGGACGAGCGAAGGGAGCGGGATGGGAGGTTATTCCCGAGGGCTAAGAAGGTCTATGGCTTGGACAAGTGCAGAAAGTTAGGTCAGAGCAAGGAGGTAGAATTGTCAGCGCATGGAAGAAAAGAGTAAGGTCAAAACCAACTCGGTGATAATCCATAAACCTTGGGCCCGGGACAAGCCACCCATGGGCGGGCTCGGGGTGTTAACAAGCACTCATTCCTGCAGCATTTGTATCAATCCAATTTGGCCCAAAAAATGAAACACTAACAAGTTAAATGGACTCTGATGTTTTTCTTACATTTCGGCCCCCAAAAAACCCTTGTGATTGTTTTTTCAGTTTTGGGGTCAATTTGATGATTATTTCTGATTATTTCAACTTTTGGCAAAAATTTGATACAATTGCTGAATTTACCAATCAGGATTTTTCAATTTTCGGCCCAAATTGGCCTCAAATGCTGATTCTTCAAAACGGACACAAAAAATACTAACAAGTTTGTTAAAGTTAAATAAAGCAAATTTGTGCAAAGAATAACAGTGAAAGAGGTAAACTCCAGCATTGTTATTGGGGGGGGGGGGGGGAATGGGGGAAAATCACAAGTGGTGAGTCCAGCATTTTTAATAAATTGGGGGCAAAAATCTTGAACAATCACAAGGGGGCAAGTCCACCATGCTGATATCTTGGGTTGGCGGGTTGGGTGTTACAAAAATAAATGTGCAATACAATTCCTGCATCGCAACCGAAGAGTAAATGGGCCTGCACCTGACGTCACGATTGACAGGTCATCAGTACAAGTTAGTGTAACCCAAACTTTTATACTGAACATTAAAGCGGAGACCAAAGGGTGCCCCTCCCCCATTACGAAAGATGGTCACGCGCATGATCGGAACAGGTTAAAGTTAAACGATGGTTTATAAATCATTTTAAAAAAATTACTATGCTAACTTTCGTCAAATAAACTGCAAAATTAGACCTTCCAGGGGCGGCTTACACTTTCTGTGCACGGAAGCTAATATGCGTGGTCTCCCGTTCCAGACGCTTGGCTCGTTCCAGTCACTTGTGACCGCGGCTCTCCAAGCCCGCTGAGGCCTTGACAAAAGGCTACTCGTGTACATGCTTGAGCTTAACGTGTTGTTGTCAAACCAAAATGAGCGGACTGTTTCTGCTTAATCCCGTGACTAATCCAGAGTGACAATTTAATGACTGTAATCGACACTGTCAGGTCACAACTATAGCTGATCAAAGCAAAAGTCGGCAAATATAATAGAAGAAGAGGTGTAGCCAAATTGTTTATCTTTCTTTGAACTCCATTAAAGGCGTCTGGTAATTACTAAAACCAATTGATAGCATACAGAGTTACTTTAGTTGCGAACAATGGAGCTCGAGCTGCTGAGAAACGGCTCCCTCTGAAGTAACGTAGTTTTTAAGAAAGAGTTAATTTCTCATTCAAATATTCAAAGACTTTAAATCGTTGTTCTTTCTTTGAACTCCATTAAAGGCACTGGGTAGACACTATTGGTAACTACAAAAGAAATAATTGTTAGCATAAAAACTTTCTTTGGTATCGAACAACGCCTTGGAGAGCTGTTGGTAGTATAAATCATTGTGGCCCGACTCCCTCTGAAACGTAGTTTTTGAGAAAGAGGTAATTTCTCATTCAAATAATATTGAAAGATTTCAGGCCTGAAGCCTTTTATTATAGGCATCTGAAAGTACACAATTAATTTCCCTGATGACATGGGTGTCTCAGTGAAATCTGTCCGCCTGAGATCCTGTCCTGACGCCCCCAAAAAAATTAAAGAGGGCGCTATATCAGAAGATGTTCGTACACAGTTTGCTATTAGGGGGGGGGGGGGGGGGGGGCAGAATCCCCAGCCACCACACCGGCAACATCGATCAATCACCCGGGGACTTGTATTTGCACAAAGTTTGAAAGAGCGGGTGCTTTACATGGAAAGTCATTCTTGTCATCTTGAACTATCACAAACATTAAGTGTGAAGTAGTTAATGTAAGCCCGCCCCTACAATGGTAACATGAATTGGCGGCACTTCACTGAGATGTATTCAGATCCGGCATGTTTGTCATCAAATCAATACAGAAGTTCCTGATCGGGCTCTGATCCCACTTTTAATGGAAGCAATCACCTAAAAACACAAGTAAAAACCATGCAAAACCTGCCTAGCAAATCCGGAGTTACCTCATTGCATTGCAGTGTGTAATCCAGTCACTAATAAAATGAAAAACACCACTCTTTACATGTCGAGTTGTCCCTCCAATGACTCTTTAAAAAGTGTGGTGGTTATTTCACTCTTTCAGAGGGGTTTCACTCCAGGACAGTGTCAGTCAAAAAT
Organism: Asterias amurensis; assembly: GCF_032118995.1. Taxonomy (NCBI): domain Eukaryota; kingdom Metazoa; phylum Echinodermata; class Asteroidea; order Forcipulatida; family Asteriidae; genus Asterias; species Asterias amurensis. The sequence continues at coordinate 3,700,053 of NC_092662.1, read as the reverse complement.
CACTCAAAAAGATGCAAACTTCAATCTAAAAGAGTCACAGGAACTAGGAAGACCACTCGATAAAGATTTGTCACTCATATGACACTTCAAAGAGATCTTTTCAACTCTTTTGCAACTTTTTGTTTTACACTGATTCTGGAATCCACGTTTCCAGGTCTGATCCATCAGATGCAGGGAACCCTCCTAAAAAGGTGGGATGGCTAAAACATGCAGGATATTGAAACAGATTCAACTTGTATGTTTCAGCAAGTCTGAATGGAATTTAGAAAAGCTCTTTCTTATAAATATTTGAAATAACTTTGTTACAAAGCTTAGACTTGGTTCAATTCAGTTCCCGGAAGCTGGTTATAAGATTTTGGTAAATTTTCTACCAACCGTCACAACTGAGCGCTAGCAACTGATGCGAGGGTAAACAGTATCCTTTACAATGGTGCATCAGCCATCTTGAATTTCTTCCATTGATACCAATGTTGTCAAACCGAGGCTGGCAGAACAAAATAGTCTGGTTCCTAATAGCAAGATGAGTGTTAGAATGCATTATTGTCATTCGATACGGGGGCCATGACCAATATGGAGGGAGCATGATTAAGTCTTGTTTGCTTGTAAATCGTGGACTTGGTACCTCACTTTTGTAAATTCACGAAAATATGGCCGCCTATTGAATGAAATTCTCCCTAAGTTGATTCGGACCGATTAAGTTTGTCGAAACCATTGGAGTCAGTTAAATCATGGACCTCCATGGTTAAACCTTCCAATTCCATATCTTCAAATTAGCTTTTAAAGTGTGTCCAGTGCCTCTAAAGGCAGTGGACTATTAGCATAAAACCTTACTTGGTAACGAGTAATGGAGAGCTGTTGATAATATAAAGCATTGTGAGAAACGGCTCCCTCTGCAGTAACGTAGTTTTCGAGAAAGAAGTAATTTTCCCTAAATTTGATTTCGAGACCTCAGATTTAGAGTTTGAGGTCTCGAAATCAAGCATCTGAAAGCACACAACTTCGTGTGACAGGGGTGTTTTTTCTCACATTATTATCTCGCAACTTCAACGACCAATTGAGCTCAAATGTTCACAGGTTTGTTATTTTATGCATTTCTTTGACAATTACCAATAGTGCCCTGTGCCTGTAAGGTCACAAGTGATAGATGAGTCACTTCTGCAATGGAACACCTTTGAAGTAAACAGTGAAGTGTGCTTCTAATAGCCCAAGTTGGTCATAAAAGATGAGCATGAGTCCACATCCCTAATAGCCCTCATTGTTGACTAGTTGGTCATAAAAAAGTTGAGCATGAATGATAGTCCAAGGCATTGTTATTGCGGTGTGTCAATGGGCCGGTCGCGCGCGGCGAATAGCCCGTGCAACTTTTGATTAGTGCCGCAAGTCATGCTTGTCCAAACTTGCCACGATTCGAGACTCATTGCAATAAACAAAGACAGAAGGACAAGACGTAAGCCACAGACACAGACCGTGTCCGAATTAGCGGCTATTGCTACGGCTAGATTTCAGCGTCATCATGCAGTATGGTATGTCCCTAGCAGCACCCTTAGCAACAGCCGTAGCCGTTTCTAGGCGAATCCCAGCATTACAGATTACCGGTATACCCAGTTCTCGTAATTTAAAAAATAGTTTAGGCCTACCATGGGCTTCCTGATGGGGGTAATTCACTTGTAAATTTAGAAGTTGCGAGATAACCATGAGAAAAAAAGTATCCTTGTCACATGAGGTTGTGTGCTTTCAGATGCTTGATTTCGATACCTCAAATTCTAAATGTGAGGTCTCGAAATCAAATTCGTGGAAAATTACTTCTTTCTCGAAATTACATCACTTCCGTTTCTCACACTGTTTGTTACTATCAATCTCTCCCCATTACTCGTTACCAATTAAGGTTTTATGCTGATAATTATTTTGAGTATTTACCAATAGTGCCCACTGCCTTTAATGTATTTTTTATAGGTAAACGAACAACCAAAAACAATAGCCGTTTTTCCTTCAGGTGAATGATACATTTCCATTTGGGAGGTTGGGGGGGGGGGGGGGGGGTGTCACCCAACGACAAAAGCGTAAGACAATCGCCGGCGAAGGAAGTTTATTCGACCGAAGGTTTAACAAGGCGCAAGCTCATCAAACATAGAAGTGTGAAGATGGTCTATAAACCGCCCAATTAATCATGGAATAGGGGATCATGGTTGTCACTGATAACGCATACAAATACATCCCCATACATTTTGGGCTATATTTATTTAGCCAGTGTGTATAGTGCTCTTTGGTAAAATGTATCATTCGATTTTGGAAGACTTCATTCGTTCAAATCCAATGGATTTAGTAAAAGAACAGCTTGGTGAGGATTTGATTCAACATATTTTGCCGCGTTTTCGAGAAACAGGCCTACTGCAACCTTACTACCAAGTCTACGGATTTTTAAATGATTTTTTGTTTTGCCTTCTAGGCCAACTTTCATTTCTTCCATGCTTACATAAAGCCATGTAAGCACAAAAAAAGAAACTTGCTAAGCACAGAATCGTATTGCTTAGCAAAAACAGGGTACCGACCAAGGTACTAAGTTTGCATTGTTGTGGCTGGTACCCGACTGAATTTCTGCTTAGCAAAGAAATTTGGCACACAATTCCTTGTATGAAATTGTGCCCTCGTAATCAGTCACACACACAATGTGTCCAGTTAAATAAATATGTTCACAGAAATCAAAACAAACTGTGAAATCACCTAAAACAGAAGCTAGTGTGAAGTGCAAGCTTATCATGTGAGAAAAGGGAGCATACGGCAAATTGTCCTAATTTTTAAGTAGAATGAAATCCAGTCCGCCATTTCTTACTGTAAGAAAACGTATTCTTCTGTTGTGAGTTATCGCTTTTTGTTTGATTGCCAAAAAGGACACACAGTTCGGCGAAGCAGCATTCAAATAATGGCAGGTGAAACATTTAGCGATGGAGCAACTTCGAACAGCCAATACCAATGTGATATAAAAACCCAGCCGTCGATTTCACAAAGAGTTTAGGACTCGTCTTATCTCGAGTAATTAGGACGAGTAACTTGTCCTAACTTAGGATTAATCTTAAGGTCTGCATGCTACAGTGCAGGGTTGGGACTCGTCCTAAGTCCTAAGATTAGTCTTAAGTTAGGAAGAGTTTTGTGAAATCGGCGGTTAAAACAATTATTCAACTTGAACAAGCTAAACCTCAAATTAAATCAAAACCCAAACTTTTAGGTGTAATTAATATACATTGTTGATGTTATATATTCGAGAGTGCTGAAAATTATATCTTTCATTGGGCCATATTTCAAAGGCAGTGGACACGGTAACTACTCAAAATATAAAACCTTTCTTGGTAACGAGTAATGGGGAGAAGTTGATTGTACAAAACATTGTGAGAAACAGCTCCCTCTGAAGTGACGTAGTTTTCGAGAAAGAAGTTATTTTCCACGTATTTGATTTTGAGACCCCAGATTTAGAATTTGAGCTCTCGAAATCAAGCATCTGCTGAAAGCACACAACTTCGTGTGACCATGGTGCGATCGCAAGGGCGTTTTTCTTCATTAATATCTCGCGACTTCGACGACCGATTAAGCTCAAACTTTCACATAGGTTTGTTATTTTATGCATAAAAATGTTGAGATACACCGACTGTGAAGACTTGTCTTTGATAATTACCAATCGTGTCCAGTGTCTTAAAAAGGGACAATAAACGAAATGAATGAGTCGACTGGCAATAGTTTCAGAAGGGTACATCTATAATACAACTACACCGCCTTTTCTTAGACCGCCAACCCATTCTACGCATCGGCATCGGTAGGTTTTGATCTCTCTCATGTCACCGAATATTCGGCCATTCAGAGAGCGAGATGGGCAGTGACGCATACAATCCCCTTTGATCTAAGCGACTTTCAAAGCAAGCCGGGGATCAGGTGCGTGGATAAAAAGCAGACGAGATTTGGGTCTTGACATCATTCCTACCACGGTTTCCAACAGTGTAGTTGAAGTCTTCAAGAACTTCTGATTAAGTTATTTAGCGATTTCCAGTTTCAAGTCTCAGAGTTATTTCTTCCAAGACCAACATGTCTTGTTCCATGTCACTTGAAGGAGGTCGTAGACAAAGTGAATCCAGCGAGTCTACTCATAGCTGTCACTCCATCAACGATATTCTGGGACTCGTCAAAACAAGTAAGTTTCCATGTTATAATTTAGTCATTTTTAGGAACATTACAGAATTGGTTTTGCTAACGTCAAGACACGGGCTAGGCTTTGTCAACGAAAGTTTCGAGATTTATCTAAAAGCTCACTGATTGTAAAGTTCATACTAGCACCGATCTTCAAAAGAAATATTCATGTAAACTACTGTCCAGTAGTACTTGGAGACACTCTATCGTTCTGTTTTCTTTTCATAGAGCAAGGAAAATGCTTATTTCGATTACTGCGATCATTAAGGCAGTGGACAGTATGGTAATGAATTACTCAAAACGATTGCTAGCATAAGAACTTACTTGAACGAGCAATGGGGAGCTGTTGATGGTATAAAATATTGTAAGAAACGGCCTTTTTTTTTAAAGTAACTTTGTTTTCGAGTAAGGCTGAAGACTATCTGAAGAACGCGCATTGTGCAACAATTTTTTTTCTTGAGCCCTTATTTTCACCGATTCGCCCCTTTTAAACATATTATAAGTGGATAATTATGGTCTTTAACAATTTCCCAAAATGTCCATTGCATTTAGTAAACTACATCATGAGCTTTCACAAATAATAAAAGAACCATTTAAGTTTTGTCCAGTTTGGTTTGAGGGTGGAAGTGGATAACCCTCTTCAACAAAATAATTTTGAATTATACCGACACAGAATGGAAACTATAACTATGTTACCCTATATACTTTGAAACAAAATTGCTCAGCATCGCAGACAACCTATAATTAAATATAACAAAATGTAATGTAAAATTTGTTCAAATACTAACTTGTTTTCTTTTTCGTTTTTGCTTCACAGTTCCGGCAGCTTCGCCAGCCGAGTTTCACCGATCGGAGCAGCCTGCCGCCCCTGAAGACGAAGCCATGGCGATGACCACACCGGTCATGGGTGCCAAGCGCAGTCGTAAACGCCGTGCAAGGACGAACTACACCACGGAGCAGCTCGACGGTCTAGAGAAGCTCTTTACGGTCAACCGCTACCCTGGCATCGATGAGAGAGACACATTGTCAGATGATATCAAACTCAGCGAAGCACGTATTCAGGTAGGTCACAAAATGTCATTTTCAAGTCGAAAAGTTGTCCCGAAATACCATGATGGTGCCGAGATAACCTGGCCAAGCTTTCTCCAGAAGTAAACGTCCACTTGAAACCAACGGTTCTTTTCAGAACCACCCCAACTCATTTACAGGTTGCCATTACATGGTGTTACCACAAACCTTCACTATAGTGTCATGCTTCACAAAATTGTCCATACGAAGGTGCTGAGATAACACTTTGTTTTATGTCTCTTCCAACAGCCTGGTGGATTCAATATTCAATTGTCTGACCAATGAATGCCTTAAATTCCACTCATTCAAAACATTGTGAGAAACGGCTCCCCATGTAGTTACATAGTTTTTGACAAAGGCTAAACAACTTTACACCTGAAGCACTTTTTAGACTCCAAAAGCGTATTGCAACTAGTGTGTTTTTATCTCATTATTCTCTTGCAACTTCGATGGCCAATTGAGTCCAAACTGTCACAGATTTGTCTACAACGGGGGCTGTGTTGGGAGAACATATCCGTGTGTGTATTTCAGGGATTTCTTACAATGATACATACCTGTATTTAATGTCCCATAATTTCTGATTTTGATTTCAGGTGTGGTTTCAGAACCGTCGTGCGAGGCGGCGTCGTGGATGTACAGCCGTTGACAGTACCTCATCACCCAAGTCCTCCTCACCTCAAACAACCCCACGACGACCCAACACCAAACCAGCTACTTCATCTCGTCCAGTCAGTTCCCCAGACTCCTTGCCGTCGACTTCTGATGTTTCCCCTTCATCATCGCCTCCACAGTACCTCAAAGTCTGCACTCAGTCATGCTGTGTCAAACCTCACTACAGCACACCTCATCAGATGCAGTCTGGTACCCAGTACCTACCACAATCTTCATACAGCTACTACCCATGGGCAGCCTACCAGGCAGCTGGTTACCCTCTGTTCTACCACTACCCAGGAGCCAGTCCATATTTCTACGACCCTACTTTGCCTGTGTCTTCAGCTGGTGAGGCAGGACTCGGTTCCTCAAGTTCAGTGCATGTGTGAGGCTTCTCCGATATAGAACTCTTGTATAAACCTTCCATAGCCCAATTTCGTAAAGCCTGTAAGCACAAAAAATTGCTTAGCATGAAATTTCTTTCCAAATTACCGACCAAATTTCCACGTGATTTTCATAAGCAAACAACAGATGCCGGTAACAAGCAATATGCAACAAATTAAGATTTGGTTGGTAATCTTGTTTTCATTAGGGAAGAAATTTCATGCTTAGCAAAATGTTTGTACTTACAGGCTACATGAATTCGGCCAATATCGAAACTCAATAATTACCTAAACAAAAGCTGACATTTGAGATGGCTGTTTATTAAAAAAATATTTTGTGCAAAAGTTTTAATTTTTGAACCGAGACTGGATTTTTGAGATGGCTGGTACGTTTTTCAAACTAAATGTTGCTGTTACAATGAGAAAAAAGCAGATGATTTTTTCCCTTTTGATTAAATTGAACACCCTTTTCATTCAGTACTATTTTTCCCACTTGTGTGTGTCACAACAATACCTTTGGATATTTTTTTTTCAACCAAAACTTGTACATATATATGGTATAATTCTTAATAATTCTTCTAAAACTTGAAGAAGTTCATTTTGATCATGCTAAAGTTTTATTGTTTTTAAAGCCAATTGTGCTGGTGTTTTTCTTGTAAAAAGTTACCTTATCTGAACAAAAACATAAGAGTAATCGTTTCTTTTTGTAAATATCATTATTTATTTTGTAATTTTTAGTATCTTATGGTTAAAATAAGAGTTTGTAAATAAAAAGTGATTTATCTATTTCCAGAATTTCAAAAGTTGTGTGTAACTTTGTTTTTGGTCTCAAAATGTCTGGTCTTATTAGATCTCAGAATATTTCAATAAAGCATTTTTATTTTAATCGGGTGGGGGTTTATTTTAGAATTATGTTGGGGGGCATACACCTCAATTGATGTCAATAAGTTTGTGTTCACACTCGTGGAAGATTATCTTCTCCAATACTATAATAAATTACTGGCACTGAAATGCGATTGTTTAACACACAAAAAAACAAAAACCTAACATTGTCTGAAGTGCCCCCTAGAAATAAATTGTGCGTCCCTAAAATGTTACCCTGGTTAAGACGATGTCCAACAATAATTGAGGACAAATTACAAACTGACTTATTTCAATGGAATTTTCACACCTTTATTTCTGACAAAATCAGTACAATCAGAGGTACAATACAGGCACAAGTGTACAGTAAGTGGAGTCGTAGGCACAATATTGGTGCAGTATAGGCACAAGTGTACAATTAATCTGGGTTCATTATCAAAAAGTGTGTGCATCTTTTTGTTATCAGAAATCTATGAGAAATTTCAAAACTTTATTTCTTACAAAAATGTACACTCGGTGGAGCAATAGGCACAATAGTGGAACAATATAGGCACAAATGAATCGAGGCTTCATGATCAATAAGTAAAGTAAGATACAGTGTTAAAGGCTACTTGTTTGTGCCGTGGTGCATTCAACGGGTTTGTCCGATGCTAGAAAATAGTCTCTGCCATCCAGGCCGATCAACATACACGACATACACGTACAACTGATACTATTAAACTAAGAGGGCTTAGTTTTTATGACATTGTCTACATCGATGTGTGTTAGCAATGTATACTCAGTACTTTCCCGAGTTCTGTGAACAAGAATCACAGGCATATTCCTCGGGTGGGATTCGAGCCCATGACCTTTGCAATTGTACAGCAGTGTCTTACCAACTAGACCACCGAGATTGCCCTGTGATCGAGGCAGTCACAGTTAAATCTGGCTTAGCTAAAAAACATTGCCATGTGCACATAGAAACTGCACATATATAGCTCTGCACACAATGGGGAGAACACGTAATATATAAAATAAAATATTCAAATTAAACTCAAATGAATTGGTCAAGGCTGAGGATAGGACGGCTTAAGGATAAATCAAGGTATTTACATAATGCCGATCCATTAAACTAAACTTCTACACTTTTAAAAATGTTTAAAACTCTTTCCCAAAGGCATTTCCTTATATTGAAAATATACATTTCAAATATATACAAAAACTGTATGGTAATATTTCACATGGTGGGTTTAAAAATTATATGTTTCTCTTGTCATGGTTTGTTATGTTACGTATATTGCCATACCACTTAATTGTTTCAATTATTTGAGAATTTTTGTAAAAATAATTTGCTGTTAATTATTACTTGAACTCCACTTTGCATTCTTGTCCGGTGTGCAAAGCACTTCACTTAAATTGAAATTATTAGCTTAAATTCAAAACAGGGAAGAAAAACCTCATTTCAAAACTTTCACCAACTTTATAACAATTCATAAAAAATTCATAAAAAATTCACAGTTGTCTGTTTGAACCCTGAAACACTGCTTGAACAATATAAACTGTTTTAAGAGTTTGTAGAAATTTTCAATGAACGGTGGAATTTTGGAAAAAGTGTGACATTTCCACATGAACAGAGTTACATATAATATTTTATAATAATACCATAGTACTAAGGTCTAACAAAGCACACATAACAACCAATATTAGGTACTAGAGACACTGACTATAATAAACATGAAAATAAACCAGTTTTGAATTGAATTGAATAATAAACATCAGGAATGCTATATTATTAGAAGAAAGACATGGGTACAAAATAAAACAGATCCATAAAGGGACTATTAAACAGACGAGAGCACAAAAGTAAAACGTAAACCATTCGTTAAAATATATATTCATATCGAACTAAATACTTTAACCCTTTTTCCTCGTAAAAATACATACCCTTTTCCAGCAACAAACTTAAGCACTCTATTTTTACAATACTGGAGTAAACAAAAAAAATAATTAACAGATAAACGATTTCAGAGAAGATATTTCGATAAAGTTCTTCTAAAATCTCTTGAAGATGATTGTTCAAATCAGACCGCACTTTTAAATAAAAAATACAATACCTTTAAGCCTCATAATATTAATGTCTATAATATCGCTAAAGTTGCAAATGAAAGTACTAGAAGAACAAGATGTTAACAGTCACTGCCAGAGTAAACCTTAGGTGTTAGACAATAGCCCTTTATCAAATGGCGTCCATCTTTGTTTTTCTCCCATTCAGATAAATGTTTTGAAACCGAGGCTGGAAGGAAAAATAGTCTGGTTCCTTTATGTACAGTGAATAGTAGCATCCATTACTGTTATTGGATATGGGGAACATGACCATAATGATGGTTGCATGATAAAGGCCTATAGCTGTGTTCTCCATGAACATATTTTTGTCAAAGTACCGCAACTTTCCTTTAAAATGACAAAATTAAATCCATGCATTGTTAACTTCTCTGTCAACTTACCGCGACGGTGATTTAAACCTAAAAGGCCGAAAGAGGTTGCCAACCACTTCCGCACAGCCACAGTATCTTAACAGGGCCACTAAAAACAGCTTCGCCCTGTAAACCTACCACGAACACGCTGTAAAACTCGACGCAAACGTTGCAAAATACAAGTCCAGGTGAGACTGCACGGTAGAATTACAACAAAACCAGTCACAGTATTTTTCTGCGTAGCTGCAGAAGAAGAAGAAGTCCAACAGGAACACGGATCATGTCCGACTAATTTCATATTTATCCTAATCTCTATCATCTTTGAAGTTGTTTTTCTTTCCAACGATACCCATCAGTTCTTTGGACATGTAGAAGGGCTTCTCCGGGGAACCATCATGGCGCTCTAAATCCTCCACTGAAACAACAACGAAAGAAAGAAAAACTCAATTCAACTTCTCAAAAGATTATTCCGATTTCAGATGGAAATATTTCTGGGGAAAAAAGTTCTAGTACGAGCTTCTCAATCAGTAAACTTTCAGACTAACATTTAACAGTGTTTTGTGTCCTCACCAATCATGTGTACTACCTTTAAACACATTTCATGTATTCAAATGTGTTCAATAAATACTCACAGAAGCACAGGAAGAGTGTGTCAACTGCAATATCATAGACACCACATTAATATTCATGTATTCAGATTTGTTCAATAAATACTCACAGAAGCACAGGAAGAGTGTGTAAGAACAATATCATAGACACTAAATTTAATATTCATGTATTCAAATTTGTTCAATAAATACTCACAGAAGCACAGGAAGAGTGTGTCCAGTACAATATCATAGACACTACCTTAAATATTCATGTATTCAAATTTATTCAATAAATACTCACAGAAGCACAGGAAGAGAGTGTCGACCGCCATATCATAGACACTGAAGAAGCACTTAGCGACAAAGTAGGTTCCTACCGTTATAATCTGAGGAAAGTCAACACAAAGTTTTGTTTAAAATGATGTTTTTTCCTGAAGTAAATTGTTTTCACTTGAAATTTTTTTTGGAAATTAGAATATAACAAGTTTCCAGATGAGTTTTTCACATCATGTTATTTTTGGTAAAACAGTCATTTTCAAGTTGAATTATCACTTCAGGTTGTACAGGATCAGTTGTAGATGCTTAACAAATCTATGGTTGAAAGTAGATTTGAAACAAATTTACAGTAAAGTGTAGATTGGTAAACAAAATCTACACTTTCGTCAATAGAGTGACACACAGAAATAGTCCTTGGGACGGTGTGTTTGGTCTTGTAGTTGTATAGGTCAGCCACTTTGAGCATGACTTTTGGTCACTATAGGTTTTCCCTGCCAGGGTTCCTGTCTTTCGTTTTGCTTCTAAACGATTTCGTGTACCACCCCCACTGGAGGTTGTTTCCTACATGTATGTATCTGCCTGCGGCCAGGCCAGGTTCCTCAGTACTTTGCTAAATGCTTTTAACATTCTTGTATTCTTCTTAAAACTAGTGTATTGCTTGTTCTCTTCGATCTTTTAATGTGATTTTTCATGTTTGCAGATGTTTTCATGTTGGCAAATAAAATAAAATAAAATAAAAAAATTACGGATAGAAGTGAGTTTCCTTACAATGATAGGAATCCAGTAGTAGTTGAGTGTAGGCACTGTGATGAGATCAGATGCCCATGTAATGCTATTGGTGAAATAGAAGAAGGATGTCACGCCGACGACACCGACCACAAACAGCTCACCAAGGAAGATCAAGAAATCTGTCAGCTTATTGATGACTGCAACTCTGTGAACATAAATAAAAAATTAATATTAATATTATTGATGGTTTATTAAAATCGAACTGGTAGCCAATGACTAAATTACAATAACAATTTAAAAGCAATAAAATAATAATGCTAAATAACAAATAAAAAAATCATAATATTTAACATCTATTAAATGATATTTATATCGCGCATTTTCAAAACAAATTTTTTTCAAAAGCGCCTTACAATAAGAATGATTATGACAAACTAAAACAATGACATAGTAAACAACCCCATACACAAATTAACAATATTATACAATATAAAGGAAATCATTATTACATTAATCTGCCATTAGTCAGGGAAAATGGAAAGAAAAGTAGTGACAAATCTAATGCTCTATTCAAGGTTAAAACAACTTGAAAATCTTGCATTCAGATTCTAGTTTTGTATAGCAAATAATTATAAGCAGTATCAGCACCTGACTCTGAAATATTGGGGGTCGGGGCAAGTGAGGAGCAATTATTATTATTATTTGAAGACTGAATTTTGACTTACCTGAGAATATTCCGCATCAATAAAAAGAAGGCATTCTTGGCAGAAGTGCAGAAATTCTCTCCATAAACAGCAATCTATCAATTTTCAGATAAATAAGCAATTTGTAAACAGATAAAACTAAATCATGTTTATTTCTACAGCAAAAAATTAATTTACCAAAATTGAATCAGGTGGGATAAAGAATATGTTGTTGGTTACTGTTTTCTACTGTTTTTGTCAGACATTTGTTGTTATATGAAAGGATGACTGAATTAGTAATTATTTTAAGCAAGTAAATAGTTTCTTACAAGAATGTAGGCGTTCTTATTGAGGAATCTCATGAACTTCTCCAGACACCAGAAGCAACACTTGAGACACTTCAAGATGTACTTGACAACTTGATTCTCCTTGCCTGGTGAAAATAAAAACAAAATAATCAATGATAAAAAATAATTCAGTTTTTGCTATTGCAGATTGAAACAAAAAATTGCATTGAGGCTGTCACATATACAGCATTCAAAAATAGAAACGGCTGGAAGAACCTACTGGTTAATAATACTAATAGTAAAAAAGTACTATAGTGCCTTTTGCTAGGCCTTAAGGCACTTACCACAAAATAAAAATAAATTTTGCATAAAAAAAAAAACGTAATACAGAAAGAACAGATTAGAAAAACATAAAACTAAACAAATCCACAAGGAGCAAAAAAAGAAAAAAAAAATTGCTACTCATATGAAATTAAATAAATTAATTAACAGGAGAAATACAAGAGGTGAGAGGTTGCCAGAACCTCACCCTAAATATCAAGATCCTTAGCATCTGACATACATAAAAGTACTTTAAAAAATTAAACTGCCCAATTGATTTTTGAGAACAAAAAGGAACAAACTGAGGGCAAAGAAGTTATGAAGAAATAAGAGTTGGAGTAGACTAATTGAGACTGTACCTTTAAGCTTAGCTTCTGTATATTCCAGCATTGTGCGAATGATCTGGATGATAGCTATGATGAGAGATCCAAAGGCTATGGAACCAAGATGGTATCTGCAATCACATAAAAAAGGGTAAGATTTAAAACAACCTTATTTTGAACTTTAATAATTAATAATAAATTATTCTTTCATTAACCACAATAGTAAACATTACAGATGTTTAAACATCTGTTAAAACAGTTGTTTAAGAATATCTTCCAGTACGCCCCAATCAACCAATCAGATGCTCGGACTGGAGGGTGGTATAAAAAGCAATAACCTACTCCCAGCTTTCATATTGCACTCTGCGTATTTTGAGTGTCAATGCGCCATTCTGCATACGAACAGTGCACAAGTTACATTCTTAACTTTGCGAGTGCATGGTTTTTGTCGCAAAATAACGTTCTGAAATTTTAAACTCTGTGCGTTACAGATGAGACTGGAAGACAAATTCGTTACAACATGCGCACCGTGGAATATGGAAAAACTTGCGCAATAACTTATATTATTTTAAAATAGCATACACTCTACAACCTACTGTTAAAGGCAGTGGACACAATTGGTAATTACTCAAAATAACTATTATCATAAAACCTTTCTTGATTACAAGTATAATGGGGAGAGGATGATAGTATAAAAACATTGTGAGAAACGGCTCCCTATGAAGTGACGTAGTTTTTGAGAAAGGAGCAATTTTCCACAAATTTGATTTAGAGACCTCAGATTGGTCTCCAAATCAAGCATCTGAAAGCACACAACTTCGTGTGACAAGGTGTTTTTTCTTCATTATAATTATCTCGCAACTTCAGCGACGGATTGAGCTCAAATTTTCACAGGTTTGTTATTTTACGCATATGTTGAGATGCACTGATTGAGAAGACTGGTCTGAGACAATTACCAATAGTGTCCACTGTCTTGAACAATCTACTATGTTTAATTTCAGGCATTGAACTGTACATTACCTGACTACCTTTGAGAAACCTACCTTATGGCTCGATAGAATGACTTGAAGAGAGGGAATGCAGGGATGTCTTGAGGCTTAGTAAAGGCCCAGTAGTAAGACGCAAAGGCTCCCGCCAGGGTGACCTGACCCAAAGCGATGGCAAAGTTGACCAACCAGAACAAGCCAAAGAGATTGTAGATTTGTAGGTACAAGACATAGTCGGCGAGAGCGTAGGATTGGAAAGAACAAAGTGCTGTGGTGTTGGGGTAGAGGGTTGAGAACGTCTGCAGGGATAAAAGGAACAGAGACTGGGAATCAGCATCTTGCTAAACATCTGGTTTAGCCTTCGAGAAAGACTCTGCTAGGGTCAAAACGTCAGGCCATTAACTATTACTTGCATCTTCTAAACTGTTACATGTAACAGGAGAAAATCTCATAATTCAATTAGAGTCACACGTATCTTGCAGGAAAGATGCTGTCTGTCAGAGTGCCTTGAGCTTCACTGAGTGATTGTGCATCGTTATATAAGAAGCCACTATCACTAATATTATCTATTTGGAATACCATGTACGACACCAAATACAGCATTCGATCATTGAAATTTAAAATTGAAGCACAATAAAAATTACTAAAGCACCAAACAAAGGGATACATAATTTTATGTGCCCATAAGCAAAGCTATAACAAAAATTGCCATCATAAAAAGAGATCATGAAACAAATTTATACAGCGCCTAAATCAAAAGTTTTCTCAAAGGCGCTAGAATAAATTGAGGGATAGAATAAGTTAATAATTCATGGATGGGCGGCCTCCTTAAATAAGTGGGACTTCAGAAGTGACTTTGACGTGTTGAAGGACGTTTCGTCCCTGATGTGATGCAACTTACCGCAATGTCACATGAGTCATTGTTAGCTGGTGCCACAGTGTCATCGTCATCCATTGAGACTGTATACATGGCTTGATGGGAAGTCGCCAAGAACCTTTAAAAGCAACGTCAAGGAATGCATAACTTTTTTCACCAAATGTTTTTCCTTCAATTTATCTAATTTAAATTTGCTTAGCCCTTTCCTTAAAGGCACTGTACACTTTTGGTAATTGGACTTAGAATTGTAAGGAACTGTTCCCTCTGAAGTTAAATAGTTTTTGAGAAAAAAAGGTTATTTCTTACTTAAATATTAAAAGGTTTCAGGCCTGAAGCCTTTTATTGTACATCTGAAAGCATTCAAATTTGTGCAACAAGGTTTTTTTCTTCTTTGATTATATTCTTGCAACTTTGATGACCAGAAGGGTCTATATTTCCACAGGCTGGTTATTCAATTCGTATGTTGAGATACACCAAGTGAGAATACTGGTCTTCGACAATTCTAAAAGGTGCCCAGTCTTCGATTTCACCAAACTCTTCCTAACTTAGGATTAATCTTAAGACTTAAAACGAGTGCAGTTCCTTATCTATAGACCTTAGAACAAATTGATCCCATCCCAAGTTAGGACGAGTTGCTCATCCAAACTCGAGATTAGGATTAATCCTAGCGTTTCGTGACACGGGCTGCAGTGCCTTCAAGAAGGATGGCGTGTTCTCATCTACAAACCTATTTTATCCATCTCACGATGATTTAATTTCAAAGGATACACAGCGATGGTACTCCAAACTGTGAAGATTCCAGCCTGGAGAAGGTATGGGAAGATCGGCCAGAGTAATGTAGACATGATCTTCCCAACAGCTCTGGAGTTAAAAAAGAGAAGATACAAAACATATGGTTAATAAAGATAATTAACAGATCTTTAGAGCACAGAATCCGCCTAAAAAGGCGCCCAAGCGCTTCAAACATTCAATTCGAAAAAAAAAAAAAAAAGTTTAGAAAATGCACAATTAAATAAAACTATACCAATAAAGAAATAAGCGTTTCTTAAAAAGTACAGTCATACGCAAATAGAACTGCTTTGTCGGCATTGGTCTAGGTGTAAACTAGTGATCAGCATGATCTTTGTAAGGTCGCAGTGCTGTGTTAACTGTGTATCTTATAGACAGGATGGTTACCTGCTAGCTTCTTTGATGAGTGCGATAGCAACACGGATACGATTGAAGAGACACAGGGTGGTGAGAAGCAAGATGACCAGTAACACAGCGAGGATGATTCCTGTAATAGTATCACAAGGGAAAGGATTCAATTATGATGAAGGGCTAACAATGTCACATCTTATGCAAAACATACAAAATAACTGCAGGCAATTTTTAATAAGAATTAATAAAGGCAAATCAAATTCAATTAATAGTCCTTGGCTGGTTTGGCTTTAACTTAAAAAAAATTCAGAATACTTTTCTTGAGGGTGCGTTGTACAAACTCGTTTACTTTTGTAGATGTTTGTTTGCTATCGCTATGAATTTTTAAGATCAGTATGTAGTTTTTTGGTATTTTAATTTGTCTCATTGTAAAGGAACAATTGATAATTTTAAATATGGAAAATGCATGGTATAAGTAATATTATTGTTATTACTTTTATTAGTGGGTTAAGGTAGAGCAGGCAGAGAGCTTACCAAACACCAGCCATGTTGTTTGCAGCCGCAGATAACTTGAGAGGTTAGTTGTAAAAGTCAGGGCTGCGTCCGCTCCGTCCACTCCTTCTAAGCTTGTATACTGCTGCCAGCAACAATACAAACCTGGTGAAGAATTGTGAGAAATCGTCAAATATTAATAATATAATAACAATAAAAATGGTTTTTATATAGCGCGTTGTACACCAAGCCTCTAAGCGCTTCCAACATTAGAACCCCTGGTCACTGGGCGATTTAATTAATTCCTTTAACCATCTCAGCTCCCTGGCGAGTATACAGCCTGTGCTGACAAATAAGCAAACCGAAAGCTAAATCAATCACAAGAACCATCTCCGCCTTCACAGGCACCCATTTACCCCTGGGTGGAGAGAAGCAATTATAGTTAAGTGTCTTGCTCAGGGACAAAAGTGTCACGACCGAGGTAAATAGTTTTTTTCTGAAAAACAATTATCCTAAACAACTTTTTCTGCTAAGCAAGAAATTATTTGAGAAGCTGCAGCTTACCGAGTCCAAGCAGGACATGAAGACCCAGTAGAGTAAGCCACGTGATGATACCGGCCAACCATCTCATCACGATGATAAAGAGAAGCGAGAGAAGCATTCCAATTCCAAGACCCCTGACAAGATCAAATCATCCCACAAAATTAAGGGGCCGTTCACAATTATCAACATTTTCACAAGCGTACAGACCATACACTTTTCAGTACAAAAAACCCTCCCTCCCCCTAAAGTGTACAAAGAAAACATTAGGGTTTTTCACACAACATTTATTCTACATAGCCATTCTTGAATGTGAAATGCATGCAAACCCTGTTTATTCTGAACACATAAATAAGAAATATAAGAACGTACATCTGAAACGGATATATAATACCGTACTTTTCTGAACAATTCACAGCAAAAATGCATAAATCAATGTACACAAACAATTTCCAACGTCAAGGATATTCAGCATAAAAAGATAAGTTTGTTGTAATGCACTCACCCAACAATGAGGTACCAAGAGTTGATAACATCTTCAAACAAGATCTCAACAAGCGAGGAGAATGTCAGTAGAAGGCTGGCAGCACTAAGGAGGAAACGGCAAAACAAGATTTTACGTCAAAACAAAGGAAAAACAACAAACAAGAGAGGTTGAACTTCATGGTGGTAAATCTGAACTATACATTGTAAATTTGGTTCGCAAAAGACCAAATAATGCGATAAAATTCTTGTTGCAATCGTAATTGGTCTTTGCCTTGTTCCTTTTCGATTTTTTTTTCTTCGTCTGTTATTGTTAAAATATTTCCTTTTTCTCGGTTGAAAAAGAAAGAAAGAACAAAAGGAGCACGCTAAACATGTTTTTGTTTTAAATTTGGCCTCTGTTTGAGTTTGAACTCAAATGCAAGGGGTGTTCAAGTAATGTCACAGCTGAGTTATAATTAGCTGTAGAAGGAATTCAAATGGCAATCTTTTTCGTTGGCACGTTCTCAGGCCAATGCACGTTATCTGGCCAAGACTGTTCATAAAAGCCAACAGGTGTAGAACTATAATTGGTAGGGATCAACAATATGCCTACACAAGTCACGTTTCCATGAAACTTTGCTGCGCTCAAGAAAAAAACATTGTAATAAAACAAACTCATCAGGGAAAGTTAATTAGCACATCCTGTGCCAGATAGCTTAACTAGATTTTTAGATAGTAGAACTGTATGCTTCGTTTTTGAAAGGGCACCAAGTCATTTTGTCCTCAGTACGGGGCACCCTATGAAAAAGTTTCTACTGGAGCATTTCAAGGGCACCAAGGCAATGACCAGGGGGCATGACCAGGGGGCATGGATTGCCTTTTGTTGCCTATATGAAGTATCAGGTCTGGGCTAGTATACATATATACGGTTATAGACTTTTATTTTCTTCTTTTTGTGCTAAATTAAAGGGTTCTTATAAGTTTGTCTGATGGTTGCCAATAACAAAATTTTAATGTCCAAAGATGTCACTTCATGGTATTATCATGAAGATAGTGCAAACAATGAAAGCAAAACTTATATAATCCTAATGAGATGAACTACTTCTAAATACAAAATCTAACATGAGGAATATTGAATTTTTTAAATGTTGGAAAAAGAACAAAAAGAAGGAAAAAAACCTATTAAACAGCTGTAATGGCAAAACTTTCACAGTATTTGTCTGGAAAAGAAAACTCGTTTCACAAACTAGAAAAAAGTTGAACATTTTATAAATGCTTTGTTAAGAGATATTGGTGAAGATTTGTTGGTATCTTACTCGGAGAAGAGATCGTAAGCAGTGGAGCTGTTGAAGGAACCTGATGCCGATGATTGAATCGTTTCATTGTCGGAGAAGGCGCTTGCCACAGTGCTGGCAGAATCAACGAGGAACGATGGAACACAGCGATCAGCGTCTGTAACAATCAAAACCAAACAAGAAACGCATAAAGATTTTCAACCAAACAAATAAGAAATCAGAATTTCAGGATTTGAACAGTGGTCTTCTTTTTTATATGAGTATTGAGCCATTGCAAAGCGAGGTATCAATAAAATGGTTTGCCACGTAGATTTTGTTCTTTAGAGAGCTTTCTTGCTATAAGTCTCAATCTGCGGTAGATTGAAGTTAATAATGATCCACTAAAATAAAGCAATGGTAGCAGCTCCTGCTGATTTTCTAAACAGCAGGACAGTTCATTTCCAGAACTGAGAAGTCTCCTGAAATCTACTCCGCGGTAAGAGAACCCTTTGCAAGCATTTGTCAAAAGAACTTACATGGGGTGCTCTTTAAGTAGTAAGATGCACATTTCTCATCATTGAACATTGCTGCAAGTCCATCATTTCCTTGCTGTATGTGGGAAGAAAAACAAAACCAAACAAAACTGAACGTCGGTAGTGTAGTTGGTAAGACACTGCTCTAGAATTGCAAGGGTCGTGGGTTCGAATCCCACCTGAGAAACATGCCTGTGATATTTTTTCACAGGACTCCGGAAAGTACTGAGTATACAGTGCTAACCCACATCGGTGTCTGGGTAAAAAAAAAAAAAGTGCTGTATCCTTTAAACCAAAGAGCCAGTTTGTACAGAGGTATTTGTAGTGTGAACGGTTTTCATATCGCCAAATGATTTTAATATCGCTAACAAGATTATAAGAAAAACTCTACAAGCAAAGTTGCCAGTGCATTCCATGCCATATAAAACTCTTTTGGGATAAGTGTAGGCTCTGCGAGTGTAGGCTCTGCGAAGAACTGATGAGGTCTTGACATTTCAAACAGTGCGCTCTGCTTGTCTTCAGGAAAGGGTGGCACAGTCGGCTTGTGCGTAAAGCGCTCGCCTCTCACCAAGGTGACCCGGTTCGATTCCCGGCCGGAGCCATATGTGAGTTGAGTTGTGCGTTGATTCTCTGCTGTGCCATGAGGGTTTCCCAGACCATTCGGTTTTCCTCCCTCGGGAAAAAATCAAACACTTTCGATCTTGGCTGTGCTCCGTGGTCATAATGGGTTGATGTGGCTGGCAGCCAAAGGCGCCCTTGCATGCCTGCCTAATCCTTCGCAATTCAGCTCTTAGCTGCAAGTTAGGATGATCAGCCCCCCGAACTTATTATTAATTATTAAAATGCTCAAGCAAAGTGCACCGTTCTTCTCAGAGCCAATGCTTTTTGAAAAAAAGTTTTTTTTAGTGGTCTTACTCTTACCTGCAAGTTTACTACTACAGTTTTTCTTATGATCCAAACAATGCAGGCTTTAAATATGATAAAATAAATGTGAAATTAAAACAGAACTATTGCAATGATAGAATTTTACAACTTACGTAGGATCCTGTGGTGTATTCCGTTTCCGGATCAAAGTCGTAATCACATATGAACTTATCCCATTCGATTAACGCAGGTAGAACTGTTGCAACCACAAGCTGTGAGTATGGAGCGTAGGTCTCACTGGGACATGCAGAAACACAGATCTAGAGAATTATCAAACACAAGTAACATGAAAAAAATATTATTTGTTACACAATTTATTAAACTTGTATTAATTTGTCATTGTTTATTTTATTTTTTTGTTTATTTTTATTTTTTGGGGGAGGTATTATTTTCTTTTAATTTTCATTTTATGCAAATCATGTCAGGAATTGAATGCAATTCTTTAACTGTAACTATTTTCTCATTCTCACAAAATCAAGTTGGTAGTGCTTTCTGCTCTACCAGCCAGGCATTTGATGGATGGTACCCAAGCCTACATCCGTATGGACTGTAGCCACAGGAGTAGGTGGCAACGGCCCCTGGGAAAATGGTTGATTGTAGTCGTACACCTTGAAGTGGTCTCAGGCCTTGTGTGTCTGGCGACTTGCATAAAAAAAATCAAGCGTTATATGGCATTTAACTCAACACCCCAAATACTGGGCTCTTGTTTTGGATGTATGCAGAGCCATAGAATATAATAAGTTTACCAGTGAAGTCCTCAGTCTACACAATTCAGTTCAAGATCTTGATAATTACTGGCAGTATTTACAAACTAAGCCATAAATGTCCCTGTAATCTAGACTTACCTGTGTTGTAGGACATTTGAACTCTAGTAACGTAGTGTACGGAGACGACAAACACGTCAGAAGATCAAAGAACATCAGATATGGTTTATCTCTATGAAAGAGATCGAGACACAAAATTGATTCACCAAATAATACATAATATTAATAAGGAATACTTAGTATAGCGCCGGTGTCCGCCTAAGGAACACCTTTCTTCGACCAGTGGACTTGGGGGGTGGATGGACCCACGATTCAAACTACAATTACTTACCATGAATTTAAATAATTTGAAATAAAAATGTATAAATGAGATTTGAACTTACTTGACAGCTGTTGAGACTCCGCATATCTGGCCCCTTGAGTCTGTGGGGTAAACTAACGACAATGGATCACCGTCTCTGTAAGCTACAAACAAAGAAACATAACTTATTATTTCAGTGCCCAGGATTGAATAGTATCAAGTTCAGTTTTTTTTCTTTTCCTGATGCAATTATTACGTTAACTAAATTAAATTTTCTAAGTTTGATTGCAGTTAAAGGTTGTGCTATTGGTTGGCACCCTTGCACACGGAAATTGACAAATAAACTATTAAGGATAATGCAAGGATAATGCAAGTTAACTGAGTTGGTGGAGTGCCGGCATGTAAGGCCAGATGTAGCAGGAACAACTGCCCAAAAAATTCATTGATTGCAAACAATTTAAAAGCAAACAACAAAAAGTATGTCAGAGTTTTGACTTTAGCACCCACTTCATGCACTTACAAATACAAAACAAATTTAAGTTACCTTTCGTGAAAAACAGGATCAAACAGAAAGTATATTCTGTAACAATTTCCAAAGTTTGTTAATTTGATTTACCCCCCCCCAAAAAAAAGGTCTTTGAAAAAAGTGTAATTTCGTGTTCTTTTTTTTAACACATCCTTAATTCAATTAGTTTGGACTCCACTGCCAAAGCTGAAAAAATGTAATTTTTTTTCTCAATATTCTCAATTCAGGGCATTTGTTCTTTCATCTTAATTATTCAAATTATAATTGGGCAGATCCTGCATTACTTACCAAAGTAGCCTACAACTCCCATACCACCAATGAATGCCAGAAACAAGATGCAGCAAATTACGTCTGTACATCCTCTGAAACATTCAAACAAATATAATCAAGAAAATCAATCATTTTTTATCTATCTATAAAAGTCTGAAATTTATCATCCCTGTAAATATTGTGACTGATGATGAAAAACCTGTGTCTCACCTGTTTGAGATTGGTCCCTTAAATGTTGGATCGTATTTCTTGGCATTTCCTGTAAAGAAGACAGAATAAAAAATAAAAAGAATGAGCTTATGTTCAAGATCTGAATTAATTGTAAGGGGTAAGAATGTTGGCGATCTGTTAATGTTTTGTATCCCTTTCTCACAATTTATGTATGAAATGTCTGTCCAACATGCTCATGTTACAAAAAAAATCATTAAAAAAAATTATCCTCAGTTATTACTAAAATACAAAACAAAAACTTAATTGATATTTTTCCGATTCTCCCCACACTGTTCTTTGTTATTGTTATTTTGATTATCTGTCTGAATGGAAATCTTGAAGTAAAGAAAAATCCTAAAAAGATGTGGAATGTGCATGGTAAACAAGCTTGACAAAAATCTCTTGTTTTTATATTTTAGTCGCCCATTTACATAAAAGTGTCACACCATATGGCCACATAAGTATGGACAGGCCCACGTATGTAACTTAATTTATTATGCAAATAAGTTTAGGTTTCCCAATGGAGAACAGACTTTCACAGTGTGTTTATTAATGAGTTTCTAGACTGAAACTATTATAAATGCATTGTGAATTTATTATCTTTCTAGTCTACATCATTCATTACTTGTTCTCCCTCTTTTTACTGTTCACTTTGTCTTAATTTAAAAGCCCTACATCAAATCATTCACTCAATCAAAAGCATCGGTACTAAACCATCAAAACCACTTCTTGTGGACATTCTGCATCTCTCCTGCGCCAGGAGTGTCTTTTAGACAGACATGGCACATTATAAATTGCCACTATTATGATAATTAAACCAGCCCCTCCACACCTTTGTCTCCATATTCATTGTTCCCCCTGTCTAATTCCCACTTCTGTCTGCCCCCTTTCTCTCTGCATTTATGTATTTCTACCTGACAGCCCCTGTTAGACTTTACACCTGTTCATGTTTGTTGTGTTATCATTTAGCCTTTGAGAAAGACTCTGCTAGGGTCAAAACATCAAGTTGATAAATATTATTTTATTATTTTATTTATGACATTATTTATATTACAACATAATTATACCACAGGTCCTTTTTGATGTTACTCAGTTTCCAACAATTACACATAATTTTTCCAATTCGTAGAGAAATCTATTTTCTCAGTTATAATAACATAGTTTTTCCAATCCTATAGGGGCCTACATAGAGAAATTGGTATATGAATGTAACATTCAATCTTGGATCTCCTCTCTGTTCCCTTTTGCTACATTTCCTGCTCTCGCCTAGATCTTCCTGTTCATGCAATTATTTTAATCCTCCCTGCTTCTACATGCTAAAGAAAATTATGTGCATTGTTGAAAGGGTGTCATACATATTTAGACTTATAGCAGAACAACCTGTTACAAGCTGATACTGAAGCTGGTAGTGAAGCACCCACAAACACAATGGCCGCTATTGACAATATGTCTGTTCTACACAGGCAACAGTTTACATCGGTTTCCCTGTTGCTTAGCAACAAGGCTAAGCAACAATGGGGTCCTGAGCAAGCATGCTTTGGGTTGTCAATGGTGGGGATCAATAGTAACTCACAACACTCATAAATATGACCCTGTGTAGAGCTAATAAATAAAGGCCAACACACAGGTTAAAATATCATGTGTCATCTACCACTAATTCTTTCTTATAATATTATTACAGATCAAATTTGAAATCTGTTTTTGTAAGGATTGACACTCTGATGGTACAAGTCCTAGGCGGATTTTAATTGGAAGGTTTTTGGTTTTATTGTGCCTTGAACACCCAGCAGCAGGGTGGATAAATGTGCGTAATACAAGTCTTTATTATTATAATTAATGTACAGTTGGTAATCACTCTTAAATTTAACGACAATAACAACTTTTGGTTAGAAAGCTACAAACGATAGAACACATTTTGAGAAACATTTCACTTTGAAATAGTTATCTGCTTTTATTATGCTTTGTGTACTGTTAAATCTATATTAATTTTATTGTGTACCCCAGATGTGGGGCAACAGATCTACGGATCATAGTATGTATTTGCTTTTGTTGACCCTTGCCCATCTCGGGGTATATTGTCAATGTATTTTTTGTTGTACTGTTATGGCAAATAAAATAATAATAATAAAAATAATATAAAAAAAAATACTACCGATCAAATTTAAAATCTGTTTTTGTAAGGATTTGAGACTTTGATTGTCAGGTCAATATAGCCGAATTTTGGGAAGGTATACGTTTTGTAATCACTGTTAAAATTGTAGGCAAAAAAACAAAACTATGGTTAGAAACCTACAGCAGAGACTGATCGAAAGCATTTTGAGAAACAAACTCACTTGGGAGAAGTGTGGTTTAAAGTAAAAAGATAAATGTTTTTCTGCAAACATTTTTTAATCTATGAAGCGTACCAGCATAGGCCTAACGCTTCTCACTCAAATTATTGCTATTAAGGGATTATTCTTCATGCATGAACATATTATTCGCTCCAGATTTTTGGCGATATCTCAAAAACACAAATCTTTTGAAATTGAAATTTGCAGATGTTAGTTTTATTGTGTACACAATTTACATTTTTGTATCAGAATAAAAACAATCGAAGTTCCAAAAACCAACGGTGTACTTTGCAAAAGAGCAAAGATAACTTTTTGGCATTTTTGTTCCAGCTGGACATTAAATATGTCAGAAAAAAACAACAAACTGCAACATGTGTTGATTTTAATAATGGAGCCATTAGTGTCGTGCCTAATGCTGCCTAATTAGAGTACGCATTTGCGTTAATAAAATGTTCTAATTTTTTTATCAGAATAAAAAAACAATCGAACTTCCAAAAACCAAAGGTGTACTTTGCAAAAGAGCAAAGATAACTTGTTGGCATTTTTGTTCCAGCTGGACATTAAATATGTCAGAAAAAAACAACAAACTGCAACATGTGTTGATTTTAATAATGGAGCCATTAGTGTCGTGCCTAATGCTGCCTAATTAGAGTACGCATTTGCGTTCATAAAATGTTCTCGTTAGGTTTTATGTAGAGTGGTGAAAGGGTTATAGTGTGACATTATGTCAACCTGTCTGTTTCTCATAGGCCATTATCAACACATTGGTTCATTAGGAATTAAAGAGGATAGAAATAATATGTATTCCATGATTCACTTATTACATTATTATATTGTGGTCCTTTTAACACATTTGCGTTCATAAAATGTTCTCATTATAGGTTTTGGGTGGAAGGGTTATCCACGTGTCAACCTGTCTATTTCTCATTAGCCATTGTTACCACATTGGTTAATAGAAATAATGTGTACTCCATGATACACTTATTACATTAATTCATGATTATGGTCCTTTTATGTAGTGCAATATTTTGGGGGTAATCTTTTCTGGTTGTAATTTGTAACAAATTTGTATTTTTTGTTGTAGAAAAAAGAAGAAGAGAAAAACAAAATTGTCGGTGGGGGCGAAGGGGGGGGGGACATGTCCTGCTTACTTTTTAGACTGAAGAGGACAGCATATCAGATGCCCCTTCACAATTGGATTGACTGCATTAGATAATACAACAAAAAATGTTCTCATTAATATAGTGTCTTGTTTTCTAACAAAGGGTTTCACAGTTGTCATGGTAAAGAAAAGAACCCTGTAAGCGCAGCTGCAATAGGTTCTATCTTATTAGCGAGAGTTATATAATGGTTATTTTGTTATAAGGGGGGGGGGGAGTGATATGTTAATCAAGGTTCTGTACACGGAGTCACTATTAAACAAACATCTCCATGGTGACCAATTTCACTTTATACATTTCACCTTTTTTCAATTTCATTGTATACACAGCAGGGAGTATTTCAACAGACAAACTCTTAAAGGAACATTACACAGAACTGTTTTTTTGCTAACAAAACAGTTGCTGGCAGTGCAAACACTTTAAGTTATTCACCATATAAATTGACAAACCTGTAGAAGTTTGAGATCGATCGGCCATCTGGGTCACGAGAGAATAGTGAAAACCGATTATAAATTTTGCATTGCATCGATGCCAAAATAAAAATGAATAAAACGCTCACTGAGCGATAAACTCCAAACGCAAAGTTAGATTATTTATTTCTCATCAGATATGTAATTTTTAAAGACAGAAATATTTCAAGGGATGTTTTCTACTATCATCATCAATTAGACCGTGTAAGTTTTATGTAAATCTGTAATCTTCACGATTTGTGTTTCTTACAACTCTGTATCGTTCCTAAGAGTGTCTAGTTTTGTGTTAAAAATGGATTTTCAAAATTTACAAAAAAATCTTCAATCCTAAACAAAAATTGGATTGTGCAAAAATTAGGTAGGAAAATATTTTGAATAGATGACATATTTGCACCAATTTCACAACAATTTGCACTCAAAGGAAAAAAGAAACGACCAAAATTGAGACATAGTGTCTTGTTAGACTGTAAATATATGCATGAACTTTGTATTATGTGTGTACATAACCTATTGAACGCTTTTATATTGAACGCTCTTATATTGCAAACCAAAGCTACTTGTTGAACAAATACTGTGTGAGTAGCTTTAATTAATCTCTAGGGTCTGTACAATGGCTCCAAATTGACACTGAGCTCAATTTTAGCATGTCGTGCTAGTAAACTCTTGACCCCACAAGATATACTTATCTTGTGTTTTTCAATAACAGTCTAATATGTTTATAGGCCCTAATTTAGTTGCCTTCAAGTCTGAAAAATATCTTTAAGTATTATATTGAGTAGGCCTATTGAAGTGGGATTTAACCCATTTGTTAGACAAAGTGGATTTTATCTTCTCTGAGTGCTTGTAAAGAAAAAGAAAAAAAGAAAGAAAAAAAAACAGTTTAGAAAACTGTTCACACAATTAAAACTGTGTGAATAGTTTGTTCTCGTTTTGACTCTGAAACTTGTTTAATCTGGAACGCACAGTGACATCTGGTTCAGTGAATATTGTGAGCTAAAACCCATGCGGTCTGTGGATCACCCCCCCCCCTTAATTTCAGTCCTGGATCTGCTATTATTTTGTGCATATTGATGATTCTGAACATAAATCAATCACCAATTGTGTCAATACCACTGTTTAAATCCAACATACACAAGAAAAGGTTTGAAATAATGTTTTTCATTCAATGCTTAATTTTTATTTGATTTGTAATTTAAGTAAACCTGTTTCTCTAATTTTAAAATCTTAAATTCTCAAATTTGCTTATTCCTAAAATAGCATTATGTTTTTGTGATTTTGTTCCTGGGCAAGCCAGCTATTCTCCTCAGCAGAGCCACCACTACTGACAAAAAAAAGAGAGTTATCTTTTGTTTTTGTGACTGCTAAGCTACAGCAGCCTTACTTGTTTCTAGTACCATGCATTATTAGCTTTTCAATTAGGCAATAACAGTACTGATAATGAAGGTTGGTGGCTGAGCGTTCATGCTGTTAATGGACCAGGCTGAAGGCAAGGTCCATTAACAGTGACTAGCCAAGGTCATTACAACCTGGTGAGGACTGGCTCTTCACGCTTCTATTGACATTAACAAATATTTTTGACGCAAAAAAAAACAATTTTGTAATCTTTTCAGGGGGCAACTTTATTTGCAGGGGCTGACTTTGCAGGTGGCAACTTTAAAGGCAGTGGACACTATTGGTAATTACTCAAAAAAATTATCAGCATAAAACCTCACTTGGTAACCAGTAATGAAGAGAGGTTGATAGTATAAAATATTGTGAGAAACGGCTCTCTCTGAAGTGACGTAGTTTTCGAGAGAGAAGTAATTTTCTACGAATTGATTTTGAGACCTCAAGTTTAGAATTTGAGGTCTCAAAATCAAGCGTCTGAAAGCACACAACTTTGTGTGACAAGGGTGATTTTTATTTCATTTATATCTCTCAACTTCAACGACCAATTGAGCTCAAATTGTCACAGGTTTGTTATTTTATGCGTATGTTGAGATACACCAAGTCAGAAGAATGGTCTTTGACAATAACCAATAGTGTCCATTGTCTTTAAAGGGCCACCCAGTTGAAATGATATCAGTAAATAAATACAGACAGTTTTGCTATAGCAAATCTTACAACAGCAAACCTGTCTTTATTTATTTACTTAATCTGGGCCAATTAACTAAACTCAGAAAAATGTCTGATTTATTATTGGTCCTGCATGGGTTTGCATCCCTACACTACAGGTAAAGTTCCCCTCAAAAAATGTTGATTGTGTGACATCATATTTGATACAGATAGGAATTTGATAATTTAGGCTAAAGTGAAAATTTAAAGTCGTCTTGAATGTATGGCACATTTAATCTAAAATATTAATACACCACAAAACAATAATTAAACAGTTAAATATCATCCTTTCATTCACTCAACTCACTATTGTTAAAATTGTTTTACTATATATTATTAAGTCATTTGTCATAAGTTTAATTGTATCCATAATGTTTTACAATTGTTTTACATTCTACAAAAGAATGGCTAGTAATATTAGGAAGGTCTGTGTGAGTATACACATCGATCGAGACAAAAGTTAAACTGTTGAACCTCTTTCATGTTTTTTAATAGTTGCGATAACGTAACCCTCCGGCTATGCCGTCGGCAGGAGGGTTACGTTATCGCATGGAGTAATAAATTTATTCCTCTGTGATTATCGCAACTAGTTTTTTTAATACACCGCATCCAACCATGGAACTATCTCAGCAGAGTTCAGACATTGGACCCTTCTTCTACAAACTCTCCCCGTCGTGTGGGAGCTTCTGTTTCTAGAAGAAGTAATTCGACCCAGTCTATAGAATGCAATGACCGGCTTCATGAGTAATGAGACGGCAGAGAGTGCAGAGTGTGCAGGGGAGAAATGACAGCTTAGCTCCCCACCACCCGCCATGCGCGCTAATGCCAGACAACTTTCACACAAAATAAAAAATACCACCAGTTCACGTCAAAGAAAAACACCTTAAACTTACCGTATTTCGATTTCTCCCCGTCCTCCCGTGGAGTCAGCGGCTCACCATCCTCCACCTTCCCTTTCTTGCCCATATTTAGCGAGGTTCCAGCCAAAAATCAACACTTAAAACACGACTTTTCGTAGTAAATTCAGCAGTACGCAATACTTTCCGTGCGTAAAATGTGCAGCACACTTTATTTTCTACGTTTTTTTTCTCGTTCTTCGCTATCGATTTTTTGGCTGTACGTTTTGCATGACAAAGCGTGACGTCAATTTGTACACAGTATGCCGTTGCTTAGTGCGCAGACGACCTGTAGAGCCAGCGCAGAAAGTGATTGGGTTTTTATGAACTTTTCAAGTTGCTCTTTGACATCAAATTCGATGAATTTCCAAGCAACCAGGATGTAATTTGAGCACTTGTTTGTTTTACCCTTTTATTGTTTGAGTGGAGGTACACCAATTCTTGGTGCACTATCAGGAGGATTATGCCTATATCTGCTTTTAAAAACGCGAAAGTGACTAAAAGTACCCAGGTCTCTGGGGTGGGTCTAGGCCCCTATACTCAATCCAACGAACACAAGGGGACACATACAATGTATTATTATTTACAACCAAAAACAAGAAAAGAAACAAAATATGGAAAAACGGGAAAAAAACATGACCCCTCATGCCCCCCCCCCCCCAAAAAAAATAAAAACACCGACACCAAGGCAGTTCATTAAAAATCCTTTGTGCATTTTTATATGAAAATAATATCAGGCAGAGAATTTGTATATGAAAATAACATCAGGCGGAGAATGAGGCCAACTAATATCAAAAAAGGGGACATGATATAATGCAATATATTTACAAAGAAACAAGAAGAAAAGAAAAAAACACCGACACCAAGGCAGTTCATTAAAAATCCTTTGTGCATTTTTATATGAAAATAATATCAGGCAGAGAATTTGTATATGAAAATAACATCAGGCAGAGAATGAGGCCAACTAATTTCAAAATAAAGTGGACATGATATAATGCAATATATTTACAACGAAACAAGAAGAAAAGAAAGGAAAAAAATGAAGGGGAAACAAATTTCAGCTAAAGAATTGAAGCCAATTAAGTATCAAATATCCACCGAGTGACTGATGATTTGGGCGGGGACACACCGGTGAGGCAATTTTGCTTTCTGCACTCTGAAATAATTGCCACTGGCGTAGTGCTTCCCAACGAGGATTTTGTTAGTCTCAATCATTACAGAAAAGGGAATTAAAAAACAAAAAATTGACTTATTTCAGGATGGTAAAAACTGCAGAAAAATTCCACGGAGAAAGGCTATGCCATTCTTATCTGCGAAACCCCTTTACCAAGTTTCCATATCATTAGTGGATACGTGACGGACATGATGTTTTTTAACTTTCGCCCCATCGTTTTGGCTGAGGGGGATAGTTCCAACCAGTCAGATTGTAGTTTGTCCATCATTTGAACAATTGCCTATGACTGGACTGGAAAAGTTTGAAAGTTTGACCTGATTCTTATAAAACCGGGTTCAAACGGTTCGTAAAATCCCCAAGCATAATTTTGGGCCTGCCCATGTATTGTGACATCACACTATGATATGCAGTTAAGATTAATTTCAAAGTTAACAAACCGGCAGGCAATAATATCACTATAGAATAAACAACAAGGTTGAGGAATTGTGGTACTACCATGATTTATTAAATAACATGCAATAGTAATAATAATTGTGAATATATATATAAAATACTTTTAAGTACTTTCGGACAAATAGAATAGTGGAAGTACGAGTGCTAAATATACAAAGATGTGACGGTAAATAGTATAAGAAAAGTGAAAAAATATATAATTACATTTTGCATAATATACCTTTGTACTGTTAAAAGTACCGTTGTACATTTGTCAATCAAGACAAGGCGAGAGCGTTAAAGGTATTAAATAGGATAAAAATACCTTAGTTAAATTTGAATCTGAAAGCTTACTGATTATGAAGTTTATGCTAAAACCATTTTTTTTTCTACTGTGAAATCATATTTCCCTCTGAAATGAAGTCGTATTCAAGAAAACTTACATGAAAAAAACCAAACGCAATTAACAATAAGGACAACATAAGGCCTGGAGCAGGCAAGTGAGGTTGTGCCCTCCATTGCCCCGAGTCTTGGCCTTGATGCCCTTCAAAAGTTTCCCATTGAAATTGATTTCCCTATGGAGGTACTCTTTGCAAAATGAAGACGGCCTTGCCCATTTCAACATGTTCAAAGATGAAATTCTTATGGTTCAAAACACAAAAAATGGAAGTTCAGAAACACTGTCTGTAAATACCTTTAACAGTTCTCAAGAATAGACAACAGTTTAATTTCCAACCATAATTGGCGAATGTCAGGCAATAACGGTTGTGAGAGTTTTTTTAACAAAACTCAAACTATAGTAAATTTAAATACTGGGGTAATAAGTGAAGACATTTTAAGGCATTTTTTGCATTTAAAATTTGTAGACTATATTTGTAGTGATAGCAAAATATGTTTCTCAAATAACGATCACACAACATGATTCTTTTAAACTTTCTCTCAAGTAAAACCATTATCAGGCACATTCTTTATCTTACTTAAAGACCTGGACACTGTTGGTAATTGTCAAAGACCAGTCTTCTCACTCGGTGTATCTCAACATTTGCATAAAAGAACAAACTTGTGAAAATTTGAGCTCTATCAATCGTCAAAGTTGCAAGAAAACAATGGAAGAAAAAGCACCCTTGTCACACGAAGTTGTGTGCAGAAGCTTGATTTCGAGACCTCAAATTCTAAACCTGAGGTCTCTGAAAAAGGGTGGAAAATTACTTCTTTCGCGAAAACTACGTTACTTCAGAGGGAGCCGTTTCTCACAATGTTTTATACTATCAACAGCTCCCTATCACTCGTTACCAAGTAAGGTTTTACGCTAATAATTATTTTGAGTAATTACCAATAGTGTCCACTGCCTTTAACACTTTCATTCCGTACAAAACTCACCAGTCTCATTTTCAGACTCTAATCTGACAAGCTAGGTCTATGTCAAACCATACCTCAATACTGGAACTAAGTTGCAATTCACATTTAAACAAAATTAGTACTGCTAAGTTATGTTTATAATACCTATTTCACAGAGTACCTACCTAAAAGCCAACGCAATTAAAAGTTACAGGACATGAAATCACCGCAACAAGTAATGGCATAAACAGACATTTAAAAACGTGGTGAATTTGTTGCTATTTGTGACGTCAAAAATCAAATCGCATTTACATTCGCAGGAAGTATTAACTGGGCTTGACTTCCATTAAAAAAAATAATTGCATTTGTTCTACAGGTTTACATAAAATAACAGAAATACAACACACAGAAAAAAAAATCACTTTAAAATTCATTACCATGCCTCTACACAAGTTGTAAATATAAGAAACTAATCCCTATATATAAGTTCATACCATCTCTACCTGTAAGAACCCAATCTATTGTAGATAGTATAGTCATATCAATGCTAATAAGGTACCAGGGGTCAATTTCACCAAGATAGCCCTAACTAGGATTATAACACACCTCTTGCTTGTTCTGGTTGGCTGAAACATGGTCACCTCGGATGAACTTATATAGTCTACTAGTGATCGCGCTCGCATGTTTTGCGGGAACTAGTAACTGAGCGGGCACTAGTCTTTGAAAACAGTGCCCAGTTAGAGCGCCCTCTCTTGACTTGAACCGTGAACAACAATTACAAAACTTCCTCCTTTTCCAGATTTCTGTTCTTATTTGAAATTAAGACCAAGTTGTGTTATAAAACACATATTGACTGGCATAATTCGGTACCTGCGAGCGACCTATTTCCCTCGGCCTTAAGCCTCGGGAAATAGTCCCTCTTCTGGTCACTCAAAGTCCCTCGAGGGAATAGAGGTACACTAGTTACCTCATTGCCAGTCAATTGTGTATACTATTCCTCGGACCTTAAGGCTATACATATTCCTAACTCAAGATAAGGCTAGTCTCAACTCTTTGTGAAATCCATCCCTTGATACTTCATCTTAAAGGACTAAAGGATATATCACACACAGAAATTACTCCCAGAAAGTAAGAGCAAATTTAGTAAAAACAGAATCACACATCTTCCCACAAATGTTCTTACCTCTATTAGCAACATTGAAAAATTAAACACCCCCTATAAAACAATACTTTTATGATTTTTTTAAGAAAAAATAATGATATGTTCTGATTACGATTAAAATTGACTGTGTAAAATCAATGATACATATGTGAAGTGGTGATGATTCTTGTGTAATAGGCAAGAGCTTTTAACAGGTGACTGAATGGCATGGTTGCATGCTGGTAAGCTCAACTACCGTAATGATGGAATATAATTAGGCATGTATCTGCTGCCACCAAGAGTCTCTATGTCTCCAACCAATTTCAGCCTCATCTGGGCCCAATTTCATAAAAACTCAAAGCGCAAAAACTGGCTAAGCACAGAAAAGTGTTGCTTAACAGAAACAGGTTACCAGCCAAAATTACATTAAGTTTACATTGTTGTGACTGGTGCCCCACTTCATTTTTGCTTACCAAAGAAAATTGTAAAGCATTTTTTGTGTGCTTAAAACGGCTTTCATAGAGCTACTTCCTAAACATTTTTCTGCTGAGCAGAAATGAGCAGGATACCGGTCACACATTGTACACATTACATGGTAGTTTCATTGGTAAACTTATTCTGGTAAGCATAATTTTGTTTGGCGTAGCTGCTTGTGCTTAAACAGCTCAATGAAATTGGGCCCTGGGCGTTACACAGTATCCCACATTAAGGCCTTGTATTAGTTACATGTTTTTATATTCAACACTTATAAAGTTAAAAAATAGAAGGATGCCATGGCAAAAAAAAAAACTCTTTCGTTGTGTATCAAGTTTGCGCATCCAGCTGTTTCCATTGTTGACTGGTTGCCATAGTTACCATTCACACTCATCTTCATCTTCGTTCTCCGTCATGGGTTTCTTGTTCTTCTTGCCACAGATCTTCATCATCGATTTGGACATGTAGTAAGGTTTCTCAGCCGAGCCATCGTGTCGCTCCATATCCTCCACTGCAGGTCAAAAGGTTAAACAAACTCATGTCAAAGGTCATACAACTGATAAAATGGATTGAATGATTGGGAGGTTAAAGGTCAAATGATAACCACAAAAAAAACAAAACATGGATTGCAGGTCAAGTTTTCATTCATTATCATCAAACATTTACAATCAGTGCCAACAGGTGGCGTCCTTCATTTTTTTAATAACAATTGTTTTCAGAAACCATCTTGGTCAAATATTTGATTGAATGCACCATTCCTGGATAAACAGGAAAGCACAGATTCTACAGTGCTTTACTAGTGAAGTGAAGGAGTCCTGGGGTAGATTTCATAAAGAGATAAAACTAGTCTTGTCTCAAGTTAGGAAGAGTTTAAAGTTAGGAAGAGTTTATAATGCTCTTCCTAACTTAGAACTGGACATACGTTTTTAATATCTCCTTTGTGAAGTCAGCCCTGGGGTAGAATTCACAAGGAGTTGAAACTAGTCTCATGTCGAAATTAGGACTATTTACTTGCCCAATAGTGAAAAAAAATTGGGTGGTTACCGCATAAAAAATAAAAAAAAAAATATAGAAGATGTTAAGGACAGTTAGCTCGACTTGCCATGACAGATAAACCACAAGGAAGTGTGTAAAGTTTGAACTTACGGAAGCAGAGGAACATGGTGTCTACAGCCATATCAAAGACGTTGAAGAAGCATTTAGCGATTACATAAACACCCAGCCCGATCACCTGTAATGAGAAACAAGTTGAAAGTTTGTTCACTGAAATAAATTTCCTTTAAAGACAGTGAGTGGACACTATTGGTAACTACTCAAAATAATTATTAGTATAAAACGTTACTTGGTAACGAGTAATGGGGAGAGGTTGATAGTATTAAACAGTGTGAGAAATTTTCCACAATTTTGATTTTTAAACATCAAATCTATCTCGAAATCAAGCATACTGAAAGCACACAACTTCGTGTGACAAGGTATTTTTTTCTTTCATTATTATCTCGCAACTTTGATGAACCAATTGAGCCCAAATTTTCACAGGTTTGGTATTGTGTGCCTTGAGCTATGGTGGATACACGCGCTTATAAAACTCAAATATTGTATTAACATCCCAATACACTGATTCAAGATTGAAGTGCCAGTCTACTTACAATAATCACAACCCAGTAGTAGTTAACTTCAGGTACAGTCAGGATACCAGACACCCATGTGATCTGATTGGTGAAGAAGAAGAATGCAGCGACCGACACACCACTGGTAATACACAGGATACCGAGCAAGAGGAGGAAGTCGGTAATCTTGTTGATGACGGCAACTCTGTCAAGACAAACAAAAATCATTAAAGGTTGCATGAGGAGAAATAAAGATGTAAAACTAAAGACAACTTTATGGCCAGCATACAAATTTGTTGAGAACTAGTTCCCCATCAGGCCTGATACTTCATGGGGGCAACAAAGGTGCCTTGGTGCCAATGAAATGCTCCAGCAGAAATGTACAATTTCCTCATAGGGTGCCCTTGACCAAGAAGAACATGCCTTGGTGCCCATGCCCTATAAATAAACAAAGCAACCAGGCATGGGTCAATAGTTATTTTAATAACAAATTAAAATTTCTAGAGTCTCGTACTGACCTGACAATATTCCTCATCAGAAGGAAGAAGGCACTCTTAGCTGAGCTGCAGAAATTCTTGCCATAGATAGCAATCTGTAACAAATATTGACAAAATAGCATTGAATGGAGCTCGAGGTCAAACTGAAACAATGAGAGTATAATCAGGTGAGGTTTGCAGTAGCACCATGTGTGAATCTCTTTTGAGAGAGTTGGTTTTGAGTAGAATGTTTCGATCAGTATGCTTTGCTTTGAGCAGGTCAAATCTTTCAGTGCTCTTGGTTTAGCGTCGGCAGTACCGCTGCGCAGGAATATTCACTTGGTTACTTTTATTTCCAACCCATCTCCCCATTCAACTCCAAGTTTCAGGTTACCTCTTTCACAGTGTGGTTTTCGGTCATAGGAAGTTTAGAGAATTTGGATTGTTAGGGGGGGGTTTAAATTAGTGGGAGAGGGCAGCAATTCCTTTAAGGGAGAATGGAAATTAATGGTTCTTTGTCTATCATTTCAGGGTCTGAAGATGTTAATAAAAGGGCGAGTCAAGTACTGTCACTGACCATGATGTAGGCGTTCTTATTTAAGAACTTCATGAATTTCTCCAGACACCAGAAGCAACATTTAAGACACTTCAGTATAAACGTAACCACTTTGTTCTCCTTTCCTGTAAAATAAATGAGACGCAATGTTGATCATAATAAATAAGACAATCCAAAAGTATTTGTAAAATTTATTTCAAGAACTTGAGACTCACAAGAAATCTTGGCCTGGAATTTCACATATAAAAGAGCAAGGCCATTTTCATTTTGTAAAGGGCACCTCCATTGGAAAATCTTAAAGTCAATGGGAAACTTTTGAAGGGGCACCAAGGCCAAAACCAGGGGCAGCGGTAACGCCAGGATATCCTGCGCACTGTTCAATTACATCAAAGCCAGTCGCAGTAACGTTCCGCATGGCAGCGTATGAAAAAGTTCAATGGGAAAATGGCTTCACTCTGGTTGATTCAACTTTAATACTGACCTTTTTTGAGTTGCACTTCAGCATACTCCAACAAGACTCTGATGATCTTAATAATCGCAATTATCAGAGATCCAAAGGCTATTGAACCCAGATGATACCTGTAATAAATCAATCATCAATCAATTATAAATCGATCAGCTAATTGCAAATTTATCCTTAATCAATCAATTCACTCCTCGTCAATCCAGCATTAATCCCATTCATTAAAGGCATTGTACACTATTGGAAATTACTCAAAATAAATGTAAGCATACTTGGTAACGAGCGATGGAGAGCTGTTAATAGTATGAAGCATTAGGAGAAACAGCTGCCTCTGAAGTAACAGAGTTTTTTAGAAGCCGTTTATTATGCATCTGAAAACACACAAAGTAACACAACAAGGTTTTTTTCTCTCTTTATATACTCTTGCACTCGACGCCCAATTGAGTTCAAATTTTCACAGGTTTGTTATTTTGTGCATATGTTGAGATACACCAAGAGAAAGAAACCTGGTGTTTGACAATTACCAAATGTGTCCAGTATCTTTAAGATGAAGTTCTCCAATCCAGTGTACCGGAGTGATAAAAGATTCCAACCTACCTGAGAGCTCTGTAGAGTCCTCCCCACAGCGGTAACGTTGGGATATCCTGAGGCTTATGATACGCCCAAAAGTAAGAAGCAAATGCCCCGGACAGGGCCACCTGCCCCAGGGCAACTACAAACTCCATCATCCAGAATAGACCGAAGAGATTATAGAACTGTAGATAGATGATGTAGCTTGGGAGTTTGTAGGACGAGAACATGCAGGAGGCACCGGTAGAGTTATCGAATGTCTACAGGAGGAAATGAATTGATTTTGATGAACTTTAAACATCTGTAGATTCCATTAGCCTAACGATTTGACCTTAGAACAACCTCCCTAATTGATTATTTACCATGTCCTTCCTACTACATGTCATCGCCTAGGTAGAAAGAAAGTCCATTAAACCTTATTTGTGTCTTTGTTTCATGATTGCTGTTAAAGATGCTATGTCAGATTTTTGGCCCATAACATTAAAAAATATATTTTTTTGAGTGAATGGTATTTCAAAGTGTATCCTCTGCTCTAACGAAAAAAAAGTTCAACTTTTACTTTTAATGGTCAGGAACCATGACAAAATTTTAAAACGTTTCTTATAAAACACATAAGAATCAGTCACGTGATATATTGTCGGGATCCCGACAAAAACGTATTTTGAGCACTTTATTTCACCGCTACTAATAATTGGCGGACTTTTTCGAGCAATGGCTCAAATGAAAGCTTGTAACTTTCTCAACCCCCATCAAAATACCTACTGAATTTTAAATCAAAATTTTTGGGTCAACTCGGCCAAAAATCTGACATAGCATCTTTAAGTTGGATTGGATGACCCACAATAATGACCAGTCTGTTCACTCACTCTATTTCCACCAAACGAGACACATGTGCTTCAACTTGAATACTATTGCCTTCTAGAATTATTTCATTTCTCAATAAAGTTACAGAAAGATCTGGGGCCAATTTCATAGAGCTAAGCAAAAATTTCGCTTAAGCACAAAAACAGCTCGCTTATTTTACACATGTTACTGGCCAAAATGTTATGCCATATACATTGATTGTGACTGGTATTTAGCTGTTGTTTACTTAGCATAACAATTGAGTGGAGTCTTGGCCGGTATCTGATTTTACTAAGCAAGGATTTTTTTGCTTAATCACAATTTTGTGCTTAAGCAGCTCTATGAAATTGGGCCCAGTATTTATGTGATTCAAAATAATTCCATCAACTAACTTCCACAAAAATAACAAAGCAGTTATAGACTCACCTCTGGGTTACAATCAATGACAGTTTGGTTCATGGAGTTCGTTGCATTATAAACTACATAGTTGGATTGATGAGACGTAGCCAGGAAGCTGAGTTAAATATTGTCAAGGAATACTTTTCAGGACGTGAAATGGAATATGCAAAACGGAGAGCAAAAAGCTGTTATTTTACCCTAATCTTATTTGCTATGAGGTCCTTGTAATTCTGTATAGTTTAAAGGCAGTGGACACTATTGGTAATTATACTCAAAATAATTATTAGCATAAAACCTTACGTGGTAACGAGTAATCGGGAGAGGTTGATGGTATCAAACATTGTGAGAAACGGCTCCCTCTGAAGTGATGTAAGTAATTTTCTAAAAATTTGATTTCGAGACCTTAAGTTTAGAATTTGAGGTCTCGAAATCAAGCACCACAAAGCACACAACTTCGTGTGACAAGGGTGTTTATTTCTTTCATAGTTATCTCGTAACTCCGGCGACCAATCGAGCTCAAATTTTCACAGGTTTGTTATTTTATGCATATGTTGAGATACACCAAGTGAGAAGACTAGTCTGTGACAATTACCAATTACCAATAATCCAGTGGATCAAAATGGATTCTTGACAGTCAAAATTATAAAAGGATACACAGCAATGGTTGCCCATAATGTGATGATTACAACTTGTAGTAAGAATGGAATAATGGGCCATAGCAGCGTTGACAACATTGAACCAACCGCCCTGAAGGATACAATCAAAAAAGATGAGTCAGACTTTTAAAAAATCGTTGGCTTTTATTGAAGTTTTCAAATTTAATTCCAATTATAATGATAGCAACAAGCTATTTTCAGGGATGTGAAGGGCTGCTGAAAATAAAACTTGAACTAAGAGCACAAAGCGTGAAATCTTGTGAGCGCAAATCGTGAAAGAAGTGAAAATCGAGTGCGAAGACTGCTTACACACATTTATCCTTGGTTTTGAAAGCCCGACTCTGCAATCAGGGGCGTTCCATATAAGTTGTACCTTCATTTTTGTTGATGAATTTGATCTTGGTAGTAAAATATATGCAAACATTTTTTTTAAATATTACTATTTTTTTGAGGGGTGGGGGGCTTATAGTATACCAGAAGAAATCACACCACTGTGAACTCAAATGCCCTTACCTGCTAGATTCCTTGATGAGTTGGACGGCGATACGGATACGTGAACACAAACACAGCGTTATTAGTATGATGAGGAGTAACAGAATAGACAGAGCAATACCTGAAGTCAACAGAAAAAAAAAAAAGCAACAAACAAAATGAACAGACTCTCCATTCACAACAGGCAACAAGTGTACACGTACAATGTTGACGGGAACGCAGAAGACTTGGCAATGAGAGCCAACATTGAAAGGGGGTACCCCGGGGGGGGGGTGTGACCAAAGATATAAGGCTGGGAGTGTAGGTCTATTGCAGGCAAATATATATATAAATAAACTGCTCACAAAAAGTAAGGAAACTTTTTTCAATCCGGTATATTTGTTATTATTTAATACTCTTTTTGTATATGGTATGTATCATTGCAAAGCTGAACTCTTCCTCTTTAAAATGATACCACAATTGCAATGATTACATGTTGCTGGACTTGACCACGTTAATGAGAATGAGACAAAGTCACAAATCAAATGTGCCAAAATTAGCAATATTTTTTGTGTTACTGTATGAATTGACACTGTAATTCAAACAAGCAAGACAACTTACTGATCTTAATCCACTTGATTGAGACAAGAAATTTGGTATAGAGCAAGACAACTTACTGATATTAATACACTTTATTGATACAAGAAGTTCAGTAACGAGTGGATGATCCGAAGGCGTTGATGACAGCCTGGCACCTTCTTCTCATGCTGCACAAAAGTCTTATGATGCGCTGATGATGAGGGATGGTGTTCCATTCTTCAGGAACCTGGTTAGGTCAGCCACAGTTGATGTGTTGGTGGTTCTGGCGCGGACAGCGAGGCCAAGCTGGTCCCACAGATGTTCCATGGGATCCAGGTCTGGACTGTTAGCGGGCCAATCCATCCGGTGCACCCCAACATTTTTCAGGTAGTCAGTCACCAGTCGGGCTCGAGGGGGGCGAGCGTTGTCATCTTGAAAGATGGAGTTTGGTCCAAAGTCTGCAAGTTTGGGACTGCATCCGGCTGTAGAATATCGTCTTGCAAATACCCATCAAACAAGGTGTTTTTCATGAGATAAGGGTAAATTGTGTCCGATGAGCTCACTGGTGAAAATCACTGTGTAATGGTTCTGAAAAGCTTGATCGGTTTGATTAATGAGCATTACCTATTGACCATTCACAGACAACGGTAATTTTGGCACATTTGATTTGTGACTTTGCCTCTTTGTTATTCATGTAGACAAGTCCAGCAACATGTAATCATTGCAAATGTGGTATCATTTTAAAGAGGAACAGTTCAGCTTTGCATTGATATATACCATATACAAAGAGAGTATTAAATAATAACAAATATACTGGATTGAAAAAAGTTTCCTTACTTTTTGTGAGCAGTTTAAATATAAAAAAATAATGGTTTTTACTAAGCACAGAAAAAGTCATCTACACACACTGATTGAGTAAACACAAAGTGTTGAGAACTCTGCAATTTTTTACTCACCGAAAGCCAGCCATGTTTTCTGCAGTCTTAGGAACCCCGATAATCCGCTGATAAATGCTGTTACACCATTGCTCACATCAAGTGACCCACTGCTGCTTGTACCGGTCATCCCAAGCTCTACCCACTGCTGCCAGCAACAATAGATACCTTAAACAACAACAACAAAAACAAATTAATATTTGTAACAATTGTACTGACTGAAAAATGAATGGTGATACAGCACAACAGCTTTGAAAAGCATAATGCATTTTGAGAAACGTTTCACTTAAAAGTACTGCAGTTATGGACAAAGATTAAAGTTTTGTTTCCACTAAAATTTGACCTCCTTGTCAAGTTCCCCATGGGAAGATAACTACCAAGTACTTGGAGATAAAGAAGTTAATTTGGTTGTGATATGCCCTGTATAGACAGTATTGAATATGATGTCACTACGGCTCAATTATCTAACCCACAAGATGGCGTCTGTGCAGGTGTGCAAGTGCCGTAGAAATCAAACTGGGAATGTTACGTGCTGCGTGCTTCGATGATGTACGCGTTTAGACGCGCATACGGTTTGCCCTACAAGATGGCGACTTTTCATAGCAAAAAGGGGTTATTCAATACGGTGTATACTCCTTATTTTCATAAATCCACGGGCATACAACTATAGGGTGGGATTCAAATCCGTGACGCCTCATTGTATGTTTTCAACATTTTTTTAAATTTTAAATTGAGCATTATGAAGTTTCACCAAGGTGTTAATCAGGACCCAATTTCATGGCCCTGCTTACCGTAAGCACAGAATCAACGCTTACGGAAGCGCAGAATTCGGCGATAAGCAGAGCCATGAAATTGGGCTCGGGTCAGTTGCACATGATAAATCGATTCCATTCTCTAATAAATATTTGTATAATTCTCACCTGCTCCTAAGATTGCCCACAGAGCAAAGATACTGACCCATGTCATGAATCCAGCCAACCAACGCATCACAACAATCCATATCAAGGAAAGCAACATACCCATGGATAAACCACTGTCAACAAACAGACACAAAATGTTAACACATCAAACACATTGTAAGTAGAATTTGAAATTTTGCATGCCGGGAAATACCATACAGAAAAATTTGCGGTAACACCGGACGTACATGAGTATGATTTGAAACTTTGAATGGTGGAGAGACAATCTAGTAAGGTTTGCAGTAACACTTTGTGCATGAGTAGGATTTGAAAGTTTGCATGGTGGAAAAAACCATGTAGTAAGGTTTGCGGTAACACCATGTAATGACAATCTCTAAATGAGTTGGGGTGGTTCTGAAAAGAACAGATGGTTCACAACATATTGTACTTGAACAAACGCAATCTGTTCTGAAATTTCTAAGCATAGTGTGTGAGTGGAATTTGGAAAAGTATAGCATTCTGTGTCCGACGTATATGTACTATGTTCTTACTGTCAGTAAGGGTAAGAGTCCATACAAATCAACTGACACCTAACTTCTTCGCAGTCCATGTACACACCACTAATGGAGAATCGTTCCTTCTCACACTCTGGCCAATCACTATGGAAATGAACTCCCCCCCCCCAAATCTTAACATGTCGCTACTTAAACTAGCTTCAAAACTCTTTTATTTGTTCTTAAATGTATGCAACTCATCGTAGGCCCACTTGGTTCTGCAACTCTCTTGAGTCAGGAGTGTCATGTAGACAGACATGGCGTAGTATAATTGGCCACTATATAAGTTATCACACAACTGCGAGCGGAATACGGAAAAAAATAGCGCTTCTCCGTCCCATATCCAACAAGGCCAAAGGCCGAGTAGGATATGGGACGCAGAAGCGCTATATTTTCCATATTTCCATGAGCGCGCGTGTGATAACATATTTATCTTCAAGTAAACTTGGCGCGTGACATAGAACACACAAGACGCATGGTGGTGATATTAGCCGTGCAATATAGGTTTTTATCACCACTCCATTCTTCGAATCTGATTGGTGGATTAGCGTGTACTTGAAATAATTATTATTATCAGCAGGAGTTCATGTGACCAGCCATCGATTTCACCAAACTCTACCTAACTTAGGATTAATCTGAGGACTTAGGACGGGTTAATTTCCGTGACCATAGACGTCAGAACAGATTGAACCCATCCTAAGTTAGGACGAGTTACTCGTTCTAACTCGAGGTAGGATTAATCCTAGCGTTTCGTGAAATCGGCTGAAGGATAGGTGTGGTTTAAAGACAAGCTACGAGGGACTAGATTAACATGGGTTGAACTGGGTTATAAGACAATATATGAGTGGCTATACTTACATGAGAATTATGTACCATGATGACACAAAGTCCTGATAGACAACACTCAAGACAGACCGCAAGTTCAAGAAGTTATCAGCAGCCCTAGAAAAGAAACATAGAGCACAATCAATCAATCAATCAATTCAAAATAATAATAATAATAATAATAATAATAATAATAATAATAATAATAATAATAATAATAATAATAATAATAATAATAATAATAATAATAATAATAATAATAATAATAATAACCGTATTTATAACGCGCCTTTTGCCAAAGGATACAAAGCGCCAGGTATTATTACTGCAAGGAGTGGGGCGAATTTTGAGATATAAGACCTAATCATTAAGCACCATGT
This sequence comes from Asterias amurensis, assembly GCF_032118995.1. Classification (NCBI taxonomy): domain Eukaryota; kingdom Metazoa; phylum Echinodermata; class Asteroidea; order Forcipulatida; family Asteriidae; genus Asterias; species Asterias amurensis. The sequence continues at coordinate 3,656,231 of NC_092662.1, read as the reverse complement.
AATGGTTTACAAGCTGCTATGGCGCAATATGCTGCCAATCCAGCCAGGAACACCGGGGCGAACCCCTTCTCTTTTTGATAAGCGCACTGGGTCTTTAACATGCGTGAATACATTGTAAATGCTAAAATAATTTTCTGTCTCCTGAGACAAAAATTGTTTTTTTGACATTGTACAGTTTTACTCATTTCTCAAAAACTATGTACCTCAGCAAGTAATACTTTCAGGGAAGCTTTCTACCATGATTATCTTCAACCCTTGTGCGTTTAATGTTAATCTGTGGATGTTGTGTTTTGTGTCCTACAAAAAGAACCCAAAACCCTTCAAAGGTTGTTCAAGTTCTGCTTGAGAAGTGTTCAGTTACTGAGCTGTTTCTTACGTAATAAATGACTTTAAGATGGTATCATTGGCCAAGTCTGCACCCCCAACCGTCTTGATTAAGGAAAGGCCAGTAGTCAAGACGCTCTCGAGAGACACATTGCTATTCACCAGGAAAGCTGGAATGCATCGGTCTGAAACTGTGGATAAGAATTAAAAACAAAATAAAAATAACATTAAAGAATTGCAATAACGCGTGATGGCCTAGCGGTTAAAGATGCTATGTCAGATTTTTGGCCGATTTGACACCAAAATTTTGATTTAAAATTCAATAGGTATTTTGATGGGGGTCGAGAAAGTTACAAGCTTTCATTTGAGCCATTGCTCGAAAAAGTCTGCCAATTATTAGTAGCAGTGAAATAAAATGCTCAAAATTAGTTTTTGTCGGGATCCCGACAATATATCACGTGACCAATTATTATGTGTTTTATAAGAAACGTTAAAAGTAAAAGTTAAACTTGTTTTCGTTAGAGCAGGTGATACTCTTTAAAATACCATTCACTCAAAAAAATCTATTTTTTAATGTTTGGGGCCAAAAATCTGACAAAGCATCTTTAAGAGAACGGGATTAAAACTCTGGTGTGTCTGATCAGCAGAGTAGCTGTCAAAGGCCAGTATTCTCCCCTGGAGATAATAAATCTGTGAAAATGTTGACTCCATTGGCACCGAATTTGCAAGGGAATACTGAAAGAAAAACATCCTTAGGTTTGTTGTACAAATTTGTGTGCTTTCAGATGCATAATAAAAGGCTTCATCAGGCCTGAAGTCTTAATATTTGAGTGAGAAATTACCTCTTTCTCAAAAAACTGTTACTTCAGAGGGGAGCCGTTTCTCACAAGTCACAATGCTTTAATATACTATCAACAGCTCTCCATTATAATAATAATAATTATTATAATAATAATATGAAGCATTTATATACGCTCTACGGAGAACAGAGCGCTTTACATGAGACTATGACAACAAAAGAGAAACAAACAAACTAGGATGGGTGTGGAAACAGAAATGTCTTGAGAAGGCTTTTGAATACGGGCAACGAGATCACCTCTCTCAGACCCCACGGGAGCTCATTCCATAGGCGAGGGGCAGCTATGGAGAATGAGCTATCCCCAGCTTTCCGTCTAGTTAATTGCTTGTTACCAAGTAAGTTTTTACAAATATTTTGAGTAATTACCAATAGTGTCCAGAATGAGCTATCCCCAGCTTTCCGTCTAGTTCATTGCTCGTTACCAAGTAAGTTTTTACAAATATTTTGAGTAATTACCAATAGTGTCCAGAATGAGCTATCCCCAGCTTTCCGTCTAGTTCATTGCTCGTTACCAAGTAAGTTTTTACAAATATTTTGAGTAATTACCAATAGTGTCCGACGCTTTCAATACTAGTTATCACTTACATGGTTCACTTGCGATGTAGTAAGCTGCACATTTCTTATCTTCAAACATCTTTTGTAGTCCTTCCATACCATTCTGAAGGGAAAATAAAAAAGATATTGACAAAAGTTTAAACATTTTATTTTATTTCCGTAATTTGTTTTCCCCTTTTCATTTGCCAGTAACGTTTAAAAAAAATAACAATAGCATAATCAAAGGGTCTACAAGAACAAATAACAATAATTTAAAATAAGATTTTATTTTATTTATTTTAAATAAATGTCAAGTGTCACGACCGGAATTCAAACCCACACTCTGCTGCTGACAACACCAGAGCTAAGGTCCAGTGACCTAGACGGCTCAGGCACAACACATTACAAATAGAGCCTCTTTTGAATATGTCTGCGATATTAATGTTTACTTACTGAATATTATTAATGTATACTTACGTATGTTCCCCCAGGTTTGTTGTATTCTGTCTTTGGGTCAAAGCCATTCAAGCAGATAAACTTGGCCCATTCTAAGTCTAGTAGTTCTTCCACGGGAATGCCGGGTACATCAGGCAAAAAACTATCTGCTAAGACCAGTGTGTATGGGGCGTACGTGATGGATGGACAGTCTTGTACACACACCTAATAATAAAGATAATAATAACAGCATTTATAAAGCGCCATATAACATAATAATATCGAAGTCTTATATAGCGCACGTATCTACCAAACAAGGTACTCAAGGCGCTGAGTATATACAAACTTTCAGAAAGATAGGTTATTGCAGTGATGAATTCTGAGACCCAATTATTTGGCAACTTATAAGGGTTAAGGTGCTACGGCGCATTAAGCAGCCACAACCAGGAACACCGGGGCGAACCCCTTCTCTTTTCGATAAGTGCACTGGGTTCTTTTACATGCGTTACACAACACATGGGACCAACGGCTTTACGTCCCATCCGAAGGACGAAGCAATGGTTAAGTGTCTTGCTCAAGGACACAGTGTCACGGTCCAATCAAGTGCTAAAAGGCGCTGTACATATAACTAAGAACACTTAACATTATTAAAAGCAAAACAAATACTGAAAAGATAAGAAATTTATACGAATCAAACCAGGCAAAAACTTTTAAAAAGTAGATATAGGTACAAGTTCACAGCAAAACAAAATGCATGAAACAATGTACACAAACAATAAATTAAAGGTAACAAAGTATAATAACATGACAAACCAAGACTAAAGAATCTAACATTTTTCAAAGAAAATAATGATGCACAGATAAATTTTTTTTAACCCTAATTTCAAGCGAAGTTTATTTAGGCTTAACCCTTTAGCCCGCATAACGCCCGGAGGCGCCCTGCGTATGACCGCGTATACCGCCCACACGTGCCCGCGCAGTTTGACATGGTTTAATTTGAGTTATACACATGCGATTACAACGCAGCAAACAGCCGTAGATAGAGCGCGATCTCAAGATGACAACAGTCTAAAAATAGCACAAGGTCCACAAAAAAAAAAATGACGTAAGGTTCAAAGGTCGAAAGTCATTTCACAATCAAACAACGCATGTATGAGTGGGTGCTTTTTCTCTGTGTGGAGCCGTACGTTTTCTCTGTGTAGCCGGACCGTTTAGGGGATGTACATGTACCACGTACTACGCGCGCATGTACACAGTAATGACAGTCAAACTTTCTGGTGTTTTTACACACGGAATACCGCAATTTGAAAGGATTTTACAAAAGATTTTAGGTACAGACGGTATCTGTTGATAATAGAGGCATTCATTTTCATTTCTCAAGGTATGTTGTGATTATTTTCAACCACTTTTTGAAGCTTTGTTTTCCTGTCGGACGACAGTAAACTTGAGAAAACTTGTGTGCACAACTTTCCACGTAAACAAACCTTCACTTGATACGCAAACAAAGTTTTCAATTTTTTGTTGATCTCTCTTGTGTTTCCAACTTGAAATCTTGAATTTTGTGAGACAAACAAAGCAACTGTGACAATCATCCGAAAGATAATTTCATCCTCAACAAAATAAACCCAACTTGTAACACAAGAAAATAATCACACCGACAGTTATCCGACGATTTCTGGATGGGACCGGAAATCGATTGAATATTCCTGGCGCACTAAGGAGCGTGTGACATTATGTTTAATGTTGCGTGCGTGCTAAAGGGTTAAAGGCAGTGGACACTATTGGTAATTACTCAAAATAATTATTAGCATAAAACCTTACTTGGTAACGAGTAATGGGGAGAGGTTGATGGTATAAAACATTGTGAGAAACGGCTCCCTCTGAAGTGACGTAGTTTTCAAGAAAGAAGTATTTTTCCACGAATTTGATTTAGAGACCTCAAGTTTAGAATTTGAGGTCTCGAAATCAAGCATCTGAAAGCACACAACTTCGTGTGACAAGGGTGTTTTTTTTCTTTTATTATTATCTCGCAACTTCGACGACCGATTGAGCTCAAATTTTTACAGGTTGGTTATTTTATGTATTTGTTGAGATACACCAAGTGAGAAGACTGGTCTTTGACAATTACCAATAGTGTCCAGTGTCTTTAATTGATTTACACAGGTCTTAGTCTGATTGTTTTTGTTTCAGGACTAATCAACTGATTGGGTAAATTTTTAAAATTATTTTCAGTTGAACAAAAAGATATCGACAAAATAGGGAGCAGACCAACCGCACTAGCACTGGCATGTTAAAGGCAGTGGACACTATTGGTAATTGTCAAAGACTAGCCTTCACAGTTGGTGTATCTCAACATATAAGCATAAAATAACAAACCTGTGAAAATTTTAGCTCAATCGGTCATCGAACTTGCGAGATAATAATGAAAGAAAAAAACACCCTTGTCACACGAAGTTGTGTGCGTTTAGATGGTTGATTTCGAGACCTCAAGTTCTAAATTTGAGGTCTCGAAATCAAATTCGTGGAAAAATACGTCTTTCTCTAAAACTATGGCACTTCAGAGGGAGTCGTTTCTCACAAGGTTTTATACCATCATCCTCCCCCTATTACTCGTCACCAAGTAAGATTTTATGCCAATAATTAATTTGAGTAATTACCAATAGTGTCCACTGCCTTTAATCCAAAGACCATAGGAGCAAATCTCGTTATAAACTTATTTTTTATTGCTCAACCCAAAAGTATTACAAAATCTGCCCTGTCAGATTCCCTTTTGGTTTATCAGTTTATATTTGAATAAGAAAGTGACATCCCTATACTCCTTGTATTTCTGTATATTTTAATTATTATGGTGAAATAAAATAATAATAATTATGATAACAATTAAATGTCAAATGACAAACCTTCGGTGATGGACATCCTAGCTCAAGTGCTGACGTCGTAGTGAAGCATTCCAACAGATCAAAGTAGATCAAATTAGGTTTGGTTCTAAAAAAAATGATTGATATAAACACAACAGTTAAAATGAGTCCCAACAAGTTTTCTGCAAGACTGAATCGTGGCCTGCTACATCAGATTTGGGGTAGTTTATGGAAATAAATTCAGAATACTGTAGAGCAAAGTACATCCTATTCCAGGAATGTCATAGGCTGTTGGAAACAAAACTTCAACTGTGAGCGCAAAGCATGAACAAAATCTTTCTTTCTGAAAGTTTGTATATACTCAGCGCCTTGAGTACCTTGTTTGGTAGATACGTGCGCTATATAAGACTTCGATATTATTATTATTATTATGAAAGCTTTTGAGCTTGAAGCCTATTTTATACATTTATCTTTGGTTTAAAAAAAACCTCCTCTACAATCAAGGGTGTTCTTAACGAATTTTATTTGATTTTAATCTATTTATTATTAATACTATTATTATTATTTTTTTTGGGGGGTGGTTAAAAAATGGATCCTGGGAAAAGTTCAGAAATCTGCAAGTGCCGTTATTCTCTTCAAAATGAGTTGAAGATCAACCAGATTTCCCCATGTATTTAAAGGAACACCTTGCCTTGGATCGATCGAGTTGGTCTTTGAAAAGCGTTTGAAACCGTTCGTTATAAATTGCATATATGGTTAGAAAGATGTTTTAAAATTAGAACACAATGACACACACACATTTGCCTCAATATTGCGTGGTTTTCCTTTTACTTTGCAAACTAACACTTTGACTCCCATAAATGGTCGACCATGTTTGTCGACAAGGTAAAAGGAAAACCACGCAATTTCGAGTGATACTTGTCAGGATCATTATATGCTACTTTTAAAATATCGTTTTAATCGACCGATCCAAGGCAACGTGTTCCTTTAAAGCCATTGGATCCTTTCGGTAAACAGTTTGTCCAAGGCCCACACTTCGTGTACCACAACTTATATATCAAGTAACAAACCTGTGAAAATATGGGCTTAATTGGTCATCGGAGTCGGGAGAGAATAACGGGAAAACCCACCCTTGTATCCACGCGTTTCGCCATGTCATGACATGTGTTTAAAATAAATCCGTAATTCTCATTAAGGAGAATTTATATTGTTTTGCTGAGTTCTCAAAAAGTAAAGCATTTCATGGAATAATATTTCAAGAGAAGTCTTTCACCACTACCTTCTGTAAACCCTGTAAGTTATTTGTAAATCTGTGAACTTTTTTTTTTCTATACCGAAAGGGTCCAATGGCTTTAAACAAGCTTGTGACATTTAGATCGGCTGAATAATATTCTGGACTTACTCAAATCCGGGTGACTGGCCGCACACATTTCCCTCCGAGTCGGTAGCGTAGACTAATGTCAACGGATTCCCAGAATACCAACCTGTTAATATTTTAAAAAAAATTAAGTCAAATTCAGAACAGATTTAAAACAAAAGGTTAACTTAAGACACTGGACACTATTGGTAATCACTCAAAATAATTGTAATTAAAAAAAGTGACCTGGTAACGAGCAATGGAGAGCTGTATAAACCATCGTGAGAAATGGCTCTCTGAAGTAGCATAGCTTTTGAGAAAAAGGTAGCTTTCTCACTCAAATGTTAAAAGACTTTAGGTCTGAAGCCTTTTTGGGCATCTGAAAACGCACATATTTGTGCAACAAGGATGTTTATCTTTCAATAATCTCTTGCAACTTCGATGACCAATCGACCCCAAATTTTCACAAAATTTGTTATTTTATGTGTTGATATAGGCCAAGTGAGAACACCCAGTTTTTGCCAATTACCAAAGGTGTCCAGTGGCTTTAACCTCAAGGGATAGATAAAGTGTATATTGCAGTTATTAAGGCTATGAAATAGCAAGCTAATTGCAATCAATAGCTATTGATTCAATAATTTTCTGTTTATGCCCAAAACAATATCATTGTACAAAACATTATGGAAATGTTATTGTTCATGGATTACAAAAATAAATCACAAACATAGCATTGACCTTCAAAAAGGTGTGAGATCAGATCTAGCTTAAATAAAAAATGGTTTTAAACAACACGATTATTTGTTGAAGAACATACAGTAGAATACATGTACATCCAAAGGAAAAATGGGGATCACTAAGTATGGTGATGCATTTCATTAATTTGGTACAAAGAGTCAATGAAATAAGCCGTTGTTACCAGACTGCTTCATGCAGCAGGAAACTAGGGCACTACCAAATCTAGCAAAACTACAAAATTGTTCCACAAGCATCTGAAAACATACCTCATGAGGGAATCCAGCGATTAACTGTCATTTCCATACTTGTCGTTATTTCGCTAATTATTGTTTCTAGTGGGTTTTTTTTTTTGGTGCGCCTTGGGTGCCATGTTAGGCAGATATGTGCGCTTGATAAATCTCTAATTATTATTATTATTATTACCATAGAGACAGTATCTCAGACACTGCCATCATGTATGAGTTCCCCGGCAAAATGCTTTAAATACTATCGAAAGCTACTGTAGTCTTCTAACCAATAGTTTGTTTTGCCATAAATTATAAGAGTTACAACCAAACGTATACCTTCCCTTTAATTTACAGAAATTGAACCCTGAGAACACCATAAGAGCAATTATTTCCTTCGACTCACTTTGTGAGATGTGACGCTACTCACTGTATACGACTAATTTTGACTCGGACAGCAATTATAATTTCCATAATCACAAATCTGAAACCATTTTTTAACATTCCAACATTTCTTAACGCCTGCTCAAAAAGTTTTGAATGGTAGATTCACAAAGCGAATGCAATACGGGGTCATATGGGTTTGTTAATAATTATTGCCTGACTGCACTCAAATGGCATAAGACCTTGGGTTCGGTCAAAGCCCACCACAAACAACACAGAGTTATTTAGTTCATTACCTACGCCTACAAGTCCACAACTTCCATTTATACATGAAGTTTTTGTACACAAGTTTTAACCCATCACTTTATACAAATTTATATAAAGGTAAAGTATACTTCTTTTTTTTCAACCATTGATTATTCTAGTCCTACATATGAATGTAAAAATAAGCAATAAAAGATATCCTCTGAAATTTCATTTGAAGTCATTGGTAGTGTTTTTAAAATTGTGGGTAAACTTACAAACGAACCATATTCGATTTGCTTTTTGAGGCATTAGGCAAAAAAAAACAACAACAAATTAGTATCCTGCTTTTCAAGAAAGGGGTAGGAGGCCTTTTTTTTGGGGGGGGGGAGGGGGTGGGCGTCTGACATCTTTTTGAAGACAACCAGCTTGACTTGTTGTTTTTTTTTCGAAATAATTTTTTTTTTCGTCTAAGATCGCCAACATGTATTTAATTATTTATTTTTTTAAATAGAAAAAAGTAGGCGGCTTCTTAAAAGGAAACGGGCGGGGTTGCTAAACATTTCCTTCAAAACTCACCGATGCCACCAACAACAAACATCCCGATGACAAAGACTGTGAATATAATGCAGCATATAATATCAGTGCAGCTCCTGTGGAGTACAATCAAACAACAAATGGAGCATTGAAATTAAGACATAATGGAAAACAATGACAGCCGTCGATTTCACAAAGAGTTAGGACTCGTCTTATCTCGAGATAGGACGAGAAACTTAGGATTAATCTTAAGGTCTGCATGCTACAGTGCAGGGTTGGGACTCGTCCTAAGTCTTAAGATTAGTCTTAAGTTAGGAAGAGTTTTGTGAAATAGGCGGCAGGGCCCACCTTCATAGCACTGATTATCGACATGCAATTTGGCATTCATGGCATCCAGTTATAAAAGTGTGAATCTTTGAGCTGTTTAAGAACTTTTGGGTCTAGAATGCTTTCCATGTTCTCAACACTGTAAACACAACTTGGTGCACCAACAAGTTTTCAGTAGCACTTGCCATGTGTAACAAATCACCGCCAAGGTTTAAAAACCTGTCTGCTTTCAGGGGTCGAAATTAAGTGTATTTCCATGGTAGTCAGCAGGGCTAGTGACCAATAATTTTTAGTAGCCCTGATTAGATTTTGGTAGCCCAAAAGCCACGTTATGTCATGGTCACGGCTCAAACTTTACAATACACCAATAACATAGTTCTTTATTGTTTGTGATGATGATTTTTGCATTATTATTCAACTAGCCTGTCGGGCTATCAAACTGGAAAAATCAGTAGCCCGGATGTAAATCTGGTAGTCCCGGGCTAGCGGGCTAGTGGCAATTTCGACCCCTGGCTTTGATATTCCCCTACTTTTTGTTTCAAAGTTCATGCATTTCAGAGTTCAAATGTAATCTCTCAAACCTTTGCTCAAAGAAGTGGGCGGTCTGGCTGACTAGTTTTTAGTGTTTAACAGCATCTCTATTTCATAGATTCGACTAACTGCCAAATCCGATGGACTACTTACATGACAACTTAACTTGTCCTGCTAACTTGTCACTAAAATAGTTAAGGGGAAACACTGTCTACTGTTCATAATTTGGCTCTGGTATTCTGGTATATCTCCAAGACCTCATAGCCGTTCGTTCTTCTTCACTTTCATCAGCTACCCGACGCCTTCGCTCTTCTTCAATAGCTCATTTCCAGCTTTCCCCGGGCCTCGCACCATGACACGCTATGGCGATCGGGCCTTTTCAGTCATAGCTCCAACACTTTGGAACAAGCTACCCACCCACATTTAAGCAGCTCCTTCATTGGACACTTTCAAATCTCAACTTAAAACCCATCTGTTTTGTCAATCTGGTTATAGCGCTTAGAAACATCCGTATTTAGCGCTCTATAAAATAAAATGTTGTAATTTATATTATTATTATTACTGAACTTAAAGTGCGACGCTGAGCAAGTTTTAAAGAAAACAAAAATAGTTTTTAGGTGTTTACCTGTTTGCAATGGGTCCATGGAATGATGGGTCATACTTCTTGCCTTTACCTGCAAATACAAACACAAAGATATCAGCAACATACAAAAGATGGAAAAATACAAATGTTTATTTAAACAACTGTTTTGAAGGTATGGTGTTAGGGAAGACTCCAAATATCACGGTATTTTATCTAGGTACACTACTTAGGTTGACATTAAACTGCATTAGGCCAATTAAAACAAAATTACCAGCTGATCATCTGGGTTTTTCCAAAAAGAGGAGGTTGAGGGCCTTTTTTTTTGACAATTACCAATAGTGTCCAGTGTCTTTAAAGGTGGCCACCGAGCGTTTTAATTCATACTGGCCACCAATTCAGCTTAGAGTCACAGCTTTTTAAAGGACGAGGGAGGGGATGATCAACTGGTTATTTTATTTTATTTGGATTTTCTACCAGAATAACTGACTAATGAAGTTTTAACACCCATCATAAATTTGCACATAACCTGTTTGCTGGTTATAAATAATGTTTGAACAGGCCTATCAGTTGATACTACTGTAATGCAAGCCGTTATCTTTTAATCTTTATGGACAACATTGTCAGATTACTGTGAACTGATGTCTGGCCATAACTCAGAACACAAAAACCAACTCCACGACAAATTCTAAGTCCAACACAAATGACAATGTTGCAACAAGGAGGTAAAGGGGTATTTGTTTTCATTTCCGTTCATTTCATTGCCTTGGTGCCCTTGAAATGTTCCAGTTAAAATGTCCTCATAGGGTGCCCTTTACCAAGGAGAAAATGGCTTGGTGCCCTTGCCCTTTCAAAAACGAAGCATTACACGCTTGCAAATGACTTTTTAAAATACATGTACTAGACATTTTACTGTTGATGAACTGTGTCCGCCTACCTTAAAGCACAACACTACTGTTCAATGATGTTACTTTACGTCATACGTAACCTGGTACCACTACCAGCAACTTCTAATCAACCGTTTCCGTTCTCAAAAAAATAAAAATAATTTGTATTCTATTTGTAGGCTCGAGTCGGCAAACGAAAACCTGCACAAATACTGCAAGTAATAAATTGTTGGTTTTCTCAATTTCGCTGACTATACTATCATGATCAAAATAAAATCTGCCGGCCAGGTTCTTCACGGAGGCAACAGAGGCGATTTAATTGCCCAATGTCCCCTGGTCAATGCCTTGGTGCCCTTCAAATGCTCCAGTAGAAATTAAAAATGTCCTCATAGGGTGCCCTTTAATAGTGTGCTTGCCCTTTCAAAAACGAAGCATACAGGCCAGAATCTGAATAATAATATGTCTCTTTTTAAAAGCTGCAATTTTGTTCAAAACTGACAGCTACTAAAACAACTCCTTTGACAAATATTTGATAGGCTAAAGTGTTTTTAACTTCAGAGCCCTTCAACCCATCTGCATTACAAACAGAAGGTGGCGACCTTAGATCATTGCTGCTTGGAAATGGAACCATGCAGAGTTTTTCAATGGCATTGTAGTAATGTGCACTGTCGTTTACAATAATATTATAATAGAGGATAGTTCAATAGGATAAAATCACACAGTCACACTCTGTCTTAAAGGAACACGTTGCCTTGGATCGGTCGAGTTGGTCTTTGAAAAGCGTTTGTTATAATATGCATATGGGTAGAAAGATGCTGTAAAAGTAGGATACAATGATCCACACAAACATGCCTCGAAATTGCACGGTTTTCCTTTTACCTCGTCGACTAACACGGTCGGCCGTTTATGGGAGTCAAATTTTTGACTCCCATAAATGGCCGACCGTGTTAGTTCGCACAGTAAAAAGAAAACCACGCAATTTCGAGGCAAACTTGTGTGGATCATTGTATTCTACTTTTACAACATCTTTCTAACCATATCAAGTTTATAACAAAAGCTTTTCAAAGACCAACTCGACCGATCCAAAGCAACGTGTTCCTTTAAAGTGTCAACTACAGAAGCTGAAAATAATTTATGCAAGCACAAATTTTTGTCATACATTTAGGTTTGCCCACTTGAGATGTGCCCTAATCACAACACGTTGTTTTATTCAAAAAAGGGAAACAACATATAAATAAGTGAAGAAAGTTTTCCCCGCATTCCAATTTGTAATAATATAAAAATCACAATACCATAGGGACATTTTGTGTGTAGTACAAAGACTTTGTTGATATCTCCAATTTCGCTGCTACATGTATTATATATTTTTTTTAACAACTTTTATTGACTTGTTTTGTCGACAATGAGTATGCACCACAGGCACATAGAAGAGAATGACTCTTTTTGTCATGCTCAGTTGAATTTTATCCATAATAGATTGAGGGTCACAATAATTTGGGTTATGGTTTCCCAACCAGGATACACCCTGTGTGAGTGTCACACCCTGTGATTGTCAAAACTGAAAGTGCTTGTTTGCACCATTGCACCACCAATGACATCACCAGTAAGTAAGAGTGTCCTGATTGACCAGTGGGCCCAATTTCATAGAGCTGCTTAAAGCCATTGGACCCTTTCGGTTCAGAAAAAAAAATAAAAGTTCACAGATTTACAAATAACTTACAGGGTTTACAGAAGGCAATGGTGAAAGACTTCTCTTGAAATATTATTCCATGAAATGCTTTACTTTTTGAGAAAACAGCAAAACAATATAAATTCTCGTTAACGAGAATTACGGATTTATTTTAAACACATGTCATGACACGGCGAAACGCGCGGAAACAAGGGTGGGTTTTTCCGTTGTTTTCTCCCGACTCTGATGACCGATTGAGCCTAAATTTTCACATGTTTGTTATTTGATGTAGAAGTTGTGGTACACAAAGTGTGGGCCTTGGACAACACTGTTTACCGAAAGGGTCCAATGGCTTTAAGCAAAAATATTTGCTTAAGCAAAAAAACCTTGCTTCGTAAAACCAGATTACCGGCAAAGACTCCACTCAATTTTAATGTTCAGCTAAATCCCAGTCACAAGCAATGCATATAAATGGCATGACATTTGGCCAGTAACATGTGAAAAATAAGCAAGCTATTTTCGTGCTTAAGCAAATTTTTTGCTTAAGCAGCTCTATGAAATTGGCCCTAGGGCATAAGACTCATGTTTGTAGAGACTACAGGCCACAAACCCACCATGACACAAGTGTCCTTGGTAATATTGCTTGGTCCTTCAATGGGACTGCCCTTAGCTGATTAGCTTCCTTGTGTGTTGTGTACAATATGTAGGTTAACAAAAACCAGGTTACACTTATCTTTTAAAAGTTTTAGCCCAGGTAGTTTTTCTGGCATTTGCTGGCAGATTGTGCTACACTACTGCATGAGCTTAACAAGATGCTGTATCCCCACAATACATAAGCCACTGCAACCAAATTTTTATAATGGAAAAAAACTGCATTTTAATTTCAACTATTTTTTTTCTTCAAATAATTGTTTCAGAGACTATTTGGCAATATATTTTTGACATGAACCACCCATGATAGAGGGGAGATATTTCATCATGAACATCTATTGTTTTTATCATACTAATTGGTTAAAATTCTAATTAGTTATATATTAATGACTAAATTGACTGTTTAATATGATTGTCTCTTTGTATAAATGGACCCTTCCCATGAAATATGCTAATTACATTCACGCGTGCATACAGACCCTGTTGGTTGGCAAACACCGTAGAGTTGTGCACTAAGCAGACGCGCAATCGCGTGTGCGTCACGCATCAATTAGCCATGTACAAAACAGCGCGATTTTCCCTGATTTTGCCAACCAAAACGTTAGTGCGCGCGCGCTATGTGCAATTTACATATTTCATGGAAAGGGTCTATTGCGCAAGCTAGGTCTTTGTGCAGTGCTGGTATAATTTATGCAAATTGCCTCTTCATGGAGCAAGGCAAAATACATGCAGCGCACTCGCTTTTGGCACTCTGCCAGCGCTATATGCAGTACTTCAATGTAACAAAATAACAAATCAAAGATTGACTATATCTTATTTGTGAAAACTCAATTTATTTGTTGAATCTGGTGATGTTACCTTGCGCTAAAGTAATTACGGAACAATGATGCTTTATGAGTTGAAACTTTGTGGAAATGTTAGTGTCGGTGATAACATCCAAAATGCGTTAAAGCCATTGGACACTTTTGGTAAACAGTATTGTCCAAATGCCCACAGTTCGTGTATCACAACTTATATATAAAATAACAAACCTGTGAAAATTTAGGCTCAATCGGTCATCGGGGTCGGGAGAAAATAACGGGAAAACCCACCCATGTTTCTGCACGTTTCGCAGTGCCATGACATGTGTTTAAAAATAAATCAATAATTCTCGATATCGCGAATTGATAATTGTTTCATTGTTTTCTCAAAAAGTAAAGCATTTCATGGAATAATATTTCAAGAGAAGTCTTTCACCATTACCTTCTGTAAACCCTGTAAGTTATTTGTCAATCTGTGAACTTTTTTCTTTCTTCTTCTATTCCAAAAGTGTCCAATGGCTTTAATTATGAAACAAACATTTACATTTGATGTGAGAATGTACCGAGAATGAAAGAAATATAAAAACACATCAACACTGCACGCCTGATTATTCATGAAGAGACAATGAAGGTGATTGCCTTAATGCCCCTGGTCATTCATTGTCTTGTTGCCCATGAAATGCTCTCATACCGTGCCCTTTACCAAGGTGAAAATGCCTTGGTTTGCGCCATTGTCTTCAAAAATGAAGCATACATTTACAAGCCTGACTAAGCAAATAAGAATGCATCTGAATTGTAAATCTTACATTGTTATTTAATTATTACAATACAAGGAATTTGTTTATTTACATTCATAGAGGGTTTGAACATTTTTGTATTTTGAAGTGAACAAAACAATTTGACCTCCAAAATAAAGGTAGGCCTACTTGTTTGCAAAGAGGAAGTCAATATTTGGAGTCCTTCATTTTTGACCTTTTAGCACATTCACCTCAAGAAAACAAAAACAGTGTGACTGTACAGTATGTAAAATATACAGTGTACCTGCATATGTACAAACCTGTACCATCCAAATTGAACACTCCATTACAATACGTAATGGACAGCACAAGGTCCATGGACGAACAATGGAGATTTAATAATCATGACGCATTACTGAGAAATCACTTCTGGATATGTTGATTTTCAGATTACATGTACATTTTAAGTACAAATCACAAAACATAAACATTGGTTTAAAATATCAAATTTCAGTGTAATCAAACACTTTCAAAACAGGTTTGATATTTTTTCACAAATTGTGCAGGAAGAACGTGAATGTTAGACATGTTTTTGTAAAAATGAAACAAAAGCATTAACGGCGTCCACCAGATATTTTAAATTGATTTTGTTTCAGTTTTGAGTCCTTCCTCCCAAAAATAACAATTTTTGGGAGGAAGGACTCAAAACTGTTTAAACAATTTGAGAGAGAAAAAGAAGAAGGAAAAAACAAAACAAAAAGAATTAAGTGGAGCATTGAAGCATCATCATGACAATTTATGGGTTTTACTTTGTTTCCACAACAACACAAGAATCCGTGGCCAGGTTTCACCATGGTTTCACTTCCACAATCCACTGATTTATTAAATTACTAGTGGTAATGTTATTTGTAATGACGAGTGGAAATCATGCAGGGAACAGATGTCAATACTGCATTTTCGCTCGCTGAAATGTTTAGCAGCCCAACCAAGTTTTGCTAATGTAGCAACAAGCAAATGATGATCTTTAAAAGCACTGGTAATTGTCAAAGACCAGTGCTGTCACTTGGTGTATCCCAACATGCACAAAATAACAAATCTGTGAAATTTCGGACTCAATTGGTCATCAAAGTTGCACGAGAATAATGAAAGAAACAACACTCTTGATGCACAAATTTGTGTGCCTAAAAAAAGGATTCAGGCCCCGTGAAGTCTAAATATTTCAGTGAGAAATGACCTCTTTCCCCAAAACTACGCTACTTCAGAGGGAACCGTTTCTCACAATGATTTAAACTATCAACAGCTCTCCATTGCTTGGTTAGTAGATTTTTATGCTTTAGAACAATTATTTTGAGGAATTACCAATTAGTGTCCAGTGCCTTTAACGAGCAACTGATGCATTAATTAGTGTCAAAATTTGCTCTGCTTTACAGGGGAAACCATTTACTGTGGAATACCTCAACCCAAATGGAATGTCCGCATGATGGAATTTCATCTGCTACACACAGCAGGACATGGGTATCATGTTTCTGAACACTACTATATCCAATCAGATCTAACCATGGGACATCAAACCAGGATCCTGAACTTTTCCTGTTACGTACTGGGTCCTTGTTCTATGCTTGTAGGGAGCATTTACTAATGCTAGGAAATACCGCAAGATTTAAACAATTATTGGCAGAATAATATAACCACCCATCCATTACCTAATTTCTTCTGTTGTGTTTCCAATGAAAGATTTTGGCTTAGGGTGCGCGTGCTTATATTCCACATTTAGTTGAGTATGTACGAGGGACCCCCTCCCCACCCAGACCTAACCCACACTATGTTTTTCAGGTGTCTTTTAGACATTCTACGCTTACATAGCTAGCACAGAAGTTCAGCACTTGAATGGTGATCATAAGCACAGAATTTGGCGGTAAGCAGAGCCATGAAATGGGCCCTGGGGTCGATTTCAAAAAGAGTTAGGACTAGTCCTAACTGAGGACTAGTCCTAGGAGATATTTAAAAGGTATGGGTTGTCCTAAGTTAGGACAAGTAACTCATCCTAACTCGAGATAAGACTAGTCTTATTTCTTTGTGAAATCCACCCCAGGTCTCATTGTCAATGTCATTCTCCATCTGACCCCGTCCCAGTTGAACAATCGGAACAACAATGAATGCACCACAACAAATGAAAACAAATGTTTGAAGCGGTTTGAGACACCCTTAAAGGAACACGTTGCCTTGGATCGGACGAGTTGGTCAAAACAAAAGCGTTTGTAACCGTTTTGTATATAATGCATATGGGTGGAAAGATGTTTTAAAAGTAGAATACAATGATCCACACAAGTTTGCCTCGAAATTGCGTGGTTTTCCTTCTACTGTGCGAACTAACACGGTCGGCCATTTATGGGAGTCAAAATTTTGACCCCCATAAATGGCTGACGTGTTAGTCAATGAGGTAAAAGGAAAACCACGCAATTTCGAGGCATGTTTGTGTGGATCATTGTATTCTACTTTTACAACATCTTTCTACCCATATGCATTTTATAAAAAACGGTTAC
This sequence comes from Asterias amurensis, assembly GCF_032118995.1. NCBI lineage: Eukaryota > Metazoa > Echinodermata > Asteroidea > Forcipulatida > Asteriidae > Asterias > Asterias amurensis. The sequence continues at coordinate 3,639,016 of NC_092662.1, read as the reverse complement.
AAACGCTTTTCAAAGACCAACTCGACCGATCCAAGGCAACGTGTTCCTTTAAGATGTAAAGCGCTATATAAAAATTGATTATCTACAAAAACTGCCACTCCTATTAAACTTTTAAAAGATTCTTGACATGACAACAATGTAATGAGCCATGCGTCATTCCTGTCAGTGTCAGGGGAAGTGGCATCAACAGGATATCGCATCACCACTGAATGGATGCAAACATATCAAATTATACTAAAACACTCATGGGAAAGAAACAAACAGTGCCGAAATCGATCTTAACAAATTCTGAGTGCAGTACATGTACAATTAGTTTGCGAACTACACACTGTCGCTTGTTAATGTGCATAACCCCCTGGTCATTGCCTTGGTGCCCTTGAAATGTTGGGTAGAATTTTCTTAGGAGAAAATGCCTTAGTGCCCTTGCCCTCTCAAAATCGAAGCATACAGTTCTGGTAATAAACCACAAATGAAAACTGGCTGGGTAAGGCTGTTAGGCCACCTGCCAACAATACCAAGCAAATTGTAGAGAATGTTATTAAAATTAAGTGGTTGACCTCAACAAAGCGATGTGAAAAAAACGAAAGATTGTACAAACTACAAGCCATGCATGATTTCCTCTAGATTGAAATGATAGATTCTGGAAGGAAGTTGTTCAAATGGCAGGTCAAATTACAAAAAACACAATGAGATTAAAATATAGAATAACACTACGTGACTTTGAACACAGCGTGATTATTTATTATAAATTACTCTTTTTTTGTACTTTTCCTTCAGATGATATTGACATTAAAAAAGTACCAGACTTATTTAGAGATTAAAAATTTACTTACAGAAAAACAATAAATTTACCATTTTTTTTTAGTTGTTTAGACAACTAACTTTTAAGTATTTGGATGAGTTCATGTATGCCTTGATGCATTCAACTAAACTGTTCAACACAATGTACGTACGTACACCAAGCAAGTAACGCAAGCCTTAAGCCTGGGTCATACACATGTACTTCATACCATGGAGCTAAAGCTCCATGTTCATACAAACTAAATGCAAGAGTGAAGCGAAGCAAATTTCCTTGAATCATAATCGGAAAGCAGTGAAAAAATCTAGAGAAAATAAAGACCTGGAGAAGGAAATGATACAAAACAAACAGTATTTAACCTCAACTTAAAAATTTCAACCTCAACTCCAACAAAATAAATCTGAGACTCATGACAATATTGATGAATTATCAAGACAACCATCCACACTTCACTGACCTCCGTTCGTCATATTCAACACCTAAACTAGCTTCTGGAATAGCAACCGTGTTATCGTAACCCAAGGGTGAAATTACAAGCATAATGTGCCAAGGATGCCATTAATCCTTCAGGGCCCAATTTCATAATGCTTGTTTAAGCACAAAACTTGCTTAGCACAGAATATTACTGCTTAGCAGAAATGGGTTAACTGCCCGAAATACATTAAGTTTGCATTGTTGTGGCTGGTGCACAAATCATTTTTTGCTTGGCAAAATTTGTTTGCAAGCACTTTGCCAAGCAGGGATTATCTGCTTAACAGGTAACTTGCAAAAAATAGTTAATGGCCTGACGTTTCGACCCTAGCAGAGTCTTTCTCGAAGGCTAAAAGGTAACTTATGAAATTGGGGCCCTGGAGGTTTTTTTTTGTGTGGCAATCTCCTTATGCAGCAAAATCCGACAGATTTTAAATCATTATATTTCAGCAAAATGCAAGCAGAGGATTTTTTCCTGTAGCACTGACTGTGAAGCAAATTGGTTTCTACTACCCTTGGGCCATCACCATGCTAGTTAGTGCTAGTGCTAAATGCACACACAAATGTTTGTTTGGGGGCTGCTAATACGCTAAAGGAAACAAATTAAAGGGGTATGTATGACATTTTAAAAACAAACAAATTAAAAAGAAGAAGAAAAAGGTGTCAGGAGTGAAAAAGCTTGAAGATTTTTTTTAGAGTTACATGTAATTAGCTTTTCACTCGTTTGTTTAAAATTAAATTTCCCCTTCTGTCACCTGTTCTGCTCATTTTCTTAGTAATCCAGAATAACTAGCAACGAGCGCAGCCCTCATGGCTCAGTCTTGCATTATTATTATTGGAAAAGTTTCCGTATGGCGCCACCACTTTTTCATTCGAAATAAAATAATATAGTATCTAATTTACCTCATTGACATATCCCTTTTTGTAAAAATGAGTGAAAAAGTGGTGGCGCCATACGGAAAGTTATCCTTATTATTAACTATGAAGGTCTTTTTGCCTTGGTGTTGATTTTGATAATTTTTTTTTTTTTTTTTTTTTTTTTGTGAGCACACCTTTTGTCCTTTCATGCCTTATGTCAAGTAAGCAAGAGAAGTTAGACAACAATTCAGTCCATAAATGATGCAAACTTTTACTCATTACTACCCTTTATTCCTACATTTAAAAATGATACATGGCAAAATAAACACTCAAAGAGTAGACTCCACGCTACGGTAAGAGCCGACCGTGTTCTAGTGAATGACAACGGGTTGAAAGTGTATTTACACGGCGGCAATAACACACAACCTCACGGTCCAACGACCCACACATCCCGTATAAACTTCCACTACGCACACACAGCGTGATAACATAAACTGCATTTTGTTAAACTTACCGAATTTTTTGGTCTCCGTTCTGCCGGGCGGAGGGGCATCAGGAGCATCCTCCCCTTCGTATTTTTCCTTCCCCATCTTAGGTTTTCAACACATTAGTTTTATACTTGTTTAAAGTTGGGTGTCAGCTTCTATTTTCTACTACAAAAACCCCCAAAGTTCACGCTGGAGAAACTTGCTACCTTTTTCTCGCTGTTGTTTCGTGTGTGATATGTACAATGTACGTATATAACTAACTACGTACATACATATACGGACATCCGTGTGGTACGTCGTGGGACGTGCTTTCGTCGGCTATCTTGTTCAATGAGGTGTGCATTTGATGTCATTGTATGCGGCATGCATGGTCGGACACACGGACAGACGGCAGCATGACGAACGCACCTGTATTTACATAACAATGAAAACAAGTATAAATTATGGCCGATCCCGGATGCAATTATTTACAACCCTGCTGTCTGCGTGGTAGACCAGTTCAACAATTGAAATTGACTTCCAAATCTATAAAAAAACAAAAATAAAACATAAATTATTTAAACGATTACTCTTATTTCATTTTGATTTTTGTTATAACCTTTGTTTTGCTTTTAACATTCTGTACAACTACAAGGCTACAATGTAAATGACAACAAGATTGTATATGGTTCAGTACATCATTTTTTAAAAGTATGTGTGCCGCCACGCCTTTTTAAAATACCCACCTTCCCCTTCCCGCTGAATTTGTCACTGCACCCACCCCCCTCGAAAAAAAATATAAATGACAAAAATATCTGGTAACTCTATGCCATCATGATATTGAGAAAACCATCTTACGCAGCTGTCAGTTTAGTGTGACATTGAATTCGTTTTCTTTGAACTTGAAGACATATACATATAATGGATTTGAGTCGACTCCGTCTCACACCGAAACTTCCAGCCAACCCCCGTGAAGCCAAAAACTTGAACCCACAAAAACCTCAAATCAACCCACACGTTGGCTTTGTCCGCACACAATTTTCTTCTGACATAAACTGGATTCTGGAATAAAATTAGGAATTAATATTTGTAGTGATACTGTATAAAAAGGAAATTTGCTGGTGTCCTATGCGGGCCATTTCACTCCAGCACACAGGGCCGCGAGGGGGCGGGGCAATCAATATAGACTTGATTATTTTAAGCAGGCAGTAGAGGTCAAAGTTGAAATGTAATTCACTGGTTCCCTTATCTCAGTACGGGAATTATTGCCCAACGGTTAGTTTACCAAGCTAAGTTTACTAGAGCCACGTCGTTCATTGAAGTTTCAATGCGCAATTATTTTTAGTGAGTTTCTGTCAAAGAATTGCACATTCCTTGAAAAGTAAAACACTTTCAACCGAAATATTTCGCCATGGTGCTGATAACTATGATAGCCAGGCTAGCGGATGGTCTTCCGCTAGCTGCTTCGATGCAGGAAGACGAACAGGTAAGTTGAAATACCGACCAACAAGAGTTGAACTAAATTGCGTATAAAATCCCATTAACCAGTTGTGATATGGGCTGAACTAGTTTCATCTTTTTACTTTTTTTACGTCCATTTTGTTTTGCTATAAATAATAATTGTTGTTAAAAAGCAAGGAGATGATTAATGTTTGGTAACTAATGGTGTTTGTCAGTATTTTCCAGCGGATAAATTGGTGGCGACGTGCGGAAGCATAAGTAACAACTAACATTGTCCGACAAAATAAAAATAAATACTGGACTGACTGATTAACTACCGGTGTGGCGGTTTCAACTTTCTGCTGTGTTCAGTTTTCCGAATGACCAAATACGGTAGCATTACGTCATGCGATGCCTGCGCACAGCAAGCGAAAGTAGTCCATTTTTAGTGCCGTATTGAGTTGTCCGTTACCCTCCGGTAGCTGTCATGGCGGCGTCCACGAGTCGAGTGCAACTAGCGGCAAACGCGTGGATCGTATGAGTTGTTTTTTATGCAAGCAGAGTGTGACCTGCCTGAAGTTGTTCCCATGAATACATGTAAAGATAGGACAAGAGATTATGTGACTACACAGAAAAGAATCGTAATATAAACAATGTGGGGTCACTGCTGAGAGAACTACAGTACTCGCCAGGGTACTCGCGGCGGTATCTGAGAGGTCACCCGGAAAACTGACCACGCCGGAAAGCTAAAACCGTTCGAACAACGTGCAGATATGACCGACTACCTCACCCGGAAAACTGAACACGGCGGAAGACTGAAACCGCCACACCGGTAAAGCCCGGTTCATATTCCCTGCGAATGCGGAGCGAATTTGACGTGAATTTGACGTCACAATTAGCCTTTCGCAGCGATATTTGCAAGTGAGTTGAGCAGAGCTGAACTGCTGCGATATATTCGTTGCGAATTTTGTGATGTCAGCATTCGCTTCGCATTCGCAAGAAAAGTATGAAATGGGCTTCAGTCAGTGACTGTGTGCCAGATCAGGGGCCGATTTCACAAAGTTCATCGCAAGAGAAATTTTCAGTGTTACCGTAGTGATTTGTATTGTGACATCACACTTTACTAAGCAACTACGATTGATTACGATCAATCTTCTTAGATTTGTGAAATTGGCCCCAGGCCGGGTGGGAGTTGCACCCAACAATATAAACACCATATGCTTTTAAAAACATTGTAACATAATCTGCCATTTGTAGTGTCCAAGTAAGTGAACACTCTTGTACTTGTTGGTGCCACTGTCTGTACAAATGCCCCTGTATTCAAAATCAACAGGCAGGGATCACTGTATTGTTAGAAAACACAGACATTTGGGCGCTGTACTCCTTGCTGCCAGCTGGGTCTGCTATCGCTTTTCTATTTTAGAATGCCCAAACGTTTTTAATAAAGTCACTGGCCTGGGCATGCAGTTGCTTTATAATACTTGGTCTCGTTACTATGTGTAAACAGTCTTTGAATATTCTCTCCCTGTGTTTGATCATAGTCTGGCAGGAGTTTTATGGATTACCAAAATCAAGCTAAGATGCTGTTCAAGAAGCTCAACCAACAGTCTCCCTCCAAGTGCAGTATAGAAAGCAACCCAATGGTATTCCAGTAAGTTCAGACAGATTTGGCCAATGTTTTCTAAATAACATTGCAATGAGTTGTGATAAAATAAACTTCCTCCCGGCCGCAAGAGGAGGGTTACGTTATCGTTACGTTATCGTTATCGATACGTTATCGCAACTACATTGCAATATGCAACTGGCCACAGTTTGTATTCAGGCCTGTATGCTTCGTTTTTGAAATGGCAAGGGCACCAGGGCATTTTCTCCTTGATCAAGGGCACCCTATGAGGAAGTCTTAAATTTCTTCTGGAGCATTTCAAGAGCACCAAGGCAATGCCCAGAGGGCATGAAGGCAATCACCTGCAATGTCTCCGTGAAGTATCAGGCCCGATTACATTACTGCCACATCTTCGCTTACTCTGAAAGGGTCTACATTTCACCAGAGAGCATCTATGAAGTAGACATTTCCCGGGGCCCTTAAGCAGGCCCTGGACCCTTAAGCAGGCCCTGGACCCCACGCTGAAATTACTTATTGGCTAGAGTGCTAACTTGCTCTGCGTTTAGAAGCCTCTCTGGGTGCAGACATGTTTGATGCGGTGCGTGAATACAGTACTATTTTAATTTTAAGAGAAAACATGGCCAGAGGGGTTTGTGGCAGTATGTGGTATCTGTGTACTTCCATGGATTGGGTTGCATTATTGCCACCATCCATCATGAGGAATGACATTATCACAGTGACTCAAATCACCCTTGGTTTTATCTTACTTTCTGTGTCACAGCTATATGATTGAGGTTGGTGTAGTGTACTTAGTGTTATGTGAAAAGCAATACGCTAAGCGATTAGCATTCGCTTACCTGGAGGAGCTGCATCAAGAATTCTACTCGCAGTACAGTAAAAGGGTCAGCACCGTCACCAGACCATATTCATTCATCGAGTTTGGTGAGTATCCAGGCCTTGCTTTAAAGGCAGTGGACTAGGCCTGGGCGAATTATTCGAATATCCGGTTAATGGCGAATAGGTTTTCCTATCCGTAACCGCGAATGCCTTTTTTTTCTTAACCGGATATCCGCATAGGGCGCGAATAGCTATTTATAAACCGGATAGATCTGTAATTACAACCAAGTAACCGGATATTCTTTAATATCCGAATATCCGCGGACGTCGGGCGACAACTGACATGAATGTTTTGTCTGAATCCTAATGAAACTTCTATTAAGACAGCATAAAACAGCATAAATTAAGTATTTAACTATGCTCACCTCCGTGAAGAGTTAAAACAATGACATTTCTGACGTAATTTGTTCAAAGATTACAAAAGTTTTCCTTCACGTAGAGTCATCCACGATCAAAAGAAAAAGCAAAACGCCATCTTTAAATTAGATCCGGTCATTTTTATGAATGAACCGAGTGACACTGTCTAAAACTGATATCAATCCGCCCAAATTATCTCATTCACAAAAGAACAGCGCCCTCTAGCAAAAAAATTTTGACAGGTTTGTAATTTTATGCATATGTTGAGATACACCAACTGTGAAGCCTGGTCTTTGACAATTACCAATAGTGTCCTCCATCTTTAAGCTTTTTTTTAAGTAGCCAACCAGGCTAATAAACTGTGGGTTTAACTTACCCCCAGAAAGTTTTAGTAGCCCTGAAAAACACAGTGGATTTTAAAATGCATTTGTGAAATATTGCTTTAATGTTTAACTAATGATACTGATTTAGAATGTTTCTTGGTTGTCATTCAGATACCTTTATCCAGAAACTCAAGAAGTCCTACACAGATACCAGAGCGAGACGGAACATAAGCAACATTAACACAGAGCTACAGGATGTACAAAGGATTATGGTCCAGAATATTGATGATGTCATGCAGAGAGGGGTAGCTATTTCAGGTGCGTGTTTAACATGCGACAGGCTTTTGTGTCGGAATAGTAAAAAGTGACATTAATTTGCGTTTTTGGGCGAGGTGATCAGCTGATTTCCTCATGTTTTTGGTTTCTAGGCTTTTATAATGAAAATTGAAAAACGAAGAAGGTGTTTGCTCTTTGATTCGAACTGCCTCTAGCTACTGGGCAATCTCCGTAGTCTAGCTGGTGAGACATCTGCTCTAGAATCGCAATTGTCGCGGGTTTGAATCCCACCTGAGTAATATGCCTGTGCTTTTTTCTCCCCACAGAATTGAGAGGATTTGGGAGGAAAAGAAACCTCATGGCAATGGAAGAGAGACTAGCTCCTCTCTTTTGCAATAACAAATTAATATTTCTATTTTTTCTTCTTTTCTTTTCTCCAGTTTTAGACGACAAAGCCAGCAATCTTTCCTCTCTGTCCAAGAAGTACAAGCAAGATGCAAAATACCTAAACCAGAGATCCAGAAACGCAAAGATAGCCGCCGTTGTTATATTACTCGCAGTTTTTCTCATTTATCTCAGATATTGGTGGTTCTAGAGTTCTTATTTAAAGGCATTGGACACAATTGGTAATTGTCAAAGTCCAGTATTCTCACAGGGTGTATCCCAACATAAATGAACAAACCTGTGGAAATTTTGGCCCAATTGGTCATAAAATTTGCAAGAGAATATTGAAAGAAAAAACACCTTTGTTGCATTACTTTGTTTGAGTGACAAATGACCTCTTTCTCAAACACTTTGGTACTTCAGTGGGAGCCAATTCTTATAATGCTCCATGCTTCATACTACCAATAGCTCTCAATTGCTCGTTCCCAGGTAATTGTTTATGCTAACAATTATTTTGAATAATTACCAATAGTTTCCAGTGCCTTTAGGCATGTTATATTTTCCAAGAAAGCTATTACTTGCACAAATTATGTCAGTGTGTTATGGGCAGCATCGTTTATGATTATGTTTTCAGCAGGGGGACTCAAAGTTTGTGCAGGTTATACGTTTTGTGGTTTACTTTATGATAATGTATATGTGTAAATATTATAATCTCTTAATATTAACAAATTTTCAAAGAAATCCACAAGTGGAAATTTGAAAAGACTAATTCAATGTTCTTAAAAGAACCATATCTGCTTAATCAAATTTACACTGAGGTTACATAAAACTACATGATGTATTTATTGTGTCGGTTGATCAGTGCCGTGATAGTTCAGAATTTTATCAGAATTCAGACTTTTTAAAGTCTACCCAGTAATTAAGATTTCTCTAAAGTAAGTCATGCTCTACTTTTCCCAAAAGCTCCTTGGAGTTTACAATTCCAGGGGTTACCAACAGGTGGAATTTCCATCGCTTCAATGTACCTCCAAATTTCAGACTGTTATTTCAGCAAAGTCTCACATCCCTGGTTTATCTAAACTAATATTGATGCTCAACCGTGCCACGCCTACAACTCCACTTATTCTCATTGGTCAAATCTTTTTTTGTTTTTAAGACACTGGACACTACTGGTTATTGTCAAAGACCAGTCTTCTCACTTGGTGTATCTCAACATATGCATAAAATAGCAAACCTGTGAAAATTTAAGCTTGATTGGTCGATGGAGTTAAGAGATAACTATGAAAGAAAAAAACACCCTTGTCACACGAAGTTGTGTGCTTTCAGATGCTTGATTTCGAGACCTCAAATTCTAAACTTGAGGTCTCGAAATCAAATTCGTGGAAAATTACTTCTTTCTCGAAAACTACGTCACTTCAGAGGGAGCCGTTTCTCACAATGTTTTGTACTATCAACCTCTTCCCATTACTCATTACCAAGTAAGGTTTTATGCTGATAATTATTTTGAGTAATTACCAATAGTGTCCACTGCCTTTAAGCACGAAAATGATTGGTGGATTTGGTACCTTATTTAAACTATTGGGCCAATAAAAATCATTCCTGAAAATCTGTTGTCAATGTCTTTCTATGAGCTATTCTTTCTGCTATTCATTCCTGAGCCCACACAAACACCCAAGTAAATAAAAGTGTCCACCAGTTGAAACTGTGGAGCTTATCAAACATGGGATCCAAGTGTTTTTACAGAACATCCTCACTTTGCTTGAACAATTAAAGAAAAAGTTGTGAAGTCCAAACAATTGGAGAACAAAGAGAAGTCTTTGATGGACAAGGTTGACAAATGTGTACATGTCATCAAGATCTTAACCTATAAATCAACGGAGTTCATTAAACCCAGGGTGTGGCAAGAACATACAATGCTTTAAGTGTACTTTGGGCATAGGTCTTTTAAACTGTACTATTTTTGTAACATCTACTATTTATATTATTAGCATTTTTTTCTCAGTCTTACTTTTTGATGTGAACATTTTAAAAAAATATTTAATTTGACTCCAGTATTTTTGATTTATGTTCGAGGCAAGTGGCAAATTATATGTCATTACTATGGTCGTGATTCAATCACTTGACTTCGCCTCTGGGTCCAGCAAAAATGTGGAAATAATAAAAAAACATTACTGCTAAAGAACAAATATAAAATCAGAAACAATCATTTTTAGCAACCTCTCAGAATTGTTATACCATTATTTTATTTAATAATATTCTCCACATAATTGAAATTTTGTTGCAACAACTCAAAAAATAACTGGCCTTTGCTATGTGGTCTATTTGGAAACGTTTTAAGTGAAATTGTCGGGCTTGGAATTTAACCTTTCAGGGGGCCTAGGCAATTTTCATTTTTGTAAAAAAAACTTCCATATGAAATCTATGGGAAATATCAAGGGCACCAAACTTGAGTTTTGGTCTTCCTTTTACACTAAAAGTTCATTTTATGACTTCCAGATTGCAATATAATTGTAACGATCTGCAAATGAAATAAAGTGAAGTATTGATAGTTAAAAAAACAAAAACATGTAGTTATATTGTCTTAACCTAGCAATGCTCAGTATTGAATACTATAGCAAAATGGTTGCCTGCTAAACATCTTTTGAAATTGTACATGGGATGCCTTTGGCAAATGGTATATATACGCCTCATGTATGTTTTTAGGTCATCAGTTCGTGTTATGTTAACTTGCCTGGACATTCCTCCACCATACAAAGAGAACTGGAATACTTGCACCAAATATCCCTTTTCCAGTGGATTATTGTGTAATCCCAGTTTCGGACCTTTGCATTGGAGGTCCTAGCATGTCACCAGCCATGGCTTGCATCCGTTTCACAATGAACACAAACCATTTTCTTCTCCAAGGAGTAAAAGTCTCGGAAAATGTCTCAAGACGCCCTTTCAGAAAACGGTCAGTTTCTTATGTTGTTGTCTTGTACTCTGCTGTCTCTTAATCTTTCCCTCTGTGGATCTGAGGTTGTGAAGAAGCTGCTCAACCCCAGTGATCTTGGCTTTGATCTGAGATGAAGTCAGCTTGTCACTGGGAAAGAGATTGGATAATGATATAAGTTATTACTATTATTATTATTCATGGTTTATTTATTAAAACACTGCAATGCAGCAGCTAAAAGCAAAATGTACAGTTTACAACATTGTCATTAAATACATTACTATATTAAAAAAGAAAGAATGAAATATCAAAGTCCATCAGTGTCATAAATTTTAATAATAAAAAAACCCAGTGTACTTGCTTGTACAACCATGTGAAAATCTCTTTTTGTGGGAGTGTTGGCTCTAAAAAGATCAGGTGTGGTCTCAATATTTCAAACAGTATACTCTGCTCGTCCAGACAAGGCTACATCGGCTCTTATCAGAACCAACACTCCCACAAAAAATTTTTCATATGGTTGTACCCGCAAGTTAACTAGTTATTTATAGTTTCCTCTTATTTAACCACACCATGCAAAGCTTCAAACGATACTTATAGACCATGTGAACTTTGTTTACAATAAGTGTGACCTTGTACAGTCTTTGAGTATTGTGGCAGGCAAGATACATGTACTACACTGGTCATATTGGAAAATTGACATTTTGTGTCATAATTTCCACATAAATCCAAACGTTATGAAAGTAAAAGCTGGACAAGTTTTGAGATGTGCCCCCTTTCATCAAATTAAAGGTTGATAAGAATTAGACAGTGCAATCTCCATTAAAAAGATTATATGTTTTCTCCATTGAGCTGTGTACAAATCGTACCTGCAGGAAGTCAAGGCTCTGTGGCTCTTTTGTAAACATGTGATGTCACAGGTCACATCGTCTATAAATATGCACTTTGAGATTATGCAGTTATTGTATGATTTGAAACAAGCCTCTTTAGGAAATCTATCAATTTGACATTAGTTTTTCAATTGTTATTCAATGGTTATTCTTACCTTTGATTTCTCTGGAGTGACTGTTGTAATCTCGCAAGCCTTTTCTCTGTACTTCGGATATCTTCTTGCGCCTTCACAAGCTGTCAAAGAAGAAACGCAAAATATATCTTTCGGAATTCGAGAGACTTCTCCGTTCTGAAAAGAACTGTCATCAGGAAGGTACAGAATCAGCCAGGACTACTACTTTAGCTTTAGTGGATCGAGGGAGACGTCTCATTATAAACTTCACAACTGCGAAGCGAGTTCTTAATTGGGGACTTTTCGGATGCTTGGTGGCAGCAGATTACCTGGTAAAATCCATTGCTCTCGGTAATGTGCGCGTGCTCTGAGTTACATAAACAATGGACATTTACCTGGTAAGTCTGCTGCCACCTAGCGTTCTAAAGTCTCTATTGGTCACAACCTTTTCGAATAGCTTTAGTCATCGTCAGGAGACAGAAGAAGACCTTTGCAAAAGATTTATTAGTCACGGCCAAGGGTTGTTAGTGAAAAGTTTTTTCCTTACTTGTATGTTAAGTTTCCTGTTGGGTTTTTCCTCGTCTTTATCCACCATTGGCTCCTTTTCAAGGAATTTCCTACTGTCCACGTTCATTTGAATAAGGTCCGATATTTTAGCTGTAAATCAAGACACCAAAAAATGCAAAATATTATTATATATGAGTAGGGTAGATGGCCTTAGCTTTCAATCCGAACTGGCTGGACCTTCTTCATTATATCATTTTATATAAAAAGAGGAGCAAAATGGATGAATGGAAGAGATCCAGAAAAAGGGGGAAAATTATAGCAAATCAAAGTAACTTTTTAGAAACAATTGGTGGCTATAAACCAATAGGAGTAAAGTGGCAAGGAAAAAAGATGGTCAGTATGACAACATTTTTTTTTTAGCCTTCCATTTTTGTGTTTTAAAACATTGGACATTTTTATTATAAGGCATGTACAGGATATCTTAGAGGTAGGTACAGATTTGATTTTCTATTTTTAATCTGAAAACTTAATAGTGTACTTACTCTTTTTCCCGCCTAACTTTTGGTTAAGAAAATCAAACACATTCTCTTTCTTCCTTGGTTGCCCTCCTGCATCACCATGGTGATGATGACCTTTGACCTTTCTTTTCTTCTTCTTCTGCTTTCCCACAATGCCAAGCTTCTTCATTTCTCTCAGCTCCATACATTTATCAAGTGATTTACCTACCAACACAAAAAAAAAAAAACATTCATAAAGACACAATCTGAAAGATTTTTGGAAGTAGTAAACCCCTATAGTAAGGAAGAGGGGGTAAGTGCAGTTGACTAAAACCAAATCACCTATGGTAATGAAGAGGGGAAGAGGACAGTCTTCTAAAGTCACCAATGGTAAGAAATGTGTACGAAATTTGCTAAGAATCACTGATGAAGCCTCATCAATTAAACCCTCTGGAAAATTGACAGCCCACTAGCAACTCACCCTGTGGTACAATAACAGCTTCTACGGGCTCCACTCTTCCCTCACCATGTCGACCCAATCCTTTCCTGAAAATTAAAAAAATAAGCTCAAGAATTAGAAAGATTGAGATCAGAACAGAGTGTGAGAAGACAAAAACCTAATACACTGCTCACCCACAACAAACCACATTAAGATATTACATAACTACCCATAACTCACAACTCACCCAAACTCATAACCCATGAGTGCCATTAGCTTGGACCCAATGCCCCTGGTGTGAGCCTCCCATTCACCGAGAGGAACCCCACCCCCAGATGGTCTCCACCCTACACTGGGCGACTCCTCCCTGAATGTAGGGGTGTCCTGTCTGGATGAACTTGTAGATGGGACGTCAAGTTCTTCATCTTCACTGTCTTCACTGGATGATGAGAGGGGAGGGGATGTGTCGCTTCTCTGCTCTGAAGACAAATACGTAAAATGAGTAAAACATGCTGGACACTAGTGGCAATAACTCCTGGTAATAACTCAAAATAATTGTCAGCACAAAAACTTGGTAACGTGCAATGGAGAGCTGTTAATAGTATAAAACAGTTCAACATGCTGGACACTATTGGCAATAACTCCTGGTAATAACTCATAATAATTGTTAGCCCAAAAACTTGGTAACAAGCAATGGAGAGCTGTTGATAGTATAAAACATTGTGAGAAACGGCTCCCTCTGAAGTAACGTAGTTTTGGGGAAAGAGGTAATTTCTCACTCAAATAATAAGAGACTTCAGCTGGAGTCTTTTAGTATGCATCTGAAAGCACGCAAAGTATTTTTTCTTTCATTATTCTCACGCAAATTTGATGAAATTTTCACAGATTTGTTATTTTATGCATACATGTATGTTGGGATACACCAAGTGAGAATACTGGTCTTTGACAATTATCAAAGGTGTCCAGGGGTGGATTTCACAAAGAGTTAGGACTAGTCTTATCTCGAGTTAGGACCAGTTACTCGTCCTAACTTAGGACTATCCATGCAATTTGTATATCTCCTAGGACTAGTCCTAAGTTAGGACTAGTCCTAACTCTTTGTGAAATCAACCACAGTGCCCGTAAAAGAGAAGGTATACATTTGGGTTATCATTCTTGACATTAATGGCCATACAAAATGGTTAGAAGCACTGTTGGTTGGAGGTAATTTCCTAGCATTTTGTACTAATTGCTTTTATTTTTTTTTAAATTTAAAATAAAGATTGCAAGAAAATGAAGATTATACCTGATGGCAGTACACTTTGTACATCGAGTGTTGCTGTGGTACCATACGACTCATATTGCACAGTTACTTGGTGTTTATCTTCATCTATATGCTGAATGGAGGCGGGGTACCAGACTCCATCGTTGTATCGAGCCAGACAAGGTGCTTCAAGCTTTAATAAACTACACAAAGAAATAAAAACATTAGGTTGTGTGTCAATCAAGTGACTATGGCTACTGAGCTACAGGTGTAGCTATTTACAATTTTAAAACCATTTCAGTGATATGAATCACTTAAAGGCGGTGGACACTATTGGTAATTACTCAAAATAATTATTAGCATTAAACCTTACTTGGTAACGAGTAATGGGGAGAGGTTGATGGTATCAAACATTGTGAGAGAAACGGCTCCCTCTGAAGTAATGTAGTTTTCGAGAAAGAAGTAATTTTCCATGAACTTGATTTTGAGACCTCAGATTTAGAATTTGAGGTCTCGAAATCAAGCATCTGACCGCACACAACTTCTTGTGACAAGGTTTTTTTCTTCTTTCATTAATATCTCGCAACATCGACGACCGATGAAGCTTAAATTTTCACAGGATTGTTATTTTATGCGTATGTTGAGATACACCAAGTGAAAAGACTAGTCTTTGACAATTACCAATAATGTCCACTGCCTTTAAAAAGGACTTTCTTCCTCCTGCAGTACATGTACTTACCTAAAGTCTGGTTCTTTGAAGGAATGTATCTCAGAAAGTTTGACTATATATCCATGAGAAAATCTGAAGAGGATATAATAAAAAATATACAATGTATTAAATGTTATGGAAATTCCTCAGTTAGTACAAGCTTGAAAATGATAAAGAAAACTGATTGAGATTAAGGGTTCGGGTCCCAGTCATGACTCCTTGAACAAGATACTTCACTACAATTGCTTCTCTTCACCCAGGGGTATCAATGGGTACCTGCAAGGGGTAGAGGTTGATATTTTGTATGAAAAAGCCTTCAGAGCGCTACAGTTGCCCAAGTTGTATACTCCCCAGGGCTGAGAAAGATCTAAGGAATGATATTGGCCCAATGACCAGGGTATCAATGTAAAATGAATTGAGACCATTACTTTAAAATGCGCTATATAAGAATTTAATATTATTATAAAAAGCAAAACATCTTCCCAGCAAGGTGATCTTTATAATTTATTTTGCAACATACCTACAATCTTCAATTGCGAATCGGCAAGAACCTTCCAGATAGTATGGGCAGGGTTTCATTGATAGAGAGGTAGGATTACAGAATAGAACCCTCAGAGATGCCTGGTGAACAAAAACATCATAATCATATTTACAACTGGTCGTGACACTTGAGCAAGACGGTTAATTGTCGTTCCTGCGTCCTTTGGATGGGACGTAAAGCCGCTCATCCCGTGTGTTGTGAAATGGACGTAAAAGAAGCCAGTTTCAAAAGTAAGATTTTTATTTATTGATCATCAAAACTAACAATGTTTCAAAAAATTTCCCTCAGTCAGCTTATTTTTAGGTTTATCTAACAGTACTAAAAATGTTGGGTCTTTTCAATAACGATCATTTGAAATCTTTAAAACAGTCTGTAGTACCTCTTCACCATCAACCCTTGGCTCCACACACATCACAACAGCGTTGTGTCTCTGCCTTCCTCCCCACTCCTCCACATAATCAACGCTGCACTTAGTCCCTGATATATCCTCCTCCTCCTCTTCCTCCCCCTCCTCCTCCCCATCTCTCGTCTCCTCTGTCCCTGTTTCATCCTGAACTCTAGCGGGGAAAAACTTTGAGGAAGTGGCCGTGGATACGTTGGACTCGGAAGGACGGTTTACATTATCATCTTCAGCGATAGCTGCCTGCATTGAAACAATTTGAAACAAGTATTGTATGAAGCTTTGCACTGTGTGGATAAACAGGAAGAAACTATAAATAAATAGTAAACTTGCGGGTAAACCTATTTGTAAACCTCTTTTGAGTGTTGGCTCTGAAAAAAACCAGTTTTGATAGCTACTGGGCAATCTTGGTGTCTAGTTGTAGTTGACACTGCCCTAAAAATTGCCATGGTCGTGGGTTCGAACCCCATCCAAGCAATATGCCTGTGATTTATTTTCTCACAAAGCTCGGGTATGTACCGAGTATACACGGCTTTAACACACATCAGTGACATCGGTTCATTTGGGTGATAAACAAGAATTAATATTTAAACAGTATACTCTGCGAGTTCCAATGTCTGACAAACAAGATGGTGGCCAATTTGTGGGTCTACGACTGTCCTGGCTTTAAGTTGAGAAGTTCCTACCTGAAATGCAGCAAACTCTTCATCAAATTTATTTGAAGAGGCGTTATTTCTTGAGGGTTGATCGCGCAATGAAGCATCAGATGCACATGACCCCGAGGTTGTTGACTCTGTTGCTGTGTCAACTAAGCTCAAAAGTTTGCTCTTTTTAAGTGACAGGAGACTTTCTGGAAAAAAAAGAGTTGATATCGGTTTATGGCAATCTCCTGGAAATGATTGAAAATTTGAATGGTCTATGAAGGATGTCATGACCGATTGGTTTAGAGCATCGAAGTCAAGTTTTGGCGGCAAGTTATCGGAGTGTGGGTTATGGGTACTTACAATGGTTTATAAGGTGTTTTGAATGGAACAATATGCTGCCAATCAAACCAGGAACACTGGGGGTGAACCCCCTTCTTTTTTCGTTTTAAGTGCACTGGGTTCTTCTGTGTGCATTACAAAAAAGGATCTACTACTTTACGTCCTATCTGAAGGACACAAGTGTCACGACTGGGGCTTGAACCCACACTACGCTGATCAGAAAAACCAGAGTTTGAATCGGGTGCTCCTAACCGCTAGGCCGTGTAGATTTGGGAGTAGATTGAGCATCTGATTCCTACCTTCAGTGAGTTGAACAACTTCTCGTAGATCTTCTCTGAGTTGAAGTAGCTCAGTCTGCCCCTCAGTTCCTGCACTCAGTAAAACCACCTCCACTTGTTGCAGCTAAAACAACAAAACAAGCTACAAATGTGGATGATTTGATTTATAAAACTTGGGAACACAAAACTTGCCTGTTGCAATGAAAGGCAAACCATTTTCATTTAGTTTTAGGCCTAGGGAAATGTCAGATCATGATGATTCATGATTATGAATGATCAGATCAGATGATGGGTATAAGCAGACAGTAGTTACAACAATTATTTTAACGCTCCGGTGAGGGTCGAACTGATCCACATCACAAGGATGCCCCGCAGTAGTGGGATTCGAACCGGGGTTCCAGAGGTGGAAGGCAAGGGCTAAGGCTAGGCAAGACACGACTACACCAACCTGATCGACCTACTAATATTAGTATTATAATCAACCCGTTTAACAACCTTTCTCAAGAAAATCTCTCCCAACAGACCTTAAATTCCTTTTCCGAGAGCTTTCACCTCAACAACAATGTGTGTGTGTGTGTGTGTGGGGGGGGGGGGGGGGGGGGGGCAAGCAAGGACCAGAGTATAAAGTGTAGGAGCATGGAGCCCTCTCTGTCCTTACTCTATGCATGGAGTAAGACAGGTCAACAAAACACAACCAACTTTGTTGACAAAAATGACACAACAGTTAAGTTCATGACAATCCAGCCTGGATTCCAGGCATTATTTATCACAACAACACGGTCCCTACAATATCCACTGTCGTAATTCAATTAACTTAAGTTACATACCTGCTGCTTGTATGTGACAATAGTTGCTTGCAGATTTTCTTCATCCATGATTTAACGCAGAAGAAAGAGTAAGATGTTCTTTCTGACTAAGTTCTGTTCGGCTGGTGTGATAATGCCCAAACAAAAACACACAGTTTTAACTACAACTTTATCCAACAGCGCCCTCTTGTGGCGGATCTAAAAACCACGACCACGGACTTGAAACCAAGTCTAGCAGCACATTCGCGGCCGTCTCAAAAAGAAAGAGACGGTATTCGAACCCCGGACCGGGTGGGTGGTCCGAGTTGAGACGGTCACCTAGAACATGGAAGTAGTTACCTCCATGCCTAGAAACTGAGCCCATGTGCGCTAAAGTGTCGGGTCTTTTAATTAATTACACCCCCCTCCTATGGAAAATAAACAATTAATTAACAAAAATCCACCATAAAACCACAACATAAGTAAATACATAAAACAAAACAAAAATAATTTATTTTCTTGTTGTTTGGGTTGTGTTGATTTTTTAATTATTTTAAATATTAGAGGGTGTCTTTAAAAATGTATCTTTATTTGGGTACCTCGATGGTTTTAATTGACTATCAGAGCAATTGTATCGTTTCTTTTAAAGTTGTATGCAATCCTTCGTGCTCAAAGGCTCAAGCCGATTCTCTTTTGTCTCCTGTGTTTTAATTGCTCTCGAGGTGTATTTTACTTTGTTTTTTATTTACGTAATTTACCGACGTCTATTTATAGATTATGAGGACATGCCTTCTGGGCGAATGGCCTGGTACCCGGTAAGCATGGACTGGTTCCGAACCCCGTGCCTCCGTAATGCACATGAGTGTGTGTTTTTGTATGCGGATATAGTGTGTTCTTATTATCGTAAACATTGATGATCCATCCAGCGAGCTGGATGGTTATTTTAAAAATTGAAATATAAATGATCAAACATAACAACTACAGAAACCGAGAGCAGTATTTGGAGTAACACCTTATATAGCCTGGCTGGTGAGTAATGACAAATAATTTTGTTACGTTTAAGAGATCGTAATTTATCATTTATTTTACACTTCAGTGGCGATTTTAGTTTTGTTGACATTAACTAATAACTTTACACTGTCACGTCATGACACTGAAAGTGGCATGGGCACGGCACGACATGACAACCGCGAAACAACCGTACCATCCTCCGGTTGATCGGGCTTGTTTGGGGAGTGAGAGATGCCTTTTTGTCCGGCCGGAGTTGATTGTACTTGTTATATAGTCTGTACCGACACATGACAGTGCGCTTTGATAATTTGGATAAATACCTTTTAAAATTGTTATTAGCCTAATAATATTATTTTAATTTTGTTATTATAATATTAATATAAAATAGTGTCACCTTGGTCATGTTGGTTGGTTGGCCCAGGTAGTGGTAAGAAGAAACTCCACTGCAGTGCAGGACTTGCAATCAGTGATCACAAGTTTGTTGTGGATGTGGGTTCGAATCCTACCACCACAAACAATAGTACCATCCCTAGCCCAGATTGGACTCCGGCACTGACTGACGTCCTACCAGGGCTAGTACCATCCCATACCAAGGAAACCTTTAAAAAAAGTTTGTGTGATGTTTCCATAACTTTGCATAGCCATAAGGATGATTTTGCCGACATCAGATTTAGAATTTGATTCAGAAGTAGTGTCACAGATCTATCTAGTTACTGAATCACAATTTCTAGATTTGTGCAATTCATATTTTAGACTAATAATTTAAAAAAATCAATGTTTACTTGATTGAGAGAGAGGTATTCCCTATTGCCAGCTAGGTGATAATATCCAGCATTCAGGGCCCAATTTCATAGAGCTGCTTAAAGCCATTGTACCCTTTCGGTAAACAGTGTTGTCCAAGGCCCACACTTTGTGTACCACAACTTCTATATCAAATAACAAACCTGTGCAAATTTAGGCTCAATCGGTCATCGGAGTCGGGAGAAAACAACGGAAAACCCCACCCTTGTTTCCGCGCGTTTCGCCGTGTCATGACATGTGTTTAAAATAAATCCGTAATTCTCGTTAACGAGAATTTATATTGTTTTGCTGTTTTCTCAAAAAGTAAAGCATTTCATGGAATAATATTTCAAGAGAAGTCTTTCACCATTGCCTTCTGTAAACACTGTAAGTTATTTGTAAATCTGTGAACTTTTTTTTTTTTTCTGAACCAAAAGGGTCCAATGGCTTTAAGCAAAAAATTTTGCTTAAGCAAAAAAATCCTTGCTTAGTAAAATTAGATTACCGGCCAAGACTCCACTCAATTGTTATGCTAAGTGAACAACAGCTAATTACCAGTCACAATCAATGTACATGGCATAACATTTTGGCCAGTAACATGTGTAAAATAAGCGAGCTGTTTTCGTGCTTAAGCACAAATTTTGCTTAAGCAGCTCTATGAAATTGGCCCCAGATCACTTGACCACTAATAGTTGCGATAACGTAATCCTACTGCTGTCGGGAGGAGGATTACGTTATCGCAATTATTGTGACCACTGTAAGTGTCACCTAATTATAACATATCAAGATTATTTCTCATGAGCATTCTGTCATAATTTTTGTGAACTCCAGGTGTCCAGCTAGTCGGTGTTTTAACAAGGTTTACAACTGTCCAGAGTGGTGGTCTCATTCTAAAGGCCTGTTTCTCGTCAGGCCGATAAGAGGAACATCAACCAATCATTGGGTCGGGCAGCAGCAGTGTGAGGTCATCGATGAATCACGGAGCGGAGAACCATACCCTAGGCATGCCGATACTGAGACACAAGCAGAGTGAGAGCGCTAGGAAGCGGATGGAACATTGCCAGTACCTGGTGAGGAAATCAATCCAAAGATTAAAATAAAACGTTTGACAGACAACATACATAATATTAATTTTGTTTTTTTTACCCATACACCGATGGGTGTTAGCACTGTATACTCAGTACTTTCCAGAGTCCTGTGAAAAACATCTATTATATCATTGCGGTACCCGCTGCCAAAACATAGGATTGAACTGCCTCTAGCTACCGGGCAACCTCGGTAGTCTAGTTGGTAAAGACACTGCTCTAGAATTACAAGGGTCGTGGGTTCGAATCCCACCCGAGTAACATGCCTGTGATATTTTTTTCACAGGACTCGGGAAAGTACTGAGTAAACAGTGCTAACAAACATCGGTGTATGGGTAAAAAAAATAAAAATATTAATAATCTTTATCCCTGATGCAAATTTAACACCTATTATACATACATGTAGATGGTATACTTATCTATAGAACCACAAAGCCTGGTTCATACTACCTGTGAATGTGAAGCGAATTTTGACGTCACAAATTCACAGTTAACAATTTGCAATAGTTGACTTGTGCTCAATCCCTGCAAACATTCGCAGCCGAAAAAACAGCCATGTGACGTCAAAATTCACTGCGCAATTGCATTTACAGGAAGTATGATGTATGAAGTATCCCCCAGTGTGCCTTATATAAAGAGGTAATGCGCTATGATTGAATGTTTAGAAGCACCCAATAAATGTGTTTTATTACACTTGTTTATAAATGTTAGCAGCGGGCCTAGATGTGAAAACCGAATCCATAAGGTCTAATGTCCTCCGAGGTGGGATGTGAATTCTGGTAAAAGCTTAACTTTTCTTGGTTCATCATGACACTTCTGTCTTATTTCAGGCAACGGAATCACCAGAGCCAACATACGATTTGTCGCAATGTGAGCTCCCAGAGGTACGTACGTCTCTCTTTCTCTTAAGACATTTCTCTTCTGCCTTTCCATCAATCAAATAATTTTACCCATCAATGAAATAATTAAGGCATTCCGTTTATAAGCTTTGGCTTCATGTGTAGTGCCTCCACTACAGTACTTTCCATGAAATAATAATAACAGTAATTGTGGCTTCGTACATAGCGCACATGTCCGTCACTCAGTGACACTCCTTGGGTCGATTTCACAAAGAGTTAGGACTAGTCTTATCTCTAGATAGGATGAGTTACTCGTCCTAACTTAGGACTAGCCATACGTTTTGTATATCTCTTAGGACTAGTCCTAAGTTAGGATTAGTCCCAACTCTTTGTGAAATCAACCCCTGGCGCTTTAACATACAGTATTTCCTGCAAGATGTGGGACTACGTTTTTGAATTATGAGACCTAATCCTTAGATAGCACCATGTAATGCTTTTTTTCCTGGTCTCCCTAGTTGTGAAGCCCTAATATACCTTCTACTTTTTCCCAAACAGGTACCGAGTGGAACATATTCTCTTTGTAAAGTTTTAAGGAAAGAAGTAAGTAATTGTTTGCAGTGTTATCTCAAGAATTTTTATGAATTAGAGTCGAACATATTTGTAACGGTTTGGTTAAAGACACTGGACACCTTTGGTAATTGTCAAAAACCAGTTTCCTCACTTGGTGTATCTCAACATATGCATAAAATAACAAACCTGTGAAAATTTGAGCTCAATTAGTCGTTGAAGTTGCGAGTAAGTAGTGAAAGAATAAACTCCCTTGTCGCACGAAGTTGTAAGCTTTCATATGCTTGATTTAGGGACCTCAAAATCTAATTCTGAGGTCTCAAAATCTAATTCTGAGGTCTTGAAATATACGTTTCTTTAGAGAGAGCCATTTCACACAATGTTTTATACTACCAACAGCTCTCCATTGCTTGTTACCAAGTAAGTTTTTATGCTAACAATTATTTGAGTAATTACCAATAGTGTCCACTGCCTTTAAATCCCAACACAACTTTTACTGAATAAGAAATTTTCTTGCAATTTGAATGATTCAATGATGCTTTAATTACCGAAACGCTCTCTCTGGATTTTGGCAGGTGCTAATTCTGAGTGATAATTACCTGTCGTCGCTGTCAGGAGGTGGAAGTTTGAAGGATCTGTTCGTCCTAAGGGTAAGCTTTGGATTTATCTCTCGTTCGAGATAAATAACTATAGTTTAATAATA
The DNA here is from genome assembly GCF_032118995.1 of Asterias amurensis. NCBI lineage: Eukaryota > Metazoa > Echinodermata > Asteroidea > Forcipulatida > Asteriidae > Asterias > Asterias amurensis. The sequence goes on along the minus strand of NC_092662.1, from coordinate 3,615,845 downwards.
CAGCATATTGTTAGGTGCACTTTCATGTAAACCATTCAAAGGCGCACCTCTAGTAGAAGTGAAGTAAAAGTGTTGTCAAATTACTGGGAAAGCAATCTTGAACAAGTGTGTGAACTTGTGTCCTTAGGTAAGACAATTCACTAAAATTGCTTCTGTTCACCTAGGGGTATAAATGGGTATCTGCGAGGGTAGAGGTTGATATTGTGTTTGAAAAAGCCTTTGGAGCGCCATAGCAGCTAAGGGCTGTAAACTCCCCAGGGAGCTGAGAAAGATTACAGGAATGTTATTGGCCCAAAGAACTAGTTATGATGATGATGATTCGTTATCTTTCATTCCAGGTGCTTGATCTACATCACAACAAGTTCACCGAGTTACCGGACGCCGTGACAAACTTCAGTGGCCTTCAAGTGTTGAATGTGGAAAACAACGACATCAAGAAACTCCCGAAGGCAATAGGGAATTTACAGGCGCTGCAGACACTTAACGCAAGAGGTAAGAGGCTAAAGGCGGTAGACTTAGAAATACTTTAAGTAGGATTTGGAACTTTGCATGATGGAAATACAATACAGAAATACTTTCTTTTTCGCAATACACGCAGCAAATCAAAGAAGGTATGCAGGAAACATTTGATGAAAGCAATGTGTACAATGTGTAAGACTGATTTCTGGAAACACTGTTATCGCGAGTCACCATGGAATCACTGTATCATAAGTCACTGTGAAATTGTATGTAATGTGAGTCACTGGCATTGGTGTAACACGAGTCACTGTGAAATCACATGTAACGCGAGTCACTGTGAAATCACTGTAACAGAGTCGCCATTGAATTGTCTGTAACGTGAGTCACCATTGCCTGTTACTAACCATCACTGACACCAATCTGTATGCAGGGAACCACCTGAAGGAACTACCAGCCAGTATTTGTCAGATGAGGTCGCTGAGGAATCTGGACATCTCCTGTAACAAAATCAGAGAACTGCCTTCAAAACTGTGTCACGTCAGAACCCTAGAGGTATGGGATCAAAAATAATTAGTGAGGATCAAGTAAACAAGAATCAAATTTTAGTGAAATCAAATAAATAAGCATCAAATTATATATCTGTGATGTGATTAAGCAAAATGTGCCATTTGTCGACCAAGGTCATTTCATATTTCTGGTTACATTTGAAAAGATAATATTTTGTGCTTGAATACAGTTTAAACCCCATGTTGATACCACATTTGGCTCAAAACTTGTGAAAGTAGAAATCACCAAGAGATACGAGAGAATGAAACTGAGAAAAAAGGGATTTAAAGTTGAGTTGTTCTAAACTCTGGTCCAGTAAAATTGTGTGCTACAAGCCCTGTGGATTTTTCCCCCAAATTCAAGCCCAAATGAATGGGTTGATCAAAAACTTAAATCTAGGATCGTTCTATGTTTGATTAACCTGGTTTGAAGGTTTATTTTCTTCTCTTTGTTTCCTTAGACACTGAGCTTAGACGCCATAACTATGAAGCATCCTGCAGCTAAAGTTTGCTCCCAGGGAACTGAGGCAATAATGAAATCACTCTGTGAAGGTACCTCAACTATTTAGTCCGCTCTGTTGTTTAAAGCCATTGGACACTTTCGGTAAACAGTATTGTCCAAGGCCCACACTTCGTGTATCACAACTTATATATAAAATAACAAACCTGTGAAAATTTAGGCTCAATCAGTCATCGGAGTCGGGAGAAAAAACGGGAAAACCCACCCTTGTTTCCGCACGTTTCCTCGTGTCATGACATGTGTTCAAAACAAATTTGTAATTCTCTCTATCGAGAATTGATATTGTTTTAATGTTTTCTCAAAAAGTAAAGCACTTCATGGAATAATATTTCAAGAGAAGTCTTTCACCATAACCTTCTGTGAACCCTGTAAGTTATTTGTAAATCTGTGAACTTTTTTTTGTTCTGTACCGAAAGTGTATAACGGCTTTAAGTGTTGTTTAGTAAATGAACATGTACTTGACAAAAACAAGCTTTAATACTTTGGTCATGCATCCAGAAGAGAGGGAGACAACCTTGAGAAGATCATTGTGCAAAGATGTAGTAGTTGCTCACATGGCCGTCAAAAAGTGGAACTCAATCATTAGGGTCACAAAGGGTCAGTCATGAATTATAGGATGGCGACGATGACGACCGCATGTACTTATGAAGCTCATGTACTTCTGAAGTTTTGCCCAAATAAATGTAAATATTCTTATTCTTATTAGAGTGTGGTATTGACTACAGTCCACCCTCGCAGCACGTCTTGGGCGTCTTGGATGCTCCTAAAATTTCCCCATCCTCCTCATCGTCCACCTCTTCATTCAAGAACCTGGAACAAGAAGAAGCCATCTTGAGTGACAGCATCAAGCAGTATGAGAGAGTACAGGTAGACTAGCAGTTCAAACAATATCTCAGGTTTGGTCCTTGAATGTCTTAGGGGGTACTAGCAGGGCCTAATTTCATAGAGCTGCTAAGCACAAAAGTTTGCTTAGCAACAAAACTTACAGGGACGACTGTTTAAAAGATCGTCCGTTTAGTTATTCTTATTCCTTTTTTATTTTAAAGGAGGAGAAGCGTTTGGAGAGAATCCGTCTTGAGAAAGAGTTAGAGGATATGGAACGAGATCAGGAGAGATTGATGGCTCATACTGACCAACAGCACAGAGGGCTACTCAGAGCCTTAAGAAAGGTAACAATTCATGTTTGTTTCGGCAGAGGGTGTTGTCCCATCTCAAGTTTGGATTGACAGACTTTAGGGTCACAGGGTTTAAGTACTCTTTTGTTAATCCTGGCCAGCTTGAAATGGGTTATCTCTGTCCCTAGTTCCCTGCTCTTCCCTCCCCACCCTGTTTTCCTGTCCTCTCCCAATCTACCCTACTCTCTCAGCTATTCTTCACATGTTTCTTGTTGTATCCAAACCTTATGTCAGTCTTCATCATTCAGGACCAGTGCTGTAGTTGCCATTATTTAGCATGTATACCTTTATGCAGTTCTGTTCAACATATTTTTTTATTATGTCTTTCCTATTACTATAATCTTATTTGCAATTACATGTATTGTTATTGTTCTTTATGAAGTGGCCGAATAAATAATACTAATAATAATAATAATCGTGATACGCCACTTAAGGGGTATTGTCAAATCAAAATTAATCCAGGACAGATGTGCTATTGTTATGCATCAGTTTGACGAGCTAGGTTTGTCTGTGTTAATACCCAAAACATGTATTTACTCTGTGAAATGTAATTAATCTTTGTAAAAATTTTCACAGTTTCTTCAAAAATATGTAAAATCTGAAGAAAAAAAATAAGTGATAAGAGTGAGACAAATAATTAAATATTCACGATCACATAATCCAAAACCAAAAGCCAGATATTCTAATATTGTTTTAGACTTATTTTTACAAGAACTTGGGCGCCATCTTCTTCTTCTTACAGGAGCAAGCTGACATGGATTCTGGTATCAAGACATTACAAGAAAGAAGCGACTCTGACAAGAGAAACTTTCTGAGGATGCTTTATGACGGTAAGAAAGCCCAGCATTGATTATTTTGAATAACTGGTTCAAAGTCTCATTATTCACAATCAAACTCGCAAACAACTTAATTTACTGAGGCATGGAAATGCTAAGTAACACAAAAGTCAGTTTGGCAGGTTTGAAATATTGTTTTTAAACTTTTAAAACTTTTTCCTTTTTTTTTTTTTTACAGTTGAGGAAAAGTCGTCAGAACTCGTGAATCAACTGTTGGAGATGAATGAAAAGTAAGATGATGTGAAACTCTGTGACTCCTTATCGCCCCTAATTTCATCTTATTATTTTAGCCTATCTTTTCTGTTCAGTGAAATGTAATAAATCTTTGAATAAATTGTCATACTTTCTTCAAAAATATATAAAAACTGAGGATAATAGTGTAAGAATATTTTTAGTGATTAGATAAGTGAGACAAATAAGTAAATTTATGATCACATAACACAAAATTAAAAGCCAGATATTATAACTTTTTTTGAAATTTTTGTACAAAAACCTGGGCGCTGTCTTTCTCTTACAGAATGTATGGCCCCTCAGTGAAATCGTCATCGACTTGTTTGCATTGATGTACTGCTTTCTTAAATTTTTTGGGTTTTGAATATTGCCGTAGGTACTGTCTTATTGCTTTAATAATTGTCTTCTCTTGATGACAGAGCAAAGAAGAAGGAAGCCCTGCTTGATCAGTTGGAGAAAGAAAGGTAAATTTGAGTTAAGAGACTTTTGAAAATGAAGGTTGCTTTGCCATTTTGTTCCCCTGAAGTGACCTATTTGGCCCACAGCCCCCCAATAAACTGTTCGAGAAAATCGCGATTGAATTATTTTGAGGAAGTCTGCCATTACATGGTGCGCTAAGGATGTTGGTCTCAAACTTCAAAGCTTCCATGAAATATGCTTGATGTAAGCTCGAAATTCCCTGCTTCCTTAAGCGCCTATTCTTAGCTTACGGTAAGCAGAGCCATGAAATATTTAAAAAACCTAACTCACAAACTTATTGCATGGTCTCCCTCCAGCATATTGTGCTCACCATTTCTGTCGCTGCTTAATCTCTCCTTCTAGGATGGAGCTGGACGCAACCTTCCAAGTCGCATCCGAGGAGCACGCCCTCTTGAGAGAGAAGGACATCTTGAAGTTTGTAGGTGTGATCATGAAGGAGAGCTTAGAGTTGGAGGCCCTGAGGAACATGTATGATAAGAATAAGGAGAGCATTAGAAGGAGAGCTGAGGCCAGGTTGGTTCAGGGTCTACTCTAGAATGCAAGGGGTGGGCGGGTTTAAAAGGTTGTATATTATTATTACTGGTTTATTGTAAAAACATCTGCTTGTCGCAGTCCAGAGACTGAATTAAAATACAGATTTACATTATTATATAAAAATTTTAAAAAGCAGAGGAGGAAATTTATACACAAGAAAAATTGAAAAATTAAGAGTATACGTTGGGTGATTGCAGTCCACTGTTTGTTTCAATTCTGTGTAGTAGAGCAAAATGTGTAAAGGCAAAAAATACCCTTAGTTTTTGAAACCGTTCGGTTGTTTAAATCAAGTATAGTTGTAGATACAAACCATATAACTTAACAAAAAATTTCATTTAAATAGGTGGTAGCGTTTTGAGATAATGCAGCAAAAAAAACGGAGCGGTTATATCCATCTGCAATTGGAATACAAAATCTTAGAAACCTTTATGTCAGTAATGCTTCAATATTTGGGGATGCAAAGCAAAATCTGTGTCCGTTACTGCAGTACTCTGAAGTGAAAGGTTTATCTAAATGTTTAATACACATAGGTGTAAGGGTTAAATGAGTTATGTTAAAAAGATTTTGTAACAATATTATTTTCAAGCAGAACTTTCCCCCCTTTTTGTTTTTTCTCCGTTTGCTTGTAGTGAGAATGATACATTTGAGCAGTTACTCTCCCGTCTAAACGTTAAGCAGATGACCAAAGACACCATGGTGGCGAATCTGATGAAGGAAGAAGCGTTCCAGAGAGAAGCATTTGAGATGTTACTGCTAAGCAAGGACGCTAAGCACAAACGACTGACTGAGGAGGTATGCTGACTTTTCAAAATGATAATTTGATCTTTTGTAGATGCTCAATAGAGCGTCCAAGCATCCACAATTGCCATGGACAGACAAAAAAACACACATATGTGGACGTTCAACGCATCATGCTGCTCGTGTATCGATGTCTGAATTCCTGTGGTTTAGCATAGCCGACCAACCTACTGACCTTCTAAAGAACATCTCATAACTTGCGCTCCAGTTCGGTCAGATCTGCATTATTCATTCCTAGAAACAAAACCAGTTTGGGGTGACCGAGACTTTTCTGTCATGTTCCCCAGGATCTGGAACAGTCTTCCTCACAACATCAGACGATCACCTAAAATACAGATATTTAAGACGTCACTCAAATCTCACCTATTTACAAGAGCTTACCGTACGGCGCCATGAGCAATGAACGTTGGAATATGTACAAATGTTACAATTGATTGATTCATTCTTTGACTAATTTTGTTTTCTTCTTCAGATATACATGTTACAACAGCAGCTTGCTCAGGTCACCATGGCTGAGCTCAAGAAGCAATCAGCTAGGGCAGAGTCAACGAACATCGCTCTGGAGCAGAAGAGAGAGGATCTGGCCGGGCTGTTGAAGCAGCTGATGATTGAAAGGGAGTCCAGAGAGATGGAATTGAAGAAACGGCTGGTAAGAAAGAGGGAGGGGGAAGAAGAGAGAAGAAGTAGAGTGATAAATATTTTAAAAATGATATTAATTTTGGTTTTACCCATATACACCGATGTGTGTTAGCACTGTATACTCAGAACTTACCTGAGTTTTGTGAACAAATCCCAGGCAGGTTACTTGAGTGGGGTTTGAGCCCACGACCTTTGCGATTCCAGAGCAGTGTGTCATACCAACTAGACAACTGAGATAGCCCGGTAGCTAGAGGCAGTTTGAATCCTATGTTTTAGCAGTGGTTACTATCTATTAAATCTTTTAGTACGGTCGTTCATCAGAAGTCTTCCTTGCGTAATTGTATTAGCAGTTGGTTAAGTAGCTCAAAAAAGCAACCGATTTGTCAGAATTTGTCAACACCAGAGCTTGAGTTCAATGCTTTTATTCACGGTCACGAAATGCCGGCGAGACGGATATAGAATGCTTGTGCACACAATGGAATATTCTGCTAGCCATCCTGCTGCCAAGCAAAAAAGTTGAGGGCCCTCCAAAGTTGTCCAGAAAAATATCGGCAAATGTTGATGTGAAGTAGTTAAGATACCATTCAAATTACTTCCAAAAGTATGCTATTCCTTTTTCGCATTTCGCAGTTGAACAAAACAGGTTTACTTAATGAAAATGGTCTCTTTTTTTTTTGTTTTAGCTGGAGATGGAACAGAGACGAGAAGATGACGTGGAGGATTATTGGCTGATCCAATTCCAGAGGCTCATGGATCGTAAACCACAATCACTTATCGATAAGGTAGATATAATGCTGTTCTTTATCCAGAGAGAGTGTTCATACGTTTATTCATTGAGAAAGTCAGGTTATTATGATGCTGTTTTTTATCCAGAGGGACATAGCATTCATTTATTCATTGAGAAAGTCAAGTTATTATAATGCTGTTCTTTCTCCAGAGGGAGATGGCACACATTTATTCATTGTGAAAGTCAGGTAGATATAATGCCGTTCTATCTCCAGAGGAAGTTATCATGCATTATTCATTAATAAAACCAATAAAGCTGTTCTATTTCCAGAGGAGAATGAGAAAGCTTGAACTTATACAAGCTTAAAAAAACTCAAGGATATTGACAAAATAAGGAGACTGCCAGCTCGGGGCCAGATAGTAAATTTTTCCTTGTTCAACCCCAAGTCAATAAAAAATATTCCCAGTCAGTTTTTGTTGTTAATTATTTGATACTTAAAATAACATTTACAATTTTCAGAAAGCGTGCTCAATTAAAGAGGCATTATATGAGAAATTATTTCATCTGTGACTCGTCTTTTTATCTTTTCAGGAGAATAATCTAGAGTTGTCTGTGATCGACATTCTACAGACAGCTGGGGCAGATAGTTACATACCGAAGTTTGCCCGTCATCGTGTTTCCATAGAAACAATGCTTTGCATGAGCGATGAAGATTTGAAAGAGGTGAGGGAATTATTTTCCAGTACTCAAATTTTTTTTTAAAGTATCAAAGGGAGTTCTTATTTGTTTATAATAGAAACTTTTCAATTGAACGAAGGAAAACAAGTTATGAATTAATATTAGCTTGAAAAATTTAAGAAGGTAGTGGGTTTTGCTCTTCCAACCAGGGCCCAATTTCATAAAGCCTGTAAGCTCAAAAACCTGCTTAGCACAGGAAAATCTTGCTAAGCAAAAACAGGTTACAGCCAACTTTCCATAAAGTTTACACTGTTGCGACTGGTGCCCCTCTCATTTTGTGCTTAGCAGAGAAATTTGTCAAGCAGTATTTTCTGCAAAACAGCTTTATGAAATCGGGCATAGGCTCCTAGTGGATGATAGCCTTGTCTACATCCCTACAAATTTTAAAGGGGGTAACCCTGTTCTAGCCCATTGAGTAGGTGGCAACACGCCCCTGGTGGCCGTTGATTTGGGTTGATGGCCCAAATCAGTTAAGCGTAGCCCTTCCCCTAAAGTTGCAACACGGACTTTTGATTTGGGCGATGCCTCATAAAAGAAAAACTATTTAGAAAAAGTTGGATTACCTGTTTTTTTTCAGCTTGGTGTTTATGAGCTTGGCCTTCGTCGAGCCATCTTGGCGAGAATTGCTGATTACCAACGAGAAATCGGTCAAGCCTCGGCCAAGAACAAGAAGCTGGAGGTAGACATGCCGGAGAAGACCCCCTCCCCCTCGGCACCGCCCATGGATGAAGCCACAGCGAGTGAAGCTGCGTCCAACGCCTTCGTCAGGGACGTGACGGTCAGGGTGAACGTAGAGTGCGTTGTCTGTATGGAGGAAAATGTAAGCATTGTTGTTTTTGTTGTTCTCTATTATGTAGCGGCTGGTTTTGGTTAGCTTTTTCGCATGTGTTAAGTATTTGATGTTTACATCCCTCGTTCTAAATATGCTTTGGGAGACCGTTCTTTTCTACATGCTAGACCATCTATTTGGAATGCTCTTCCACTGAACTTCAGACTAATAGACACTCTCCCAAGCTTTGAATCTAGCTCGAAAACACACTTGTTAAGTCTTAGCTTGAACGGGTCTGGGTACTTTGTTCAATTTCTTTTTTCGTGTGACTTGTTTTACTTATTTCTCAAAAACTGCAGCACCTCAGTATGTAATATTTTAAGAGAAGCTTTCTACTATTATTATCTTCAAACCATGTAAGTTTAATGTAAATCTGTGGAAATTGGCGTCATTGGCAGAGTTCCTTTTCTATGCGCCAGGAGTATCTTTCTGACAGACATGGCGGACTACAATGGACAGTCCTAAAACCTTCACAATCCTTTAACTCCCTTAAGAGAATTTAGTAGGTACATGTAAGGGGTTATGGTGTAAATAATATATATTTCCTCTTTTTTTACCCGACAGTCCAACACCCTGTTCCTGAACTGTGGACATGTTTGCTGCTGCAACGGGTGCTCCGAGACCCTCCATCTATGCCCGCTGTGTCGGAGCGACATACTGACCAAAGTGATTATGCAGACGAGATCTAATACCTCAATCATCGCAAGCTGAGACCAGGTGATTGATTGCAGTGATTCTTAGATGAGAAATTATCGTTTGATTATCTTTTGATTTGCGGTTGAACAAAGAAAAAATGTGAAATAAATTTTCACTATGGTTTGTATTGATATCTGTAACAAAAAGTGATTCTTAGATAAGAAGTTATCAGATTATTATCTGTTGATTTGGGTTTGTACAAAGAAAAATTGATTAAAAAAATAGCCCTTGGGGCTTATATTGATATCTGAAACAAAAAATTGCATCCCCTTAACGTGATCCCCTGGCTGCCGCTTCCCATGTTGTATTTTAATTTGGGTGTGATCCGTGGCTACACCGCGGTAAACAGTTGTATGGCTTCTGACTGGCACCCCCCGAACAAACTTACTGAAAAAATAGGGACACCGCCAATATAGGGCTAGAAAGCTCAGTTGGTAGAGCGCCGGCATGTCAATCCGGAGGTCGTTTGGTTCGAGTCCCACTCTAGCAAATTTTTCTATGTTCAACCCAAAATCATTTAAAATTTACCCAGTCAGTTTCTCTTGATTATCTTCTAGATCAGAACTTTTTGTTTTGTTTGGGGGGGGGGGGGTGGAGGGTGAAGGATTATCTACTACCCTTTCCAAAACACATTGGAATCTATTCCTAATCTATGTGAAATGATTCAACTCTTTTACATAATATTTTTAAATAAATACATAGAATGTCAATGGCTAAAAAAAAATAATAATAATAATAATAATATATAATACGATACATTTATATGGCGCATAATGCAGGAGCCTCTAAGCGCACAACAAAACATATTATTATTAAAACGATGTTGTATTCTCAGTATTTTGCATTCCTTATATGAATGTTGACAGCGATTTCTAATTACCTTATGTGTATTTATAGCTACGTGTTTAAATCTTCCCTTCCTCATTAAAAAACTGAAGGCAAAGGAAGCTCTCAAAATCTTACTAAATTTGTTTGAATATTGTAAGTAGAAGTGACATAAAATCATTATTTCATCAGACAGATAACTATTATAAAGGAACCAATATTTACGTTTATTTAATTTTTTCCACCAACAATTAATTTAGCACTCACAGGGTTTGTTTTCAACTCAAAATGCAATAGATAATAATAATAAAAATTATATCGAAGTGTTATATAGCGCACGTATCTACCAAACAAGGTACTCAAGGCGCTGTGTGGACATGTGTATAAAATTTCAGAAAGATAGGTAATATTGCAGTGATGAATTCTGAGACCCAATTATGTAGCACCTTATAAGGGTTTACAAGGTGCTACGGCGCATACAGCAGCCACAGCCAGGAACACCGGGGCGAACTCCATCTTGTTTTGATAAGTGCACTGGGTTCTTTAACATGGGTTACACAAGACATGGGACCAACGGCTTTACGTCCCATCGGAAGGACGAAGCAATGGTTAAGTGTCTTGCGCGTCTGCTTGGTGCACAACTCTATGGCGTTTGCCAACCAATAGGGTTTGTACGCATGCGTGAATGTAATTAGCATATTTCATGGGAAGGGTCCATTAGCTTTACCATTTGTGAGGGAGTAAAAGATGTGACTTGGAAAGTCTTAATGACAGTTGCAACTTGTATAGTACTTTTTGAACTCCTTATGCCTTTTTGGTTAGGGTTGGGGGGTGGGGATTCGGAGCGGGGCAGGGCAAGGCTGTCTTGAGTTTGAATTTTATATTTTTCACATCTGCAACGTGCAATTTACTAAAGTTTGGTAGTGTTATAGCAGTGGGAGAATCTGGAACGCAACATTGCAGCAGATTTACTGAGTAAAATTTAAATTGTTTATCTACTTCTGAGCAGGGGTGGCTATACTCCGGTATGAACATTTGCTGGGACAGGCCGGGGGGAAAAAGATCATAGGCTGGCCTTTATTCCCCAGGGGGTAATCCAAGGGAACAGACTAGTGTGAAAACGGCTTAAGAGCAGTCACCCTCCCGCCAGGGGCCAATTTCATAGAGCTGCTTAAGCAAAAAATTTGCTTAAGCACGAAAATGGCTTGCTTATTTTACACACGTTACTGGCCAAAATGTCATGCCATATATATTGCTTGTGACTGGTATTTAGCTGTTGTTTACTTACCATAACAATTGAGTGGAGTCTTGGCCGATAATCTGATTTTACTGAGCATGATTTTTGTTGCTTAAGCAAAATTTTGTGCTTAAGCAGCTCTATGAAATTGGGCCCAGGTAGAAGCCTTTAAATGGTCATCACCTACGAGCGCATGAAACCCACTGACTCAAAGTTGTATATAAATGTTAATATTCCGATTATCAATTCCTTTGAATATATTTATAGAAGAGTATTGCTGTCACCTGCCACTTGGACTTGATTACAAGTCTTAGATCACGACTGAGGTTTGTCCACAAGAGGGGGCTATTTCAGGCAATAATGTAATGGCTACCGGGTAGACTAAAAACCACGATCACAGACCTGGAACCAAGTCTTCCTTCAACTTTGCTTCTCACATGTACAACTTATTTTGCTATCATCTCAAATCAGTATTTTTGCTATCGTCTCAAATCATCTGGACCCAATTTTATGGTTCAACTTACTGTAAGCAGAAAATTTGTGCTTCAGGTAAATCCGTGCTTACGCTAAGTGTACATAGTACTTTTGCTTGAAATGCGTGCGCTTGCTCCCTGTACAGGGCTTTCTTTGCTTACACAGCTAAAGCCCGGTGCGAAGCGAATTTGACGTGAATTCGTTGACGTCACAACCCTCCTTTCGCAGCGATATTCGCAAGTGAGTCGAGCAGAGTTCAACTGCTGCGAATTATTCGATGCAAATTTGTGACGTCAACATTCCCTTCGCATTTGCATTCGCAGGAAGTATGAACTGGGCTTAATGCAGAAATTCGGTACTTGCTCTGTACGCGAATAATTGTGATCGCAAGCAGAGAATTCATCAGTTACCAGAGATGACACTGGGGCCTGATATCCTTACCACTACAATCTCTGTGGCAACAATTGCCGTGCCTGTTTGTTGTACATAAGGACTTTGAAGATGCAAACATTGTCAAATTTACTGTGTTGTATAGGCCTACATGTATGATATATAATCAGTATTAATTGTTTTTTTACCCATACACCAATGTGTGTTAGCACTGTATACTCAGTACTTTCCCGAGTCCTATGAAAAAATATCGGATACCTTTCCGCATGGCGCCACCACTTTTTCACTCTTTTTTACAAAAAAAGGATATCTCATTGAGGTAAATTAGATACTATATTATTTCTTCGAATGAAAAAGTGGTGGCGCCATACAGAAACTTTTCCAAAATATTACAGGCATGTTACTCGGGTTGGATTCGAACCCACGATCCTTGCAATTCTAGAGCAGGGTCTTACCAACTAGACTACCGAGGTTGCCCGGTAGCTAGAGGCAATTTTGTATCGTATGTTTTGGCAGCGGGTACCGCAACGATAATAACCAGTGAAATATAATCAGTACTATCGCATCTCTAACTATAGGTTTGGGTTTAGACATTTCTTACTAAGCTGTAAGGTGACAGCAGTACAATTCATGATTTTTACATCTTTATAAACAGTTTGTATTGGGAGGAACATAAATTCCCACCTTTATACTTGTATAATACAGTCGTACTAATACTATTTTGCATGTTTCTTGGTTTGTTTTATGTATAAAGCAAATATATAGGTGTGTTGATTGATATAATTTGTAATTTTAGTCTTTTTTTTTTACCTTATCATCTACTTAAAGGCAAAGCACACCTTTGGGTTTTTGAAATATTTAAAAAATGTGGAAATTTTATCTTTAGGGCAGTGCACACTATTGGTAATTACTCAAAATAATTATTTTCATAAAACCTTTCTTGATTACGAGTAATGGGGAGAGGTTGATTGTATAAAACATTGTGAGAAACAGCTCCCTCTGAAGCGACGTAGTTTCAAAGAAAGAAGTAGTTTTCCATGAATTTGATTTCGAGACCTCAAGTTTAAAATTTGAGGTCTCGAAATCAAGCATTTGAAAGCACAAGGTGCGACAAGGGTTTTTTTCTCTTTCAGTAATATCTCGCAACTTCGACGATCGATTGAGCTCAATTTTTCACAGGTTTGTTATTTTATGCATATGTTGAGATACACCAACTGTGAAGACTAGTCTTTGACAATTACCAATAGTGTTCAGAGTCTTCAAAAGGTGGTGGCATTTTGAGATATCGCCAAAAAACAAGAGGGAATATGTCCACGCAGGAAGAATAACCCCTACCAGGAATACACAATCGGAGAAGCGTTACTGCAGTAATGCTTTTCAAATTCTTACTCTGGGACGTAACATTTAAAAAAATAAATGCTTGTGCTATCGAAAGCTTCTGTTGGCTTCTAAGTCAAATTATTTACAAGTCACCTCCAAATATCACATATAAATAATTTTAACCGATTTCTCAGAGCATTTGTTCAACTTGAACTGATCGGTGAAATTCTGCAAGAATAAATATTGGACTGCATGCTCTTTGCATTATAAAAACTGGACAACATTCTTTCCAGTGACGGTATAAGTTAAATAAATTTTCAAAACTGTACAATAAACGCAATTGGTTCTACTTTAAATTTAACACAATTTAATACAAAGAATAACTTACAGGAATGCTGTTGAATCCTGGCTGTCCCCCCAAGCCCAGGTTGGACTCCTGCGTTGCATAGTAGCACTGACGTCCTACCGGGGCTAGCTGTTCCCAAAGTTCTATTGTATACTGCTGATGCAGGCTTATATTTTTGCAATGGCTACATACACATTACTTTATCAAGCGACACTCCAATTTCAAATTGTCAAACTCTTAATAGTTCCAACTGCCAAAGGCTGGGTGTGCCCTCTCTCCTAAGGCCAACAGATCATTGAGGCTGGATACACCCTCTCCTCTGGAAACTCTGAAACTGAATGAAAAATATTACACCATGCATACCCACCCAACCAGAACAGGAATCTTCCCCTTTTCTACCTGCTTACTCAAGCCTAGTCATGAATATTCACTAAGCAGATGACTAGTGAATTGACCAATCAAATACCCTGTTGAAAGCACATGACTCCTATGCATATATTAAGATGTCTGACCAAGTTTAAGGAATGTTTAGGGTGTGGTATGGCCACTTACTATAAGAATTTGTTCTTTTACTAGACAAAACTTTAAGTGTACTACCATGGCCATTGGTAATTTATATTAAGTAAGGCCGGATCCGAATTGGCGGCTACGACTACGGCTACGGCTTGGTCGCCGCGTCATCATGCATTGAAGTATAGGACGCCCTTAGCAACATCCCTGGCAACGGTCGTAGCCGCAGCCGTAGCCACCAATTCGGACACGGCCTTACTCTTCTGTAACAATATTTCTGAAGTAAATTTGCTACAGTGTATATCATTCTGTGACAATGTCCTCAAAAACTGATGTAAAAAAAAAGATGTGAACGTTGAAGATTACATCGATGTTGTTGGCTTAATGGCCAGGGCCCAATTTCATAAAGCCTGTAAGCACAAAAACTTGCTTAACACAGAAAAAAATTGCTAAACAGAAGCAGGTTATCAGCCAAGATTACATCAAGTTTACTTTGATGTAACTGGTGCCCAACTCAATTCTCCGCTAAGAAACTTGTTAAGCAGTATCTTCAGGCTCACAATTAGGCTTTTGGCATGAATTGAAAGCGCAAGTCCTTTCATTATTATTATTAAGAAGCTTGTAAATTGTTGTATCTTTATTCAATATAGTGTACCCTGCAATTGAAAATTCTTTGGTATGTCTGCCCAAATTTGACCAAATACAAAATAAAAGACAATAATTGCATGCCTGTTATTTGTTGTGTTTAAAACTACAAATTTTTATTCAAATATAACAATATAAAAAGACATTTTTAATAATCAATTTCAAAACTTAAAACTCTAATAGATACAAATGCTCCACTGTTTGTAAAAAAGCAAAAGTGGATTAACATATATTTAGTGCCTGAACTTTTTTTTTTTAAGACAAAAGAAAACGTGCATGCTTAAACTTATGTCTATAGTGGAATGTAAACATCATTCATTCTTGACTTTGAAAATGGAAATAAAATGAAACAGTTACTATCATGTATATCCATTGTGTTTGCCGTTTTTGTATTGAGAAAGACTTTGGTTACAACTTTGACTTTTTTGAGAAATGTATTAAACCATTTTATGGATTGAAAAGTTGGTAAATGAGTTTTTTTAACAGTTTTTTTTTAGTATATAAATCATTGGCAATAATTGACTTCAACTTCATAATTCTCCGTTGCTAAAAGTAAGCTAAAGCCATATAATCTAGAACTGCTTAAAAAAATGCGGTTAAAGCGATATGTAGAATTGCTTACAAAAATTGTTAAAATTTCTGAACAAAATAAGATTTACTCTACACATCAATCATAAGCAAGTCGATAAAATCATGGGGCGGCCATTTTGAATTACATCCTGCCATAGTATGTATATACATGGGTTGTGTTTTTTGGAATGTGACCGACAAAAATTTTGGTAAATGACCAGTGAATAACGAATGGTTCAACCAAAACAACAATTTGGTCACGAACGCGTAAACACAGCCCAGGACACCCAACAAAGATGGCCGACCAATTATTTTCTAGAGATCTAGCGTCGTCGCTCTAGAGTTCCTTTTCCAGTTCCATTTGAATGATAGCCTGGATGGTCTTCACGGCCTGGGTCTTTCCTCTCTGCTCGCAGACGGGGACGCTGCTCTGCTGTGGGAACCACTCGCGTTGCCACATGTCTCCGGTCCATGGCTTCTCACACGAGGGCGTTGTCTTTGTGGTGGTCTGGCCGACGCGCGTGGTCTGCTTCAGGTCGGTGATGGCATCGGTGAGGTCGAAGTTACGGGTCAGGGTTCGATCGCTCCAGAACTCAGCATTGCCTGTGGGAAGAGAAAATTATATCCGAGGGTTAAGACACAAGTTCATTTCTTACAAGACAAAAGCAAAACACTGCAGCTCAAAAGGTATTATTATGATTGTGATGATTTCATGTTTGGCATGTCAAAAAAAAGGAAAAAAAAGAAAAACGAAAACTCCCTCCCTCCCCCATCCGCAAAAATAAAGGACGAGCAATAATTTTTTTTTTTAATGTGGCCTAAGCTTCAGTGTTTGTTTTTTTCTGAAGACAATCGTACCCCAGAGGTTGTGGATCTTTGTTTTGTTTCAAGCTGAGTTTCTCGACTAAAGATAGCTTAAAAAATATTAGAGCATTGTTTAGGCTCAGACTTTTATAAAATTAACGTACCCCAGAGATTGTCGATCTTCTCGGTGTGAGTGTGGAAGTATTGATGCTCCGGTTGTTGCCAGAAGTTATCATTGTTCCACGACGGCTGAGTGGTGAACTCCTCGCATGGGACGCACTCGCAGGCGGTGGGTACCATGGTGGTCTTCAGGTAGGTGGCGCCAGTCTCGCAGGTGTACTCTGCCATTTGACGAACAAACTTTGTTGGGCGGCTGTTGGTGGTAACAGAGAATAAATAATCAGGGAATTGAAATAAATTTGTCATCATTGGTAAACTTTCATCTGGTAATCAATGGAACAAATGCTAAGGGAAGTGGGCTTGAATCTTAACAGCAGAATTATTTATTAGTTTTTAAAACTTTTTTCCACGATTTGTTAGGAATTTTTTCAACGTGACCAATGGCGAAACTGCGAAAAATTTTAACAGTATGAAAAAAACCCAGATTAATATCAACCAGCACATTAAATGTAAACAAGAATGCAAGTAAATATACATAAAGTATCAACAGCATGCTTACACAGACAATTTTAACAAAAAAAGGAGGGGATACATTTTTCTTCAGACGCTCTTATTAGCTTGTAATCCCGTTTAGCAGTCGAAGTATAAAGGACTGCGCTCTTTTTGTGGCGCTCTGTTCTGGATCTTTGGTAGGATCTGCTTGAGTTTGGAGGGAGCCAGTCATGGAATTAAATTCTCTGGCTTTATTTACACTCAGGCTTTCTCCAAAGGTGGGAGGTTTAGTACTTGGAGGGTGTGATCATAAGACTAGTATGTAGGCCCAAGCATGAGACGGCACACTTGGCCCAAGCATGAGACGGCACACTTGGCCCAAGCATGAGACGGCACACTTGGCCCAAGCATGAGACGGCACACTTGGCCCAAGCATGAGACGGCACACTTGGCCCAAGCATGAGACGGCACACTTGGCCCAAGCATGAGACGGCACACTTGGCCCAAGCATGAGACGGCACACTTGGCCCAAGCATGAGACGGCAGACTTATTAACGAGACTTGGTCCTTATCGGTCTTACCTGCACATTGGTACCAAGACCTTCTTCTTCTCTCCGACGCGGCCGACCGACATGACGATTGGGGTTGGGGTGCCGGTGCATGTGACATCTTTGACGATAGCGTTGCAAGTTCCGTTCCTCTGGGTCAAGACGTTGGTGTAGGTCTCTCCGTGGCAGACGTTGGCATCCTGCTTCCACCAGTCATCTGAGA
The DNA here is from genome assembly GCF_032118995.1 of Asterias amurensis. Taxonomy (NCBI): domain Eukaryota; kingdom Metazoa; phylum Echinodermata; class Asteroidea; order Forcipulatida; family Asteriidae; genus Asterias; species Asterias amurensis. The sequence goes on along the minus strand of NC_092662.1, from coordinate 3,598,134 downwards.
GGGTAAAAATTAACAAGAGTTTAAAGTGACCATCGGGGAAATACCAAAGAGATCAAGCAGCATCATTGCTGTTAATGATGTCCCAACTGTGCAAAGAATTAAACTGTGTAATACAATAACACTGGATTCTGTTATAACACTTTATCACACCCCTATAGCTGCGTCTCAACGCGCACATAATTGTTTTCTGCAAGGTATTTTGAAGTATTGGACGGACCTATTATTTTATAGCACTATGTAATAGTTTACAAGGTGCTGTGGTGGTGAACCCCCTTCTCTGAAGGCACAGCAATAATGTTTAAGTGTCTTGCTTAAGTGAAATGATCGTGACTCTGCTGATCAGAAACACCCAGAGTTTTGGCCCAGTGTTCTTTTCTGCTCTGCCTCGACATGCCACAGAAGATGATATTTAATGGTCACACAGGTTGAGGGCTAAAAGCAGCTTACATGATGAGGGTTTGACGAGAGCCTCCAATGAGCGAAGGAGCATTGGTTGGAGGTACACCTCATAGGTCTGGTTGATGAGGGAAACAGGCTGAAGCTTGAAGGAGGTGGGGTTCTGGATGTCGAGGTCGGTGATCAGGTCCTTGATGTTGTACTGCTTCTGTGCCTCCAGGAAGGCCTTAGTGACATTCCAACGCCAGCTTCCTGCAGAAGGAAAAAAGATTACCAACAAGACTTCAATTGTTTATCCAAGAACACAGAAAAAAATTATAAATTTAAAAGATAATGAATTGAATGTTTTGCTACTGATCAGTGGCCATTTTCACAAAATTTAGACTAGTCTAATCTCAAGCTAACTCGCCCTAACTTGATACTTGTCCTAGAAACAATCTAATGTAGGACCCATCTTAAGGCTAGGACTCGTCCTAAATCCTAGTATCCATCTTTAGTTAGGAAGAGTTTTCTGAAAACGACCCCTGGCCCAATTTCAACCCAATGCTACAAAAAACTTGTGAGCGGATAATAAAATAACTAAGATCTAGAACAAGAAAGCCATGAGTGAAGAGTTTGTGACTTGAAAACACAGATTAAAACTTAAATGGCGAACCTGTTTTGTTGTAAGCTGTCAAGATAGCGGGGTATGGCACCTCCCCGAAGCTGCATCTCTTCAGGACGTCCTCGTTGGTGGTGAAGTCAATCACCTCGCCGGAGCGGCACACCAAAGCGATCTCGCTCTCGCTCAGTCTCGCTTCTCTCAGGATCTCTCTGGCATTGTGGGCTTCCAGGAAGGCTATGTCGCCACCTTCCTGCTTCAGGCACTCCAGGCTGCCGCGGAATCCAGAGAAGGGTTCCTCTGGGGTCTCGGTGCAGTTGGCGACACCGACTCCGGCGCAGGCCTTGCAGAGTTTCTCCTGGTGGACCTTGGTGGTCCCCAAGAAACCTCCAATTCTAGGGGAGAGCCAGAGAGGGTTGAAGTAACGATTGTACTCTTGTTCGCGGATCTCCAGGTTGTCGAACAAGTCAACATTGACGAAGCGGCGATTGTAGACCTGAAGGAAGCTCTATAGAGAAAAAAATCAAGACACGATGTTGATATACTGGTTTGAACCATTTTAAAGTGGATTCCTAATCATTTGAAAGTGGATCCCAAAACGATTGAAAGTAGATCCCTTCCCCGGTATTTGTCTGTATCTGTTACTTCCTGAGATGCATGTCTGAAGGCTGGGTATTTCATGGTCATGACATAAACTGATCTGCATGATCACAAAGTTCCCCCCCACCACCACTTAAAAAGAAGAAAATTAGGACTCACATTTTAAGACGAAACTTCATAAAAACGTACTTTTTAAAAACCTCAAGTCAGGCATTTTATGATATCAAAATAATATTTTGTTTGAATCTTTAATAATACCTTGACAGCAGGGTGGTTGATCCAGCTGCTCTCTCTCATCTTGTAGTCGATGGTGGACGGTGCCTCGTTGATGTATTCCATCACCTCGGACAGCTGCTCCTCAAAGTTGAATCTCTGGCTGTTCAGACGGTCGGAGAGTGCCGACAGGAGGGGATCAACTTGTTGGCTGAATTTTAAAAACAGAGAGGAAACCATGAGGTTGTTAGTGGTGTTTGAAGCTTTTCATGGCGTGAAAAATAAGAAGTAACTAAGAAAAAAGTTTGCGTATACAAGCATGTGTAAAAACCTTTTTTTTGTAGGAGTGTTGGCTTTGCTAAGAGCTGGTGTTGTCCTGACATTTCGAACACTGTACTCAGCTCATCTTTATGTGGGGGTGTTGGCTTTGACAAAAGCCTGGTTTGGTTTTGACGTTTCAAATAATATACTCTACTTGTGTTCAGGAGAAGGCTGTTGAGTTTGTCCTTTTTTTTTCCACTTGGAATTCAAAAATGGCAATCAGAATTGACTTACTGATACAGCACTTCAGAGAACCATGCACAGAACTATGTTTCACATTAACACCTTTGTGCAGAAGACGATCAGAGCAGACTGATCGAAACGTCGAGTTGAATTAACTGGTTCTTTTCAGAACCACCCCACCTCATTAGAGATAGTCATTATATGGTGTTACCGCAAACCTTTCTATATCGTATTTCCACCATGCAAAGTTTCAAATCCTACTTACCTTTGTACATACAGACAATTGCAATTGAGAAGCTCTTTGAGATCAATGGGTGTGAGAAACCTACCTGGTTCTTTGGAAGGAGTGCTTGTGTGAAGTCCAGTCTCTGGACTTCATCTGATCCCTGGCTTGGAGTCTCTGCAACAAGAGGTCCAAGCTACCGCCGAGCTTGGTCTCGCCAGTCTGACCTCTAAGGGTCAAGAGTTCGTCGCCGAGTCCAAGGATCTCCTCGGGAAGCTGGTCAATTCTACGAGACAGATCTCTTAGGCCTGGGTTTGGTTGTAGAAGAGGGAGGACGAAGTTGGAGAAGAGATTAAAAAGAAGACATATACACATGTGCTTAAGGCACCGACACTTTTGGTAATTATTCATCAGCATAACTACTTTGAGAAAGAGGGAAATTCTCACTCAAATATTTGAATCTGAGGCCTGAAGCTTTCTTAGGCATCTGAAAGCACGTACATTTGTGCAAAAAGGGTGTTTTTTAGAGGGGATGTAAAACTGTAGTTCCTGTATTTTGTGTGATGCATGTTAAACACCGAGGACACTAAGCATGAAACAGAAGGGGGCTTGCCTGGTTTGGCTGCATAACACTCTTTAAGAGCATGTTTGGTGCTAGGATGCATTTTGAACATGTTTTTTGTTAAGACACTCACTTCTTGGTCCGGCGCTCAACAACTTGGCAAGCATTGGCAGGCGGGCAAGTCCACCCTTAGTCACGTACTCGTTGATCTCATCCTTCTGCATGTCCTTGAAGAAGACGTTGAAGAACTTGGGCGACATACCCTTCCAGTTGTAGTAGTTCCAGGTGTTGGGAGCGTTCATGTTGAACCACTCGAAGCCGGTGAAGTTGAAGAAAGAGAACCCAGGGTAGCCCCAGTTGAGTTCCTGGCCGAGGACGAGGTCCTGGTCCCAGGTGAAGTTCCTTGGGGTAGCGCCTTGTAGAGAAAAAAATTGAAAAATATAAGTTTCATGAGTTTTTCGACAGAAGTTTTGAAATTGACAAAAAAAAATCTGCTTCTGGGTAGTGAAGTGTTCATTTCATCATTACTGTCTTTCAAAACCACAAATTTAGAAATTAACCAAAACAAAAGTTTGCGCTTAGGGACAAGAAATATTTAATCCGTCATAACTAATTTCTGTTAATTTTGGAAAGAGAATTACCAATAGTTAGTTTCATTGTTTTAACAATACACATTTGTTTTTGTAATACTTTGTATGTTTAAAACCTTAGTTTGTTCACCATGAACTGATGTTTGGTGCTCCACAGCCAAAAGTTTGCGCCAGGTTTGGAAACAAATCACTGTTAAAGTTTAGTTATTTTTCAAAGCCGTGTAAGAAACTGATAACTTTTTTTTTTTTTAATGTTTAACCAAAATAAAGCTGGCAACTTCAACAGTACAGAATTGAAATAACAACTACAAAATAAAGTCAATTATGCACTTGATTTCAACATCAAACATTGCAGCATCAATTTTTGTTTATTTCAAGATAAATCTTTGAATAATATTTCCTGTGAAAACTGTATACTATTTCAGTTTATTACATTATAAAAAGTATAATAACAAGCAAACAGGTCACTGCAATCATTTTGGACATATACAATAAGTTAAAGAACCAATTTACAATATATTTCAATTTAAAACATCACACAGCAAACATTTCATCCAACTCACTGGCCACATTCAAAATAAATAAAAAAATCAATGAAAAACAGGGATATTATGAAAATTGATATTCCTGATAATTGAATTGATATAACCAAAATAAGCGACAGTGTTTTATTTAAAATTATAAAATGATTTTTCATCAATTTTGACTTGAAATTTCTTCTTTTAGCTGGAAATATATATTTTTTTATCTGGCAAGTTTGTACTGGTAAAGAGTTTGTTATTGATAAGCTTTCAGGTTGAATCAAAATGTAAGGCAAGTTTAATTTTGTTGTAAAACTATCAAATTTTTTCTTTTAAAGGAAAAAATATTTCAGAAATTACATGGTTAAAATTTAACACGTTCTTTGACGAGTCCATAGAGAATTATTTCAGTGTGCCAAATAAAATAATTACGTTTATAAATAAATAACAATCTTCAATTAATAAAATACGCCTACGTTAGAAAGCATTAATACAAACAAGAGTACATACCCAGTAAACACAAACATGAGAAGTCCAAGAGGTACAATAAAAGCACAGAAGGACAACGTAGAGAGGAAAAGAGTTCCAAACGGAAACAAAACCAACATCGCAACGGGGAATACGAGGAAACAAAGTCCGAAGCCAACGAGGGAAAAGAACACGGCAAGGAAGACCGCAACAGGTAGAAGGATGAAGACGATCACAGACAGTATCACGATGACCGACAGAACGAAGTAGCAGAGGACAATTGGGGACGTCAGGAGGGACACCACGAACAGAGATGAGATACTCAACCTCGGGAGGCGTTTAAGGAGGAGAGGGGACGTGAGGAGAAGGGAGAGGAGGGGGAATTTGAAGTTCATACCGGGTAGGCAGGTGTCATCGAAGAAGCGGCTGACGGACTCAAAGACGGACCCGATGCGGGGGATGGTGCCGTTGGCCAGGAGCCATCCGATGGGGTGTTTGAAAGAGGAGAGCTGATGGGAGAAGAAAACAAATATAGAATAAATAATCAAAGAAGGAAACTGACTGGGCAAATTGTTATTAATTTTCGGCTGAATTTAGACTAGAATGAGACCTCCAAATTAACATTAACAAATTAATATAGGAGTCAGCAAGTTTGAAAATTACACAATACGCTCTAGGTAAAAATCCAAAAAAGCTGTCAACCAGAAATAGTTGCTTAGCACAGTCAAAATATTTCTTAGCAGAAAATTGTTACCAGCCAAAACACCATACAATGTGTCTTATTTGTGACTGGCTCCCTGTAAATATTTGCTAAACAGCTTTGTAGTGCCCAAAGTGAACACAGTAGAGATGGCCGCCTCAAACCGACAGTGAAACCAGCAGTAATCAGAAGAGAGGGCGTTGCAGCTATGCAGAATTAAAGGAACACGTTGCCTTGGATCGGACGAGTTGGTCTATAAAAAGCGTTTGAAACCGTTTGTTATGAAATGTATATGGTTAGAAAGATGTTTTAAAAGTAGAATATAATGATCCACACAAGTATCTCTCAAAATTGCACGGTTTTCTTTTTACGTCGCGAACTATCACGGTCGGCCATTTATGGGGGTCAAAATTTTGACTCCCATAAATGGCCGACCGTGTTATTGGACGAGGTAAAAAGAAAACCACGCAATTTCGAGGCATATTTGTGTAGATCATTGTATTCTACTTTTACATCATCTTTCTAACCATATGCATTTTATAATAAACGGTCACAAAACGCTTTTCAAAGACCAACTCGACCGATCCAAGGCAACGTGTTCCTTTAAGTTGTCCTACGACTTCTTAACAAAACTCCGCTGGGCACAAGGAACAAGTAATGCATATATATGGCTGGTAACCAGTTCCTGCTAAGCATGTACTTTGTGTGCTAAGCAGAATGTTGACCAAAGAGAGTGCAACGCTTACCTTGCTGATGCCAGCATGGCAAGTCTTCAGGCCGGTCATGTTCAGGAAGCGGACTTCATGGCCGTACTTCTGGAATAGTTTCTCCTTCATAATCACTCCGATGGTGTACGTGTAGGTGTTGTTTTCAAATTTGGTCTTGTCCCCAACTTGCTGTAATGCAAAAAGAACATCAGGGATTAAGTCGGGTAACAACATGATCACTTTGCCTTAAAGGCACTGGACTCATTTGGAAATTGTCAGACCAGTATTCTTACTTGGTGTATCTAAACATATGCACAAAATAACAAATCTTGGAAAATTTGAGTTCAATTGGTCATCGAGGGTGCAAGAAAAATATAGAAAAAAGAAAAAAAACCTTGTTACACAAATTGTGGTGCTTTCAGCAGATGCCTGAGAAAGGCTTCAGGCCATAAGTTTTTCTCAGATTCAAGGATTTGAGTGAGAAATTACCTCTTTCTCAAAAACAATGTTACTCCAGAGGGAGTCGTTTCTCACAATGTTTTATACTATCAACAGCTCCTCGTTACTTGTTACCAAGTCAGTTTTTATGCTTATATGTATTTTGAGTAATTACCAGCACCTTTAAAATTAAAATGTTATTATCTTATGGTAGGAGGTTTCAGTGAAATTAACCTCAGCAAAATGAACCTTAACTGCTCACTTACCGGGGTCAGAGTGTCGAACTGCTGGCTCAAGAATGGCTGCAATTTGAATTCCCGTCCAGCTGTGAAGATCTCGTCAGTGTTTGCGGTCATCAGCTCAGCTGAGCCGTTCAAGACTGTCTTCATGCATTCCATCTTGCTCTCGGCGCGGACGCAACCCCAAGCGATGTTCCTGGTCTGGTAGACAAGTGCAAGACAAATAATTGGATAAATCCAGTGGTTTGGAAAACAGACGTGGAGAGGTTTGAATCTTGTCTAGGGTAATACAGAGCATTTATAACCGGGACAAAAGATAAAATGGCCAGCTGTCAGAGTTTGAAATACTAATGATGGATTTCCAAAGAAATTTGCAAACGTACATCTTAAGCAACAGAAAGAAATATTTTAAGAGAGCTCAGCTACGAGTACCAGATATGAGGTTCCAGTTCAGGCTGGATTTGGACCGAGGTCCATAAAGTTGAAAGTCAGGGAAGTAAACCTCTGAGCAAACGGCGTAACCCCATGTTGTATAAAAAATTGCAACTTTATGGAATAAAGAAATCCACTTACGCTTTCAATCTGCTCGAATCTTCCCTTGAACGTTCTGCATCTCTCGTACATCGGGACGGTGGTCACGCAGATTCTAGCAGTGGGCTTGGGTATCAGCTTCTCAACGGTCTCCATGACGGTGAAGAAGGGAGCCGCATGGGGCTTGATGGTCTCGTCGATGTTGATGAAGACGTTTGACTCGTCCTTGAAGATGAGGTCGCGGGTTGGGCCGGCCAACGGGCAGGTGTACTCCTCGGAGCTGAAGAGCTTGAAGACACCGACGGACTTGCTGCTGTGGGTCTGCGTTAAAAGCAACTATTTTTTTAAGGTCTGCAGTACAAGCAACCAAACTACCTTTTTTGGAGTTTGTGAAACAATTAATTTTTGTTAAATCAGCGGGACAATCAACAAAATTATTTTTAAAGGTCTACGATACACACTATTTTTGGTAGGTTTGGATACAAGCAACAAAATATAATTGTTAAGGTCTGCGATACAAGCAACAGAACTAGTTTCCGGGGTCTGTGCTGTGGAGGATACAGCCTGTGCTGCCAAATATGCAGCGAATTAAGCTAATCAATCGCAATAACCATCTCTGCCCTTGCAGATTCCCATTTACCCCTGGGTGGAGCGAAGTTTATGGTTAAGTGTCTTGCTCAAGGACACAAGTGTCACGACCGGGATTCGTACCAGAGTTTAGTGCTCTCATCCGCGCGGCCATGACACCCACCAACAAACACATTCATGACTGAATTCTAAGCTTACCTGCACAGCCTGGGTGAGGATCTCCTGAACGACTCTCCTCAGCTCGATCTTCTTAGGGCTGATGTAGACAGTAGGCTGGGGCACCTTGCTGATGTGACAATCCTTGGTCTCCCACTCACCCAGAGGTTGGTTACCAGACTTGCAGATGAGCCTGTATCTGGTCTCGGCTATAGGGAGTCACAAAAAAATAATAATGATAAAGTCAGGGCATCAACAATGGCCCCATATTTCCCCCCAGTCTTGGCCCGTTTCAAAATTTCAAATGACAAGGATCTAAACAAAACAAATATTGGATGTATTTCATTTGTGAATTGCATTGTATTTATGTATGCATAAAATCTTTGTGCATTATACATCGCTGTAGGCCAACAAAATAACAAATCCAATAATGACATTTGCATTAGTTAAAGACACAAAAGTGAAAGTCGTATTTAATCCATTTTCTTCTTGTAGCATTTATCAAGAGTGGCTTTTTGCTTAGTTTGGGACAATCTTGATGAAAAAACCAAAACCCCCACATTCATAAGTATGACTTCACAGTCTCCCAACAATGACCTGAGTAGTCCAAAAGTTGAGACTAAATATGAATACACACATGGCTTTACCAAATATACTTCGATACCTCACTATGAAATGCCTTATCAAATCCCATTTTCATAAATATGACTATTTGCTTTGGATAATTCCGAAGATATCAACTTACTTGGATCCTCACGAAGCAAAGTCTGCACGGTCTTGTGGTCGACAAACATCACGTCTCCTCGGTTCTCTCTCAAGCAACGAACAGCGCCCTCAATGCCTCCATGGGTAATCAGGTCCTCGTGGTCGCATCTTGCCTCCAGGGAGTAGGGGTAGGTACCGTTCTTGTTGATGGTTGTCTTGTTCAGAAGACCTGGACAGGAAAAATAGCGAGAAGGGGCCCAATTTCATAGAGCTGCTTAAGCACAAAATTTTGCTTAAGCAAAAAAAATCCTTGCTTAGTAAAATCAGATTACCGGCCAAGACTCCACTCAATTGTTATGCCAAGTAAACAAAAACTAATTACCAGTCACAAGCAATATATTTGGCATGAAATTTGGGCCAGTAACATGTGTAAAATAAGCGAGCTATTTTCGTGCTTAAGCAAATTTTTTGCTTAAGCAGCTCTATGAAATTGGCCCCTGCTGATGCATTTTTGTAGATTTTTGTTCTACTACACAAGGGCAATCACGTCAGTGTAAAAGTGTTGGCCAATCACAAATAAACAGCTCTATTCACTTAAGCATTGGATTCTATGCACACTATGGTAAAGTTTGCCTACTGTTTGTTCAGGGGGTAAAATGGCATCACTATAAGCTATATTCCGAGATAGTTCATACACTTACCTGGCACACAGCTCTCTCTGAAGAACTCGGCAGCACTCTCCACATAGTCTCCCGTTCGGGGGATAATACCCTGCTGGATGAGACTCCCGATCGGGGTCTTGAAGCTGGCTGTGTCGTTGGCGGCGGTGTGGCAGGAGTAACGATTCCTCATGTCGGACCAGTTCTGGATGTTGGTGGTGTAACGAGCCACGGCGAGGGTGACGTTCTGCCACTCGCTGGGTGGAGTTTTCTGAAGAAAAAAATGAAAATTGAAAGTTAGCATTCTTTTTTGAAGTGGAACTATATGTGCGCCATTTATGTAGCACCTTAAGTTTACAAGGTGCTGATGCGCATTCAAAAGCCTCTGCCAGAAACACCGGGGCAAAGACAAAAAGTGTTCCACTAGGTTATTTTATATGAAATTCGGATAATTAACTACAGGATCTTGCAAATCAGGTTCACACTTGCGCAATAAATTTACAAGATCTCTTCCGAAATGATCCCGCAGAGATTTGGTGTACAGTTTCAGTGAAACTTCTTCCAAGAACCTAACCTTTGGGATGGTCGATACCCAACACCCAAACATACCTTGGTCAAGGTGCTCTCGTATGCCACAGCCGTGAGGTTGAATTTGGTCTTTGCAACAAAGACATCCTCATCACGAGTGATCATCACATCAGCGTATCCTTGCTCAATCCTAGAAAATGAAGAAGTGAAAATCAGTTGCATAAAAATCATTGTCAAGTTGCTATGCCGTCAGATGCAATTTACACAAGAGGATACACTAAGACCATAAGGGGAAGCACTATATATGAGGGCAAATTGCGTAAAAAAACGAGATCTTTTTGTGGGTCGGTAGAAATAACTCAACTAAAAAAGCTGGCTCCTGTAATTGAACAATTTGGAAACCCACTTTTAAAATTCAAGCAAATTTTTACACCCTTTGACCAGCTCCTGGTTAAACTTTGCCGAATGGTCTTCCCTTAGCTAAATCCTTACCATGCCATGCAGTGCTGTGGGGTGGTGGCCAATGCGCACGCCCATTCCTTTCTTGGCTTCAAGCTGTATGTGAAGGTGTCAGCCATACGTGTGCACTTCTTCCATTCACAGAGAGTTGAAGTACAAAACCTGGGGGAAAAAAAATAAAATAAATAAACAAATCTTAATAAAGACTAACATTATTATTATTATTATTAATATTATTATTATTATTATTATTATTATTATTATTATTATTATTATTATTATTATTATTATTATTATTATTATTATTATTATTATTATTATTATTATTATTATTATTATTATTATTATGGTTTTTTTAAACAGCTCATTGCAACCTAAGTTACAAAACAGTTTACAAACAAACGACTAATAACTTGTTTTTTCTAAGAAACAGTAAAAAGCACACTCAACCAGGGAGACATGAAAAACCAAATTAAAAATCATAAAATGCAGTCAAAATTATAATACATTTTACAAAGATGGTGGGAGTGAACTGAGAGAGTTATTGACTGTTGAATTGGGGAATTTAACCCAATTTCACGACATTTTTTGTCCAAGGCAAAGACTTAGTGGAGCACCAGCCACAACAATGCAAACTTAATGTAATTTTGGCTGGTGTTCTGTTCCTGCTAACAAAACTATTCTGTGCTTGTTTTTGTGCTTACAGGCTTTACAGAGTTGGGCCCAAAACAGTTTTACAAGAACTTCCTGCTCAAACCACGCATTACCTTGAGTAAAACTAAATTAAGCAAGATCAAACCAGTTTGTACCTGAGAGTTTCTGTGCCATTGGTCAACTTCTGGAAGAATGTTGGTGGTGTGGTGAACTCCCTCAACTTACGGACCGTCTCACGCTTCTCCTGCACAAAGCGAACCCACTGCTCCTCGACAGACAAGACGGTCTCCTCTGGGGTTGTGACCGGCTTGAGTGGCTCTGCATCAACAACAAAATATTTTTCAAATAGCTCATAATAAAAGAATATAAAATAAAAAACTAAAAAAGATGATCTATCGTTTGCAGTTGTCGTCGTTGTCCTACGAGTCATGGCTGACCCTTTGTGACCCCTGGTTATGATGGAGTTCCACTTCTGCCTATTCAGTGCAGATCGATATGCATTACTCGCTACTGAAACATAGGATTCAAACTGCCTCTAGCTACCGGGCAATCTCGGTGGTCTAGTTGGCATGAATCATGACACTGCGCTAGAATTGCAAAGGTCGTGGGGTCAAATCCCACCCAAGTAATATGCAGGCCTGTGTTTTTTGTTCACAGCACTCGGGAAAGTATTAAGTATACAGACCTTACACACATTGATGTATCTGGGTAAAACCCACATGAATATTAATTTTAATTCGCCAACATTGTCAAATATCTTACCTTGCTGTTCTGGGACAGGGTCCAAGCACACGGCCCCACCGCAGGGAGTGCTACAGCATTTCTTGTCGCCATCACAATGCCTGTCAAGTCGGCAGACGGTTGAGCAAATACCGAAAGATGTGTCTCTGGGAATGAGGGGGCAAATGCCAACCTTGGTGTCTGGTTTGCCTAGCACATCCTCAAATATATCTGATGAAGAAAAAAAACGTGGGGAAAAAAAAAATTGTTTTAAAAAGATTTTACATTCATCCTATTTAATTTTCCATCCATGAACATTTATTCGTTTTTCATTCGTTTATTTTCAACTTGATCGATGTCAAATCAGTGGCAAATTTGATGCAATAACAAAATTAGACTGAGGTCTGTCATGCCATGGATGGGTACCTACTGATGCCGAGTGCTGGTGAGGTCCCAGCACTCAGCATCAGCCACATGCATGATGCATGATGGACCAAAAAAGACAATACAAAAAATTTACAAATTACAACTACAGATAGAGTAAAATACTGACTATATCAATCAATACCAAAACATTATTGGCCTTTAGAGAATATTGTTAACATTTAACAATGTTTTTCTTTGTATTTAATTTGTATACAAAGCAAACAACACGACTTGATAAGTTGATTGAGAGTTGTTAATGTTAGACTGGATTGGCGTATTGAGAAGTTCAGATCAACATGATCAACACAATTTTCCATTGGTTAATAAATGGGCCCATCGCAATTCAAGACACCCGGCCCAGCCCAGAGCCCCAGTCATGCATTCCCAGTCTCATCATTTTGAGAAAATCAGGGTAATGTTTTATTTCTATATATATGCACAAATGGCAGTTGGATACGGCAATTTTAACCTACCTTTTCCGTACAAATTAAAGTTTTCTTGCCAAAATAATGACAAAAAAACTTAGCAAGTTGGTTTTCAACAACTCGCGGCGAGTGGAGTTACTAAAGGGCGCCCTCAAGTGGTAGTTCCAAATAAATTATTATGCCTCAAAAAAACAAACTTGATCAGCCGGCCAAAGCGTGTAATCACGAAGTCAAAAATCACCAAGTCAAACTTATACAGCCACAATACAGTTACTGGCTGACAACGTTCATTTGAAATGTTTCGGTTTAGTTAATTAAACCGAATTTGATGATTTTTGCCGTTGTTTTCGCATCAAATTTGAGACACTTTTAGGCAAGATTCGGACCGTGTAGGCCTTGTAACGCACGGTCAAGAACAGCCAAAATAAATAACTAAATAAATAAATAAATCAATCAATCAATCCATCAAATACTTAGATAAAACATGGAGCAATAAACAGACAAATGGCCTATAGAAAAGCCCTATCTATTTCTCAAACATCAAATCATTATTTGACTTCACATACTAATGTTTGCAGTGAGTGTAGGCCTAATCATTTTTATTTTGGGGTCAGGACCAATTCACTGAGTTGCTAGCACAAACAGTAATGGCCCATCCACAAATAATTTTGTCGTACTTGGCTGGGCTACTTTCTGTGCTTCTTTTTGAGGCAGCAGTAAATTTTGGCCCAGGACAGATCTAACAACAAGGAACTCGGCACCCCACAAGGGGATAAAAACCGAGCTATGCATCAGTCAATCTCTCTCAAGTATGAATTGCACAAATTTGTTAATCCGGAAATTGAGATTCAGTAACAAGACGACAATACTTATTCTTGTCAATGTGAAATCAGAGGTTAATAGCTTGGTAGGATTTGAACCCACGACCGTGACATTGCAAGTCATGCAGTCTAACCACTGGACCACTTAAAAAAAAAAAAAAAAAATCACTGCTCTGTTATAAATAAAACAAACATGTTCAAAATATTTACCTGCAAAGGGCAGAGCTGTTGCGGCCACCACAAAGGCAGCTAGGAGTAAGAGCTTCATGATGACGGGTCGAGAGGAACGCTGCTTCGGTCCAAGAAGAAGACCAAACTCAAACTTTCCCCAAGAAATTGTTCTAAAGAGTAGAGCTTCGGCAGTGCCTTTTTATACAGTATCCGAGGGCCAGGCAGAAGACAATTCAACCAATCAGAGCCGCCATTGGAAAGTTTATTTTGCGATAGATTAACCTGATTGGTGGACTGTTAATTGGCAGCGGGTGATCTTGTTGCACGTGGTAATTTGTGTCCATGGAAAACAAAGTTTGATTTCCAAGTTTGCTTTCCAAGTTGTTGTCCAATCATAGCGAGAGGACGTTTTATGGGCCAATCAGGAACTTCGGGACCATAAAGTAATAAAAAGAAAACTGTTTATGACGTTTTGCATACAATGGATTTAGTGTCGACGTGGGGGGGGGGGGGGGGAGTCATAAAGTAAAGTTTTCATTTTTCTTGGCAACGCTTGACGTGTTATGTAATACTTGTTTATTGGAAGAGGGGGGACAGGAACTTTTAATAATGATTTTCAAGGAAACGAAGGCTGAATTAGTGGCGTGTTTTGCCATGTGCCGATGACTGCTGTCTGCATGAGGTTTTAGTGTCGAGGTCGAAAAAATGTCCAGGCACTCACTCTCCAATTGCTTGAGATTTCTACTTTTCGGTGATGGGAAGAAGCTTGCAAATGGTTTGCAGAATTTATGTTGGAAATCTGCAAAATTAATGTGGTTGCCGAACAAAAACGCGTTGGCTTCGCCACATTCTTTAACCTCAATTCCATTCACTTTTTTCCGGGGGTGGATTTCACAAAGATAGTCCTAACTTAGGACTAGTCCTAGGCAATGCTAAGAGATAGGACCAGTCCTAAGTTAGGATGAGTTACTGGTCCTAACTTAGGACCAGTCCCATCTCTTAGCATTGCCTAGGACTAGTCCTAAGTTAGGACTACCTTTGTGAAATCCACCCCAGTACATATAACCACAAACATAAGTGGAAGGTAAACACGAAACGACCACTGTACAATGTAGGCGAAGAACAGATAAATAAATGCAATAAATATAATGGGCCCATAAAAAGGGCCCATCAAAAGCAAAGCTTGTCGAGTACAGAAAACAAAGCAATGTTTGCGATTAATTAAGCACACACTTGGTTCGATTTTGGATGACTAAACTCCCACAAAGCGCGCATGATTTTATCGCGTGTGTTTTTCACAACAAAGAGCTGATATTTTTGTAACACCGGCGTAAAACTAGGTCCCTGGAACAGAGTTATGTAACACCATAATATAGAGACCAGAGCAGGTGATATAGGGGCCTGCTGCTTCCAACCGACAAATCATAACGAGAATAATGCCCGTCGCAGTAATTGTCAATATCCATCTAGGCTTATCTTTCAAAAACGCAGCTTAAATTGTTTTAAGACAGTGGACACTATTGGTAATTGTCTCAGACCAGTCTTCTCACTTGGTGTATCTCAACATATAATGCATCAAATAACAAACCTGTGAAATTTTGAGCTTGATCGGTCGTCGGAGTTGCGAGATAACTATGAAAGAAAAAAACACCCTTGTCACGCGAAGTTGTGTGCTTTCAGATGCTTGATTTCGAGACCTCAAGTTCTAAACTTGAGGTCTCGAAATCAAATTCGTGGAAAATTACTTCTTTCTCCAAAACTAGGTCACTTCAGAGGGAGCTGTTTCCCACAATGTTTTATACCATGAATCTCTCCCTATTACTCGTTTCCAAGTAAGGTTTTATGGCAATAATTATTTTGAGTAATTACCAATAGTGTCCACTGCCTTTAAGCATACACTTCGTTCGATTTAGGATGACTAAACTCCCACAAAGCGCGCGTGATTTCATCGCCACGTGTTTTTCACAACAAAGTGCTGAGATTGTTGTAATACCGGCGTAAAACTAGGTCCCTGGAACAGAGTTATGTAACACCATAATATCGAGACCAGAGCAGGTGATAGGGGCCTGCTGCTTCCAACCAACAAATCATAAACAAGAATACGCCCGCCGCAGTAATTGTCAATATCCATCTAGGCTTATCTTTCAAAAACGCAGCTTAAATTGTTTTAAGACAGTGGACACTATTGGTAATTGTCTCAGACCAGTCTTCTCACTTGGTGTATCTCAACATATAATGCATCAAATAACAAACCTGTGAAATTTTGAGCTTGATTGGTCGTCGGAGTTGCGAGATAACTATGAAAGAAAAAAAACACCCTTGTCACGCGAAGTTGTGTGCTTTCAGATGCTTGATTTCGAGACCTCAAGTTCTAAACTTGAGGTCTCGAAATCAAATTCGTGGAAAATTACTTCTTTCTCCAAAACTAGGTCACTTCAGAGGGAGCTGTTTCCCACAATGTTTTATACCATGAATCTCTCCCTATTACTCGTTTCCAAGTAAGGTTTTATGGCAATAATTATTTTGAGTAATTACCAATAGTGTCCACTGCCTTTAAGCATACACTTCGTTCGATTTAGGATGACTAAACTCCCACAAAGCGCGCGTGATTTCATCGCCACGTGTTTTTCACAACAAAGTGCTGAGATTGTTGTAATGCCGGCGTAAAACTAGGTCCCTGGAACAGAGTTATGTAACACCATAATATCGAGACCAGAGCAGGTGGTAGGGGCCTGCTGCTTCCAACCGACAAATCATAAACAAGAATACGCCCGCCGCAGTAATTGTCAATATCCATTTAGGCTTATCTTTCAAAAACGCAGCTAAAATTGTTTTAAGACATTGGACACTATTGGTAATTGTCTCAGACCAGTCTTCTCACTTGGTGTATCTCAACATATAATGCATAAAATAACAAACCTGTGAAAATTTGAGCTCAATCGGTCGTCGAAGCGAAGTTGCGAGATAATGATGAAAGAAAAAACACCCTTAGTCACACGAAGTTGTGTGCTTTCAGATGCTTGATTTCGAGACCTCAAATTCTAAATCTGAGGTATCGAAATCAAATTCGTGGAAAACTCCTTCTTTCTCGTAAACTACGTCACTTAAGAGGGAGCTGTTTCTCACAATATTTTATACTGTCAACCTCTCCTCATTACTCATTACCAATTAAGGTTTTATGCTAATAATTATTTTCGGTAAATACCAATAGTGTCCACTGCCTTTAACAAAATTGCATGCTTGGCTGGGCCTCCTTTGGCTATGAATAATTGACTATGTTGGGAATAGAACCCAATAACATCTCGATGCTGGTTCCGTACAAATACTTCGATCCCATCCCCGTTGGCTTTTCCTTGCGGGAGAATTGAGACCGATAGGGAGGGGGGCCAACTGAGCTTGGTAACAAAACAACGACAAACAGTGGGCGGGAAAGACGTGTTTAGACATGTTCGTAGTATGGGGGGGGGGGGAGGCTAGCGACACGGGAAAAGGAATCAGTCTTGAGAGGGGATTTTGGATGATTATCAAAACATGTTTTTTGATGTACAAATTTCACTCTCATTTTGGGCCAGAGTAGCGGTAGCAATTACATTCAGAGAGGTTGGGGAGGAGGGAATTCCCGCCTACGTAACCCGGATCTCTGTCCACGAGTTGGACGACTGAACGCTGCATGATCTCATGCAATATGATGGGAGGAGATAAACTCTTTTATAGTTGAAAACAATTTTTTGTTGAGCACAACAACGGCTTACTTCCTTGTTCAGTGTTATAATTTTCAGGCTGTTTACGCTGTTTTCACCGGTTTTTCTGAGGGCAAAACAATCGGTAATCAGAATAAAGTAGGAAAATCATCATGCCTGGTGAGACGTAGTTATGGTATGATGCTAGGATGATGAGGAAGGGAGGAACTGTGGGAGACGGACAGAAAGGATACAAAGAACAGAAATCTAATTGATTGGCCACCTGTTTTTAGAGAAGGTTAAGCTTACCTGGGGAATCACGTGCTCTCATCATGACGCCACATCGTACCTGGATGAAGTCTTCCCATAATACAATTACAATTGACTCCCCCCCCAAACCCCCCCCCCCCCCAAAAAAAAAAAAAAAACAAAAAAAAAAAAAACACACGTGTAGGACCCCCTTGAGACGTGGGACTCGTGGCTAAGAAGAGCAACTCATAAGTACCCTGTAACGTAATAAAGACAAATCAGAGACGACGAAGAGAGGGCTCTTTTTCTTTGTTTGAAAATAATTGAAAATGGGTATTTAAAAATCTTACTTTAGATGGGACATGTATTTACTCCAAATTGTGTAAGCAACATAGTAGGCCTACACACTAATTGGTTGACATACAAGCTTGACACGTGTTTGTTCCGTGCCCCCCCCCCCCGAAGTATTTTTAGCGTTGCCCACCTCCAATGCAAATGCAAATTGACTGTTTTGAATAGTTTTAATTTCCAGTTTTTTACCCACAAAAGTATGTCAATAATTATTCAACAAATCAATCGGTCAGAATATACATTAAGTTTTGCCATCTTTCAATAAGTCATTAGCCCCATAGTGTGTTTAAGTTCGGATGGATACAGAAAACATGTCTTGGGGGTTATTCTATCAAACACAGTGCCGCCATTGTTTTGGTGCTGCCATTTGTGTTGTTTACAGCCTCCCTTTTTTTGTTGTTGTACTGGAAAAAGGTATTTTTTATTTTGTGCTTCGAGGAAGGGCGAAGCTTCAAGGAAGTGCGTATAGTTTTACGCTCTTCTTTCAAGCGCACAGAGAAATTGTCCGGGGTAAAGAACAACTTGAGTTTTAAAAGCTGAAACGAAAAAACATAATCCAAGAATTCGGGCAGGCGGGGTTAACTGCATACTAATGGATTCTGTTTCCACTCAAATCGTAATGGAAACAAACAGACATACAAACGAAAAGCTGTCCATCTCGAAACGAAAATGTTAATATAAGTTCGCGAGGGTCCTGTATATTTTGTTTGAAAACAAAACTTTTGTTTCAGAGAAAAAAGTCTACACCAAGGACGCAAGTCTGGAGATTACGTAACGTGTTAGAGTCTCCCAGGGCGCCATCAAGGGGCCACAATTCTCCAGGGTCAAATATTACGGTGACATAACACCCGCTATAAATCATACTTCCCTTGGAATTAAATTGAGTTTATGTAGTTACGTCACCATTTTTCATGTAATCTCTTTTTTTTTAAGTTCCAAAACAGACGCAACGGGTTTCAGAAGAAGGCCATCCAGATGTTAAAACTTAAAACAAACCTTAAAGGTCGATTTCACAAAGAGTTCGGACTCGTCTTATCTCGTGTCAGGACGAGTAACTCGTCCTAACTTAGGATTAATCTTAAGGTCCGCATGCTACAGTGCAGGTTTGGGACTCGTCCTAAGTCCTAAGATTAGTCTTAGGTTAGGAAGAGTTTTGTGAAATCGACGGCTGGACACTATTGGTAATTCTTCAAAATAATTGCTATCATAAAAACTTAATTGGTAACGATCAATAGGTAAACGAGCTGTTGATAGTATAAAACTTTGCGAGAAACGGCTCCCTCTAAAGTAACGTAGTTTTTGAGAAAGAGGCATAATTTCCCATAATTGAGTCAAATTTTCACAGGTTTGTTATTTTAAGCATATTCAGATAAACCAAGTGAGGAGACTGTTCATTCACAGTTACTAAAGGTGTCCAGGCCTTGCAGATTAATCTAAGAACTGCCATATTCGTTTGTTCTGTGCGCATATCGAGCAACAAAGCGGAGGGGGGTAGGAAATGGTGGGATAACGGTTCCCCTCCCTGGCAAAGAACAACGAGGTGGCATTAGGCATTAGGGGTGGGGGAGGGGGGGGGGGGGGTATGGTGTCAACATATCGATGATGACAGAAACTGATATACGATGTTACTGTTATGTTCGCCTCTGAAAGGTACACTCTGTTTCTTCGAAAACGAAGGCTGCGGTTGAGTTTTATGAAAACATCAAACACAAAATGGCAATGAAAAAACGACCGTCAACATGATAACAGGCGAGCGACCTTATACACCGCATGTAAATAAACTTTATCATTTACCAACATTGACCGTAAAGTTCACCGTAAGGAAGATTAAAACGCGTGAACACAATGTGATTTTCGTAACCATGTTTCTGCTGACCAATTTCGTTAAAGACACTGGACACTATTGGTAATTGTCAAAGACCAGTCTTCTCACTTGGTGTATCTCAACATATACATTAAATAACAAACGTGTGAAAATTTGAGCTCAATTGGTCGTCGGAGTTGCGAGATAAATATGAAAGAAAAAACACCCTTGTCACACGAAGTTGTGTGCTTTCAGATGCTTCATTTCGAGACCTCAAATTCTAAACTTGAGGTCTCGAAATCAAATTCATGGAAAATTACTTCTTTCTCGAAAACTACGTCACTTCAGAGGGAGCCATTTCTCACAATGTATTATACTGTCAACCTCTCCCCATTACTCGTTACCAAGTGAGGTTTTATGCTGATAATTATTTTGAGTAATTACAAATAGTGTCCACTGCCTTTAAAGTCTATTTTGTTCACGCGGAGGCAAACCGCCGTGCGCCCTCACTACTACTACTAATCGATCATGCAAGAAATTATTAATACGCCATTTCGATATCATCAACTTCAAATTAACTTCCATTACGGAAACGGAATTTTTGTTTAGCATCTGCAAACTTTTATTCAATTAAAATACTCTATAAGCTCTAAAAAATACATGAGACAATATCTTTAAAAAGATGTTGTGCACATTTTCTCCTTTTGCGCAATCAATTTGGTTGACCAAGTATTATTATTCATACAATATAATCCGCGATCTCATTACATATCCCATGTTAAAAACAAATGAATAAATTATAATATAATGAATAAATTAAAATAACCATGAACATTGTTGTATGCGAATTGAAAACAATAACTGATTGTAAAGAAGCAATAAATCGTTTTCCAAAAGATTACATCGTTAAAAAAATGTGTAATATAAATTATAAAACTAAAAATCCCTTCGTAAAATGTTTGGCCAGAAAGTTGGTTAGCAGCATCTTATCCAACTTGACCCAATTTAGGGCTGCTGTAAGCACCACGAATAACAAAGATCGGGTAACAGTATTGGGAAGGAGCTAGCTGCTATCCATCTTTTGTCTTGTGCAACATCCAGAACAATACCTATGCATTTCACGTCTTTACTTTCAACCTTTTGAAGCCAAAATAAATCATTATCGAGGACGGGTGGTTTGTGCTTTGTTCGCAGGGTTGATAACTTCTTGCATATTTTAAACTTTCGGGGACTTTTGATAAACCTTTCCACAAATCCCAATGTGATTAAACATTGCTTTTGAGCTTTCATGTAGGCCTACGGGAAGCAAAACCACACACTAGTCATGGCAATTTCCTGTGCCAACTTGGCGGCAACATACTGCACTTTATCAACATTGATCACTGATGTGTACTACTCACTTTGGAGATATTTTCGACCCCCAAGAACTTGAGCGTCCTTCTTGACTAGAGCTGGTTCCTAGTAAATTGCCGTCTTCGATAAGTCTTGAGTTAAGTCAAAAGTTTGAAATGAATGCAACGATTTGTTCATGAAATGAGCGCGAAGATGGCACTTTTATAAACGGTAAGCAACACACACACTGAGCAGTGCATATATTCAGCCGCGTATAGTCTCCCGCACGTGCGGCACATTAACAACGATTTAAACACCTGAAAAGCGACTGCAAAATAGACTAGCATTGTGCAATTTGTTCACACACTTAAACATTGACATTTTAAAATACAAATTATTCCTGACGCATCAATAATATATTGGCAAGGATAGAATGTGAAATCTGTTTGTTTGTAAATGAGCTGCAAAACTTTCCCCCCTTCTCGTTGTGTTGACACCGCCCCTTGCACTGACGTCATAAGAGGCCATGGTCACCGGCCATTTTGAAAGTCAAAACTGCATGCAAAAAAGTCAAGCGGAGAACCTGAATTTCAAAATGGCCGCGTTAGATTGAAGTCTGGCTACTTTGCCTAACACTAATGAGGTTTGTAGCATTTTACTGGAACAGCCATTTTCTTGTTCTTACATTAGGCTAAACAGGGTAACCAAACCGAGGCTGGGATGACAACTAGTCTGATGCCTCCTAATAATTTGATACTCTCTAAATGCAAGAGTGAGAAAAATCACTCTTTGAAGAGTTTCGAGTGGTATTCCACTGCGACTAATGTCCAACAACAGATCTTCAATGTATAAATAAACAACTTAATTTTGTTGTTTTGTGCACCCAGACTCTTCCCACAAAACCATGATACAGGGTTAAGAGTCAAGGTTGAAATTATTGTTGTCTGACCGACGAGACCAAAGTGTGTTTTTCACATATTTTTGGCAGCTAGAATTCCGCAAATAAACTATCCTATTTACTCCAAATAATCTATTCCCTTTTCCCTGCCAAAAAAACCCCGTTCAAAATGCCTTTTGCTTAAGCATATGAAATTGGGCCCTGTTCGTGACATCAAGCACTGGTTTGTTTGACCATGAGTACTAACAACAATAAGAACTTACACTTATACATTCTGTTTTTAAGGAGAAGTTTTAAACAAAAAAAGGTTTTAACTGCCGTTATTGCAAATACAAATAATTAAAATTCGTTTTTGTTATAAAATAAAATTACCAAATAGGTTACCTGTTATGTACAAAAATTTGGTTCAGGGTTTACCATGGTAAGCTGGTTACATAAATAAACATAATGCTATGAATGGTGTTTAACTATCCACTAAAATAACTTTTAAAAGAAAATGACATAATCATAAAAAGAGCATTTAACATAAAACCTCCAAATGGAGATTTGGTTACACCCCTATTTTCACTGAGCCACACCCATAAAAGGGATTTTTTTTTGTTTTTAAATTGCATTGAATATTCAGCAAGCATTAATGAGCACTCTTGATTCAGAGTGTTTAAATAGTGAAGTGCTAACTGAAGTCAAGCAAAGATTTGATATAAACCCTAAAATATTGGAAACTAATCAAAAATTAAGTATTTTCAGGAAAGGGCTGCAACATTAAAGGAACATGTTGTCTTGGATTGGTCGAGTTGGTCTTTAAAAAGCATTCTGTAACTGTTGTTATAAAATGCATATGGGTAGAAAGATGTTGTAAAAGTAGAATACAATAGTCTACACAAATATGCCTCGAAATCGCGTGGTTTTCTTTTTACCTCGTCGACTAACATGATTGGCCATTTATGGGAGTCAAATTTTTGACTCCCATAAATGGCCAACCGTGGACTCTCATCAATGGCCGACTGCGTTAGTTCGCGACGTAAAAGGAAAACTGGCAATTTCTACTTTTAAAACATCTTTCTAACCATATGCATTTCATAACAAACGGTTTCAAATGCCTTTAATAGACCAACTTGTCCGATCCAAGGCAACGTGTTCCTTTAACAGTAGCCGTCAAAAACAACTCCTTCTGCAACAGCACAACAAAGGCAATTTTCAAATAAAGCACCACTTTGGAAATGTGTCCTGAAACTAAACAGCAACACGTTTAGTATTAAAAAAAACTACCAAACCAAAAATCATACGTAATACCACCATGTGCAGTGAAGGGTGAAAACTTCACCATCACTTTCAATACCTAAGGAATGTGTGAGATTTTTAGTCTGGTATACAGGTAGAGGTTATACATAATGCTGGTTGTCCCAACTGTAAATGGACATCCCAACTATGGTTGGGACACACCAAGAGCTATATTAAAGGCAGTGGACACTATTGGTAATTACTCAAAATAATTATTATCATAAAATCTTACTTGGTAATGAGTAAAGGGGAGAGGGTGATAGTATAAAACATTGTGAGAAACGGCTTCCTCTGAAGTGGAGTGGTTTTCGAGAAAGAAGTAATTTTCCACGAATTTGATTTCGAGACCTCAGATTTAGAATTTGAGGTCTCGAAATCAAGCATCTGAAAGCACACAACTTCATGTGACCAGGGTGTTTTTTCTTTCCTTATTTTCTCGCAACTTCGACGGTTTGTTATTTTATGCATACGTTGAGATACACCAAGTGAGAAATCTGGTCTTTCACAATTACCAATAGTGTCCACTGTCTTTAAGAATAAGCCTAATAAGAGTGTACTGAAACTGGAAGAGAACAACTACAGTTTAGACAAAACAAGCTGTTGGTTGTCCCAACTGTAAATGGATACCCAACTATGGTTGGGAGACACCAAAAGCTTTACCACAAGTCAGGCCTAAGGTGAGTGCACTGAAATTGGGAAAGACCAACTATAGTTTGGACTATTAGATTAAGTATACAAGTAGAGATGATAGACACAAACAAGATAATTGTCCCAACTGTAAATGGGCATCCCAACTGTGGTTCGGACACACCTGGATCTATCTATGATGTGAGAGTACTCAAGTTGGGACAGACCAACTATAGTTGGGACTATTGGATTAAGTATACAAGTATAGATGATAGACACTTGTAAACAAAATAATTGTCCCAACTGTAAATGGGCATCCCAACTCTGGTTGGCACATACCTGGATCTATCTATGATGTGAGAGTACTCAAGTTGGGACAGACCAACTATAGTTGGGACATTAACTCATGTTGGGCACTACAATGTCAAGTTTTAACAACGAATCCTGCAGTAGCAGAAGAAAACAAAATGAAATGAATTGTAACTCCTTATTTTTTCAGGGGCCTGCCGTCGATTTCACAAAACTCTTCCTAACTTAAGACTAATCTTAGGACTTAGGACGTGTCCCAACCCTGCACTGTAGCATGCAGACCTTAAGATTAATCCTAATCCTATTAATCTCTTTGAGAAATCGACCCCTGGTGATTAATTAACAAAATAAAATAAAATAAATAAAATATCAACAACCGTTACAAAACTTGCGTACAGACGTGACAGCCCAACATAACTCCACGGTAATAACATCATAAATACTGAATATAAACGCATAGTAATAATATATCAAGAAATAAAATATCCTACATATTTCGGTGTGCAAAAATATCTATTTGTGTTCTCATTACATGCGTTCTGTACACTTTAAACAAGCCCCTAATTTACAACCAGGGAAGATCAATTAATTAATTAATTAATTAATTAACTAATTAATTAAATAATACTGGATACATTGAAACCTCAGTCAAAGGAAGCATGTTATTCTACATAATATACATTTATCCATGTTCGGGGGGCCATCCGTACTGGTTGGTGCATGTACTTCAATTGGCCATTGTAACATGGTTTTTCTTTTTATATACAGGTTTACAGGGTCACTTTATATTTTACAGTGAAAGAATCTCAATTTGGAGAATATTTTGTGCGTTTTGGAGAAAGCTTTCAGAGTCTCTGCAATGGATGTGGAAACTTCAACACAGAATGCAATACTTCATTACTCTGTAAACAAATATGGAGATGAACTCTACCTGGGGTCGATTTCACAAAGATTCAGGACTAGTCCTAACTTAGGACTAGTCCTAGGAGATATGAACAACGTATGGCTAGTCCTAAGTTAGGATGAGTAACTCGTCCTAACTCGAGATAAGACTAGTCTTAACTCTTTGTGAATTCCACCTTAGCTTTAGGAAGGAGTATATTGTCCTCAATCTGTGACAAACTTCTTGTGACAATTTCTTAACAACTCAAGACTTTTCCTTCAACTCCATCAAATGTGGTTAAACCTGATTCACTTTACAATGTTTTCTGTCCAAATGTCCTAATGATATCGACTTGAGTATCTTGTCATTTCAAGCCCCAATTTCCAGCCCCAGGAAAATATTCTAAAAACTGTTCTTCTTTTTCACCAGGGCCCAAAGCCCATAAGCACAACAAACTGCTAAGCAAACCAAATATTGCTTAGCAAAGTATAGGTTTCCATCCAGAATACACCATTGCTATGACTGATACCCACTCATTTGTTGCTAAGCAAAGAAATTTGATCAGCAGAATCGTCTGCTTCACAGCTGTACAAAGTGAGAGATAGTAATGTAGCTTCACAAATGATGACCCCAAAAAACAAATAATACAAAAAATGTATCACACCACTATTGTGTACCAATGAATATAGGTCATTTGAAGATGTCCTTGCTAGGCCAGACAGCTTAATCAAATCCTACCATAATCCTTGATCTTTATCTTGGATTAGGATCTTTCGGGGAATCAAAACAAATGTCAACTCATCTAGATCAAACAAATATGTCGTTTACATTTGCTGTTTACCCCAAATATTGATGACTCCCCCCAAAAGGGAGTTTTTGGTTTTATCTTTCTGATAAAAAGTTTGGTCTAGACAAACCTACAAGGGGTCATCAATACAATACCCCCCAACCTTGTTGTTTATTTAGTTTTGGGTTGAACAAGGAAAATTGACTAGAGCAGGATTTGAAACTGTGACCTCCGAATAATTGAGCCAGTGCTCCACCAACAGAGCAAACTAGTACTATGTTGGTGTTCTCCCTATTTTCCATGTTACCAAGTACCTAGAATGCGCCCATTGTCCAAAACAATAGACCTTTATCACAGTGTGGCCATCTTGATTTTACACCATTCCAACTCATTAGAACCAAACTGAGGCTGGACAAAATAATAGTCTGGTGCCACGTTTGCGCAATGAATGTTAGCATTCATTACTGTTTTTGGAAACAAGGAACATGACCAAGATGGTGACAGCGTCTATGGGTTTTCCTTGTACGTCTGCTGCCACCTAGTGTGCCCAAAAGTTTCAAATTCTCAGGTACCCAACTAGTTACAGGACAAAAGAACAAAAATCTCTAGACCAGATCGTCCGCAGACTTCAGTAATTTACAGGTTCATCTTTCTACACTCCCTTATTAGATAAATTGTCCATTGTTTTGAGCATGTGCACATTTTGGAGAAGTCTGCTGCCATCTAGTGTTCCCAAAACAAAATCTCCTAATACCGGCACAGCCTCAGACTTCAGTGTGTTTACATGTTCGTCTTTCTAGGGCTTCATCGTCCGATTCAATGACCGACATATCGATACCTCTCATCTCCCCTTGATTACTGTCATTGTCATCGAAGTCCTCGTCATCGAGGACCGCTGCAGGGTTGGTGATGACACTGACAGGGTACTGGTTGTCATCGTAATCGCTGTAGGACATTTGGTCACCGGGTTTGGAGTGTAGCTTAAGACGAAGCTGTTTTACCTAGAGTGACAACAATCAAGCAAATGGTTGAGGCGATGGTTTAAGACAGACGTGGAGTCAGAATCTTTCAAAATACTTTATTTGCGGCATTTTGTGGGATTTGAACTTTGAATGATGGGAGTATAATAAGGTGAGGGTTACGGTAGCATCATGTGTAAATCTCTTCGAGTTGTTTTGAGAAGATCCAATGGTTGGACAACTCAACGCTTCCATCAGTATGCTCTCATCATCCTCAAAAGAATGCTGAAGGAGAATGAGAAGGCATTCTCCTGAAGATGATCCGAGGCATATTGATGGAAGTCTTGAGCCGTCAACACCAACTTTTTTTCAGAACTGACACTACTCAAAAGAGATGTACACACGGTGCTACCACAAAACTCACCTTAAAGCCATTATACACTTTCGGAACAGGAAAAAAAAAAACTTACAGGGTTTACAGAAGGTAAAGGTAAAAGACTTCTCTTGAAATATTATTCCATGAAATGCGTTACTTTTTGAGAAAACATTGAAACAATTATCAATTCTCGACAACGAGAATTACAGATTTATAGTAAACACATGTCATGACACGGCGAAACGTCCAGAAACAAGGGTGGGTTTCCCCGTTATTTTCTCCTGACTCCGATGACCGATTGAGCCTAAATTTTCACAGGTTTGTTATTTTATATATAAGTTGTGATACACGAAGTGTGGTCCTTTGGACAATACTGTTTACAGAAAGTGTCCATTGGCTTTAATATATTTTATGATTATTGATCTTCACGCAAAATGTCAAAGTATCAAATGAAAGTAATCTAAATTAAAATGTAATTAGTTGTCCAGCTGATCCACTCGGTAACTCATTGTTAAAGCACCATTTACCACAACATTTCCAGCTTTGCAACAAATTTTTTCAGCAACACCCAGATCAAATTTTCTTATAAATCTGTGTTAAATTACCCCTCATTAGAGTACTATTTGTCAGCCAGTCATCCACCAAAATCAAGAAACTCCTGCCACACCGGTTTGTTGAGAGTGGCTTATGTCGAATTAAGTCTAACTTACATGTATGAGCAGGATTAACAACAGTGTGCCCAACAAACCCATTGTATTCTGTGCAAAGCTGTTAACGAGCTCACGACAAAGATTACAGATTGTAACATCCTTTGTGACAGAACAAAACAAAGACGCTTTATTCTTGGAAAACATTTACCGAAAAAACCCGACACAAAGGGCGTTCAATGGAAATCAGTAGGCTTCTGTAGGTGAAGACGGAGGAAGGGTGCATGTGCTGTCATTTGTAATGCTAAGCGTAGATCTTAAAAATAGAAGAAGTTTGTTTATGCAAGTCGCCAGACACACAGACTTGAAGGCCACTTCAAGGTGTGGACTACATTTTAATATTTTTCCAGGGGCTGTTGCCACCTCTGCTCATGAGGCTGAAACAGGGTTACCCTCTTGACAGTCCATATTAAGGATCAAGGCTTAGGTATCATCCATCAGAACCTTGAGCAGAAAGCACTACCTCCCCAACTTTGTTTGAACGAATTTGCCAAATTTTGGCAATCTTGATAGACTTTTACTTCAGCTTCTAAAAGGGAAATAATGGTAGATAGTTGGGTGAGGGAAGGGATGACGGGGGGTGGGGGGGGGTGGGGAGGGGAAGTTCGGTTCGCTCGAGTGACGACCGAGACAGTTTGAACTTTTACCTCTGAGTTCAACTCTGATATTCTGTTGCGTAGTTCCTGCAGGGTATTCTCCGTCTCGGACTCGCTCAAGGTTCGTTTGGTCAACAGCTCTTGGTTCTAGACGACAAGAACAGAGCAATGCTAGTTGAAGGGGATTCTTTTAGAGAGAAGGGTGCTTCTAAAAAGGAAAGCTGCTACAAAAACTACGTGAATTTTGTACTATTTTTTTCTCCAGAGTTTGTTATGACTTTGGCCCCTAGAGGGCGCTCTTACTGGCCCTTAGAGGGCGCTCTTACCGACAACATGCTCAGGGCGGCCGCCCCTAAATGCACATAGCATTATCATTTACATATATGTTTGGGTAGTATTCATTCCAACAAAAATTAACTCTATGAAATGATAATTAAAAAGGGATAGAATGTAAATGAAATGTATGAAAATAATACCAAACATGACAAAATATTTCGCTAAAATGTCAAACTTTTGTCATGGAAAACATAGCAGAGGTAATTTGGAGAAGTAAAAAAACCCAACCATCCCATGCAAGAAACAGGACTATTCTGTGTAACACACTCTGGCGCCCTCTGTTGGTAGAGAAAAGAACATGTAACAAACCAACTTTGAACATCTACACAACAGAGCTACAATGAACAATCAACAATGCAGTTAGTTAACCAATATTCAAATGTGACTTTTCTTTGATAAGCTAAGGGGTCACTACATTCTTGTACCTCTCTGGTATCATCAAAAATAACCTTTGTGGATATTTCCAAAGTGCTCGCTCTCACCAAACATGATCTTGTACTGAAGTACTATTTTCACACAGATGATGCCAGTG
The DNA here is from genome assembly GCF_032118995.1 of Asterias amurensis. Classification (NCBI taxonomy): domain Eukaryota; kingdom Metazoa; phylum Echinodermata; class Asteroidea; order Forcipulatida; family Asteriidae; genus Asterias; species Asterias amurensis. The sequence goes on along the minus strand of NC_092662.1, from coordinate 3,568,822 downwards.
AAGTGGATCCAAGATATTTAATGACCCCTTATGTTGTTAAGAATCGTTCTACTGAATAGTCCGTCCTGGGTTAAGCTATCCTTTTTTCAAGTCAAGAAATCCCACATCAATTTCCCTGACTTCAAGATTTATTTTCAAGCAGGGTGCATGAAATCTGAGAAAAACAAGAGCTTACTTAAAATAGTTCTTACTGGAACTTTGAAGAACCTGAATGAACTGTAAAGTCACAAAATATGTTACTTGATACACAAAGTGGCAGAAAAAATAACAACAGTTCCTGCAAAGTTTTTGTAATGTCCTCCTTGAATAAAGATAAGAAAACTGTTTGAAAAAACACCATAAAAATGCACAACAATTTAATTGTTTTACTTTGCTTGCAATTGGGTTGTACTCCATTGATCAGAATACACATTCTTCAATTTGATTGGTTAACCAAGAATCGTAACAGGCTCCTATTGGTCAGTGTTGTTGACTAACCTGAACCCTATTGGTCAATCGTACCTGTATCTCCAGCTCTGCAATTCTTCAATTTGATTGGTTAATCATTAATAATAACAGTCTCCTATTGGTCAGTGTTGTTACTAGCCTGAACCCTATTGGTCAATCATACCTGTATCTCCAGCTCTGCCATCTTTTGAGCCAGCTCAGCTAGGCAGGCGTTGGCCTCAGTCTCACGTATTCTTATATTATACAACTCTTCTTGACTCTAAATATGAAAACAAAAAGGGTATTCTTATCAAATATTATACAAACTCTTGCCTCGTTCGGTAAGTCGTACGATGAATATCAAGGAGTACATCACAGTCATTACAATTTTTAATCGGGGAACATTTCATTTGTCTCCAGATAAGGCAAATCCTTTAAAAGTTGTAAACACAAACGCCGTGTAAGCCAATCAGTTACTTGACATTTGACCTTAGCCGTCCAACGAATAGGAGGGATGAGGGAAGGCAGAGGGGTAGTATGGTGAGGAGGGGACAGGAGACCTTCAATGGACCCCAAAACAAATCCACAAACCAAATTTGCAGTTAATAAGCAGAGTCCACCTCAAGTTATGGCTCCATCAAATTTGTATTTTTCTTAGTCATATTGACCCCGACATTTGACCAAAGGGGTCCGTCAACAACGACAGGCTTCTGGGGGATCCCATAAGCCATCCACAAACCAAGTTTTGAGTTGACATTTGAGTCCTCTTGCACGCACGCACACATTGGCTTCACTCCTGTACAGTGTATTCACCTTGGCTTGTAGTTTACAGAGATCCTTAGTGGTGACATTGAGGGAGCTCTGTAACTCCTTTTCGTGTCTCATGACCTTATCCAGCTCCGCCTTCATTTCTAATCGTTCCTCCTCGCTGCGACGGAATTGATTACTTGTGCATTGATTCTACAAGAGACAATGATGGGGAAAAGAAAATTGGGTCAAAAATACATGGTTGTACAAATTAGGTAGCCCACAGTACGAAGACGATAAGCTACTGCTTTTGGTAACGGGCAAGTGTTGTACTGTACAAATGATCTCAAATTGAGGATCCAATACTGGCATGGCAGGTATAAACTAACAACGACGTCATTTTGACTATTTTTTGTATGTATTGTAATTTTTACTGTAATTTGGCCAATGGCCACGAATGTAAAAAGAAATTAACTATCTATCAATCTATCATTTGAATTTCATCTTTGAGAGGGCGAGGTCATTTACATTTTGCAAAGGGCACGCCCATTGGAAAATCTTTATGTCTGTGGGAAAGTAACGGAGGGACACCAAGGCCAAGACCAACGCCAAGGCCTCTCTTAGCCTTGGTGCAACTCCAGAAGTTTTACAGACTATAAGCGTTTAAATGGAAGTGCCATTTCACAAATGAAAAAGGCCCTAGCCAAATGACATCATCCGGCCATCTTCTTGGAGTTAAAATGATGATGACAGGCCTGGATTTTCATGGAGAGGCCATTAGATGCCATAAGCCCTTTTGAGGTATGGCGGACGTGATAGGAGTGTACACTTTGGTTTGGCTGTATTGACCCCTTGCATGCGCATCACATGTGGCGACCAATGCCACGCTCACCATGTTGGTGGGTAGTTAGGTTTACGTGTATTAACGCCGCGTCGCCTAAAATGCACGCTTTACTGCATAACGTACAGCATAGAGTTATATATAAAAACGCACAGTGAAAATGCCCACCAGTATGGCGCATTCAAGATTTTTCTGATGATGACGTCAGGTGAAATGGGTCAAAACACACAAATTCACCCAAACCTTTTAGTGTTAATGTTGACTCTGGGAAACAATAGGGTGGCGAGATCAAACACCACTGGGGACAAGGCTCTCCACAAACGTACCTGTGTCTCAAGCTCCATGACTCTCTGTTTGGCCTCCTTGAGTTCAGCCATTGTCTCTGCCTCTCTTAATCTGACAGACATCAACTCTTCTGTCAGCGTCTGGACAGTCTGTTTAGTGTTGCTCTCTTTCCTTCGGGATGATGCCCTCTGAAGATGTTTCTGAAGCAGAGATGGTATATGAAGAGAGCGCGAGGGTGAGAAACTAACTTGGACCGACTTTAAGAAAGGTTTCAGGGGTGGATTTCACAAAGGTAGTCCTAACTTAGGACTAGTTCTAAGCAATGCTAAGAGATAGGACTGGTCCTAAGTTAGGACCAGTAACTCATTCTAACTTAGGACTGGTCCTATCTCTTAGCATTGCCTAGGACTAGTCCTAAGTTAGGACTACCTTTGTGAAATCCACCCCAGGGCTACCAACCAAAATACAATATTACATGTACCATCTGTGACTGGTCTCCTGTTTAGATTTGCTTAGCAGAAAATTGTTCTGCACAATTTTCTACTTAGCTGTGAAACTGAGCCATGGATATGAGTTTGTTCATTTGCTTGTTTAGATGATGTTTCCGTCAAGGGAACTCGGCAAACTCCCACAAGGGGATATAAACACCAAGCTAGCAACAGCAAATCTCTCTCATACAAACATTGGTTTAACGCCTATGATTATAAATTGTACAAATAAAAAAGTGTTGATCCAGTAACTAGATGACAATCATTATTCTCGTCATTGTGAAAACAGCAATTAGGTTGGCAGGGTTCAAACCCACAACTTTGTGATTGCAAGTCCTGCAGTCCAACCACTGGATCAAGGTGAGGTCGTGTGCATTTTCTACCCAAGTTTGAGCCTCACCATTTCATGAACCATTGATGTGTGATTGGAATTATGAAAGCACCAATCTGAAACTGAAGAGGTTCTCTTACCTGCCAATGTTCCTCCAGTTTATTCACTGTGTGCCTAAGCTCCTTGAGGGATAGATTGGCTTCAGCTTCTCGTAGTTTGACGGCAATGAGCTCGTCTTGTAGAGTCTCTATGGAGTGGCCGGGTTCCTCTTGGAGTTTCTTATTGGCCTGGGGGATAGAGACAAGGAGACAAAAATAAGACACATGAGAGGAGCTGTTTCGTATCAAAGATTTGCATTGACTTTACACAAAAATAGTAGATGCCTCAGAGATTTGAAAGTCGTAACAAAATTTGCTCCTAACTAGGCTAAAAGCCACTATTGGTAAGGGCTACATGAAGAAAGATTTTAAAGATGAAATTAACTCAGGGGAGCTGAAGGTATGAATTGATATTCCAGTCTAGATTGTAGGATGGAGGGAAGGGTGCACCAGGCAAAGAGTTCCAAAGAGATGCAGTCTGTGGAATAAAGCCGTTTGAATGGCTCTTCGTTCTACATTTCACGCAGCAATGTTTGTCAAATCTGAATCAGAGGAAAAGCAATAAACTTTGCAGCAGCTTTGGTTTTTTTTATTGGAAGGTGATGCAGACTGAAAAGTAGGATTTGATACCTTGCATGATGGAAATACAATATGGAAAGGTTTGCGGTAACACCATGTCATTTGTAGTTACTATCTCTAAATAAGTTGGGGTGGTTCTGAAAGAACCGTTGGTCTCAACGTTATGTTTCAATCAGTATGCTCTGATTGTCTTCTGGAGTAAGCTGCAAAGAAAGTAACTGACAAGAAACTTTTATATTTTAGCATAATGTTTATTTTTATTTCCTTGCGGAAAAGAGCCTTACCTTTTCTAGAGACTTGATATCTTCTTGGAGATCTTTGAGAGTTTCTGAGGACTCTGCCTCTCGTAGCCGGACAGCAATGAGTTCTTCTTGTAATGCCATGATGATACCAGCTGATTCTGGGTCTATCGGTTCAGTTGTATCGTTCCTCACCTGTAAAGTTACATTAAAGAGGAAGAAGTAAGAAGTGTAAGAAAAACAAATATAAAACTAGAACTCTGGTTCAAAAGTTGCTATTCACTTGTTGAGGCAAAACCCATGATGATACCAGCTGATTCTGGGTCTATCGGTTCAGTAGTATCGTTCCTCACCTGTAAAGTTACATTAAAGAGGAAGAAGTAAGAAGTGTAAGAAAAAAAAATATAAAACTAGAACTCTGGTTCAAAAGTTGCTATTTACTTGTTGAGGCAAAACCCATGATGATACCAGCTGATTCTGGGTCTATCGGTTCAGTAGTATTGTTCCTTACCTGTAAAGTTACATTAAAGAGGAAGAAGTAAGACGTGTAAGAAAAACAAATATAAAACTAGGACTTATGGGTTGCTATTACAAAAGTCTTTCTGCAATTAAGGCGAAACTCTGATGATACCTGCTTATTATGTGTCTACCGGTTCAGTATTATCTTTCCTTACCTACGTATAAAGTTACATTAAACAGGAAGAAGTAAGAAGTGTAAGAAAAACACAATTAAAACTAAAACTTATGTGTTGCTATTACATTAGAAAGTCTCTGTGCACCTATAGAGGCAAACCCGTGACAACGACAACAGCACACTAGTCAAAAAGCTGAAAACAAAACCAATGGCTCTTCACAGAGCTGAAAATTCTGCCTAAACAAGATAAATATATGGTGGCGTTCAAAAATAAAATGATAACAGTAGGCCTACATGTATTTGCTCCCACTTTGTCAAGCCTCTATAATTTAACATAAAAATAAGACAGCGAAATGAAATCCTGACCCCACAATAACCTCAAAACAAAATCTAGCTTTGAAGAAGTACACTAGATATCTATGTGCGCTGCAGGCACAAACCTGTTCTTATTTTGACACTCAAGCTTGCGTTACAGGACCCAACTGTCACCATAACCCCTTTCAAAACCTCTGAATCAATACAGAGTAGCTGCATGACAGGCTCCCAGACGCAGCTGATCAAATTTCAGATATTTCTTTTTATTGGTCGGCAGGTCGTATTTAAGAGGAAGGTATTTCAAGAATATATTTCAATGTCTAGAGTTGTATAGATTGTTTGTTTGAAACTGGATATGCTTTAAGGAAAGCAGCTCAAAGAATACAGCTGGCAACCCCCCCACAAAAAAAAACAAAACAAAAAACCAGGGCAATCATATAGCAAAGACATGGGTGTGATAAGCTGTTGAAAGAAACCCTGAACTGTGAGCTCAAAGCGTGAATCTTGAGAGTGTGAAGCCTGCTCACATACATTTATCTTTGGTTTTGAGCCCTACTCTGCAATGTAGGGTGTTCCAAAAGATTTTATCCATATGTTATTCATGAATTTGATCGCAGTTACATATAAAAAAAATAATAAAAAAAATCTGTTTTTTTTGGGTGGGGGGTGGGGGGGGGGGTTGGTGATAAAAAAAAATGGTATAAAAAAGTTGGATTTCTGATTCAATGTGGATGAATCACATCCCTGAAAGACGAAACACATGTTGCCTTTGGTAAATGTTTGTAAGGTCATAGACTATCTTGAATGAATGGCATGCATTCCTACAGCTTTGATGGCACATTCCAGCCCTGCATCTGTACTGGGTTACATTGGTCTGCTGCTAGATTTCTTATCATCTGTTGTGTCTCCTTTTTTTCAAGACGTGATAGCAAATAAGATAGAGGTAATTTCCTTGGCAACCATGGGGGTCGGATACATAAAGGTAGGGTCATTGATTCGTTAATACATTAAACATTAATGTGGATGGAACTAAATTGGTGGGAGTCACTGCAGCTGTTAATAGTATGAGTAGTTTTGAGTCGAGTATGGATTCCCTTTGAAGTGATTTGGTTCTGGTATAAATTAAAAAAATTAAACAATTAATAAATAAAATAAATAAATAAATAAATAAATAAAAATGAAATAAATAAATAAGTAAAAATAAAAAAAAATAAAAATAATAATAATATCTAAATGTGAAATAAAATAAAGAAAAAATACATAACAAAAAGTAACATTAAATAAATGAATGAAACAAAAATATAAAACCAAAACAGCGAAGTTCTCTCTTTAAACTATGAATTCCTCCCCTAAAACCCTGTTTCAACATACCATAAAATCCCTCCAAACAGTGCAACAATAAGTGAGTTTTACATGTACGTGATAACCAAATCAGTAACGGTTTTACGCCTTCTAAAAACAGAATCCGACAAACCAAAAGAGGCAAGGGGGAAAAAACTCCACACGTCTCAAGGTTAAATGAATCCAGCTGCTTTCATCAGCCATGGTCCCGGTAGTGGGCGAATAAAAACCTCAAAAGGTTTTTCTCTTTGGCAGTCCTGTTTTTTACATTTGCTACAAAGACTTGGTTGTTTATTCTATCCTGGACGTCTATTTTTAAGTGGATGTGTTGCAGACTGAAGTGTGAAAAAGGAAATCTAATACTTATACATGTAGCTTGGAACTGAATAACATCATATGATCGCTTAGGAGTCCAGGATGTAATTCACACTGTGGAATAATTAGTGGATGAAGTATACCCTGTAAATAAAATAGATACGCATAGTACATCCAGGTTTGGGTTCAAATATTTTTCTTGGAAATTCCACAAGACCGCAGGGCTTGTATCTCAATTATTTTTAACTTGACCGGAATTTTTTCAAGGAGCAGGGCTCAATTTTATAGAGCTTCTTAAGCCCCAAAAGAAGCTAAGCACAACCAAGCTGTATGCTTACCATATTAAGGCTTTCAGCCAAACTACCATGTCATAGTGTACCATTTGTGACTTGTGTCCTGCTCATTTATGCTAAGCAGAAAATTGCTGAGCAGAAAATTGTTAAGCAGCTCTATGAAACTTGACCAAGAATTGAAATAAGAACAAACTCTCCACACAGTTTAAACATTTTAAACAAGCACTACTCATTTGTCTTATGTTGTTATTTATAGGTTAAGACAGGATTTTGGGACTTTTTAATTAGATTAAACCAGATAAGATTTAATTTGGTTTACTGCTATTTATATACAAGTTGGCCTTTACAAGATAAATTGCATTGGCTCTCTTTAAAAAACATCAAAATGTAATCAAAAGTAAATTAAGATATTCATAACCTTGAATTTTGCTGAATCTTCCCAGGGTAAAATCAAATAGGTAATCAGATTAATGTAGGAATAACAACATGCTTGTTGACGACCGAACAAACCCGTTTTGAGTTTGCCAGGAAGTGCCTGGTATTAATGTAGCACTGAACGCCACATAATAAAGTTAACCTAAATAAAATTGATAACGATGTGAAAATAGGTTAAACAACATCCATATAAATTATGCTGAATGCGTGTTAGTCACACAAAAAAAGCCAAGATGAAGAAGACTTCAATAATGAAGACGACTTGATAACACATGTATGGGTGGAGAATCAACACACCGTGAAAACTGCCCGGTTAAAAAAAAAAGCAACATGTGACAAGAAATGAATAGCAAACAGGATGAGTAAGACGATGATGAACAAGGAACACCGGTTACTATGGATACAGGTTTATTATTATGCATTAAGCGGGGGGGGGGGGGGGGGGGGGGGTTGTCTGCACGGGTTGTCTGCACTGCTGGGGAAGCCACCACGACGACGATGGAGGCACTTATCAAACCTGCTCGATACAATTAGTGGATACATTGTGTTTATTAACACTATATGATTATTATGACCAGCAGTATGATAATGGCACTGGCATGGAGCTTAATCTAGTACCAAGGCTACTCCTCATTCAAGCATTACATTTCCACTTGCACTTTTATTAGGTGAGGTTTGTGGGTAGCACCATGTGAAGATCTCTTTTGAGTGACAACATCTAGAGTTCCCAGAGAGAAAACTTAGAAGATAAACTTGCTGGATGCATTTTCTACTTGCAGCTCATCTGTAGAGCTAAATTGAGTGAACATGCTTCGTTAACAATATATTTGCATGACACTATACAGATTCCCAGCAACTGGCTTGAGACATTTTGACCAGGGCCCAATCTCATAGAGCTGCTAAGCACAAAAATTTGCTTAGCATGAAATTCTTTGCCTTGATGAAAACAAAATTACCAACCAAATTTCCGTGTGATTTTCAGGATAAGCAAACAACAGCTGAATACCCATAACAAGCAATATGCAACAAATGGAAACTTGGTTGGTAATCCTGTTTTTATCAAGGAAGAAATGTTCGTGCTAAGCAAATTATTGTGCTAAGCAGCTCTATGAAATTGGGCCCTGAACTTTGCACCAATGTACCATATCAAACAGAAAGAATCAAAAGTACAATGTACTTTAAACGGCTGTGCAAAACGGCGCAATTATTAGTAATTTCCTGTAGTGTTTACTTAACTGCTAATGATTACCTATCAGGGTTTACCCTTTAACTGTTTTAGTGACTGTCCAGCAGGACAAGTTAGCTGTGTGCTTTCAGATGGTTGATTTTGAGACCTCAAATTCTAAATCTGAGGTCTCAAAATCAAATTCATGGAAAATTACTTCTCTCTCGAAAACTAAGTTACTTCAGAGGGAGCCGTTTCTCACAATGTTTGTACTATCAACCTCTCCCCATTACTCATTACCAGGTAAGGTTTTATGCTAATAATTATTTTGAGTAATTACCAATAGTGTTCACTGCCTATAACTGGCATTTTGGCAGAAGACCCAAACCCAGTGAAAATGTGGGAGAGCAAAAAAGCACAAGGCAACCATCCTCTGAATCCTGCACAGGGAATTTGAATGCAATTAAGTTTTGGAGTTCAATTTTAGACTGGTGAACACAGAGTGTAACTTGATTAAACATGATGTGACAATTTAAAGAATTAACGTCAGCTCTTAAACAATTAAGATTGAAATCTAGTTGGACGATTGAATTAACTCTGATTAAGGGAAGATTCTTTGTGTTGATTCCCGACAATTGTAACCCAAATCCTTTTAGATTAAGCTGCGGCGCTTCAAAGGAAAATAATTAAAATGATGAGGTTTGATTCTGGATAAGATGTCCGCCGTGTTAGATGAAATCTTTCTGGCCCAATTTCATTAAAAGTAGTACACAGAATTTAGTAGCAGTGTTCTCCCCAGGACTTGTCAAACCAATGGGGCTTTTTAATACCTATAACAGAGATCCTTTCTTAAGATGAGCTAACTGTGAAACACATGAGTGACATTTCTAAGCAGTGTTCTGTAAGCCTGCTTGCTCTTAGTCTTGGCCCAAGACTTTAGTGATCAATTGTGGATAGAGTACTGCGCTCCTTGTAAACAATTTCACAGTGTGCCCTCTTATGGCTTGACTGTCTCTCAGTGTCCAGTCAAGTTGGTAAAAGACACCGGACACTATTGGTAATTGTCAAAGACCAGTCTTCTCACTTGGTGAATCTCAACATATGCATAAAATAACAAATCTGTGAAAATTTGAGCTCAATTGGTCAATGAAGTTGCGAGATAATGAAAGAAAAAAAATACCCTTGTCACACAAAGTTGTGTGCGTCTAGATGGTTGATTTCGAGACCTCAAATTCTAAATCTGAGGTCTCGAAATCAAATTCGTGAAAAATTACTTCTTTCTCGAAAACTCTGTCACTTCAGAGGGAGCCGTTTCTCACAATGTTTTATACCACCAACCTCTCCCCATTACTTGTTACCAAGTAAGGTTTTATGCTAATAATTATTTTGACTAATTACCAACAGTGTCCATTATTAAGAGGGTGCGCTATTACGATTTATAACCAGCGCAGTATCTGCGCAGTACACTATCCACTATCGATCACTGATGTCTTGGGTCAAGACTAGCAAGCTCTCTGTGGGGTTACATTGACATGTGATAAATCAGGTGCTATATAGACTTGTGGACAAGTCGTTTATGGTCCCACGCGGTGAGATAGTCGAGTTGCAGCGGTGCTTTCCACGCGAACTGCTGGTTGCTTGACTACTGCGCGCTGCCCGACTTCTACTCCCCAGAAGTCGGCAACCAGCAGTTTGCGTGAGAGCAGTGACAACTCGACTATCCGTTGGACCATTAACAACTTGTCCACAAGTCTAGGTGCTATTAATAAATGCTTACAGTGCAAGGGGATGAAGGTGGGTCAGTATGGTAGAATAGACTCATAACAAGACTAAAACTAGTGTTTTGGTTTCACTTTTGGTGCACACACCATGGCCCTTGACACTAAGAACAAAACTAACTCTACATGAAGTTAACAGAACATTTCTCTCTTTACAATACACAAAGGACCTTGGAAAGTGCTGACTGGTTACAAAAAGGGTGTTAGGGATGGATGAGGTCAAAATGTTATTCAACAATGAATAGGTAGAAACCATTGGAATGTGTTGATAGCTACATGTACACTCACACTGAGTGGTTGGTTCTGTGTATGGCATGGTTCATTCATTCAGGTGAAAGTTTCATCAAAACTAAATAGATTTAGATATTTTTCCCGGAACATCTTCAAGAAAGGTACTTCAAAACTTTTGATCTCAAAATGTGTACAGCAGGATCATGTCATCTCAAGGCAGGGTCATTCTTAACATCAATATCAAAGCTGTACTATTCAAATGAAAATTAATCTTCTAGTATTCACAAAAGTTTGGAGTTAAATAATTTGATGAGAAGCTGTGAAGTCAATTTTGCCTCAGCTTTCTTCCTTTGAAGAATCAATGAACAGAACCTCCGCTTCTTTGAAATCGAGTCACAGGAAAACACGCCCTTTTATTTGTAAACAAATACCCCAAAACATATATTTGTATTTGTCACACCAGATTTTTGACTGAACCATACAACACAAACTGGTTATTTCACACAATTCTCCAAGAACTACATATGAGGTTCCTGTGAGACGATATCCCAACAAACCTCATAGTTATTGGAGTAATTCAACACTTGCACAGTGCAGTTAAAAATGTGTTAACAGTACCACAATATTAACAGTGACTGTTTGTTGTTATTGTTAATAAAGTAAACACACCAAAAACCATGAGGTACAGTACACAGGCATACAATGTAGCTGAACAAACCTCATACAGTTTCAAGCAGTAATTTAACACCAAACTTCTTCACTGACAAAACACAGTGCAGTTACAAACATGTTAACAAAAAATAAGACCACAAAATTCACAGTGACTATTTGTTGTTAGAACACACCACAACCATGATGAAGGTGTACACCACACAGCTAGAATTACCTTTCGCATAAACTCCTTCACTATCGCCTGGGCCCGCTGAATTTTATCCATCGTCTGTTCATCAGGAATACAAACATTATTGTCAAAAATAAAGTAGCAAATAAAATGTCACGAGTTAGTATTGGAAAAAGTCGGCGATTTGCACAAATCAGGAACTCCCAATCCTTTCAGAGATTGCACAAATCAGAAACTCAAAGTCCTGCCAGAGGTGTGTACTAAACAGTGTGTGGTATTTAGAGAGAGTTTTGGTGACAGAAGGTACGGCCTTGATCTTTTGCACTGTGAATCCGTTCAGGCGTTTGAGTGATGTACTATAACTGACGGTACTGTAACCAAGCTTGCTGACGGCTGTGTAAAATGGCACAAAAGTCACATCGGCCTTGTGAAGAATGAAGAAAAACACGCTGCTGACCTATTGACTTAAGATCAGGTAAAACATGTTTTTTTTTTATAGAACATACAGTTACTCCAATATCACGAAGATTTCAAAACAAAGTTTCTGTATGATTTGTAAGATCCAAGTCAGTCATTTAAAATATCCCTGTGATTCTTTGAGAGAAAATCCAGAAGTGAAAGATGATTTCTCGGAAGTACTTGAGGGAAGAAGACGACTATCACGCAATTCCATAGAAGCTTCTATAACCGAACTAATTATGCTGAATTATGCCGAGTTACACATGCAGAAATAATCCCAGACAGGGTAAATACACTCATGTAGATCTTTAGTTCAAGTGCATGTACAATGATGAAAATGGTATGCGTACAAGCATTACAGTCCAAATATCGCTGTGAATAAATTCCTGCAAAATCAAACTCCAGTCAAAGTAGCAGGCTTTTATGCCGAACCATAACATTCCACATGGAGACACAACACCCCCACCATCAAGGTAGGCTTCCAGTCTGCCTAAAGTGTTTACAAACTGCACCCCACCAGTATCTCAACACAAAAATGGGCTTCTGAATTCAAAAGACTTATCCAAGCCCGACTCTCCCTACACAGCTCATGGACAACACCTCCTTCAAAATCTATTTTTGAGGGAACCGGAGTGGTAAGGTTTTAAAGGATTAGCACATGCCACTGTGATCACTAAACCATTCCGGTTTGGAACGACTGGTCCCCAACGCTGTAATGACATTATACACCACAGGGGTATATAGCACTGTAGTGAGAGCGTGTCACACGATGCATGCATATGTATGATGTGGCCGGTGATATACCTGGCCGGGTACATTGTGAGAGGAGTTGTCTGGCACTGGAGAGAGTGTGTTCCAGATCTCATGCCGAGAAAAAAATTGTTTCTTGTCTGTTTGGCTTGGTCGGCCGTATGAAATGTGCGACACGGTGTGCGATTTTAATATTTGTTTTACTTTGTCCACATGTTTATCCAGTATTGCTCCTATGTTTACTGTGCATAACGGTTTTCTTATCATTATTTTTAATACTCCCGAATAATCACATTAAATACTCAAATACTAAAATTTTACCCTCAAGTGTCAAGTCATGTTTTTTTTGCCAGTTTCCAAAGATTTCATCTTCTACTTCAGATAATATTTGTGCCAATCAATAACTCAAATGCAGGTCAACCATTAGGCTAACAAGTTTTTTAAACATAAACAATTTAACAAAAATAACAACTTAAGTGAACAACAACAAAAATGTAAACAGAAGTTTTCCACTAAGACCATCTTTATATCATGCAAGTTAGTTGTGAATCTTGAAATGTTTTACTTTTCCGATGAAAATAAATATTGTGCATGCCCATTGAATCGTGTTGAACATTGACTGATGAAATTGCAACTGCTACAAGTCCCTCCTGTGAAGTTCAAGAGATTCAAGGCTTTGGCATGTTTAGTGTTATTACAAACATATGTACCATCTGTTGTGAAAATGTTTTATTAAAACCTCTGGAGCGTGTTTTCCAGGGGGCTTTTGGCTGGGAAAAAAAAGGGGTGCTAACTTCTTTGTTGAGTTTATTTAATTGTAGGAAAGGGAGGACTAGTAAAACTGAGAAGTCTTACTTTCTGGAGTGCTAAAGAATCTAGCTTAGAAGAATTGTCATTTTGTAAGACTTGATTCAAACTCAACATTTGTGAACAGTTTCTCAGGCTGACTGATGCAATTAACAAAGAGAAAGCTTTTTATCTTAAAAACCCCCCAATAATAATAAGAATCAGGGTTAACTTTTTTTGGAGAGAGATTGAGGTGAACAATAATTTCCGTTGTTATGGTTTTGCGCTGATATCTCAAAACCATCCACCTTTTCAAATGCAATTTTACAACCCATTTCAATTGTATTTTTTTTATTGTAAATAACTACAAAAAAACCAAAAACATATGATAACAAACAAATGGCTAAAAAAAACTAAAGATTTACTTGCCTTAAAAGCAAAAATAGGGCAAAAAATAAAAAATGAAATGATGAAAAAAAAAGAAATGCTGGATGCCTCTCAGTATAAACACAAACTTTTTTCCTAATGGCCAATGCAAACTGCTGCGAGGCAAGGCATGACGAGCGAATGCATGAAACTGGTCACCGTGCTTTTAAGATGAAGTCTTTGAGGGGTTTGAGCCCAGACAGACAGACGCTGAATTTGATTACCAGTGACAACAGGTCAATAATAAGGTTGTGATGATGAGACTGGACTACTGTCTCATCTTTAAATAATATTATGGATTTTCATTTTTAGATAGAATAATAACTGTCTTATAGTCTTTTTCTGCTAAAAGTAATATTTAGTTCTGAAATCCGGGTATGATATTTGTTTTTTTTGGGAAAAAGTGGAAATATTTTTAAGGGCTGTACATGTGTACACATTGTGTAGGCTCTAGTAGACTTGTCAGACTAATCAATCAATTTTTTTCTTCAGATTTGTGAGAAAAAAAAAAAAAAAAAAAATCGGAAATCAGATTAAAGTAGGAAGAATATTGAAAATTCATCAAAAATCTTTCCTTAAAAAAGCAAAGTAAAAAAGGAGATATTTCAGGCTATTAAATCACAATTTCAAAAACAAAAACATCAAAGGACAGATTAAGGTCAGGAGAATATCATGCCGGAAAATCCAAGAAAATTTGTCTTAAAAAAAGAAGAAGCGAAAAAACAATTTCTTTGTGGTAATTGATGTTATTATTGGCTGCATCTTAAAAACAACCCAAAGAAAATTCTTCAATTGTTGTCAAGAATATCTTAGTCCAGACACTGATATAATTAATTTCAGACTAAAATTTAAAAAATCTGCTTCAGAGTGTCAATTATTGAGAGGCTTTTGGACAGGAAAGATATCGAACCAGTATTAAATTAATAAATCTTTCCTTAGCTGAAGAAGAAGCGTCAGATGTCCCAGTCCCTGAAGGTGAAGTTCTTTACTGCCACTGTGGAATCAGTACTGCTTTATGGATGTGAGTCCTGGACACTAGCCAGTCGTCTAGAGAAGAGACTGGACGGCTGCTATACGAGAATGCTTCGCTCTGTTAAACAGATTCATTGGGAGAGGCATGTCACAAACCTGGAGCTCTACGGTGGGTTACCGAGAGTTAGCACCAAGATTAGGGCAAGAAGGCTGAGACTAGCAGGTCACTGTCTCAGACATGATGAGCTGGCAGTGAGCAAGCTTGTGCTTTGGGCCCCTACTCATGGTCACTGTTTCCGAGGTAGACCACAAACCACCTATGTGGACACCTTGTGCCGGGACTCTGGACTGCGTCGGGAAGAGCTACGTACAGCAATGGAGGACCAACGTGTTTGGAGGGCCATCATCCGATGCTCAGCATCGACTGAATGAATGAATTAGCTGAAGAGGTTGACTTGGGGCCGGGATAAAACGTTACGTAACAAAAATCAATGTTTGGTTTAGCTCTGATGCGTGTGCAATTAACTCTAATTGACTTGATTCATTATGCATAAACGCAGTAGGTGGTAGAATTCATTATGAATTGTCGGTATATAGTATGCCCCATATGCTCAAGGGACTGCAAGGAATTGGTTACATATTAATTACCTTTGGGTGTAATTGGTACAGTGGACATATTAAATGTGCAATGTGTTTAACCGCATCAGTGCATACCAAGGCTCCATTTCATTGAGATAAAGTAGAGAATGTTTATTTTACAATTTCTTGCTGAGCAAACAAAAAATGAGCAGGAAACCAGCCGCAGATTGGTATTATGTGACATGGTATTTTGGCTGGTAGCCTTATGCTAGTAAGCATAATTTTGTTGTGCTTAGCCTGGGAATGATACATCTTGGAGGCAATGGGGGCAAATGTTGCCCCCTGGTTATTGCCTTTGTGCCCTTTGAAATGTTCCAATAAAAATGTATAATTTCTGTACAGAGGTGCCCTTTAACCAAGGAGAAATCACCTTGTTGCCCTTGCCCTTTAAGAAAACGCAGCTCTATGACATTGGGTCCATCGCAGACCCATTAAGAACAAGAAAATTGTGCAGAGCAATTTTGTTTTACTAAGCAAAAAGCAGTCACAAACAATACATATTAGGCAAAAAAAAAAAAAATTTTTTTTTTTTTTTATAGATTTGTTTTCGTTTTTATGAAAAAGGTTATTTTAAACTATCTCAGCTGACACAATCTGAATGTCTTGTCTGAATGTCTTGACCTAAATGTTTCATTGATGTATTGTGTGTTTGAGCAATAGAAAAAAACAATGGATATTTGACATTTTAAAAGAATGGCGGCCATCTTGAAAAAGAAAAAGAAAGAACCTCCTCCTTCCTTTTTTTTTTAGAAACCCAGACACTAAACATGTTTCTTTTTTTACTCGGCCTTACATGGCTGGTAACCCATTTCTGCCCCTTGACTTTCCAATGGAAGTGCCCTTTGCAAAATGGCCTTGTCCTCTCTGAGGTGAAATTCCAGGCCTAAAGACCTTGTACTGCGTAATTAAACTTAAAGTAATGGCACAGAGGAATAACTGAAAAGCCAGAATATTAACTCATCAGCTAAAAAGGTTGCAAGGTGAAAATATGTGCTATCAAAATCAAACACTCTACTGTGATTTCTAGGAAATGCACAAACAATTTTTTTTTACTGCAGCATCTCTTTTCATCTTCAGCCCTTTTAGTGTTACAGAGACCATAGCGACAGTCGAGCTATATTAATTCGTACTCAATCAGCAAACACAGTGGGATTATCTCCCCATGTACAGCCAATCGCAAATGCCAAGGTGAAAAGCCATCCCTTCTCTCTCCCTGACGACAACCAATCAAAACACGGCAAGACGGAGATGACATCACAGTCAACCAATCAGAACACAGCAAGAAGGGGATGACATCACAGTCAACCAATCAGATGCAATGTTTGACAGAAGAGAGGAATGACATCATTGGCTTAAAATAGTATTGATCATCTTTAATGTAGTCTGCTCTCTCTGCAGTGTACATGATTAGTTGATGGGGGCGTAATGCTTGAGCGTGAGGCCAGGTGTTTTTCCGATCATTGTGGCTACAATTTGTCCACTTATGAGCAGCAGACCTATAAAGTTACATCTTGAGGCCAATTTCATAAGCAGATATAATATGCTTACGGAGGAGTGCCCATTAGCAGAATTGCTATTTTGAAATAGCGACTTCTTACTGTAAGCAAAGCCAGACTTGCTAACTTGGTCATTCTTGTAAGCGAGTGACTGGCGCAAAAAACGTTAAAACCTGCACACATGCATTGAAAAATCCTAGAAAGTTTGTGAAAATACACTTTTGCTTACTAGCAGTAAGCATACAAAATTGCTCATTGGTAAACCGACTTAATGCAATTAGGCACTGGTAATAAAGTCTGCTTAATTTCAAAGTCATAAATCTTAAAGCAGTTCATCAAACATAAATACTTGCTTAGCACATTTAAGCAGGGCACCAGCCACATGCAGGCCATGTGCAGTACATGATTTCAGTGACATTCTGGGTGGTCGCCTGTTTTCTGCTAAGCAAGATTTGTCAGTGCTTAGCAGCTTTGATATAATTTATCAAGTTGCACCCAAGTCAACCTTCAGTGCTGGTTGGTTTCAAGGATTGGCAACAAATTTGTAGGGCTATTTTATACAGTCACATTGCTCTGGGCAGTTCCACTGAGACAACCATAAAGCCAGCGTTGATTACCCAGCGATTGGTTTTTGTCCGAGTCAAATAAACAAGATTGTATTTCCATGTACTTGTATAGAAAGCAATGACATCATCGGCCAGAAAAAGGTCAAAACAGTCAGAGCCTATCTACTGGCTTATTAAGTGTGTGAAATAGACAGATTGACACATATTTGGTTACAAACTCTTGACACGTATAAGACAGGAACAAATAAAAATCTCTCCACGCCAATTTTCCACAACTCAACGGCCTCCTCTTCAATTTCAACACCTCGCACATGCCAAAAAATGGCTTCCTTATTGGGAAGTACAAGAACAATGTATTTCCCTAAGAATGTTTCAATCATACATGTATAATACGTACATTCACACAATAAAACTAACATTTGAATTTTTGCTTGTAAAAGGTGGTCCCGCTTTTGAGATATCATTGAAAATCTGGAGTGAAACCAGCAGGAAGAAATCGTGCTTTTGAGATATCATTGAAAATCTGGAGTGAAATCCACAAGAAGAAATATTCCTAATATGTAGGAACAATAATCTTAAAAGCATTACCGATAATGCTTCTTGTATTAAAAATTTTAGGGATAAAAAGTGATAGTTTTTACCACAGCCGCATTTCTACGCTTTGCATTATTACACTATCATCATCATCATCATCTTCATCATCATACATTTATCTATCCTAAGCTGCCGTACTTCTTACCAATCAAGTTTTTATTGACGTTAACTTTCATAAGAGTCATATACCGGTACAGACCCTTCAAAGTGCATTACACAACACAAGGGACCTACGGCTTTACGTCTCATCAGCAGGTTGGCTTCCCATTAATTGATTTTGCAAGGAAGGGGTTGGGGGTGGTAATAATAATAATATGGAAGTCTTATATAGCGCACGTATCTACCAAACAAGGTACTCAAACTTTCAGAAAGATAGGTTATTGCAGTGATGAATTCTGAGTTTACAAGGTGCTACGGCGCATACAGCCATAGCCACAGCCAGGAACACCGTGGCGAACCCCTTCTCTTTTCGATAAGTGCACTGGGTTCTTTTACATGCGTTACACAACACATGGGACCAACAGCTTTACGTCCCATCTGAAGGACGAAGCAATGCTTAAGTGTCTTGCTTAAGACACAATGGCTGGGGATTCGAACCCACACGCTGCTGATCAGAACACCAGAGTTTGAATTTAGTGCTCTTAACCGCTCGGCCACGACACTTAGGGGGAGGGGAGAAATAGACCTGACACAAGGCCTGATAATCCACGGAGGCAATGAAGGTGATTGCCTCCATACCCTTTGGTCATTGCCTTGGTGCCCTTGAAATGCTCCAGTAGAAATTTACAATTTCCTCATAGGGTGCCCTTTACCAAGGCTTGATGCCCTTGCCCTTTCAAAAATGAATAATACAGGTCTGCTTAAGACTAATTGATTTTGCAGGGGGGGGGGGGGGGATAGACCTGACCTTCATGATAAAACCAAAAGCTTCTCTGGACGAATCTTGGGTGGTAAAGCTTTGATTAAGTTTTCAAGATGAATAGCGTCGCTCTATTGAATGTGACAGTGCGAAACCTGAAGCTTATTATTTTACATTTCTCTTTCTTGGGTCAGATGGATTAATTTATGATTTGTTTTTTAAACAGTCTGGCATCATGCGTCAGTGGATATTCACTGGATACTTCATCGGATCAAAATCTTAATTAATTTTTTTTGCCTCCAGGTTTTGAGACTGTTATTGTTATTTGTTATGTTTTATTGGAGAGGGGGGGGGGGGAAGATAACACATAGTATCAGACCTAAGGAACTGATTGATCTTATACAGAGTTTTATAATCTGGCTAGACTCTTCTATAAAAGAAATATTTCTGTTTTTAGTTTACAGAAATTTCTTTTAATATGCAAAGGTTTTGGGATGAGGTTGGCTCAGTGGTTTCTCTTCCTGCTGGTTGCCCTCTTCGGATTTTGGATTTGTTTTTCAGTCCCTCGCTGTTTGTTATATTTCTGGTAAATGAAACCAAGAATTCTGTAAACAACTACAAATGCGCGGAACTAACTACTAAAATTCCCTTCAGAAGGGCAAAGCAGTTATGGTATAGCATCTTGCTCAAGGATACATGTGCCACAACTGGGAATCGAACACACACTCTTCTGAGCAGAAAACAACAGTGCTCCAATCCAGTTGTCTTAACCACTCTTGATAAAAAAAAATCTGACGACAAAACGAGTTCCATGATAAGAATTCCCTTAACCAGGGGAAAAGTTTCCCATCAATCCTGAAAATGTACCGATCTGATTCCTGAACACTTTACGCCGAGATCGTCCCTGATTGCAACGTGCGATCTCGGGGCTACAGACAGTGCTTAATTTGACACGAACGAGCGGTTCTAAGTCGGAGGATTTCTGTCACTTTTTCATTAATTTCAGGGCATAGCAGCTGGGACATGATCGGTGTGGAATAATAAACTTGAAACAGGTGATGAGGGTTTTCAGGGTAAGGGGCTGCATTGATGGAGCATGAAACATGGTAACATCAGGGTACCCCCTTGGGTATTAAAACAAATTAAAAGAAAACTAAAGGGGATGGTTGAAGCAAAAATGTTAAAAACAACTTCTGTAGCCAAACGTCCGGTACTATTTGAAGCAAAGTATGCCTTTGGTTTTGGTAAATGTTTGATTGTTATAATGGATAAATGTAGATGTATACAAAGAAACTAACCTGTGAAAATTTCAGCTCAAAAAGGTGCTATAGATTTTGAAATATATCACGCTTTTGTTCGCGCTGGAAAATAATATGTAATTTAAACGCACAATCTGAGAAACGTTTCACGCAGAATGTAGATGTAGACAATAAAACTAACACGCTTACGAGACATCACAAAAAATCCGAAGTGAATATGTCCACGCAGGAAGAATTTTCTCTAATAGGTTTACACAATCTGATCATTATTACAATTCTGAGAATGTGTGCCTACAAATGTGTGTACTATGTGGATGTGTGGTCGCCATTTAAGACACGGTGCAAAAATGGAGACTATTCTTGTTTCTTTTTTATATTCCTCAAAGAAAACGACACCAGAGGAATCTCTACAGCCCCCTTGAGGTCCAAAGGCCTTCACCGAAAGGCAGATTTGTTCACAATAAGATGTTTATTTCAAACCATCTCGCATATTATACGCGCATGGTTTCCAGAAATGTATCGACACTCCAGTTTCTTGTCAACAACCGGGTTCTCTCAGGAGGAGACGAGATGAATTCCTACATGGCCGACGGTAACGAGTAACCACTTAGTGTTCCCTCACACTGAGACACTCTGCTTTCGCCTCCAGGGGCTACGAACTCCAAGACATTTTCCAATTTCTCAATGTAGGTCGAGGAAGAAGAAAAACACTTGAAGCAGTGTGAGCAGTTCTCGGGAAACACAAGACAATAGTAGAGAAGTTTGAAAAAGTCTACGGCTATAAAAATGCATAAACACTCCTATGTGTCCATGAGATCAAGGAGCTCTAAAAAATTCTGAAAAAACAAGTCTGCGGATGGGAACGGAATTTTTTTCTTCAAAATATTGACCCAAAGTGGCTCAAGGTTTGGTCATCGTACTGTTACTCACTTCATATTGCTAATTTGTTTCAGTGTCATTACCATTAGTCATGTTTACTCTTTGCTTTTATTGAACTACTACAAATTGCCTTAAAGGCAGTGGACACTATTGGTAATTGTCAAAGACTAGCCTTCACAGTTGGTGCATCTCAACATATGCATAAAATAACGAACCTGTGAAAATTTGAGCTCAATCCGTCATCGAAGTTGCGAGATAATAATGAAAGAAAAAAACACCCCTTCACTTCAGAGGGAGCCGATTCTCACAATGTTTTATACCATCAACCTCTCCCCATTACTCGTTACCAAGTAAGGTTTTATGCTAATAGTTATTTTGAGTAATTACCAATAGTGTCCACTGCCTTTAACTGCTTCAAAAATAAATGACTATAAAAAAAATACTTGGTGAGGTCACAGGTTCACTTTCTCCTTGAGTTACTTTGGGGTTGAACAAAGAAAAATAGAGACAATGCCAACACTAGGGCTAAACAGCTCAGTTGGTAGAGCACCGGCAAGTAAACACTAACACTCTGCCAACACCATGAGTGCGTTACGTCACAGTTTATACGAAATACAAACTGACTGGTGCCGTCCGTAAAAATTACAGTTTACTTGAACATTGTCACAAGAGTCCCAATTGTTTGGATACTGTATGCATTAAATATGGATATTGAATTACGCTCATAACAACTCCGATGATGTTACATATTAAAAGCGATGTTGACCTCTGGACGTTTGCGGAGAAGCAGTCCCAAGGATTTTGCCGCTAATTGATTTTACCAGGCAGGGATGAGATTACTGTCAGGTTTTTCTCTCCTCTCTTGTGGATGAGAAGATTTCAGATACTAGTCAGGCTGTCTAGTGTTGGTGTTTAAGAAACTTAAATGATGGATGGAATCAACGATGCAATTGTCCGTAAAAACTTTGCTTGGGTTTTGTTTGTGTTATTGAATGCAGTGTTTAGAGTAGGATTTTGATATTATTTTTTCTTTAAAGAAAACTACATTTGATGTTTACAAATATTTTTGTGATACATGTACATGTAGTTGGTGATTCATTGTCATTGATTATCAAACAATAAAACAAATTAAAAGAACCTAAAGAAAAAAAAAAAAACCCTAACCCCATAAAAAAAAGACAAATCAAGGCCACATACATTTGAAACGCAGTCGCTAGCAAGTCTTTACTTAAAATGGAGCATGACTGCCACATAAAAAATGGTAACATAATTATGTTAAACAATATCATTATGGGATTGAAATGCAACAAAACCTAAAATCCATTACCAAAGATGTAGTAAACATTTTGAATGCACTTGTGAATCTTAAACATAAAGACAATGAACAATTAAAACTTGACACAAATATTTAAAAATTGTCTGCAACATAACATTGATAGTCTTGTGTGTATGTATGTTAGCTGTACAAAGCTTATAAAACGTACAGTATACTATAGCCCCAACATGAGATACAGTGACAAAAATGTTAAACCAGTCTCCACTTGCCAATGATGTACAAGTATAGCGCCCTCTTGTGTTTAAATCAAAGTGAACCACACTGAATGCAAATTGATTATAATGTAGATGCAGCTCGCAGCTAAGAGTTGAATTGCGAAGGACGCGGCTACAACGTGTTCGAGAAGCAGGCATGCAAGGGCGCCTTTGGCTGCAAGCCACATCAACCCATTATGACCACAGAGCAGAGCCAAGATCGAAAGTGTTTGATTTTTCCCCCGAGGGAGGAACACCTGATGTTCTGGAAAACCCTAGTGGCACAGCAGAGAACCAACGCACAACCCAACTCAATTATGGCACCGACCGGGAATCGAATCGGGGTCACCTTGGTGAGAGGCGATCGCCTTACCCACACGCCAACCGTGCCACCCACATGACTTGTTTTTATTTGGAGAAAAATACACTTAAAAGTAAGTGAGACCAATACTGACCTTATCTCGTAGATCACTGATGACCGTCTGAGCGCCCTCTAGCTGCTTAGCGGTCTCCTTATTGTGGTACTTGATAGACTCTAACTCCTTCTTGATCATGTAGCTGTCTTCAGCCTCCTGGGCTCGTTGGAGCTGACCCTGGATCAGTCTGTCTGCTAGAACTTCGTTCTCCTCCTCAAGGACTTGGATTCTCCGCAGGAGGAGTCGGTTTTCCGTTCGCAACCTCTGAAAGAGTGAAACAAAATTTGGCTTGACTTATAGTTTCTTCTATTAACAAAAAGAAAAGAAAATATTAAGGGGCTTTTTTACACTTGGGTTTCCCTGGAGTACCGTAATTTTCGGATTATAAACCGCGGTTTATATGTTGATTTTGACATTTTTTTGAACTCCTGCGGTTTATTCTCCGGGCGGCTTGTAAGCCGACGTATAAATATTTAAGAGAAAAAACGGCATTTTTTAAAAGAAAGATCGTTCGTAAACTATTTTAATAATAATGTTTTTTTTCTTCAACGAGAACAAAAACCTGCCTGTGTGATGACAAAATCCTGTTGAAAATCCCACCACAATTGTATTCCGATCCGTGTTTCCTTTGTAAAACGTTTATCAACCGCCCTCAGCTCCCCCTCTCAGCGCAACTCGGGTTAGACTAGACTGGTGCCCGTCTATTTATCCTAGCGATCTCTACATGCTGACGTCAGACATTCAAGCTATACTCGTGTCTCAGCGAAATAGACTCGTCCCCTGTCTATTTATCCCACGATCTTTATATACTGACGTCAGACATCCAGGCTACACTCGTCGTGTCAGCCGGCCAGCGGTTTCTTCAGGTCAACCACGCACACCTCAACAGCAGAATGGTGAATGGACGTACGCAAAGAACTATGCCGCGCCGGGGGTCAAACAAAACGTTTTCAAACCGCCTGATTGTTGAGTCCAGTAACATTGGGAATTTTATTTCCAGGCGGCGCAAATATGATGGCGTAGCGCAACCCGTCGGCGAACATCGCTCAATACGGTGCCCCCCAACATCGGTTGTGCAATTTCGAGATTGAGCAGTGCAATTAACAGATTGCTAGCTTTACGAACTCGCATGTGTACATGTGCATAATGTCCACGCTGCAGGATACATTACTACACACACGCTACATCCGTCCGCCCGTCCGTCGTTGCAATATCTGTTGTGGATCCTCGTTGTGGGACTACAATAAAAGGGAGGGAGAAACAACCACTTTTCTTATTGAAAGACCCATTTCAACCTTATTTCCCGTCTACTCCGATGTTTAATAAAAGTGAATCCCCTGTCCTTATGATTACGCAAACAATAAGGTAGCGTATTTTGTTTCAACCGCTATACAATAAAAGTGAGGGAACAACTTTAGCCGTCCCCATTATTATTTCGTTTATATTTTATAAAGGAATTATTTTAGGAGCTGTTTACATGTTTAAAAAATGTTCCTTTAAACATTGTAAACAGAAACAACAGTCATAGACAACTCTCGTTTGTGTTGTGGTACATGTAGCCCTGAAAAGGACTGTTTGGTTTTGGTTTGTCTATTTTCTATTTAAACAAAACGGAAGGCAAAGGATTCCTTGGATATAAATCTTCGCACTGTTTCTTTATCACTGCTTCTGCAGACGAATCCTATGTTGAAACGATAGTCAACGCACTGTCTGAAGTTAATTTTTATTGCAACACGATCTCACTTACCTACAAATAAAGTAGGATTTAACTTTGTCAATTTTTAAAACTGTTTTTGGGTTTTTTCAGTATCACAATAATAAATGTATTTTCAGTTGTAACTTTCATCAATAATTATCCAACACAAACAATAATGTGGTCCCGCAAAGGGGGTGCTGCCAGCTTACAAAAAGAATACTATCCTATAATAGATCATTTCAATTACGATCAATAGTGTAAACTTCAATACATTTCTACGCAATTACGACGCAACTCCCACATTGCGGCAACTATACAAGACTGACTGATGTGCCGCCCGCCTGTCACTGCACATCGCCACAAAGAGGACCGCAAACAAGCACGGCCCCTTTGTGTGTACGCATGCGGTGATTGGCCGTTTCATGATTGGCCGTTGTTGATTGGCCGGTGATAGTTCCATTCATAAAATCTTGGCTCGACTTCGGACGGATCGAGTAGAGCGGCTGCCCATTGTACAACAAATAGCTTGAACGTCTCACCCACGCTTCGAGGCTCGGGGCCCAGTCTAATCAAACGTGGACAACTTTTGTCTACAGAGGGCGATGCGATGCAGGGCAAAGTTCAACTATTTCTCGGTGTGCGTTGTCGACCGATCTTTGATTCACGGACAGTTTGTTCCTAAAGAAGTTCACAAAACATGGTCAACACAACCGATCATCAAATCGCAAATTCTTGAAAAGGGTTGTTGATGGAAACAAAGTATAACTCAGGACTGATAGTGTGAGATAAAAAAATCACCCGTAACGCGCGGCAGGTTTGCGTACTTCACTTCCGTGTTTTGAGGTTAGTTTTTTCATGTTTTTTATTTTTATTTTGGTCGCGGTTTATACGCCGCGCGGCATATACGCCGACACCTAAATATTTTTTTGTATATTTTGAGGAAGTGCGGTTTATACGCCGCGCGGTTTATAATCCGAAAATTACGGTAGTCAATTTCCAGTCAGTACTATATTTTTCTTTACTGTTAGTTTTTTTCTAAATAAAGAATTTTGTGTGGGATAAACCTAGGCTCGGCTTTTAATGTTGGAGAAACATTTACACTAAATGAAGCTTGGAACCAGAGTTGGAGCAAGAACCTACACCCAATTTTGGAAGAAGCTCACACTGAAGAGGTCTGGATGGCACAAGTATAAACAGCGCCCTCAGTTGATGAAGTTTTGCCATCTGTATTATTCACAGGAGACAGCCAAAGGACTATGCAAGTCTGATCTGGGCCCCACTTCATCAAGCATCACATAAAATTTCTAGCCCAGTAAAATCTTGCCGAGCAGAAATGTGTTACCAGCTAAAACACCATGTGATTTGGATCCTTACTAATTGTTACTTACTAACAGATTTCTGACCTTGGGCCCCATTGTGCACAATTTTCACCACAAAGCAAAATTAAAGCGACAGCAATGTTTTTATTCTTACCCGCATTTCAATTTGATCTTCATTCTCTTTTGTCTTGAAGGCAAGATAATCTTTCTCTAATCTGTGGGGGAAAACAAAGCCATTAATTAATCATTACAACTTTCAAACACCAAAACCTGATGTTTAAATCTAGTTTCACTGGCATTAAAAAACTGAGAATATTTCTACTCCCCCCCCCCCCAAACCCGGATGCTAGTCCACCAGAGATAACTGCCTGTCTCTACTCCTGCGTGGAGAGAACAATTATGATAAATTGCCCTGCTTAGCGACGCAAGTGTCGCGACGCAAGTGTTGTGACTGACCAGGGCTCAATTTCATAGAGCTGCTAACCACACAAAAAATTTGCTTAGCATGACATTTTTTCCTTGATAAAAACAGGATTATCAACCAAATTTCCACGCGATTTTCAGGATAAGCAAACAACAGCTGAATACCAGTAACAAGCAATATGGCTGGTAATCCTGTTTTTATCAAGGAAGAAATTTCATGCTAAGCAAATTTTTTGTGCTTAGCAGGTCTATGAAATATGGCCCAGGACAGGATTTGAAGCTACTTTCTATAAACAACATAACTTGAGTCAAAAGGCCAAAACCATCCGACCCACAACACCCCACTTAGTATATTATACAAGTACATGTAGGCCTATCGCTCTTCATCAAAAGCTCATTTCCAGCTTTCCCCTGGCCCCGCACCATGACACGCTATGGCGATCGGGCCTTTTCAGTCATAGCTCCAACACTTTGGAACAAGCTACCCACCCACATTCAAGCAGCTCCTTCATTGGACACTTTCAAATCTCAACTTAAGACCCATCTGTTTTGTCAATCTGGTTATAGCGCTTAGAAACATCCGTATTTAGCGCTCTATAAATGTTGTAATTATTATTATTATTATTGCACTCAAAATATTATCAGGGAAAATTTGAACTCACTTTTTCATTTTCTTGGTGTTGTACTTAACTTGATAGGCTGTCATCATGAGCACCTCGGGCTCTGCTTCATGGAGTTTGGGCGCAATTTTCTGTAATAACTGAGCAGATTGCAAAACAAACAAAATGGCTTTGATTATTAGCGAATAGAACCATCAAGGCTATGGATAATGTTGACATTAAGGAAGTGGAAATTAAATTGTTTTGTATAATGCAATCTGTCTGTGTCTGCTACAGTCTACGCTGTGTAACAAACTATAATAGGCATTTATGCCGCCTGGCTGCTCGCTTGTGAGAATAAATTGTGTTGTTAATGTTAAAAGGTTCTACCATTTGGTGGTCGCGCCAACCAAAAATAGCTCCACCTGCATACAGCTGTTGATTTGGCAGCAATGACTTTGCTTAAAGGCAGTCTGAAAGTTGTCTTGTTTTTAATAACATTTCCTTGGTGTCAGGAGTCTCTTGTTTGCTTAATATTTGAGCAATAGGTTAAACAATTATTGATACTTCTTGTGGGTGGCCAAAGATAGAAAATAAAACTGGAATGAACAAGTTGTTTTAGAAAAGGAACACTATCCATTTCAAACGAAGTCCCTCCTTCCCCTCCCCCCCCAAAAAAAAAATCACAAAGAAACTGAAATTAATGGCACGCAATCTATGACCTTACCTTTACCATGGAGGTAGAAATAGCAAAATAAGAAAGAAAACCACGACCAAATGATTCTACTTCTCCCTGAATCGACCAGGAAATACTACAACGTGATTATACTGAATACACAAACCTCATGCTGAACGAACTTTCACTTATTCACCCCAAGTCAACCATAAGTCGTCAATATCCCAATTAGTTTATCAGAAACGGCAGTCCCATGAGAAAAACATTCATCAGTCATGTAAATTCGACCAAAAAGCCACAACAACTTCTGAATGTTGATCTTAAACAGAATTGAAGCCTGTTTTCTTTATATACTGAGAGAGAGAAAAAAAAAAAAAAAAAAAAAGTTTTCTTTCTCTTTCAGTATTCAAGTTAATCCAGGTAGAAATAACACAGTGGTTTTGCTTTGTTGACATTTCACTCCAAGTACAGTGTGCCTCGTGTTTGTTCAATAAATAAACCACTCCAGTCAAAATATGTACTGAACCGTTCGGCCAAGTGTTTGAACCATTGAATCCTTGATATTTGTTAATGAAACGAAAAGAGCGGAAGAGCACAATGACGACGGTGCTGTGTGCGTGCATAACTGACAAGAGCATAATTCCAGTCATTCTCATCCTTTCAAAAGAGCTACACGCCATTTTATAATAACGTACAATTTTCTACAAGAGCCTTACATTGTAGACACTGTACACTTTTGTTACCCAGACTGTAGTTAAAGGCAGTGGACACTATTGGTAATTACTCAAAATAATTTTTAGCATAAAACCTGATAACGTTTTTAGCTTCAAGCAAACTTGGCACGTGACCATAGAACACACAAGACGCATGGTAGTGATATTAGCCGTGCAATATAGGTTTTTATCACCACTCCATTCTGCGAATCTGATTGGAGGATTAGCGCGTACTTGAAGATAATGTGGATTATTGTAGAACACTGTACCCATAATACAAATGAGATAAATCTTTCTGACGATCACACAGTTCATTTTTTTAACTGTGTAGGAATTTTTTATTCTCGTTTCAATTCTGGTCTAACTTCAAAATACCAAGTCATAAACCACAAGGGAAACTGACTGCATGAATTATAAATAATCTTGGGTTAAAAAAAAGACAAAAACCTAATTTTAGGAAGATAATATAAACATTACTTGACTTACTATGGTGTGGTTAACAAGAATTATCCCCAAGTTGAGACAGGTACATGTAAACGATTACACACTTTATTGTACATGCAGTAAGGACAATATGAAACACCAAAAATCATCGTTCCAAAATCATGGCAGAAAGGCAGAGTACATGTAGAACATGGAGTTTGCCAACAAGTGTCAACAAAGAGGCTTATAAAGGAAGTGGGCAAGAGTTAAATCCAACAAGCGAGGGCAGTCCGACAGGGTCGTTCAGGAAGTCACAGTGATCTAATTTGGTTGGAGAGTCAGGCTGACTTCTGATATAGTGGACTGAACTCTGTCCATAATTAAATCTTTGTGTTACATTCCTTTCAGTTTCTTTGTAGTTTCTGGGGGGATATCATTTGAAATGGAGAGTTCATTAATTTTGCTTTTATTTTCCATCTTTGGCCAGCATATGAAGTATCAATAATTTTTACAGCTAAACCTAGGGCTAAAACAATAAGCAAATATGAAACGACAGAAAGCAAGGAAATGTTACAAAAACAAGACAACTTTTTCGCTGCTAAAAGCAAATCCATTGCTGCCACATCAGTGGCTGTAGTACTGGCCTTTCCAGCAGTGGTCCCTGGATAAATTAGATTCACACTACACAAATGAGTCACCATGAACCCTTTATATTTTTCTCACCAAGGACCCTGGAGAAGACCACTAACAGAAGTCACCACAAGGCTTAAAAACAACAACTTTGACATGAATGATTATCTTGACACCCCGTACAACTAGACCAGGTCTAAGATCTATCAGCAAGACACTCCATGTTCCCCGAACTCGCCTCGCCAGTTACGGGGACAGGGCTTACTCCGACATAGCACCAAGACTCTGGAACTCACTTCCGGAATACCTCAGACTAGTCCACAACATCACTCTCTTCCAGCAGAAACTCAAAACACACTTGTTCTTGCTTGCTTTCCAACATCTTTAAAACAAAACTTGATTGGCGCCTTGTTTCTCTTTTTCAGTAAAGTGCGCCATATAAATGCTGTAGTTTATTATTATTATTATCAGGATTGAGATCAACAATACAAGAAGGCCAAGAGTGGGGGATCTGTTTTGCCATACCAAATTGTTTGCGTTGGACTCCCTGCATGGTTATTGCATGATTTACCACTGACAATCAATACAGGTGCCAGTCTATTTCCCGGACAGTGCTAGTTCTGCGTGAGGGAATACCACTAAACAAACTCCCATAGCATACAGTGCAAAATGCTAAATATTCAAAAATACACGAAAAATACTTAGAAGTCTCTCAGCTTTTTGTCCAGTTTCAAAAAGGGAAATTATTGATTTACTCCTAAACTTTCATCCTCTGCTCATTTTGATAAGGGGAGTCCCAGGCCCTTTGAGTTATTCTCCTTCAAAAATAAAAACACCCCTGCACCACTGTAATTTTCCGAACGTCCGAGCATCAATCTTGAAAAATGAGCCTACAACAATCGTCAAATAGGACCAATTGTTTCAGGGCCTCTTTTGTTCTAAGGTCCAATGCTTAAATGTAACTCACCCTTAACATTTCTTCCATGTCCAGTCTCAACAGATCGTCGTAGTTGAGTTGCAAAATGGCAATGCCTACCCTGAAGATGATCTCCATCCCCTGAAGAAACCAAACAAGATAAATGAGAGTAAATGTACATCAATATCAATGAACCTGGCTGAAAAAAAAAACACCCCACTTTACTCGGACAGAATTAAAGACACTGGACACTATTGGGAAATACTCAAAAAAAATTGTTTAACATATACACTTATTTGGTAACATGCAATGGAGAGCTGTTGATAGTGGGTGCATTCGTTTTAGCTTCCCTGGGTCGACCCCGGTCTGCCCCGGTGCGTTCGAATAGCATTCGAGGGGCTCACCCGGGTCAGCCCCCAGTGCCCTGCTTGTGGAGTGGGTCACTTGGGGGTGACCCAATGTGCATGAAAACACCATGAGAGGGCGAGGTGATCGTTCGTTTAGCTCTTGTCAGGGGCTCACCCGAGTGAGCACCGCAGGGTTGACCCAGGGAAGCTAAACGAATGCACCCACTACAAAACATTGTGAGAAACGGCTCCCTCTGAAGTAACGTAGGTTTCGAGAAAGAGTGGTATTCAGACCTCTGGTCTGTAGTCTCTTGCAGCAAATTTTCTGCTCCTCATTTGATGTGTTGGTTTCCACAGCAATAAATCTGAAACCACTTGGTTTGTACATTGTACACAGTCTTGCCTTACACTTCTCTTGCCTTGTCCGGCAAATTTAAGTTTTTTTTTTCCTGATATATGTAGTGATTTTAGGTAGTTGTATAGGAGATATTATGATCTTTATTCTCACCTCTGATATGAAGACATCCATGATCCTTCTGGCAAGAGATATCGGAAGAGCAACTGCAAACAAGGTAAGGAACCACGGCGACGCAAAGATGGAGGTATGAAAGCCCTGAGATGTAAAATGCCTGTACAGCTCGGGTAGTAGATCCTGCAAGATAACAAAGTGAGATTGAAGAGATTAATAATGAAATAAGTATGCAATTATTAGTCAATTATTAATTCCTTTTTATACAAATATTTTACATACTTTTTTTAGGAGAGGTCACCATATCCCAAGTTCAGAAAACTACTCCAAGTCAGTAGAATTAGTTTAAAGCAAAACAAGTTCTCAGAAAAACAAATCTACGCAGCAAAATTTATATATTAAATACACGAAGCGTTACAGGATACACTGGAATATATACATGTACCTAAATGTTTTTTAAACAAGATACAATAAAAGGCCACGAACTAGCATTTTCAACCACTTCAAACCATTTCAAAATGGCTATTTTGATCTAGTGATGTCTTGTTTTGTTTTAAAACACGGGATATGGAATTTCATGGGTTTATATCATGATTAAGAATGATAAATGAATGAATTTAATAAACGAACAGTACTAAAGGTTTCTATTCACTTGGATTTTTTTGAAAAAAAAAAAAAAAAAAAAATCAGATTTAAAACCCGGTAGAATTTCATGCCTAATTGGGACTGAACAAACGAGGTCTTTCATTAAATACAACAAAGCATCCAGGATGATCCTGAGCTCCTACAATCAATACATGTGCCTTTTGTATGTGCTTTTTTCTGGACGTTAACGATCTGAAGGTCACAAGCAGCGCACAATTACAATAATGCTTAAAGATTTTCTGCGGATCAAAAGGAAGCAAGATACTAGTCTACAAATGGTGATACGTGTGATATGGTGATTTTGCCTGGTAAGCATACTCTGGGTAAGTAAATCTGTTTGTGCTAAGCAGCTCTATAACATGGGGCCAAGATGAACGAATCAGCAGATAATTTCCGCTTAATAAAAAGCAAAATCAAAAGCATCTTCTTGAAGTTAGCAATATTGCTGGAATGGTGTGTTATTGTGGAATGGTTATTGAAACGTTAACAGTGTTTTGGTATGTATTTTGTCTGAAAATTACATGTTAAGTGCACAGGAGTCCATATTGTTTTCATAATGTTCATCAAATTTATTAAAAAAAAAAAAAAAATTGTAATTTCAGTGAATCCATTTATAATAAGAATTGAGATGATTGCAAACTAAAAAATGTACATGAAGACTGATTTTAGTGTGTCACATGCTACAAAATGTAATTGAACCAATCATCCAATACTTCATACCTATGCCCAATTTCATAGAGCTGCTAAGCACAAAAATTTGCTTACCGCGAAATTTCTTACTTGGTTAATACAGGATTACCAACCAATTTGGTATTTGTTGCATATTGCTTGTTACTTGTGCATGTATTCAGCTGTTGTTTGCTTATCCTGAAAATCACGTGGAAATTTGGTTTGTAATCCTGTTTATATCAAGGCAAAAATTTCATGCTTAAGCAAATTTTTGTGCTTAGCAGCTCTATGAAATTGGTACTTTGTCTTCTTAGTAATGGGGGGGGGGGGGGAAGCAAGGATGTCTCTGTTCTAATGATAATATCTGTAGTAACCCTAGTATTAACCACAAATACAAGTCTGGTGAAAAAACAAATCTTAGCGATCGTCGAAGAGCCATCAAGAGCATAAAATAGAGAAGGTCACTCAAGAACTCATACATTATTATGCCTCAATGCACTTAAGAAATCAACACATGTTATTTAAGTATAACAGCAAATTACCGACCCTAACACAAACACGCAAACAAAGGAATATTTCCCTCTGGCCAAAAAGAAAAAAATAAGAAGAAAAAAAAAATAAGAAGGGCAAAATGCAATTTCTGCACTTTGATTGATACAGTATCCCGCATGTATTTTTGAGGGCATTAAGCCATCTGGGACTTTCATGTGGGGAGTCGAAGGCCTCATCTAAGTCTTCATGAATACTGACTTCGTTATCTTCGAGAGAAACATTTCAAGCGTCTCGCCCCGCAATCCCAGTTGAAAATTATCTCTTATCTGTGTGTTAAGCTCAGTCTTGGTTTATGTGTATCCTTAAGAAGCACTGCATTTAAGACAGCCAGTCTGCCTGCTTCCCATGGTACTGATACAGAGAGCTTGGGTGTCATTCAGTGTTTATCATTCTCTTCGAAAATCTCTTGTGGGGCTTGCCGTAGACCAGACTGACAAGTGCACAACTGGAGTCAGACAACGGACAGTGACTAGACAACTCTACAAGAGGGTAAGCGACACATGCATGCGTTTTAAACACTCTATGCTCTGACGACCACTCAATGTTTTTCTTTTTCTTTTGTTCTATGTGGAGGGTAATCCTTGGTGAATATTTCACACCATCTGTCAAAACAGAGAGGTTAATGGGCATGTTGTTAGAGGTTGGGATTCTGTTGGATCTAGGATGTATTTTCAGGGAATTCTGAGGGGGGGGGGGTTGTCAAGGGCAATGACCTGCATAAATGACCTGGAGCTGTTGTTGTCGAATGTGAGATGTTGTGCAGTACAATGGCTTTGAATGGTGCGTAGTATGTAAGGGGTTAGGCTTATCAACCTGTGTTGAAATAACGAGTTTCTGCTTTTCTATCTCTCTCTGGAATAGGCTTATTACTTGCTTCATGTTCTCTTAAAGCCATTGGACACTTTGGGAACAGGAAAAAAAGAAAAGTTCACAGATTTACAAATAACCTACAGGCTTTACAGACGGTAATGCTAAAAAACTTCTCTTGAAATATTATTCCATGAAATGCTTTACTTTTTGAGAAAACATTAAAACAATTATCAGTTCTCGATATCGAGAGTTACGGATTTATTTTAAACACATGTCATGACACGGCGAAACATGAAGAAACAAGGGTGGGTTTTCATATTGTTTTCTCTTGACTCCGATGACCGATTGAGCCTAAATTTTCACTGGTTTGTTATTTTAAATGTAAGTTGTGATACACAAAATGTAGGCCTTTGGACAATAATGTTTACCGAAAGTGTCCAATGGCTTTAAAACACTGGTGCCATTGTACTGTCTTGAACAGTCTGTTTGTAAACAAATTGTGTGTAAACAAATTGTGTGTAAACAAATTGTGTGCAAATATTTTTAACATCTAAAACATTTCCAAGTTCACAGCAGTAGAATTTGAATAAGGAACTACATTGAAATCCATGAATGGATCAAACTCACTTATAAAAAAACACTTGTTAAATGCGTACATGTACCACAAAAAAAGATGTTGGATATTGTCAGAAATGACATTTGTGGTACACATGTAGGCCTATATGTACATGAATACAAAACTGTATCCAATCAGCAGAATATAAATGACGAACTAATCCCAGAATGAATAAAACTCTCTTGATTTTGAACAGTTGTTATTGCAGTGACCGGATGGAATAAGTATTTGATCTTGCTGCATTATTTATTCAAATTGCCCACCCGTTAAAGGTATTACACAGGTTGGATAGAGCTGACAAAAATAGTTGCAGTGTTCATGTTTTTTTTTGTCATCAACTAGTATTAAATGAAATAAAAAGACCTGCGAAAAAAAAAAAAAAAATGGGCTTTATCCAAAAGGAGACAATGCACAATGCACATTTTTGAAAAACAATGCACATTTTTCATCATGTAAATTACATTGCCCTTAATCTGGTTGCAGCGATGCAAAATCAACTGAATTTTTTATCAGATGTTTTTCTCTAATATGACTTAATTTTGTACTGTTAAAAATGGTATGAATAACCAGTTTGAAACTTAAATTATACTACAAATGAGGTTTTATCCTTACCACTCCTGCATAATACATGTACCTTTGAAGTATACCTGTGGTTTTTGGAACATACTTATTCCTGTTCATATTACATGAAGAATTGAAAGTTTGGCATACCTTTTCTAGTGCTTACAATTAGCTGCGCTATGAAATGGAAACTCGACAGTAAGCACAAAATCGGCCGTTAAGCAGCTCTATGAAATTGGCCCCTGATTACCATAGCAACTATCTCTACGACACCCACTTGTGTATCGCGTATGCCACTTGCTTCATACTCTGTCCAGCGCCACACACATAAGACACAGAACTATATACGTAGTCATTCAATAGGCCGTACACTAGCATCAGAAACTTGTTTAGTCTAAAAATAGATTATGGCCTGATATTTCAACAAGAGAAAGACTCCGCAAGGGTGAAATGACAGGCCATTAACCTTTTTTTGCATTGGTTGTAGTAAGTAGTTTACCATACAACAGCTAATTCTACTTTCAAAATAATAAACCACAAAGGAAACTGACTGGTTAAAGTTTTAAATGATTCTATTTTTTCAGGTATTTAAACTGACTTTCGTCAGACTTCTTGGCATCATGTGCTCTTGCTTGGTCCTGATTGGTTGATTTGCATCAAGGGGAGGGACCTATACCTTTGGTTTTGCAACCGTTCGATTGTTTTCTTTTTCCAATTTAAAGGGAAGGTACACATTTGGTAATTATTCAAAACAAATATTAACTTAAAAAATGACTTGGTAATGAGCATTGGAGAGCTGTTGATAATATAAAACATTGTGTGAAACGACTCCCTCTGATGAAACGTAGTTTTTGAGAAAGAGGTAATTTCTCACTAAAATAATAAAAGACTTCTAGCTAGAAGTCTTTTATTCCTATATGAAAGCACACAAATTCGTCCAATGAGGGCATTTTTCTTTCATCATTTTCTCGCAACTTTGATGAACAATTGAGCCCAAATTTTCACAGGCTTGTTATTTTATGCTTATGATGGGATACACCAAGTGAGAACACCGGTCTTTGACAATTACCAATAGTGTCCAGTGCCTTTAAATCTGTGTGCAATTTTACCCCCAAATCACCCATTTTATCATTTGAAGGCATTTCTTAATGACTGAAACTATGCAGTTAGGAGAAGACCTTCTTAATCTTTAAATAGCTACCTCTGATTATTAACATTTGCTTGCTTGGTTTGCTCACTTTATAGCATTTTGATCTTTTTGAAAAAGCACTTTATAAATGCTTTGTTGTATTCTCAAATATGTATGTAAAGGATAACTAACTTAAAAGCACCGGACACTATTGGTAATTACTCTAAATAATTGTAAGCAAAACAAATTTCTTGGTAATGAGCAATGGAGAGCTGTTGATAGAATACAACATTGTGAGAAACGGCTCCCTTTGAATGAAGTAAGGTAGTTTTTGAGAAAGAGGTAATTTCTTACTCAAATATTAAAAGCACTCAAATATCTGAAAGCACACAAATTTGTGCAATAAGTGTGTTGTTTCTTTAATCATTCTCTTGCAACTTCAAAGACCAATTGAGCTCAAATTTCCACAGATTTGTTATTTAAAGGCAGTGGACACTATTGGCAATTACTAAAACATAATTATTAGCATAAAACCTTACTTGGTAACAAGTAATGGGGAGAGGTTGATAGTATTAAACATTGTAAGAAACGGCTCCCCGAGAAGTGACATAGTTTTCGAGAAAGAAGTAATTTTCCACGAATTTGACTTTGAGACCTCAGATTTAGAATTTGAGGTCTCAAAATCAACCATCTAAAAGCACACAACTTTGGTGACAAGGGTGTTTTTTCTTTCATTATTATCTCTCAACTTCGACGACCAATTGAGCTCAAATTTTGGCAGGTTTGTTATTTTATGCAAATGTTGAGATACACCAAGTGAGAAGACTGGTCGTTGACAATTACCAATAATGTCCAGTGTCTTAAATGCATTGTTGGGATACACCAAATGAGAAGACTGGTCTTTGACAATTACCAAAGGTGTCCAGTGCCTTTAAAGGAATTCCCACAAGCTTCTCTGGCAATCAGTGGAGCCAGTTAGTGTTATCTGGGCGTGGTTTACATCGCACTCTATGATGAGGTCATTACTGGGCTTAATCAGAAAAATGCAGTATGGTTCCCAACAGGTTGAGATAACCTCTAGAGTTCATGTCAAGCCAGGTATTCAGGATAACATGATTGAGCCAATCTGGGCCCAATTTCATGACTCTGCTTACCGTAAGCACAGAATCGGCCCTTACGGCAGCAGGGAACTTTGTGCTGACGGCAAGCGTGTTTGACGGGTTAGCGGCGAATTTTGACTTCTGCACGTGCGTACTCCGTGTTATTAGGCATTCTACGCTTACAAGGCTAGCGCAGAAACTCGACGCTTGCACGTAAGCAGGGAATTGTGATCGTAAGCGCAGATTTCGGCGGTAAGCAGAGACATGAAATTGGGCCCTGCTGGTTACTGTTAAGCAAATTCCTTTATGCTCCCTGTCTGTCTGTTGTATTTATTGATTTTCTTTGGTTCCTAAATAAAACACTTGCAGCCCACAAGCTAAATTGCGCGCAGTGTTTGTACATGAACATTAAAAAACATTCAAATATAACAATTACAGAGTTAAACAAAATTACTATAAAACAGAGGCAACAGCATAAGCAATCAATTATAAAACACTTAGTTTGTATGTCAAGATAAAAAGATAAAATTTATTTGTTCAGTAACCTGGTGAGGTATGGCACAGGAATGTTCTTAAATCTGCTAAGCAGGATTCCGGTCACATGTCAAATGGTATTAAGCTGGTATCATTTGCTGGTTATCGAAATAGTTTAGAGGTAAGTAACTTGTTGTGCTTGGGGCAAGCACTGTTAGGGTGGGCCTTAGAATGCTCCCTAATCACGTTTACAGGTCAAAGGTCACGCTTCCTTTAGGACTTGTGCTTACAAGCTGTGTTTCTTATGGGTTCATCTACAGTATCACTCCTTTGTATAACAGCACATTGTTGCTACAGCAAACCTCAATTGATTATACATCATGTACTCCCACCATTTTAAATTTAAAATCCTACAGCTCTTTCAAATCATTTTTTAAAATGACCTGATACAATCAAATTACAAATCTCAACTCAGGAAACTAGATTTCTTACTTCTGTGGCTGATGTAACTTGAGTAACAATGGAACTGTCCATGGATGCAGGGCCTAACTTCATGGCTCAGCTTATCGCCGAATTCGGAGCTTGTGATGACCATTCTTTGCTTACAGGGCAAGAGCTAATTATCTGTACTAGCTGTGTACAAAGTGAAGAATGACTAGAATGTGGACTATGAATACATACAAGCAAGCAGAAATGCCTGCTAACACGTGGGAGTACACTTGACAAAGGCGCAGAATTCATTATTTCCATGAGAGCTGATTCTTTGCTTGTGGTAAGCAGAGCCAGGATTGGCCTGCGCTAGCTGTGTAAGCGAAGAATGCCTAGTTACGAGGACTGCACACACACGCACAAGCGGAAATTCCCTGATACGATTGACCTAAGCATAGATTTCCCTGCTTCTGTAAGCATTGATTATTTGCTTTAAGTAAGCAGAGCCCATAGAGTTATATATAAGAACTAGAGCACGCACTGGCCTATATACGCTATAACAGCTATCTCACAGCGTGTGTTTGTGCGGCCATTTTGTAAGTTGAACAAACAGCATCGCGTGAGCATTCAATAAAAAAACCCTCAAACATGTATTTCATATTCAACGCGCGTGCAGAATGACGCGCTTGTCATCTTGCGGTCCCGTGGCGTTTGTGCGCGAAGCATCACTCGTGCGCCCTCTAGTTCTTATATATAACTCTATGGCAGAGCCATAAAAATGAGCCCCAAATCTAACATAAGTAAAGGTATAACTCAGACTTACCTGTAACATGCACTCTAGTTGGAACATACACAAGCCGAGTTCAGCCATGCTCGGTTTGAAGAGCTCTCGTAACCTGTAATCCTGCATCAATTTGACGAGTACGCAGAACGCTTCTTCCTCAGGCATCTAAAAAATCAAAAATCAAACGTCCTTCATAGGCTAAAAAACAGATACATAAGAAATACGCGGTTCAATTGAAAGACCTGTTTATGTTAACCAACGTTCATAAATACCTCAGACAGTTTCGCTATTCCTATTGGTGGAGAGCGTCGTCACGTGGGTGTGTATAAACCTTTGTTTATGACCAGTAAAAAGTTTTGAAACATGGGCGTGACACGCAAGCTTGCACATGTGTTCATAAGACAGTTTCTTCATTCCTATTGGTCGAGAGCAACGGCCGGGACAGTTGTGCCACATCACGCGATACGCGCGACGCGCACAGCATTCCCTTATAAGGGCACAATTTGACTTCCCCCTCCCTCCTTTACTTGAGCCCTGAAAATGGTGTCACTTTAATTGGAAGAGTATTTTTTACCTGCATGAGTAGAAGTCCAACTATAAATCCACATCCCTGGCAGTAACCGACCTCCCGATCATGGATTGAATATGCCTGCAGCAATAGAAAACAAACACATAACAGAAAAGGCATGTAAGTATCAGACTAGAG
Source organism: Asterias amurensis (assembly GCF_032118995.1). Classification (NCBI taxonomy): domain Eukaryota; kingdom Metazoa; phylum Echinodermata; class Asteroidea; order Forcipulatida; family Asteriidae; genus Asterias; species Asterias amurensis. The sequence goes on along the minus strand of NC_092662.1, from coordinate 3,529,123 downwards.
ACTAGGGCTGGAGTAAGTGATAGATTTCAAATCAATACAGAAAACAGAGGGAACACAATAATTTGGTGGTAAGCGGAGCAATGAAATTGGGCCCGGCCCTTGCTAGAAATAACACAAACAAGCCCTACCAATCACATCAAGCCCCATACTTCACGGAGGCAAGGAAGGCAGCTGCCTCCATGCCCCTTGGTCAATTCCTTTAGGCCCTTCAAATGACCCGGTAGAAATCTACAAATTCCTTAAAAAGCAATTGGACACTTTTGAAATAGGAAAAAAATTAAAAGTTCACAGACTTACAAATAACTTACGGGGTTTACAGAAGGTAATGGTGAAAGACTTCTCTTGAAATATTATTCCATGAAATGCTTTACTTTTTGAGAAAACATTAAAACAATACCAATTCTCGATATCGAGATTTACAGATTTATTTTAAACACATGTCATGACACGGCGAAACGTGCGGAAACAAGGGTGGGTTTTCCCGTTATTTTCTCCCGACTCCGATGACTGGTTGAGCCTAACTTTTTACAGGTTTGTTATTTTATATATAAGTTGTGATACACGAAGTGTGGGCCTTGGACAATACTGTTTACCAAAAGTGTCCAATGGCTTTAAAACAGTGCCCTTTACCAAGGAGAAAATGGCTCGGTGCCCTTGCTCTTACAAAACACACAAAGCAAACAGGACTGATCTCATCCCTCTGAATACGAACCTTCATAACATTAAACAGTGTCTCCTGTCCCGGCCCATCTTTCTCCTTGAAGAAGTCGTGCTCCGGGTACGTCCTGGCAATATCCCTTCGGATGACCTTCTCGCACGGCGACGTCATCTTGAGATACTCTGCGTATTTGTCCTTGAGGGGCGAGTGGAAAGCGTTGCACTGCAACTGCCACACTATGCCCCTGAAGTGATGGGGTATGCCTAACCGGACCAGGTCCTGATGAGAAAAATTGTCAATAATGAATTCTAATACCGTTTTTTTTTTATCAAGTAATAAACCACAAGGAACTGACTGGGTATGTTTTAAATAGTTTGGTTTGAACCCTAAACAAAGGGCTGGATAGCTTAGTTGGTAGAGTGCCGTTATGTTAATAAGGAGGTTGTTAATTCAAGTCCCGCTCAAGTCAATTTTCTCATTCAAACCCAAATCATATAAACCCATACGAGGGTCAAACTACACTTCCACATGGCTGTAAGAAAAGACTTTTCAGGCCTCATTAATAACAGTTTTCTGATTGTTACCAACGGCAAAAAAAAAATCAGAAAACAGACTAAAGAAAGAAGAATATCATGCTTGCAATAATAAAGCAATTCTACCTTAAAGTTGCTTACAGGCCTGATACTTCATGGAGGCAACGAAGGCGATTGCCTCTGTGTCCCCTGGTCATTGCCTTGGTGCCCTTGAAATGCTCCAGTGCAAATTTGCAATTTCATCATAGGGTGCCCTTTACCAAGAAGAAAATGCCTTGGTGCCCTTGCCCTTTCAAAAACGAAGCATACAGGCCTATGCTTAGCCTTCCTCTTGGAGTAAATATTCCTAGACTAAGGTAAGCAGCCAAACTACCATGTTAACTCAGACAGGCATCCTGCTTATTTCTGCTAAGCAATAATGCCTGCTTAAACACAGCTCTATGAGATTAGGCCCAGGGTTCACACTGTAGACAAAAATTACCTTCCTTTCCCCCAAATAATAAAGCAATTCTACCTTAAGTTGTTTCGACTTCTTCTTGGAATACTCCTCCCAGTCGTTGACAATCTTCCCCCAGATCAGCCACTTGTCCTGCATCCCGAGATCGTCCAACGTGTCGTTACTTGAGTTAATAGCGGAGCATGAGACCTGTACGTTACTCATGTTGCTCAGGGTTGAGCCGGTAGAGCGGAGGCTCGCGTTGGAACCCCGTCTGGAGGACTTGGTGGAGTCTGTGATGCACTTGAGGGACTTTGCATCTGCCTCGAGAAGTCTGGGATTTGGAAATCATGAGAAATTGTTATGTTTTAAGGATTATCATGGTATTAGTTTTAAAGGTAGGGTCACAGATTTTTTTTTTCAGTGCATATTTTTATGCACAAATTATAGAGAAAGATCGATAAAAGTTTCAGCTGAACACATTGTCTATTTGCTGAGAATAAAAAAGCACAAGACTGTCACTGTAATTTCAAACAATCCATGCACGATTAAGGGAGGTTTTTTGTTCCTTGTAGAGAAAAAGTAGGAACATTGCAACGAGTATAAGGTGTGTCCTACAGTACATGATGGTGTAGGCTTTCACATAATAAACTTTCAGGCCTTATTAAAAAAAAAAAAGAAAAAAAAAAAGAAAAAAAAAGTAAAAAATTTGAGAATTATACTAAAAAAAGTTTTTTTAGCAATGTTTTCAGCAAGTAACCTGGCATACAAAAATGTACAATTCGTATACATGCTTTATGTATTTTGAAGTTGTTATTGTTTTTAAACAAACTGAACTCTGTAACATACACAAAACATGTACATTTTTGTACACATGTAGGGTAATTTTTCTCTCTGACATACTGAAGCAGATCTATTTAGTGAGCATTATTTTCTGGCTAGGTATAAATAGATCAACGAATTGGTCCCTAGTGAAGTGGTCTCCTATGGTACTTACTTGTTTGCCTGTTCTAGCTTGGCCAGGAGCTCAGCCTCCGACTCCCCCGTGATGGAGTTGATCGATGGGAGAGTGGTGGTCTCGCTCGTCTTGATCTTGCCGTCTTTCTCCTCGTCACTGGTCCTCGCTGTCTCACTGGTCCCCGTTGTCAGCTCCCCGGTCCCTTCTATGTGTATCTCCGGTCTGGGACTCTCCTCTGATACTGCTGTATGATGCTCACTAGAAGTACTGGCGGCGCTGTCTACTGGCGTTGAAGGTTTTACCAGTGGTGAAACTTCTTCTTCTTCGCTTACATACAATTCAATTGGTTCTTCAGTTTCTGTATCGACTATACTCTCATCTTCCGTAACATCCTGGAATTTCACTTTCAACTCTGGTGGGGGCTTGACTTCAGATGCCGTTGCCATGGTTACTAAGGGGCCTCGATGACTTGCATACTCAGCTGATTGGAAAAAAAAGCAACATTTATTTTACAGTTAAAATTATTTGAGTTTTTCCCTACCCAGGATCTAGATTGCTTTTTTATCTTGTGAACATAGATCGTGTCACACACAGCAGAGATTTGTGAATTACGGACATTACTTCCTCGGACTATTTCAATACACATCCATATTATTTGTTTTTTCACCATTACAGGTGCAACGATGTGAAGCAATGTATACTCAGAACTTTGCCCTAGTTTTGTGAAAACAATTTCTTTATCTCAATGAAAAAATAACATTTATCCCACATCCAACAGCACTATTGTCAATATAACCATGACAGCAGAAAAGGAAAACAAGAAGAAGTGTTCAGTTTTTAAATGTGGGAGGAGATCCCCCAAGTTTAGAAATTAAAACCCCAAAAATCAGGTTGGGACTGAACATCCATTCCACATGCAATGCCTCCAGTCTGAGGCGGTCTTCAAACTCGGGTCCATAGAGGTGGAATGCACAAGGCGCTTACAGAAGTAGAGAATTTCGCATTTACATCAAGCGTATTTCACGATGTATTAGCAGATAATTTTTGTGTGCATACTCCACATACATTGTACATACTAGGCATTTTTCGCTAACACTGAAATTTGACGCTTGAAAACAGAAAAATGGTGATCGTATGGCATAATTTGGCGGTAAGCTCAGCCGTGAAACTGGGCCCTGATCCACAGGAGCACATTCTGTAATACATGTAACTGAGGAAGCGGTGTTGTAGTGTGAATGACACATTGACTTCCCGACAGGATATACATTGTAAAAACATTTTGTCATCGAGGGTTTACCTTTAAAGGCAGTGGACACTATTGGTAATTACTCAAAATAATTATCAGCATAAAACCTCACTTGGTAACGAGTAATGGGGAGAGGTTGATAGTATAAAACAATGTGGGAAACGGCTCCCTCTGAAGTCGCGTAGTTTTCGAGAAAGAAGTAATTTTCCACGAATTTGATTTCAAAACCTCAAGTTTAGAATTTGAGGTCTCGAAATCAAGCATCTGAAAGCACACAACTTTGTGTGACAAGGGTGTTTTTTTCTTTCATAGTTATCTCGCAATTCCGACAACTAATTGAGCTCAAATTTTCACAGGTTTGTTATTTTATTCATATGTTGAGATACACCAACTGTGAAGGCTAGTCTTTGACAATTACCAATAGTGTCCACTGCCTTTAACTAGTCATCATGAAGGAAATTACGAGCTAATTTTGTATGACACTACTGACCTTGTCAGCTAAGTATTTACCAGATTTAGGAAAAAATATATTCATCACATGTTAAAATGGGAAATACAAAGACACAAGTAGAATACTCAAATGAATCATTTTTAAATGCAATACTTTGAAGAAACTGGACACTATTAGTAATTTTAAAAGACCAGTTTACTCCCCTGGTGTATCTCAACATATCCATAAAATAACAGACCTGTGAAAATTTGGTCTCAATTGGTCGTTAGATTGCGAGATAATAATGGAAGAAAAAACACCCTTGTCACACAAAGTTGTGTGCTTTCAGATGCTTGATTTCGGGATCTCAGAATCTAATTCTGAGGTTTCAAAATCAAATAGTGTCCACTGCCTTTAAAACAATACATATTCAGATTGGTAAATTTCTTCAATGTTTCCTGACTTTGTAGAAAGTGATAGAAAAAACAAATAGCGCTCATTACAAAACTTTATCACAGCGCTTTAACCACATGAGTACAATTTGCGGTACCAGTACGTGAAGGCTTAAAGAAAATACGCTGTACCGTACAGCGGTTTTTTCTGTAGGTGTAAGCCTTCACTTAAAGGCACTGGACACTATTGGTAATTACTCAAAATAATTATTAGCATAAAACCTTACTTGGTTACGAGTAAAGGGGAGAGGTTGATAGTACAAAACATTGTGAGAAACAGCTCCCTCTGAAGTGGAGTGGTTTTCGAGAAAGGAGTAATTTTCCACAATTTGATTTCAAGACCTCAGATTTAGAATTTGAGGTCTCGAAATCAAGCATCTGAAAGAACACAACTTCACGTGACAAGGGTGTTTTTTCTTTCATAGTTATCCTGCAACTCCGACGACCAATCAAACTCAAATTTTCACAGGTTTGTTATTTTATGCATGTGTTGAGATAAACCAAGTGAGAATACTGGTCTTTGACATTCAGACAATGACCAATAGTGTCCACTGTCTTTAAGCTTTAAAGGCATGTTAAGTAATGGTATTACAGATGTTTCATTGGTAATTACTCATTTAAAAAAATGAATGACCATAAACAATTATTTGGTAAAGAGCACTGGAGAGTTGTTGATATTATAAAATATTGTTAGAAACAACCTCCTTTGTGCCTTTTATTTAGAGTAAAAAAGGTAATTTTTCACAAGAATTGAACTTGACAATTTAGTCAGCCAGCAGATCATATAGCGCCCTCTTTGTCAAGAGCCGACATTTGTTATTTACAATAATGATAATAGTGTATCTTTTAAGAATACATCATAGGAAGTCACTCACAGCGACAATAATTTATCAGAACGGTTCAATTTTCGAAGATAAAGGCGTCCCCTTAACTTAAAAAAGCATTCACCATGCATGTTCAGTCATCATCAGAACTGTTGTTCGGACGATGTATTGTACGTGTAGGTGTCGTCATCAAAATTCAAACTAATAAAATATTCATTCATCATTGTTCATACATTCTCTACGCACAACAATAACAAAAACATCAAATATAATATTAATAAGTTAATAAACATTTAATAAATAAATAGAAAGCTGCCTGGGGCCCTGGGGCACAAACATTGTGATGTTAAATAATGACAATTGAAAGAACAGTCACTCAATGAGCCATTTTGTTTTGCCATGCCATTGCCATGGTACTGACTGACTGTACAGTTACGAATCAAGTGATTATGGTTGGTGGTGGCTACTAATGGGTGCGTTCGTTTAGCTTCCCTGGGTCGACCCCGGTGTGTGGCGTATTTTTTTACACAGGACGAACGTGTGCAGATAATTACCCACGTTCGTCCTACAAAAAAAACCCGCCACACACCGTGGTCGACCCAGGGAAGCTAAACGAACGCACCCAAAAGTGAATAACTGAATGAATTAGTCATGGCACACACAACAACATTGCACAACGAAAATTTCAAAATATTATAAATGAAATCAAAATATTACATACATGAATGGCATGAATTGATAGATGGGTGTCCAGTGACAGTGTCTGCTGCGCTGGTAGGCCTACTGACTGTGTTTTCGTGTGATGATGTCACGATTACAAACTTCAGACTCAGACCAGACAGAGTTCAGTTCAGTAGATTACGGTTAATAATATATTGATCTCAGAACACTTACCATCAACAAGTACACAGCCACTTCGTAGTCATTGCCAAGGTTTAACCTTTGATGTTAATGTCACCAATTTACGACGCACCACTATCAATTTATTGAATCAAATTTAACTGGACTCGTGAGTGCAGTTTTGATGGGAGGATCGCTTACTAAACTTGACCTCAAGTTGACCTTCCCATATGTGAATTCCAACCTCGTCACCATTCGATTTCTCTTTACGTCGTATACACACACAATAGCATTTTAGACTCCGACGAAGAGGTTAATACGGAAGTGCTACTTATAGCCTAAGTGTGCGCTTTGAAACGGCCATCGTTGTAGCCCAAACTGTAACAGTATGCACAGTAAGTTGGGCTGTATGTTGGCGCGCTATTCGCACACACATGTACAAAACCAACCGGTGCACGATTTGTATTGTATTGGTGGACTTGACTGTTGTTGCTGTAAAAAATAGGAGGTTGTTTGTAAAAAATGGCTGAACACGATTTACCTGAGGGATGGGAGGTACACAACAGCAAGAGTCAAGGGGGTAGGAACTTCAGAGATTATTATAAATTTTACCTTTGTATTGTATTTGTTGATTTTGCAATGCTTTATTTATTATTTTTTTATTATCAATTAATAATTGTTATCCTACCTAGTTAATGTCATGATAATGTGTACTTCATACTTGTAAATCATGAAATGTGACCTGGCTGCCTGGTGTTCTGGGCCTAATTTCTTTTCTAAATAAATAAGGCAAAATTGAGTGGGGCACCAGCTGACCAGGCAGTCATGATAAAAACTTATCTAATTTTAGCTGGTAACCTGTTTCCGTTAACTTTTAAGCAATTAAGCCTATTCGTAATTGCAGCTGCGCATGTCGTGTTACTGCAGTGCTGTCAACGCAATTGGAAAAGTTTCCGTATGGCGCCACCACTCTTTCATTCGATATTAAATAATATAGTATCTAATTTACCTCAATGAGTCCTACCTTTTTGTAAAAATGAGTGAAAAGGTGGTGGCGCCATACGGAAAGTTATCCACGCAATTTGTTGTTTCTCTCCCGTGACCTTTTGACAATACCCGTTGGTTTGGTATTGTCAAAAAGGTCACGGGAGATATACAAATTGTGTTGTCACCAATAACAACAGACATGCGCAGCTGCAATTCTGAATAGGCATTATATTTATTTGCTGAGCAATTTTGTTTTGTCTATATTTTTATAGGATTTATATATGGTTGTTGTCAATGGTTGTCAATGGTTGTCAATGTTGTCATGATCGTTGATCGATGATCATATTGTCATTATGATAATGATCCTTGCTCTAATATATAGCCTAGCTAGGCATTTTCCTCGACAATGCCCGGGGCCTGACTTTTTTTTCCTTCTTGTAGGAGTCCTAGCCAGAGTTTGGGTTTTGACTTGAAGAAGTTAGAGAAAAGAAGAAAAAAAAACACCACTTTTTCATTCGATAAGATTAATCTTATATAAAAATGAGTGAAAAGGTGGTGGCGTGATAAGGAAAGTGATCCGAACAAAATGTCTTCACTCTTGCAATGCAGGGCTAAAATAACATATCCTGTCGCCAGCAAAGGGTTGACAGAGACTGTATGTATGCAAATCTTAGTTGTGATAATCATAACCCTCCAGAGTTCCATCCCTAACGGTCGCGAATCGTAACCCTCCATCCTCCTGACACAAACAAAACAAAGTGCCTTTTCTTGACACACTTCTTCTGGGATTTTGTTTGGTTTCTCTCGACAGGTCGCAAATACTACCTCAACACCTTCACCAAGAAAAGCCAGTGGGAGAAACCAGACATGAACGACGGGTCAACGAAGGTTGTTCAGTGCTCACATCTCCTTGTGAAACATGAGGGTTCGAGACGCCCATCATCATGGAAGCAGGAGAACATCACACGCACAAAGGAGGAAGCCATTGAACTGCTCAAAGGTTAGGGAGCGACTAGTTGAGATAATCATAACCCTCGGTCCCCGTACTTGTGACCAAGAGCTATGATTATCGTAGCTACAAACAACTTTATTACAGGGCCCAGGGGTGGATTTCACAAAGGTAGTCCTAACTTAGGACTGGTCCTAGGCAATGCTAAGAGATAGGACTGGTTCTAAGTTAGGACCAGTAACCCATCCTAACTTAGGACTGGTCCTATCTCTTAGCATTGCCTAGGACTAGTCCTACATGTAAGTTAGGACTACCTTTGTGAAATCCACCCCTGGGCCACTTCGTTAAAAGGAAGGATACCTTTGTTTTTTGGAACAGTTTGATTGGCAAAAAAAGCTGGGCCCCAATTTCATGACCCTGCTTACCCCCGAAATGATGTACTTACGATCACCATACTCTGCTAACTGTTGTGCTAGCTGTGTAAGCGAAAAGAATGCCTAATAATTTGGGGTCACCCATGAATTAGGCATGACCATTAGTTAGTGCAGAATTGCCTGCTTCCGATAAGCAGAGCCATGAAATTGGGCCCTGGTCTGAAATCTTTTGCCAGTGGCCTTGATGCCCCATGAAACTTTTCCCATAGATTTAAAGATTTTCCACTTGAAGTGCCCTTTGCCAAACAGCCTTGCCCCCTCAAAGGTGACTTTTCAAGTCGGTAAGCCTAAAAAAATATGTTGATGAAATGCAAACTAACAGCGTTGAGTTTTCTTCCCCCACCAGGGTTCAGGGAACAAATCGTCAGCGGTGAAGTCAGCTTTGCTAGTCTTGCTTCCAGGGAAAGCGACTGTAGCTCAGCAAAGAAAGGAGGTGATCTCAACTTCTTCGGACCCGGTCAAATGCAGAAACCTTTTGAGGATGCATCGTTTAGCCTCAAAGTTGGGGAGATGAGTGGTATAGTGGACACAGATTCTGGAGTTCATATTATTATGAGGACTGCCTAAGGCAGGCCAAAATCTGTCTCTGTCATCTTGTTAGTTAACCCTCCCTCTGTTTGACCATTCAACGTCATCCACTGTGGTTTTGATTGGTATGATATCATGTGATGAATGCATCGATACAGTACACAGTCAACCCTCCTACTGTTTGACCATTCATGCCACCCACTGTGGTTTTGATTGATATGAGATCACGTGATGAATGCATCTATACAGTACACAGTCAACCCTCCTACTGTCTGACCTTTCAATAATCCTCCATCAGAATGATACACTATGTCAGCCTGCGGTATGGTTTTGTTTTGAATGTAAACTACACAGTACCCCTGCACACACACAGTAGTTCTAGCCTACAAAACCTGTTAAGTTGAATGGTTTCAAATGATTTGTCTAGCTTGCTGTAAAATGTTGCCTGGACTAGGAGGGTTAATTCAGAGCTGATGATACAGACAGATTATACAAAAACAAATGTATGTTTTGATTTTGTCTAATGGTAGTTAAGCTACAGTTTACTTCAAGTACTCTGGTGCACAATTCTCTGAAAAAGCATTCTGTAAAAACATTTGTAATTTGTCAAAAAAGATGAAATAGATAGTTCCTGTTAAACGCCATCTTTACAGGCAACTTGTGTTTTCGGCTTTGAGCTGGTTCAAGTGTTTCAGTTTTGTTATCCATCCTGTCCAAGTGGTTCAGCAACCAATCACGCAAGTGTGTGTTGTGTGTGCTGCATGCGGTATTTATGCAAAACCCATAGATGTGCAATGTGCATTCAAAAAATGATAGATTTGCCCATTAAGATGGCGGATTAAACACTGTGTGGCAGTAGGTGGGAGCTATCTAAATTATCAGACAGACTGAACCGTTCTCAATGTCCGCCATCTTGGATTGTCCACCTTTCAGGTCAATGTAACCAAACTGAGGCTTGGAATGCAAAATAGTCAGGTCCCTCATCGGATTATTGACTTTCTGTAGTTGTTATGGCTATTGTATACTGGGAACAGGACATCGGGCCTGCTGTCCAGTGTAAATCAATCAAAAGCACAGTGGATGACATTGATTGTTCTAACAGTAGGAGGTTTGGATTTAAAATTTTGCATAGTGGAAGTATAATTAGGTGTTGTTTACGGAAACACCGTGTGAAAATCTCTTGAGCAGCATCCAGCTATAGAGTCCGGCATGCTCCTGAAGATGATCAGAGCGCACTGATTGAAACTTTAAGTTGTCAACTCCGTTTTTTTTTTTCCAGAAACAACTCTCCTCAAAAGAGATTTTCACATGGTGTAGTAGGAGTGTAAATGTCTGTTCTTTGTGGTCTAAAAAAATAAAATGTGCTTAAAAAGTGTAATTGTTTAAAGACACTGGACACTATTGGTAATTGTCAAAGACCAGTCTTCTCACTTGGTGTATCTCAACATATACATAAAATAACAAAGCTGTGAAAATTTGAGCTCAATTGGTTGTCGAAGTTGCGAGATAATAATGAGAGAAGAATCGCCCTTGTCACACGGAGTTGTGTGCATTCAGATGCTTGATTTCGAGACCTCAAATTCTTAACTTCAAATTCTAAACTTGAGGTCTCGAAATCAAATTCGTGGAAAATTACTTCTTTCTCGAAAACTACTCTCCCCATTACTCGTTACCAAGTTAGGTTTTATGCTGATAATTATATTGAGTAATTACCAATAGTGTCCACTGCCTTTAAAGTTGATGTCCTTAATCCTTTTTTGTGCTATCATAATTCTGTGAATATAAAGTCTTTCTTAACGCCATCTTTGTCAAGGAACAAAGTGGGAACGTGGGTGTCAGTAAGTATTCGACAAGACAGAGGCTCTTTCTGAAACCCTGGCAAAAGCAGTTTTGCAGCGGCGCGACAATGTTTAGACCAGATTCAATCTAAATTTTTTCTATTTTATAAAATATTTTTAAGTTCATACCAGAACGAGTATGATTCATATTTCTGTATGAAATACTGTCAAAGTAAAGAAAATAGCATTGCATGACTCCACTGATTTCCGTTTGTTTATTTTGCTTGCCACAATTGAAATAAACCTATGCCCAATTTCATGGCTCTGCTTACCACCGAATTCTGCGTTTACGATCATGTTTCCCGCTTACATGCAAGCGCCGACTTTCTGCGCTAGCCTTGTAAGTGTAGAATGCCGATTAACGTTGAGTACGCACATGCAGAAGCAAAAATTTCCGCTAACCTGTGAAATACGCTTGCCGTATACACAGAGTTCCCTGCTTCTGTAAGCGCCGATTCTGTGCTTGCGGTAAGCAGAGCCATGAAATTGGGTCCTGATATGAACATGTACTCATAATCTTAACTTGTTTACGGCTAAAATATGACAACAGAATTCAAGGAAATTTTCATGGCATGTATTGTTAAATGGAAGCTAGAGTATGGTAATTATTTAGTGGTTTTTTTCCAACCAATGATGTTCCCCTGGCTCTATTTCCATTGTGTGGAGTGATAATTATTTGATCTTCAGTAAACTGAGCCACAGGCATTTCTTTTCACAGGAAGAAACAAATTACATGTTTGGAAATAAGGGGGAAATGTATGACCTGTTCTAATTTGATGTAACTTCTTCAATATAAGTATTATAAACAAGGTGCAAATTAATTTTTGTGTTAAGGTGTTTTAAAGTTTATTTTTATGTAGCTGATTTTGTTTGGGGATCTGTTAATGTCTCAAATGTTACTTCTTTAACATATACATGTACTATGAACAAAGTGCAAGTCATTTTTGTGATAATTGTTTGAGGGTTTTTATATGTTGCTATTGGGAAATTCAATGCTGAAAGATGTTTTTAAAGTAACTGCGACAGTAGCGAGTTATTTTAATTACCTGTTTGTGATAAGTATATACCAACTACATTATGTGATAAATCTGGTACTCAATTTAATTATAGACTTTAAAAGCAGGTGGAATTAAATGTTGGTAATCTTGATCGTTTTGTGTCCAGCCTCCATTTTGTTCAAACACTCCTTAAATGTTGGGCTGATATGGTAGGCAATATTCACCAGTCCTTAAAGGCAGTGGACACTATTGGTAATTACTCAAAATAATTATTAGCATAAAACCTTTCTCGGTGACGAGTAATGGGGAGAGGTTGATGGTATAAAACATTGTGAGAAACGGCACCCTCTGATGTGCCATAGTTTTCGAGAAAGAAGTAATTTTCCACGAATTTGATTTTGAGACCTCAGATTTAGAACTTGAGGTCTCGAAATCAACCATCTAAACGCACACAACTTAGTGTGACGAGGGTGTTTTTTCTTTCATTATTATCTCGCAAGTCCGATGACCGATTGAGCTCAAATTTTCACAGGGTTGTTATTTTATGCATATGTTGAGATACACCAAATGTGAAGGCTAGTCTTTGATAATTACCATTAGTGTCCACTGCCTTCAAGCAAGACAGAACTCGGTGGCGTCGGTTCATGTCTTGCTGGAAATGAACAGGATGAAGTATTTTTTTCGCAGTTTGTATAACTTGGGGACACAAGGTGGCAAAAGACTTGCAAGGTAAGTTAATCAATTCATCTTGGAAATGTGCGCTCGCTAAGAACTGTGTAAACGACAAAAAATCTGGCATAAGCAGAAGCCTGCTGAAACACAATCACAACTTTCCTCTTAGTTTTTTATGTAAATGTTTTTAATACTTAAATGTTAACTTTTCACACCATGAATATACATCACATGAAAACGTGGAAAATATGCACAGTTGTTTCCGAGAGCAAAACACAGTCTCCAAAAAATACCAGATAATAACATAAATTGCACACCATGTACCATTACCTACAAACTAATGCTATTGACATGGTATTTTGTGTTTTTATTTTTTTGTATGTAACTAACAGTTACGCTGAATAACAAATATGTTTTTGATATTAACATTAAATTAACTCTCCTCAACAAATTAAATAAAAGGATTGTACAATAACTTACAATCGCTCCTGTACCTTTTCGGTAGGATCAAATTTCATTTTCATTCACCCAATAACATAATTATTTGTCATCAAGTTTCAAAGTTGTGTACATCTCGACACATTTAAAGGAACACGTTGCCTTGGATCGGACGAGTTGGTCAAAACAAAAGCGTTTGTAACCGTTTTTTATAAAATGCATATGGTTGGAAAGATGTTTTAAAAGTAGAATACAATGATCCACACAAGTTTGCCTCGAAATTGCGTGGTTTTCCTTCTACTGTGCGAACTAACATGGTCGGCCATTTATGGGAGTCAAAATTTTGACCCCCATAAATGGCCGACGTGTTAGTCGACAAGGTAAAAGGAAAACCACGCAATTTCGAGGCATGTTTGTGTGGATCATTGTATTCTACTTTTACAACATCTTTCTACCCTTATGCATTTTATAAAAAAAAACGGTTACAAACGCTTTTCAAAGACCAAGTCGACCGATCCAAGGCAACGTGTTCCTTTAAGAGGGTTTTGAAATTCTGATTTCAGCTTGTAAGGAAAACACTCTCTGTTTTAGAAACAATCTTAGAAACTTTGCGCGCATTTCAAGAAGCCATTGTAAGATGGACACGTTAGAGCACTTGGTTCAGGTAATTTGTATGAATTTAACCACAGTGTCCTCCTGTGATGTTCGCCATATCTCAAGCTAACTAATTAGCATCTCTTCTCTGAAACACACTAACTTTCCATTATGCATAAATCCAACAGTTTGGGTGTAGAGTTACCATATCTGGGCCCAATTTCATAAAGCCTGTAAGCACAAAAATTTGCTTAGCATGAAATTTCTTGCTTGATAAAAACAGGATTACCAACCAAATGTCCACGTAATTTTCAGCATAAACAAACAACAGGTGATTACCAGTATTAAGCAATATGCAACAAATGGAAATTTGGTTGGTAATTCTGTTTTTATCAAGGAAGAAATTTCATGCTAAGCAAATTGTTATGCTTACAGGCTTTATGAAATTAGGCCATGGTATTGGATTTTGTTACAGTGAGGTAGTTTCACCGTAAACCACTCAAAAGAATCAAGGTTTTAGTTAAGGAAGCAATAAATTTCTTTGAAGTAATGAACTCTTTTAATTGTGGTTTCATTGTTTAGTATCAATTTATAAGGTTTCCCCCGTCTTTGTCCCAAAACCAAGAATGGACTCTTGTTTTACCAAATATGTTGTAATTCCTGTCCAGTTTTGATCATATTTGAATGGGGGCAAAAGAGGTTTAAATATGGCCCCAACCCCTTCTTATAAAGACCCATTTGGAGGGCATTATCTTTTCACATTTGTGTATACTTAACAAACTCAGCAAAATCCAAATTCTGACAGAGAATATTGTTTCTTCCTTAAAATGTTTCTACGAATGTTCTGGATACGTGGATGCTGGCTGCTGCATATTTAAAATAAAAATAATAACAGCAACCAAAAAGGAAATGAATAAAAATAAAAGGTAATTCTTTGGCATGTAAACACTTTATACGTTTACATCAAAAACTGCATTTTTGGGCTGCATGTTGCTTCGTATTTTTTACACTAAACATAAAAAATAAAGCACCACTGAACAAAAGTTTTAAGAACACTTTTCTGGGCAAACCGATAAAATTCATGTTAACTTAAAAAAGCAAGCTTCCAAATTAAACATGTCTAGAGAATTTGACTTGACACTTATAACCCCTTTGCAACTACTGCACATGTAAATACAGTAACACCGACTCCTTCAAATTCTTTACTTTCTTCCTGCTTTCAAAATTTCACAATAAATAGTGCGCTGTAGATAGATTTTAAGAACATGCCTTTTTGGTACCAAGCCGTATTAAAAGAGCAAGCACATTAAAGCAAGTGTTTAAAATACAACTGGCCAACTTGAGGACATTTTTGTTTTGTTTTCTAACAGGAAATCTACTTAACCAGTTGTTGGCGGTCTACCCGTGCGTGACAAATAAGAAATGAAGAAATTAAATGCCCTTGCAAAATTCATCTGACACATTTGAGCAAGAATATCTCTTTTTCTACTATTCATTTTTTTTTTTTAAAGAACACTACTGTGCGATGATGGAAACATTTTGGACAGTCACAAAAATAGTTAACCATGCTATCAAAGTTACTTGGAACAGTATTGAAACCTCCGAGGCCCATTTTCTCAAAGCCGTTAAGCAACAATAAGTTGCTTAGCATGGACAAATCTTGCTGAGCAACAATGAGTCACATTCTAAATTACTATGTAATGTGTAGCCTGTGACTGGGTTCCATGATAACTCCGGCTAAGCAGGAGAAAAAATTGTTCAGCACAAATTTTCTGATCAACAGCTATATGAAAGTGGGCTCAAGTATCCAAACAAGTTTTTTTGTCTACTCTTCTATTTTGCAGGTTTAACGAGCCGACAGCTACCATCCTTTGGTTTTACTCGTTTGTAGAGATATACATGTACATTATGACAGTTAAGTGTATTTAATTTAAAGAGTTATAATAAAGGGAACAACGAGCCCTTTGTTACTACAACAGTAGATCATAATGCTGCAGCCATCTTTGTCTAGTCCCATGTATGTAATACCATTAAGTAGCAAAAGGGACCACTTCTTTTCCCTTCATCCTTAAAACTTATCACGTATATTACTTGCACATCTGTTGAAACTATCCACACCCTATTTCATAGAGCTGCTTTACGCAGAAAATAACAGTTAACTGCTTAGCAGGAAACTAAGCAGGGAACCAGTCAAAGTCATATTGTTTACAATGTATATGGTATTCTGGTATTAAGCAGAATTGTGTTGTGCTTAAGCAGCTTTATGAGATCGGTCCCATGCATAGAGCTGCTTCCACACAAAAAGCAGCTCAAGCACAAAACAATTGTGCTTACTGGAATAAGTTTACCAGCCGAAATACCATGTCCCATGTACTATCTTTAACTGGTGTCCTGCTTATTTTTGGTAAGCAGAAAGTGTTCAGCATGACATTGAGCCCTTAGTGTTAGCCCCCAAAAAAGAAATGCTAAGAGAAAGAGGGTTCATCTCAAGAATGAAACAAATTTGCTAAGCAAAAGTTCTTGAGAGATTACACAGACATTGGGGCAAAAACACGACTGAATATGAACGCGCCCCTATAAAAAAAACCAAAAAAAAACAAGCTTCAGCCCAATTGACCCTTTGCACGACGTGGAACGCACCTCCATTCGAAGAGTGTCTGTTAAGTCCACCATGTCTGCCATTTTTGGAGTAAATTCTTTCAGTACATTCTAACCACCGAAAAAGCAGACAGGATATGCAATGAACGGTAAGTGCGTCGCGTGTCTCGAAAATGGTCACTTCCATCAAAACGGCTACGCACAAAATTTCCGCTTGAAACATGAGTTTGTATGAGGCTAAAACCAATAGGAACCAGTAAAAAAAAAGGACACCCAACAAGATGGTAACCTGTCTAAGCTGATGAGCTTCATTTAATGTCAAGCAAAGGCCTGCAGGCAACCAGTCGAAAACAACAATACGTGACCTTATGAGTTGGCCTGTAACCACCTTCAACTGAGCAAGATTTTTCCGCGCTTCACACTTTATTGGCCTGGGTCATAACGGAAACAGGGCATTCATTTCAGAACTTCCCCCCACAAACAAATACCTTTGTGCATCACTTCTCAAGTTCAACATGAGGAGGTAAACAGACATTATCGTTGACAGACAGGGGATGCGAGACTTTTCTCCGCTTGTAGTCGGGTCGTTGAGAGGAGAGGGGGGTGGGACGAGAGGGGGGTGGAGGGTGTTACTTGTAGGGGGGTTTCGCCGATCGAGGACGGGAGGAGGCTGATCGGCTGCGTGCTGCAGCAGCCTGGAGCTGTATCTCATATGCAGTGGGGTGAATCTTGAAACCGTATAATCTAAGAAACAAAGAGATGGAGAACGATAGAAGTCAATCTTAAGGGTTTGTCTCACTGAATTGACGACATTTAGACTTTCTCAATTTATTAGTTCCAAGATGTCTGTGGTTTTTTAACTGTAGGACAAGGAGAGCAACATTAGAGTGCCTCATTTCACATTGGTTCTGCTGAAATGTAATGATAACCAGTTTTTATATAGTGCTTTTCACAATAACAATAACATTCTAGCAGAGGAGAAACTTACCTTGGGACGAACTGGTTTGGTGGGCGTTTCGGTCGATACTCCGGATGCACCATGAAGAACATGTGTGGGAAACCGGTGCCAAAGTATGCGCCGTCCGTGTGATGGTGCCGCGAGGACTTCGGTGTGTAGACATCCTGGCATTTCGGGCAGTAAAGTTTGACCATGGCCTCTCCCGGGACGTCTGAGAGACCTAGAAGTTTAGTCACAAAATTTGTTTAGCACTATATATAATAATGGTACCCGTAAAAAACTATTCTCATATATTAAAATCACACTCGGCAATGGGGAGAAACATATATAGCTCTTTTCACACTCTTTATCCCTGTGGAATACAGCCCTAGGGAGTCCTGTAAGTTTTTTACCCAATGGTTATCCTGGCACAATTTCACACTGTCCCTGCCTAGGTCCCTATTCCACAAGGTTCCAGCTGCACGTTTCAAGAATACCCCAGGGTTCTATTGCTAAGGGGAAGATACCCCTACCCCAGAGTAGGGGTGGGTAGGGGTGGATATTCCCCCAGGGTTTACCTATTTGCTGGGGTAGATCAGGGTTAAAGCGATTCAAGTGTGAAAGGTGATAAAGCTTGCTATTGGATTACAATGGATTGGCCCATAAGCGTTTACTTACCAATTGGTAGTACTAGCTGGTTTTCACAATACACTCTTGGACAGTGACCAAAGTCCCCTTGTTGGTACTTTTCAAGCTGGAAATTTCACAAAAATAAATATGGTTTAAAAAGGAAATTACATTGATCGGAGGAAATGTCCTTGAGATACTTGGTCAGGTTTAAATCAAGCGACTTCACTTAAAAGTTATGAGGTTATAGAAAAATATATCAGTTTTAAACCCCAAAATTTGAATCTGCGAAACAATACTGTCAGATACGTTTTGCAGATTGTGCATTCCAAGTACAAATAGTTCTTCTTACATGGATATAACCGCTCCTGTTTTTCGTCGATGTCTAAAAAATGTTGCCACGTTTTGAAATGAAATTTTCTATTTTATATTAATTAATATAAAATTAAAACAATCACACAGTTCCAAAAACCATCTATTCTTGCTGCTGCGACTGGCCAAATGTTGAATCCCGACCAAAGCTGGTTTGGCTATGTGATCGGTTTCACCCATTTGTACCGCTTTCAAAAGTTTTGCAGTAAATCTGTGCTATGCCTTGAATACATGTATGTCATCAACGTTTAAACTGAGGTTATTATTTGGTTTTACACGTACACAGACATCTGTAAGGACTGTATCTGAACGGTAAGTTCTGTGTACGACCTTTGCCAATCTAGCGCAGATGTCTTACCAACTAGATCACCTGGATAAGAGTAAAACCAAATAGTATTCTTCTTCCCCGATGAAAATAAAAAAAAATCTATTAAACAGAGGTTATTTGGTTGCTGACCATTAAAGCGATGCCTCTATTTGTCATGATGAAGCGGGCATGTATAAGACCATACAACATCTCTGCAGCTTGCTCGATCAGGTCGCTTTGGTTTGGGTTTTCCTCTAGTTCATCGTCTTAAGTAAAGGGAGAAGAAAAAAAGTGTGACAAAGAAAAATTACATGTAGTTGACGTACAAACGTGAACTGTGACAAGATTACATGCATTTGAAGTAAAACAAAAGTAAAGACGGCTGTTAAAATATAACCCTTTCCCCCCAAAAAAACCTCAGGGCCCCACTTCATGAAAAAAGCCGACAAGCATTTAACAAGTTAACCATCACATAAAAACATTACTGAATGCTCAGATAGTTGACTGTGAATTGTGTGTTTGCATTCACCACGTAGTATTAAATTGCAGGCTGGCATAGTTAATCCATCACTCACAACCAGTGGATGATAATAAATGGTCAGATAGTAGGAGGGTTGGCTGTGTACTGTGTAGATGCATCGGCCGCCATGCTATCATATGGCAGGGGAAACCACAGTGGATGATACCTGAATGGTCGGGCATTAGGAGGGAACATGGTCCAGTGAACTACCTGGGCCCAATTTCACAGCGCTGCTAAGCACTAGAATTTGCTTAGCATAACATTTCTTCCTTGATAAAAACAGGATTACCAACCAAACTCCATTTGTTGCATGTTGGTTCTTACACTTATTCAGCTGTTGTTTTGCTTATCCTGAAAAATCACGTGGACATTTGGTTGGCATTCCTATTTTTATCAAGGGAGAAATTTCATGCTAAGCAAATTTTTGTGCTTAGCAGCGCTATGAAATTGGGCCCTGCTAACAATCCATAGTGCATGGTTTTTATCTAGATTTTAATGAAGAGCAGTGGGAGCTATAGACCTTTATCATGGTGTGGCCGTCTCGATTTTACTCCATTCCAAATCATGTTACCGAACTGAGGCTGGACGAAATAATAGTCTGGTGCCATGTTTGTGCAATAAATTTTAGCATTCACTACTGTTATGGATCAGGGAACATGACCGAAATGGTGACAGCGTGATAACCGTCTATAAGTATGAGGTTAATCTTAACCAGACAGGTTGATTGTGAGCATAGTGGATTGCAAATCAACAGTTAAAAAAAAGTCTGCAGAAACATCTGGTTACAGCTGACAAATTTCCCTTTATTGTCACCCCCTTCCCCCCAAAAAACCCCAAATCAATCAAACTATTATCTTACCGGGTTCAAGATCCAAGATCATGTCTAATGCTTGTCTGTAGTGTGGTACCTGTTCGTTAAGCCCTGTTAAGTTAAATTTATCCTGGATATAATCTTCATCCACCTGTTGAGGAGAAGAAAAAAAAATAATAAGATTTTTCTTAGGATTTCAAACTTTTGTAATGGTAGGTAGGTCAAAGTCATGATTAATGATTGCTACGTCCGATCGCGACTATAGCTTTTCAACTTCATCTTCATCAAGTCCTTCCTGTTCTGTATGGTGTCCCTCCAATGGTCCGCATACAGCATGGCAGCGTTGTTTGCAGCGGCAAGGTCATTGGCTGTGACAGGTGAATGGAGTTGTCGCCAACACAGGTTAGCTTTTCAACTAACCAGTTAACTGTGCCACCAAGACTTCCGAAAAAAACATTGACCAGTGTGTGAAGCAACAAGTAAGTGGAGCTTGACTAGATGGGTAGTGAATTTCATTAGTCGCCCCGGCCTAAATGCCACTGTCTACTCAGACATAGCAATCAATAATCACGACTTCAATTTTATTATTGCATCAAAAGAGTTGCTTATTGCTATGGTCGTGGTTCCTCATGCTTTTGCTGTGGTGCCCTTTGCAAAGTTCCAACAAAAATTTGAATTGCAATGCCCCTTCAAAGGCGTAGTTCAAGGCCTGCCTTCATTTTACCAGAAAGATTTAAATAACTAACAAGAAAGCTTTTTTCACTCACCTCACAGAAGAATTCATTGCCACGTAGACCACAGAACCACGAGATCCATGATACCTCTTCCGAACTACTCATGGTGGAGTGTAGTTGTGTAACACCTTGCGTACCTGTGTAGTCACAAAGATCAAACAGAAAATGAGAAAATTAGCAAAAGAATTAAATGGATTTATGTAGCTCCAAAAGTTACACCAAAGCATGCAAGGTCCTTACGCTTACCGAGCGTAGAATAATACTTTTTTGAGGTAGTGACTGTTGGCCCTGTTTTGTAGTTTAAAGATTGTTAGTAAAAAATGTTAGTTCAATAATTCATTAAACATTGCTCCACAATCTACTTGGATATGTCAGATTCAGAAATCTTGAGCGTCATGCTTGATTGTTTAACCTACAAAAATAGGCCTACCATTCTGAATCTGAGGTGAGGGGAACAAGTTGAAGTTGTGGGGTGCTCTGAATTAGCCTTCTGTTGCCTAAATATGGCTACATATTGCAGAATAACGATTTTTGCATTTTACTCCAAAATCTGACCCACTCCTCTTTCGTCTTTTAAATAAGGAGGGCGATTTGAATCCAAGTTATTAATTAAAATAAAATAAATTTTGAAGTATAAAATTAAAATAGGCTACCTAAACATAAAGTTATGCATCCCTTTCCATGTCAATTGTCATAGTCCACATCTCAGTTCTCCGTGAATGGGATTGGGGTGACACAGACACAAGAATGACTTGATGACAATTGTTATTTTAATTTACTTGCTTGGGTTTGTCCATTCACATGTGACATTGCACTTGGCAATAATGACATGCAGAGTTCAACAATGAATATTACCGACACCAATTGCCGATATTTTCAAAACAATCCAAGTTTTTAAAGCCCAGTTCATGCACATGTGGTTTAATTAAAGATAAACTTAAAAAGTAAACATTTAAGGTAATATTTTACAAGCAAGCGTCGTGACTTTTAATTTACAAATGTCACACTTCTTTTCTTAATTCATTTCTTTGCCTCACTTACTTCATGAATTTGCACCGATCGTATCATTAAAATGCTAATTTCTTAGCCTACCAACATTGACAAACACAAAATTTATGAATTCATTTTAAAGATAAACTTACCAGCTTTTATAATTTATGTGTTTATGAAATCTAAGCCAGCTTTTGTTTGTTTAAAAATGCAATGCATTTAGGAAAAAAACTCCACCAAATTCAGCCGCATGCCTCCATTTTGTCAGAAGTATGACGAATGTCACAGTATTCGATTAACTGTAACCGTTCTTTGTGAATACTTTTCAGTATCGGCTCCACACTGCAAAGATATAGTCCTGATAAAGAATCGATACTAATTTATTTCAATTGTTAAGAACCGTCACAGCTGCAGTCTCAAATTATGCTCCTACGAGATAGGCGCATGCGTGATGTGGTTGGTATCCGGCCTGTCATTCTAGCGTGTTGACGGCGCGAGACCAGTTTGTACGGTAGCCTTTGAAAGCCATCATCATTACTGCTGCTTGCAGAGCCCCACCCATCCCTGCTGGACCAAGACGTCACATAATAGCATTTCTGCTTTGTTCACACTTTGAAAGTGAATGTTATTGTGTTCCTAAACTTCGTTTAATTCAGGCTATCACGACGATTAATGCATTTTAGACCCCCCGTCTGATTGACTGTCCTGTTCGAAACCATGCTTTGGTTGGGCCTCTAGTGTGTGGCAGGAGACGCTGCCCCTCCCCCCATAATAGGAGGAGGCCTAAGGAATGCAAGAATCGAACATTAAGCGCTCGTAATAAAGTTGTCGCTGGAATGTGTAGGATATAAAAAATAATCTACGAATATCACATTTTATCATGCACTGAAGTATAGATGCACAATTGACAGACTAGATAGACTGGGGTGGAAAATAACACGAGATATACCTAGCTGTGCGCCCTCTACTGTCCCTGCACGAGATAGATTTGTCCGGATGTCCTCTATTTTTCCTAATTTAGTACTCAAACCTACAGGCGAACTGTGACGTCATCATTACAATGTGTTTATTATTCAGTTGAGTGCGGGCTTCATTGTTTTAAAATGCAAGCAGAAGCCTGGGGAGAATTAGTTCAAATAGTAAACCAAATCGCTTACTCTGAGTGTTGAATTATTGGTTAATCGCTCCCTGTGGTACACATAGTAAGAATCGCCTAGAAATTATCTCGACTGGAATCACAAATTTGTGATTCCCATGCTGTACTGCTGTAAACATATCCTAGAGGTTCGCTCTTTAAAGGAACACGTTGCCTTGGATCGGACGAGTCGGTCTATAAAAAGCGTTTGTAACCCTTTAAAAAAAAAAAAAAATGCATATAGTTGGAAAGATGTTTTAAAAGTAGAATACAATGAACCACACAAGTTTGCCTCGAAATTGCTTGGTTTTCCTTTTACTGTGCGAACTAATACGGTCGGCCATTTATGGGAGTCAATGGCCGACCGTCTTAGTCGACGAGGTAAAAGGTAAACCGTGCAATTTCCAGGCATGTTTGTGTGGATCATTGTATTCTACTTTTGCAACATCTTTCCAACCATATATTATGCATTTTATAACAAACGGTAACACACGCTTTTCAAAGACCAACTCGACCGATCCAAGGCAACGTGTTCCTTTAAAGGCTCCTGACACTTTTTTATTATTATTATTACTGGTTTATTGTAAAAAACATCTGCTTGTCGCAGTCCAGAGACTGAATTAAAATACAGATTTACATTTTTATATAAAATTTTTAAAAACAGAGGAGAAAATTTATACACAAGAAAAATTTAAAAATTAAGAGCATAGTCAAAAGAGACGTTATGAGAACTAAAGTTAGATAAAACAAAAACAATAAATATTTAACAAGCACACTAAACTAACAACCCAACTGAGACCAACCCCCCCAATAAACAAACAAACAAACAAGCAAGCAAGCAAGCAAGCAAGCAAGCAAGCAAGCAAGCAAGCAAGCAAGCAAGCAAGCAAACAAACAAACAAACAAACAAACAAACAAACAAACAAACAAACAAACAAACAGACAGACAGACAGACAGACAGACAGACAGACAGACAGACAGACAGACAGACAGACAGACAGACAGACAGACAGACAGACAGACAGACAGACAGACAGATATCCGATCACAACTTTACAAGCAGTGGAGAGCAGCTGTTGAGTGTAAATCATTGGAATAAACTCCTCCTAAAGTAACTTAGTTTTTGATCTAGAAAGAGGTAATTTCTCACTAAAAAATATTTGAATTTGAAAAAAACTTTAGGCCTGAGGTCATTTTCAGGCGTCTGAAAGCAACAAAGTTGTGCAACTAAGGTGTTTTTTTCTTGTATACTTCTCTTGCAACTTCGATGACCAACCAAATTGAGGTAACATTTTCACAGGTTTGTTATTTTATGCATAATATGTTGGGATACACCAAGTGAAAATGTCTTTGGCAATCTCATACATGTCCTTTGCCTTCAAAAATTGCCTACTACAATGCATCAATTTGTATGCCAGTCGGTATCTATGGGGGGTTGAACACTGTGTAAGACGCGGGCTGTACTCATGCGTTTGGAGTCCCTGGTGCTTTTTGATGGACAATATTGCCTGGAATGGCATGCTTACAGTTTTACGTGCTATTCGTACCGGCTGCAACGCGGGAAAACGGGTGAATTATGCAAAACGTGAACTATGAATATAATATGATGAAGACTATCCTATTCTGAGGCAAGGAGGCTATGGAAAGATTCGTACCTAATCGCTTTGGATCTTTAACTTTGAAAACAGACCGACTCGTGACTGTGTTTTCTTCACCAAGGTCTGGGCAGTCCTTGAGGGAATTTATTTATTTTCTTGTCGAGTAAGATTGAGCCAAACGCCGGCAGTTGGTTACATGAGCTGTTTCAAAAAGATATTTTTTTTTGCATGATTTAAAAAAAACAACTAAAAACGTTTTGATATTGAAACAACTCTGCTGGGGATGAGGTAAATTCCACCCCGTGGATTTAATGAGTACGAGATAGCAAAACTTACGCAACATCGATGAGATTTTGGAGACTGTTGTCCAGCAAGGCCGTAGCATTTTGATTGCTACATTGTGAAAGGTTGTCAGCAAACACAATTGATCTGAGAATCCAGGGTGATCGAAATCGAGTGGTCTTGTAGAGTAGAGGGATTGAGGGAAGAGAGCACTGCAGTTAAGTCCAATGGTGACTCCATTTAAACGGTAAGCTGATTTATGCTAATTATTTAATTATCTGCCCCAAAGTTCTGCTTAAAGCAATTGGACACTACGGTACAGAAAAAAAAGTTCACAGATTTACAAATAACTTACAAGGTTTACATAAGGTTATGGTCAAAGACTTCTCTTGAAATATTATTCCATGAAATGCTTTACTTTTTGAGAAAACATTAAAACAATATCAACTCTCGATATCGAGAATTACGGATTTATTTTAAACACGTCATCATGACACGGCGAAACGTGAGGAAACAAGAGTGGGTTTCCCGTTATTTTATCTCCCGACTCCGATGGCCGATTGAGCCTAAATTTTCACAGGTTTGTTATTTTATATAGAAGTTGTGATACACGAAGTGTGGGCCTTGGACAATATTTTTTACCGAAAGTGTCCAAAGGCTTTATAACCAAAGAGTACAAGATTTTCGCAGGAAACCAGTCATGGTCAATTAGCATTAAGACAAGTGAACCACCAACTGATATTACTATACAACTGTTTTCTGTTCTAAACAATATTTGGTTCTTTGAATAGCCCAACAATAACGGTCACAGATTGAACAGGTGACACATTATTTTGGCTAGCAACCTTATTCTAATAAGCCTATTTTGTCGTGCTAGGCCCGTGTTTGTGCTTAAATAATAATTGCAGGTAACGATGATGAGGAGAAAATGACAAAACGAGGGAGGGGGTGATGATGATGATGATAATGAATGATGCCATAAGGCAGTGTTGAAATGGATGGTTCGGCCCCGCGGTTGTTTTGACAGTATTGCGCGTACTTTGATGCGTAGAGTTCTCAGGGCTCCAGACGAGAGGACGGAGCCCGAAACCGAATCCAAAGCCGAAACCGTGGTTTCGAAAAGGGCCCATGTAAACCAAACTAGTACGATGAATGGTAATTTTAGGATGGCCTGGCCCCCTTCACGGTTTAACAAGATTCAGCATTCATTATTAATATTGCGGGGCATGAACATGACGTAAGTACAGCATAATAAAACCATTAATATGACGATAATAATGATGATGGCGAGTCAAGTTGATTACGCTACAAAAGAGGAATGGCAGTCGACGATTTGCTTGGCTGGAGAAACGAGCTCAGAGAATTATAATTGAATATAGGAGGCAGAGGCCTCAACCAAACAACCTGTCATGTCATACATGAAATAGTGCAACAAAACTAATCACTTCTTTGCACCAAAAACAAGGTCTAGGGTAATTTATTGGGCAATATCTCATCCCCTTTATGGCTTCCAATTCAAAAGGCAATTATAATTTTTACTCTTAATGCATCCTACACTCGTTTCCCGATCATCAAACCACGAAAATAGAATTTTCCAATAATTCTTTTCCTGTAGTTCGTTTGTGGATACCAGCCTCACAAAATATGAAAGAATGATTCTGCACTAGCAAGCTCCGCGGTGCAATAAAGGCAGCTGCATTACAGCGTGTCACAGTCGATTACAACATAAGCTATAAGTACAATATTCTTCCTTAAAGGCACTGGACACTTTTTGTAATTTTGTCTAGGACCAGTATTCTCACTTGGTGTATCCCGACATAAACAAATACACATAACATAACAAACCTGGGAAAATTTTGGCTCAATATTGGTCGTCGAATTTGCAAGAGAATAATGAAGACCCCCCAAAACAAAACCACCCTTGTTGCATTACTTTGTGTGCCTTCATTAGCATAATAAAAGGCTTCAGCCAGTGAAATCTGTTGTTATTTTTGAATTAGAAATTACCTTTTTCTCGACAAATATTACGTTACTTCAGAGGGAGCCGTTTCTCACAATGTTTTTGATATCAACAGCTCTCTGTTGCTCTTACCAGGTAGTAAGTTTTTGTGCTAATAAAAATTTATTTTTGAGTATTTACAAAGAGTGTCCAATGCCTTTAATTTCACGACACTAAAAAAAAAGGGAGATGGAGAAAATGAACGGAAAACACCTACTTTCTGCAACTGCGCGCCACTTTGTGATGGGGACCGGCACGTCTGCGACCCCGCCGAGCCGAAGGAGTCACACTTGATGTTTCTCGCTTGACAGCTCATGGGTAATGATGAATAGGGGGCCCTGGTTTTTGCTGTAGCTGTGAATTATGTCCGCTTCAATTTATTATAATTATGGGAGAGATCATTTTGTGCTCATGCAAAATTCCACCTGTTTAATGAGTTTATGTCAGTTATTGCTCTGCTTGAATTCGCTTCCGAAAATTTGATATTTTGTTGTGTGTTTTAACAGAGGTATTTTAACAGTTTTAGGCTGGTGATATTGACTTAGTCCTGTGGGAGTTTGACTTTAGCATAAGTACAACTTAAGCAGTAACTTACAACAGAAAGTCAATTTCGGGCTAGGCTAGATTTAGCCTGAAAATCTGACGTCACACTTCGAGGCTCGTGCATAACGCCAGAGACCGGCATCAAAAACCGGTGTGTAGTTTGACCTTTGACCTCCCTCATTTCACATAGAGATACGCGACGTGACAGGCGGCAGTGTACTACATGTGGAAAGCTCACTGCACGTATCAAATGATATCATTGTATTCAATGGAATCACTGGATCTAGCGGCGGGGACCTGTCTTTATCCATAAAGACAGGGGCCCAGTCTAGGCTAGATTGATCATTCAGTAATCATTCGACTGAGAAAGAGATTGAGGTTGTCATTTCAGATTTAGTAACACGTTATGATAATGGCACTGACAACAGATGACAATTAACACAATGTCCGCTCTCAAGCAAGCAAAAGAGAATTACAAGATGAGTAAAACAAACACATAACAGCGCATGCAATAAGTAAACGGACGATACATTTCCCGCCACTTCATGATGTCAATACATGATCGTTCTCATGAATGATCACCGTGCACTGTGCACTTGCCGATTGATGTCTCCCTCGAACCCTCGTTACGTTATGCACACACTTGCCCAACAAAGCCCAACGGCATCGCTTGCAATAATGCAGGAACGACATCACAGCAGGTTTAACGAGTAGAAAATGAATGCCCCTAGACATGATCTAGGTCTACATCAAGTAAACACCACGAGAAATGTTATACGAACGTATAAGTTGCAAAAACACCGGTCCTAATAACTTAATACAGTGGCCACACAGGCTATTGGTGGCATCGAATGGCATGTCCATACTATCACTGATATGAATTCAACACCCGTTAATGTATTAGTGGTGTAAGATAAATCTGCAACTATCGTTAAGATTCATGACCACCGACCGTAATGGAGAATTTTGGAACATTATTTATTTTTGGTGACATTTTGTCTGACGTACAATTTTTTTGTGAGGACAAGTTTAGTTTAGCATGTAATTTGACCATCGGACTTAAAGATCGGAACAGTGATATTAATGGAAGTCTCTAAATCAATATTTATGGGCATTGCACACGTAATTTGAGTCTCTGTGCTCCTCAACAATTAACAGCACACCAAACGAAAATGGATGAGATTTGAATATTTTGATATTCAATCAATTCTGTGGTGAGAACTATATATGCATATGTTGGAATATTGTGAAGCTACTTCCAACCACACATGCACCGACAGACATTGGACAGTGGACACCTTTGGAAATTGTCAAAGACCAGTCTTATCACTCGGTGTATCTCAACATAATATGCATAAAATAACAAACCTGTGAAAATTTGAGTTCAATTTGGTCGTCGAAGTTGCTAGATAATAATGAAAGAAAAAACACCCTTGTCACACGAAGTTGTGTCCTTTCTGATGCTTGATTTCGAGACCTCAAAATCTAAATCTGAGGTCTCGAAATCAAAATTCGTGGAAAATTACTTCTTTCTCGAAAACTACGTCACTTCAGAGGGAGCCGTATCACAATGTTTCATTACTACTAACGGCTCCCCATTACTCGTTACCAAGAAAGGTTTTATGCTAATAATTATTTTGAGTAACTACCAATAGTGTCCACTGCCTTTAATCTATAACCATCCGTATACAAGAAGTTCGAACACAGAAGTTGATTTGCGTGATTGATTGATGGGTTTTATTGAGGCAGAACTGCTAGAACTAGCTCCTGCATTCACTTCAGTATCTTTGAGAAAGAACCCAATTTGTGTTGATGGTTTGTCATTCTTAAGTTTCCAGCGGGCGTTCCAATTTCTTCGGTATTGAAAAGTCCTTTCACGGTGATGTGTAACAGAGTAGCTTGGATTTGTACAGGTTGGAACAACTTTAAATTCGATACGGTTCGCTGTCAATGAACTAAGCCTCCAATTATGTAGCGCCAAATCATCGAGAATAATGTCAAAAACAAACATTTCCCCCCTATACTTGCCTCGGTTTAGTTTGATAAATATAATAAAAAGGTAGCATGTACTCAAACTACACACAAGTAACCGCGCTGACCGTCTTGGTTCGAATCCCTTATGGGTTAGTTGCACACAAATTTTATCTAATGAAAACATTGTGTCAAATAAAATCATGTTTGCATGTAAGAACAGCATCCTTGTTTGCGTGGGAAAAGGGGATCAGTCGAGTGAACAGCTACATGTCTGGCCGTTTCATATGATTTTGGTACAACCTTTAGAACTTTATTATATAACTCTATGAAATAAACATAGAAAACCAAAATTGCAGCACATGATGAACGTAATGTCAGCACTAAGACATAATATCGCCATCTCGTCGTGTAGAGTCTACCACTACATTGCTTTAACCAACAATGAAGGACAAAATCGTGCATTAACGTTCGAATGCATTCGAGACTTTCATCGTCAATATAAATGGCCTTATCTATTAGACAACTTCCCCCGTAACGCCTTTGTCAGTTTGATGGAGTTTGCTGAAGAACTCTTTATGGACATCTCTCTGTTGGGTGTTTAACCTTCCTCTACCGTATAGCGACAGAATACATCAGAGATAGAGATATCACTTGTCAACGAGTAATGCAGTGGAAGTGTTGATATCCATGCTGGGGCAGTCGCTATCAAGCGATACAGAGCGGTCCATTAGGGGAACTTTGACTTCTCTGCTCTGCTCTGAGACATGATGGGTTTTAAAGGTAGAATTGGAAAGGATCTAGAAAATTGCTTTTAAGACTTTCTATCGGTCCCTTAACAAGAACAACCAACTGGCCATTCAAACTATGCATATTTACGCTCCACTGAGATTGTATTAGATGACTTGCATTGGCCACCATCGTTGATGAAACGTGCACGCGTGAACGGCTATCATTGGCTTGGAGCTGTGCGCAGTGCGTACATACGTGCACCTTTTCGTCGTCTTCCAGGGTTAAGTTCTAGCAGCGACTAAGTAGTATGCAATATCCTCGGTTCTATAGGCAAAATCCCTCAATGGTCGACAATAGTCAACTATAGTCTCTCAGTCGAACTTGCTCGAAGATGGTGGTCAATGACGTCATGCGCAATCCACCGATTGTTTGGCAAACACCATTACGCATAAACGCGTATGCGTCATGCTATACCAGCAGCCCCATTGCAACAAATGTGCTACCATGGTTCTCTGTGTCATATTTGCTAACCACTAGTGAAAGTAGTGTGCACGCATGACTTGCAATTTACATATTTTATGGGAAACGGCAATAATACTTTTCTTTTGTTTAAAAACAATGACCATCGTAAATTGTTGCTTGGGAGGCATGTGAGTGTCATAAAAATGTATGAACTGGCTTGGTAAAAATAGGCCCGTTTAAGAAAAGCACTTTTTATGAGTTATAATTGTTTTTGTTATTGGCAGTAACTCTTTTAAAATTATCAGTAATTTTACCATTGTTGGTCAAATCACTCAGTCTGCAAATACAAAACTGTGACTCTTTTTGCTTTGAACGTGCTTTTGCAAAACAACTGCTTGAACATGTTCACATGTATATTACACGAAGGCCTCTGTCGGTATGCCTTATAGCCTTGGTTTACACGACCTGAAAGTTAAGAGTTTCCCTCAAAGACTACAAGGTTGTCTAATGGAAGTGCCCTTTGGAAAAATAAAAATAGCCATTTTATAACAGATGATTTTCCAAGCCTTAACTTAATGTAAGCTTAACTGTTTGGTAAACTATTTGTTAACGCACATAATTTCTGAATCAAACGATATTTGCAACTACTACAATTTACCACATGTATAACCGTATAAGAAACGCTCAGCAATAACAAATAAGAAGGTATTCTGCAATATTATTTCTTTCACGTAAAGATGAGAACGGTATAGAGATATTGTTTGAATACCGAATCGTATTAGTCCCCTTTAAAGCAAGAAAGATGGTAAAAAGAAACACTAAGAAATGAGCATGCAGGCATTGGTGACAGTTATTATCAAGTGTGTAGGTGCGTATATGGTGAGAAAGGACAAACTCAACTGTCGCTAATTGGTAATTATACGCTTGTCAGCTTAATTTCAATGGATCTGGACTTTTCTAAGGGGCAATTTGCACATACTTGACTACAAATTAAAGCAATTACTCACGCAAATATGTTTCATTTGTGTGCATGTGTTGTACTTTCAGTATGGAGGATTGGAGGGGTTAAGGGGAGGTATAGTAGCAACTGGTCGCATTAAACTTTGCTTAAAAGATTCTGCTAAGCGAAAATAACTAGGGCCCAACTTCATAGAGCTGCTTAAGCACAAAATCAGCTAAGCACACAACAAGTTATGCCTATAAAATAAGGTTGCTAGTAGCCACACTAAAATACGCAATTTGCGACTCAGTGGCATCCTGCTCTTGCTAAGCAGAAAATTGTTAAGCAGTAATTTCTGCTTCATCTAAAGAAATCGGACCAAGGATAACAGCAACCATATTCTGTTAAGCATAATTTCATTGTGCTTAGCTACTTTAGCTCTATGAATTTGGGCCCTGATCTGCTTATACAAATTGTATGCGTGTATATGTACATATTTCAAATAGATCTGCACAACAACGGAATCATATTCCCCACCCTGCGGGCGGCTTTGTTGAAAGCGTCTCCATGCCAAACAAACAAACCCGAAGCCACAGGTCTCCGAGCTTCATAACATGGCAAGAGTCAGTTTGGGATCCGGTGTCCCAGGGAAATTAGTCCGGAGTTTCTTTTTCCCCATAATGGGAAATTAACGCGGGCTGGAGGAGGATGTTTCAATAGAGGGCGCTATCAGAAGTAGTTTGTACATAGTTTGGCATACGGGGGACTGAATCTCCGGAGGACACATAATCTCCTCCAACGTCGGCAAGAGTCAACTGATGCATTGCCCGGTGGCGTTCAATGACCTTTTTCTGTGTGCAACTATTTGCAAAGAGGGGGTGGGAATAACATGGGCAAAGTGCAGTCATGTTTTGCCTTCTCGTACTCAAATCACCAAATGGTATTTTGAAATCGTAAATATGGATTTCGGGTCCGTCTGTGTGAAGTTCCGTTTTTCAACATTACAGAGTCCACGCCATGCCAGAGCCTTAAAAACTCTCCCAATACAGAGCACGGGGATACCTCCATGCCATACATCGAGTAATGTTCCCAATATAAAGCTGCCCCGAAACTTATAGCCTTCATTCCGCAACTCCTTGATTAGGATAAGAAAGATTGTGAGGAAATTGTTCATTATTCAAAGATTTCTGAATACAAAATCTGGGTCCACAGCCTCATAAACACACTCAACTATTGTCTGCAGCGAAAGCCGCTTATTTTTAACCCAATTCAGGAAGCCTCTCTGACATTTTCTCCTTTTGTGTGTCTGCAACATTTCACAATTTGTTCCTTAATTATGCAAAGCTTGAAAAGTATGTCCCGCATTGTAAAGCTGTAGGCATTTCCAAACGTGTGCGACTTCTCGTTAAAAAACCCATTGCAGCGTCTGTGGATAAATTGACCTGCGGTGAGCAGACGAGAATTCCACAGCGAACATCACCTGTTCACTTCTGTTGATATGCAAATTAGTAATCCCAAAACTTTTGGGAGAAACCATTATTTACTTACATGGGTGCGCAGAGCGTATAACGCTTTGTAAACTAAAACTGATCCATCGTCACTGAATGTACTGCAGCTTTTGTAAGGAAATTATACAAAAAGGTATATTTGCTGTCATGAATGTGGAAGAATTTCCTACTAATTTGCGAGAGAAGTGATAAGATAAAAGGTGTACCACCCCCGTAAAAGAAGTGCACCTCACGTTGTCACTTTGTGAGAAAAGTGGCAAGTTGTTGTTGTCTGCTCACTTTGGTTTGGTGCACATTAAATGGAAGGTGAAATGGTTGCCGTTTCTTTGGAATAAAAATACTTTTGCATGCTTACTTTTGTGGCGTTTGTGACTGGAAATTACGGAGCAGTATTAACTGAAGATGTGGGCTAACATTGTCTCCCAACCTTGAAGACACGGTGAAGGTAAAAATTGCAATGTTTGTTTGTTAAAAAGTATAAGCAAATAGTCGGGGAAAGGTTTCCACACGGGCCGCCATGTTTGTCACTCAATTCGTGAATAAGACAATTGCGTCACACTCAATTTCGTAGAGCTGTCAAGCAGAAAATATTGCTTAGCCTATGTCTTTGCTGAGCTAAAATGAGTGGTGCACCAGTTGCAACAATGTAAACTCTTTGGAATTTTATCTAGTAGCCAGTTCTGTTAAGCAATGTTTTTCTGTTCTTCATTTTTTTTAAAGCATGTCAATGCTCACACTTCAGGCATGACAGGCTGTATCATGTTTGTGAAACTGGGCCGTGGTCTCTTGCCGTTGGCAGTTTGGAAGTTCATTTTTATGCACTCGAAAATGTTAATGTTCAGACGTTAACAGTATTGTTTCTGACAGCTGTGTTTTCAATAAAAAATCTGAAAATTACCTAATTATACTGGCAGCCTGGCAACATGGCCGATAATGGCTTTCACCACACACCGCACAACAAAGAGGAAAAGCGAAAACCAATCTGCTTCTATCTTGAATATTCACAAATATTCATCCGTTTTGCATATTTGAGTGATTATGTGTCCCATATGTCTCCATAGAACTGGATACATTTTTATGTCAAACTACTACAAAATTATGCCCATTTCATCTCTGAATACCTTTTAAATGGTGAGGCTGGAGAAAATCTGAAAGGGTTTACATTAGCAGTTTGTATGCCACTGGGTTCCAGCTTGTTTGACTATAATATGCTGGTCTCGTGTCACTGCGGTCGTCTTGTGCAGGGTCTTGATTATACCATGCCAGGGCCTAATTTCTTAAAGCCTTTTAGCACAAACACTTGCTAAGTAAAGAAAAGTATTGCTTAACAGAAACAGGTTACAGGCCACAATAACATTAAGTTTCCATTGTTGTGACTGGTGCCTCACTCAATTTTTGCTTGTCAAAGAAATTTTTCAAGAAGTTTTTTTTCCAGCTTGAACAGTTTTTTAAAACGGAATCTGGTATCAGGGGCAGAGGACCCTCTTTCAGAATTTTAACACACAATGTCCTCTACCCCCTTAATAAACCAACCAAAGAATTACTAGGATCCCAAGCACAGTGTAAACACAACTTGGCATTTTTCCAAACTAAATTGCCCTCTGCATAATATAAATGGCCCTGCTCTCTCGGAGATGTAATTACGGGCAGTCCATATAGTTTGTTTCTGAATAATGACCATATTATATTCCTAATATAGATATTTTTTCCTCAGACATAGTTTTTTAATATTTGTTTATTTCGAAGGTAAAACATTACAATTACATTGTACAAACATACAATACAAAAGGCTGGAGATGTAAATATCATTAAAAGATAACAAAACACATTCCATACTACAGGACACCCGAAAGATTAAACAAAAATAAAAAAACATTAGGGTGGCCTATTACTATCTTTCAGTTTTCTAAATGCAATTAGACAAAAAAACTATCTCAAAGCTACATCTCAATAAAGAAGAACAAAATAAATAACGATAAAGACATTCTTGGATTTTAAGGTTGCCTGACAGTTTCAACCCTCGACTACTTTAGGTTAGGCCTATGTGTCAAAACTGAGATTGACTTTATAGAAGCACTTGCTCTTGCGCCTCGCAGACGAATTTACTCACGACATGGACATTTTATCAGCATCTAGGTTACCAGTCGATATTTCCATTACAGATAGCTATTTTTGCATGCAGTACAGTGTTGTGTAAACGGCTGACGCCTTGCCACAGCTTAAACAAAAAGGATATTTTTAGTTGACTTAAAGGAACATTACAGAATTGGTAAGAGAAAAAAACTCGTAGATCATATACTTACATCAAACTTAAACGATCTAATGATGATTCTAGTTGAAAACATCCCTTGAAATACTTCTGTTTGAAACGTCATATTTGATAATAAATCAATTAAACTTATTTTAAGTCGGAGTTTAATGCTCAGTGCACGTTTTGCATCCCCTTTTTTTCCTTTTCTTTTTTCTCGTTGTCATGCAAAATATGTAATCGGTTTTCACTATTTTCTCGTCACCCAGAGGGCCGTTCGACCTCAAACTTCTACAGGTTGTCAGTTTGTGCATATTGTGGATTACATAAAGTGCTTACACTGCCAGCAATTGTTTTGTTAGCAAAAACCAATTCTGTAATGTTCCTTTAAAGGTACATGTCCCAATTTTCAACACCAAAACTCCCTTTTTGAGAAATTGTTTTAAAAGGCACTGGACACCTTTGGTAATTGTCAAAGACCAGTATTCTCACTTTGTGTATCCCAAAATACATGTACTGTATGCATTTTTATATATACCAAAAACGAAATCTGTAATGTTCCTTTAAACATTACCTACTGGGGGCGTTGATACCCAAAGCGCTTGTCGCAAGATGCTAACCATTTCGAATATTATAATGTACCTCAATCGCGTGGGTTGTATAAGAATGCAATTTTGTAATTACGAGATTGGAAATTGTCGACGTGGAAACTTCATTTTACTTCGATTCATTCCACATTTTTTATCGAATTCAACACAAGGAGCTTGTGACCGATCAAGGTGATACAATACATGCAATGGCCGGGCCCTTTGTGCATTGCTTGCACATATGAAGCTTGCAAGAATGTTAAATAAATTTTGTTTAAAGCCATTGGACCCATTCGGTAAAAAGTATTGTCCAAGGCCCACACTTCGTGTATCACAACTTCTATATCAAATAACAAACCTGTGAAAATTTGGGCTCAATCGGTCATTGGAGTTGGGAGAAAATAACAGGAAAACCCACCCTTGTATCCGCGCGTTTCGCCGTGTCATGACATGTGTTTAAAATAAATCCGTAATTCTCGTTAACGAGAATTGATATTGTTTTACTGTTTTCTCAAAAAGTAAAGCATTTCATGGAATAATATTTCAAGAGAAGTATTTCACCACTTCCTTCTGTAAACCCTGTAAGTTATTTGTAAATCTGTGAACTTTTATTTTTTTTTCTGTACCGAAAGGGTCCAATGGCTTTAAATACCATAAACTGTTGAACACAATATCACTATTGTATCAACAACATACACAAGATAAAATAAACAAACAAATAAATCCTTATATTTATTGAACTCATGAACCCCGGACACCCTTTCAAGAAATAAATAAACAAATACAAATTTACAAACACACAAAAGTAACAAAACAATAACAACAATAATATATTGACAACACAACACCAATCAAACTTAAAATTAGACAAATCCATAAGTTATACATTGTACATTTAGAAAATTGCGCAATTTATTACCGCGTTTGGTGAAAGAGCGCATTGACTGATTAAGAAGAAATAATTTGATAGAAGCAGAACACACAGTACAAGAAATTCTACAATTCGTAAATATGCTTATATACCTTTTTGAAGGTTTTAATAGAAACTAGGTTATCTCGCAGTCACTCGTAGCCTCAAGTTGTCTCTTATGACGATGCGAGTATGCTGAAATCAAATTTAAAGGGAAGGTACACGTTTGGTAATTACTAAAAAACAAATACTAACTTAAAAACTGACTTGGTAACGAGCATTGGAGAGCTGTTCATTGTATAAAACATTGTGGGAAACGACTCCCTCTGAAGTAACGTAGTTTTCACTAATTATTCCTATCTGAAAGCACACAAATTCGTCCAACAAGAGTGTTTTTTCTTTCATAATTTTCTCGTAACTTCGACGACCAATTGGGTCCAAATTTTTACAGGTTTGTTATGTTATGCTTACGTTGGGATACACCAAGTGAGAACACTGGTCTTTGACAATTAACAAACGTGTACAGTGTCTTTAAGCAAACAACATGTCGACAAAATGACAAAGTATACCTTAGATTAAAACTGCCTATTTAGCAAACCAATTTAATATCAAAGTGACGTCTGCAACTTGTTAATATTTTTGTACTGGAATTCAGTTGATTGAACTTTGAGTAGTCCCTGGGAATTTCTTATCAATGCGACCATCCCATCCCTCTATCCCCGAGCTGTCATAATTTAAGATAACATTATTGTACGACAAAAATCATTCATAAAATCCATTTGTTGACACTCGTAGGGTACACAGGTAGATATGATCGTACAGTTTTGTTCTCATTTTGCGACGGACGAGTCCTCAATTAAATGGTTGCACGGTCGTTGAGTGGGCGAGATGCTATTTGTACAACTATGCCAACGAAAACACTCTCTAGAGCACTGTCGAGATAAAAATATCAAATCGGCCAGAGTAGTTTTTCTCCAAGCAGCTCTGAAAGGCTTTCAGTGTAAGTTGAGAACGAGACTTACCGTGGAATACAACGAAGCACCAATGTATACAGAGCTCTAACCATTATTGTAGTGCTACGTCGACCCCGGCAGCAGAGAGGATAGGCTATGTGTGTAAGCCAATATGCATGTACGTGACCGTACTTGGCAATGGCAAACCAAGAAAGGCTATTTGGGAATATAGATGACATAGAGCCTTTGGTCACTCCAAACATCAAACATCAGTTTATATTTTTTAGAGTAAAACGAGGGGAGCGAGATCACTTCCTCCCCCAAATAACGCCGACCCCCTGAACAACTCTTAAGAGAGGAGGGCCAGCCCATCATGGAATATGTACACATTTCATATTCTTTTATGGTAAAGCATAATGTTAAATGCAATAAGGTACATGTAATTGACTTGTTAGTAACACCTTTTAAGAAGTTGCTATCCTGGGTTGCTTTTGATTATTCACCACAATTTAATATCCACACGTCGAGGCCTTACCTACACTGCACTAAATCATTTGATTAGCCCGGCACCAACATTTGACATCGCACCATAAAAACAAATGTACATACACAATTCCATCAACCCAGTTTATAATATGCTCTATTGCCCGTCTCCATAAGTTGCATCGATTTTTATTTTATTTTCATGTCACCAAAAATCAACAGACCCTCACGCTGACAGCGGCAATTATGTCGTGTTTTGTGTTTCACTCATGAGCAAAAAAACAACAACCTGGGCAGTTCGACTCTAGTGGAATGAAAACTGAATGACATCCCAATATGTTGAAAGGGATATGTCCGATGGGCACGGAGCAGGCGAACCCTTCATACATATGTAGGGACACGTAATCAGGTGAAAACGCACTCATCTAGCACGGCCCAGTCGAACTGAAGTGTAAACCCTTTCAGATCATGTCTACTATCGTAAGCTTGATACCATCTACGGAATAACCTACGCCGATCGGTTTTTTAAAAATGGCGGCTTTCCTGGTGGCATGGTTACCATGGTGATGTGCCTGGAGCTTTATGGTAGATTGTCGTTGGGGAGAAGGATGTTGGTGACGATGGACGAGTGACTGGAGAGGAGTTACTGTACGGCGTGGAAGCGTCGCTCGGGATTCGCGATTGGAAAACTGATGTTTTCCCAATCACACTGACGCGCGCGAATGCAAAGAAGAATTGCTATTTCGCACCGTGTTGTCTTCAGCGTGCTACGATCACATACGGTACGACCGATTGGATATGCAAAACCGTTGGCACAAACTGCATTTTGGAATTGCTCTCGCAGGCAGCAGTAGCTCAAGATGCAATTACTCTATGATATTGGACCGATTTTACGTTCTGCGTGATTATTGCGTTTTATAAGCGATACTCATTGTCACATATGGCAAGCCCATGTGATCTGTCAGTATAACGTGCTACACAGTTTGGTGGATACGAATATCTAGGAAACATCAATGCCATCGAACTCTATTGAAATTACTACGTGATGTCTCTCTATGGAGTATTAACCTAAACGGCGTATGAAACAAATTTAAGAGTTTGAGCATACAGACTAACAGGACTGCATTTATCTTCAGTGGTATCTTCATAAACAATACATTATAGATCAGCATATGCTCCATTGATCTCATGACCTTGGCCGTATGTCTCCATTTGTTTTATGGCTTAAGCGTGTTACTCATCTTTACTTCCGTGGAGCAATTAAGTTGCCTTTTACTCGTTTCAGCCTCTGCCTGATGTAGGCCCTACTGCTCGGCGGGACTCAGCAACCTTTTAAGCCGTGCCTTCCGTACTTTGCGTCGGTGGTGGAGTGCAACCTCATACCTCTCATCTTAGGAGAGAGTTGTTTTAATCAAGAACCAGGAAATTGTGGAACCAGAAATGCGTTTTGGCTTTGGAAGGATATCATCACGCTGCATCAGAGATATACAGGTGCGTATCGAATTGTTTTGGTGAAAGCAACTGTAATGTATATCCTTGGGTCTTATTGATCCATTATGTAATGTTGTGCTAATTACTGAGGGGTTTATGTTATCAATTATGAAGCAAGCCCATAACCTAAGAAAGACTTGCTATGTCCTTGGTGTATCTCAAATGAGGAATCATGTCACATCATGTAAATATGTAAAATTAGCTTAGTGTGCAAATTACCCGAGTTATTTCTTGTGTTAAGCAATATGATCAAGCTTATGACCCTCTTTACGCAATTATTTTGCTCTGTCCTTGGTTTTATCTCCAATATTAAGAAATCATGTCCCATTTATGTATTTGTACATTATGTAAAAATTAATTGACTGAGCTAATTTACTTACCGAAATGTTCTTGTATATAAGCATCATGAAGCAAGCGCTTGCCATGGCCCGAGAAAAAATTTGATGTTCCTTTGGTTGGATCTCCAAATGAGGAATCATAAATTTCCCATAATATCTCTATTTGTATATATTTTATGTCAAGTTAACTTACTGTGCTAATTAATGATGGGTTCCTCGTGTCATCCTAAAAAAATATGTTGTCATTCCTTGGTCCAAAAATAAAATAAAAATATATCAATAATGTCTCATCTATGTACTTGTAAAATTAATTCACTGTGACAATCACTAAAGAATTCCTGTTTAAGCGATAGCAACCAAGCTCATGACCAAGATGTAAAATTGATGCACACCAATACTACTCATAATAGACGTTAAATTATTTATTGCCAATCAGTGAGATCGAGCTTGCGGCAACTTCAACACCTACAAGGGCACAAGGTCCCCGAAGTATCTGAAATTCATTAAACCACAACCTGTACGCCTTTTTAATAGCAAATCTCAATCCATGTTGCTCTCTGATTTACAAGTATAAAACTGCCCCCGCACGCAGCGGTATTAGTGTCTCTTTTATTGATATAGCAGTTTGCTGATTCCTCGGCGCGCATCATTGATTTAGGATGATCGAAAGCGGAATTCTCTTCAGCCCTTTTTTGTTTTCGATTCAACGTCTTGTTCTCCCTGGTGAGGCGCAAGCTCCCGAGGCCCTATGTTCTTGCACACGCACGTAAGGAAAGATTTGCTCGTAATTGCTCCGAGTCAACCTTAGCTACTTGGACAATTTACCTGCAATGTACGAGGGGATTCACGCGTTTAATCAGATGCCAAAAAGGAGAGCACATTTTTTTTTCAATTTGTGAGTGGCAATTATGTGATTACGATGGCGAGACATCCCCCCATACTCATGGGTACTATTACACCTTTATCACGCTGACACTATGTTGGTTGTGTTCCCTGTATCCCATAACAGCTGCGAACGATAATATTCCATGTGAATAAGCACCAGACTATTTATCTTTCCAGCCTCGGTTTGGTTACAGTGATTTAAACATTGACGAAATCTCAACTCCACCGTGATAAAGAATACTACTTTTGTGAGGATTTTGAGGTTTTTGTAGTCAAAATTTGTTGTGAACGTTTCAAACGGTTGTTCCTCGGTACATTTTGCTGGAAATGGGTTCTTGTAATGGACCATTACATAGTTCCATTGGCACCGATATTAAACTGTTTGGAAAAATTAAATTATTTGGGTAATTGCAGTTTAAATCTAGATTCAAACTGCCTTTAGCCACCGGGCTAGCTATACGTGGTCTCAATGGTAAACGACATCTGCTCCAACATGGCAAAGGTTCAAATCCCACCCGAGTGATATGCCTGTTGTTTTTGCACATGACTCACCCCCCCCCCGCAGAGTCAAAGACTATGCATGCAAAAACCAAGTAATATTGTTTTACCCACATGAAAAATTAACATCAATTAATTGTAAATGATATAAGATATTTGTCCAACCACCTTGAAACCTGTTACAATATCCCTGCGAAACGATCATGCATAACACTTGCTTTGAATACACTGCCAGATGGTTTCCCTGTCAATAGTTCTTCACGCCAAGAGCGCTAACCGAGTTTTATTGTGACAAATCAGTATAGAGGCTGTCTGGCAAAATGTAACCTTACGTGCAAATGCGATCATGATCCCCCTCCCGTTCGAAATGCTGACAGTGTTATTGACAACAAAACAACTGATGAGTGGGAGTTGAGTAAAAAGCATTGGATTAACCCCTTGCTCTGGAGTTTCTTCCCCCACTTCCCCAGCAACCCTGGATCTGCCCACACATCTAATTTATCCTATCACAATCGGTGAAGATGGTTTCAGGGTCAAATTCGAGACCGTAAAAAAATCGAGAAGAAGAAAAAGAATTTAAGCATGCAATATTCATTAATCTCAACTAACCTATGCGGTATACTGCACAGTGAAATGCTATAGGTCATTTGCACCCTGAGTAACGACGTAACGCGATTAAACAAGCACATATTTATTGAGCGTTTTCGGGTGGAACGAACAAAAATTATAATTGCATACAGTATTATTTTATTTACTGGTTGGTTAGCTGAGCTTTTTTTTTAAAATTTGAACGGCCATTTTTATCTTGTTAAATAATTACACATTTCCCAGCAATGCAATTTTCTCATATTGTTCAATAGGAAGAACATAATTTGGGGACTGCCGGCATCTGCATTATGTATTCGACCATGATGCTGTACAGTATGTTTGCTTACCGGGTAGCATATTTGCTACTATACAAAAATGTAATTAGTTTATTTACTTAACATGTCTATTGAAGAGCTAACTGCATTGAGAAAACCTTGGCAGACAAATTCTCGCATTTTGGAAAAGGGCAATATGTATCCATTATCTTGAAGGTTGCTATGTGTATAAAGGACTTTCTCTGCAGTTGTGGGCATAAAAGGCACTGGACACTATTGGTAATTACTCAAAATAATTGTTAGCACAGCTAACGAGCAACGGAGAGCTGTTGGGAGTTATATAAAACATTGTGAGAAACGGATCCCTCTGAAGAAACGCATTTCTTTGAGAAAGGGGTATTTTCTCACTCAAATAATAAAATACTCCAGCTAAAGCCTATTTTTATGCACATGAAAACACAAAGTAATGGAACAAGGATGTTGTTTTTTCATTACTCTTTTGCGACTTCGAGTTCAAATTTTAACAGATTTGCTATTGTACGCATATGTTGGGATACACCAAGTGAGAATACCGAAGGTGTTCGGTGCCTTTAATCATTCTAAGTCTTGGAAGGAAATAGATCTGGTTCAAGATCAAACCATCGAGTGAAGTCAAACAGTCTCAGATAAAGTGCAGGAGGGGTGGCTGGTCATGGTACTCTCTGGTTAAGGATATTAATTGATTGAATAATTCTCTTTCATGGCAGCAGAGTGGTCTGAAATGACCTTGTCTCCGCGGGCATAGCGCGATGGTCGAGTGGTTAAAACATTTACACAAGA
The DNA here is from genome assembly GCF_032118995.1 of Asterias amurensis. Classification (NCBI taxonomy): domain Eukaryota; kingdom Metazoa; phylum Echinodermata; class Asteroidea; order Forcipulatida; family Asteriidae; genus Asterias; species Asterias amurensis. The sequence continues at coordinate 3,486,166 of NC_092662.1, read as the reverse complement.
GCGCAAAAGGGTCTTGGGTTCGATTCCCATCGGGGTTGTCTATTGATTTTCTTCACACAGAACGTGATTGGGATGTTTGTTTAACGTGAACGACGGAAATTTTCATGTATATTTCAGAAGCAAGACTCGCATATTTTGAATGGATTGGTAGTACAGCTTTATACAATGTGCGCAACCACAGTCATCATATTTTTCCGTGTTCATTTTATGAACAACAGCTTGAGAGCCAGTGATGTAGCAGTCAACTCATAGAGCTGCTTAAGCAAAAAATTTGCTTAAGCACGAAAATAGCTCATTTGTTTTACACATGTTACTGGCCAAAATGTCATGCCATTATACATTGCTTATGACTAGTATTTAGCTGTTGTTTACTTAGCATAACAATTGAGTGGAGTCGTGGCCGGTTATCTGATTTTACTAAGCAATGAATTTCTTGCTTAAGCAAAATTTTGTGCTTAAGCAGCTCTATGAAATTGGGCTCAGTGATGTCGCAGTCAACTCATTATTCATTATCAATTAACAATTGCGGTGTCAATGAAAAATAACCAGTGCCCGAGATCGTCAAGATCTGCAAAGAGTTACTCAATACTGATATGCTGTTCAAAAAAAAAGTGTGATGATGGTTCTAGCCCACCTAATGTGATCGTAAGCCTAGGCTTTAAAAACTAATGTTGAATTCTTACTAAATGTCTTGCCCCATCATAAGTTACGCCACTGACACTTTCTTTGACACAGTGACGTCAGTCTGATGGCATGAAACGCATACATCTTGTGCAGTTAGCATTAAACATGTATGATCTGTGCTCATGAATGATTTCGAAATGGGCACATCTGGAAAATATAGACTTAAAACACGATAACCTGTAATCCCATGACGGTTATTTATAATTTGTATATCACTCAAATTAATATTGTAGGGCTTGACTATCTTATATTATTTATTTCTGGTACAAAATATTCCACTCACAGGACACGTAATTCTTTATTATCTTGCATCCTCGCTTCTGAATAATCTTTCATTAGTTTAGTGGCGTCGGCAGGTCACGGTTATTCACTGATCATTAACTGTGCCCACTGATTATATCAAAACTGCATGTTTTATTATTTATAAGGGTAATTTTAGACGGATATCAAGTTGGGACTGCTTTCAGCTGCGTAAACCAACGTTTGTTATGCGATAGTTTGGCTTCTCACATCGGCATGTTGACGACTTTTTTCTCTAATAAAAAAGGCAGAAAGAATGTGGCCCCTGCGAAACTTGTTCCTGGTAAAATAATCATCATTTTTTCCGTTGTTGAATCTCATTTAACTGAAACATGCTGCCGGGGTTATGGCTCATGGAACACGCCCACACAATTTTATTCATGTCCTTTGTTACATTTTCCCGTCGCTCTGTGCGATTTCCGTTTGTTATTGTTCCCTTCTCTCTCATAACTGCGAGACCAAAATTATGTCCTGGTACGGCAGACATGCTTTTATCCGTTTTAAATCAGTATGTCCGAAGCGAGGTTGGGAGGGAAAAACACACCGGTCAAATTTTATGGTTTAGAACGCAGTGCTATAGTTTTCAGGGAAAGTGTAAACAGCTGCAGAATGGCAAAGGCCTAGAGCCCGTGAGTGTCAATATTAAAGCATTGGCTCACTCAGTCTTTGGAGGACGCTTGGGAAGCAAATGTTGTCTTCGATATAGTGGGGGGGGGGGGGGGGGCTCCCTCAAGTAAAATGCAATTTGGAAGACAATAAACCTTATGCATTGACGTCATCCAGCCGCCATCTTTGAGGTCAAACGGTGACGAAACAATCGAAACGCACATAGATCGACCAATGAACAACCTCCTTTTGACCTCAAGGCGAGGGCGCCGTACTTAAATGACGTCATGTTCATAAGGTCTATACAGATTTTATGATTTTATGAATTTGCCAACATCCATCCAACCTTTTATTGATACAAATGTCCCATTCACATTTTATTATTCCCTATAGAAAAGTAAAATTTATTTTTAGTAACGATTATCAGAATTATGAAACATTTGGGTAAGGTAATTGCGGTAGCACCATGTGTAAATGTCTTTTGAGAAGCACTGGTTCTAAAAAGAACCTACGGTTGACAACTCAACGTTTCGATCAGTTTGCTCTGAACGTCTTCATGAGAATGCTGAACTCCTACAAGGAAATATAATAAATCGACTTGCCCGGGATGCCCAGAGCCCCCGAGGCGCACTCTTACTGTATTAAGCAAGAGGACCAGCTTGAAGTCTTTTAGCGTTTATTATTATTATTATTTTGTAATCCAGTAGGCTGGATTATATCTAAAGCAGGCCTGTGCTGGGATTAGGCAAAACTAAATATAGACCTATGTCAAATATTATCTATAGTAAAACGTGTACAGGTCAAAGTTCGAGCAGTGTTGTTTTAGGATGCTGTCCGCGCACAATGAATTTGTGCATTAAACGCGATGGTTTGAACTTGAAGGCAGTGGACACTATTGGTAATTTCACAAAATAACTATTAGCAAAAAAACCTTACGTTGGTAATGAGTAATGTGGAGAGGTTGATAGTACGAAGCAGTGTGAGAAACGGCTCCATCTGAAGTGACGCAGTTTTCGAAAAAAAGTAATTTTCCACGAATTTGATTTCGAGACCTCAAGTTTAGAATTTGAGGTCTCGAAGTCAAGCATCTAAAAGCACACAACTTCGTGTGACAAGGGTGTTTTTTCTTTCATAGTTATCTCGCAACTCCGACAACCAATCGAGCTCAAAATTTTTACAGGTTTGTTATTTTATGCATATGTTGAGATACACCAAGTGAGAAGACTGGTCTTTGACATTTACCAATAGTGTCCATTGTCTTTAAAAACCACTCTCTAAACAACCAATCGAGCTCAAATTTTTACAGGTTTGTTATTTTATGCATATGTTGAGATACACCAAGTGAGAAGACTGGTCTTTGACATTTACTAATAGTGTCCATTGTCTTTAAAAACCACTCTCTAAATATCGCAAAACATCGTGAAAAAAAACTGCTCTTCTCAAGACATTACTTCTTTAAAGAAGATATAATTATATTATGCCTTACCCGTAATAAGAGCAGTTTAATAACATAACGTGATCGATGCACATAATTGCATGGCAGCAGGTCACATCTGAAACTAAATAAACCCCATATTCCCGCGTGAAAAAATGCTACCTTGGGAACAAGCCATATTGTTTGCATATATAGCGGGACATTTCTCGCTTTGTAATACCATGTAATTATGTTAATAACAGGAAAATGGGTCTTCCTCCAAATGTCTTTATTCCATATGAATTGAAAACATTTATCTAAATAAAACAGCAGCATGGGCCTTTTTTGATGTGCTTTAATAATTACAAGTCTGTGTTTATGACACTTTTTTTATCAATCATTTTTTGTAAAACATAGTTAGTTCGGTGTTCTGAGGTTATATCTACTTAGTGTGGTCGCCCTTCAATATTTCTTCATTCCTTTGGAAATTAAAACAATTTCTCTGGATCAAACAAACCTCATAGGCCCTTTTTGATATGGTTTTTTTTTTTTTTTTTTTAAATAAATATTGTTAGTTCTGTAATAATATTATGAAACTTATTGTTATCATTTATTTTTGTAAAACATAGGTAGTTCGACGTTCTGAGGTTGCATCTACTTGTCATTTCGGTGTAGTCTCCCTTCTAGGATTACCAACTAATTCCCGCTACCATGATCTATCGCTCTTGCAATTCAGTTTTGTCCTCTCCACCGTCAGTTCATTCGATATCCCCATAGATTTAGGTCTATCTCTTCAGCTTCCGTAAGGCTCACATGAGTGTCAAATAGTTTGATGCTCCTTGGTGGAATATAACAGTTTAATAGTAATGGTAGAACGCGGTGGATTGTTGGGGTGGAGGTTGAGAGTAATTACCTTTTTGTCGTGCTCGTTACTCATGGGCTTATGCTTAGTCTTAAAGGAATTGGACACCTTTAATAAATGTCAAAGATCAGTACTCTTGGTGTATCCCAAAATGACAAATCTGTGAACATTTTGACTCAATTGGTCATCGAAGTTGCAAGAGAATAATGACATAAAACACACCCTTGTTGCACAAACTTGTTTGTTATCAGATGCCTAAAAAAGGCTTCAGGTCTGAAGTCTTAAATATTTATGTGAGAAATTACCTCTTTCTTAAAAACTATGTTACTTCAGAGGGAGCCGTTGTCACAATGTTTAATACTATCAACAGCTCTCCATTGCTCGCTCGTTACCAAGTAAGTTTTTTAGGCTAACAATTACTTTGAGTTATTAACAAAAGTGTCCAGTTCCTTTAACATGCCGTATCACCTGCATGTCAACAAGTTTAGCCTGTGGAGGTTGTATGACTTTTTTGTGAAGATCGAATGCGGACAGAACTTCTCTTAGGACGTTGTTTCTGTTTCTTTTGTGGAGGAAAGCGATGAACCTCATTGCCTGTAGGATGTTTTTGTAACAATCCAAATAGTAATTTAGGGAAGGATGTGAATCTAAAAACAGGGGTTCAAACTTCGGGGAAAATCAACAAGACTGCAAGAGCTTTAAAAAGCTCGGAGTCTTTGCTGGAACAGAATTTGTTTTACAAGACCATAACACAAATAAAATGAGACAGAATCAGTTTTATCATCTAAAGAAAAAGAAGATTGATATCTTCTGTTTGTATGGGTAATACTCAGCAGGATTGAAAGATTGTTAAATTAAAATTCCACATTTTGAACATCATTCTTTTAAGACAAAGATGTTGAATTGGAAAAAAGGACGAGATCACCGACTTTTTCATGTCTTGAGCTTACTGGCACGACACTGAAATCAGTTGCCTCGGACCAGAGGTCCAACCCACAGTATACAAATCGATCACTGCAGAAGGAGATAGGCCTAATTGTTAGTGTTGAAATCATTTGTGAACATATGTAGAAACTCGAGGTTTTGAAAACTTCTATGTAGGTGATATTGAGAAAGAAACAGAAAATGCATCATTTACATAAATATTGATGTAACAGCAAGCGCCTGGGTTCTTATTAAACAGGGGACTATAATTAAACATGTCATATTAACGCCACCGCTGAAAGCTTTTATGGCGAAATCATGAGTATGTTGTTTGTCATGTACGGGGCCTGTCATGTTAATGATGAGTTTCAGCTGACACTGCTGAATCATTCTCTGATTGGACACTTTTTTGGAAGAAAACCAGTCATGCTGTACAAAGTTTCACGTGGTATTTTTTGCTTAATTCCAGTCAGCAAGTTGTTTTCATGCTTAGCTAGTTTGTGCCCCAGCAGCTCAGCCATGAATTTTTGTCACAGTTTTGGAGAAATCCTTATAGGGGGACATTATCCCTCCGTTAAGACATAAGATCCTTGGATCAATAAAATGAATGTCTCGCTCATTAAAATGCTCGCTTATTAAAAATTCATACCAGTACACCAACTATTCAGAGACATTCGCTTGAAAAGCCACTCACGGTTGAAGATAATACATCAAAACCCCAAAGATCACCCTTGCATTTTTGTTTGCATCAATAAAATAGCACGGTCGTAAAATATTTATGAAGGTGTCAAAAACTCCTGTTGGAAAATAGTTCATCTTTCATTGCTGCCACTTAAAACATGATCGCTCTCATTTGGCGCAATTTTCACACATGTCAGTCGGATGATTCATTAACTATGGAGGATAGTAATGAATTCTCTTTCCCAGAAAACCCCCAAATGATTTATTAACTTTTAAAAGCTTCTTGTTCCATGTTTAAATGCGGATAAAAGTCGACTATGGCCGCAGTTCGATGAAGGTCCTCAGTTGTCAAAGGACGAACCCGCCCCGACAGATCGTAATTTTTGATGTATTTAAAGCACTTCAGAGCAGGCTCTTGCAAGTCGATGTGCTTAGCCCCAAGCCCTATGTCATGATTGAGCCATTGCAATCGTGGCTTGTTTTACTTCAAGCCTAGAAAAAAGTGTACTATTCTTCGAATGGGGACACTGCCAGTGAACTCTCGACCCATACACATTACAAAAAGGAATTGCCTTTGGAAATGGGAATCGCAACTATCTCATAATAAACCCCAACGGACAAGTTCGTTAGGGGCAAGCAGTAGCCAAAAGCCTAAAGCATGCATCTTGTTTTAAAATACTTTAACAAAATATTTTTTAATTTTATTTCGATGACACGTGTGTAAAAATGAATATAGATAAGACGCGGATTAATCTCGAGATAGTTTTCGTTAGCATTTTATTTCAGTCAGTGTGCAGAACAACATTAATTGTGTGGGCTAAATATCCATTTGCAAAGAGTATTTAAACAAAATGGCGCACTGCTGCAAATAATCTGCTTCAATAAAAAAATATACAATTTTCTCTGAAGCAGATATATTTTTAATATTTCCCGCAAGGCGTTTGGAATCCAACTGTGAAAGGAAGTTCCCTTTGAAAGCGAAACATTGTCAGTACTGAAACCCCGAACCTGCTAAACTGCACTTCTGTGGCATTTTGTCGTGTCTCAAGTGTGGGATAGTGCACCGCTCGCTTCGTTACAATAGAGGCCGGTCAGACAAAACCGTCACCACATTGCGTTACCACTAAGTGCATGGTATCTCCTGAAACCAGGGGAGACGCTTGCAGTGAACAATCGCGGAGAGCAGCCGACGTTCCTGATCAGAATACCCCGTTGGCATGTTCACTCAAAGTGAAGCCTTCCCAACGGGTAGTATTTCAATTCAGGAAATGTATCCAATAATGAATTAAATGCGTAAGCTAGTTTGAGTTTAGATGTCGTGGTTGTGCGCAAGCTTTTTGCCCGTAAATCCCCAATGGTTAAGCGTATATGAACCACCATGCTGTACGGCATTCGTGTATATGCAGCCATTTTGTGATTGACAATCGTGCAAGGAAAACTCAGTTGCGAAACAGTGTATAGTTTTGATCACGAGCTTAATCAATGTCTTCTTTTGTTTTCAGCTATAGGCCTTTCTTTCAGTCAAAACCAATCTGTTGTTTCTCGGGTTTAAACATAGCTCTAAAGTAAGCTCTAGCTCTAAATTACCCTAAGTAGCCATACTATGATTGAAAACCATGCCATGAAAACTCAATTGCAAAACATGGTAGGCCAGCCCTACAGCTTGATCACAAGCTAACCTGATATCTTTGTTTTCAGCTAGGATATTATGCAGTCACAACTTGTGTTTTGTTACTCAGGATTAAACATAGCTTTAAAGTATCAGCTCTAAATTACTGTGCAAGTCTCGCCCGTGGTCGAACGCGATGCCCGTTAAAGTGTGCGAGTTTCCTCCAAGCGTTGAACCATTTAAAGGATTTGGGTACTTTTTGTAACACAAAACGGAATGTCCTCAGATTTACATTAAACTTACACCGTTTGAAGAGAATGATAGTAAAAAGCTTACCTTAAAATATTACTAGCTAAGGTGCGGTAATTTGTTTATTTTCATGACATTGTTAACTCATTTCGTAAAAACTACAGCACCTTGGCGAGTAATATTTTCAGGGAAACTTTCTACCGTCATTATCTTTAAACTGTGTTATTTTAATGTAAATCTGTGGACATTGTGTTTTGTGTCCTACACAAAGTACCCAGACCCTTGAGAGTGTTTCTAATTATTTTTTAAATACACACTAGACCCGTTCTATATTGAGGCCATGTTTTATGTGTCGTCAAATACAACTACATGAACAAATACGGTAAATGTTGCTCGTTTTTGTTCGTCAAATACTGTGAAGTCTCGCTCGGGGTGGGGGGGGGGGTGTGTCGAAAATTGGAAAACGTTAGAGTGTGCGAGTTTGTTTTCTCCACGCGTTGAACCAATTAACTTTTGGACCAAAGTGTTGCTGATTTTTTTTTTTAAATAAAGACTTGCACGTTCTTGATACCTTGTTTTTGTGTTTCTTCATAACATGAAGAAAATACAGTATATATGCTGCTCCTTTTTCGTCACTCGGGCACTTGATCGATGATGGCAGTCAGTGAAGTATGTACTTTGAGTTGAGCACATACATGTGAGAGTATTATTTATATACCTTGACTGTGATAGGAGATATTATCAACATTGAAACCACGACAACGTGCTATGGTGACCATTCATTTGCCCTCTGGTTGTCATAGATAAGCACAGGTTGTCAGTTGATGCTTAACGGATGAGTGGCTTTATAATGTATATGAAAAGAGTATCATCACTCACATTTTACAATGTTTATGTTAAATTAGCATCGGGGGATAAGGAACAGTAATTTTGTTTTTGACCTTATACAAATGTGTGTAAAAGCACTGAGTAGACTCAGTATTTTCCCGGGTCCTGTGAAAAACACTCACATAGTCACTAGGACTACTGACATACTTGACCCTATAAAGACGGTCGTTGCCAGCATCGAGCTGATTGTTTTAGTATTTCCATTGTCTTAACCATGTACTCCCACTGGTCAGCTCATAAGATGCCACCATAAATCATAAGGCTGGACCATATAACACTTCCTCCTTTGTGTACAAAATCTGTGGTCAATATTCTCAATAGTAGATTTATTGTTGGTATTCTGGCTTATACAAAAAAAAACAATTAACATGAGGCCAAATGCCAAATATTGAGACAATACATACATCAGTATAAAAAAAAAACATCACAGAGGCTTTTTCCACAGAGAAAAGCTAAAAAAATAAAGGGTTAAAATAACCCCAATGTCATTTAAGAAATACAAACACATATAGGAAGCAACACTGTTGGTGTTATTTTAACACTCATGGTGTTTTGATTCATTTGGTGTCTCAGAGTGACAACACCGTGGCGTTAATTTCAACACCCAGCTTTTGCAGTGTATGCATTAGTGGTAGTAATATCCCTTTGACGAATCTAAGCTGCATTTGTGCACACTTAAAAACATTTTTTGTTACGTGATTTTCAGAATACCACAGGCTGAATCACACAACTTCCGTTAGGAATCAATGGCTCAAAAATTTTACACCATTGGGCACACGAGCAATAAATACATTTTACACTAAAAACAGGTGATTTTAAGAATACAAGGGCTGAGGAACATATCGTTTGAAACCGTTTGTTTAAAACATACACACCAAAATCCATAATATCCAAGCATGTCCATCTCCTTTGGTTTTCCTGTTACATACTGGCATCCATAAGCCAATATCCACTTCTGAAAGGATATTGACAAACACAGCCCTAACGTTTGCCGTCCCTTTTAATAAATGACCGCAGGCTGCATGATTTCGGGCAAATACCCAGGGACTGATATTAAATTCGTCTACTGACACCTGTTCTTATAGCACTGTATCCACGGGTATTTATTTTTCATGAATCAATGATAGAAGTGTGGCGCGGCAGCTGATTAGAGACCATGTTCCCTTCCGCGTCACGTCACCGACTCTGCAATGGTATTATTACATGGTCTACCCTGTAGTGCATCCTTTCTAGGGGTACATACGGAACGCTTTCATGTCTGCTATTTGTCGCTCTGCCGCATCTTAAAACGCATCCCTACATTATCTTACGTTTAGTACGAGAGAGATAGAGATTAAAAAAAGTGCAGATCATGTCTTGATAAATCTCTTATCGCGAAGGGGAAACTTGCCGACACTGCCGCTGCCGAAAGCTCTGCGTTCTTCACGGGAGATTGTGCCTCTCACTCTGATTGACACGGCCGTCTCAAAAGCGGGGATGACGGGTCGCCCCGAGCCAGTTTAGGCGACATGCAGCGGCCAATAAGCAGACTTTTTTGGCTCGTTAGGAAAAGTGCATGCTGACTAAAAGATGGTATTAGTTTCTTATTAGAGAGAGAAAAACATAATCTATCTTTAGCTTTTGAATGTCATAACTTGCAGGAAGAATTCTCTCCAATTGGAATACACAATCTGAGAAACGTTACTGTCAGTATCGTTTCTCAGAATAAATGTTTTCGTGATAAAAAGTACAATTTTTGTTCAGTACTTCAAAGTGACAAATTTCTTTAAATGCATTGTATAATCTAACTCTGCTGTATGTACTGCTCATCAAGCGATGTACATACACTTTAATGAAATGCATTTAAAGGCAGTGGACAGTATTGGTAATAACTCAAAACGATTATTAGTATAGAACCTTTCTTGGTAACAAGTAATGGGGAGAGGTTGATAGTATAAAACATTGTGAGAAACGGCTCCCTCTGAAGTAGTGTAGTTTTCGAGGAAAGAAGTAATTTTCCACGAATTTGATTTCGAGACCTCAGGATTAGAATTTGAGGTCTCGAAATCTAGCATCGAAAAGCACACAACTTTGTGTGACAAGGGTGTTTTATCTTTCATTATTATCTTGCAACTTCGACGACCGATTGAGCTCAAATTTTCACAGGCTTGTTATTTTATGCATATCTTGAGATACACCAGTTATTAAGGCTAGTCTTTGACAATTACCAATAGTGTCCAGTGTCTTTAACTCATGCCACCAAAAAGGCCCGCTGCCATCTCTGCCCTCGGTGTAATGGTTCAGAACTTGACAGAAACTGGTCTGTTGGAGAGATCCGAGATAAGTCTTAGACGGGTTTGCACTTAAACGGATACACACTTAATCCCCTCTCAGGAGCTTTCCCTATACAAATTGAATCCTTGTGTTAAATTCGTTCCGCGAAACCCCTGAAAATTATAAAATATTCATGAGCCTTTCATGAATGTATCAAAACAAGCGGCTGTAATCTAAATGCACTGTCAAGGATTTCCTAGCATTAGTCTCTTCCTCACAAAAAGGAATAGTCAAAGTAAATAATTGGTCATACACATTAAGCGCATAATATACGATTCGAAAGTACAGCACATGAATAAATTTCACGATTGAAATTTACACCATGTAAGATGCAGGAACTTTGTCATTACACAATATAGCATAGCATTCGAACTGCCTCTAGCTATAACTCCCAGGACATATCGATGGTCTAGTTTAATACATTTGTGAAAGCATTGCAAAGGTCTTGGGTTCGAATCCCATCATAGTAATAATATGCCTTTTATTTTGTTCACATAACTCCGGAAAGTAGTAAACAGTGCTATAAACACACATCGGTGTAAAACCAAAATTAATATGCATAGGCCTAATTCAAGTATATTTAAAAACCTTAATCATCTTTAATATGCAATTACATTAGTCGGCCAGCTCCATGTAAAAACAATATCAGTTAGGGCTAGATACTGATAATATCAATTATAAAACAAAATGTTAAGATTTTTTGAAAAGTGACAATAAGTGTTAGAAAAGGTTTAAACCATGCACAGCAGTATAACATGATAACATGACGGCACGTCCCATACCGACATTACTGTTTACGCATGCCATGCATCTGCTCTTAGCATTGAATTATAATTTCTTCGCTTATCGAATCACTTCTTGGTAATTCAATTATGAAGACAATAAATGTACATCTCCTTCTAGAAAGTAAACGAATTAACCTGAGGGATGACTAACGGATTACTCTGAACAATGGATTGATTCTAAATACATTAAAATACATTATTTATCGATGTCAACTCTGGCCACGAATCTGGTTCACTTCATTAAAAGGTTAATCTGTAAAGGCACTGGACACTATTGGTAATTACTCAAAATAATTGTTAGTACAAACCAACTTGGTAACGAGCAATGGGGAGCCTTTGGTGTTATACAACATTGTGAGAAACGGCACCCTCTGAAGTAACGTTGGGAAAGAGGTTACTTCTCAATCAAATATTAACATGATTAAGGCCTGATGTTATTTAATATTTTTTTAGGTATCTGAAAGCACACAAATTTGTGCAACTATGGTGTTTTTCAGTCAGTGTTCTCTTGTTACTCCGATGACCATGATTTGAGTCAAAAATGTTCGCATTTGTTATTGTATGCATGATGGTGATACACCAAGTGAGAATGGTCTTTGACAATTACCTGTGCGTACTCCATATTGACTCCGGGTACAGGGGGGGGGGGGGGCTGACCACTTTAAGGGTAAGGCTGACAATAAAACTGGTTTAAAAATGCGGTTTTATTTGGATTCTGCGACAGTTGTCTCTGGTCAGTTCGGCACAGATTTTATATGTCATACCGTATAGCGCGAAGTTATGACAGGATGGAAGCAACCACTCGCACTGTGTAGAAAAGGAACACTTCAACAGCACAAAAGACAATTTTCCAGCCGTAACATAACATCATCCTCAAGAAAATAATGAGAAAACTGGAAATTAAATGATTTATTTTCATTGGATATTACCTGCAACTGGTTTCATGTATCTTGTGCGACAATCTTAAGAGGGAAGATAAAGTCAAGTGTAAACCCTTTTGAAATTGAACTTCAACATTTTTGCCTTCATACTCAACTTGCGTTGATGTTTTAATTTGTTAGAAGCTACACTTATCAAAAGTTGATACAAAAACAAACGACAAGTAGTGAGAAAGTGCATGTCTATAAACATCAAATTATTACAATATTCAATCGGTCGATGTTTTATTAATTGGCAGATAGACTCGAAGTCAAGAGCCAAAGCCCGGATTCGGAAGTACTTGATTGGATAGCGCTCAAGTGATTAGGTATTGTGCTTTAAGTTTGCCGCGGGGTAGACGGAATTGGATTCATGATACCGGATTCTATCGTCGTATCATACCGTTGCCCGATTCAACCCTCAGTGCTTTTTATTATTTTAAGATTAGATAAAGATTGAGCTTTTTATTATATCAACCGAAACAGCCAAAGATTATTAGCCTTTTGGTATTTCAGCTGAAGTTTAAACAAATTGTTGAATGTGTACAAATATGCTCTGTGGTTTTTATGTGTTCATATTCTATTCTTAGGTCTTTATAAAAACTGCCGTTTAACGTTTTGTGTATTTTATCTCGATGTCGTTTTTTTTTATTGATATGTTGCTATCCGTAATGAAATTTTAGCCAGTCAGGATAATAGAAGTACACTGGACCTACCTGAAATTTATAGACCTCGTGTGATAGTTCGACAGAAAACACAATAGTTGTTTTTTACCCAGGTATTTGAAAATTAAACTGTTTTTTCCTTCTTTAAGAGCCCATAGACAATACCAGATTACAGCCAAAGTTTTAAGTTCACACTTGAACTACGTCACAAAAGTAGCTGAAATGTGTAGAACCTTTGTTTTGGTTCGACACAAAACAAAGTAGTTTTTTCCCACCCAGATAGGAAATTAAACTGTTTTTTTCTTCAATTGCCCGTAGCCATTTTATTTACCGTATTACAGCCTAACTGGACATACGCCACAAACGGAGCTGAAATTTGTAGAGCTTGTGTGTTCGTTCGAAACAAAGGAAAATCAAAAGGAATTCACCTAGGCAAACGAAAATGTACTGTTTTTTTCTTGAATTGCCCGTAGCCATTATTTACCTAATATAGGACTAAGCAGTGCACAATAATTGCGTTCTTATTCACGTTTTAAAAGCGTTTGACGCGGTCGTTGCTCCCAGATGTTTCTTAATGAGAATTCATCCAACTGTTGATTTCTAAGATGTTTAAAAAAAATGTTTTGCTTAGTCCTTGTTGTTACATCAGAGTAGTCCCGTACTTTGAAACGCTTACAGCAACATAAGGCAGTTACGGCCTTTTGAGTTGCTTCTTGTCATCGTTTTTTCCTTCTCAACTTTGAGTCACTATAGTGCGTGTTTTCCACACGTATTTGCCAAATCCATGGTCACTTCTTTGCCGAGAGCAGGGCCCAATTGAATATAGCTGTACGATTTCCATTTCATAGCGCTGCCTGCTAAACGGTAGCACACTACCTTCCTTGCGCGCAAATGAATGACGTCACAATACAAATCCATGGTGAACGTGCAAGATGGCCGTCTTGCTAACCAGGGCCCAATTTCATAGCGCTGCTTAAGCACAAAATTTTGCCTAAGCAAAAAAATCCTTGCTTAGTAAAATCAGATTACCGGCCAAGACTCCACTCAATTATTATGCTAAGTGAACAATAGCTAAATAACAGTCACAAGCAATGTATATGTCATGACCTTTTGGCCAGTAGCATGTGTAAAATAAGCAAGCTATTTTCGTGCTTAAGCAATTTTTGTGCTTAAGCAGCTCTGTGAAATTGGCCCCTGTTAAATACGTTTACACCTTAGCAAATTTGTCTGCTACGGTGAGCACGAAAATTTACTTTCTGCTAAGCAGCGCTTGGGCCCAGGGCTCGAGTTTACATTCTCAAAGCAAAGAATACCCCTCACGAGTGAAAGAAGTTCCTAACATGTCATAAAGTAAGATCATAACACTGATCCCTTTGGCTGAAGATTTCCAAACAAAACCGCCGCAGAGGTCGAGTAATCCACAGGTGAACTGTTCCGCTATAGCCTGTTGCCACCACACACTTGTAAGAAGATACACCTTGAGAAACTGTTTTCTCCTCTCTGCTCTGGGGGAAGAAGTAAAGAAACCGTGAAGACACTCTAGAATGAGATTTGAGGGGATGAAGAGAACCATGTTATACTCTTGAAATATAAGATGCATATAGACGAGGTGATTTCCTGTAGGTATTGTGTATCAAGATTCGCAAACACCTTATTTTTTTTCTTTACACCATTGCTAATGCAGTGCAAATTGTGAAATGGAGCACTTTGAAATTGAAAACGGTTTCCACGCGCGACTGTTAGGGGAACCAAGCGCTGCATTAATTGATACGTTATATAAGGGAACTTCTGGTGGACCGATTTCAAACATCACTTACTCCCGTGGGTAGACCACTCCTGGCCCACAGCCGGTTTGCATCATCCGCACGAATTGTAATTACATGGTCTTGTGGTGATATTCAATCCTTGTTTGTCTATTTATAGACCCCTATAATTTGTATGATTGCGATAGTATTATTCAAGATGGTACTATTAAAGATGGGTTGTAACCAAACGGCAAAAGTTTTCCTGGTGTTTGGTTGAATATACTGAGAAAAAACACTCTCCCCCTTTAATTGAGACTGCACAGCATGCACATCGCGAGAGGCAGCAGTCTCGCGAGAATATCGCCAGTGTCGCGGGAATCGCGGAGAGAGTCGGAACGCTATCACCGCGACAGATAACGACTTGTCCACAAGTCTACTCGTCAGTTGAACCACAGATTCGAGATTCTGACAGTGTTACCACCCTCTGTAAGACGTGCACGGATACGTATGGTGGCCCTGAAGGGACACAGCCAGTCGTGAATATTTTCGCGACGTCGTATATTTATTCACGACAAGTCGCGAATATTTTCGCGACGTCGCGAATATTTTCGCGACGTCGTATATTTATTCACGACAAGTCGCGAATATTTTCGCGACGTCGCGAATATTTTCACGACTAGTCGCAAATATTTTCGCGACGTCGTATATTTATTCACGACAAGTCGCGAATATTTTCGCGACGTCGCGAATATTTTCACGACTTGTCGCGAATATTTTCACGACTAGTTGCAAATATTTTTTACGACGTCGTGAATAATTCTGCGACTAGTCGTGAATAAATTCGCGACTAGTCGTAAATATTTTTTCAGTAGCTTGAGTGTGTAATTCTTACACGGCACGCGTAGAGAGCCAAGCTATGAAGATTGTAGCCACTCAGCTATGTGTATGGGGCCATGTTTTATCCAGTAGAATTGTTATCGAAGTTCGAAAAAACAGTGTCTGACTTTCATCAATATTTCGGGGGTTTTCAAGGTTGAATTACTCCAAACCCAAATAATTCTGAATGCCAAAGGATTAATCTTTCAGTTAAACTTGGTGGGGGATTACGTGATGCGTTGCACCCTGCCGTGACGGAACGAACTCGCGTTTCAAGTTGGAAATAACAACGCAAATTGCTCTAACATTTCAGGTAAAAACTGTCAAATTTATTTGCTGAAATTGTCAACACATTATAATTAAACTTATCATTGGGTTGTTTGTAAAATTACCTCGGGTGACATATAACGTTATGTTTTATCTGAAGAGTGAAAGTGCCAACGTTTATTGCCTAGCATAGGATAGCCTACTCCTACTAAAGTACTAGTAAAACTATAACGTCAGGCCTCGTAGGCCTACCGTAAGGGCCATACGTCAACGTTAGTTTTGTTTAAATAACCCACCATCCATTTGCAAGAGTCGGAATTCTCCTCCGGATCCATCATCGTACGGGACAGCTTTCAGATTAGTCTTACTAAGCCGTCAACGTGAATACAGTAATTACACACTCAAGCTACTGAAAAAAATATTCGCGACTAGTCGCAGAAATATTCACGACGTCATGAAAATGTTCGCGACTAGTCGTGAAAAAAATCGCGACTAGTCGTAAAAAAATTCGCGACTTGTCGTGAAAAAATTCGCGACTAGTCGTGAAAAAAATCGCGACTTGTCGTGAATAAATTCACGACGTCGCAAAAATATTCACGACGTTGCAAAAATATTCGCGACTTGTCGTGAATAAATTCACGACGTCGCAAAAATATTCACGACGTCGCAAAAATATTCACGACTGGCTGTGTCCCGTCAGGGCCACCATAGATACGTCACAAAACGGCACTGTGTTTTGGCCACGAGTGTATATAACTCGTGGGCGAGCTTAACTCGTGATTGGGGATTTGTCAGCGGAGATTGTACCGACAGAAATGTTTCGAGCACCTGATGCATCTCTCAGATGCATCAAGAGGAAAAATGGAAAATCAAAATGGGAATTGACTGCTGGTGCGAACTTACTAATCAAACAATCAGTTCATATAATTTTCGTTTCCTAAGGGTATTTCTTGTTTGCTGCAGGAAAAGTGCCTTTGGTTAGGCCTATTGAAAAAAACAAAAACACCTTGGTTAATAAATTCTGTAAATTAAATTAAATTGTATTAAATTAATCATTTATCAAAGCAATTGTTAATGTTTTAACGGAATGTTTCCAAAGGGAACTTTGCCAGACAACGCTGCGCCAACAAGATAAACGGTTTTACGTGCTTCCTTATCTATAAGTGTCTTGCTCAAGGACCCACATTTTGAGAAAGTCCGGTGCATTAGACCGCTATATGTTGACCCCCCCCCCCCCCACCGGTCAGAATTTGACTGCATCCCGAGCCCCAGGGTACTGGCTCAGCCTGACCCATAAACTGATTTTAAAAAGCGACCTCCTTTTCGCCCATTGAGCTTGTTTTTATACAATTTTGTTTATTTATTTTGAAGGGCCATTGGTGTCTGTTTTCATTCTCATGCTGACCAAGTAGCACGGATCTCTAAATTTAACGATGTGTCACAAGAAAGAATCGCATTCATTGAAAATCTTGTTTGGAACTCGGCCCTCTTCACACCCTCCGTAATGCATCATCTCGAAGCCACCTTTGCGCAATATCAGCCATGCACGTTATTATTATTATGATGAGAGTGGGTGAAAATTGCATGCACGTTCTCTCTAAACATGGCGTACAGCCCAGTTCATATACCGACAGCTAATGATAATATTGTGAACATTTTTTTAAAGGGCCAAGTACAAATATGTTTTGCGAGAGAATGATTGCGCCGGACATTTTTTCTCTGAATTTTCAAATAAATCCAAATCATTCATAAAAACAAATTAAATGTTAACATGTGTCGTGATTTGATTTGTGATTTTACAACTTCACAAATCTTGAAGCTTTTTTTTAGGTAGAAACCCCCACCCCTCGCATTAATAACAATAATGGTCGAAATTCAAAAAGTACACAAAATAAATGGTTTGAAGATTAACTTTTTTTTCTTCGAAATTTTCTCGTTTTTTACTGTATGTTTATTTGTTTTAGTGTTCATATCTAGTGCAATTTGATTTAATAAAGAGTTTTAGGAATGTCATTGTTCTTTTGGTTTGTATGCGCAAAATGGCACACATCAGCATGCTTTCGTCTTAAAGCCATTGTACACTTTCGGAACAGAAACAAATAAAAAGTTCACAGATTTACAAATAAATATTATTCCATGAACCGCTTTTCGTTTTGAAAAAACATTAAAACAATTTCAATTCTCGATATCGAGAATTACGGATTTTATTTAAACACATGTCATGACACGGTGAAACGTGCGGAAACAAGGGTGGGTTTTCCCGTGTTTTTCTCCCGACTCCAATGACCATTTGAGCCTAAATTTTCACAGGTTTGGTATTTTATATATAAGTTGTGATACACGAAGTGTGGGCCTTGGACAATACTGTTTACAGAAAGTGTCCGTTGGCTTTAAAGCTACCTTTCAAGCATTTTGATTTTGTGCATATTTCTAAATCACAAGCAGCTATATAAGACGTTGCTATGCAGCCGTGAATTAAGATTCATACTTAGAACTCCTTTGATAATTTACACCATTAAAGACAGTGGACACTATTGGAAATTGTCAAAGACCAGTCTTCTCACTTGGTGTATCTCAACATATACATAAAATAACCAACCTGTGAAAATTTGAGCTCAATCGGTCGTCGAAGTTGCGAGATAATAATGAAAGAAAAAACACTCTTGTCACACGAAGTTGTGTGCTTTCAGATGCTTGATTTCGAGACCTCAAATTCTAAACTTGAGGTCTCGAAATCAAACTCGTGGAAAATTACTTCTTTTTCGAAAACTAAGTCACTTCAGAGAGAGCAGTTTCTCACAATGTTTTATTCCATCAACTTCTCCCCATTACTCGTTACCAAGTAAGGTTTTATGCTAATAATTATTGTGAGTAATTACCAATAGTGTCCACTGCCTTTAAAAACAGCATAGGTTGCTTGGAGGGTATGATGTGTGGGTTGCTGGTCCCTTCGTATAACTCCTTGATTTAATTTGAGGCCAACCTTTCCGCATCTCTGGGTAGGGCTGAAGGCGAATGGAGGCCATAATATAAGGACCGGTTTGGTTTGTTTAAATACCCGGGCAAGCAATCGTCTGCTCGGTCGAAGAAACAGCGTCTTCCGTTTAAAGGCACTGAACACGTTTGGTACTATAGTCAAAGACCAGTATTCTCACTGAGAATATGCATAAAACATAAAAACTGTGACCATTTTTGGCTCAATTTGGTCATTGAATTTACAAGAAAATATTGGAAGAAAACGCATCATTGTTGCGTTACTTTGTGTGCTTTCCAATGGTATCATTGTTGCGTTACTTTGTGTGCTTTCTAATGGTATCATTGTTGCGTTACTTTGTGTGCTTTCCAATGGTATTAGGCTTCAGCTGAAGTTTTTTATTATTTGAGAGAGAAATTACCCACTTTCTCAAAAACTACGTTACTTTTGAGGGAGCCGTTTGTTTTAACGTTTTATACTATCAATAGCTCTCCATTGCTCGTAACCAAGTAAGTTTTTATGCTAACAATTCTCTTGAGTAATGCTAACGATTATTTTGAGTAATTACCAGTAGTGTCCAGTGCCTTTAAGGGCTTCGTAGTGATGCCCATGCAGAGGAAACTATCCCTCCAACAAACATCGTCAGTATGACTGTCTTCCTCTAATCAGAACAGAACGGACCGGTACCAACTACTAATAGAAATTTAATTATTTTTCCTCGTCTTTTCCACCGTCCAGGAATAGTAGAAAATAAATAAAGAAAATCGGAAATGGGTGTTCGGTTGAGTGTCCTCACGGTTTTCTCTATTTTCCGGCTCCTTAGCCGGTATCAAATCTCATAGAAGACCTCGAGTATTTAAAGAACGTACGTAAAGGCCAAATTCAATAAGACATGTCTTTCATAAAACACTCATAAAAATACTTATGCAGTTCCTGGGGTCTTCAGGTAATCCTTGGTCAGAACCATGGCCCAATTTTATAGATGTGTTTTAAAGAGAGTGGACACTATTGGTAATTAGTCAAAATAATTATTACCATAATACCTTACTGTATGGGTAAGAAGTAATGGGGAGAGGTTCATAGCAGAAAACATTGTGAGAAACGGCTCCCTCTGAAGTGAAGTAGTTTCGAGAAAGAAGTATTTTTCCACGAATTCGATTTTGAGACCTTAGATTTAGAATTTGAGGTCTTGAAATCAAACATCTGAAAGTACACAACTTCGTGTGTGACAAGGGTGTTTTTTCTTCTTTTATAGTTATCTTGCAACTTCAACGTCCTATTGAGCTAAATTTTTCACAGGTTTGTTATTTTATGCACATGGTGAGATACACCAAGTGAGAAGACTGGTCTTTGAGTGTCCAGTGTCTTTAAGCACACAAATTTACTGAGCAAGAAACTTTGCTTACTGTAAAAGAGTTACCAGCTTAAGTATCATGCTAAGTGCACAGTTTGGGAGTGGTTCCCTGCTTATTTTCACTTGGCAGAAATTGTTAAGTAATATTTTAAGCATTATGTTTTTTCCTCATGTAATGTTATATTTTGTCATTCTAAATAATTGAGTGGAAATAAATTGAACTATGAAATATAAACAGGGACACAAAGTTGTGTTACCTAAAAGCAATGTCTTTATTTACATCATCCCCGAAATACAAACCACCTCACAGATTCAATCAGTCAGTCAATGCTCGACTCCTATTTTGCCAGTAATAAAATGTATGATTTAAAAAATGATGAAACACTGAATATCGTACTTAAATCCCCAAGTGAATTTTATCCATAAGCCCTTGAACACTTACAGAATCATAGGCCCTGCTTCGACTATAATAAAGCCAGTCCTCGGGGGGAAACCATTTAAGAAGGAAATGGTCGCACCGAGGAGTCGAGGAACTTGTACTTTGAGCTATATTGATTGCTTTCAGAAATCTCATTGCCTCAAGTCCCTGGCATTTCTGGAAAAATACAACTAGACCTTTACAAATTTATCTGCAACTCAACTCTGTTGATTCTGTAACTAAAATACAAAATACAAGTTTTTAGCATTTTTAAACGGAATGGGTATAGATTATTTCGTAACATTTCATATAAAGGCACTGGACACTGTTGGTAATAACCCCAGTTAATAAATTCTTAATTTAATTAAATTCTCACTCAATAATAGTTAAATAAGGTCCGGTTTTCTTTCTTTCATTATTCTTTCATTAACTTCGATGATCATTTGTATCAAAAATTTCACAGATTTGTTTTTTATAGCATATGTTGGGTTACACCAAGTGAGAGTACTGGGGCCAATTTCATAGAGCTGCTTAAGCAAAAAATTTGCTTAAGCACGAAAATAGCTCGCTTATTTTTCACATGTTACTGGCCAAAATTTCATGGCATTTACATTGCTTGTGACTGGTATTTAGCTGTTGTGGAGTCTTGGCCGGTAAACTGATTTTATTTAGCCAGAATGTTTGTGCTTAAGCAAACTTTTGTGCTTAAGCAGCTCTATGAAATTGGGCCCAGGTCTTTGACAACAACCAAAAATGTCACAGTGCCTTTAATGTATACAAGTCTTTTAACAAGAAGTCTTTAAAGCCAAAAAATTCACAGATTTACAAATAACTTACAGGGCTTACAGAAGGCAATGGTGAAAGACTTCTTTTGAAATATTTTTCCACGAAATGCTTTACTTTTTGAGAAAACAGCAAAACAATATCAACTCTCGTTAACGAGAACTATGGATTTATTTTAAACACATGTCATGACACGGCGAAACGCGCGGAAACAAGGGTGGGGTTTTCCGTTGTTTTCTCCCGACTCCGATGACCGATTGAGCCTAAATTTTCACAGGTTTGTTATTTTGATATAGAAGTTGTGGTGCACAAAGTGTGGGCCTTGGACAACACTGTTTACCGAAAGGGTCCAATGGCTGTAACAAGAAGTCATGCCCATATTTATTTGCACATTTACAATTCATTTTCATTGCGATGTTGGGTAGCTACAAATAATGATCGGTAATTTATTTATCTGTATTTTTTCCAGATTTAGAAATCAAGACAAAGCCTTCCACCCTGTAGCTACTTAACACAGAAAGGTGAGACATTATTGAGAAACTCAAACTTTAAATTTTATTCTAGTTCTTGATCAGCAGATGATCAGCACTATTACCCATTTTAAACAGAGCTGTTTAAGCAGAAAACATTAACTTACAACATTAACTTACAACTTTAACATTTGCTTACAACAAAGTCAAAAAAAGCTTTGATATTAGTCACGAGTTTTCTCATGGCATGACATTTTGGATGGTAACCTTTCTTGTAAGCATATTTAATTTTGTTGTGCTTAGCTACTTCTTGTGTTTAAGCAGCTTTATGAAATTGGGCCCAGTATGCATAGCATAACAATAAAGTTTGTTTTAGAGAGGAAGGGAAAGTGACCAAGTCATTTTTGTGATCTCAGTTTTTATGAGAAAGAGTCCCCATGCGAGTGGGGAAAAACTACAACTCTATGACCCCGTCACCATCCAAAATGGTGTAAATTGCCACTGTATTTAATACCCTTCCAGTACAAAATTTGTTAAAATCCAAAACATCTGATGACATTCTGAACAATTTGGGTTTCAATAGTTTTGTATTTATACAACATTTTGGAACTTGTCACGTTCCTTCCTCTTAACTAAAACTTAAATGAAGAGGAGCACATTTCACTCCTCTTCCACAGAGGGAGTGATGAGAGCCCTTGAGATTTCACCATGACAACATTAATAGTCGTTATTAGACTGCATGTCAGCCACCAACTTAAATAAAAATCATGTAGTGTACATCTACTATGTACACTAAGTGGTACTCATGGGATGTTCGGAAAAGCATTTTTTTCTTCTGAGAAAATGTTTTGTTCTGCGTAAAATGTCTTAAATAAAGTGGTTCTTTGAAAAAAAAGGTCAAATCTGAAAGGTCACTGGATCGTCTTGGGAAAAATGTTAAACACCTTTAGAAAGAAAAGGTTTTAGACGAACGTTAAAGGCACTGGACACTATTGATAATATTACTATTACTCAAAATAAAATGTTAGCTTAAAAGCTTACTTGGAACGAGCAATGGAGAGCTGTTGACTGTATAAAGCATTGCAGCGAGAAACGGCTCCCTCTGAAATAACGTAGTGCCTTTGAACGAACGTTACGTGGAGGTTTATTGTTAGTAAAGGTTGCCGTGGCCTGCCGGCCCACGAGAAGTTGTGCAACGTGCACCCTTTGGGCCGTGCCGCAGATGGATCCGTGTGAAAAACAACGCAATGCAATATGTATGTGGAAATAATGTGCTTTAAACAGTTGGGGTCGGACCACTTCATCAATTACACATACGTGCTTTATTCCATATGCCGATGGATGTTTAGAACATCACGGGAATATTATTTATCAGTGTCTGGATGAGGGTGGAAACCGCGACTCATTTCTTATGAATGTTTTGAACAACCGTGGCGGCTACGACAGGGTGTTGTTGTAGCGCCCTCTTGTGGTTTAATAGTTAACTTCCCCTGGGCCAACCATTCATCGTATTGAAGCGTGCAGATAGTAAAACATCAGACGGCAAAATATAAAATATCAATTATTTACAAGTTACATAGCGTAAACGTAAATCTGTTAAATGTAGCAAATCTTCAAATATAAAGTTACAATTTGAGCTTGGTCCCGTCCCCCACCTCAGTGTGTGGATTCTTTGGTAAGTAGGCAGGGGGCAGAGGGTCGATTTGCCCGAAATTTTACCATTTTTAAAAACACTTCAATATAAAATGCAGTTGTTTTGCTTTGTCTTTCCATTTTGTGTGTGACTTTGCC
Organism: Asterias amurensis; assembly: GCF_032118995.1. Taxonomy (NCBI): domain Eukaryota; kingdom Metazoa; phylum Echinodermata; class Asteroidea; order Forcipulatida; family Asteriidae; genus Asterias; species Asterias amurensis. Next base: position 3,462,591 of record NC_092662.1, on the reverse strand, counting down.
CGATTTATTCCCACTTCCCTAATTTGGAGAGCAGTCCCCTTCCTCCCCCCCCGCCTAACCAGGTCGTACGCCTGTGAACAAGAACTATCGTTTGTGGTTGACATTGTAAAACAGTCAGCCCATTCAAAAGCATTTTTAATGAATATTCAGATAAGCTAATTCAGATAAGCTAATAGCGAATATAAAACATACTGCAAAAAAACAAAAGAGAAAGGTACGGAAATTGTGTTAAAGTATAACCTACAGACCAATCGCGGGGCAAAACGATTCCTGCGTAATTATCAAAATCCTTGTGTACCAATTACAACTTTTTGAAACTGTAAAATACTTTGTACATTTTGTTGAAATTGACTACAGTAAACTTTATGAATCACCGATCATGCATATTGATGAGTCAGGTGACCATAAAGAGCCAAAGAGTCGCCTTAAGAAAGGTTCGTCTTCCGCATAGAAATAGAACCCGTCTTCTGTAAAGAGCGCCCTCATACGTCTACTGAAACACTCACTGCGGTGAGAGGTATCATAATTAATAATAATATAATTAAGAAATCTAAGATGGCAACAGTAATATTGGAGTAGGGAAGTCGGCCTAATGAAATGTAACGAATGTAACTGAATAGGCAGATCTGGGAGAACGTAGGCCTACACAATGAGCTCTTTGATTAGTAGTTTTAGCGAATTAAGTGGTCACCTGCTGTGAACTTCCTTATTTACATATATTTTAAATAAGAACTTCAGAAACAACCTACAAAAACACACGCACACAGCGAACGACAACGTTACAAGGGACTGTGTTGTTAGTTTGCTTATTTACAGCGATTTGTTGTACTATGTTCTAGCAGGACAATGGAACAGCGATTATTTTAGAGTAATAAAATGTTTTTTTTCGTCATTATTCGTTTTAAACGTTAAAACTTTCTTACATCTTATCAACTCCGACCGTATATCATGTTTAGAACTCGAAGAGTTCTAGTACATGTAACAATGACGTCATCGTTACGTCATTTGGTATCAACCATTTAAGTTTAAAATTGAAATGCTCATACAATGCTGTGGTCAAGCTGAAACTTTTCATACTTTCCGAGCAATACAGTATAAAATTGAAGGCACTGTTCTAATGACGTCATCGATTGTCACGTGACGTAACATAAAAGGTTTACAAGCTTTATAAAAGGTTAACATTCAAAGCTTAATACAAATACGAACGTGAGCTTGAGCTGGAACTTTGCATGTATTGTGATGTGTACATAACCATGACCACGATCAATTTAAGGTCAAATATCGATCACGTCGTTTTAACAATATCTTATATATATATATATACACACATACAGTGCATTTATGGGTGCCTGGATGTGTGACATCTAAGGTGCTGTTCTAATGACGTAAACAAATGTCACGCCACGACACCTTAAATGTGTAGTTTTACAATGAACAGTTTTGTGTTTCGTTTGAACTACTGAGCATGTGCGCACACGCTCGGAGCCGCAAGAAGGACCATTTTGTCTGCTTACCGCCTCCCTTGATTTAAGTCCCAGTCCCGTGAGAGTCATTTTATATTAGGGAGGTTTGGCTGCACGTTACGCGAGCAAATACGTGAACGTAAACGTCAAACAACTGTGCTGTTTCTAGGTGACGTCACCACTTTGGGCTTATTGCACGCTCACGTATGACGTCTGCGCGCACGTACGGACCTGACGTGAAAAATGGTAACTTCACGTTTGCTAAAAACGTGAGATTTTAGCGACACAATTTTCTGACGTTCTCGTTCACGAGGAACGTGCATCTAAACCTCCCTATTCAGTCCCATCGCCAAACGTCAGAAAATAATTTGCGCGGCACCCTGTCCCCAACCTGTGCCGCGCCGCAATAGCTGCATCTTTACGGTAAGAGCACGTTGATTAAGGTCTATCTTCCGCCTGCCAGCGTCTCAAAAATCACCTGATGTATATGTCCTATGCTGCAATGTCGTCCAGCTTTATTTGTTGCTCAATGCACTTCTGGAGTCTCTCCCAGTTCACAGCTCCAGTTGCATCAAGATGGGTGAGGGGATTAAGGATCGCAGGGAGCTCAGTGTCCTCTCTAAGAATTGGAATCAGCAACTTCCTTTGGTCAAATGCCATCAGCATGCCACGGTCACACCATTTATCTTGTGCGAAGTCTTCTGAAACGACTACGAGGACACAGGCACTGTTTGCTGTGCTACCTGTGTAGTTTTTAAGTTTCGTTCGGCCGAGCATAAAATCACGATCTTTGATGCATCCTTTCAGACCACGCCCCTCAAGTTCCTCCAACAAGCATCGAAAAACCCACTCGGAGGCACTGTCACTGTGTATGACGAAGAAGTCATAAGTAAAGTCGCAGTTTAAAGCGTCGCCGGGTGCTGATCTGATGGGTTTATTTGAAGCATCATCGGTTGTCCATTCTTGAGATGAGGATGTTTGGTCGCTGACTTGATCTTCGCCGGTTCTCAGAGTCATCGTTGATTTGTCTTCTTTTGCTTTGGATGATGTTTTGTTGCCATCGAGCTCAAACACAGACAGAGAATCAGTAGCAGATTCGTCGAGCAAGGCATGCGGATTAGAGTCTTCAAATCTAGCCCCACTTCTCTCTTCTGGGACGCTTTTTGAATGGCGTACGTGGGATGGACGAGACATTGATTCTGCATCCGAGGTTGAAACCGTACGCCTTTGTTGAGTACGCCGCCCTCTGGGATCACGCGATGCTTGCTGGATATCTTCAAGCTCCCAAATGTAATCGTTGTCTTGACAAAACTTCACGAAGTATTGCCACTGAGAAGTAAGGCTCGTAGGTGGTATCATTGAATACGATTTCCATTGAGGATTCGTGAGACGAAGTTTGGCAGCCTTGTGAAGCCAGTAGACCATGTCAGCAAGAAGCGGCTTGTGATTTAAAAGCGTATCACCCACGTCATTCAAAACGTGGCTGTATTCAACAACAAGCAATTTCACGGAATTCTCAACTACAAACATATTATCTTTACATTCAATGGCCCGCTGGAAACTTCGCAATGCATGCTGATGTTCACCAAAAGCACAAAGAGACTGACCACGAATCTTATGAACAAGGGAACGTTGTTCGCCGTCTTGGCAGGCAGCAGCCCTAGCACAAGTAGTGAGGGCTTTTTGGTGGTACCTCTGTCCATCATTATGTCCCGCTTCACTACCATGGCAATCGGTTGCCGAGTAGTAGTACACCTGTGCCAAATGTTCCAAGTCTATGGGCGTCACATGAATTTTTGCCGCTTTCTCAAAGTCATTTCGAGCATTTTCGAGTAGCTTGTCAAACTGGTTTGCACTCATACGTTTCTGTTTTTCATAATCCTGAAGGAAGATTTGTCCACGAACTGAGTATGCAAAATAGTTAAACACAGATGCGTCCAGTTGGATTGATTGGTTTACTGTCTCCAATGCCTCCTCTTTGTTACGGATCTTTTTCAAGAAATTGGCGAATCTAGCCAAAAGTCTGGGATCGTTCGGTGTGTACTGGAGAGCTTTTTTAAAACATTTACCTGGCGCCCATAAATATTCTTTCAAGGAACGCGGGACTTGTATTGGATTAAAATAATTTGACTTTGCCTGTTGAAAGATCTCTCCCAACTGTCGCCAGCCTTCGCTTGCCAAGCTATTATCATCCGTTTCTTGTACAATCTGAATAAATATATTAGCCATTTTCCCAAGCCAAGTTTGAGCTTCTTCCTTCAGTGACTTGTCCCATTTGACTTTATTGAAGATCTTATGACAAGCCATACCCTTACTTATCATCCAATCTTCCCTCTCATATTGAGCCAATGAGTCTCCTGCAAGTTCAAATGCTTCATCGTAAAGCTTCACCGAGGTTCGGTATCTTTCCGTCGTCACTGACTCATCGAAAACATCAAACGAATAGGCGAAGGCTTGTTCAGCAAGACTACGCGCTCGACGAAGTCGGCTTTCCTCTCCTTCATTCTGGTAGGCGTCAGGTAGCAACTCAGATATCTTCTTTTCACAGTCACTGGACTCTGGAATTCTGTATAACTTATCGCAGATGTACTTCTGATTTGCCAGTGCGTTCAAATTCTTGGGGTCTTCCCCGTCAGACAATATTTTGTCAAAGAACTCCAAAGATTCATCGAACTTACCCAGCCGGAAATGAAGTATTCCAAGGAGGTTTCTGAGGGCATGCCTCTCTGGTCGATGTTTCTTAATGTCAAGATATTTTGTTTTCACTCCGATGTGATACTCGGCTTGTTTGGCATTGATATGACCTTTGTTCATCGTCAAAGGAAGAAGATAATGACCAAATGGTGATGCTCTTGGCATGGTGGACGCAGCCATTCTAGGAACCTATGAAGGATTGGATGCAATGTGAAAAATGAATTATTGCAACAGCTCGAAATACATTATTGAGGGAGATTGATTGGTGCAAAAATTTGGGTCTTAAAGTGATTCTCTCGGTATCTATATGTGACAACACCAACACTGGTTTATATATACCAGGAAGTGCTCGCTTATGGGTGTTATGTATATATTATACAAATATTGACTGCTTCGAGGGCTATGGTTAAACTATGACTCCCGAGATGATCCCCGTAGCGTTCTGTTTTCCCGAGGCGAAGCCGAGGGAAAATAGAACGCTCCGGGGATCACCGAGGGAGTCATAGTTTTTAACCATTGCACGGGTAAAAGCAGTCAATATTTGTTTTATAACACCCCAAACATTTCTAAATACTGTACTATTATTATTAAGTTACAGACCTGAATGCTACAATCCACGGACGACGCGAATACAGATTGCACACTTTTGCTGAACGTGTTGCATGTCGTGTCGTGCAATCCGAAATGTTTACAGACTATTAATTTATCATACTCGTACACGCAACGGACGTCTGGGTACTGCAAGCCGTGTGCTAGTCTGTCGGACTAGCGCACGGCGCCATGTGCTAGTCTTCGGACTAGCGCATGGCAAACCGACGGCCGTCGTGTAGCAAAACTAAGACATGTCATGTGACGCGCTCTTAACCAATGAGCAGGCAGAATCTTTGCAAGGGGTGTTATAAAGGTTTTTATCACCACTCCATTCTGCCAATCTGATTGGAGGATTAGCGCGTACTTGAAGATAAATAAGCATATGTGGTTTATTAGTTGATATATTATATATATACATTTTGTATAATGAATAGGGTAGATGGCCTTAGCTTTCGATCCAATCCGGACCTTCTTCAGAGGCATAAAACAAGTACAAACAAATAAAATCAACTTATAGATAAAGAGAGGGGGGAAGGGATTAAGGTAAGGATCCAGAAAGAAGCGGGAAAATAACAGCCAATCAAAGTTTCTATTTCAGAGACAATATTGGTGGCTATGAAGTATTGGTGGCTAGGAGTGAAGTGGCGAGGACGACGAATGTTTAGAATGAAAGGATGGGTTACTGGACCATAACATATTTTTTATATATAAATATAACCCCGATTTGAAGCAGATTTTTGCCATTTGATTGGAGGATTGTCCGTAACGCAAATAAACATTATTCGCTGTGCAATTTTCATTCCATCCAATTCGTTCTACAGCACGGGGCACACCATATCACAGCGTGTGCGTCTTTGGCAAAGCAGTAGTTACCGAATTAAGAGTGAGATACATTTTGTGTTGCCACATAGGCCTGGATATGGATAAAACACCATACAAGTGCCTCAAATCAAACAATATACAAATATTGAGTGGCTCAGAGTGGAATGGGAGGAATATTGTCGCAAGGGAAAATATGAGGAGTGGTCTTAAGTGTGAAAAAAATTTCCTCCGTGGAAAACAAAACAAAAAACAAAACAATGCACAAATCGGATCACAACCTTTTGCACAGGTGCTCCTTTATTTTAGCAGCGGCGCGGCGGCGCTGTACTGCTCAAAAACATTGGGAACAAGGATGATCCTAACTGTTGAATGGGAAGCGCTAATCCCCATGGGCGAATAGGTGTTTTTGATCGCCGGTGCGGATGGGAGTAATAGTGAATGTTACGTGAAGTAAGTTCCACCAATCAAATGACAAGGATCTGTATGTCAGTTATATAAAGGTTTTATCACCACTCCATTCTGCGAATCTGATTGGAGGATTAGCGCGTACTTGAAGATAGATATTAATTATGATTATTAAACCTCATACATAAATACTTCTAATCTGATTGGTTAAAAAGGAACAGGACAAATCGTTGTCTATAATATGCGAATAAAGTGTCTTTCACAACTATTTACTTATTTTCCCAGGCAGGACAGCATGACATAGTGATATACAAAATATAATTATTGTATTAAATAAACATAATATGAATACTGAAAACCCATAGATCCCACGGGCCCTGTCTATCTTCGCCTCTTTTTTGAAAATAAATATGACAATTTTTTTTCTCAATGACTGAATAAAAGTATAAAGCAAATTAAAGACACCAGCATAAGTATGCCCAATTGTACAATCGATAGTTTTTAAAGCGAACAAAACAGAGACATAATGAAAACAAAAACGAAAAGAAATCCGAGATAAAAATAAGACCCGAAGCACACCATTTTGCGCTAGCTGTGTAAGCGAATGCTAAAGTGGAGTACAAAATCCTCCGCAATGCAAAGAATTCCCTGCTTGCAAAGCGTCGATTCTTTGCCATAAAATTGATGGGCCGCCAGTGCTAACGTGGACGCGCATGCACACCCCCCCGCTACATGTGAAATACGCTTAAAGTCACCTGGAAGCGGTATATTTTTTAAATAAAGCTTTTGTCAATAAAATACGTGTTTTTACGAGAGGAATGTGAATAAAAAGTTAACTAAGGTTTACAAATATTAGTTTTGATTGTATTTACAAATTTACGAGTAGGCCCCGACCCGAGAGGGCGTTGTTCGTGACGTAATTCAAGGCGCGATATTTGAAGAGAAAATTTGTAGTCGGGCCCCCGTTCATTACGTCTTTCAGATACCTTCTTCGATTTCCCACTAGCTGGAAAAATTGTTGGGACGGCGTCGTGTTTACGAATGGCTCTTCTCGTCATGTCAAATGAGTGGTGTATCCCGGATTCGAAGCACGACGGCTCAAAGTGTTCACTGCATAGCGCTGAAAAAGACGTCGGACCGGACCACTTTGCTCTAGTTAATCTGACTTTCGCAGCCCACAACCGCCTATACTTGGGATCTGCAGGAAATAGATGAAGACTGACCCCATCTTTAGTTGTTTTGCTGTATCCAGCAGCAATACACCTGGTCGGCATTGCCGGAAAAATGCCAGAAAAAAAACCTTTTTCGCAGCGTACAAACTCACGTCTTAGAATTACATGTACTTTTGCACGTGTGTTTATCTACGCATCGAGGCGAAGTCTTCCTTTTCCTACGTCACAAAAGGGGTAGGCGGAGTCAACCCCCAGCACTTAATTAATTTTTTTAACAAATAAATCGTGACAAACAATTACTCAAAAAATTGTTTTATTGTTAATAAACATATACTCTTATGTTTAAAAGAAGAAAAAAAAAACTATTTCCAGGTGCCTTTAATACGTAAGCACAGAATTCCCTGCTTCCGCAAGCGTCAATAGTTTTGGTAGGCAGAGCCATGTTCTTGAAAACTGCATTATAAACTTTATCATGGGGATTCCCGAAATAAGAGCTTGTTGCAGGCATAGCACACTGATGCTGGAACCCGTCATGGAGGTTAACTGTGAATAAATGTCAATCTCGCATCATTCATGCGGCGTTCGTTCACGTATGTACAGTGTATGCTACACATTTTGTACTATGCTATTGCAGCCGCTAATAATACGTATACATGTACAATGTACCACCGTAGAGCAGAATTGATACAAACACACATTTCATTAACCCCAATGATGAATAGTTCAGCATCAACAGTGCGTGTCCAGTCAATGGGGGCATGTCTGCCAATCTATTGACTTTTGAATTTGCATACAGGAGATGCTATTGCGTGCTACGGGAACAACCAGGGAGTTATTTTTAGATTGGCAAAATCCCAAGTTCATGCACAATGATGTCTAGTGCTTGTAGTATGCTATGGCCGTTTTTATAGAGGATGGGTGTGGCACCACATTAAGTTACCTTACAAAATGTAGGACAGTTCAATTTGAGGATACAGTGAGATTGTGTTTAGTCTAAACTTACAAACATACATTGGTTTCCTTAAAACTCGTTTGCCATGCATTTGTTCAAATGAAATTCTCCGTTCAAACCTCACTTCGATGACAGTTGTTTGAATGTTAACATGCGATAAAGTAACGAGCAATTAATGAACCAACAAACAGCGTTCTTTTTGACCTTTAATGTGTCCCGTTAAAAGCACAAATTTTGATTTCACTCATGTAAGAAAAAACGGTAATACTTACGTTGTAAGTATGACGTAGCTAACAAATTACAGAGACTGGGAGGGCACTGATGACTCAGTCGGTGGCATAGACTGACTGGTCCGATCGGTGTGTGGTACTGTAGTAGTTGTGTACGCAATTTCATTACGACTCTTTACTGTAGTGCGCATGGTTATTGACGTTATCGTACGGTTGCAGCACAGTCATGTAAGTGCTCGGAAAAAGTAGGTTCGTTGTCATCGCAACATTTGCTTGTTGGATTGAGGTTTTCCCCCATTTAAGAGAGTTGCACTTCTCAGTTGCGGCGCAGCATTATTTTTTAACTAATTATTTCTGACTATAAATATAAAGTATCTTCAATGTGTGGAATCTGTTTGCTTACGTCGGTTGCTTATACACGCATGCATGGATATGTAGAGTGTATCCTCTTGCCGCGCCAAAGTAAAACATTTATATAAACAGAGCACAAGTCTACTTTGACAGTTGCAACGGCTGGAAAAGCGTATACGCATCTAGACACATTTTTTGGGGTCTCACATCACTATAAATATGCAAACATGGTAAGCCGATGTGCCCCTTTAATAATGTGCACTTTTTATTTGTAGCAGACCATCCAAATTTATCTGCAATTGTACTCTTATATTTCAACATCATTTTAAAGATTTAAATTTAAGGCACTGGACACCATTGGTAATTACTTAAAATAATTGTAAGCATATCAATTTACCTGTTAACGAGCAATGGACAGCTGTTGATAGTATACAATTATTGACTGCTTCGAGTGCTATGGTTAAAACTTGCACGAGTAAAAGCAGTCAATATTTGTTTTATAACACCCCAAACATTTCTAAATACTGTACTATTAGGTTACAGACCTGAATGCTACAATCCACGGACGACGCGAATACAGATTGCAAAAGCTTTTACTGTGCTGCATGTAGTGTCATGTAATCCGAAATGGTTACAGAATATTAATTTATAATCCAGTCTGGGTACTGCAGTCTGGGTACTGCACGTCGTGTGATAGTCTTAGGACCTTGCGCACGGCAAACCGATGCACTATCACACGGCAAACCGATGCACTATCACACGGCCGTCGTCTAGTAAAACTAAGACATATCATGTGACGCGCTCTAAACCATTGAAAAGGCAGAATATTGGTAAGGGGTGTTATGAGATTCATGAGATTTCGTCCATGTTACAATGACGTCATCAAGCATGATGTAACGTCACCAAAAATGCGCAATCGAGCTAAAATTTCGCGTGTATTCTGCTGAGTGCTGTGATATACTGACATCACCTTAAAAGGGGATTTTTTCAAATAAGAAATATTATTTACACGTACATAAAATAGTGCGCGACCGAGCTTAATCTTTGTATGTATTTAACATAAACATTTTAAGGTTCTAATGACGACATTAAGTGTCAAGTGACGTGAACTTTAAGGTGTAGTGTTAAAAGATCTACTGGTATATACAAAGACAAAAATGCGCTAAAACCTTGGTTGTATTCAGGCCGGGATGTGTTATTACTACAATTTGTAATTACACAATAAAGGCCATCTTTTCAAAGATGTATATTTACATTGAAAATACTCATGCGTGGTCAAGCTAAAATTTTTCATACTATCCGAGCAATACAATATCAAACTGAAAGAACTGTTCTAATGACGTCATCGAGTTTCACGAATGTCACGTGACGTCACATAAAAGGTGAAGCTTGACAAGCTTAATACAAATACAAACGTAAGCTTGGGCTAGAACTTTTCATATATTTTGATGTGTACACCACCATGAACACCTAATCACGTCATATCTATATTTACAGAAAGAAATTTATGTTCATGTTATGGGTGCCTGGATATATCTGAGGGGCTGTTCTAATGACGTCATATGTCACGCCACGACACAAATGTGTAGTTTCACAATGAACATCTTTGTGTTTCGTTTGAAATACTACTGAGCACGTGCACACGCTCAGAGCCGCAGGAAGGACAGTTTTGTCTGCTATCGCCTAGATTTGACTAAAATCTCCCATTCCCGTGAGAGTCCTTTTAGTTTCAGTCCCATCGCCAAACGTCAGATTTTTTTTGCGCGGCACCCGTCCCCAAACCTGTGCAGCGCCGCAAAAGCTGCATTTTTACGGTGAGGGCACACTGCTATATGACCTGTATTCTAGTTGGTACGAGAACTTGAATAAAGTCATCTGCCGCCATGCCAGCGTCTCAAATATCACCTGATGTATTTGTCCTATGCTGCAGCATCGTCTAGCTTTATGTGTTGCTCAATGCACTTCTGGAGTCTCTCCCAGTTCACAGCTCCAAGTGCATCAAGATGGGTGAGTGGATTAAGGAGCGCAGGGAGCTCAGTGTCCTCTCTGAGAATTGGGATCAGCAACTTCCTTTGTTCAAATGCCATCTCCATGCCGCGGTCACACCAATAATCCTTTTTGAAGTCTTTTGAAACGACTATGAGGACACAGGCACTGTTTGCTGTGCTACCTGTGTAGTTTTTAACTTTCGTTTGGCCGAGCATAAAATCACGATCTTTGATGCATCCTTTCAGACCACGCCCCTCAAGTTCCTCCAACAAGCATCGAAAAACCCACTCGGAGGCACTGTCACTGTGTATGACGAAGAAGTCATAAGTAAAGTCGCAGTTTAAAGCGTCGCCGGGTGCTGATCTGATGGGTTTATTTGAAGCATCATCGGTTGTCCATTCTTGAGATGAGGATGTTTGGTCGCTGACTTGATCTTCGCCGGTTCTCAGAGTCATCGTTGATTTGTCTTCTTTTGCTTTGGATGATGTTTTGTTGCCATCGAGCTCAAACACAGACAGAGAATCAGTAGCAGATTCGTCGAGCAAGGCATGCGGATTAGAGTCTTCAAATCTAGCCCCACTTCTCTCTTCTGGGACGCTTTTTGAATGGCGTACGTGGGATGGACGAGACATTGATTCTGCATCCGAGGTTGAAACCGTACGCCTTTGTTGAGTACGCCGCCCTCTGGGATCACGCGATGCTTGCTGGATATCTTCAAGCTCCCAAATGTAATCGTTGTCTTGACAAAACTTCACGAAGCTCTGCCACTGAGAAGTAAGGCTCATAGGTGGTATCATTGAATACGATTTCCATTCAGGATACGTGAGACGAAGTTTGGCAGCCTTGTGAAGCCAGTAGACCATGTCAGCAAGAAGCGGCTTGTGATTTAAAAGCGTATCACCCACGTCATTCAAAACGTGGCTGTATTCAACAACAAGCAATTTCACGGAATTCTCAACTACAAACATATTATCTTTACATTCAATGGCCCGCTGGAAACTTCGCAATGCTTGCTGATGTTCACCTAAAGCACAAAGAGACTGACCACGAATCTTATGAACAAGGGAACGTTGTTCGCCGTCCTGGCAGGCAGCAGCCCTAGCACAAGTAGTGAGGGCTTTTTGGTGGTACCTCTGTCCATCGTTATGTCCCGCTTCATTTCCATGGCAATCGATTGCCAAATAGTAATACACCTGTGCCAAATGTTCCAAGTCTACGGGCGTCACATGAATTTTCGACGCTTTCTCAAAGTCATTTTGAGCATTTTCGAGTAGCTTGTCAAACTGGTTTGCACTCATACGTTTCTGTTTTTCATAATCCTGAAGGAAGATTTGTCCACGAACTGAGTATGCAAAATAGTTAAACATAGATGCGTCCAGTTGGATTGATTGGTTTACTCTCTCCAATGCTTCCTCTTTGTTACGGATCTTTTTCAAGAAATTGGCGAATCTAGCCAAAAGTCTGGGATCGTTCGGTGTGTAATGGAGAGCTCTCTTAAAACATTTACCTGGCGTCGATAAATATTTTTTCAAGGAATCCGGGACTTGTATTGGATTAAAATAATGTGACTTTGCCTGTTGAAAGATCTCCCCCAACTGTCGCCAGCCTTCGCTTGCCAAGCTATTATCATCCGTTTCTTGTACAATCTGAATAAATATATTAGCCATTTTCCCAAGCCAAGTTTGAGCTTCTTCCTTCAGTGACTTGTCCCATTTGACTTTATTGAAGATCTTATGACAAGCCATACCCTTACTTGTCATCCAATCTTCCCTCTCATATTGAGCCAATGAGTCTCCTGCAAGTTCAAATGCTTCATCGTAAAGCTTCACCGAGGTTCGGTATCTTTCCGTCGTCACTGACTCATCGAAAACATCAAACGAATAGGCGAAGGCTTGTTCAGCAAGACTACGGGCTCGACGAAGTCGGCTTTCCTCTCCTTCATTCTGGTAGTCGTCAGGTAGCAACTCAGATATCTTCTTTTCACAGTCACGGGACTCTGGAATTCTGTATAACTTATTGCAGATGTACTTCTGATTTGCCAGTGCGTTCAAATTCTTGGGGTCTTCCCCGTCAGACAATATCTTGTCAAAGAACTCCAAAGATTCATCGAACTTACCCAGCCGGAAATGAAGTATTCCAAGGAGGTTTCTGAGGGCATGCCTCTCTGGTCGATGTTTCTTAATGTCAAGGTACTTTGTCTTCACTCTGATGTGATACTCGGCTTGTTTGGCATTAATATGACCTTTGTTCATCGTCAAAGGAAGAAGATAATGACCAAACGACGATGCTCTGGGCATGGTGGACGCAGCCATTCTATGAACCTATGAAGGATTGGATGCAATGTGAAAAATGAATTATTACGACAGCTCGAAATACATTATTGTGGGAGCTTGATTGGTGCAAAAGCTTGGGTGTTAAACTGATTCTCTCGGTGTCTATATAAGACAACATCAACACCGGTTTATATATACCAGGAAGTGCACGCTTATGGGTGTTATGTATATATATATATAGATATATGTGGTTTATTATTTGATATATATATATTTTTTTAAATATAACACCGATTTGAAGCAGATCTTTGCCATTAGATTTGAGGATTGTCCGTAACGCAAATAAACGTTATTCGCTGTGCAATTTTCGTTCCATCCAATTCGTTCTATAGCACGGGGCACACCATATCACAGCGTGTGCGTCTTTGGCAAAGCAGTAGTTACCGAATGAAGAGTGAGACACATTTTGTGTTACCACTTAGGCCTGGATATGTATAAAACACGATACAAGTGCCTCAAATCAAACAATATACAAATATTAAGTGGCTCAGAGTGGAATGGGAAGAATATTGTCGCAAGGTAAATTATGAGGAGTGGTGTTAAGTGTGAATAAAAAATTCCTCCGTGGAACCTCCACCCCTCCCCCCCAAAAAAAACTGTACTGCTCAAAAACATTGGGAACAAAGATGATCCTAACTGTTGAATGTGAAGCGCTAATCCCCATGGGCGAATAGGTGTTTTTGATCGCCGGTGCGGATGGGAGTAATAGTGAATGTCACGTGAAGTAAGTTCCACCAATCAAATGACAAGGATCTGTATGTCATTTATATAAAGGTTTTATCACCACTCCATTCTGCGAATCTGATTGGAGGATTAGCGCGTTCTTGAAGTTATATTTAGATAATTATGATTATTATACCTCATACATAGATTCTTCTAATCTGATTGGTTTAAAAGGAACAGGACAAATCGTTGTCTATAATATGCGAATAAAGTGTCTTTCACAACTATTTACTTATTTCCCCTGGCAGGACAGCATTACATAGTGATATACAAAATGTAATTATTGTGTTTTAAATAAAAATAATATGAATACTGAAAACCCATAGATCCCACGGGCCCTGTCTATCTTCGCCTCTTTTTTGAAAATAAATACGACAATTTTTTTTCAATGACTGAATAAAAGTATAAAGCAACTTAAAGACACCAGCATAAGTGGTAGTATGCCCAATTGTACAATCGATAGTTTTTAAAGCAAACAAAACAAAGACATAATGAAAACAAAAACAAAAAGAAATCCGAGACAAAAATAAGACCCAAAGCACACCATTCTGCGCTAGCTGTGTAAGCGAATGCTAAAGTGGAGTACAAAATCCTCCCCAAAGCAAAGAATTCCCTGCTTGCAAAGCGTCGATTCTTTGCCATAAAATTGATGGGCCGCCAGTTCTAACGTGGGCCCAATTTCATAGAGCTGCTTAAGCAAAAAAAATTGCTTAAGCAGAAACGTCCTTGCTTAGTAAAATCAGAGTAACGGCCAAGACTCAACCCAATTGTTATGCTAAGTAAACAACAGCTAAATACCAGTCACAAGCAATATATATGGCATGAAATATGGGCCAGTAACATGTGTAAAATAAGCAAGCTATTTTCGTGCTTAAGCAAATTGTTTGCTTAAGCAGCTCTATGAAATTGGCCCGTGGACGCGCATGCACACCCCCCACCCCCGCTACATGTGAAATACGCTTAACGTAAGCACAGAATTCCCTGCTTCCGCAAGCGTCGATGCTTTCGGTAAGCAGAGCCATGTTCTTGAAAACCGAATTATAAACTTTATCATGGGGATTCCCGAAATAAGAGCTTTTTGCAGGCATAGCACACTGATGCTGGAACCCGTCATGGAGGTCAACTGTGAATAAATGTCAATCTCGCTACATTCATGCGGCGTTCGTTCACGTATGTGCGAGCCCTAAATGTAGCCCGGACCTAAATGTATCCCCAAACATGTACCTAAATGTAGCCCGGACCTAAATGTATCCCCAAACATGTACCTAAATGTAGCCCGGACCTAAATGTAGCCCCAAACATGTACCTAAATGTAGCCCCAAACATGTACCTAAATGTAGCCCGGACCTAAATGTAGCCCCAAACATGTACCTAAATGTAGCCCGGACCTAAATGTAGCCCCAAACATGTACCTAAATGTAGCCCGGACCTAAATGTATCCCCAAACATGTACCTAAATGTAGCCCGGACCTAAATGTATCCCCAAACATGTACCTAAATGTAGCCCGGACCTAAATGTATCCCCAAACATGTACCTAAATGTAGCCCGGACATTAAGGGCATGCTTGGGGCTACATTTAAGTCCGGGCTACATTTAGGGCTCGGACTACTTTATGTATAAAAACCCACCCGCACACACGTATGTACAGTGTATGCTACACATTGTGTACTATGCTATTGCAGCCGCTAATAATAATACGTATACATGTACAATGTACCACCGTAGAGCAGAACATTATTACAAACACACATTTCATTAACCCCAATGATGAATAGTTCAGCATCAACAGTGCGTGTCCAGTCAATGGGGGCATGTCTGCCAATCTATTGACTTTCTACCGCGCTGGGAAAAAAAAAATTGCATACTGGAGATGCTAATGCGCGCTACGTGAACAACCAGGGAGTTATTTTTAGATTGGCAAAATCCCAAGTTCATGCACAAATGAAGTCTAGTGCTTGTAGTATGCTATGGCCGTTTTTCTAGAGGATGGGTGTGGCACCACATTAAGTTACATTACAAAATGTAGGACAGTTCAATTTGAGGATACAGTGAGATTGTTTGTATTCTAAATTTACAAACATACATTGATTTCCTTAAAACTCGTTTGCCATGCATTTGTTCAAATGAAATTCTCCATTCAAACCTCACTTCGATGACAGTTGTTTGAATGTTAACATGCGAGAAAGTAACGAGCAATTAATGAACCAACAAACAGCGTTCGTTTTGACATGCATGTGTCCCGTTAAAAGCACAAATTTTGATTTCACTCATGTAAGAAAAAATGGTAATACTTACGTTGTAAGTATGACGTAGCTAACAACATACAGAGACTGGGAGGGCACTGATGACTTAGTCGGTGGCGTAGACTGACTGGTCCGATCGGTGTGTGGTACTGTAGTCGTTGTGTACGCAATTTCATTACGACTCTTTACTGTTGTGCGCATGGTTATTGACGGTATCGTACGGTTGCAGCACAGTCATGTAAGTGCGCGGAAAAAGTAGGTTCGTTGCTAACGTAATTTGTTCAATGCGGCAAATCTTCAAATAAAGCTACAATTTGGACTTGGTCCCATATCCCCAACCACGGTGTATGGATTATTTAGTTAGGTAATGCCCGAAATTTTACCATTTTAAAAACACAAATACCAATTTCCAATATACATGCAGTTGTTTTGAGTATTTCCATTGTTTTGTCGGTGTGGTAATATAGTCTGGTTCCCAGACCCAAAAATCTCCGACCAGGCTCTGTCGAATTTACAAGAGACGTCAAGGAATCTTTGGTCAGGGAACCAGACTATGTGGTAATGAAGAGTTGTGTCTACACAGTATCATTATGAATCTTGACTGTAGTGCGCATGGTTAGTGACGTTTATCGCTCGGTTGCTGCACAGTAATGTAAGTGCGCGGAAAATGTAGGTTCGTTGTCATCGCAACATTTGCTTGTTGGATTGGGGTTTTCCCCATTTCTGACTGTAGTGCGCATGGTTAGTGACGTTTATCGTGCGGTTGCTGCACAGTAATGTAAGTGCGCGGAAAATGTAGGTTCGTTGTCATCGCAACATTTGCTTGTTGGATTGAGGTTTTCCCCATTTAAGAGAGTTGCACTTCTCAGTTGCGGCGCAGCATTATTTATTAATTAATTATTTCTGACTATAAATATAAAGTATATTCAATGTGTGGATTCTGTTTGCTTACGTCGGTTGCTTATACACGCATGCATGGATATGTAGACTGTATCCTATTGCCGCGCCAAAGTAAAACATTTATATAAACAGAGCACAAGTCTACTTTGACAGTTGCAACGGCTGGAAAAGCGTATACGCATCTAGACACATTTTTGTTGGTTTCACATCACTATAAATACGCAAACATGGTAAGCCGGTGTGCCCTTTAATAATGTGCACTTTTTATTTGTAGCAGACCATCCTAATTTATCTGCAATTGTACTCTTATTTTTCAACATCATTTTAAAGATTTAAATTTAAGGCACTGGACACCATTGGTAATTACTGAAAATAATTGTAAGCT
Source organism: Asterias amurensis (assembly GCF_032118995.1). Lineage (NCBI taxonomy): Eukaryota > Metazoa > Echinodermata > Asteroidea > Forcipulatida > Asteriidae > Asterias > Asterias amurensis. The sequence goes on along the minus strand of NC_092662.1, from coordinate 3,445,337 downwards.
AATCAATTTACCTGTTAACGAGCAATGGACAGCTGTTGATAGTATACAATTATTGACTGCTTCGAGTGCTATGGTTAAAACTTGCACGAGTAAAAGCAGTCAATATTTGTTTTATAACAACCCAAACATTTCTAAATACTGTACTATTAGGTTACAGACCTGAATGCTACAATCCACAGACGACGCGAATACAGATTGCAAAAGCTTTTACTGTGCTGCATGTAGTGTCATGTTATCCGAAATGGTTACAGACTATTAATTTATTATCCAGTCTGAGTACTGCAGTCTGGGTACTGCACGCCGTGTGATAGTCTTCGGACTAGCGCACGGCAACCCGATGCACTATCACACGGCAAACCGATGCACAATCACACGGCCGTCGTCTAGTAAAACTTAGACATATCATGTGACACGCTCTAAACCAATGAAAAGGTAGCCTTGCTCAAGGCAGTCGCATTATTCGCTCCGAAAAGACGCAGCTGTAAACCCACCCGCCGTACACCCTGTGCATGGTGTGTGCGATCACACCGAATGACCACCCGTATACACACTGTCACATCGCACGAATACTGTTCACACAATTAGTCATCGCACTCGTACACCACTAACCGCATGCGGAGGCGACGGCCTCCGCATGCGGATAGTGTACGGGGGCATCGTGTCGTGCGATGTTACGCACAGTGAATACGGGTGGGTTTTTATACAGCGGCGGTCTTTTTTCGGAGTGAATGATTCGACTGCCTTAAACAAGAATAATGAAAAGGTAAAATATTGGTACGGGGTGTTATAATATACAATATTGTGAGAAACGGCTCCCTCTGAAATAACGTAGTTTTTGAAAAAGAAATAATTTCTCACTAAAATATTTGATTTGAATTGAATTCAAGACATCAGCTGGGGTATCGAATTCAAGCGTTTAAAAAACACAAATCTTGTCCGACAAGGCCGTTTTTTCTTCAATTTATCTCTCGCAACTTCGACGACCAATTGAGTTCAAATTTTCACAGGTTTGTTGTTTTCTGCGTATGTTGAGATACACTAAGTGAGACGACTGATCTTTGACAATTAACAAAAACGTCCAGTGCCTTTTAACATATTACTCTTTGACAATTAACAAAAACGTCCAGTGCCTTTTACATTTTGACAATTAACAAAAACGTCCAGTGCCTTTTAACATATTACTTGTCATATCATGTTTATAATAATACCACTGATAATAACAATGAGAGATTTGTATTGCGCGGTTCCCACAAAAATGATCAACCGCACATTAAAACAAAAACTATTTGACAACAACTATTTGACTAAATGTACTGACAAACCGTACTCAACTCTCCGAACATTTTCGAAACTACTTTAGAATGCAAATAACCAGTTAATTAGTCAAACATGATGACAAAGCTGGTGAAGTACGCCACCATGCGTTGAGTTGTAACAAGTAAAGCAATGTACAATGAAAAGTCTTGATTCGTTATAAACTGAAACGTGTTATACGAAGTATGCCTCGAAAGAGTTGTCTGACAAGAAACGCATTAAATTGTAACTTTTCTACTGTCACGTGAACAGTTTGTTTCCAAATGCTTTAACTATCTGAAACCATCCTAAATTACTTCAACGTGTAAATGGAAATACCGGCTTTTTAATGAAATTAAATTTGTGTTGATAAGAATGATTATTTTTTAGCTTTCAAAATTCGATACAATAAAATGTACATGTATAAGGTCTATGGAAAAAGCAGGTAGCATTTCCCGTCCACATTTCAGTTGAAATTTAAGGGTGACTTGCAATTAAAAAACACAACAGTAACAACAGTGGGGTCCTTTTGAGACACTAGGTGGCAGCAGACTTACCAGGTAAATCCATTGTTTTATGTATTATACGCATGCTCAGAACTACGTAAACAATGGAGGTTTACCTGGTAAGTCTGCTGCCCCTCAGCGTTCCAAAGTCTCCCATTGAATCAAATTATTTTTTGTGTAAGTTTCCGTGTCCCTTCACTTGTTGAGACACTTTCGGGGTAGTACAACAAAATGTTACAAACTATCTAGAAAATTGATTTTTATAAAGGGCCATAATTGCATTCGAATCTCTCAAAGTGTTTTCTTTTCAAGAGTATAGTATAGTAGGTTGTGCACAATAACTTACAAGTTTTGTAAGTAGGTTCAACAAGCGGACCTTGCGGTTTGCCATTTTGTGGAGTAAAACTTTGGGCGGCCCGTGTTTTGTGATAAATGTAACACAAAAATCAATTGACTTCCCAGAATAACTATGTGAATTGTTAAATTCAACTTATGAAATGTCTTTCTTGCAATGTTAATACCAAAAACAAACGCTTTTCGCGCCGCAAAGCTTAGACTTGGTAGAATGGATACAATTGTCCATAATATCGTTGCACATTAAGTGATATAAAAGTGGTGCATGTGTAATATGCAACAATTGGTAACTTCTGAATAGCATACACAAAGCCCGGTTCATACTTCATGCGAATGTGAAGCGAATTTGGCGTGAATTTGATCGACGTCACAACCCTCTTTTCGCAGCGATATCGCAAGTGAGTTGAGCGGAATTGCTGCGAATTTGTCGTTGCGAATTTGTGACGTCAACATTCGTATTGCATTCGCAGGAATAGGAAGTATGAACCGGGCTTAAATGGTTACAAAAAGTCACTTGAGAAAAAATTACTTTATCTAAAAGATTGTGAGCTCGTAAACTCTGTAACCTAAGAGAAAATCAAATAAAAGATTTTATGTAAAACCAAACAAACAAATCAAAAAGTGCCACAAGCGTAAAACCATAAAATAAACCCATTACAGTGTCTAAATGGTATTCAAACAACACACATAAAATCGACATAATAATACATCTGTTAAAGCAACCAAACACCTTCCTGACAGTTTGTTAGCAAACGTCCTACTGACAATGGTTTCACTCCACATTAAACGAAATCTCAGTACTAAAGTCTCTCCTCTTATCACACTATACTAGTCTTTAATAAAGCAAATAATGTCTCGTGTTGAACTCACAACTGTCTCCTTAAAGACAGTGGACATTTTTGGTAATTGTCAAAGACCAGTCTTCTCACTTGGTGTATCTCAACATGTGCATGAAATAACAAAACTGTGAAAATTTGAGCTCAATTGGTCGTCGGAGTTGCGAGATAATAATGAAAGAAAAAACACCCTTGTCACACGAAGTTGTGTGTGTTTAGATGGTTGATTTCGAGACATCAAGTTCTAAACTTGAGGTCTCGAAATCAAATTCGTGGAAAATTACTTCTTTCTCGAAAACTACGTCACTTCAGAGAGAGCCGTTTTTCACAATGTTTTATACTATCAACCTCTCCACATTACTTGTTACCAAGTGAGGTTTTATGCTGATAATTATTTTGAGTAATTACCAATAGTGTCTACTGTCTTTAAGCATCGCCCAGCCTTATTTGTTGCTCAATGCTCCTTTTGAGTAGCTCCCAGTTCACAGCTCCGGTTGCATCAAGATGGGTGAGGGTATTTAGGAACATAGGGAGCTTGGTGTCTTCTCTTAGAACAGGAACCAACAACTTCTTTTGTTCGATTGCCATAAGCATACTGCTGTTGCACCAAGCATCATGTTTGAAATCTTGTGTAATGACTATAATAACACAGGCGCTGTTCGCTATGCTGTCTGTGTAGTTAGCGAGCTTCGTTTTGCCGACCATGAAATCACGATCTTTGATGCATCCTTTTAGATTACTCTCCTCAAGTTCCTCCAATAGACATCTAATTACCCACTCAGACGCACTGCTACTGTGTAAGACTAAGAAGTCATTCTGAAAGTTGTGGTTCAAAGCCTTTTCAGGTGCTGATCTGATAGGTTTCTTTGAAGCATCCTTGGAGGTCCATTCTTGAGACGACGATGTAGGGTTAACGATCTGCGTCTTGCCGGTTTGGAGATTCACGGTCAATGTTACTTGTTTTTCTTTGGATGATGTCTTGTTACCACCAAGGTCTAACACAGACAAGGAATCGGTGCTAGACTCAACCTGGAGTTGTGTCTGATAGTCGTCAGATGTTTCCTCTGTAGCCCCACGTGCTTCGTGGGTGATGCTTTGTGCACGACGCATATGGGGTGGTTTATAAGCAGTGGCTTTGGGAACTTCTATGTTGGCATGGGGTTTATGGTCTTCAGATACCTCTCTACACACACTTCCTTCTCCGACGACTGTTTGTGTACGACGTTTTTGTGGTGGCTGATACACAGTAACGTTGGCAGCCTCAATCGGGGCATGAGGGTTTTGGTCTTCTCTAGAAACAAAACAACTAGTCCCACTTGCTTCTTCGATGACGCTTTGCGGAGGACACATTGATGTAGGAAGGTGTGATTCTTCATCGGTACGCCTTCTCTGATCAGGATAAAGTGACGCTTCCTGGATGTCTTCAAGTTCACTGGTGTTATCGTTATCTACACAATACTTAACAAAGTTTTCCCAGTTGGAAGCAAGATGCCTTTGTACGTCCAATGAACCTATCCAGTTAGGATTTATGAGATAGATTTTGGCAGCCTTGTGCAGCCAGTAGACCATGTCAGCAAACAGTGTCTGGGAACATGAGAATTTGCCACCAGTCATGTCCTTCAAAACACTGGCGTATTCTGAAATGAGGCATTTTCCAGAATCTGAGAACCAATTATTAGAAAGTTCACATTCGACGGCGCGCTTGAAACTTCTCAATGCATGTTGGTGTTCACCTAAAGCACGAAGACACAGACCACGAATTTTATGGACATCAGAACGTTTTTCACCGTCCTGAAAAGCTGTTGCTTTGGCGCACATTGTGAGTGCTTTGTGGAGGTACTCCACCCCTCCACATTCCGTTTTGACTTTACCATGGCAATCGGTTGCCATGTAGTAATACACTTGTGCCAATTCTTGTAAGTACATTGGTGTGGAATGACTCTCGGACAGTTTCTCTAAATCTTGTTGTGCGTTTATGCCATTCTGTCGGTGCGGTGTGTTTTGTTGTAAAATTTGTTTTTTGAATTTTTTTAGGAAGATTTGTCCACGGAGAAAAAGAGCCAACGAGTTGTAGTTAGTTTTGTCCTGTTCGATCGACTTGTTAACCCACGTTAATGCTGTATCTGGCCGGTTGTTTTTTATTAAGAATTTGGCGTATCTAGCCAACAATTTGGGATTGTTCGGAGTGAAGTTCAGAGCTTCTTTAAAACACGCTTCTGGGTCATAGAGTGGTAAGTTATCAGAGACTGATAGGGAACACATTGACCTTCCTTGAAAGAGCTCTCCCAAACGTCGCCAGCTTTCACTCTTCAAGCTGTCATTATTTGTGTCTTTAATGCGAATAAAAATGTTTGCAGCTTCTTCGAACCATTTTCGAGCTTCTTTTTGCAGTGCTTTATTAAACTTTACTTCATTAAAGATTTTCTGACAAGCCATACCCTTACTCATCATCCAATCTTCCCTCTCATCTTGATCCAACGAGTCTCCTGCAAGTTCAAATGCTTCATCGTAAAGCTTCACCGAGATTCGGTATCTTTCCGTCGTCACTGACTCATCGAAAACATCAAACGAATAGGCGAAGGCTTGTTCAGCAAGACTACGCGCTCGACGAAGTCGGCTTTCCCCCCCTTCATTCTGGTAGTCATCAGGAAGCAACTCATAGAGCTTCTCTGTACACTGCCGGGACTCTGGAATCATGTACAAATTGTCGCAGATATATTTCCGATTTGCCAGTGCGTTTAAATTCTCGGGGTCTTCCCCGTCAGACAATATCTTGTCAAAGAAGTTCAACGATTCATTAAACTTACCCAGCCGGAAATGGAGTATTCCAAGGAGGTTTCTGAGGGCATGCCTCTCTGGTCGATGTTTTTTAGTGTCAAGGTACTTTGTTTTCACTTCGATGTGATACTCGGCTTGTTTGGCATTGATATGACCTTTGTTCATCGTTAAAGGAAGAAGATAATGACCAAATGGTGATGCCCTTGACATGGTGGACGCAGCCATTCTATGAACCTATGAATGATTGGATGCAATGTGAAAAATGAATTATTACGACAGCTCGAAAAACATTATTGTGGGAGCTTGATTGGTACAAGAACTTGGGTCTTAAACTGATTCTCTCGGTATCTATAGGTGACAACACCAACACCGGTATATATATACTAGGAAGTGCACGCTTATGGGTGTTATATGGGTGTTAGATGGGTGTTATATATATATTTCCTTTTTTTTAATATAACACCGATTTGAAGCAGATCTTTGCCATTTGATTGGATGATTGTTACGCCAATAAACGTTATTCGCTGTGCAATTTTCGTTCCATCCAATTAGTTCTATTGCACGATGCACACCACATCACTGCGTGTGCGTCTTTGGCAATGCAGCATTAGTTACTGCAAGTTACATAGGCGTGATTATATACCTTATACATAGATTCTTCTTATATGATTGGCTAAAAAAGAAATGGACAATATCGTTGTCTGTATGCGAATTAAGTGTCTTCCACAACTATTTATATAGTTTCCTACTCAATACCTTTTGCATGCTAAAAATGTTATCGTTCAATGATAGGCTTACCAATAAACTGCCGTTCATAAATACCTCAGACAGTTTCGCTATTTCTATTGGTGGAGAGCGCGTCACGCGGGTGTGTATTAACCTTTGTTTATGACCAGTAAAAGTGTTAAAAACATGAACGTGACACGCAAACTTGCACCCGTGCTTATAAGACAGTTTCTTCATTCCTATTGGTCGAGAGCAACGGCCGGGACAGTTGTGCCACATCACGTGATACGCGCGACGCGCACAGCATTCCCTTATAAGGAGTTGGTTACCCGATGGGCCGAGGGCCTTACCATTTCATAGCTAGAGGATTGTTGTTTTAAAGAAATCATTGAACAGTTATAATTTTCTCCAGGATTCTACTCCAACTCTCTCCTCCCCCCCCACCGATAACAGTTTTGGCACGGTTTGCACCAATCGAAAATTTAGGGCGTTATAACGCCCTAATTTTACGGCGTTATAACGCCCTATTAGGGTGTAATAACGCCCTATACGCCCTATAAAAATAAACAAAAATAGCTAGCCTTCCTTAATGAAGTGATTTGTTTACAAAAATGTTGTTTTTTAAATAATGTTGATACATTTTCATGATTGTCATCTGCAGCCCTTTATGAGGAAAATAAGTGTCGAACAGAAATGTGCAATTGGTGCAAACCGTGCCAAAACTGTTATCGGTTGGGGGGGGGGGGGGGGGGGTTAGAGTTGGAGTAGAATCCTGGAGAAAAATACTACAAGTTTCAAAACTCACATTAAAATGATATCAAAATCATAACACAGTGACAATTTGCACCAGAGGTTAGAGACTTTCATAAGGACTCTATCTATTATTAGGTTTAGACATCTGTCTCGTGTTTTTTTTTAAGCTCAGTGTTTCCATAATATAAATGTGCTTATAATTTAACTGTGAGTTCTAGTTTGGGTGTGTTTTAAATTCTTAATATATATACATGACATTGCGGACTAGAAAATTTATTGTCATCAAGGACCTTGCTTTTAGCTGAAGATTTTAGCATTAATCGATAGGCGTCGTTTCTGTGGAATTTATTTAATAAACATAATTTGTATGGTATCCCCATTGGCTGTTTCTTAGTATTTTTTTTTTTTTAAATGATGCTAAGTCTTAAAGTTTTCATATTTTTCTGAATGCTTTGGCATAATATAATTACTAGTAAAAAGGCAAATTGGCTGGAAATGTGTTTAACGCTGCTTTATTCTTTAACTTGAACGTATCTCCCTTTGGAAAAAAACTTGTGGAAGATTAGAATAATAACACGCTTTAGCCCTTAACTTATGAAGAAAATATCAAAAACTTAACCAAACTTAAACATGAGTATCTAAAAACAATGTGCTTTAAGGAACACTGTGCCTTGGATCGGTCGAGTTGGTCTTTGAAAAGCGTTTGTAACCGTTTGTTATAAAATGCATGGGTAGAAAGATGTTGTAAAAGGAGAAGACAATGATCAACCCAACAAGCCCTCGAAAATGCGCAGTTTTCCTTTTACCTTGTCGACTAACACGGCCGGCCATTTATGGGAGTCAAATTTTTGACTCCAACAAATGGCCGACCGTGTCAGTTCGTAGAGTAAATGGAAAACCACGCAATTTCGAGGAAAATTTGTGTGGATCATTGTATTCTACTTTTAAAACATCTTTCTACCCATATGCATTTTTTAACAAACGGTTACAAACGCTTTTTATATAGCAACTCCTCCGATCCAAGGCCACGTGTGTCTTTAATTACAACTAATGAGAGTATGAAGGGTGTCGGAGACCACGTGTGACTTTAAAAGTTTAAAAAAAAATATGCATCAATTTGAATGAACAGTTTTGTACTAAATAGGGGCGTTATAACGCCGTAAATTAGGGCGTTATAACGCCGTTCGTATAGGGCGTTTTTACGCCACAATAGGACGTTATAACGCTGTATAGGGCGTTATTACGGTTCGCCGTAAAATTGTTTGGAGTCTATACATTCAAACATTATTTTTTTTTCAATTCGTTCTGCCTTGATTTGTTCTAATGACATTCTACATGCCAGCGTCACTTCTATAACAGTTGATTGAATGTTAACATGCGAAAGGCATACTTATAAGTAACAAGCAACAAATGATTTCGAGACCTCAGAATAAGATTTTGAGGTCTCGAAATCAAGCATCTGAAAGCACACAACTTCATGTGACAAGGGTGTTGTTTCTTTCATTATTATCTCACAACATTGACGACCATTTTCACAGGCTTGTTATTTTATGCATATTATGTTGAGATACACCAATGAGATTACCAATAGTGTCCAGTGTTTTTAAGTCAACCGTACGTCTTCGTGAAATCGGCCCCTGTTGTTGTACTCATCATCAGTGTTTGTTTAGTATGTCCTACTCCAACATTCGATTAAATATTAATTTCAATTGGTTACCAATTTGGATGACACACAGGGCACGTTTAGCATTGAGTGTACACAGGACACGCTATTGCGTGCCAGTGGAAAGTCCAGGGAGCTACTTTTAGAACGAATTTCTAATCAGTGCTTGTAGCATGCCATGGCTATTTTGTGGAGGATGGGTGTGGCAGCACATAATTATAATTACTTTACAAAACATAGGACTGTTTGATTGAAGATACAATAAAATCGTTTTGAGTCTATACATACATTTTATACCTTAAACTCCTTGGCGCAATGAAATTCTCAGTTCTACTAAATTAAATTATCACTTTGACGACAGTTGTTTGAATTTTAACAGTCCAACTGATAATTACAGGAACACGTTGCCTTGGATCGGACGAGTTGGTCTATAAAAAGCGTTTTGTAACCATTTGTTATAAAATGCATATGGGCGATTCCAAGCAAACATGGACATGGCACCAAAAAATAAAAATTGTGTAACAACTTTCTTTTCACGTAAAAGTTATAGCTAACATATGAAAGGAAACAGACATTAACTTTTTTTACACACTCTGTACCATTTTGTACAAATTAAGCTCATGTTTGCACAAGCTGTGAACAGACCCTAAAAAGTGAGCACATTAAGGTGATTTCTTCAAAGTTGAATATTTTCCCCCACAAGGGTTCTTCCAGCAAAACTTTATTAGTTGTGATTAGCAGCAGGAACAACTATTCAAAATCCAGAATGAATTTTAATTTGTGTTTCTCATTTAAGCAATATGTGAGTGTACTTGTGGGAGCTTCAACAGGGCGTAATGCGACTAACCGAGAAATGAAGTTATTTCAATAGCACGAAAAATCCACTGACTATCTTCATGGCAATTCAAAATATGCTTCTACCCTTATTACCAAGTCTGAAATGAGTAAAGAAATCAACACTCTAGTTGGTGTATTGTTGGAAGTGTCGTGGCCGAGCGGTTAAGAACACCGAATTCAAACTCTGGTGTTTCTGATCAGCAGAGTGTGGGTTCGAATCCCCAGCCGTGACACTGTGTCCTTGAGCAAGACACTTAACCATTGCTTCGTCCTTCGGAAGGGACGTAAAGCCGTTGGTCCCATGTGTTGTGTAACGCATGTAAAAGAACCCAGTGCACTTATCGAAAAGAGAAGGGGTTCGCCCCGGTGTTCCTGGTTGTGGCTGCTTAATGCGCCGTAGCGCCTTGTAAACCCTTATAAGGTGCTAAATAATTGGGTCTCAGAATTCATCACTGCAATAACCTATCTTTCTGAAAGTTTGTATATATACTCAGCGCCTTGAGCACCTTGTTTGGTGGATACGTGCGCTATATAAGACTTCGATATTATATTATTATATTATTATATTATATTATATTTTAATAACGAGTCATCAAAAAGTGTAATGCGACTAACCGGTAATGCGACTAACCATGCAATGTAATGCGACTAACCAAATATTTCTTCAAGAGGAGGACGCTAAGAGGTCAGCAAAGCTTGATATCTTGGTTTTGACTTACTAGAGGACAATATTACATGATTTAAGAGATCTGGGGCTCTGCAGGTGCCACTCATGCCCTACCCACAATGCATTTCCCATGCTGAAAACTATAACATGTGTTGTACATCATGTGCCACTCCAATCTAGTTTCATCATTAACATATGAAACAAAATAAAGAATTAAGCAACATTTCTGAGAATTTTGAGTAGAAAAGTGAAGTAATGGAACTAACTTACTTCACAAATTGTGGACATATGTACATGTACAGTGTACCATTGCCTAGGCTGAAAAAGCAGAAAAATGTTAAAATACAAGGAATTCAAGAGGAGCACAGAAAAATCTCCCAAAAGGGCAAACAAAAGCAAAAAGCTGATGTCCTCTTGCCACCATTTTCCTTCAGAAAGAAGAAACATGATAACTACAAAATGCTGCCTTACAAACCAGGGTAGTGATGCAAGGGTAGCAATGCATGGTCAGTGGTGTGTGGTGTAACATGCAGCGAAATGTATCCAGGTAAAGTCGAGGAGATGGGTGATCAAGAAGGTTTTTTTGTTTTGTTTTATACACTTTTTGGACACAAAACAAATTGTTTGTTGCATTGAGGAACCTGTGATAACCAACAAGGCCATTTTAAATTCACAGTCCACTTTTAAACAAAAACCCAAACTTTAATTAATTTATTTTGTTTCTTGATAAGGAATGAACCCAATTTTGCCAAACAAGAACTCAGTTTGGGCTCCATTGGGCTTGGCTTAAGTGGCCGGACAAACTGTAATGCGACTAACCGTAATGCGACTAACCATGGTTTTGCCACGTAAACCTAAAAGTTCAAGTTGCTGACTATTTATAAGTATCCTGTTGGATAATAATGTATAAGAGATGTGTGCTAAATGTAGTAAAACCTTTGCAAGTTTTTTAGTTTGAGGAAACTTTTGAATTGAGACAAGTGTATTTCTTATCATGTCCTTTTTGTGTAATGCGACTAACCGCTTTTTACAAAGCTATAACATCCAGAGTACAACGCCCACAACATTTTTTAAATCATCACTTCAAAGCCTTGGGTGTCAAGTACAAATCAGTCTATAAACTTAGTGGAAATAATATCTCACATAGAACTACTAGCACCAAGATCAAGAAATGACACTAAAAAGTGTAATGCGACTAACCATGGAGTCGCCCATATGGTTGGAAAGATGTTTTAAAAGCAGAATACAATGACCCTTTGCGAACTAACACAATCGGCCATTTATGGGAGTCAAAAATTTGACTCCCATAAATGGCCGACCGTGTTTGACGACGAGGTAAGAGGAAAACCACGCAATTTCGAGTGATACTTGTGTGGATCATTATATTTTACTTTTAAAATATCTTTCCAACCATAACAAACGGTTACAAACGCTTTTACAGACCAACTCGACCGATCCAAGGCAACGTGCTCCTTTAACAAGCAACAAATAAACCAATAGTGTGCTTTTCGACCAGCAATCTGTCCCGTTAAAAGCACAAAAAAAAATAATGATTTTGATTTCACTCATATTAGAAAAATGACAATACTTACGTTGTATGGATGTACGTAGCTCACAAAATACAGAGAACATGGGCACTGAAAGACTCGGTGGCGTAGGCTGACTGGTCCGTCGGTTTGGTAATGAAGAGATGACGTTTCAACACAGTTGCATTATGAATCTTGACTGTAGTGCGCATGGTTAGTGACGTTTATCGCTCGGTTGCTGCACAGTAATGTAAGTGTGCGGAAAATGTAGGTTCGTTGTCATCGCAACATTTGCTTGTTGGATTGGGGTTTTCCTCATTTAAGAGAGTTGCACTTCTCAGTTGCGGCGCAGCATTATTTATTAATTAATTTTTTCTGACTTTGAATATAAAGTATCTTCAATGTGTGGAATCTGTTTGCTGACGTCGGTTGCTTATACACGCATGCATGGATATGTAGACTGTATCCTCTTGCCGCGCCAAAGTAAAACATTTATATAAACAGAGCACAAGTCTACTTTGATAGTTGCAACGGCTGGAAAAGCGTATACGCATCTAGACACATTTTTTGGGGTCTCACATCACTATAAATATGCAAACATGGTAAGCCGGTGTGCCCCTTTAATGACGTGCACTTTTTATTTGTAGCAGACCATCCAAATTTATCTGCAATTATACTCTTATATTTTAAAGATTTAAATTTAAGGCACTGGACACCATTGGTAATTACTTAAAATAATTGTAAGCTAATCATTTACCTGTTAATGAGCAATGGGCAGCTGTTGATAGTATACAACTATTGACTGCTTCGAGTGCTATGGTTAAAACTTGCACGAGTAAAAGCAGTCAATATTTGTTTTATAACACCCCAAACATTTCTAAATACTGTACTATTAGGTTACAGACCTGAATGCTACAATCCACGGACGACGCGAATACAGATTGCGAAAAGTTTTACTGTGCTGCATGTAGTGTCATGTAATCCGAAATGGTTACAGACTATTAATTTATCATCCTCGTACACGCAACGGACGTCTGGGTACTGCACGCCGTGTGATAGTCTTCAGGCTAGCGCACGGCAAACCGATGCACTATCACACGGCAAACCGATGCACTATCACACGGCCGTCGTCTAGTAAAACTAAGACATATCATGTGACGCGCTCTAAATCAATGAAAAGGCAGAATATTGGTAAGGGTGTTATAATATACAATATTGTGAGAAACAGCTCCCTCTGAAATAACGTAGTTTTTGAAAAAGAAATAATTTCTCACTAAAATGTTTGATTTGAATTGAATTCAAGACATCAGCTGGGGTCTCGAATTCAAGCATCTAAAAAACACAAATCTTGTCCGACAAGGCCGTTTTTTTCTTCAATTTATCTCTCGCAACTTCGACGACCAATTGAGTTCAAATTTTCACAGGTTTGTTGTTTTCTGCGTATGTTGAGATACACCAAGTGAGACGACTGATCTTTGACAATTAACAAAAACGTCCAGTGCCTTTTAACACATTGTTTGTCATATAGGATGTGAGGCATTGCATGGTGAGGTATCAATGTATATTTAGTTTGCGGTAACACCATATGTGTATCTATTCCCAGGTAGAGTTGTTCTTAGGGAACTGTCTTGCTTTATTCTACTGCCGTGGAGTAGATAATCGGAAGTTCGGGAGACTTCTCAGTTCTGAAAAGAACTGTCCTGCTTTTTAACTATTACCAGGGCGGATGGTATAGAAATTAGACTGGACTGCTACTTTAGCTTATAGGATCGTAATAACTGTACTGCCGCGGAGTCAGTTCAGAATTGGTCTCAACGTTTCGACTAGCTTGTTCTAGTCATCGACGAAGAACAACTCTACCTGGCAAGTAGATACACACATGGTGTTACCGCAAACCAAATATACATTATTTGTCATATCATGTTTATAATAATAGCACTGATAATAATTTTGAGAGATTTGTATTGCGCGGTTTCCACAAAAAAGATCAACCGCACATTACAACAAAAACTATTTGACAAAAACTATTTGACTAAAAGTACTGACAAACCGTACTCAACTCTCCGAAAATTTTCGAAACTACTTTAGAATGCAAATAACCAGTTAATTAGTCAAACATGATGACAAAGCTGGTGAAGTACGCCACCATGCGTTGAGTTGTGCAAGTAAAGCAATGTACAATGAAAAGTCTTGATTCGTGATAAACTGAAACGTGTTATACGAAGTATGCCTCGAAAGAGTTATCTTACAAGAAACGCATTAAATTGTAACTTTTCTACTGTCACGTGAACAGTTTGTTTCCAAATGCTTTAACTATCTGAAACCATCCTAAATTACTTCAACATGTAAATGGAAATACCGGCTTTTTAGTGAAATTAAATTTGTGTTGATAGAATGATTATTTTTTAGCTTTCAAAATTCAATACAATAAAATGTACATGTATAAGGTCTATGGAAAAAGCAGGTAACATTTCCCGTCCACATTTCAGTTGAAATTTAAGGGTGACTTGGCAATTAAAAAACACAACAGCAACAACAGTAGGGGCCTTTTGAGACACTAGGTGGCAGCAGACTTACCAGGTAAATTCATTGTTTTATGTATTGTACGCATGCTCAGAACTACGTAAACAATTGAGGTTTACCTGGTAAGTCTGCTGCCCCTCAGCGTTCCAAAGTCTCCCATTGAATCAACTCAAATTATTCTTTGTGTAAGTTTCCGTGTCCCTTCACTTGTTGAGACAATTTCGGGGTAGTACAACAAAAAGTTACAAACTATCTAGAAAATTGATTTTATAAAGGGCCATAATTGCATTCGAATCTCTCAAAGTGTTTTCTTTTCAGCTCGTGCACAATAACTTACAAGTTTTGTAAGTAGGTTCAACAAGTGGACCTTGCGGTTTGCCATTTTGTGGAGTATAACTTTGGGCGGCCCGTGTTTTGTGATAAATTTAACACAAAAATCAATTGACTTCCCAGAATAACTATGTGAATTAATACATTCTACTTATGAAATGTCTTTCTTGCAATGTTAATACCAAAAACAAACGCTTTTCGCGCCGCAAAGCTTAGACTTAGTAGAACGGATACAATTGTCCATAATATCGTTGCACATTAAGTGATATAAAAGTGGTGCATGTGTAATCTGCAACAATAGGTAACTTCTGAATAGCATACACAAAGCCCGGTTCATACTTCATGTGAATGTGAAGCGAATTTGGCGTGAATTTGATCGCCGTCACAACCCCCCTTTCGCAGCGATATCGCAAGTGAGTTAAGCGGAGTTCAACTGCTGCGAATTTGTCGTTGCGAAGTTGTGACGTCAACATTCTTATTGCATTCGCATTCGCAGGAAGAACCGGGCTTAAATGGTTCCAAATGTCACTTGAGAAAAAAACCTACTTTATCTAAAAGATTGTGAGCTCGTTAACTCTGTAACCTAAGAGAAAATCAAATAAAAGATTTTATGTAAAACCAAACAAACAAATCTAAAAAGTGCCACAAGCGTAAAACCATAAAATAAACCCATCACAGTGTCTAAATGGTATTCAAACAACACACATAAATCGACATAATAATACATATGTTAAAGCAACCAAACACCTTCCTTGTAAAAAAAAAAACATATGTTAACTACACTCTTTAGCTTTTCACCATCAGAATCTACGCACACGCTTGCACCGGCGTACTGTTTCAAACAGCCAGTTTTAGAGTATTGTGTAATGTTCTCTCCTTTTTTAACATAATCCTTTTGCCTGTTGAAGCTTTAGACTAAATAAAACAAATTGCAACCCGTCAAGCCTTCTGGAAGCCATCTGATTCAGCTAGGATCAGCTATTACCAACGACAAGTGATGACAGTTCATTGGTGGAATTTTTACAGAAAACAAATCTTTCCAGGGAAATTTGAAAATATCCTTGCTAATTGGCTAGGTCTTAATTTGGAACTTACAACTTTTGAGATTTGTAACCGATTCTTTGACAGTTTGTTAGCAAACGTCCTACTGACAATGGTTTCACTCCACATTAAACGAAATCTCAGTACTAAAGTCTCTCCTCTTATCACACTATATTGGTCTTTAATAATGCAATTAATGTCTCGTGTTGAACTCACAACTGTCTCCTTAAGCATCGCCCAGCCTTATTTGTTGCTCAATGCTCCTTTTGAGTAGCTCCCAGTTCACAGCTCCGGTTGCATCAAGAGGGGTGAGGGTATTTAGGAACATAGGGAGCTTGGTGTCTTCTCTTAGAACAGGAACCAACAACTTCTTTTGTTCGATTGCCATAAGCATACTGCCGTTGCACCAAACATCATGTTCGAAATCTTGTGTAATGACTATAATAACACAGGCGCTGTTCGCTATGCTGTCTGTGTAGTTAGCGAGCTTCGTTTTGCCGACCATGAAATCACGATCTTTGATGCATCCTTTTAGATTACTCTCCTCAAGTTCCTCCAATAGACATCTAATTACCCACTCAGACGCACTGCTACTGTGTAAGACTAAGAAGTCATTCTGAAAGTTGTGGTTCAAAGCCTTTTCAGGTGCTGATCTGATAGGTTTCTTTGAAGCATCCTTGGAGGTCCATTCTTGAGACGACGATGTAATGTTAACGATCTGCGTCTTGCCGGTTTGGAGATTCACGGTCAATGTTACTTGTTTTTCTTTGGATGATGTCTTGTTACCACCAAGGTCTAACGCAGACAAGGAATCAGTGCTAGACTCAACCTGGAGTTTCGTCTGATAGTCGTCAGATGTTTCCTCTGTAGCCCCACGTGCTTCGTAGGCGGTGCTTTGTGCACGACGCACATGGGGTGGTTTATAAGCAGTGGCTTTGGTACCTTCTATGTTGGCATGGGGTTTATGGTCTTCAGATACCTCTCTACACACACTCCCTTCTCCGACGACTGTTTGTGTACGACGTTTTTGTGGTGGCTGATACACAGTAACTTTGGCAGCCTCAATCGGGGCATGAGGGTTTTGGTCTTCTCTAGAAACAAAACAACTAGTCCCACTTGCTTCTTCGATGACGCTTTGCGGAGGACACATTGATGTAGGAAGGTGTGATTCTTCATCTGTACGCCTTCTCTGATCAGGATAAAGTGACGCTTCCTGGATGTCTTCAAGTTCACTGGTGTTATCGTTATCGACACAATACTTAACAAAGTTTTCCCAGTTTGAAGCAAGATGCCTTTGTACGTCCAATGAACCTATCCAGTTAGGATTTATGAGATAGGTTTTGGCAGCCTTGTGCAGCCAGTAGACCATGTCAGCAAACAGTGTCTGGGAACATGAGGATTTGCCACCAGTCATGTCCTTCAAAACACTGGCGTATTCTGAAGTGAGGCATATTCCAGAATCTGAGAACCAATTGTAAGAAAGATCACATTCGACGGCGCGCTTGAAACTTCTCAATGCATGCTGGTGTTCACCTAAAGCACGAAGACACAGACCACGAATTTTATGGACATTAGGACGCTTTTCACCGTTCTGAAAAGCTGTTGCTTTGGCGCACATTGTGAGTGCTTTTTGGAGGTACTCCACCCCTCCACATTCCGTTTTGACTTTACCATGGCAATCGGTTGCCATGTAGTAATACACTTGTGCCATTTCTTGTAAGTACAATGGTGTGGAATGACTCTCGGACAGTTTCTCTAAATCTTGTTGTGCGTTTATGAGAAAGCTGCCATCCTGTTGGTGTAGTGTGTCATGTTGTGAAATTTGTTTTTTGAAATATTTTAGGAAGATTCGTCCACGGAGAAAAAGAGCCAACGTGTTGTAGTTAGTTTCGTCCTGTCGGATCGACTTGTTAACCCACGTTAACGCTGTATCTAGCCGATTGTTTTTTATTAAGAATTTGGCGTACCTAGTCAACAACTTGGAATCGTTCGGAGTGGAGTTCAGAGCTTCTTTAAAACACGCTTCTGGTTCATAGAGTGGTAAGTTATCAGAGACTGATAGGGAACACATTGACCTTCCTTGAAAGAGCTCTCCCAAATGTCGCCAGCTTTCACTCTTCAAGCTGTCATTATTTGTGTCTTTAATGCGAATAAAAATGTTTGCAGCTTCTTCGAACCATTTTCGAGCTTCTTTTTGCAGTGCTTTATTAAACTTTACTTCATTAAAGATTTTCTGACAAGCCATACCCTTACTCATCATCCAATCTTCCCTCTCATCTTGATCCAACGAGTCTCCTGCAAGTTCAAATGCCTCATCGTAAAGCTTCACCGAGGTTCGGTATCTTTCCGTCGTCACCGACTCATCGAAAACATCAAACGAATATGCGAAGGCTTGTTCAGCAAGACTACGTGCTCGACGAAGTCGGCTTTCCTCTCCTTCATTCTGGTAGTCATCAGGTAACAATTCGGACATCTTCTTTTCACACTCTCGGGACTCTGGAATTCTGTATAACTTATCGCAGATGTACTTCCGATTTGCCAGTGCGTTCAAATTCTTTGGGTCTTCCCCGTCAGACAATATCTTGTCAAAGAAGTTCAACGATTCATTAAACTTACCCAGCCAAAAAAGAAGTATTCCAAGGAGGTTTCTGAGGGCATGCCTCTCTGGTCGATGTTTTTTAGTGTCAAGGTACTTTGTTTTCACTTCGATGTGATACTCGGCTTGTTTGGCATTGATATGACCTTTGTTCATCGTTAAAGGAAGAAGATAATGACCAAATGGTGATGCCCTTGACATGGTGGACGCAGCCATTCTATGAACCTATGAAGGATTAAATGCAATGTGAAAATTGAATTATTACGACAGCTCGAAAAACATTATTGTGGGAGCTTGATTGGTGCAAAAACTTGGGTGTTAAACTGATTCTCTCGGTATCTATACGTGACAACACCAACACCGGTGTGGCGGTTTCAACTTTCCGCCGGTAATATTACGTCATGCGATGCCTGCTCACAGCAAGCAAAAGTTGTAAATTTTTAGTGCTGTATTGAGTCATCCGTGTTACTCTCCGGTAGCTGTCATGGCGGCGTCCACGAGTACAACGAGCGGCGAACGCGTGGATCGTATGAGAGAATTTGGTGTGGCACAAGCAGTGTGACCTGCTTACAGTTACAGTTATGTGACTAAACAAAAAAGAATCGTAATAATAAACAATGTTGGGTCACTGAGAGAACAACAGTACTCGCCAGGGTACTCGCGGTGGTATTTTTGTCTGGCTACGTCACCCGGAAAACTGAACACGCCGGAAAGCTTAAACCGTTCCAAAAACGTGGTGAAATGTCCGGCTACGTCACCCGAAAAACTGAACACAGCGGAAGACTGAAACCGCCACACCGGTATATATATACCAGGACGTGCACGCTTATGGGTGTTATATGGGTGTTATATGGGTGTTATATATATATATATATTTATTAATATAACACCGATTTAAAGCAGATCTTTGCCATTTGATTGGAGGATTGTTACGCCAATAAACGTTATTCGCTGTGCAATTTTCGTTCCATCCAATTCGTTCTATTGCACGATGCACACCACATCACTGCGTGTGCGTCTTTGGCAATGCAGCATTAGTTACTGCAAGTTACATTTAGGCGTGATGATATACCTCTTACATAGATTCTTCTTATATGATTGGCTAAAAAAGAAATGGACAAATCGTTGTCTCTATGCGAATTATGTGTCTTCCACAACTATTTATATAGTTTCCTACTCAACACCTTTTGCATGCTAAAAATGTTATCGTTCAATGATAGGCCTACCATTAAACTGCCATTCATAAATACCTCAGGCAGTTTCGCTATTCCTATTGTTGGAGAGCGCGTCACGTGGGTGTGTAAAAAGTGTTAAAAACATGGGCGTGACACGCAAACTTGCACCTGTGCTTATAAGACAGTTTCTTCATTCCTATTGGTCGAGAGCAACGGCCGGGACAGTTGTGCCACATCACGTGATACGCGCGACGCGCACAGCATTCCCTTATAAGGAGTTGGTTACCCGATGGGCCGAGGGCCTTAGCATTTCATAGCTGGAGGGGTGTTGTTTGAAAGAAATAATTGAACGACTATAATTTTTGCATTTATTTTACTTTTTGACCAAAAAGTGTTGATGTTTTTGACTGAAAAGGTATTTATGAATGGGAATCAAAGTGTGTTGAATCGGTTTTCAACTAGTGGTTTAAACCCACCGAGGCCTGGTTCTTTATAATTTACCTCGACTTCGTCTCGGTAAAATTATCAAGAACCAGGCCTCGTTGGGTTTAAGCCACTAGTTGAAAACCTCTTTACCACACATTGATTCCCTTATTTACCAAACCCATCCTACAAAACTATACCTGATACCTTCTCCACAACCCCTTCCCCTACAGGGCACATGTTTTTCATGTGTAGCATTGAATGACACAGGAGATGTTGCGTGCTACGGGAAAATCCAGGGAGTTATTTTAAGATTGGCAAAATCCGAAGTATGCACAAAATGAGCATGACGTTTAAGGAAGTCCAGTGCTTGTAGTATGCTATGGCTGTTTTGTAGAGAATGTGTGTGGCATGCAGCACAGACTGTTCTACGGTGGCTGATCTCCGCCAACAACTAAACACTTTTTCAGTATGGCTTAATATATGTACATGACATTGCGGACTAGACAATTTATTGTCATCAAGGACCTTGCTTTTAGCTGAAGATTTTAACATTAAAGGAACACGTTGCCTTGGATCGGTCGAATTGGTATTTGAAAGGCGTTTTGTGACCGTTTGTTATAAAATGCATGTGGTTAGAAAGATGATGTAAAAGTAGAATACCATGATCTACACAAATATGCCTCGAAATTGCGTGGTTTTCTTTTTACCTCGTCCAAAAACACGGTCGGCCATTTATGGGAGTCAAAATTTTGACTCCCATAAATGGCCGACCGTGATAGTTCGCGACGTAAAAAGAAAACCGTGCAATTTTGATTTGTTCTAATGACATTCTACATGCCAGCGCCACTTCTATAACAGTTGATTGAATGTTAACATGCGAAAGGCATACTTATAAGTAACAAGCAACACACGATTTCGAGACCTCAGAATTAGATTTTGAGGTCTCGAAATCAAGCATCTGAAAGCACACAACTTCATGTGACAAGGGTGTTGTTTCTTTCATTATTATCTCACAACATTGACGACCAATTAAGCTCGAATTTTCACAGGTTTGTTATTTTATGCATATTATGTTGAGATACACCAATGAGATTACCAATAGTGTCCAGTGTTTTTAAGTCAACCGTACGTCTTCGTGAAATCGGCCCCTGTTGTTGTACTCATCATCAGTGTTTGTTTAGTATGTCCTACTCCAACATTCGATTAAATATTAATTTCAATTGGTTACCAATTTGGATGACTACACAGGGCACGTTTAGCATTGAGTGTACACAGGACACGCTATTGCGTGCCAGTGGAAAGTCCAGGGAGCTACTTTTAGAACAACGAATTTCAGTGCTTGTAGCATGCCTTGGCTATTTTGTAGAGGATGGGTTTGGCTGCACATAATTATAATTACTTTACAAAACATAGGACTGTTTGTTTGAAGATACAATGAATTTGTTTTGAGTCTATACATACATTATTTACCTTAAACTCCTTTGAGCAATCAAATTATCAATTCTACTAGATTAAATTATCACTTTGACGACAGTTGTTTGAATTTTAACATGCAACAGTCCAACTGATAATTAAAGGAACACGTTGCCTTGGATCGGACGAGTTGGTCTATAAAAAACGTTTTGTAATCATTTGTTATGGTTGGAAAGATGTTTTAAAAGTAGAATACAATGATCCACATATATTTGCCTCGAAATTGCGTGGTTTTCCTTTAACTTTGCGAACTAACACGGTCGGCCATTTATGGGAGTCAAAAATTTGACTCCCATAAATGGCCGACCGTGTTTGACGACGAGGTAAGAGGAAAACCACGCAATTTCGAGTGATACTTTTGTGGATCATTATATTCTACTTTTAAAATATCTTTCCAACCATAACAAACGGTTACAAACGCTTTTAAAGACCTACTCGACCGATCCAAGGCAACGTGCTCCTTTAACAAGCAACAAATAAACCAATAGTGTGCTTTTCGACCAGCAATCTGTCCCGTTAAAAGCACAAAAAAACATTTGGATTTCACTCATATTAGAAAAATGGCAATTCTTACGTTGTATGGATGTGCGTAGCTCGCAAAAT
This sequence comes from Asterias amurensis, assembly GCF_032118995.1. Taxonomy (NCBI): domain Eukaryota; kingdom Metazoa; phylum Echinodermata; class Asteroidea; order Forcipulatida; family Asteriidae; genus Asterias; species Asterias amurensis. Next base: position 3,423,231 of record NC_092662.1, on the reverse strand, counting down.
ACAGAGAACATGGGCACTGAAAGGCTCAGTGACGTAGGCTGACTGGTCCGTCGGTGTGGTAATGAAGCAACATTTGCTTGTTCAAGGTTCAAGGTTCATTTTATTTCCACAGTATCAAGGTTCATTTTATTTCCACAGTATCAAAACACAAAAAAACAATATCAAACAGCAGTCAAAAGAAATCATTACAACAATGAAAAATAATCTTTTCACAACATAGGTTTGAAGAAATAGATGCATAACAATGTTGACACTGCGGAGGGATCCATTTAAGAAGCAAAGCTTGTAGGCAATGGTCCCTTATGACATGCATATGTATTGAGATTATAAAATAATGTCAAGTGAACCGTAGAGGTCCGTGGTCGAGTCGAGCCACCAATTAACAAAATATAACAGCAGGTCTCAATGCATATGCATGTTTACAAAGAATAATTAGTAAACACTGAAACAAACAAAAAACAGACACAAACAGACACAAACAGAGGACTGGACTTAAGACAAAACACACACAACAGTCTTGCCGGTCAGCAAATACAGTATCGACCGAAACAAATGATCCCATAGCGGGGGATTTAACAAGTGTGGCTATGGGTGATAATAAATATACACAAGGATCCCATGCGGGAGACCACCCGTCCCCGGTCCGCAGTTACACGGTTCAAAGCATACAATTACATTTGTAAAACACTCATCAACAATAAGATTTCAGTATATCAGTTTTAAAGACACGTTTAAACATAAGTACACTTTTGGAGGCTTTAAGTTGTTCCTTAAGCATGTTCCAAAGCATGGGTCCTTCATGTTTGATAGTTTTATGAGCGAGGGAAGAACGGGTGTAAGAAATGTGATAATTAGAAGCTTGGCGGGTGAAGTGAGAATGTACCTCTGAATTAAACGAAAAAATTGATTTAATGGCGGAAGGCAAAACTGTGAGTTGATACATGAGGGATAGATGTCCTTCACTTTTAAAATGTTATATTTATAGAAAAGGGGATCTGTATGTCTATTAAATTCAGCAAAATTAATTATACGAAGAGCTCGCTTCTGTAAGAGAAAAAGTCTATTGAGATTGGTAGCAGAACTTGGTCCCCATGCAAGTATCCCATAATTAAGATAAGAACCGATTAATGTATTATAAAGAGATTGTAGTACCAGTTCAGGCATAAAATGATTGATCCTATTGATCACTCCAATATTTCTAGCAATAATTTTACAAATGTAATCAACGTGACTGTTCCATGTTAGTCCATGGTCAACAAAAAGTCCCAAAAACTTACAAAAACTTACAACAATCAGTTTTGGTAATGATAATATCGTTGTTGGATTGGGGTTTTCCCCATTTAAGAGAGTTGCACTTCTCAGTTGCGGCGCAGCATTATTTATTAATTAATTATTTCTGACTTTGAATATAAAGTAACTTCAATGTGTGGAATCTGTTTGCTTACGTCGGTTGCTTATACACGCATGCATGGATATGTAGACTGTATCGTCTTGCCGCGCCAAAGTAAACATTTTTATAAACAGAGCACAAGTCTACTTTGACAGTTGCAACGGCTGGAAAAGCGTATACGCATCTAGACACATTTTTTGGGGTCTCACATCACTACAAATACGCAAACATGGTAAGCCGGTGTGCCCCTTTAATAATGTGCACTTTTTATTTGTAGCAGACCATCAAAATGTATCTGCAATTTCAACATCTTTTATTTCAACATCATTTTAAAGATTTGAATTTAAGGCACTGGACACCATTGGTAATTACTTAAAATAATTGTAAGCATATCAATTTACCTGTTAACGAGCAATGGACAGCTGTTGATAGTATACAAATATTGACTGCTTCGAGTGCTATGGTTAAAACTTGCACGAGTAAAAGCAGTCAATATTTGTTTTATAACACCCCAAACATTTCTAAATACTGTACTATTAGGTTACAGGCCTGAATGCTACAATCCACGGACGACGCGAATACAGATTGCAAAAGCTTTTACTGTGCCGCATGTAGTGTCATGTAATCCGAAATGGTTACAGACTATTAATTTATAATCCAGTCTGGGTACTGCAGTCTGGGTACTGCACGCCGTATGATAGTCTTCGGACTAGCGCACGGCAAACCGATGCACTATCACACGGCAAACCGATGCACTATCACACGGCCGTCGTCTAGTAAAACTAAGACATATCATGTGACGCGCTCTAAACCATTGAAAAGGCAGAATATTGGTAAGGGGTGTTATGAGATTCATGAGATTTCGTCCATGTTACAATGACGTCATCAAGCATGATGTAACGTCACCAAAAATGCGCAATCGAGCTAAAATTTCGCGTGTATTCTGCTGAGTGCTGTGATATACTGACATCACCTTAAAAGGGGATTTTTTCAAATAAGAAATATTATTTACACGTACATAAAATAGTGCGCGATCGAGCTTAATCTTTGTATGTATTTAACATAAACATTTTAAGGTTCTAATGACGACATTAAGTGTCAAGTGACGTGAACTTTAAGGTGTAGTGTTAAAAGATCTACTGGTATATACAAAGACAAAAATGCGCTAAAACCTTGGTTGTATTCAGGCCGGGATGTGTTATTACTACAATTTGTAATTACACAATAAAGGCCATCTTTTCAAAGATGTATATTTACATTGAAAATACTCATGCGTGGTCAAGCTAAAATTTTTCATACTATCCGAGCAATACAATATCAAACTGAAAGAACTGTTCTAATGACGTCATCGAGTTTCACGAATGTCACGTGACGTCACATAAAAGGTGAAGCTTGACAAGCTTAATACAAATACAAACGTAAGCTTGGGCTAGAACTTTTCATATATTTTGATGTGTACACCACCATGACCACCTAAAATTTAAGGTCCGGTAACGATCACGTCATATCTATATTTACAGAAAGAAATTTATGTTCATTGTATGGGTGCCTGGATATATCTGAGGGGCTGTTCTAATGACGTCATATGTCACGCCACGACACAAATGTGTAGTTTCACAATGAACATATTTGTGTTTCGTTTGAAATACTACTGAGCACGTGCACACGCTCAGAGCCGCAGGAAGGACAGTTCTGTCTGCTATCTCCAAGATTTGACTAAAATCTCCCAATCCCGTGAGAGTCCTTTTAGTTTCAGTCCCATCGCCAAACGTCAGAATTTTTTTGCGCGGCACCCGTCCCCAAACCTGTGCAGCGCCGCAAAAGCTGCATTTTTACGGTGAGGGCACACTGCTATATGACCTGTATTCTAGTTGGTACGAGAACTTGAATAAAGTCATCTGCCGCCATGCCAGCGTCTCAAATATCACCTGATGTATTTGTCCTATGCTGCAGCATCGTCTAGCTTTATGTGTTGCTCAATGCACTTCTGGAGTCTCTCCCAGTTCACAGCTCCAAGTGCATCAAGATGGGTGAGTGGATTAAGGAGCGCAGGGAGCTCAGTGTCCTCTCTGAGAATTGGGATCAGCAACTTCCTTTGTTCAAATGCCATCTCCATGCCGCGGTCACACCAATAATCCTTTTTGAAGTCTTTTGAAACGACTATGAGGACACAGGCACTGTTTTCTGTGCTACCTGAGTAGTTTTTAACTTTCGTTTGGCCGAGCATAAAATCACGATCTTTGATGCATCCTTTCAGACCACGCCCCTCAAGTTCCTCCAACAAGCATCGAAAAACCCACTCGGAGGCACTGTCACTGTGTATGACGAAGAAGTCATAAGTAAAGTCGCAGTTTAAAGCGTCGCCGGGTGCTGATCTGATGGGTTTATTTGAAGCATCATCGGTTGTCCATTCTTGAGATGAGGATGTTTGGTCGCTGACTTGATCTTCGCCGGTTCTCAGAGTCATCGTTGATTTGTCTTCTTTTGCTTTGGATGATGTTTTGTTGCCATCGAGCTCAAACACAGACAGAGAATCAGTAGCAGATTCGTCGAGCAAGGCATGCGGATTGGAGTCTTCAAATCTAGCCCCACTTCTCTCTTCTGGGACGCTTTTTGAATGGCTTACGTGGGATGGACGAGACATTGATTCTGCATCCGAGGTTGAAACCGTACGCATTTGTTGAGTACGCCGCCCTCTGGGATCACGCGATGCTTGCTGGATATCTTCAAGCTCCCTGGTGTAATCGTTGTCTTGACAAAACTTCACGAAGCATTGCCACTGAGAAGTAAGGCTCGTAGGTGGTATCATTGAATACGATTTCCATTGAGGATTCGTGAGACGAAGTTTGGCAGCCTTGTGAAGCCAGTAGACCATGTCAGCAAGAAGCGGCTTGTGATTTAAAAGCGTATCACCCACGTCATTCAAAACGTGGCTGTATTCAACAACAAGCAATTTCACGGAATTCTCAACTACAAACATATTATCTTTACATTCAATGGCCCGCTGGAAACTTCGCAATGCCTGCTGATGTTCACCAAAAGCACAAAGAGACTGACCACGAATCTTATGAACAAGGGAACGTTGTTCGCCGTCCTGGCAGGCAGCAGCCCTAGCACAAGTAGTGAGGGCTTTTTGGTGGTACGTCTGTCCATCATTATGTCCCGCTTCATTTCCATGGCAATCGGTTGCCATGTGGTAATACACCTGTGCCAAATTTTCCAAGTCTATGGGCGTCACATGAATTTTCGCCGCTTTCTCAAAGTCATTTCGAGCATTTTCGAGTAGCTTGTCAAACTGGTTTGCACTCATACGTTTCTGTTTTTCATAATCCTGAAAGAAGATTTGTCCACGAACTGAGTATGCAAAATAGTTAAACACAGATGCGTCCAGTTGGATTGATTGGTTTACTGTCTCCAATGCTTCCTCTTTGTTACGGATCTTTTTCAAGAAATTGGCGAATCTAGCCAAAAGTCTGGGGTCGTTCGGTGTGTAATGGAGAGCTCTCTTAAAACATTTACGTGGCGTCCATAAATATTTTTTAAAGGAATCCGGGACTTGTATTGGATTAAAATAAGATGACTTTGCCTGTTGAAAGATCTCCCCCAACTGTCGCCAGCCTTCGCTTGCCAAGCTATTATCATCCGTTTCTTGTACAATCTGAATAAATATATTAGCCATTTTCCCTAGCCAAGTTTGAGCTTCTTCCTTCAGTGAATTGTCCCATTTGACTTTATTGAAGATCTTATGACAAGCCATACCCTTACTTGTCATCCAATCTTCGCTCTCATCTTGAGCCAATGAGTCTCCTGCAAGTTCAAATGCTTCATCATAAAGCTTCACCGAGGTTCGGTATCTTTCCGTCGTCACTGACTCATCGAAAACATCAAACGAATAGGCGAAGGCTTGTTCAGCAAGACTACGCGCTCGACGAAGTCGGCTTTCCTCTCCTTCATTCTGGTAGTCGTCAGGTAGCAACTCAGATATCTTCTTGTCACAGTCCCGAGACTCTGGAATTCTGTATAACTTATCGCAGATGTACTTCTGATTTGCCAGTGCGTTCAAATTCATGGGGTCTTCCCCGTCAGACAATATCTTATCAAAGAACTCCAAAGATTCATCGAACTTACCCAGCCGGAAATGAAGTATTCCAAGGAGGTTTCTGAGAGCATGCCTCTCTGGTCGATGTTTCTTAATGTCAAGGTACTTTGTCTTCACTCCGATGTGATACTCGGCTTGTTTGGCATTAATATGACCTTTGTTCATCGTTAGTGGAAGAAGATAATGACCAAATGGTGATGCTCTGGGCATGGTGGACGCAGCCATTCTATGAACCTATGAAGGATTGGATGCAATGTGAAAAATGAATGATTATGACAGCTCGAAATACATTATTGTGGGAGCTTGATTGGTGCAAAAACTTGGGTCTTAAACTGATTCTCTCGGTATCTATAGGTGACAACACCAACACCGGTTTATATATACCAGGAAGTGCACGCTTATGGGTGTTATGTATATATATATATACAAACTGCGCCAATAAAGTATCTAAACACTTACAAATGGTCAGATATATCGGAACCTGAAATAGTATGCCAAAAAATAATTATTCATTTCTATTCACCGTTAATTTCTGCACATTTTGACTCATCTTGTGTTGCGCTACGATGTTGTTTAGTGGATTTATGGACACTTGAGTGACTTAAGGTCGAATTTCAAAAGTTGCAAAAGCCCCAATCCCAAGTTCATGCACAATGATGTCTAGTGCTTGTAGTATGCTATGGCCGTTTTTATAGAGGATGGGTGTGGCACCACATTAAGTTACCTTACAAAATGTAGGACAGTTCAATTTGAGGATACAGTGAGATTGTTTTTAGTCTAAACTTACAAAAATACATTAGTTTCCTTAAAACTCGTTTGCCATGCATTTGATCAAATGAAATTCTCCATTCAAACCTCACTTCGATGACAGTTGTTTGAATGTTAACATGCGATAAAGTAACGAGCAATTAATGAACCAACAAACAACGTTCTTTTTGACCTTTAATGTGCCCCGTTAAAAGCACAAATTTTGATTTCACTCATGTAAGAAAAAATGGTAATACTTACGTTGTAAGTATGACGTAGCTAACAAATTACAGAGACTGGGAGGGCACTGATGACTCAGTCGGTGGCGTAGACTGACTGGTCCGATCGGTGTGTGGTTCTGTGGAAGTTGTGTACGCAATTTCATTACGACTCTTTACTGTAGTGCGCATGGTTGGTGACGTTATCGTATATGGTTGCGGCACAGTCATGTAAGTGCGCGGAAAAAGTAGGTTCGTTGTCATTGCAACATTTGCTTGTTGGATTGGGGTTTTCCCCCATTTAAGAGAGTTGCACTTCTCAGTTGCGGCGCAGCATTATCTTTTAATTAATTATTTCTGACTATGAATATAAAGTATCTTCAAGGTGTGGAATCTGTTTGCTTACGTCGGTTGCTTATACACGCATGCATGGATATGTATACTGTATCCTCTTGCCGCGCCAAAGTAAAACATTTATATAAACAGAGCACAAGTCTACTTTGACAGTTGCAACGGCTGGAAAAGCGTATACGCACATTTTTTTTTTTTTTTTTTTTTTGGGGGGGGGGTTTCACATCACTATAAATACGCAAACATGGTAAGCCGGTGTGCCCCTTTAATAATGTGCACTTTTTATTTGTAGCAGACCATCCAAATTTATCTGCAATTATACTCTTATATTTCAACATCATTTTAAAGATTTAAATTTAAGGCACTGGACACCATGGTAATTATTCAAAATAATTGTAAGCATATCAATTTACCTGTTAACGAGCAATGGACAGCTGTTGATAGTATACAATTATTATCTGCTTCGAGTGCTATAAAACTTGCACGAGCAAAAAAACAGTCAATATTTGTTTTATAACACCCCAAACATTTCTAAATACTGTACTATTAGGTTACAGACCTGAATGCTACAATCCACGGACGACGCGAATACAGATTGCAAAAGCTTTTACTGTGCTGCATGTAGTGTCATGTAATCCGAAATGGTTACAGAATATTCATTTATAATCCAGTCTGGGTACTGCAGTCTGGGTACTGCACGCCGTGTGATAGTCTTCGGACTAACGCACGGCAACCCGATGCACTATCACACGGCAAACCGATGCACTACCACACGGCCGTCGTCTAGTAAAACTAAGACATATCATGTGACGCGCTCTAAACCAATGAAAAGGCAGAATATTGGTAAGGGGTGTTATAATATACAATATTGTGAGAAACGGCTCCCTCTGAAATAACGTAGTTTTTGAAAAAGAAATAATTTCTCACTAAAATATTTGATTTGAATTGAATTCAAGACATCAGCTGGGGTCTCGAATTCAAGCATCTAAAAAACACAAATCTTGTCCGACAAGGTCGTTTTTTTCTTCAATTTATCTCTCGCAACTTCGACGACCAATTGAGTTCAAATTTTCACCGGTTTGTTGTTTTCTGCGTATGTTGAGATACACCAAGTGAGACGATTGATCTTTGACAATTAACAAAAACGTCCAGTGCCTTTTAACTAATTACTTGTCATATCATGTTTATAATAATACCACTGATAATAATGATGAGAGATTTGTATTGCGCGGTTTCCACAAAAATGATCAACCGCACATTACAACAAAAACTATTTGACAAAAACTATTTGACTAAATGTACTGACAAACCGTACTCAACTCTCCGAAAATTTTCGAAACTACTTTAGAATGCAAATAACCAGTTAAATTAGTCAAACATGACAAAGCTGGTGAAGTACGCCACCATGCGTTGAGTTGTAACAAGTAACGCAATGTACAATGAAAAGTCTTGAATCGTTATAAACTGAAACGTGTTATACGAAGTATGCCTCGAAAGAGTTATCTTACAAGAAACGCATTAAATTGTAACTTTTCTACTGTCACGTGAACAGTTTGTTTCCAAATGCTTTAACTATCTGACACCATTCTAATTTACTTCAACATGTAAATGGAAATACCGGCTTTTTAGTGAAATTAAATTTGTGTTGATAAGAATGATTATTTTTTAGCCTTCAAAATTCAATACATTAAAATGTACATGTATAAGGTCTATGGAAAAAGCAGGTAACATTTCCCGTCCCGTTTCAGTTGACATTTAAGGGTCACTTGGCAATGAAAAAACACAACAGCAACAACAGTGGGGGCCTTTTTAACACTAGGTGGCAGCAGACTTACTAGGTAAATCCATTGTTCTATTAGTGTACGCCTGCTCAGAACTACGTAAACAATGGACTCGGAGGTTTACCTGGTAAGTCTGCTGCCCCTCAGCGTTCCAAAGTCTCCCATTGAATCAAATTATTTGTTGTGTAAGTTTCCATGTCCCTTCACTTGTTGGGACACTTTCGGGGTAGTACAACGAAAAGTTACAAACTATCTAGAAAATTGTTTTTATAAAGGGCCATAATTGCATTCGAATCTCTCAAAGTGTTTTCTTTTCAAGAGTAAAGCAGTTCGTGCACAATAACTTACAAGTTTTGTAAGTATAGGTTCAACAAGCGGACCTTGCGGTTTGCCATTTTGTGGAGTAAAACTTTGGGCGGCCCGTGTTTTGTGACAAATGTAACACAAAAAATCAATTGACTTCCCAGAATAACTACGTGAATTGTTAAATTCAACTTATGAAATGTCTTTCTTGCAATGTTAATACCAAAAACAAACGCTTTTCGCGCCGCAAAGCTTAGACTTGGTAGAATGGATACAATTGTCCATAATATCGTTGCACATTAAGTGATATAAAAGTGGTGCATGTGTAATCTGCAACAATAGGTAACTTCTGAATAGCATACATAAAGCCCGGTTCATACTTCATGTGAATGCGAAGCGAATTTGGCGTGAATTTGATCGACGTCACAACCCTCTTTTCGCAGCGATATCGCAAGTGAGTTGAGCGGAACTGCTGCGAATTTGTCGTTGCGAATTTGTGACGTCAACATTCGTATTGCATTCGCAGGAATAGGAAGTATGAACCGGGCTTAAATGGTTACAAAAAGTCACTTGAGAAAAAATTACCTTATCTAAAAGATTGTGAGCTCGTAAACTCTGTAACCTAAGAGAAAATCAAATAAAAGATTTTATGTAAAACCAAACAAACAAATCAAAAAGTGCCACAAGCGTAAAACCATAAAATAAACCCATTACAGTGTCTAAATGGTATTCAAACAACACACATAAAATCGACATAATAATACATCTGTTAAAGCAACCAAACACCTTCCTTGTAAAAAAAAACATATGTTAACTACACTCTTTAACTTTTCACCATCAGAATCTACGCACACGCTTGCGCCGTCGTACTGTTTCAAACAGCCAGTTTTAGAATGTTGTGTAATGTTCTCTCCTTTTTTAACATAATCCTTTTGCCTGTTGAAGCTTTAGACTAAATAAAACAAATTGCAACCCGTCAAGCCTTCTGGAAGCCATCTGATTCAGCTAGGATCAGCTATTACCAACGACACGTGATTACAATTCATTGGTGGAATTTTACAGAAAACAAATCTTTCCAGGGTAATTTGAAAATATCCTTGCTAATTGGCTAGGTCTCAATGTGGAACTTACAACTTTTGAGATTTATAACCAATTCTTTGACAGTTTGTTAGCAAACGTCCTACTGACAATGGTTTCACTCCACATTAAACGAAATCTCAGTACTAAAGTCTCTCCTCTTATCACACTATACTAGTCTTTAATAAAGTAAATAATGTCTCGTGTTGAACTCACAACTGTCTCCTTAAAGACAGTGGACATTTTTGGTAATTGTCAAAGACCAATCTTCTCACTTGGTGTATCTCAACATGTGCATGAAATAACAAAACTGTGAAAATTTGAGCTCAATTGGTCGTCGGAGTTGCGAGATAATAATGAAAGAAAAAACACCCTTGTCACACGAAGTTGTGTGCGTTTAGATGGTTGATTTCGAGACATCAAGTTCTAAACTTGAGGTCTCGAAATCAAATTCGTGGAAAATTACTTCTCTCTCGAAAACTACGTCACTTCAGAGAGAGCCGTTTCTCACAATGTTTTATACTATCAACCTCTCCACATTACTCGTTACCAAGTGAGGTTTTATGCTGATAATTATTTTGAGTAATTACCAATAGTGTATACTGCCTTTAAGCATCGCCCAGCCTTATTTGTTGCTCAATGCTCCTTTTGAGTAGCTCCCAGTTCACAGCTCCGGTTGCATCAAGATGGGTGAGGGTATTTAGGAACATAGGGAGCTTGGTGCCTTCTCTTAGAACAGGAACCAACAACTTCTTTTGTTCGATTGCCATAAGCATACTGCTGTTGCACCAAGCATCATGTTCGAAATCTTGCGTAATGACTATAATAACACAGGCGCTGTTCGCTATGCTGTCTGTGTAGTTAGCGAGCCACGTTTTGCCGACCATGAAATCACGATCTTTGATGCATCCTTTTAGATTACTCTCTTCAAGTTCCTCCAATAGACATCTAATTACCCACTCAGACGCACTGCTACTGTGTAAGACTAAGAAGTCATTCTGAAAGTTGTGGTTCAAAGCCTTTTCAGGTGCTGATCTGATAGGTTTCTTTGAAGCATCCTTGGAGGTCCATTCTTGAGTCGACGATGTAGGGTTAACAATCTGCGTCTTGCCGGTTTGGAGATTCACGGTCAATGTTACTTGTTTTTCTTTGGATGATGTCTTGTTACCACCAAGGTCTAACGCAGACAAGGAATCGGTGCTAGACTCAACCTGGAGTTGTGTCTGATAGTCGTCAGATGTTTCCTCTGTAGCCCCACGTGCTTCGTCGGCGATGCTTTGTGCACGACGCACATGGGGTGGTTTATAAGCAGTGGCTTTGGTACCTTCTATGTTGGCATGGGGTTTATGGTCTTCAGATACCTCTCTATACACACTCCCTTCTCCGACGACTGTTTGTGTACGACGTTTTTGTGGTGGCTGATACACAGTAACTTTGGCAGCCTCAATCGGGGCATGAGGGTTTTGGTCTTCTGTAGAAACAAAACAACTAGTCCCACTTGCTTCTTCGATGACGCTTTGTGGAGGACACATTGATGTAGGAAGGTGTGATTCTTCATCTGTACGCCTTCTCTGTTCAGGATGAGATGACGCTTCCTGGATGTCTTCAAGTTCACTGGTGTTATCGTTATCTACACAATACTTAACAAAGTTTTCCCAGTTGGAAGCAAGATGCCTTTGTACGTCGAATGAACCTATCCATTGAGGATTCATGAGATAGGTTTTGGCAGCCTTGTGCAGCCAGTAGACCATGTCAGCAAACAGTGTCTGGGAACATGAGGATTTGCCACCAGTCATGTCCTTCAAAACACTGGCGTATTCTGAAATGAGGCATTTTCCAGAACCTGAGAACCAATTGTAAGAAAGATCACATTCGACGGCGCGCTTGAAACTTCTCAATGCATGCTGGTGTTCACCTAAAGCACGAAGACACAGACCACGAATTTTATGGACATTAGAACGTTTTTCACCGTCCTGAAAAGCTGTTGCTTTGGCGCACATTGTGAGTGCTTTGTGGAGGTACTCCAGCCCTCCACATTCCGTTTTGACTTTACCATGGCAATCGGTTGCCATATAGTAATACACTTGTGCCAATTCTTGTAAGTACATTGGTGTGGAATGACTCTCGGACAGTTTCTCTAAATCTTGTTGTGCGTTTATGAGAAAGCTGCCATCCTGTTGGTGTGGTGTGTTGTGTTGTGTAAATTGTTTTTTGAAATATCTTAGGAAGATTTGTCCACGGAGAAAAAGAGCCAACGAGTTGTAGTTGGTTTCGTCCTGTCGGATCGACTTGTTAACCCACACTAATGCTGTATCTAGCCGATCGTTAGATTTTAAGAAGTTGGCGTATCTAGCCAACAACTTGGGATCGTTCGGAGTGAAGTTCAGAGCTTCTTCAAAACACGCTTCTGGTTCATAGAGTGGTAAGTTATCAGAGACTGATACGGAACACATTGACCTTCCTTGAAAGAGCTCTCCCAAATGTCGCCAGCTTTCACTCTTCAAGCTGTCATTATTTGTGTCTTTAATGCGAATAAAAATGTTTGCAGCTTCTTCGAACCATTTTCGAGCTTCTTTTTGCAGTGCTTTATTAAACTTTACTTCACTAAAAATTTTCTGACAAGCCATACCCTTACTCATCATCCAATCTTCTCTCTCATCTTGAGCCAACGAGTCTCCTGCAAGTTCAAATGCTTCCTCGTAAAGCTTCACCGAGGTTCGGTATCTTTCCGTCGTCACTGACTCATCGAAAACATCAAACGAATAGGCGAAGGCTTGTTCAGCAAGACTACGCGCTCGACGAAGTCGGCTTTCCGCCCCTTCATTCTGGTAGTCGTCAGGTAGCAATTCAGACATCTTCTTGTCACAGTCACTGGACTCTGGAATTCTGTATAACTTATCGCAGACGTACTTACGATTTGCCAGTGCGTTCAAATTCTTGGGGTCTTCCCCGTCAGACAATATCTTGTCAAAGAACGCCAATGATTCATCGAACTTATCCAGCCGGAAATGAAGCATTCCAAGGAGGTTTCTGAGGGCATGCCTCTCTGGTCGATGTTTCTTAATGTCAAGGTACTTTGTTTTCACTTCGATGTGATACTCGGCTTGTTTGGCATTGATCTGACCTTTGTTCATTGTCAAAGGAAGAAGGTAATGACCAAACGACGATGCCCTTGACATGGTGGACGCAGCCATTCTAGGAACCTATGAAGGATTGAAATAAATTATATATAAACGTATACCATACGCCTCTCTAAATATTCATGCATGACGTCATAATTCATCACCCAAATGTGTGGTTTTTACCAAAAAACAATTATACGACAGTGTATAGGTCTATTAATAATTTGCAGGGCAGACTTTTAAAACACCTTTCCACCTGGAATTATTAAGTTTCTTTTAGGAGAAAACACATTGCTATAACTTGTTGTATTTAGATTTAGCACATTTATCAAACATCCACAGGTTGCAATATCAATTCCTACTATTAAGTACTTAAACTCGGTAACCCTTTTGATCACACAGTGGCCGGAACGTGTGTTTTGTTCCTTCGAAAATCAAAGACCATACGCTTAGTTTTTTTTGGGTTGATCTCTGAGTGGCTTTTGTCACACCACTGAACACGTTCTGAAATCTCGTGATCGAACGATGCTTAGATATCCCTTTTCGCAAATAAACTGGCCGACCATGCGTGCAGTGTCATGTATACTTAAGTAACCTGTGGATATTATTCAGAGATCTACATTCATTTGTGCATAATGAGTACATAATGAGTACAAGAAAGAACACACAACCCTGAGAGGGCTCTAGTGCTTGTATGGCTGCGTTCGATTAGCTTCCCGGGTCGACCCCGGTGTGTGGCGGGTTTTTTCCCCAGGACGAACGTGTGCAGATAATTACCCACGTTCGTCCAGGAAAAAAACAAAAACCCGCCACACACAGGGGTCGACCCAGGGAAGCTAAACGAACGCACCCTATAACGGATAGTGGAGATATGTGGAGTTTAAATTGACCTGCTGCCCTCTGTTTGTTAGTTATTGATTTAAGTTGCATATTATTGGAGTTTACACCGAGGTCCAACGGCTAAATTGTGTTGTTTTGGTGCCGGCGAGAAATTAAAAAAAAAGACCGTCAACAACCATCAATGACATTACGAAGAGTTAACCGAGTTCTCGCGTTATTATACCTCTGATCGTTCATGAGTTACAATGTTTCATTGAAAACGTAAGAAATTTATTTTTTTTGTTTTCACAGGTGTCCTTCAAAAACCCCAAACCATGCTGCATGGCCGCCCATTTAATAAGTTAGTTGGTTTGCTCAGCATAAATAATTAAACTACGGCAAAGATTTAGCCCGCTGACGTTTAAAGGGTGACTGCAATGGTTTTTTTTTTTATAACTGAAACGATTAAACATGACTTTTTAAACCTGAAATATTTATTTTTATTTTTTATTAAATGCGCAAGTATTTAAAAAATGGTTTTCAAGAGATTAGGGGAACCCATCCCGCCCCTAAAAGGGAGCACAAACGTGACGTCATGTCGGGAACCCGAGCCGTCGGGCCCCCTGGCTGTGTGCATATCGAGACGTGTGCACTTTGTGGCCTGGTACCTAGGCGCGTGTAGTTAGGGACCAGACTCTTTTTGCCGACGATATGTTTGAATTCCCGACGTGACGTCGATAGTAGGGGGCGGTAACAATCCACAAAGGGGGGGGGGGCATGACTTATTCGCTAATTACGCAAGTGAGATATGTCGGGGAAAAAACAAAACACAGTTTATTGATGTTCAATACATATATCAGAAATAAATGACAGCAAAATCAACTGTTTTATTTAAACTCACTGCAGCATCCCTTTAAACACACGCCGTATAATTTTCATTTTAAAAGTAGTCATCGAAATTAAATCAAATTTTCATTTTTTTTCTTCACGGATGTCTTCCTTATGAACCAAACTAAACTTTAATGGCGACAAGCCCAAACATTGCAACTAATAAACGGGGTAATAACACGGACGAGAATTCGGTAACCAATTTGTAATGTCATTGACGGGCGTTTACATGCACTTTTTAAATTTTATTTCTCGCCAGAGACGGCAAAGCCGACGGCGACGGCAGGGTGACCTGTCGTATCCAAAACCCAATAGTTACATGCCACCCGAAAATCCAGTGAGCTATATGGCAAAATCCCAAGTTCATGCACAATTGGCCTGACGTTGAAGGAAGTTCAGATAGCATGCTATGGCTGTTTTGCGAGGATGGGTGCGGCACTACATAAAAGTACTTTACAAAACGTAGGCTTGTTAACTTTTAGAGTGCAATAAAATAGGTTGGAGTCTATTCTTAATATTCTTAAACTCGTTTGCCATGCACAATGAAACTGTTCAATTATGTCTTACTTGATGACAGTTGTTTGAATGTTAACATGCAAGGGGTCCTTTTACAGTAAAACAAGCAACGTAAAGTAAAACAAGCAATAAATAAACCAACACACAATGTGCTTTTTGGTCTGTATTCTGTCCCGTTAAATCACAACTTTTGATTTCACTTAAGCAAGAAAAACTGTAATACATACGTTGTTTGATGGATGACGTAGCTCACACAAAATACAGAGACCGAGGGCACTGAATGACTCGGCGGCGTTATACTGACTGGTCGGATTGGTAGCTGTAGTAAAAATGTAGCCTGTGTGCTTGCGCAATGTTGTTATCAACTGACGCAGTTGAGTTTAATGTGCAAATGTCTTTATCGTTATCGATCGGTTACACTACACCATTTTCATTTTTGTCTTTGACAATGTAAATGTGATCAAAGTTGAAGCTGAATAAGATCATAGCATGGATTATCACTGAAAGGTGTGCTGTTAGACCTTAATAGTATGGGGTTCGTTGTCAAACTAGAACACGTGTTTGTCTGTTTCGGGTTGTCCCTTTAGAAGTACAAACTTTTGCGCACATTGTAAGGGCTTGTTGGAGGAACCCCTTGCCCATCATATCTCGCTTTGATATATATTTGGTTTGCGGTAAAACCATGTGTGTATCTACTTGCCAGGTAGAGTTTGTTCTTGGAGAACTGTCTTAGCGCGGAGTAGATTGTTCGGGTGTTCGGGTGACTTCTTAGTTCCGAAAAGAACTTCCCTTACTTCTCGCTTTGGTTTTAACTAGAAGCTCCCAATTCCGTGAGAGTCCTTTTATGTTCAGTCTCATCGCCAAACGTCAGAAAACTTTTGCGTGGCACCGCAATAGCTGCATTTTTACGGTGAGGGCACACTGCTATATGACCTGTTTTCTAGTTGGCACGAGAACTTGAATAAAGTCTATCTGCCGCCATGGCAGCGTCTCAAAAGTCACGTGATGTAGCTGTCCTATGCTGCAGTATCGTCTAGCTTTATTTGTTGCTCAATGCACTTCTGGAGTCTCTCCCAGTTCACAGCTCCAAGTGCATCAAGATGGGTGAGTGGATTAAGGAGCGCAGGGAGCTCAGTGTCCTCTCTGAGAATTGGGATCAGCAACTTCCTTTGTTCAAATGCCATCTCCATGCCGCGGTCACACCAATAATCCTTTTTGAAGTCTTTTGAAACGACTATGAGGACACAGGCACTTTTTGCTGTGCTACCTGTGTAGTTTTTAACTTTCGTTTGGCCGAGCATAAAATCACGATCTTTGATGCATCCTTTCAGACCACGCCCCTCAAGTTCCTCCAACAAGCATCGAAAAACCCACTCGGAGGCACTGTCACTGTGTATGACGAAGAAGTCATAAGTAAAGTCGCAGTTTAAAGCGTCGCCGGGTGCTGATCTGATGGGTTTATTTGAAGCATCATCGGTTGTCCATTCTTGAGATGAGGATGTTTTGTCGCTGAGTTGAATTTTGCCTGCTCTCGGAGTCGTCGTTGGTTTGTCTTCTGTTGCTTCGGATGATGTTTCGTTGTCATCGAGCTCTAACACAGACAGAGAATCAGTAGCAGATTCGTCGAGCTGAACATACGGGTTAGGGTCTTCAAAACTAGCTCCACTTGTCTCTTCTGGGACGCTTTTTGAATGGCGTACGTGGGATGGACGAGACATTGATTCTGCATCCGAGGTTGAAACCGTACGCCTTTGTTGAGTACGCCACCCCGTGTGAACAAACGATGCTTGCTGGATATCTTCAAGCTCCCTGGTGTAATCGTTGTCTTGACAAAACTTCACGAAGCTTTGCCAGTTGGATGTAAGGCTTGTGAGTGGTTCCATCGAAAACGAGGTCCATTCAAGATTCGTGAGACTAAGTTTGGCAGCCTTGTGAAGCCAGTACACCATGTCAGCAAGAAGTGGCTGGTGACTTGAAAGCGTATCGCCAATGTCATTCAAAACGTGGCCGTATTCAACAACAAGCAAATTCACGGATTCCCAAACTACATACTTATCATCTTTACATTCAATGGCCCGCTGGAAACTTCGCAATGCATGCTGGTGTTCACCTAAAGCACAAAGAGTCTGACCTCGAATTTTGTGAACAAGGGAACGTTTTTCGCCGTCTTGGCAGGCAGCAGCCCTTGCGCATGTTGTGAGGGCTTTTTGAAGGTACTTCTGTCTATCATTATGTCCCGCTTCTTGTCCCGCTTCTTCATTTTCATGGCAATCGGTTGCCATGTAGTAATAAACCTGTGCCAGTTCTTCTAAGTTGACGGGCGATGAATTAAATTCATACACTTTCTCAAAATCTTTTTGAGCGTTTTTGAGTGGGTTGTCCAGTCGGTTTGAACTGTTATGTTTCGTACTACCTATTAGTCCTAGCTGGTATTCATAATCCTGAAGGAATATTCGTCCACGAACTATATAAGCAAAAGCGTTAAACACAGTTGTGTCAAGTTCGATTGATTGGTTAACTTTCTCCAGTGCCTCCTCTTTGTGATTGATCTTGTTTAAGAAATTGGCGAATCTAGCCAATATCCTGGCATCGTTTGGCGTATGATGGAGAGCTTTCTTAAAACACTCTATTGGCTTCTGTAAATATCCCTTAAACAAATCGGGGACTTGTATGTCAAAAAGTGACTTGTCCATAAAGATCTCTCCAAGGTGTCGCCAGCTATCACTCGCCACGCTGTTGTCATCCGTTTTGTTGACGATCTGAATAAAGATGTTAACCGTTTCTTTAAGCCACATTTGAGCTTCCTTCAGTGACTTTTCCCGTTTTTTTTCACTGAAGATCTTATGACAAGCCATACCCTTACTCATCATCCAATCTTCCCTATCATCTTGAGCCAACGAGTCTCCTGCAAGTTCAAATGCTTCATCGTAAAGTTTCACCGAGGTTTGGTATCTTTCCGTCGTCACTGTTTCATTGAAAACATCAAACGAATATGCGAAGGCTTGTTCAGCACGACTACGGGCTCGACGAAGTCGGCTTTCCCCCCCTTCATTCTGGTCGTCATCAGCAAGCAACTCATAGAGCTTCTCTGTACACTGCCGGGACTCTGGAATCATGTACAAATTGTCGCAGATATATTTCCGATTTGCCAGTGCGTTTAAATTCTCGGGGTCTTCCCCGTCAGACAATATCTTGTCAAAGTACGCCAAAGATTCCTCGAACTTATCCAGCCGGAAATGAAGTAATCCAAGGAGGTTTCTGAGGGCATGCCTCCCTGGTCGATGTTTTCCAATGTCAAGGGACATTGTTTTCACTTTGATGTGATATTCGGCTTGTTTGGCATTAATTTGACATTTGTTCATTGTCAAAGGAAGAAGATAGTGGCCAAATGAAGATGCCCTGGACATGGTGGACGCAGCCATTCTATGAACCTATAAGAAAGGTTGGATGCAGTTAGGCTGGTACAAGTACTGAAAGATTCGTGAGCTCACAAACATTGTGAGAGCTCGAAATAAATTATGGTCGGAACTCGAAATCAACGAAATGATTTTAAAATGCATGAAATAAATGAATCCGTACACTCGAAACCACTTTACCTTCACGAAATCATGTTTTGCTCTCGAAATCACACTTATTGTTTTAGTTGAGACAGTTTTAGAAAGAAAAGTTTCCCTTTATAGCTCGATGTAAGCTCGAAATAGAAATATTTCTTCCACTCGAACTTCTATTGTGTACTCAAATTAATTGTGTTTTTTTCTTTTTTTTTCTTTTTTTGTATGCCAAGTCGCCATACACACAAGGCCTGAAGGCCACTTCAAGGTGTGGGCTACACTTGGTTTTTTTTAGAGGCCGTTGCCACCTACTCCTAGGGCTGAAACAGGGTTACCCCTTTTACAGTCCATACGGATGTAGGCTTGGGTATCATCGGTCTACACCTGGCCGGTAGGGCAGAAAGCACTTACCTCCTTAACTAAAAAAAATCATGGAAATTCATTTCGAGATCTTGCCATATATTCGATAAAGTAAATCAATTTAGGATGACTAAGAGTCAAATTATAAACGACAGAAATTACAAATGTTGTCGATGTTTTTACTCCTTGGGGAGTGTTTTGATATGAATCTTCAAACATTGCCCTTCCACACACATATAGGTTCCTCAATTAAAGTCATTAAAAAAATTCGGTATTTTAGAAAGCTTACCAACCATAAACAATCGAAAAACTCGTAAAACTTGCCCATCTTTATGCTTTTAGTGCAGACAGAGAAAAAATGTCTGCGGTGATTTTGTTGCTGTTTGTTGTAGGGCATCTCGTAAAAAAATGGAGTGTACCCAAACTTCGAATGATTGCGCAAAGGGGGGGGGGGGGGGTGAATATGAAATTAAGATTCCAAGGTTATGCACCTTATTGTTAGTCAGCTATAATATTTTACTCATTTGCATCCAGAGTTTGAAATAATGAATTGTTTACCCAAACATTCGGTTGGATAGTTGGTTCCCATTGGTTACCAATGTTGAACGCACTTTTTAACATTCTATATACCTACACAGAGTACAAGTAGCATTGAATGTTTTCAGGAGACGCTATTGTGTGCTACCGGGAAATCCAGGGAGCTGTTTTTAGAATTATGGCAAAATCCCAAATTCATGCACAATGAGCCCTGACATTGAATGAAGTCCAGTACTTGTATATGCTGCCATGGCTGTTTTGTCGAGGACGGGTGTCAGCCAGCACATAAAATTACTTTACAAAACGTAGACCTGCTAAAATATAGAATGATATGAAATAGCTTGGAGTCTATCCATTACTATTCTTTCTCTTGTCTGAGTGTTGTCAGTTTCGCTCTTTTTCAGAGTAAAAGTCAATTTCTGACACTCTTTTTGAGTGAAATTTGAGCAAACTTCACTCTATAATGAGTTGAAGATACCAGTCTTTCACTTTTAAAAGAGTTGTCCACCATATGGCTCTTTACAAGAGTGGCATGGCGGACAAAACGAGTATTTTTCCCACTCTTTTACAGTAAGAGAGTAAACTTGTTAGCCATGCATTTATTCTACTGAAATACTCCATCCCTGTCTCACTTTGATGACAGTTGTTTGAATGTTAACATGCAAGAGGCCTACTTAAGTAAAACAAGTAAGAAACTTTTCGACCTGCTCTCTTTCCCTTTAAAAACCACAACTTTAAATTTCACTTAATGTAAGAAAAATGGCAGTACTTACGCTGTTGTGTGGATGTAGCTCACAAAATACAGAGACCGAGGGTACTGAATGACTCAGCGGCGTTATACTGACTGGTCGGATTGGTAGCTGTGGTAAAAATGAAGCCTGTGTACGTGCGCAATGTCACTATTAACTGACTCAATAGTTGGGTTTAACATGTAATGTCACATTATCCATTATCGCTGTCGCTTGTTTTCACTACATCAATTTTTTTTCTTTGACAATGTACATGCGATCAAAGTTGCAGCTGGATAAGGATGGATGATCACACTCTGGTAGAACTTATGGGGTTCGTGTCAAACTTTCGTAACACTTGTTTGTTAGTTCGGGGTTCCCCCGGAGTTTGGGTACCTTTTGTAATACAAAACACAATGTCCACAGATTTACAAGAAACTTACAAAGTTTTGTGTCCTACAAAAAAATCCCCAAACCATTTAAAAGCGCTAGCTCAGTGCACCTTGTGAGGGCTTCTAGGGTGGGGGGGGGGGGGGGGGAGGGGTACTTCTGCCCATTATTTCCTTTCGGTTTTACCATAACAATCGGTTGCCATGTAATGATACACATATGCCAATTCTTGTAAAGTACATTGGTCAGGAGAGTGGAATGACACGGATAGTCTTTATCCAAGTCGTCATTATCTCCTACTCACAACCTAGCGTGATAACCCGGCAGAGGGCGCGCTTTTCTTCTTTAATTCGTTTCGGTTGACGAAACTACCAACTCGGATGGATAGATAGTGACTTATTCCGTAGCTGGAGTTGATCGAAACCAAAGTCTTGAAACCAAGACTACTTGTTTGGCATGTCCGTGACCTTTGTTTATTGTCAAAGGAAGAAGACAATGACCAAACGACGATACACTGATGGACATGATTGACGCACCCATTCTTTGAACCGTATTGAGGAAATATTGGATGAAGCATTTGTTTTGCAAAATAATGCCAAGAGAGGGCGCTTCAAAGGAAAGGACTTAAAAAAAAAAAAATAATAATAACAACTTCAACCGGTCGTAAAAGCTTTTGATTTTTTTTTTGCACAAAAATTTAATATTGTTAAATCCAATCACACAAAAACCATAGAGAGCAGTAAAACTTGTGTAATTAAAAAAAAAAACTTACATGAATTGTGTTATAAGAGATGTTAAATTTGCATCGGAGATAAAGAATATTAATTTTGGTTTTTACCCATACACCGATGTGTGTTAGCACCGTAGACTCAGTACTTGTGTTCAAAGTCAATGAAGAAATGTCAACAAAGCCAAAAGTATTACCAATTCATCAGACTGCTCTGTCACATTTACATTGATGGCATCTTATATTTGAAAATCTGAAATTTTAATTTTGTAATTTTGAGGACCCCTGGTAAATACACAAATGAAACGAAATATGTGAAGCTCATGTTATTGACCCCCCTGTTTTCCTGTACCATTTTGACATTTTAAGCTGGCTTGCTCACTATTATGAGCTTGGAGAATTTCGATTAAATAATGCCGTGTAAATAATTGTAAAACGCTTTTTGGGGTTGAGAATACTCGATGTTTTGCTTTCACATCATTAAAATGTACCGTTTTCGGGAAGTACCGATTGTACAGTGCTTAATACTTACCCTCTTAAAAAAAAACATTAGGCCTACTTCAAGATTGCTGGTGGAAGTTTGACATTGTCTTCTCGGCAAATTGTTGCGTGTGTTTGAATTGTCTTGGTACCGTTGCTTCTTGCCATTATCTTCTTGTTGTTTTTGTGTTTCTGCAGGTGTGAAATCGATGCTGTTGATGGAATAAAGAACTGGATCCAAACAAAACCCGCCCTGATCCTTCCCTTCACTACAAGAAAAGACTGCAAAAACTGTGATACTGAAAACCAGTATTGCCTATAGCCACATTTTTAAACTTCTTGGAAAACTTGTCATCATTATGATACTATAGCTGATGAGCATACTGAGTGTTTGTAAAGAATTCCTCGACCCCATTTCGTTTTGTACCGACCACGTACCTTTGAGCCATGGAAGCGACCAACAAGCCGCGAAGGTTGCGACTCGCTCTACCGAAGTCCAAAACGGTCGGGGACTCCCACTCGGACTCCCTGCCCAACCTGAGCGCCATGGTAGGCCCCCAGCTGAAGCAGCTCGTCAGGGACTCCATGTACTTCATGTGGCCCATGGCTAGGATAGCCGAAGACATCGATGACGAGATGTCCAAGCTGTCGGACTTTGATGATGATATGCTTGATGGGTGAGTGAATAATGTTTCATACTGGCCACGTTGTGTGTTATCACTTTTATAACATTGGAAAGGTATAAATGTGCATCATGTAATCATTCCCTCGATGTGTGTGCTATGAGCGTTTCATTGGCAGAAATATCTTGCATTCACACAGTAAAGTAAATAACATGGGATCTCAAGCTTTCCAAGTTGGTCAGTGAGCGAGAGCCCACGCCGTAGGAGACGTGGTGTGTTTAACCTGCCCCCGATTTCACCAAGCGCTGCGACGCGTCGCAAGGGCGAGTTGCGACCGGTTACACGTCGTAAGTTGCGAACTCGTCGCAGCCGCGTAGTGTCTTATAGGTCTGCGACGCATCGCAAACCCTACGATGCGTCGCAACTTGCGATGAGTTTCGTGAAATCGGGGGCAGATCGCAGTGTTGCCTGAAATGGCGCCCTCTTGTTATTGTCATCTTCGATGGCGAGTATACGAGATATAATGTGTGATAGCTAATAGAGGTCAATTGCCTTTTGCATATAATGGCAGGAGATTTGTTCCTTCGGAGATTCGGTCCCCCATTATGGCAAACTGTGTACACACTGCTTCCAGATGATGCCCCCATACTCCATTTACTACTGTTCTCACCCTAATTAAATAGCTTTGTTTTTTGGTTATTCCTTAAACAACATTGTTTGTTTTCATGAAGTATGGAAATAAATATAAGTTTAAATAAATGTATGGGTAGCACCCTCCTTTGAACCATGATACTCGCGCACGAGAAGTATGTTGCCAAATAATATTAGGTCAAAACTATTAAAGCCATGTACTTTATCTTCTTGTATTAAGAAGCGAGGCAAGTTTCGTACTTAATCTAAATGGGGGCGCATGTAATCTTGTAAGCTTTCTTGAGATGAGCACCACGAGGCATACACAATGTGCATAAACGTAAATAAATTAATTTACACGAGTTCTTGTTGATAAAAAGTAAGGCAACGAGAACGCAAGGTTTTTAACAATAATGTCTATATGCCTTGTATTACATCTCGTAAAATAACCCAGCTTCGATATATTCAAATTTTTGTTTTTACTTTTCAAGAATCGTGGCCAAGGTTCTCTTCGAACCGCCTAAACATAGTTCCTTTACGCTTCTTCTCCTTTACTGTTCTTTTTGTTCGATGAAACTAAAGCTCTTGTTTTCCATAAACGGTTGATCAGTCTACACGACATTGCTCAGATAACCATTACAACGCCCTCTGTTGGTCTGCCTCGTAAGGCGAGTTATGCAAATTTATAGTGTCAATTTGTGGACACAACCCCCATATCAGTGGAACTTGGTTGTGACGATGTTTTAGGGTTATTATAGTTGCTTTGTTTGGATTTGGTCTGAAGATGTGATTTGAAAATATGTAGTCACGTTATGTAGGGTAATCTAGGATACCATGAGTTTGCTTATGAAAGCCAATAAGCACCAACACATCCTCAGAAAACATAAACGTCTGCAAAGTTAAGTGAAATCAAAACATTGACAAAGCTCTTGCTATTTTTTTTATGTGGTCGTACTTGCAAGGCGTTATGTTGAGTCTTTACTTGGGGTGCGTTCCACTCGCGCAAACGTTGCCAACAGTTGCGCACGTTCGCCAACAATTTCAAGTGGAACGAGTTGTCCGCCGCCACCGTTGGCGAACGTTTGCAACTTTAGGCGAACATACTTCTGAGGTGTTCGCGAGTGGTTTTTAAAATGGCGGACAAGCATACGGTATTATTTCTTTGTTACAAACATAATAACATTGTATTTTCGGTGGATGATAATGCAGATTTGGAATAATAAAGTTAATGAGTTGATGTAATGATGTCAAAAAGCGGAATATTGCAGCAAAAACGAACCTACGTATGGTGCGCGCCATCTTCATTTCAGGGCGCCGCCATATTGACATCGCGTATACGCACCAATCGTTCAACTTGAACGCCAACGATAAAAAAACGTTTGCGCGAACAGTTGCGAGTCGTTTGCGCGAGTGGAACGCACCGGTCTTGATGACACTTTTTTAAGATGATTTTTGTGTGAGTGCGCCCTCCATCGTCAATGCCACGCTTGACTTCGCAACTGCTAACTGATGGTGAGGGCAGCAGAGGTTTAACCGTGTGATCATACCTTGGCACGGGTAACGGTTTGGATCTGACTAGCCTCAGAGAGATGTAGTATGTAATCAAACACGAATTATAAACATAATGCTTGTAGGTTAACACTCAGTGCAGTTGGCCCTAAGGCACATGCAGTAGAAGCTTCTAAATGCAAGCCCGTATTTTGTCCGTAGGTCGATGACGCACTTTATACAGTAAAACATCACCCGCTCTGGTGACCGTTGTCAGGCAAAGCGTGCACCGTAAATTTCTAGCAGCAAACCCCTAGCCCTTGCAGCCCTGTCCCGGTCGTACTTTACTAATACATAACGTGTACAGCACTGAGGGAGAGTCCTTTATAGGATAAGAAAACCCCCCAAAGTGAGCACCGCCGAGTTATTGATTTCTGCATGTCAATTCATCTGATCTATACTTGAACGAAGATCGCGCCACGATCTCTAGTATAGTGCCGGAAGAGAAAGAGTGAAAGGACGAAGAAACATGTTTTGAGATTTTGGAAACAATATTTTCTTCTGCTCAAAGAACTGTAAGGTCATTTGGTGCTTTTTGTAAAGGTTCCGTGAAAGTGCCTTTGTACATTTTTAGCTCCTTGTAAATTGAGTCTTTGATGGTGACTTTCTTCCAAGTACTTGTTTTGGAAAAAAAAAAACACTTTATCTTTTTCTGAGTGAAACATTTATTTGTTGGTTTAAAAAAAACAATTGTTGTGGATTGACTACTCAACGACCATTTAATTTGAAACTTAAGTTGTTTTATCCTCTCGTCTTCTATGTTTTTTATTTTAATCGCAATTTTTGGGGGGTTGGAATGGTAAAATGTCACAAACCGTAGTCTCTGTGTTTAAAGGTTATTAAACTGCATTTTTCGAGTTCGTAATGATCAATAGGTCATTAAATGAAAAATGAGACCAAAGAAGCTCAAACCATGCACATGACGTCATCTCTAAGAAGGGTCAATGGAAGGTTGCTCTTTTGCCCATCCTGCGCGCTGCGCGTTCAGATAGCTGTGCGGTTCACCTTGTTGGTTATGTTTTATCAGCTAAGGCTTACGTTTTAATTTTGGTTGTATGTACATTTCTGTATTTTTTTTTGTTTGTATTTAGCGCAATAAGCACCTTGTTGGATTTGTGCGCTTTATAAGTTTTCCTAATTATTGTTATTTTATTATGGTTTTTCTCAGTGCGAAAAGTATTCTTCGCTCTGTGAGCATAACCAACGTTAAAACGCTACCTTTAAAACACTCTGAATCACTCAACTTTAACACGACATTAAACACCCCCTCCGTGAAATAAAATGGACAAAACGAGGACCTAATAATAATCTAGCGGGCAGTCACCTCCTAGTCACACGAGCCAATAATAGTCTCACCATGCAACGGGATACGCACCTGCCCTAACTATTGACTGTAACACGATCAGAAGTTGCATTTACTGCGAGAAGAGATTGTGTGAATGGCCAAAATTGCGCAAAAGTCATCAACAATGAAGTGCCTTGATTCTCAGCTTAGACATTTCCCCTCCTTTCTGCATTGCCTTCACGCCCTTTACTTTCCACACACACACAAAGCTGTTTTTTACGAAAGATGGCCCGAGATCGAGGTTTCGATTTAGTTATTCGGATATCCCCCAAAGAATCAAATACACGGTTAGGAAAGGTCGACAAATTTAAACATTGCCACGTATACTCTGTCACATCATGATGGTAAAGGTTGTCACTGTTTGTTTTCGTGATAAACTCGATTTTTTTTTCAATGCATGTGTCATGATAATACCAAAATGGTTGATTATTCATCCAATTGTATAAAGCTACACTTTCCAAGCGCAATTGCACTCTTATTTATCTATCTCCCCAAATAATTTAAAGTTAAAGATATGCGGTGAAAGGTCGAGGAATTTAAACATTTCCATGTTGACTCTGTCATAACATGATGGTAAAGGTTACCACTGTATGTTGTTCAAATCAACTTGATGATTTCGTTTAATGCATGGGTCATGATTTTATCCCCCAAAAGTGCTTCAGCGGGGTTTTGAACGCTTAAACGACGTTCCGATACATCGGTTCATCCCTATTTTCAGACACTCCTGGTGTCTCTTCCTAAATATAACCCTTCCCTTAACCCCAACCCTTGCCCTAACCATTTTCTAGTATATACGTAAATTACGAGAGGGTTGTCGGTAGGTGTGAGAAAAGAGCAGTCACCCCTCAGCAAGTTAGCGCAACTTTCAAGTGACACATTAGAAAGCTCGGTTTTGGGAAACAAGATAAAAGGAACACAACTTGCAGGTTTTAGAATAGATTGGTGCATATAAAGGCAGTGGACACTCTTGGTAATTACTCAAAATAATAATCAGTGTAAAACCTCACTTGGTAACGAGTAATGGGGAGAGGTTGGGGAAACGGCGCCCTCTGAAGTGACGTAGTTTTCGAGAAAGAAGTAATTTTCCACAAAATTTGATTTCTAGACTTTAGATTTAGAATTTGAGGTCACGAGATCACGCATCTGAAAGCACACAACTTCGTGTGACCATGGTGTTTTTTCTTTCATTATTATATCGCAACTTCGACGACCAATTGAGCTCAAGTTTTCAAAGGTTTGTTATTTTGTGCATATGTTGAGTCTTTGTCAATTACCAATAGTGTCCAGTGTCTTTATAACCGCGTTGAGAAAACCTTCATTGATCCATAGCCTCAGTGCTCAGGATCTAGACATCCCCCTCTTCACAGGAGTGTGATTTTTAGGCTATGCCCCAAAGGAACACACACACGACGTGGTCGCAATGTCACAAACTCGATCCCAACGTCAATTGCCGGTAAGGCGCTATATCTTCAACTACACACCGTGCTCAGGTGGTGGATTGCTCTGTGGCAACAGACATTATACCTCTCATTGACCCAAATACTATGGATTTGAATGAGATTGTTCCTTGCGCTGTTGGCTAAACGAGGAACGAAAAAACCCCAGGGTCTAATGATGGATTGCTTACTGCAAGTGTGTGTGTTTTCTTGACAGATTTAGCTCACCCTTTAGAACCACAAAGGCCGTGACAGAATCCCACTATGTGCCGTTTGTGGACAGTACCAATTATACCGTTTAAAGGGAGGGTATACCTTTGATAATTACTCAAAGTATAAACTACTATCAAGAATAACTGATCAGAAGCACATCAGCTGATGGTACATCAGCAGCTGATAGAACCCTCAGCCCGAAACCCCTGATAGCTTAGCAGACACCGCAGTCTACTTTATCTTTACACACGCTCCGGTCTGTAACGCAGTTAGCGCATGTAACAAATGTGTAATGCAATTTAAAATTATGATGGTATTTGGATAGGGGAACCGTCCACCATTTAGAGCCTCCGTGAGCTACCACAGTGGAAGCGTAATCAGATAGATGTACGGTTAATTTGATTAAGTAGTATCGAGCACGCTCTTATTTGATTCTGTGTGCCCATGAACTGTTAGACTTGACTCAAGTCCCAATCCCGCCAGAGTCCTTTTATTTTCACTAACATTATAAAACCCTTTCAACCTGTGCCACAATAGCTACATTTGGACTACGGATATAGGGAACTCTCGCATAAGAACAGGACTTGAGTCAAGTCTACTGAAGTGTACGCTTCTTGGTTTTTGTTTGAGGCATTTTACGGTTAACCTCTTGTGAGACTGGAAATAAGAAGAGAATGAAGACTAACACAGGCCGAGAGTGGGAAATGAAAACCATTGTATGAGATCTAAGTGAACGTCGGCGTCAGTTGAGGTTGTGGCAATATGACATGAGCTATATACAAATGAATGTTGTCACCGAAGATGTCTTCAAGATATGATTGAGGAACAGTTCACGATGTGGGAGGGGTCATAAACAGCGCCCCCTCAATTTATGTAGGTTTTGTTGAAATTGCCTCCCTTGAATGGTGGGTCTAAGAAAGGTGAATAAGAGTTGGTACCAATGTTTGATTTCGTGTTATCTAATAGTATAGCAATACCTTTAAGGTACTATGGCATTAGTTTCAGTTGGTTGAGGTTGTGGCAGTATGACACGAGTACATATAAATGTTGTCGCCCAAAATGTCTTCAAGATATGATTAAGGAACAGTTCACGATGTGCCGGGGGTCATACCCAGCGTCTGTAGGTTTTTGTTTAAATTTGCATCTTTGCTAAATTTGCCTCTTTGAATGATGGGTCAAAGAAAGGTGAATGCGGGTTTGTATCAGCGCTGATATTCTGTATTATCAATAGTGTAGCTTACCTTTAAGGTTTTCATGGCTATACGGGCACTCATTGAAATTTCTGTTTCCTTTTTTGAA
This sequence comes from Asterias amurensis, assembly GCF_032118995.1. Lineage (NCBI taxonomy): Eukaryota > Metazoa > Echinodermata > Asteroidea > Forcipulatida > Asteriidae > Asterias > Asterias amurensis. The sequence continues at coordinate 3,394,053 of NC_092662.1, read as the reverse complement.
TATGTGATCCATTAAGATTGCTATCTTTGCCATCTAGCTTTTGAATCAAGAGTTACCATGGAAACCGTGTATATTATGTATCAGCTGCAGTGCTGGATACTTTTCATCATAGTGCGACGGGGTCTTTGTGTGTTTGTTTTCAAGCGAAAGGATAAATATCCTCTGTGCACAATGAATTCAACGCACGAATTGAGCTCCACCCCACAACAGATAATTCTGTATGCAGTTGCCTAACGTTTGGAGAGTTTGCTGTTCGAGTTCTTGACTATTGTACATAGCCCGTAGTTTATATGTAGAGAAGTGTTGCTGTGATAGGAGGGTACACCAACCCATTTGCTTGTAAATTGTGTCCATCGAGGACACACCCTTTGTTCTCACGTTGTTTCCAACGCTATTTTAAGCTATGAACTCTTTGGTTTTGTACACGAAAGCAAAGCGAGGGTCGCCCGGAGTACGAGTGTGAGGAGATATATGTTGCCCATTATTGAAATATGTGTGCAAACTTCTGTTGATTGCGCCCTCATCTCCCTCCAGCCCATGTTAACTTCCCATATGGGGACAGAATTTCCGAGAACAGGTTTCACTGAGACACCGGCTTGTCATTGTTCAGGGATTTCGTTTGTTAAAGTCAATGAGTTGAATGCGTAATAGACAAGCCCAAGCAAAACATTGCACACAAAATACACGTGATCTCTGTTCCTTGCTGTGGCTGCTGTATGCGCCGTAGCACCTTGTAAAGTCTACTAAGGTGCTACTTGGGTCTCTGAATTCATACCCCCAATAACCATTCTTTCTTTATAATGTACATACTAAGCGCCTTGATGAGTACCCTTTTTTGCTATAAAAGACTTTGATATTATTATTAACTCATTTTTTAAAAAAGTTCTTGGAGCGCATGTTGTTCATAACGGAGATGAGATTAGTGCCCTCACGCAAAGTACGCATTAGAATTGAATTATCAATGTACATGTATACAGGGAGTCCGACAATGCTAAAGGTAACAAACACGTGGGAATAACTACCCAATTTGCGCTCACGTATCGTACACAATCAGGGCAGTGATTGCACCTAATGGGAAATGCGAAACACGAAGCAATAATGTTGCAAATACGGAACTAAATAAAGCACGAAGAAGATAGTCATTAACAGAGGGGGAGCATTGATGAAAGGAAATGTTAAGAGGAGATATCATCACAAACGAGCCAAACGATCACCTCCTCTCTATACAGCCCCCGAGTCAAGACTAATTTATGAAGGGAACGTAGTCTCGATGTATAGTGACGTAATTCATCAAACGTCGTCGCATATAAATCTTCATAACCGTCAATTTATTCAAAGTGTTCGTTGCATGAAGCTGCACTAAAAATGGTTGACGATCGGGCAGTGCCTGCGTGTGACGTCAGTGGAAGGGGTCAATGCTCTAAAGTTGATATACGCGCATAAACTTTTACCATTGTTTTACATCAAAGATGACGTCGTGTGCAGTCCACCTATAACACGCCACAGTCTTTACGTGAAATGTCACTTCTTCAGTATCATGGTTCAAACTGATAAACATGCACTACTCATTTCATTGTCAAATAAAGCTTAGGTAACTTTACTAAACATACATGCATCTAAGATGCAGCGAGTCAAGAAGCAGTCATTGATCCCGCGGTCTCTGGTATTAATAAGACACTGGACAAAGGTTCACCATTTTAAGCCTAACTCATCAACGTCAACAATGAAACATTTATTTAGTTTTAAATTGAATTACACTGAGTTGCGTGATCAAATAGTTTGCACGAACTGTACTGACTTTCAAATTCCCTATGCCTGTGTGATTATACTTCGTTTCCAATTTGTTTTGTTCACCCAGTATTCGAAAACCAAATTAAAATGTCGAACACGTGTTTGCTGAGGGTCGTGGGCGACGAAATACAACGCTGTACACGAGACTCTGTGTTTCCTGATGAAGACATTCTGTCCTCAGTCTTTCTCTGTATAGTTCGAACATTGAAACGCTTGTTTTTTAACAAAGTGGAAATGGTACTTCGAAATTTAATTCGAACTGTTTCAATCGTGAAGTGTCTCTCTCGACTAAAGTTGGTGGGCGGAGGCAAAATGGTGGGTGTAAGATCTTGGGATTGATGGCCTTCATAGACTGGGCTGGATTGCACAAAGCGCTAAGATTCATCTAAAGATTGAATTGTCAGTACCGCCATATTGATTTTTATTGTGACATCACACCTTGCTTAGCAATTAAGATTGACACACTGTTAATACCAATCTGCAGGCATGATACTTCAAGGAGGCAACGAAGGCGATTGCTTCCACGCCCCTGTGATTGTCTTGGTGCCCTTGACATTCCTTATAGGGTGCCCTTTACCGAGGAGAAAATGTCTTGCTGCCCTTGCCCTTTCAAACACGAAGCATGCAGGCCTGATAAATGAGCTCTTATTGAAATCGCCCCCAGAATAATACATCGCCACATCAGGATTTTATATGACGTCCTGAACATTAATGCATGTGTAATGATTCATTCATGCAGTATGCTCAACCCATTAAGGCTAACGAAATTCAGCTACTCTCAGATTAAATCACAGTTTCTTGCACACGTGTTTTTTAATTTGTTTTTATGTCATCGGCCGTGTACCCGAACTGATCCGTCACGGAAAAGGGCACACAGAATACAAATTTCACACCTGCATGGATTGTCTCCTGGCAGGAAACAGCCGTGCACATTAAAAATATACGACTCTTTTCTGCGTAAACAAAAACTATGATTTTTTTTGCCAAAGAAACAATTATTTCAGACAATTAAGAAAAATTCGCACCTGTATGGGTTGTCTCTTGACAGGAAGCAGCCGTACACATCTAAAATATAAGACCGTTTTCGGCGTAAGCAAAATTATGGCTTTTTTAAGAGACGGTGATTTCAATTAAGAATCAGGTTGGCTCAGTGGTTTCTTTTTCAATTCTTTCACCTCTGTGAACCCCGGTAAGAATCCCACCTCAGACTTGATGGAGGATGGAGCCGTATTTGCATGTGGAGTGGGTTTTCTGTCTTTATATTTGTGTAGGTTTTTCCCAATGAGATTTTCATCCCACAGCCATTATTCTCGATTCCTACCCGTCATGGCACCAACTGTGCTGTTGGATGCGCAATAAATAAGTTAATACAAAATAAAACAACACAAATGCACATGTTTATTAATTTAAACATTACATTTCTTCGCGAAGGGCTGTTCAGAGCCGTTGAAAACAAATTACATTGGGGTTCTCATCTGAATGATTATTTGTTATCAGTGCATTATTCATTTTACACTGGAAAGATTTGATTAAAACACGGAAGCAAAACCAAACGCTTGAATTATTAGACGGGGACGATCGAGAATCAAATAAGTATACATCAGAGATAATATTTTATTATAAGTAATGATAACAATGACTCTACTGGTAGTAGAGGCTTCCATTATCTCAGGGACCACCACACATGGTTGTATTATTATAAGTACTAAACGGGACCAACAGATTGAGTGAAATAAAACTGAGATATTTTAGCTTATGGCAATTTTAACCGAAGCCAATATACAACAAGTGGTGACTGCTCTTTATTTTGTCGACATGCCATATTCCAAATAAATTCTTTCGTGATTTTATTTAGAGTTAGGGTTAAGGTTAGGTTAAACGATTCGAAAAAAAAATAAACTAGATGTGTCAGAAAATAGAGGTAGTGGTGTCGAAATTTTCTTGTGTAACTCCCAAAAAGAAGATAATGTGAAAGAAATGGCAAACCACTGTAACTGGGGGATCGGTGAGGTACAATGGCATTGTACTTACTAGGTTAAAGATCTTACCAAAGATTAGCAAAGCACCTGTCGACAGATCTTGACGTTCAAATACCATTTATATTTCTCCATGTACATGCTCTTTGAAGGCATTGGACACTATTGGTAATTACTCAAAATAATTATTATCATAAAACCTTACTTGATTACGATTAATGGAGAGAGGTTGAACGTATAAATAGTGAGAAACGGCTCCCTCTGAAGTAATGTAGTTTTCAAAAAAGAAGTTATTTTGCACGAATTTGATTTCGAGACCTCAGATTTAGAACTTGAGTTCTCGAAATCAAGCATCTGAAAGCACACAACTTTAAATATTATCTCGCAACTTCGACGACCGATTGAGCTTAAACTTTCACATGTTTGTTATTTTACGCATATGTTTAGATACACCAACTGTGAAGACTAGTCTTTGACAATTACCAATAGTGTCCACTATCTTTGAGTCGGAGACGTTATTATGTTTAGCACGCTGTAAATATTGTCACAGTGGCTTTTATTTCTTCGAAAATTTACCTGAGTCCCTGCCTAACAAAAGTCTGTAAACAAGAGTCTTTTAGAGCGAGCTGAACGCTCGACTTGATGGAGGGCACTTCAGGAAGGATGGAAGGAAAAAAATACCCTTCATTGATATATTAGGTAAACATTGAGAGGTTCTATAATCAAGTGCAAGAAACTAAAGGGCGAATGTATAGAATACCAAAAGGATTCTGCAGTCGGAGTGGGGGTGGGGGAGGGGTTGTATTCAGTTGGTGTATCTCAACACATGCACAAAAATAACAAATTAATTTTGTGAAAAACTGAGCTCAATTGGTCGTCGCTGCGAGATAAAAATGAAAGAAAAACACCATTGTTGCACAAAATGTGTGTGCTATCAGATGACTAAGAGTGGCTTCAGGCCCGAAGTATTTTAATATTTGATTGAGAAATTACCTTTCTCAAAAACTACATTAGGGAGCGATTTCTCACCATGTTTTATACTATCAAAAGCTCTATTCATTACTCATCTCATATTTTGAGTAATAACCAATAGTGTCCAGTGCCTTTAAACCAACTCCCACCAGACTGAGATTGCAATCGACGGCTGTGTAAAACAACGCAACGCGTACGTGTCCAGAATAGGGGAAAATTATTAAGCAGGACTGTCTGAAAGGTCCATTGTTAAAGCAAGACAAACAAAATATGAAGCCATTAACTGTCATGTCACACTGTGGCTTAGGGACTTAAATACATGCGTAAAGTGGTGCCATGAGCAAGTGGATTTTGATGTATGGGGGATTTAGCTTGTAGGCATGGTGTGCGAGGTGTCGCTAAGCGAACAGGTGAACGGTAGTCAAGGGATGGAATATTTGAGCACGCCAATATACACTATTTTGTCCTTTAACGAATGACACATATTAATCAAAGGGAGAGAGAAAAGTTACACTAGAAGAAAAAAACCCAAACAAAGATATTGACGAACTATAGGGAGACCGCCGACATAGGCCCGGGTTGCTCAGGTGGTAGAGCGCCGGTACGTTAATCCGGAGGTCGTTGGTTCCTTTTCCGCTCCAGTCAATATGTCTTTGTTCAAACCCCAAATTGTGTGTAAACTTTTTAAGCCGGTTTCTCTTGTGGTTTATTGCTCGATACTAGATGAAAAAAGGAACACAGAGAAATGAGTTGTACAAATTCGATGGTTACATCTGATTTAAAGAAATGATTGCAGCAATTTGATTCTATGTGTGTTTGTTCTCCCGTCTGTTTTTTCTTGTTGTTGTACTTTGTGACCCCGGCTTCAGTCGGCAGTTCTTGACCTAAAAGTTAATATCACGAAAGTACGTTTCAAAGACCTCCAACTTCAACTTGTCATTGATAAAAACAGAAAATAGGGTCAACCATTCTGTGCGATTGATCAATTATTACAATTCAATTCAGGTTAATTTAATAAGTGCATATTGAGAAATCGTGTTTTATCTTTTCGTTCTTGTCATTATTCCTTCAAACTCGAGGTTATTTTTGTAGATTGTTTGCAGAAAAAACAACCGTTTTATTCCCCTGAAATCAATCAAACTCATCGATGCATAATTAATTATTTGCAAGCACAATGATTGGCCTGGAGGAGTTGTTGTTGCCATGATAACGTACCTTCACCTTCGTTGTTTCACAGTGGACTGCGCTAAAAAATCTCTTCATATCCTTTTATTTTACGAGGTGTTTATTCTCACAACAGAACTTCGAACAAGAGAGTTCCCTGGTGGCTGCACTGTCTGTTATAGTTTGTCCTGGTGTCTTATAAACTGGTTCGTTCTCGGGTTTCTTTTCTCTCCAAACTGTACGTTACTCAAAAAAAGAAAGAAAAATCATGTCCGTACGACAGAAAGATTTGGAGGTTCTTTGTTTGTCAAGTCATTGACTTAAAGGCGGTGGACACTATTGGTAATTGTCAAAGACTAGCCTTCACAGTTGGTGTATCTCAACATATGCATAAAATAACAAACCTGTGAAAATTTGGGCTCAATCGGCCATCGAAGTTGCGAGATTAATAGTGAAAGAAAAATAACCCTTGTCACACGAAGTTGTGTGCGTTTAGATTGCTAAATTCGAGACCTCATGTTCTAAATCTGAGGTCTCGAAATCAAATTCGTGGAAAATTATTTCTTTCTCGAAAACTATGGCACTTCAGAGGCTGCCGTTTCTCACAATGTTTTATACCATCAACCTCTCCCCATCACTTGTCACCAAGAAAGGTTTTATGCTAAACATTATTTTGAGTAATTACCAATAGTGTCCACTGCCTTTAAATAAAATGAGAGTTTAATTACTATAGTCTGACCTTCTGTGTGATGTCATACGAAGATAAAAGCGTTCTCCATCTTAAGAACAGCTGAGTACGTAATGTCCCTATTGTTGTTTGAATAGGAAAAAGAAGTTGGGATTTATTTTTTAAATGAGACAGTCGTTGAGTGGGCAATAATTTGGTGTCATTAAGTATTTTGACGTCACTCCCTATATGAAAATGCACTTGTAACACGCAAGACTTCAAACAGCCGTGGTGTGCTTAAAAAGGATGACTCCCCAAACGCACCCCCCCCCCCCCGTGGCCGATCAATGAATTTTCCCCAAGAATTAAGAATAAACTCCTTTTCCATCTGTTATGTTCTCTTATCTGGCTTTGATCCCTGTACACTCCTGCCGTGAGTCTGTAGCCTTCCTTCGGCTGCACTTCAGTGAGCCCAGATAAAAATAGACTTGTTTTCATCAACTCAGGTCTTAAATCAATTAGGTTTCTTTTCTTCACCGCCGGGCCTACTTGGAAGTCATTACAGTTGGCTCCTCGTTTTTTTTTCTCTTCTTGCATAATATCGCATTTCTTTTCAATCAGTACATGTAATAACGGATTATGCGCGAACAATGTTCAAAATGGGTTTGTCTGTCGAGAGAGGTTTAAAGAAAACGTTTGGTAATTCCCAGTAATCTCACATGGTGTACCCCGACCTGTGCAAAGTGAACATTTTGGCTGAATTGGTCACCGCAGTACAATAAATTAATGAAAGAAAAAAGTACCTTGATACACAAAATATGTGTGCTTTCAGATGTAAAGAAAGGCTTCAGGCCTGAAGTCTTTCTATCGGATTCAAATAATTTAATGAAAAATTACTTCTTTCTTAAAAACTACATTACATCAGAGGAAGCCGTTTCTCACAGTTTTTATAACTATCAACAGCTCTCTGTTGCTCATTACCAAGTAAGTTTTTATTCTAAGATATACTTTGAGCATTTTATCAAACGTGTCCAATGCCTTTAATTCATGCCGTAATTTAATCGTCGAGAAGAGGGATGTAAACAACAGGAGGATGTTGCTCCCGGTTACATAAACACATAATAAGAGGATTATTTTTGTCTTGAGAGCAGACTATGCTTTCTAAGATGGTAACAAAAACTACACAAGACACTGAGGGGTTATTTCGGTTCACAATCTGTTCTTTTGTTTTCTTTACTTGCCCAAATCCATTTCGTTGTTTACCGTAAAAACTGAGTGTGAAATGTATCATAAGCTATGTTCACATGATTCCGTGCAACGATTAAGCAAATATCAAGACATATTAGGCCCCTTTGCCTGCGTTGGCTACCGTAGTTGATGAAACGTGCACGCATAAAAGGTTTTTGGCTGAGAGTTGTGCGCACAAATGCCACAACCGGGACTCGAACCTGTACTCCTGATTAGAAATACCAGAGCTTGAGTCTGGTGCTCTATATCCGCTAGAACACCACACGTCACTGAGTGAGGACGTCTTGGCTTTGAGGTTATACACGTTTTGTAAAATCTTATATCATTGACATTTTATAGAATTTCTTGTGATGCTTTGAAACAGCAAACATTCAAGAACGGATTTGCATGAAATGGTATAATGAAGGCATTCTAATTAGCAATTTTGTCTCTGCCGGACCGTGGTCCATTGAATTAAAAGTCGTCAGAAATCTTATTAGATCACGATCATATTTTATTATAAGAGATCTAACAAAAGGCCAATGTCGGTGACGTGTAGTCAGAAGAAGTCACGGCGTGGCTTCACAGGACCTTGTCTGATCACTGATTGAATTATACCGTTAATAGCTTTAACGTCAGATTACATTTTCTACGTAGGTGTCTTTTTGACATTTTGAAACGTCGCCCGTAAAGATAGAAGTAATATTGTATGTGAAAAAAGGCCTCAACCTTTCGAGAGATTTGTACCACAAAATACCACAACCCAGTTTAAAGGGTGTATGTATTTTTTGTAGGACAAAAACACAATGTTCACAGATTTACATTAAACTTACACAGTTTGAAGATAATGATAGTAGAAAGCTTCCCTGAAAATATAACGTGCTGAGGTGCTGTAGTTTTGAGGAAATGAGTAAAACAATGTCATGAAAATAATTTTCGTCTCATGAGACGAAAATTATTTTAAGCATTTACAAACGTATTTTCATGACATTGTTTTACTCATTTCTCAACAACTACAGCACCTCAGCAAGTAATATTTGAAGGGAAGCTTTCCACTACTATTATCTTCAAACCCTGTAAGTTTAATGTAAATCTATGGCCATTTTGAAAAGGTACCCAAATCCTTTAAATACCGTACTCTAACAAGCCGAATCAAAAGCCGAAGCCGTGGTTTCGAAAAGGGCCACGTAGATCAAGAAAGTTTTTGTCCTCCATTACGTCATCAATAATGACTATTTCGACTGATTCACTTATTAGTTTTGAGTGCAGTGTTCGTTTCGCTTTCCTTGAAATTGTTTGAAGAACACTTCAGGGACTTTAATCTTAATGTAAACCTCACGGTGGATATAAATTCTATCAGCAAACAGCGCTTGTTTGTTAAACGTTTGGTTTGGTTTGGATAAGAAAACGTGTCTTCTACCTGAGTAAAAGCTTCACTCCGCAATTTGTGTTATTATTATTTTATTGTGGGTTGACATTAAAGAAAAAGATAAGACATTTTCAAGAGGTTCCTTTTGAGACGCAACCCGTCCAATGGTTTGTCATTTAAAACCTATGCCTTTGTACTCACAAAACGGAAGCTAAATCCTATTCAAGTTTCTTACTGTGTTTGTAAGACTAGACCTGATGAAATTCCTGGTTTTTTTTTTAAAGCATCGCATACCCTTGGTTTTTGGAATGGTTCGAAGATATGCTATTTAATGTACTCGTAATAATATACAATATAATAAACTGTGAAAAATCTCGTTTCAAAAAGTGGTCGCGTTTGTGAGGTATTTTCGAAACCCCAGAGCGAATTATTATTATTTCTGCGTGGAAAACACATTCTTGAAAGTGTTACCAGGAACGCTTCTTTTATTCAAACAATTGGGGACAAAAAAGTGACATATTTTTCGGTAACCGTAGTACTTGGAAGTGAAATATTTTGCAAAATGCCATACAAAGTTATGCTATCCAAACCTGCTGTACTCACTTACCACGTAAGTTTTTATTGTAACTTATTTATAAGCATATTAAATATAGTCGTATACACATCCTTCAAGGAGTTTGAATACTTTATGATCAGTTTGGAGACACCATCTTTTTTCAAAGAGGGACAAAGGTGCATCTGACACGCTAGGGGGACAAGGATGTTTGTCAATTTACACATATGACGTCATCAGATGAACGATCAGTGAATTGAAGCGTATACTGACTAGAATTGACAGTGCGCGGGGCTGTAGTAGTGACGTCATTGCTACTATTTGTCTACAATACTGGAAAGACGATTGCGTTTTCAGGAAAACTGCTTAAGTTTTTAAATTAAGGAGATTGACGAGACGTTCTTTGTGGAAAACGTCATTTAGGATTTGTGTGTACGTAAAGATTGCCTGTCAATTATAAGGACAAATCACTCATTTAAAAATGGTTGAACGTTCTAACTTAAAGGAAGTATATAGAGAAACATTTCCCTGGACACACATATCTCAATGGAGTTGATAGCGTCCATTATTATAGACTGTTTGGTCAAACTTAGGCTTCAAGTTCGTGTGTTTTTGTGATTTGTACCATGATTTAACGTGCCCTGGCTGAACTGCCTAGGTCTGTGGTGACTGCGGATAGCTCAATCGTCCTCGATGTAGTCTGGGCCCAATTTCATAGAGCTGCTAAGTACAACAATTTGCTTAGCATGAAATTTCTTCCTTGAAACAGGTTTATCAGGATAAGCAAACAAAAGCTGAATACCAGTAACAAGCACTATGCAGCAAATGGAAATTTGGCTGGTAATCCTGTTATTATCTGGGAAGAAATTTCATGCCTATCAAATTTTTGTGCTGATCAGCTCTATGAAATTGGGCCCAGGTTACCTCGGCTGTACGGTTCACGGCAAGAAATCATATCTTCCCAAGGGAACATTGATTCGTTTATGAAAGGTTTTTGCATAATACAACTCTCATCGGTCGGATATTTTTTCCTGTTGTGACATTTTTTGAGGATCGTTTACCAGAGTTCCTGTGGTTCAGTGTCGGGTTTCGTCACTTCTAGTCTCTTAAAGATGCGGTGAGCAGCATCGGTGACTTGTGGAAAATGAAAGATACTGTAACGGAGGACTTAAAATGCGTAACCAATGACAATATCGATCGCTCCTTGAAGAATTTGTTACATATTTTCTTCACGAGATTGAAAAAAAGAAGTTGGAAATGCCACGTGTACCCACACCCTTACACTCGCCATTTTTCTGCGAATTAAAGTGCCTTTTTTAATTGCCACCTTTTTTCCGTTTTCATAAAACATAATTTAAGGCAGATGTTCTTTTCCTGACTTTCTGGGGTGTGTTATATTAAGTAATGTTTGAAGCTTTGCATCATGTAAATATAATCAGAAGTTAAATTTACTGGTAGATTGTGAGTACGATGTGTACCCCTTTCTAGCGGGGTGTTGTTTCTGAAAAGAGCCGTTGTGGTTCGACGTTTCGACTTGTATACTTTCCCTGTCTTCAAAAGAAACAGTCTTCAGGGTAACGTGCTTAAGAGACAGCGGACATCACTCAATAAGAAACCCGAATAAAATTTCACAAATCGAGAACCGCTTTAAGCAGAGTCCCTTAAAAGAAGTTTTGAACCTGAGACACCTTATCAATGTCTGCAGTTTGTGACAAACAAAACCACCGGTGGCACTATCTTTGAACGGAAGTGAAATACACTCTTACTGTAAAATCATCTCTCTCGCTTCCCGTGTTTAACGTGATTTGTGGAAATCGTTTTCATCTTGACTTCTTACATGACATCCCATTTGTATTGAACCCGACAGTTGAGTGAAGGGGTCGCAAAGTACACCATCTTGATATCTTGTCAGGCTTAAATTTGAGGAAGAAATAATAACTGATTTGGTTAATACGACAGTCAGAAAGTTAGATATGATGTGTCAGCTTTTCAACAAACTTTTCATTGAAAAGGTCTTCGAAACATTAATAGAAAAGTGCATACATTGTATGTAATGATGATGATGTCGTATGCTATGCTGATCTCATTTTAAAGTCGGTAAGCCAGTTTATAGCTAAGTCCTCAGCCAGGTGAAGGGCTTTGATGTCACCATCAAAGTGAGAGAGTGGGCAGTCAGCTATCATGTGGCGCATCGTTGGGTTCACCACAATCAAATGCATTGTAATAAAGCTGTGCTTTTATCAACCTTCCTTAGTAAAACATCCCTTGGACTGTCTTTTATTTTGAAAAATTGGATGACAATTAATTTGTGCATACAAACTGCATACACATACATGCGCCATGGTCCCTTACTTTGCCAACCAATAGTCTATAGTTAGCACGCGTTAATGTACGTTAATGTATTTGCATAGTTCATGTGAAAGGTACTTAACATTTTCATTTTCATTTTATTTTTGAGAGTTCGCTTACAATCAGCCGCTTACAAACAGGCGTAATTATCCACCACTTTGCCCTGGCCACCAGTTCTCCCATTTTGCCAATCAGTAGCTCCAGTTCGCATGCGTTAAACAATTTGCATAATAGTAGTAGGGGGAAAAGTGGACTCGTAGAAATTGATTTTGTACACCACAGCAAAGGCTTGTAGTACCTTTGGAAAGTCCTTTCCATGTTTTAAACTGCGAATCGTATTGAATAACAACCATTCGGGCACATACAGTCGCCATTTTGATTAACAACCATTCTGCGTTGAATAACGTTCAAATCGCACTCAAAAGGCTCGCCACTCTGTACGTGATCGAAGCAAATGTCGAGCGGTTTGAAGCCGAGGGTTATCCAAACACATGGGAACCCCATACGGATTAAAAAAAGAAGGTTCGGCCGCAATATCTCTCCTCGGACTTTCAGGAACAAGAATCCTGCCGTTCCGTGTAGATATGAATTGGGAAGAGATGGGGAAAATACCAGGTACATTTACAGCATTGAAATCTAACTAGTACATCAAAGACTGTAAGCCATCACTCTATGGCGCTAATTAAAAAGGGTCTGTACAGTCTGTCACTGTAATGCTTAATGTTTGAGCCGTTTTCAAGCGTTCACTTAAAGGCAGTGGACACTATTGGTATATTGTCAAAGACTAGCCTTCACAGTTGGTGTATCTCAACATATGCATAAAATAACAAACCTGTCAAAAATTGAGCTCGATCGGTCGTCGAAGTTATGAGATAATAATGAAAGAAATAACACCCTTGTCACACAGAGTTGTGTGCTTTTATATGGTCGATTTCGAGACCTCAAATTCTAAACTTGAGGTCTCGAAATCAAATTCGTGGAAAAATACTTCTTTCTCGAAAACTATGTCACTTCAGAGGGAGCCGTTTTTCACTATGTTTTATACCATCAACCTCTCCCCATTACCCATTACCAAGTTGAGTTTTATGCTAAAATTTATTTTGAGTAGTTACCAATAGTGTCCACTGCCTTTAATCTTTGAGCCCCAATTTTTTTTGAATGAGCCGTTTTCAAGCGATCACTTAATGGTCTTTCCATCTGAAACGGAAAATACATGATTCTTATTACAAGAATTTAAAGGATATGGCACCTGGAAGCAAATGACTTGTTTTGACTGTGTGTCGAAATGCTTGCAGCTGCAACTAGACTTGATTCAAGTCTCATTCACGTGTGAGAGGTTCCCAAGTCTATTGCGCTCGCCATCAAAATGTGATCCAGGTTGGGGTACGCATGCAAAGAGCGTCACACAACACAATAGTTTTCTGGGGATGGGGATGGCACGGGATTGGGACTTGAGTCAAGTCTAAGCTGCAACGAGATCAGCATCAGATTGAGATATATGGCGTGAACTTGTGATGACCACCGCTGCAGCACAATTTGCGCCAACGGACTTGAGAGAGAAATTATCACATGCACTATAAAATTTACTATATTTCCCGTTTTTTTCATCTGCAGAATTATTTTCAAGCGAACAAAACAAATCTACAGGAAAATTAAAAATTACTGCCGGATGCTTTTGTAAATCAAAATAAGTCGATGAAGAAACTAGGGTGCTCACAACAGATTGAAAGAGCTTACCCGAAAAGGGATCATCTAACCCCAAGTTTTAATCAGGACAATGTGATTGTCAGTTCTATATTATTTCGGTAGCATTGGAACTCATAGATGAAACATGGCTATACTAGTTGTAACTTTGCATAATGTTATGAATGGTGCAAAACGTTAAAATGATCGATCGTATCGCAAAACAAAATCTGCACCAAATGAAGGCCTCCGCTCGCTACTTTCTGCGTGCGTGCAAAGTGAAAAGATTGATTTTGCAAAATTGTACAAAATGAACCTTCATATATGGTCAATAAACCTTGTAGTTATTAAAGACATTGCATGGCCACTTACGGCCTTAATCAATTTTTTTTGTAGTATTTTTTTTCGTACAAGGGTAAACGTTACGATTTGTCCTTTGAAAAAAAAAAAACTAAAGGTAGCACTACAAGCAATAGGACAGCCTTTTGAAATGTCTTTCCGTTAAAATAAATCATTTTACATATTCTGATTTATTCATTTTATTTTTAAATAGGAAATCTTTACGCAGAAATATTGTATCAACAAAGGTGCAATTTATCCAAATGTTTCCTCTAACTGCCCCTATAATATGTTCAAATTTAGACCCCGCACGCATGACAAAAGAGAGTATACTGTTCGAAACGTCGAGACCCAACCGGCTCTTTTCAGAGCCAACACTCACCCTAAGAGATTTACACATGGCTGTACCCGCAAGTTTACTATTTATCTATTAGTTTCATCTGAGAGTCGTATTCGTTTACAACTATTGTAACTCTGCAATACAATTACCTCTGTTGTCCAACAATGCAAACTGTATGGAAGTCAAGAGGCACACGGTCAAGGCCAGTTCGATTGATATCAACTCGAGGCCGACCATTGATTTTGTTTTGTGTACATTGACACTAGCTTGGCAATTAGTTAAAAGTGAAAGCACCATGCAGATGATGTCACGAGGCATAGCTAGTTCATAGAGAGGGGAGAGGGGTCTTAAAGGAACACATTGCCTTGGATCGGGCGAGTTGGTCTATGAAAAGAATTTGAAACCATTTGTTAATATAAAGTTGATATGATCAGAGAGATGTTCAAAAAGGTAGAATGTAATGACCCACAAAATATGCCTTAAAGCCATTGGACCCTTTCGGTAAACAGTATTGTCTAAGGCCCACACTTTGTGTACCACAACTTCTATATCAAATAACAAACCTGTGAAAATTTAGGCTCAATCGGTCATCGGAGTCGGGAGAAAACAACGGAAAAACCCACCCTTGTTTCCGCGCGTTATAGCCGTGTCATGACATGTGTTTAAAATAAATCCGTAATTCTCGTTAAAGGAACACGTTGCCTTGGATCGGTCGAGTTGGTCTTTGAAAAGCGTTTGTAACCGTTTTTTATAAAATGCATGTGGGTAGAAAGATGTTGTAAAAGTAGAATACAATGATCCACACAAACATGCCTCGAAATTGCGTGGTTTTCCTTTAACCTTGTCGACCACGTCGGCCATTTATGGGGGTCAAAATTTTGACTCCCATAAATGGCCGACCATGTTAGTTCGTACAGTAGAAGGAAAACCACGCAATTTCGAGGCAAACTTGTGTGGATCATTGTATTCTACTTTTAAAACATCTTTCCAACCATATGCATTTTATAAAAAACGGTTACAAACGCTTTTGTTTTGACCAACTCGTCCGATCCAAGGCAACGTGTTCCTTTAACGAGAATTTATATTGTTTTGCTGTTTTCTCAAAAAGTAAAGCATTTCATGGAATAATATTTCAAGAGAAGTCTTTCACCATTGCCTTCTGTAAACCCTGTAAGTTATTTGTAAATCTGTGACCTTTTTTTTTTCTGAACCGAAAGGGTCCAATGGCTTTAATTGCTCGGTTTTTCCATTACGTCGTGAACTATAACACGGTACGCCATTTTGTGGAGTTCACAAAATATAAAGAAAATTTGTATAACAAACGGTTTTAAATGCTTTTCATGAACCAACTCGCCCATTATACGGCAACGTTTCCCTTTAATAAAGAGATGGGTGCGAGGCTGACATTTTGTCAGATCGGTGAAGTAGCGGAGGCCGAGTGCATACAACCGTGAGTTGAGTGACATTAAGCCCTAGTAGATAACGGCCATAAAAATGTCCAAAACCAAACAGCCCGCTAATAAAGTGAAGATTCTGAGGCCATACATAATAACGTAATGTAGTGTGTGAGTTTGGCGTCACAATCTGACGTCATCGTCGTGCATCCGTTAGACACACTGCACAAAGACCGGTCGCACCACCGTTCGTGCATCACCCTTTTCTACATCATTTCATATCAGAGTGACCGTTCTATTGGCGGGATCATGGGCCCTTATTGAAAACTACGGCTTGGGCTTTGGCCTCCTGGTTATGTTTAGCCAAAGCCATAGCTAGCCTAAGCCAGACTTGTAGCCGAAGCAGGGGCTTCCAAACGGACATAGTTATGCAATAGAGAAGTCAATGTACGTAACTGTAATTTCCCACCACAAATCCCGACGGGTAAACTGCCTACGAGTGTCCGTGAACTATCATGCGTGATGACGTGTAAAAGGTCACTGCCATTTTCTTAAATGCTTCATTTCGTGTTGCATCAAAGAGTTTATACGCCTTTTATTTCCCTGATAGTTTGGTTGTGGATAGTAGTGGACAGTCTTTGTACAGAAAAACCGGTGTTAATTTTGCTTGATAACCTCTGATCCAAGTTGAAAGGAGAAAGCGGTGGTTGACCTAAAAATATGTCAGTGTATCTAAACACCTTTTTTTATGCACTCTTAGAGAACTTTGGACTTCGATTTTTTTTAGATGTTTAGCTTGATTGCAGATTCAAGGTTTCTGGTTTCCGTAAATTACCTTTTGAAATTTCCACAGGTTAGTTGTTTGGTAAAAAAAATCTACAACTCGTGTTTTGAACCAAACAATAGGTTTCAAATACCAAAATACGAAATCCCTTTAAAGCTATTTACCGTGGAGGACAGGACACTTCGACATGGCTGAGTGCAGGCACAAGAAACATTTCACATTCTGCATGTTATCCCCCCCCCCCCCGATGTCATCACATATTTAAGGGTTAGTTAATTACAGACGTGCCAACATGTATACCTTGAAGTGAACGAGGTAGATGCAGGGGAACACTGCCTCATGTAAAACAAGATTACTATCCACTTCGGTGGTTTCATGTACAGGTTTCTTTAATTTTCAAGAGCAACCATTATAAGACGTCTTAAAGGCACCACTCCGTGAAGATAATCTACCCTTCTTATCTCTGATAATACTTCTAAGCTTCAACCTTGACCCCATTGATCTAGATGACCTGCTTCATATATAAGTCATCATATTATAACCACCCTATACCAATAGTAATAACACGCATAAAGACTGAATACAGAATGAGTGTTAATAATGCATTTGCATTCCTAATTGTTTCCATACAGCTCTCAGTAATTGTAATGATGAACTTGTTATGAAATGATATTATTTTTCATTTCCATGTCAAGATTGAACACATAGCAAAATAGCTTTTCTCGAAGATATAATTATTTCTACAAAGGTGAATCTGAAATACTCATCACCTGAGTTTCTCATTTGATATTTTTTATGAACCAATTCCAATCTCGATATTGAAGTCGTAACTCTTTGGAACTTGCAACCCACAGCGTTTGGGGGAATTCTTGTTACACGGTTGTATATGGCTAATTAAATCCCTAGAAATATGTGTGCACCATCAATTGACCACGGTAACTGCACCATACAGCGCGTGTTATGTTGATGTTGCTGATGAAAATTGTATGAAACTTGATGATGTGTCAGTACTGCACTGACAGTTACTGTGACCAACGCCATATTGTAGAGTTTTAGTTAAAAATAATGTAAGAGATCATGAGAATTGATCTCCAAGTGCCTAAAGGCCATTAGAGTTTTAGATAACAAAATAATGCACATGGGATCATCAGAAATGTTTCCCATGAAGATATACTCGTTGTTTAAAAACATGCTTTGTAAAAACCATTTGTGAGAAATTTAATCCAGTAATAAATATTTGAGATGTCTAATGAGATTAGTTTAACAATTCGAATCGGGTTGGTTTGAAACTGTTCCAGAATTGCAAAGGTCGTGGGTTTGACTCCCTCAACACACATCGGTGTAATAGTAAAACCAAGTATTCTTTATTGTATCTCCGATGCAAATTTAACATCTATAATATATTGGCTTTGGTTTAAACATATTACAGTCCATACCCCTGACGAACTTAATCTCAACTGAACTTCATGATAATTTCGCAAATTGTGTGCCACACCATACAACCGGGTTTTGAGTTGTATACCATCGCAACAATGCATTGTGAACTGCGTACAACCCCCTTGATGAACAACCTTTCTTTCCTAACGTCATCGCTGATATCTTTAGGGGAAACCGGTCGATGCACGACACATGACACGCGTGTCTCCATGCTATGTTTGTACGGACAAATTATTCGCGGCCCAGTTCTGGCGACGAAATGAGCAATGGTGTCAACAACTCAGGGTGTCAAGAGTTGAAAGGCTGAACTGACGTTTCATAACTTACAAATTACATTAGACTCAAATAAATTTAACAACGTTCTCTTTTCTGTTATCGTGCATTGCTTTTAAGATGAGATTCGAACCGGCGTCCAAAGAGGTGAACACTAAAGCAAAAAAAAAAGTAATTTCGATTCTTGCTGTTTATTGCTGCTATGCCTGTTTTGTATGTAATGTAGTCTCCTTTACACAGGGAAGACAAATTTCATGTTTTTTTTATCATGACAATCAAGATTTTTAATCTTTAATCTTAAAACAAACCTTGATTCCAAACCTGATTGACATGTTTTGTTTTTAAGTGTCATGGAAAAATGCAATTACAGGTATACCTTTTCATGTTTCAAGTTGACAGAAAATGCATCAGAATAGTATGTGATGAATATCTTAGACTTTACAGCGCGTTATGGAAAAAGCGGGAGGAAATTCAAATATAATTTCGGTTACGACGCCAGAAAGAATTTCTTTTCAGGAAAACGGAAAAAAAAATACCCGGGGAAATTAAAACATTGTGTTTTGTCTGATTTACGTACCTTAGGAATGCACTACAAAAAATATATTTATTTATCAAAAATATTATTACATACATTTGCAATCACCCAATGATTAGCTGGGCTTTAGTTTACAAAGTACAAACAGGTGGTTATCAAAGTTGAAGAGTAGAGAAAAAGCTGTGTGATTCCTTCAAATAAATCTCAAAATCACCCCTAATTACGTCTAGTCAGGGGAAGTCTAATATTGTTCTGTTAATTGTCGCTTATTTCCGGAGGTAGATGCCCTCGTTAATCAGATCCTCATCTCTAATTTATTTAAAAGCTCATCTCTTGCCTACTAAACGCTGTATTGATTGTGCGTCAGCTTTGTGTAGAATACACCCTTCGAATAAACACAGAGCAATCGCTCGGGGTTTTTGTACACATTTACATAATGCCAGACCAACGTCCATAAGTTATTTAATTTAAAACCAACAAGGGTGTATGTATTTTGCCACCGGTCTCCTCCGATTCATAACTCTGTATTTCCCCCGTCTAATCATCTTCATTAATAATTTTTCCATGAGGAATCCGAACGGAAGCGCACAGGCAGTTTGTGTCCTCAAACAATAATGGTTCGGTCCATGGTTTATAGAACCCACAGTCTGTACCCGAGCTCTCCCCGCGTCCGGCTCAATATTCCCGAATTGACACGCAAGTGACAGCACGCATGTAGCTACGCGTGTTCCTGCATTGAGTAAAGCCCCCTAGATCTGGGAGGGACGCAGATTACACAGCAAACGGATCACACAACGTGAATATTTATGTGTGTGTATATATATACATGGCGTTTGCTTGGGAGCACGTGTGGTAGTTGCAGATTTATATTATACCGGGAACCATTACTGTTTCTACACCTCCTCTGGATTTCTTAGCTCTTTGTGGCGTGAGTAGAGGGTACTAGCATCATGTCCGGGTCGTCCGGGTCCGGGAAGGATTCGCCGTCTCCTCGTCACCACCATCCCCATCGGGGGAAATTCGAATTCAGGAGTTGTAGTTTTGAGGGGAAATATCCGTCCAGGTAGGCAGAAACTTCTGGTTGATTTTGTGTAGTGTTATAAGTGCAACGCCTCTGTAAGTGCATGATGACTGTGGTTCAACCACTGGTATTAGGGGGAACCATAGTTGGCATCATGTTCGGGCCAGGGCGCCTTGGGGCATCGGGGCACTGTGATAATCGGAGGGCATCGGTGCAAACCGACTGGTACGAAATGTTTTGCACGGTCATTATTTTTTAGCGAGCAGAAACAGACCGTCACCACAAAATGTGACGCAAGAGATGCTATCAGAGTGCATGGTATCCTAATTGATATTTGCCAATCCAATGAAACTTTCTTGCCTTGATCAATGTTGCCGAGGTTCGCTTTACCCATGTGTCACTGCGTCAGACAAATACACGCTGCTAGACTTTACATAACCTACAGAGTCTTAATGCATGAATAACAAAATAATAATATGTATATTAATTTTGGTTTTAACCATATACACCGATTTGTGTCAGGATACAGTGCTAACACACATCGGGGTACATGAGTAAACCTAAAAATTGTATATTCAACATCCCCGATGCAAACTTCCATCTATTCAATAATAGTGTGTACATTTTAATAATGTTGCGTGCACAAACATGTATGACAGCAGCCCAATAGTCGAGCTGGCCAGCAGCCACGATGTATGTTGTCGAAGAAACTTTCCTTTGAGTTAAAAGCCTCTACTGCAAGGATATCAAAATGTAGATGTTAGATAATTCACACTCATCTGAATTACATGAGTTATTTGCGCTGCCGAGTACACCGATCCACCTTGTTGAGAGGGTTGAAATTTGAATACATATGTTATAGAATGCCCAGACATTAACATGCTGAAACCACTCAACTCTTTGATCGAAACCTTTATATAAAGCCGACCTTATCCATAGCATTGGCCTGAAATTCTTCAATTTCTGTAGATGGATTTTTCCCATTAAATGATGAGAAAGTTTACCCTTCGCAATTTGAATAAGGTTTAACCTTATAATAGTCTTTCACATGACATGGGGTTTAGTCTGTTTATGTCGCAATGTAGTAATTTAAAAATAACAGTTTGAGATCATGTGTAGAGTAGGCACGACGCTCAGGTTTGATGTGCCTCGGGATACCATTGCATGTTTAGAATAGAAGACAGGAAATTTAGAATAATATTTGATCAAGAAAACTAGGCCTTGTAAAAATCTGGATTTCATGTTAACAGGAAGCCCATATTTGATGTGATGGTTTATCTAAATATGTGAAAAAGAAAGTATCACTTATACGTCACACAGTCACTTTTTTTTCAACGTCAATGTTAGTGTTGAATTCTTTATGTTGATTGGAGTTTTACACGACACCACTGTATATGTTACGGGCGCATTTGAGCTCGTGTTTTTAAATTCTCTGCACACACAGGTAAATGGTCTTATGTTATTAGTAGGCTGTGTGAAAATGTAACCAGGTAGCCATGTATATGTGCGTTGTTGGGCTAGTGACTATATAGTACTTGCGAGATCTCAAAATGTCCGTCTTGGAGTGGAAAACAATATCATCAGTCGATACATGCAGTCTGCGTTTGGAGTCCCAACTATTTATTCACATGGTGTATATAAGTTCCTCATCCGTGAGCACTGCTCGTGTGCATCTGGCTTTTCCCCTCCCAGCAACGAGTCCATTCGATTTGGAATTATCATGCGTGCAAACGCGGAGATACCAAACGGTGAAGAGAAAGTACATACAACCATGATACAAACAGGCTTGTTATTACGTCTCCCCACAGTTGGCAAACCAGTTGGGTGAACTTCACATCATTTCTGAGTTAGCTGCTGCAAACAACTTCCCAACCAAAAGGACCGATGGTATAAATGCAAACAAAAATTGGTAAATGGCCTGACGTTTCGACCAAAGCAGAGTCTTTCTCTCGAAAATGTCTTTTGTTATAACACAAACTCTCTTAACGTAAAAGAGTGAACAATTCACGTTCTTGTCTCTTGTCCGAGAGGTGTCTTGTTCGCTCTTTAGAGAGTGAAAGTCCATCTGAATGTGAAAGTGGTATGAACTTCACTCTAAATCGAGTTGAAATTACTTTGTTTTCACTCTAAAAAGAGTTGTCACCAATATGGCTCTTGACAAGAGTGGTATGGTGGACAAAATGAGTGGTTTCTCACTCGTTTAAATTCAGAGAGAACCACATAGTCTGTTTGTCCACATAAATGACCGGCATCGTCTTATTAACAATTAGGTGCTCTCTCTCTCTCTCTCTCTCTCTCTCTCTCTCTCTCTCTCTCTCTCTGAATAATGGTTGCATAGACTTAAAACTACCTTCTACCCTTAAAGTGATTAGACGTCAGGATGTGTCAGCTAATCAGTCCTTTGGGCAGGTCAGACCATAGCGAAAGGACTCTGACTGTCGGCGTAATTAGCACCGATCCCATTCTTCTCAGTCCAAACAACGGAAACTCCGAAAGAATACAGTGTAATCAAGGGAAGTGTTGGCCGTTGTTATGAGCAACAGTTTCGTTCGTCTTCTTCAGGCACGAGGGGAAGACTATACAGACACCGAACTCAGGATTCGAGGATCTCACTTCACCAGGCATGAGAGAAAGACTAGACATACACTGTACCCACATAGAAGATCCACTGAGATAAAGACATGATTATTGCATAGTTTCGGTTGTTGTTGTTTGTGTTTCTGCTGTTTTGTTTTGGGGATTTTTTAAAATTTTATTAAAAAGGTCTTAGGTAAATTTAGTTTTTCCATCAGTTGGATGATTTGGGTTCGGGATGAAATCGTCCAGACTTTCATCTGAGTTCAGACTTTTTAAACTGTCGTGGAAATCAAGATTGCTGTATTTTCCTCGAAATTAAATAAGTCGGGCGCTTGGATCTAATTTCCTAGCACTGAGTGTATTGATCGTAAAAGCTACTTTGAATATATAACTCCATTGGGTGATCAAAAGGTACAATTATTATAAATTTGTTTCAATGTAGCTTCTTAGATCTGTGTCTCGGTTTCAGAGTTTTTGTGTCAGCAATGACTCTCGTCTCTGTTAGAGGAAATTGAAGAAGGAAAACTTGAAAGAGTAGAAGAAGACTTGTTCTTGTTGGTTTGTCACTTTGTAGTCTTTATTCAAGAGATGACAACCCAGATCAATGAAGAAAACATCTCGTGGTCATCTTTTGTGCTGGCGTTGACAGTCCAAGAAATCAAGGTAGCCTTTTAGCGACTAATATCATTTAGAATTTTGAGAAAAGACTCCGCCAAAGGGTTGAAACGTCAGTCCATTACCACATTTTGCCATTTATACCACAGGTGATCTTATTTCGTGAGAAGATTGCAACATCCAATTCCAATCTTCTTCTTTAAACTAACAAAATCATGAGGGAGAGGGAAGGGGGAAAGAGGAAATGACTTTTTAAACTCATTTGCAAGCAAGGCCATTGCTTCAAGCGAAACCCACATTGGGTCCCGGAGTGTGAGAGGCAGACCCATTAGTATGCTATGACATAATACTCACTTCACATACTCGCGTTACCTGTAAGATCTACTGTCATATTGCACTAGCGTCATTACATTTTGCACTAGATGAATTTCACTCTCCATATAAAAGTTGCTCAAAGAAAGCTGGGATATTATAACCGCAACTCGAAACCATAATATTTAGTAAATACAGAATGCACTTGGTGAAATTTTCTTGCAGATAAACCTGTCAGTACTGTCAAATAGTACTGCATTCAGAGGGGAATATTTCATAAAAACACTTGTTATTGTATAGGCATATGAACCATTCAACAATTGCATTTTATTTCCTTACCCATTCCGCATAAAAATGTAAAATATTCCAGTGGGAATTTCAATTATAAAACACTTAAGGAAATTAAGGTAAAATTTGCGGTAACATCTTTTAATCCAATAGAGAATAATTTAAAAACTGAAATGCAATTCCTTTAGATTTTTGTTTGTTAAATTGGTATTTTTTACCTATTTATTCAGAGAATAACATCTGTTCAAAGTAATCTGATTTTCTACACACAAGAATAATAACTTAAAAGCATTGCATCAATAAATATCCATTCTCCTTATGCGCCGTGTGGGTTCAAATTTCAATGAAATAAAAGCTCTATAAATAAACAAATGTGTCGGTGAATATGAATACCGGTTGTTCAACCGGAAGTTTAAGGCATTGGACAAGTTTGGAAAAGACTAGTATTCTAGTCACTTGATGTATTCCAAAATATGCATAACAAAACCAACCTGTGAACATTTGGGATCAATTGGTGGTCATCGTAGATGCAAGAAGAAAAAAATAATGAAAGAAAAAAACTCTGGTTGCACAACTTTGTGTGCTTTCAACTGCACAATAAAAGGCTTCAGATTGAGCGTGAAATATCCTCTTGCTTCAGAGGGAGTAAGCCGTTTCTCACAATGTTGTATGTTATCAAAATCTCTCCATTACTCGTTACCAAGTTTTTATGCTAGCAATTATTTTGAGTAATTATCAACAGTATCCAGTGCCTTTAAACCGGGAGTTAAATGACCTGGACTGTTTGTGTTGAGTTTGTATTATATAAATAAATATTACAGTGCTTACATTTAGAGCCCATTAATAACAGACCGTGGGGAGAGCTTTGCCAGGAGACAAAGACAATACAGTTGTTTTTAGTGATGGCAGACTTTACGAACAGAGTGATTAAAAGACTGAGTTAAGAATAACAGTGCCTTTTGAAACTGCTTATACAGAAGCGCGTTTAAGGGAACTGTCACACGAGACAACTTGGACACGATTTATTTAAAAGTCCACCACAACCTTAAAAAAAAGAACAAAACACTATAAACTATACCCACAAGATATTCAAATGACGTGCTAAAACCCTTTATCATGCATGGTGCAGCCATCTTAAATGTCTCCATTTGATACCGATGTTACCAAACCGAGGCTGGAAGAACAAAATAGTCTGGTTCCTGTTTGCAAAATGAGTTATATAGCATTCATTATTGTTGTTGGATACTAGGAGCATGACCAATATGGAGGCAGCATGGTGCAGGTTTATAGGCAGTTTGATTGACATTTAAGTTCACATTTTTGACAAAACGGTCGTATAGTCCTTCATGGTACTTGAATGTTCTGAAAAGGGCAAGTCAACCACGTGGCATATGGAACACGAATTACAACAGCAACACTTCATATAGGGCGAGTGATGTCCCCAGAAAACCAACAATTTCTGACAATGCGGTCACGTCCTTTAAAGGCAGTGGGGTGAATTTCACAAAGGTAGTCGTAACTTAGGACTAGTCCTAGGCAATGTTAAGAGCTAGGACCAGTCCTAAGTTAGGACCAGTAACTCATCCTAACTTAAGACTGGTCCTATCTCTAAGCATTGCCTATGACTAGTCCTAAGTTAGGACTACCTTTGTGAAATCCACCCCTGGAGACCTTTGGTACTCAAAACATACACAATAATACAACTTTATTTGTTCATGAGCAATGGAGAGCTATTGATTGTTTAAAACATTGTGAGAAATGGCTCCCTCTGAAGTATGTAGTTTTTGAGAAAGAGGTAAATTCTCACTTAAATATTTGAATCTAAAAAAAAACCTGAAATCTGAAGCCTTTTTAGCCAGCTGAAGCACACTTATTTGTGCAAAAAGGTGTTTTTCCTCAAACACTTACTGTGCATTTTCGATGACCAATAGAGCCAAAATTTTCACAGATGTGTTATGGTACACATATAATGTTAAGATACACCAAGCGAGAATACTGGTCTTAGACAATTACCAAACGCAAAGATAGCTCCTCACTGAGGACTTACTAGGCTAGGACTCTTTAGCAG
The DNA here is from genome assembly GCF_032118995.1 of Asterias amurensis. Taxonomy (NCBI): domain Eukaryota; kingdom Metazoa; phylum Echinodermata; class Asteroidea; order Forcipulatida; family Asteriidae; genus Asterias; species Asterias amurensis. Next base: position 3,368,319 of record NC_092662.1, on the reverse strand, counting down.
TTATCAAAAACGTAACACAAGTCAGGATGAGTAACTAGTTCTAACTCGAGATCAATCTAGTCTTAACTCTTGGTGATATCAAGCACGGCGCCTTTAACCTATCCTGGAGCCACCTGCAGTTACATGATGAAAGAGTGATTATAAAACCACTGACAGTGTATGTGCCTTTGTTGCTCGCTCTCTCTGTGTCTATACATCCAAGGCGAGAGATTGCTGTCCACAGTCGATGCTTCTTGTCTCATCACGAAATGGAATCCTAGACATTCTCTCTATTTGCACTAGATCACGTCAGAAATCCGGCTTTACATCTAAAAGTTCATTTAACTTGAGTGCAGTAATACTTCACTGTCCGTTCACATTGACGACTGTGTCTCTATATTTTCCTTTAAAGACAGTAGACACTATTCTGGTAACTGTCAAAGACTAGTCTTTACAGTCGATGTATCTCAACATATGCATAAAATAACAGACCTGTGAAAATTTGAGCTCAGTCGGTCGTCGAAGTTGCGAGATAACTATGAAAGAAAAAACACCCTTGGCACAAAGTTGTGTGCTTTCAGATGCTTGATTTCGAGACCTCAAATTCTAAACCTAAATCAAATTCGTGGAAAATTACTTCTTTTTCTCTCGAAAACTGCAGCACTTCAGAGGGAGCTGTTTCTCACAATGTTTTATACCATCAACCTCTCCCCATTACTCGTAATCAAGAAAGGTTTTATGCTAATAATTATTTTGATTAATTATCAATAGTGTCCACTGCCTTTAAATGTTGACTATACATCTAACAACATACAAGAGATAACTGCCTTGCTCGTGTGTAACCATCACACTCTTCGATACTTAAGTTCTCAGTCGCCTTTAATTTCTATTCAAAGCGGTACTTACTATATTCCTATCAAACTGAGAAATGAGCCTTCATACGTGCGTGCAAAAACGAACTCAAAACCCACCACTTCCAATTATTAATTTAGTTGTTTCACGGCTGTTTACTTGTATATAGTTCCCATAACTCAGCTTAGTTAGTGCTTGTTATCCGTGCATTATACGCATTCATTATTATTATTATCGCTTCGTACTCATGTAGAAGCAGAAAGCTAAATATTCACAGTAAATACTCTATTGATAACCAACGAACGAAGAAAAGCAAACAATATTATTGTTAAGGCGAACATTATCTTTGGAAACATGAACCTGCGTTCTATAACGGTGCCGAGTTTAAGTAAATGTCATAATTGAAAGAACTCTCGCTGTAAGTAAATGGATTTAAACTGATGAACAACGCACGTGGCTCTTTCTCTCAGGAATATCCTGTAGGACAAAGATTGAGTTACCCGAAGCGTTCAAACACGACGATTTGGCATCAGAGCGCGAAAATGTTGTCACCTCCCCATGTTTTTTATTTTATTTTTTCTCGAGTACCGTAGCTATTTCCCTGGAGTGAGTTATCAAGCATACTCGCCCTTCTTATCCATATGCTAAGTCTTGCGTGTCGTTTGGACACCCTAAACCGGTCATGATCTTGCAGGAGTCCATTATTTCACCGGTAAAGTACTTTTCAATGGCCCTTGCCTGTGGCCGAGCTGGAGTGGCCCGGGGGACCCAAGCACGCTTACTCGAGGAGGATGGCAATACATATAAATACAGCAGGAATGAATATCTAATAACATATTGCATAATTTTTGATTATGATAAGAAATCTATTAAGGGCCCAACTATCTTCCTACGCAAAGAAGGTTATGATGCGGAGATATTTACCTGCTGTATAAACACGTATTCGGGATCTAAAATTTTCTTACCGTTAAATGTAGAGATCTTACATAAATTATTATATTTTGTTCAGTTTATTGAAACAAATTGTCTGCACCGATGAAAGCAAAACGGGGTTTTAGAGTTGTGCTGACCAACACGCAGTTGGGTCCAGACGAGCTTCAGTTACCTATTACAATGAATTAACAACTGCTAGTAATATGTACATAATGAGAGAGCCTATTTGTATTTATTTGAAGCTCACAATCGTAAGTGTATGAGAACCAAATTGAACAGACATAAGATTAAGGTGCCCCTATGAGTCTGTGCGGCACCTATATAGGGGTGCGTTTGGGCTACTTGAAGCCTGGGCATCAGTAGTTTCGCACAACTCTCCCAAGACTCATGTCTCTAGTGTGACTTGTCTTCCCTATGCTATCGCAGGTTCTATCTCAGGCCCAATAGTAATAAACAGAGCTAGAAACGTCTTGGAAGTTATTCAAGACAAATTCAATATAGACCTTGTATTACTTCTGTTAACCATGAAGAGTGCCCTTGTTGTACATTCCATGGCCTTTTTGACAGGCGAGATACTACTCAGATCAATTGGGAAATTTGACAAGTTGCGTCAAATTTTCCACATAACTTAGGAATTGTAAAAATTATGCTGTAATGAGATTGTGTGCCCCCGTTCTTCACATCAACAATTGATACAAATCAGAAAGTGCAATCCCCGTTTCAAGTAAGATTTAATGAGTTCTTCCATTGAGCTTTGTACAAATCGTGCCTGCAGGAAGTCCAAACCATGTGGCTCTTTTGTAAACATGTGATGTCAACTCGCATAGGTTTGATGGTTTGTGTATTCCAATCTTGTAGTATGTCCCCTCATCTTCCATGTCTCTGACGAGAAGTTAATAACCTGTTCGGTGTGGCTGTAAAATTGTGCGGGTACATAATTGTGAATACCTGGTAGACAGATCGCATGAATTTTCTATTACCCGGGAAGGATTGTGCTGAGTTGGTTGGAGCCTATTCATCCCGTACATACATCTGGGCCGATAGAGCTGCTTAGTCAGACAATTATGCTTACAGAAACTGTGCTAAGCAGAAATGTGCAGTGTAACAGTCACAAATTATACACGTAGCATGGTTATTTGGATGATAAACTTCTTCTGGGTAGCTTAAATTTGTTGGGGTTAGCTACTTGTGTGCTTCGCTCTATGAAATTTGGCTCTGGACTGGTGTCTGATATCAACGCGGCAAAGCAGCTAACTTTGCTGTTAGACATACTTTTTAATTATCAGCAACACACAGTTGACAAATGATGAATTGCTTATGTAATAGAGAAGATACTGTCAAATACTTCCTTTGTCTCAAGGATCCAACGTTGTATTCTGATTGAAACGAATGTGAATGGTCCACATGATCATGTTAATATTCAACAGGAAGCGTCTTGAGACGAGGCTATCAAGAGTAATAAATGAGGGTTGCACATAAGAGCACCAGATCGTGGTCGTGTTTCTTACGCATTACACGCGGGTAGACAACTGTCGACTGTCTTGGAAAATTAATTACCCCTGGCTCTGAAATGGTCTGTAATTTGGTGAAAAAGGTTTCCTGGTTCAGAAATTAATTTGGAGAAGAAAACAAAATATATTTTTTAAATAAACTTACAATTTTAAAAGTACCGATCAGTTTGCTCATCAAACTGTCGACTGTCTCGGAAATTAAAGACTGACCCCCTCATGGCAAGTGATTTCTTGGAAAAGTTTTTTAGCAAAGATTAGTTTTAATAAAACATGTTAGTTTTCCTTTGTTAAAAGTCATACCAATTTGAAAAGTACAGTGTTCAGTTTTCTCAGCCACCTGTCGACTGTCTTCGGAAATTAATTTCTCATGCCTTTAAAATGGCAAATAATTTCTTGAAAAGTTTCTTTTAACAGAGAGTAATTTAAAAAAAAAACATGTTAATTTTCCTCTTTTAAATAATCGTACCGAGTTTAAAGTTCTTGATGGAAAAACCACTCAATGGAAGATTGTCAGTTGTAGAGAAATCCGCTTAGAGGAAAGACAAGTCATAATTGTGACAGAAATACTCTTGGATTTTGTTTCTCTCGGGACCTTAAAGCTTTCAGTTACCGGAGTTTGAGAGTACTTCATACACGCTGATGCCATACAATCCTGGCATGTAGAAACACGGTGTGGGACATGCATATCCACTCGTTATCGTTGTTTTACCATGACATGAGTATTTCCATGTGAATCAAATTTCTCAAAGGATATTTTTGTCTGTGCGGGAAAAGAAAAACAAACTTATAGTGGCGCTTTATGTTTGTGTTAACATGTTATTTTGTTCTGTACGTGCCTTCTTGCTGCTATCTTGAATAATGTAATAAGAAGGACAAAAAGATTAAGTTGTTATAGGTGGTCTGGAACAATTTGGATACTGTCTTCGGAAATTAATTTCTCATGCCTTTAAAATGGCAAATAAATCCTTGAAAAGTTTCTTTAAACAGAGAGTAGTTTAAAAAAAAAACATGTTAATTTTCCTCTTTTAAATAATCATACCGAGTTTAGAGTTTGTATTTTTGTATTTTAATGTGAATTGCCAAATAAATAACAATAATAATAATAATACAATTTGTTCTAATTAGCACGACAGGCAATGGGACTGTGCCTATTTTGAAACATGATGTACGTGATATAGTATTTCTTTTTTTTTTTCAAAATTCAATCTGCGTTGGTCCTAAAGACAAATATCTTGCTGATAACAGAGTCTGGCGTAATGACAAAGTCCACACTGGTATAACTAAAGGTAAAATTCCCCAGAATATTTCCCCTATGTGGGAGGTATGGTAACCATGTTTCAATTTGGGTGAAAATGTGTTTTGTACAACTCCATTTTGGACGCGATGCTTGGTTTCTTGATGGTTGAATACAGATACAATGCGATATTAAATAAGGAATTATTACATCAATCGGATAAGAAGTAGGTCATGCAGTTCCTAAACTCGACAACTTGACTAAAATGTGTATCTTCAGGCAAAACTAGACCATGAATATATCTGAATGTGGGAAGGCCTGTACACAATGATGTAGAAACTCTAATGGTATTAGAACTTGCAGGTAGTGTTAGCCTATTTTGAGATGTATTATGGTGGCCGCAATAGACCTGTATCATGCTGTTTTCATCTTGGTCGTGTTCCTTGTGTCTAATTACATTAATGAATGCTAAATACCCATTTTGCAACTAGGAACCAGACTATTTAGTTCTTCCAGCCTCGGCTTGGTTACTTTGATATCAATCGGTAAAATTCAAGATGGCTGCACCACGATGAAGGTAGTGCGCTGTGTGGTTTGGGTGTATACAGACAGATTGACCTACACCTTAAAGTCTTCTGTCCACATATGTCAAAAGGGCTCGTTGGTAGAGATCAGCATCGCTTTATGATAAGGGGGGAAAACCAAATCACAAATCTTCGTTTTCAAACTGCGAAGTTTCATCAACTTATAATTGACAAACATATTTGAAAATGGTTCAAATATAGTCTGAACCCGTCCTCGTTATAATGTGAGTTGAATGACATGTTCTTGTTATCATCGTTATGAACATGATGCACTGCCGAGCATCCTGGAACATAAAACCATTGCGATTAATAGCATTACTGTATAGCAGCTACCGGGTAGTTTTTTTCTCTCTACTAAAGTTACGCTTGATTTTGTTCCAACTCCCACCGGAAATCATGAACAATTTGCGTTTAAGTTATCGCAGAAGATGGATCATATAACAATCTGTACTTTGTTCTTAAGAGTCTTCAGAAATAATTTATACGGAAGCGTTAAAGGGACACTGAGAAAAATCAGTGAAAGTCGCAATTAGGACCTGTATCGCATGAGTAAGACTTGTCAAGTCCGACTAATTATACAAGTTGTATATCTGACCTATACTAAGTCATAAACAGTTGTTGTAAGTCAGAATTTTTAACTCAAAGTCGTTGTATTTTTAACCGTGTGAGGGCGTGCGCTATCCAAATTAATGTCATGGCGTATTGCAAAAGAAGTAAAGCGAATTTGATTTGTTGTCACTGATGTAGTTTATTTTGCCACCAAGTGTCTCGTTTAAAAACAAGACCGGAATTCAGCAAAATTATGTAGCTGTGATGCAGGGATATTGCAGGGAACCATGAGGTCAACATACGGTTAATTTCCTTTCTCTCTCAATATCCCCTTCATTCTCCGTGGATTACGATGATTGTCCTCTCTCCACAATTAAAACAAAGTACTTAGATGAGAGTGGCACAATGGTACACATCTAAAAGCCCACTAAAAGCATAGGCCTACTCAAAGGAGCTCTCACGTCATTATCTAAGTATTTGATGGGACAGCACATCACTGTAGATCGATTATAAGGAACTGACATTGTTTACATTGCTGTCTACCAAACAATGTCGTTTATAAATAGTTATTATTTCTTATCACGGGAAGTTGAGAACTTAACTTAACTTTAGCGACTGGGCGGTCAATCATTTTCCTCCATGCTATTTATTTTTCTTGTACATTTTCCCTTTTTGTCTGTGGACTTTTTTTGTAAGCACTGTGGTTGAATATTAAAATAGTTTAACTTCTGAATGTTAGGTTTGCACGTACATTTTGATATGATTGTCTTGTTTTACCTAAACTTTACATGGATTTAGTCAGGTTTTACTTTGCAAAGTTCAGATGTAGGTCCATAAATATGTACATTCTCTAAATTGTGTATAATTTGTCCGCATATACTTTGTTATTTCCTATAGACGTCACATAGCAAGTTGTTTTCGATTTATTGTCTCCGGCAGGGGCTGAACCCCCGTCCCCGGCTTATATAACACTTCCCATCTCGCCTACCCCAAAATTAGATTGAAACAATGCTCAAAATGGTTCCGATAAATAAATTATCGCCCCCTTCAAAACAAGCAAAAACATCTCAAGTTCTATACTTGAGGTCTAGCAATCAAATTCGTGGAAAATTACTACTTTCTCGAAAACTACGTTACTTCAGAGGGAGCTGTTTCTCACAATGTTTTATTTTGAAATGATTTTTGGGGTTGAACAAAGAATTGACTAAAGTGGGGTTCGAACCAACGTTAATCCGGAGGTCGTTGGTTCGAATCCCACTCTAGTCAATTCTTTGTCACGTTAATCCGGAGGTCGTTGGTTCGAATCCCACTCTAGTCAATTCTTTGTTCTACCCCAAAAATGTTTTATTCTATCAACAGCTTTCAATTGCTAATTACCAGGTAAGGTTTTATGCTAATAATTATTTTGAGTGTAGTTACCAACAGTGTCCGCTGCCTTTAAACAATCGAACGGTTCTAAAGGCCAAGATTTATTCTCTTAAATGCATGCGTGTGATAATGTATGTGTGTAAAAGTTCGTTAAAATTCCAGGAAAGAGAAACTCATTGTAACTGGGATTAAGCCGGATCTACCTTTGGGAATAAACCCATACACACCGCCGGAATAAATCTAATTTAAATGTTGATTTGCTACATTTTGAAGAGTCGCTGCGATAATGAGATTTGTTTTTTCTCTTCTTCTGTTAAATGAGAGGCCACTTGAGATTTACTGATAGATTGTTACGTATTGATGCCTTGGAGCCGGTAATAGGAGACTTTTGGGACGCTTGGTGGCATCAGACTTACCAGGTTAATTCCATTGTTCTCGCTAATTTGCGCAAGCTCATAGCCACGTTAACAATGGAAATTTACCTGGCAGGCCTACGTTCCAAAGTCTCCCATTGAACCGGGTTGTGTGGTGTGTGTGTTTGTCATGAAACTGGCCATGCGCTGATTTTGAAAATGTCCCACGAATGGTTTGATTGTTGGGACAAAGGTCATTAGGTCATGTTTCATGAGCTGCTGTCATTGTTGTCCGAATGTTGTCATGTTCACGTACTTTGGTTAGCCATTTTGAATTGTAAATTTTCTGTTAAATTTGAGTACCATGGTCTTACATTTCTTAGTGATGTCAACAATTAAACACCATTCGTCCTCCTGAAGGCTTTGAGGCTTTTATTACTGAAATAAACCAACCAATAATAAAATGCACTATTATGAAAGGGAAACCAAGAATATCAAGTTGAACGAACTCTGAAGAGAAATCGTGACTCGTGAATATTTCGGCCTCGTTCTTTAACGAAACGTGGAAATCCGACATGGCTTCAATGTATGAACCGTATTGTCTCTCTTGACGTTTCGACAGCCGCGTTCGTGTCTTCATCAAGAGACGGATCGAAAGAAGACACCCAGAACAGAACAATGCGTCCAGTATTTTCATCCCTGAACATAATGTAAAATTAAATCAGCCAAACTGAATGAGCCAATCTGAATGGGAATATAAAACAAGCAATATAATTCCACCTTTCTCCTGCATGCCCTGGAAGTTTGAGTATAAAAGGTTTTCCCAGTAGCTCTTCAGAAATCGCCGAGCCAATGGCTTTTGATCTTCTTCCTTAAGTAGCGACTGTGGATGACATACGCAATAAAACAGCAGCAGCTCGGGTTGCATCGGTGCTCTTTCAGGTTGTAAGACTTGTAACCGCTTTGTTAAACATCAATCCTGATATTATGAAACGCGGATGCGTCATCCTTGAGCTAGGGCCTGGGATTGAACTAAGATAATTAATTTGAGCAACGAAGCGAAGGGGGGAAATATTAAAGGAGCCCTTGATAGTACCAGGGTAGGCCACGGGGCCGAGGTAGTCTTGAGTCGTCGGATGATGGTTTAATGATTAAATTAGAGCCATGTGATTGCAAAACAAGGTGAGGGGGTTAAAGGTGCACAACATGTGATGGTAATCTGAGTTTAAGTACGCTTCTGTTCAATCCAGAAAGGGGATACTGTACTTGAAAACATGGCTTAAAGGAGCAATCTTATCGATTCTTGTTTTGTATAATTGGCTGAACAACATGCGTGATCGTTATACGAGGTCAATGGTTCAATTGGTACTCAGTTTCTCTGGGGTTCCGGTTCGGAACATTTGCTTTTAGTGCATATAGAGGGTGCATATTCGTCAGTAGGATTTATATTGTGTACAAGAAAATCTCGCATCACTTTTTCTTGATCGTTCTCTCCACATTGTGGTTCTCTCCAACTGTTGTTGTTGTTGTTGTTGTTGGTTGTTGTTGTTGTTGTTTTTGATGTGAGATCGATGGTTGGTCACATGTGTATGAAGGTGATCCTCTGGTGAGTATCTCGTTCCTGCTCATGCCTTCTGGTCGTAAACGTTTGATTCCTGTCAAAGGCTCTTTTCGAAACCACCGGCTGCGGCTCCGGATTCGGCTCAGGCTAGCTTGGCCCGCAGTTGTTTTGACAATTTGCGCTTGCATTGCGTACGTGATCAAGGCTTCAGACGAGAGGACGGAGACTGAAGCCGAATCCAATGCTGAGGCCGTGGATTCGAAACAGGCCATAGTGTCAGAGTTTTTATATGCAAAAATCCAAAACGGTCACTGATGTATGTTTTCATATCTTGTCGAGCTGAATGATATGCACCTACACACTTACTATCCACCAAAGAACAATTCGTGATGATCAGAGGACGAGGTTGCGTTTCACAAGGTTGTTCCGAGAGAAAGAAAAGAGAAACCCCCAGCCCGTATCTTAGAGATGTAGAGCACAGCACACACGCTGTCCTCTGCATCTTCAACAAATTAGTGAAAGTTCAGCTGGCGTATAGACGCCATGTTTTAATCAATTCAGTCACCGGGAATTACCAGGTCATTTCTAGTGGATTTCTCTCCTCTTGTGCTCTCTAAGCGTTTCGTAATGTGAGAGCCGTGAAAGGTATATGCAACTTTGGTTACCTCAAAGTGGTTGGCTCCCTGAGGTTTCATTCACGTAGATGTTGTCTGGAATGTTCCCAAGTCTTGCCGTTAATGGAAACAGTTTGAAAAGGTTAACTTTGATGTCATCGAACCATAGAGAAAGGTCCTTTCTCTATGATCGAATGAATGCAGAAACCCTCGCTAATTTCTATGAAATCGTCCAGGTAAGGTTAATATTTCCAGATTTGTGAGGGTTAATGAACGGTTTTGAAGAATGAAAGTAGTGCAGTAGCTGAAGTTTCTTACTTGTCTTTTCAGGTAATGTATTCGTGTCATGAACCGAGTGGATGCATGTGGAAACATTTGCATTCCGTGTTGCAAAAATTTCTTAAAGACTTGTTAATATGGTGGCCCTGAATGGACATCTCGTATCGCCATTGTTGTGCGCATTTATGTATGCAATCTGAAATATTTTGCCCTGATACATTATATGCAAATATTTGCGATATTACCCCCACTCACGCCTTGGGCGTTTACGTTCACCTTGCTTGCACCTAATGGTTGTTGTGGAAAGGTAAATCGTCTGTCGTCTGTAAATCCCGCCTTTAAGCGCCCCCCCCCCCCTTTTTAATGTAGTGGGACGGGTGGTTTTTAACTATGGGGTGGGTTTCAGGGGACATCCTTTGTGGCAGGACGGCTTTGTAGAGGTGCTGGTCACCTGTTCCTCCTCGCCACTCACTGGCTTGGTATTTTTAAGCTTTTTTGGTTCATTGTTTCTCTATGTACCGTCTTGTATGTTTATTTTTATGCCAGTGTAAAGTTTAATAAAACTCAAACTAAAACTACATTGTAAGATAATCATACAGTCACCTTTGAGCATTTCTTTGCAACTTCTATCCGTTGAAGCTCACTCATACCAAAACGAATTGACGCTTGCAAAGCAAATACAACCGAACCGTGATTCGTCAAACGTCATCACATTATTTAAGATACGTTTTTGTTTAATTCCTGTCAGCCACTTCACAGTGCGTGCATATTTACCTCCATCAGTGCAGTATTTGCACACGGGAGAGTTGCAAGGTACGGGGAAGAGGTTGTCTTCGCTCGGTTGATGACGCCGGGTTAAAAGCATTCCGAGGCCGCCGGGCAGACCCTGGTACGTGCGCTGTTAAACAAAAGTCTATAACAGTGATAAACCACTCCTATGAGCGTTTAGATGAATTTGCTGACCGTCCTGCGGAACTTTGGAGTATTGCTTTTCCCCTGTCTTCCTGTCCGTTCCGTTGGGACTTGAATGGAAAGTGTTGGGTTTGCGGATTGGAAAAACCTTTGTATCGAATGAGTCAACACGGGAAAGGGTACGGTAAATCTGCTATAACAATACTTATACGAGATTACACGCAGGAAGTACAAGCGCCAGTGTGTTACGACATAATGTTGTCCCTTGATTCTAACTGACCCCCTGGCACATGACGTCACAAGCCTAGAACAGTCCCCTCACTGGGATGGGGTAAAATGAAGAGTTGTCATTGGCCGAGAGTCGTGCGTTGTACATACACTAGTGTCAGTTGTTTGTAAGACAAGATGGCAGCCATGCAAGGTCTGTATATATTATGTGTAGATTTTGAGCAGCTTCAGAGAATAACTACGCACGCCGAATGTTTGAGATGTATCTAGCAGAGTTTTGGATCATTTTACAAAGTTTATTATTTTAGTATCGGTTCAAGAGTTGTAGTTGAATTTAGGGAACAACACGTTTCGCTGCAACATAATACTTCTTTAAGATTCAGCACTGTGGGATTAAAACATTTCATTTACTTGGAATTGAAGAAAACACATGTCAAAAAAATATACAATCAGTATCATTTCCTCATCGGGTCACGATTTCAATACTCCGGGTGGTATGACTCTTGTTTCTTCCTCGCCCGTGCCATACGAGTCTCAGGGGGTCGATCGCCAGGACACAATCCCGGGCCCTCGGAACGTGTTAAAACATCACACAACTGTTTTTGCACGACACTTAAGAGCTTGCCAAAGATCAGCAAACCTGTTCACACCAGAGGTGATCAAATGGATGGTGCATACAACCTGACTCGTTCCACCGAGCATGGGTCTCTCATTCTCTCTCTCTCACTCTAGACGCAGCTGTCTATGTGGACATGATATCGACCGTCTGGGCTCCAGGCTATCATCCTCAGCTTGAAAGCCATTAGTTGCAATCTCAATCAGTGACGTCAGTCCTGTGAACGAAGAAGCGGGTAACAAAACGAAAAACCCTTAAGAGCGAAAAGCCAATCTGAAATGGTGCGAAATAATCTGACGAGAATCGGCCATAACTCGCATTGTTAATTGACCGTGAGGCAAACAAACTGTATGTAATTAAAAAAAAAACACATGTCTGTAACCCCATCCTTCTTTATATTTTCGGTTGTTGTCGAATTTTGGTTTCTCCGGCGGAGCGAACCGATTTTGATCTCTCGACGGAAGCTTCTTACGTCCGCGATGAAATGTAACAGTCGCCATGGCAACTGTAGACCGTTTGAAAGTGTGCATTATCCCGTAGCAAATCTTATCGGTGGGTCAACGAAACCTAATGTGAACTCAAATTGCCCAATGCCCATGGACTTGACCCCTGTACCTGTGGATTATATTGTGAAAAGCCTAGGGCTAAAAGAAGTGTTTAGTGAGTTTCAATAATATATCTTTTTTTATTATATTGAGAAAATGGGCGTGGTGTTGTCGGCATTAGCTCAACAGAGGGCGCTGTGGCAGTTATTGAATGTCCACAATTTAATGACGCAATGCACGTTACTCTTTTAGTAGTGAAAGCAAATAAAGAAATGATTATACTATAAAATCAGACTTTAAGCAAGATGTGAAATCATGTACCGCACATTTAGTTAAAACTAGTTCTCAAAACAAAATATTTGTTGTATAACACTCATTTTTTTGTCCGAGAGAAGCGTTTTTAAAAGATGCAGTCTCGCTTTGAAAATTTCAAATTCTAATCAAATATGTTAAAAATAAGTTTTGTTATTTGGATTAGACCACCCATTCCTTCTATAACTACCATATGTTTCCTGTCAACATTCCTTTCGGAAAGGAGACCCCATTGCCTTGGTGTCATACATATTTAATTTCACAATACTTTCCGGGTTTGTGTAATCCGTAGTTATGTTTGTGTCATTCGAAACGGATAGTGTTCCGGAGGAAGTGATTTATTTTGTTTGTCAAAATTATCATCCAATTATACAAAAGCTGTCGTGTATTTTTCTTTGTGGTCTGAACTGATTTGAAAAGTAAACATATCGAGGAAGTTACATATATATCAAGTTCAAATTGAAGGCTTTGCGTAGCTGCAGTATTTCCTGTTTTGCAAAACTAGTGTGTTAAAATTTACCCCAGTGTGTTGTTACATTGTACATGCCAACCAGAATAAACACTTACATCATTGTTAAAATAAGGACATACCTCCAAAAGATTGTCCCTTGTGCTGCCACAATGTTCCGTTGCACATGCAGTGCAGTTGGTTTCTTTAAGTTGCTTGAAGAGATTGCTTCGTGTGACAATGCCATAGTAGCCCGAGTGTTCCAGACAACGCGGTCAAAGCACCTGGGAGATTTGTAACAGAGCATCCGACATCATTAGCATACAAACGCTTGCAGTACTTATAGTCAACAGAGGGCTCTCTTCCCTTTGCTCTACCTGATGTTTGTGGTGGGAAGAATTTTTAGATACTCTTTTACTTGGCTGATGTAATGAAATGAACTCAATGAAAATATACATGTTTTAGGCTATGTTAATATTTTACTAGACATTCCATACATGGATTTAACCCTCATGCGAGGCATAGTTTTGGTAGCGCCTTTGGTACCTTGCCAGCACACGCTTCCAAGTTTGTCCACATGTTTTATAAAGAGGGGTTGCTTCGCATTATTGTTTTGCGATCTCTACATGTCCAGGTGTTCCATGTGTTATTAAATTAAGCTGTTTTGTCTGGCAGACATAACACAATGTCAGTTATAAAATTAACACAATGGATATAGATTGATATTAAGTTTAACTAAAAAGTCAATAGCTTCCGTAATGGTAGATTCGCATTCAGATCCGGACGTCACCCTGTAAAACAAATCAATAACTCTCATCTCTTCTTTAAAAAAAAAACTCAGTTTGTTACATCCTAAAATGTGTGTTATTTTATCTTAAGAAAGATGATAACTGCGATCGTGAGCAGCGAATAAAATGTGAATTGATTTTACTGTCTGGCAGGGCATTCACTTTTGTATAATAAAGTCATTCAGGCTCGGGTCTAGTGTGAGAGTTTAAAAAAAAAAATGTGGCGAGTGTCGTCTTATAAATGATATCTCACTTATCCATTAAAAAACCAACACCATGTCAGTAAAACATTCATCAGGCACTGCAGTGACTTTGACAAGTCACTTAAGCTATGAATCTTTGACTCGTGAATATAGATTATCTTCGCCCAACAATGACACGGCCTGCGTTAGCTCAGTGTTACATTATGGCACGGAGGGTTAACGTGGCGTGGAGAAGGAAATCAAGGAGACGCTTGATTCTTGGAATGGGTTCTCAGAGTTTTATTCTTCACTTTCTACTAAAAACACCTTGCTGACAGTCACCTGAAAAAAAATGTGGGTTGATAATGTCATTTTTGCTTTCATACTTTGATTTCTCCTAACACAAATTGATGCCAATACTTTTGACTACTTCATCTAAGCCTTTGCAATCATTGCGTAATTTGTTAGGTATTGAAACATGTAAACATGAAATATAGAAGGAAATTTTCATTAGAGAAAACAGCTCTGTGTTGCACACACACTGTGGACTATCATTTGATCCATGCACAGAAAACTTTAAGAAAACAATTTCAGCACTGTCTTTTGCGTTCTCCATTTGAAGGTAACGTTGGCACAAACCTTTGGGAAAGTTTGTGTTGGGATGTGAGATGTTGCTGTAACAACTAGCGCCCTCTTTCGAATGAAAAATAAAACCAATGGTTGCTATACTTTTGGCGTAGCTGTGATTATAATTTTTTCTTCAATATGACGCCCTCTGTTGAACCAAAGAACTGACTGAAGTCTATCAATTTATTTCTCGTTGTGTTATTCTGCTGTGCACGCTTTCTAAGAATTGGGCAATCCAGCCTTATGTGATTTAGAGCCCTCACAATTGTCTGTATATTATATTTAATGTAAAAACTTGAATTAATAGTCTACAAACATCTTCAAAGATCTTGTGTATTATTGATGTCGCGTGATCGAAATTATTTAGTTTTCTTCTATTGTCGGTTTGAATGGCTGGGGCTATAATTAGGTGTAATCTTCAAGCTATCAAAAATCATAAATTCAAATCATAAATAATGTCTATGTCTCGCAAAAAAAACAAAAAAAAAACACGCTGGCCGTTATTGGTAGTCTTCAAAAAGAATCTTCATTCACAGTTCAGTTTTCCCGTTATTTTCTTGGGGAGAGTGAGTTATACGGCTATGTGCTATGTGCTGCAAGTGTTCATTTGGCATGCAGTGCAGTTGGTTGCCTTCTAGTTGCCTACAAAAAGGTGTTACCGTGTGTGACATGGCCCGATTTACCAACGTAATATTATATTTATACTGCCTTAATAAATGTCAGCAATCTGCCCCTATGTTGACGTGTGATGACGTCATCCGTTTCTGACAGGCGTATGGACGTTGCCCGTACATTTTACGCAGACTAACACAATAATAGCGCGTGACATGCATAATGCCATAGGGGGAAAACAGACACAGCATTTGTGAAACGTACAAGATAAAAAAAACAGGCTCAGTATTTGTGAAACGTACATGATAATAAACAGGCTCAGTGTTTGTGAAACGTACACTATTGTGCAGTGTACGGAGGCAAACCTAGTCGCGATAATATGTCTTTATGTATCTGCTTATCCTGAAAATAATACGCAAATTGATAATCGTTAACTGTAGTCTAAACACATTCATGTTTGTCATGTTTGAATCCTCATCGTGCATCCACGTCACAGAGGAGTGTGACCATTAATGATTTTAAGACCATCTTTAGAAAGTGGTAATAAAACAAAGACTGCAATGAATTGACTATAATGGTTTTACGAAGTTATCGTCAGTTGTATTGAACCATAATAATACAGGCCGTTTGATACGTCAATAAACGTCGCCCATCACAATCGTCGCAAAGTGTGTGGGCCTGATTGGTGAGTAAGGGACCCAGGCACCTGCCCACATACAATCCCTACCTTCGGTCAATTACCTTTCGAGGAGCTAGCAGGTTAACGATCCCCCCAAATGGTCCAGCGTTGATGCATATACATCCAGTCTGGTGAATTATTTAATGCATTTATTGACTTAGTGGTGAGGATGTATAGCACTTTTTGTAATGTGTTTTATTCTCGACTCGATCACTGTTTATACAATGTATTAATGTTTCCCGGTAAATATCAGTATAATGTCATTCCCCAGTGCTTTGTGTGATACTGTGGGGGCGTTGATTGGGTTCATACACCTCGTACGAACAACGTCAACGCCAGTGACTGCACACCCGCACCAACTTTCACAACATTTTTCCCCCAGCGGGCAGATGTGCTTGCCACAAAAAAGCAAATTGGGTTTGGATAGTCGCTTTCATGTAAACATGCACTGTATACTGTATCTTTGTATAAAGAGCCCTTTATAAAATGACAAGCAAGCCACTTGACTTGACATCGAGACAGATGCGGGCACGTTTAGGGTTTAGAATTAAAGGTGGGAGCATTGGTAGTATAATTACCTTCTTCTGTTGCACTTGAGTCTTATAAACATTGTTAAGACATTCTGGGTGGTTTTATGAGATCGTTTATGTACGGGTTAACAAGAAGCTGCGATGCGTTCAGCAGCCACTCACAGAAACACTGGGCAAACCCATTCTCTTTGCGATTAGTAAAACTGGGTTCGTTTACGTGTATTACACAAAACACGGGACCTACGGCTTGATGTCCCATCCGAAGGACGGTTCAGTAATGGTTAAGTCTCTTGCCTAAAGGACACGCATTGTGTACAGACCGGGATTCGGACAAACACTCTGCCGATCAGAAACACCAGAGCTGGAGTCTGGCAGCAGACTTGCCAGGTAAATTCATTGTTCTTAGTATAATTGCTCTCGGTAATGTATGCGCATTCTCATCAATGGAAATGTTATCTGGTCACTCTGCTGCTGCTGCCTAGTGTTCCAAAGTCTCACATAAGCTCTTGTTTGTAAGTGGCGGTAAGAGGAACATTTTTGCTTAAAAGCATCTTTAGATCTTATCTTTATAAAAAAGCCCACCCTTGGACGTGACGTCAACACCAGCTGCTACTTAATCCTGCCGTCGATCCCGCCGTGTGATGCTCGCAGCAATCGCAATTTACGCACCACCTTGGACTATCAAAGCTACGTCTCAGCAAAATGACTCTCAAATGGAAGACTTCGAAGCAGTCCGTGGATCAAAAGTTCAACATGTTCACCTCAAAACTTTGCTTATAGATATTGGACACGTTTCGTTATTACTCAAAATTTATATTAGCATTAAAATTCACTTGGCAATGAGCATGGAGAGCTATTCATAGTATAAAACATAGTGAGAAACGACTCACTACGAAGTAACGCAGATTTTGAGAAAAGAGGTAATTTCTTACTGAAATAGTTTAACCTGAGAAAGAATTGCATGCAAAGCACACCAATTTTGTGTCTTTTCTGTCATTGTTTTCTTGCAACTTCGATGACCAGTTGAGCCGAAAATGTTCACAGAGTTGTTGAAACATTTGTTGGGATACACCAATTTAGAATACTGGTCTTTGACAATTACCAAACGTATTCAGTGCATTTAAAGGCAGTGGACACTATTGGTAATTGTCAAAGACTAGCCTTCACAGTTGGTGTATCTCAACATATGCATAAAATAACGAACATGTGAAAATTTGAGCTTAATCGGCCATCGAAGTTGCGAGATAATAATGAAAGAAAAATAACCCTTGTCACACGAAGTTGTGTGCGTTTAGATGGTTGATTTCGAGACCTCAAGTTCTAAACTTGAGGTCTCGAAATCAAATTCGTGGAAAGTTACTTCTTTCTTAAAAACTATGGCACTTCAGAGGGAGCCGTTTCTCACAATGTTTTATATACCATCAAAAGAGAAAGGTTGTTCTACGTACCTCGGACCATCATTCTATTTCTCCAAAACGTGACTCTAAAATGGTAGACCTCGGATTCCTTCCCCCATGGTTTAACTTACAACAAAAAGCACTTTACGAGTAAATTGAAACGTGGTGTCTATAAGAGGCACGTATAAGACACCCATCATGTTTACATTAATATGCATTTAAGCTAAGCGGATTAAATACAAGAAATCAATCCCTCTTAACCTAATAAAGCTCTCTCTAAGTGAGGGTTTTTTATCTACAGGAAGCTTACACACTGCACTTTAAAGATATTTAAAGGGCAAAGTTTACCCTTTTTTAACCGCTCGTTTGTTTAAATCCGATATAAATATAGATTTATACTTCTAACCTTTACGACAATTTCACTTCGTCAGGTCGCGTTTTTGTAATATCGCCAAAAACCACGAGCGAATAATGTCCACACAAGCAGGAAAAATAATCTGTAATTTGATGAACAATAATTTATGAGAAGTGTTGCAAGATTCAGGTTTTGGGGCATAACAACTTGGGCCAATTTCATAGCGCTGCTAAGCACACAAATTTGCTTAGCGTGACATTTTTGCCTCGATAAAAACAGAATTACCAACCAAATGTCCGCGTGGTTTTCAGGATAAGTAAACAATAGCTGAATACCAGTAACAAGCAATTTGCAACAAATGGAAATGTGATTGGTAATCCTGTTTTTATCAAGGAAGAAATTTCATGCTAAGCAGATGAAATTGGGCACAGATATCTTTTTATATATAACCACACAACTTCAGTAGGCCTGTGCATGTTTTCTCAAAATTGCTGTAGCCTAGAGTTTGTACATGAATTAATTTGTTAAGTGACTACCAAGCAGACCCCTTGCATTTGACGCCATCTACGATGAAATGTGCACGCGTGATGCTACCATTGGCTGAGAGTCGTGAACAGCGCGTACACGCGTGCACTAAAAGTTGTCTTCATCAAATAATATGGCGGTCAATGACGTCATGGACAAACCATCTGTACCTTGCCCTTTATAATAGTAAACCCTAACTCTAAGTGGGTTTTTGTCACATTAAGCTTCACGCTGCATTTTATATCTTTAAGAAGATGCTCTCTTGTCCTCCAGACGTTCTATAATAATCCACACTTAGTGATTCCTCCACTGAGATGATAGATATTGCTGAAGGCCTCCATAAAGCATTACTGCATCGCCAAACAGACACGCTTACTACCGAAGAGCAAATTTGTTTTCTGCAAATCAAAATGTCCATCGTCGAAGTGCTTTTCAAAGGGGAAGTTTTGTTCTAAATCGATTAAAAAAAGTGAATCCTTAATTAAAAGAACATTTCGGATTTTTGTTTTAAATCGTCTTAGATCATGTTTACATAAAACTTAAACGGTCTATGATTATGATAGTAGACAACATCCCTTAAAATTACTCTGTCTGAAGTGTCACTGATGAGAAAAAAATATTTACTAATTTCCCGTTTTTATTCATTTTTTTTCTCGAATCGATGTCCTGCAAAATCTGTATTAGTTTTTCACTTTGTTCTCGTGACCCATATGACCGATCGATCCAAAACTTCTACACGTATTATGTAAGTTTGTGTATGGATAACATCAAGTGATTCCACTGCCAGCAACTGTTTTATTATAGCAAAAACCAGTTCTGCAATTTTTCTTTTAAAACAAATCTGGAATTTTTTTGAGGATGACAATTCTTTACTACAAGAAAAAATGCCACCGGTCAGAGTAAGATGGCACAGAGATATAGATCTCATGATGACCAGTGATCCCGTAATAACTTAAGTAGTTTTCCATTTGAGGTCGTTTTGGTCGTGGGATTTATCCAGAGACGTGGGGAGGTTTCTTTTGAGACACGCCAGAGGGGGGAAGGAGGAAAGCATAGCGTATGACTCGCCGTGCGTTGGTGTCAGTAATCCGCCGTGAACTCTCGAGATGGGATATTAAAGTCGGAGTTAAAAGTGGAAAGATAAAAATCCATGTAATAATGACATTTTTGTTCACTGCGAAACTGCGGAGGTGTGGTTCGATTGAATTCATCTAGTGTATTATATATATATATTTTTTTTTCAAAGATGTGTAATATTGGTGATATTTTGTTTATAAGGTTTGGGTACTGTTAACCATTACGGGGAAAGCAAATGTTTTCATATTTGTTTGGGTTTATTCACGATAGACTTGTGCAACTACACTTTTAAGTTCCTTTGGCATGAGTGCGCAAGAGTTCTGTAGGCGAGATGAAATGTGCCTTTAAATTTCCCATTTTTGGTGATTAAGTTTCCATTTCGTCATAATGAAGATTTTTTGAAAAAGGAAATGAAGTCAAACATCCATTAAAAAAAAACATGAAATAGATCCCTTGAAAAGTGGTATAGCCGGATGCAGAAATGCTTACAGAAATCCTAACCTTCATTGTTCGGTTCGAGCCGGGCTTTGAACCCAGTTGTGGGATGAAAACAAGGAAAAAAGACACCTGGGGTGGATTTCACAAAGAGATAGGACTAGTCTTATATCGAGTTAGGACCAGTTACTCGTCCTAACTTAGGACTATCCATGCAATTTGTATATCTCCTAGGACTAGTCCTAAGTTAGGACTAGTCCTAACTCTTTGTGAAATCGACCCCTGGAACCCGATACCTGTCGCAAAATTGCATGAGAAATTGCCTTCCATTGGATCATGAACAAACATCTCATACATCCATAATATGGTTTATCCTCGCCATTTAAACCGCCTCCGTTCCGATGTCGTATTATGCAAGTGTCCCTTTTCAAGCGTCTAGCATAAGTGTCAAGATAAGACCATTGCAATAGATCGCATGACTTAAAGGGCAATAATGTTCACCTTCAAGATAGGATGTTCCGGACAAACATGATGTTTTCTTAGGCCCATTAGGAACATTGAGGGTTCCCCAACCCCCAATGTTTCCATCCTTTAACACACTAGTTTCAGAGAGAGAGAGAGGGGATTCAAAAACAATCCTATGTGAGAAACGTTTACTGTCAGATTGCGTTTTGCATTTACGGATAATTTCTTCTGCATCATGCACATAACCGCTTCGGAATGTCGGAAGTATCTAAAAAACGCTACCACCTTTTCAAATTAAATTATTACAGGTTAGAATTATTGTAAATATAGACAATTAAAATAGTCGAACGATTCAAAAAACGAAGGTAAACAATCCCTTTAAAGCCTCCTTACATGTGAACATGTCAGCATAAAGGTTGAATTTGCACAATCGGTGACGTTTTTTTCCAGACGAGCTTTCTGATGTCTAAAGATAGCGTCTGTATATGTTCTTGAAAACAAAGGCGAGGTCTATGAAGTAAACACACGTTTGTCTTAATGGACACTATTAACAGTGTTTTGGGGCGATATCGATATCGCTAAATGATAAGATGAACTCACGAAGCATCCAGGGGGTTATGAAAGAGCCCTGGACCTCAATCAAAATATAATGAGACAGAATGTCACCCTGGGAGCAAACAAGCAAAGGTAATAGCGGTGACAGGACAAATTAATTAAAGACTATTAACCATGCCGAGAAAATGTGTACTCAATCCTTGAGGGCTTTTAAAGGCAGTGGACACTATTGGTAATTGTCAAAGACCAGTCTTCTCATTTGTTGTATCTCAACATATGCATTAAATAACAAACCTGTGAAAATTTGAGCTCAATCGGTCATCGAACTTCCGAGATAATAACTAAAGAAAAAATACCTTTGTCACACGAAATTGTGTGCGTTTAGATAGTTGATTTCGAGACCTCAAGTTCTAAACTTGAGGTCTCGAAATCAAATTTGTGGAAAATTACTTCTCTCTCGAAAACTATGGCACTTCAGAGGGAGCCATTTCTCACAATGTTTTATACCATCAAACTCTCCCCATTACTGGTCACCAAGAAAGGTTTTATGCTAATAATTATTTTTAGTGATTACCAATAGTGTCCACTGCCTTTAAAAAACCTTAAATTAGTATTTTTAAAAACTGCATTCCACTGTTTGTTTTAATCCTACCTTGTTGTATAGTTTAAACCATACAACTAAAGTTTAATTTCAAAAGGTGCTAGCATTTTTTAGATATTGCCGAAAATCTGGAGTGTTTATGCACGCTGGAATACACAAATCTGCAATCGGAATACACAATCTCAGAAAACGCTTCCCGGATTTTAATTTGTTTTGGGTTTAAAAAATTATTATTTTTCCATAACCGCATTACTTCAAAGTAAAACGTTTCTTCTAATGCATTTTACTAATGTTTATGTTTTATTGCCGATAATACAGAACCTTACACGACATATTTCTTCATGTTATTATATTATACTCGGAAGGAGTTGGTGTGAACTTTCAATTCAACATTTCGACTCCTAATATAATTGTCTTGAAAACAATAGTTATGCGACCATGATTGTAAATGCGTCACTAAAAGCCTTGCAGGCAACCATATTAAAATCGGTATCTTGGGAAATGATATCCACACTGCCTTACCCTTTTGGAAAAACACAACTTTGGTATTTTTATTCATGGAATGTAATTAAAAATCATGTGAGGTCGTTCTCTTGGCGAATCGATTGCGACGTCTAAGTTTTGACATCAAAATTAATTCGTAACGTTTGTGTTTCAAAACACTGTCGACAAATATTGACTGCTTCGGGTGCTATAGGTAAAAACAACATACTCCCGGTGACATCGGGCCGTTCTATTGAAAACAAGAACGGTCCGGAGATCATGTCTCAGCACGAATGTTGAATATACATTGAATGGTATAACAACCAGCACGACAAACTAACACGTCTAGGTATCAAGAAACTGCCGATAGGGGTGGGGGCGTGGCAGAGGGCACACCAATGTTTCCATACTTTTTAACACACTATTTTCCTCTTGTACAAAAGCACCTCCCTGCGCAAACAATATATATATATATTTATACAAAACCTCAACAAATTCAAGAGCCGCTTTGAAGACACAAAAAGGGGGTACCACCATGCCTTACAGAGCAGCAATTGTGTAGTACACTGGTTGCTATGAACCAACCACAAGGCATAATCAATGAGGTGTTATAAACAAAAACAAATACAAAATGTTCAGCAAAGGAGGCCCATTAGCAGAGATCAAAGGAGGGTTTAAATTACAGCACCTTGCCCTTAATAGATAGTGTAATTGGCAACGTCATTTGATTACGCGAAGGTGGTGCGTAGGTGGTGTTTTCAATTGTACAGCTTTAAATAAAAAAGTCTTGTCAATTCATGTTTCCTTTTAAAACTGAAGAACCCACCCCCTTTCCCGAAGCCCTTCAAATCGTTTCCGTAAAGTTCATTAACCCAAGGTTGACAATCTTGCAGTATGCCTATTAAAATTAATGACCGTAGCTAGAAGTCGGCGAGGCGTAGCCGCCAAGCTGATTATTTCGTTTCATAAATAACTAGGCCTGTGATTCGAAACTCGGACTTGGACCAGAGCTTCCTTGGAAATGTCCTTGTCACACACAGGAAACCAACCACGGTGAAAGTTCGTGTAAATTTGCCGCTGTATCTAAGATGCTGCATAGAAAGGCTTGGGATACTTCTCGCTATGAAGCCAGCAGACGGTATCATTGGATTCAATGAGCTGGGACTGCTGCCCGTGGCTTATGATATTATTTTGCAGGTCAGGTTTTTAACAGTTTACTGACTACCTTTTATAAAACGTCGCAGTTGACCTGACCAATACTTATGCATAATATGGCTAGCTTAACACCCAGCCTCTATTTTGGTACGTTTCTTAGTTTCTATGATGGGATGTTGGGGTGTTTGATTGTTCGTTCGTTTGCTTGTTTGTTTGTTTCTTCATTTGTATTGTCTTTTAGGGAGGTTTGCTTTTTTGTTTGCCAAGGTCATAGTTCACCTGATCAGTACTTTGACCTTATCAGCATTAATGTGTCAGCATGGCTTTCCTAACTCCAAGTCTCGTTTTGGTCTCTTTGTCTGCTTGTTTGAGCGTTGGGTTGTTTGTCTGTCAGTTTGTTTGTTTGTTTGGCTGTTTGTTGGTTTGTTATTTTCTCAGGTCATTAATTGAACTGAGCAACACTAATGCATCAAACAAGGCTAGCCCAACTCGCCTGGATTTGGTCACATAGCTTTGCATGGGACAAAAACAACACCGCCACACTATGACAAAGGTCAACCCTCCTCCCTGGGCAACCAGCTTCGATTCTAGTCGACTTGTTTCACCCAGCACGTTCACGTGGGACACCAACGTGAATGTCAACCCGATTGCCAATCGGGCTAGGTTTTATTTTCTAATGGAGCAAAGAAATTATCGATTTTTCTGAGCTCAGGTGATCAGCCCAAATGACAAGTAGTGTAATTGTTTTACGTCCATCGGTCCACTGCAAATTTGTGTCTGGGGAATAAAATTGCGGTCGTGCCATTTTTGTGTATTTGAGTAGAGTCTTGATCACGAATGCAACCATATTGTTTGTCGTCTTCTCGAGCAAATTTAACCAGATCGAGGCTGAGTGGACATAATAGTCTGTTCACCTTTCGGTGGTTCGACAACCGTGTTACATTAATGCTATTGACCATGGGGATGTATACACGTGACAAACAACAAACATGTTTGTGAACACGCTTCCGCGTGCACATTATGTATAGCTAAAGCTGAGTGGACATACTAGTCTGTACACCTTTCGGTGGTTCGACAACCGTGTTACATTAATGCTATAGACCATGGGGATGTATACACGTGACAAACAACATACATGTTTGTGAACACGCTTCCGCGTGCACATTATGTGCACCTATTGATCACTACACTCGATGTAGAGCTACTGCTCCTTTTATATTTGGTCTAGAAATGTTAAGTAAACCCCCGTAGGATTTTGCACACAGAGTGCTTCGGAGGATGCTGCCGAAGGAAGAGTACATAATTATGCATATAACGTAATCCCCCATAGAGTCTTGCTTTAGAGAGGAAGCTTGGGATATCGTAGCGAATGTGAAAGATGTTAAAGTGTGACCTACACCAACATTGAAACATAGTTTAAAATGTAGCCACACCCACATTGAAAATATATATAAATGAGTATGTGCATAATTTTTTATGACAACCAACATTAAGAAATGTTGTACTTAATTTCTATTTAACAACGTTTACATCACTCACAATTACAAAGAATTGTTTTCATTTTGTTAAAACACACTTTATAGTAAATATTATAGAAAAGAAGACACAAAACACTAATCACGGTGACCGTGAAAATAATTGAACTACGTTAATTTCTTGACTTTCTGCATGTACCATAATTTAAGTCAACTCACACTTAACAGTTTGAACTGGGAAATCGTTTTCCCGTTCATACGTGAAACGTCCAAGGCTTGTTTAAATTCATATCAGTAATTGGGTAAAATTATAATATTACGTAATTGGCATCCTGCACCATTACTCAAGCCATACACTGTTTGATGAAAATGTAAAGCTTTTCCCAGCCATACGTGAAACAGCCGTCAACATTCGAACCCTGTATAAATATATATCAGAAATTGGTTTATTTAGAATTCTTAACTCCGCTCCACAGTGATACATTGCGAAACTGCTCCGATCATAATATACACGAAATAGTAGTTGCATCTTACGCCTTCCAAAAACCGTCGTCTTTTTATCTGAAATTGAATTAATATCTGATTTTTCAATTGCCCCTTCTCCACTGTCTCCCCATCTCTCGGAGGACAACTAAGGAAGAAGAATCTGTAGCGTATTTGTCTCTTTGATAAATTAAAAAACAGTGTGTCATGAGACTAAGAAGCCCCAGGTGTCATGTTCGGAGTCTTCCTCTCTTAATTTGATAAACCGAGGGTACGTGGTTCACGCGAGCAGGATTGGAAAAAACATGTAGAAAAACGTGCTGTACAGAGAATTTCATCCATGTGCCAATTTCGATTCAATCATGTACACTTGTAATAGAGTTATTTTTTATTTTATTTTTTTACAATTTTAAGATTACGAACATAATGTCTAGCGCAGTATTTGAGGGTCTAGTGGTAGTGTGGTCATTACAAATGGTTTTCTACATTTACCAACTTCTACTTCCGGGTAAGTCACAGACTCAATTTCAAAAGAGTACTCAAAAAGATTGTATACACTGTTTAGTTAAGCAATTTGTTTCAATCAATGTACACATACCATCAACTATTCTGTGCAAATTTAATTTTAAAAATGTGGTAGCGTTTTTGAGACATTGTCGAAACCTGGAGCGGTTTAAATCCATAGAGGAGGAATAATTTGCAATGAGAAATACACAATCTGAGAAGGTTCTTTAAAGTGCAGGGTCATACATTGGTTTGGTTATGACCCCGGCTGATTACTATGTAATTTCTTTCAAAAAGCTTACTTGTCGTACAAACGGTATTGGCAGTAGGCAATCTGGGAAATTATTCCAGCTGATATACCCCCGTTGATTAGAATACAATACCAACATTTGAATCTGAGTCCTGATTCATTCATGCATGAATCGTTTCTCAGTATTCCGAGGGCTGGTGTCCGTTTGCGAATGATGTGGCCAGAGATGCGGTTGTCACCCACCTTGCTAAAGGTCCAAAGTGAGACGTATCATTTAAAAGTAATCGTAACTTAAGAAATAGTACGTGGAGCCAGTTGGAACTTCGCGAGTACCACTTTGTGTGTTCTCGCTGAATGCTGAACCCAGCTTTCACCAATGTATGCCATCATAAAGGTAACGTAAATGTCATGGTTCAACTGCAAAAAAAACATCGGCATGATATGCAAATTAAGCAGTACCTCCTCCTCGTCCAAACCGATCCCCGCAAGTGGGGTTTTACATAAATATCTCCATCCTTTACTGAGATACAATCAACTAAAAACCGTGCTACCTCCATTTCGCATAAATTATGCTAATGCGTGAGCCATGCAACTCACCGTGCACATCATTCCGGGACGTACTGTACATGGTACATCCGTGTGCGTGGGACTCGAGTTGCATGTGATTTGAAACCCCTTTCAACTGTCGACGGTTAGTTTCAATTTTGGTCACGCTTCCACGCGGTCCAGCTTCCCAACTATTCGTCCTGCAGGTGCGAAGTGAATCGTTAGCTACCTGGATTCCCCCAACGGTCGTCTCTCTGTACTTATCTCATGTAATTAGCTGGATTCATTGTGAAGTGTACTGACTTGACATGTAGGTCTACCAGCGCAATAAATAATTATCACTATACGAATGTCGAGGGTTGACTCTATACAGCGATCTTCCTGCACGTGTTGTGTATAATTATCGTTTGTCTTTATGCACGAATGACGATGAGCGAGGATGTATCTGAAGAACATTAATTTACGTCACTATACGAAACCTTGTGTGGATATGTACAAAATTGTCAAGATTGTGGCTTCGTTCACTGGATTGGCGATCGGTTTTCTCTTCGCATTCGCGCAATTAATTAACGACGAGTAGCATTGTAGTGTTTCAGCAGAAGTCGTGACATGTAGTTTGATTAAAGGTCGTAACCACGAAGTTACCTTGGATGACTTCACAGTAAACCTTTTATAATAGCGCTGGCTCGTGGTGCCAGAAGATCGTCTGACGCCGACTGAGGATGAGGTAACTTGTTATGGGAGACCAGTACCGAGTGGTCATCGGCAAACACTGCGGGCTCATATTACCATAGCGAATCCCAGCAGCGGTATAAAGAACAGCGTGGAGTAGCATCAGTGATACCACGTTGGCGGTGGAACCACAGAGGATCATACTCGTCAGCATCGACCCATTGCTTCACGTTACATACCACTTAGAGACCGAGGATACCAAAGTGGCCCACCAGACATGGCAGCCTCGTCTTCCCCGGATAGAACACCCCAGGCCAGGCACAAAACATTCCTCGACACGGACCCGCCGTTTGACCCCCGTGGGCAAGTCCTTACCCGTAAATCTGGATCATTTAAAGTTTCGTCCACAAAGAAAAGTGGTCTTCCAACGATTAAGGAGACGTTGCGACCAGTGTTGTCTGATCCAACATCACTTGGTCTCTATGGGTAAGCAATTCTCGTATTACTTGTACATGCATTTGAATAAGCAGGTGTTTGAACACATTCAATAATGTCATATACAATGTGATTTAAACATGGACTGGGAGAAATGCAATTTAAACCCTTCGTAAAATAAGAATTTTGCTCGGTCTTGCGAAAAGGCTTATCGACTTATCGACTTTTGAACTACATCCTTTGAAATATTGATGAAATGTCACATCATTGGAGAACGTGTAAATCACTTCAACACATTCAATAATGTCATATACAAGGTGATTTAAACATGGACTGGGAGAAATGCAATTTAAACCCTTCGTAAAATACGAATTTTGCTCGGTCTTGCGAAAAGGCTTATCGACTTTTGAACTACATCCTTTGAAATATTGATGAAATGTCACATCATTGGAGAACGTGTAAATCACTTCACACCAAACATTTGGTTTAGACATTGGACACAGTGCCATGCGCTATTTTGATTCTCACAAATTGCACGACTAAATCAACTGCACGTGAAGTATGTTTCATGTTGGCGCTCTCCCTTATGCTATGGTTTTGCGTTTTCAAAGTCGTTAATTTTTAAACAGAAGAAGAAATCACTCATGCCCAAATCTTAAAATGCATACAGTCACAAAGCTATTCAAATCAAGACATTCTACAATGACGATTACTGGTTTAGAATAACTGTACC
The DNA here is from genome assembly GCF_032118995.1 of Asterias amurensis. Taxonomy (NCBI): domain Eukaryota; kingdom Metazoa; phylum Echinodermata; class Asteroidea; order Forcipulatida; family Asteriidae; genus Asterias; species Asterias amurensis. The sequence continues at coordinate 3,339,877 of NC_092662.1, read as the reverse complement.
TCAGGAGTCAATGATTGTGAGGTAATAATGATCTGCTGGTTTTTATTGTGCGTTTTTTAATCTTCAAATAATTGGATTACAGGTCTATGCCTTGGGATATGCTTTGCAGTTAAATTATTTCAATTCGTAAGATGCACGTCAATCAAGAGCCAATCGTCTTTATTTACATTTGATTATTTTTTTGTTTATTATTGCATTTGTTTACATTGGGCTATTACAAAATGTACTGGTACTTAATGTATGTTGGTAATATTTATACATGAGGACTGTCGTCGTGCTCGCATAGCATGCAACCTTACGGCTGTTAATGGAGTTGTGAACTCTAACCCAGTCTACTGCATGCATTCGCGCGCACAGACCGTCCCGAAATGGCTCCGTCGATAGTTGTGATGTGGCGGCCAACAGTAATTGGGTTTGGAGTTCATAATTGTGCAGCCAAATGATTTTTTATTTATTACGGTCACAGTTGTCAAGTGGTTATAATGCAGGACTTGCAATCACAAGCTCGTTGGTTCGAATCCAACCAAGCTAACCGCTGACGTCCATGACTGTAGAATAAGTAGTGTCGTCTATTCACATGATCACAATTGCTTGATTTGTGCAACTCTTTAATATACGTTTAACCAATGTTTGTTTGTGAGAGATTGGCTGTTGCCTGCTTGGTGCTTATATCATATTGCCATTGTCTTCCAGTCACTGAATCACAATACCTTGGTTTGATCAACTCATAATCACAAAAGTTAAACCAATGTGAACACGAGAGAGGTTGACTGTTGCCAGCTCGGTCTTTAAATAGCCCCTTGTGGGAGTTTGCCGAGTTCCATTGACGGGAAAATCATTAAGACATACAGACAGACAAGATATAGGCCTAATCTACTCTTATCTGTCATCAAGTGAACACTGGAGTTTTCTTTCGAAACAGCTTTCACAGTGTCATTGCTAATGGTTTATTTTTAACATTGTAATCTCCCATAATTTGGTTAGATTTTTAAATTCACCGAGTGTATGTAAACATGGGCATTATTTCCCCAACGCTGCCGTTATCTTGCCATTAAGATAAATGTATGTCCTTGAGACGCAGTCAAGATTTCTCTATTTACTCACTTGATTTTGTTCTTCGTATCCCGTTCTTCAGCTGATCCGATCCCCAGAGTGCCCACCACCAAACACAGGGCAATTCCACTCCATAATTACCTAGCGCCATGCACTACCACGCCAATTACACGTGTAGGAGTCAGGCGTGCAAACACGATTTGCATGCTCGTTTGCGTTATGGGAAAACGTATATAGCGGGTCTCTCCCCAACCAAAACGAAGAACATCACTATCATATATAAAGCAAGGGCTGGGTATAATTTATAACCATTAGCATTAGGCACGTTTCTGCGACAGATATAACCGAAGAACTTGTGAACGTCATGTTTTGAAAAAGGGCTTCTCGCCCCCCCCCCTCCCCTCCCACCTTCACAACCGGTAGAGTTTGATAGTCTCGCAGTCTGAAAGTCACGTCAGTCGATAAAGTGCTTTTAATAGACCGTGTTACCTTTGTTTGCAGAGTGACCTTGTAAATTGCAGGACCTTTCAGGCAGGCAAGATACTACACTGCTCATAAGATAATTTGTACATAATAATAAATCATCATTTCAACAGGGGTCTAGGAGGGCACATTATAGCTTTGATGACAGTTTTTGTTTGAACGTTTGCCTTACCCTGGACGGACCCCTGCCAACAAAGTGTTATGTCTGAAGATTAAACAAAATAATATGTATTTTCAAGAATTTTTAACAATTACCCATACACCGATGTTTCTGTATGTAAGCACTGTATAACTCGGTACTTTCCCGAGTCCTGTGAAACATATCACAGGCATGTTACTCGGGTGGGATTCGAACCCACGACCCGTGCAATTCTAGAGCAGTGTCTTACCAACTAGACCACCGAGGTTGCTCAGTAGATAGAGGCAGTTCGAATCCATTTATGGCGCATGAATTTTAAACTGTGGTTAGCAGAGAGTCATGAGGTGAAGACGGGTATCTGCTGAAAAATGTATGACTCCATGTTTAAGGAAATGAGAAGCTTCTCAAAGAAGTTTCATCAACAGTCTTGCGGCTTATTTCAATAGCTGAGTGCCGACTCGGTGTTAATCCCTACCCACTGGACGCTTCGAACCGGAAAGATCCTTCTTCATCTATCCTCTACTGCTCCAATCGATCCCCATAAATAACTTTGTTTTTAGCTGGTGCGGCGGATCAATACGGGATGGGGCGATGGCGTTATCTTTTGGGAACCACACGACCGTGGGATTAAAAAAGAAAAACACACCTCATTGAAAATCAGAACATTTGTATTTCAAAGGGGCCACCGTCTTCCCATAGGGTTCTTGTTTTCGTTCATGGCTATGTGTTTAAAGTCGTGTCGGCATTGTAACCTCTGCGAACAGCCCACACATGTATATGGGATTTGAGGCATTGCATGTGAGGTACCAATATATATTTGGGTATCGATAACACCACGTGTGTATCTACTTGATGCCAGGCAGACTTTGTTCTTTATGAGAACCGTTTTGCTATATATTCTACTATTCGGAGAAAATTTTTTCGCATTTTGTTTCTGGAGACTTCTAAATTCTGAAAAGAACTGTACTCAAAACATATTGTTGTATTATGAGAGAATTTTTCTGCGTGGTGCGGTTGACCTCATTTTCAGTGACTTCTTAACATACGTTTTCTTCATAACGCTGTTTGGTTACAACACAAACATTGTTGTACCCTCTTAAATGATTGATGTGACTCATGGTGCTATTTCCCCCGTAAAACTACACAATTTTGCGTTATGGGAGATTTTAATTTTCATGTTGTGCAATAATTACGCTGCTTTGGTTAAAACATGGTGTAACCTATTATTGAGTGATTTTACTCTGTGGCATTTTCCTTGTAAAGGTTTCGTGGTGCCCTTCTTGCGAGCACTTGACGAAATGTGCCTTGCATTTCCATGTCTGTCTGATGCTTGCTGTTAAGTCATTCATAATTTGTTGTCCTTGCTTCATTTCGTGGCTGTCTCGATCAACAGCATAGAATCTGTCCTTACTATTAAATTGTATATCCTCAGCTATAGTAGGTATACGTACGCCTCTACATACCAACAGCATTCAATAATGTGTTGTTTTCCTTGATATTTTTTGCTTCTCTGTAAAATATCCTTCGTATGATAACAACAATACGGTAGATGAGCGTCAGTTTTCAATTCATTTTCTATTTCCACTGAAAAATGTCTGACAAATGCAGATTACAGCTTCACATAACCTTTATCGTAATAAAAATGCTTTCAATTTCGATTCAACTTATAATGCTGACGTTTTGATGTGAAACTAATGTTATTGTTTTCTTAGAGCGCACTGTTTTGTCGTCACTATTTTGTGGAACACTCTGATGTTCCTTTTCTCTGACGAGGCTCTCGGCACTGTGATACGAGTTCAAATAAAGTCCATGATGCAAGTGTTGTTGTCAATTAGCTTGCACAAAAGAAGAGATTTGTGAATATCATTTCATTTGTTGAACATTGAGTTATGATAAAGACACCCTTCTGCATGAAAACACATGAAGCCCTTTGGCTTTCAGACACCTGACTAAATGAACGGACGCCACAGTGCAATTCTTTACCAACTGTACTCATCTCATTAACGAGTTGTTATGACTAATATGATTCATTACTTAGACATGAAAGACCGAAGGACAGACTTTTAATTTTGGCGCGGTGGCGAAACAAACAACCATCATAGGCGTACACGTTGAAGTCACCTCTCGCGTAAAAGTGTGAGGATTGGGAACTTATCCGTAAGTGGAGCATGCGGGTACCACCTCGTCCCCCAATCACCTCATACCCAAAATCACATCATTTCCAAATTGATAGTTAGATAACACAATCCAGTTTTCCTCTGTCAATAAGCCATAAAAACCCACTGAATATTCATTTTGGTTTAACCCATACACCAATGGGTGTTCAGCACTGTATACACTGTGCTTTCCCGAGTCTATGAAAAAAGCACTGGCATATTACTCGGGTGGGATTCGAACCCACAACCTTTGCAGTTCCAGAGCAGTGTCATACCAACTGGAGACCAATCCACTGGGCACATTCTCACCCATTTTGAACCCCTGACGTGTCTAGTTGTTGTTTTTTCGAAACGCAACTCACACAGGTGTTGACCTGGCAAGGTTGTTCCCGTTAGTGATCGATGCGGGAAAAGTCAACCACTAATATTAGCTTTATGCCCGCTGATCCATGCCTTGCGTATTGCATGTCAGGTCCAACCTCAGGGCCAAATTCCATACGGTTGCTTAAGCTCACAAACCAGCTAAGCACAGCAACAATATGCTTACCAGATTAAGGTTACCAGGCAAAATACATGTCACATATACAATTTGTGACTGGTTTCCTGCTCATTTATGCTTAGCAGGAATATGGTAAGCAAAATTTTCTGCTGAAGCAGCTCTTTGAAAATGGGCCAAGGTCCTTGTATTCCGCATCCAACGCCTCACAAAAAACATCCACTTTGCCTTTCCGTACGTAGGATGTACCACTTCCATTTTCAAACATCCGAATTTGGATAGTGACTTCGCAAACATTCACGCCGAACGGAGAGGAGTGATGGGTTTGTGAAATATACACCCTACACAAAAACCTGTCCCGACTACCGCTGCAGTACGCAAAGGGATTATCCAATTATAACTGCATATTGAGGTCATACTTTTTGTGTGCTATAGTGAAAAAAACACATTTGTGTTGCTTGATTCATTGGTTATTATTATGTTACACTTAGACACCGGTGTAGATGAAATGGGATGAGGATAGGTTACGTATAGTGCAGGGCTATATAATAAGCAAGTTTTTGTAGAAGTGCATTAAATATTCAGCATTAATCAATTTTCAGGCATTTTGCGTTTCTTTGTATCCATATCAAAGTAGCTAAACCTAGGTCTTTTGGGGGCTGCAAGCTAGCTTTTATAGAAGCCCATCAAATATTTAAATAGTCCATTTTCATGCATTTCGTGGTCCTGTAGTATCCATATCAAATTAGCTAAACCTAGGGTTTTATTTTGTGGTGCTGCAAGCTAGCTTTTATAGAAGCACATCAACTATTTAACTAGTAAATTTTCATGCTTTTCGTGGTTCTGTAGTATCCATTGTCAAAGTAGCTAAACTAGGTTTTGCGGAATCTTCTGGCGCTTTGAGTGAGCAACTGTGCTCTTGATGTTTACTTTAGTTACATTCTAGTTAGTCAATAATCAAACACAATAGCAGTATTGTCCTGAAGGAAAATAAATTTTCGTCGCAGGATCCCTTTTTTTCACAGACCTCAGGAAAATACAGTGTACAGTGCTAACACACATCGGTATATGGTTAAAACCAAATGAATATTCTTTACCCCCGGTGCAAATGTCTATGTATTAAATCCTTAATATTGATTCACATCGAAACAAAGAGTTGAAATCCCCAAATATTTTAGATTAATTGGGAAACTGATAAGAGTGGAAAAGAATACAGTAAAAATGTATGCTGTGGTCAATAGAAACATGGTATTGAGTTTTATGTTAATCATACACTTCAAAATAGGCGCCAGCTGTATAACAATACACCATATGTGAGCTTCTGGTTTAACTCTGTTTAATTGCACCATAAATCTGTTTCCATAATTTATTTGCGTAAAGCAGTCCATGGACATTATTCGACGAGAGTTGTACACTCGTATACGTGTCTGGTACACTTTAACAAATTAAAGCTCGTCCAAGAAGGCCGGTCGCCAGTATAAATGTTTTAGTAGCAAAAGGGTTTGATCAATGCTTCTGCTGCCACTACATTGACGTTTAGAGGTATCTACAAGGTCTGTAGAGCTGAAAAATAGCCTCAGATATAGTCTTTATGCTTTGCGTGATCAACCATAATATACATGTACATGTAATAACAATAACTCGTGGAACTTTGAGCTTAATCCGTTGTATGAGCCAGGGACCAATTTCATAGAGCTGCTTAGGATTTTCTTTGCTTAAGCACGAAAATAGCTCGCTTATTTTACACATGTTACTGGCCAAAATTTTATGCCATATACATTGCTTATGACTAGTATTTAGCTGTTGTTTACTTAGCATAACAATTGAGTGTAGTCTTAGCCGGTAATCTGATTTTACTAAGCAATGAATTTTTTGCTTAAGCAAATTTTTGTGCTTAAGCAGCTCTATGAAATTGGGCCCTGGAGAGAGAAAACAGAAAAACTAAGCACAGTTTTTACTACCCGAACACCCATTGTCCTTAATTTTGGTTACAACAAACAACCGAAATCTGATATTGCGTTTTCACATCAGTTTTCTCGAATTTAGCTTCTTTTCAGAGTGAAACTCTTATGGTTCATGAGATGTTGGATACCATCAAACTCTTGTTCGTGGTCACACTCGGTCTTATCTTTTGATTTGCTTGCACGCAGCATGCAAAGATGATTTCACTCATCCTTCTAAAAACAAAAATATATTTTGGATGAGCGTTACTTTGGCACGAAACTCTCTGATGGCTGTATAAAATACTGACAATGTGTTCAACAGACGGCACTTGAGCTTGGATTTCAGCCTTTGTTGTTGCCCCATTAAATTATGGTAAATTAAGGATTCTATTCAATAAGTGGTAACCTCTGGATTTTATTGAATAAGTGGTAACCTCTGGTGATTAATGTAAACATCGCCATTGGTCAGGCTTGTGTCAAGGTGGGATTCAGGCATGAATTGGACCAATCGGAAGGTCCTATTAATGCATCGTTGCAAGATCGTGTAAATTAGATTTCAATGGTCAACTAAGGATTTTATTGAATAAGTGGAAATCTCTGGTGAACTGCGTAAGCAGTGCCATTTGGTCAAGCTTGGACGGTCAAGGTGGGATTCTGCCCTAAGCTGGACCAATCAGAGGGGTCTAATCAAGAGAAAGTTCGAGTGAGGCACTATAGGCGACCATTGGTTGATTTTGCCTGGTTACCTATGCATTCAATACATCCTGGGTACCAGGCAAAATCAACCAATGGTCGACTATAGTGCCTCACTCGAACTTGCACCAAGTAGTGCAATTATGCAAATTATGTTTAGGTTGTAAAACCAAGATACTATTGAATAGTTTGAAGCCTCATGTATCTGGTGATCTACTTCAAGGTGGGGTTCAACCGTAAACTGGACCAATCGGAAGGCTGTATTTACGCGTCCTGCAATTATGCAAATTATATTTAAATTGTAACTAGGGACGTTATTAAATAAGTTGAAACCTCGGGTGATCCACATAAAAAAGTGCCATCGGTTCAAGCGTGTGTCAAGGTATTCAGCCCTAAACTGGCCCAATCGGAAGCCGCTATTAGCGCTTCATGCAATTATGCAAATTATATAACCCAAGATTAACCAGGTGTTTGTGTTGAAACGATATTAACTTATACAATCTGCCTTTAAAAGCTCGCAGTTGCAAAGCTGCGGCGAGAGAAGTATAGACCGGCCATAACAAACAGACCCTGAGAAAACAAAACAGTAGAAATATTTTTTTCCCAACAGGCTTATATGAAATCAATTGCTTATGCTATGCTTATATAGTGATAACATTGCTCATGATTCGGGTTTGTAAAATCTTTTCCGACCCGTCGAACCGGTAGGATATAAATCCGCTCCAAAAAAATCCAATTAAACGTCCGACTGTCAACATTCGAATTAATTACGCCATTGCGTGTATGTTCTTATTCACACTGTGATCAGTGCGGTCATCTAGTGCTGTAGATAGTAACACGACGATGCCTGCGTCGTGATGTACTCATTTATTTAATTGTCTGTCTCATTTATCATTGTTAAACCCCCCATTTATAAGCATTGCGGTTATTAGTAGAGCAGACCCTCTCAACTGAAAATGCCAGCTGTTCGTGTAAAGAAAAGTTAAAAAACAATATCAGTTGATACGAGGTCTTTACTAGATTAAAGGTATGGAATCGGTGACGCGAAAATACCTACTAGATTGCTTTTGTCATCCTTATGCTTACTTATAGGCAACAGTATAAAGTAATGTTACAGTAAAATCACTAGCATTGCTTGTGGAAGTTTAATCTGAGTCTGCCTCTCTGAGAGAACAGCCAACAAACTGCCACTGTATTTTCGCAAGTACGTCGCCGATTCCATCTATATAAAAATTATGTTTAGCGATGTGACAGCGGATACCAAACGCATCTCTGGCCGCACCACCAACCCTCAGAAATTTGAGAACCGGTTCATGCACGAATCTTTTTTCACATTCAATTTTTTTCTTTTTACAAGAGAAAAGTTATCAAAACCATATATATTTTAAGGGAATCGTTTCTCAATTAGTGTGTACAATCAACGGCTGCAGTGTTTCTTAAGTTTCATAGTTACACATTCTTGGAGTTTTTACCAAATCTCTTTTACCATCCTTAACCGACACAGAGTTATTGATACAATTTTGCTGCGGAGTTATACGCAGAATTTTTACCAGTTCTTAATCATGAGTCCACGTTTTAAACCAAGAAGTTTGGCCCGTCTTAAATTTCAAGCAATCGATTTCAGGCAATCTGCCGAGAGGGGTCTGACTCTGTTTTGATGAAGGAAAGTGTTATCATGGAGAGTGAAGATACTTTGAAGAAAACTATTGAACGCTGTCCACGTACATGACGGAGGAAAACCCCTCGGAGGAAAAAAAGTAGAAGTTGCATGGAAGAAAAGGTTATCAGCTGTAGAAGAAAATGTTAGTTGAGCAACAAACAGCAAAGTAATTGAAAGACAGTAACGGTAGAATGTCGGTCAATAAGCACTTACGATTACAGGGAAAAACGGAGATCACATTGCTCGATACTTTCTTATCCTGCTTCCTTTCTGGATAGCCTGAGCTTAATGGAAGTGACCTATTTATAGAAACTGCTGTGGTATCACTTTCCCGTAACTGGTTTGAGTGTCTAGCTTTGTTTCAGACTGCTGTCTGCCAACATGATATCTTGTTGTTTAAATTTGGGTATTTGTCGCAGAGTGTTGTTGTCTGAACGTGCAGTGCACTGGCTTTGAGTTTTGTCTTTTAAAGAGTGTTGGTTCGAATCCTTGTCATGATGCCTGTGTGTGTTCCTGGGCATTTTTTTTTTACCATTGGTTGATGTAAAGTAGGGCCTAAAGTTGCGTGTCATATGTGTTAAGGAAAAGGACAGCATAAAAGATACGTAACAGAGCCCATACACCTTATTGTGTAAGAACATGTTTAACTCATGGTGTTTTTGTAGAATTTCAAACTGTGCGTCGTGGTATAGTTGCAACTATTTTGAATGTTATTCATCGTCACTACCTGTGGCCTACGTGTCAATGAACTCACCTGGTGGCAAGCTGTTATCACGTAGGTCTACTCCGATTGGTTAACCACGCGTCATCATTTGGGTATCTCGGTGGCTTGCGATGCCCTGATAAGCCACGCCCATCTGACATTTGTATTATTTGACATTTTGTATCAAACAGTGATAACAAATGGATTATTTAACAAATTCTCAACATTACGAATGTTGATTAAAAAAACAAGGAGATTTTAAAGGCAGTGGACAGTATTGGTTATTGTCAAAGACTAGCCTTTACAGTTGGTGTATCTCAACATATGCATAAAATAACAAACCTGTGAAAATTTGAGCTCAATCGGTCATCGAAGTTGCGAGATAAGAATGAAAGAAAAAACACTCTTATCACACGAAGTTGTGTGCGTTGTTTAGATGGTTGATTTCGAGACCTCAAGTTCTAAACTTGAGGTCTCGAAATCAAATTCGTGGAAAATTACTTCTTTCTCGAAAACTATGGCACTTCAGAGGGAGCCGTTCCTCACAATGTTTTATACCATCAACCTCTCCCCATTACTCGTCACCAAGAAAGGTTTTATGCTAATAATTATTTTGAGTAATTACCAATAGTGTCCACTGCCTTTAAACGATTTATCTGAAGTTTTTCTATAATGTTTGCATTTAAGCATTATTGAGACGTTGATATAACTCACCTCATCAGGTCTCTTCCACACATGGATGAAGTTGATGTCTCTGTGTGGGCGGGATGGAATTATATTAGTTTAGAATTGCCATCCTAAATTATGTTTCTTATTTTTTAAGAATTCCCTATTGTGAGTAGGCAGTGGCAATTTGCGAGCGGGATCCAACAGTTTAAAATTCGTCTGCCTGCCACACTTGATGCAATCAAAAGTTGTGTTTCAAATGTTGTAATCTGAGGGGTTTATCCCCGCAGCGAGTGGGCTGCCGCGCAGGCAGTGTATATACAAAAAAGCGCACCCTGTTGTGAACAAACCTCTATCAAGATGTAAAACATGAATAAACATAACAGAGCAGCGACAGGAAGTGCTGCCCCTTTATTCATCACAAACAACATTTTAGTTGTTGTTCAGTACTGATGTCGAACCGGATACCATGAAAGTAGTGACTGTATCCAGCTATCTCTCACAATAGTCTGGAATTAAAGCTTCCTGATTTCAGACGTCCACATCTTAAAGTTTTGTGTCTTTTTTCCCAGTTCCACTTTTCGGTTTTTATTTGTAACTGTAGATCAAACGCAAACAAGCTAAATCCTTTTTAAAGTAAGGTCCTCCCACTGTCGTTTGTATAGGAGAAGAAAGGCTCCGAAGACAATTTGATGTAAGTGGTAGACATTTATGTTGCATTGAAGACGATAGACGGTCCTCTTCCTCAAGCAATTGAAGCTTCCCCGTAGGATTTTAAAAAGGGATAAAAAAGATCAAGACTTAATGACAAAATTACCTACGAGCATATCATAAATCAGTTTTCCGGTGCTAGAGATTATTCAAACTGAATCTTTACAGCCATTCTTGGGCAACACGAAACCCTTATACCGTTTACATGGCTTTGTCTTAAATTGTTTTAACAAATTGTTGACAGTACGTCTGAAAGTACAGAATGGAACGGATGGTGAATTGTCAAGACTGCCGTTTAGTTTCCCCCTTTTTGATGAAAGCTTAGGTTCTTTAAATGTTAAGGGCAAAGTCTGCTCTTATGGTTTTACAATATCTCATAGTTGATCATTCTTCACATGATGATAGGTGGGCAAGGTTCACGCCTTACTAGTTCCACTCCCCCACCCCTTTGTCTTTAACAATAACCATTAATAGATACTCACCCTTAAAAATTTTTAAATTATGTACTCACACCGGTGTTCAGTTCAGAACCAAAACTGCTTTAAAGAAGAAGAGTTAAGCAGAAAAAGTCAATCTTTCAAAACAATCCACTTGAAGTTGAGCACGTGGCTCAGGAAACTTTGTCCTCGTCAAAGTGAAACGGCACGAACCAATTGAGCAGAGACTGTGGCGAGTTTGCTGCTCCCAGAATTTCCCATCACTTTAGAGTGGGTTTTCATCTTGCTAATATCCGGGGAGGCAGAGTTGTGCACTTTTTCGGGGACTGTTTAATTTGATTTTCTGAGACACAAAGAGTCAGGAAGAACCGCTTCGATCCTTCCCCAAACACGAACCTCGTGGGTCACCGCCAACACCACCCAAATGTAATTAATTGTAGGGTTTGACTTTGCCGGGTTCCTAAGTCTTAAAGGTCAAAATACTGTTGGTGTCGTGATTCTTGCAAAGCTGTTGCTGCTTATGCTTGAAGTGAATGCGCTCAGAGTTCATACGGATGGAGGCTTTCTTAGGGTGCGTTCGGTTAGCTTCCCTGGGTCGACCCCGGTCTGCCCCCAGTGCGTTCGAATAGCTTTGACGTCATTCCAGGGGCTCACTCGGGTCAGCCTCCAGTGCCCTAGACTGGGCCTCTGTCTTTATTCACGAACCTCGAAGAATGACGTCAGACGTTCAGGCTACCAGTGCCCTGCTTGTGGAGTGGGTCACTTGGGGGTGACCCGAGGTGTATTACGTTGCCATGAGAGGCCGAGTGTGATTGTTCGATTAGCTTTTGTCAGGGGTACACCCGAGTGAGCACCGCTGGGTTGACCCAGGGATGCTAATCGAACGCAACCTTAAAGTGACTGTTCTATATTCTGAGGATCCTATATTCCTCTATATAGCCATGCTCTGAAACCCGGTTAGGTTTATTGTTACGGTTATCGTTGGGGCATACTGTTAGGGCCAGGGCATAGAGAGCTGCTTCAGCACAAAAGTAACCACATTAACTAAATTAAGGTTAGAAGTCTAAATACATTGTCACATGCTAGTTTGTTGCTAAAGTACAAACATTGTATGCAAACATTTTTAAGACAAGTTATTAGGATGCACACAGCTGTTGCGATTTCTCTTTGTTAGCAGGTTTGTCATTACTTGGCTTTGTTTAACAGTCATATAATACTTCTTTATACGCAAACAGAGGTCAGGGAAGATTCCTCATTGCAATGGAATTGGTCAATGCATTTATAAATATTTCCATATTCCCAGTGGTATCCAAACAACCTCACCTCACAGAAAGCTCTCCCTTTTGAAAACTGCTAGAATTTCTTCAAAGATAATATATACATGAAATTACAGCATGATTTTAAGGAGATGTCTACCCGTCCTCGGGTATAAAATAGCAACACAAAGACAGAGTCTAGCCCCATGGATTACGTCCTTTCCGTTCGCCTTGGAATTTCCATTGAGTTCTACCCCGGGGAAGAGACTGACGCACACAAATCACATATATTGCTCCAAGAAATTAGTTTGAGCAGTCGATTGTAAACATATTTTATTCATAATAATCAACGTGAATGTTACCACAGTTGAGTTGAATTTTACCGTGCAAATTAGAAGAATTTTTAAGGATTTTCTCTCGTTGGCTGATAGAGTATATTCATTCAAATTGAATATTGTATGGTTAGTGGGTATCGGATGTTATTTTGTAGGAATAATGTGAAATGCGAAACGCTGTCACTGACGATAAACTTGCATTATAATTATTATTTGCTTTGTTATTGATAGTCTTATATAAACTAAACAACTACCGGTTATATCAACATGAAGGTTTTTACGAATAATGTGAACTTCAAACACTACGTTTGTACCACCGCCTTTAACCAACAAATAACTGTACACATGCCTGTATGCTTCGGTGCAAGGACACCAATGCATAAAGGCTCCAGTAGACATTTACAATTTCTTCATATTATGAGGAAATTGTAAATGTCTCCTGGAGTTTTTCTAAAGCACCAAGGCAATAGGCAGGGACACGGAGGCGAGCGCATTTGTGTCAAGCCTGTGTACATGTCATGCTTCTGTACGGACGTGTAGCGGTCCGAAAACGGCAGTACAAATTAATCTTAGTCGATCTCAGTTGAAGATAAACGCATACAGTGGGTTGATTTAGCTAGAACCTTTTCTCTTCTACATCTCCTCTCATGCTTTTGATTTGATTCCTGTAATTATAACAGGTAGAAATTCTTCATGTCGTGTTGGCGATTGTTTGCAGCGGGGTACAAACCAAAAAGGTCTGCATAATGTATGACTACTAATCAATGGCTGGTAAAGCTAAGGGCACAATGCGGAGACCTTGAACCAAATATTATTAGGAACGTACGTCATGGCATTTTATGACTTAAAGGTCCAACATGCCCTGTTTAAGTTTTAATGGAGGCCATTTTTCCAGAGAATTGCTTGAGTATTGAGGCCGTAAAAGTAAGCCTCTCATGGAAGATTATAAGACTAGGGTTAGTCTTTTAACTTGACTTTTCTTGTCATTATTATCGTTTCAGAATGATCGTATTCAGAATACGTAAAGCAAGTAAATGAACCGTGGATTAATTTGTTATTACATTTGAAGTGAATAGGGCCTAATAAAACAACGAGTAAAGTCCTTTGCCAAACGAGAAAACGACGATTATTTGAGTTCGTGAGAAGCCCTTAAACACAACGAATCCAATTTGACTTTCCTGATTTTAACACTCTAAATTAAAGGCAGTGGACATTATTGGTAATTGTCAAAGACTAGCCTTCACAGTTGGTGTATCTCAACATATGCATAAAATAACAAACTTGTGAAAATTTGAGCTCAATCGGTCATCGAACTTGCGAGATAATAATGAAAGAAAAAACACCCTTGTCACACGAAGTTGTGTGCGTTTAGATGGTTGATTTCGAGACCTCAAGTTCAAATTCGTGGAAAATTACTACTTTCTCGAAAACTATGGCACTTCAAAGGGGAGTCGTTTCTCACAATGTTTTATACCATCAACCTCTCCCCATTACTCAACACCAAGAAAGGTTTTATGCTAATAATTGTTTTGAGTAATTACCAATAGTGTCCACTGCCTTTAAAGCCATTGGACCCTTTCGGTTCAGAAAAAAAAAAAAAGTTCACAGATTTACACATAACTTACAGGGTTTACAGAAGGCAATGGTGAAAGACTTCTCTTGAAATATTATTCCATGAAATGCTTTACTTTTTGAGAAAACAGCAGAACAATACAAATTCTCGTTAACGAGAATTACGGATTTATTTTAAACACATGTCATGACACGGCAAAACGCGCGGAAACAAGGGTGGGTTTTTCCGTTATTTTCTCCCGACTCCGTTGACCGATTGAGCCTAAACTTTCACAGGTTTGTTATTTGATGTAGAAGTTGTGGTACACAAAGTGTGGGCCTTGGACAACACTGTTTACCGAAAGGGTCCAATGGCTTTAAAGCCATTGGACCCTTTCGGTACAGAAAAAAAAAAAAAAAAGTTCACAGATTTACAAATAATTTACAGGGTTTACAGAAGGTAATGGTCAAAGACTTCTCTTGAAATATTAGTCAATAAAATGCTTTACTTTTTGAGAAAACGGTAAAACGATATAAATTCTCGTTAGCGAGAATTACGGATTTGTTATAAACACATGTTTTGACACGGCGAAACGCGCGAAAACAGGAGTGGGTTTTCCCGTTATTTTCTCCCGACTCCGATGTCCGATTGAGCCTGAATTTCCACAGGATTGTTATTTTATATATAAGTTGTGATACACGAAGTGTGAGACTTGGACAATACTGTTTACCGAAAGTGTCCAATGGCTTTAAGATGTATGCCCAATACTTTACTATGTAGGAGTAAAACTGTTTACTCACTCTGTGTCGTGCCTGTATATTTTGTTGAACATTCTAATCTGTAGAATGGTTCTTTGCCTTCACGATTGATTAGAGATAGTGTCTGTATTGCTGTCTTTCTATTTTCTACACAGTTGGTTTTGTTGTCGCTGCCAATGGTTGGTAAAATCAATTCATCAGGCTTTTTGTGCAGCTTGAGAAAATGTTGTTGATGCCAAGCATTCCTGTTTGTTCGCAAACTGTAAAGGCAGGGCCTGTATATGCTTCGTTTTTAGAAGGGCAAGGGCACCGAGGCATTTTCACCTTGGTAAAGGGCACCCTATGAGGAAATTTTAAATATCTACTGTAGCATTTCAAGGGCACCAAAGCAATGACAAGGGGGCATGGAGGCAATCGCCTTCGTTGCCTCCGTGAAGTATCAGGCCTGTAAAAGGTTATTCACGTAGAGGAGTGTTGTGTGCAAAAAGAGTATAATCCTGTTTATTCTGTCGTTACTCGAAGACACATCCACTCTCTCAGAGCAAGTTTGGTGTTGCGTGTTTTCTCGAATGTCCACATTCATTGCGATATTAACACTCCAAACTGACTCTGTGGCTGCCCTTCGACTCTTATTCCACGTTTGTCTGTGATTTGCGAAGCCCCTCAACTGAAGCACGAGGCCAAACACATTTGAAGCCATACTCATAGGCAAAAAGATGACGACAATCCACCTGTCGGCAATTATAATTGACAAATTAATGATGATAAGACTTCCCTTACCACTCTCTTTGTCACACAGCTAGCGGCTATAACATTGGTTTCCTTGATTGACGATTAGACGGTCATATTTTGGTCACATCATGACTTGAATCCTCGAAAGAATGATTCGAATCTTGGAACGGAATTGCGAATCAAAAACTCATAATGGGTTGGAATTTATTTGATTTGATAAATAAATTGACATTATTTTCGTCTTGATGAAGAGTGCATGTATTTGTCATCAACATACGAATTTTCCCTGCGTTAGTGAGTGCTTGAAATTTTACACAGCATACGCTGAACCATGATATCCTAGACTAGATTATTTCAAATATGTAAGGGGCAGTGCCATTTATGTAATAGTTTATGTTATCTGTTGAGAGGTAGCTGACTTTTTTCACTCATATACTTACGTCTACAAACAGACATACCCAGATCAAACTGTTTGGTAGTATAGCCACAATGCTGTCTTCAAGATGTCTGCCGACAGCGTGTGGCTTACTTGGGTGCCATTACCTATAGACGATGTGACCTGTGACATCACATGTTTACAAGAGAGCCACATAGCCTGGACATCCTGCAGGCATGATTTGTACACAGCTCAATTGAAGAAACATAATATCTTACATTTTATGGAGATTGCACTAATTCTTATCAACTTTTGATATGATGAAAGGGGACACATCTCAAAACTTGTCCAGCTTTTACTTTCATAACTCTTAGTTTAATGTGGAAATGATGACACAAAATGTTAACTTTCCCATAGGACCAGTGTAGTATTTTGCCTGCCAGAATACAGAAAGAATGTACAAGGTCACGCTCATTGTAAACAAGGTTCACATGGTCTATAGTGCACCTTCCCAAGTGGGTTTAATTACTG
Source organism: Asterias amurensis (assembly GCF_032118995.1). Classification (NCBI taxonomy): domain Eukaryota; kingdom Metazoa; phylum Echinodermata; class Asteroidea; order Forcipulatida; family Asteriidae; genus Asterias; species Asterias amurensis. The sequence continues at coordinate 3,323,197 of NC_092662.1, read as the reverse complement.
GGGTTAAACACTATGGTTAAATTGGTGCTAGGCTGGTTGCAACCCCCCCCCCCCCCCCCCCAAGAAAAACAAAACAAAAAACTGTTTAGGCAAAATGAGAGTGCAATTACAAAGTATATCCCCCAACCGTCTGCAGGTCGAGAGTGTGAATTACAAGAGCAGACTATTAATTGCATAAATTAATTTTAGCACGGCAAGGTAAACAACATTCTGAACACGACTCCTAAAACATAAAAAGCACATAGAACAAAATATTATAACGGGTAGATTTAAAGTAGGGAGATTCACCAGAGCTCAAATAACATGCCTCACAATTACGACCACAGCACTCCTCCATTGCAATTTTACCTCGGGACGTGTTTTGCAAAAAATTCGCCTGACCATCTCCTTGTATTACAATCATTGAATATTGGAGGCTGTTTTTGCACGATGTAATTAACCATAGCGCTCCGGGCAGGGACCATTTCTTTCTTCTAAAGTGACATTTTCCGCATGCATACCTCATGAGACTAATTAAATATGTATTAATTTATGAACAAGTTAAGGCACAGGGTCAGTCAAGGTGTCGTGCCAGTGATGAATTGTCCGCACCTCGGGCTACAAAATAAGTATCAAATTTCTCGTGTAAAATAAAATTACTATAATAAAATGCTTCTGTCTATGTGTTGATGTCTTGTCTGTTGAATGAATTATGATATATTTATTCCGTGGCTGCTGGCTCAATGCCAACAAGGAGTCTCGCTACGATTTTGAATAAATTGTGAGGATATGTTTGTGCGTGTAATTACATCTGCCAGACGACCTAAGAAAGATCGAAGAGTTATTATTTCCAACTCTGAGGCGAAGCAGTCTTGCAAAAGAATTTCCCCACCGCTTTTTTTTTTCTGGCTGCAGTGACGTAGACACAGACTATGATAGCCCTTGGTTCGGTTTGTACTATATTACATTTTACATTTTGACTCTATGTTTTTTGTGGGTTTTTCAATCTTATTGGGTTTTTTTTCCTTGAGAGTAATTTATTTGTTGTAACCGCCTTGTTCACGTGCATGCTCATAGTTTATCAAGCAAAACGGTACAATGGTAAAGTGTACAGCTTCGATAACGTCGCCTTGGTATAAATTCAGCCATGTGCTTGAAAAAATTTGCCCAAGTGTATAAATTAGGCAGAGAAATGCACGAATGTCATGCATTACCCGTCGGTGAAAGTCAGTCACTAATTATTCCCTACGTTTGTTAAACAAATATGACCCCTTACAAAAAGTTATCATAATTGTTGTGTACTTATTGGTAGTTTGGCACGTCGCATAATGGTACCTCGGTGCTCCACTGTGGTCAATTGCAATCACAAGGTTATGGGTTCGAATTCTACTAAAAAGCTGGTTCACAATCAGGTGTTGTCGTCTAGTTACTGAATCACAATTTCTCGAATCGTGTAATTCATAATCATAGACGTTTAATCATTATGTGCAGTGTTGAGTAAGATTCTCAAGATTAGTCTACTCTCAATCTCGAGTTGTCGTTGAAATCGAATTGAAGGATAAAAAACCCTCAAAAACAGGCTAAAGGCAAAGCCTTCTATTCTACACAATCCATCGTGAGATGTGTTATGGCTCCTGTTTCATGACTGCTCATTTTTGCCAGATCCTTTTGTCATGTGATAGTCAGGTGCCTCACAGCTAGACATCTTGGGTTTCTAGATATGCATTCTGCCTTGACGCGCTCAATCCATTTCTTGGAAGGTCTCTTGCCCGTGGTCTGGCACCGTGGATATTGGCGACAAAATGAATATCTTGTTGGGTCCATCTTGGTGGTATTGCCAACGGATATGTTTTGGTGCTGTATTTTCAGTGAGTGTTTCGTATAATCCCAGAAACTTTCCCTTTTTGATGTAATGCTGATCAATCAAAAGTGCACAAGCATAACCTGACCTCTCATCATTGTATTATAGACCGTGTCCGAAATAGCGGCTACAGCTCATGACTACGGCTAGATTTCCACATCATCATGCATTGAAGTATGGGACGTCCTTAGTAACACACTTAGCAACAGTCGTAGCCGATAGCCGCCAGTTCAGATACGGACTTTACTATTCCTTTGGTTCAGTGGTGCTTGATCTCTAGCCCTCTCTTGGTACTCGGCCAATGGCATTAAAGGTCAAGTCGACCGGCTGCGGAAATCAATGTAAAAGACCTCCTCTCAAAGGGATGACACGACATCTATAAAACAAAAAACAACAACATTCTAACCGTAAGCTCCCTTGTGAAGTTGATGCCGCCGAACTTGCCTGCGGTCAACTCCTGAAAACCCTTAAATATTAACCGCTGTGCGTGTTTCTCGTGGGAACATCGACATGTGGTTGGATGAAATAACCATAAAGTAACATACACTTTCTGCTACAACCCAAAAAAGTAGATACTTTGGGAAAACTGTGTACACAATGTTGTGTTATGACATGTGCAGTGTTTGTGATATCATCAACTTAAACGTAACGACAAAGATTTAAATTAACGGTTTATTAACGGACATTATTTGCCCCGAAATTTTCGGCGACAACTGAAAATTGCGAGCACTCTTTGAAACGAGTTATCACAGATAATGTTTTTGTATACAATACATTTTATATAGGACTAAAACAATCGAGCGCCTCTAAACAAAACCACTGTATACAATACCTTTAAACGGCATCAGTGGAAACCCTATTGTGTTGTTGTAGGGCAGAAGTTGTGTAAACTGTGTTTTCTAAACCATTGATGAACGGTCTCCCTGAGGATCCGTATTGCAGGTGGCTCATCGCTGCACTTTAGGCGGTAACAGATTTACCGGGAAGCAGAAATGCATTTAGGTGATGACTATCTTCAATCAAGTAAACACGACATTGGATCTATGTTGTTTCTTATCTGCAAAAGCTGAAGCAAAACGCTAATGGGCTTGAATGTAATTGTTATGTTGGTGTGTAGTTCATCTTATCCCAGTTACAGCTGTTTCTTCATGGATTGTGTCTGTCCCTTTATTTCTCTTTTTTCCGTTAAGTAGCTGATTACGTATATTCATAGAGGAATATCACTGTTCTTATTGCTCTTTGTGAGTCGGCATCATGATAATAGTAAGCAGTTTATTGCGATAGAGGGCGGTAGTCACTTTGGCCGTTAGTTTTGAAGTCGGACGTTCAGGCTAACGCTGTGGCATAAGACGGGAAAGTAGTCCTACTCTAAATGCAAATGGCCAAAGAAATGTGACAGAGGGCGATTCGATTCGTATCATTGGCTGTCTTGCCCTCTTTGCTGAAGGGTTGAGATTAATACCCTATCCAGTTTCTCATTTAGGTTAAGATACTGTTTTGTAATATTCAACTTCTTGGTTATTTGTTTGCACTTTCCTGTTTTGATAACAGTCTACCAAAACTCTGTAGATAGTAAAGTAGTCACCAGTATGAATAATTGGTAGTGCCATAATAAACGTAGCGACAGTGGAGCAAGCAGGTTTCAAAAGGGGATCTGAAAAAAATATCCCCGCAGTCTCACCCCCCACCTACACAAACCAATGACGCAACCGTCATAACGGCTTCCTTGGTCACCCCAATATCCACCCACCACACACCCAACGGTCACAGTAACCCAACTGGCAGAGATATATTATATTAAACTGACATGGGCCCCACCCACACCTCGCAAACATTTATTTTTTGCAAACCTATGGTATCAAGTCAAGAGTCTCAAAATGTCACTGAATTGGACAGCGCCATCATTTATTTACCGTTTGATCATCCCCAGACATTAATCTCTGAAACAGAAATAATGTATGGAAGTAAAGGGATCTCTACAAAGAATCTTTTTATATCTTTCTGTTCTTTTCTCCTTTGTAAGAAAGAGTCCCTTCAATTTTATTTAAAAGGCACGGACGTATTGTTCTCCAACTGCGGTTTTCATTGTACTTGAATAATAGTATTTGTTTTTGACCAATGGACGTATTATGCACTTTGAAGTGTAAAAGGCAAACTGTTTAAATGGTGAGTACTACACCCAGATGTGAGGTTGGTGTGAGGTTATAGTGGATCTATGGTGGATCGTTGATGTCCCGAAGCAGGGCTCAATGATACTCACGACTCAGACTATAGCCGTTGATAAATGAAAATGCCTAAATCAGCGGCTAGACCGAACATACACTGGGCCCCTGGAAGACTGGTCCCCACCGCTAGATCCAGTGATTCCATTGGTCCAGATACATTGATATCATTGGATACGTGCAATGACATGAAGCCCAAACAGTACATGCAGTGAAATGTTGGAGGTAAAGGTTTATTAACTACACTCTGTTACTGATGCCGGTCTATGGCGTTATTCACGAGCATCGAAGAATGACGTCAGACGTTCAGGCTAGCCCGAACATGCTTTAAGGCACAGTGGCTTGCGTTTGGATTTCAAGAGAGGGCGCCAAACGCATTTTCCAATCGTCTGGTTTGACTGCGAGTCAATGATATAATTTATGTTCCAACTGTCAACTGTAAAAATTTAGTGAGCAGCGCCATCTAACGTTAGTGATTGGCAAACGCATTTTCCAGTCGTCTGGTTTGACTGCGAGTCAATGATATAATTTATGTGCCAACTGTCAATTGTCAATTTTAGTGAGGAGCGCCATCTAGCGTTAGTGATCGGCAGTCGAACACAAAATAAGCTAAATTCACGTCGGATATTTCTGGGATTTGTACATACTAAATGCTATCCATCCTAGTCCGGTGTTTTCTTACCGCTTTGCAGCGGTTTACATTGCAGCAGTTTACATTCGAAGAAAAAAAGAAAACAAACATGAATCTAACTTTTTTTTTTCAATTCTCGATATCGAGAATAACGGATTTATTTTAAACACATGTCATGACACGGCAAAACACGCGGAAACAAGAGTGGGTTTGCCCGTTATTTTCTCCCGACTCCGCTGACAGATGAGCTTAAATTTTCACAGGTTTGTTATTTTTTATATATAATGTGATACACGAAGTATGGGCCTTTGGACAATGCTACCGACGTTGTGCGATTGCTTCAACATATGTAATTCAATGAATTGATTTCTTTGGTTTTACCCTTACATCAATGTGTGTTAGCACTGTATTCTCGGTACTTTTCAATGCTCTGTGAAAAGGGTGATTATAATATAGAAACCTAAAACCAATTTAACTAAACATTGATGTCTTGTTATTGACGATCAATGTCTCACGATTCCAAATTGTCTTTTAAGCTTAATGAACATGTATGCAGTCAATGAACATGTATGTACTGCATAGTGCTCTAACGTGTAAACGGTATCAACTCAGCATGATGTTTGTGCTAATGGGGAATCAAGCAGTGTGGTTGGGAACTTTCTTTTGTATGGAACATTTCTTGAAAGAACGATTAACTTAGCAGGTTTCAGTTATGACTGTTTTATTTTTGGACCGATGGCAATGTTATCAAGGCTACGGTTGAGTTTCCTTTAACGAGCCTACCGGTCTGTTTTGTTTCATCATTTGTTTCTCCAGATTGTGTCAGGAATATTCGCTATTATTTTTAAGTTGTGTATCCAGAGGAAATGCACAAATCACTTGTTTGACACTTGGACTTTATAGCTGTTAGAGGCGTATACATAATATTGAAAGAACGCTATTACCTACAGGAAGTTGGAAAGCTTCATAAATAATGCACAGCGTGGCTTTTTGACACCTTGTCCCATGAGCATAATTATTATACTGATAGACACTTTGAAGGTCGGGTTTGTGTCATGAATGCTGTACACGTCCATGCCTTAATGTCGTTATTTGTCCATCGTTCATAATTTAACATGGCAAGTGGCAGTGCCGTTGGGCCCACTTGAGCGAACCCTGGTGGGCCTTAGTAGCGGGTCTAGATTCATCGAACACGCCCTTGCCTTGTCCCTGACATTGTTGGTGTTTTCGTTTTTGTTTTAACTGACTGGTTTTGCCCAATGTGTTGTGGTTGGCAGGCCATTGTTGCTAACCATTCAATCATTCATTGATGGTTTATTCATGATAATATTCCATGGCAACCAACAACTGAGTTGCGGACGTTTTGCACATCAAGTCAAAAGGGTAAAAAGGAAAGCTACTTAAAAGTGAAAGAAAAAAGAAAAACAGCAACAATGCACAAGGCACAAAATGAGACAGAAAATTGTTGTCATTTTGTTGTTGTTGTTGTTTACATGAGGCTGCTGCTGCCATTGGTAATTATGCTGCTGCCGCTGCTGCTGCTCTTGCTGATGCTGTTATTGATGGTGTTGCTTTTGTTGTTGTTGTTGTTGCTGCTGCAGTAAACAAACAAGAGTTGTGACAGTCGTTCACAATGAGGTGGTCTATTTATAAAAGGGTATCACCCACCATGCACTCGTGATGTCGGGTTCACAAACAACATGGTGACCAGCAGGTTTAGATAAAAGTTCATGTCCTATTCAGCGAGACACGTATACGAGTGTGACGTCATCAGTTCTGCTCTCTATTGAGGGGACTGCCATAGCCTATCTAACGTGTCTACCGCGAGAGCGACGGCTCAGCTATGTTTTTTTTTCCATTGACACGGAATGCCCGTACCAGGTGCTGTTTTCGTTGTAGAATAATTTATGGTGAAATACAATTATCACTAATGCGAATAGCATTGTTTAATGAAACGAGTCATGACGTCATAACGCTTTAATCAGGTCATTTCCCCATAGCGAGCAGCGGGCACTGGCTGCAGTGGTAAGCATCACTAGTAGTTCAACGCAATCATAACAGATCCGCTCACAACTTCCAATATATCCACATCAGCTCTCGTGATTGGTCGAGCGATTTACGCTGCGTCTCTCTTCACCGGTGCGGGGTATAAGTGATACATACATCACCACACTATGGTTAAAATTTTGTCTTTACATTGCCTCTGATGTGTGGATGTGTGATAATAACCGAGTGCTGAAAACACGAGAAGAGGCTGTGGTTCCGTTTGGTCTTTATACACACCTCTAAATCATGGATATCTTCCGGGTGGATAAGAGAATATCTGCGGTTGCGAAGCAGGGTTGCTCCTCCTCTGCCGGATCTTTGAAACTGAAGGAAGCCGAGCTGGAAGCCTTGGACCAACTGAGTCCGCTGGTACGACGCAGGTGTTTCAGGTAAAGTAACCCTCAAATGCAGTTTGTCAAACTTGTCAATAGGAACATGCGTTAAATCATGAAGTTTTTGCGTTTGTCTTTGAACCATGCGTTCGAGCCTGATGTTTGTGGTTTAGGCTCTGCCGTATTGGGTGTAGATTGTGTTTGACGAGCAGCCGTGCTGGTTTTGGGCATTACTCTTAGTCTTAGACTCAACACTGAACGGAGGTTATGCATAATATTCAGTGCATAACATTTTCGCGTCGCATAGTTAATTGTCATTAAATGTTTATGTATGTATACATAATGTATACAGTGAAGCATGAAGCTCTTAAACAGAAATAATATAAACAATGAATATAATTAACATAGTTTACAGTAATGTTTGGCCTTTGGAGGGAAACGACGCTGAGCAAAGGAGGAAATGAACGATCTGATATCATTCACTGTTTTTGCAGTGATGTTTTTTTAAATTGTTTTTTTTAATGTGTTTCCGTAACGAGCTGCCATGAGCTGTCTTGAGCCCGGATTGCTATTCGACCCGGTGTGTATAGTGACAGCAGGGATCCCCTTTCAGGGATCTGGTACTACCCGGGGAGCAGAGTCCTCGAACAATTTATGACAAGATGATTTATTATGATGATTACGCCGTAATCAAACACCTTGAATGTTGATTGTTTCATTCTCGCAAAAATATCATATAATGATTATAATTTGTAATTTATTTTTTCTTCTGCTCAAATTTAATGTTCATAAAAAGGAAAGTCAGCGTGGGTGTTTTGACGTTATTTCATTTGAACATTGGACTGTGAACTTCTTATTAAAGGAACATTGCAACATTGTTTTTTCTAGCAAAAAAGTTGCTGGCAGTGTAAGCACAGTATTTTATGTAATCCACCATATACATAAACTGACAAACCTGTAGAAGTTAGAGATCGATCGGCTATCTGGGTCACGAGAGAATAGTGAACAAAAAAAAACGATTTTATATTTTGCATTGCATTGATGCCAAAACAAAAATGAAAAAAACACAATACTGAGCGATAAACTCAAAACGCAAAATTAGATTATTTATTTCTCATCAAACATCAAATTTCAGACAGAAATATTTCAAGGGATGTTTTCTAGTATCATCATCATTAGACCGTGTGGGTTTCATGTAAATCTGTGATCTTCACGAGTTTTGTTTCTTACAAATTCTGTAGCGTTCCTTTAAACGAAAGCAAATTTATTGTTGTGCTCAATTTTAGCGACATTAACATTTTTTAGCCGACTGTTTTTCTTTCGATTATAGAGTTCTCGAACAAATCATGTGTGTTTCTTCCGTACCATGAAACCCCAGTGATTCAACTGACACACAACGTATAAAACCTTGCTTACCATAATTATAAATTGCACATTAAAACGAAAGGCTTCTATCCAAACTCCTAATTCCCTGGTTGGCTTTCACAGATTAGCTTCGATTGCTAATTAATTGATACCGTTCAACGACTCTGAATGAACCTGATTTGCTTTAGCTTCAAGGTTGGATTTAGTGTGACGCAGTCCCATCGGAGTTTCAAGGGATTATATCAGAACTTTTAGGTCTGTTATTATTCCATACAGACACTGACACTGAGGGGATTCTGTCTGTCCATGTGGATTTTACCAAACAGCGGTTTAGGCTCGGGACTATGGGCTACGATTGAAAAAGAGGCACAGTGAAAAGTGCACACTACTACAAAATGTTGAGTTAGAGAAGCTATGTCAGATTTTTTGCCGATTTGACCCCAAAATTTTGGTTTAAAATTCAATAGGTATTTTGATGGGGGTTAAGAAAGTTACAAGCTTTCATTTGAGCCATCGCTAGAAAAAGTCCGCCAATTATTAGCAGCAGTGAAATAAAGTGCTCAAAATTTTTGTCGGGATCCCGACAATATATCACGTGACCAATTCTTATATCTTTTATAAGAAACGTTTTAAATTGTTGTCAAAAGTTAAACTTTTTATCGTTAGAGCGGGTGATACTCTTTGAAATACCATTCACTCAAAAAAAAATATTTGTTAATGTTTGGGGCCAAAAATCTGACATAGCATCTTTAAATTGTATGTGAAGTAATACGTGAGGAGTGTAGGGCATCTGGTTGCACTCACTCTGTGGACATCCCTGAGATCTACAAGGAAAATCATATTCTTCAACGCTTGTGAAAACCTTGTGTGGACATGTGTAGCTCCGCATGGTGTTTAAAACACTGCCTTGTATAAAAGACCTATTAAGTTCAGGTCGACAATGCTTATCCATGGTTCTGTGTGACATTCTTTTGTTCTGTACACTTTCTCTTACTGGTGAAAACACTGTGTGGACTTGTTTTATAGTCAACATAGTTTTTAAAAGCCCTCACTTCGTATGATAGCCCAACCGTATTTATGGTACTGTGATGTCGCCAGGTGATTTGTGCAAATAGGAAGTGTGTTGTAGTACTACGTAAACGAGCTCTTAAATTGTTTTGAAGCAACATGAAAATAGGCCCTGGTTGTTGCAGCAGCAGTAATCCAAGACCGCATCTGTCTAGTGTTGAGTGTTTTTTTTTTATAACCATCGAGTATGTTGTCGTATTTCCGCTGTATGTACAAGGGTACAAGATAACATCGAGATGATGGGGGTGTTGTACTTTATATTAAACAAGGAATTGTGTGTTGAATTCAAACGCCAGAGAAAACGAGAGGATATAAACTTCCTTCGACCAGATGAAATCTATCGGGGCTTCCTTGTTGTATAATAACCGTTAAAGGTGCCAGGTCGTCGGGTTTCACTATGCAGAAAAAATTACCTAAAATTGACGTTGCGATATTAACGTATGTGGGATCGTCTGACGAGGATTTTGCTAATGATACCATACTGCACTGCTCTTACAATGTGTTTCGGAATGTTTGGTCTTTACTTGGAGTAAGAGACCCTTTCAGATGACGTCACAGTTTTACCACGTGCACGGCATGCACGCACGTTTTCTCAAACATACACATGTGCCACTGAACGCAATGCTGGAAAGCACTGCGTGTTCGTATCGTGCAACAGTATTCCTGAATGGCAAACCTCTTGCATTGCTGTAGAAGTGTGACGCCAGCGAGAAGGGTTCAGGATGTCATGAATGCCGTCCACCTGCCCTGTTGGATGGCCTAGCAAATCTACTTTAAACCCCTTTAAGCCAGTTTGGCTGCTGGGCGCTGCCTCTCAATTTGTTTATTTTGTATTGCTTTTCAATTGTGATTTTTTTCTAAATAAAGGGAGTCCTTGAAATAAACATCGGGACGGTTTTTGAAGATGGCATTTTAATGTGCAGACAAGAAAGTTGACACCGACCACTGTAGAGCTCATGCAGCGTGTATTAAAAAAGGTCAAAGTTTAGAGTATGGAGCGCCGTTCAAATAGAAACAGCGGCAAGATGTCATGCCTTCAGACTACAAGCTAATACATTATCAAATTTGACATGTCATTATTGTTGCAAATACTATGAGAGTATTTCAGGGGGATATATTTCTCCAGGGGATCAAAGCTTTCACCCGTTATTAAGCGCGCTGTCGTCTTCCTCGTCATTCTCGGGATTTCTGTCTTAAGTTATCAAGATCATCCCCCCCTTTAGTGTTAAGTCTCTGCTAAACTCCGCCCTAAAGCCTAGCCGTTGCAAGGCCAGAATCAATAACATCTTGGACCAATCGATTGGAATTTTAAGGGAATATTTCCCGCTGGAGTATGGTTCAACGACGAGAGTCTGAACAAGGGTCTTTCGGGAGGTTTGGCAGACAGTGTTTGCAATGAAAACAGACATTTATCATTTGGGTGTTATGCTTGTGTGGCAATGTCGTTTACACATGCCCTGTTGTGTTGAACCTTATAACATGTAATGTTTAAAAAAAAATACTCATGGAAATTTTTATCCACCGTCAATGTTTGAGTGTAGACATAACATGCGTTGTAAATTATTTTTAGATTGAGATTTTAGTAACTCGATACAGCAGCTCACATTATACTGTACTTTGTGGGTAACACATCATAAATTAAATAAATTTAAATTAAAAGCATTTTTCCAGACATCATTCTCTCATTTGAAAAACTAAAACCTTTAAAAGCTATGGAACTTTGTATTTCAACAGTATAGGTCGTAGTTCTCGTTAAAATGAGCGGTATGTATGTTTGGTGCTCACTCTTTAAGTTAATAGCATTATATAATACATTACTTTTCGATAGCAAACCATTTGATAATCATTTCACTTGTGGTCATTGACAAATTTATAAGCTGTAATCACCCAAAATTTTTATCTGAGGTACATTACTGTCACACACGTTTCTAAAACAACCGAACAATTTAAAAACCGACGGTAATTTTTTTCTTTTAGAAAATCATTTCACGAAGTAAAGAATGAGATTCCCTAGACAGCTAGATTAAGAGTTGGGTATTTCAATTGTCAAATTTTCACAGAAACAAGATTGAACTAATCGAACGACTTAAAAAGGAAACAAGAGACATGCTATTTCTTTGAAAAGAATTCCCTCACGTAGAACGGCGTGAGATTCCCTTGACAGCTACATCAATAATTGTGTATTTCAGAAGTATTCCGTTGAGGGACATGGAAGCTGACGCGGTAGTCTACCTGTCATCATGTCACCTTATCAAAGGAAATGTCAAGTCGGCAAAGGCACTGTGGTGGATCAACGTCCCTTAAACCGTTTCGAATTCAGATGTTTCTTGAAAACAATGTCTTAAAGGAAGGATTCACATTTTTTTTTTTTGGAAAAGGACTTTTCAAACAAAGAGGACCCTGACTCAAAAAAAGGAATAAATTCGATAAAAACTTTCGTTTAGGCAATGAGTTGCAATGTGTTTGTACACACTTAAGAAATATTGACATTTACTGTTCGTATGATTAATAGGTGTGAAGTGACTTTAGATAGGAAATACGTTCATAAAAACCTCAAAACAGCATACTTTACTTACCTTTAAGGCTACGAGTTACAACTGTGTCTGTACACAACTGTCAGAAATATTGACATGTAATGTTCGTATGATTGAAAGGTACAACGTGGCTTTGGATTGGAAATAGTTAAAAACTCAAAACGGTTTAAAACTAACCTTTTAGGCAACGACTTACAAAGGTGTTTGGGTGTTTGTACACAAGAAATGTTGACAGTTTGGTATGAATAATAGGTACAGAGTGGCTTTGGATAGGGAGTAGGTTCATTAAAAACTCAAAAGAGTATCTTACTTACTTTTAAGGCAACGACTTACAAATGTGGTTGTAAAGAAACTCTTAAGAAATATTGACAGGTAGTGTTCGTATGATACACTAATTGTTGCTGTGAATGAAGATTTGTTTGGTGGAAAGTAAACGTCTGGCAGAAGCAAAGACCTAAGCACTATGTATCAGCATTATCATCCACTTGATATATGCCATTCATTAAACAGTCAGTCAGGATTACAGTCACCAAGTTACAGCTAACCAGGCAGAAATTATTGCCACAATAATGAGGCTCGCTGAGGACGGAAAATACAAAACATCTTAGATGGATTTAGGGGAGGATACAGGAGGGGACCATAGCTAGTCAGAGCTACTGGCTACAAGGGCATTTTCTTTGAAGTCAAAGGAACAAGTAGTTTTTAATAAAGTAACTACAACTGTGATTGCCAAGTATTGTATTGCCTAGAGCTTTTCCATCTAAAGGTACTTTCGAAGACATCCTTCACAGTCACGATCGTTTTTTTGCTGTCGGATGTTGCCACTGAAAATAATGAACTCTTGTGTAAAAGTTTACTTTATTTGGTATTTTGTTTTGAGAAGGTATATATCTTTGTACTCTTCATGATAATTTCGTAGATTTTGAAATGTTGTTCCACCCTTACACTACTGTGGTTTGGCATGAACAAACTGAGAAATTCCTATGAAGTCCCAATGATGTCAAAGTAAAGATTGGTATATTTTACAAGTTTACTTGATGTTGGTATTTAGTTTTGAGGAAGTATACCTTTGTACTCTTTCATGATAGTTTTCGTAGATTTTGAAATGTTGTTCCAACCCTTTCTACTGTGGTTTAGTATGAACAATTTGAGATATTCCTATGAAGTCCCAATGATGTCAAAGTAAAGATTGATCAATTTTATAAGTTTACTTGATGTTGGTATTTTGCTCTGGGGAGTTTGAGCACATTTGTACGCTTCCATGACTGTTTTCGTACTTACTGTTGTCGTTTAGTACGAAAAAGCTGTCCCACGATGTCAAAGTGACGATATACAGGATTTCACGCTTGTACATCAAAGTCCTTGTAAAATGATGAGCCGGAAACAATAACGCCAGCTTTCATCCTTTGGGGGCTAATACAACAGTGACGCCACGAGCTTCTTCATCAAGAGAGGAAATTATTTCTGAACATTTTTCTGTCACAACATATTTTGCTCTGTGTCTGGTAATTTTCAACCTCTTCCGAGTCGTTGTGTTTTTCCCAAATGAAAATGTCAGGGGAGGGTTTAGGTGCGACCTTAGCAAGGCGATGTCACAGTGTGGGATTTGATGGATTGATATATAGCACTGGGTGTTGAGCATAGAGCATCGTTAATAATGCATCACAATTTTTGAAAAACGAAAATTGGCAAAACAAGCTGTACCAGACAGAACCTTGGGAGCAAGCAGTGCGAAACGAGAAGGATGGTTTAATACAAACCCATATTGGCGTTTACATAAATGCATGTTTTGGCAACAACAGCTTACCGAACCTGATATTACTTTCAATTTTTTTTATATAAAATAACTTCAATTCTTTTTTTTACGAACAAGGGTCTGTTTGGCACACTGCCCATAACGTCAGGTAGGCGATGGGATTGTTTGTGAAATGTTGTGACATGAATTCATTTATTTATTCAAAGCGTACCTTGAAAATGTCCGCAACGGTAATAGATTTGCAACATACGCAGACTGTCCTACTTGTACGATAAAATGGTAATTATTTGAACCAAAATCTCCTGGAGCACCGTGCATATACCGTCATGACAGTCTATACATTCCCTAATCCCCGGGCTTTGAGATCATAAAGGAAAGTCTAGTGCACTTTCAGGGACATGTCTGTGAATTCATTTAAAAAAATCAAATCGTGTGTGACAGTAAAATGGTAAAAGTTCATGAATCATAAGCAGTGATCGGGTAACAATATGCATAGATTTGTAACTGAAGAAGGCCCTTTATAAGCTCGACACTGGTGTCCATTGACATGATTAATTTACCCGTCTGAGATAGACTTTCAAACATAAGAATACATTTAAGTATAGCGATCTCGGCTACAGATAAGGCCGTATCCGAATTGGCGTCTAAGCTAAAGCTACGACTGTTACTAAGTGTGTTGCTTAAAGGCAGTGGACACTACTGGTAATTACTCAAAATAATAATTAGAATAAAAACTTACTTGGTAACGAGTAATGGGGAGAGGCAGGTAGTATAAAACATTGTGAGAAACGGCTCCCTCTGAAGTGGAGTAGTTTTCGAGGAAAGAAGTAATTTTCCACGAATTTGATTTCGAGACCTCATATTTAGAATTTGAGGTCTCGAAATCAAGCATCTGAAAGCACACAACTTCGTGTGACAAGAGTGTTTTTTCTTTCATTATTATCTCGCAACTTCACCGACCAATTGAGCTCAAACTTTCACAGGCTTGATATTTTATGCATACGTTGAGACACACCAAGTGAGAGGACTGGTCTTTGACAATTACCAATAGTGTCCAGTGTCTTTAAGGACGTCCTATACCTCAACGCATGATGACACAGAAATCTAGATGTAGCCCTAGATCCACCAATTTGGACACGGCCTAAGAAGGCTGTTGCTCATTGGCCCATCATGTGCGTTCCCATTGTTTCATTGCTGTTTAACATCCAAGATGGCGGCGTGATGACGGCATTGCATAAGGTCTGTACCAACCTCGTTTCCAGTGGTGTATTGCTTTGTGTGATTAAGTCATACATTAGTGAATCATAAAGAGACTAAAATGGGGGGGGGGGGGCCTGAAAAATTTAAGACAAAGACTAAATATTATTTAATATTAGTCATAAAAGGTTAGTCATACATTTAAGAATGATCATGGATATAAGTTCTTAAAGCAGGCTTAACATACCTATAAGTCGAAGATTATGTTTTAGCTAAAGTTTGCAACCGTTTTCCCACGACCAGCAAACAGAAAGTGTAAACCTATTGCTACCTAATTTGTTATACCATAGGTTACATATTGACGTATCAAACGCCAGGCGCGTGTATGGTATCAGCAAAGTAAACTGAAAGTGTTTTTGAAAAACCGATCATTAACGATGTCAGCAAACTCTCGCTTTCAAAACAATGAAACCGCCGTGATAATTTTGGAAAGCATTACTGCCTGGATAACCAGTTCTGTTTATACAGTGAGCTTGAGAGAACTGTTTATTTAGAAAGCTGTCAATATCACTGAAAATGGGATTGTTTCATATATTTAAGTGTTTGTTGAGTATAGCTTCTGGATGATAGGTGTTGAATTTCTCACCGAAACCACGGCTTAAGTTCCCGAAGGGAGATATGCGTCAGCGAGTCCACTATTTATCGTTTCGTAGAACGGATTGAGTTGCAGGACTTTAGAATTTAATAGGAAATCTTTAAAGGTTACCAGCCAATGTACCGTGTTATATTAATTACTTGGCTGTCCCGTATAACGGATTGATTTTGGGGACTTTTGAGTAGTTGCGAAAGCTTCAAAGGTTACCAGCCAATGTTTCATGTTATATAGATTACTTGTGGCTGGCCCTGCCGTAAATGTTGCCAAGGGAATGCTTTGTTTCCGGAATTTTCTTACGGCTGCTTTTTGAAAGTGGGCCGTTACACTATCAGTAGAGTTAATAGGTCCTTGGATCACGATGCATCTATTCATTTGCTGATACTGTGACCTTAAAAATGAAAGGACGGGTGTGCAGAAAAAAAAACTAAAGTCGTGGTTTTTTTTCCCTGAGCAATTTTCCACTTGCGCGAAGTTCATTGAAATATCGCCGAGATGCTATTAAAAGGGCGACCATTTATAGGAACGCGGTGATATGATCGTGTTTTAAAGGAAGGATATTTCCGAGGACAACAGTCAAGTCAACAAAATGCTTTTAAAGTCTAACTCGAAGGAAGTATTTGTAAAACATATCGCACAAAACTATAGTGGAGAGGAGGAAGGGTATTGGGATGAAAAAACAACCGAGTGGTCGGGCTTTGAGCACGTACCACTTGCATGAAGGTGACTCGGTCGAGGACTGCGATAGCTGGGGCAAGTGTAAGGAAAACCGATCCTAACGAACATTGGCAGGGAAGGCACGTTTGGAGCTATAGCTTCACCTCAAAACCCCGTCGGGTAGTCTATGGTGGCTTTAAAGGGACATCGCAAACAAATATTGCCGTTAATATGTATTTGCAATGTCCCTTTAAAGCCACCATACAAAACCGATCCTAACAAATGTTGACAGGGAAGGCACGTTTGGAGCTATAGCTTCAACTCAAAACCCCGTCGGGTAGTCTATGGTGGTTTTAAAGGGACATCGCAAACAAATATTGACGTTAATATGTATCTGCAATGTCCCTTTAAAGCCACCATACAAAAACCGATCCTGACAAATGTTGACAGGGAAGGCACGTTCGGAGCTACGGTTCCTGCATTCAAACCAAAACCCCAACGGCTTGTTACCCATTCTGATCACACATCCACGCGCTTGCATTTTTGTCACAAACGGCACCTACACTGCTAAACATTCCCGTAAATTTACGGACTCCGTAATGTGTAATATTCCTTATTTTCGCCGTCACCTTACGGACGTTTTGTAAATGCAAATATTAATTACGCTAATTAGCGTAATTACACTCAACCACATTAGCCCAAACACCTACACGTATTATAATACATGCACGTACAGTAGATAGTGTTATTTCACCCTCAACCGTTTACACAATGTACGAACTCATGTAATGGTCTTTTTATTTGAAATGAAAAAAACTCTTCCGGTTTATTTTTGCTGCCGGCAAAAATTTGCGTTCCATATTCATGCAGCCCTTCGGCTTGTTACCCCCTTATGATCAATACATCAACGCGTTTGCATTTTGTCAGATGCGGAACCTATACACCTAGCCGGAGGAAGGTGGAATTGGGAGACGGGCTTCTAGACCGGGAATGTTGATCAAACTGGCTGGGAAAACAAGCGAGCGCGACTTGGAATTTTAACTGGTTACTCCCAGCAAAGAGTACTAGGGGTAGATCGATGACAAGGGGGGGGGGGGGGTGGGGCACTGGGTTGAACTGTATATATCTACACCACAAATCAGAGGGCGGGACCGCATCAATTATCTAACTAAATCGATTCTGTCTGAAAGCTGTATTTATTTTGTAATTATGTTAATTTATGTAAGATCTGCGTGAATTCTTCTTGAATGTTGGTGCTTTTGACTCGTTGACCTGTTCCAATATAAACTGTCTTCAGTTATATTTAGGGTAACTTTACAAAATAAGAAGCCAAACTGACTATGTAAGAGTAGTTGATTCAGGCTGGATCAGTTTTGGAGTTTCGTATGTCATATCCCATAAGGGAAAAACTTCCCTTTTTTAAGTTAATTTCTGAGTACAGTTGTAATTGCCGTGTAGCAAGGGATCGCACCCAAGTTTACTATTCAACAACCTGGGAAGCAACAACACAGGGATCACTTTAAATGGATGCTCTTTTTATATGTAAAATAGTATCAAGTAATTAACCATAAGGGAAACTGACTGAACAAAATTATCAAAAAATATTACGCAGTCAGTTTACCTTGTTGTTCATTACCAGACATTAATATGCTTAAAAGACATCAGCCTCTTAAAGACAGAATTTGTTTGTCTCCAACACAACATGATGTATTTGTATTTAACCCACCATGCAGTTAGCAAAACGTAGCATGACTGCGTCTGCCAGAGCGAAAGGAACCCCGCCTGCATTATGACCACACAGAAACACTCGAAACCTCTCGAATGATTGTAAGTGATTTATTTAGGCACACTACACAAAGCAGAGGTTAAACGATATTCTACACACGGGTCCTCCAACACTTCAAACAACCTTCTCGTCTTATTTCTCGAAGACCTACTCAGACCTTGATTATTTTCGTCGGCAGTTTTTTTTTCTTCTTGATGATGAAAGTGAAGAGTCACATGTGGTGATGTTTGATTAATCATCTGATAGTGTATTTCCACTCCATTCGAATAAAGTACGTGTTTTCATCTTGGTTTTTTTGTTTGTTATACTCATTACTGGTGAACGGAGGTTCTTTTTGAACACGGTGGTTTGGGATCAGGTTTTTGTAAAAACGCAGAAATAGAAACAGTGTGAGATATAGGATGAACATAAAACGGTTTGAGAACTAAACATATTAGTGCGAGTAAAAAAAAAATGGACACTTTTAAAATTCTGTACTTTCCCAAGACACAGTGACATTTATTAGGTACAAAGTTTTCTTAATGCCATTATACACTTTCGGTAAACAGTATTGTCTAAGTCCCACACTTCGTGTATCACAACTTATATATAAAATAACAAACCTGTGACAATTTAGGCTCAATCGGTTATCGGAGTCGGGATAAAATAACGGGAAAACTCTTGTTTCCGCACGTTTCGCCGTGTCATGACATGCGCTATCGAGAATTAATAATGTTTTAATGTTTTCTCAAAAAGTAAAGCATTTCATGGAATAATATTTCAAGAGAAGTCTTTCACCATTACCTTCTGTAAACCCTGTAAATTATATTTAAATCTGTGAACTTTTCTTTTCTGTAACGAAAATGTATAATGGCTGTAAACATGAAGTTTGAAAGCTAATACATTTCGTCTTTTACCCTTTCTCATCCAACCCTGACCAGTTGACACAAATCAAGTTTTGCATGACCTGCTTTATTTGCCACCTGTGCTGGTATCAACGAATCCATTGAAATAATCCACTGAAACTGGCTCAAAAAAGAAAGCTTTATAATACTGTTAGTAAATTTACAAGTGCATATGAAAATATCGTATCTATAATGATACCCAGTACAACTCTTTTAGGAGAAGTGTTGGCTCCGTCAGAAAATCGGTGTTGTTTCGACGTTTCGAACAGTAACCTCTGCTCATCTTCAGTAGAAGATGTTGTTGAATTTGCTTATTTTGTTCAATTAGAACTTTCAGTGTTTCATCCATATTGCTACAAAGTAAAACTCTTTGAGGAGAAGTGTTGGCTCCGTAAGAAAATCTGTGTTGTCTCGAGGTTTTGAACAGTAATCTCTTCTTTAGGAGAAGACATTGTATAACTTGCTTTGTTTGTCAATAAAAGCATTCACTTTTTCAGGTCTTAATTCTCTCCAACCTCGTATCGCCTAAGTGTTAAGTGGGCGGGATGGGAGGAGGTTAGTACAGTAGGATTGGTTTCCTTATCTCACGATCAGGCGTACGATATTTTTAGCAAATGCGGGCAGTTTGTTTCCTCCCACTTCCAATTCCTTAGTGGTGCTTTAACAAGCAGGGGGAGGGGGAGGTTAATGTACCTTTTAGTTGATGTATAAATAGCCCCCCCCCCCCCTCCCTCCAGGGGAAAGTAACACAGCACTGTCAACACAATTATCTCCACTTTTCATTATACGCACATGATAATTGGATCAGGCATGTATTAAGTTACTAAACCATGTTTCTTTGACTCATCTTCACAAATCCACTGTCTATATTTGGGAGTCCCTTGGGGGTTCCAGCAACCGTTAAGCGGCCAGTGTGTCCTTAAAGATGTTTTGAGGAGTGGTAGAGCTCACGTGAGTGAAATTATATATTTGTTATCGTTGGCAGGGGTCTGGGCTTTCACATCTTTTGATGATAGTGTTTATACTTTTGTTTTACCATTGACAGCCCCTGTACAATGTGTAACTATTGTGTATGTCTCAAGATCTAAGATAAATAAATAAACAATAAAGTGGTGTGGGATTTTGTGTGTGTGATTTACCATATACAAACGTGTTGAAGTAATAGGGCATTATGTTTAGTGAGCCGGGAGAAACTAGTCTCAAACCATGCCGAAATTCAGCATGTAAACACATTAGCCTTGTTTTTGTCGATTTTTTCCAGTTTTTCAGAGTATTTTCGAGTAGAACTTCATTCCAGGGGAAACTGTAATAAAAAAGAGTCTTAATATGAATTTCATAATCAGCAAGAATCCAGACGTAAATTTGACAATGGTATTTTGTATCCTTAATACAACCTTGCCTATTACCTTCAAGTTTCACCGAAAGCGTCGAGCAAATACATCAGTAAAACTGATTTTGCAAACCGATATCTAAATGTATACTTGACCAAACACCCACATGTTTCCATATTTATATTGATATCGAGACAGCTCAATTCAGACTGCTATATGATTGTCTGGCAGTATTTACACACAGGCGTGGGTAAGACATACGGCGTACTATAAGTGGTTTCTGTATGCTCTCTTATTGTTAAATATCACGTACCAGGATCTGTGTTTCAATATGACTGAGGGGTTGTTCGTTGTCTAATCTTACAATACGATTTATCAAATATATATGCACCAAATAAAAATGCGGGGGGAAAAACGTCCGTTCAGCGCTTAATTCATTAGAGCAGTTTTATGTTGACCTAAATGTATGTACGTATGAAATGAATTAGAGCCCTGTATTAAAATCATTATAAAGACTCGATTGTTCAATCAATCGAGGTAGGTCAACAATTTGAAGGAAACAACGAAACTTTAGGTCAGATTTTTCTCTTGCTCTTTGTCCTTTGCGTCCGCTCTATGTTTAAAAACAAAAAATTATACACTGTTCGTCTCTTAGACGTCTGTTTATGCGGGTACGGAAGCCTCTCTTCTATAATAACATACATGTAGCATGCTAACGCAATATATTGCTGTTCCTTGCAGTTTTTCTAACATGGCGTAATATTCCGAATGTTTGCAAGCTGTTCATCAATATCATTTTCAGTATGTTGATTTGTTATGCGATTTAATGAAGTCTGTTTACTGCATTCTGACAGTAAAGTCTCCAGATTCCAACTCAAAAACACATGTAAGTGTTCAAATTGCTTAAGGGTATGTCTGTTGGGAAAAAAAGTCTAGAAATGTTTGCTTCCGTTCAGTAAAACGTTGTTACCCTCGCAATCTGAACAACAATTAAACCCAAGAGAAGATGTCAACTCTCGCGGGATCTCGGGAGGGAAGCACTGACCAACTCGTTACATAAAACCAGTTCTTTGCTGACCAACATGACCGTTTTCCCCAGATGCTCGTTGAAAATTAGTCTCAAAGTACGCATGCGCGTACACTCCCCAACAGCAAATGGGGGCCAGACTTGGTTATATCGTAAACACGTTGAAGGTCATGTTGTAACGTTGTGGATTCAAAATGTCACATGGGCTTGTATTCTAAGAGCTTGAAGTAGACACAGGACTAACCTTCAGGGCTTTTGACGTGTTTATCCGCATCTGGGAACAGTGTTATAATATCAAAGTATATTGTTCCTTTAATATCTGGCATTTACCGAAAATACAAACACTCTATATGACTCGGTCTTTCAGCAAAGAATAATCAATCATAAATATTTATACCAGACTTCATTAAGGAAATTAGAAAAAGTAGATAAATTATTGTCTCATTAAATTAACAACACTATCAAAATACTATGATCGATTTCCTAAAGATGATAAAAGGAGAAACAGGAAGTATGCAAAAAATATGAATTGTAACGTCCCTAGGCAACGGGTAAATAAACACGGTACTATGTTCTTTTCCTTTCTCCTTTTTACCCACAGTTCTTGTTTGTGTGACCCTTGACACATTAAGAAATCGATTTATCTTGGTTTTTGCTCACTCGATTATATTTGATTTTTGTGGTTTGTGTTGATATCGACTACTTTTGTTCAAACTCCTTGCCCCGGATATAACCAATCGATTCCATTTGCTAAGTATTTCAAGACATGTGAACACAATATGTTTATGGTATATCTAATGTGTAATCGATTTGCTGTTTTCGTACAAAATTCCGTTGCAGTCGATCCTTATTCTCTCTAAAAATGTCTTAAAGAAAACTTAATCGAGATGCGATCGCGACTAGCTCTATTTCGAATTTATGTTAACCAGACCCTACTAGACACGATACCCTTTTTATTCATCATGCCAAATTTGTCACGCAGGTAATACATCTTACGTAGCGTTATGGTATTGGCATTTCGGAACTTTTTTTTGTGGAGGCGTGTCTCTTTACTGCAGTTTTAATCAGATGTCCTCGATCATGAACTGGGTTAAGGAATACGGTACAAGGTCTCGTTCAAAATTGCCTCTATCGAGCAAGCCCAAGATTTGTTGATACAGAATCCTGATTCAACGGTATTCGGTAAACCCCAGGGTTCAAAATGGAATGCAGTCCCATTAGACAAGCTGGACTTCAGACTTAGTGGATTATTTTGACGAAGGTATACTTGCTGTAAACACACGGGCGAAACCTGTTTTAATAGATGAGCGACTTGCAGTGAATGCTGGAGATGTTTACTGATGTACCAAATCCAACATCAAATGCAAATGTTTGATGACTGCACTGCTCGAACCATCGCCTGCCGTTTGGAATCCACATTAATGTATTGGGGGCCCCACCCGGGGGCAATTATTTTTTTCCCCAAACGACATTGCAATATTTTGTCCCCTGTCGCTGTGATATTGGCCCTTTCCGTCAAAATTACATCATAATGAAATTGGCTTGCTCTTTTACCAACATTGCCATGTTGTTTAGGGGAAAAAAGTAGCACCGGGGGGGGGGCAACCTTTTTGTAGTATGGAATTGCCATCCTGTAAAAACATTTTCTCAATTAAAAAGCACTATGGCAGTTTTAATGTGCAGAAACAAAACTTTGCCCAGGAGTGCCATAGCATGCAGATGGAATGGGTCGATTGTCTCGATAGTTTAACTTGCCAAGACAACATTTGGCAACAGAGGTAGAGTTGACAAATTATCAGGATATAATATGAGTGGTGGCACTTCCAGACCTCCGTATTAACATTTTAGAAGGTCTGAGATTATCGTTGTCTGGAGGAGGCCTCATTTTCATTAGGTTTAATCATTTTGTTTAATGGGAAAATGGGAAACGTGTAGGTAGGATGTGGCCTCCAATACCCGTGTCTAATGCCGCCACTTTTAATCTGAGGTATGAGTGTAGTGTTGCTATAATGGAAATACCACATTACCTTGTATACCCATCATGTAAACATGTGTACTCACCGGGTATACACACATTGTATACAAGTAAACCCAACATGTAGCAAAGTATACCCATCATGTAACCCGGTATACCCACCATGTAACCCAGTATACCCATCATGTAACCAAGTATATCCATTCCATTATGTGGCTCATTCAAGTGTAGTTCCTATTTATGTAGCCCAGCAGTTAAACCACCATACAGCATATACCCATCATGTAGCAAAGTATACCCATCATGTAACTCGGTATACCCATCATGTAACCCAGTATAACCATCATATAAACCAGTATACCCATTATGTGGCTCATTCAAGTGTAGTTCCTATTTATGTAGCCCAGCAGTTAAACCACCATACAGTATATACCCATCATGTAGCAAAGTATACCATCATGTAACTCGGTATACCCATCGTGTAACTCGGTATACCCATTATGTAATCCAGTATACCCATCATGTAACCAAGTATACCCATCATGTAACTCGGTATACCCATCATGTAAACCAGTATACCTATTATGTGGCCCAGTATAACCATCAAATAAACCAGTATACCCATTATGTGGCTCATTCAAGTGTAGTTCCTTTTTATGTAGCCCAGCAGTTAAACCACCATACAGCATATACCCATCATGTAGCAAAGTATACCCATCATGTAACCCGGTAAACCCATCATGTAACCCAGTATACCTATTATGTGGCCCAGTATATACACCACGTAACCTAGAATACCCATTATGTAGCCCAGTATACCCATCATATAAACCAGTATACCTATTATATACACCATGTAACCTAGTATACCCAGTATTTGGCCCATCCAGTATACCAATCATGCAGCCCAGGGTGCCCATCACGTAGCCCAATATTTGCTAACCTTCCGACTATTAAAAGCATTCAATCTTGTCCACTATATACCTCCATATCCCTATCTCATCCTTGGGTCACAGCACAGTAAACTAGTAAATGAAGCTAGTTGGATTTTACTCATTCCAAATTATCTAGCAGCTTCTGTAGTTAGATATATCTCTTGATACTCCATGTCTATTCCTATAAACCATTTCTAGAAACCATTGGTGTTTTTAAGCGTTCCATGTCTCATTATATATTTCCTGTTAAACTCACGAATCCCGCACCTAACTGCACAGTTACCATTGCGTCATCACCTTGTAATGGCGTTAACATTGGTTAATGTTTAATTGACCTTTTGGGTAATGGCCATGCTTCCCGTCAACCTATGTTTCTGTTGAACTCGGACCCTTAAAGTGGCACACGCATCTCCAAATAGACCTTTATATGCTGCCTCCATCTTGGTCATGTTCATCGTATCGAATAACATTAATGAATGCTTATAATCATTTTGCAAATAGGAACCATACTATTTTGTTCTTCCAGCCTCATGTTTGGTAACGTTGATATCAATGGGAGAAATTCAAAATGGCTACACTATGATAAAGGTCTATATACCTTTCTTTTGTTGATAAACAAACCGCCTGGGTTGGCATGGTCGGCCGAATGTTAGTAAAACCCTCAATTGTATTAAGAGATGTTTTAACCAAATGCAACATTTTCTGCAAATTTTCAATTAATAAAATACCTCTCATAATTACTTTTTATTATTATTGTTTTTTTAATCAACAAATGTTGTTATATTATTGTTACCAAAAATAGCGATCTTTTCTTGATTTGCACTTATGGCTTTCCATAGTTGTCCAACCTGGGTTGGCAAAAACTCGGGCTGTGACGTTGCAAAAGAAAGGTCTATTATACAAGTTCAGTCACGTTTCGTCATTTGATTCACTTTATTTTGGACCCAGAGTATAAGACTTGCTGATGCAGCAGAGGACGACTGTGGGAGCAGTGTACACTTAACAACCCCGGAGTTGATAAAATTTGGGAGTACGCAACCAGCCAAAATTGTTGATTCGATTATGACCAAAACGATGGTCGAAATGGGTCAATGGAGAGTGACCAGTTCACCAGATGACAAATTTTCCAAGCAAGATTGATATAAATCGATGGGGTGGGTGTTTTTGTAAGGGGAAAGGGGGACTCAGGGAAACAAACACACACACACACGCATACGCACATAACAAAAAAAGGCGGGAACCTCTTAAATTTAATCAGTGCAATCTAAGGTGCAATGAATTCAGTTGGGGTTGTTGGTTTCTTTTTTAGCCGAGGGGTCCGTATTGGCGCGGGCCTGCTGAGGTGTTTGTGTTGATCTAGTATCTGTACATTTTCGATCGCGGACGCTTGTTATCGGAACGTGGAACGTGATGTTGGACAACTCCACAAGTAGGGATGCATATTATATGCACTCGTGGACTCCTCAGTCGTGTGGGAACCAGTTTTTTTTTGGTTTAGCGTCGGTCGAAGACACTCGAAGATGTAACCTTGCTGTCGCTTATCTCGGGTCAGAATAGGAGAAGCCATGGACTGCTGAGAAGTTTGGCTTCTTGGTGCCTCGGGCGGGTTTGTACAGTGGGAATATCATCTTGGTTTATATGGTGATCAGATCCATTCAATTGCTTATAAATATGCAGAGATTTTCGGAAGGGACTTCACTTGGACTTGCTCTTGAGATAACTACTTGTGAAATTCATGAGAAGCTTAACTTTGTGTGATTCTATTTCTTCCCCCACGTGCCTAATGTGCAATGGATTTTGTTGATAATCGGAAGTGACTGACATGTTATGTGTTGTGTTGTCAGATTTTCGATGTGTACTCTCAAATTCATGAGGTTATAACTTTGTGTGGTTCTATTTCTTCCCCATGTGCCTTTGTGCAATGGATTTCGTTGATAATCGGAAGTGACTGACATCTTATGTGCTGTATTGACAGATTTTTGATGTCTATTCGGTCTTATTTCATGAATAATTTAACTTATTTGTCTCAGTGTAGCTCTCGTCACGCAAAGACACTTGCTTTTTATGACTTGAAACTAGAATAGTTGCACGATCTTAGAACTCACTGATGATAACATGAACGTGTTTTGCATTTACAGTGGTAAAGTTTATTGCTGTACTGTGTGGTAAAGTATCAACCTATAGACCTTCATCGTGGTGCAGCCATCTTGAATTTCTCCCATTGATATCAATGTTACCAAACCAAGGCTGGAAGAACAAAATAGTCTGGTTCTTATTTGCAAAATGATTATTAGCATTCACCATTGTTATTCGATACGAGGTACATAACCAAGATAGAGGCAACATGATAAAGGTCTATAGAGTTCAATGTGACTGGTATTACATCGTGATCGTGGTATACCCGATATACGATTAACCTTCATTCAGGTTCAGATCCGATTGGAAATGATATGGTCGGTGAGAACTTAATGTGAAAGAAATCACCTTTTTGCAACTGAAGAAAAAATCTTAGTACCGCGTTTTAGCTTCAGTGGCAGAGGCAGTCCCTTTTCGAAACCACGGGTTGAAAACGCAGGCTTTGGATTTCCAATAGACGGACTGATAATAGACGGACTGATACTTAGCCGCTGAGGCAGTTGTTTCGTATAAGGGGGACACAAAGTGCACGCAGAAACAGCTTTCGTAACAGCCACAGCCGTAGTCGTAGCTGTAGACTTGACTCAAGTCCTCAAACCCGTGCCATCCCCAGGAAACTACTGTTTTGTGATGCACTATACTGTATGCTACGTATTGTTTTATAGTAAGTTGGTTTGACTTGCTTTATGGACCTCTCACACGTGAATGGGACTTGAATCAAGTCTACCATAGCCGTAGCTGTAGTATCCAATTCGGACTCAGTCTTCTGAAGAAAGACATAGCATTATTTAATGACACTGCACACAAGCCGTGACCAGTTTTGTGTGTGTAAGAATAAGCGCAGAAATTCGGAACCAATCCCATTTTTGAAATTTAGAAGGTCGTAGAAGCACAGTGATAATCAGAGCCATAAAAGCTGGCAAAGTTTATCTCAATGTGACGAGTATTTCAACGGGTTTTAAAGTCAATGAGAATAATTGTAACAGCAGATCATCTTTAGTCCAATTTCGGGAGCAATTACGTTAATGGAACTGGTACCCTTTCTCAAAGGTAGTCTATAAACCTCATGTAGATTGATGTAATGAATTGGACACAATACATCGATACCATATAAACCTGTTTCTTTCGCTCTCCATCAAATTTTCCAATCTTTGTGGAAGGCCGATGAAAACATAATTGCAGACAGTTTTTTTTTCAAAATGCTTGTGAATTTACACCGTTTGAGGCTATGCTTATTCTATCTGTGTAGAATATGCCTCGGGCAGGCTCTATGGGAAAAATGGAGATACAAATTTAAACACCGAGATTTCTGCCGTCTATGTCCGTAGAAACCTTTATCATATATGGGATTTTATATAGCGCGGATTTTTTTTTTATTGTGACCACGAAGCTTTAGCAAGCAGATAATAGCATTAGAATATTACAACAAATGAGCAAAAAAAGCAATCTACAGAAAACTACTCAAGAAAAAGATATTCGTAAGTGCTTTCTTGAAAATAATATACACAGGGGTTCCATTCATTATTAACCATGTTGCTAGCACACTGATGATGATGTGTTTGTGATGATGTATAAAGACTTCGGAGGCTGTTCTACGCAAAATTCAGAGATATATATATCCACAGACCAATAACCAACATTCTGTCGGTCGAAGATTTTCATTGTAACACAGGCTCCATTATGAACCATATTGCCGGCAAACTGATGAAGTAATGCGCTTGGCATAGTTTCTCTCTTGATCTTAGTAAGACTTTGGAAGGCCGCAGCTAATTCACTTCATACGGGAGCTTGAGGGTGACTTCACCCACAGTGAATTAACAAGGACTTAACGATATCGATGGCCCGTGTGTTCCGGGGTACTCCTTCATCATGATCGTGGAATCCTCCCGCGGTCACCTTGCAATGGTTTCTCCAGGATAGAGGAAGCGAATCTCGACCGAACCCGGGCATGGTTTACCGAAACAGAACCGGGAACAATTCTTGAGGCTATACGTACAGCTGAGTGTATGCTCGGGTATTTTTGTCGGGGTCGCATGATGGCGTCGCGTTTGTTTCAAGATGTTTGCTTAACCAGTCCATGTAATGCTAAAATGACAATGTTGTGAACACGCCAACCTACACAATTCAACATGTTTTTGTTTTTTTTAATCAAAGGCAGCTACTAACAACTGTGTGGTTTATGCTGATAGATGAAAATATAAACATTGGGGCTACATTTAGGTCCGGGCAACATTTAGGTATAGGTTTGGGGCTACATCTAGGTCAGGCGACATTTTGGGGCTCGGGCTACATTAGGGGTCGCACAGATGTGTGATGAAACGTCGAGTTAACAAAACTCGATAATACAACTTTGTAAAATCATACGGTGTGTATGATAAAAGGTAATACTTCCCCCATTGTTTATGTTTTATTGACAGTTCTACATTGGACATATAAGTTTTTAGAGTGTAAGCCTGCACTAAGCCGTTCCAGTTCATTCAAAACCCATATTCGCGCTTCTTTATTGATACTCTGTGCTCGAAACTTGGCGGATATTCTTTGTTAAAACGTGAGAGAGAAACCCGGCTTTTAAAGGAGCAGCCGATTTAAACCCCATTACCTTTGGGATCCAGACTACTCCTTGAGTACATAAGATTGATGGTCAATTTAAGACGGACTTCTTCAATAAGTTATTATTTCTTCCTGCTGCAAAGTGGGGAACCTGATAGTCCCACATCGAGTGAAATATCAAGGCTGAGGAGTAGAATTGTGAGAAGTGAAAATAACAAAACCTTTCTTGAGAGGTTCTTCTTTACAACCAGTAAGAATAGAGGGAGGGGCCGAAAATCTAATCAAATTGAAGTGACCCCCTTTTTGTGGGAAAGAGATTTGTCATGACCATTAATAAAATGTAATTATATAGTGTGGGGGAAAAAATTGCTGTTCTTTTCAGGCTTGCTTGGGGAGGAGGTGGCATAGTTCTTGAAATGTTATCCCGTGTATGGAACAAAGGCTTGAACCAGTTTGCTAGGGGGAAACCGTGTCGATGAAGAAGACGATCTGTACATGCAATGCGTACAACCCGAGTGAAAACTGCATCTTCGCTGCCGGTTTCTTGAACAAATTTATTATCTCCCTATGTTTGAACATCCTCATGTTAATGTGAACTGTTGTGAAAACACTTCATAAAAGCACGACAGTGCAAAAGCGGCGTACATTGTCTTATGAAGTGAACATCTTAATGACTTTGTATATATCAGTTTTCAATTTGTCAGTTAAACAAACTATTTCGGTAAAAGCTTTAACGTCTGACCTACAAAATAATCATGATAAGAATTCTTTATTTGTTAGCCTTGATCACTTCATGATGGAAGCCTCATTATGATGTCTTCAACTGGCTCTCTAGGTGTTGCTTGTTAATACCATAACTGACTGTCCCCCAGTGTTGCTGCAGCTCGTCTCTCTACCTTTGCCACCAGTGTCCCCTATTCCGTTTGTGGTTAAACACACGACGACGTCATGGTTAACGTATAAAACTTCGATTGATTTCGTTATGAGGAAGATAACCTAATTTGTTGCCCTTTTGTTTCGTTACAGTTCTTCCGCTGTGGATTTGGCAGCACGGCGTGGAGTGTTTAGCCGACGTCATTACGGGTCAGTCGAATTGGTAAGTGTAACTACTCTCTGGTGTAAACCTTATTTCGCTGCGACTTACTCTGGCTCCCTCCGTTACTTAGAAAACGCACATTTTCATAAGGGGACTTTCAACAGGACATGCCGAAGCCAGAGGCAAGACCTAAGCCGTATTTTTTAGCCTGGCTTGGCATTAGGCTTAGCTTAGGTTGATTTTGGTTTGGGTTTAGGTTTAGGCCCCGCTTAAGAATACGTGCGTGTTCCTTACGGGAATCATAAAACGGGCAGACAGAGCCCATAATCCAGTGCCAAGGTTTCGAAAGTGCATTGAAAACGGGTCAAAAACTGTATCACGGTGCATCCGTCTCTCTGTCACGTTCTCTGTGTACTGTAGCAACAACTCGATACTGTTTCACCGCGCACCTCAGCGGGTACCAGACAAATAATTAGCCTTGGGCCTGTTCACGTTGGTTTTTATTGTCGCATATCGTGTTCAATTCAATTCAATTCAATTCACATTTATTTCCATACAGGCAAAACTTTACACATTAGTACTTGTTAGTTGGATCATTTTAGTTCACAATAATAAACAATACGTTCTGCTACTGTCAACAACCGCAGACATAATTACTAGGTTTCTGTGTTGTCGGAGCCTTTGCATTGGTATTCAACATGGCGAAATGAGTGATGAACAAAATAATAATAACTTCCTACGTCCAAAGTAGGCAGGTCTAATTGTGATGAGTGTTGCGTGTTTTTGATATCACTTGAACATATATTACTAGGCCTACATGGTACGTCCAAGGTATTAATATCTAGCCATATTCGGTGTCCCCGTTTCGCACACGGTCACGTTCAGAAAAAAAACACAGAAAATGACAGGCAGCTGGCCTTTTGTTATTAAACGTTCGAGGCATGTTATTGCAAAACGCCTGAAGCTCAAATATCTTGCGTTTGTTTTTTACAATTCGCGCAACGTCGAGCAGTTAGCGTACACGACAATGATGCGGGCACACCTGGTTAACTATGAAATAAATTCACGTGTATACAGCTATCTAGATAAAATACAGATGGGAGTGACTTCATGAGGGCATTATGAGCAATTCGTTTCTTCATAGAGGCTGGATTAATACATGCATGGTTTATTTTCCAGAACTTTATTATTAGTTTTTTCCCGGGGAAATTGCAGCAAACATAAATTCAGTTTAATTAATACGCGTTCAAATTGACGTTTGTTTCGCTCAATCATTCGAAGCAGGGTTGTTGTTGGTCAAGTTGACAATTCAATTCAAATCTTTATTCACCATGCCCATCATGAAAATCATCTTATTTTTAAATCCCTAAATCATCAAAATTAGGGTTCGTTGTTGTTACTGTTTCCCTCGATTTCACTTCGTGCACACATGCCGAACCTTCTCACTCGGGTTCGTTTCAGACATTCTATTTCATTTCTAGACGTTCAGTCGTCGATTTCACAAAACTCTTCCTAACTTAAGACTAATCTTATGACTTAGGACGAGTCCCAACCCTGCACTGTAGCATGCAGACCTTAAGATTAATCCTAAGTTAGGACGAGTTACTCGTCTTAACTCGAGATAAGACGGCCTAACTCTTTGTGAAATCGACGGCAGGACTTCCACCATTCTTCTGTTGAGTTTTCTACTACCTGTTTTACAACGGCACTGATGAAGTTGAAGGGGTTGACCAGCCTCTCCCCCTCTTTCTCTCTCTCTCTCTCTCTCTCTCTCTCTCTCTCTCTCTCTCTCTCTGATGGCTTTCGTCAAACCGAATGATCTTTGCGACCTAGTGAACTTGAACGATCTTATTTGACTAGTGGATACTAAACTGTTGAAATTGAATTACTCCGTGTGGTGAAACCATCAAGTTGCCTTCGTCACAAAATGCAAATGTTCCCGCATAGATGCTACTCTACAAAATTGTATGCAAACAATTCCACTATCGGTATTCAATAAAATGCATTGAAAACAAAATAACACTTGATGGTTATGATAATTTCATGGTGAAGTGGGCTTATACTAAAGAAAACAGCATGAATAAACCAACAGCAAACAGTCGCGATCACCCGAGGGGAACTAAGTAGGAAATATAGAGTTTTTCTTCTGGCTCGTTTTAATGACAAGCGCTTCCCTGAGTGCTGTGTACACACAAAAACATACTGAAATGAAATCGATGGGGATAAAATTTGGAGGAACTAATGTTGCGTGACTGTGGATGAAGAATAACATTAAAGATGTCAGGGAGGGGAATATTTCGATTATCTACGAGCGTACCTTTTGCTTGTCATTTTGCTGTCATAGTTTAGATGTAATTGATGAATTTGTGACGGCCACAACTTGTTAAAGACGGTGGCTTTGACATACACACAAGGTCAAACGTTGGATGAATGTGATGTGTTCGTCAGAAAGCAACATTGACGTGTACTTGAATAGGCTTCAGGCCCCGTTCTCTCGTCTGAAGCCTGAGCTGAATCGGGAGCCAAAGCCGTGGTTTCGAAAAGGGCCATGTAGCAATGACCAGTGTTAAAAACAAGGTCATAAGCCGATGGAGGGAGTCTTAACGTAAAATAACGTCAAAACAGGTCAACGAGTGTCCAGAGGCGACACACCGCCATGAGACGGATGAGAGAGTTACGGTTATAAGTCAAGAACTGAAAGTTCATCCATCCATCATTTTATGTACAGTGGTTGTGTTACATGAAGTTGTGTAATACTGTCGCGTTGCAACCAAACGAGGGGGTTGGATGTTCACAATGTTTGTTAACACAAAGAGACATACGCGAAAGGACGTCAAATTAGGTCAGCATAAAACTTTACGACATTGGGTGGATGACACGGTAAACTGAAGACAACGTCGCGTTTGTTTTATATAGGTTGACGCCTTCATATCTCGCAATGCCCCAAGTGGCCTCGTGAGACGCTCGTTCACCCTCTAGTGCATACGATAGGAATTCACCTGAAATTTTCAACGAAACATGTCGTGCACATTAAGACCACAGGCGTCAGGTTGCCCTGTCTCAAGTTGTCATTTTTAATGAAAGTTTTTGTTTTAATGTTGTTTTTTTATTCTTTTACCTCCGGGTGGATGAAGCCGTGTTTAATTTTGTATTGGGATCGAGTTGGTGTGCTCGTTTCCGTTAGAGTTGCCCTGGGCTTGAATGTATCTCAACCTCAATCTCAGTTGTCTTTCTAATGAAAATGTTTGTCAGGCAAGATTTGCCATTTTCGCATGATTTATCATCAAATCGATGTGGAAGTTGCTATGATGGAACATTTCCCCCGTTGTTTGATTTATCAACTTTCTTGTAAGATTGTTTCATATTTTACACAAACCTTTGGGAAAAACCTGCTTAGCACTATTAAGCAGATTCAGATTATCGGTCAAAATGCTTTGAATGCTCTTCGCGACTTCTATTTTGATAATTTTAAATTGGCAAACGAATATTTCCAACTCCTTTTCTGTAAAGCAGACATCTATGAAGTTAAATCCATATCAAACATATCGACCCTCAACTCCTTGGGGATAGCACTTACAGCTCAACCTCAAGGGCCAAATTTCATATCGCTGCTTAAGCACAACACGTAGCTAAGCACAACAAAACTATGCTTACCAGAGTAATGTAACCGATCAAATTACCATGTAATATGTAAACATTGTGACAGGTATCCTGCTCATTTCTGCTAAGCAGAAAATGGCTCGGCGATTTTTTTGTCTGCTCAAGAAGCTATTTGAAACTGCCTAGGTTCTTTTCTGTAAATACAAGTCCAACCGCGACGCATAATAAAGAATGTGTGCCCAGATCAAGTAGCGGTACTTCCCATTAGTCTTGTTCGTCTTTTTCCTCCTATGAGCCTTCATAATTGAAGATAAACGCACTGCCAGACACACCGGGGCGAACCCCTTCTCTTTGCGATAAGTGTGTAGGCCCACAGGGGGTCGTTTACGTGCGTTGATAGTTGTTCTAACAACACACGGGACCTACAGCTTTAGGTTCCATCCGAAGGACGAAGCAATGGTAAAGCGTCTTGCTTTAAAGGACAAAAGTGTCACGATTCCCAAACCCACACTCGGTTAAACAGGTCAGAGCTTGAGCTCGGTGGCGGTGCGCTTAACCGCTCGGCCACTACACATCCAGTCCGAAAAACACGTTACCAAATTTCAATTTGAATACATTAATAAATAGTTAAATAAATACATTAAAAAGGTTGTCGACGATACAGTGTTAATAACTGCATTGTTCACCGTGTGACTTTGCCTTAATGAACGTAATGATGTCATCCGAATCCAATTTGCATATCAATCTACCTGTGTAGAGGACACATTGGTGAGGATGTTGTGTGAAGTGTGAAATGCGGTAGGCAGTTTTTAATTCGAAAATCACAACACACACACGTCACTGTGTAAACACCTGCGATCTATTGTTGGTAAACATTACCTTACAGCAAACCTTTCGTATAGGCTTTGCCTTGGGCTCGCCGTCATTTATTCTATCCTTATGGGGTTTCAAACAGCCCGAATCCGGAGCCCAAACCTAGAAAATCGTTGTTTCGAAAACGCCCATAGTCGTTGACGTTTCGGATGCTTACTCAACGTGATGAATGGTTGGTACTTGAGTAGCCAGAGTAAAGTGAACCATGATCTTGTATCCCATAATAGACAGCGGTGATGACAACCCCAATCAGTCACTCCTACGCATTAACATCAAGGTATGTACATGTACATAGCCAGTTCAAAGTCAACGTAAACCTTGGCTATCTAATGGAAATGGGGGATGCACATGGCCAAAATGTGATTGCAATTTTAGAGATACTATAAACCCGAGTGTTGTACGAGTAATGGCACGATAGACACTTTCCATTAAATATTTAAATTGCATACCACGTGTGCATTAACAATACAGTGTTGCGCGTTTTATGTATGCGGCTGATGCATGCCTGACGCATACGCGTTTGTGCGTCTGCCTAGTGCACGAATATGAGGCGTTTGCCAACCAACACCTTGAAGTGAACCCTGACTATCCCAGTCAAGTTCAGAAGCTACAAAGGGCCTTTTCGAAACACAGATTCTTAGGCATCAGCTTTGCTCAACCAGTCAGTAATGGTGAAAATGATTTTGAAAAGGCTATACCGATGAAGCTGGTTCCTCTTGATGTTAATAATGTCTTTATTCTATCGCGACATTGGGAACCCGACTTTAATAGATGCCACGTGGTATGTGTTGTAAATGAACCTGATCGATCGCTTTCTAGTGTGGCTCTGGGGGCCCAGGTGACGTGTCAAGTTTGTCTCCCTACCAACTAAACAAACAATCACCAAATCGCAGCCGAGGCTTCCGTGATGAATGGGTGTAGAAATAATAGGGACATTCATCACTCGCAGTGTAGTCTCATGGGATGGCGCTGTTGTTAGAATTTAAAAAGAGGGGAAATTGGGTTTAAAGCAATTAGATGGAGTGGCTTTTTAAAGTGAGGGTATACGTTTTGGTAGTCACTCTTAAAAGTAATGGCAACACAAACAAGTTTAGCTTCATTCGATAGTGTATAGCTGTGTGTTTTTCTGATCATGAACGGAGTATGTGGGTTCGAGTCCCGCCATTGACACTTGCGTCCTTAAGCGAGGCACAAAAAGGGGTCGTTTGTTTATCACTCTTATGACAATACTACATTAGAAAGAGGTACAAGAGCTTTTGATAGTTTACAGCATTCTGAAAATCAGTTCACTTCAAAATGATGTGGTTTGTAGAAATACTTCACTTTGTATACCCAAAATATTTTATCTGAAAAACGTTTCTCTCAGATACCGTCCTTAGATTACAAATGGTGGTATTATGCGTGGACATATAACCACTCCAGATTTGTGGGCGATATTTCAAAAACGCTTCCACATTTTAAAATGAACTTTTCGCTGCCTATACTTTGATAGTATTTATAATAGGATTCAAACAATCAAACGGTTCAAAAACCAAAGGTACGTACCCTTTAAAGATAGCCGATACAACTTTGAGTGGAGACCAATAAAACAATAAACCAATAAAAAGTACAGCCAGAGGAATCAAAGCGCGTCAATGCGAGGTGCATTCTGTTGTGCATCATCCAAAACCCAATAAAAGATGACGGTTTTTTCTTCAAAGTACAAGCTCTCAAATAAATCCTTATGGATAAAAGCGTTTAAAGAATCAGGTCGGCATCGGCACTGCTAGCCTTTCAATCGTGCGTTTCAAATTACATTAATACTATTTTCTTATGTATGTGTATATAAGGTTGCCACAGAGAGCACAGTTCATTTTGTTCGGTTGGCCAAGGGCTGTCCTGGATATGTCTTTGTTAACTTGGGCATCAAATCACCATTGACTGCTTCAGCAGTATCAATGTTTCCCCTGGGTGAATCCCTGGGGTATAGTGATGTGCATACCACATCGATTATTGGTACACTTGGCCTACTTAGCTCCATTATGTGGAGAGTGGTGCGCATCATTGGGGGGGGGGGGGGGGGGTAGTCTCTCACCCTCTGTCTGCCTTGGAAACCTGAGCTTTGAAAGCACTGTTAACTGATGGAAATTGGAAATTTGTGTTGCTTTGTATGTATATTCTGTTGCCCACTATTTAGGTCATATGCTGCGTACCGGTGTATTGATCCTGTTTTCACATTTTTAACCATGGTTCCTAAATCGAGGCAGGATGGGTACATTAGTCTGGCACCCAGGATTGTATAACTGTGGACCATGGAACACGATAGTGATTGCTGATTCAACATTTGCGTCCAAAGAGTACTATGTAATTTATACAATATGCGCCTAAATGTCCGTCTTAACGATGGCAAGTAGATGCACCAAACATACAATGATACATCACCATGCAATGCCTCAAATCCTATATCTAAAAAAATGTTATGAAAAGAACTGACAGTAACTTGCGAGGAATATCTTCAACACACCCTCAACAGAACCTGTTATATTTCTGCTTTCACTTGCATGACTGATCTATGTATCTGTAAAGCGCTCCAAGCTGTTGTAAGAGTGCTATGGAAATGCAGCCTTACTATTACAATAGCCTTGTAACTCTTTAATTTGCTGTGGGGTTCATTCTGTCAATTTTGTGTGCGAAGCATGGGAGGCGAATTAGTTTTGATGACAGTCAAAACTTGTAGCTATATAAAGGACCCGATTGAATATATCCCGTCTTTTCTATGAAGCCTTAAAGCCATTGGACACTTTCCAAGCAGAAAAAAAAGTTCACAGATTTACAAATAACTTACAGGGTTTACAGAAGGTAATGATGAAAGACTTGTCTTGAAATTTTATTCCATGAAATGCTTTACTTTTTGAGAAAACACTAAAACAAAATCAATTCTCGATATCGAGAATTACGGAGGGTTTTCCCGTTATTTTCCCCCGACTCCGATGACCGATTG
Source organism: Asterias amurensis (assembly GCF_032118995.1). Taxonomy (NCBI): domain Eukaryota; kingdom Metazoa; phylum Echinodermata; class Asteroidea; order Forcipulatida; family Asteriidae; genus Asterias; species Asterias amurensis. Next base: position 3,285,784 of record NC_092662.1, on the reverse strand, counting down.
AGCCTAAATTTTCATAGATTTGTTATTTGAAATATAAGTTGTGATACACGAAGTGTGGGCCTTGGATAATACTTTTTACCGAAAGTGTCCAATGGCTTCTTGAAGTTATATCATTTTCATAGGCTGGTGTGAATGTTACCCCATGGCCGTGCTTTTCATGGACAACCCGTTTGCATATTTTGTCCTTTCCCTGTCTTGTCCCTAACTATCTCGTTTCATCTCTCTGTCGATCTACATCAAGCAGTACTTCAAAAACAGAAGACTGCTCATATTGAATACGAATAAATTAGTAGATTATACAGGATTTGAGGCATTGCATGGTGAGGTATCAATGTATATTTGGTTTGCGGTAACACCATGTGTGTATCTACTTGCCAGGTAGAGTTTGTTCTTAGAGAACTGTCTTGCTTAGAGATTATACTTTTGGCGAAATCCAAACGAAATAGAGCGCGCATTTTATTTCACATGATCATAACAATTTCTCACTGATATTGTTCTAATCCGTTTCTTTGAAACATAACACTTCTTATATTGAATCCGAATAAATTAATATATTATACCCTTGGACCGCTGCATATCCTAAAACCAAAACGAAAGAGCCCGCATATTTTATTCCACATGATCATAATAATATCCTCACTGATGTCGAAACAGTTGTGTGCGGCGCTGGACGGATGCAACCGTAATATTTATATCAAGTTAATTTGAGCAGAGAGCCCACTTGACTTGTTTGTGCGTCACATGTCACCTCCAATTAAGTTCGTCAACACTTACCTAGTGTTTGCAAAACCTCTGCTTTGGGTTACTCATTCACCATTGGGAATTACTGATAATGGTTTCCTAGGCAATAGTACATTTAATTTCGTATGATGTTATAACAGATGGTTTTTATTATATATTACTACCGCGGCTTGCCTTGCATACCATAGTTTTGAGCCATCTGCACACGTCATTCATTAATTTCGTCAAATTGTTATGAACCAATATTATAATCGGGCGCAGTAGAGAGAAATTGTAAGGGGTTGTCCTCGTGCAGTTTGAAATAGGGAGAGATTAAACTGCTCTTCTATTTACGAATGAAAATCTACGAAACGAAAAATCTTGGGGGAGAACAGTAATTATTGATAGCACACGGTACATCCAAACTATAAATGACAATTTTACAAATAAAAACTTTACAAATTAATTGAAAATGTAATGTTCACATTCATTGTATTACAAAGAAGTAAGAGCCCAAAGCAATCTCAAAGCAGGAGTATGAGTTGTGTACACGTTGTAATAATGAGATTAATTAGAACATAAAGCGTCGGGAGAAAATAGTGATAACAGTGTAGGAACAAAAACAGAAGTCAGGGTACCAACTATGATGATTGCTTGCCATTCCCTTTCAACGACTTTGAGGTAATTTGTATTGTGCAGTGACTCACTCACCATTAGTCCCGTAGTATTATTGCCGATGTCGTTCAAGCGTATTGCAACATAAGTAACCACGTTCCTTTTTTACCCACGAGCGAGTCCAAAATGAGCATCTTATTGCGTATAACTCCTTAATATCCACCTGTGTGAACTGAACTGGGTGCACAAAGTAACGTCTGAAATCGATTGAGAATTCAATTTATTTTGTAGTATCATGAGAAAGAAATATGAAGAGTATGACACAGTTCAAGGTGTTTGATAAGATTTGATACAAAATGAAATATTTTTAATTGGAACGGTTTAAAACGCAAAGGTGTAATGTTAAGATTCTGAAATGTCCTTAAATCGTGCATCCTATTATACGGCGTATACACCGTGCTCGCCACCATGTGTCAAATTTGATAAGCGAGGCGATCGATTCGAACGACGGTGGAAACGCTTGAAAGTGGGCACGTACTCGGAGGAAATGAAGGCGACCTTCGGTGTTTGCTGCGTGCATGGTCAGCAATTTTTTTTCTTTCTATTTTCCTAAATGTGTTTTTTAGCTGAGTAAATGGACATCCGTTGTTTATAGATTGACTGCTCAATTTTCCAGCATGCATTTTATGTGTGGAAGGTTCGTTGAGATTGCCAGAGGACAAATTATACCCCAACAAGAAATATCTTGTTTACTTTCCTTCTTTTTTTTCAGAGAAGACATTTTGATCGTTGGAACTAAACCATGTCAGGCCGACGGAAATGTTTCTTTTCAAGATTCCAAACTAAGATGTTTTAGAAAACAACGCCCCTTTATATGAATGCATGTCACACTGACCAAACAGACAAAGCAGCTGCAAGTAGTTCAAGAAACAACCGTTTGGGATGAAGTGTCCATTATTTTACCCTCTTCTCCTATCTTTTCGTATCCCTATTTTACGGACCTTTGGATGTTTGCATTTTACACGTCCCTCGGTATTGGCTCCTTGAAGTTGTTCACTTAAAAAGTAGGTATTTTTTTATTACAGAAATGGGATGTTAAATTAATTTTTTTACCTGTACTTCATATTTGGTCCCAACGGTCTCTTTCACAAAGCATCAAGCTTTATCGGGAATTGTGTGATTACTGTTATTATATTCCAAATACCCACGAAAATACACTTCTTACTGACGTTGACACCTATGACATTTGCGAATTCGTGACGTCATAGAAGGAGCTTCTCATGAAATATAGCTGTTTGTTCGTGTGTTTTTCTTCTTTTTTCTTCTAAACTATGATCTTTGTGTGTGTTTTTTTCTGCAGCTAACGACTTGTGACCGAGATGGGTGCACATCAGGAAGATTCCGTGTCGAAGATGGAGAAAGGGACGAGGTAAGAATAGAATATAGAGCGCCCTCAAGAGTTTTCAAAGTTCACAACATAATCATAACACAATATGTCGCAATATGGTCATCATCATCATGTACCGTGCTTTTTTTAGAAGAAGCACTCATTTTCTTCCAACACAGTCTAGCCATGTGCGCTGCTCCTGCTAAACTCTCCAGACAGTTTGCTCTTATTCCATGGACATACCAAGGAGTGCATTTTTGTGATCGTGCTCATGAATGTAAAATGTGCCATTAGTGTGTCTGACCTGGTTCCTCCTACTGGGGTGTTTGAGCGTGAAACCAGGCTTTCTGCTTCTTCTCACGCAAGACTATATCGCTATTCTGATATGATAATTAAAGAGCCATCCCAACAGCTTTATAACACTTCTTTAGAACTCGTTCCTGGTTCAATGTTGCCATCCATCCTAAAATCTAGACTGTTTCAAGAGTAATGCCTTTTTCTACCAAGTTCATCTTCACTGAGTTATGTTCCTGTGACCTTCACCTAGGAGTGATTTTAACCTTATTTGCGGCGAACTTGCATTAAAAACAAATAAACAAATAAACTTGTTTAAGTGCCCGTCATACCTGCGCCATCTTCATTGGGTATCCTATTGAGACAACACTCACGGTTTAAAATTTCATCACCCCAGTGGCGTTTTTTTGTGCAGTGAACACAGTGTTCACTGTATCGACGCGTTGTGGTAGCTTCCAAAAAAAGCACACCATAAAGCAAACGTTTACACTTGGTTTCCGCAAACAGGTTCTGGATTATTTGGATGAAATATAGCATTATGTGTTTGCCCCAATTGGTGTATTGAATGTGCACGTTTTTAATATAATTATCTAGTAATGTCTTTTAGTGAATTGCCGTGTCTCACATTAGTCAGGTTCCTTTCTAAAACATATAGATCCTCAGCGCAGGCACACCATAATTAGGTCATTAATTCATTTCCCCCTTTTCCGTGAGTGATCCGAGCGGCACTCTACGCGGCATCGATGGGGGTATCCCCAATGGGAAAACGTCGTCTAATAACACGGACTTCATATTATCACCGTACGACTTTTTCGTAATTGCGCCGATGCACTTTTACAGGGGGCGGGGTGAACCAAATCGGCAATAAATTAGATTGCTTTCGTATCTCCATTTGGGAAGGAGGAGGCAATGCGCCCCCGGAAACGATCGGAGATGATGGGGGTTTAAAGTGCTACCCTCTGTAGCCAACGTATCACGGCCCACAAGAGGCGGTGTGCTTTCTTCCTTAATGCTAAGACACCAACCACGATTGCCAATTACACCATACCCTCGCAGGCAAATCGTGCTTTTTAGAGTGTATGCGAGAATAAGACTTGGTCGATAACGCCCACCTCACCAGTAAATAGACCTTGCTAGATCGGACGAGTTGGTCTGTAAAAAAACCGTTTTGTAACCGTTTGTTATAAAATACAAATGGTTGGAAAGATGTTTCAAAAGTAGAATACAATGATCCACACAAATTTGTCTCGAAATTGCGAGGTTTTCCTGCGAACTAAACAGGTCGGCCATTACTGGGAGTCAAAAATGGCCGACCGTGTTAGTCGACGAGGTAAAAGGAAAACCGTGCAATTTCGAGGCATGTTTGTGTGGATCATTGTACTTTACTTTTACTACATCTTTCTATATACCCATATGCATTTTATAATTAACGGTTACAAACGCTTTTCAAAGACCGACTCGTCCGATCCAAGACAACGTGTTCCTTTAAGATGCTGATAACGAATTGTCTCGGCCTTGAGCAGTACTTCCTTACATCCTGTTCCCTTGAACAGTTTTTCCATCGGCTATCGTTGATTTTTGTTTTGATAATGAATTTTGAATTGATTTTTAGCCGAATTACGCTTTCCGAGAAACCGGAGATTAATGTCATTAGGAAGTGCAATGGAAAGAATTCCACAGCACAGATATTAAAATATAGGATAATGACGAAAGGGCAACCAATTTAGTTGGATATTACCGTGTAGTTATTATTGTAGTTTAGAGCAAAGGGGCGCTCGCCATCAGCAGTTGAACCAATCGTCAGTTCGGCGTGTTGAATTCTCACAAATTAGGGACAAATCTCCCTTGATTTGAAGTAAACATTTAGAGAACCTTTTGATGGTTAATAAACTTAGCTGTTTTATAACTGTTATATATATACGAAAAGATAAGGAACACTGTTAAATAACCCTTTTTAAACGCTCAACTCAAACTCGAATTTAAAATAAACTGTGATTCGTAGAATACTTAATGTATAGGGCTTCTTTAATGTCACAATTATCCAGATATGAGTCCGAGATAAACTCACATTAAACCAATTATCGGGTCAGCCTGAATTAAAAAAGGGGGCAGGCCCCTAATTGAAGCTGGAACCCGGGTTAATTATGACTAGGGAGTTTTAAGAGTGGTTCCACTAAATTATTATTCTTTTACTATTATGGGGACAGAATGGGTTGGGTTGTTTACAAACGGTACACACCGTCCAAAAACCTCTGATCCCGAAAACTGCTTGTGGATAGAAGCGGTTGGGTTTCCTTCCCGAAAGAAAAAAAAGTAATGATTTGTATAATAATGAGACCATTCATTGGCAACCCTTGCTGGATATAGAGAACTGCTTGTGTAATGTCTGTGACCTTAGGGTAAATGTATAACAAATGGAAAAGGTCTCCTGTTTTTGGATTTCGCGGAGCATGCTTTTGAAGGCCAAAGAAATGATTTAATGTAATGAAATATGAATCAGGAAATAATGAGTTTTTTTTATATTATTGACGGTTCCTTGGGACATATTGGCCGGATGCTTAGATTACGTTAGTAATAAATTCACTGAAATGCAAGACTTCTAAGATGCAAACCACTTCAACTGAAGAGGTCTCTTTGGACTTCTTCAGTCGAATAGCTGTGGGGATTCGTTTTCGTTTGTGCAAATCTACGAAAGTCTAGTCAGATTATTGACGGTCCAGCGTCTTTATTCCATCTTTATTCCATCTCAAGACGCAGTGTAAGCTTTCTCTTTGAAGTTACCGCTCCTTATATCTCAAGACATCTAAAGATGAGTCCCGGGGGAAATCCTCGTGGGTTATTAAGTCTCCTCAGCCAACGCAGATATTTGTTTCCCTCTTATTTGCAATTTTGCGAGGTGGGGTTTTGTTCTTCCGTCATATCGGGGGAGGAGCCCGAGATATGACATCGCGGTAATTTGGAGTTAGTTGAGGACGGCTTTGCGCCGTCATTTGATGTACCGGAGAATATGTGCCTTATTAGAAACAACGGGTAATCCACGGTTTATTTCTGTAAGCCAGCCATTTCTGACATTACACTGCACTGTGCTAATATTTGCAGTCAGCCGTGCAAGGGTATTGGCCAAACGTCGGCTCCAGGCTTCGTTTGATGCTGTAAACACAATGCAAGCTCACTGCTCCGAAATATTAATGTCAGAGCTCGAAACTGAGGCCAGTGCCTGGTTTCGAAAAGGCGCCAAAGTATTTGAATATGTTTCTGCACCATGTGCGTTGCCTTTAGGAAGGAAACCTAAATTGCATCCTTTAACATTGGTTCCGCGTTTTGGAGGCCAGGTCTGGTGAAGGATGTCAAACTGTAAATAATGCATTGCAGTCCGTTATTGATCTCGCAATTATTTATTTGAGTGGTCAATATTGTGCCGACTAACGAATACCCCAGGGCCTTTTTTTTACCTTGCAGTAGGGGAGTGCTTATCACTCATCGGTGCAGAAGGGTGAAACCAATATGAAATTCACTGTGACCGGTCAGTCTCATCATACCTTTCGCCACCAGGCGTAGATACAGAAATTATTTAAGCGAGGAGCACACCTCAGTTTCTCAAATGTTGACCTAGTACATCTAGTCCATGCTGAGACCAACAATGTACAATTGGATTATGTGTACAGGTATATATGCCTACATGACCAAGTTTGAACCTTTCCAGTCTAGACAACGTACGGTCACCATCGATTCTGCAACTTTATATCTCAGAGTCCTTTCATGAGTGGAGAGTGTGGTAGACTGGGCTCCTGGTCTTTATCCGCAAGACCGAGTATTCATGAACCACAAGATTTCTATTCATAAAACCTGGTGATGGCAAATACCTTGTTGTACCTCAATGTACAACAAGGTATTACCGCGTGTTAGAATATGAAAGACAGGTCCCTGCCGCTATATCCAGTAGTTCCGTTGGATAGTGCAGTGATATAGATGTCCCAACAATCACCGCTGTCACGTCCGCAATAGAATTTGACTGCATATCTCTATTTGATATGACTGAGGTCAAAGTTTAAACTACACGCCGGTTTTGGATGCCGGTCTCCTGACATGGTGGTGGTTCAAGTAACTTTCTGCGAATGTTGCTCCGTACCGTGTATTTAGATCACAGTTGACTTCATTGAAAAAACATTGTTTGGAAAACACTTTGTTTAGCTCTTTTTGTGTTTTTAATTTTTGTTCTTGCTCGTTTGTTTTTCTTCTCAGTAGGTGGACCTAGGATGTTCGAATCAAGACGCACTCCAATTTCATAAAACAAGCATTCCCCTTTTCGAGTTTCACTTCTAGTCGCAGCGTGTAAACAAACCCCGACTTCAAAATCACAGATAAGAACCGAGAAAACCATTTCAAAAAACCTCACTCCGTTTACAGTTGTCACTCTCGGATATTACATTTCCTCCCCACCGTGTAAACGCAATGCTCGCCCCAGTGCTCGGCTTTTAAGACTTGGACATGATTTGTTTTCGCAGAAGTATTGATTGAATTGCAATTCAATTTACTCTCCATCTCTCTCTGTATCTATTTTCAGATGTCCAACCTGTCTACTGGCAGCGACATTCACCTTGAGAATCCCGAATATCAAACGAGATGGTACTTCAAATATTTCCTTGGAAAAAGTAAGTTGTGGTTTAGTTTCCTACGGGATCAATACGCTAAAATGAAGACCCTTTTATAACACTAGTTCAAAGTTTTGTTTCTTTATTTGTCACTGCAAATTTAGTTCAACCACATTTGAATATACCTATATCACGCAGTCACCATCTTGGTCATGCTCCCTGTTTCCAATAACAGTAATGAATGCTAACATTCATTGCACACGGCACCAGACTATTATTTCGTCTAGCCTCAGGCCGTGTCCGAAACGACGACTTCGGCTACAGCTACGTCTAGATCAGCGCGTCTACCAGTGTTGAAGAATAGGCAGACGCGCGCGGTCTAGCCGCAGCTGTAGCCGAAGTCGCCGTTCGGACACGGCCTAAGTTTGGTAACAATGAGTTGGAATGGATCCAGACTTTTAAATTCAATTTAGGGTTGGAAATTGTTTCGGCAACTTGTTGCTCTTTTTTCCTTGTCTTATCTAAAAAGTCATAGTTCGTTAAATTACCGCTGCAATCTGTCGGGTGTTTTTAATAACCAAAATGTCTTCAAAAATCTAAAGTGATGACGAAACCCGAAAAAGCGATTGTCACAGACCATCTTATATCGCTCCCAAAAATCTACTCCATAAACCCATTAAATACTGGATAACCGAATTGATCATGCCATCCAGCCCTGCTGTTAGTCCTGATGAGCTAGGCATCACCATGAAGTTGGCCTAGCTCTGAAAGCAGGTTTAACCTAGTTGTCCCCGACTATTTCACTCTTCTTGATGGAGAGGGACTTTGACGAGTCTAATGAAGATTTAATCATTGCTCTTAAAGGCAGTGGACACTATTGGTAATTACTCAAAATAATTATTGGCACAAAACCTTACTTGGTAACGAATAATGGGGAGAGGTTGACAGTATAAAACAGTGCGAGAAACGGCTCCCTCTGAAGTAACGTACGGTATAGTTTTCGAGAAAGACGTAATTTACCGCGAATTTAATTTTGAGACCTCAGATTTAGAATTTGAGGTTTCTAAATCAAGCATCTGAAAGCACACAATTTCGTGTGACAAGAAACAAATTCTTTCATTAGTATCTCGCATCTTCGGCGACCAATTTAGCTCAAATTTTCAGAGGTTTGTTATTGAATGCATGTTGAGATACACCAAGTGAGACGACTTGTCTTTGACAATTACCAAAGGTGCCCAGTTTCTTTAACCTAGTTGTCCTCGACTGTTTCCCTCTTCTTGATGGAGAGGGACTTTAACGAGTCTAATGAAAATTTAACCATTGCTCTTAATGTCCATGGTGCAATTGATATTAAACCCTCTACTCAATCCCAACTGCCAGTAGTGTAGAGAACATTTCCCAATGCAATATCGGTTGTGTGTGATTGTGTTCTACTCCGAACACACCATGCGACGTAAAAGTGTAACAGCGTTTTGAAAATGTGACTCTTTCCTATAGGGAAATATCCACATTCAAACAAATGCATCCCCTTGGAGGTGATCCCACTCCTGCCACTTCCCACGTTGTGTCTTGTTGTCACAAGAGCCCGGATCATGCAGAATTTTTTTAACAGGCGTTGTTTTACCCATTGTAATGGTTGAGAAAGCAATTTAGACCTTTATCTGTGTGCAGCCACCTTGAATTTATATCATTGGTATCAATGTTAGCAAACCGAGGCTGGAAGAACAAAATAGTCTGGTGCCTATTTGAAAATGATTACTAGCATTCATTATTGTTATTCGATACGAGGAACATGACCAAGATGGAGGCAGCATGGTCGATTGGGTCTCCTCATCCCTATCACAACGTCACTACTATTCACACCATCGCATATTATCTAAAGTCACATTAGCGTAACAGGCCGTAACATTGCTTCTCCCCCAAACCTGTTGAAACTTTGAACAAAATATTGCCTGACACAGAGTTCGTTTAGGTTTAAAATACACACGCATTCTCTCTGTCCCCCCTTCCCCTACGTCATACTCAACTACTCTGGAGAAGACGGTTCCACACGCTTGAAGGGAGCCTCCCTGCAAGATAAAGAACATAAACTAAACCCAGTAAAAAAACCAAAGTAATCCAGACTTAAACAAGTCACGACAGTAGAGCCTACATTGAGATGGAGTGGGCGGGTGAGGAGGGTTGCGATGAACAACCCTAACATTTTAACCACAAACAAATTACCGACAGGGCGATCACTTAAAGGCACAATCAGTGAAGTTTCGAGGCTATAGATTCCCATTTTATTTGATAATGCTCTTATATCATGGGTTGTTTCAACTCAGCGTAGTCAGGGGTGCGTTTTCTGAGGTCTCGAAATCAATGCAAATATTTTAGAGAGAAATTACTTCTTTCTCAAAAAAACTATTTACTTCAGAGGGAGCCGTTTCTCACAATGTTTTATACTACCAACAGCTCTCCATTGCTGGACTGGTAGCTTTTATTTTGTATGCTAAAAATTATTTTGAATAATTACCAATAGAGTCCAGTGCCTTTAACCAGGGGTTTTGTTTGTTGTTATTTCTTAAACTACAAAATATGTCTATAATTTAGTAGCAAAATACTCTCTCTAAGAATCATTTCATGTGTCTCCTCTATTATTATTTTTACCATTATTCAAAGGCCAGTCCAGCCTATACCTTGGTCACGACTATCTTTAAAATAAATTGCATACCTCCGTAAGCAAGCACCCTAACCCGAGGCATAGATTTTACTGAGTAGAAGATTTCACTGAGTAGACTTTGTGTTACTGGTTAACGAATGTGGGTGTCTTGATGTTGATATTGTTTTAAAACCGCGCACGATTCTTGCCTATCCAAAGCAAATCGACCCCAGGCAGCGTCTGTGCAGTGAAGAGTGGATAACGGGGTACGTGTCCTCGTGTGTCAGTTCGCGCTACACTGCACAGATTAGCCAACGTCTTCATAATAAGTAGCCATCAAATTGCATGCCTTATTTGTCATAATTTGTGTGTGCAACATTCGTGCAACGTAACGGGTTGGCACCTCGGCGAAACTGTAAGGGAGCGAGGTTGTGATGTTATCATTGGGCAAGGGAGCGTGAAATAACACCAACAATAGTATTACAACCCGAATTTAATTTGAACTATTCTCAAAGTGAAGTAGCAAGATAATAATGAAAGAAAAAACACCCTTGTCACACGAAGTTGTGTGCTTTCAGATGCTTGAATTCGAGACCTCAAAATCAAATTCCGAGGTCTCGAAATCAAATTCAAATATTTGAGCAAGAAGTAAATTCTTTCTCCAAAACGGCAAAACTTCAGAGGGAGCCGTTTCTCACAATGTTGTTTACTATCAACATCTCTCCATTGATCGCTTACAATTATTTTGACTATCCCCCAATAGTATCCAGTGCCACTATGAAAAAGGTGTGGAGGCTGTAGGATAATGGACTCTGTAGAGACAAGATATAATAACCTGTTTTATAAAAAGGTCTCATCATCTGAAGTCCTTGATACTTAGTCATAAAGTATTCGGATGAAAGTAACGTCACTAATGACCTGTTATATGGAAGTGTAATCAGCCAACGCTACTGACAGGGTTTTCTATTCTTCTTGTTTCGTTTCTTTCTTTTTTTTTAAATGATGAACCTAATTGAATCGCTTAGAAAATTTCGTAATTAGTTTTTGGTGATGATCCACATCTCATTTTCTGCTCGGGTGATCAAGCGGAAATTAGTATTTTTGTTCAATCTTGTTTTGGAGGAAAATAATATCATATACCGTAATTGGGCGGTCAGGTAATGCCGTGGGGTTAGAGACATGCACGGCACGTATTATTACCTAGCCGTCGCTCCGGTGCTTCAATTGTCCGTATAGACTTTAATTATGCTGCCATCATTTTAGTCATGTTCCCTGCATCCCATAACGGTAATATATACTAACATCAATTGTACAAAAAGGAACCAGACTATTTCTCCTTCTAGCCTCAGATTGGTTACATTAGGTGCGTTCGTTTAGCTTCCCTGGGTCGACCCATTTTTTTTCACAGGACGAACGTGGGTAATTATCTGTACACGTTCATCCTGGAGAAAAAAAACCGCCACACACCGGGGTCGACCCAGGGAAGCTAAACGAACGCACCCTTTGATTTGAATTGGAGAATATTAAGATGGCCGCACCATGATAAAGGTCTATAACCCATTCGCAGTTCAACTTCCATTTTGTATACAGAGTGCATCATATTAAACAGCCAAAATGTGAATTGGTAAATAACGAGCGGATTGGGGATATTTTTGCTTTTCAGGTGCGCTCGGTTGGAAGTGATGAATGTTTTGTCACAAGGTGTCTTGAGTTAATATGTATTGTTGACGGTGCATCCTTAGGGGGTAGATTACGGGTCGCGTGGATGGACCTTGGACATAATGCATCTATGTTGTGTTTATTTGATTCTGTAGTTGACGTCAATGTGTTAGTACTCAATATGGGGCATGGTTCCCCTCCCACCTCCCAATTGGGTCTTCATTGTGCTCTGAAACTCTAAGGAAATCTTTAGAGGTGTTTAAGGAGGGTACTTTTGTACAAGAGAAAATTTGTGTGTTGAAGTATGTTGGTAAATTTGATACACTCTGCTCATATTGAGCATGGTATAGAATGTGAGCCAAACTGATGCTGATAATGAGATAGTGTGGCCCAAGCAAATGCTGTACCAATTCAGAAAAACTGTATTCATTTTGACCTGACAAAAACTGTCGCTCTTTTCAATTTAAAGTAGTTCGGCGGCCATCTTTAATAAAAGTTATAAACCTGAAAAATGAAGTTTGTCGAACATTATTGTTCTTGCGTAAATGTTGATAAACTTAGTCTGGGGAAGACATTAAATACACCATGTGTTTTAATGTGGAATAAGGAACAATTGGTTACTCGAGGATAAACCCTACATAACACAGGGAATTTTTAAATCTGAAGTCAACGCCTGTTTAGTTTTGCATGCCTCCCAAGCCAGATTCCATATTTGACTGATTAAATCCGTTTGTCTTTCCAGTCCACCAGAACTACGTAGGTTTAGACGTCGACAAGAGGATTGTTTTCCTCTCTGTTGTTCTGACCGATGCCAATAATCACAATGTGCCCCAGTATCGATCCATCCTATGGAGAACAACCGTAAGTATAATAATGTTTAATTTGCATCGGGGTTAAAGACACTGGACACTATTGGTAATTGTCAAAGACTAGCCTTCACACTTGGTGTATCTCAACATATGCATACAATAACCTGTGAAAACTTGAGCTCAATTGGTCGTCGAGGGTGCGAGATTATAATGAAAGAAAAAACACCCTTGTCACAGGAAGTTGTGTGCTTTCAGATGATTGATTTCGAGACCTCAAATTCTAAATCTGAGGTCTCGAAATCAAATTCGTGGAAAATTACTTCTTTCTCGAAACTTACGTCACTTCAGAGAGAGCCGTTTCTAACAATGTTGTATACTATCAACCTCTCCCCATTACTCGTTACCAAGAAAGGTTTTATTCTGATAATTATTTTGAGAAATAACCAATATGGTGTCCACTGCCTTTAAAGCATATTCATTTTCGGTTTTTGCCCATAAACACCAATGTGTGTTAGCACTGTGTACTTTCCCGATTTCTGTGGAAAAAAACCCAGGCATTACTCGGGTGGGATTCGAACACACGATCCTTGCAATTCTAGAGCATTGTCTTAACAACTAGACCCCCGAGATTACATTTCCATAAATCCAGTGCCAAATTCCGTACAGCTGTTTAAGCATACAAAGTCGATAAGTACAACCGAACTACCAGACCAACATGCCACACGTACAATTTGTGACTGGTACCCTGCTTATTTCTGGTTAGACTTGATTCAAGTCCCGTTCTCGTGCGAGAGGTCCCTATAATCATGCCCGCAGTCAAAATGTAGCTATCGTGGTCCCGTGCGGAACAGGTTTTGGGAATACAGAGCATCACAAAACCATAGTTTTCTGGCGATGGCACGGGATTGGGACTTGAGTCAAGTCTAATTTCTGGTCAGCAGAAAACTGCAAAGCAATTGTGTTCTGCCTAAGCAGCTCTATGATTCTTGGGTTAATTTCACAAAATAACAGTTGATACTATACTATACTTATCTCGAGTAAGGACTAGCCTTAAGTTATTAATATCTCATATGGATAATCCTAAGTTATGACTTGTTCTATCTTTGTGAATTCACTCCGTTCATTTTTAAAAGGTTGTTTTGTTACTGTACGTTATAACGAGATAGCACATATCTAATTCATGACGTCAACAGTCAATGTGTTTCGATTGGAAATGCCAATAATGTTTACATCTGCAAACAGAGCTAATATTGAGTAAAGATAGTGTAAACATTATTCTTTTTTAAGAAACCCAATGTCAAAATCAATGTCAAATCGATACAGTGACCGTCAAACATTCAGACTTTGTCAACAATTTTTCAACGGCAGTACACATTCCGTCGCTGCTAATGCATTATTACGCGTAGCGGTGCTCCTTAAAATGCATTAGGAGCAAAACTGCGATCGTTATTTGGCGTTGAGTCTATGAGTAACGATAAACAAGAACCGGTTGGTATCCGGACAAAGTTGTCAAAGTGTTCCAGCTGCGAATGCTCAGTTCTAGATTGATTGTGCCATGTGCGGAACTGAGTGCTAGGTGTTTCTTTAAACTGAGGGGTGTATGGGACATGCTTTGTAAAAGGTGGCTTTGTCGATTGCTGGGGTCGATTTCACAAAAAGTTAGGATTAGTCATAACTTAGGTCTAGACCTGGGAGATACTCAATCGAGATAAGACTATTAGTCCAATTACAAACTGAAGGTTAGTCCCATAAGTAAGGACGAATAACTCATCCTAACTTGAGTTAAGCCTAGTCTTAAATCTTTGTGAAACCGACCCCTAGTCACTGATTTTGTGTTTTAATATATTTTTCTTCTTTGTATCTAAATTTATTTACCTGTAAATGTTTAAGCCAGTGGCTATATAGTGTAACAAGCTAAAACACCATTTATTCGAATTTGAAATATTTGTCAATTCGGCGGACCGAAGACGAGAAAACAAAAATCAAACTTCGTTCCGTCCCTTAATTTTATTCACCTTTCCAGCCTCCACTCTCGTGGAGTTATCAAAATCCCTCTTTGCCAAATTAATTATCCGAGAGTTTAGCCGTCACACTGTGTGTGTGCCGAACCAAAACAGCGTGCCGCCTTGTAAACGTCATAACGTTGCCATGGCAGCGGTCTGTTTTTCTATGCGGCTCTGCAAATTTATCTCTAAATTGGGGTTTTCTCATTGCATTATTATAGCCGCGAACGAATCTGAATGTGTATGAATTGTATGAATGGAATTGAATTCGAGACTATTTTTAACCATTATTGTATTTACCTAGTTTTTCCCGCCTTTTGTGGGGGTTGTAATTACAAATATTTGAACGTTGTGAACGCTCTGATGATGGTCACTCGGTAATTTTAGAGAGAGAAAAAAAAACTCATATTATTAATGAAATTATTTTGTTTCTAATTATGAACCTTGATCTCGTTTTTTTGTTTCGCTTTTGTAGGGGACACAGAAAATATGCATTCCATACAACCCTGCCAAGCCAATGTCTGTCAAGAGAATTCTAAGGTAAGGAATGCAGGCATGATTTTTAAAGCCGTTGGTACCATGTGTTGTGTAACGCATGTAAAATAACCCAGTGCACTTTTCGAAAAGAGAAGGGGTTCGCCCCGGTGTTCCTGGCCGTGGCTGCTCTTAGCACCTTGTAAACCCTTATAAGGTGCTAAATAATTAGGTCTCAAAATTCATCACTGCAATTACCTATCTTTCTGAGAGTTTGTATACTGTCAAAGTTATGACAAAATGGTGCTAGATAAACTTCATAACCAGTTACTTTTATACTACAGCTTAACATGTCATATGTTATCCTTACATACCTTTAACTTTATGAATGTTTAAACGGTTTTTGTCTAAAATGCAGCCACCGCTGGAAAAGTTTGTTCTTAGAAGCCCAGTTTTAAAACCACAACCAGCACAATTTTTTATCAGCACGGATTTCAAAGTCATAAAAAAGGTTTGTCAGAGAAGGCCGTCTGAGTGGTCCCCTTTTCCCTGTTCAATCCATTTAGTAAGAAAATATCCTTAATTGACCTAAATGGGGTAGTTCAATTATCATCGACCAAAATTAATCATGGACGGTAATCATGCTTTAATACCTTTGCCCTTGAATATCCTGAGTATACATTGCTTAAAACACATCAGCTTAAGGATGAAAACAAATTATAATCTGTTCCCTTGAACTATTTGAAATAATCATCAGTGTTCGTCCTCGTCAAAGCTGCTGCCATTTTACCCAGCCGCCGCTGTGCAATTTAAAAAGCGCATCGCATGCAGTGAACCAGACTAGACATTTGTAATCCTGTACAGGGCAAGGCCGTGTCTAAATAAACGGTTACAGCTCATGGCTACGGCTAGATTTCCGAGCCATCATGCGTTGAAGTATAGGAGGTCCTTTGCAACACTCTTAGAAATAGTCGTAGACGCAGCCATAGACTCCACTTTAGACCATGGAGGTAGAATTATATATATGCATCCATGTTTAGACGGTGTCCCAGGGTAATATGCCCCCCGGAGATTCTGCCCCCCTTATGGGAAATCAACGGGTGCGTTTGTTCAGCTTCCGTGGGTCGACCCCGGTCTGCCCCCGGTGCGTTCGAATAGCTTTGACATCATTCCAGGGGCTCACCCGGGTCATCCCCCAGTACCCTGCTTGTGGAGTGGGTCACTGGTTGGCTGGCCCCAGGTGCATGACGTCACTGCGAGAGCGGTGAGTGATCGTTCGTTTAGCTCTTTTCAGGGGCTCACCCGAGTGAGTACCGCGGGGTAGACCCAGGGAAGCTGTAAATCGAACACACCCAACGAGTGCTGTGGGAGGATGACTCAAGAGGGCGCTATCAGAAGTAGTTTGTACACATTTCGCCGTTTTGGGGGGACAGTTTCTCCAGGGGAAAATGTCTCCTGCCGGGCCACAATGGCATCAGTGCTATTCTCACAAAAACAGTTGCGATATTTTCAAGGGGTTAGAAATTAACACCACTTGCACGCACAACGGAAGAGCGTGCATTCTTGCGCAGGCATTGGCATCTACGTGATGTTCTTGCTGACGTGCCGCCTGAATACAGATACACATTTTACTCTCCAACTTCGCAATGCAGTAAAGAGCGATAAGTCTTTTCGTATAACTTCTTTATACATAGAACCCGAATCCCGTAGGGAAATTTAGGTAAATTCTTTTTTATACGCAAGTATCCTTGATAACAATTTTGTAAATTTTTGTTGCAAATGTTTCTTTTTTTAGTTACAAAACCTTGGTTATTAATGGTTTTGATGGTTCTGTTATTGTTATTAGAGAAAGGGCAGACTGTAAAATTTGCCAACCATTCTTGATGAAGACAATAACTGTTCAGGAATAACTCCCTATGGTAAAGTAAATTGACAATCTCGAGGCTCACCAGCACGGAGATACCATACAACAATACCGAAGTCTATAGTGTTACATGCGTTCTTTCCTGAACTGTGAATGACCGGACTGTTTATGCTTTGGCAGTAAGCCTTGAACACTATTATGCACAACATTTTTGCTTGTCAACCGCGCTCAAAAAAGAAGAGCATGTGAAATTTTGACGAATATTAACATTTTAGTAGGACTTGATAGTTTTATATCATGTGGATGTCAAAGCATTGTGTCGAATACATACAGGCCTGTATAATGCTTCGTTTTTGACATGGCAAGGGCACCAAGACATTTTCTCGTTAGTAAAGTGAACCCTATGATGAAGTTTTTACTACTACTGAGGGCATTTCAAGGGCACCAATGCAATGACGTTTTGTTGTGCGAAGGCTGACGTACTGCAAAGGTTATACAATTATTAGAAATTGTAATTTTGTTCGATGAGTCAGGAATTATTCTCAATTTGGCACAATGAGTTAAACGTCAGAGCTGAGAATTTGTCTCAAATGGGCACAATAAATTATACGACCTCCATAAAGTCACAACCATGAGGACATTTCTTCTGACAAGTAGCAGGAATGTTGTTGGGGTTTTGTTCGGATGGAGGCAGACGGCATGCATGTGTTGAAGCCACATCGCTACTCAGTTTCACTTCACACGATCTATTTACGGTTACCTGAATTGCTAAGACGTGGCGAGAATAGCAATTGCACTTCGTGTTTTTCTTGGGGAGACGTGCCGGCTTTTTTAACCGTTTATCGAGTGAGAATCTCTCGGATATTCAATAAAAATGTCATATTATTTGCAATTCAGTTTGACTCGAGGGTTCATTTTGGGGTGGGGAGACTTTCTCGCCTTGCAAGAATTTCAATTGTGTGTTTGTGTGTGTGTTGCGATGGATTTGTGTTGCACGGGCACGGTTTCGATCGAAAGGAAGAAATGAGTGTTTCTATTATTAAACATAACTAAGGAAAAACTGGTGTTCGATTGAATGTACACTTTAGAATTTTTACGGATTCCGGATTCCAGGGAGCCTGACAAACACCCGGAAATTGATCTACTTTTGTTTATTTAAATCCGAATGGTGAGTCAATTTGGACTATATCTGGGCCATTTGTACACTATCATACAGCTGTGTCAGTCCCACTGGGTGATTTATGGGACGCTTGGTGGCAGCAGACTTACCAGGTAAATTCCATTGTTTTCGGTCATGTGCGCACGCTCAGAACTACGTAAACAATGGAAATTTACCTGGTAAGTCTGCTGCCCCCTAGCGTCCCAAAGTCTCCCATTGTACCCGGACCTTGGTCAATGCAGGGCCGAGTTTCATAGAACTGCTTAACAGAAAAATTAGCTTAGCACAACAAAATTATACCGGAATAGCCAACCGATCGTGTCGCATGTACAATTTGTGACTGGTATCCTGCTCATTTGTGCTTAGCAGACCATATTGAGCGTATACTATAATATTGTTCTGGAGACTGTATCCACTATATACAAGAGGGACGCAGCTTTTTCTCCATGTGTCTTGCAATTATATTATTTGGAGCAGACTCTTTAACACTAAAGTACAACCCCCACTCTAGACGACTTGTTATTATTAACCCCTGCGAATTATTACAAGACATGAACTGCAATCGAACACTCACCTCTTTACCCTACTTCCCCAACATTCAACATTCATCTGAATCTCCCCTGCGTTTCCTCAATCCATTTATTAATTTTACGCCGGCATTTGCAGTAATGAAGAGCGGGTAAATCGGGCCGATGGACAGGTGCTACTTATTGACGATGTTCTCTAGAGTTCTCGGTCATGTTTGGGTTGGAAGTAGGCCCCCTTCACGAATCTATGTCAAGCAAGGAAGTGCACTCTTGTCTTGTGGTTTACTTCTCCCTGTCTGCTGAATCAACCCAACGTTGAGTGTGTGTTGGAATAGTGGGCTGTCAATAAAATTTAATTTCAAAGTTGCCGTAACGAGTTTTTGTAGTGGTGTAGCTATAAGAAATGCAACTTTAAGGGTTTAAAGTTTGTATTTGGGCGCATCTTCTCCCTGGCATAGTTTGACCCTTCTAGTATCAATATGAAATGTGACACTGAACAACAGTAGGGCAATGTGGTTCAAGACGCTCGCCTGTTTGTTCGGTTGCGAGGCAATAGGGCATTGACACAGTTAGGGGGTTGATGGAATGCGGTTGGTCGGGGATCGATCACTTCCCAACCTGGCCACGAGGATCGTTTGTGTTTTCCATGAAACAAACGAGGGGAAGCATGGGGCCACGTAGCGTCACGACATCTTCTGCCTTAAAGGGTTTGGTAGCTTTTGAGGATTAAGTTGTTGGTCAAGACATGAATCCCTACTCACTGTGCATGAAGATTTAAAATTTCCCTACAGAATTTCCAGCCTCATAAATTGTCAGTTTTATTTTTATTAAGTGAAAATCAAAGAGTAAGTTTTTCAGGAGAGTCGCGTAATCTTCGTTTAACTGTTTTACTCATTTCTCAAAAAAGCACAGCACCTCAGCAAGTAATATTTTTAAGGAAGCTTTCCATCATCAAATCTTTAAACCATAATTTAGTGTAAATCTGCGGACGTTTTGTTTTGTGTTGCACAAAAAAAGTTCCCATTCTCTTTAAAAGGACACACAGCAAGCAAGAGGAAGAAGATAAAATCCGTTACTTTCAAGACCTTGCATTATGCTGCCATCAAGCACGGTTGGGTTAGCACAGTGACAGCTGATGCAAACGTACATGGAATCACAATTAAGAGAGACAAGCCCGAGGCGAGCGAGAGAGTGAGTGTACGCTGGACAAGTCTCGATTTCCGCTGGCTGGCTATTTGTTTTATACGTCTTGCAACACGACTACAGAATTAAAGGCAGTGGACACTATTGGTATATTGTCAAAGACTAGCCTTCACAGTTGGTGTATCTCAACATAAGCATAAAATAACAAACCTGTGAAAATTTTAACTCAATCGGTCATCGAACTTGCGAGATAACAATGAAATAAAAATAACCATTGTCACACGAAGTTGTGTGCGTTTATATGGTTGATTTCGAGACCTCAAGTTCTATTAAATCTGAGGTCTCGAAATCAAATTCGTGGAAAATTACGTCTTTCCTCTAAAACTATGGCACTTCAGAGGGAGCCGTTTCTCACAACGTTTTATACCATCAACCTCTCCCCATTACTCGTCACCAAGTAAGGTTTTATGCCAATATTTATTTTGAGTAATTACCAATAGTGTCCACTGCCTTTAAGTGTTCATGTGTTTTAGGACAGTCTTTTTTTAATTATGGCTTGAGGTTCACTTTGAAGCTCCGTGTAAGACCCAATTTCATAAAGTTTAAGCAAAAATACTGCTTATCAGATTTCTTTGCTAAGCAGGCGATGAGTGAGGCACCGATCGCAACATTATGGAGTTTTGTCTTTCGCCGGTTTGGCCTGAGCAAGGTTGTTTCAGTGCCCGCCCAGCATTGTGCTGTGCTTACAGGCTTCTCGAAATTTCGCAAAGAGAACACGAAGCGAGGCTTAAACGCAAGTCAAAGCCAGAGCCAATGACACGCGACGAAAATGGCTGCCGAAGCCTCACGCCTCGTACCATGATTTCATGTTTTAAATCTCACAGTTCGTGTCATGATCTAGTACCAAGACTGTCATGCCTTCATTTGCGCACATCGTCGTAGCTTTCAAACACGCACCTTAAAAGGCATCGTCATAATTTGTATACACCCCCACACACAGAGATTGAATCATGTCCATCAAGCACAACTCTCCAAATGTTTTAGAGTGCCGTCAACGCGCCTCTGTATGGGTGCGTTCGTTTAGCTTCTCTGGGTCGACCCCGGTGTGTGGCGTGGTTTTTTTTCCAGGACAAGTGTATGCAGATAATTACCCATGTTCGTCCTGGTAAAAAAAAACGCCACGCACCGGGGTCGACCTAGGGGAGCTAAACGAACGCACCCTTTGTATAGTGTTTGCTGGTACATCAGTCACGCTGCCCCAACGGCGGGGTGCTCCTACACACACACACACAACCATGCGCCAGTCCTCCCCCTCCGATCCTCTATATTTCAGAGGGAGTACTCCGTATTAATCCGGACAGTTTTGCTGGACGGATCAATCCGGGGTTCAATGAATCTCCGGAACAAACTTATTTGATCAGCAAGTAGACGTAGCGATGCAGCCAGAAAGGATGTAACATTCACGACAATCTGTTTTTTATATTAATACAATTTTTAAATTTTAATGTGTATGTAGTTGCCGGGCACCTCTGAAAAACACAGTGTTTCACTGAGAGGTTTCCCCAGTGTAAATAATAAATAAATAAACAAATACAAAAAAAATATGACAAATTTGTTTTTGATGTATAAAGGTATGGTATGGGTGATTTGTAAAAAGCTAACAGTGACTTAATTTTAACCTGTGTAGAGTTGCAAGAGAACATTAAATTTTGTCCAGCCTTACGGCGAATTTGTTAGAACTTTCATATTATAGCGGCTCTTTTGACTCAAATTCCTTAAGCCCGTTTACCGTTTGTGAGAGACGCAAATTTCCCTTCGAAATAACTTAAGCGTGAGCAAGAAAATGTGCCTCGACATGTGTCAAATGGGCTTCGGATGGTCATGGATGAAGTGCAGTTATTTTTTCTCCATGATTAAGAATACCTGAAAGATAGCTGTGAACTCCGTAAAGTTCGAAACAAACCAATGCATCTGACTTGACAGCTTCAAGGCATCGCAGATTCCAAAGCAATTTCACCCTTCGAAAAGCCGCCAGATGATACGCATACAGGACCCCAAATTGCATCCGTCATTTTCTCAATCACTTCTTATAAACGTTCAGGCAGATTTCGTTTTCGACTCAATCTAAAAAAAAAAATTAAAAAATGATATTATAAGTAATGATTTGTATGAGATGGTGATGGGGTCTGACAACCGAGAGTTCAGTTACTGGACTGGAGGGAGTGTGGACATTAATCATCGTGTCGCAGTGAGTTTCCCAATGATCAAGCGTCAGTCCATATTCAAGAAATTCTTGTTGCGTGAATTTAAGGGTTTTATTGAAGTGAACAGTAGATTGTGGATACCCATCTCCTTGAATACTCCACGTGCTTTTTTGAAAAGCTGCAATTTTATTTCTACAACAGGAGCCCTCTGCAAAATTTCTTGTAAAGAAGTCATGACTCAAACACTAAAAACAAAACACTATACTCCGTGAGGTGAATCTTAAGTCATTTCGAGTCATGACTTGACTTACAAACTATAGAGTGTTGATCGTTGGAACATTTAAAAACAAACCCGTATACTTGACCGTGTTCTTGTCTGATCTTCTGCAAATGCTTTCACACAAAATGACGGTCTTTATGAATTTGAATTGGAATGCATGAGGCTTCGTTAGCCGACTTTTGCTCAGAAGACGAAAGATGTTTGCACTTTTGCCCCGGGAACGTCTCTCGGTAGAATGTAATCAGTCAATTTATAGCCCCGTGTGGTTTTGAAAGATATTTTGATGAATGTGTATTAAATATTATAGCACACTGTTCATGTCTGTTTTTTTGGTGAAACAATTGCTATGATAAAACACCAAACATAAATTGTTGTCGTGCACCATTATTTCCAAAACCATTCGAAGGGCAATTTTATTCGAAGGGCAATTCAATTAATGTTGACCCCCGTTTACATTTTCCGCATTGCTCGTTACAGCAAAAAAAAAAGTGTGGTGGGCACCAGCGGCATTGGTATCACTTGCATTGTAATTGATGTCTTCGGATAGAAAGGGCGTAAAGCCTATTAAAGTTAATTGGCAACTCACTTTTTGTCCCTTTTGAAATAATTTGATATCAAGTTCCAATCTTTATCTTCTTTCTTTTTCTTCTTTTAATTTCAGTCGGTTTGATATCAAAATGGACAAGTCGCCGAAGGAAATCTTCACTCCAGACATACAGAAGGTAAAAAAGGGAAACACTTTAATGCGGAAAACGAATGTCAAAGACAAATTGAAGCAATAGGCATATGAACGGGATTAGATGTACACTGAGTACGCCAAAAGGCAAACGCAACCGGAAACCCTAAAAGCTATGGAAAGTATGTCTATCCTGTCAGTACACTCCGAAAAAAACTGTCACTTTCTCGTTGATGAGGTGTATGCAAAAATTTAAAATGATGTAAACGTAAATGTTACTTATTTTGTCAATCACTAGACATTCTAAACATTGACACGAATCCCGGCTGTGAACAGACCTGCCTCCATTTTGTGTCTCGTTGACGCGTAACTGGTTAAAAGATGCAGTTTGATCTACCTTTGTGAAATTTTGACACATATTGCGTGTTGCATACAGGTGTCAATTTTTCACTTTAGCCTCACCTCCGTCAAAATATTGCTGTGTGTTTATTGAACTGACCACCGTTTGCTAAAGCCGCTTAGTTGTCTGCCAGAGATGCGGCTATTGAACCATTTCGCACTTGATTCTATAAAAAAAACAGTTACCTCAGAAAGGGGACATATTCCCATTGTGTTTGTGCCAGTGGGTTTAAGATGGGATTTAAAGGAACACGTTGCCTTGGACCGGTCGAGTTGGTATTTGAAAAGTGTTTGTTACCGTTTTTTATAAAATGCATATGGGTAGAAAGATGTTGTAAAAGTAGAATAAAGTGATCCACACAAACATGCCTCGAAATTGCACGGTTTTCCTTTTACTTCATCGACTAACACGATCGGCCATTATGGGAGTCAAATTTTTGACTCCCACAAATGGCCGACCGTGTTAGCAAACTTGTGTGGGTCATTGTATTCTACTTTTAAAACATCTTTCTACCCAATATGCATTGTATAAAAAAAAACGGTAACGCTTTTTATAGACCAACTCGTCCGATCCAAGGCAACGTGTTCCTTTAAAAAAAGATCTCGACATACCCTTATTTGGAACACTCCGTAACCTTTGGATGTCCGACGTACAATTTGCTGTTCCATTTCCCTTGAAATGCTCCCAAGTTACCAATAAGCAAAAGCCCCGCCTTGTTAGATTGAAAATCTCCTCAAAGGCCAATTGGATAAATATCCAGACCACGATTTCAATTAAAATTCCCGGAAATCATTCGCGTGCTCTTATCTCCTGTAATTGACGAATTCACCTACTCATCTTTCGAATTGTAGATTTGCTGGAGGAATGGGGCTCTGTTTGAATGGATTTCGTTTGATTTGTAACGCTAGCTCCCCCGTGGGGCTTGGCTGATGAGTACTGAGGGGGTAATGGACAACGTACGAAGCTTTAGGGTCATGTCGCGAGAGGCAATTTACAGGCAACCAGTTCCAGGCAATCATCAGGAAGAAATTCCATTCACATTTAAACGTTGACATATTATTCTTGTGAATTGTGAAACATGTTTGAAAAATTACTGCCACCAACTTGTAGCATGCACTCGTAGCATGCACTGCAGGTGGTTGCCTCCAAGTTGCTTGTAAAGGTGTGACAAGGTCTTTAGGGTCATGTCCCGAGAGACAATTAATTTACAGGCAACCAGTTCCAGGCAATCTCCAAGAAGAGAATCCATTCACATTTTCATGTTCTTGGGGATCGTAAGACATTGTTTGAAAAGTTACTCACGTGCTACCAAAGTGGTCTCGTAGCATGCACTGCATGCAGTTAGTTGCCTCCAAGTTGCCTGTACAAGTTGCCCCGTGTGACAAGGCCCTTCGATCATTTACTGTTAGCTCATTGTTATTTGTGGTTGTGTTTGAATGTATAGGAGCTACTCCTATTGGAGGAACAGGAAGGGTCAGTCAACTTCAAATTCGGGGTGCTTTATGCGAAGGAGGGGCAGAAATCGGACGATGAAATGTTCAGCAACGGTAAAGAGCAGCTTGTGTAGTTTTTGTTTGTTGTCAGAGTTTTTGGAACAAGGGAATTGTTTGGGGGGTTTTCTTTGTGTATTTTGTGTGGGTTTATTTCTTAATATTTCAACTTTGTATTTTTATTTGTTTTCACTATGAACAAAATGTTGCCTTGGAAGTGTTTTAACTTATGTGCTAATTTTTTAATTTTAAGAAATATTGATACACTAGAGATGTTCATTGTGTTCTAACAGTAACAAATAATATGTACATAATTGTTTGTTTGGGGTTTTTGAGTGTGTTTTAATTGTTTTGTTTTATCTTTTGAACTGACATAATTCAAGTTTGTTTATAAATTTGTTAATTGTTATGTTTTATTTGTTTTTAACATCTATTTGTTGTTTTCTAAACTGTCTTATAGAAAATGGTAGCGAGGAGTTTTTAAACTTTGTCCAACTGCTGGGCGGAAGGATCAAGTTAAAAAACTGGGATAAGTTCAACGGTGGCTTGGACGTCAAAAGTAGGTAGCAAAACCCCTCACCTCCCCTGATCCTGCAAATTGTGTTGATGTTTTCCCATTCTTTTGTTGACACAGTTGTCATTGACTTTGATTTTACCCTTGCACTGATTGTGTGCTGCTAGCACTGTGTACTCAGTGCTTTCCAGAGCGGTGACGCAGTAATAGAAAAGTATAACTGCCTGAAATAGTTCAGCATTCTGGATAATTAATTTCTCATTTTCAATGATTCATTTCTTATTTCAGACAACACGACTGGTCTGGAGGCTGTCTACACAATGTACGAAGGTCATGAGATAATGTTCCACGTCTCGACTATGCTCCCATATTCCAAAGATAATAAACAGCAGGTAAAACACAAAACAGTCAAGCGACTGTGTGCAAGTCTCGTGTTTGTTTGAACGTTTTGGCTATAGTCGGCAGTTTGTTTATACACTGATAATTAAATACGCGCATGATTTGCATTAGTTGGACATTTGATAATTCGGAATTTACGGTCTCGTGTTTTTAGATTTCTCTACCCCGTTTCGAGTGGACTTTTTGCAATGACGTCATCGTGCCGCCATCTTAGATGTCACTTAAATGAGCAGCCTTCTTTTGACATCCAGGCGAGGGCGCCCTACTCGATATTTCGGGATATATCATCTAATGATTGCAGTTATACGAATTGTCTCGAAAAGTCAGTTTCATTGTTTGCAGGAAATGTTTTAAAAAGTGTTGTACCACCTTAGCTAACAAGCGTTACCTGCCCATAAGAATCAGACTTCAATTACTTACGCCTGTTTTATTATGGGTGCGTTCGTTTAGCTTCCCTGGGTCGACCCCGGTCGAACGTGGGTAATTATCTGCACACGTTCGTCCTGGAAAAAGAAAACGCCACACACCGGGGT
Source organism: Asterias amurensis (assembly GCF_032118995.1). Lineage (NCBI taxonomy): Eukaryota > Metazoa > Echinodermata > Asteroidea > Forcipulatida > Asteriidae > Asterias > Asterias amurensis. Next base: position 3,259,401 of record NC_092662.1, on the reverse strand, counting down.
CGACCCAGGGAAGCTAAACGAACGCACTCAAAGAAGACTCGGATTCAAAAGATATTAAAACTAGGCTAGCCAAACCTGAAGTACAAATATTTGTGCGAATGTTGAAAAGCTGAAATGCAACACGTATTGCGAGGAAAATCACTACACGTCCTCGACCAAGAGCAAATCACATTGGTCGATATGAGTTGAGAACATTCCTTAATCATGGGAACTCGGCACCGTATTTACTCGGGCGTGGGTTAGACAAATGCCATCAATATTTGATGAAGGAAGGTAAAACGATCAACCAGATTGCGACAAGGCTATGGGTGGATATTGGTTTGAACAATCACCATGTCGTCTCTGGGTTAGAAAAAAAAGAAAAAAAAGATAGCGACCGATGATGCGGCGTGCGTTACGGCATGTTAAAGTCATGGAATGTTTTCATCAGTATCGCAACAATCAAATACTCTTAATGTGTTTGCTTGTCTGTGACAGTGTTATGGGGGGGGAATATTAGGGCACATCTTGTCATATAGAGAAAATGTTAAAGGTTGTCCCGTGAACTTTCAATCGAGACTTAATACTTACCACATATATGATTGTTTTCCTTCAGTTGTTTTTATTCGGCGTCTTGTGTGTCTGCCCGCCAACTTTGTTAAAGGCTACACATAGCACGGGCTACAAAATTAAATACATGGAATTAACTGTAATTTGACTAAGCTGCATGTTTCACCAGTGGCTATACTTTTAAATAGACTTGTATACTTTTACTACTTTAAGTATGTGCAATGGGAGACTTCTGGGACACTAGGTGGCAGCAGACTTACCAGGTCAAACCATTGTTCTTGGTCATGCGCACATGCTCAGAACAACGTAAACAATTCACATTTCCCTTGTAAGTCTGCTGCCACCTAGCGTTCCAAAGTCTCCAATTGAAAATGTTGATGAATGTTTTTTTCTGATTTGAAGGTGGAGAGGAAACGTCACATTGGAAACGACATTGTCACCATCGTCTTTCAAGAGCAGGATGACCCAGAGGCCGAGCCAACCTTCAAGCCGTCCATGATCAAATCACATTTTACCCGTATCCTTTTTTGAGTCAGTGCAGACTTTGACCAGGATTTACCCGGATCTAGGATTGAACTAGATTTGGGATTGACCGGTGGTTGACCGATGGGGGTTGATCTGGATGTTTGTGTTGAACTCAATCTGGGATTGACCTGGATCTGGGACTTACTTTGATCCCTATTGACCTGGATCTAGGGTTGACCTAGGTTTGAGATTGACCTCAATCTGCGATTGACCTCGATCCGGAATTGACCTGCATCTTGGACTGACTTGTATATGGCATTGCCCCAGATCCAATATTCTCCCGGAACAAGAATAAATTCGATAGGTACGTTCGATCCCTGGCCTGTAACAAATTGAACAGGATTAGAGTTAAGCGAGGATACTTCATATTCATTCTCTTGCAGTCTAGCCAATTTCAGGTCGCCATACCTTATTTAAAACCACCGTGAGTTATCCTTAACTAATACAATCAGATATATTTGCGCTTGTGACTTTTAACAAGTTAAACAATACATATAGGTAAGTGAAGAACTAACCTGTACATTAAAGTAAACGCATGGATGAAACCCTCCTTAACACAATAATGATGTTGTCGTTCAAGCAGAAACACGACGTCCAGTGCTTTCAACAAAACTTTGCATGTTGGTTCTCCGTGTCGGGTTACGTAGCGCATCGTGGAGAGGAGGGGACACCGGACAAGTGGAGTGTTTCCCCCCATCTATCGAGTTCACATCGTCCCGGACGACACATCGTCCCCGGACGAAATCAATATTTTCACTAAATTTTTATATCCACACGGCCTGAATTGCAAATTTGACTTGCCACTCTAAATTGCAACTTAAAGGCAGTGGACACTATTGGTAATTGTCAAAGACTAGTCTTCATAGTTGGTGTATCTCAACATATGCATACAATAACAAACCTGTGACAATTTGAGCTCAATCGGTCGTCGACTTTGCGAGATAATAATGAAAGAAAAAAAACCTTGTGTCACAAAGTTGTGTGCTTTCTGATGCTTGATTTCGAGACCTCAAATTCTAAACTTGAGGTCTCGAAATCAAATTCGTGGAAAATTACTTCATTCTCGAAAACTACGTCACGTCAGAGGGAGCTGTTTCTCACAATGTTTTATACCATCAACCTCTCCCCATTACTCGTAATCAAGTAAGGTTTTATGATGATAATTATTTTGAGTAATTACCAATAGTGTCCACTGCCTTTAAGCTGCTTTCATCAGCGATGTGTGTGTTGCAGCTGAAGAGATGCTGTAATGGGCTGATGCTGTTCGTTGAATGGATTGAAACTTTTACCCGCCGAGTCCTATGTGCACGCGCAACGGTGTCGCATGCAATTATGTCCTCCATGCAATACTATCCGGTGGACATTATTGCATATGCAATAATGTCCGCCATATGCAATAATGTCCGCCGGACGGTTTTGTAAATACAATCGTGTCCGCCCGGACGTTGCTGCATAATGCAACTGTGTCCGCCCGGACACAGTTACGGGATTTTTTTTTCCTTCTTTAAAAGGGCTGCATTTTGTTAGTAATTTTCCCCTTTCTCTTCTTTAAATGTTCGTCGCGGGAATGCTCAACCGCCCCCATAAATCCTTCAATCTAACTCATTACCCAGATTGTAAGGTTATTTTTTAGCAATCCCTGCATCCGAGATTCAATTTGCCAGGACTGGGGTAAATGTAATTGTCTTCGACTGAACTCATGCAAGTACAGGGAAAACCTCGTGTCACCCGGGGTCGAACATAATATATGAATAACAGACAAGGTGAAAATAACCGATTGTTATCTCCGCTGCGTACAAGGTTGAACCTTTCCCATCTTCCAAGAATTTTTTTCGCATGACAGCATTCGGGTAATTACTTTATTTGATAAGTCTACATTAATCAGACTAGTTATTAAGTATTCGGAGAAATTTGCTGGATGTAAATAATTGTATTAGATTCAGCGAAGTATTCGATCGTTATAAAGCTTTAGCATGTGGGATTAACGGAAAACAGTCAATGGCGTATAGCCAAGAGGGAGGTCGCGGAAGGTATTGGTAGATCCTTGTTTACCCCCAGTAAACTTTGCCGATTGATGTATATGAGCAAGAAAAAACTGAGTTTAACCCCGACGGAAAATATTATTTTGATGAAAAGATAAAATATTAATGAAAATGTAGACACAGTCAGCCTGCTTGTATGTAATCGGCCTTCTCTGTGTACGATGCAGTTATTTACACATAATATAGACACTATCATGCGGTTCGTTTCTTAGTACAGGTGTTCACAGTTAACTCTCTTGTTATTAAGAGCACCTTATAGAAGTCTAGTATTTAATTTACGATTTGTTTTTCTCTGTTTCGCTGTTCCATTATAACATTATGACGGGGTTTTTTTTTTGGGGGGGGGGGGGTCGGTATATGACTTTTGAGTCTGTGTCAAAATTACTCGGAAAGGGTACAACAAGATAAGAAGAATCTGATTTAAGCTCCCATGTCGTAACTACTTTCCGGGTCCGCTTGACCCAGCAGTTAGTCAGGCCCCCTGGGACCTGAGTCTGGGACCCACGTTAGTAGAGTGTACCCAGTCCCAATGATCTCGTACTTTGATTTTGTTTTCCCTGCAGGTTACGGGTGTTCTCCGAGGAATCAGTGCCTTTGTTTGGTCCGCCGCTGCCTTCACCGGCCATTTTTGACGACTCCCATGCATTCAGAGACTTTCTTCTTGTTAAACGTGAGCTACTTGTCACCTAGCCTCTAGTCAAGGCGCACGCGGCACACCGGATAGCACGCACAGCCCCAAAAATGTAAATCACGAAAAAAGACTATCACCGCGAGCGGCGAAGCCGCGAAGCGCCTTTAGCAACTCGTTTTGGGGGCCTTATGTTTTTCTTTACATTTGCCAACGATTTTGTTGGGAGAAAATGTAACGAATTTGCATCGAACGTTCTTGTGACGTCATGCAAGTAATTGTGACTTCTTATTGGCCATCAACCCACCACGCTAATGCATTATGCATTACACTTTCTCCCACCAAAATCGTTGGCAAATGTAAAGAAAAACACAAGGCCCCAAAACGAGTTGGTAAAGGCGCTTCGCGGCTTCGCCGCTCGCGGTGATAGTCTTTCTTCGTGCGTTACATTTTTGGGGTTGTGCGTGCCATCCGGTGTGCCGTGTACGACTTGACTAAAGGCTACTTGTCATCATGCAATGTTTCAAGCTCCACTTAAAAGTAACCATTACATGTTGCACTACAACCACAACGTTTCCTCTCGTTGACAAGGTTTGATTTTTCCCATTTATTCTCGCAGTTATTAACGGCGAGAAAGCAGCCTTTAACACACCGACCTTTTCCAATAAACGACAACGAACCCTTGAGATGCTCATCAAGAATCTACAGCAAGACCTTCCAGAAACAAACAAGGTAAAACAGAATCAACCAATAAGATCTTACCCACAAATTAACCTAAAAGATTCCTCATGAGATTATTATAGTACTATGCTACTCTCCATGTAACACCCGCCATTTTGTTTGTTGCTGTTCAGAATATGCTCAACAAGCGTTCCTTGAGTGACGTCATACCGGAGCCTGTATGGGGTTGGAGGAACAAGAAGGAAGAGGCACGACAGGTGGAGTTCGTAAGAGTTGGACAGGTACGCCAATATCCATTATGTATGGGATAGTGCCTGGGGTGCGCGCCATTCGTGGGTGGGTACGAATGGCCCATCGCGCCATTCGTACAAAATAATGGAGCGATTTCATATCAATAGCATGACGTCACAGGTGTGGGTGGACGATTTATTTATTTATTTAATTATTTATTTATTTATTTATTATTTATTTATTTTAAATCTTTAGACATTCACAATAGTTACAAGTTGTACAGGGGCTGTCAAGGTTAAAACAAAAGTATAAAACTGTCATCAAAAGATGTGTAAAACCAGACCCCTGATGTGACCTATGTTTACATTCAAACCGCCCTCTGTTGACAAAACACTATGTACGTCATGTTTCGCCGGGCACTGAGTTGCGTAGTCATAGTAAGATTGCGTAAGATTGCGTCACATCGTCTATACGATATCCGATATCCAATATTGATGTGTAAGGTAGATACTCACTTTACAAACCGATTTGAATGTCCACATGTCCAGCATCAAAAAGGCAACATTGACATTCGCTGGACAAACCTACCTATCCAATATCAATGCGCAACGTAAACATTCATTGTACAAAGTACCTATGTGTGAATGTCCAATATGGATATGCAAGGTATGTGTTCACTGTACAAACCTATGCGGAAGTCCGCATGTCCAGTATTGTAGACACTCACCGTAAACAACTTTTTCGAAAAAGTAACAATGACATTCACTGTATTGAACCTATTTTAATATCCATTATCGATCTGCAAGGTAGACATTCGTTACACATACCAATGTGAATGTCCATTACTCAATATCGAAAAAGCAACATTAATATTCGTCATATACAAACCTATGTGAATGTTCAATGTACATTATGAAACTAACGATTGGTATATATTATTGTCTGAATTGTTCTCTAGCTGTTGAAACTGAAGACAATCGTGAAGGGTGATGCGCCAACCAGCTTAGCCACGACGAGTCTTCTCAAACGAGAGGTTCGTATAAATTGCGTCAAATACCGTCACTGTGTTGTTGTTGCTGTTGTTGCCATCTTGGTTACTCACGTTCCCGTGTCACCGCAACGAAAGTATCTCTGCTTTAGTTATCTAGCCTCCGTTTGGTTAAAGTAAAAAGTAATGTGCAGTATTTGAATAAACGATAGTAAGAAGATGGTGTGTGATATTAAACAAATATTAGAAGGCATTTTCGAACATTCATATAGAAACTTTAATTGGATAAAACAAAAGGTTTAGTTCATGCAATAACATTTCAGGCCTTCATGCGATTTTTAAGATGTACCTGATTGTGAAAAATTAACTGTTTAGTGTTTTCATCAAGTTTGAATGTCAAAGAATGTCTAGAATAATTTGTGTGGAGCTGTATATAAATATTCATGTTAGTGTTTAAAACTTTGACCACACAGCCATGGGAACCGCAGTGCATCTATAACGACTTCACACACGAAGTGCAGTGCGGTGATTCATGGGGTAAGTCTGATTTTTCAAAATCAAGATTCAGAATATTATTGCTGTGGTCGAAAGCATGCAAACAGTTTTCCCTGTGTCTCCTAGATTAATTTTATTGTACTTCTCGCTATAATATTAGTGCATAATGTATAATTTTATGTGTGTATTTTTTTTCAGGTGACCGGCTCGTCGTTGGCACAGAAGTTGGAATATTCTGTATTGAAGGTAATTTAGTCGATATGTTGCCCAAAATCTTCTGCACACTTCGTTGTTACTTTCATAAATAAAATAACCTCTCCCCAATTAAGATTAAGATAATAAAAAAAAAAAAAAAATTATTGTCATGATAAAAAACATGACATTTTTGTTCGCCATGTGTAAAGGAGACTACATATCATACAAGAAAGGCAAGAAATGTCCATCATGTTCAGAAAAAAAGTGCACTGATTTCTATATTTTTCTGTATCTTTTCAGAGGGGCTCCCTCCACGCCTACTCTTTGACCGAACTGTGAACACTAAACAACTGAGCGTCGTTGAAGCACACGATCTCCTTATCTTCAGAGCCGATAAAGGTACAGACTTTAATACTCAATAATCAACCCATCTTGGCCCAATTTCATAGAGCTGCTAAGCAAAAAAATTTGCTTAGCATGAAATTTCTGCCTTGATAAAAACAGGCTTACCAACCAAATTTCCATGTGATTTTCAGGATCAACAAACAAAAGCTGAATACCAGTAACAAGCATTATGTAACAAATGGAAATTTGGCTGGTAATCCTGTTTTCATCACGGAAGAAATTTCATGCTTAACAAATTTTTGTGCTTAGCAGCTCTATGAAATTGGGCCCTGAAGCTACATGGGATTATTTGGCCTTTGGAGTGGTCATAGTGGGCCCCTTTTACACTAGAGCAGTTTATCAAGGGTCCCTTGCTAAATTTTAGCATGGGTTACACCATGTGTCTTCGAGTCGAAGTCGTGACAATTATATCCATAGGCGAGATACTTTGTAATAGTTGCTCTGATGGAGCACGCAGCCGTGGGTCCCTTAAAGACATTTACTAAAAACCAAGAACACTTGTCGTGGAAGAGTAAGGGTTATAACTCGTACAAGCATACTTGTATAAACTTCTCCATTGCGGGCTAACCCGGTAACCATTTTGGTAAGCATAATTTTGTTGTGCTTAGCTACTTCTTGTGCATAAGTAGCTCTATGAAATTGGGCCCTCGCTGCAATTAAAAATATTTAAAAAGCAACCCTTTACCTAGAGTGGCGTTTAGACATGTTTTGGGCGAACTTGCTTTAAAAAAAACTTATTCGGGACCTTGAGTAACATTTGTCATCAACTGCTTTCAATAATTATTTTTGTGTGTTTTTTTATTTGCCCCTCAGGGAAGGAGAGTCGTGTTTATGTATTTCGACTCACTGATTTTGAAGGCGAACCAAACGAATTAACGGTGCGAGCTAAGACGGATTGCAAAGACCATAAGCTAGAAAGAACGAAAGGTAAAAACTATTAAGGTGCAATTGATCATCAGGTCAACTCAACCTTTACTTAGCAATGTTAACAATGCGTATTTGTATAAATATTGCAGTGGCATTTAGCTCATCAAACAACATTCAACTGGTGGCATCAAGAAGTCATAGAAGATTCAGGCATGACACGTCAACGTAAAGTAAAAACTGCTCGTGAAATATCAATGTATTGTTTTCATGTCACAATCCCCCGTGCCTATTAATTCTGCAAACAGTGCTGTGAAGTTGAGCGCAGTTGTTCTGGTACATATCGAACACTGAACTTCACCTTCCTTGACATGTTGTCGTACCGGTTTTATTAGCAAAGGAAACCGTAATAGGGTAGCTGTGAACACCGTACCACAGAACATGCTGTCTTCGAAACTCGGTTCTGCGGGCCAATTATAAAAGTCAACCCCATATTAAATATTGCTGAAAGGTCAATTAGTTAGTTGATGGTAATGGTTTTGTTTACTCCACAACAAGGATGTCATCTGTATGCCTTGAGTAGGCCTGGTGGTAGCCACCTACGCATGGTAGTAGCGGTAGGCAAGAAGCTACTAGTGATGGCGTGGAAGCACAGCGCTGCCTGGACGGCGTGGTGTATGCAGGCCGATACAGACCCCGTAGAGGGATTCACGTTCGTTAGGGTAAGTATGGGTTAATGTGTTTGTAAAGTGCAACTTCCACATTTAAAGTCAGTTGAGAACAGTTATCCAGAATATCAATCGTGAATGGAATGGGAGACTTCAAAACTCTAGGTGGCAGCAGACTTTCCAGGTAAATTTAAGGTGAACATGCGCACACTACCGAGACCAATGGACTCACCCGGTAAGTCTGCTTCCACCAAGCGTTCAAAATGTCGCACAATGCTACACCAATTTCAGCCACGACAATAGCATTGGTTTTGGTTTGATGTTACAGGAGCTTGTAGCCGCTGAGGTTCCCGTCATCATGTCCCTGGTAGACGGAGGGAGAGATGATAATCAGATATGCGTTGCCTTCCGTCATCAGTTCGACCTCATCAATGAGAAGAATGGAGATACATTCCGGCTACATCTCGTAGAAACAAGCAAAGTAAGTGCCGAAAGTAGAAAGACCGTCACTGCTTTTTCATACAATATCATGCAAAGTAAGTGCCGCAAGTAGAAAGACCGTCACTGTTGTTTCATACATTATCATGCAACGTAAGTGCCGCAAGTAAAAAGACAGTCACTTGTGTCATACATCATGTAATTCACAAGAGCTGTGCATTATTGTATGACAAAAAAACACACTAAGTGCCGAATGTAAAAAGACAGTCACTTTTGGCATACATCATGTAACTCAAAAGAGCTGTGTATTATTGTATGACAAAAAGCACAGTATAAATGCCGAATGTTAAAAGACAGTCACAATGTTCCATCATCTATAATACCATAAAGAGCTGAACAACGTGACAATCAGCAAAGTAAACTCACTCCGAAAGTAGAAAGACAGTCACTGTCGTTCAATACGTCCATACATAATCTAATACTACATAGAGTTGTAAGTAAGTGACACACCGAAAGTAAGTTCCGAAGTAAAGAGGCAGTGCTTCGCTTCCAGCTAGCTGCACCGATGCTGGCTCGCGAGGCCTCTGTCGAGGCCAATGTCTTTATGACACAGCTTTTCAAATAGAACACCAGCTGACGATTTCACCAAGCTCTTTCCTAACTTAGACTTAGAGTTTAGTTCCATATCCAAATACGTAGGACGAATTGAACCCAGTTAGGACTGGTTACTCGTCCTAAATCAAGTTAGGATTAATATTAGCGTTTCGTGAAATCGGCCGCAGCTTCCGTTTTCAACGTAGCTCAAAGGTCTCCTATAGTGAACTGCTTCTCACACTTGCGAACTCTTGTTTTACAAACAGCAGGTTAATCTTGTGTCTGCCTTAGACATATACGAAGACGAGGAGCCGGAACTTCTTCTATCATATAACCGTAAGTTGGCATTTCATTTGTATATTATTTGCCCCCCCCCCCCCCCTGTTGATCCACTGCGGGATGAAGGTCTCAGCACAAAGCCTAAAAAATCCAAATGTCTCTACTTTGTGCTTGGTGGTACCATGTGATTGTCCCCCAGTATTTGTGCGGCTCCTCTCTCCATCTGTTCCTCTGGTATTGGCCTTTTAAATTATGGCAGACGCTATAGAAGGCACTGGCACTGGATGTACATATATACAGACAAATTTACCCAAACCTAATATTGTCATACTTTTGTGTTCACCATTCTCAAAATGACTTAAAGACACGGGCCACAATTGGTAATTACTCATAATAGTTATTAGCATAAAACCTTACTTGGTGACGAGTAATGGGGAGAGGTTGATAGTATAAAACATTGTGAAAAACGGCTCCCTCTGAAGTGACATAGTTTTGGAGTAAGAAGTAATTTTCCACGAACTTGATTTCGAGACCCCAGATTTAGAATTTGAGGTCTCGAAATTTAAATAACTATCTAAACGCATACAACTTTGTATGACAAGGGTGTTTTTTCTTTGATTATTATCTCGCAACTTCGACGACGGATTGAGCTCAAATTTTCACAGGTTTGTTATTTTATGCATATGTTGAGATACACCAAGTGAGAAGACTGTCTTTAAACGTTTGTTTAAAGTGATTGATTCCTGAGTTTCAATGGTTATCGGTTCTGCGTCTGTTGTATCCTTGCTCAGCTCCATTTTAGAATTGTGTTCTACCATTGCTTTCAATTCTTCTTTATTTGCTTACCAGACATGTCTCAGTTCAAGAGGTTATCGGGCGAGTGCTCATCCGACTTTGACATACATTGGAACTCTGCACCTAAAGCCATCGGTAAAACATTATGATTGTAAATACAGCTGTCGATTTCACCAAACTCTTCCCGACTTGGGATTGATCTTAGAACTTAGGACGAGTTCAGTTTCGTACCAAAAGACGTAAGGACGCATGAACTCGTCCTAAGTTAGGACGGGTGAATCGTCCTAACTCGAGATAGTATGAATCTAGCGTTTCGTGAATTCGGCTGCAGTATTGATGAGGATAAAAAAAACATCATTATTTAAATTTAGTCTAAAAACTTACTGAGGCCAATTTCATAGCGCTGCTAAGCACAAAAGTTTGCTTAGCATGAAATTTTGGCCTCGATAAAAACAGAATTACCAACCAAATTTCCAGGTGGTTTTAAGGATAAACAAACAACAGTTGAATACAAGTAACAAGCAATATGCAACAAATGGAAATATGGTTGGTAATCCTGTTTTTATCAAGGAAGAAATTTCATGCTAAGCAAATTTGTGTGCTTGGCAGCGCTATGAAATTGGGCCCTGATTGTAATAATAGTAGCTTCTTATTTAGCGCACATCCGTAACAGATCCGTCACTCAGTGACGCTCAAGGCATTTTAACATACAGTATTTTTCCTGCAAGGTATGTGTGACTACGTTTGAATTATGAGATCTACTCCTCAGCATATCACCATGTATTGGTTTATAAGGTGCTGTGGCGCAAAATGCTGCCAATCAAACCAGGATTGTGAAGTTCATACGAAAACATTTTTCTTTCTGTGAAATATTTCCCTCTGAAATAAAGTTGTTCTTGGGTTTGTTTTTCAGTTTGTGCCTTCCCCTACATTCTGGCGTTCACGCATGACTCTTTGGAGATCCGACTTGTCGTCAATGGTAACCTAGTCCACACCATGACTATGCCCCACCTCAATCTCATCTCGTCCAAGGTAAGGCTGGATACCAGTCACCAACCGCGGCCATCTTTGTTTGGTTCCCCGTGTACGATTGGTACGGTTTACGACCAATGCAAAAATTGTACCATTCTATAAATGTATATCATTCTACCAATGTAAACACAACACAATTCTATTTACCTTTAAGCCTGAATTTTAACCTTAAAGTATTAGATTTGTAGAAACAGAAAGTGGTGAATATAGTCTCGTTTATACAAAAGAAAATAACTTCACACCATTTGCAGTACACACTTCTTTTTAAAACGGACATCCAATGGCAAATTCACATACTTTCCAATTAAAAGAGAGTCTTTATGAATATATGAGAATAACTAACTCATTGATTGAGTTAGTTATGTCTCTCACCTCACGTTACAATGGTGTAAAATGCCGAATGAACTAAACATCCTCTTTACAAAGATGTACAGCCGTCGATTTCCCCAAACTCTTCCTAACTTAGGATTAATCTTAGGACTTAGGACGAGTAAAGTTCCGTATTCAAATACATAGGACGCATTGAACTCATCCTAAGTTAGGACGGGTTACTCATCCTAACTCGAGTTAGGATTCATCCTAGCGTTTCTTGAAATCGGCTGCAGACCATTTGAAATATGGCGTCATCGAGAATTTTGGATGTTGACAGAATTTGCACTTGAACGGTATTATCAAACAGTGAGGGATAAGCGCGAGGTTAGAGGCTTGCAACTTGTTCCCAATTTCATATGTTGGAAAGTGAATGGGTCATAAAACTGATTTTGAAGGGGATTTAGTACCAATGTCTTGAAAATAGGTTTGTAAAATGTTGCTGATTTGATTTTGGTTGATGCCCCACAGTGTGATCTGCACTTCACGTCTACGGGTATACCAGATCTACTCCATGGTTTGCAGCCTAGTCCCATGGATCCAGTCAATCCGTTCTCTCCACTAGCAAGCCCTACCAACCCAAACGCAGGTAATGACAATGACGGTAAAGTTTGTTTAATATTGGACATTGAACCATTGACATATGTTTGTACAGAGAATGTTGCTTTTTCGATATTGGACAATGAACAGTCAAACAGGTTTGTACAGCGGATTTTTTTTTTTTTTTTAAATGGAACATTCAAGTAGGTTTGTACAGTGAATATCAATGTTGCTTTTTCGATATTGGACATTAGACAGTCAAATAGGCTTGCACAACGAATGTTTTTTTTCTTTTCGATATTGGACATGGGACATTCAAGTAGGTTTGTACAGCGAATATCAATGTTGCTTTATCGATATTGGACATTGTGCATTCAATTAGGTTTGTACAGCAAATGTCAATGTTGCTTTTTTGATGTTGGACATTTGACATTAAAAAAGGTTCGTACAGCGAAGATCAATATTGCCCTTCGATATTGGACATTGTGTAAAAAGGTTTGTACAGTTTATATCAGCCTTGTACATCGATGTAAGCAGCATTGATGTTTGCTGTATAAACCTATTTGAATGTTCAATGTCCAATATTTCAAACTATCTTTACTATTATGTAAATGACAGTGATATAAACTAACCCTATAAATCAACTAACTTCACTAACACTATTAATATTTACTCACCCTAAAGTAAATAAAGAATCAAACAAAATATCGAGAGTCTTTGGCGTTGATAAGTTTACGCAGGGGTGCAAAGAATATGCGCGTTGTTTCGCTTTATGAAAATATTTTGTTGAAAGTTTTTTGTTTTACTTGCCGAAACCTGGCAGTTTGATAAATTAATGACTTTTTCGATTTCGATACCAATTCTGATAATATCAGCAATGATTTAAGGTTTGCCTTTCACGCCACTTTCCAAAACTCAAGAGTTATCAGCACGTACACTAACTGTTAATGTCTGAATCGAACACCACCGTTAAAAAAAAATGATCTTGCTGTTTCTGTGTTAATACAGTGGGTCCGATAATGGGTTCTCCAACGCGCGTTTTCAAGATACCACTTATCAGTCTTGTTGGGCAGATGACTGAACGGCCCGTGCAGACCAACAACAGCCGGCCGAGATCGTTCATCTCTCCTCTGGTCAACATCGCCGAGACGTCTTCGGGAACTACTAAGGGCCTCTCCACAAGGCCCCACAGTGAAACATCACTAGCGGCCTACGAGAAGAACTTCGCAAATGATAACAATCTGGAGGGACTTACCCCCTGGCGGAACAGCAATCCGCCCAGGCCGTCTGCGGAATACTCCGACTCCGGTTACTCCGAGTCGGATTTTTCCTTCGAGTCGGCCGACTGCACGTTCCCGTACGAGTCAATCCGGGGCGGTGGCAACGGGCAAGAATCGGCCGAGATGCGGCGTAAAATGTTCAGCTGTCTGCGCTCTCCTCGTCTCAACAGGCGCACGTTGTCTTCGCAGACAGCCGACCCAGACGCAAGGGCTGAACTCCTTGGTACCTCCAAGCACAAGGTGCTCTCCAGACCGCGCTACGGCTCCAACCATTCCGACTCGGTGTTCTACGGTTCCTCAAGGCTCGATAGTCGGTCCAGCTCAGTGGCTTCGGACTGCGACTCGCGGTCAGACACATCCACGTTACAATCATGGCCACGATCACCGCGGATCGGGAGCAGCTGTAGTTCCACGCAGTCCGAAGCCGAGATGAGAGCGGAGCTCTTGGGGAAACTCCTACGGTCTCCTAAGCTCGGTCGCCCGTCGACATCATCGTCCACACAATCAGACTCCGAGGACCGTAGCTCGGTGTTCGAAGGGGTCAGTCCAATCAAAGATAAATCTGCCACACCTTTCTACCTTTCGTCGTCTGTTGATGAAGACGAGATCGACTTAAAATGAAATCGGATAATTACTATAATGTTATTTCTAAAAGCCTATGTGCATAAAGGGTATGGGAAATCTATAATTGTGACTCAAGAACTGTTATTTTTGTATTGAATATTTTTAAATGCATTCCAGCATGTCTACCTTCTGACTGACTATCCATACTCGCGTACGCCACAATATTTTTTCTGAAACCTTGTTGCTATTTTTATTGAATTTCTTAAGATGCATGTTTTACGTGATTTACTTTCCATTATCATTGCCCAGTCATCAAAGTGTTTTAATATTATAATTTATATGTAAACATTAGCCGGGAAGCTTGTCTTCTCGCAAACTAAGAATTTGTGCTGGAAACAAAATCTTTGAAAATACATCGACATTTCGGGTTACCGGTTTTTGAACGAGAAAAAATTACTTTACCCCCAACTGACTTTGCAGGATTTGGTAACAGAGTCCTGCAAAGCACACTGATATCAATGGACCATGCAAAAGTGTTGTTCGAGGCTTTGCATTGTGTGGATGAAAAAATACGGTTTCTGGTTTTCCAATGTTCTTAGAAACATTGACACGAGAATTTGACGATTGTCTTGCACATCCAACTTAAAAGTATTTTATGAAGGGACTATTACATTTTTGTAGCTTTAATTAAATTATATAAATATAAAGTTGTATCTGACGGATTATGTGACGTTTGACTGTGACAGAAGCCAAGATTGTGAGAAGGCTTATAATACACTCTACTATAGTCGGTGACAAATAGGTGACTTATTTGAAACAGTTTTTAACAACTTTTGTCTTGCCAGATTTAAAATGAAATGATGTATATGTATATGTGTGTTTTAAACATTACAAGTCTCTACTCGAATTAAGAAGAAAAATGTGGTTATATATTTATTCATAAATTGTAACAAGATGCGTTTTTTGTACGTTATGATATTATTTCAAAAAATCTTGGTGTGAAACTATGTCTTTTTTTGTGCGCAACGTCTACGCCACTTCGTCAAGCTTATTCAGTTTAAAAAAAAATACAACATCCGCTCCTTGCACGGTCCATTGAGGGCGCTCTTTACTCAAATGAAAAGCTCGTTGCCACAGTCGTGTCCATAGAATATTGCAGGCAAGCATGCACGTCAAATGCTGTTTAGTGCAAATTATTCCTGAAATATATTTACTTAACACGGCTTTACAGCAATGCTGAAAGTAGCTATTTCATTATGTGTTGATACATTCGCGCTTTAGAAAGACATTGGTTCAAACAGGAAATAACACGATTTAAGATTGTTTTTTTTTTCCCAAAAAATAACTACAACTTCAAAGCCATTTAATTTAAAAACCCTTTTTTCTATGGAGAGACGTTCAGAAAGTCACAGCTTCGTTGTTTCTACGTACACGGGCAACTCGTCCTCCTAAATTATAAAAAGTATACAGACTATTATTTTAGACAATATTGGGCGGGAATCCAGTGCCTTCGGAACGATGCTAGAGTCACAATGGTATATACATTATCGCAAATACTCGGTAAAGGCACGTTAGGCGTGGAGTGAGCTGGACAAGTGAGGGCGCTTTCAGAAGAAGTTTGTACAAAGTTCGCGGTATGGGGAACAGAATCCCTTACCACAACTGAACCCAATTTAAAGGCAGTGGACACTATTGGTAATTACTAAAATAATTATTAGCATAAAACTTTACTTGGTGACGAGTAATGGGGAGAGGTTGATGGTATAAAACATTGTGAGAAACGGATCCCTCTGAAGTGCCATAGTTTTCAAGAAAGAAGTAATTTTCGACGAATTTGATTTCGAGACCTCAGATTTAGAACTTGAGGTCTCGAAATCAACCATCTAAACGCACACAACTTCGTGTGACAAGGGTGTTTTTTCCTTTCATTATTATCTCGCAAGTTCGAAGACCGATTGAGCTCAAGTTTTTACAGGTTTGTTATTTTATGGATATGTTGAGATGCACAACTGTGAAGGTTAGTCTTTGATAATTACCAATAGTAATTCTGCGCTCATGATCGCCATTCTCCGCTTACGTGCAAACGCCGAATTTCTGCGCACAGCCGGCCACGTGGAGTACGCACGCGCGGAAGCCAAAAATCCCCACTAATCCTGAAATGCGCGTGACATAACAAAACAAATGCCCTGCTTTGTTAGAGTCGGTTCTTTTCTAACGGTAAGCAGAGCCATGCAATTGGGTCCTGGCAGACTGATGCCAAAATAAACGACCATATGAAATTTTTGGATTTAAGACAAGCAACAAGAAGATGAACAATTTATTAAATCCTTTTTGTATCACACAATCTTCGGGGTATGCCTATAAGCTCGAGCCCAAAGCAGTTTCCTTTTAAGATAAGAAGTACTCATAAAAGTTTATTTACTTATTAAATTAATTTATTTAAACTCCTAAGATAATATTGAATTCTATTTTATTATGATTTTACCACTCTAATCTTTCGTCCGTTACGCATAATACATTTTTACACGTACACCTTGTGTGTAAAACGTAACGGTTCTCTGTCCGTATGTCAAAAACTTGAATATGTATTTTCACTTGTTCAAAGTGAATAGGAGACTTTTGAACGTTAGGTGGCAGCAGACTTACCAGGATAATTTCCATTGCTTACGTAGTTATGAGCATGCGCACATTACCGAGAACGATGGATCTTGTTACTTGGTAAGTCTGCTGCCACCAGGCGTCCCGAAAGTCCCCCATTGGGTTTATGCCTTTATTTTGCAATAAAACTTTGAAAATGCACTTGATCCAAAGCCTTCGCGGTTCTTTTTTTTTTTGTTTAATTCGGCTTGAGCTTTATACAGGAAGGTCAATACATTGTGAAAAGAGACAACTCTGCCGAATCTCTGCCAGGACTCGAAGAAACACCGAAAGGTAACAGTGTATAATGATACAGTCACTTGAGCGTCTTAATCTTAACATAATGTTGCGAATTGTCGTTCAACAACATTTGTTCGCTCGTCCTCAGCGCCTTGCTTCAACCAAAGGCGCTGGTATAGGCAAACGTACCATGTACTGTCACTGGTTTAACAATGCGCAGTCCCTGGTACATGCATCACAGTCACACCGCACCATATGCACTGCATACATGACGTACTTGCTGAACAAGAATCTGTGCAAGCGATTAGCCCTGGATAGACTGGCCGCTGGGGCCGAGCGAACAACATTTGCTTGTCTACACATTTTAAGTCGGAAAACTTCTGTCCACCTACCAGCTTTACTGAATACTTCTTCCGCTGTAGGAATAGACCTTTATCACGGTGTGGCCATCTTGATTTTACTCCATTCCAACTCATGGTAACCAAACTAAGGATGGACGAAATAATAGTATGGTGCCCTGTTTGCGCAATGAATGTTAGCATTCATTACTGTTATTGGAAACAGAAAAGGAGAGCGTTGTAAATGTGTATAGGGTACTGGTCAGTGTGAATGGATTTGTTAGCAGTGATATTGTAATCTCCACATAGACGTACTGTTCCATCGGGTTTGGAAACGCACGAGCGGTGTTGCCCAATCACTGAAATCCAGTGGATAAAATGATATTCCCTGGCTCCATTCTAGCCAGTTATTTTACTTCATTACGATGGCTGCGTGCGCAACCAATACACAGAACCTCCCCTCCCCACCCCATGTGTGCACGGCCTACAGCAGTTACACGCAATCAACCACTGATATCTAGGGTAATGACAATTAAAAAAAAGTATAATAGAGATTGGTAAAATCAACTATAACATAAACTGACTCCAATCTGTTCCACGAACAACAACTTTCTCATGCAAACTAAAGCCTATTACTAGTCGATCGCGGCAATCTTGTCATCGTGAGTTTTATACAACATTTCAAAATACACAACACACTCGACGTGTACGTAGTGCACCTCAAACATCCATCAAACATGTTTTCTAAGAAGACACCATTAGTTGAGCCAAAAGCCAGTCTCCTGACAGAGGATGAGAAACGAGAATTCAGAGGCATTGACTTTCCTTTCGAGAACCTAGCCCTGGAGGGAGGTGGGGGTAAAGGCTTGGCATACATTGGAGTCGTACGGGTAAGTTTCTGAAGCTACGAGATTGAACTACTTCCTTGAAAAACTTTCCGTTTCCTGCCACCACTTGTCCAAATATTTTTATCAAAGAGGAATGTCTCATTTGAGTAAATTATACATATTATTTTATTTCATAACGAATGAAAAAGTGGTGACAGGATACGGAAACTTTCTACTTCCGATACAGCAGGATATGTAAAGCAAAACAAACCGCTGTATTTTAGGTAATTTTTATCTTTGCCTGTCCAGAAAGGCTGACAGAATGTGAAGTGAGAAGATTGGGCGTTTTAAACAACTACAAAGTTTCGAAATAATGAAATGATTTCCTCTCCTAATGAATAGCTACTATGTGTAAAGTTCCAAGTTCATGCGCGTTTTGGAAGGGCGCTCTTGTTAGCTGGTAAATTACAATATAAAAACGATTCACACCAACTGTTGGAAGCGTTCATAAATTGACTTTGAAGATAACGACGCTTCTTGATGGGTTTTATAATTACGAAAACAGATGACGACAATTAAATGGAGACCCAAACTTGTTTGTAATATCATCAGTTACACTAGTAGTTGCTAGCTCATAAATGACAATACAAAACATCCGCACCAGCTGTCGGAACCCTTGATTAACAAACAAAAAATGCGAAATTTTACCATGTGACCTTTACTAATGTGGACCTTAGTTAAAATCCACGGACGAAGTATTGCATGCTGTGGATTGGTTGCTCAGACCCTCGTGATTGTTAGGGGTGTCTTAAAAAAACATTTTCTGACTGACTTTTCTACAAGAGTATATCTCCAGGTCAATGAATGCATATCAAAAAACTGTTTCCAGCAGTTTTAGAGGCGATTTATAAGTTTTAGTAAGCATGGGAAGCGATGCGTGCTTATCTAACAAGCCATTTTCCAAAGGAATCGTGACGTCAGTGCCGGCTATTTGATGTGGAAAATAGCGCACTCAGTTTGCAAAAGCTGGTTAACTGTGTTCAAACCCAATTAGGGGGGAAAATCGTCACTGGCGTCAAGGGGTCTTTATAATAGATAAGCCGTTTTTGACTGTCGGCTGAAAAGCTGAGCGGCCGGGTGTATTTTTGACTCGAGTTGTTTATTACTAAATGCAAACTTTGAGAGTAAAATGGTTGTTAACCGGTATCTACGATGTCTATTTGGCCATAAAAAGATAAAAGTTGAAATATTGAGGTCGTCCTTAAAGGCCCGGTCACACAGGCCCCGAGAACGAGAACGAGAACGATAAAAATGCACGCCCTCGATTGGTTGAAATGCTCCACGGAGAGTACGCCCACGCCCATTCAACCAATCGAGGGCGTGCATTTTGATCGTTCTCGTCTTCGTTATCGTTATCGGGGCCTGTGTGACCGGGCCTTTATAGGCTGTTTAACCATAGCACGAGTAAATGCAGTCGATATTTGGTTTTTGACACCCAACAGACTATTTATCATCCTCGTACACGTAACGTTCGTACGCAGGTACACAGATGCACAACTGATTGGGTTCGAGGTGGGTTTCGAGGTGGGTAAACAGACGTACGGGTACCGCACGCTAAACGATGCACTATCAGTCTCACATGGCCACCGTTTCAAGCAAAAAATATAAGACATTACGTGGCGCGCTCTTTACCAATGAAAAGGCAGAATATTTGTAAGGGGTGTTATAATTCACGCTACGTCACTCACCGTGCTTTGTTCGTTCCACTCTGTCTAATTCTTATGATGAAAGGGGCAACTCTCAAAACTTGTCCAGCTTTTACTTCACAATTCTTTAATTATTCGGACATTGTGTGACACCAAATGTAAATTTTCCCATAATATGACCTGTGCAGTAGTGTCTTGCCTGCCAGAATACCCAAAGAATGTACAAGGTCACACTCATTGTAAACCAAATTCACATTGTCTGTACTTTGGTCCTATTTCGTCTTGTTCTGCAGGTACTTGAGGAATTGGATCTGATGAAGAACATCAAACGATTTGCAGGTAGCAGTGCTGGAAGTACCATTGCTACGTGTTTAGCTTTGGGATGCGACTCGTACGAATTACAGAATATCTCGGACCAAACCTCATCGCATTTAGTTTTTGGTAAAAAGACATGGTATTTCTGTACAATATTCTGCTGCTTATTTCATTTTTTTTTTTTTTTTCAATTCATAAACCACAATGGAAACTAGTTCGATTTACACAATTTGGGATCGATTCTGGTTCAAATCCCGCTCCGTGTCTAGTGTTCAACCCCAAATCAGTTTAATTACACAAAGCGTTTGTGATTGTGTGACGCTTTGCATTGTGAATAAGGATAAGTATATCTATTGACCCATTTCACCTGACGTCATTACCAGAAAAATCTTGAATGCGCCATACTGGTGGGCAATTTCACTGTGCGTTTTCATAAACTCTATGCATAGAGTATGATGTGCGTTATGCAGCGAAGTGCGCATTTTAGGCGACGCGGCGTTAACACATGTAAACCGAACTGCCCACCAACATGGTGAGCATGGCATCAGTCGCCGCGTGTGACACGCGTGCAAGGGGTCAATAGATATAGTATACAAATATTGACTGCTTCGAGTGCTATGGTTAAAACTATGACTCCCGAGGTGATCCCCGGAAAATACTGTACTATTATTATTAAGTTACAGACCTGAATGCTACAATCCACGGACGACGCGAATACAGATTGCAAACACTTTTACTTACTGTGTTGCATGTAGTGACGTGCAATCCGAAATGGTTACATACTATTAATTTATCATCCTCGTACACGCAACGGACGTCTGCTGCACGCCGTGTGCTAGTCTGTCGGACTAGCGCACGGCGCCGTGTGCTAGTCTTCGGACTAGCGCATGGCAAACCGACGCACTATCACACGGCCGTCGTCTAGCAAAACTAAGACATGTCATGTGACGCGCTCTCCCAATACTTGCAAGGGGTGTTATAATATAACTTACGGATACTATGTAGGCCTAATGATTTGCTTTTGAGGGAGTGTTGCCCTGAAAACAGCCGGTTTTGTATCGATGGTTCGAACAGTATCTAGGCTACAATGCTAGTCTTCAGGATAAAAGTTGAAGCGTTTATTTGTGTTTACGTATCCATTCGTCGTTTTGTTTAGGTGTGTTTCTCGTCACATTTAAAGGCAGTGGACACTATTGGTAATTACTCCAAATAATTATCAGCATAAAACCTCACTTGGTAACGTGTAATGGGGAGCTGTTGATAGTATAAAACATTGTGAGAAACGGTTCCATCTGAAGTGACGTAATTTTTGAGAAAGAAGTAATTTTCCGCGAATTTGATTTCGAGACCTCAGATTTAGAATAAATTTGAGGTCTCGAAATCACGCATTTGAAAGCACACAACTTCGCGTGACAAGGGTGGGTTTATCCCGCAACTCCGACTACCAATAAAGCTCAAATTTTCACATAGGTTTGTTGTTTTATGCAAATGTTGAGATACACCAAGTGAGAAGACTGGTTTTTGACAATTATCAATAGTGTCAAGTGTCTTTAAAAGAAACTTGAAAAAAAAAATACAAATACTTATTTTGGCCTATTCATGATTTTGTTTTCTTGAAAATATGGCTAGATGGTAGTGCTATAAAGCTGTTGCAACTGGTAAATCTTGTCCGTAAACTGGGCGTTCATCCAGGAGACAGGATGTTAAACTGGAACGCGGACAAGGTGCGCTCCAAGACCGGCAACGAGAACTATACCTTTCGTCAGGTAAGTCCACATATCTCTATGGTCCAATCTAGCCTGAACATGGGAGACTTTCTGGACGCTTGGTGGCAGCGGACACACCAGGTATAATCCAATGTTCTCATATAATGTGCGCATGCTCAGAACTACGTTATCAATGGAAATTTATGTGGTAGGTCTGCTGCCACCTAGCGTTCCAAAGTCTCCTATCACGCCAGAGAGTAGAGACATTTGGCCCAAGTTCATAAAGCATGTAGGCCCCTAAGCACAAACATTTGCTTAGCATGAAATTTCTTCCTTGATAAAAACAGGATTACCAACCAAGTTTCCATTTGTTGCATATTGCTTGATACTGGTATTCAGCTGTTGTTTGCTTATTCTGAAAATCACGTGGCAATTTGGCTGGTCATCCTGTTTTTATCAAGGAAGAAATTTCATGCCAAGCAAATGTTTGTGCTTACAGGCTTTATGAAATGTTTATCCGTAAAGACATGTTGCCTTTCATAACCAGTAGATTAAGGCAAGTTTTTGTACTTATGTGGATAAGTGTGAACATCAAATTTACAACAACAAAACATTGTCAATCCAATTTTTGAATTAAAGAGTAAACAATTTTCATTGAAAAAGGTGTAAACCATGACTAGAGAGTCTGCGGATTATGTACTTTATGAATACAAGACGTGCAATACACAGGGGTGTATAGGCTTGTATTAGGTTGTAGTTAGAATGTATTTAGTTTTATGTAGTCAAGTACTATAGGTTTTCTCGATCAATTTCGGCAAATGAGCAGCCAATTTAACCACCAAGCTATTCTATTTTGCGCGAAATCGAATGCTACTAAAAAGGGTCATTCTATTTTGTTTTATGGTTAGTCAAATGTAATGTTGCGTCATTTGATTTAACAAAATAATCATTCAATTTAACAATTCATAAATTGTAAGTATAAAATTAACAAACTTGAATTAGTTATTAAAAAATAATATTTGAATCGTGTTTTAGATTGTTCGTGCGTTGGCCCAACGTTATAGGGCAATGTTGGAAGTAAAAACGTCATTACGACGTCACCTTCCAATGTTAGACCAGCTGAAAAATTGTGTTTTCCAAACGTTTAACAAAAACGTCAGACGAACGTAGGACGTGCAGACGTCGGTATGCAAAAAGGCCGACGTCATAACGGGGTTAGGCCGAATATAGTTGATTGAAAAGTAAGACAAGTTCTCATTAAAGGAACATCATCTACCTAGGAAGATGTGTTACCGCAAACCCATACATGTATACATTAAGTTCTGTCTCCGTCTCCATTTTAGCTTTATAGAGACACCGGTGTGGAGCTGTGCGTTGTAGCAGCCAATTTGAATAGGATGGACACCATTTACTTCCATGTCAAGACAACACCAGATATGCCTATCTACCTTGCTACCAGGGCTTCTTGCTCGATCCCGGGTAAAGTTTGTGACAGTTTTCTCGATTCACTGCGATCCGTTTAACTCTCAAACTAATTTGCTGGAACTCTTATCAGTTTTAATAATAATTATATATAAATAAAGGTATATAAACAATAAATATCGAAGTCTTATATAGCGCACGTATCTACCAACAAGTTACTCAAGATAGGTTATTGAAGTGATGAATTCTGAGACCCAATTAAGATGCAACTTATTAGGGTTTACATGGTGCTACGGCGCAAAGCAGCAACAGCCAGGAACACCGCGGCGAACCCCTTCTCTTTTTGATAACGTGGACTGGGTTCCTTTCATGCGTTACACAACACATGGGCCAACGGCTTTACGTCCCATTCGAAGGACGAAGCAATGGTTAAGTGTCTTGCTTAAGGACACAAGTGTCACGGCTGGGGACTTGAACCCACACTCTGCTAATCAGAAACGCCAGAGTTTGAATTCGGTGCTCTTAACCGCTCGGCCACGACACTTGCATAAAGCACGATTGCACAAAGCACAATATTGGATTCGTCTTAAGATGTATTGTCACTATCACCATAGTGATCTATTTTTGTGACATCACACTATGATAAGCAATTAAGATTGACACACAAAGTTAAGATCAGTCTTAACTATTATTTGTGAAATCTGCCCTTGGTATGTGGTTGATTTCATAGCGCGCTTAACGGTAAGCAAATTTTCGTGCTTACTGTAGCAAAAAATTTGCTAAGGTGCAAGCCTATTTCACAGGTTAACAGAAAAACTAGGCGGCCATGTTGCGCGCTCACCATGGATTTGCATTGTGACGTCATTTATTTTCGGAAGATGAGCACGCCTTTTCGCGTGCTTAAGCCTGTACGGTAAGCAGTGCTATGAAATGGAAATCGCACAGTTAAAACAAAATTTGACGCTAAGCTGCTAATCACAAAAAATTGCTTAGCATGAAATTTCTTCCCTGATAAAAAAAGGATTACCAACCTAATTTCCATTTGTTGCATATTGCTTGTTGCTTGTTTTCGGCTGTTGTTTACTTATCCTTAAAATCACGTGGAATTGGTTGGTAGTCCTGTTTTTTCCAATGAAGAAAATTCATGCTAGGCCAATTTTTGTGCTTAGCAGCTCTATGAAATTGGGCCCTGGTCTGTTGACAATGTAGGGAAAACCCCAATCCACTTGCACAGCGATTCCGTCTGAGGTTTTGACAGAAATGATTGATCTTTGAAAGAAAGAACTGAAAATATAAGTATTAAATAAATGTCTTGCCCTCCACATTGATTTCAATTGTCTTTCTTGCAGTTATTTTTAGTCCGGTCAAGCATCTGGATAGCTACTTTGTTGATGGCGGTCTTCTGTGTAATTATCCGGTCCACGTTTTTGATGGTGGGTATCACGATTTTAAGAATTACTTGAGTCTGATTATTGGCCGAAATTAATACAAAGTACTTAAGACAGGGTTTTGAAGTATACCAATATATGAGACCGATTTATGTAGCACTTAAAATAGTCAAACCGAAGTAAATAAATAAATGTCGAAAACTAATAACTAAAAACTTGTACCGAAATCAGTTATAGTTTAAAGCCATTGGACACTTTCGGTAAACAATATTGTCCAAGGCCCACACTTTGTGTATCCCAACTTCTATATGAAATAACAAACCTGTGAAAATTTAGGCTCAATCGGTCATCGGAGTCGGGAGAAAATAACGGGAAAACCTACCCTTGTTTCCGCACCTTTCGCCGTGTCATGACATGTGGTTAAAATAAATCCGTAATTCTCGATATTGAGAATTGATATTGTGCCGCCTTTAAAAAAAGCAAATATGAGTCATTTACATAATAAACATAACAAGACTAACTTGTAAGCTGTCTCTGCTTGTTCCTAGGCTGGTATTTATCCATGGACCCGAAGGATAATTACTTTGCTCGATTTGGCGATCTTACCAATGCGAGTAAGAAATGGGACAAGTCAGAACGCTTCGGAGAAGTGAACGACAAGACACTGGGAGTTCTTGTAGTAAGGTTATCACGTTTCTTTCTTTCTTCCTTTGTATTTCCATTGCCATTTATTGTTGACTTTAAGAAAAGAAAAGTGATGTTGGAGTAAAGCCCATCATGCCTCAACAATGTGCTGGTTTAAACTTAATACTTATATAGTGGTCTTTTTTGTACAATTTTAGCATATTCCGAGTCAGTGCATCATGCCTGAAAAAAAAGGAAAACAGGAAAAGAAAATAAAGAAACAATTCTTATATAGCGCATTTTACAATAACATCCCTTTTAATGTTCCTCAGCTCCCTTGGGATTATACAACCTTGGCAACAGTTTGTATCGCTCCAAAGGCTTTTTCATTCACAATATCAACCTCTACCCTCGCAGGTACCCATTTATACCCCTGGGTGAAGAGAAGCAATCATAGTAGAGTATCTTGCTCAAGGACACAAGTGTCACGACCGGGATTCGAACCCACACTCTGGTGACTTAGCACCAGAACTTGAATTCGATGCTCTTACTTCGATGCTCTTAACCACTCGGCCATGACCTATAGAGCTGATATATGGACCTCTAACGTATGTCTTGAGGAAAAACTAAGTGTGGCACTACTTTTTAGTTGGTAATCTGGGTTAATTTTGGTGATTCAATAAAAAGTACAAGATGAAAAGTCAAAAGTGTTTATACCGCTCTTTCTTTTCCTCTCCAACCTTGCCTCGGTTTTGCGCTTCTAATGACAGTGCTCCCGTCTGTCTGATATCGGTTTTCTCTCTCGTTGAGTCTGATTTTACTAATTTTACTCCTGTTTTACTATCTGTTAGTTCTCAACCAGCGAGCAGGACACGATGAAAACGGTCCTTGACGATAGGGTCGTCAAGTATGGTGGGAAACCAGTCCCAACCCCAAGCACAAAATATAGCAGGTAAGCTTTCCACTTTCCATTCAACCTATTGTCTATTAAAACTGTCTTTCTTTTTCTCAAACTTCTGTTCTGTGTGCTCCTTTTCTTGATTGGTTTCTTAGAGTCCACTTATAATGTTTTGGGGTTGTTTTTAGTTTTTCCTTTTTGCATATCCACTTGTGGTCCTACCTCCTTGCTAGGACGTGACCTGACCAGTTTTTTTTTACTTGCAGAGTGTCACGGCCGAGTGGTATAAGAGCATCGAATTCAAGTTCTGGTGCAGTCACCGGAGTGTGGGTTCGAATCCCGGTCGTGACACTTGTGTCCTTGAGCAAGATTCTTTACTATAATTGCTTCTCTTCATCCAGAGGTTTAAATGGGTACCTGCGAAGGTGTGCATGAAAAAGCCTTTGGAGCGATATAAACTTTTGCCCAGGTTGTATACTCCCAAGGGAGCTGAGAAACATTCAAAGGGATGTAATTGTTAAATGCGCTATATAAGAATTGTGGTTTTTTTTTTCCTTTTCCTTTTTCGTTGAGGAACGATTGGTTTCACTCCAACAACACTTTTGTTTTTTCTTACCGATTGAAGAAAAATGCTAAAGAAAATCGAAAAGGTACAACACTCAACGGGTGAAATTAAAGAAGCAGTCAGCCGACTGATGGCAATGTTGAACGGCGCTGATGCCGATAAGAACGGTTCTATTTCTAAAGAGAAGTTCAGGACATCCTTCCAACAGGTAACACAACCATCATAGCTTGTAGACTGGCCCCTTGCATTTTTCCGCAAGGATAAAGACAGGTATTGGTTTTACAGAACCAGTGATTTCATTGGATAAACGTGACATAGCTTTTTGGTATCTGTGTTTTTGATTGGTCTGGGGTAAAAAGTTTGTCAGCTGCCCTTTCGGTCGTCTACACAAGCAACGTGCATTTGTGTTACATAATGGGTGCGCTCGATTAGCTTCCCTGGGTCGACCCCGGTGTGTGACGGGTTTTTTTTCCCAGGACGAACGTGTACAGATAATTACCCACGTTCGTCCTGGAAGAAAAAACCGCCACACACCGGGGTCGACCCAGCGAAGCTAAACGAACGCACCCAGTGTTTACGCGTATAGGATTTGACAGCCTTTCTCTATGTGAAATGAATGTATAATTGACGTATAGGCTCAAGCAAGATCACTGGTGTAATTCACGAGCCTCAAAGTTTGAAACTGTTCAGTCTGTGTTGCTTGTTGCTATTGGGCAGATGGAGACATATCTGGGGAATATTTGTGACTGTAATGATCACAACCAAGGAACTTGGCGCATAGAGCATGTCATTGGAAAAACATTTGGCATTCGCAGATTTGAACTTTGTTTGTTTTCATTTTCAGAACAGAGGGAAATTAACTGCTGATGACATTCTGTTACTCTTCGAGTGTAAGGACAACCCAGATGCTATTTTTGATATCATCGACAGCGATGGAAGTGGTAAGGTAAGAAACTAGATATATATATCCCAGCTTTAAACTATTCCTTTGACAGTCAACTGAAGATTACTTGTATGAATCTACACTTAACTGTATACAAATCTACGCTAAACTATGCATATGTAACGACTCCTAACTGTAGAATCTACAAACTAAAGTGATAGCTTAACTTGAAATACATGACAGTCTTTCCAAATTGAAAGATATCATGATGTGCAAACACAGCTGACATGTTATTATTTCAGTTTCTTAAAACATTTTCCAGCTAATTAATTTACTTTAAGTAAAAACTTAAGATTGAAAACTGATCAAAACATGGTACTTGATAATGTTGCAAGCACTATAAAACTGCTTAAAATCTTTGCAAAACAGAAACGTTACCAAACGTCGTTTGACAGAAAAAAGACTCTAAAGTGTAGATACAATGTACTCGCTTTCGGATCGTTCATTGTATTCACAAATCTAAAAATAATAATAAAAATAATAAATAATAGTAGTAATAATAAGTCTTGTAATGCTCACGTGTCCACCCTGCTGGGTGTTCAAGCCCTTCTACACCTTCTCGTCCATTCTCCTTAAAGGCAGTGAACACTATTGGTAATTTCTCAAAATAATTATTAGCATAAAACCTTTCTTGGTGACAAGTAATAGGGAGAGGTTGATGGTATAAAACATTGTGAGAAACGGCACCCTCTGAAGTGCCATAGTTTCCGAGAAAGAAGTAATTTTCCACGAATTTGATTTCGAGACCTCAAGTTTAGAACTTGAGGTCTCGAAATCAACCATCTAAACGCACACACCTTCGTGTGACAAGGGTGTTTTTTTCTTTCATTCATATCTCGCAAGTTCGATGACCGATTGAGCTCAAATTTTCACAGGTTTGTTGTTTTATGTATATGTTGAGATACACCAACTATGACGGCTAGTCTTTGACAACTACCAATAGTGTCCACTGCCTTTAACTTAATTTCGAAAAGTACAAATAATCATTGTGAACAGCAGCAGTTCGATAACAAAAGTCCCATTAAAATGTTGATCTGCAAACAATAACATATTGATAACCATAATTATGTTTTATTAAAACAGATTGAGTACGTAGAGCTTGTCCAACTAGGAACCAGACGAGGAGTGGACTTACTGCAGACTCTAAGTGGATATGAACGGCGTGAGATCAGCGGTATCACCGAGTTACTCGGATCACTAGTCGATACTTTGCTTCTCAATGTGCAACGAGTCACAACAAGAGTGAGTAGTTGATTAAACTTTTTTTCTTTAAAGAGGATGGTCGTGAATCCCTCTTGTGAGAGCTGGGCCCAATTTCATAGAGCTGCTTAAAGGGTCTATAGAACTTTTGTAGGACAAAAAACACAATGTCCACAGATTTACACTAAACTTACACAGTTCGAAGATAATGATAGTAGAAAGCTTCCCTGAAAATATTACGTGCTGAGGTGCTGTAGTTTTTGGGAAACGAGTAAAACAATGTCATGAAAATAATTTTCGTCTCATGAGACAAAAATTATTTTAATCATTTACAAACGTATTTTCATGACATTGTTTTACTCATTTCTTAAAAACTACTGCACCTCAGTAAGTAATATTTGAAGGGAAGCTTTCCACTATCATTATCTTCAAATCCTGTAAGTTTAATGTAAATCTATGGACATTTTGAAAAGGTACCCAAATCCTTTAAAGGCAGTGAACACTATTGGTAATTGTCAAAGATCAATCTTCTAACTTTGTGTATCTCACAAAATTCTGCCTAAGCAAACAAATTCAGATTGTCGGCCAAGACAACAGCTAAATTAAATACTTGGCACAATACTAGTCACAAGCAAAGAATATGGCATGAAACTTTGGGCTGTAACATGTGTAAAATAAGCAAGCTATTTTCGTGCTTAACTATTTTTTTTTTTGCGTAAAGGCAGTGGACACTATTGGTAATTACTCAAAATAATTATTCGCATAAAACCTTTCTTGGTGACGAATACTGGGGAGAGGTTGATGGTATAAGACTCTGTGAGAATCGGCTCCCTCTGAAGTGCCATAGTTTTCGAGCAAAAAGTAATTTTCCATGAATTTGATTTCGAAACCTCAGATTTAGAACTTGAGGTCTCGAAATCAACTATCTAAACGCACACAACTTCGTGTGACAAGGGTGTTTTTTCTTTCATTATTATCCCGCAAGTCCGATGACCGATTGAGCTCAAATAATTGTCACAGGTTTGTTATTTTATGCATATGTTGAGAAACACCAACTGTGAAGGCTAGTCTTTGACAATTACCATTAGTGTCCACTCCCTTTAAGCAGCTCTATGAAATTGGCCCCTGGTAATACTGTAAGTCGTACAACATTTTTTTTTCACTCTAATTTCTCCAAAGAGCAGTGGCTTGGTGGAGACATAGACCATTGCACTTAATCTACAATCTCGAATTCGAACATCTGAAAGCACACAGAATGTGTGCAACAAGGGTAGTGCTTTTTCTTCCATTATTCTCTCGCAACTTCTACTACCAATTGAGCTCAAATTGTCAGGGGTTTATTAGTATTTTGTGCTTCTGTTGAGATACACCCAGTGAGAGACTGGTCTTTTACAATTACCAAAGGTGTCCAGTGTCTTTAATAGGCTCATAGTTTCCCGTATGAAGGGGGGGGGGGAGTGGATTCCCCTGTGACACCCAGCTGTGTGTGTTGCTATGAGTCCTGCTTGGGGCGGATTCCCCTGTGACACCCAGCTGTGTGTGTTGCTATGAGTCCTGATTATGTACCCCCCGTCCGTTCACAGCTTTCCATGTGTTTCTAACTACTAAATTGTTATTTTTCAGAGTTCGGATTACCCTCGCACCATTGGTATCAATACGAGGTATTTGGATACTTTGGATTTTGATTTAGAGACAGCCGATAAGACTTTTCTCATGGAGGTATTAATTTAAGATAGTTAAAGGGTAGCGACGAGTTCTTAAACGGCCGATTAAAACCGACATGGTCGCTGCCGTGTGATCTGATGAAGGCCCTCGCATTAGGCTCGGGCTTTATCGCACGGCAGCTACCCTGCAAAGTTTTAAACGGCCGTTTAAGAACGAGTCCCAATTTTTTATTCCCATTCATAAATGCATTTTTGGTTAAAAGGCGTAACATTAAAGTATTTAATTATATATCTATGGTTGGTGGTCATTAGATTTGTGTGTAAACGCCGTGTCGCCTAAAATGCGCACTTTACTGAATAACACACGTTGACATTGACCACCAAAATGGCCCATCTAGAATTATTCTGATGATGACGTCAGGTGAATAGGGTCAATAAACAGAGCTCCAGCTGGTCATTGTCAACCGTTTAAACACCCCCAGGTGACGCGCTCTCCACCAATAGGAATAGCGAAACTGTCTGAGGTATTTATGAATATAGATTGAAGCAGATCCAACTAAAAGTAGAACAATGAATGTTCACAAATGGTTGTCAGGATTAGGCGTGTATATTAAATAAGAATAGCGCACACAAAGTACTGTTTGCCAGTAACAAATAGAATAGTAGCGATAGAATGGCTCCGGTGTGCCTGGATATAGACCTTATGCATTGACGTCATCCAGCCGCATCAATACATTGGTGTCTTATAAAGTTTCTTTGGTCTCAAAACAGTGTGGAAAGCAAGCAACTTTGAGCTTCCTGCGAGAGTACATGGCTACCAGCAAACAACCCAAGGAAGGTTAGAGACAGAGACCAACGAATTACGCAAACACCCAAGACCAAGGTAATAACGGACCAATCACACGTGAGAAACGGCAACAGTAATCGAGCAGGTCATGCTGGGGAAAAAATGGCGCGGTGAGATCGATCACCCCTGGGAACGAGGTTGACGCCAACTCCCTTCCAAATGCACCTTTGACCTTTCACTTGTTTCACCGTGGAGATACGCAGTCAAATCCTCTACTCGTTAATCAAACAACATTACATGCAGGTACAAGCCTAGAGCAAGGACCAGGCAAGGACCAGTTGGTCCTTGCTCTGTTGGTCCTTGCTCTGTGGTACATGTACGTCATAATTACAGTTTACACCGCATGCAGACGACTCAAAGTACCGTCTGACAAACATCAGTTTGGACCAATCAAATCACAGAACAAGGGGAAGCTTACGTCAAAAAAATATTTGTTTGGACCAATCAAATAACAGTTATGGGAAGCTTAAGTCATACATTCATTTCTATTAACCAATCAAATTACAGTAATGGTAAGCTTACGTCCTACAAACATCACTTCGGACCAATCAAATCACAGTAATGGGAAGCTTACGTTATACATTCATTTCTATTAACCAATCAAATTACAGTAATAATGGTAAGCTTACGTCATTGTACATTTATCCAATGAAATCATTCCAATGAAATCATTTTTTTTTTATCTTCAAAATGAGAAGCAATATTTATACTTTCAGTTACGCAGGGTGCGTGGTTATACGCGTTTAATAACTTTTGGCTTGCCATATTTAAAATGGAATTATGTCGAACAAAATTGTGTATTTAATTATTATGTGTAATATGGTTTGCGGTAATATCATGTTTGTATCTACTTGCCAGGTAGAGTTTTATTTTTAATGAACTGTCTTTCTTCATTTTACCATCGCGGATTTCGGATTGTTCGGGAGACTTCTCAGTTCTAAAAAGAACTGACCTGCGTTTTATAAACTACTCCGGACGGATAAGAAATAGAAAGTTGGCTGGGTCTACAATTTTAGCTTATGGGATTGTTATAATTTACGGACTGAGTTTCCGAATTGGTATCCCGTGACGTTTATTAGACTAACTTGCTCTTGTCATCTTCAGATGACCGAAGAGATATATATTAAGTGTGTTTTAAGCATCGAAAACGGATTAAAGGTCTCTTAAGAAGAAAAATAATACTATAATATTTTATTCATAAATTTTAACAAGATGCGTTAATATTATTTACTAGTATCGGCTGGGGAAACATGTTCCTTTAAAATATTGTTTTTAACACTATTTAGTTGTAATAGTTCAATCTGTCCCCCTTGTAGCGACAGAAAATCCTACGGCAATTGCTCGTGGCAATTTGAAATGTGAATTGACGTAAAAGCAACGACAAGATGCAAAATTTACTGAGAGCCCTTTTTGTGTTTCAAGTTGTATTTTGTATCAAACATGTGAACACAGTTTCTTTCGGTAGAGTGAGCTGGAGCCCGAAGCAGTTTCCATTCAGGGAATAAATACTGCTTCATATAGTTTGTTTACAAAATTAATTTATTTAACCTCCTCGGATAATATTGAGTTCAATTTTATTATTGTGGTTTTACTACTCTAATCTTTCGTCTGTTACGCGTAATAAATGTTTACGCTAACACCTTGTGTGTGTGTTAAACGTAGTGGTTCTCTGTCTCTGTCAAAAAATAATATTTATTTCAATTGTGCAAAGTGAATTGGGTTTATGCCTTTATTCGGCAATAAAACTTTGAAAATGCACTTGATCCAAAACCTGTTTGTTTCATTTCTGAAAACTTGCCTTGATTTTAACAGTGTGGAGGAAAACACATTGATTTTGGTTTACTCTGTACTTTTCTTGGTTTGACCCTTTTAAAAGTGTGTATAAGCACTGTATCAGTACGTTCCTGAGTTTAGGTGAGAAAAATACTAACTTTCAAGGAAGGTACACGTTTGGTAATTGTCAAAGACCAGTGCTCTCACTGGGTGTATCCCATTATAACCATAAAATAACAAGCCTGTGAAAGCCTGGGCTCAATTGGTCATCGAAGTTGCGAGAAAAAGATGAAAGAAAAAACCCTTGATGGGCGAATTTGTGTGCTTTTAGATAGTAATAAATGAATTCTAGCTAGAAGTCTTACATTATTTTAGTGAGAAATTGCTTCTTTCTCAAAATCTATGCTACGATCAGAGGGAGCTGTTTCTCACAATGTTTGATACTATTAACAGCACTCCCATGCTCGTTAAACAAGTCAGTTTATAAGTTAATATTTTTTACCAAACTTGTACCTTCCCTTTAAACGGCAGTAAAATAACGAAGTTTGATTGGGATTCTATGAATCCATTATGACGTAGATTTGATCCCGTTCTCGTTTGGGAGGTCCCTGTTAAAACATATCACGCCAACTAGCAAACAACCGCATCACCGTCAAAATATAGTTTTCTGGCGTTGGCACGGGATTGGGACTTGAGTCAAGTGTTATATTATAATAAAAAAAAAATTGTTTTTAATTTGGGGGCTAATCATCCTTACTTGCGTTCCTTGCTCTATGCTCGCAGCTAAGAGCTGAATTGTGAAGGACGCGGCTACAACGTGTTCGAGAAGCAGGCATGCAAGGGCGCCTTTGGCTGCCAGCCACATCAACCCATTATGACCACGGAGCACATCCAAGATCGAAAGTGTTTGATTTTTTTCCCGAGGGAGGAAAACCGGATGGTCTGGGAAACCCTCATGGCACAGCAGAGAACCAACGCACAACTCAACTCACAGATGGCCCTGGCAGGGAATTAAACCGGGGTCACCTTAAACCATGCCACCATTTAAGTAGCGAAGGAGATCACATGACGTAGGAAGGAGATCAAAAGATGGCTGTGCTCACCGGCGAGCTAGATCATCTCTAAATAGGATTTGAAACTTTGCATGGTGGATCATCTCTAGTTTACCTGTGGAATGTACCTGTGTGATAGAAAGAATGTACCTGTGTGATAGAATATGTAAGGTATACACGTAGTTGCCCAACAACAAAAGAATGGCAGGTGATCTCTTGCGAAAGTTGTGTGCGAAACCAATGTAGTGTGCAAAGACCCCCCCCCCCCCTACTATCGTCCAATCTGCGTGAATAGACCATGCTCTTTGCAATAATGCCTTTACTCTCTACTATGTGCACTTCCTACAACAGTTACGTAATCAACTGGACTAAGCTTTAAGCTGAACTCCAATTGTCCGCGAGCAACAACTATTCCCATGCAAAGTAAAGCCTGGTCTCAGCAGTGTTGTCATTGCGACTTCTATTTATTATGAATACATCTCATCTCAAAAATACACAACTCACTCACGTATACGTTAGTGCCCATCAAACCTCCATCAAACATGTTTTCTAAGAAGACACCATCAGTTGAGCCAAAAGCCAGTCTTCTGACAGAGGATGAGAAACGAGAATTCAGAGGCATTGACTTTCCTTTCGAGAACCTAGCCCTGGAGGGAGGCGGGAGTAAAGGCTTGTCGTACGTTGGAGTCGCACGGGTAAGTTCACGTAGCGTTTACCAGGGGAGGTTGGACGGACGAACGATGGAATATAAGTTGACCAATGAATTAATGATCAAGAGGTTTATTAGTTAACAAACTACAAGGAGTCACAAAATGAAATATGAAGGGTGTAGGAAATGCTGACGGCATCACCGGAGAACCAACTGCAATGAACAAAGGCAGAAAGCTATAGCGATTGGTTACTTTAACCCGTACACGAGTTAGAGTACAGCTGGAAGAATTTGTAATCTTATCTTTACGAGGTTGAAATACTTCCCGGGAAAACTTCCACAACTTGTTCACTCATTTTTACAAAAAGCAGTATCATATTTGAGTAATTGTTTTTCAAAAAGATTGTAAAGGTGGCGGCAGGATGTCCAGGCTGACAGAATTTAGAATGAGCAGAACAGACACTTTGAAGTTTTACAAAGTTTCGAAATTCTGCATTCTGAAACAATGAGCCACTTTCCAGGTCTAAATTTTTTCAACAATTTCACAATTTTGAAGAATTACAAATGGATGAAAACAACG
Organism: Asterias amurensis; assembly: GCF_032118995.1. Taxonomy (NCBI): domain Eukaryota; kingdom Metazoa; phylum Echinodermata; class Asteroidea; order Forcipulatida; family Asteriidae; genus Asterias; species Asterias amurensis. Next base: position 3,223,865 of record NC_092662.1, on the reverse strand, counting down.
TTATATCCGTATGGACCGTATAACCCTGTTTCAACCCTAGGAGATAGGTGACAACGGCCTCTGGAAAAGATTTATAGCCGACACCTTGAAGTGGCCTTCAGGCCTTGTGTGTCTGGCGTGTGTCTGTCTTACATTTTAAAAAAAGGGTTATACATAAATATTCACAAAGTTATATGGAGGATATTTGAGCGGCAACTGACAATAATTTCACGATATAATACTATAGCCTACTACAGTAATTCCCTATAGTGCATATACAAAATGTACTACATGGTCCTAATAGGTCTCTTTCTCCGAACAGGTATTTGAGGAGTTGGGTCTAATGAAGAACATCAAACGATTTGCAGGTAGCAGTGCTGGAAGTATCATTGCTACCTTTTTAGCTTTGGGGTGCGACTCGTACGAAATACAGAAACTGTTGGACCCGAACTTCTCACCGTTAATTTATGGTAAAATAGATGGTATCTTTATACTCCTTAAACATTACACTTAAATCAATGATCAAGTAATAAATCACACAGGAAACTAGTTATGGGTGAATTTTACAAAATGTTGAGTTCAACATCGGTTTTAAATCCCATTCCATGTCTTCGTTCAACCAAAATAATTTTAATCGATTAGACAAAGCGTTTATTTATTTGTATTTATTCAATCTTGTTGTTTTAAGGCGTGTTTGAATCTGATCAACTAAAAGTAAACACATTTCAAGAAATCAAATAACAGAGTTAAATCAAATTCTAACAAATTTGCATGTTTTTCCCGAAAATATGTCAAGATGGTAGTTGGGGATGGCTAGGGCAACTGGTAAATCTAGTCCGTAAACTGGGCGCACATCCGGGAAACAAGCTTAAGCACTGGATAGCTGGCACGGTTCTCAACAAGACCGGCAACAAAAACTATACCTTCCGGCAGGTAAGTCAAATCTAAGCCTGGAAGACTGACGTCACAGAGATGTCATTGTCATAGACCCATTGATCTCGATTATGAGATCCTAACCTTTTGGCAAGTACCCAATGCGCAAGCGCTAACGGTTGAATTGGGTTCATGCTGGTCTAACTTGATCGCCAGCTAGACCAGCATGCACCTCATTACACGCCACATCGAGCACCAAATACGAGCTGGACCCATCACAGTTTTGTAACCAAGTTCCGTATATACGTCGATCCATTTCAGCTTTATAAAGAGAGCGGTGTGGAGCTGTGCATTGTGGGAGCTGATTTGAATAAGATGGACGCCGTTTACTTCCATGTTAAGACCACACCGGATATGCCTATCTACCTCGCTGCCAGGGCTTCTGCCTCGATCCCAGGTACAGTTTTGTGACAATTTACTCGATTCACTGCACCTTTAATCGGCCGAGTTGGTCTTTAAAAAGCATTTGAAACCGTTTGTTATGAAATGCATTATGGTTAGAAAGATGTTGTAAAAGTAGAATACAATGGTCCACACAAACATGCCTCGAAATTGCACGGTTTTCCTTTTACCTCGTCGGCCATTTATGGGAGTCACATTTTTGACTCCCAATGGCCGACCGTGTTAGTTCGCGACGTAAAATGAAAACCGTGCAATTTTGAGTGATACTTGTGTGGATCATTATATTCTACTTTTTAAAACATCTTTCTGTGCAATTTGTAAGTGAAGTCTAAATGAAAAAGTAATGTGAAAAAATTACTGTTATTTTGCGGGGACTGTTTAAGCAGTTTCCAAAAAATCATTTGTTAGCTCTTAATATTGAATTCAATTTTCATTGCAGCTGTTTTAAGACCCGTCAAGTTTCGACAGAGTTTCTTCGTGGATGGCGGTCTTCTTTGTAATTATCCGGTCCACGCTTTTGATGGTAGGTATTAAATTGAAACATTAAGAGTAACGTATAGGCCTATGCGACCTCCGAAGGATGATGTAATAAGTGATCAAAACGGTAGCGAGAATTCTTTTTAAACTACCGTTTCAAACCGGCAGGGTCGTGGCCGTGTGATAAAGTCCCGAGCCGAAGGCGTGGGCCTTTATCGCCGTGCCACGACCCGGCCCTGTAAGGTTTTAAACGGCAGTTTAAGAACGAGTCACTACTCGTTTATTCCCATTCATGAATGCCTCTTTGGTTAAAAGGCATGATAAAAGCATACAACTTTGTAAAACTGATCCGTTTTTCGACGTCCTGGAGCTCTGTAAGTGTTTTTTGTTTTTAGACTGAGACAGTTTTCAGATATGCATTTATTCGCGTATCCGAAATCCGTATCCGAAATCCGTATCCGAAAACAACCGGCTATAAACAACTCCAGCTGGTTATCATCGACCGTTTAAACAACCCCACATGACTCGATCTCCACCAATGGGAATAGCGAAACAGCCTGAGGTATTTTTGAATGACGGTTTAATGACTTTCTGTTGCTCGTTACCAAGTAAGATTTATGCTAATAATATCATTTTACAAATTTGTATTTACCAAACGTGTCCAGGGGTCGATTTCACAAAGAGTTAGGACTAGTCCTAACTTAGGACTAGTCCTAGGAGATATTTACAAATTGCATGGATAGTCCTAGGTTAGGGCGAGTAACTGGTCCTAACTCGAGATAAGATTAATCACAACTCTTTGTGAAATCCACCCCAGAGCCTTTAACTTGTAAGATCTTTCTGCTTCTACTTAGGCTGGTATTTATCTATGGACCCCAAGGATAGTTACTTTGCTCGATTTGGCGATCTTACCAATGCGAGTAAGAAATGGGACAAGTCAGAACGCTTCGGAGAGTTAAATGACAAGACACTTGGAATACTTCTGGTAGGTTATAAGTTAACGTTGATCTCATTTTTGTTTTGGCAATACGTATTGTCCCATAAATCACTTGAAGACAGTGTCTACTCTTAGGAATTGTCGAAGACATACACTTTGTGTATCCCAATATATGCATAAAAAACAGTGAACATTTGGGCTTAATTGGTCAGTGAAGTTCCAAGAAAATATTGTGAGAAACAACACTCTTGTCGACAACAGTTTTGATTAACTCAAAATCGAAAAAGGATGATGCCGTACCCACCTTCAAACATCCTTCTCGCTCTTCTTCGCACCTAGTGCTTTAATATTCCGGACGCCTACCCTCTGGAGATCAAGATCAAAACATAGGGACTCCGTAGGGAAATTCTAAAGACTTGGTTGCTCCACGAGGAATTTTGTGTACAAAGCCTCTGGAAAATCTTAAGAACTGGGGCAATTGAAAGAACAAAAGGAATATCTACAGGGATGCACACAAGGGATGTGTGTATTTATCCCAGTAAAAAAAAATGGATGACAATTTCTACTTACGAAAGTGCTTATATTTCGTAAATTTTTAATTCCTGTTTTTTTTTTTTTTTTTTTACTGTTGTTAGTTCTCAACCAGCGAGCAGGACACGATGAAAACGGTCCTTGACGATAGGATCGCAAAGTATGGTGGGAAACCAGTCCCAACCCCAAGCACAAAACTTAGCAGGTAAGCTTTCCACTTATCATTCAACTTACTGTCTATTAAAACTGTCTTTCTTTTCTCAAACTTCTGTTCTATTTTTCTTACCGATTGAAGGAAAATGGCAAAGAAGAATGAAAAAGTACAGAACTCAACGGGTGATATTAAAGAAGCAGTCAGCCGACTGATGACAATGTTGAACGGCGCTGATGCCGATAAGAGTGGTTCTATTTCTAAAGAGGAGTTCAGGACATCTTTCCAACAGGTAACACAACCATCATAGCTTGTAGACTGGCCCCTTGCCTTTTTCCTCAAGAATAAAGACAGGTAATGGTTTTACAGAACCAGTGATTTCATTGGATACATTGATTTAATTGATTTGTTTTGATTGGTCCGAAGTTTGGCAGCTGCATTTTCGGTCGTCTCAGCTTGCATTTGTCTTGTAGATAATGTGTAATGTACACATGTACATATGATTTTACTGCGTTTTCAATGTGTAATGAATGTAGGTGAAAGGTGATTATGGACATGATTGAAGTAGGCTTAAAGACAGTTGACACTATTGGGATTGTCAAAGACCAGTCTTCTCACGTGGTGTTTCTCAAAATATGCATAAAACAACATACTTTTTATTCACTTTTAGAACAGAGGAAAATTAACTGCTAATGACATTCGGTTACTCTTTGAGTGTGAGGACAACCCAGATGCTATTTTTGATATCATCGACAGCGATGGAAGTGGTGAGGTAAGAACGAATAATTAACCTACAGTTTAATTTCAAAAGTACAAGTGTATATTGTGAGCAGCAGTTTGAAGAAAACAATTTATAGCTTGTATAGCACAGCTTTAGAACTGCACAGGTCGTGGGTTCGAGTCACACCCGAGTAATAATGTGTCTGTGTTTTTTTGTTCACAGCACACGGGAAAGTACTAAGTATACAGTGTTAACTAATACACATCGGTGTAATGGGTGAAACCGAAATTACTATTCTTTATCCTCGATGCAAATTTAACATTTAAAAAAGCTCATATTTATGTTAACTTTTTTGTAATCAAACACAGATTGAGTACACAGAGCTTGTCCAACTAGGAGCCAGACGAGGAGTGGACTTACTGCAGACTCTAAGTGGATATGAACGGCGTGAGATCAGCAGTATCACCGAGTTACTTGGGTCACTTGTCGATACTTTGCTTCTCAATGTGCAACGAGTCACAACAAGAGTGAGTAGCGCCGATCCACTTAGCTCCGCCCCATTGCGTATTGACCAATCACAACTCAAAGAAGGTCCGACAAAATAAAGTCCGACATCCGTGCGCGTATCTTGGTGCGCGCGGCAGAGAAAGGCATTGGAGAACCCCGTGTTCTTGCTCAAACGTGCGTCGTGCGCAGAGCCTAATGGATCGGTCTAAGAACTATGACTTTGAGCAAGCTAGTCAACAAAAACATGTGACAAAAGACGAAACGTAGAGTCTTACCAAACAGACAGGTGGTTCAGCGTGAGATTATTTTCGAACTGTGTACAAACTTCTTGTGATAGCGCCCTCTTTTGAATGGACTCCAGAAGTTTCCAACAATGGGAGACAAACTCTCTCTTTTTTCTGGGGGGAAATTTGTGTTCCTTCAAACCAACTTTACTCTGGCTTAAAGATGTCGCATTCAGAAAAAATAACTCCCATTTTGTTCGTAAGCTTAAAGACCCGATTGTTTGCTTGGCTCTATTCACATCTTTTCATTTTTTTCTTACTGAATTGTTCAGAGTTCTGATTTCTCCCGCACCATTGGTATCAACACCAAGTATTTGGATGCTTTCGATTGGGACATGGAGAGAGCAGATAAGAACTTTCTCATAGAGGTAAATCAAGCTTGAATTTGGGTTGAATAATTAAAGAATAATTGGAAAGCCGACTGTGACAAGGGGCCTTAAAGACAGTGGACACTATTGATAATTTGCGAGATAATAATGAAAGAAAAAACACCCTTGTCACACGAAGTTGTGTGCGTTAAGATGGTTGATTTCGAGACCTCAAGTTCTAAATCTGAGGTCTCGAAATCAAATCAGGGAAAATTACTTCCTCCTCGAAAACTGTATCACTTTAGAGGGAGCCGTTTCTCACAATGTTTAATACCACCAACCTCTCCCCATTACTCGTCACCAAGTAAGGTTTTATGCTAATAATTATTTTGAGAAATTACCAATAGTGTTCACTGCCTTTAAAAAAAAGGGATGCGGGTACACTTATGGTAAAGAAAGAACACTGTTTAATTTTGTGTATGGAATATCGTGTGCAACGTCACTTTGTCATCACTTCATAGATCCTTGCCTCATGTTATAGTCTCTTTTTGGTCCAAATACAGTGTGGAAAGCAAGCAACTTTGAGCTACCTACGAGAGTACATGTCTACCAGCAAACAACCCAAGGAAAGTGAGAAACTTATCACCGTCGAGACTCGTGAAACTGGTATCGAAGCAATATTTGAAAAAATGACAAAATGAGTAATCTGTACATTATGACGTCACACTCCGAAGCTCGTGAATTACGCCAGAAAGCTACACAAAGACTACGTCAATCCACTTCCAGATGCACCTTTTGACCTTAAACGCCTACCTGAGCGGAATGTTTTCAACGGAAATGGTATTTTAACTTGTTTGTAATGCACTTGTTCACCTTTTTAATGTGATTTTGATATTCTGAATATTTCGTAATTATAGATCCAAAAAGATTATTATTTTTACACAATTGAAATCTATTTATAGCCATATGACTCGATTTCCTTATTCATTGAAAACATTTTCAGTGAAATTCAACAAAGTTTACGACTTGACATTTTCGTTCAAGCAGGTTTTTAATTTCAAGTGGAGCTACGCAGTCAAATCCACGGTACAAACATGCACTTATATCAACATAAAAAACAAGTACAAATACAAGTGTACAACCGATGCAGAGTTTGAAGATTCTGGTAGCCCCAATTCGGAGGCGGATTGGGTTTCAAACTTCTTGCTTTGGACCATGAGGCCAACAGGTTTTTTTTTTTTCCATAATCTTTGTAAATCTTTTTTTTTTATCGGTGTTTTATATTTCATTGTATTCTCGTATTTTTAACTCTTTGAAATTTATATATTTATTTATGTCTTTGTAGTTTGACTGCAATTCAGCCTCTGGCTGCAATTGTCTTTGTTTTTAATAAACCTTTTATAATCAAATCAAATCAAATGCAGAACCCCGTAATGTTTTTCTACACAGTTTGTGTATCAGGGTTTAATTAATATAATTTTGTTTTGGTATACTACTGAAATTGATATATTATTTTTCGTATGTTTTGATAAGTTTTTCTTGTCTGTCTTAATCTTATGTTTACATCAACTTTAAAGTGTTTATGAATGGTTTGTCTGAAACGTTTGTTCTGTGAGAAGTTCATAAATGCCTTGCCATTCGGGACCTTTTAATGTGAATATCCATTGTATAATAAATAAAAAACATCTGCCCGTAATATTGTATTTTTCTAGATATTAAAAAAAGGAATACATGTATAATAATAAAATAAATAGTAAAAAAATAAAGGAATAGTACAGAGTTGTTTTTGCTACAGCTGCCGGCAGTGTAGGCAATTTCTGTAGTCCACCGTATACATTTGTACAAAACTGACACACCTTTACTGAGATCGATCGACCATCATGGGTCACGAGAAAATAGTGAAAACCGATTACACATTATTTTTGCATGACATCGTTATTTTTAAAGACAGTGGACACTGGTAATTGTCAGAGACCAGTCTTCTCACTTGGTGTATCTCAACATATACATAAAATAACCAAGCTGTGAAAGTTTGAAATTTCAGAGTGAGCCGTTTCTCACAATGTGTTATACCATCAACCTCTCCCTATTACTCGTTACCAAGTGAGGTATTTTGCTAATAATTATTTTGAGTCATGACCAATAGTGTCCACTGCCTTTAAACATGAATAAAACACTAACTGGTATTTATTTCTCATCAAATATGACATTTCAGACAGAAATATTAAAAGGGATGTTTTCTACTTTCATCATCATAAGTTGAATGTAAATCTGTGATGTTAGACCATGGAGAAAGGTTAGATGAGGGTTGTTTTTTTTTTTTTTTTTTTTTGCCAATTATGCTACAGGTGTATTTATGTAAATGCGGTAAGGGTTTCTCTATATACGTATGACTCATCACACCCCCCCCCCCTTTGATCTGGCCCCTTTACCTATTGACCCCGGGCATGTAGGAATGGGTTTTGTCATCGCATGCCTCAGTGAACATGAAGAAGTGGTTGACAGAACTCGTACTTTGTTACTTCAAAACCTGTTGGTGACGAGCGAGTGGAAATGTACATGTACAATGTATGTTCGTGTGTAGCAGCAGTGTGCGCATCCGGAACTCTGAATAATATTATGTAGCTACGTGCACAATTTCATGAACATTGCACAATGTACCTGGAGTGAATGAGCTGAGTGGTATGTTTAGTAGGCCCGTGTTCGTGTGTAGACAGCATTGTGCGAAACCGGAACTAGGAATAGCACGTGCACAAATTCATGGCCATATTGCATGTGTACTATGTACTTAGAGTGAATGAACCGAGTGGTAATGTTAATAACACTTGGACTGTCATTCACAACGAGATTTCACCACAGTTTTACGGTTGAGGACGGTAGTTCTACCTCCATGGTTGTTTAGAGACTTAGGCACTGAAAAATGGCTGAAGCTTCATTCAGTGGTTTTCTTCAATCACCATCTCATCAGACGAAACAAGTGAAGCGTGGATCCAAAGGAAAACGTTATGCACCAACAGCGTGTTACAGATTAAAGGAATCACGTGTACCGATTCTGACTGAAGCCGAGAAGCGAGAGTTTGCAGAATGTGAATTTCCTTTTGAAAATCTTGCTTTCGAGGGAGGCGGAAGTAAGAGTATGTCTTACGTTGGAGTCATTCGAGTAAGTGTATCAAGATATCCTTTGAAGGCACTGGACACGGTTGGTAGTTATGTTTTTTTTAAATAGCTGAAGGCATAGAAACTTACTTGTTCTGAGCTGTTGAACCCAGTCTATCTGTGATAGACTGGTCCAACGTAGATTTTGAGAAAGGGGCAGCTTCTCACTCAAATAATAAAAGTTTTCAACTGAACTCTTCCATTGCGCATCTTGTTAAAGCACACAAAGTAATGCAGCAAGAGTGTTCATTGTTTCTTCGTCGATGACCAATTGAGCAAAAAAGGTTTGTTGTTTTATGCATATTATGTTGGGATACAACCAAGTAAGAATACTGACAATATCAAACGTGTCCAGTGCCTTTAAAGTAACAATTCTGTAATTGGCTAATTGCAAACAAACTATTTGCTGTACATCCAAAGTTGATACCAACAAATTGTTCCCACCATTTCCCACTGTTGACATTTTAAAGAAACTTAAAGACGTACATGTATGTTAGTATTTTATTTTTATTTTTTTATTTTTTATTATTATTATTATTTCTTTTCTTTTCTTTTTTTTTTTTTTTTTTTTGGGGGGGGGGTCATTCCTTATAGTCAACAGTTTTTCCTATATACTTTAAAAACTCCGTGTTCAGAATTGACCCGGATAACGGGGCCTACTGATCCCGACCCTTACTTGGGTCAGGCTGACCCGAACTGGTTAAACATTTGAAATTTGAAATAATTTGTGCTTCGATTTGACAAACTTCTGTGTCATTCTTTACACACATTTTGTGCCATACAAGTGGCAAAAGTGACCCTACTGACCCAGACTTGGTCAGCCACCACGTAACTCTTAAGGACCCAGACATTGGTCAGACTGACCATGACATGAGTCAGGCACCACGTAACTCTAATGACTCGGACATTGGTCAGGCTGACCACGACATGAGTCAGGCACTACGTAACTCTTAAGACCAAGACATTGGTCAGGCTGCCCCAGACATCAGGTTCCACGTGACCCTACTGACCCAGACATGAGTCAGGCACCACATGACTCTACTGACACAGAAAAGGTAAAGCACCACGTGACCACACTGACCCAAACATGAATCAGGCACCACATGACCCTACTGACCCAGACAAGGGTCAGGCACCGCGTGAACCGAATATGGGTCCTTTATCTGACCCAAAAGAGTGTACGAGGCTGTACCAAAGTGCAAACTAAATACGGTTCTCATGGAGTGATGCTTGATTCAGTTTGGGGTTTTGTTTTTAATCCTAGGTACTTGAGGAGCTAGGGATAATGAAGAATATCAAACGATTTGCAGGTAGCAGTGCTGGAAGTATCGTAGCTACTTATTCAGCTTTGGGTTACGACTCCTACGAAATACAGGAACTGCTGGGTCCAAACTTCTCACCGTTAATTTATGGTAAGAGTGTATGGAATTGTTAATCTTAGATCTGGTCTTTGTCTGTACTTTTGTTTTTGTTGTGTCTGCTTTTATTTTTGTGGGTTGTGTAGCTTAGCCTGTGATGGTTTTCATTCTGTTATTTTTTATCGGTTCACAAATCCATTTTTGTTGAATTTAGACGGGAAGTGGGGAATTTTTGGGCGACTGGTGAATCTCGTCCGTAACTTGGGCGCTCACCCAGGAAAGAAGCTGGAGAGGTGGATAGGTGACAACGTGTGCAATAAGACTGGTGGAGACAGGAACTTTACCTTCAGGCAGGTTAGTCTGTAATTTACGGTTTTGCTCCAACATGAATAATATTGAGTCTTTCTTATGGTGTATGTACACGATCATTATCGTGTACGTACACGATCATTATCGTGTACGTACACGATAAGTCCAAACTTATCGAATAACGGAATGCCTATTGTTCACCAATATTATAAGCTCATAACTTGCACTATAACCTACCACTGTGGTGGTGCAGTTTTATGTCATTTAATTTGTGCAATTTTTATCAAAATGTTTACCTTGTATGGCCACATAATTCATCTTTGTGTCAGTTGGTTTTTAATCAAAATGAATTGATGAAAATTGATAAATGAATAACTTGTAAACCAAACTGTCGTGTACGTAGTTATACAAGGAACGTGACGGCGTGGAGCTATGTATGGTGGGAGCTGATTTGAATATGATGGACGCCGTGTATTTTCATGCGAAGACAACGCCCAAAATGCCTATCTGCCTCGCTGCCAGGGCTTCTGCTTCTATTCCAGGTAGGATATGGTGTACTACTAAACGAGGGGTCAAGGTTGTAGTAAAATCGAATTCCATTATCTGTGTTATTGTATGGTATTGAAAAGCTTCGTTTGCTGAAAAACTTTGAACATCATGCGTAACACTTAACGTCAGGGATCTGCCGTTGCCCTTGTCCATAGTCACCTTTGACCTCGGGAAAAGAGTCTGCATCTCACGAACCCTCCTCTAAGCCAAAGTGACCGGCATATTTTATGTAGAAACTTTGCAATACACAATGATTTGTGAGTCCGAATCTCTGGTCAAACCATCAACAACCAAAACACAATTCTGACGAACTAAAATGTTGATACTATTTTAAATACTTTATTTGTGTTTCAAGTTGCAATGTTGTATCCCCCTCTCAGCTATTTTGAGACCGGTCAAGTTCAGACAGAACTACTTTGTTGATGGCGGTCTTCTGTGCAACTACCCAGTCCACGCTTTTGATGGTAGGTATATTGTTGAGCTATTATCGATCAAGAGGATGTTACTAATACAATACAATTTGCCCCTTGCATGTTCAGCCATTTCCGAACAGATTCATTACAAATGAAGCATGGAAGTCGGAACCTCGGAGCTTATGTCCAGTGCGTTTGACCGCTCGTACATGACATGTCATTGCATCTCCTACCCAAAACCGGCTCTTTCCACAAAATTATGGAGAACACGAACCATTAGCCCATTTTGAGCTAGGTATGGCGGACACCAAATGACTACTTTGGTTTGAGTGTCTGCAGAAAAATGTGCCCAAACCAAAGAGTGTCCTTGAAATGTGTCCACCATATCTCACTGCTTACGGGTTTTTCACATAATGACCAAAATGTTTGCCATAGGCACACCCTATGCTTCTTTTCGAAAGTCTTTGGTCTGTGTGCACAGAGAGAGCAGAAAGTGTCAAACTTGCTGTAACTCCTTTTATTGTTTTATTTAGGCTGGTATTTATCAATGGACCGGGAAGACAATTTCTTTGAGCGACTTTGTAAACCGAATGTTAGCGATCAGTGGGACATGTCAAAACGCTTTGGGACGGTCAACAAGAAGACATTAGGAATTCTGCTGGTAAGTGTCAGGCCCGGAGTTTCATCCTTGAAAGGGCAAGGCTAAATACATTTTGCAAAGGGAAACTTTCATTGGCAAATCTTTAAAAGGGAAGGTATATACACGTTTGGTAGTTGTCAAAGATCAGTCTTCTCACTTGGTGTATCCCATCATAACCATAACATAACAAGCCTGTGAACATAAATTTTGGCTCAATTGGCCATCGAAGTTGCGAGAAAATGATGAAAGAAAAAAACACCCTTGTTGGACGAACTTGCTTTCAGATAAGAATAAAAGACTTCTAGCTAGAATCCTTTTATTATTTGAGTGAGAAATTACCTCTTTCTAAAAAAACTACTTTACTTCAGAGGGAGTTGTTTCCCACAATGTTTTATAATACCAACAGCTCTCAAATGCTCGTTACCAAGTCAGTTTTTAAGTTAATCCTTGTTTTGAGTAATTACCAAACGTGTACCTTCCCTTTAAGTCTATGTGGAACTTCTGGAGTGCCACCAAGGCCAAGACCAAGGGTAGCAGAGGCCATAGCCTGCGTGGCGTCCATGTAATTCCAAACCGAAATGTGTTCAAAAATAACTCTGGTGTATGTTTGGTAAGTTATGTAATCCTTTAATTCAAGTTGACATTCAAGTAATATGCTTACTATTACGATTTAAGTAGTGGATCGAAAGTATAGTCAAATTGATTGCGCCAAAATAACTCGCTTTTTTAATGACAGTTTTCCGCGAGTGAGCAGGACACAATGAAAACAGACCTCGACGACAGAGTCCGCAAGTATGCCAAGGAAGTCCCATCCCCAGACACAAAACTTAAACGGTGAGTGTTCTTCTCCAATCGGTGTAATCATATATCGAGCGCCACCAAGAGGCTGCTGGCACAGAATTGTCGTTCTGACTTACCCTTATCTGGTTTTTGCCAATCTTGCGTAAACAGTTTAAATGCACGGTGCTTAATTCTTCGTGCTAACTGAACGAACAATAATTTGCTAAAAGCGTAGGCGTGTTTTACAGGTTACCAAGAAAATTAGGCGCCAGATGGCGCCACATTGGATTTACATTACATTATTTTTTAGTAAGCACCGACAATTTAGGATGCCATTTCGAGTGCTTATGGTTAGCAGCGCTCTGAAACGGAAACTTGTGTAGTAAGCCCAACATCGATTTCAGAATAGCCAAGATTGATCTTACAATACAATAAAATAAATCTTAAATTGTGCACAAATCTTACAAGCGAAGTGTGATGCCTCAATACAAATCACTATGGCAATACCCTCTCCATGGCAACACAAACAACTCGTCGACAGATGAATCTTATAGTTATATTGTTAAATCATTCATTGGGTGTTACTGTTGTCCCTAATTCCTCTCATTAAGGAAAAAGGAGAAGAATTTTGATGAAAAACAAGCGTCAAAAGAGAAAATTAAAGATGCTCTAGTGCGACTGGTTAACATGTTGGGCCACGCAGATGCTGACAAAAATGGTACCGTCTCTATACACGAGTTCAGAAATTCCTTTAAGGAGGTAAGCACAACTTTAGTTTCAAACTGACATAAAGTACACTGAAGTATTTACTGAAAACATCACTTACTCAATATTTGCCTTAAACAATTTTATAATTTAATTTGTTTAATTTAACCAATCTTTCATGTGTGTCACCCAATCAAAAGATTAGTCAAACCACATAGTCAATAAATGACTAATATTAATTCGTCTTTCAAAATTACTAATATTAATTCGTCTTTCAAAATGGTTTAGTTTTTTTGACTTTTCTAAAGATAAGTGCACAATTATTTAGTCGTCTTGCAAGAAAATTTAAATAGTCTTACATGCAAAATTATTGGTCTTTTAGTCAGTCTTAAGACTCGAATAATCAGTCTTACAGACACTTCTGAACTAGTCACTGTAAAGTTGTTGTCCATACATTCGAGGCAGTGCGCTTTATGTTCTTTCAGCCTGGTAGTGAAGTCTCTACCGGTCTCGCCAATGTACACAGACTCCAAGAACAGACTCCAAGAACGAGTTAATTACGATTCTATACGCTAAAGCTATAGTAGTCCCAGACTATTTCTATTATCCCGCCCAGGTAATAGTTAATAAGCAGGACAGTTCTTTTCAGAACCGAGAAGTCTCCCAAACACCCGAACTTCTCCGCGGTATACCGGTAGAATTAAGCAAGACAGTTCTCTAAGAACAAACTCTATACCTGGGCCCAATTTCATAGAGCGGCTTAAGCACAAAACTTTGCTTAAGCAAAAAAAATCCTTACTTAGTAAAATCAGATTACCTGCGAAGACTCCACTCAATTGTTATGCTTAGTAAACAATAGCTTCATACTAGTCACAAGCAATGTATATGTCATGAAATTTTGGCCAGTAACATGCGTAAAACGAGCGAGCTATTTCTCGTGCTTAAGCAAATTTTTTGCTTAAGCAGCTCTATGAAATTGGCCCCTGGCAAGTAGCTACACACATGGTGTTACCGAATATGTATTAATAACAACGTCGGCATACGTGGCATAATGGAGAGAATCATGATAGCTTCCTTTACAGTATAATGATGCTAGATATATTAATCCTTTGTTTTTCCTCTAGCTCTCGGATGATGACATCGACATACTTTTTAACGGTGTGAAACATCCAGATGACATCTTTAAAATCATCGACACCGATAATAGTGGTGAGGTAAAAAGAAAAAATACAATTTAATTTACTCACTTTTATTTATTGTGTTCTAAGCGAAGATTATTTTGTATCTTTTGGCATAAACTTCGATGTTTATTTTTAAACCAGAGATTACTTTATACACACTTTTTAAGTTTCAAAGAAGTTTTCCAACCAAGTTTTTTAATCTAATACCCAATAAATTTAAAATAGCCTTGGCACATTTTCAGCATTTCAAATAATTATTATGCAAATTTAAACTGAAAACAAAAACATAAGGTTAGATGAAGTCAGTGTGAGTTTATAGCGGCAGATTGGGATTGTGCCCGCTGATAATAAAAACATGGAATTTGGCATCGTGTCCGAGCATGCTATTAGAAAGATACTTGACTAAAGGGCCATTGCATATTTTCTTTTGATAAAATAGATTGGTAGAATAACAAGCGGGCAGCCATTTGAACATTTTTGAAGTTGTTTGTTGTTCTAAAAAGAAATATTCTGCAATGGTCCTACTCTTTGCATTCTCTGACATTATAAAATGCATCATTCCTTTAAATAGTTCTCCTATTTTGCCCCACTATTTTGGTCTAGATTGAGTACTCGGAACTTGTCCAACTGGCAGGCAAACGAGATGTGGACCTACTGCAGACTCTATGTGGATACGAACGGCATAAGATCAAGGGTATTACTCAATTACTTGGTTCTCTGGTCGACACTGTCCTTCTCAACGTACAGCGTGTAACAACAAGAGTAAGTACAGACGATGTGACCTATGTTGTCATTCAAACCGCCCTCTGTTGACAAAACACTCTATACGTCATGTTTCGCCGGGCACTGAGTTGCGCAGTCACAGTAAGATTGCGTACACTTTCTAGCTGGCTGCCAAAACACAAAGGTTTTGCCCGGCGGTATGCGCGCGAATCATGTAATTGTTTTCGTGTGACGTCAGAGTCACATCGTCTTATTGTTTGCGTACTCTATATGAAGCACTTTTACTCGTTTGGTGTTGTTTTTCAATCAATCAATTAAACGTAATTTGTATAGCGCCTTAATCAAAAGTTTTCTCAAAGGTGCTAAGAGGCACGGAAGAAAATAAAAACAAGTCATTAATGGTAGGCCTCCTGAAACAAGTGGGCTTTCATGCCTTGAATGTGTTGAATGATGTTGTGTCCCTGATGTGATTGGGAAGTTTATTCCAGAGTTTGGGTCCATATACCGAGAAGGCTCTATCGGCAAAAGTGATGTGACTTGTTCTTTTTCTTTTAGTATCAACGAACGAAGAAACAATTAAAGGAATACTAAAGGAACACGTTGGTTGAGTTGGTTAATGAAAAACGTTGAACCCGTCTGTAATGCAATCGATTATGATGAGAGAGATGTTTTAAAAGTAGGATATAATTATCCATACAAACATGCCTCTAAATAATGCGTGATCTTCCTTTTACTTTGCGTACTAACACGATCGGCCAATTTAACTATAAAGGACACAAAATGTATTCTTTTACCATAGTGTGTAGACCGGCTGTGTACAATAGCCTTTAATTGGTATTGTTGTGTTTACAAAAAAAAGTTATTTAAGTTTAGCATAATTTATACAAGAAATTAAAAGTGATAATATTTTGATAACAGGTTTGTGTCTCCGATTCACAAAATTTCTTCACTTTTCTAGAGTTCTGATTACCAGCGCACCATCGGAATTAACACACAGTACTTGGAGGCCTTCGATTGGGACATGGAGCAGGAGGATAAGACATTTCTAATAGAGGTAAATTGAATTGTATGATTCTAACTGCCTATCTAGCTACCGGGCAATCTCAGTTGTATATTGGTAAGACACTGCTCTAGAATTGCAAAGGTCGTGGGTTCGAATCCCACCCGAGTAATGTGTATGTAAATTGTTCACAGAAATCGGGAAGTAACCCTATACTGACTGAGTATACAGTACGAACACACATTCTGACTATTATGGGTAAAACCGGAACGAAAACTCTTCCCAATGCAAAATGTCTTTTGGAAGATTGACGTGGACCCTACTCCAGAACTTTTGGGAATTCTTGATAATCAAATTTTGTTTCTCGGGCATTCATATTGACTGAGGAGTTTTTTGTAATATAAAAACAAACTAAACAAAATTAATAGCCCTTTATGTGTTTTTGCTTTCATTTCAAATCAGTGTGGAAAGCAAGCAACTTTGGGCTTTCTGCGGGAATACATCAGCCGTCAAACGCCATGTTAAACGAATCTCTGAATTGGTTGATATCTCATCAATGTAAAACGTCTGCATGGTGAACTTAAAGGAACACGTTGCCTTGGATCGGTCGAGTTGGTCTTTGAAAAGCGTTTGAAGCTGTTTGATATGAAATGCATATGCTTAGATGAATAATTTAAAAGTAGAATAGTATGATCCACACAAACATGCCTCGGAATGTCACGGTTTTCCTTTAAGAGAAACACGTTCGGCCATTATGGGAGTCAAACATTTGACTCCCATTTAATGGCCGACCGTGTAAAAGGAACACCACGCAGTTTCGAGGGATATTTGTGTAGATCATTGTTCTACTTTTACAAAATCTTTCTAACCATATTATGCGTTTTATAACAAACGGTTCCAAACGCATTTTAAAGACCAACTCGTCCGATCCAAGGCAACGTGTTCCTTTAACACGACGTAATAGCATTGGGAATTCGAATTGTGTTCTACAAGGGTTCCGTAAGGGCAGAATTCTGTGGTAAGCATTGGGCCCAGATCAATGCCAATTTTGGAGAGGTCAAAGGGAAGTTGCTCTTGCCAGCATGGCTCTTGCCCATCTAGACGGCAGCCGATTTTATGAAGCGCTCTCTAGTTAGGACGAGTCGCTCGTCCTAACTTAGGGTGGTTTCAATGGGTAGACGTCTATGGATACGTAACTTATTCCTGAAGGAACAGTTTGGTGAAGTCGACGGCTGGTACCCTGTCTTTCATCCGCAACGATACAGACAGCCCCTTGGTTGCCTTTCGGAACCAGTGATTTCATTGGATACAATCATCTCATTGGATAAACTTGCAATGACGTAAGCTTTTGGTATTGCGTGTTTTGATCAAGTGACTTTTGGCAGCTGCACTTTTTCCATGAAAAATTAATGTATGTGTCACATAGGTGAAAAGGTGACTATGGACGGGGCATCGCCCTAGACTAGAGACCACTCTATGACGTATTTCATGAGCCTCGAAGTATGACTTCAATGTTCAGGCTTTATTGCTCATCCCACATAGGCGCTGCAAGTTTATAGTGCATTGCTTTGTCCAGTGTTTCATCGTCGCATTACATTATGGCGTCAATTCGTGCCGTCCACACAAGTATAATAATATTATTTATTATCGGAATTTAGTCGATTAGGTTTGCCGATGTAAAAAAATCATATTCTAATTACCGAGGATGTATTGATGTTATTTTGATCTAAATTGTATGTGCATTGTCCGATAGCATGATATCGGTACACTGGTTGTAAAAGGTGGGCTATTTTAAATGCTTTTTAAAATTTAAATGTGTTCCACAAAGTTGGTAATATTTGTTTATTTTGATTTCATTTTGGTGTTATGATGTGCACTGCCTGATATTAACATGATATCAGTTTTACTAGTAAATTATTTTAACGAGAGATGACTCAATTTTAAAGGGAAATTCAGTGGAGCAGAGAGTCGAGTGACCCATCATGTTGGTGGTTATAGACTGGTCCCTACGGTCCTCAGTTATTGGTTTATTATATGTGATCTGACTGCAAGTCTCAAGAGCCATGAAGGTCATGTGAAATGATGCGATATCAAAGGTGACTGGGCTCGACAGCAGATCTCTGACCGATCCACTAAGCTCCGCCCCATTGCGTATTGACCAATCACAACACAACGAAGGTCCGACAAAGGTCCGACATGCGTGCGCGTATCTTGGCGCGCGCGGCAGAGTTGTGCAGAAAGGCATTGGAGAGCCCCACGTGTTCTTGGTCACACGTGCGTCGTGGGCGGAGCCTAATGGATCGGTGCTGCACGTGACGCGAGCAAAAACGTGAACGTCAGCAGACAGATTTGCTGAAAAAAAATCTTTCGTTTTATTTTCTGACATTCACGTTCAAGTTCAACTCACGAGCCTTGTGACGTCAGATGTTGCAGACTAACGTGTGGTTTCTTTCTGTATCACTATCTTACACTCGTTCAATCTCAAATAAACCGATAATTATGAAGGAAAATTCCTTTGAGGTTAAGTCTTTGAATGTAATTGGTGGTTTGAAATATAGCTTTCGTAGTAGGCATTACAAATATTGGGTTTTTTCCCCAAACGCGTGGTTTGAGTTGTTGTTTGTCTCCTCAAAGTTCAAATTTTTACTAAAATCGACAGGCATTAAATTTTTGTTTGTTCATTTTGATGAAGTTCCGGCCACACAATTAATGTGCCATGATTCTTATTTGTAATCATATTTTGAATTGCCAATTTTTTATATAGTCGAGTTTCAATTGAAAGGAACGAAGCTAACTTGAGATGTTTTAAAGTTGAAAGTGTAGACTTTGTAGACCTATTAGACATCTTTCGCAGATTGTAATGGCCACTGAATTAATCGGCAAATGACAATGACAATACACCAAAACAATTAATACATTGTAGTTATAGACGTGGGAGGAAAACTTTGAAAAGGGACACCCACTTAATATAGCAGTCGCTAGGGACTGGAACCCAAGTCCACATGCAAGGGAATCGAACCGGAGTTTCCAACAGGCTACGTCATCAGCCAACCTGATTGGCATATAACTGCCAACAGGTGGCGTCTTTCAGAAATGCGCCATTGCTTGTTTTGGATTTCTGCATGTGCGTGTGTGTATACAGGAAACCAGCCTGCCTAAACAGTAACAGTAACACCACTGTCACAAGTTGTGGAAGCACAGACACGTAAGTTTACCCTGAAATATGCAATGGTGCTAATTAAATGGGACTTTTTTCCAACCCGGAATTATATATGTTGTAACTGAATGACTGTATTATGCATTTTTAGGCATTTATATTCTAGTTGTTGACGCTACGTCCCTGACGTGACGGGAACGGCCAGTTTATTGCTGCTCCATCCATGCTGACGTCTAACGACTGAGCATGCTGAGTGCAATATACTATAGTTTTGCATGTCATTGCATGTGTGTGTGTGTGTATTATTTGTAGTGAAGGCTATTATTTAAACACACATGTATAAAACACACGTATAAATACTATAATTATATCTATGCCTAGACCCAGTAACTGGGGCGCTGTACTCCTTTTAAACAATTTTTGACTTCATCTGTCGTACTAGCTAGTACGACAGACCAAGTCAAAAATTGTTTAAAAGGAGTACAGCGCCCCAGTTACTGGGTCTAATCTATGCCCTAATGCTCGAATATCCAACATGCATGGATAATAAATTGGTAATGAGAAACCTTTCTTCACCACTACTCCTACCTAGAACTATTTCGGTTTCGTCCGGCTATCGTCTCCCATAACGGGAGACGATAGCCGGACGAAACCGAAATCTCCGGGAGACGATAGCCGGACGAAACCGAAATAGTTCTAGGAGTACTTCACCACTACCCCACTACTCCACTAACGCACTGGGCCGCCTTTAGTTAGGAAGTTTAGACTGTAAAGCCTACTTCTCTAGAATAGAATTTAGAACTCTGTCACTGGCAAGGAATATGTTTATATTGGAGGTTCAAATTCAATATAGACTCTATATTAGAGTGCGTTCGTTTAGCTTCCCTGGGCCTGGGTCGACCCCGGTGTGTGGCGGTTTTTTTTTCCAGGACGAACGTGGGTAATTATCTGTACACGTTTGTCCTTGGGAAAAAAAACACGCCACACACCAGGGTCGACCCGGGGAAGCTAAACGAACGCACCCATATAGTCTCCACATGGAGGTGCTTAGTGCAACTTGTAAGTCTAATCATCATGGACATGGTGTCATGAGTCATGGAGATTGTGCAGTACTTCGCCAGAACCAAAACCCATGGTGTGTTTACATACTCTCCATTATATCCAATTATTGGGGCTCTTTACTAATTTTTAAAATAATATTTACAAAAAAAATTACATTATTTTCGGAGTCTGAAAGATCAAGTATGTCAAAATTGTTTTAAATTAGCACAAAACCCCCCAGGGTCTAAAAATCTCCCCTGCATTTGGTATATGACTGCAAAAATATATTATCATTTGTAAATAATTCATAACTCATTTTTTTGAAGGTAGGCCTACTGATGATAAAGCCAAGATGACTTCACCATTGTTAGCATTGCAAAGACGTTCCGCAGTATTTGTCTTTCGCTCAAGTCATATCCTGCAGCAGAAGATTCCAATCGGATTGCAGCCATGTGACAGAGTGAATCTGAAATGTCTCGCCACTTCATTTTCTCTAAAAAAGCAGAACGCAGGAAGAATCAGGTCTCTGCTTTCAAACCAACGGCCAGTAACAACTTTCCTTGGAACACCATTGATTACTCCGACATGGATGAAAAGGGTGCATTGCCGATCAACTTTAATGACCCAAACCACATCACACCTAACTCCGTTAACCAATCACGTTAGTTGTTTGCACACAGGACCTTCAACTCTATCAGAAAATCAAAAAAATTCTAACGAGGAGTTGAAGTCCTCCGAGGGTGAGAAAACACCCCTGGGAAAATTACCAGCCTCGGACAAATTCCAGCTTGTCTTTACATGCAAAGTATGTGAGACAAGGTCCTCGAAGACGATCTCCAGAGTGGGGTATGAGAAAGGAGTGGTGATCGTCAAATGCCCGGGATGCAGTAAGAATCATCTCATCGCTGATAATTTAGGGTGGTTTGCTGACGCGGGCGGAAGGTAATGATTGATTTATATTTTTGTTTGTCTTGGAATCTTGGAATTCGATATAATTTGGGTTGGCTTGCACTCAACATGGTCTCTGTTTTTAAGGCATCTGTTCAACTTTTTGTTTAACACTTACACCGTTCTGTTCAAGCACTGTATACTCGGTACTTTCCGGTGATTTGCGAAAAAAATCAGGTAGCAGTTGAACCCAAAGGAATATGCCAGGTGAATTTTTGCTCACAGAACACCAGAAATTATACAGAGTATAGTGCTCGTAAGATTAAGCTCTTATTTTTACCCTTCTTTTGGGGGGTTTGAATGGTGCAAAATGCTCAATCACTTTTAGCAGAACACACAAAATCAAACCACTGCTGTTTCCAGGCCTGTATGATTCGTTTTTGAAAGGGCAAGGGCACCAAGGTATTTTCTCCTCGGTAAAGGGCACTCAATGAGGAAATTGTAAATTCTACAAGAGCTGTTCACAGGCACCAAGGCAATGACCAGGGGGCGCGGTGGCAATCACGTTTGTAGCCTTTGTGAAGTGTCAGGCCTGTGTTTCAATTGTTTTTGCCTATTTTGTTTTCTTAAAGGAATATTGAAGACTGCTATTAAATTTTGTTGTCTGTTTTGTTTTCTTAAAGGAATATTGAAGAGATTTTGGCTGCAAAGGGAGAAGCTGTCCAGAGGACAACAGATGAAGATGACATCTTGGAACTGGCACAACTAGAAAGTGATAAGAGCTAATGAATGGTACATGAATTATGTTTATTGTACAGAACATGTACTATTATTAACCATTCCCATCAGGGCCCAATTTCATAGAGGTGCTCAAGCACAAAAAGTAACTAAGCACAACAAAGTTATGCTTAGCAGACTAAGGTTATCAGCCCAAATACCATGCCACATATACAATCTGTGGATGATATCCTGCCTATTAATTTTTGCTTAGCAGAAAAAGGTTTTAAGACAATACTTTTTGCTTAAACGTTTCTATGAAATTGGATAGGTTTCAAACAAAACTTTTGCGATTAGGACTTCTCAAGACTGTTTAATTGAATTCCCCTGTCTAAGTAGTGTAGGAAAACGTCACATGCAGGGCTAAGCTTTTGTATTGCAACTGAGAAAATCATGTTTTAAGTTTTCATTTCCATCTAAGCGAGTCATTGTACCAGACATTAAAATCTAAACTGCAAACTGCTTCTTTAGAATAATTCGCACAAGATTTTTGACTTAACATTCAGTTTCCAGTTTCCATTGATTGTCAATTCATTTTATGATATCAAACCAGAAAAAAAATGATGACACAACAAGGACAAATTTAACCAAAGCTCTGGAAGTATGTGAAAGTGGTCTTTATTTCATACAAATCAAACCTGTAATTGATAACTTAATTTCACACATGGCAAAGGAAAATACCTTTAAATAACAAATGTCCTTTTCAAAACCAGGTTTAAATAAATGTACTTGGGTATTGTTAGTATAGTACAACAGGAATGTGCCTAGAACTACAAGGTCATGGCCATGATGCATGATCAAAAGTCCCCATGGTGTACAATTTTCTTTCAGAAACTTGAAAGGTCAATTAAATATTCATCAGCGAAAACTACATAATAAAAATAGGTGAACTTATGTATATTTTTAAAGGTATTTGTGATTGTGTTATTATGTGTGTCCTTCAGTCTGTCCAAAAACCTCCCACAATTTAACATTGGCTTTGAAGAACATTGCAAAAGGTCACTTTGCTTTTAACAGAACTGCTGACTGATGAACTAACAACAATATCTAACCAGGGGTCGATTTCACAAAGAGTTAGTAGGACTAGTCCTAACTTATGACTAGTCCTAGGAGATATACAAATTGCATGGATAGTCCTAAGTTAGGACGAGTAACTGGTCCTAATTCGATATAAGACTAGTCCTTACTCTTTGTGAAATCCACCCCTGGCCCCAATTGCATGTGCTGCTTCTAATGATGATTTCTTCGCTTGCCACACCCTGTAATGTGCACATTCCAAAGGGGTCTCAGCAGGGCATAAGTGCTGAAGTCTGTGGTAAGCAGTGAACAGTGTCATGAAATTGTGCCCTGTACATAGAATCAGGCAGAGGTGTGTCTTTTGGACACCCTGTCATTTACATATAAAAATTATAAAATGTAATTTTTGACACCCAGTTTTTAAGTTTCCAGAAAATTTTGAAACCCTTTCACCAAATCCTGGCTAACCACAAAAGCATGAGCGCTGTACTTCACTCACGCCTGTCAACTATGGACTGAAGGTTTATCTTGACATCCTTCACATGATTTTTTTTTTAACCCCGACATGAAGTCGATCCAACAAATTAGTTTACAAAAAAGTCTCATA
Source organism: Asterias amurensis (assembly GCF_032118995.1). Taxonomy (NCBI): domain Eukaryota; kingdom Metazoa; phylum Echinodermata; class Asteroidea; order Forcipulatida; family Asteriidae; genus Asterias; species Asterias amurensis. The sequence goes on along the minus strand of NC_092662.1, from coordinate 3,200,334 downwards.
ATATGTACAAAGATGATGGCGTTAGCCACTGCTACTGTTTACTCTGTGCCGCTTCTTTCCTGGCTGCATCTTGAAGAAGCTGTGTGTCACACTCATCTGCCGGCAGTTGCACATACCTCACTACTGAACCTCTGATGAAGCAATTCTTAACCGATAGCTGTGGAATAAAAGTCCGAGAGGAAAAAAATTGTATTAATGGCCGAGGGCTTTAGAGCATCAAAGTTATGTTTCGATAGTTCAGTCATCAGGGGTTAGGGTTCGAATCCATGTAATGACACTTCATTATAATTGCTTCTTTTCACCCAGGGGTATAAATGGGTATCTCTTGAGGGTAGAAATTGATATTGTTTTGAAAATTCCTTTAGAGCGCCGTGGCAGCCCGGTGCCGTTTACTCCCCAGGGAGCTGAGAAGGATTACAGGAATTTTGTTGGCCCAACGACCAGGGCAAACAGTCATTGACAAGTTATTGTTAAATGCTTTTTTTAAGACCTTCAGCAATTATTATGTAGTAAATTTCTCTTCGAGGAACTCTCAAAGTGAACATTTCTCAGTCATCCCCACTTTTTTCTTTAGAATGAGAACTTCGTCAATCAAAGTGCAAAGTTGTCGCATTTCAAATTCCTAATTGAGACTGGCTCCACCTACCATGTGTGGATATTTTTCGGGATCGGTCACGCTGATGTCTGAGAGTTTGATGTTGAGAAACTGGTCCACGGAGTGTAACGTTCCACAGATGCTAGTGATGGATAAAACCACAACAAAACTTTAGTAAGAGGTTTCAGAGACACAAATTTATTAGTATTATTGATGTTTTCACCAAAATTGACCTTATCTAGCCAGTTGATAATTGTTGAATTTCTTGCGTGACAAATCATCCAGTGTTAGACAGTAATGTGTAATCCACGTAAAAGAAACCAGTGGGCACTTCTTGTAAGTTAAAGGGTTTGCCTTGGTGTTCCTGGTTTGATTGTCTGCATAAATTGCATAACATCACCCTTTATATCATTATCTAGTGCTTTAAAGGAACACGTTGCCTTTGATCGGACGAGTTGGTCTATTAAAAGCGTTTGAAACCGTTTATTATGAAATGCATATGGTTAGAAAGATGTTTTAAAAGTAGAATATATAATAATCCACACAAGTATCATTCGAAATTGCACGGTTTTTCTTTTACTTTGTGAACTATCATGGTCGGCCATTTATGGGAGTCAAAATTTTGACTCGCATAAATGGCCGACCGTGGAAGTCGACAGGGTAAAAAGAAAACCACGCAATTTCGAGGCATATTTGTGTAGATCATTGTATTCTACTTTTACAATATCTTTCTAACCATATACATTTTACAACAAACGGTTACAGGACGCTTTTTTAAAGACCAACTCGACCGATCCAAGGCAACGTGTTCCTTTAAAGAACAGCTGACGTATACATTGTACTTCAAAATGTAAATTTGCATACCTTGCAGGAAAAAGTACCAATCACTTTGATACATCCTAGCATGCCTAGGGTTGCAATAAAGCCTTTTATAAGAACCCGCGTTATTATTATTATAATAACAAACTACAAATAACTGTGAGATAAATATTCCTTTATTTTATACCTGAGATCATTTTTCAACTCGACTACTACGTCTTTGCCCACCAGAGATTTGAAGAATGAATAGAAGAGCTGTTGGATGAACACAAAGAAAATTCATGCAAATTTGATTTACATGTTAATTGAAACAATCAAAAACAATTTTGACAACTGACATACAACAGTAAAACACGTTCAATCTTGCATAATTCATAACCCATACCTTTTATTTATAATGTATTCCTGATTTATAAAATAGATTCTCTAGAGCTTAGCCTGTAAATGTTAGCTTGGTTGGTGGGACATTTTTACATTTTTGTTTTCCATAAAAAATACATATTTGTTTTACAATAAAAGAAAATAAAGTAATTTTGGAAAGATATCCGACCTTATTTGCCTAGGCCCTAGGCTAGGTGTCTATTCTTTGAAAAAAAGGGTGAATAATGTTAAGGTAATTATTTACTAGTTGTAACCAAAAATATGTTGTTAAATTCATTCATATTACTATCATAAATCATAGTTTTAAGTTCTTTTTTAGATTTGACAAATTTTGAATTGCGCCCTCTGTCATCAGTAAATGTCAAAACATGCCAAAATATACACAACGCATGCTGCCCGCCCGTCCCGTCCCGTCAAAGTAAACCTTTGATTACATGTTTATTTGATACAAAATCAAATAAAGTAAAACAGCACAAATGAATAGCATTAAGTGTAATTACCATTTTGGTGACTTGTTTGGTCTACTTTTGCTCCAGTCAATGTATACCGTAGAAAACAAACGTAATATTGTTCATAAGAACCGCTCTCACTTCATTGTGCGTGCGAGTATCGGTGCAACCTTTGACCTTGAAAATTAGTGTAATACGTGTTTGTTAACTTATTTGTGAATAATTTATAAAATAACAATCGTTTTTCTATAGTTTTAAAACAAGACTATGATTATTTAAATTAGATTTGTTTGAAAAGTGTTATATATCATATTTTTTAAGCGATTTCTATTAAAGTAAAGACATTTAAACTGAGTGAGCCTACTCTTATTGTTGTATGAAACCTGTACGTAACAATAGTGTTATTCGTGAAATTGATGGTGGTAACCAGACTATTACTTGACAACTGCAAAGTCACACTGTAATGCAAGATTGATCAACTCAACTAAACAGTGGAACGGGGGAAACGTTAAACAATTTTGATAATTTCAAGTGTTTCGTCGTTAGCTTTTCAAAACCATGGAGCTAGCAATGGATCCTGCACCACACGCATCTTTGGGGAACCCTCAGCAGCGATATTTCAGCCCATACTCCATGAACGGAGGGTAAGAAATCGGATAGTGTAGAAAACATGATTTATTTTATGAGTGGAACTGCCCTCAACACAAGAGGGCGCTGTTTGATTGTTGGTTAGTATAAAAACAATGGTAGATAGAATGAGTAAAAACTCCCTACCTCCATGGTAAAAACTAATACAAAAATAATATGTCTTTATTTAGGGAATAGTGTGGGGAGCCTGTGTCAATTACAGTCACACAGGGAAATGGGAAATTAACATGCGCTGAAAAAGTTTGATTCTATTTATAAAGAAAAGAGGGCGCTATATTTCTAGCCCTATCTTATATGTATGTATCGATCATTATCGTCAGTCAGACTCAGTCAGATACTTCGATAAGAAGAATTGTGTACTTACGAAAGAGAGAGAATCGTTGGAGGGACAGAACCTGCCCACGTTGGTTGCTGACCACTGTTAAATAATGGACAGCAGAGCCAAAGGATGGATAGAATTTATGTGGCGGCATGGTTTTGACTATTTTGTGAAAATACTGTGGCTGTTTTTGTTGTTTTCTTAGCAAGCCACACTGTATTCTCCTGAATGTTTCACTGATTACTTTTAATATAATATTGTATCTTTCTTGACAATTCTGCTTATTAATAATAAAATCAGCGTTCTGTTGACAAAAAAAAACAATCTATAACCTCAGTAACTACCTTAGTTTAAGAGGCATAATTATTATCTAAATAAGATATAACTTTGATTATTTGACATAGTTTCACTCGTTCATTACCACTTGATTTGTTTACCAAAAAGTACTTCTGCCTTCCGTACAGATTGCCAACGAGTACAATGTTATTTATTTCTTTAACTGAAACAGGACTGTCTTGGCTGTTTCTGGTGATGATTTTGCTGTCATCGCTTCCGACACAAGATTGAGTGAAGGATTCTCCATTCACAGTAGGGATCTCCCTAAAACCTATAATTTGTAAGTAGCCAATAATGATCATGCATTGATTATTTTTCAATCCTTGCTCCCTAGGTTGACTTGCCTACAGGTGACCTCAATCCTACAATGTCCAAAATCTAAGGAATTTGGGGGGGGGGGGGTAAGGAGTTTACTTATGATCTTAATCGAACAATATTTTAAAAAGAATTGGGTGTGACCAACTTATGGTGTAATAGTTTAATGAAGTCTTCCAATTAATTTTACTTTGACTGATTTGAAAGGTTCTTCCTTTTTGCAGAACTGACTCCACTGTTTTAGCAAGTTGTGGTTTTCATGGAGATGTGCTGACATTGTCTAAAGTTCTGGAGGCCAGACTTAAGGTATGAGTTCGACCCTGTGAAGGCCGTAATCTAATTGATGGCATAGCAATAGCTACACCGGTTGCTAAGGCTGTTGCTATAGCTGTTACTCTTTACCTAGTAAATTGTTATGGTCGCTATTTTTGTTCAGTTTTTACTAATTACCAGTCTATGGCCCTACCTTTAAGTAGCTCTTTGCAATTGTGCCCTGGCCACAGGATGACACACAGGCGTGATACTTCACAGAGCCAATGAAGGCGATTACCTCCATGCCCCCTGGTTGCCTTGGTGCCCTTGACATACTACAGTAGAAAATTACAATTTCCTCATTGGGTGCCCTGATCGGCAGCAAATTGTGCCACAGCACCTTGTAAAACATAACATGGTGCTATAAAAAGGATAAGGTCTCAAAATTCAAACGTAGTCCCACATCTTGCAGGAAATACTGTGTGTTACAGCGCCAGAAGCGTCACTGATAGACGGACACGCGCGCCATGTAAGAAGCAACTATTGTTATTATTTTTACCAAGGAGAAAATGCCTTGGTGCCCTTGCCCTTTCAAAAACAAAGCATAACGGCCTGGGCCCAATTTTACAGAGCTGCTAAGCACAAAAATTTGCTTAGCATGAAATTTTTTGCCTTGATATTAACAGAATTACCAACCAAATTTCAAAGTGATTTTCAGGATAAGCAAACAACAGCTGAATACCTGTAACAAGCAATATGCAGCAAATATAAATTTGGTGTGTAATCCTTTTTTATCAAGGAAGAAATTTCATGCTAAGCAAATTTTTGTGCTAAGCAGCTCTATGAAATTGGGCCCTGGACACCTCATGCTGGTGGAGACCAAAAAACAATAATTTTTTTTTTGTAAATTATGGTGTTTTTTCCTTCCTGTAGATGTATGAGCATGACAACCACAAGAAGATGAGCTGTAAGGCCATAGCCTCTATGCTTTCATCCATCCTGTACTACAGACGCTTCTTCCCTTACTACACTTACAATGTCCTGGCCGGTCTGGACGAGGAAGGTTAGTACATCAAAGTGACAGTTGGATGACTCCATAAAGCCCGGTTTGTACTTCCTGCGAATGCGAAGCTAATTTGACGTGATTTTGACGTCACAACCCTCCTTTCGCAGCGATTTTCGCAAGTATGTTGAGCAAAGTTGAACTGCTGCGAATAATTAGTTGCGAGTTTGTGACGTCAACATTCGTATCGCAGGAAGTATGAACCAGGCTTTAACCTTTTTTGAGATATGGTGGACACTATAGGAGTGCTCTGTAGGATGTGGGTGTATTGACCCCTTGCACGGACATCACACGCGGCAATGCGCACTTCCTTGAATAACGCACAGTGACATTGCCCACCAATATGGCGGCTCCAAGATTATTCTGATGACGACGTCAGGTGAATGGCATCAATATGTACACATTTACCCAAACCAAATGGTGTTACAGTGATGTGTTGACCATCACAGTATAAAAAGTAAAAAAACTTCTGTTTCTGTGAAAATTTGTCAAGACTTTGCAATGTATATAAACACTTTGCTAAAAGCTAAAACATTCTTGATGGTACATGAAGATTGTCAATAGAGCAAGTTTATGCTCTATGGTCAGATGTCTTTCCAGATATCCTTATTTATTATTTCTTTGTATGCTTTCGTTTCAAATTTAAAACTGTCAATTGAGTTTTGTTTAATTTGCATGTGTACATCTCGGAGGAAAATGTGTCTAGTATGAACAATCCGTTCAAACTGATAAAACAATAGTGTTTCTGTCCTTACAAATTCTGTAATTAAAACCTTAAAAAGCTAACAAAAACTTGTTATCGAATACATAAATTGCATGTTCTTTGTGATTGCATTGATAGGTAAAGGTTGTGTGTACAGCTTTGATCCTGTTGGCTCATACGAGAGAGAAGTGTACAGGGCTGCTGGGTCATCCAGCTCACTCCTACAGCCCTTGCTAGACAACCAGGTAAACTTGGTCTAAAAGAAAAAAATAATAGGGATAAGAATTTTAAATTGGGAGTATTATCTTTACTCCCAGCTGATCAGCTGGAAGCTGGCCACATCGTGTTTGAGCCCCTGGCTTGAAAGGTTGGCTTAGGCAGCAAGCCACATCAACAGCCAGAGATCGACAGTGTTTGATTTTTTCTGAAGGGAAGAAAAACCGTTGGGCTTGAAGAATGAACCATTGTGGCATAGAAGAGAACCAACGCACAACTCTAATTACATATTGCCTCATCCGAGAGTCTGATTGTCAGAGCACAGCAATCAAATAAGTAGAAGCAAGTTCTTATAAGTCGCATTTTACAATAACTGTCACAATGCGCTTTACAATAGTGCCCTGGTCATTTGGCCAAAAACATAACTTTAATCATTCTCAGCTCCCTGGGGAGTATAAAACTTGGGCAACCTTAGCGCTCCAAATAAATAAGTCGTTTTAAGAGCCACACACGTTGCATTCTTGGACAGTTGTCAAAGTTATATTTCAAACAATTTGTTTCTCTTTCTTTTTTCCAAGATTGGAGGCAAGAATCAAGAAGGTTACGAAGCTCCTCCCCTCACCATTGAGAAGGCTGTTGCCTTAGTGAAGGATGTTTTCATCTCGGCCGCTGAGCGAGACATCTATACAGGAGACGGTATCATCGTGAATGTGATCACCAAGGATGGCGTGAGGGAAGAGCGCTTCCCACTCCGACGAGATTAATGATAAAAAGAGATTACTTGTTTTTTTGAAGATTGTTTTGTGACATGTTCTTGCAGAAGTGGAGGGAAAAGAAACACAGGACTCGGGGGAAAGTCTTAAGTGTACAGTGCTTTACACAAGCAGGTATAAGGGTAAAACCTAATAGTATTTGTTATCTAATGGAACCTGTTATATCTCATTGACACTATTCAGCCCCAAAACAACCAATCTAATAGCCCATTAGATATGACGTCGAGTCCAAACAGTGCCCTCACTGGGGTCAATGTTTTGTCCTCCAATTTTGCAAGAGCACATCACATTTGTAATTTGTAATGTTTCAAGTTGGTATTTCAGACCAAGGCCTTGCATAAGAAGTGTACTGGCCTTTTTTCAATGTTTGCACATGAGGACCAGTCGAAATTCACTCCAAGTGGTCCGACTGGCTAGTGCAGTGTTCACAGACATCCCTGTTTGATATTTGATTTATGGACTTGTGGCAAAGCGTGAGGACTAGTGGTTTAATAAGGTACCTGGGCCCAATTTCATGGCTCTGCATACCGCCGAATTCAGCGCTTACGTTCACAATTCCCCGCTTACATGTAAGTGTCGAATGTCTGCGAAAGCCTTTGTAAGCACGCACGCGCAGAAGCCAAAATTCGCTGCTAACCTGTGAAATATGCTTGCCGTATTAAAGTACAGCATTCCTTGCTTTCGATTTCATAAACGACGATTCTGTGCTTACGGTAAGCAGAGCCATGAAATTGGGCCCTGGTCTTGCTGGCTAGTTACCTATATAAACTAAAAGTAAATAAGTCTTATTAAGTTTGAATTATCTGGTAAAGGTACATCCCAAAATAAGCATTCAAAAAGAAAAACGTAACCATAAACGTAACTCAGACAATTGAGCGTCCTTTTCAATGGAATTTGTGTATGGTATGTATAATTTCTTTAAACTGACAGTTTATAAATAATTTTGACTTTGTTGAAGATAAAAATGAAAAATAGTGAGTTACCTGAAACGTTCATGGTATTCTGTCTACAAGGCATTCAAATATACCTGTACATCTTACTTGCACAAAGTTCTGGCTACTTCTGCTATAAAGCTGGAGTTTTTGTGATATTTTACCCAAAAATCACTCTTCATCTTATACTGAAACTTACTGACAAGACCCCAAGTCTTAGGGATTGTAATCATTTGTAAAAGCCATGTCAAAACAATCGGTTCTCACTTATATCAAAACAAGCTCATTGCATTTTCACATGGGCCACTGGTAATTGTTGGAGCTCAGTTTGTGTGAAGTGGGCGGGCGTGACTATATGGTGGGTGGAGTTATATCACATAAATAGGACTATGGTTCATTGTAGTGTTGTATGTTTCAACAACGCAGTAGTGTCACTTTTGGAACATTTAAAACAATTAAATGAGGTAAGATTAAAAATACATTTTTTTTTTGATGAGTTTGTGTATAAGTTGGTCAATCCCTAGCCCCCTCACCTGCTCTCTCTCGGCAGGAATCAACCCCCTTGAAAAACAGAACTCGCAATAAGCTCGCTCTAGAACCATAGAGCTAGAACAGTATCCCATTTGTCTCCATTGTTTATGATAACCAGCTGTTTTGGGGGGTTGTTCTTTATTCATAACAGTCACGAGGCTGTATCCGAATTGGTGGCTGCGGTCAGGGCTACGACTGTTGCTGAAGTTGTTACTGTCGGTGTTGCCAAAGACCTTTCCATTGTTGATAAAAAAACTGCGCGGAATGACATGTTGAATGTTAGTAAAACATTCAACATTTTCTGCAAACTTTCAATTATATAATATTAATACCTCAAATAAATGATTGGTTGTTTTATTTCCAACAAGTTTGACAATTTGTTACAAACAGTAGCTATCTGTTTTTGTTTTGCAGTTATGGCTTTCCATGGTTTCCCAACCTTTGGCAAAATAGGAAGTTCTATATTATTATGTACTCCAATGCATGATGAGCTGAAATCTAGCCGTAGCCTTATGTAGCTGTAGCCGCCAATTCTTTTTGAAGGGCGCCCGCCATTGGCGATATTTTTAACAGTTGGTCATTGGAGCGCGCGCACGCGCGGAAAACAATTTTGCCACGTGAAAATGTGTTCTGCAAAACTGATAACAAGGTTTCGTCAAAACTGCGTTCTTTTGGACATAGTTTCCTCACGTGTGGACATTCTTTTGGCACAACGTCTACTGAATGGGTTGTGGCGCATCTTGAACACAAAACCAGGTAAGACTTGGAGCCGAAAGGCGACAATAATTGCTATGAAATGCTATCCCGTTTGGTAGTAAAATGTTGCCCTACTGCGGCACCTGACTAGCTTCTGACACGCTGGACTCGCCGCTTCTGCTTGTTAATGTAAAACCCTGTATTACACACCCTTGGATTCCACACACATACACGCTTTCGAACGTGGTGGTAAGTTTCATAATAGGGTGTACATGTATTATGTTGGGGTCTGAAGCAGCCAAAACTGAGCCTTCATGCAGACTCAACATAAAAATTGTTGTCGTGAGTTGCCGGTATTTAGTGCGACCCCAATTCCAGGCCATCTCATTCTCAAGCCGTTTTCAGGAGTATTCATGTTTTAATTTACCAGGGGTCGATTTCACAAAGAGTTAGGACTAGTCCTAACTTTGAACTAGTCCTAGGAGATTTACAAATAGGAGATTTACAAATTGCATGGATAGTCCTAAGTTAGGACGAGTAACTGGTCCTAACTCGAGATAAGACTAGTCTTAACTCTTTGTGAAATCCACCCCAGGGTAGTTTGACATGACCACGTATCGATACATTGTTTACCGTATTTTTTGGAGGAGTACAAAACATTACAAACATGTGCGATGGTCGTACTATAATGGAGCACGGTCTATTTTACCTCCATGAATGGAGCTAATTATTTCGTCCAACTCGGCCAGTTAAAAAAAAACTTAAATTACATATTGTTTGCTGGAGTTGTTACTTACAGCTAGTGTAATAATATACGTGGGGATGTCCCGCGTATCATGCCACCACTTTTCCATCTTCTATTAAATAAATTGGTACTAGTATTACTCTAATGAGATATTCCTTCAGTGGTCGATTTCACAAAGAGTTAGGACTAGTCCTAACTTAGGACTAGTCCTAAGAGATATCAAAAACATACAGCTAGTCCTAAGTTAGCAAGATAAGACTAGTCCTAACTTTTGTGAAATCCACCCCCAGGTAACTTTAGTGAAAAGGAATAGGCTTGATGCGGAACTTCTAATATCAAGCGGCCACATTACTTCAAAGTGAAATGATTCTCAAAATGCAATATACTTTCGATAGATATTGTAGGCTCTTAACCAAACGTTTTTATTGTCATAGATGTTAAATTTGCATCGGGGATAAAGAATATTAATTTTGTTTTTTACCCATACACCGATGTGTGTTAGCACTGTATACTCAGTACTTTCCCGAGTCCTGTGAAAAAATATCACAGGCATGTTACTCGGGTGGGATTCGAACCCACGACCCTTGCAATTCTAGAGCAGTGTCTTACCAACTGCCTCTAGCTGCCGGGCAACCTCGGTAGTCTAGTTGGTAAGACACTGCTCTAGAATTGCAAGGGTCGTGGGTTCGAATCCCACCCGAGTAACATGCCTGTGATATTTTTTCACAGGACTCGGGAAAGTACTGAGTATACAGTGCTAACACACATCGGTGTATGGGTAAAAAACAAAAATTAATATGTTTTTATTGTCATTAATTTTAACGGTGACTACCAACAAATATTACTTTACAATTTCTTGCTTAGTAAAACTACCGAGGAAGATACCAGACTCAGATCGTACAATAATGCGAAAGTGTTTTTTGTTTTGTGTGGTGTTGGTAACCTTATTCTAGATATTAGCACAATTTTGATGTACTTTGTTTTTGTTAGTGCTCACCCAAGCACAAGTAGAAGCAAAACAAAATGTGCTCACCGGTCGGAATACTGGTTCCCAACCAAAATACCACAACACATATACTATCTGTGACCAACATCCTTCTACAGTGGACACTGTTGGTAATTACTCAAAATAATTATTGGCATAAAACTTTATTTTTGGTAACGAGTAATGGGGAGAAGTTGGTAGAACAAAACAGTGTGAGAAACGGCTCCCTCTGAAGTGGATAGTTTTCGAAAAAGAAGTAATTTTACACGAATTTGATTTCGAGACTTCAGATTCAGGATTTGAGTACTCGAAATCAAGCATCTGAACGCACACAACTTCGTGAGACAAGGGTGTTTTTTCTTTCATTATTATCTTGCATATTCGACGACCAATTGAGCTCAAATTTTCACAGGTTTGTTATTTTATGCATTCGTTGAGATACACCAAGTTAGAAGGCTGGTCTTTGATAATTACCAATAGTGTCTAGGGTCTTTGAAGAACTACTGTCTGCTTGAGCAGGCTGTGAAAATGGGACCGGATGACCACTCATCTAAACACAAATCCATTCATCCACGAACTGGAAGCGTTCATCTAATCGGTAGATTTCTTCTCTTTTTCTTCCTTCTTTTTGAATTTCATCGTAAACTTCAGATAACCATTACAAAAGTTTTTGTTCAAGTCCCCTTTTCCTTCTTATTTATATATATAAGGGGGTCAAATTAAAGTTAACAGTGGCATGGCTACAAACTCAATAAAAGCAAAAACACAAGTTTTATGCAATTTTTATTTGTTTGTAGTAACTTATTTTTTTATTGAATAACGATCTAAATAAGGATATGTTGAAGTAAACGTTAGTAAGACCCAATGATCAAATTCAGTTCTGTGATGCACTAATTTTTTGTAATACATAAAGTCCTCATGAATTTTTTTACATAGTTACAAGTATCAAACCTGATGACAAAATGGTGTAAACTGTAATTTTATTTTATACTCGTTCAGAGCTACTTTTTTTGTACATTTGAAACATTAAGGATCTGTACATTAACGTACATTCCTACTTTGGTCAGGGAGGTGGAAGGCAAGGTAAGATACCACTACGCCAACCAAACCACCTGTTCTATAAATAACAGCTATATAAGAATTACAAAAACTTCAACCCCTAATGTCAGTTCAGAAGTTAAGTTCACTGTCTCTGTGTTCATGAGACCATGAGTTCGCTTTCTTCTTGACGTAATCTCTGTCGATGCAACTCGTCTTGGTAAAGTTCATCATGATCAGGGTGCCACAGTCCTACTAGTGTCTGCTCAGTTGCTGTGCAGCTGACAGTGTGAGAGGCTAACACACTTCGGTGGACCTGTCAAGTAACGGACAAATTGATTTATCAATATCTAGGCATACATGTATGTGGTAACACAAAATGTATCTAACTCTGCTGAGAAATCCATTGATACACTAAGCAAAAAGTAGAAGTCTCTTGGTTTCCTTATCTACTTCAAGTTTTCATTTGTACAAGTTATTATATGTTTTCTGAGCAAAAGGCCGTATTGAATAACCCTTTTGCTGCTATGAAAGTCGCCATCTTGTAGAGCAAACCGTAAGCGCATCTAAACGCGTACATCAAAGAAGCACGCGGCACACAGCATTCTCAGTTTGATTTATATGGCACAATAAATGAAATGAAATACAGTACAGCCTGTCAGTTCATGTATTGTCTTAAAATAGTTTGGTGTGCATTTACCATTATTTCTGATGCTTGACTTTATAACAAATGACTGTGATTTTATTAATTGTGAAGTTTTTATTCATAAATAATTAAAAAACTGTGAACTTGATAAGAAAAGGGCTTGTTCACCTGTAAAGCATCCAATAGGTCATACAATGTGATGGGTTTCTTTGAAGGCGGGACACCAGACGTGGCTTGCTGCATAACAGCTGACTGTTCACTGGTTTCCGAGTCTGGTCTCTTGACAGTGTACTGGCCTGATGCTCCATCAATGTTTGGCGGGTTACAGCTTAGATGGATAGAAGATGGCAATGGTTATTTATGAAGTCCGCAGGTCAATCTGAATTTGTGTTGATGCTGGAAGTCTAATGTGCCAGACTTAATTTCTGAGGACTGCAACATCAGAATGAGGGGGGAATCCTGGTTACTGTATAAGCCTCTATCCTAACAAATGGCATTCTGGGTGGTATTGACCCATTTCACCTGATGTCATCATCAGAAAAATCTTCAATGCGCAATACTGGTGGGCAGTTTCACTGTGCGTTTTCATACATAACTCTATGCACACGTAAACCTAACTTGCCCACCAACATGGTGAGCGTGGCACCAGTCGCTGCGTGTGACGCGCGTGCAAGGGGTCAATACCACAGTGCAGTAAAATTTTTAGAAACTTGTGTAGGTTTACTAAAATCCCAAGCATGGGCAAACCTAATGATGACAGTGAGCCACCCTGACTAGGTGGTCTATTATACTTCTCATCCTGTTTTACCCAAAGGCAACTAATACGTACCTTTTGTCCAGGTGTATACGATCTCTTGATTGGCTTCGGAGCGCAGGTAGCTGCGCGACGATTCCCATACTGTGTTTATACTTTCCAGAGTGCAGGTTGTAGGCACTGCCGCGAGAGATGACTGCACTGATCACATTCTTCAGTACTTGCTGTTGGTAAAAAAAAAAAAGAAACTTCTTACTTTAATAGACCGGCACCATGTTTTTTGGCCATACTCCTGGCCTGGAATTTAATCCTTGAGAGGGCAAGGCCATTTTCATTTTTTCAAAGGGCACCTCTATTTCTTTGTTTTCTCTCCTGGTTGTACAGATTGCTGTTGTTGCTTTTATGGGTTGTTTTCTTTTATGTTTGTCTCCCTTGTTCTGTGTATTGCTTTTCTACAGGGGTCTCCAGGAAGAACAGTGTTTGACACTGATGAGCTACCCTGTATAAATAATCCTTAATCATAATTTCATTGGAAAAATTTCAATTCTATTGGAACTTTTGAAGGGGCACCAATGCCAAGACCAGGGCAACAGAGGCTGTGGCCTCTGTGGAAATTCCAGGACTGATGTTCAGTAAAAAATGGATCCATGGACTAACGTACCTGCACCGAGTGTGTGATCAAGGGAATTGTTGCGCCAGATACGTTGTCAATGCCCCACTCCCACGCAGTCACAAACACTCGGCCGTGCAGCATGGCAGCATCCGGTAAGAAGGAACTACGAGCGCAGAAGTCGAGTGATTCCTCAACCTGCATGGCTACAGCAGGAGCCTTCAACATTGGATCAGACGGCACAAAGCGATTCTGTAAAAATTTAGATAATTTTGTTTAATTTTGTATACATTTGTATTACATTTAGATAGATTTCTTACTTAGGATTTTAAACTATGCATGGTGGAAGTACAGTATAACTAGACGAGGTTTGTGGTAGCACCATTTGGATATCTCCTTTGAGTCGTGTTGTTTCCGGGAAAAAAAAAGGTGGTTGTAAACTAAATCCTTTGATCAGTAAGCTCTGATCGTCTTTAGAATTGATTCTCCTGTAGACAATCATCAGACCAGTCATCAGACGTTGCGTTGTAAACCACCGGTTCTCAAAAGAGATGGTGCTACCGCAAACCTCACCTAATAGATTACATATGTAACATCTTGACTTTTTAATGAAAACATCAACTTTGATGAAATTTTGAGAAGAAGTTTTAAAAATTCCTTTCGAGAAGAAGCTCCTACCTCAAATGTTGGCCTGACGATGACTTTCTTCTTCTTGGGTGGTTTGCTCTTTTTGTTTGCCTTATCTCCTGATTTGCCGCTAGAACTGTTACTGCTCTTATTCTTTGAGGATTCTGCTTTAGAAGAAAAGAAAAAAGAGAATTAGGACTTAAGGTGCTAAGTGTCTAGAAAAGGACTTTATCTGACTATAAAACTCTTCTTTTAAGTTCAATATTAACTAGATTTTCACAAGTTGTTAGTTCTTTAAAATTAGATTGGAATGAATGTAACGTATGAGTGAAAATGTTCTTGTCGTTGTCATCCAGAAACACTTTCACTTTTGTTTCCAAATGCTTGAAAGATTTAGCTATGGTATTATAATTTCAAGTACAAGACTTAAGTCTGAAGAATCTTGAACTACACATTTCAACTTTAGACATAACTTACCTGATGATTCTGCACTGAGAATCTGACATTTGGTCAGCACGGTGACGAGGAACTCATTGTGAAGATGAACTGCGGGGAAATTGTTTTGATATCAAGAGTTAGCACAAACATGTATTGGTGTTGGTGAATTTTAACCTAACCCTAACTGTTATGGCCAAACTTTGAGAACTTTGTTATGTCTATTGGGGTGCTGTTGGAGTTAAGTGGTAACGAGCGTTCTCAAACAAAGTGGTTTCGCTTCATAGATTTTGAAACTTATGTGCTCATTTCGTCGCCAAGATTCTGGATTTGCAGCACGGCATTGTGCTTATCTTTGATAGGATCTCACTCTCCCGAATCCTTCGATTTGAAACTTACTGTTTTCGTCATTTAAGAGTCGCCTGGCCTCCATATCAAATTCATCTTTTGTTATCTGGAGAAAAACAAAACAAGTACTTTATAAGTTGTTATTTAGTGTTTAAGTTAGTGATCTCTACCAGTTCTGACCTGTCAAACAACTATAAAGACAACATCTTGTTTTACAGAAATGGGTAGTACATAATGCATTAACTTCAAAATTCTATCTGGAAATAAATATTTGTCATTGGGTGGCTTGCTTTTTAGTCCCTTTTGCATAATCTTTGACTTTGACAGATCAATATTCAACATACCTTTTGTCTGTACCATAACTTCATGTTTGCCCAGTACCTGTGTCAAAGACAAGTTGACATAGAAAAACTATTATTTCTTTCAAAATTGCAAAACTCACAATCACAATTACTGAATCACAATTTTTTGACATATATGCAATTCACTCAATCATGTTAAATCAACTGTTTGTCAAGATCTGCTGAGAGAGGTTGGCTGTTGGGTCGTTGGTTTGGCGTTTATATCCTTTTGTTGGAGCTTTGCCTTTGCATAGATCACTTATTGGGAAGATCAATTAAACCAACAAAATAAAATAAAACAAAACCAATGTTTTTGTATTTCGTATCGTAGTTGTAATGATCTTTCAAGTATATTCAATCAACAGTCAATGGATCATCATAAATTGTCTTGTCTTGTCTTTACTGCACAAACCGCCGCCACTGGGCTATTATAACCGTGCAGACCCTATACAATTGTTAATGCTGGATATTAAAAGATCGGACTAAATATTTCCAATACTAATAGAGGAGTTTAAAAGTAAAAACAACAAATTTACTTATAAATGTCAATAAAAACGTATATTATTCATAAAAATCATCAAAACAGTGACAAATCCGATCCTTGTCGTGGAGGGCGTCCTACTTCACACCTGCCAAACTACACTGGTCCAAACTACACACATTGCATAGCAAAAACAGGTCATTTTTGTATTTTGTTTTAAACAGGCCTTATTTGCACACTTTAATCATCTGGAACAAAGGAACATGTTGAACAACCACACATGATTATGATGATCTGAAGACTTACTGCTTGATTTCGTCTCCAAGGCAGTCAGCCAGCGACTTCTTGGCAGTCTTTAGGTCGTTCATCATCGTTGTCTTTACTTTTGGCAGTTTCTATCAAACTGTCATTTACTGACCTCTTGAGGGCGTCCTGTATCTTCACGTGCGTGGGCGCTGTCAACAAACTTGCTACTTTGAAAGTGAAGACCTTGCCACATTGTCGGCCGTCTTTCTGGCGTGTGAAGACAGCATGCAGTTCCTACGAGTGTGTAGAATTTGTCTCCAGCTTCACGTGCAAAAGAGCCGTGTAATGCAACAACAATTTTCGTCGGGGAATTCCACAAAATATGCAAAGCACTTGTCGTCGAAGTTGGTAACGCCACGGGTACAATTTCGTTTGAGAAACATTCACATTTCGAATGCATTTCGATGGGTCAAGCAGCAAAGTTTTTCATCATCTTCACTTTACACACCAACTTCAGAAGGAGACCACGTGCCGTTTATTTTGAACCCGGAAATTGAGTTCAAAAGACTTTTCAGTGATCTGAGCGAGCTGGAACGAAATGTTTCTGCAAGAGGTCAAAAGGTCAATCTGACTAACCTGGTGAGGGTTTTTTGGTTTAATTAACACAAATGTCATGGTTGTGGGAACGTATTTGACTGTTTGTTGTCAATTGAATGGCATGGCATGGAAATTGTGTTTATATTTTGTTTATAGCGCCCTCTTTTGAATTGATAACTTTTTTCATCACAGTACAGTACACAGCCAGGTGAACATGGTGTAGTGACAGTCACAGTGTAGAGTTAGAGTAGAATCAGCTGGCCACTGCACTGGATCATGCACTTGTGTTGTTGTTGTTAGTTTTTTTTGGGGGGGGGGACTTTGCAGAATTTTTTAACTTTTTTAAGTTAAGAAAAATTTATTTTGGGGGATGAAACAAATTAGGCAGCGGTTGCGAGATACCATAACAATTCCATTTCATTCTTCGATGTTTATTTGATCTTTTTGGTTTCTTTTTCATTCAAGGTTTTGTTGTGGAAGGAGCTTCAGTTGTTTGAGCAAGATAAAATCCGCATCGAAGGAGAAAAGTCTGAAGTTAACAAACGGAGCAAGCAGTTGAACAAAAGTGTGAGTAATTACTCATCAATTGATGGTAACTCTAGTTGTGATAACGTAACCCTCCTGGCGGCAAAGCCGGAGGCGTTGTGAGAAGGGGGTTACGTTAACGCAACTATGGTAGCTCCAGCATTTGCTGATGTCATCAGTACATGTAATGTCCTCCCTTTATGCAGTTGTTGAAGGGATTTAGGCCTACATGTTTGTTATGGAGGAAAGGAGAGCTAACCCAACAACTACAAAATACTGAACAATTGGTCTCTGGAAATGATTAACATAAACATTTTTTTATTGTGTTCTTTGTTTATAGGGTAAAGGAACTAAAGAACAAAAAGATGAACTGCAACAGTTGGGGCGAACGCTACGAGAAAATGTACGACTAATAAATGTAAGTGACATGCAGAAATGTGTACAAAATTGTACATTGTGGAAATTAGTACTATCTATACCTTTACCATGGTGCTGTCATCCTAATTTTCTCCCATTCAAATCAATGTAACCAAACTGAGGCTGAAAGGGAAAAAAACTGGTTTCTTTTTGTACAATGAGTATTATCAACACTCATTACTCTTAGTGGATGCAAGGTACATGACCAAGATGGTTGCAGCAAGTTTTATGGTCAGTTAACTTTGTCGAATTGATGACATTGTCCATGTCGTGAACTTTCTGTTTATGCCTGATTTAAGGACAGTTTTTATAACTTTTTCTTTCAGAAATCTATCGCAACGTTGTCCGATGAGTTCTATCCAGCAGCTCTGAAGCTTCCAAATGATCTACATCCTGATGTTGTGAGTAATTTTTTGTTCCTGTTATGGTTTTTTTTCTCCCCTTGTGTCCTCACAGGCTATTGTACAGCAGAACTTGCTTTGTGAAAAAGAGCAGGGCGTGTCTAGGCAGAGTGGTTGAGACTAAGAGCCAGCTCTTGTGTTTTCGACTTGAATCCCGGCGTGGCAATTGTGTCTTCTGGCAATAGACTTTACCATAATTTATTTGTCTGTGTGTGACATTACACTCAAAACCACGTTGCTGGATGATATTGAATGGTCAGACAGTAGGAGGGTTGACTTTGTACTGTGTACATGTAGATGCAACAACACATGATATCATTGCTGGCTGGCATAGTTTATCTATCACTCAAAACCAAAGTACATGTATGAGTGTTAATAAGAATGTGCTCATAATCTTGAAACTGCTCTTTAATTTGTTCAAATTTGCACCTTCTCACTTAAACGATGCAAAATAATAAATTATTTATTATTTTCCTCGGTTGAATGTTTTACCTTGGGTGGGATGTCAAATAATAATTGTATATTTATTTTGCTTCTAGCCTCGGGGATCCACGCCGAAAGTCCTGGAAACTTTTGGAGCTGATAAACAAGAAGGTAAAATCGAAACAATCGTAGCAATATCTGATAAATATTAGCCAACTTCTGTCACAATTTTAAGTACATTCTGTACACAAAAAAAAAAGTAGTAAGTTATGTCCGAACATTTCAGATGCTAATGTCCTTGATGGATCAGATTTACTGATTAATTCTTGGAGGTATACCTGAGCCATTTCAGATGTGCATTTGTAGATCAAAACCGATATTTTGGAAAATTACCGGTGAGTGGAAGACCTGCTGTCGGCTAAATTTTCCTGATGAGATTCTCATTTTAGTGTTTTATCATCGGAATGAATTTTTAGAAATAACAACACCAAAAATACACATTATTGTGATTACAGAAAGCACTGCAGATAAATCAACAGGGTGGACTTCAAACGAACTTATACAGGAAAGGTAAGGAGTCAATTTGATTTTGGTTAAATATTTTACTGTTGTGTCATTTTAAAAGCCTTTTGTGTGCAGTCTCCATTTAAATGATTATTTTAATGTGGGTTGTACACATGTTTTAACAAGGGTTTTTACCCTGTTGTACAATCTTGACAGCCCCAGTTCAACTTCTTTTCCTTGGGTAAATGTGTACAAATTTCGAGTTAAATGAAAATAAAAGAAATGAAATTATGGTATTTTGTAATTTTGCAGTCTTCCTACCGTACACGCTGGTAGTGCATTCCTCAACCATGAAGCAGCATTGATGGAGCTTGCTCTGATGCAGTGGGCGAGTCAAGAACTCATCCAGCAAGGATTCGTCCCGTTCTCCTGTCCAGCCATGTTCAAGTCGATCGCCCTGGTCAGTTTTGTTAATCGAGAATTCCATCAAAGTCTAGTCTTTGTGGTGTTTTCTGGCCAAGTGGTCTACTAGATCGGACTCAAGTTCTGATGTTTGAATCATCAGAGTGTGTGTTTGAATCCCGGTCATGACACTTCCTTGAGCAAGGCACTTAAAGGCAGTGGACACTATTGGTAATTGTCAAAGGCTAGCCTTCACAGTTGGTATATCTCAACATATGCATAAAATAACTAACCTATGAAAATTTGAGCTCAATCGGTCATCAAAGTTGCGAGATAATAATGAAAGAAAAAAACACCCTTGTCACACGAAGTTGTGTGCGTTTAGATGATTGATTTCGAGACCTCAAGTTCTTAAGGTCTGGAAATCAAATTCGTGGAAAATTACTTCTTTCTCGAAAACTATGGCACTTCAGAGGGAGCCGTTTCTCACATTGTTTTATACCATCAACCTTTCCCCATTACTCGTTACCAAGAAAGGTTTTTTGCTAAGAATTATTTTGAGTTATTACCAATAGTGTCCACTGCCTTTAACCATAATTGCTTCTCTACACAAAGGAACCTGGGAGGGCTGGATATAACACTCCATGCTAATTCAAGCAGCTTGGGGTTGTACGCTCCCCAGCTCAAAATCAAATTCGTGGAAAATTACTTCTTTCTCGAAAACTACGTCCCTTCAGAGGGAGCCGTTTCTCACAATGTTTTATACTATCAACCTCTCCCCATTAATCGTTACCAAGTGAGGTTTTATGCTGATAATTACTTTGACTAAATACCAATAGTGTCCACTGCCTATAAAAAGGAGTACAGCGCCCCCGTTACTGGGTCTGCCTGCGACCAAACTTTCCGTCATGAATAGATTCTTTACTATGAAGCGTATACTTCCCACTTAATGGCGGTCAATATTTTAAATATTCTTTTTTTTGCAGGAAGCAATCGGTTTGAATCCAGACTCTTCTAATGAGGCAAGTGAACAAGTTTTGACTCAGTTTCTTGGATTTATATCCTACACCCTATAATAGGATATGAGATAACAAAAGTATTGTAACGAGTGCAGCTGCAAGAAGTTAAAGGTAGGGTCATAATTATGTCTTTTCGTCTATGAAAGGCTGATTTAGAGGCAAAATTATCAAGAATGGCACATGTGAAAGTTTCAGCTGAATACAGTGTCTACTTGCTGAGAAAACAGCAAAAACACTCACATTATTGTCATACTAATGTTGAATCCATCAATGTTAGCAAGGTGACAGTGGATACAAACCGTATCTCTGGCCGCAGCATTAAAAAAATAAACACCAACCAACCCCCTTGAAATCTGAGCAACGAAGCTGTCGGTTTGATCATGGCCTCACTACTAACCAATTATTTTGATGAAATTATCTCCCTACAAAGCTGTTGATTTTGACATGACCTCACTTGCTAACCAATTATTTTGATGAAATCATCTCCCTACAAAGCTGTTGATTTGGTCATGACCTCACTTGCTAACCAATTATTTTGATGAAATCATCTCCCTACAAAGCTGTTGATTTGGTCATGACCTCACTTGCTAACCAATTATTTTGATGAAATCATCTCCCTACAAAGCTGTTGATTTGGTCATGACCTCACTACTAACGAACTATTTTGATGAAATCATCTCCCTACTTTTTTTTTTTTTACAGATATACGCAATAGAGACACAAGAGAATGTACAGTACCTTACTGGAGCCAGCCCCATGGCATTTATTGGTGAGCGTCTAAATATCCCTTGGCTCGATTTCACCAAGTTTGATTAGTTGACAAGTTTTTGAGAAAAAAAGTGAGACGGATATAATTTTTGTTATATTCATTTTTTTTTAAGATTCTACAGCACTTCAGCAAGTTATATTTTGAAAGGGAAGCTTTCTGCCATCATTATCTTTAAACTGTGAAAGTTTAACATGAATCTGTGGATGTTTGTGTTTTTATGTCTGACAAAAATTATCCAAACCCTTTCAGTGCGAACCACCAATCTTGATGTCACAATTCACACTAAATCCAAAAGCTCCAGGACTAAGGACTGGTTTTGAAAACCCCTTCTTTTTACAACCTTTAACTGTAAAAATAAAAGTATAAATTATTGCTCACTTTTTTGCAGCATATTACATGATGTCGGTTATGGAGATGGAGGATCTACCATACAGGTAAAGGAAAATAATACAAATATGATTTTGATGGGAAAAACCAAACTCCTTTTTCATTAAAGCAACTGCTCTTGGTCATTCATTATTGCCCTCCACTGGAGGGCCTCATACCAGCTGCCCAGCTCCATTGTCTCTTTTTTATTGTTGCTAAAGTTGTCCGGAACTTTGGTCTGTTCCCTTATCCATTTGTTTGCGCACTGTCACAGTATGATTTTTGCTTTGATAAAACATACCCTAAGAAGTGTTTGTGGACGTTTTTTAAACCCGTTTTACAATTAAGTGAGGTTTCTTTTCATTTGTTTTCTTTTAATTTCAGGGGATTTACAGTTGGTAGGAGTTATGACAGCCTAAAAGGTAAACTTTTTTGTGCTTTTGTTCAGTTTTATGAGCCTAGGTTGTTGTTCCTTAAAAAAGCCTTTGGCACATTTTTTCCATTGCCGTCTCATCAATATGTTTTTAATTCTTGTCTTCGCAGATTCAGATAAGTTTGATGGACTCCATAACAACTTTCAGACACAAAAGGTAAATAAAGTTTAGTTTAGAGAAGTGTTTTTGTTAATGAGTTTTGATAGACAATTAAATACAAGTCATTCACATTCACAACATGCAGGTGAGGTCTAGCCCTTTAGAGACCATTTATTTCGGTGAAGTTGGGGAGGTAGTGCTTTCTGCTCTACCAGCCAGGCTTCTTATGGATGATTCCTTACAGCCTACATCCGCATGGACTGTAAAGGGGGTAACCCTGTTTCAGCCCTAGGAGTAGGTGGCAATAAGTGCCCCTGGAAAATTAAATTGTAACAACCACCTTGAAGTCTTTCAGGGCTTGTGTATCTGGCGACTTGCATAAAAAAAATTATAAAAAAAAAAATCACCAAAAGACCATACATGGCACCAAAGTGGTCCGTAAGCATGCAGTGATGTTAGTCACGCCAAGTTGCCTGTTAAATTGACGCACAAGAGAAGGCCCTTAGTGGTTAACTAACAAGACATCAAGTAGTTTGGAGTAATTTCTCAAGTGTTATTTCACTAACAATTTCTTCTCATCCCTAACAGGTTGAACTTTGTGGTG
The DNA here is from genome assembly GCF_032118995.1 of Asterias amurensis. Taxonomy (NCBI): domain Eukaryota; kingdom Metazoa; phylum Echinodermata; class Asteroidea; order Forcipulatida; family Asteriidae; genus Asterias; species Asterias amurensis. The sequence goes on along the minus strand of NC_092662.1, from coordinate 3,177,490 downwards.
TGTGTGAAAACAGCGACATTGCCAGCAATGCTCTGTTTACACAATTTCTCCGCACGGCAACGGATCTCCTGGTGAAACTTCCTTTGCATTACAGGTAGGATACTTTGGTCTTTGTAGGACAAAATTTCAGTTGAGAATGTCACTTTTTTATAAAGTTGTATCATGTTCGTGTTGAAAAAAGTTATTACTGTACTGAATTTACACCCTGAAAATCCATCTTTGTTTTTTAAATCCTGCATATTAAAAAGAAATTTGATGATTAGGGTTAACTAATTATTATTGTATTTTTTTGTTTACAGACTTACTTCCGTACCGAGTGCACGGCTACTCCCAAGCATGCATTTGAAATATGCCATTGAAGTCTGGATCCCAAACATAGCTGAATTTGTGGAGGTTAGTGTGTTCTAGTCATTTGTTTATCTACTTGCTGTGTAGATTTGTTCTTCTAAGAGCTTGTCTTGCTATAAATGTATTCTACTGCCGCGGAGTAGATTTATTTGGAATTTGGGAGATTTCTCTACTGCTGTCGAGTAGATTTTTGGAAATCAGTAGACCTTTAAGTTCTGAAAAGAACTGCCTTGCTTTTTAACTACTACCTGGGTGGAAGGTAGGAAACCGACCAGGACTACTATTTTCACTAGTCGATCGAGGGGACTACTTATTATAACTTCACTGCCTCGGAGTGAGTCCCTATTGCATCGCCTGCGATTTTGTTCTTGATGCACTGTTATTATTTTTCTTCTCGTTAAGGTTGGGTGTGCATACAGCTGTACAGACTACATAAGCCGAAGAGTCAAGATGAGATACCCAGCCATTCCTACCCAGAGTGCCGCCCAAAGTAGACAACGAAACTTCCTTCACACGGTATGTGGACAAAATTCAAGATCCAATTGCACTTTACGCATTTGTTATCGATGAGGTAAAATATGATCAGAAGCTCAAAGAGCTAGATTTTGCTCACCAGAATTTTAATTAGGAAACAAATCTCTAAATTTGATCAAATGGGTGTATAACTCCAAACAAAGTCCAATAGACAAATTTTCCTTATAATAAAATTTGCTTTTATTATTTCAATTTTTTGCTTGTTTTTTGTTGTTTTGTTCATTTCGAAAGTGTTGTATACTCTGATTAATTGTTGGGGTTTGAACAATGACACATTTACTGAAGTGGGAATGGGACAATTGACCTCCTGATAAACGAACTGGTTGTCTCCTGTAGTCAACATCTTTGTTCTAGGGTGCCAGTCAGAAGCCATATAACTGCTGAGCCATGGATCACACCCAAGTTTACAATTTTTTTGTTTTTACATCTCCGCCTAGGTACACTGCACAGCCCTGGATACGTCTGTTCTGCTTGCAGCTCTACTTCCAGCCCAACAGGTACGTTAACTCTTAATTTTTTTCACTGGAAACAGATTCTTTAAATCAAGATTTTTTGGGGTGCAAAATGACAAATATTCTTGCCTGTGTTGCTGAAGAAGTTTTGTCTCAAACAAACCTAATTGTGATTTTGTTTTCTTTCTTCTAGGTGCCAGATGTTCTTGAACGCCATATGCCACAATCACAAACGTAACAGCAGGAGTGAAAATTTGAGGTTAGCAACAAAAATTAAGTAGATACAAACACTTTGTTTTTAGTAGATACAAATCTCTCACTTTATTACTTTTGAGCGGGTACAGGTCAGTCGTGTTGAGTTTATATCAAATCTTGACAGCCCCAAGATTTTCTGAAGGGCTAAGATTATTGCCAGGAACAAAAAAAAACTATTGCCGTTTTATCCTGACTGATGCATCTGAATAAGGTTTACCCTACACATCCTTTATCCGTTCGCTGTTTTTATGGCAAAAATGCTGAATAAATCCCTTTATTAAAATGATTGGGACCATTCCTGAACAAAGTAGGGAACCGGTTACAAACAAAAATTTGAGACTCAAAAATAACCACCTTGCTAAAATCAAGATAGGAAACAGTTCTGGGCCCCATTTCTTGAAGCCTGTGTAAGGATCAGAACTTGCTGAGCAGGAACAAATCTTGCTTAGCAAAAACAGGTTATCAGCCAGAATACCAAAAGTTACCAGCTGCGACTGGTGCCCCACCCATTTCTTGCTTAGCTAATAAATTTGCTCAGCAGAATTGTCTGGTAAACAGCTTAACAACTTTGGCACTGGTGATACCCAACACTGGGGGAAGCATACATTCACTCAAATATTATCCTGCTTACAATTGCATTAAACTGGGTCTGATCCCAAAATCTTTGGCAGTCAGTGTAAACACTGTCCACAACAACGGAGGTGTAAAGAAGAACATTGTAGTCAATTAGCCGAACATGCGTACAAAAACATGACCTCTTTACTTTGTATCAAAAGTAACATCTCAACAAGTAGAAAATATATAAATAAATATTTCTTAAGTACAAAACTATCGCTTAGGACTGTTGTCCCTTCTTTTGTCGTCGCCAGAATTTCTTGACATCGTCGTGGCCAGAGGGGGTCACTACTAAAGTCCTCTTGCCAGGGTTCTCCCACATCAGTACACCCAGATCCTTTGCATAATCTCTGAGGACCTCAAATTCTTGTGACGATAGGAATTGATTGTAGACCACCCCTGAAATATAAAAATAATTTCATGAATGCACTATTCCAACAATGCATCTTGGGAAACTCAGTACAGTTAAAGTTTATCAAGCTGTCAACGATGGTCGCCATTCTGTTTTTTCACAGTTTTATAAACCTTTCCATTGTTGATAAACAAACCGGGCGCTGATTTAACCATGTTAACAAATATTTTGACCAAATTCAATACTTTCTGCAAATTTTTAAAGAAATATAATACTGCCCATGATAGGTCGCATTGTTTCCAACAAATTTAACACGATTTCAGAATAGTTGTGTAACATTGTTACAAACTGTGGCCATCTGTTTTTGTTTTGTATTTATGGCTTTTCATAGTTTTCCAACTTCGCTTGGCAAAAAAATATGGCTGTGACCTTGCAATAAAAAAAGGTCTGTACCATATTCCTTCTAAATCATTATGTCATGATGGTTGCTTGTGTTGCATGGACTCGGATTTCACCCATAAATTTCATTAAACCAAAATCATACATGCTGTTGATCTGTTGCCATATTTACCTGACTGGAACGTGAGTCTGTCCTTTTCCAATTCCCAGAGTCGTATCTGATCGCTGATAGTGGCTGGAACTATTGGTACCTAGAAATAATTAAAGGAAAGTCTGGTATTTCATGCACTGCTTTTCAATTTTAAGTGAAGGCATGACTACTCGGGGACTTTAACAAAAGGTACATTGCGGCCTCGAGTACCATCCTACAATGTCAGACAATTTCCTGAGTAGGCTTTGGGAGGATTTGGAACGGTTAGGGTCAGTTACAAACTTTACACACATTAACCTTACCCTTGAGAGCATTTCAGGATGAGCATGCGTTCTAAGGTAGTGAAGTATCTGCTCCGCTGTGATGCCGTTACTGACTGCTGCTTGAACACTGTCTCTTGTCAGGGCACCGACAGCTAAATTAGGAAATCTGAGGAGCCAAAATAAAATGCTAATCGGTAATCACTGAGAAAAACATAAACAACTCCAAGTCCATATGTCTCAGATTAGACTAGGCGAAGATGATACATTTGTTGTGAAGTAGTCTAGTGTGGCCAGACAGCTAGCTCCCTTATAGGGACTGCTTGGCTGGGCAACTGTGAACAATGCATTCACTGATGATGTGGGCAGCTGTTTGGAGGGAAGCTCCACACTCACAGGCTGGACTTGCAATCAAGCACATCCAGAACTTGTTAGCCCGGAATATACCATGACCAGTCTGGCATCAGTTTAATCGGCACCAAACTCCGCTTCAGAGGATTGAGGTGAGGTTTCACAGGCGTGCACGTTTCTCAACCGTTGAGCTACTTTCCTTGGTTTGGGTTTCTCAGCTGTGCCATTGAAAATTTGAAGAAAAAAAAAACAGTGCAAGTGTTTACGGCCTGGTACTTTTCTTATAAATTTGAGTTGCATGCCAAAGTTTGAATTTTGTAAAGCTAACCTCTGAAAACCTACTCCGCGGTAGAGGAAAAGTCTCCCAAGTTCTGTAAAATCTACTCCCGGCCGTAGAACATGTAGAATGCATAGCAAGACGGATTCTCAAAGAATCATGATCTACCTAGCAAGCAGAGCTACACACAGTGTTACTGCAAACCATACATTAATGCTAACCTGTACAGCATTTGAGTGAAGAGGCCAAGTATTTCCACCTGGAGATCTGACTCTGTGTAAGCGTACACTCTGTAGTTGGTCTCCACAACGATGAAGCCTTCCCTGTGACTGTCTGTACTAACACTTGATATACCTTGTTTGAGCAAGAAAAATAATAATTACTATAGTCTTATATAGCGCACTAATAATGTAGTCGAGACGCTTGAACAAATAGAACCATTTTAGGAGATGTTAAATTTGCATCTGGAATAAAGAATGTTATTAATTTGGTGGAACCAAAGGGCTTTTCCCTTGGCTTTTCAAAAAGTGAAACTGGGTTATTTCTTCGTGCTCACCTGATGCTAAGCTGATTGCTAGACTTGTTGGGTAGAAACGCATGCACTTCCTCTGTAATAGAATTATAATAATGATTATTATTTTATATATTTTGTAATGATTTTCTTGCTAGTGTACTTAACATAAATGGTCATTATTTTATATTGATATTACCTGCCCTCTATTACTAATAAATTTGTTTGACTGCATTGGTAGTGTTGGTCTAGCCCCCAAAACACTGCTGATCGCTCCAAACTCCCTCAAATGCTTTGCCTTCTTAGCATTCCAGGAATACCCACTACTTCAACATGACCTTTTCACCACCAGGCTCTGGGTGAAAGTTCGGTCATGCCTAATCATGACATCACAATCTGATACATGTACGATTAACCCCCAAGTGCATTTTAATAGATCTTAAATTTGCATCGGGGGTAAAGAATATTAATTTTAGTTTTTACCCATACACCGATGTGTGTAAGCACTGTATACTCAGTACTTCCCCCCCCCCCCCCCCCCCCCCGAGTCTTAAGAAAAAATATCACTGGAGTAGGATTGGAACCCACGACCCTTGCAATTCTAGAGCTGTCTTACCAACTAGACTACCAAGGTTGCCCGGTAGCTAGAGGCTGTTCGTATCCTAAAAAAATGTGCATTTTGTTGTTTCCATAATTACCTTCCGCTACAATTATAAAATCATTTTTTTTTTTTTTTTTCTGAAATCACCCAATCAACGCTTCCGTCCACTACAGCGTAGGGCCATGAATCAAAAGGGGCTATAGGTGGAAAGGTTACTCCCAAAACACAATTTTTCCAGACTTATTGATAAGGAAGTTGAACGAACCTTTCGTTGAAACACAAGACCCAGCTCCCTGAGATGTTGTAAGAATTGTAGTTGTGACTCTGTCATGTCTTCACAGGAATAATCCTTCAAGAAAAGGCAACCCAAAATGATAGAATTATCAGAGGAAATGATACACACCAACACACACAGTCGATAATAATAAATATAACACAGCATTTGTAAAGGGCAATTTATCTGTGTGACATTCAAAGGCGCTGGTCAAGAACAAGAAGAAAGTTTCCCTTGATATCTTTATAGGCTAATCTGAAGAGATTAGCCTATTGGTCCCCATGTCACCAACAGCAATTGCCGTGATGCCCCCGTTCTTTTGATGTGGTGTACTTTGTAAAGTTCCAATACAAATTCACATTTTCTCATAGAAGTTCCCCTTACCACAGGAACATTGCTGTGACCTTCAAGAGCTAAGTTCAAGACCTAATACATTTATGGTTTGAGAGAATGTTGGAATCGTGAGAGGTCAGATGTCAATGTAGTGATACAGTGTAGTTGGTTTGCTACCAATAAATTTCACCATTTATTACCGCAATATAACAATGGATACATCAGGCCTCAAATCGACAACCCATGTCACCAACAGCAATTGCTGTGATGCCCCCGTTCTTTTGCTGTGGTGTACTTTGCAAAGTTCAAATACAAATTCACATTTTCTCATAGAAGTTCCCCAAGAACATTGCTGTGACCTTCAAGAGCGAAGTTCAAGACCTAATACATTTATGATTAATCAATCAATCAATCAATCAGAGGGAATTTATATAGCGCCAAAATCAACCAAAGTCACGGTTGTTAAAAGGCCCCTAACCCCAGAGTGCACAACAATGTGTATTTTCTTGTTTCCATATTTACCTTGCCAAGAGTTGAAAAGCTAAGACGGAACAGGAACGAAAGGGCATCAACTAGATCCAGAACTCTAGACTGAAACACACAGCAGTGGGAAAATTATTAATGTTACTTCTCAAATTTCATTCCTTAAAGCTATTGGACCCTTTCGGTTCAGAAAAAAAAAAAAAAGTTCACAGATTTACAAATAACTTACAGGGTTTACAGAAGGCAATGGTGAAAGACTTCTCTTGAAACATTATTCCATGAAATGCTTTACTTTTTGAGAAAACAGCAAAACAATATAAATTCTCGTTAACGAGAACTACGGATTTATTTTAAACACATGTCATGACACGGCGAAACGCGCGGAAACAAGGGTGGGTTTTTCCGTTGTTTTCTCCCGACTCCGATGACCGATTGAGCCTAAATTTTCACAGGTTTGTTATTTAATATGGAAGTTGTGGTACACAAAGTGTGGGCCTTGGACAACACTGTTTACCGAAAGGGTCCAATGGCTTTAAGAAAAGGGCTTTTAAGGATTGTCTATTGAACCTTTTGTGTTCTAACACCCTACACATGAAGTTATTATGGTTTTGTTGGTTGAAAGTACTACAGGACCAAATGGCAGCAATTTATGATAGATAAATAATGGGGCTGTTCAATTAGTGATGCTCCAACACTGACAAATCTTAATTGTCTTGTATGATTTCATTTAAATTGTAACAACAAAACAACACTCTCGCTGACTTTTACAGTTTATGAAATATATTTTTCAGATTTCATATCTTCACATACAATGTATTTTTTTCTATTTTTGTATATGGAAATCAATAAAATCTAAGAAATATCTAAAAACATAAACACATTTTTTGGTCTGGTCCCCTTACCTCAGCTGTCTCCAAGTACTGTAGCATAAAGAACCACACCTGGGATGCAGTGTCTAGGAGGAGGAACTGGAAACCAGACGGTGTTATCACAGGCTGACCATCCTCACTTCTGAACATGGGGAAAAACAAATAATACACACAAGAAATCCATCTCTATCAATTATTTGTTTTTTTGATGGATTTGGGAAAGATCTTGGTTTTACAAAAAAAACAGATACCCAGATGTACATACAAATTGCTACAAACACACACACAAGCCAGAGAGGGCGCCCTTCATGAAAGCCATTAACATTCCACAATCGCTTCACATGCTCCACAGAAGGGCCCAATTTAATGGCACTTCTCACTAAAGCACTTAATCCTTGCGGTACCCTGTAAATTGGCATAACTCTATGGAACTCAGGCGCGGAATTCCAGTGGCATGAAATTGGGCCATGGTCGAACCTCGCCAAACAAAATTATCCACTTTTGACACACCCATGGAGCCGATTCCGATTCATAATACATTCATGTTTACACAACCTCCTCTTTGTGCAATATTCCTCCATACACGCAACCAGCCCCAGGTTTGTTGACTCGACACAATGCATGGGCCAGCTCCGATTGCGAGGTACACTTACATTTTCATGAGTCCTGAATGTGTGAGAACGCCAGCTATGTCCGGGGATAGACTTTCATCACCCTTTGACCCGACCAGAAAGTGAAGCACCAGCTAGAGAATAAGAAGAAAAGAAATGTAAATGTGCATTCAGACAAAAAGTAATTTGATAATGTCAATTGCTGTGGTTTCTTTTGATAAAGAAAAATAAAGAAAAAAACTTTGTGTGGGTGGTTTTTACTATGATTGTTATAGTGTTTTTTTTTTTGTGCAATGCATGCAACCTTATTTATTATATTTTTCTTACAAGCAAGCAGTAGGCTAGCACTTGAATCTTATATTTAATGTGTTCTTGTTGTCATCTCTTGGTTTATTATAAATAGTGATAGAGTACACATTTCTGAAAAGAACAAATCTAAAAGAAAAACTTTTGAGCCAAACCCTATTAGTACAATCTTTAAGATACTGAATCCTGAATGCAGAGTGTTTTTCTCTGTTAATACCTCCCACCGATCCATTGCATATCTGTTAAGGCTATCGATGTCTTTAGCATTCTTGTCTGGTGCAGTCTTCCCAGTGCCTGACCATGGCTTTCCACTGTAGAGGGGGAAACAAAACAAAGTTAGAACCAGATTAATAGTATGAGGTTTAAATATTCTGGCGGTGCCTTCATTCACACATGGGTAAGAAGTAGAAACAGTCTCCTTCACCAGAACCAACTCTGCCCTCACAGGTACCCATTTACCCCTGGGTGGCGAGAAGCAATTATAGTTAAGTATCTTTCTCAAGGACGCAAGTGTCACTACCGGGATTCGAACCCACACTCTGCTGAACAGAAACACCAGAGCTTGAGTTCGGTGTTCTTGTCCGCTTGGCCACGACACCCCATTGACCCATCAACTCTATGCTGCGCGTTATGCAGTAAAGTGTGCATTTTAGGCGACGCGGTGTTGATACACGTAAACCTAACTGCCCACCAACATGGTGAGCGTGGCATTGGTCGCCGCATGTGATGCGCGTGCAAGGGGTCAATAGGCATGATATTCTTCCTGACGGACCATTGAAAATGACAAGCTAATTGGTCCTGCTGCCCAGTCACTAAAAAAGTGAAGGGCAAAACCCGGGAAGGGAGAACACTACTTTGTAAATATTTACCCTCCTAGTAGAGCGATCCGTAGATTGGCTTTGAAGATGGGGTTGAGCTGCCATCCTGGGAGACCTCCTGGAAGGGTGTTGTCGTGCCAAATCCTCAAGTCGGACAAAATCTGTGCACATTTTTTGTGTTTTCTGGTTTGGGTATAGATAAAAAAAAAAAATTATATATTTTTTTGTATGCAAGTTCGCCCAAAACAAGGCTAAAAGCCACTCTAGGTTAAGGGCTACAAGGAAGAAAACATGGAAATGTAGTTACTCAATGTAACACTATAGTTAATTGGCCTGTTGTTTGGGGCCTAGAAGAGTCTTTCTTTAAGAAATACAATTATTTGACCCTAGTAGCAGACTCTGCTAGGGTCAAAACATCAAGCTGATAACTATGTTTTGCTTATACTATTGGTACTTTTTGTTGCCAAGCTCTCTGCAACAGCTAATTCTACTTTTAAATCTTGAATAATAACAAACTATGTTTGAAATGATGACTTTGAGTCTGATGAAAATCTTTCAAATGTGTTGAGTAATGAAGTATAATAATGTGATCATAAGACAAATGAGATGATTGTTCAATTAAAATCTGTACCATAAAATGTTTTTGTTTTTTCATTTGTTTCTGTTCTTGTTCATAAGTTTCTGGTCAAGTATTTAATAGCCACACTTCATGTAGTCTTATACTAAGATTCCCCATATTTGAGCCCTATGTGCCTTTTACCTTGAAAATGATGGACATTCAGCAGTAACCATAAGAGTGGGGCAGGGGGTTTTGGCAGTTGCGACGTAACCCTCCTCCGAAGCCGTCGGAAGGAGGGTTACATTATCGCAACACGGATTTTGGATACTGCACTTTCTCAGGATGCACATTTTGTTGTGTACCCTGTGGTGAAAATGGGGTTTCTGTAACCTGGGAATGAGGGCCTGAGGTGGGAGGTTTCAGGTGCTGCATACTTACTCAAGATGGGCCTTCTGGACCCATGATTCGACTGATGCTTTACGAACCGGTTGCTCAACAAATAACACCCTGTTGACATAATGCTTAGCAAGTGTTGGCAGCTCCCTGAAGGCAAGAGAATTAGGAAATTAAAGTTGCTTGACAGACAGTCCGCTAGATACCGAGTAGAAGTATCGCTCATTGTCTAAAATCATGTGAATTTTAGGAGCATTTGGGTGTTTTATAGTTTAAAACAGCTGTATAAACTTGCTTGGCCCAAATAAAAAAATTAAAAAAGCCTAATCCTACAAAATGTTATACAACTTTACAATACAACTTTAAAAGCTTATCTTGGTTCTTTATCTTGACAAATTTAGAAGCCAGTCGGCAATTTTCAACAGTAGTAAAAGTATAGTGTTATTTAGCCTATTTTAGGTAGCCTATCTTCTTGTACACCTTGTGCCGGGACTCTGGACTGCGTCGGGAAGAGCTACAAACAGCAATGGAGGACCAACGTGTTTGGAGGGCCATCATCCGATGCTCCGCATCGACTGAATGAATCTTCTCTTGCTTGTCAAAACATCATGTCATCATGCTTGTTGTTGGACTTCCTGTAGTGTTAATGTTATGCTATCTATTCTTCAACACTGGTAGACGCGCTGATCTAGATGTAGCTGTAGCCAAAGTCGTTGTTTCGGAACACGGCCTCACATATTATTAGTGATTAATCGTCCTTTCTTTTTTTAATTAAATGTAATAATTGTATTTATTTTATTTTTATTTATTTTTATTTTTATTTTTTAAATTAAAATATGTTTGTTTTGATATTTTTTATGAAAATACTAGGTCTATCAACTGTGTTTTTGATTTAATATATTAACTGTAAAATTAACTCACCTGAATACAGCCAAACAAGTTGCTGGGTGGTTGTATAGTTTGTCTAGAACGAATGAAGGTAGCGTCTGCAAATAGCTGTGCAAATCTCTGCAAGTTAGTTTCTCTCCCATGGAGGCCGCCATCTTGAAATGTGAACTCTGCTTTGACGACCTTTTCCCCACAACTGTGGACCATCAGGCGCACATTATCCGAGGAAATTGATTATGGGGACAAGCAAACACAGAAAGGAGCGAGGTTACAAATATCGCTGCCCTAAACTGGTGTCACAACGTCATGCCATTGACTTGTTGTGTTTACGTCGTGCAACTGGGTACTGGGTACCAGTATAATTTTGTCATGCAGAAAATGTTGTCAACACACAAACGGTGACCCGAAATTGTGTTAAAATGTTCAATTTATGACAATTTTAATCGTAAGTTTTAAAGCATTCTTAGCAGAGCCATGTCTTCAACGTGTACTTTACAAACACAAGCGGCTGTAGTCACCGAAACACAGACTCAGAGTCAAAGCTCGGTAAGTCAATGGTCAAATTAAAAAAATGAAACTGCCGTGTATGTTAAGATAAGAGGGGGGAGGGGGAGCGGGGGGATTAGTACATTTAACTGGGGCGCTGTACTCCGGTTTATTTTAATGATTTTAACAACAATTGTTTTTATAACGGAGTAAAGCGCCCCAGAATTGGGTCTGGGATCAGCCGATATTTCATCTTTATGTAATTGGTTTTTGTATTTTTTCTTTTTGAACAATTTTTTTTTTATAGAAGTAGTGATTTGAAGTACATCATCATCATGTGCCTAAAAATTCTACAGCAAATTTAATCAATGAATGTTTCAACTATGTGTAAAATATTTTACTGTGGACTAGACCCGGTAACTGACAACTGTCATAGGTGCGATAACGTTACTTCTACTAGGGAATCTAGAAACTAAGGCTCACGGGAAGCTTTATTGTTTCCAGAAGTATGATAACGTCGAAACCCTCCCCCTGCCGTTCTCGGGAGGATGGTTATGTTATCGCAACTAAAAAACACACTGAATTCATCCTTTTAATTATGTGTAATTATGGTCATATATTACTTGCTATTTATAACTTGATTCCCAACATTAATGTCAGTCAATTTTATCAATGAATTCTCCCTAAACTTGCAGCCTTTTCTGATGTTCGTTATATTTGTTTCCTCCTCTAGCCATCACTGACATTAAAACTGAGGAAGCCCAAGCAAAAGAAGAAGGTGAATTGGAAAAATGGAGTTGTAGACAATGAACACATGGGCAAGAAAAAATCTAAATGTAAGTCTAACAATAATTTCAAGTTTTAAAGACACCGGACACAATTGGTATATTGTCAAAGACCAGTCTTCTCACTTGCTGTATCTCAACAATGCATAAAATAACAAACCTGTGAAATTTTGAGCTCAATCGGTTGTCGAAGTTGTGAGATAATAATGAAAGAAGAAAAAAACACCAATGAAGTTTTTGAGAAAATCTTGACAAATTTTTAAGGGTACCGTGGCCAAGACCACGGCAACGGAGGCCATCTGCCTGTAGTTTCATCTTTGTGAGGGCAAGGCAATTTACATTTCAAAAAGGGCACTTCCATTTTAAAATCTTTGGGAAACTTAAGGTCAAGACCAGGGCAACGGAGGCCATCTGCCTGTAGTTTCATCTTTGTGAGGGCAAGGCAATTAACATTTCAAAAAGGGCACTTCCATTTTAAAGTCTTTGGGAAACTTAAGGTCAAGACCAGGGCAACGGAGGCCATCTGCCTGTAGTTTCATCTTTGTGAGGGCAAGGCAATTTACATTTCAAAAAGGGCACTTCCATTTTAAAATCTTTGGGAAACTTAAGGTCAAGACCAGGGCAACGGAGGCCATCTGCCTGTAGTTTCATCTTTGTGAGGGCAAGGCAATTAACATTTCAAAAAGGGCACTTCCATTTTAAAGTCTTTGGGAAACTTAAGGTCAAGACCAGGGCAACGGAGGCCATCTGCCTGTAGTTTCATCTTTGTGAGGGCAAGGCAATTTACATTTCAAAAAGGGCACTTCCATTTTAAAATCTTTGGGAAACTTAAGGTCAAGACCAGGGCAACGGAGGCCATCTGCCTGTAGTTTCATCTTTGTGAGGGCAAGGCAATTAACATTTCAAAAAGGGCACTTCCATTTTAAAGTCTTTGGGAAACTTAAGGTCAAGACCAGGGCAACGGAGGCCATCTGCCTGTAGTTTCATCTTTGTGAGGGCAAGGCAATTTACATTTCAAAAAGGGCACTTACATTTTAAAATCTTTGGGAAACTTAAGGTCAAGACCAGGGCAACGGAGGCCATGGCTTCAGTAACATTCCATGCTTGCCAGCTGAAGGTCGAACTTTGATTTCATCTCTTAACTTCGTCAGGTTGTTGTATATACGAGAAACCGAGGATGTTCGGGGAGAGTTCTTCGAGCGACGAAAGTGACGACGATGATGACTGCAAAATGTGCCGCCATCAAAAAAAGGGCAACTACCAGAAACCTGCCCCTGATGGAGCAGATGAAGGTGGGGCAGAGGGGGGCGCGTCAGCTTAGAATCAAAAACATCCCGCTTAGATGGAAAGCATAGCATGTCATATTGTGATTGAGTATCGGTAAAGTATTCAAAAGCTCACTTAAAGTAGAGTCATAAATGTAGATTTTGGTTTTTGTCCCCTTAATTCTAATTTATAGGAAAATTTTTCAAGAAAGAGACAATACCGTAATAGTCTCATATGAAAGTTTCAGCCGAACACACTTGGTGAGAACACACATCCAAAAACTGTTTTGGTATTTTTACATGAGTAACAACCGCAACTCTGGTCACAGCATTCGCAACAATTAGGATGGGATCAACATATGGGGTTTCTAAAATAAAAAAGCATCCTCGTACAAAGTTTTTAATTTTAAACCATTTGTATTATTTTTCAACCATTTGTATTATGTAGAAAATGAATTTGTTACAACAAATTGGAGTGATGTTGTTTTTCAAGAATTTTGCATTAATGGAAAAGTTGCTCTTTTAAAAAAATATATCCTTTGTTCGTTTTGTTTTCTCGTTTTTCGATCCACACAAGACTTGCACAGTCTATTTGAAGTAAATAAATTGGTGTGTTCTGTAAGCTTGAAGTCTGTGGAGTATTTCCAGATCACTTTCTCAATCAACTTTTAGAATGAGTGTTAATACAACGGTCATTGTGTGTATTGCCTAGTAATGTGTAAAATACATAGTGTTCCTTAAAAAGTGCTGTACATGTATGTACAGAGGTCAATAGTAAGCCAAGTCATGAAATGGTACACAGGGCCCACTTTAAGCAAAACAAATAGCTTTAAAAAAATTGCCAAGCAGAAAATGAGCAAAATGCCAGAGTCACAAATTGTACGTGTGAAATGCTACTTTGGTTGGTAACCTTATTCTGGTAATTTTGTTGTGCTGACATGTAGATACTTTTTTTGTGAATTTCATAGAGCTACTTAAGCACACCAGAAATATGCTTACAGATTAAGGTTACCAGCTAAACTACCATGTCACATGAACAATTTGTAACTGGTATACCCTCATTTATGCTGAGCAGAAAATGTTTAAAGGAACACGTTGCCTTGGATCGGACGAGTTGGTCAAAACAAAAGCGTTTGTAACCGTTTTTTATAAAATGCATATGGTTGGAAAGATGTTGTAAAAGTAGAATACAATGATCCACACAAGTTTGCCTCGAAATTGCGTGGTTTTCCTTCTACTGTGCGAATTAACATGGTCGGCCATTTATGGGAGTCAAAATTTTGACCCCCATAAATGGCCGACGTGTTAGTCGACAAGGTAAAAGGAAAACCACGCAATTTCGAGGCATGTTTGTGTGGATCATTGTATTCTACTTTTACAACATCTTTCTACCCATATGCATTTTATAAAAAACGGTTACAAACGCTTTTCAAAGACCAACTCGACCGGTCCAAGGCAACGTGTTCCTTTAAGCATTAAATTGGGTCCATGTTGAACAGTTGTGAAACCTGCTCAATGTCATAGGTAAAGAAACCAATGGCTAAAAGGTGCTAATCACTAAACAATCTTGCCTAAGAAGAGTTTGAAATGTCTTGCTTAGAGGAAATTGGTTACCAGCCAAAGTACTATTTGAAGTAATTCTTGTTTGACTGGTTCCCTAGTTTTTGCAAAGCAAATAACATGTTTTTTTTAAACATATATTTCTGATTCGTATCGGGATGAAATTGGTATCGGATAGTTGCGTACATGCCACAAATTGTGATAGAAAACAAATTTAGATATTTTATTATCTAAGTTTGTATAAAATTCTAAGTAGCCATCTCTGACTTTTGTTTTAAACATAAGCTGTATGTTGATTAAACCAATAACGTTTTTGTGAAATATTTATTTCCTTTATCCACCATTATCATTTACCAGATATTACAGATATTACATGTGGTGTATAAACTTTATTTATTAAATGGTGTGTTCGCATCCATGTTTTAATTATTAATAACAAGATGTGCCCGATTTCATAGAGCTGATTTAGCACGAAAAGTTAGCTAAGCACAACAAGATTATGCTTACCAGAAATTTGTTACCAGCCCAAATACCATATCACATGCGCCATCTTTGACTGGTTTCATTCTAATTTTCTTGCTAGTTTTGTGAGCAATACTTTCTGATTTAAAAGCAGCTCAATGAAACGGAGCTCATGGCCAAATTTCATGGAGTTGCTTTAAGCACAAAACGTAGCTTAGCACAACATAGTTTACGCTTACCAGAATCAAGTTTCCAGCCAAATCGGTCACCGTGGTCCACTGAGTGGTTAGGCTTTAGGACTTGCACTCATCAGGTTATGGGTTTGAATTCCTACAAAGCTAACCGCTGATTTCCCAATGACAAGAGTAAATAATGTCAAACAAACAAACAAAATAACCTTTTTTTTGTCTGGTATCGTGCTCAATATGTTCTGCCTTTAAAGACACTGGACACTATTGGTAATTGTCAAAGACCAGTCCTCTCACTTGGTGTATTTCAACATAGGCATAAATAACAAACCTGTGAAAATTTGAGCTCAATTGGTCGCCGAAGTTGCGAGATAATAATGAAAGAAAAATAACCTTGTCACATGAAGTTGTGTGCTTCTAGATGCAAGTTGATTTCGAGACCTCATCTAATTCTAAGGTATCGAAATCAAATTAACCACGTTAAATACTTCAGAGTGAGCCGTTTCGCACAATGTGTTATACCATCAACCTCTCCCCATTACTCGTCACCAAGAAAGGTTTTATGCTAATAATTATTTTGAGTAATTACCAATAGTGTCCACTGCCTTTAAAATTAAAGCAGCTCCGTGAAATAAGGCCCTGGTGTGTTTTCGCTATTGTACAGATGTAAATAAAATACAGTAAGTCCGAAATAGTATTTGTTTATTATTTTATGTTTCATTTGTTTATGTGTTATTTTTTTTTTTTTTTTTTTTTGAGGAACAGCAAATCGAGAATGGTGTGACAGTGTGCAATTTGTAATTTTTGGACGAGTTAATTTATTTCCCGTCCTGTTTTCGGTCTCGATAAGATAGTGGATATGAAATCATTTTTAAGAATGTCAAAATATTTGTTGATGTTGATGTCCACGCCTGCTATTTAGTTCCATGTTCCACGCTCCACGGTTCCACTGTATGTAGTCTTGGTTCCAAGATCATTGGTGTTGCGCGGTCACACACAACTGTACACGCTTGTAATGAACGAACGCTAGCGGGCGCTCTGTTTCTCTGATTTAGATCTCACCATCCATAGTGAGCACAGACATAGACCTTATCGCAAATACCAATGCGCAAGCGCAGACTGTTGAATGAGGTGCATTGTGGGATAGATATGCATCAAATTTTGCTACCAGCTAGACCACAATGCACCTAATTCCAAGCTTTACGCGCGCGCCCCGGTATTTGCGAAAAGGTCTATAGACCTTTTCGCAAATACTGGGGCGCGCGCGTAAAGCTTGGAATTAGGTGCATTGTGGTCTAGCTGATTACAAATTTGATTAATATATATCCCACAATGCACCTCATTCAACAGTCTGCGCTTGCGCATTGGTATTTGCGATAAGGTCTATGGTGAGATCCGGAAATCAGAGAAACAGAGTGCCCGCTAGCGTTCGTTCATTACAAGCGTGTACAGTTTTTGCTGTGCATAATCGGAACGTTGGTTGTGTGTGACCGCGCAACACCAATGGTCTTGGAACCAAGACTACACTGTATGTAACGTGAGAACTAACACCCCAGTAATGTTCACACGTATCCAAAAAAGTTGTGGTCTAAAATGTCAAGGCCGGTTTATTGTGAACGCAGCGAAACGTTTCTATAGACAAGTAATCCATCATAGGTCCAGTTTAACCCATCAGAAGTATGTTTTGGTTGGTTGGTTTTACGACGAGCGCTCAATTTCATTCAGTCATTATTTAAAAAAAAAAAAAAAAAAAAATCACTATTGATACTTTCTATGAAAAGTAATACATAGGTTTCAATCGGCCAACAGTACGTTGTGGCTCATTGGTCACGTTCCACTTTAACTTATTCATTCACTCATAATGACGGCAGCCAAGTGCAGAGTTGCGGAAACTTTTTGTACATAAAGTAAAAAGGAAAAGTTAATTAGCTATTGCAAACAACTTGTTGTTTCGACCCTACACAACACAATATGAACAGGTAACTAAAAGTGTAACATAAGCAGTGAAGTGGAATACATGAAAAGAAGAGTCAGAAAAGGTTAAAAAGAGAAATAAACAGAGGCCAATTAATTTTAGTTAATAAAAAACCCGATTGCCTCAAATCCCATACAGTTAACAATATTGCTTTACCAAGTAAGGTTTTATGCTAATAATTATTTTGAGTAATTACCGATAGTGTCCACTGCCTTTAGCGTACACGGTATTTTGTGCTTCTAAACATGATCATGCAACTCCTTTTCTCAAAAAGCTACATTGGCCCCCGGTGAAAGAGCGCATTCAATTCAAAATATTGGTGCATGTGTATAAGTGCTTAAATTAATGGACTTGCACCAGCATATCTTTCATCTTGTTTTTCTTTTCACATTCAAACCAGGGCTGGGCTTCGCTCACCATCAGACAAACCCCGGCTTGCTGAAAATAAACTAAGCAGCAAATCTCTTCAATCCGCTGCATATAAATCAATTTCCTTAGCCGCTCCAGGACTGTGGAACCGAACCATCTTCCCATCACACAACGCACCTCAATTTCACTGCCTATTTTTAAGAAAGCACTTAAAAAACATCCCTTTCCTTAGTGTCTGTTTATTGCTTTATTGTTCATTTGTTGTATTATCTGCATTGCTATTGTTCGTCTAAAGCGTTGTGGTCTAAATGAAATGGCACTGTGAGTATAGGGATTCATCATGTCATGGTAAAACAATTGATTTTAACAAAGGGTTTCAAAACCCTTAAATTACATTCTCTATATTATTGTTGTGAAATTTAGCATGCGCAGTGGCAAACATTTTTCCTAGAGTAAGTCTTCCACAAAGGGTTTTCCCACGTTTGTTTGTAATGTTGTTGCTTTCATCTTATTTTAAATGGTTGCTGCACGGTTGATTTACCTTTGAATTTGGATCAAATGGGAACGCCCTGTGTGATTTACTAGAGGTGGATGCCAGGCGAGTTGCCTGGGAATAAATTTGACACACTTTATTGTGTATGGTTTGACCTTGGCCGCACTCTATAAAAAAAAAAATTACTATGTTGGACTGAGCAACGTCCTTGCCAATTATCGGAAGATAATTTTATAGATATTCCCCAGAATCATTCTTCTGAAAATAAATAATTGTTATCCGAGTTCAACTGTCACAATAACTTTACTTTCTAACTATAAAGGGACACGGACTTGGTGCTTTTGGGCAATAAAAAGCAGCTGTATTGTTTTGCATAACTGGTGGATTGTTTGTGACATTTTTGTCGGATGTTGACCAGAAAGTTTACATGAGAATTAATTGATATGAGAATAAACTAAAAGTTAATGCTGGGGCCGACGCTCTGTTTCTCCCAAAAGCGGTGGTAAAAACAGTAGAATAGATGTTGCACAGCATGTTCCGAAAACTCGCTTTATTTGGTGCTCCCACAACTTTGTATGCGTCGTTGGACGTACGCTCAATAAATCACGTTATTGGAAACAAGGCCAAAATCATTCAACAGTTATAGCAACCAATCATTAAATTTATTTATTTTCAATACAATTTTGCAGAAATTGACTTTGTCGTTAAAGTCCATACCAACTGGCGCGTTTTTTTTTATCTGCTGTATACCAGAACTTCTTCGAAGCTTCCTTTTCAGTCATATAAACTCCGCGGCTATTAGTGGCTGAGATTATGAGTTTGTTTTAAAAGAGGGTACCACTTTCATACAAGCCTTTTTAGTCGGATATCTCCTCTGCTATTAGCAGCGTTGATTTTTATTGAGGGGGAGACCAGACTTAGACCACTCAAATCCGTGGCTATCGGTGACTATGGATTTGTTGCTAAGGGAAACAAATACCACTGCTGATTCCAAATTCAGCGTGTTATACATTGTCCGATTGGCCCATCTCCATATAAATTAACCAAACTGGACGTACAAACCCTCAAAATAACAAGGCAAGCGTTTCACAAAGTTCGTAACTATAATGAAAGCAGTTTGGGCGGGACTCAGGATGTACATTTTGCCAAGTGTAACTGAATTATACCAAATGTGCTCAACACAATAAAATAAGTGTGTCATTGGAGCAGTGTACGTGCTATATTTTTAGTCGACTAAGCATTATTACCCTTGCAGTCATCTCAGCTGGGAAATACTCAGTGCAGTGGATAAAATTGATACAATGACAAAAGCCGATTGAATTAAAACTACGCGTAAAAGAGGCGAAACATAATCCACATTACGGATAATGCGTTGGCCCGCTCGATCAACACTAAAATATTACGAAATACCCTACATATCATGCCAAGTACCATCATTGCCAAGTATACCCATCCCCAATATTAAAGCTCAGTTCCAGAAACAAACACCAATTCCTTTAGTTGGAGAACGCAAGAGAGAAGGTGAGGAGGGGAGGCGACGCGTCGCGACGTTTCAAACAGCAACCCGTTGTTGTGAAACTTTATTTGTTCCATTTAACTCTGCACCATTAGTGGTACAGTCCATATGTCATCCCCCCACACACAGAACGTATACACGCAAAAGTTGAAACATTTTCAAAAAGAAAGTAAATGCATTACTGATTCTTTTCATATACATTGTATAGGTTTTTCTAGTTAAACCTACAAAAGAGTACATGACATCACCGTTTAAGAATAGTATGGTTTCATGGTTACGAACTTTGTGAAACATCAACGGCTGTTTTGAAGCTGTAAACGAACATTCCATTCAAAGTTCTGAAGCAACAAAATTGTTAGAACGCAGTTTGGTCAGGACTCAGGATGTAGATTTTGCCAAATCCTTTTTGTATTAAGCAATCGGCCGTCGGGTTTTGTTATCGAAAGAGCTCTCATGTGCAGCTGAATCGCGGGTACTTTTTACGAATTTCTCCATACAAAATTAACGAAACTGGCCTATAAACCCTTAAAACAACAAGGCAAATGTTTTCTGAAAGTGAATTAAGTGAGATGATGTAGGGGTAGCTGGCATACAAACCCTCAAAATGACTAGGCAAATGTTTTCTGAAAGTGAATTAAGTGAGAGAATGTAGGAGTAGTTATTAAAGACCAATACAGATTTCTCTTGTGCTATTAGCAGCGGTGATTATTGTTGAGGGGGGGGGGGAGGGGAGATCAGACTTAGACCACTCAAATCCGTGGAACTGAATTATACCAAATGTGCTCAACACAATAAAATAAGTGTGTCATTGGAGCAGTGTACGTGCTATATTTTTAGTCGACTAAGCATTATTACCCTTGCAGTCATCTCAGCTGGGAAATACTCAGTGCAGTGGATAAAATTGACACAATGACAAAAGCCGATTGAATTAAAACTATGCGTAAATGAGGCGAAACATAATCCACATTACGGATAATGCGTTGGCCCGCTCGATCAACACTAAAATATTACGAAATACCCTACATATCATGCCAAGTACCATCATTGCCAAGTATACCCATCCCCAATATTAAAGCTCAATTCCAGAAACGAACACCAATTCCTTGAGTTGGAGAACGCAAGTGAGGAGGGGAGGCGACGCGTCGCGACGTTTCACAACTAAGTTGTGCACGCTCAACAATTAATTTTTATCAAAATACAACATTAAAGGAACACGTTGCCTTGGATCGGACGAGTTGGTAAAAACAAAAGCGTTTGTAACCGTTTTTTATAAAATGCATATGGTTGGAAAGATGTTTTAAAAGTAGAATACAATGATCCACACAAGTTTGCCTCGAAATTGCGTGGTTTTCCTTCTACTGTGCGAACTAACATGGTCGGCCATTTATGGGAGGTCGGCCATTTATGGGAGTCAAAATTTTGACCCCCATAAATGGCCGACGTGTTAGTCGACGAGGTAAAAGGAAAACCACGCAATTTCGAGGCATGTTTGTGTGGATCATTGTATTCTACTTTTACAACATCTTTCTACCCATATGCATTTTATAAAAAACGGTTACAAACGCTTTTCAAAGACCAACTCGACCGATCCAAGGCAACGTGTTCCTTTAATGACAAATTTCTATACCGATTATAAATACAATTTCTAATCCAATCCTACGAAATGATTATTACCTGTAAGAATACCTCCCTTGCCCCCACATTACCTTTTACAACATTTGTATACTAGAATCCTCCTCATCTAGCGGGGTGCCGCGCGAAGCGCGGCATCCCGCTAGTCCCTTTCAAGTGTATAGAGTCTGTAAGAAAAACAAGACAAAAACGTATGCAAATCAGGTTATGGGCCTATATACGTAAAAATGCAACGCCAAGCAAGGTCATGATAAACCCGCATGGAAACATTGTTTTTCTTTCTCATTGTGTTTCTTTAATGGGTTAAATTTTTGGGTGTAACTGATCTCATGACCTTTATTATGTGGTAACCTACCGTGGACCACCATACTATAATGATATTCGGTTAAATGGAAGGTACACGTTTGGTAATTACTCAAAACAAATTTTAACTTAAAAACTGACTTAGTAACGAGCATTTGGAGGTGTTGGTAGTAGTAATAACACATTGTGGGAAACGACTCCCTCTGAAGTAACGTAGTTTTTGAGAAAGAGGCAATTTCTCACTTAAATAATAAAAGACTTCTAGCTAGAAGTCATTTATTCCTATCTGAAAGCACACAAATTCGTCCAACAAGGGTGTTTTTTTGCTGTCATTATTTTCTCGCAACTTCGATAACCGATTGAGCCCAAGTTTTCACAGGCTTGTGATTTTATGCATATGTTGAGACGAACACTGGTCTTTGACGATTACCAAACGTGTACAGTGCATTAAAAAGGGGCATGGTCCAAAGGGGAAGACAGTGAAATGGCTTGGGTATCTTTGTTTGAACACTTATTTTGACTTTGTGTGCTCCTTTGTATCATGGAAAGTTTCGCTGTTCTTTTTTTAGCAAAGAGTTTGTTCCAAATAGTGAATTATTCCCTGGTTATACGAAGAATTAAAGTGATGGTTTTGTACTATAGTTTCTCTTTTATGTTTGTATGTGTTGCCTAGCATGTAATGATGCATATAATAGAGGTCTTTAAATTGAGTCATAATAATACAAGAAAAAATAACATTGAATAAGGTGTTGGTAGTAGTAATAACACATTGTGGGAAACGACTCCCTCTGAAAAAACGTAGTTTTTGAGAAAGAGGCAATTTCTCACTTAAATAATAAAAGAACCTTGAACTTCTACTTCCATGAATAATCCAAAAGGAGATTAACCAGCAAACCAACGTTTTGTGAACGGCTCCTTTATTGTAAAACACGCTTTTTTATATAACATTAGTTGACTTGTGGGTCACAAGAAAGAGCGGTGTGTCAAGTTAGTGACACAGGCACAGTGTGAAACTTTTCACTGCGGATTACGCTGTTATACTCGACCAACTTCTAGGCTAGTTCCTGGTTCTCCTCTAAGCCAACAGAGTCACGTGCAAACCCGTAAAACTTAATTTCAGTAAAAGGCACACCAAATCACGGGGATTTGTACGATGTTTTGCTGATTTCCGGTGGGCAGTATGTTTTCAGAACAAGGGCAGATCTATGGTGTTCCGTGCATTGTGAAATGTTTTTTTTAGCGCACGTCATCGTTTTATTGTTTTGGTAAGCCATTGACTGTTTTGGGTTTTTGTGATTAGATGTCAGACGTTTTTTGTTAAGAAAGTTCATCTTGGTGACGTCTTTGTTAGGGTAATTTCGCAGACCGTTCATCGGCCAATCAGTTTGAGCTATGGGTATGTCGACAGAGAAGAAACAACCAATCAACAGTGCCGTTGCATGCAAGATGGAGACGCCCATCAGCGTGTGACCGATATCATAGCTATCCAAAGCAGTGATACTGATCATTAGCTCAATACAACTCCCGAGTACCAAAATCTGGAGTGGTAAGAGAGCAAGGAAACTCCCATGGAAAACGTGATTTTTTAAACTGCGATATTGCTTGAAAAGATAAGTTTAAAGACAACAGCAGGCAACTTATAGGGGGTGGGCAAAGATTGTCTTTCTACCGGCCCGTGGGTGAAGGGGCACGATGAGTCCACGCCGTGGTGGTACGGCGTTTTTGGCTGGCGTGGCTGCCTTACTAGTGGCCGTCATTCTGCCGCTGGCGAAAGCCCAAGGTAAATTGAACTTCCTTTTTTGCCTAAATATGTAATGTTTATCATAAAGCCCCCCTCCCAGTTTTCAGTAAGCTCGAAAATACTGAAAAGTGCCACTTTTATTAATGAAAACTTATTGTAAACGTGTTCATGGAGGGAGGGTGTATAATGTTTAAAGCAATCGGACGGTTCCAGAAGCAACAGGTATGTATGTGCCATGTTTAGTTTGATAGTGTATACACAAATCTATTATAAGCAGATTGAAACGGCTAATATTGCGACTTCTCCAGCAGGATACATGTATAGGGGTCTATACTTGTTATACAAAAAGATAGTAATTAAAAGTTAACAGAATTCTGTGAAGTCGCCTTTCCTTGATTGCCCCTTGGTTAATAAGTTACATTGAAGGGTCGCCTCTCGGGACACTTTTTAGATAAATTTAAAGTTCTATGGTGTATGCTGGTCTAGCTTGCGGTTTAAGTTTGATCGCTAGCTTGACCAGCAGCCGATTTCACGGAACTTTACGCAGCTGCGTTTGTCCACTTTGCGCAACGTTTATGTAGCAACTTGCGCCATAAACGTTGCGCAAGTGGACATAATATACGCGCAGTTGCGTAAAGTTTCGTGAAATCGGCTGCAGCATAGTCAGCGCTTGCGAAATGTGCCGTTTTTGCATTGTTGTGTCGCACGCGAAAAAGGACCGTGCACAGACTAGACCATGCGCCACAAGAAGCCCCTGTATAATAACTTTTGAGATAAATTTGAGGAGTTGATAATGAAGGCTTTAAAGTAGGCCTACAATTGGGATTGGGAATGGGAGGTATTGTCATTCTAAGCTTCGGTCAATCAAGCAGAGACCGTCCAGGGAAAAGCAAGTCAAAACATAAAAATGTCATCAAAAAAGATGTGCCCTCCCAGACCTTTCTCGTAAAAAGGGTACAAATGTATACAGGCCTACAATACAACATACACAGAAGTCATCTAAAATTGTTAGTAAAAAGATGGCAAGCAATTGAGTATGTGTGCACCCACCACAGGCACCTATGGGTTATGTCTGTGACTCCTAGGTGCACATCAATTTGCCACTGTCGTAGTGTTCATCAATCCATCAATCCTGTCAAAATAAGACATTTTTTTTCATTTTATTTTTTTGATGATGGCGATTCCATGGCCCTTTATACGGTTTCGGCTTCAGATATGGCCCTTGCCAAGCGGGTGTTTTGACAATAATATTGCGCGTGCTTTGCGTAAGCGTTGCTTCACATCGCACAGACGAGAGGATGGAGCCTGAAGCCGAATCAAAAGCTGAAGCCGTGGTTTCGAAAAGGGCCTCATTGCAGAAAAGAAGCAAAGAAAAATGTAGCGCCCTCAAGTGGTAGATACAATTGTTAGTAAATATTGTGGATGCGCACGCTTCAAAAAGTGTGATCGAGTATTTAGTGCCTTCCCATTGATCTCCATTATACTGTCAGTATAATGGAGATCGAAGTGCCTTCCATAATAAAGATCATCGTATGAATGCATCGACCATCATGTATCTTGTTTTAAAATGGCTGATTAGTGTTGTGTAACCGATGACACTGAAAAGGCAAGTTGAGTTTGATGTTGTAAGCGGATAACTTTCCGTATGGCGCCACCACTTTTTCACTCTTTTTTACAAAAAGGGATATCTCATTGAGGTAAATTAGATACTATCCCATAATCCTGGTGTCATGTGTTTTCAGTAGGATAACAGGAAAATTGTTCACAATCAAAAACTAAATATTTTTTTTTCAAATCATCTATCCAATTTTTTAACAATAACACTTTCACTTCATGGTGTGTTGAAATTTTTTAAGTTTTGGTTTTACCTTGCGAGAGACAGTCCGCCATTAACAGTGCTTGTGCATGCACGACATTGGAGCAACGTCATATGTTTTCACACCTTTCATTGGTTGGTATTTTATTGAATATTCAGAAGCTAGTATGGTGTGCAAAGTAAATCAAAAATATTATTCAATTAGTACTTAACAAATTTAATTACATTTTTGTCCTAAGGCATTATGGCTACTATATTAGAATCCAGAGATATCATCAGGCATGAAAGTAAAACACCCCACCCCCCCCCCCCCCCTGATGCACTCACAGTTCATAACAATCCGTTTTCCCCCATTTCAGACCAGTAATGTTTGGTTTCAGGAGATAAGAAACCAATCTATGATATTTTCTCTTAAATGTAGACTTAATATTTATTACGCTTATCGGAATTTATAACAGTTATGCAGTAAATAAATAAAACAAATTGTTGTCATTTTCACTTAAAATATTTTAATATTTTCCCCACATTTGCGCACCATAGAATCCCAAATAGTAACCACCTCACGTGATCCATCTAGTGACTAAAGCAGAATGAAACTCAATCTAGCAGATAGTAATTTTGTTTTGAACTTTCGAGGTTGGATGAAGTTTCTTTGACTCACTTGAATGTTGGCATAATAATGCACTAGTGATTAGTACCAAAAATCAACCATTTTATAAATGTTTGAGCATAACCAACGACAGGAAACTTTGTTCTCGGCATGATTAAGACTGATGAAAATACAGACCGTGAGTAAACTGCATAGCTTCTGCCACCGGTGCAGCTTGCACAATTTCGCGGTAAACGGGAATCAAAGTTTGGGACCGAAAACATATGAGGGTCGATAACGTATGACGCTACGATATTTATATTATTTCATATCGAATTAAAAAGTGGTGGCGCCATACGGAAACTTTTCCATCACTCAATGCTACACACGTTTCCCAGTTTCCAAGACGGTCTAACAACAGTGACTTGTAGAGCTAACAATACTAGCCTAAATGAAGGGTCCTGTGAATTTTTCATCAATGTTACTGGTGAGTATCTTTCGGAGCTGATCATATTGATCTTTTTCCAAAAGGCAGAAATTCGAAAAGGAATCACTGCACTTTTTTCCTTCCCGAACTTATATTGTACAGTTTAGTAGAACTCACTTGGTAGAGTGCCAAAAAATTGGCAACTATTTCAGCCAATTAAAGCCAATGGATACTTTCGGTACAGAATTTTTTTTTAAAGTTCACAGATTTACAAATAACTTACAGGGTTTACAGAAGGTAATGGTGAAAGACTTCTCTTGAAATATTATTCCATGAAATGCTTTACTTTTTGAGAAAACATTAAAACAATATCAATTCTCGATATCAAGAATTACAGATTTATTTTAAACATATGTCATGACACGGCAATTTGCCGAAACAAGGGTGGGTTTTCCCGTTATTTTCTCCCGACTCAGACGACTGATTGAGCCTAAATTTCCACAGGTTTGTTATTTTATATAGATGTTGTGATACACGAAGTGTGGGCCTTGGAAAATACTGTTTACCGAAAGTGTCCAATGGCTTTAAGCAAAATCAACTGATGTCGTCGGACAACTCGACAGTCGTCTCTACATACAGGAGGTCAAACAAGTTCAACTCAACAGGTCAAGCAACTGGACGAGTCAGACGACTCGAGAGCTTGTCCTTTCAACTGTAGACCTGACCTGTCATTCACAAGTTGACTTTTGATGCTGGCAGAAGATTCGTGTGACGCCAGCTTGCAGCTGACTGCACACAAACCCACTTGGCACTGGGGGTTATGCTGTGACTGGGCATGGGCAACAAAATATTATTTAATGCTGTGCTGGACACAAAAATTTATCTAGCATGTACAACATGTTTACTTGTACTGGTATTTTTTTGCGACTCTCCCAAAAACATCACTCTGACCCTTCAAAAGGTATAAAAAACCTTTAACATTAACTAACAACAAATTGTTTTGTTTTCAATGCAGTCATGGCAGTGGAAATCTCCTGTCCAAATAACGAGAATCAGGCTAATGATCGTGGGCTGTCAACCGCTAATGTCACCTGGTCAGCAGAACCATCAGCCAATGACTCCGATGGCAGTGTAATCAACTCTACCAACATTACATGTGTGAATGAGCTTGATGGCAAAGATGTGGCTTCAATGGACCCGTATCCAGTTGGCCAAACGACTGTGAACTGCACTGCTCAGGGGCAGAATGAAACGGCATCTTGCGTCTTTTACATCACGGTTACTGGTAGGTGTTTATGTTGGGCAATCGGTAGTCTTGGTGCAAGACGTTCTTGTTGAGTTGGTCAAAACCCAAATCACTCAATGCTACACACGTTTCCCAGTTTCCCAGACGGTGTAACAACAGTGACTTGTAGAGCTAACAATACTAGTCTAAATGAAGGGTCCTGTGAATTTTTCATCAATGTTACTGGTAAGTATCTTTCGGAGCTGATTATATTGTATTTTGATTTGTTTGTACAAAAGCTGGACTAAAATTGCTAAAATGTTTCTGATTTTAAATTGTCTTTTTCAATTTAAGTGTCATGTGTCCGGAGATGTATTTGTGCAGTACAGTCTTAACATTTTCAGTTCCGTTGTTGAAACATTATTTGCCAAATGATGAGTATTTGCTTACATACATGTTTGGTTTGTTCCAACAATGGAATGAGTGAGTGGCCGGAACAGTAGATTGGGGAGGGGTGGGGGGGGGGGGGGGGGGCAGTGATGTCAGGTGCGGCATAATGTATAAATATTTAGTGTGTACTGTAAAGATCTTTGATTTTGAATAATAGTCTGTATCCTGCCACCATTTTTTCACTAATTTTTACAAAATATTTCGTGTCAAAATAAATGAAAAAGTGGTGGCTTGATACGAAAATTTTCCAAAAGGCATAAATTCGAAAAGGAATCACTGCACTTTTTTCCTTCCCGAACTTATACTGTACAGTTTAGTAGAACTCACTTGGTAGAGTGCCAATAAATTGGCAACTATTTCAGCCAATTAAAGCCAATGGACACTTTCGGTACAGAATTTTTTTTTAAAGTTCACAGATTTACAAATAACTTACAGGGTTTACAGAAGGTAATGGTGAAAGACTTCTCTTGAAATATTACTCCATGAAATGCTTTACTTTTTGAGAAAACATTAAAACAATATCAATTCTTGATATCAAGAATTACGGATTTATTTTAAACATATGTCATGACACGGCAATTTGCCGAAACAAGGGTGGGTTTTCCCATTATTTTCTCCCGACTCAGATGACCGATTGAGCCTAAATTTCCACAGGTTTGTTATTTTATATACATGTTGTGATACACGAAGTGTGGGCCTTGGAAAATACTGTTTACCACAAGTGTCCAATGGCTTGAAGCAAAATCAACTGATGTCGTCGGACAACTCGACAGTCGTCTCTACATACAGGAGGTCAAACAAGTTCAACTCAACAGGTCAAACAACTGGACGAGTCAGACGACTCGAGAGCTTGTCCTTTCAACTGTAGACCTGACCTGTCATTCACAAGTTGACTTTTGATGCTGGCAGAAGATTCGTGTGACGCCAGCTTGCAGCTGACTGCACACAAACCCACTTGGCACTGGGGGTTATGCTGTGACTGGGCATGGGCAACAAAATATTATTTAATGCGGTGCTGGACACAAAAATTAATCTAGCATGTACAACATGTTTATTAGTACTGGTATTTTTTTGCGACTCTCCCAAAAACATCACTCTGACCCTTCAAAATGTATAAAAAACCTTTAACATTAACTAACAACAAATTGGTTTTTTTTTCAATGCAGTCATGGCAGTGGAAATCTCCTGTCCAAATAACGAGACTCAGGCTAATGATCGTGGGCTGTCAACCGCTAATGTCACCTGGTCAGCAGAACCATCAGCCAATGACTCCGATGGCAGTGTAATCAACTCTACCAACATTACATGTGTGAATGAGCTTGATGGCAAAGATGTGGCTTCAATGGACCCGTATCCAGTTGGCCAAACGACTGTGAACTGCACTGCTCAGGGGCAGAATGAAACGGCATCTTGCGTCTTTTACATCACGGTGAATGGTAGGTGTTTATGTTGGGCAACCGGTAGTCTTGGTGCAAGACGTTCTTAATAATAATAATTTGGGGGCTAATCATCCTTACTCGCAGCTAAGAGCTGAATTGCAAAAGACACGGCTACAACGTGTTCGAGATCTGTCAATCTGCAATTCTTAATGGGTCGCTTCTGTTGGATAGCTCAGACTTAAAGTCACCTGGAAATAGAATTTGTTTTCTTTCAAACATAAGAGTATATGCTTACGAACAATAAAACAATTTTTTTTAGTAATTGTTTGTCACGATTTATATGTTTAAAACATATATAAAGTTGTTTGGGGGCTGACTCCGCCTACCCCTTTTGTGACGTCAATCGAGGCAGACTTTGCCTGCAATGCGTATAGTAAACACACGTGCAAAGTACATGTACGTCCAAGTCGTGAGTTGGTACGTTCAAAAAGTGTTTTTCTGCATTCAGCAGCAATACACCTGGTCGGCATTGCCGGAAAAAAAACAAAAAATCTTTTTTTGAAACGTACAAACTCACGACTTGGTCCGTACATGTACTTTGCAATTGTGTTTACTTTACGCATTACAGGCAAAGCCTGCCTCGATTGACGTCACGAACAGCACCCTCTCGGGTCGGGGTCTACTCTTAAATTTGTAAATAACATAACAACTGATTTTTTAAAAACTTAGTTAACTGTTTATTAACATTCCACTCATCGAAACACATATATTAGTGACAAAAGCTTTATTTTGAAAAAATACCACTTCCAGGTGACTTTAACTAACCATACCTTTGAAGTTGAAAAAATAAAACGAGTGTTGAATTGTAAAGAAAAGGTGTTCATCAACTGGTGGTAGTTAGGATCGACTGATAGGTCAGATCGTCCGAATCCATCCATACTTAACAGCAGACAAGGGGAGCAGATTACTAATACTAATTACGCCCGGGTGGATTACTAATTATGTAATTACCTCAGGTGGATTACTAAATACACCTGGGCAGATAAGGCCAAATAAAACAAAATACCAGTTGAGCATCCGGATTTTTCAAAAAAGGGGGATGAGGGCCTTATTATTTCCTAATTTTTTTTTATTATTTTTTTTCAAGATGGCCCCTTAATATTTCAAATCAAACAGGCCACCAATATTCTTCAGTTTGAACTCATTGCAAACTTGTGTTAACACTATTTCTGTATTAGTATTAACACTGTAATGCCTCCTGCTGGCATTTAGAGAGAGAGAGGGACTCAGCTTGTATCATGAACTTTGGTAGTTTTAATCACATTAACACTTGGCTGCCATCTTGATGGAAAAGGTACATGAGTAGGGGTTAGACTCTAGAGGGCACTAGTCCTGTATGTATGCATGTGTGAATGTGACAAACACTTTTTAATAGGGTCGGATTTGTGAAAAGATTTGCTGGTAAGCATTCACTGCATTCATTGTTTTATGAAACAGACGGTTACACGTGTTTGAGAGCATCACGTTAGATTCAGAGAAAGCTCCTAGGTCAGTCCTTTTTTTTTTTTTCTTTTTTTCATCACAAAAAGCAAAAAATAACAAATAGTAAAAAAAAGGATGCGGCCCCAATAAAGGATGTGGGCGGGGACGTTCAACTGGTATTTTTTTTAATTTGGCCTAACTATGCCGAGTGGATTACTTACTCACCAAGGCGAATTACAAGCCCTGGTATTTATTATGCATGGATGGAGTCTTACCCCAGGTGGAGTACTAATTGAAGGGGAACAGATTAATAATTATGCCCGGGTTGATTACTAATTACGCCCACGCCCGAGTTTTCAAGTTCGGATTTTAATTTGCCTTTTCAAATTTAGAGTCACGTGACCAGAGATGCAAAATATTCAGTACAATCTCAACATTTTGATTTTTTTATTGATTATTTGCCAAGTGATAAGGTAGTGGACACTATTGGTAATTGTCAAAGACTAGCCTTCACAGTGTATCTCAACATATGCATAAAATAACAAACCTGTGATAATTTGAACTCAATCAGTCATCGAACTTGCTAGATAATAATGAAAGAAAAAAACACCCTTGTCATGCACGAAGTTGTGTGTGTTTAGATGGTTGATTTCGAGACCTCAAGTTCTAAA
Organism: Asterias amurensis; assembly: GCF_032118995.1. NCBI lineage: Eukaryota > Metazoa > Echinodermata > Asteroidea > Forcipulatida > Asteriidae > Asterias > Asterias amurensis. Next base: position 3,146,036 of record NC_092662.1, on the reverse strand, counting down.
CCTGAGGGTCTCGAAATCAAATTCGTGGAAAATTACTTCTTTTTCAAATTCAGAGGGAACCGTTTCTCAAAATGTTTTAAACCATCAACCTCTCCCAATTAAGAGTCACCAAGAAAGGTTTTATGCTAATAAATATTTTGAGTAATTACCATTTAGTGTCCACTGCCTTTAACATGTTTGTTTTGTTTTTGGCAGACAACGAAGCTCCGAATGTCACATGTCCAACTGATAATACTACCAATGTGGATGCTTCAATGCCTGGTGCCTATGTGATTTGGTCAGTTTCACCGTATGCCACTGATGTTGTTGATGCTACAGTTAATGCTGACAGCGTTGTTTGTGAAGATCATCTTGGCAACAATGTGACTTCTGGTGGATTTTTCCTAGATGGTCTAACAACAGTGACTTGTAGAGCTAACGATACTAGTCTAAATGAAGGGTCCTGTGAATTTTTCATCAATGTTACTGGTGAGTATCTTTCGGAGCTGATCATAAATTGTATTTTGATTTGTTTGTACAAAAGCTGGACTAAATTTGCTAAAATGTTTCTGATTTTAAATTGTCTTTTTCAATTAAGTGTCATTTGTCCGGAGATGTATTTGTGCAGTACAGTCTTAACATTTTCAGTTGCGTTGTTGAAACGTTATCTACCAAATGATGAGTATTTGCTTAAATACATGTACATGTTTGTTTTGTTTTTGGCAGACAACGAAGCTCCAATTGTGACGTGTCCAAGCGATAATACTACCAATGTGGATGCTTCAATGGCTGGTGCCAATGTGTTTTGGTCAGTTTCACCGAATGCCACTGATGTTGTTGATGCTACAGTTAATGCCGACAGCGTTGTTTGTGAAGACCATCTTGGCAATGTTGTAACTTCTGGTGAACTTTTCCCAGACGGTGTAACAACAGTGACTTGTAGAGCTAACGATACTAGTCTAAATGAAGGGTCCTGTGAATTTTTCATCAATGTTACTGGTGAGTATCTTTCGGAGCTGATCATAAATTGTATTTTGATTGTTTGTACAAAAGCTGGACTAAATTTGCTAAAATGTTTCAGATTTTAAATTGTCTTTTTCAATTAAGTGTCATTTGTCCGGAGATGTATTTGTGCAGTACAGTCTTAACATTTTCAGTTGCGTTGTTGAAACATTATTTGCCAAATGATGAGTATTTGCTTACATACATGTTTGGTTTGTTCCAACAATGGAATGAGTGAGTGGCCGGAACAGTAGATTGGGGAGGGGTGGGGGGGGGGGGCAGTGATGTCAGGTGCGGCATAATGTATAAATATTTAGTGTGTACTGTAAAGATCTTTGATTTTGAATAATAGTCTGTATCCTGCCACCATTTTTTCACTAATTTTTACAAAATATTTTGTGTCAAATAAATGAAAAAGTGGTGGCTTGATACGAAAATTTTCCAAAAGGCATAAATTCGAAAAGGAATCACTGCACTTTTTTCCTTCCTGAACTTATACTGTACAGTTTAGTAGAACTCACTTGGTAGAGTGCCAATAAATTGGCAACTATTTCAGCCAATTAAAGCCAATGGACACTTTCGGTACAGAATTTTTTTTTAAAGTTCACAGATTTACAAATAACTTACAGGGTTTACAGAAGGTAATGGTGAAAGACTTCTCTTGAAACATTATTCCATGAAATGCTTTACTTTTTGAGAAAACATTAAAACAATATCAATTCTCGATATCAAGAATTACAGATTTATTTTAAACATATGTCATGACACGGCAATTTGCCGAAACAAGGGTGGGTTTTCCCGTTATTTTCTCCCGACTCAGATGACCGATTGAGCCTAAATTTCCACAGGTTTGTTATTTTATATACATGTTGTGATACACGAAGTGTGGGCCTTGGAAAATACTGTTTACCGAAAGTGTCCAATGGCTTTAAGCAAAATCAACTGATGTCGTCGGACAACTCGACAGTCGTCTCTACATACAGGAGGTCAAACAAGTTCAACTCAACAGGTCAAACAACTGGACGAGTCAGACGACTCGAGAGCTTGTCCTTTCAACTGTAGACCTGACCTGTCATTCACAAGTTGACTTTTGATGCTGGCAGAAGATTCGTGTGACGCCAGCTTGCAGCTGACTGCACACAAACCCACTTGGCACTGGGGGTTATGCTGTGACTGGGCATGGGCAACAAAATGTTATTTAATGCTGTGCTGGACACAAAAATTTATCTAGCATGTACAACATGTTTACTAGTACTGGTATTTTTTTGCGACTCTCCCAAAAACATCACTCCGACCCTTCAAAAGGTATAAAAAACCTTTAACATTAACTAACAACAAATTGTTTTGTTTTCAATGCAGTCATGGCAGTGGAAATCTCCTGTCCAAATAACGAGAATCAGGCTAATGATCGTGGGCTGTCAACCGCTAATGTCACCTGGTCAGCAGAACCATCAGCCAATGACTCCGATGGCAGTGTAATCAACTCTACCAACATTACATGTGTGAATGAGCTTGATGGCAAAGATGTGGCTTCAATGGACCCGTATCCAGTTGGCCAAACGACTGTGAACTGCACTGCTCAGGGGCAGAATGAAACGGCATCTTGCGTCTTTTACATCACGGTTACTGGTAGGTGTTTATGTTGGGCAATCGGTAGTCTTGGTGCAAGACATTCTTAATAATAATAATTTGGCGGCTAATCATCCTTACTCGCAGCTAAGAGCTGAATTGCAAAGGACACAGCTACAACGTGTTCGAGATCTGTCAATCTGCAATTCTTAATGGGTCGCTTCTGTTGGATAGCTCAGACTTAAAGTCACCTGGAAATAGAATTTGTTTTCTTTCAAACATAAGAGTATATGCTTACGAACAATAAAACAATTTTTTTTTAGTAATTGTTTGTCACGATTTATATGTTTAAAACATATATAAAGTTGTTTGGGGGCTGACTCCGCCTACCCCTTTTGTGACGTCAATCGAGGCAGACTTTGCCTGCAATGCGTATAGTAAACACACGTGCAAAGTACATGTACGTCCAAGTCGTGAGTTGGTACGTTTCAAAAAGTGTTTTTCTGCATTCAGCAGCAATACACCTGGTCGGCATTGCCGGAAAAAAAACAAAAAATCTTTTTTTGAAACGTACAATCTCACGACTTGGTCCGTACATGTACTTTGCAATTGTGTTTACTTTACGCATTACAGGCAAAGCCTGCCTCGATTGACGTCACGAACAGCACCCTCTCGGGTCGGGGTCTACTCTTAAATTTGTAAATAACATAACAACTGATTTTTTTTAAAACCTTAGTTAACTGTTTGTTAACATTCCACTCATCGAAACACATATATTAGTGACAAAAGCTTTATTTTGAAAAAATACCACTTCCAGGTGACTTTAACTAACCATACCTTTGAAGTTGAAAAAATAAAACGAGTGTTGAATTGTAAAGAAAAGGTGTTCATCAACTGGTGGTAGTTAGGATCGACTGATAGGTCAGATCGTCCGAATCCATCCATACTTAACAGCAGACAAGGGGAGCAGATTACTAATACTAATTACGCCCGGGTGGATTACTAATTATGTAATTACCTCAGGTGGATTACTAAATACACCTGGGCAGATAAGGCCAAATAAAACAAAATACCAGTTGAGCGTCCGGATTTTTCAAAAAAGGGGGATGAGGGCCTTATTATTTCCTAATTTTTTTTATTATTTTTTTTCAAGATGGCCCCTTAATATTTCAAATCAAACAGGCCACCAATATTCTTCAGTTTGAACTCATTGCAAACTTGTGTTAACACTATTACTATATTAGTATTAACACTGTAATGCCTCCTGCTGGCATTTAGAGAGAGAGAGGGACTCAGCTTGTATCATGAACTTTGGTAGTTTTAATCACGTTAACACTTGGCTGCCATCTTGATGGAAAAGGTACATGAGTAGGGGTTAGACTCTAGAGGGCGCTAGTCCTGTATGTATGCATGTGTGAATGTGACAAACACTTTTTAATAGGGTCGGATTTGTAAAAAGATTTGCTGGTAAGCATTCACTGCATTCATTGTTTTATGAAACAGACGGTTACACGTGTTTGAGAGCATCACGTTAGATTCAGAGAAAGCTCCTAGGTCAGTCCTTTTTTTTTTCTTCTTTTTTTCATCACAAAAAGCAAAAAATAACAAATAGTAAAAAAAAAGGATGCGGCCCCAATAAAGGATGTGGGCGGGGACGTTCAACTGGTATTCTTTTTAATTTGGCCTAACTATGCCGAGTGGATTACTTACTCACCAAGGCGAATTACAAGCCCTGGTATTTATTATGCATGGATGGAGTCTTACCCCAGGTGGAGTACTAATTGAAGGGGAACAGATTAATAATTATGCCCGGGTTGATTACTAATTACGCCCACGCCCGAGTTTTCAAGTTCGGATTTTAATTTGCCTTTTCAAATTTAGAGTCACGTGACCAGAGATGCAATATATTCAGTACAATCTCAACATTTTGATTTTTTTATTGATTATTTGCCAAGTGATAAGGTAGTGGACACTATTGGTAATTGTCAAAGACTAGCCTTCACAGTGTATCTCAACATATGCATAAAATAACAAACCTGTGATAATTTGAACTCAATCAGTCATCGAACTTGCTAGATAATAATGAAAGAAAAAAACACCCTTGTCATGCACGAAGTTGTGTGTGTTTAGATGGTTGATTTCGAGACCTCAAGTTCTAAACCTGAGGGTCTCGAAATCAAATTCGTGGAAAATTACTTCTTTTTCAAATTCAGAGGGAACCGTTTCTCAAAATGTTTTAAACCATCAACCTCTCCCAATTAAGAGTCACCAAGAAAGGTTTTATGCTAATAAATATTTTGAGTAATTACCATTTAGTGTCCACTGCCTTTAACATGTTTGTTTTGTTTTTGGCAGACAACGAAGCTCCGAATGTCACATGTCCAACTGATAATACTACCAATGTGGATGCTTCAATGGCTGGTGCCAATGTGTTTTGGTCAGTTTCACCGAATGCCACTGATGTTGTTGATGCTACAGTTAATGCTGACAGCGTTGTTTGTGAAGATCATCTTGGCAAGAATGTGACTTCTGGTGGATTTTTCCTAGATGGTCTAACAACAGTGACTTGTAGAGCTAACGATACTAGTCTAAATGAAGGGTCCTGTGAATTTTTCATCAATGTTACTGGTGAGTATCTTTCGGAGCTGATCATAAATTGTATTTTGATTTGTTTGTACAAAAGCTGGACTAAATTTGCTAAAATGTTTCAGATTTTAAATTGTCTTTTTCAATTAAGTGTCATTTGTCCGGAGATGTATTTGTGCAGTACAGTCTTAACATTTTCAGTTGCGTTGTTGAAACGTTATCTACCAAATGATGAGTATTTGCTTAAATACATGTACATGTTTGTTTTGTTTTTGGCAGACAACGAAGCTCCAATTGTGACGTGTCCAAGCGATAATACTACCAATGTGGATGCTTCAATGGCTGGTGCCAATGTGTTTTGGTCAGTTTCACCGAATGCCACTGATGTTGTTGATGCTACAGTTAATGCTGACAGCGTTGTTTGTGAAGATCATCTTGGCAAGAATGTGACTTCTGGTGGATTTTTCCTAGATGGTCTAACAACAGTGACTTGTAGAGCTACCGATACTAGTCTAAATGAAGGGTCCTGTGAATTTTTCATCAATGTTACTGGTGAGTATCTTTCGGAGCTGATCATAAATTGTATTTTGATTTGTTTGTACAAAAGCTGGACTAAATTTGCTAAAATGTTTCTGATTTTAAATTGTCTTTTTCAATTAAGTGTCATTTGTCCGGAGATGTATTTGTGCAGTACAGTCTTAACATTTTCAGTTGCGTTGTTGAAACGTTATCTACCAAATGATGAGTATTTGCTTAAATACATGTACATGTTTGTTTTGTTTTTGGCAGACAACGAAGCTCCAATTGTGACGTGTCCAAGCGATAATACTACCAATGTGGATGCTTCAATGGCTGGTGCCAATGTGTTTTGGTCAGTTTCACCGAATGCCACTGATGTTGTTGATGCTACAGTTAATGCTGACAGCGTTGTTTGTGAAGATCATCTTGGCAAGAATGTGACTTCTGGTGGATTTTTCCTAGATGGTCTAACAACAGTGACTTGTAGAGCTACCGATACTAGTCTAAATGAAGGGTCCTGTGAATTTTTCATCAATGTTACTGGTGAGTATCTTTCGGAGCTGATCATAAATTGTATTTTGATTTGTTTGTACAAAAGCTGGACTAAATTTGCTAAAATGTTTCTGATTTTAAATTGTCTTTTTCAATTAAGTGTCATTTGTCCGGAGATGTATTTGTGCAGTACAGTCTTAACATTTTCAGTTGCGTTGTTGAAACGTTATCTACCAAATGATGAGTATTTGCTTAAATACATGTACATGTTTGTTTTGTTTTTGGCAGACAACGAAGCTCCAATTGTGACGTGTCCAAGCGATAATACTACCAATGTGGATGCTTCAATGGCTGGTGCCAATGTGTTTTGGTCAGTTTCACCGAATGCCACTGATGTTGTTGATGCTACAGTTAATGCTGACAGCGTTGTTTGTGAAGATCATCTTGGCAAGAATGTGACTTCTGGTGGATTTTTCCTAGATGGTCTAACAACAGTGACTTGTAGAGCTACCGATACTAGTCTAAATGAAGGGTCCTGTGAATTTTTCATCAATGTTACTGGTGAGTATCTTTCGGAGCTGATCATAAATTGTATTTTGATTTGTTTGTACAAAAGCTGGACTAAATTTGCTAAAATGTTTCTGATTTTAAATTGTCTTTTTCAATTAAGTGTCATTTGTCCGGAGATGTATTTGTGCAGTACAGTCTTAACATTTTCAGTTGCGTTTTTGAAACGTTATCTGCCAAATGATGAGTATTTGCTTAAATACATGTACATGTTTGTTTTGTTTTTGGCAGACAACGAAGCTCCAATTGTGACGTGTCCAAGCGATAATACTACCAATGTGGATGCTTCAATGGCTGGTGCCAATGTGTTTTGGTCAGTTTCACCGAATGCCACTGATGTTGTTGATGCTACAGTTAATGCCGACAGCGTTGTTTGTGAAGATCATCTTGGCAAGAATGTGACTTCTGGTGGATTTTTCCTAGATGGTCTAACAACAGTGACTTGTAGAGCTACCGATACTAGTCTAAATGAAGGGTCCTGTGAATTTTTCATCAATGTTACTGGTGAGTATCTTTCGGAGCTGATCATAAATTGTATTTTGATTTGTTTGTACAAAAGCTGGACTAAATTTGCTAAAATGTTTCAGATTTTAAATTGTCTTTTTCAATTAAGTGTCATTTGTCCGGAGATGTATTTGTGCAGTACAGTCTTAACATTTTCAGTTGCGTTTTTGAAACAGTATTTGCAAAATGATTAGTATTTGCTTACATACATGTTTGTTTTGTTTTTGGCAGACAACGAAGCTCCAATTGTGACGTGTCCAAGCGATAATACTACCAATGTGGATGCTTCAGTGGCTGGTGCCATTGTGTTTTGGTCAATTTCACCAAATGCCACTGATGTTGTTGATGCTACAGTTAATGCCGACAGCGTTGTTTGTGAAGACCATCTTGGCAATGTCGTAACTTCTGGTGAACTTTTCCCAGACGGTGTAACAACAGTGACTTGTAGAGCTAACGATACTAGTCTAAATGAAGGGTCCTGTGAATTTTTCATCAATGTTACTGGTAAGTATCTTTCGGAGCTGATCATATCGTATTTTGATTTGTTTGTACAAAAGCTGGACTAAATTTGCTAAAATGTTTCTGATTTTGAATTGTCTTCTTCACTTAAGTGTAAGTGTCCGGAAATGAATTCTGTGCAGTACAGTCTTAACATTTCCAGTTGCGTTTTGAAACATTGTTTTCCAAATGATGAGTATTTGTTTACAATCATGTTTGGTTTGTTTTTTGGCAGACAACGAAGCTCCAATTGTGACGTGTCCAAGCGATAATACTACCAATGTGGATGCTTCAGTGGCTGGTGCCATTGTGTTTTGGTCAGTTTCACCAAATGCCACTGATGTTGTTGATGCTACAGTTAATGCCGACAGCGTTGTTTGTGAAGACCATCTTGGCAAGAATGTGACTTCTGGTGGATTTTTCCTAGATGGTCTAACAACAGTGACTTGTAGAGCTAACGATACTAGTCTAAATGAAGGGTCCTGTGAATTTTTCATCAATGTTACTGGTGAGTATCTTTCGGAGCTGACCATAAATTGTATTTTGATTTGTTTGTACAAAAGCTGGACTAAATTTGCTGAAATGTTTCTGATTTTAAATTGTCTTTTTCAATTAAGTGTCATTTGTCCGGAGATGTATTTGTGCAGTACAGTCTTAACATTTTTAGTTGCGTTGTTGAAATGTTATCTACCAAATGATGAGTATTTGCTTAAATACATGTACATGTTTGTTTTGTTTTTGGCAGACAACGAAGCTCCAATTGTGACGTGTCCAAGCGATAATACTACCAGTGTGGATGCTTCAATGGCTGGTGCCAATGTGTTTTGGTCAGTTTCACCGAATGCCACTGATGTTGTTGATGCTACAGTTAATGCTGACAGCGTTGTTTGTGAAGATCATCTTGGCAAGAATGTGACTTCTGGTGGATTTTTCCTAGATGGTCTAACAACAGTGACTTGTAGAGCTACCGATACTAGTCTAAATGAAGGGTCCTGTGAATTTTTCATCAATGTTACTGGTGAGTATCTTTCGGAGCTGATCATAAATTGTATTTTGATTTGTTTGTACAAAAGCTGGACTAAATTTGCTAAAATGTTTCTGATTTTAAATTGTCTTTTTCAATTAAGTGTCATTTGTCCGGAGATGTATTTGTGCAGTACAGTCTTAACATTTTCAGTTGCGTTTTTGAAACGTTATCTGCCAAATGATGAGTATTTGCTTAAATACATGTACATGTTTGTTTTGTTTTTGGCAGACAACGAAGCTCCAATTGTGACGTGTCCAAGCGATAATACTACCAATGTGGATGCTTCAATGGCTGGTGCCAATGTGTTTTGGTCAGTTTCACCGAATGCCACTGATGTTGTTGATGCTACAGTTAATGCTTACAGCGTTGTTTGTGAAGATCATCTTGGCAAGAATGTGACTTCTGGTGGATTTTTCCTAGATGGTCTAACAACAGTGACTTGTAGAGCTACCGATACTAGTCTAAATGAAGGGTCCTGTGAATTTTTCATCAATGTTACTGGTGAGTATCTTTCGGAGCTGATCATAAATTGTATTTTGATTTGTTTATACAAAAGCTGGACTAAATTTGCTAAAATGTTTCTGATTTTAAATTGTCTTTTTCAATTAAGTGTCATTTGTCCGGAGATGTATTTGTGCAGTACAGTCTTAACATTTTCAGTTGCGTTTTTGAAACAGTATTTGCAAAATGATTAGTATTTGCTTACATACATGTTTGTTTTGTTTTTGGCAGACAACGAAGCTCCAATTGTGACGTGTCCAAGCGATAATACTACCAATGTGGATGCTTCAGTGGCTGGTGCCATTGTGTTTTGGTCAATTTCACCAAATGCCACTGATGTTGTTGATGCTACAGTTAATGCCGACAGCGTTGTTTGTGAAGACCATCTTGGCAATGTCGTAACTTCTGGTGAACTTTTCCCAGACGGTGTAACAACAGTGACTTGTAGAGCTAACGATACTAGTCTAAATGAAGGGTCCTGTGAATTTTTCATCAATGTTACTGGTAAGTATCTTTCGGAGCTGATCATATGTTATTTTGATTTGTTTGTACAAAAGCTGGACTAAATTTGCTAAAATGTTTCTGATTTTGAATTGTCTTCTTCACTTAAGTGTAAGTGTCCGGAAATGAATTCTGTGCAGTACAGTCTTAACATTTCCAGTTGCGTTTTGAAACATTGTTTTCCAAATGATGAGTATTTGTTTACAATCATGTTTGGTTTGTTTTTTGGCAGACAACGAAGCTCCAATTGTGACGTGTCCAAGCGATAATACTACCAATGTGGATGCTTCAGTGGCTGGTGCCATTGTGTTTTGGTCAGTTTCACCAAATGCCACTGATGTTGTTGATGCTACAGTTAATGCCGACAGCGTTGTTTGTGAAGACCATCTTGGCAAGAATGTGACTTCTGGTGGATTTTTCCTAGATGGTCTAACAACAGTGACTTGTAGAGCTAACGATACTAGTCTAAATGAAGGGTCCTGTGAATTTTTCATCAATGTTACTGGTGAGTATCTTTCGGAGCTGATCATAAATTGTATTTTGATTTGTTTGTACAAAAGCTGGACTAAATTTGCTGAAATGTTTCTGATTTTAAATTGTCTTTTTCAATTAAGTGTCATTTGTCCGGAGATGTATTTGTGCAGTACAGTCTTAACATTTTCAGTTGCGTTGTTGAAACGTTATCTACCAAATGATGAGTATTTGCTTAAATACATGTACATGTTTGTTTTGTTTTTGGCAGACAACGAAGCTCCAATTGTGACGTGTCCAAGCGATAATACTACCAATGTGGATGCTTCTGTGGCTGGTGCCATTGTGTTTTGGTCAGTTTCACCAAATGCCACTGATGTTGTTGATGCTACAGTTAATGCCGACAGCGTTGTTTGTGAAGACCATCTTGGCAATGTTGTAACTTCTGGTGAACTTTTCCCAGACGGTGTAACAACAGTGACTTGTAGAGCTAACGATACTAGTCTAAATGAAGGGTCCTGTGAATTTTTCATCAATGTTACTGGTAAGTATCTTTCGGAGCTGATCATAAATTGTATTTTGATTTGTTTGTACAAAAGCTGGACTAAATTTGCTAAAATGTTTCTGATTTTAAATTGTCTCTTTCAATTAAGTGTCATTTGTCCGGAGATGTATTTGTGCAGTACAGTCTTAACATTTTCAGTTGCGTTGTTGAAACGTTATCTACCAAATGATGAGTATTTGCTTAAATACATGTACATGTTTGTTTTGTTTTTGGCAGACAACGAAGCTCCAATTGTGACGTGTCCAAGCGATAATACTACCAATGTGGATGCTTCAATGGCTGGTGCCAATGTGTTTTGGTCAGTTTCACCGAATGCCACTGATGTTGTTGATGCTACAGTTAATGCTGACAGCGTTGTTTGTGAAGATCATCTTGGCAAGAATGTGACTTCTGGTGGATTTTTCCTAGATGGTCTAACAACAGTGACTTGTAGAGCTAACGATACTAGTCTAAATGAAGGGTCCTGTGAATTTTTCATCAATGTTACTGGTGAGTATCTTTCGGAGCTGATCATAAATTGTATTTTGATTTGTTTATACAAAAGCTGGACTAAATTTGCTAAAATGTTTCTGATTTTAAATTGTCTTTTTCAATTAAGTGTCATTTGTCCAGAGATGTATTTGTGCAGTACAGTCTTAACATTTTCAGTTGCGTTTTTGAAACAGTATCTGCCAAATGATGAGTATTTGCTTAAATACATGTACATGTTTGTTTTGTTTTTGGCAGACAACGAAGCTCCAATTGTGACGTGTCCAAGCGATAATACTACCAATGTGGATGCTTCAATGGCTGGTGCCAATGTGTTTTGGTCAGTTTCACCGAATGCCACTGATGTTGTTGATGCTACAGTTAATGCTGACAGCGTTGTTTGTGAAGATCATCTTGGCAACAATGTGACTTCTGGTGGATTTTTCCTAGATGGTCTAACAACAGTGACTTGTAGAGCTAACGATACTAGTCTAAATGAAGGGTCCTGTGAATTTTTCATCAATGTTACTGGTGAGTATCTTTCGGAGCTGATCATAAATTGTATTTTGATTTGTTTATACAAAAGCTGGACTAAATTTGCTAAAATGTTTCTGATTTTAAATTGTCTTTTTCAATTAAGTGTCATTTGTCCGGAGATGTATTTGTGCAGTACAGTCTTAACATTTTCAGTTGCGTTTTTGAAACAGTATTTGCAAAATGATTAGTATTTGCTTACATACATGTTTGTTTTGTTTTTGGCAGACAACGAAGCTCCAATTGTGACGTGTCCAAGCGATAATACTACCAATGTGGATGCTTCAGTGGCTGGTGCCATTGTGTTTTGGTCAATTTCACCAAATGCCACTGATGTTGTTGATGCTACAGTTAATGCTGACAGCGTTGTTTGTGAAGATCATCTTGGCAAGAATGTGACTTCTGGTGGATTTTTCCTAGATGGTCTAACAACAGTGACTTGTAGAGCTACCGATACTAGTCTAAATGAAGGGTCCTGTGAATTTTTCATCAATGTTACTGGTGAGTATCTTTCGGAGCTGATCATAAATTGTATTTTGATTTGTTTATACAAAAGCTGGACTAAATTTGCTAAAATGTTTCTGATTTTAAATTGTCTTTTTCAATTAAGTGTCATTTGTCCGGAGATGTATTTGTGCAGTACAGTCTTAACATTTTCAGTTGCGTTTTTGAAACAGTATTTGCAAAATGATTAGTATTTGCTTACATACATGTTTGTTTTGTTTTTGGCAGACAACGAAGCTCCAATTGTGACGTGTCCAAGCGATAATACTACCAATGTGGATGCTTCAGTGGCTGGTGCCATTGTGTTTTGGTCAATTTCACCAAATGCCACTGATGTTGTTGATGCTACAGTTAATGCCGACAGCGTTGTTTGTGAAGACCATCTTGGCAATGTCATAACTTCTGGTGAACTTTTCCCAGACGGTGTAACAACAGTGACTTGTAGAGCTAACGATACTAGTCTAAATGAAGGGTCCTGTGAATTTTTCATCAATGTTACTGGTAAGTATCTTTCGGAGCTGATCATATCGTATTTTGATTTGTTTGTACAAAAGCTGGACTAAATTTGCTAAAATGTTTCTGATTTTGAATTGTCTTCTTCACTTAAGTGTAAGTGTCCGGAAATGAATTCTGTGCAGTACAGTCTTAACATTTCCAGTTGCGTTTTGAAACATTGTTTTCCAAATGATGAGTATTTGTTTACAATCATGTTTGGTTTGTTTTTTGGCAGACAACGAAGCTCCAATTGTGACGTGTCCAAGCGATAATACTACCAATGTGGATGCTTCAGTGGCTGGTGCCATTGTGTTTTGGTCAGTTTCACCAAATGCCACTGATGTTGTTGATGCTACAGTTAATGCCGACAGTGTTGTTTGTGAAGACCATCTTGGCAAGAATGTGACTTCTGGTGGATTTTTCCTAGATGGTCTAACAACAGTGACTTGTAGAGCTAACGATACTAGTCTAAATGAAGGGTCCTGTGAATTTTTCATCAATGTTACTGGTGAGTATCTTTCGGAGCTGATCATAAATTGTATTTTGATTTGTTTGTACAAAAGCTGGACTAAATTTGCTGAAATGTTTCTGATTTTAAATTGTCTTTTTCAATTAAGTGTCATTTGTCCGGAGATGTATTTGTGCAGTACAGTCTTAACATTTTCAGTAGCGTTGTTGAAACGTTATCTACCAAATGATGAGTATTTGCTTAAATACATGTACATGTTTGTTTTGTTTTTGGCAGACAACGAAGCTCCAATTGTGACGTGTCCAAGCGATAATACTACCAATGTGGATGCTTCAATGGCTGGTGCCAATGTGTTTTGGTCAGTTTCACCGAATGCCACTGATGTTGTTGATGCTACAGTTAATGCTGACAGCGTTGTTTGTGAAGATCATCTTGGCAAGAATGTGACTTCTGGTGGATTTTTCCTAGATGGTCTAACAACAGTGACTTGTAGAGCTACCGATACTAGTCTAAATGAAGGGTCCTGTGAATTTTTCATCAATGTTACTGGTGAGTATCTTTCGGAGCTGATCATAAATTGTATTTTGATTTGTTTGTACAAAAGCTGGACTAAATTTGCTAAAATGTTTCTGATTTTAAATTGTCTTTTTCAATTAACTGTCCTTTGTCCGGAGATGTATTTGTGCAGTACAGTCTTAACATTTTCAGTTGCGTTGTTGAAACGTTATCTACCAAATGATGAGTATTTGCTTAAATACATGTACATGTTTGTTTTGTTTTTGGCAGACAACGAAGCTCCAATTGTGACGTGTCCAAGCGATAATACTACCAATGTGGATGCTTCAATGGCTGGTGCCAATGTGTTTTGGTCAGTTTCACCGAATGCCACTGATGTTGTTGATGCTACAGTTAATGCTGACAGCGTTGTTTGTGAAGATCATCTTGGCAAGAATGTGACTTCTGGTGGATTTTTCCTAGATGGTCTAACAACAGTGACTTGTAGAGCTAACGATACTAGTCTAAATGAAGGGTCCTGTGAATTTTTCATCAATGTTACTGGTGAGTATCTTTCGGAGCTGATCATAAATTGTATTTTGATTTGTTTGTACAAAAGCTGGACTAAATTTGCTAAAATGTTTCTGATTTTAAATTGTCTTTTTCAATTAAGTGTCATTTGTCCGGATATGTATTTGTGCAGTACAGTCTTAACATTTTCAGTTGCGTTTGTGAAACGTTATCTGCCAAATGATGAGTATTTGCTTAAATACATGTACATGTTTGTTTTGTTTTTGGCAGACAACGAAGCTCCAATTGTGACGTGTCCAAGCGATAATACTACCAATGTGGATGCTTCAATGGCTGGTGCCAATGTGTTTTGGTCAGTTTCACCGAATGCCACTGATGTTGTTGATGCTACAGTTAATGCTGACAGCGTTGTTTGTGAAGATCATCTTGGCAACAATGTGACTTCTGGTGCATTTTTCCTAGATGGTCTAACAACAGTGACTTGTAGAGCTAACGATACTAGTCTAAATGAAGGGTCCTGTGAATTTTTCATCAATGTTACTGGTGAGTATCTTTCGGAGCTGATCATAAATTGTATTTTGATTTGTTTATACAAAAGCTGGACTAAATTTGCTAAAATGTTTCTGATTTTAAATTGTCTTTTTCAATTAAGTGTCATTTGTCCAGAGATGTATTTGTGCAGTACAGTCTTAACATTTTCAGTTGCGTTTTTGAAACAGTATTTGCAAAATGATTAGTATTTGCTTACATACATGTTTGTTTTGTTTTTGGCAGACAACGAAGCTCCAATTGTGACGTGTCCAAGTGATAATACTACCAATGTGGATGCTTCAGTGGCTGGTGCCATTGTGTTTTGGTCAATTTCACCAAATGCCACTGATGTTGTTGATGCTACAGTTAATGCCGACAGCGTTGTTTGTGAAGACCATCTTGGCAATGTCCTAACTTCTGGTGAACTTTTCCCAGACGGTGTAACAACAGTGACTTGTAGAGCTAACGATACTAGTCTAAATGAAGGGTCCTGTGAATTTTTCATCAATGTTACTGGTAAGTATCTTTTGGAGCTGATCACATGGTATTTTGATTTGTTTGTACAAAAGCTGGACTAAATTTGCTAAAATGTTTCTGATTTTGAATTGTCTTTTTTAATTAAGTGTCAAGTGTCCGGAAATGAATTCTGTGCAGTACAGTCTTAACATTTCCAGTTGCGTTTTGAAACATTGTTTTCCAAATGATGAGTATTTGTTTACAATCATGTTTGGTTTGTTTTTTGGCAGACAACGAAGCTCCAATTGTGACGTGTCCAAGCGATAATACTACCAATGTGGATGCTTCAGTGGCTGGTGCCATTGTGTTTTGGTCAGTTTCACCAAATGCCACTGATGTTGTTGATGCTACAGTTAATGCCGACAGCGTTGTTTGTGAAGACCATCTTGGCAATGTCGTAACTTCTGGTGAACTTTTCCCAGACGGTGTAACAACAGTGACTTGTAGAGCTAACGATACTAGTCTAAATGAAGGGTCCTGTGAATTTTTCATCAATGTTACTGGTAAGTATCTTTCGGAGCTGATCATATGTTATTTTGATTTGTTTGTACAAAAGCTGGACTAAATTTGCTAAAATGTTTCTGATTTTAAATTGTCTTTTTGAATTAAGTGTCAAGTGTCCGGAAATGAATTCTGTGCAGTACAGTCTGAACATTTTCAGTTGCGTTTTGAAACATTGTTTTCCAAATGATGAGTATTTGTTTACAATCATGTTTGGTTTGTTTTTTGGCAGACAACGAAGCTCCAATTGTGACGTGTCCAAGCGATAATACTACCAATGTGGATGCTTCAGTGGCTGGTGCCATTGTGTTTTGGTCAGTTTCACCAAATGCCACTGATGTTGTTGATGCTACAGTTAATGCCGACAGCGTTGTTTGTGAAGACCATCTTGGCAATGTCGTAACTTCTGGTGAACTTTTCCCAGACGGTGTAACAACAGTGACTTGTAGAGCTAATGATACTAGTCTAAATGAAGGGTCCTGTGAATTTTTCATCAATGTTACTGGTAAGTATTTTTCGGAGCTGATCATATGGTATTTTGATTTGTTTGTACAAAAGCTGGACTAAATTTGCTAAAATGTTTCTGATTTTAGATTGTCTTTTTCAATTAAGTGTCAAGTGTCCGGAAATGAATTCTGTGCAGTACAGTCTTAACATTTTCAGTTGCGTTTTGAAACATTGTTTTCCAAATGATGAGTATTTGTTTACAATCATGTTTGGTTTGTTTTTTGGCAGACAACGAAGCTCCAATTGTGACGTGTCCAAGCGATAATACTACCAATGTGGATGCTTCAGTGGCTGGTGCCATTGTGTTTTGGTCAGTTTCACCAAATGCCACTGATGTTGTTGATGCTACAGTTAATGCCGACAGCGTTGTTTGTGAAGACCATCTTGGCAATGTTGTAACTTCTGGTGAACTTTTCCCAGACGGTGTAACAACAGTGACTTGTAGAGCTAACGATACTAGTCTAAATGAAGGGTCCTGTGAGTTTTTCATCAATGTTACTGGTAAGTATCTTTCGGAGCTGACCATATGGTATTTTGATTTGTTTGTACAAAAGCTGGACTAAATTTACTAAAATGTTTCTGATTTTATATTGTCTTTTTCAATTAAGTGTCAAGTGTCCGGAAATGAATTCTGTGCAGTACAGTCTTAACATTTCCAGTTGCGTTTTGAAACATTGTTTTCCAAATGATGAGTATTTGTTTACAATCATGTTTGGTTTGTTTTTTGGCAGACAACGAAGCTCCAATTGTGACGTGTCCAAGCGATAATACTACCAATGTGGATGCTTCTGTGGCTGGTGCCATTGTGTTTTGGTCAGTTTCACCAAATGCCACTGATGTTGTTGATGCTACAGTTAATGCCGACAGCGTTGTTTGTGAAGACCATCTTGGCAATGTTGTAACTTCTGGTGAACTTTTCCCAGACGGTGTAACAACAGTGACTTGTAGAGCTAACGATACTAGTCTAAATGAAGGGTCCTGTGAATTTTTCATCAATGTTACTGGTAAGTATCTTTCGGAGCTGATCATATGGTATTTTGATTTGTTTGTACAAAAGCTGGACTAAATTTGCTAAAATGTTTCTGATTTTAAATTGTCTTTTTTAATTAAGTGTCAAGTGTCCGGAAATGAATTCTGTGCAGTACAGTCTTAACATTTTCAGTTGCGTTGTTGAAACGTTATCTACCAAATGATGAGTATTTGCTTAAATACATGTACATGTTTGTTTTGTTTTTGGCAGACAACGAAGCTCCAATTGTGACGTGTCCAAGCGATAATACTACCAATGTGGATGCTTCAGTGGCTGGTGCCATTGTGTTTTGGTCAGTTTCACCAAATGCCACTGATGTTGTTGATGCTACAGTTAATGCCGACAGCGTTGTTTGTGAAGACCATCTTGGCAATGTCGTAACTTCTGGTGAACTTTTCCCAGACGGTGTAACAACAGTGACTTGTAGAGCTAACGATACTAGTCTAAATGAAGGGTCCTGTGAATTTTTCATCAATGTTACTGGTAAGTATCTTTCGGAGCTGATCATATGGTATTTTGATTTGTTTGTACAAAAGCTGGACTAAATTTGCTAAAATGGATCTGATTTTAAATTGTCTTTTTTAATTAAGTGTCAAGTGTCCGGAAATGAATTCTGTGCAGTACAGTCTTAACATTTCCAGTTGCGTTTTGAAACATTGTTTTCCAAATGATGAGTATTTGTTTACAATCATGTTTGGTTTGTTTTTTGGCAGACAACGAAGCTCCAATTGTGACGTGTCCAAGCGATAATACTACCAATGTGGATGCTTCAGTGGCTGGTGCCATTGTGTTTTGGTCTGTTTCACCAAATGCTACTGATGTTGTTGATGCTACAGTTAATGCTGACAGCGTTGTTTGTGAAGACCATCTTGGCAATGTCGTAACTTCTGGTGAACTTTTCCCAGACGGTGTAACAACAGTGACTTGTAGAGCAAACGATACTAGTCTAAATGAAGGGTCCTGTGAATTTTTCATCAATGTTACTGGTAAGTATCTTTCGGAGCTGATCATATGGTATTTTGATTTGTTTGTACAAAAACTGGAATAAATTTGCTAAAATGTTTCTGATTTTAAATTGTCTTTTTTAATTAAGTGTCAAGTGTCCGGAAATGAATTCTGTGCAGTACAGTCTTAACATTTTCAGTTGCGTTTTGAAACATTGTTTTCCAAATGATGAGTATTTGTTTACAATCTATTTGGATTGTTTTTTGGCAGACAACGAAGCTCCAATTGTGACGTGTCCAAGCGATAATACTACCAATGTGGATGCTTCAGTGGCTGGTGCCATTGTGTTTTGGTCAGTTTCACCAAATGCCACTGATGTTGTTGATGCTACAGTTAATGCCGACAGCGTTGTTTGTGAAGACCATCTTGGCAATGTCGTAACTTCTGGTGAACTTTTCCCAGACGGTGTAACAACAGTGACTTGTAGAGCTAACGATACTAGTCTAAATGGAGGGTCCTGTGAATTTTTCATCAATGTTACTGGTAAGTATCTTTCGGAGCTGATCATATGGTATTTTGATTTGTTTGTACAAAAGCTGGACTAAATTTACTAAAATGTTTCTGATTTTATATTGTCTTTTTCAATTAAGTGTCAAGTGTCCTGAAATGAATTCTGTGCAGTACAGTCTTAACATTTCCAGTTGCGTTTTGAAACATTGTTTTCCAAATGATGAGTATTTGTTTACAATCATGTTTGGTTTGTTTTTTGGCAGACAACGAAGCTCCAATTGTGACGTGTCCAAGCGATAATACTACCAATGTGGATGCTTCAGTGGCTGGTGCCATTGTGTTTTGGTCTGTTTCACCAAATGCTACTGATGTTGTTGATGCTACAGTTAATGCTGACAGCGTTGTTTGTGAAGACCATCTTGGCAATGTCGTAACTTCTGGTGAACTTTTCCCAGACGGTGTAACAACAGTGACTTGTAGAGCAAACGATACTAGTCTAAATGAAGGGTCCTGTGAATTTTTCATCAATGTTACTGGTGAGTATCTTTCGGAGCTGATCATATTGTATTTTGATTTGTTTGTACAAAAGCTGGACTAAATTTGCTAAAATGTTTCTGATTTTATATTGTCTTTTTCAATTAAGTGTCAAGTGTCCGGAAATGAATTCTGTGCAGTACAGTCTTAACATTTCCAGTTGCGTTTTGAAACATTGTTTTCCAAATGATGAGTATTTGTTTACAATCATGTTTGGTTTGTTTTTTGGCAGACAACGAAGCTCCAATTGTGACGTGTCCAAGCGATAATACTACCAATGTGGATGCTTCAGTGGCTGGTGCCATTGTGTTTTGGTCAGTTTCACCAAATGCCACTGATGTTGTTGATGCTACAGTTAATGCCGACAGCGTTGTTTGTGAAGACCATCTTGGCAATGTCGTAACTTCTGGTGAACTTTTCCCAGACGGTGTAACAACAGTGACTTGTAGAGCTAACGATACTAGTCTAAATGAAGGGTCCTGTGAATTTTTCATCAATGTTACTGGTGAGTATCTTTCGGAGCTGATCATAAATTGTATTTTGATTTGTTTGTACAAAAGCTGGACTAAATTTGCTAAAATGTTTCTGATTTTAAATTGTCTTTTTCAATTAAGTGTCCTTTGTCCGGAGATGTATTTGTGCAGTACAGTCTTAACATTTTCAGTTGCGTTGTTGAAACGTTATCTACCAAATGATGAGTATTTGCTTAAATACATGTACATGTTTGTTTTGTTTTTGGCAGACAACGAAGCTCCAATTGTGACGTGTCCAAGCGATAATACTACCAATGTGGATGCTTCAGTGGCTGGTGCCATTGTGTTTTGGTCAGTTTCACCAAATGCCACTGATGTTGTTGATGCTACAGTTAATGCCGACAGCGTTGTTTGTGAAGACCATCTTGGCAATGTTGTAACTTCTGGTGAACTTTTCCCAGACGGTGTAACAACAGTGACTTGTAGAGCTAACGATACTAGTCTAAATGAAGGGTCCTGTGAATTTTTCATCAATGTTACTGGTAAGTATCTTTCGGAGCTGATCATATGGTATTTTGATTTGTTTGTACAAAAGCTGGACTAAATTTGCTAAAATGTTTCTGATTTTAAATTGTCTTTTTGAATTAAGTGTCAAGTGTCCGGAAATGAATTCTGTGCAGTACAGTCTGAACATTTTCAGTTGCATTTTGAAACATTGTTTTCCAAATGATGAGTATTTGTTTACAATCATGTTTGGTTTGTTTTTTGGCAGACAACGAAGCTCCAATTGTGACGTGTCCAAGCGATAATACTACCAATGTGGATGCTTCAGTGGCTGGTGCCATTGTGTTTTGGTCAGTTTCACCAAATGCCACTGATGTTGTTGATGCTACAGTTAATGCCGACAGCGTTGTTTGTGAAGACCATCTTGGCAATGTCGTAACTTCTGGTGAACTTTTCCCAGACGGTGTAACAACAGTGACTTGTAGAGCTAATGATACTAGTCTAAATGAAGGGTCCTGTGAATTTTTCATCAATGTTACTGGTAAGTATTTTTCGGAGCTGATCATATGGTATTTTGATTTGTTTGTACAAAAGCTGGACTAAATTTGCTAAAATGTTTCTGATTTTAGATTGTCTTTTTCAATTAAGTGTCAAGTGTCCGGAAATGAATTCTGTGCAGTACAGTCTTAACATTTTCAGTTGCGTTTTGAAACATTGTTTTCCAAATGATGAGTATTTGTTTACAATCATGTTTGGTTTGTTTTTTGGCAGACAACGAAGCTCCAATTGTGACGTGTCCAAGCGATAATACTACCAATGTGGATGCTTCAGTGGCTGGTGCCATTGTGTTTTGGTCAGTTTCACCAAATGCCACTGATGTTGTTGATGCTACAGTTAATGCCGACAGCGTTGTTTGTGAAGACCATCTTGGCAATGTTGTAACTTCTGGTGAACTTTTCCCAGACGGTGTAACAACAGTGACTTGTAGAGCTAACGATACTAGTCTAAATGAAGGGTCCTGTGAGTTTTTCATCAATGTTACTGGTAAGTATCTTTCGGAGCTGACCATATGGTATTTTGATTTGTTTGTACAAAAGCTGGACTAAATTTACTAAAATGTTTCTGATTTTATATTGTCTTTTTCAATTAAGTGTCAAGTGTCCGGAAATGAATTCTGTGCAGTACAGTCTTAACATTTCCAGTTGCGTTTTGAAACATTGTTTTCCAAATGATGAGTATTTGTTTACAATCATGTTTGGTTTGTTTTTTGGCAGACAACGAAGCTCCAATTGTGACGTGTCCAAGCGATAATACTACCAATGTGGATGCTTCTGTGGCTGGTGCCATTGTGTTTTGGTCAGTTTCACCAAATGCCACTGATGTTGTTGATGCTACAGTTAATGCCGATAGCGTTGTTTGTGAAGACCATCTTGGCAATGTTGTAACTTCTGGTGAACTTTTCCCAGACGGTGTAACAACAGTGACTTGTAGAGCTAACGATACTAGTCTAAATGAAGGGTCCTGTGAATTTTTCATCAATGTTACTGGTAAGTATCTTTCGGAGCTGATCATATGGTATTTTGATTTGTTTGTACAAAAGCTGGACTAAATTTGCTAAAATGTTTCTGATTTTAAATTGTCTTTTTTAATTAAGTGTCAAGTGTCCGGAAATGAATTCTGTGCAGTACAGTCTTAACATTTTCAGTTGCGTTTTGAAACATTGTTTTCCAAATGATGAGTATTTGTTTACAATCTATTTGGTTTGTTTTTTCGCAGACAACGAAGCTCCAATTGTGACGTGTCCAAGTGATAATACTACCAATGTGGATGCTTCAGTGGCTGGTGCCATTGTGTTTTGGTCAGTTTCACCAAATGCCACTGATGTTGTTGATGCTACAGTTAATGCCAACAGCGTTGTTTGTGAAGACCATCTTGGCAATGTTGTAACTTCTGGTGAACTTTTCCCAGACGGTGTAACAACAGTGACTTGTAGAGCTAACGATACTAGTCTAAATGAAGGGTCCTGTGAATTTTTCATCAATGTTACTGGTAAGTATCTTTCGGAGCTGATCATATGGTATTTTGATTTGTTTGTACAAAAGCTGGACTAAATTTACTAAAATGTTTCTGATTTTATATTGTCTTTTTCAATTAAGTGTCAAGTGTCCGGAAATGAATTCTGTGCAGTACAGTCTTAACATTTCCAGTTGCGTTTTGAAACATTGTTTTCCAAATGATGAGTATTTGTTTACAATCATGTTTGGTTTGTTTTTTGGCAGACAACGAAGCTCCAATTGTGACGTGTCCAAGCGATAATACTACCAATGTGGATGCTTCAGTGGCTGGTGCCATTGTGTTTTGGTCTGTTTCACCAAATGCTACTGATGTTGTTGATGCTACAGTTAATGCTGACAGCGTTGTTTGTGAAGACCATCTTGGCAATGTCGTAACTTCTGGTGAACTTTTCCCAGACGGTGTAACAACAGTGACTTGTAGAGCAAACGATACTAGTCTAAATGAAGGGTCCTGTGAATTTTTCATCAATGTTACTGGTAAGTATCTTTCGGAGCTGATCATATTGTATTTTGATTTGTTTGTACAAAAGCTGGACTAAATTTGCTAAAATGTTTCTGATTTTATATTGTCTTTTTCAATTAAGTGTCAAGTGTCCGGAAATGAATTCTGTGCAGTACAGTCTTAACATTTTCAGTTGCGTTTTGAAACATTGTTTTCCAAATGATGAGTATTTGTTTACAATCTATTTGGTTTGTTTTTTGGCAGACAACGAAGCTCCAATTGTGACGTGTCCAAGCGATAATACTACCAATGTGGATGCTTCAGTGGCTGGTGCCATTGTGTTTTGGTCAGTTTCACCAAATGCCACTGATGTTGTTGATGCCACAGTTAATGCCGACAGCGTTGTTTGTGAAGACCATCTTGGCAATGTCGTAACTTCTGGTGAACTTTTCCCAGACGGTGTAACAACAGTGACTTGTAGAGCTAACGATACTAGTCTAAATGAAGGGTCCTGTGAATTTTTCATCAATGTTACTGGTACGTATCTTTCGGAGCTGATCATATGGTATTTTGATTTGTTTGTACAAAAGCTGGACTAAATTTACTAAAATGTTTCTGATTTTATATTGTCTTTTTCAATTAAGTGTCAAGTGTCCGGAAATGAATTCTGTGCAGTACAGTCTTAACATTTCCAGTTGCGTTTTGAAACATTGTTTTCCAAATGATGAGTATTTGTTTACAATCATGTTTGGTTTGTTTTTTGGCAGACAACGAAGCTCCAATTGTGACGTGTCCAAGCGATAATACTACCAATGTGGATGCTTCAGTGGCTGGTGCCATTGTGTTTTGGTCTGTTGCACCAAATGCTACTGATGTTGTTGATGCTACAGTTAATGCTGACAGCATTGTTTGTGAAGACCATCTTGGCAATGTCGTAACTTCTGGTGAACTTTTCCCAGACGGTGTAACAACAGTGACTTGTAGAGCAAACGATACTAGTCTAAATGAAGGGTCCTGTGAATTTTTCATCAATGTTACTGGTGAGTATCTTTCGGAGCTGATCATATTGTATTTTGATTTGTTTGTACAAAAGCTGGACTAAATTTACTAAAATGTTTCTGATTTTATATTGTCTTTTTCAATTAAGTGTCAAGTGTCCGGAAATGAATTCTGTGCAGTACAGTCTTAACATTTCCAGTTGCGTTTTGAAACATTGTTTTCCAAATGATGAGTATTTGTTTACAATCATGTTTGGTTTGTTTTTTGGCAGACAACGAAGCTCCAATTGTGACGTGTCCAAGCGATAATACTACCAATGTGGATGCTTCAGTGGCTGGTGCCATTGTGTTTTGGTCAGTTTCACCAAATGCCACTGATGTTGTTGATGCTACAGTTAATGCCGACAGCGTTGTTTGTGAAGACCATCTTGGCAATGTCGTAACTTCTGGTGAACTTTTCCCAGACGGTGTAACAACAGTGACTTGTAGAGCTAACGATACTAGTCTAAATGAAGGGTCCTGTGAATTTTTCATCAATGTTACTGGTAAGTATCTTTCGGAGCTGATCATATGGTATTTTGATTTGTTTGTACAAAAGCTGGACTAAATTTACTAAAATGTTTCTGATTTTATATTGTCTTTTTCAATTAAGTGTCAAGTGTCCGGAAATGAATTCTGTGCAGTACAGTCTTAACATTTCCAGTTGCGTTTTGAAACATTGTTTTCCAAATGATGAGTATTTGTTTACAATCATGTTTGGTTTGTTTTTTGGCAGACAACGAAGCTCCAATTGTGACGTGTCCAAGCGATAATACTACCAATGTGGATGCTTCAGTGGCTGGTGCCATTGTGTTTTGGTCAGTTTCACCAAATGCCACTGATGTTGTTGATGCTACAGTTAATGCCGACAGCGTTGTTTGTGAAGACCATCTTGGCAATGTTGTAACTTCTGGTGAACTTTTCCCAGACGGTGTAACAACAGTGACTTGTAGAGCTAACGATACTAGTCTAAATGAAGGGTCCTGTGAATTTTTCATCAATGTTACTGGTAAGTATCTTTCGGAGCTGATCATATGGTATTTTGATTTGTTTGTACAAAAGCTGGACTAAATTTACTAAAATGTTTCTGATTTTATATTGTCTTTTTCAATTAAGTGTCAAGTGTCCGGAAATGAATTCTGTGCAGTACAGTCTTAACATTTCCAGTTGTGTTTTGAAACATTGTTTTCCAAATGATGAGTATTTGTTTACAATCATGTTTGGTTTGTTTTTTGGCAGACAACGAAGCTCCAATTGTGACGTGTCCAAGCGATAATACTACCAATGTGGATGCTTCAGTGGCTGGTGCCATTGTGTTTTGGTCAGTTTCACCAAATGCCACTGATGTTGTTGATGCTACAGTTAATGCCAACAGCGTTGTTTGTGAAGACCATCTTGGCAATGTTGTAACTTCTGGTGAACTTTTCCCAGACGGTGTAACAACAGTGACTTGTAGAGCTAACGATACTAGTCTAAATGAAGGGTCCTGTGAATTTTTCATCAATGTTACTGGTAAGTATCTTTCGGAGCTGATCATATGGTATTTTGATTTGTTTGTACAAAAGCTGGACTAAATTTACTAAAATGTTTCTGATTTTATATTGTCTTTTTCAATTAAGTGTCAAGTGTCCGGAAATGAATTCTGTGCAGTACAGTCTTAACATTTCCAGTTGCGTTTTGAAACATTGTTTTCCAAATGATGAGTATTTGTTTACAATCATGTTTGGTTTGTTTTTTGGCAGACAACGAAGCTCCAATTGTGACGTGTCCAAGCGATAATACTACCAATGTGGATGCTTCAGTGGCTGGTGCCATTGTGTTTTGGTCAGTTTCACCAAATGCCACTGATGTTGTTGATGCTACAGTTAATGCCGACAGCGTTGTTTGTGAAGACCATCTTGGCAATGTTGTAACTTCTGGTGAACTTTTCCCAGACGGTGTAACAACAGTGACTTGTAGAGCTAACGATACTAGTCTAAATGAAGGGTCCTGTGAATTTTTCATCAATGTTACTGGTAAGTATCTTTCGGAGCTGATCATATGGTATTTTGATTTGTTTGTACAAAAGCTGGACTAAATTTGCTAAAATGTTTCTGATTTTAAATTGTCTTTTTTAATTAAGTGTCAAGTGTCCGGAAATGAATTCTGTGCAGTACAGTCTTAAAGGAACACGTTGCCTTGGATCGGTCGAGTTGGTCTTTGAAAAGCGTTTGTAACCGTTTTTTATAAAATGCATATGGTTAGAAAGATGTTGTAAAAGTAGAATACAATGATCCACACAAATATGCCTCGAAATTGCGTGGTTTTCTTTTTACCTCGTCGACTAACACGTCGGCCATTTATGGGGGTCAACATTTTGACCCCCATAAATGGCCGACCATGTTAGTTCGCACAGTAGAAGGAAAACCACGCAATTTCGAGGCAAACTTGTGTGGATCATTGTATTCTACTTTTAAAACATCTTTCCAACCATATGCATTTTATAAAAAACGGTTACAAACGCTTTTGTTTTGACCAACTCGTCCGATCCAAGGCAACGTGTTCCTTTAACATTTTCAGTTGCGTTTTGAAACATTGTTTTCCAAATGATGAGTATTTGTTTACAATCTATTTGGTTTGTTTTTTCGCAGACAACGAAGCTCCAATTGTGACGTGTCCAAGTGATAATACTACCAATGTGGATGCTTCAGTGGCTGGTGCCATTGTGTTTTGGTCAGTTTCACCAAATGCCACTGATGTTGTTGATGCTACAGTTAATGCCGACAGCGTTGTTTGTGAAGACCATCTTGGCAATGTTGTAACTTCTGGTGAACTTTTCCCAGACGGTGTAACAACAGTGACTTGTAGAGCTAACGATACTAGTCTAAATGAAGGGTCCTGTGAATTTTTCATCAATGTTACTGGTAAGTATCTTTTGGAGCTGATCATATGGTATTTTGATTTGTTTGTACAAAAGCTGGACTAAATTTGCTAAAATGTTTCTGATTTTGAATTGTCTTCTTCACTTAAGTGTAAGTGTCCGGAAATGAATTCTGTGCAGTACAGTCTTAACATTTCCAGTTGCGTTTTGAAACATTGTTTTCCAAATGATGAGTATTTGTTTACAATCATGTTTGGTTTGTTTTTTGGCAGACAACGAAGCTCCCATTGTGACGTGTCCAAGCGATAATACTACCAATGTGGATGCTTCAGTGGCTGGTGCCATTGTGTTTTGGTCAGTTTCACCAAATGCCACTGATGTTGTTGATGCTACAGTTAATGCCGACAGCGTTGTTTGTGAAGACCATCTTGGCAATGTCGTAACTTCTGGTGAACTTTTCCCAGACGGTGTAACAACAGTGACTTGTAGAGCTAACGATACTAGTCTAAATGAAGGGTCCTGTGAATTTTTCATCAATGTTACTGGTAAGTATCTTTCGGAGCTGATCATATGGTATTTTGATTTGTTTGTACAAAAGCTGGACTAATTTTGCTAAAATGTTTCTGATTTTAAATTGTCTTTTTTAATTAAGTGTCAAGTGTCCGGAAATGAATTCTGTGCAGTACAGTCTTAACATTTCCAGTTGCGTTTTGAAACATTGTTTTCCAAATGATGAGTATTTGTTTACAATCATGTTTGGTTTGTTTTTTGGCAGACAACGAAGCTCCAATTGTGACGTGTCCAAGCGATAATACTACCAATGTGGATGCTTCAGTGGCTGGTGCCATTGTGTTTTGGTCAGTTTCACCAAATGCCACTGATGTTGTTGATGCTACAGTTAATGCCGACAGCGTTGTTTGTGAAGACCATCTTGGCAATGTTGTAACTTCTGGTGAACTTTTCCCAGACGGTGTAACAACAGTGACTTGTAGAGCTAACGATACTAGTCTAAATGAAGGGTCCTGTGAATTTTTCATCAATGTTACTGGTAAGTATCTTTCGGAGCTGATCATATGGTATTTTGATTTGTTTGTACAAAAGCTGGACTAAATTTGCTAAAATGTTTCTGATTTTTAATTGTCTTTTTTATTTAAGTGTCAAGTGTCCGGAAATGAATTCTGTGCAGTACAGTCTTAACATTTTCAGTTGCGTTTTGAAACATTGTTTTCCAAATGATGAGTATTTGTTTACAATCTATTTGGTTTTTTTTTTCGCAGACAACGAAGCTCCAATTGTGACGTGTCCAAGCGATAATACTACCAATGTGGATGCTTCAGTGGCTGGTGCCATTGTGTTTTGGTCAGTTTCACCAAATGCCACTGATGTTGTTGATGCCACAGTTAATGCCGACAGCGTTGTTTGTGAAGACCATCTTGGCAATGTCGTAACTTCTGGTGAACTTTTCCCAGACGGTGTAACAACAGTGACTTGTAGAGCAAACGATACTAGTCTAAATGAAGGGTCCTGTGAATTTTTCATCAATGTTACTGGTAAGTATCTTTCGGAGCTGATCATATTGTATTTTGATTTGTTTGTACAAAAGCTGGACTAAATTTGCTAAAATGTTTCTGATTTTATATTGTCTTTTTCAATTAAGTGTCAAGTGTCCGGAAATGAATTCTGTGCAGTACAGTCTTAACATTTCCAGTTGCGTTTTGAAACATTGTTTTCCAAATGATGAGTATTTGTTTACAATCATGTTTGGTTTGTTTTTTGGCAGACAACGAAGCTCCAATTGTGACGTGTCCAAGCGATAATACTACCAATGTGGATGCTTCAGTGGCTGGTGCCATTGTGTTTTGGTCAGTTTCACCAAATGCCACTGATGTTGTTGATGCTACAGTTAATGCCGACAGCGTTGTTTGTGAAGACCATCTTGGCAATGTTGTAACTTCTGGTGAACTTTTCCCAGACGGTGTAACAACAGTGACTTGTAGAGCTAACGATACTAGTCTAAATGAAGGGTCCTGTGAATTTTTCATCAATGTTAATGGTAAGTATCTTTCGGAGCTGATCATATGGTATTTTGATTTGTTTGTACAAAAGCTGGACTAAATTTGCTAAAATGTTTCTGATTTTAAATTGTCTTTTTTATTTAAGTGTCAAGTGTCCGGAAATGAATTCTGTGCAGTACAGTCTTAACATTTTCAGTTGCGTTTTGAAACATTGTTTTCCAAATGATGAGTATTTGTTTACAATCTATTTGGTTTTTTTTTTCGCAGACAACGAAGCTCCAATTGTGACGTGTCCAAGCGATAATACTACCAATGTGGATGCTTCAGTGGCTGGTGCCATTGTGTTTTGGTCAGTTTCACCAAATGCCACTGATGTTGTTGATGCCACAGTTAATGCCAACAGCGTTGTTTGTGAAGACCATCTTGGCAATGTCGTAACTTCTGGTGAACTTTTCCCAGACGGTGTAACAACAGTGACTTGTAGAGCAAACGATACTAGTCTAAATGAAGGGTCCTGTGAATTTTTCATCAATGTTACTGGTAAGTATCTTTCGGAGCTGATCATATTGTATTTTGATTTGTTTGTACAAAAGCTGGACTAAATTTGCTAAAATGTTTCTGATTTTATATTGTCTTTTTCAATTAAGTGTCAAGTGTCCGGAAATGAATTCTGTGCAGTACAGTCTTAACATTTCCAGTTGCGTTTTGAAACATTGTTTTCCAAATGATGAGTATTTGTTTACAATCATGTTTGGTTTGTTTTTTGGCAGACAACGAAGCTCCAATTGTGACGTGTCCAAGCGATAATACTACCAATGTGGATGCTTCAGTGGCTGGTGCCATTGTGTTTTGGTCAGTTTCACCAAATGCCACTGATGTTGTTGATGCTACAGTTAATGCCGACAGCGTTGTTTGTGAAGACCATCTTGGCAATGTTGTAACTTCTGGTGAACTTTTCCCAGACGGTGTAACAACAGTGACTTGTAGAGCTAACGATACTAGTCTAAATGAAGGGTCCTGTGAATTTTTCATCAATGTAACTGGTAAGTATCTTTCGGAGCTGATCATATGGTATTTTGATTTGTTTGTACAAAAGCTGGACTAAATTTACTAAAATGTTTCTGATTTTAAATTGTCTTTTTTAATTAAGTGTCAAGTGTCCGGAAATGAATTCTGTGCAGTACAGTCTTAACATTTCCAGTTGCGTTTTGAAACATTGTTTTCCAAATGATGAGTATTTGTTTACAATCATGTTTGGTTTGTTTTTTGGCAGACAACGAAGCTCCAATTGTGACGTGTCCAAGCGATAATACTACCAATGTGGATGCTTCAGTGGCTGGTGCCATTGTGTTTTGGTCAGTTTCACCAAATGCCACTGATGTTGTTGATGCTACAGTTAATGCCGACAGCGTTGTTTGTGAAGACCATCTTGGTAATGTCGTAACTTCTGGTGAACTTTTCCCAGACGGTGTAACAACAGTGACTTGTAGAGCTAATGATACTAGTCTAAATGAAGGGTCCTGTGAATTTTTCATCAATGTTACTGGTAAGTATCTTTCGGAGCTGATCTATGGTATTTTGATTTGTTTGTACAAAAGCTGGACTAAATTTACTAAAATGTTTCTGATTTTATATTGTCTTTTTCAATTAAGTGTCAAGTGTCCGGAAATGAATTCTGTGCAGTTCAGTCTTAACATTTCCAGTTGCGTTTTGAAACATTGTTTTCCAAATGATGAGTATTTGTTTACAATCATGTTTGGTTTGTTTTTTGGCAGACAACGAAGCTCCAATTGTGACGTGTCCAAGCGATAATACTACCAATGTGGATGCTTCAGTGGCTGGTGCCATTGTGTTTTGGTCAGTTTCACCAAATGCCACTGATGTTGTTGATGCTACAGTTAATGCCGACAGCGTTGTTTGTGAAGACCATCTTGGCAATGTTGTAACTTCTGGTGAACTTTTCCCAGACGGTGTAACAACAGTGACTTGTAGAGCTAACGATACTAGTCTAAATGAAGGGTCCTGTGAATTTTTCATCAATGTTACTGGTAAGTATCTTTCGGAGCTGATCATATGGTATTTTGATTTGTTTGCACAAAAGCTGGACTAAATTTACTAAAATGTTTCTGATTTTATATTGTCTTTTTCAATTAAGTGTCAAGTGTCCGGAAATGAATTCTGTGCAGTACAGTCTTAACATTTCCAGTTGCGTTTTGAAACATTGTTTTCCAAATGATGAGTATTTGTTTACAATCATGTTTGGTTTGTTTTTTGGCAGACAACGAAGCTCCAATTGTGACGTGTCCAAGCGATAATACTACCAATGTGGATGCTTCAGTGGCTGGTGCCATTGTGTTTTGGTCAGTTTCACCAAATGCCACTGATGTTGTTGATGCTACAGTTAATGCCAACAGCGTTGTTTGTGAAGACCATCTTGGCAATGTTGTAACTTCTGGTGAACTTTTCCCAGACGGTGTAACAACAGTGACTTGTAGAGCTAACGATACTAGTCTAAATGAAGGGTCCTGTGAATTTTTCATCAATGTTACTGGTAAGTATCTTTCGGAGCTGATCATATGGTATTTTGATTTGTTTGTACAAAAGCTGGACTAAATTTACTAAAATGTTTCTGATTTTATATTGTCTTTTTCAATTAAGTGTCAAGTGTCCGGAAATGAATTCTGTGCAGTACAGTCTTAACATTTCCAGTTGCGTTTTGAAACATTGTTTTCCAAATGATGAGTATTTGTTTACAATCATGTTTGGTTTGTTTTTTGGCAGACAACGAAGCTCCAATTGTGACGTGTCCAAGCGATAATACTACCAATGTGGATGCTTCAGTGGCTGGTGCCATTGTGTTTTGGTCAGTTTCACCAAATGCCACTGATGTTGTTGATGCTACAGTTAATGCCGACAGCGTTGTTTGTGAAGACCATCTTGGCAATGTTGTAACTTCTGGTGAACTTTTCCCAGACGGTGTAACAACAGTGACTTGTAGAGCTAACGATACTAGTCTAAATGAAGGGTCCTGTGAATTTTTCATCAATGTTACTGGTAAGTATCTTTCGGAGCTGATCATATGGTATTTTGATTTGTTTGTACAAAAGCTGGACTAAATTTGCTAAAATGTTTCTGATTTTAAATTGTCTTTTTTAATTAAGTGTCAAGTGTCCGGAAATGAATTCTGTGCAGTACAGTCTTAAAGGAACACGTTGCCTTGGATCGGTCGAGTTGGTCTTTGAAAAGCGTTTGTAACCGTTTTTTATAAAATGCATATGGTTAGAAAGATGTTGTAAAAGTAGAATACAATGATCCACACAAATATGCCTCGAAATTGCGTGGTTTTCCTTTTACCTCGTCGACTAACACGTCGGCCATTTATGGGGGTCAACATTTTGACCCCCATAAATGGCCGACCATGTTAGTTCGCACAGTAGAAGGAAAACCACGCAATTTCGAGGCAAACTTGTGTGGATCATTGTATTCTACTTTTAAAACATCTTTCCAACCATATGCATTTTATAAAAAACGGTTACAAACGCTTTTGTTTTGACCAACTCGTCCGATCCAAGGCAACGTGTTCCTTTAACATTTTCAGTTGCGTTTTGAAACATTGTTTTCCAAATGATGAGTATTTGTTTACAATCTATTTGGTTTGTTTTTTCGCAGACAACGAAGCTCCAATTGTGACGTGTCCAAGTGATAATACTACCAATGTGGATGCTTCAGTGGCTGGTGCCATTGTGTTTTGGTCAGTTTCACCAAATGCCACTGATGTTGTTGATGCTACAGTTAATGCCGACAGCGTTGTTTGTGAAGACCATCTTGGCAATGTTGTAACTTCTGGTGAACTTTTCCCAGACGGTGTAACAACAGTGACTTGTAGAGCTAACGATACTAGTCTAAATGAAGGGTCCTGTGAATTTTTCATCAATGTTACTGGTAAGTATCTTTTGGAGCTGATCATATGGTATTTTGATTTGTTTGTACAAAAGCTGGACTAAATTTGCTAAAATGTTTCTGATTTTGAATTGTCTTCTTCACTTAAGTGTAAGTGTCCGGAAATGAATTCTGTGCAGTACAGTCTTAACATTTCCAGTTGCGTTTTGAAACATTGTTTTCCAAATGATGAGTATTTGTTTACAATCATGTTTGGTTTGTTTTTTGGCAGACAACGAAGCTCCCATTGTGACGTGTCCAAGCGATAATACTACCAATGTGGATGCTTCAGTGGCTGGTGCCATTGTGTTTTGGTCAGTTTCACCAAATGCCACTGATGTTGTTGATGCTACAGTTAATGCCGACAGCGTTGTTTGTGAAGACCATCTTGGCAATGTCGTAACTTCTGGTGAACTTTTCCCAGACGGTGTAACAACAGTGACTTGTAGAGCTAACGATACTAGTCTAAATGAAGGGTCCTGTGAATTTTTCATCAATGTTACTGGTAAGTATCTTTCGGAGCTGATCATATGGTATTTCGATTTGTTTGTACAAAAGCTGGACTAATTTTGCTAAAATGTTTCTGATTTTAAATTGTCTTTTTTAATTAAGTGTCAAGTGTCCGGAAATGAATTCTGTGCAGTACAGTCTTAACATTTCCAGTTGCGTTTTGAAACATTGTTTTCCAAATGATGAGTATTTGTTTACAATCATGTTTGGTTTGTTTTTTGGCAGACAACGAAGCTCCAATTGTGACGTGTCCAAGCGATAATACTACCAATGTGGATGCTTCAGTGGCTGGTGCCATTGTGTTTTGGTCAGTTTCACCAAATGCCACTGATGTTGTTGATGCTACAGTTAATGCCGACAGCGTTGTTTGTGAAGACCATCTTGGCAATGTTGTAACTTCTGGTGAACTTTTCCCAGACGGTGTAACAACAGTGACTTGTAGAGCTAACGATACTAGTCTAAATGAAGGGTCCTGTGAATTTTTCATCAATGTTACTGGTAAGTATCTTTCGGAGCTGATCATATGGTATTTTGATTTGTTTGTACAAAAGCTGGACTAAATTTGCTAAAATGTTTCTGATTTTAAATTGTCTTTTTTATTTAAGTGTCAAGTGTCCGGAAATGAATTCTGTGCAGTACAGTCTTAACATTTTCAGTTGCGTTTTGAAACATTGTTTTCCAAATGATGAGTATTTGTTTACAATCTATTTGGTTTTTTTTTTCGCAGACAACGAAGCTCCAATTGTGACGTGTCCAAGCGATAATACTACCAATGTGGATGCTTCAGTGGCTGGTGCCATTGTGTTTTGGTCAGTTTCACCAAATGCCACTGATGTTGTTGATGCCACAGTTAATGCCGACAGCGTTGTTTGTGAAGACCATCTTGGCAATGTCGTAACTTCTGGTGAACTTTTCCCAGACGGTGTAACAACAGTGACTTGTAGAGCTAACGATAGTAGTCTAAATGAAGGGTCCTGTGAATTTTTCATCAATGTTACTGGTAAGTATCTTTCGGAGCTGATCATATGGTATTTTGATTTGTTTGTACAAAAGCTGGACTAAATTTGCTAAAATGTTTCTGATTTTAAGTTGTCTTTTTCAATTAAGTGTCAAGTGTCCGGAAATGAATTCTGTGCAGTACAGTCTTAACATTTCCAGTTGCGTTTTGAAACATTGTTTTCCAAATGATGAGTATTTGTTTACAATCATGTTTGGTTTGTTTTTTGGCAGACAACGAAGCTCCAATTGTGACGTGTCCAAGCGATAATACTACCAATGTGGATGCTTCAGTGGCTGGTGCCATTGTGTTTTGGTCAGTTTCACCAAATGCCACTGATGTTGTTGATGCTACAGTTAATGCCGACAGCGTTGTTTGTGAAGACCATCTTGGCAATGTCGTAACTTCTGGTGAACTTTTCCCAGACGGTGTAACAACAGTGACTTGTAGAGCAAACGATACTAGTCTAAATGAAGGGTCCTGTGAATTTTTCATCAATGTTACTGGTAAGTATCTTTCGGAGCTGATCATATTGTATTTTGATTTGTTTGTACAAAAGCTGGACTAAATTTGCTAAAATGTTTCTGATTTTATATTGTCTTTTTCAATTAAGTGTCAAGTGTCCGGAAATGAATTCTGTGCAGTACAGTCTTAACATTTCCAGTTGCGTTTTGAAACATTGTTTTCCAAATGATGAGTATTTGTTTACAATCATGTTTGGTTTGTTTTTTGGCAGACAACGAAGCTCCAATTGTGACGTGTCCAAGCGATAATACTACCAATGTGGATGCTTCAGTGGCTGGTGCCAGTGTGTTTTGGTCAGTTTCACCAAATGCCACTGATGTTGTTGATGCTACAGTTAATGCCGACAGCGTTGTTTGTGAAGACCATCTTGGCAATGTTGTAACTTCTGGTGAACTTTTCCCAGACGGTGTAACAACAGTGACTTGTAGAGCAAACGATACTAGTCTAAATGAAGGGTCCTGTGAATTTTTCATCAATGTAACTGGTAAGTATCTTTCGGAGCTGATCATATGGTATTTTGATTTGTTTGTACAAAAGCTGGACTAAATTTACTAAAATGTTTCTGATTTTAAATTGTCTTTTTTAATTAAGTGTCAAGTGTCCGGAAATGAATTCTGTGCAGTACAGTCTTAACATTTCCAGTTGCGTTTTGAAACATTGTTTTCCAAATGATGAGTATTTGTTTACAATCATGTTTGGTTTGTTTTTTGGCAGACAACGAAGCTCCAATTGTGACGTGTCCAAGCGATAATACTACCAATGTGGATGCTTCAGTGGCTGGTGCCATTGTGTTTTGGTCAGTTTCACCAAATGCCACTGATGTTGTTGATGCTACAGTTAATGCCGACAGCGTTGTTTGTGAAGACCATCTTGGTAATGTCGTAACTTCTGGTGAACTTTTCCCAGACGGTGTAACAACAGTGACTTGTAGAGCTAACGATACTAGTCTAAATGAAGGGTCCTGTGAATTTTTCATCAATGTTACTGGTAAGTATCTTTCGGAGCTGATCTATGGTATTTTGATTTGTTTGTACAAAAGCTGGACTAAATTTACTAAAATGTTTCTGATTTTATATTGTCTTTTTCAATTAAGTGTCAAGTGTCCGGAAATGAATTCTGTGCAGTTCAGTCTTAACATTTCCAGTTGCGTTTTGAAACATTGTTTTCCAAATGATGAGTATTTGTTTACAATCATGTTTGGTTTGTTTTTTGGCAGACAACGAAGCTCCAATTGTGACGTGTCCAAGCGATAATACTACCAATGTGGATGCTTCAGTGGCTGGTGCCATTGTGTTTTGGTCAGTTTCACCAAATGCCACTGATGTTGTTGATGCTACAGTTAATGCCGACAGCGTTGTTTGTGAAGACCATCTTGGTAATGTCGTAACTTCTGGTGAACTTTTCCCAGACGGTGTAACAACAGTGACTTGTAGAGCTAACGATACTAGTCTAAATGAAGGGTCCTGTGAATTTTTCATCAATGTTACTGGTAAGTATCTTTCGGAGCTGATCTATGGTATTTTGATTTGTTTGTACAAAAGCTGGACTAAATTTACTAAAATGTTTCTGATTTTATATTGTCTTTTTCAATTAAGTGTCAAGTGTCCGGAAATGAATTCTGTGCAGTTCAGTCTTAACATTTCCAGTTGCGTTTTGAAACATTGTTTTCCAAATGATGAGTATTTGTTTACAATCATGTTTGGTTTGTTTTTTGGCAGACAACGAAGCTCCAATTGTGACGTGTCCAAGCGATAATACTACCAATGTGGATGCTTCAGTGGCTGGTGCCATTGTGTTTTGGTCAGTTTCACCAAATGCCACTGATGTTGTTGATGCTACAGTTAATGCCGACAGCGTTGTTTGTGAAGACCATCTTGGCAATGTTGTAACTTCTGGTGAACTTTTCCCAGACGGTGTAACAACAGTGACTTGTAGAGCTAACGATACTAGTCTAAATGAAGGGTCCTGTGAATTTTTCATCAATGTTACTGGTAAGTATCTTTCGGAGCTGATCATATGGTATTTTGATTTGTTTGCACAAAAGCTGGACTAAATTTACTAAAATGTTTCTGATTTTATATTGTCTTTTTCAATTAAGTGTCAAGTGTCCGGAAATGAATTCTGTGCAGTACAGTCTTAACATTTCCAGTTGCGTTTTGAAACATTGTTTTCCAAATGATGAGTATTTGTTTACAATCATGTTTGGTTTGTTTTTTGGCAGACAACGAAGCTCCAATTGTGACGTGTCCAAGCGATAATACTACCAATGTGGATGCTTCAGTGGCTGGTGCCATTGTGTTTTGGTCAGTTTCACCAAATGCCACTGATGTTGTTGATGCTACAGTTAATGCCAACAGCGTTGTTTGTGAAGACCATCTTGGCAATGTTGTAACTTCTGGTGAACTTTTCCCAGACGGTGTAACAACAGTGACTTGTAGAGCTAACGATACTAGTCTAAATGAAGGGTCCTGTGAATTTTTCATCAATGTTACTGGTAAGTATCTTTCGGAGCTGATCATATGGTATTTTGATTTGTTTGTACAAAAGCTGGACTAAATTTACTAAAATGTTTCTGATTTTATATTGTCTTTTTCAATTAAGTGTCAAGTGTCCGGAAATGAATTCTGTGCAGTACAGTCTTAACATTTCCAGTTGCGTTTTGAAACATTGTTTTCCAAATGATGAGTATTTGTTTACAATCATGTTTGGTTTGTTTTTTGGCAGACAACGAAGCTCCAATTGTGACGTGTCCAAGCGATAATACTACCAATGTGGATGCTTCAGTGGCTGGTGCCATTGTGTTTTGGTCAGTTTCACCAAATGCCACTGATGTTGTTGATGCTACAGTTAATGCCGACAGCGTTGTTTGTGAAGACCATCTTGGCAATGTTGTAACTTCTGGTGAACTTTTCCCAGACGGTGTAACAACAGTGACTTGTAGAGCTAACGATACTAGTCTAAATGAAGGGTCCTGTGAATTTTTCATCAATGTTACTGGTAAGTATCTTTCGGAGCTGATCATATGGTATTTTGATTTGTTTGTACAAAAGCTGGACTAAATTTGCTAAAATGTTTCTGATTTTAAATTGTCTTTTTTAATTAAGTGTCAAGTGTCCGGAAATGAATTCTGTGCAGTACAGTCTTAAAGGAACACGTTGCCTTGGATCGGTCGAGTTGGTCTTTGAAAAGCGTTTGTAACCGTTTTTTATAAAATGCATATGGTTAGAAAGATGTTGTAAAAGTAGAATACAATGATCCACACAAATATGCCTCGAAATTGCGTGGTTTTCCTTTTACCTCGTCGACTAACACGTCGGCCATTTATGGGGGTCAACATTTTGACCCCCATAAATGGCCGACCATGTTAGTTCGCACAGTAGAAGGAAAACCACGCAATTTCGAGGCAAACTTGTGTGGATCATTGTATTCTACTTTTAAAACATCTTTCCAACCATATGCATTTTATAAAAAACGGTTACAAACGCTTTTGTTTTGACCAACTCGTCCGATCCAAGGCAACGTGTTCCTTTAACATTTTCAGTTGCGTTTTGAAACATTGTTTTCCAAATGATGAGTATTTGTTTACAATCTATTTGGTTTGTTTTTTCGCAGACAACGAAGCTCCAATTGTGACGTGTCCAAGTGATAATACTACCAATGTGGATGCTTCAGTGGCTGGTGCCATTGTGTTTTGGTCAGTTTCACCAAATGCCACTGATGTTGTTGATGCTACAGTTAATGCCGACAGCGTTGTTTGTGAAGACCATCTTGGCAATGTTGTAACTTCTGGTGAACTTTTCCCAGACGGTGTAACAACAGTGACTTGTAGAGCTAACGATACTAGTCTAAATGAAGGGTCCTGTGAATTTTTCATCAATGTTACTGGTAAGTATCTTTTGGAGCTGATCATATGGTATTTTGATTTGTTTGTACAAAAGCTGGACTAAATTTGCTAAAATGTTTCTGATTTTGAATTGTCTTCTTCACTTAAGTGTAAGTGTCCGGAAATGAATTCTGTGCAGTACAGTCTTAACATTTCCAGTTGCGTTTTGAAACATTGTTTTCCAAATGATGAGTATTTGTTTACAATCATGTTTGGTTTGTTTTTTGGCAGACAACGAAGCTCCCATTGTGACGTGTCCAAGCGATAATACTACCAATGTGGATGCTTCAGTGGCTGGTGCCATTGTGTTTTGGTCAGTTTCACCAAATGCCACTGATGTTGTTGATGCTACAGTTAATGCCGACAGCGTTGTTTGTGAAGACCATCTTGGCAATGTCGTAACTTCTGGTGAACTTTTCCCAGACGGTGTAACAACAGTGACTTGTAGAGCTAACGATACTAGTCTAAATGAAGGGTCCTGTGAATTTTTCATCAATGTTACTGGTAAGTATCTTTCGGAGCTGATCATATGGTATTTTGATTTGTTTGTACAAAAGCTGGACTAATTTTGCTAAAATGTTTCTGATTTTAAATTGTCTTTTTTAATTAAGTGTCAAGTGTCCGGAAATGAATTCTGTGCAGTACAGTCTTAACATTTCCAGTTGCGTTTTGAAACATTGTTTTCCAAATGATGAGTATTTGTTTACAATCATGTTTGGTTTGTTTTTTGGCAGACAACGAAGCTCCAATTGTGACGTGTCCAAGCGATAATACTACCAATGTGGATGCTTCAGTGGCTGGTGCCATTGTGTTTTGGTCAGTTTCACCAAATGCCACTGATGTTGTTGATGCTACAGTTAATGCCGACAGCGTTGTTTGTGAAGACCATCTTGGCAATGTTGTAACTTCTGGTGAACTTTTCCCAGACGGTGTAACAACAGTGACTTGTAGAGCTAACGATACTAGTCTAAATGAAGGGTCCTGTGAATTTTTCATCAATGTTACTGGTAAGTATCTTTCGGAGCTGATCATATGGTATTTTGATTTGTTTGTACAAAAGCTGGACTAAATTTGCTAAAATGTTTCTGATATTAAATTGTCTTTTTTAATTAAGTGTCAAGTGTCCGGAAATGAATTCTGTGCAGTACAGTCTTAAAGGAACACGTTGCCTTGGATCGGTCGAGTTGGTCTTTGAAAAGCGTTTGTAACCGTTTTTTATAAAATGCATATGGTTAGAAAGATGTTGTAAAAGTAGAATACAATGATCCACACAAATATGCCTCGAAATTGCGTGGTTTTCCTTTTACCTCGTCGACTAACACGTCGGCCATTTATGGGGGTCAACATTTTGACCCCCATAAATGGCCGACCATGTTAGTTCGCACAGTAGAAGGAAAACCACGCAATTTCGAGGCAAACTTGTGTGGATCATTGTATTCTACTTTTAAAACATCTTTCCAACCATATGCATTTTATAAAAAACGGTTACAAACGCTTTTGTTTTGACCAACTCGTCCGATCCAAGGCAACGTGTTCCTTTAACATTTTCAGTTGCGTTTTGAAACATTGTTTTCCAAATGATGAGTATTTGTTTACAATCTATTTGGTTTGTTTTTTCGCAGACAACGAAGCTCCAATTGTGACGTGTCCAAGTGATAATACTACCAATGTGGATGCTTCAGTGGCTGGTGCCATTGTGTTTTGGTCAGTTTCACCAAATGCCACTGATGTTGTTGATGCTACAGTTAATGCCGACAGCGTTGTTTGTGAAGACCATCTTGGCAATGTTGTAACTTCTGGTGAACTTTTCCCAGACGGTGTAACAACAGTGACTTGTAGAGCTAACGATACTAGTCTAAATGAAGGGTCCTGTGAATTTTTCATCAATGTTACTGGTAAGTATCTTTTGGAGCTGATCATATGGTATTTTGATTTGTTTGTACAAAAGCTGGACTAAATTTGCTAAAATGTTTCTGATTTTGAATTGTCTTCTTCACTTAAGTGTAAGTGTCCGGAAATGAATTCTGTGCAGTACAGTCTTAACATTTCCAGTTGCGTTTTGAAACATTGTTTTCCAAATGATGAGTATTTGTTTACAATCATGTTTGGTTTGTTTTTTGGCAGACAACGAAGCTCCCATTGTGACGTGTCCAAGCGATAATACTACCAATGTGGATGCTTCAGTGGCTGGTGCCATTGTGTTTTGGTCAGTTTCACCAAATGCCACTGATGTTGTTGATGCTACAGTTAATGCCGACAGCGTTGTTTGTGAAGACCATCTTGGCAATGTCGTAACTTCTGGTGAACTTTTCCCAGACGGTGTAACAACAGTGACTTGTAGAGCTAACGATACTAGTCTAAATGAAGGGTCCTGTGAATTTTTCATCAATGTTACTGGTAAGTATCTTTCGGAGCTGATCATATGGTATTTTGATTTGTTTGTACAAAAGCTGGACTAATTTTGCTAAAATGTTTCTGATTTTAAATTGTCTTTTTTAATTAAGTGTCAAGTGTCCGGAAATGAATTCTGTGCAGTACAGTCTTAACATTTCCAGTTGCGTTTTGAAACATTGTTTTCCAAATGATGAGTATTTGTTTACAATCATGTTTGGTTTGTTTTTTGGCAGACAACGAAGCTCCAATTGTGACGTGTCCAAGCGATAATACTACCAATGTGGATGCTTCAGTGGCTGGTGCCATTGTGTTTTGGTCAGTTTCACCAAATGCCACTGATGTTGTTGATGCTACAGTTAATGCCGACAGCGTTGTTTGTGAAGACCATCTTGGCAATGTTGTAACTTCTGGTGAACTTTTCCCAGACGGTGTAACAACAGTGACTTGTAGAGCTAACGATACTAGTCTAAATGAAGGGTCCTGTGAATTTTTCATCAATGTTACTGGTAAGTATCTTTC
This sequence comes from Asterias amurensis, assembly GCF_032118995.1. NCBI lineage: Eukaryota > Metazoa > Echinodermata > Asteroidea > Forcipulatida > Asteriidae > Asterias > Asterias amurensis. The sequence goes on along the minus strand of NC_092662.1, from coordinate 3,104,512 downwards.
GGAGCTGATCATATGGTATTTTGATTTGTTTGTACAAAAGCTGGACTAAATTTGCTAAAATGTTTCTGATATTAAATTGTCTTTTTTAATTAAGTGTCAAGTGTCCGGAAATGAATTCTGTGCAGTACAGTCTTAAAGGAACACGTTGCCTTGGATCGGTCGAGTTGGTCTTTGAAAAGCGTTTGTAACCGTTTTTTATAAAATGCATATGGTTAGAAAGATGTTGTAAAAGTAGAATACAATGATCCACACAAATATGCCTCGAAATTGCGTGGTTTTCCTTTTACCTCGTCGACTAACACGTCGGCCATTTATGGGGGTCAACATTTTGACCCCCATAAATGGCCGACCATGTTAGTTCGCACAGTAGAAGGAAAACCACGCAATTTCGAGGCAAACTTGTGTGGATCATTGTATTCTACTTTTAAAACATCTTTCCAACCATATGCATTTTATAAAAAACGGTTACAAACGCTTTTGTTTTGACCAACTCGTCCGATCCAAGGCAACGTGTTCCTTTAACATTTTCAGTTGCGTTTTGAAACATTGTTTTCCAAATGATGAGTATTTGTTTACAATCTATTTGGTTTGTTTTTTCGCAGACAACGAAGCTCCAATTGTGACGTGTCCAAGTGATAATACTACCAATGTGGATGCTTCAGTGGCTGGTGCCATTGTGTTTTGGTCAGTTTCACCAAATGCCACTGATGTTGTTGATGCTACAGTTAATGCCGACAGCGTTGTTTGTGAAGACCATCTTGGCAATGTTGTAACTTCTGGTGAACTTTTCCCAGACGGTGTAACAACAGTGACTTGTAGAGCTAACGATACTAGTCTAAATGAAGGGTCCTGTGAATTTTTCATCAATGTTACTGGTAAGTATCTTTTGGAGCTGATCATATGGTATTTTGATTTGTTTGTACAAAAGCTGGACTAAATTTGCTAAAATGTTTCTGATTTTGAATTGTCTTCTTCACTTAAGTGTAAGTGTCCGGAAATGAATTCTGTGCAGTACAGTCTTAACATTTCCAGTTGCGTTTTGAAACATTGTTTTCCAAATGATGAGTATTTGTTTACAATCATGTTTGGTTTGTTTTTTGGCAGACAACGAAGCTCCCATTGTGACGTGTCCAAGCGATAATACTACCAATGTGGATGCTTCAGTGGCTGGTGCCATTGTGTTTTGGTCAGTTTCACCAAATGCCACTGATGTTGTTGATGCTACAGTTAATGCCGACAGCGTTGTTTGTGAAGACCATCTTGGCAATGTCGTAACTTCTGGTGAACTTTTCCCAGACGGTGTAACAACAGTGACTTGTAGAGCTAACGATACTAGTCTAAATGAAGGGTCCTGTGAATTTTTCATCAATGTTACTGGTAAGTATCTTTCGGAGCTGATCATATGGTATTTTGATTTGTTTGTACAAAAGCTGGACTAATTTTGCTAAAATGTTTCTGATTTTAAATTGTCTTTTTTAATTAAGTGTCAAGTGTCCGGAAATGAATTCTGTGCAGTACAGTCTTAACATTTCCAGTTGCGTTTTGAAACATTGTTTTCCAAATGATGAGTATTTGTTTACAATCATGTTTGGTTTGTTTTTTGGCAGACAACGAAGCTCCAATTGTGACGTGTCCAAGCGATAATACTACCAATGTGGATGCTTCAGTGGCTGGTGCCATTGTGTTTTGGTCAGTTTCACCAAATGCCACTGATGTTGTTGATGCTACAGTTAATGCCGACAGCGTTGTTTGTGAAGACCATCTTGGCAATGTTGTAACTTCTGGTGAACTTTTCCCAGACGGTGTAACAACAGTGACTTGTAGAGCTAACGATACTAGTCTAAATGAAGGGTCCTGTGAATTTTTCATCAATGTTACTGGTAAGTATCTTTCGGAGCTGATCATATGGTATTTTGATTTGTTTGTACAAAAGCTGGACTAAATTTGCTAAAATGTTTCTGATTTTAAATTGTCTTTTTTATTTAAGTGTCAAGTGTCCGGAAATGAATTCTGTGCAGTACAGTCTTAACATTTTCAGTTGCGTTTTGAAACATTGTTTTCCAAATGATGAGTATTTGTTTACAATCTATTTGGTTTTTTTTTTCGCAGACAACGAAGCTCCAATTGTGACGTGTCCAAGCGATAATACTACCAATGTGGATGCTTCAGTGGCTGGTGCCATTGTGTTTTGGTCAGTTTCACCAAATGCCACTGATGTTGTTGATGCCACAGTTAATGCCGACAGCGTTGTTTGTGAAGACCATCTTGGCAATGTCGTAACTTCTGGTGAACTTTTCCCAGACGGTGTAACAACAGTGACTTGTAGAGCTAACGATACTAGTCTAAATGAAGGGTCCTGTGAATTTTTCATCAATGTTACTGGTAAGTATCTTTCGGAGCTGATCATATGGTATTTTGATTTGTTTGTACAAAAGCTGGACTAAATTTGCTAAAATGTTTCTGATTTTAAGTTGTCTTTTTCAATTAAGTGTCAAGTGTCCGGAAATGAATTCTGTGCAGTACAGTCTTAACATTTCCAGTTGCGTTTTGAAACATTGTTTTCCAAATGATGAGTATTTGTTTACAATCATGTTTGGTTTGTTTTTTGGCAGACAACGAAGCTCCAATTGTGACGTGTCCAAGCGATAATACTACCAATGTGGATGCTTCAGTGGCTGGTGCCATTGTGTTTTGGTCAGTTTCACCAAATGCCACTGATGTTGTTGATGCTACAGTTAATGCCGACAGCGTTGTTTGTGAAGACCATCTTGGCAATGTCGTAACTTCTGGTGAACTTTTCCCAGACGGTGTAACAACAGTGACTTGTAGAGCTAACGATACTAGTCTAAATGAAGGGTCCTGTGAATTTTTCATCAATGTTACTGGTAAGTATCTTTCGGAGCTGATCATATTGTATTTTGATTTGTTTGTTCAAAAGCTGGACTAAATTTGCTAAAATGTTTCTAATTTTAAATTGTCTTTTTCAATTAAGTGTCATGTTTACCGAAGATGAATTTTGTGGTGTACAGTCTTAACATTTTCAGTTGCGTTTTTGAAAGATTATTTGCCAAATGATGAGTATTTGCTTACATACATGTTTGTTTTGTTTTTGGCAGACAACGAAGCTCCAATTGTGACGTGTCCAAGTGATAATACTACCAATGTGGATGCTTCAGTGGCTGGTGCCATTGTGTTTTGGTCAGTTTCACCAAATGCCACTGATGTTGTTGATGCTACAGTTAATGCCGACAGCGTTGTTTGTGAAGACCATCTTGGCAATGTTGTAACTTCTGGTGAACTTTTCCCAGACGGTGTAACAACAGTGACTTGTAGAGCTAACGATACTAGTCTAAATGAAGGGTCCTGTGAATTTTTCATCAATGTTACTGGTAAGTATCTTTCGGAGCTGATCATATGGTATTTTGATTTGTTTGCACAAAAGCTGGACTAAATTTACTAAAATGTTTCTGATTTTATATTGTCTTTTTCAATTAAGTGTCAAGTGTCCGGAAATGAATTCTGTGCAGTACAGTCTTAACATTTCCAGTTGCGTTTTGAAACATTGTTTTCCAAATGATGAGTATTTGTTTACAATCATGTTTGGTTTGTTTTTTGGCAGACAACGAAGCTCCAATTGTGACGTGTCCAAGCGATAATACTACCAATGTGGATGCTTCAGTGGCTGGTGCCATTGTGTTTTGGTCAGTTTCACCAAATGCCACTGATGTTGTTGATGCTACAGTTAATGCCAACAGCGTTGTTTGTGAAGACCATCTTGGCAATGTTGTAACTTCTGGTGAACTTTTCCCAGACGGTGTAACAACAGTGACTTGTAGAGCTAACGATACTAGTCTAAATGAAGGGTCCTGTGAATTTTTCATCAATGTTACTGGTAAGTATCTTTCGGAGCTGATCATATGGTATTTTGATTTGTTTGTACAAAAGCTGGACTAAATTTACTAAAATGTTTCTGATTTTATATTGTCTTTTTCAATTAAGTGTCAAGTGTCCGGAAATGAATTCTGTGCAGTACAGTCTTAACATTTCCAGTTGCGTTTTGAAACATTGTTTTCCAAATGATGAGTATTTGTTTACAATCATGTTTGGTTTGTTTTTTGGCAGACAACGAAGCTCCAATTGTGACGTGTCCAAGCGATAATACTACCAATGTGGATGCTTCAGTGGCTGGTGCCATTGTGTTTTGGTCAGTTTCACCAAATGCCACTGATGTTGTTGATGCTACAGTTAATGCCGACAGCGTTGTTTGTGAAGACCATCTTGGCAATGTTGTAACTTCTGGTGAACTTTTCCCAGACGGTGTAACAACAGTGACTTGTAGAGCTAACGATACTAGTCTAAATGAAGGGTCCTGTGAATTTTTCATCAATGTTACTGGTAAGTATCTTTCGGAGCTGATCATATGGTATTTTGATTTGTTTGTACAAAAGCTGGACTAAATTTGCTAAAATGTTTCTGATATTAAATTGTCTTTTTTAATTAAGTGTCAAGTGTCCGGAAATGAATTCTGTGCAGTACAGTCTTAAAGGAACACGTTGCCTTGGATCGGTCGAGTTGGTCTTTGAAAAGCGTTTGTAACCGTTTTTTATAAAATGCATATGGTTAGAAAGATGTTGTAAAAGTAGAATACAATGATCCACACAAATATGCCTCGAAATTGCGTGGTTTTCCTTTTACCTCGTCGACTAACACGTCGGCCATTTATGGGGGTCAACATTTTGACCCCCATAAATGGCCGACCATGTTAGTTCGCACAGTAGAAGGAAAACCACGCAATTTCGAGGCAAACTTGTGTGGATCATTGTATTCTACTTTTAAAACATCTTTCCAACCATATGCATTTTATAAAAAACGGTTACAAACGCTTTTGTTTTGACCAACTCGTCCGATCCAAGGCAACGTGTTCCTTTAACATTTTCAGTTGCGTTTTGAAACATTGTTTTCCAAATGATGAGTATTTGTTTACAATCTATTTGGTTTGTTTTTTCGCAGACAACGAAGCTCCAATTGTGACGTGTCCAAGTGATAATACTACCAATGTGGATGCTTCAGTGGCTGGTGCCATTGTGTTTTGGTCAGTTTCACCAAATGCCACTGATGTTGTTGATGCTACAGTTAATGCCGACAGCGTTGTTTGTGAAGACCATCTTGGCAATGTTGTAACTTCTGGTGAACTTTTCCCAGACGGTGTAACAACAGTGACTTGTAGAGCTAACGATACTAGTCTAAATGAAGGGTCCTGTGAATTTTTCATCAATGTTACTGGTAAGTATCTTTTGGAGCTGATCATATGGTATTTTGATTTGTTTGTACAAAAGCTGGACTAAATTTGCTAAAATGTTTCTGATTTTGAATTGTCTTCTTCACTTAAGTGTAAGTGTCCGGAAATGAATTCTGTGCAGTACAGTCTTAACATTTCCAGTTGCGTTTTGAAACATTGTTTTCCAAATGATGAGTATTTGTTTACAATCATGTTTGGTTTGTTTTTTGGCAGACAACGAAGCTCCCATTGTGACGTGTCCAAGCGATAATACTACCAATGTGGATGCTTCAGTGGCTGGTGCCATTGTGTTTTGGTCAGTTTCACCAAATGCCACTGATGTTGTTGATGCTACAGTTAATGCCGACAGCGTTGTTTGTGAAGACCATCTTGGCAATGTCGTAACTTCTGGTGAACTTTTCCCAGACGGTGTAACAACAGTGACTTGTAGAGCTAACGATACTAGTCTAAATGAAGGGTCCTGTGAATTTTTCATCAATGTTACTGGTAAGTATCTTTCGGAGCTGATCATATGGTATTTTGATTTGTTTGTACAAAAGCTGGACTAATTTTGCTAAAATGTTTCTGATTTTAAATTGTCTTTTTTAATTAAGTGTCAAGTGTCCGGAAATGAATTCTGTGCAGTACAGTCTTAACATTTCCAGTTGAGTTTTGAAACATTGTTTTCCAAATGATGAGTATTTGTTTACAATCATGTTTGGTTTGTTTTTTGGCAGACAACGAAGCTCCAATTGTGACGTGTCCAAGCGATAATACTACCAATGTGGATGCTTCAGTGGCTGGTGCCATTGTGTTTTGGTCAGTTTCACCAAATGCCACTGATGTTGTTGATGCTACAGTTAATGCCGACAGCGTTGTTTGTGAAGACCATCTTGGCAATGTTGTAACTTCTGGTGAACTTTTCCCAGACGGTGTAACAACAGTGACTTGTAGAGCTAACGATACTAGTCTAAATGAAGGGTCCTGTGAATTTTTCATCAATGTTACTGGTAAGTATCTTTCGGAGCTGATCATATGGTATTTTGATTTGTTTGTACAAAAGCTGGACTAAATTTGCTAAAATGTTTCTGATTTTAAATTGTCTTTTTTATTTAAGTGTCAAGTGTCCGGAAATGAATTCTGTGCAGTACAGTCTTAACATTTCCAGTTGCGTTTTGAAACATTGTTTTCCAAATGATGAGTATTTGTTTACAATCTATTTGGTTTTTTTTTTCGCAGACAACGAAGCTCCAATTGTGACGTGTCCAAGCGATAATACTACCAATGTGGATGCTTCAGTGGCTGGTGCCATTGTGTTTTGGTCAGTTTCACCAAATGCCACTGATGTTGTTGATGCCACAGTTAATGCCGACAGCGTTGTTTGTGAAGACCATCTTGGCAATGTCGTAACTTCTGGTGAACTTTTCCCAGACGGTGTAACAACAGTGACTTGTAGAGCTAACGATACTAGTCTAAATGAAGGGTCCTGTGAATTTTTCATCAATGTTACTGGTAAGTATCTTTCGGAGCTGATCATATGGTATTTTGATTTGTTTGTACAAAAGCTGGACTAAATTTGCTAAAATGTTTCTGATTTTAAGTTGTCTTTTTCAATTAAGTGTCAAGTGTCCGGAAATGAATTCTGTGCAGTACAGTCTTAACATTTCCAGTTGCGTTTTGAAACATTGTTTTCCAAATGATGAGTATTTGTTTACAATCATGTTTGGTTTGTTTTTTGGCAGACAACGAAGCTCCAATTGTGACGTGTCCAAGCGATAATACTACCAATGTGGATGCTTCAGTGGCTGGTGCCATTGTGTTTTGGTCAGTTTCACCAAATGCCAGTGATGTTGTTGATGCTACAGTTAATGCCGACAGCGTTGTTTGTGAAGACCATCTTGGCAATGTCGTAACTTCTGGTGAACTTTTCCCAGACGGTGTAACAACAGTGACTTGTAGAGCTAACGATACTAGTCTAAATGAAGGGTCCTGTGAATTTTTCATCAATGTTACTGGTAAGTATCTTTCGGAGCTGATCATATTGTATTTTGATTTGTTTGTTCAAAAGCTGGACTAAATTTGCTAAAATGTTTCTAATTTTAAATTGTCTTTTTCAATTAAGTGTCATGTTTACCGAAGATGAATTTTGTGGTGTACAGTCTTAACATTTTCAGTTGCGTTTTTGAAAGATTATTTGCCAAATGATGAGTATTTGCTTACATACATGTTTGTTTTGTTTTTGGCAGACAACGAAGCTCCAATTGTGACGTGTCCAAGCGATAATACTACCAATGTGGATGCTTCAGTGGCTGGTGCCATTGTGTTTTGGTCAGTTTCACCAAATGCCACTGATGTTGTTGATGCTACAGTTAATGCCGACAGCGTTGTTTGTGAAGACCATCTTGGCAATGTCGTAACTTCTGGTGAACTTTTCCCAGACGGTGTAACAACAGTGACTTGTAGAGCTAACGATACTAGTCTAAATGAAGGGTCCTGTGAATTTTTCATCAATGTTACTGGTAAGTATCTTTCGGAGCTGATCATATTGTATTTTGATTTGTTTGTACAAAAGCTAGACTAAATTTGCTAAAATGTTTCTGATTTTAAATTGTCTTTTTCCAATAAGTGTCATGTTTACCGGAGATGTATTTGTGCAGTACAGTCTTAACATTTTCAGTTGCGCTTTTGAAACACTATTTGCCAAATGATGAGTATTTGCTTACATAAATGTTTGGTTTGTTTTTTGGCAGACAACGAAGCTCCCATTGTGACGTGTCCAAGCGATAATACTACCAATGTGGATGCTTCAGTGGCTGGTGCCATTGTGTTTTGGTCAGTTTCACCAAATGCCAGTGATGTTGTTGATGCTACAGTTAATGCCGACAGCGTTGTTTGTGAAGACCATCTTGGCAATGTCGTAACTTCTGGTGAACTTTTCCCAGACGGTGTAACAACAGTGACTTGTAGAGCTAACGATACTAGTCTAAATGAAGGGTCCTGTGAATTTTTCATCAATGTTACTGGTAAGTATCTTTCGGAGCTGATCATATGGTATTTTGATTTGTTTGTACAGAAGCTGGACTAAATTTGCTACAATGTTTCTAATTTTAAATTGTCTTTTTCAATTAAGTGTCATGTTTACCGAAGATGAATTTTGTGGTGTACAGTCTTAACATTTTCAGTTGCGTTTTTGAAAGATTATTTGCCAAATGATGAGTATTTGCTTACATACATGTTTGTTTTGTTTTTGGCAGACAACGAAGCTCCAATTGTGACGTGTCCAAGCGATAATACTACCAATGTGGATGCTTCAGTGGCTGGTGCCATTGTGTTTTGGTCAGTTTCACCAAATGCCACTGATGTTGTTGATGCTACAGTTAATGCCGACAGCGTTGTTTGTGAAGACCATCTTGGCAATGTCGTAACTTCTGGTGAACTTTTCCCAGACGGTGTAACAACAGTGACTTGTAGAGCTAACGATACTAGTCTAAATGAAGGGTCCTGTGAATTTTTCATCAATGTTACTGGTAAGTATCTTTCGGAGCTGATCATATGGTATTTTGATTTGTTTGTACAGAAGCTGGACTAAATTTGCTACAATGTTTCTAATTTTAAATTGTCTTTTTCAATTAAGTGTCATGTTTACCGAAGATGAATTTTGTGGTGTACAGTCTTAACATTTTCAGTTGCGTTTTTGAAAGATTATTTGCCAAATGATGAGTATTTGCTTACATACATGTTTGTTTTGTTTTTGGCAGACAACGAAGCTCCAATTGTGACGTGTCCAAGCGATAATACTACCAATGTGGATGCTTCAGTGGCTGGTGCCATTGTGTTTTGGTCAGTTTCACCAAATGCCACTGATGTTGTTGATGCTACAGTTAATGCCGACAGCGTTGTTTGTGAAGACCATCTTGGCAATGTCGTAACTTCTGGTGAACTTTTCCCAGACGGTGTAACAACAGTGACTTGTAGAGCTAACGATACTAGTCTAAATGAAGGGTCCTGTGAATTTTTCATCAATGTTACTGGTAAGTATCTTTCGGAGCTGATCATATTGTATTTTGATTTGTTTGTACAAAAGCTGGACTAAATTTGCTAAAATGTTTCTAATTTTAAATTGTCTTTTTCAATTAAGTGTCATGTTTACCGAAGATGAATTTTGTGGTGTACAGTCTTAACATTTTCAGTTGTGTTTTGAAAGATTATTTGCCAAATGATGAGTATTTGCTTACATACATGTTTGTTTTGTTTTTGGCAGACAACGAAGCTCCAATTGTGACGTGTCCAAGCGATAATACTACAAATGTGGATGCTTCAGTGGCTGGTGCCATTGTGTTTTGGTCAGTTTCACCAAATGCCACTGATGTTGTTGATGCTACAGTTATTGCCGACGGCGTTATTTGTAAAGACCATCTTGGCAATGTCGTTACTTCTGGTGAACTTTTCCCAGACGGTGTAACAACAGTGACTTGTAGAGCTAACGATACTAGTCTAAATGAAGGGTCCTGTGAATTTTTCATCAATGTTACTGGTAAGTATCTTTTGGAGCTGATCATATGGTATTTTGATTTGTTTGTACAAAAGCTGGACTAAATTTGCTAAAATGTTTCTGATTTTGACTTGTCTTCTTCACTTAAGTGTAAGTGTCCGGAAATGAATTCTGTGCAGTACAGTCTTAACATTTCCAGTTGCGTTTTGAAACATTAATTTCCAAATGATGAGTATTTGTTTACAATCATGTTTGGTTTGTTTTTTGGCAGACAACGAAGCTCCAATTGTGACGTGTCCAAGCGATAATACTACCAGTGTGGATGCTTCAGTGGCTGGTGCCGTTGTGTTTTGGTCAGTTTCACCAAATGCCACTGATGTTGTTGATGCTACAGTTAATGCCGACAGCGTTGTTTGTGAAGACCATCTTGGCAATGTCGTAACTTCTGGTGAACTTTTCCCAGACGGTGTAACAACAGTGACTTGTAGAGCTAACGATACTAGTCTAAATGAAGGGTCCTGTGAATTTTTCATCAATGTTACTGGTAAGTATCTTTCGGAGCTGATCATATTGTATTTTGATTTGTTTGTTCAAAAGCTGGACTAAATTTGCTAAAATGTTTCTAATTTTAAATTGTCTTTTTCAATTAAGTGTCATGTTTACCGAAGATGAATTTTGTGGTGTACAGTCTTAACATTTTCAGTTGCGTTTTTGAAAGATTATTTGCCAAATGATGAGTATTTGCTTACATACATGTTTGTTTTGTTTTTGGCAGACAACGAAGCTCCAATTGTGACGTGTCCAAGCGATAATACTACCAATGTGGATGCTTCAGTGGCTGGTGCCATTGTGTTTTGGTCAGTTTCACCAAATGCCACTGATGTTGTTGATGCTACAGTTAATGCCGACAGCGTTGTTTGTGAAGACCATCTTGGCAATGTCGTAACTTCTGGTGAACTTTTCCCAGACGGTGTAACAACAGTGACTTGTAGAGCTAACGATACTAGTCTAAATGAAGGGTCCTGTGAATTTTTCATCAATGTTACTGGTAAGTATCTTTCGGAGCTGATCATATTGTATTTTGATTTGTTTGTACAAAAGCTAGACTAAATTTGCTAAAATGTTTCTGATTTTAAATTGTCTTTTTCCAATAAGTGTCATGTTTACCGGAGATGTATTTGTGCAGTACAGTCTTAACATTTTCAGTTGCGCTTTTGAAACACTATTTGCCAAATGATGAGTATTTGCTTACATAAATGTTTGGTTTGTTTTTTGGCAGACAACGAAGCTCCCATTGTGACGTGTCCAAGCGATAATACTACCAATGTGGATGCTTCAGTGGCTGGTGCCATTGTGTTTTGGTCAGTTTCACCAAATGCCAGTGATGTTGTTGATGCTACAGTTAATGCCGACAGCGTTGTTTGTGAAGACCATCTTGGCAATGTTGTAACTTCTGGTGAACTTTTCCCAGACGGTGTAACAACAGTGACTTGTAGAGCTAACGATACTAGTCTAAATGAAGGGTCCTGTGAATTTTTCATCAATGTTACTGGTAAGTATCTTTCGGAGCTGATCATATGGTATTTTGATTTGTTTGTACAGAAGCTGGACTAAATTTGCTACAATGTTTCTAATTTTAAATTGTCTTTTTCAATTAAGTGTCATGTTTACCGAAGATGAATTTTGTGGTGTACAGTCTTAACATTTTCAGTTGCGTTTTTGAAAGATTATTTGCCAAATGATGAGTATTTGCTTACATACATGTTTGTTTTGTTTTTGGCAGACAACGAAGCTCCAATTGTGACGTGTCCAAGCGATAATACTACCAATGTGGATGCTTCAGTGGCTGGTGCCATTGTGTTTTGGTCAGTTTCACCAAATGCCACTGATGTTGTTGATGCTACAGTTAATGCCGACAGCGTTGTTTGTGAAGACCATCTTGGCAATGTCGTAACTTCTGGTGAACTTTTCCCAGACGGTGTAACAACAGTGACTTGTAGAGCTAACGATACTAGTCTAAATGAAGGGTCCTGTGAATTTTTCATCAATGTTACTGGTAAGTATCTTTCGGAGCTGATCATATGGTATTTTGATGTGTTTGTACAGAAGCTGGACTAAATTTGCTACAATGTTTCTAATTTTAAATTGTCTTTTTCAATTAAGTGTCATGTTTACCGAAGATGAATTTTGTGGTGTACAGTCTTAACATTTTCAGTTGCGTTTTTGAAAGATTATTTGCCAAATGATGAGTATTTGCTTACATACATGTTTGTTTTGTTTTTGGCAGACAACGAAGCTCCAATTGTGACGTGTCCAAGCGATAATACTACCAATGTGGATGCTTCAGTGGCTGGTGCCATTGTGTTTTGGTCAGTTTCACCAAATGCCACTGATGTTGTTGATGCTACAGTTAATGCCGACAGCGTTGTTTGTGAAGACCATCTTGGCAATGTCGTAACTTCTGGTGAACTTTTCCCAGACGGTGTAACAACAGTGACTTGTAGAGCTAACGATACTAGTCTAAATGAAGGGTCCTGTGAATTTTTCATCAATGTTACTGGTAAGTATCTTTCGGAGCTGATCATATTGTATTTTGATTTGTTTGTACAAAAGCTGGACCAAATTTGCTAAAATGTTTCTAATTTTAAATTGTCTTTTTCAATTAAGTGTCATGTTTACCGAAGATGAATTTTGTGGTGTACAGTCTTAACATTTTCAGTTGTGTTTTGAAAGATTATTTGCCAAATGATGAGTATTTGCTTACATACATGTTTGTTTTGTTTTTGGCAGACAACGAAGCTCCAATTGTGACGTGTCCAAGCGATAATACTACAAATGTGGATGCTTCAGTGGCTGGTGCCATTGTGTTTTGGTCAGTTTCACCAAATGCCACTGATGTTGTTGATGCTACAGTTATTGCCGACGGTGTTATTTGTAAAGACCATCTTGGCAATGTCGTAACTTCTGGTGAACTTTTCCCAGACGGTGTAACAACAGTGACTTGTAGAGCTAACGATACTAGTCTAAATGAAGGGTCCTGTGAATTTTTCATCAATGTTACTGGTAAGTATCTTTCGGAGCTGATCATATGGTATTTTGATTTGTTTGTACAGAAGCTGGACTAAATTTGCTACAATGTTTCTAATTTTAAATTGTCTTTTTCAATTAAGTGTCATGTTTACCGAAGATGAATTTTGTGGTGTACAGTCTTAACATTTTCAGTTGCGTTTTTGAAAGATTATTTGCCAAATGATGAGTATTTGCTTACATACATGTTTGTTTTGTTTTTGGCAGACAACGAAGCTCCAATTGTGACGTGTCCAAGCGATAATACTACCAATGTGGATGCTTCAGTGGCTGGTGCCATTGTGTTTTGGTCAGTTTCACCAAATGCCACTGATGTTGTTGATGCTACAGTTAATGCCGACAGCGTTGTTTGTGAAGACCATCTTGGCAATGTCGTAACTTCTGGTGAACTTTTCCCAGACGGTGTAACAACAGTGACTTGTAGAGCTAACGATACTAGTCTAAATGAAGGGTCCTGTGAATTTTTCATCAATGTTACTGGTAAGTATCTTTCGGAGCTGATCATATTGTATTTTGATTTGTTTGTACAAAAGCTGGACTAAATTTGCTAAAATGTTTCTAATTTTAAATTGTCTTTTTCAATTAAGTGTCATGTTTACCGAAGATGAATTTTGTGGTGTACAGTCTTAACATTTTCAGTTGTGTTTTGAAAGATTATTTGCCAAATGATGAGTATTTGCTTACATACATGTTTGTTTTGTTTTTGGCAGACAACGAAGCTCCAATTGTGACGTGTCCAAGCGATAATACTACAAATGTGGATGCTTCAGTGGCTGGTGCCATTGTGTTTTGGTCAGTTTCACCAAATGCCACTGATGTTGTTGATGCTACAGTTATTGCCGACGGCGTTATTTGTAAAGACCATCTTGGCAATGTCGTTACTTCTGGTGAACTTTTCCCAGACGGTGTAACAACAGTGACTTGTAGAGCTAACGATACTAGTCTAAATGAAGGGTCCTGTGAATTTTTCATCAATGTTACTGGTAAGTATCTTTTGGAGCTGATCATATGGTATTTTGATTTGTTTGTACAAAAGCTGGACTAAATTTGCTAAAATGTTTCTGATTTTGAATTGTCTTCTTCACTTAAGTGTAAGTGTCCGGAAATGAATTCTGTGCAGTACAGTCTTAACATTTCCAGTTGCGTTTTGAAACATTAATTTCCAAATGATGAGTATTTGTTTACAATCATGTTTGGTTTGTTTTTTGGCAGACAACGAAGCTCCAATTGTGACGTGTCCAAGCGATAATACTACCAGTGTGGATGCTTCAGTGGCTGGTGCCGTTGTGTTTTGGTCAGTTTCACCAAATGCCACTGATGTTGTTGATGCTACAGTTAATGCCGACAGCGTTGTTTGTGAAGACCATCTTGGCAATGTCGTAACTTCTGGTGAACTTTTCCCAGACGGTGTAACAACAGTGACTTGTAGAGCTAACGATACTAGTCTAAATGAAGGGTCCTGTGAATTTTTCATCAATGTTACTGGTAAGTATCTTTTGGAGCTGATCATATGGTATTTTGATTTGTTTGTACAAAAGCTGGACTAATTTTGCTAAAATGTTTCTGATTTTAAATTGTCTTTTTTAATTAAGTGTCAAGTGTCCGGAAATGAATTCTGTGCAGTACAGTCTTAACATTTTCAGTTGCGTTTTGAAACATTGTTTTCCAAATGATGAGTATTTGTTTACAATCTATTTGGTTTGTTTTTTGGCAGACAACGAAGCTCCAATTGTGACGTGTCCAAGTGATAATACTACCAATGTGGATGCTTCAGTGGCTGGTGCCATTGTGTTTTGGTCAGTTTCACCAAATGCCACTGATGTTGTTGATGCTACAGTTAATGCCGACAGCGTTGTTTGTGAAGACCATCTTGGCAATGTTGTAACTTCTGGTGAACTTTTCCCAGACGGTGTAACAACAGTGACTTGTAGAGCTAACGATACTAGTCTAAATGAAGGGTCCTGTGAATTTTTCATCAATGTTACTGGTAAGTATCTTTCGGAGCTGATCATATGGTATTTTGATTTGTTTGTACAAAAGCTGGACTAAATTTGCTAAAATGTTTCTGATTTTAAATTGTCTTTTTTATTTAAGTGTCAAGTGTCCGGAAATGAATTCTGTGCAGTACAGTCTTAACATTTTCAGTTGCGTTTTGAAACATTGTTTTCCAAATGATGAGTATTTGTTTACAATCTATTTGGTTTTTTTTTTCGCAGACAACGAAGCTCCAATTGTGACGTGTCCAAGCGATAATACTACCAATGTGGATGCTTCAGTGGCTGGTGCCATTGTGTTTTGGTCAGTTTCACCAAATGCCACTGATGTTGTTGATGCCACAGTTACTGCAGACAGCGTTGTTTGTGAAGACCATCTTGGCAATGTCGTAACTTCTGGTGAACTTTTCCCAGACGGTGTAACAACAGTGACTTGTAGAGCTAACGATACTAGTCTAAATGAAGGGTCCTGTGAATTTTTCATCAATGTTACTGGTAAGTATCTTTCGGAGCTGATCATATGGTATTTTGATTTGTTTGTACAAAAGCTGGACTAAATTTGCTAAAATGTTTCTGATTTTAAGTTGTCTTTTTCAATTAAGTGTCAAGTGTCCGGAAATGAATTCTGTGCAGTACAGTCTTAACATTTCCAGTTGCGTTTTGAAACATTGTTTTCCAAATGATGAGTATTTGTTTACAATCATGTTTGGTTTGTTTTTTGGCAGACAACGAAGCTCCAATTGTGACGTGTCCAAGCGATAATACTACCAATGTGGATGCTTCAGTGGCTGGTGCCATTGTGTTTTGGTCAGTTTCACCAAATGCCACTGATGTTGTTGATGCTACAGTTAATGCCGACAGCGTTGTTTGTGAAGACCATCTTGGCAATGTCGTAACTTCTGGTGAACTTTTCCCAGACGGTGTAACAACAGTGACTTGTAGAGCTAACGATACTAGTCTAAATGAAGGGTCCTGTGAATTTTTCATCAATGTTACTGGTAAGTATCTTTCGGAGCTGATCATATTGTATTTTGATTTGTTTGTACAAAAGCTGGACTAAATTTGCTAAAATGTTTCTAATTTTAAATTGTCTTTTTCAATTAAGTGTCATGTTTACCGAAGATGAATTTTGTGGTGTACAGTCTTAACATTTTCAGTTGCGTTTTTGAAAGATTATTTGCCAAATGATGAGTATTTGCTTACATACATGTTTGTTTTGTTTTTGGCAGACAACGAAGCTCCAATTGTGACGTGTCCAAGCGATAATACTACCAATGTGGATGCTTCAGTGGCTGGTGCCATTGTGTTTTGGTCAGTTTCACCAAATGCCAGTGATGTTGTTGATGCTACATTTAATGCCGACAGCGTTGTTTGTGAAGACCATCTTGGCAATGTCGTAACTTCTGGTGAACTTTTCCCAGACGGTGTAACAACAGTGACTTGTAGAGCTAACGATACTAGTCTAAATGAAGGGTCCTGTGAATTTTTCATTAATGTTACTGGTAAGTATCTTTCAGAGCTGATCAAATTGTATTTTGATTTGTTTGTACAAAAGCTGGACTAAATTTGCTAAAATGTTTCTGATTTTAAATTGTCTTTTTCCAATAAGTGTCATGTTTACCGGAGATGTATTTGTGCAGTACAGTCTTAACATTTTCAGTTGCACTTTTGATACACTTTTTGCCAAATGATGAGTATTTGCTTACATAAATGTTTGGTTTGTTTTTTGGCAGACAACGAAGCTCCAATTGTGACGTGTCCAAGCGATAATACTACCAATGTGGATGCTTCAGTGGCTGGTGCCATTGTGTTTTGGTCAGTTTCACCAAATGCCACTGATGTTGTTGATGCTACAGTTAATGCCGACAGCGTTGTTTGTGAAGACCATCTTGGCAATGTCGTAACTTCTGGTGAACTTTTCCCAGACGGTGTAACAACAGTGACTTGTAGAGCTAACGATACTAGTCTAAATGAAGGGTCCTGTGAATTTTTTATCAATGTTACTGGTAAGTATCTTTCGGAGCTGATCATATTGTGTTTTGATTTGTTTGTACAAAAGCTGGACTAAATTTGCTAAAATGTTTCTGCTTTTAAATTGTCTTTTTCAATTAAGTGTGAAGTGTCCGGAGATGAATTTTGTGCAGTACAGTCTTAACATTTTCAGTTGCGTTTTTGAAACATTTTTTGCCAAATGATGAGTGTTTGCTTACATACATGTTTGTTTTGTTTTTGGCAGACAACGAAGCTCCAATTGTGACGTGTCCAAGCGATAATACTACCAATGTGGATGCTTCAGTGGCTGGTGCCATTGTGTTTTGGTCAGTTTCACCAAATGCCACTGATGTTGTTGATGCTACAGTTAATGCCGACAGCGTTGTTTGTGAAGACCATCTTGGCAATGTCTTAACTTCTGGTGAACTTTTCCCAGACGGTTTAACAACAGTGACTTGTAGAGCTAACGATACTAGTCTAAATGAAGGGTCCTGTGAATTTTTCATCAATGTTACTGGTAAGTATCTTTCGGAGCTTATCGTATTGTATTTCGATTTGTTTGTACAAAAGCTGGACTAAATTTGCTAAAATGTTTCTGTTGTTAAATATGTCTTTTTCAATTAAGTGTCATGTGTCCGGAGATGAATTTTGTGCAGAACAGTCGTAACATTTTCAGTTGCGTTTTTGAAACAGTTTTTGCCAAATGATGAGTATTTGCTTACATACATGTTTGTTTTGTTTTTGGCAGACAACGAAGCTCCCATTGTGACGTGTCCAAGCGATAATACTACCAATGTGGATGCTTCAGTGGCTGGTGCCATTGTGTTTTGGTCAGTTTCACCAAATGCCACTGATGTTGTTGATGCTACAGTTAATGCCGACAGCGTTGTTTGTGAAGACCATCTTGGCAATGTCGTAACTTCTGGTGAACTTTTCCCAGACGGTGTAACAACAGTGACTTGTAGAGCTAACGATACTAGTCTAAATGAAGGGTCCTGCGAATTTTTTATCAATGTTACTGGTAAGTATCTTTCGGAGCTGATCATATTGTGTTTTGATTTGTTTGTACAAAAGCTGGACTAAATTTGCTAAAATGTTTCTGCTTTTAAATTGTCTTTTTCAATTAAGTGTCATGTGTCCGGAGATGAATTCTGTGCAGTACAGTCTAACATTTTCAGTTGCGTTTTTGAAACATTATTTGCCTAATGATGAGTATTTGCTTAAATACATGTTTGTTTTGTTTTTGGCAGACAACGAAGCTCCCATTGTGACGTGTCCAAGCGATAATACTACAAATGTGGATGCTTCAGTGACTGGTGCCATTGTGTTTTGGTCAGTTTCACCAAATGCCACTGATGTTGTTGATGCTACAGTTAATGCCGACAGCGTTGTTTGTGAAGACCATCTTGGCAATGTCGTAACTTCTGGTGAACTTTTCCCAGACGGTGTAACAACAGTGACTTGTAGAGCAAACGATACTAGTCTAAATGAAGGGTCCTGTGAATTTTTCATCAATGTTACTGGTAAGTATCTTTCGGAGCTGATCATATTGTATTTTGATTTGTTTGTACAAAAGCTGGACTAAATTTGCTAAAATGTTTCTGCTTTTAAATTGTCTTTTTCTCCTGTGTCCGTAGATGAATTATGTGCAGTACAGTCTTAACATTTTCAGTTGCGTTTTTGAAACATTATTTGCCAAATGATGAGTATTTGCTTACATACATGTTTGTTTTGTTTTTGGCAGACAACGAAGCTCCCATTGTGACGTGTCCAAGCGATAATACTACCAATGTGGATGCTTCAGTGGCTGGTGCCATTGTGTTTTGGTCAGTTTCACCAAATGCCACTGATGTTGTTGATGCTACAGTTAATGCTGACAGCGTTGTTTGTGAAGACCATTTTGGTAATATTGTAACTTCTGGTGAACTTTTCCCAGACGGTGTAACAACAGTGACTTGTAGAGCTAACGATACTAGTCTAAATGAAGGGTCCTGTGAATTTTTCATCAATGTTACTGGTAAGTATCTTTCGGAGCTGATCATATTGTATTTTGATTTGTTTGTACAAAAGCTGGACTAAATTTGCTAAAATGTTTCTGGTTTTAAATTGTCTTTTTCTCCTGTGTCCGTAGATGAATTATGTGCAGTACAGTCTTAACATTTTCACTTGCGTTTTTGAAACATTATTTGCCAAATGATGAGTATTTGCTTACATACATGTTTGTTTTGTTTTTGGCAGACAACGAAGCTCCCATTGTGACGTGTCCAAGCGATAATACTACCAATGTGGATGGTTCAGTGGCTGGTGCCAATGTGTTTTGGTCAGTTTCACCAAATGCCACTGATGTTGTTGATGCTACAGTTAATGCCGACAGCGTTGTTTGTGAAGACCATCTTGGCAATGTCGTAACTTCTGGTGAACTTTTCCCAGACGGTGTAACAACAGTGACTTGTAGAGCTAACGATTCTAGTCTAAATGAAGGGTTCTGTGAATTTTTCATCAATGTTACTGGTAAGTATCTTTCGGAGCTGATCATATTGTATTTTGATTTGTTTGTACAAAAGCTGGACTAAATTTGCTAAAATGTTTCTGCTTTTAAATTGTCTTTTTCTCCTGTGTCCGTAGATGAATTATGTGCAGTACAGTCTTAACATTTTCAGTTGCGTTTTTGAAACATTATTTGCCAAATGATGAGTATTTGCTTACATACATGTTTGTTTTGTTTTTGGCAGACAACGAAGCTCCCATTGTGACGTGTCCAAGCGATAATACTACCAATGTGGATGCTTCAGTGGCTGGTGCCATTGTGTTTTGGTCAGTTTCACCAAATGCCACTGATGTTGTTGATGCTACAGTTAATGCTGACAGCGTTGTTTGTGAAGACCATTTTGGTAATATTGTAACTTCTGGTGAACTTTTCCCAGACGGTGTAACAACAGTGACTTGTAGAGCTAACGATACTAGTCTAAATGAAGGGTCCTGTGAATTTTTCATCAATGTTACTGGTAAGTATCTTTCGGAGCTGATCATATTGTATTTTGATTTGTTTGTACAAAAGCTGGACTAAATTTGCTAAAATGTTTCTGGTTTTAAATTGTCTTTTTCTCCTGTGTCCGTAGATGAATTATGTGCAGTACAGTCTTAACATTTTCACTTGCGTTTTTGAAACATTATTTGCCAAATGATGAGTATTTGCTTACATACATGTTTGTTTTGTTTTTGGCAGACAACGAAGCTCCCATTGTGACGTGTCCAAGCGATAATACTACCAATGTGGATGCTTCAGTGGCTGGTGCCAATGTGTTTTGGTCAGTTTCACCAAATGCCACTGATGTTGTTGATGCTACAGTTAATGCCGACAGCGTTGTTTGTGAAGACCATCTTGGCAATGTCGTAACTTCTGGTGAACTTTTCCCAGACGGTGTAACAACAGTGACTTGTAGAGCTAACGATTCTAGTCTAAATGAAGGGTTCTGTGAATTTTTCATCAATGTTACTGGTAAGTATCTTTCAGAGCAGATCATATATTGTACTTGTGGTTGATTTGTTTGTACAAAGATTGGACTTAATTTGCAACTTGAGTTTGTAACAAACCTGGTTTGTTTCTGGTTTTGGTAAGTTTCTTTTGTAGATAATCATATTGTCGGCAGCATTAGACCGTTTAAGTTATATGTTAATCTGTGATCTTCATGATTTTTTGTTTTTTTACCAATTCTGTAACATTCCTTTAACTGCTACAGACAATGAACCTCCTACTGTCACCTGCCCAAGTAGTGTCCTCATGAGAAATGTGGATCCTTCAATGGCAGTAGCTAATGTGACTTGGTTGCCCTTACCCTCTGCCAATGATACTGTCGAAGGTCCCATTGATTTTACTAATATCGTATGTTGGGACCACCTTGGCAACATAGTGATGTCAGGAGACGGATTTCCAGTTGGCTTGACCATAGTGACTTGCAGAGCCAATGATACTGTACCCAATGAAGGAGCATGTGATTTTAACATCACCATTATAGGTAAGATTTCCTCTTTCAGATTCCTCTTTTTCAATTCCTTAAAGCCATTTGACCCTTTAAGTAAACAGTATTGTCCAAGGCCCACACTTCGTGTATCACAACTTCTGCATCAAATAACAAACCTGTGAAAATTTGGGCTTAATCGGTCATCGGAGTCGTGAGAAAACAACGGGAAAACCCACCCTTGTATCCGCGCATTTCGCCGTGTCATGACATAATATGTTTTAAAAAAATCTGTAATTCTCGTTAACGAGAATTGATGTTGTTTTACTGTTTTCTCAAAAAGTAAAGCATTTCATGCAATAATATTTCAAGAGAAGTCTTTCACCACTACCTTCTGTAAACCCTGTAAGTTATTTGTAAATCTGTGAACTTTTTTTTTTTCCTGTACCGAAAGGGTCCAATGGCTTTAATGGAGTGAGCTCGAGTAACTTGAACTTTTCTCCAGCTCAATATAGTTGTCCCTGATCTACTTTCTGAAGTTACAAACCTGCTTGCGTGTGAATTTTTTGGCATAGGAACTAGGGAAAATACTGAGTATACAGTGCTTACACACTTCGGTGGATTAGTTTTTCTTTATCCCCTATGCAAATTTAACATCTACATGTAATATATCGTTGCGATACCCCCTGCTAATACATAGGATTCAAACTGCCTCTAGCTTCCGGGCAATCTCGATAGTCTAGTTGGTAAGACACTGTTTTGGAATTGCAAGGGTCGTGGGTTCGAATCCCATCCAAGTAATATGCCTGTGAGTCTTTTTCACAGGACTCGGGGGAAAGTAGTGGATATACAGTGCTAACACATCGGTGTATGGGGAAAAACAAAAATTGATTTTGCCTACCTTAAAGAAGTTGACACGTTTGGTAATTACTCAAAAAAATTATTAGCATAAAACCTTACTTGGTCACGAGTAATGGAGAGAAGTTGATAGTATCAAACATTGTGAACCACGGCTCCCTGACGTAATGCAGTTTTCGAGAATGAAGTCATTTGCCACTAACTTGATTTCGAGACCTCAGATTTAGAATTTGAGGTCTCGAAATCAAGCATCTGAAAGCACAAGGATTTTTTTTCTTTCATTATCTCGCAACTTCGACAACCAATTGAACTCAAATTTTGTTTGTTATTTTATGCATAAATTGAGATACACCAAGTGAGAAGACTGATCTTTGACATTTACCAATAGTGTCCAGTGTCTGTAACTCAATTTATTTTGATCTGATTTACACACAGACAGCGAAGCTCCATTTGTCTACTGTCCGGCTGATATCCCATTGATATATGTGGACCAAGGAATGGCGA
The DNA here is from genome assembly GCF_032118995.1 of Asterias amurensis. Taxonomy (NCBI): domain Eukaryota; kingdom Metazoa; phylum Echinodermata; class Asteroidea; order Forcipulatida; family Asteriidae; genus Asterias; species Asterias amurensis. Next base: position 3,082,348 of record NC_092662.1, on the reverse strand, counting down.
ACGCTAGTGTGACTTGGATACCATTGCCAACCGCCAATGATACTGTTGATGGTCCCATTAATGCAACCAGTATTGTATGTTCTGACGATCTTGGCAATGTAGTGAAGTCAGATGACAGATTTCAAGTACGTTTAACGATGGTGACTTGCAGAGTGAATGATTCCGCATCTCTAGAAGGAATGTGCCAGTTTAACATCACAGTTGAAGGTACTTATTCAGAAGTCTTACATTTTAAACTAAGTTTCATCTACTTAAAAACACTGGATACTATTGTCAAAGACCAGTCTTCTCACTTGGTGTATCTCAACATGACATAAAATAATAAACTTGTGAAAGTTTGAGCTCAATTGGTTGTCAAAGTTGCGAGATAACTATGAAAGAAAACCATTGTCACATGAAGTTGTGTGCTTTCAGATCCTTGAGTTCAAGACCTCAAAATCTAATTCTGAGGTTTTTAAATCAAATTCATGGAAAATTACTACTTCAGAGGGAGCCATTTCTCACAATGTGTTATACTATCAACAGCTCTCCGTTGTTTGTTACCAAGTAAGGTTTTATGCTAATAATTATTTTGAGTAGTTACCAACATATAGTGTTCACTTTCTTTTGGATATAATGTTTTTTTTCCTTTTTGAATCAGATAATGAACCTCCGACTGTCAGCTGCCCTGACCACATTGTCGATCTCTCAGATCTTGGAATGCCGGGAGCTTTAATCCCATGGATCCCACTGCCAACAGCCTCCGACAATCTCGATGTCATTAATCGGGCATCTATCGTCTGCACAGACGATTCAGGCACGGTTGTGATGTCAGGCAACTTGTTTGGAGTTGGCTTGACAACAGTGACCTGCCAGGTGAACGACACAGCGTTAAACGAAGGCTCCTGCAACTTCACCATCGCAATTTCTGGTTAGTCTGAGAAGCTAATGACTTTGTGAGTTCTTATTTTGTGCTTCTTGTAAAGTTTTGAATGTTTTGTATTCTATAAGTTCTTGTTTTTGTATTTGTTATATTTAGACAATGAATCTCCAAATGTTACCTGTCCGATGAATGTTAGCACAGTAGTGGATTCTGGATCATCAGCTGCCACTATCCTTTGGGTACCAACCCCATCGGCCGTTGATAACATTGATACCATCGACCCTGCAAGTATCATTTGTGTGGACAACTATGGGAGTATCGTGATGTCGGGCGACCAGTACCCAGCAAACTTAACAACAGTAACATGCCAAGTAAATGACACTCAACAAAATGAAGGATCGTGCAGTTTCACCATCGCAGTTTCTGGTAAGTCTGAACAAATAATTGAAGCTCTTGCAGCTTTGGTTTTGCTTTTGTTAAGGTTTGCTCAGCAATTTTTGTATTCTAAAAGTTCTTGCTTTTGTATCTGTTATATTTAGACAATGAATCTCCAAATGTTACCTGTCCGATGAATGTTAGCGCAGTAGTGGATTCTGGATCAGCAGTTGCCACTATCCTTTGGGAACCAACCCCATCGGCTGTTGATAACATTGATACCATTGACCCTGCAAGTATCATTTGTGTGGACAACTCTGGGAGTATCGTGATGTCTGGCGGCCAGTACCCAGCAAACTTAACAACAGTAACATGCCAAGTAAATGACACTCAACAAAATGAAGGATCCTGCAGTTTCACCATCGCAGTTTCTGGTAAGTCTGAACAGATAATTGAAGTTCTTGCAGCATTTTTGTTGCTTTTGTTGAAGTTTGCTGATCAATGTTTTTTATTCTAAAAGGTCTTGTTTTTGTATCTTGTATTTAGACAATGAATCTCCAAATGTTACCTGTCCGATGAATGTTAGCGCAGTAGTGGATTCTGGATCAGCAGTTGCCACTATCCTTTGGGAACCAACCCCATCGGCCGTTGATAACATTGATACCATCGACCCTGCAAGTATCATTTGTGTGGACAACTCTGGGAGTATCGTGACATCGGGCGGCCAGTACCCAGCAAACTTAACAACAGTAACATGCCAAGTAAATGACACTCAACAAAATGAAGGCTCCTGCAGTTTCACCATCGCAGTTTCTGGTATGTCTGAACAAATAATTGAAGCTCTTGCAGCTTTGGTTTTGCATTGTCGAAGGTTGTTCATGAATGTGTGTACATTCTAAAAGTTCTTGTTTTTGTATTTGTTATATTTAGACAATGAATCTCCAAATGTTACCTGTCCGATGAATGTTAGCGCAGTAGTGGATTCTGGATCATCAGTTGCCACTATCCTTTGGGTACCAACCCCATCGGCCGTTGATAACATTGATACCATTGACCCTGCAAGTATCATTTGTGTGGACAACTCTGGGAGTATCGTGACGTCTGGCGGCCAGTACCCAGCGACCTTAACAACAGTAACATGCCAAGTAAATGACACTCAACAAAATGAAGGATCGTGCAGTTTCACCATCGCAGTTTCTGGTAAATCTGAACAAATAATTGAAGCTCTTGCAGCTTTGGTTTTGCTTTTGTTAAGGTTTGCTCAGCAATTTTTGTATTCTATAAGTTCTTGTTTTTGTATCTGTTATATTTAGACAATGAATCTCCAAATGTTACCTGTCCGATGAATGTTAGCGCAGTAGTGGATTCTGGATCATCAGTTGCCACTATTCTTTGGGTACCAACCCCATCTGCCGTTGATAACATCGATACCATCGACCCTGCAAGTATCATTTGTGTGGACAACTCTGGGAGTATCGTGACGTCTGGCGGCCAGTACCCAGCAAACTTAACAACCGTAACATGCCAAGTAAATGACACTCAACAAAATGAAGGATCCTGCAGTTTCACCATCGCAGTTTCTGGTAAGTCTGAACAAATAATTGAAGTTCTTGCAGCTTTGGTTTTGCTTTTGTCGAAGGTTGTTTATGAATTTGTTTGTATTCTAAAAGTTCTTGCTTTTGTATCTGTTATATTTAGACAATGAATCTCCAAATGTTACCTGTCCGATGAATGTTAGCGCAGTAGTGGATTCTGGATCAGCAGTTGCCACTATCCTTTGGGAACCAACCCCATCGGCCGTTGATAACATTGATACCATCGACCCTACAAGTATCATTTGTGTGGACAACTCTGGGAGTATCGTGACATCGGGCGGCCAGTACCCAGCAAACTTAACAACAGTAACATGCCAAGTAAATGACACTCAACAAAATGAAGGCTCCTGCAGTTTCACCATCACAGTTTCTGGTATGTCTGAACAAATAATTGAAGCTCTTGCAGCTTTGGTTTTGCATTGTCGAAGGTTGTTCATGAATTTGTGTACATTCTAAAAGTTCTTGTTTTTGTATTTGTTATATTTAGACAATGAATCTCCAAATGTTACCTGTCCGATGAATGTTAGCGCAGTAGTGGATTCTGGATCATCAGTTGCCACTATCCTTTGGGAACTAACCCCATCGGCCGTTGATAACATTGATACCATTGACCCTGCAAGTATCATTTGTGTGGACAACTCTGGGAGTATTGTGACGTCTGGCGGCCAGTACCCAGCAATCTTAACAACAGTAACATGCCAAGTAAATGACACTCAACAAAATGAAGGATCGTGCAGTTTCACCATCGCAGTTTCTGGTAAGTCTGAACAAATAATTGAAGCTCTTGCAGCTTTGGTTTTGCTTTTGTTAAGGTTTGCTCAGCAATTTTTGTATTCTATAAGTTCTTGTTTTTGTATCTGTTATATTTAGACAATGAATCTCCAAATGTTACCTGTCCGATGAATGTTAGCGCAGTAGTGGATTCTGGATCATCAGTTGCCACTATCCTTTGGGAACTAACCCCATCGGCCGTTGATAACATTGATACCATTGACCCTGCAAGTATCATTTGTGTGGACAACTCTGGGAGTATTGTGATGTCTGGCGGCCAGTACCCAGCGACCTTAACAACAGTAACATGCCAAGTAAATGACACTCAACAAAATGAAGGATCCTGCAGTTTCACCATCGCAGTTTCTGGTAAGTCTGAACAAATAATTGAAGCTCTTGCAGCTTTGGTTTTGCTTTTGTCGAAGGTTGTTTATGAATTTGTTTGTATTCTAATAGTTCTTGTTTTTGTATTTGTTATATTTAGACAATGAATCTCCAAATGTTACCTGTCCGATGAATGTTAGCACAGTGGTGGATTCTGGATCAGCAGTTGCCACTATCTTTTGGGTACCAACCCCATCGGCCGTTGATAACATTGATACCATCGACCCTGCAAGTATCATTTGTGTGGACAACTCTGGGAGTATCGTGATGTCTGGTGACCAGTACCCAGCGACCTTAACAACAGTAACATGCCAAGTAAATGACACTCAACAAAATGAAGGATCGTGCAGTTTCACCATCGCAGTTTCTGGTAAGTCTGAACAAATAATTGAAGCTCTTGCAGCTTTGGTTTTGCTTTTGTTAAGGTTTGCTCAGCAATTTTTGTATTCTATAAGTTCTTGTTTTTGTATCTGTTATATTTAGACAATGAATCTCCAAATGTTACCTGTCCGATGAATGTTAGCGCAGTAGTGGATTCTGGATCATCAGTTGCCACTATTCTTTGGGTACCAACCCCATCGGCCGTTGATAACATTGATACCATCGACCCTGCAAGTATCATTTGTGTGGACAACTCTGGGAGTATCGTGATGTCTGGCGGCCAGTACCCAGCGACCTTAACAACAGTAACATGCCAAGTAAATGACACTCAACAAAATGAAGGATCCTGCAGTTTCACCATCGCAGTTTCTGGTAAGTCTGAACAAATAATTGAAGCTCTTGCAGCTTTGGTTTTGCTTTTGTCTAAGGTTGTTTATGAATTTGTTTGTATTCTAATAGTTCTTGTTTTTGTATTTGTTATATTTAGACAATGAATCTCCAAATGTTACCTGTCCGATGAATGTTAGCACAGTGGTGGATTCTGGATCAGCAGTTGCCACTATCTTTTGGGTACCAACCCCATCGGCCGTTGATAACATTGATACCATCGACCCTGCAAGTATCATTTGTGTGGACAACTCTGGGAGTATCGTGATGTCTGGCGACCAGTACCCAGCAACCTTAACAACAGTAACATGCACAGTAAATGACACTCAACAAAATGAAGGATCCTGCAGTTTCACCATCGCAGTTTCTGGTATGTCTGAACAAATAATTGAAGTTCTTGCAGCATTTTTGTTGCTTTTGTTGCTTTTGTTGAGGTTTGTTCATCAATGTTTTGTATACTCAAAGTTCTTGTTTTTGTATCTGTATATTTAGACAATGAATCTCCAAATGTTACCTGTCCGATGAATGTTAGCACAGTAGTGGATTCTGGATCAGCAGTTGCCACTATCCATTGGCTACCAACCCCATCGGCCGTTGATAACATTGATACCATCGACCCTACAAGTATCATTTGTGTGGACAACTCTGGGAGTATCGTGATGTCTGGCGACCAGTACCCAGCAAACTTAACAACAGTAACATGCACAGTAAATGACACTCGACAAAATGAAGGATCCTGTGATTTTAGCATCGCTGTTTTAGGTACGTTATGTCTGAACTGACTATGACACTTTAGGAGTGTTCATAAAGTTCATGCAAGTCCTAACTCAGGACAAGTAACTCATCCCAACTTGAGATAAGACTAGTCTTAACTCTAAGTGAAATCAACCCAAGGACACTGATAAGATTATTATTTTCTGCTGTATCTGTTTAATCAAATTGTCTCTTTTTATCAGACGACGAAGCTCCTATTCTGACCTGCCCTATGCAATACTTGTATGTGTTGCCCGGAAGCGTAAACGGGGTTGTCACTTGGTCACCGCCACCGACAGCCATTGATACCGTTGAGGGTCCTGCCAGCATGATGTGTAACGATGGTTCTAACACTGTCGTGTCTGGAGACACGTATCCTCTGGGGCTAACTGCAGTGACATGCCTGGCCAGTGACTCTGTACCCAATCTGGGATCGTGTAGCTTTGACATCAGTGTTGAAGGTAATTACAATGATCTACTCGGCCCATACACAAATCCAATGGGAGACTTTTGGTCGTTTCTTTTTGACGGTGCTCAGACCTACGCACCCAATACTGAGCATGTGCGCGCACACGCTCAGAGCTGCAACAAAGGAGAGTTATATCTGCTTCCGCCAGTGTCTCAAAACTGTTTATCTATCTTCCAATCAGTACATCCCTCCTAGAGGAGTGAAGTCATTCCTGAGCGCAAATGTGTTTTGTCACTGGAACAAATTTCGAAGAAGGCACTTGTTTAAATCCTCTGATCTGTTATTATTATTCATAACAACCTTAAGTGACTGCTTAAGTAGCTTGTACCAAAGAGCCGCTAGCGGCTGCAAACAAACACAAGGTTTGACCTACTTCCATTCACATAAAGAGGTCACAGAAAAGGTCATGCCCGGATCCAAGCACAGATGTGAACATTTTCTGTCCAGAATACAGTATCCAAATTTCTAAACACAAAATTTAATTGAATGTTATTTCGGATGATGTTTTTACTGACAAAATTTTATAACAGAAATGAACATTCTTAGCATAGTCTTGTCGTCGTTTTGTGATGATTCTACAGAAAAGAATGGTCTCTAAAAGAATTATTGTTGGCTTAATTGAATAATTGCTGATAATTTTGTTTGTAGTTTGCTACTTGGACTGCATGAACGGAGGAACTCTGGACTTGACAAACTGCACTTGTAACTGTGATCTCGGATGGAGTGGCTCTAACTGTACAGGTAGGGACCCATTGCATGTCATTTCCAAAGCAGCAAATTCCAGTCGTGTGAAAGTTATCCTTGTTAAATATTAACCGAGGACCCTTGTTATTTTTAACAGAGATCTAGACTTCCGGCTCCAAGTAGCAACTCTATGTAAAGGGAAGGTTTAAGTTTGGTAGTCACTCTTAAAATTAAAGGCAGTGCAAACTTTACTTGGTTAGAAGCTACAGCAGCTTTTAATAGTATAAATATATAAAAATATATTAGTTTTCATCCCCCTAAATTTGAATCTGAGAAGCGTTACTGTCAGAAAAATTTCTCAGATTATGTATTCCAATTATGGATTACTCTTCCTGCGTTGACATAACCACTCTGGATTTTTCGGCGTTATCTCAAAAACACTACCACCTTTTGAAATGAAGTTTGCACAGATTTATTTTATTGTGTATATCAACATTTATATAGTATTAAAACAATCGATTGGTTCCAAAAACCAAATGTATACTTTGCCTTGAAGGCAGTGTACACGTTTGGTAATTGTCAAAGACCAGTGTTCTCACTTGGTGTATCCCATCATAAGCATAAAATAACAAGCCTGTGAAAATTTGGGCTCAATTGTTCATCGAAGTTGCGAGAAAATGATGAAAGGATAAACACCCTTGTTGGACGAATTTGTTTGCTTTCAGATAGGAATAAAAGACTTCTAGCTAGAAGTTTTTAATATTTTAGTGAGAAATTACCTCTTTCTCAAAAACTACGTTACTTCAGAGGGAGTCGTTTCTCACAATGTTTTATACCACCAAAAGCTCTCCAATGCCCGTTACCAAGTCAGCTTTTAAGTTAATATTTGTTTTGAGTTATTACCAACAGGTACCTTCCCTTTAAATGTATTTGAACAATTATGTCTTGTTATTTGTAGCTTGTCCTTTGAACAATGGTAGCTGTGAGAATGGAGGTACATTTGATGTAAACAACTGTGGATGTGTGTGTACATTGGCAGAACTGTCAAATGTAACATGTGCAGGTGAGAATAATTTCAGCTTTGTGACATTTTGTTCACTATGAAGGGAATAAAAGAGTAGCGACGAGTTCTTTAACTGCCGTTATTTTCAAATTTAAGAGTAGACCCCGACCCGAGAGGGCGCTGTACGTGACGTCAATCGAGGCAGACTTTGCCTGTAATGCGTAGAGTAAACACAATTGCAAAGTAAATGTACGGACCAGATCTTGAGTTTGTACGTTTCCAAAAAAAAAAAAAAATGTTTTTTTCGGGCAATGCCGACCAGGTGTATTGCTGCTGAATGCAGAAAAACACTTTTTGAAATGTAGGGGTAGGCGGAGTCAGCCCCCCAAACAACTTTATATATTTTTTAAACATATAAATCGTGACAAACAATTACTAAAAAAATTGTTTTATTGTTCGTAAGCATATACTCTTATGTTTGAAAGAAAAAATATTCTATTTCCAGGTGACTTTAAAGTAATTGGATTGTGGGTTTGAATCTCGGTCATGACCTTTGTGTCCTTGAGCAAGATGCTATAATTGATTCCACCAAGGAGTATAAATTGGAAAGTTAGAGGGAAGAGGTTGATATTGTATTTGAAAAAGCCTTTGCAGTGCCACAGCAGCTCAGGGCTGTATACTCGCCATGGAACTGAGAAAGATTAAAGGAAATGTGATTGGCCTAATGATCAGGGCACCAATGTAGAGTGCATTGAAATGGTTACTTTGAAATATTAATAATAATAATCAAAATAGTGGCCTCTATTAAAGCGCTCAGGTCAGTCAGGCATGACGCTCATGGCGCTGTACAAGCAAACATTTATACAAATACAAAAGAAAGTACAATATAACTCTACAACATTGACACTATGTAAGACTATGAACTGAGGTAGAGATGCAGAGTAATTGGTTCAAAGAAACAGAATTACAAAGTGAACAGATGATGTTTTTTAAGAACTAATTATTATTATTAATTTATGTTTCATTGTGTGTGTTTCTGCAGACATCCTACCACCCATTGTCAGCTGTCCCAACCCTATAACTATGAACGTTGAATCCGGCCAACCAGATGCCAGCGTCACGCTGTCACCAGCCCCGACGGCCACCGATTCATTTGAAGGATCAATCCCATCCGTTGTGTGTGAGACTGGTGGAGGTAACCCAGTGACAACGGGTACCAGGGTACCAGTGGGTGTGAGAGTAGCAACGTGCAGCGCTGCTGATATGGCGGGCAACGTGGGAACGTGTGAATTTAACATCACTATCATAGGTAAGGGTATCCAATCAAATCATGTGACCTTAGGAATTTCAGGGTGTGGCTTTACATCTAGCTAAAGATAAACTGTTCTGTATTTTTCTTAATTTGCTGATATTATTAACCTCTGTGAAGCGCCTTGTTATTGTTATTTTTGAGATAAAATTGTATTTCTTAGTGTTTTCCTGTAACTTTTAACAGTTTTTTTTTAACTCTGTATTTTAAACACAATTCAGCCTTTGGCTGCGAAGTTTGAATGTTTTTATTAAACCAATACAAATAATAGTAATTAAAAAAAAATCATACAATTTAAAATTTGATCATTCTCTTTGATGCAGACAATGAAATTCCTTTTGTCTACTGTCCTGAAAATGTTACTATGGTGCCAGCGGAGTCTGGAACAGCAGATGCTGTCGTCAATTGGTTCCCATTGCCAACAGCCAATGATACTGTTGATGGTCCCATTAATTCAACCAGCATTGTGTGCTTGGGTGATCTCGGGAATGTAGCGAGATCGGGCGATCGTTACCCGGTTGGCTTAACGACAGTAACCTGTAGGGCTTATGATACTGTACCGCTAGAAGGATCATGCCAGTTTAGCATCACAGTTATAGGTAAGTAGTAGTAATAATAATAATAGTCTATTTTATATGTTAAGGCAGTGGACACTATTGGTAATTACTCAAAATAATTGTTAGTATAAAACCTTACTTGGTAACGAGGTTGATAGTATACAAAATTGTGAGAAACGGCTCCCTCTGAAGTAACGTTGTTTTCGAGATAGAAGTAATTTTCCAGGAACTTTATTTCGAGACCTCAGAATTAGATTTTGAGGTCTCAAAATCAAGCATCTGAAAGCACACAACATCGTGTGACAAGGGTGTTTTTTTCTTTTCATATTATCTCGCAACTTGGACGACCAATTGAGCTAAAATTTTCAAAGGTTTGTTACTTTATGCATATGTTGAGAGAAGACTGGTCTTTGACAATTACCAATGGTGTCCAGTGTCTTTAACTTTTGAACCGTTGTGTCCCTTTAATATATTTTTACTTCAACCGCTATCGTATGTTGGGACCATATTGGGAACATTGCAAGGTAAGTTTATGGCAGTTTGAACTGGATGATCATGTCGTCGGCGAAACCTTTGTTAAACATTTTTTATTTAAATTTATTTCCGAATACTAATTTTTTACTGACGTTGTTTTAAAACTTGACAATCCTGCAGATAATGAACCCCCTACTGTCACCTGTCCAAGTCCGAACACAACTTTTGTGGACTCTAATATGGCTGGTGCCACTGTCTTTTGGTCAACTTTGCCGACCGCCATTGATGTTGTTGATCCTACGATTGAACCAAACACCATTGTGTGTAAAGACAGTCCTGGCAGTGTTGTGGTGTCTGGTGGCTTTTATCAGACTGGTGTAACGACAGTGACATGTAAAGCTAACGATACTGCTCTAAATGAAGGGTCATGTTCATTTATGATTACTGTGATTGGTAAGTAATGTTGTTGTTTATTATTACTATTTTTTTTGCAGTTTTTATTTCATGATGAAAGTGTGTCATTATTTGGAATTATTGATGTGTCATTATAAGTTTTATTTTTTTTGCAAAGGGGAGGTATACATTTAGTAATCACTCCTAAAATGAAAGGCAATAACAACTTTTGGTTAGGCCACATAAAAAAAAATTGTTGATCGTCCCGCCCGACCGTTCAAAACCCCCCGACCCCATGTTTTTTTTCATAAAAAACATGTCCGTATATCTCTTTATACTTTTACTGCCCAGATTTTTCAGCTGATATTTTTTTCAAAATGGACAGGTTCGAAAAGATGTTTAAAGAAGGTTTTTATTCATGTTGGCAAAGCAAGAACAATTCTTCAAATATTTACTTGGACTACACTGTGCTTAGCTGTTTGAAAAAGTTTACAGAAAATGTCATCTAGGAGTTAAATTTGTTTGACAAAACTATTGAAAACATCAAAAACACACAAACCCTCAGTTTTATAGTGATTGTGATGATTTCGTTATTCTTGATTTCATATTTGGCATGTCAACAAAACTTTATAAAAAAAAAAATTAAAAAAACCTCCCTCCCTCCCCCATCCGCAAAAAAAAAAGGACGATCAACAATTTTATTTTTTATGTGGCCTTAGAAGCCTACAGAAGCTTTCAAAAACATTTTGAGAATCATTCCACTTCAAAGTAATGTGGTGAATTAGAAAAAAATATAAGGTTTTATCCCCCAACATTTGAATTTGAGATTGTGTATTGCAATTATGAATCATTATTCCGTGCGCTGACGTGACCACTCAGGGTTTTTAGCAATATCTCAGAAACGCTACCACCTTCCGAAAAATAATTTTCACAGGTCAGTTTTGTTGTATATTTATGTAGGATTATATAGGATTTATAATTTATAGGATTTAAATAATCCAAGAGTTCCAAATACCAAAGGAATATTCTCTTTAGTTCAGTAAAACAATGTGAATGTTGTCTGGCATGTCATGGTTAAGCGGTTATGAGCAGCAGGGTGTGGGTTCGAATCCCGGTCGTGACACTTGCTACGTAAAATTTGGGAGGTAGGGCTTTCTGCTCTATCGGCCAGGCTCTGGACTGATGATACCCAAGCCTACATCCATATGGGCTGTAAAAGGGGCAACCCTGTTTCAGCCCAAGGAGTACTGTAGGTGGCAACAGCCTCTGGGAAAAAACAACATTGTAGCCCACACCTTGAAGTGGCCTTCAGGCCTTGTGTGTCTGGCGACTTGCATAAAAAAGAAATTTAAAGTCATTTTTACCACACATATTGCAACTCCTCTTGACGCAGATAATGAAAGTCCTACTGTCAACTGTCCAAGTCCTAACATGACTAACGTGGACTCTGGAGCGGCTGGCGCTACAGTGTTTTGGTCATCTTCACCAACGGCTACTGATTTTGGTGGCATTCCTATTGATCCAAACACCATTGTATGTGAAGACAGTCCTGGCAGTGTTGTGGTGTCTGGTGGATTTTACCAGCATGGCTTAACAACAGTGACTTGTAAAGCTAACGATACTTCTCTAAATGAAGGGTCATGTTCATTTATGATCACTGTGATTGGTAAGTAACTTTTTCATGGTAGCACAGCAGCCCTCGTAAAGGGAGTTTAGGAGGAAATTTTTTCCAGAACCTGTTTGCGGGAAGATGAACGATGCAAATCATGGTACATGTAGGTGACTGATGCCTCAAAACGCTTTAAACAGGAAAAATTTGCTAAATAAAAACATTAGCATTTTGCATGTCAGCAAAAACTGGAGAAAAAGTCAAAGTGGTTCCAAATATAGCCGCCATAAGTCTGTCTATGAACATTTTGCGCCAAAGATGTCATTCAATGTCAAGTGTTAATAATAATAATAATAATAATAATAATAATAATAATAATAAGACTTTTAATGCAGTATCCACCCTGCTGGGTGTTTAATAAGGTGCAGTCAAAAACCAACAACAAAAAACACGAAAAAAAGACAAAATAAAAAACAGACACAACAAAAAGTGTACAAAAAGGGTTAACTTGAAACAAGGTATTTTGTTTCGTATTTTTTTTTTCACTGACAATTACCTTAAAAATTTAAGGTATTTGAATCAATGGTTTCATTTTGTTGTTATTTGTTGTTGTTACCTTTTGATGTTTTCTTAAAAAACTGCATTTGTATTGTATTTCTATACCACATATCCTAGATTTCTTCTCAACTTAGGCTGACGTTTTATTTTTTTAGTAATTGTATATAATTTTAATATTATTGTTTTGTATTCAGCGCCATGAGCACTTTAATGGATTTGTGCGCATCACACATGTATAAGTTTTCATTGTTATTATTATTATGTAGATAATGATGTTCCTGTGGTCAGCTGTCCAAATCCGAGCATGAAAAACGTGGACTTTAGAACAGCTGGTGCCACTGTCGCTTGGTCACCTTCGCCGACCGCCACTGATATTGTTGATGCTACAGTTAATGCCGACAGCGTTGTTTGTGAAGACCATCTTGGCAATGTTGTAACTTCTGGTGAACTTTTCCCAGACGGTGTAACAACAGTGACTTGTAGAGCTAACGATACTAGTCTAAATGAAGGGTCCTGTGAATTTATGATCACTGTGATTGGTAGGTAACTTTTAAGCATTGTATTGTGTGGCTTTAATATATTTTTATTTCAACCGCTTATTGTGTTGTTACCGACTCGGGAACATAGAAAGGTGAGTTTATGGCAGTTTGAAATAGAATATTATTCCTTTAGTGAAACCTTTTTTTTTTTTATTATTTAAATTTATTTTCAAATCCTTTTTTTTTTTTCACTACTGTTTTTTTTAAAACTTGACATTCCTGCAGATAATGAACCCAGTGGTATGTACGTACTTCAAATCTAAAGTAATCAGATTGGTGAGGCTCTTTGCCTAACACTGCAGGAGTGCCGTGTAGCTGAAAAGCTTCACCGATCTGTGCCAAAAAGCTGCACAACTTAAATAAAAGTTGTTTCTTCTATGCCCCAATCGGCATGGAGCCCGTCAAAACCAATATAAATCACATTGACTGGTAACCTGAGTGGAGGCAAAACGATTAACTGTTAATAACAAGTTTTGTAGTAGCCACTCTATAAAATGATTTTCCGATAGCAGTTGAAAAACAATTTCCTCACTTGACTTTTACTACTTTCTCCTCAGACAACGAAGCCCCAATTGTCTTCTGTCCGGACAGCATCCCATCCCTATACGTGCCAATTGGGTCGACGGAAGGAAATGCCACTTGGTCCTCCGCACCCACTGCCAGTGATGTTGTTGACGCTTCTGTCACCGCATCAAACGTCGTATGCAACGACGGTACCAGCAATGTCGTTAGCTCTGGTGATAACTACCCCCTTGGGCTTACCGAAGTGAATTGCTCCGTTAGTGACACTGCGGCTAATGTTGGATCATGCCAGTTTAACATTACTGTTTTAGGTAGGTAGTGATTGATAAGATGAGGTCAAAAGGAACATTTGTGAGATTTTGTAGTAATAATAATTTTTGTAATAATAATAATACTTTCAGAGATGATAAGATCATTTTTTTCCCGATTCTAAAGTGTCCTTCCCTCGATATTAAATGGGTGGCCATGCAATCTGCCCGATAGACTTGCAACAGTTCATTTAGAGCGTTGTAGATTGTAGACTGTACTTGAAATTTTAAAAATCACACACTTGTTTGTTTTTCTTTTTCCTGAACACAGAGTGTCCATTGAGTTGCATGAATGATGGGATACTGGATTTGACCATCTGCAGTTGTAACTGTGCACAAGGCTGGACCGGTGACAACTGCACAAGTAAGACATCGGCAACAATTTCCCATAGCTGTTACTCAGCAGAGCAGGGTTTTTGCAAAAGAATCTTCAGAAAATTCGGCTCCAGGCCCAATTTCTTGAAGCAGAAAATGTTGCTTTGAAATTTTATGTTGAGCAAAAAATTTGCAGGAGACATACTGGTACATGTACATGTATGTGTGGTACCTTTTTGGGGGACTGGTGCCTTTTATTTTTCTAGCAAGCTACAATTCATTGCGCTGAACTGTTTTATATTTTTTTTAAGCTTAAAGGAACACGTTGCCTTGGATCGGACGAGTTGGTCAAAACAAAAGCGTTTGTAACCGTTTTTTATAAAATGCATATGGTTGGAAAGATGTTTTAAAAGTATAATACAATGATCCACACAAGTTTGCCTCGAAATTGCGTGGTTTTCCTTCTACTGTGCGAACTAACATGGTCGGCCATTTATGGGGGTCAAAATTTTGACCCCCATAAATGGCCGACGTGTTAGTCGACGATGTAAAAGGAAAACCACGCAATTTCGAGGCATGTTTGTGTGGATCATTGTATTCTACTTTTACAACATCTTTCTACCCATATGTATTTTATAAAAAACGGTTACAAACGCTTTTCAAAGACCAACTCGACCGATCCAAGGCAACGTGTTCCTTTAAGCAGCTCTATGAGATTGGGCTTTAAGGTTGTAATTTTCTTCGAGAAATTTTTGATCTTTATTTGTTTGGTCTGTTGACAACTAATGCCATTTTTGTAATTATTGTAAGATTAATTTCAAGAGCAAAATGAGCAATCCTTCATTCCTACTCTTTGTTTGTATCCACTCGTAGTCTGTCCCTTGAACGGCACTAGCTGCTTTAATGGAGGTACTTACAACGTGTTGACTTGTGGGTGTACGTGCCCTGCCGGTCTGAACACCGTAACATGTGAAGGTAAGACTGATAATATATTCTTCGGCTTTCCATTTTGGACCCCCTTTGAAAGAAGTTTGTCTTTTGATTATTTACTAAATTTTTATTAATTTGAAGTAATATTGGTTCAGACTCTAACATGACGTCACAAGCTCAATTAGCGTCATCACTAAGGTCAAAGGAATACATGTACCTACATGTACATGTATTGGCTAAGACCTTTCCCATGAAATATGCTAATTACGTTCATGCATGCGTACTACCCAGGTCAAGATTCCAGTTGAACCTAGTTAACTGGGGTCAACTGGTTCAACTGGATAGTGATCAAACTCGTCCATTTTCCATATAAAACCAACTGGTTTGGACTAGGTATAACTGTGTTCAACTAGGTTGAAATTATAATCCAGTTGGTCTCTGTCCATTTTCCATATTAAACCAACTGGTTTTAACTGTGTTTAACTAGTTTATCAACTGGTTTCAACTAGTTCCAGTTAAACCCACTTTAACTAGGTTCAACTGGAATTTCGACCTGGGTAGAGCCTATTGGTTGACAAATACCAGAGCGATGTGCCCTAAGCAGAATCGCTTCTGTGTCATGCGGCATTTCATCATCATTTAGCCGTATACAAATCAGCACGATGTCCCCTCATTTTGCCAACCAAAATGTTAGTTGGCACACGCTATGTGCAATTAACATATTTCATGAGAAAGGTCTATTCCTTGTTGCACATCCCTCTCTTTTCAATTCCCCATCGGAGACCTCTTCTTCCTATATAAATTGTCTTCCTTTGCCATAAAGTAGCCATTTGTAAAAAACAGTTGTCACTTCACAAAATACATGTATTCGTTTATCAAACAGACACTGAGGCGCCAGTGGTCACAGTACCGAATGACGTACCCGGTACCAACGTTGAACCAGGAACACCAGATGCTGTGGTTGTGTGGGCACCAGCACCATCGGCTTTCGACACCTTCGAAGGCTCTCTTGGCGCAGCGGCAATTCAATGCCAGGATCAGACTGGTAGGGTCGTCACGTCGGCTTCTAGATTCCCGGTAGGCCTGACTACGGTAACCTGTACAGCTAGCGATTCTTCACTGAATGAAGGATCAAACCAGTTCAACATCACAGTCATTGGTAGGTATATCAACTTTGGTAAAACTTATATTGTGTGCGTTTGTTTAGCTTACCTGTGTTGAACCCGCAGTGATCACTCGGGTGAGCCCCTGAAAAGAGCTAATCGAACGATCACACTCGCCCCCTTGTGGTGACTGCATGCACCTCAGGTCACCATCAAACCCACTCCACAAGCAGGGCACTGGGGTCTGACCCGGGTGAGCCCCGTCAAAGCTAATCAAACATACCGGGGCAGACCTGGGTCGACCCAGGGAAGCTAAACGAATGCACCCAGTGTGTTAAGTGCACCATTATTCCTTGGTGTGGTCTCGCACATTAGACTGTGTTAGACTCGCGCGTATCTAACATTGGGACCACTAAGATGTCTACTAAGCAGAATTGAGCAGGATACCGGTCACAAGTTGTACAGGTGACATGGCAGTTTGGCTGGGATACTCTGGTGAGCATAATTTTGTTGTGCTTAACCATTTTTTGTGCTTAAGCAGCTTAATGAAGTATGGGCCCAGGGCCCAATTTCATAGAGCTGCTTAAGCAGAAAAATTTGCTTAAGCAAATAAATCCTTGCTTAGTAAAATCAGATTACCGGCCAAGACTCCAGTCACTTGTTATGCTTAGTGAACAACAACTAAATACCAGTCATAAGCAATGTATGTAGTTTAACATTTTGACCAGTAACATGTGTAAAATAAGCGAGTTATTTTCGTGCTTAAGCAAATGTTTTGCTTAAGCAGCTCTATGAAATTGGCCCCAGAGCTTGGGTCTGGTGAACTAGACCACTCGGCCATGACTTGCCACTTGTACTGATTCCTACCTCACCTTAAATTTGTTTGTTTGTTCTTCACTAAAGACAATGAAGCTCCAGTTATTACAACACCAGCCGATCAATCGATCAATGTTGAAACCAACATGGCCTCCGTTGTAGTCAATTGGTCACCAGCACCCTCTGCAGTAGACACAGTTGAAGGAGTCATCACTGCCATCGTATGCCAGAATCAACTTGGCGCTGTCGTAGCATCCGGGGATAGATATCCAGTGGGTACAACAACGGTGAACTGCACAGCCTCAGATTCGGTCCCCAACACCGCAACAAAGCAGTTTACAATCACAGTTGTGGGTGAGTGGTGTGTCTCTCTCTGCTGATTACAAACATTAACCTTCCCCCCTCTGGTTTTAAACTTAATGTTCAAATTTGTGTCAAGAACCCAAGAATCTTTGTTTTGAGTAATAATTTGGCATGAAATGTTTTCTTAGATTGTGCGTTCCAATTATGGATTATTTTCCTATGCTGACAGAACAGCTATTGACTTTTGGAAAGTCTAAAAAGAAAACGCTACAATATTTTGAAAAGAAATTTTACAGGCTAGTTTCATTGTATAAGTCTACATTTCTGTAGGATTAGAGAAATCAAACACTTTCAAAAACTTTGACCTTTAAGGATTGTTACAGAATTAGTTAGAAAAAAAAACACCATGAAGATCACAGATTAACATAAAATTTACACGGTCTAATGAGGATGATAGTAGAAAACATCCCTTGAAATATTTCTGTCTGAAATGTCCTATTTGATGAGAAATAAATAATCTAATTTCGTGTTTGTAGTTTATCGCTCAGTGAGCGTTTTATTCATTTTTGTTTTGGCATCGATGCAATGCAAAACTTGTCATTTGTTTTTCACTATTCTCTCGTGACCCAGATGGCCGATCAATCTTAAACTTCTAGAGGTTTGTCAGTTTATGTTTATGGTGGATCCCATAATGTGCTTGCACTGTCAGCAACTTTTTTGCTAGCAAAACCAATTCTGTAACGTTCCTTTAAACAGATATACCTGAAATGCTAAGTCTTCTTTGTTTGCCTTTCATCTCATTAAATAGACAATGAACCTCCAACTGTCACTTGTCCTACCCCTGGCCCTGTCACATTTGTTGGGACCGGAGTGACAAGTGCCATTGTCAGTTGGACGCAGTTGCCTACTGCTAATGATGTTGTTGATGGCCCAATCCTTGCCGCAAACATCATTTGCGAGAACACCGCCCTCGTTGCTGTGACATCAGGCGGTAGCTATCCCGTCGGCACAACAACAGTGACGTGCAAAGCAAGTGATGTTACTTTGAATGAAGGAGTGTGTTCTTTTGATGTCGCTGTTGAAGGTAGGTTTGTTTCTTAGTTTCTTTCTGCAAAGTTTTTTGTTTAAGGTTCAATTAAAGGCAGTGGACTCTATTGGGAATTACTCAAAATAATTATTAGCATAAAACCTTTTCTTGGTAACAAGTAATGGGGAGAGGTTGATAGTATAAAACATTGTGTGAAACAGCTCCCTCTGAAGTAATGTAAATTTCGGAAAAGAAGTATTTTTCCACGAATTTGATTTCGCGACCTGAGATTTAGAATTTGAGGTCTCGAAATCAAGCATCTGAAAGCGCACATTTCGTGTGACAAGGGTGTTTTTTTTCTTTCAATATTATCTCACAGCTTCGACAACCAATTGAGCTCAAATTTTCACGGGTTTGTTATTTTATGCATATGTTGAGATACACCAACTGTGAAGGCTAGTCTTTGACAATTACCAATAGTGTCCATGGTGTCTTTAACACAATTGACACAATTGAGTAAATCATAAGTTGTTAACGTGAAGGATTTACTTTTGTATGATTTTGATTTTCAGTGTGTGGTTTGAACTGTATGAATAGTGGAGCTGTGGACTTGACGAACTGTAGTTGTAACTGTGTACAAGGTTGGACCGGGGACACCTGCACTGGTAAATGATCCCTCTCCTTATACTAAAAACCTTCGACAAGTTTTAACAAAATTGTGACGTGTTGCTGCCGAGTCATTTTGTGCAACGTTTTGGTAGCCAATTCATCAGAGTATTGGTTGGAATCCCGTTTGTGGCACTTCATAATGATAATAATAATTTGGGGAGCTAATCAGCCTTACTCGCAGCTAGAGCTGAATTGCGAAGGACGCGGCTACAACGTGTTCGAGAAGCAGGCATGCAAGGGTGCATTCAGCTGCCAGCCACATCAACCCATTATGACCACGGAGCACAGCCAAGATTGGAAGTGTTTGATTTTTTCCTGAGGGAGGAAAACCGGATAGTCTGGAAAACCCTCGTGGCACAGCAGAGAACCAACGCACAACTCAACTCACATATGGCCCCGACCGGGAATCGAACCGGGGTCACCTTGGTGAGAGGCGAGTGCTTTACGCACAAGCCAACCGTGCCACCCTTAAGACACTTAACCATCATTGTGTCTTTTCACCGAGGGGTAAATGGGTACCTGTAGCATAAGATTCGGCCGCAAGTTAACTTTTACTTGTTTAATTTTGTAATATTCCCTTCCACTGATGATTAACGGGTTAACATATAACAAGAATCAATTTATGTTTGTTTGCAGTCTGTCCATTGGATAGTGTCTCATGTGTGAATGGAGGAACATTCAATAATGTCACCTGTGAATGTATTTGTTCTACTGGGCTGTCAGCGCCAACGTGTGAAGGTAAAACAAAATCTCAAAATCTCTCTCATCTTTGTTTCCCTTACATTTATCAGAAGGGGTCTGATGTTACTGTTTAACTCATCAGGGTTCGAAATTAGCGGTCGCCAAATGCAATTGAAAATAGCGGTGAGCGAGTCTAAATCCTTCCTCACTAGCCCGCCGGGCGAGTCAAATAATTGTTCCTTTTCACATATAAATGAAGGCAAAATACAGTGGCAATAAATCCCAAAGAAAGCTGTTACTAAAGCTTTTAAAAAAGTAAGTTTGACAAGACTAGATATTTGCTAGTTTTAATTTGGCCGTGATCAGGATCTGAATACATTTTTGAATACACATACGATCATTGAAAACACGATGCACCAAACCACATGGTGCAGAGTATACACACTGTCCCCTAGCCCGCTGTACCATGTAGTAAATTTGAAACTAAACAAAGTGCTGCTTCTAATCATTTGGGTTTTGTCGGTGTTGTATTTTTCAGATATTGAAGCTCCAGTTGTCACTGCGCCCAACAACATTCGTGCAAAAAACGTCGACTCTGGTTCAGCAACTGCTACTGTCACTTGGTCACCATTGCCATCAGCCTATGACTCTTTCCAGGGTGTGATCGATTCAACCACCATCATATGTAGGACAGCCGATGCTACGGTTGTCGTTTCAGGATCAGCATTCCCTGTTGGCACAACAACAGTGACTTGCACAGCTGCAGATGCATCGGGGAACGAAGGAATGGACCAGTTTACAATCATGGTTGTCGGTAGGTGGATCTTTTTTCTACACCCAATGATTTGTCGTTTTTTGTGATCTTTTTTGTGATTTGTGATCTTTCTTTTTGCTAATGTTTTGCTAATGTTTACTATAAGCCGGTGAATTTTTGTTTAACACCTGTTTACATCTTTATGTATATTTTCGAGAACCAGACCTTTCAATGAGCTTTGGAAATTGACAATACCATATATTGAAATGCTTTGGTTGGTGTTTGGCTCTACGCTAAGCACTATGTTGGTTTTATGCGCACATTGTCATGCACCAACATCTCTTGTCAAAATAAAAACAATAGAAAAAAAACAGTTTGTTTTGATAGTGTCCCACATAACATGCACAGTGCATTCAGAACTGTTACCCAACGATATGCTTGTTTTACAGTTTTCCGCTAGTTCAAACAGAACTAGCGGAACTAGTTCATGTTAGAACACCCCATGTGACCAGTCTGTGACCAATCAGAGTACTCTCTGCGGTGTCTATTAATAATTGATAATTTTTTTTATAATACAGACAACGAAGGACCTGTTATCACCACCCCAACTAGTGTTCCAGGTATCAACGTTGAGCGTGGAATGCCTGATGTTGTCGTCAATTGGTCCCCAATGCCGTCTGCTATTGATTCTGTCGATGGCCCTATACTTAGCGCTGAGATCAGATGTGAGGATGACGCAGGCAATGTTGTGATGTCAGGCGACAGGTTTAGAGCGGGAACAACAACGGTGACATGCAAAGCGAATGATACATCTCTCAATGAAGGCTCCGCTCAGTTCACCATTATCGTTATCGGTGAGTCTTTCGTTACTTTCTTAGCTCCGTGCGGAAGTACTGTAACCCAGAGATATAGATTATAATACCTAGATCGACCACGCGTACATACGGTCCATAAGCGGTACACAAAAATTTCACGTTCTTCATGGAAGCGCTAAAAAGTCATGTGCTGGTGGCAATGCGCAGAAAATGAACATGGGAGATAGGCCTTTAACCTCACTATGGACGCGCTGAAAGTCACGTGCTGGTAGAAGATACACGTTGGAGATAGGCGAATGGCTGCCCCGATGCCAGAATCTGAGTATGTACGCGCGGCTGATCTAGGTATTATATTCTATATCTATGCTGTAACCCAATGCAGGAAGGTTCCACTTACTAGTGGCGCACAGAGGGGGGAGGTGTTTGAAACCTTGGAACCTTACACAGGCTGGCAGTCTGCCCCCGATTTCTCGAAGCACTGCGATGCGTCGCAAGTGCAAGTTGCGACCGGTTACATGTCGTAAGTTGTGAACTCGTCGCAGCCGCGACGTGTCTTATAGGTCTGCAACGCATCGCAAACCCTACGATGCGTCGCTACCTGCGATGAGTTTCGTGAAATCGGGGGCTGCTAAGTACAGGGCCCAATTTCATAGAGCTGCTGAGGCAAATAAATCCTTGCTAAGTAAAAATCAGATGACCTGCCAAGACTCCACTCAATGCTAAGTAAACAACAGCTAAATACCAGTCACAAGCAATGTATATTGCATGAAATTTTGGCCAGTAACATGTGTAAAATAAGCGAGCTATTTCCGTGCTTAAGCAAATTTTTTGCTTAAGCAGCTCTATGAAATTGGGCCCAGATGGCTGCACTTAATCAGAGGGCTAGATTCTAGGTAGGCCTGTACAGTGGTCGTATGTGTACGAGTGAAAAACAAAACAGCCCCTCCTAAAAAGCCAACACAAGTCTGGGACTTAATCCCCCTCTTTGGATTGGTCCAGTCTATGATATCAATGACTTTGACTCCTAAGAGCATTGCACTCTGGTGATATAATTCAAAAGTGCCATGACTTATTCAGTTCAGTTTATTTCCAGTCAATCAGTTTGCTCACATAATAATACACTTACGGTACCTTATATTCAATATACAAAATTACAGGTATCTGTACACCCAGTTCAAAATATTTATGGTATATATTTTTATTCTATGCAGACAATGAGGCACCTGACGTCACCTGTTCAGCCGACTTCCCGTTAGTGTTTGTGAATCCATTAGATGGTAGTACACCTGTGACTTGGTCACTGATACCATTCGCTGATGATATCGTCGATGGTCCTATCTCTGTCACCACATGTACTGACATTTCAGGCAATACAGTGTCATCGGGTGACTCCTTCTCTCTGGGCACAACAACAGTGACGTGTAGAGCCAACGATACCTCAATGAATGAAGGGACATGTTCATTTAACATAACTGTTGCAGGTATGTCAACTTTTGTCATAGTCCTTACAATTTTCAGAAGCCGGGTCTGATGTTGTTCATTTCGTAGATATTCAATCTTTGAACAGAAGATGTCTTACATGCATCGCACTTAACATTGGTTTTAAGATGTTTACAAAGTGAACGCATTTTTGATGACACAATTCGGTGTCAGAAGTGGGATATGGTAGCAGATGTGAGATTTGGTGGAAGATGTGAGATTTGGTGGCAGACGTGGGATTTGGTGGTAGAAGTGGGATTATGTGGCAGAAGTGGGATTCAGTAAAAAAGCTTTTTTTGCAACTGCAGTTTATAATGTTATAAAAAGACAATAACTTTATTCTTCTCTCACTCTTTGTAGTGTGTTCTTTGATTTGTACGAATGGAGGTACTTTGGAACTAGCAACTTGCACTTGCAACTGTGCACAAGGCTGGACCGGGTCTGATTGCTCAGGTATGGCCTTCATGGAAATCATACTCGGATAGGGAAAGAGAAGGAAAATTTATTCATGTAACAATCCATCCTTTCAAATGCACACAGTGTCCCTCAATTATATGCCAAACTCGGCCATAGTGGATCATCCCGTCAGTATATTGGTCTGCTTTTCTTTAAAACCCCCAAAAAGAGTTAATGGCCTGATGCTTGGTTGTTTCAAAGATAAGCAGAGTTTTTCTCGAAAGCAAAGACTCTGCTAGGGTTGTACCGTCAGTCCATCGGCTTTTATTTGCCTTTACAACCATTCGTAGGTTCTTTCAGCTGGTAAGTAGTTTGCAAACGGCTAATTCCATTATTAAGTTTTGCTTTAAAGACGCACTTATTTAACATTTAATTCATCCATTTTGTTTGTTACCCAGTACATCTTGTCTTTGTATTCTGTTGTGTTTTTCTCAAGAGTGCTTAGGGACATATTTGATTTCTATGTGTTATGCGCTAGATAAGAATGGTTAACTATTATTATCATTGCTTTTTCTTCAAAACAAAGAAATTAACATTTTGCACCTCTCTGTTGATTACCATAGCTTGTCCATTGAATGGTGGTAGCTGTTTGAATGGTGGGACGTACGACGCGCCAAACTGCGGATGTATATGCCCAGATCCAGCGCTCAATGTCACATGTGCAGGTAACAGAAGTTAAAAGTCAGACATTTTGGTTATATAACCATACAGCAATGTGTGGAAAGCATTGTATACTACCTTTTTTTCTAGAGTCCTTTGAAAGATAGCCACATACATGTTACTCGGGCAGGATTCAAGCCCACAAAATTTGCTATTGTAGAGAAGATGTCTTACCCCTAGACACCGAGATTGCCCAGTAGCTAGAGGCAGTTTGAATACCACTTTTAGCAGCGGCTATCGCAAACACATTTAAACCAGGCTTTCTGCTTGTTTCACCCATACACCTTTGCTTCGGTGAGATGTACAACAATGAGCCATTCCACGTACTGCATCTCTTTGGAACTCCTCGCCTGGTGCATGTTTCCCTCCACCCTACACTCAGAGACTGTTGTAAGAGAAATATCAATTGCTACCTTCAGCTCTCCAAAGTTAATTTCATCTGAAACGTTTCCTTCTTGTGGCCCCTTAGAAAGAGTGACTTTTAGCCTTGTTAAGGACAAACTTACATAAAACTCTTCTTTTTTTCAAATTCAACATTTGTACTACCGGTACTTTTCTCTCGCACCTCTGCAGACATTGTTGGACCAATCGTCAGCGTTCCACCGGATATTTCCGGGGTAAATGTTGATGCTGGACGGCCGGATGCAGTTGTTGATTGGATTGTTACGCCCACAGCCAATGATGCTTGGGAAGGTACCATTCCGGCCGGCACAATTGTTTGTACGGACCAGGCAGGCAACATTGTGACAACCTTGGGTCAGTACCAAGTAGGTGTAACAACAGTGACTTGTATCGCTACAGATTCCTCAGGCAATGAAGGATCGAGTTCTTTCAACATCACAGTAATCGGTAAGTTACAATGGTAAATTTTGGCTTCTCATTAATAGAAGGACATTTGTAGATTAGTCTTTTGTGTTTGGCCACTTTCAGCTGAGAATGGAAGCTTCTTTTCTTTTCTTTTTTTACAATATGTAAATTATCAACATTTTTTGGGTATTTGCCAAAGACCAGTATTCTTACTTAGTGTACATGTATACCAACATATGCATAGCCATAGTGATCAATTAGTTTTAATGGTAAGTTCTACTTTCTCATTGAAGTTGAAACCAACTCTTATTCTTATGTCTGAAAAGGGATTTTTTTTAAAGGCCTTTCAAATATTTTTTGCCAAGTCTTGAAGATCATCTCTCATGCCTTTTAGTTTCTAATAGTGCGTTCTGCTCCCAGTCCCTTCGAATAGCTTTGATGTCATTCCAGGGGCTGATCCGGGTCAGCCCCAAGTGCCCTGCTTGTTGAGTGGGTCACTTGGGAACGGCCTCATGCAGGTACATGACGTCTTCACAAGAGGGAGAGTGATCGTTCGATTAGCTCTTATCAGGGGCTCACCCAGGTGAGCTCCGTTGGGTCGACCCAGGTGAGCTCTGTGGGGTCACCCCAGGTGAGCTCTGTGGGGTCGACCCAGGTGAGCTCCGTTGGGTCGACCCAGGTGAGCTCTGTGGGGTCACCCCAGGTGAGCTCTGTGGGGTCGACCCAGGTGAGCTCTGTGGGGTTGACCAAAGTGAGCTCTGTTGGGTCGACCCAGGGAGGCTACATGTAATCGGACGCACCCTAAAGTGTCACAACCACAGGTTGGCACGAACATTATGTTTTTTATAGCTAGACTGACCAAGGTTAGATAATCCATCTTTTGTTTCCTCGTTTAACTCAGACAATGAGCCCCCAATTATCAGCACCCCAGCCAATGTTACCACGAACGTTACTTCTGGCACAGCAACTGCGACGGTCAATTGGTCACCAGCGCCATCGGCTATCGACACTGTTAGTGGTGCAGTTAATTCAGAAGACATCGTCTGCAGAGACCAACTCAACAACGTCGTGGTGTCCGGTGACAATTACCCAGTAGGCACGACAACAGTGACGTGCAGTGCCAGTGATGCAGCACAAAATGAAGGATCGAACCAGTTTGTTATTACAATCTTAGGTACACAGTTTGCAAATTATTATATACATGTCTCCCTGCATTGTTGTCGAACAATTTTTTTACCACTTTTATGGTCCAGTAACCCATCCTTTCATTCTAAACATCCTTTGTCCTCGCCACTTCACTCCTATTGGTTCATAGCCACCAATATTGTCTCTGAAATAGAAACTTTGATTGGCTGTTATTTTCCCGCTACTTTCTGGATCCTTTCCTTAATCCCTTTCCCCCTCTCTTTTTCTATAAATAGATATGTATTTGTTTGTACTTGTTTATGCCTCTGAAGAAGGTTCGGATTGGATCAAAAGCTAAGGCCATCTACCCTATTCATTATTTTATTATATACATGTAAATATATTTTATTTTTACAAGTTTACTCCAATTTCAAGGTTTACAGAAGGTAATGGTGAAAGACTACTCTTGAAATATTATTATTCCATGAAATGCTTTACTTTTTGAGAAAACATAAAAACAGTTATCAATTCTCGACATCAAGAATTACAGATTTATAGTAAACACATGTCACGACACGGCGAAACGTACGAAAACAAGGATGGGTTTTCCCGTTATCTTCTCCAGACTCCGATGACCGATTGAGCGTAAATTTTCACAGATTGGTTGTTTTATATATAAGTTTTTATACATGAAGTGTGGGCCTTGGAAAATACTGTTTACCGGAAGTGTCCACTGGCTTTAACCAAGTAAGTTTTAATGGTGAATATCTTTTCGGAGTACTCACCAATGTAAGAAAAAACTTTTAAGAATTTTCAAGCTCGTTAAAGACAACCAACTTGCTAGGAAACGCTCTTTACAATTCAACAAATAGACCTCCTCCATTGGGCTGAATGGAAGGGCCTCAACAGACTTAGAACATCAACTGGCTGGTGCAAGGTCTCTCTCTGCATTTGTAAGACAGAGCCACAAACTATAGGTCACCTCCTGAGATGCCCCCTAGTGGACGGAGAATGCAAAATGAGGACCTTGCATGATATTTACCCAGGTCAAAGTTCCAGTTGAACCTAGTTAACTGGTGTCAACTGGTTCAACTGGATAGTGACCAAACTCGTCCATTTGCCATATTAACCAACTGGTTTGGACTAGGTTTAACTGTGTTTAACTGGGTTGGAATTATAAACCAGTTGGTCTCTGTCCATTTTCCATATTAAACCAACTGGTTTTAACTGTGTTTAACTAGTTTATCAACTGGTTTTCAACTAGTTCCAGTTAAACCCAGTTTAACTAGGTTCAACTGGAATTTTGACCTGGGTAGGAATGGTGTCCAGTTCTGGCTGAAACACAATATCTAGTTTGTGGACACGATAAGAAGAAGAACTTCCTCCATTTGCTCATCGATTCCCAGTTCCTTTTCACTGAATCTTAGAACTCGATTAACTAACTCTGTTCTGATCTTTCTTCACCAGACAATGACCCGCCTGTTCTCACGTGTCCAGAAGTTGTCTCGGGATTCTTTGTAGCAATTGGAACACCAAGTACCCTCGTCCCCTGGGTACCGTCCGTTTCTGCCGTTGATGTAGTTGATGGTGTCATCGGTGATAACGGCATTTTATGCAGTGGCGATGCCGGAAGCGTGACATCTGGAACCCTGTTCCCGGTCGGCGAATCGATTGTATTCTGCAGAGCCTCGGACAGTGAACTAAATGAAGGACTTTGTTCATTTCAGATTACAGTTCTAGGTAGGTGACAACACGTTTTGTTTTTTAGAGTTTGCAAAAAACAAAAGGGGCAAAATAGGTTGAAATAGTTGGCGCTCAACTTTAACATGTTTCAGAAAGTGGCAGTAATTTCAAGACGTACAATGAGGAAACATATACCAAATGAAAGACTTTGAGTGTTTCAGATTACAGTTATAGGTAGGTGTTCATAATAATAATGATAGTAATAACGTAAACTTATACACATGTAGCACCAATGGCAGCCTAAGAAGACGCTCAAGATGCTTAAAAAACATACAAAAAAAGCCAAGTCCAAACACAACTTATCCAAGTAATTTTAACTTAAAAACTGAGTAATCTAAGAGCCTTGTCACACGAGGCAATGTTTTACAGGCAACTTGCTGGCAACCAACTGCAGTGTATGCTACAGGAACACTTTTGTAGCAGTAACAAAGCCCTGCTCTCGACAAAAACAAATGGTGATGGTTTTTGTGGTCTAGATTTGAGAGATTTTTTTTTCCATGTCATATCAGAATGCCCATTGAGCTGTATGAATAATGGAACACTGGATTTGACTGTTTGCAATTGTGACTGTGCACAAGGCTGGTTTGGAGACAACTGCACCGGTAAGTTTTTGTTGATTTGAAGTACCCAGGCAGCCCTTATGGGCTTAAACCCTGGGCATTGGTACCGTAGGCCAAGTTCGCACAATGGTTAAAGGCAGTGGACACTATTGGTAACTACTCAAAATAATTATTAGCATAAAACCTTACTTGGAAACGAGCAATGGAGAGCTGTTGATAGTATAAAACATTTTGAGAAAAGGCTTCCTCTGAAGTAACGTAGTTTTCATAAAAGAAGTAATTTTCCTCATTGATTTCGAGACCCAAGAATTAGATTTTGAGGTCTCGAAATCCAGCATCTGAAAGCACTTTGTGTGACAAGGGTGTTTTTCTTCAACGAACAATTGAGCTCAAATTTTCACAGGTTTGTTATTTTATGCACATGTTGAGATGCACCAAGTGAGAAGACTAGTGTTGGTGTAGGGACAAATGTTTGGCATGTGCACAGAAGCTGAAGTGCGAACAGACTCTAATCATGTCAATGTGACTCGAGGCTGCGGTTCACGTCTGTTTCCATTTCCTTGTAACTAGTCCACTGTGCTATGGAAATGGCTATTGGTAACCAGCGATGCGATCATGCCCAGTAGGTTTGTTTCCAAATAGTTGAATAGTCCTTGTTATCGTTGACTAGACAGAATTCCGGATAACTTAATAGTCGATGATAAATCTTGATCAAAGTTGGCCCTAGGTGTAGCTGATCCGAACAAAATCACTTTTCTGAGAAATGAATGCCTTTTGTTTAAAAAACAATGGGGGTCAAAACTCATTTAAAGAGATTCAGCCGCCTGAAATTAAATATAATAATAATTAAATAATAAACCACAAGGGACACTGACTGGGTACATTCCATAAATTATTTTGGGTTGAACAAAGAAAAATTGACTAGAGCGGGATTTGAACCAACGACCTCCGGTTTAACGTGCCGGCGCTCTACCAACTGAGCTATCTAGCCCTATCAACTGAGCAATCTAGCCCTATCAACTGAGCTATCTAGCCCTATAATAATAATTATAACATTGTTCTTTCTGATTAGCCTGTCCGTTGAATGGTGGTAGCTGTTTGAATGGTGGGACGTACGACTCGCCAAACTGCGGATGTATATGCCCAGATCCGGCGCTCAGTGTCACATGTGCAGGTCAGTCATTTCAATTTGATTCAATTCATTTTGATTCAATTATGTGGCCAGACTGCCTGGCTCCTTAAGGGACTGCTCGCCAGGACAACTATGAACAATGCAGTCAGTGGTGATGTGGGCAGCTGTTTGGAGGGCAGCTTGATATTCAAATGAACCCAAGATGAGTCTGGAAATTGTAGCTTAACATAATTTTCTTTGTGTGTCTCTGTAGATATTCAACCGCCAGTTCTGACCCTACCTAACGATGTCCCCGGGCAGCCTGTAGACGCCGGACGACCTGACGCTGTCGTCGCTTGGTCGTCCTTACCAACAGCAGTGGATGCCTGGGAGAGTACTCTCAATCTGATCGTAGTGTGTGAGGACCAAGCAGGCAACGTGGTGACGTCTGGAGATCGATACCCTGTAGGGTTGACCACAGTCACCTGTAGAGCAAATGATACTTCAATGAATGAAGCCTCTGACCAGTTTACCATCACGGTCATCGGTAAGTTACCATTGTGGCGTGGCGTGGTCGAGCGGTCTAGTTCACTGGATCCAATTCTCAATGGTGTCAAATCCAAAATTGAATAGAGGAGTCCTATATGGATAACTATAGGATGCTTTGCCGTGTCATTTCCCAAATGATCGCTCTATGCCCATTTGTTTAAACGAGGCAAGGTCGTATCACTGCAGACAGATTTTGGTGATCATGTGTTGGGTGGACCAGCACCTTTTTGTTTTTTTGTTTTTTTAAATTGTCGGAAGGGTATGAGTTATATCAAACAAATATTGAAATTGGAATCAATTTTCATTTTCATTAGACAATGAGGGTCCAGTTATCACCGTTCCAAGTAGCATCCCCTCTACCAACGTTGACTCAGGGTTTGCCGATGCTGCCGTCACATGGTCGCCGCCACAACCATCAGCAACAGACGCTGCGGAGGGACCAATTACTCCCGTCGTGTGCACAGACGGTGCAGGTAATGTTGTCTCGTCAGGAGATACTTTCGCGGTCGGCTTGACGACGGTGACATGCAGAGCTAGCGACTCCAAGGGAAATGAAGGGACGGCACAGTTTACCATCACAGTTGTCGGTAGGTCATCAGGGTTGTCGGGGTGGCTTTATAATCTATCCTTTTTATCTGAGGTAAAAAAAATAAAATTTTGCAATTTTTGGATTGATAGCAATAGTTTTGCTACTTTCTACGAAGTTCATATGAAAGACACTTGACCATTATTGTTGCGTCCTTTGGATGGTACGTAAACCTGTAGGTATTGTGGGTACCAGTTGTGTATTGTACGCTAAAGAACCCAGTACACTTACCATGAAGAGGAAGGGTTTGCCTCAGTTTTAAACTAAATTATTGCTCCATGGATATACCGAGCACTTAGATACACCACTAGGGGGTGTTATAAAGTGCTATATCAAAACCCATCATTATTATTATCATATAATAGATAACACAATGTTCTTAATTCTAAAATTTTAGTTTCTATTATTTGGGATGATTGTGTGATAATATTGTGCTTTGCTTGTATGATTATTATTAGTAATTGTATATAATATTTGAACATTTTGGCTGTCTTGTAAATTATTTTACATTTTTTTATCTTCATATTTCAAAAAGGAATTCTTCATATTTCACTGCTATTGTGCAGTGTATTTTTATTCACTGTTTAATATAATATTTGTTGGTGCTTTTAAAATTCTACATTTTTTTTGTAAAGTGCTTCAACACTTTGG
Organism: Asterias amurensis; assembly: GCF_032118995.1. Classification (NCBI taxonomy): domain Eukaryota; kingdom Metazoa; phylum Echinodermata; class Asteroidea; order Forcipulatida; family Asteriidae; genus Asterias; species Asterias amurensis. The sequence continues at coordinate 3,051,275 of NC_092662.1, read as the reverse complement.
AGAGGCACTATATAATTGTTGAATAATAATGATTATAATTGCAACATAAAACACTAAGGCCCCTGTCACACACAAGGCAATTTCCAGGCAACCAGTTCCAGGCAATTTCCAAGAAGAAACAGTGTTCACATTTGAATGATCACATATAATAGATGTTATATTTGCATCGGGGATAATGAGTATTGTTGTTTTGGGGTTTCTTTTTAGAGGGAGGGTTGAGGTTTTTTTTCACAGGACTCTGGGAAGTATTGAGTATACAGTGCTAACACACATTGGTGTATGGGTAATAAAAAATAATAAAATAAAATAATATAAAAATTAATAATGTTCACATACTTTTGTAGGGGATTGTACGACATTGTTTGAAAAACTACTCACGTGCTACAAAAGTAGTCCGGTAGCATGCACTGCAGTTGTTTGCCTCCAAGTTGCCTGTAAAAGTTGCCTCATGTGACAAGGCCCTAATGCTCCTCGTTCATTGGAGAGGCACTATATAATTGTTGAATAATAATGATAATAATTGCAACATAACACTGACACTCATCGTTCATTGGTTTCAATGCAGACAATGAAGGACCAGTGCTGACTCTTCCAGCAAGTGTTCGAGGCCAAAATGTAGACACTGGCAGGCCAGATGCTGTAGTAGTCTGGTCCCTCACGCCATCAGCCGATGATGTGGTTGAAGGGGCTACTGCTGTTGTGTGTACCGACAGCTTAACAGGCCAGGTGGTGACGTCAGGTGCCAGATATCCAGTGGGAGTAACAGTAGTGACTTGCACTTCCTCAGATTCTGTGCCTAATACGAGTACAGGACAGTTCAGTATCACAATCATAGGTAAGTTGGAAATTTAAACTGCCAACTTTACACCCTTTGAGAAAAATACCTTTTAATTTTCTGGCTAGCAGATCCTTAGATGATCAGGCCCCAATTTCTAGATAGCTGCTTTAGCACAAGCCGTGAAGCATTAAACAAGTTATGCTTGCCAGAATATAAGGTTACCAGCCAAAATACCAGTACTAATAATAATAATATTATAATAATAATATTGAAGTCCTTTATAGCGCACGTATCTACCAAACAATGTACTCAAGGCGCTGAGTATATAAAACTTACAGATTAGATTGCAGTGATGAATTCTGAGACCCAATTACATGTAAAACTTGTTTCTGCTAATTTTTGCTTAGCAAAAAAAAATTAATGAAATTGAAGTCCTTCAACAGACTAAGTACAGAGGTGGGACGATGCAAGACAATCGTGAAAAAATTGGGGTATCAACTCAATCTATGCCACACCTTCTACGATGCCCCGCCCTTGAGGAGCAGTGCTGCCTTGAAGAATCGATGGCAGCAAACGTGAAGGCTGTGAAATTTTTGCCGAATCCTGGCCAAACATTTGAAGATTAGATAATGGACTGGAAAGAAGAAGAATGCTGAATCTATAAACATTCCCTTTTTTCTTCTTCTTCTTCATTATACAGACAACGAACCACCAGTCTTCATCACTCCAAACAATGTCATGTCAGCTTCTGTTGATGCTGGAAGGGCAGACAGCATCGTAGTCTGGGCACCCCCTCTGTCGGCCACCGATATCGTCGATGGCCTAATCCCTTCTACCAATATAACATGTGTTGATGATTCGGGTGTTAGCGTAGCATCAGGCGATCGGTACGCTGTGGGCGTAACAACGGTGAACTGTAGTGTCATGGATGCTGCGTTGAACCTACAAACCACACAGTTCGTCATCACAGTCCTTGGTACGTGATTTGTACCCGTTTTTTAAAATTCTTTTATTCATTTTTATCCCCAAGTATTAAGTTTGCCAGATACGAGATGTGGTAGAACTTAGATGTCATTTTGTATCTGAGAGTTTTCTTTTTGGTGTGAAGTTGCAAAAGCGATAATGACAGTAGGACACAATTTCTTGGCTCTGTCTACTAAGCAGAAACGAGCAGAATACCGGTCACAAATTGTACAGGTGACATGGTAGTTTGGCTGGGATACTCTGGTGAGCATAATTTTGTTGTGCTTAACCATTTGTTGTGCTTAAGCAGCTTAATGAATTTGGGCCCAGAGTTTGGGTCTGGTGAACTAGACCTTCGGCCATAACTTGCCACATGTATTGATCCCAACCCATAGAGTTATATATAAGAACTAGATGGCGCACTGGCCTATATACGCGCCCCGTATGTGCGCAGGCGGCCATTTTCTAAGTTGAACAAACAGGCATTGCTTAGCGTGTGTTTGTGCAGGCATTTTGTAAGTTGACAAAACAGCATCGCGTGGCGTTCAATAAACACAAATTCCAACGTGTACTTCGTGTTCAACGTGCATACAGAATGGCGCGCGTGTCTTCTTGCAGTCCCGTAGCGTTTGTGCAAGAAGCATCATCAGTGCGCCCTCTAGTTCTTATATATAACTCTATGTTCCAACCTCACTTTAAATTTGTTTGTTTGTTCTTCACTATAGACAATGAAGCTCCTATTATTACAACACCAACCGATGTTCTATCAGTCAATGTTGAAGCCAACATGGCCTCTGTTGTAGTCAATTGGTCACCAGCACCCTCTGCAGTAGACACAGTTGAAGGAGTCATCACTGCCATCGTATGCCAGAATCAACTTGGCGCTGTCGTAGCATCCGGGGATAGATATCCAGTGGGTACAACAACGGTGAACTGCACAGCCTCAGATTCGGTCCCCAACACCGCAACAAAGCAGTTTACAATCACAGTTGTGGGTAAGTTGTGTGTCTCTCTCTCTGCTGATTACAAATATCAACCTTGCCCCCTCTGGTTTTAAACTTAATGCTCAAATTTGTGTCAAGAACCTAAGAATCTTTGTTTTGAGTAATAATTTGACATGAAATGTTTTCTTAGATTGTGCGTTCCAATTATGGATTATTTTCCTGTGCTGACAGAACAGCTATTGACTTTTGGAAAGTCTAAAAAGAAAACGCTACAATCTTTTGAAAATAAATTTTACAGGCTAGTTTCATTGTATAAGTCTACATTTCTGTAGGATTATAGAGAAATCAAACACTTTCAAAAACTTTGACCTTTAAGGATTGTTACAGAATTAGTTAGAAAAAAAACACCATGAAGATCACAGATTAACATAAAATTTACACGGTCTAATGAGGATGATAGTAGAAAACATCCCTTGAAATATTTCTGTCTGAAATGTCCTATTTGATGAGAAATAACCAATCTAATTTCGCGTTTGTAGTTTACCGCTCAGTGAGCGTTTTGTTCATTTTTGTTTTTGCATCGATGCAGTGAAAACTTGTCATTTGTTTTTCACTATTCTCTCATGACCCGGATGGCCGATCAATCTTAAACTTCTAGAGGTTTGTCAGTTTATGTTTATGGTGGATCCCATAATGTGCTTGCACTGTCAGCAACTTTTTTGCTAGCAAAACCAATTCTGTAACGTTCCTTTAAACAGATATACCTGAAATGCTAAGTCTTCTTTGTTTGCCTTTCGTCTCATTAAATAGACAATGAACCTCCAACTGTCACTTGTCCTACCCCTGGCCCTGTCACATTTGTTGGGACCGGAGTGACAAGTGCCATTGTCAGTTGGACGCAGTTGCCTACTGCTAATGATGTTGTTGATGGCCCAATCCTTGCCGCAAACATCATTTGCGAGAACACCGCCCTCGTTGCTGTGACATCAGGCGGTAGCTATCCCGTCGGCACGACAACAGTGACGTGCAAAGCAAGTGATGTTGCTTTGAATGAAGGAGTGTGTTCTTTTGATGTCGCTGTTGAAGGTAGGTTTGTTTCTTAGTTTCTTTCTGCAAAGTTTTTTGTTTAAGGTTCAATTAAAGGCAGTGGACTCTATTGGGAATTACTTAAAATAATTATTAGCATAAAACCTTTTCTTGGTAACAAGTAATGGGGAGAGGTTGATAGTATAAAACATTGTGTGAAACAGCTCCCTCTGAAGTAATGTAAATTTCGGAAAAGAAGTAATTTTCCACGAATTTGATTTCTCGAACTCAGATTTAGAATTTGAGGTTTCGAAATCAAGCATCTGAAAGCCCACATTTCGTGTGACAAGGGTGTTTTTTTTTTTCTTTCAATGTTATCTCACAACTTCGACAACCGATTGAGCTCAAATTTTCACAGGTTTGTTATTTTATGCATATGTTAAGATACACCAACTGTGAAGGCTAGTCTTTGACAATTACCAATAGTGTCCATGGTGTCTTTAACACAATTGACACAATTGAGTAAATCATAAGTTGTTAACGTGAAGGATTTACTTTTGTATGATTTTGATTTTCAGTGTGTGGTTTGAACTGTATGAATAGTGGAGCTGTGGACTTGACGAACTGTAGTTGTAACTGTGTACAAGGTTGGACCGGGGACACCTGCACTGGTAAATGATCCCTCTCCTTATACTAAAAACCTTCGACAAGTTTTAACAAAATTGTGACGTGTTGCTGCCGAGTAATTTTGTGCAACGTTTTGGTAGCCAATTCATCAGAGTATGGGTTGGAATCCCGTTTGTGGCACTTCATAATGATAATAATAATTTGGGGAGCTAATCAGCCTTACTCGCAGCTAGAGCTGAATTGCGAAGGACGCGGCTACAACGTGTTCGAGAAGCAGGCATGCAAGGGTGCATTCAGCTGCCAGCCACCTCAACCCATTATGACCACGGAGCACAGCCAAGATTGGAAGTGTTTAATTTTTTCCTGAGGGAGGAAAACCGCAGTCTGGAAAACCCTCGTGGCACAGCAGACAACCAACGCACAACTCAACTCACATATGGCCCCGACCGGGAATCGAACCGGGGTCACCTTGGTGAGAGGTGAGCGCTTTACGCACAAGCCAGTCGTGCCACCCTTAAGACACTTAATCATCATTGTGTCTTTTCACCGAGGGGTAAATGGGTACCTGTAGCATAAGATTCGGCCGCAAGTTAACTTTTACTTGTTTAATTTTGTAATATTCCCTTCCACTGATGATTAAACGGGTTAACATATAACAAGAATCAATTTATGTTTGTTTGCAGTCTGTCCATTGGATAGTGTCTCATGTGTGAATGGAGGAACATTCAATAATGTCACCTGTGAATGTGTTTGTTCTACTGGGCTGTCAGCGCCATCATGTGAAGGTAAAACAAAATCTCAAAATCTCTCTCATCTTTGTTTCCCTTACATTTATCAGAAGGGGTCTTCATTTGTAGATTTTAAATCTTTGCAAACAGAAGATATCTGAAAAAATCGCATTAAAGACACTGGACACTATTGTTAATTGTCAAAGACCAGTCTTCTCACTTGGTGTATCACAACATATGCATAAAATAACCAACCTGGGAAAATTTCAGCTCAATTGGTTGTTGTAGGTGGGAGATAACAATGAAAGAAAAAAACACCCTTGTCACACGAAGTTGTGTGCTTTTTGATGCTTGATTTAGAGAACTCATCAAGTTCTAAATCTGACGTCTCGAAATCAAATTCGTGGGAAATTACTTCTTTCTCGAAAACTAAGTCACTTCTGAGGGAGCCGTTTCTCACAATGTTTTATACTATCAATATCAACTACATGGTGCAGAGTATACACACGGTCCCCTAGCCTGCTGTACCATGTAGTAAATTTGGAACTAAACAAAGTGCTGCTTCTAATCATTTGGGTTTTGTCGGTGTTGTATTTTTCAGATATTGAAGCTCCAGTTGTCACTGTGCCCAACAACATTCGTGCAAGGAACGTCGACTCTGGTTCAGCAACTGCTACTGTCACTTGGTCGCCACTGTTGCCATCAGCCTATGACTCTTTCCAGGGTGTGATCGATTCAACCACCATCATATGTAGGACAGCCGATGGTACGGTTGTCATTTCAGGATCAGCATTCCCTGTTGGCACAACAACAGTGACTTGCACAGCTGCAGATGCATCAGGGAACGAAGGAATGGACCAGTTTACAATCATGGTTGTCGGTAGGTGGATCTTTTTTTTTACGCCAAATGATTTGTCGTTTTTTGTGATCTTTTTTTGTGATTTGTGATCATTCTTTTTGCTAATGTTTTGCTAATGTTTACTATAAGCTGTAATTTTTTTTTTTTTAACGCCTGTTTACATATTTATGTATATTTTCGAGAACCAGACCTTTCAATGAGCTTTGGAAATTGACAGTACCATATATTGAAATGCTGTGGTTGGTGTTTGGCTCTACGCTAAGCACTATGTTGGTTTTATGCGCACATTGTCATGCACCAACATCTCTTGTCAAAATAAAAACAATAGAAAAAAAACAGTTTGTTTTGATAGTGTCCCACATAACATGCACAGTGCATTCAGAACTGTTACCCAACGATATGCTTGTTTTACAGTTTTCCGCTAGTTCAAACAGAACTAGCGGAACTAGTTCATGTTAGAACACCCCATGTGACCAGTCTGTGACCAATCAGAGTACTCTCTGCGGTGTCTATTAATAATTGATAATTTTTTTTATAATACAGACAACGAAGGACCTGTTATCACCACCCCAACTAGTGTTCCAGGTATCAACGTTGAGCAGGGAATGCCTGATGTTGTCGTCAATTGGTCCCCAATGCCGTCTGCTGTTGATTCTGTCGATGGCCCTATACTTAGCGCTGAGATCAGATGTGAGGATGACGCAGGCAATGTTGTGATGTCAGGCGACAGGTTTAGAGCGGGAACAACAACGGTGACATGCAAAGCGAATGATACATCTCTCAATGAAGGCTCCGCTCAGTTCACCATTATCGTTATCGGTGAGTCTTTCGTTACTTTCTTAGCTCCGTGCGGAAGTACTGTAACCCAGAGATATAGATTATAATACCTAGATCGACCGCGCGTACATACGGTCCATAAGCGGTACACAAAAATTTCACGTTCTTCATGGAAGCGCTAAAAAGTCACGTGCTGGTGGCAATGCGCAGAAAATGAACATGGGAGATAGGCCTTTAACCTCACTATGGACTCGCTGAAAGTCACGTGCTGGTAGAAGATCCACGTTGGAGATAGGCGAATGGCTGCCCCGGAGCCAGAACCTGAGTATGTACGCGCGGCTGATCTAGGTATTATATTATATTCCATATCTATGCTGTAACCCAATGCAGGAAGGTTCCACTTACTAGTGGCGCACAGAGGGGGAGGTGTTTGAAACCTTGGAACCTAGTACACAGGCTGGCAGCCTGCTAAGAACAGGGCCCAATTTCATAGAGCTGCTTAAGCACAAAATTTTGCTGAAGCAAATAAATCCTTGCTAAGTAAAAATCAGATTACCTGCCAAGACTACACTCAATTGGTATGCTAAGTAAACAACAGCTAAATACCGGTCACAAGCAATGTATGTTGCATGGAATTTTGGCCAGTAATATGTGTAAAATAAGCAAGCTATTTTCGTGCTTAAGCAATTTGTTTGCTTAAGCAGCTCTATGAAATTTGCCCCAGATGGCTGCACTTAATCAGAGGGTTAGATTCTAGGTAGGCCTGTACATGGGCTGTACATGTATGTGTACACGAAGTGTATGAGTGAAAAACAAATCAGCCCCTCCTAAAAAGCCAACACAAGTCTGGGATTTAATACCCCTCTTTGGATCGGTCCAGTCTAGGATATTACTGACTTGATATAATTCAAAAGTGCCATGACTTATTCAGTTCAGTTTATTTCCAGTCAATCAGTTTGCTCACATAATAATACACTTACGGTACCTTGTATTCAATATACAAAATTACAGGTATCTGTACACCCAGTTCAAAATATTTATGGTATATATTTTTTTTCTATGCAGACAATGAGGCACCTGACGTCACCTGTTCAGCCGACTTCCCGTCAGTGTTTGTGAATCCATTAGATGGTAATACACCTGTGACTTGGTCACTGATACCATTCGCTGATGATATCGTCGATGGTCCTATCTCTGTCACCACATGTACTGACATTTCAGGCAATACAGTGTCATCGGGTGACTCCTTCTCTCTGGGCACAACAACAGTGACGTGTAGAGCCAACGATACCTCAATGAATGAAGGGACATGTTCATTTAACATAACTGTTGCAGGTACGTCAACTTTTGTCATAGTCCTTACAATTTTCAGAAGCCGGGTCTGATGTTGTTCATTTCGTAGATATTCAATCTTTGAACAGAAGATGTCTTACATGCATCGCACTTAACATTGGTTTTAAGATGTTCACACAGTGAACGCATTTTTGATGACACAATTCGGTGTCAGAAGTGGGATATGGTAGCAGATGTGAGATTTGGTGGCAGATGTGAGATTTGGTGGCAGACGTGGGATTTGGTGGTAGAAGTGGGATTATGTGGCAGAAGTGGGATTCAGTAAAACAGCTTTTTTTGCAACTGCAGTGTATTTATAATGTTATAAAAAGACAATAACTTTAATCCTCTCTCACTCTTCGTAGTGTGTTCTTTGATTTGTACGAATGGAGGTACTTTGGAACTAGCAACTTGCACTTGCAACTGTGCACAAGGCTGGACAGGGTCTGATTGCTCAGGTATGGCCTTCATGGAAATCATACTCAGATAGGGAAAGAGAAGGAAGTTTTATTCATGTAACAATCCATCCTTTCAAACGCAGACAGTGTCCCTCAATTATATGCCAAACTCGGCCATAGTGGATCATCCCCGTCAGTGTATTGGTCTGCTTTTCTTTAAAACCCCCAAAAAGAGTTAATGGCCTGATGCTTGGTTGTTTCAAAGATCAGCAGAGTTTTTATCGAAAGCAAAGACTCTGCTAGGGTTGTACCGTCAGTCCATTGGCTTTTATTTGCTTTTACAACTAGTCGTAGGTCCTTTCAGCTGGTAAGTAGTTTGCAAATGGCTAATTCCATTATTAAGTTTAAGATTGCTTTAAAGACGCACTTATTTAACATTTAATTCATCCATTTTGTTTGTTACCCAGTACATCTTGTCTTTGTATTCTGTTGTGTTTTTCTCAAGAGCGCTTAGGGACATGTTTGATATCTATGTGTTATGCGCTATATAAGAATGGTTAATTATTATTATCATTGCTTTTTCCTTAAAACAAAGAAATTAACATTTTGCACCTCTCTGTTGATTACCATAGCTTGTCCATTGAATGGTGGTAGCTGTTTGAATGGTGGGACGTACGACGCGCCAAACTGCGGATGTATATGCCCAGATCCAGCGCTCAATGTCACATGTGCAGGTAACAGAAGTTAAAAGTCAGACATTTTGGTTATATAACCATACAGCAATGTGTGGAAAGCATTGTATACTACCTTTTTTTCTAGAGTCCTTTGAAAGATAGCCACATACATGTTACTCGGGCAGGATTCAAGCCCACAAAATTTGCTATTGTAGAGAAGATGTCTTACCCCTAGACACCGAGATTGCCCAGTAGCTAGAGACAATTTGAATACCACTTTTAGCAGCGGCTATCGCAAACACATTTAAACCAAGCTTTCTGCTTGTTTTTGACCCATCCACCTTTGCTACCATGAGATGTAGAACAATGAGCCATTCCACGTTGTGCATCTCTTTGGAACTCCTCGCCTGGTGCATGTTTCCCTCCGCCCTCCGCCCTACACTCAGAGAATATCAATTGCTACCTTCAGCTCTCCAAAGTTAATTTCATCTGAAACGTTTCCTTCTTGTGACCCCTTAGAAAGAGTGACTTTTAGCCTTGTTATGGACAAACTTTCATAAAACTCTTCTTTTTTTAAATTCAACATTTGTACTACCAGTACTTTTTTCTTGTACCTCTGCAGACATTGTTGGACCAATCGTCAGCGTTCCACCGGACATTTCCGGGGTAAATGTTGATGCTGGACGGCCGGATGCAGTTGTTGATTGGATTGCTACGCCCACAGCCAATGATGCTTGGGAAGGTACCATTCCAGCCGGCACAATTGTTTGTACGGACCAGGCAGGCAACATTGTGACAACCTTGGGTCAGTACCAAGTAGGTGTAACAACAGTGACTTGTATCGCTACAGATTCCTCAGGCAATGAAGGATCAAGCTCTTTCAACATTACAGTAATCGGTAAGATATGATGGTAAATTTTTTCTTCTCAATAATAGAAGGACATTTGTAGATTAGTCTTTTATGTTTGCCCACTCTCAGCTGAGAATGGAAGCTTTTTTTTTTTTTTTTTTACAATTTGTAAATTATCAGCATTTTTTGGGTAGTTGCCAAAGACCAGTATTCTTACTTAGTGTACATATAGTATATGTACAGTATAGTATTCGTACAGTATTCTTACTTAGTGAAACCAACTCTTATTCTTATGTCTGAAAAGGGATTTTTTTTTAAAGGCTTTTCAAATATATTTTGCCAAGTCTTGAAGATCACATCTCATGCCTTTTAGTTTCTAATAGTGCGTTCTGCTCCCAGTCCCTTCGAATAGCTTTGATGTCATTCCAGGGGCTGATCCGGGTCAGCCCCAAGTGCCCTGCTTGTTGAGTGGGTCACTTGGGAACGGCCTCATGCAGATGCATGACGTCTTCACAAGAGGGAGAATGATCGTTCGATTAGCTCTTATCAGGGGCTCACCCAGGTGAGCTCTGTGGGGTCGACCCAGGTGAGCTCTGTGGGGTCGACCCAGGTGAGCTCTGTGGGGTCGACCCAGGTGAGCTCTGTTGGGTCGACCCAGGTGAGCTCTGTGGGGTCGACCCAGGTGAGCTCTGTGGGGTCGACCCAGGTGAGCTCTGTTGGGTCGACCCAGGAAGGCTACATGTAATCGGACGCACCCTAAAGTGTCACAACCACAGGTTGGCGTTAACATTATGTCTTTTATAGCTAGACTGACCAAGGTTAGATAATCCATCTTTTGTTTCCTCGTTTAACTCAGACAATGAGCCCCCAATCATCAGCACCCCAGCCAATGTTACCACGAACGTTACTTCTGGCACAGCAACTGCGACGGTCAATTGGTTACCAGCGCCATCGGCTATCGACACTGTTAGTGGTGCAGTAAATTCAGAAGACATCGTCTGCAGAGACCAACTCAACAACGTCGTGGTGTCCGGTGACAATTACCCAGTAGGCACGACAACAGTGACGTGCAGTGCCAGTGATGCGGCACAAAATGAAGGATCGAACCAGTTTGTTATTACAATCTTAGGTACACAGTTTGCATATTATTATATACATGTAAATATATTTTATTTTTACAAGTTTACTCCAATTTCAAGGTAATAATAATAATAAAATTGTATAGCGCCATGCATGGTGAAAAAGTATCCAAGCCATACTACTTTGAGGGACTCCTTATTTAAAACAGTTTTACTATCAACAGCTGCAGTTCTTTTAAAGCCATTATACACTTTCGGAACAGAAAAAAAAAAAAGTTCACAGATTTACAACTAACAGAGTTTACAGAAGGTAATGGTAAAAGACTACTCTTGAAATATTATTCCATGAAATGCTTTACTTTTTGAGAAAACATAAAAACAATTATCAATTCTCGACATCAAGAGTTACGGATTTATAGTAAACACAGGTCATGACACGGCGAAACGTGCGAAAACAAGGGTGGGTTTTCCCGTTATTTTCTCCCGACTCCGATGACCGATTGAGCCTAAGTTTTCACAGGTTTGTTATTTTATATATAAGTTGTTATACACGAAGTGTGGGCCTTTGAAAATACTGTTCAAGAAGTGGGGATATCTAGGCTCTGAAGACGTGACCTGCATATGTAAGACAGAGCCACAAACTATGGATCACCTCCTGAAATGCCCCCTACTGGACGAAGAATGCAAAATGAGGACCTTGCAGAGTACAATGATATTTAGGAATGGTGTCCAGTTCTGGCTGAAACACAGTAACTAGTTTGTGTGGACACGATCAGAAGAAGAACTTCCTCCATTTGCTCATCGATTCCAAGTTCCTTTTCACTGAATCTTAGATTTACTAACTCGATTAACTAACTTTGTTCTGATCTTTCTTCACCAGACAATGACCCGCCTGTTCTCACGTGTCCAGAAGTTGTCTCGGGATTCTTTGTAGCAATTGGAACACTAAGTACCCTCGTCCCCTGGGTACCGTCCGTTTCAGCCGTTGATGTAGTTGAGGGTGTCATCGGTGATAACCGTATTTTATGCAGTGACGGTGCTGGAAGCGTGACATCTGGAACCCTGTTCCCGGTCGGTGAATCAATTGTATTCTGCAGAGCCTCGGACAGTGAACTAAATGAAGGACTTTGTTCATTTCAGATTACAGTTCTAGGTAGGTGATAACATGGTTTTTTGAGTTTGCAAAAAATAAAAGGGGAAAAAATAGGTTGAAATGGCGCTCAACTTTAACATGGTTCGGAAAATGGCAATAATTTCAAGACATACAATGAGGAAACATGTACCTAATGAAAGACTTTGAGTGTTTCAGATTACAGTTATAGGTACATGTAGGTGTTCATAATAATAATGATAGTAATAACGTAAACTTATACACATGTAGCACCAATGGCGGCCTAAGAAGACGCTCAAGATGCTTAAAAAAGATACAAAAAAAGCGAAGTCCAAACACAATTTATCTAAGTAATTTTAATTTAAAAACTGAGTAATCTAAGAGCCTTGTCACACAAGGTAATTTTTACAGGCAACTTGCTGGCAACCAACTGCAGTGTATGCTACAGGAACACTTTGGTAGCAGTAACCAAGCCCTGCTCTGTCAAATTTTCTAGACAAAAACAAATTAACATTTTATGGCGGGTGATGGTTTTTGAGGTCTAGATTTGAGAGATTTTTTTTTCCATGTAATATCAGAATGCCCATTGAGCTGTATGAATAATGGAACACTGGATTTGACTGTTTGCAATTGTGACTGTGCACAAGGCTGGATTGGAGACAACTGCACCGGTAAGTTTTTGTTGATTTGAAGTACCCAGGCAGCCCTTATGGGCTTAAACCCTGCGCATCGATACCGTAGGCCAAGTTCGCACAATGGTTAAAGGCAGTGGACACTGTTGGCAACTACTCAAAATAATTATTAGCATAAAACCTTACTTGGAAACGTGCAATGGAGAGCTGTTGATAGTATAAAACATTTAGAGAAAAGGCTTCCTCTGAAGTAACGTAGTTTTCAAAAAAAAGAAGTAATTTTCCTCATTGATTTCGAGACCTCAGAATTAGATTTTGTGGTCTCGAAATCAAGCATCTGAAAGCACTTTGTGTGACAAGGGTGTTTTTCTTTGACGAACAATTGAGCTCAAATTTTCACAGGTTTGTTCTTTTATGCACATGTTGAGATGCACTAATAAAGAAGACTAGTGTTGGTGTAGGGACAAATGTTTGGCATGTGCACAGAAGCTGAAGTGCGAACGGACTCTAGTCATGTCAATGTGACTCGAGGCTGCGGTTCACGTCTGTTTCCATTTCCTTGTAACTAGTCCACTGTGCTATGGAAATGGCTATTGGTAACCAGCGATGCGATCATGCCCAGTAGGTTTGTTTCCAAATAGTTGAATAGTCCTTGTTATCGTTGACTAGACAGAATTCCGGATAACTTAATAGTCGATGATAAATCTTGATCAAAGTTGGCTGATCAAAGGTGTAGCTGATCCGAACAAAATCACTTTTCTGAGAAACAAATGCCTTTTGTTTAAAAAACAATGGGGGTCAAAACTCATTTAAAGAGATTCAGCCGCCTGAAATTAAATATAATAATAATTAAATAATAAACCACAAGGGAAACTGACTGGGTACATTCCATAAATGATTTTGGGTTGAACAAAGAAAAATTGACTAGAGCGGGATTTGAACCAACGACCTCCGGTTTAACGTGCCGGCGCTCTACCAACTGAGCTATCTAGCCCTATCAACTGAGCAATCTAGCCCTATCAACTGAGCTATCTAGCCCTATAATAATAATTATAACATTGTTCTTTCTGATTAGCCTGTCCGTTGAATGGTGGTAGCTGTTTGAATGGTGGGACGTACAACTCGCCAAACTGCGGATGTATATGCCCAGATCCGGCGCTCAGTGTCACATGTGCAGGTCAGTCATTTCAATTTGATTCAATTCATTTTGATTCAATTATGTGGCCAGACTGCCTGGCTCCTTAAGGGACTGCTCGCCAGGACAACTATGAACAATGCAGTCAGTGGTGATGTGGGCAGCTGTTTGGAGGGCAGCTTGATATTCAAATGAACCCAAGATGAGTCTGGAAATTGTAGCTTAACATAATTTTCTTTGTGTGTCTCTGTAGATATTCAACCGCCAGTTCTGACCCTACCTAACGATGTCCCCGGGCAGCCTGTAGACGCCGGACGACCTGACGCTGTCGTCGCTTGGTCGTCCTTACCAACAGCAGTGGATGCCTGGGAGAGTACTCTCAATCTGATCGTAGTGTGTGAGGACCAAGCAGGCAACGTGGTGATGTCTGGAGATCGATACCCTGTAGGGTTGACCACAGTCACCTGTAGAGCAAATGATACTTCAATGAATGAAGCCTCTGACCAGTTTACCATCACGGTCATCGGTAAGTTACCATTGTGGCGTGGCGTGGTCGAGCGGTCTAGTTCACTGAGTCCAATTCTCAATGGTGTCAAATCCAAAATTGAATAGAGGAGTCCTATATGGATAACTATAGGATGCTTTGCCGTGTCATTTCCCAAATGATCGCTCTATGCCCATTTGTTTAAACGAGGCAAGGTCGTATCACTGCAGACAGATTTTGGTGATCATGTGTTGGGTGGACCAGCACCTTTTTGTTTTTTTGTTTTTTTAAATTGTCGGAAGGGTATGAGTTATATCAAACAAATATTGAAATTGGAATCAATTTTCATTTTCATTAGACAATGAGGGTCCAGTTATCACCGTTCCAAGTAGCATCCCCTCTACCAACGTTGACTCAGGGTTTGCCGATGCTGCCGTCACATGGTCGCCGCCACAACCATCAGCAACAGACGCTGCGGAGGGACCAATTACTCCCGTCGTGTGCACAGACGGTGCAGGTAATGTTGTCTCGTCAGGAGATACTTTCGCGGTCGGCTTGACGACGGTGACATGCAGAGCTAGCGACTCCAAGGGAAATGAAGGGACGGCACAGTTTACCATCACAGTTGTCGGTAGGTCATCAGGGTTGTCGGGGTGGCTTTATAATCTATCCTTTTTATCTGAGGTAAAAAAAATAAAATTTTGCAATTTTTGGATTGATAGCAATAGTTTTGCTACTTTCTACGAAGTTCATATGAAAGACACTTGACCATTATTGTTGCGTCCTTTGGATGGTACGTAAACCTGTAGGTATTGTGGGTTCCAGTTGTGTATTGTACGCTAAAGAACCCAGTACACTTACCATGAAGAGGAAGGGTTTGCCTCAGTTTTAAACTAAATTATTGCTCCATGGATATGCCGAGCACTTAGATACACCACTAGGGGGTGTTATAAAGTGCTATATCAAAACCCATCATTATTATTATCATATAATAGATAACACAATGTTCTTAATTCTAAAATTTTAGTTTCTATTATTTGGGATGATTGTGTGATAATATTGTGCTTTGCTTGTATGATTATTATTAGTAATTGTATATAATATTTGAACATTTGGCTGTCTTGTAAATTTTTTTACATTTTTTTATCTTCATATTTCAAAAAGGAATTCTTCATATTTCACTGCTATTGTGCAGTGTATTTTTATTCACTGTTTAATATAATATTTGTTGGTGCTTTTAAAATTCTACATTTTTTTTGTAAAGTGCTTCAACACTTTGGAGAGGCACTATATAATTGTTGAATAATAATGATTATAATTGCAACATAAAACACTAAGGCCCCTGTCACACACAAGGCAATTTCCAGGCAACCAGTTCCAGGCAATTTCCAAGAAGAAACAGTGTTCACATTTGAATGATCACATATAATAGATGTTATATTTGCATCGGGGATAATGAGTATTGTTGTTTTGGGGTTTCTTTTTAGAGGGAGGGTTGAGGTTTTTTTTCACAGGACTCTGGGAAGTATTGAGTATACAGTGCTAACACACATTGGTGTATGGGTAATAAAAAATAATAAAATAAAATAATATAAAAATTAATAATGTTCACATACTTTTGTAGGGGATTGTACGACATTGTTTGAAAAACTACTCACGTGCTACAAAAGTAGTCCGGTAGCATGCACTGCAGTTGTTTGCCTCCAAGTTGCCTGTAAAAGTTGCCTCATGTGACAAGGCCCTAATGCTCCTCGTTCATTGGAGAGGCACTATATAATTGTTGAATAATAATGATAATAATTGCAACATAACACTGACACTCATCGTTCATTGGTTTCAATGCAGACAATGAAGGACCAGTGCTGACTCTTCCAGCAAGTGTTCGAGGCCAAAATGTAGACACTGGCAGGCCAGATGCTGTAGTAGTCTGGTCCCTCACGCCATCAGCCGATGATGTGGTTGAAGGGGCTACTGCTGTTGTGTGTACCGACAGCTTAACAGGCCAGGTGGTGACGTCAGGTGCCAGATATCCAGTGGGAGTAACAGTAGTGACTTGCACTTCCTCAGATTCTGTGCCTAATACGAGTACAGGACAGTTCAGTATCACAATCATAGGTAAGTTGGAAATTTAAACTGCCAACTTTACACCCTTTGAGAAAAATACCTTTTAATTTTCTGGCTAGCAGATCCTTAGATGATCAGGCCCCAATTTCTAGATAGCTGCTTTAGCACAAGCCGTGAAGCATTAACAAGTAATGCTTGCCAGATTATAAGGTTACCTGCCAAAATACCAGTACTAATGATAATAATATAATAATAATAATATTGAAGTCCTTTATAGCGCACGTATCTACCAAACGATGTACTCAAGGCGCTGAGTATATAGAACTCACAGATTAGATTGCAGTGATGAGTTTTGAGACCCAATTACATGTAAAACTTGTTTCTGCTTATTTTTGCTTAGCAAAAGAAAATAAAAAAAATTCTTATAAAGCTAAGCTATGTGAAATTGAAGTCCCTCAACAGACTAAGTACAGAGGTGGGATGATGCAAGACAATCATGAAGAAATTGGGGTATCAACTCAATCTATGCCACACCTTCTACGATGCCCAGCCGTTGAGGAGCAGTGCTGTCTTGAAGATCTGATGGCAGCAAACGTGAAGGCTGTGAAAGTTTGCCAAATCCTGGTCAAACATTTGAAGATTAGATGATGGACTGGAAAGAAGAAGAATGCTGAATCTATAAACATTCCCTTTTTTTTCTTCTTCTTCATTATACAGACAACGAACCACCAGTCTTCATCACTCCAAACAATGTCATGTCAGCTTCTGTTGATGCTGGAAGGGCAGACAGCATCGTAGTCTGGGCACCCCCTCTGTCGGCCACCGATATCGTCGATGGCGCTATTCCTTCTACCAGTATAACATGTGTTGATGATTTGGGTGCTAGCGTAGCATCAGGCGATCGGTACGCTGTGGGCGTAACAACGGTGCACTGTAGTGTCAGGGATGCTGCGTTGAACCTACAAACCACACAGTTCGTCATCACAGTCCTTGGTACGTGATTCGTACCCCTATTTTTTTTAAATTCTTTTATTCATTTTTATCCCCAAGTATTAAGTTCGCCAGATTACGAGATGTGGTAGAACTTAGATGTCATTTTGTATCTGAGAGTTTTCTTTTTGGAGTGAAGTTGCAAAAGCGATAATGACAGCAGGAAACAATTTCTTGGCACTGCTTACCGCCAAATTCTGCGCTTGGGATCACCATTCATTTTAACATGAAGGCTTCGAATGCACACAAGCAAAAATTCTCTCCTAACCTTACAGTAAGCTGGGATAAATTTGGGACCAAGTTTTTGAAGGTAGTGGACACTATTGGTAATTACTCAAAATAAATGAGCATAAAACGTTACTTGCTACCGAGTAATGGGGAGAGGTTGATAGTCATTTTCCATGAATTTGATTTCAAGACCTCAGATTTTGAACTTGAGGTCTCGAAATCAAGCATCTGAAAGCACACATACATGCGTTGAGATACACCAAATGAGAAGACTTTACGATATTTCTTTCCTTCTTGAAAACAGATACTGAACCACCGAATGTCACTTGTCCGAGCAACGTGTCGTCTGTGTTTGTTTTACCGGGGGTGACATCGGCTATCGTCACATGGTCACAAGCGCCATCAGCCATGGATGTGGTGGATAACCTTATATCACCTGGCACAATCCAATGCACTGATGATATTGGCACTGCCGTGACGACAGGCCAGAGTTATCCCGTCGGCACGACTATTGTGACATGCACTGCTACAGACTCTGCATCGAATCCCGGAACTTGTCAGTTTATCATCACCGTTGAAGGTACTTCAAAAGTCTGCATTTTGTTTTTTAATTATTTTTTTTTAATGCAAGATCACCCCAAACAAGATTTGCAAGAACACAAACAAGAGTTTGTAATGGGGCTAAAAAAGAAACATTATTTATTTAATTCAGGGGAGCTGAAAGTACATGTAGGAATTGAAAGTAGATGTAGGAATTGAAATTCCTCTCAAAACAGTTTAAGGTTGTAGGATAGAGGGAAAACATACATTGGGCAAAGGATTTTCAAAGAGATGCAGTACGTGGAAGAAAGCTGTTAGAATGGCTCTTTGTTCTACATTGAAAGTTTGGGTGAGAAGAAGCAGTCAATCTGGGCCCAATTTCATGGCTCTGCTTACCGTAAGCACAGAATCGGCGCTTACGGAAGCAGGGAATTCTGTGCTTACGGCAAGCGTATTTCACGGGTTAGCGGTGAATTTTGGCTTCTGCGCGTGCGTACTTACCGTTACTAGGCATTCTACGCTTACAAGGCTAGCGCAGAAATTCGCGCTTGTACGTAAGCGGGGAATTGTGATCGGTAGCGCAGAATTCGACGGTAAGCAGAGCCATGAAATTGGGCCCTGGTTTGGAGCTCAAACATTCTGAAAGATGAGCTTGGTCAGACACACTAGTGGCACATATTTACCATGAAGAAAAGACACAGGCTGGCTACAGACCTACGGTGAGGCATTCTGTCTCCCGAAGTTTGCCAATTGATGAACCTACACCAGTCTGCTCAATTTTATCTGCACTTGGCAGCATCCATCGAATCGAATATCGAGGTCTTATACAGCGCACGTACATGTATCTACCAAACAAGGTACTGAAGGCGCTGAGTATATGCACACTTTCAGAAAGATAGGTTATTGCCGTGATGAGTAGACTGTGGGTAGAAACACACAAGTTTACCCTGTGTATATACAAAGCATTTTCTTAAAATGGATAAAATGTGTTATTGTCATTTTTTCTTGCATCTAGTCTGTACCCTGACATGTGAAAACGGGGGCAGCCTGAACACTGACACTTGCTCCTGTACTTGTGCACAAGAATACACCGGAACAAACTGCTCAGGTAAAACAAGTCCTAAGTTTTTATTTATTTATTTTTTATTTTATTTTATAACTTATCCAAAAGCACAATTATGCCAATAACGGGATGAAAGGCCACACAATCAGGTAGGGACATTGAAAACCAAACCCACGTTCAATGCTCGGGTCTGAGGTGGGGTTCGAACCAGGGTCCACAGAGGTGAAAGGACTCCCTTTTTTGCAAGTCGCCAGACACACAAGGCCTAAAGGCCAGTTCAAGGTGCCGGCTACACATCAAGGGGCTGTTTTCACCTACTCCTGAGCCTAAAACAGGGACCTCGATCCGTACAGTCCATAGGACTATAGGCTTAGTATCATCATTACTGCTAGAGCAGAAAGCACTACCTCTTCTTTTGCTCCGCCCCAACGCCTTTCCTTAACCAAAGGCGCTGGGATGGCCAAAGTACCAAGCACGTGCTCATTGGTTTAGAGAAAGAAAATGCTCAGTCCCATCATGCATCACAATCACACTGCTGTGCGATTCACCCATGACGTACTTCCTGAACAAGAATCTGTGCAAGCTGATTAGCCCATCCCAGGCGCCCTGGGCCCAATTTTAAAGAGCTGCTAAGCACAAAACTTGCTTAAAATGTTGCCGTTATAAAAACAGGATTCCCAACCAAATTTCCATGTGATTTTCAGGATAAACAAACAATTGCTGAATACCAGTAACAAGCAATATGCAACAAATTGGTTGGTATTCCTGTTCTTATCAAGGAAGAAATGTCACGCTAAGCAAATTTGTGTGCTTAGCAGCTGTATGAAATTGGGCCCTGGATAAAGACCTGGCCGCTGGGGCCAAGCAAATACCTCCTCTGTGAAGTCTCGAGCTTGGTTACCTTTATTTTGTACTTGTTGAACTATTCATTGATTTTGTGATCTTTATTTCTTAACCATAGTGTGTGCTGCGACTTGTTTGAACGGTGCCACCCAGGATGGTGCGTGTGGATGCAGCTGTGTGCAAAGCTGGACAGGTGGCGTCTGCTCAGGTAAGTAAAACAATAAGACCTTTATCATGTTGCCTTCATCTTGGTCATGTTCCTCATATCGAATAA
This sequence comes from Asterias amurensis, assembly GCF_032118995.1. Lineage (NCBI taxonomy): Eukaryota > Metazoa > Echinodermata > Asteroidea > Forcipulatida > Asteriidae > Asterias > Asterias amurensis. The sequence continues at coordinate 3,030,876 of NC_092662.1, read as the reverse complement.
CGATATGCTTTGCAAATGGGAACCAGACTATACAGACTTTGATTATTATTATTATCTTCATTGAAAAAAAAAATATATTTTTGTGAAATTTTCTTTTCAGAGAATACTGAGAAATTTGTGCAATCATTAAAGGGGCATTCCTATCCTTGATAAACCACAAAGTCTATCTTTTGTTTTTTATGTAGTTTGCCCTTTGGACTCTGGGAGCTGTCTAAATGGTGGTACGTTTGACGCACCGATGTGCGAGTGTGTTTGCCTCCCAGGCGTCTCTGGTGCATTATGCCAAGGTACGTAAATATAGTCTGAGAGAAAAATCTCTTACGGAAAGCTCCATTTCAGAAGAATTTCAGAATTTGGCTGATAAAATTCAGAAATAATGCTACCGTTACATTGGTTTACTAAAACATAGCAGTTGTAGGCCCTCCTTTTTGTGGCATGGTTGGTGTGTGTGTAAAGCGCTCGCCTCTCACCAAGGTGACCCCGGTTTGATTCCCGGCCGGAGCCATATGTGAGTTGAGTTGTGCGTTGGTTCTCTGCTGTGCCACTAGGGTTTTCCAGAACATCCGGTTTTGCCCTCGGGAAAAATCAAACACTTTCGATCTTGGCTGTGCTTCGGGTCATAATGGGTTGATGTGGCTGGCAGCCAAAGGCGCCCTTGCATGCCTGCTTCGCGAACAAGTTGTAGCCTTGTCCTTGGCAATTCAGCTTGTAGCTGCGGTAAGGATGATTGGCCCCACAAACTGTTATTAAATATAAGCATGTACATAACTGCGAACAATTAATTTAATAAATGTTTTTTTCCCACTAAATTGTAAGCGTTCCAACGAATAGGGTTTACTCTTATCAACTTAATCACTGAATGGCCAGCAGGGCCCAAGTTCATGGCTCTGCTTAGCGCAAGCAAATAATCCGCGCTTGTGGAAACAGGGAACTCCCCGCTAACCTCAAGCGTATCTCACTGGATAAATAAGCAGAGTATGAAATTGGGCCTTGGTCCATTGAATAATGTATTTTGTATCCGCATGTGATATCAATTTGAAATAAAGTTTTTGTTTTTTTAATGATCCCTTTCCTACAACCTCCTCTCTCAAATCAAATTTCCCTTCGGTCTTGTTCTTGTTGCAGAAGCTGATCCCTGTCTGACAAGCCCATGTACTGGTGTTGGAGAATACTGTAGGCCCGATCCTTATACCGCTGCAAATGGCTACACTTGTGAATGCCGGCTTCTCGACGGTTACTCAAAAGTTGGAAACGCTTGTGTTGGTGAGTCTTGTAATTACTGGTCCCATGTCTTTAAAGATTAAGACAGGTTTTGGTGCGACAGAACCAATGATTTCAGTGGACACAATGGGTGCGTGTAATTAGCTTCCCCTGGTCGACCCCGGTGTGCTCATCTGGGAAGAACGTGGGTAATTTTCTGCACCTGTTCGCCCTGGAATTATGTTTATTTTTTTTGCCTTTGTTATGCTTATTTTGTTTATACATGTATGTTAATCTTCGTATTTGGTGTTGTTGCCCTGGTTGACCAGGTCACCGGCACACTGCGCTTAGAAACGTAGTATAAAGCGCGGTATAAATTTGTATTATTATTACTATTATTTGGCAGCTGCACTTATGGTGATCTGCTGAAGCAGGGTCCATTAGTCTAATATGTTTATATGTACGTAGGATTTGATTTCGAATCTCCAAATGAAATGAGTTGGAGGTTAAAGCTAGTGGACACTATTGGTAATTACTCAAAATAATTATTAGCATAAAACCTTTCTTGATTATGAGTAATGGGGAGAGGTTGATAGTATAAAACATAGTGAGAAACAGCTCCCTCTGAAGTAATGTAGTTTTCGAGAAAGAAGTTATTTTCCATGATTTTGTTTTGAGACCTCAGATTTAGAATTTGAGGTCTCGAAATCCAGCATCTCAAAGCACACAACTTTATGTGACAAGGGTGTTTTTTTCTTTCATTATGATCTCGCAACTTTGACGACCGATTGAGCTCAAACTTTCTCAGGTTTGTTATTTTTTGCATATGTCGAGGTACACCAACTGTGAGGACTAGTCTTTGACAATAACCAATAGTGTCCACTGTCTTTAAAGGTGATTATGGACGGAGATTGAAGTTGTCTTAATGCAGTGTCATACATCGTGAAGGAATGTACTGTATGTTAAAGGCAGTGGACACTATTGGTAATTGTCAAAGTGTATCTCAACGTATGCATAAAATAACAACCCTGTATAAATTTTAGCTCAATCGGTCATCGAAGTTGCAAGATGATAATGAAAGAAAAAACACCCTTGTCACTCGAAGTTGTGTGCGTTTAGATGGTTGATTTCGAGACCTCAAGTTCTAAATCTGAGGTCTCGAAATCAAATTTGTGGAAAATTATTTCTTTCTCGAAAACTATGGCACTTCAGAGGGAGCCGTTTCTCACAATGTTATATACCATCAACCTCTCCCCATTACTTGTCACCAAGTGAGGTTTTATGCTAATAATTATTTTGAACAATTACCAATACCTGTCCACTGCCTTTAAAGTGACTTGAGCGTAACTGAGTGAACTTTTTAAGAAGCCACTATTATTATTATTATTATTATTATTATTATTATTATTATTATTATTATTATTATTATTATTATTATTGATATTATTATTATTTAACAGTGGCTAGAAGATCAATAACAATTGTATTACGCGTTCTGGGGGTCAACGGAATTGCCGTCACATTCCTTCCGATTTACGCCAATCCGCATGCTGCATCGACCCGATCGCTCCTGCTCATCATATCTGATGTGGTAAGTTATATTAAGGATGTTTTGGTCGAGCGGCTAGGAGCCCCAGACTCAAGCTCTGGTGTTTCTGTTCACCAGAGTGTGGGTTCAAATACTGGTCGTGTCACTTGTGTCATTGAGCAAGACACCTGACTACTTATCTCAATAAAGGATATCAATTTCTGATGTGAAGAAAAGGGGCACATCCCAAAGCATGTTCAACTGTTATTCATATAATAATTCTATAATTTGGGTACTTAATTTGTAACCCCCACCCCCTGGCACTCGGGATTCCCCGACCACCACTAGAAGAATTTCCTCTGTTTTCGACCACCAAACCACTTAAAAAAAAAAAAATCCTTTCAAAAGTTTCAACAAAATGTAAAATTGGTTAGTTACTAGTAAAAAATGGTTTACAAAGCCTTTAATTTTGAGCCCTTCTTTGATTTGAGTCCTTATGATCTTTGTCAAAAGGCACGTTAAAAATTCGGTTTTTATTATTTTTATTATTATTGTTATGTAACTGATCCATCTCCCAATGGTTTCAATGGAGAAAAAATGTCCACCACTTAAAAAATCTTGAGCAGAACCTTGTAAACCTCTCGGAGTCTCGCGAAACAACCATTGATGTTTTTATTCTCTTTCTATCGTCAAGATCGCTTTTCATCTCAGGAGAGATCCAACCACCTCAGATTTCATGTTTTCAACTGGGATTGTATTGAGTGAGGGTAGTCTCATTGCCACTACCGTCTTGTCGCTCCCAAGTACTTCTACGACCACCCCGGAAATGGTCATGACGGTCTTGAACAACGACATCGCCACAAGCTCAGTGGGAGCCCTAAGTGATGGTGAATACACCCTGAATGTTGATCCGAACGTGGCTGCTGAAGGTGAGGAATACCATTTTTCTATTTTTTTTACTTATTTTATGGAGTACCCCATGAAAAACAAGCATCCCATTGGGATAGCTAAGTGCTAATTTCAACAGACCATACCAAGATGTAAAAAAAAAAAAAAAAAGAAGAGAATGTTAATCTGAACGTCGCTGCTAAAGATGAGTTACTATTTTTTTTTTGGGGGGGGGGGGGAATACCCAAAAGATCCATGTCTGTAACCAGGGCGCTCCAGAGTCATTCCGACCGACTGGAACATTTGATCTATCGACTTCTAGCGCTTCCAGTCGCTCCTAACTGTTTTAGACATCAAACCTTTCATGTATTTAATTCAGAATTTGGTTCGGCGCAACTTTGGAGCGCCTGTTAGGCACTTTAATACAAATTTTTTAAAAGCGCCTGATGAATGCCTATTATTATTTACCATCTAATTAATAGAGTCAACGACAAGCTGTTCAGCTAGTTTTTGCCAAAATGGAGGTGTCTGCAACGGACCGTTAGGAACCTATCCAACTTTGACGTATACTTGCAGGTAAGGCAGAGGGAAATGTACACGTTCAAGAAAATGATGAGAAACATGATATTTTTTAGGTTGATTCATTTTTTAGGTTGATTCATTTTTTAGTCGAGACTAGTGGTTCTGGATAACGACAGGCACTGGTCTTACAAGATCAAATATTTCGTTGGATACAATAACCTCAATGAAGTGATCTGATTGGGCAAACATGCTTTGACGTACACTTTCAATATCTGTGTTGTGATTGGTCCAGGGTCAAGTTTCATATAACACATAAGCAGCCGTTTTGTACTTACGGAGCGTCCCTTAGCAGAATTTCTATTTCATGAAGCTGTTTACTGTAAGCAAGGGTAAATGTTGGCTAACCCAGGGGTAGCACACGAGTGACGGAACAGAGCACATCCATGGTGAACGTGCATGGGTGCCTAGAAATATCTGCTTACTTGAGAAATCTTGGTGAAATACGTGTATGGTAATTTTTCTATTTTTCTTATCAAAAAACAGTGTCCTAGAAAACTGAATAAAAAAATAAAAAAATTAAGTGTGATCAGCCATTTCCCCTTTTTTGCAATAAGAAAGTTGCCTGTCTTTGTTTCTGAATTCTGTCCTATGTCGATTCTCTTCACAGTTGTCTGGAAGGGTTTACAGGAACAAATTGTGAAACGCTAATTGTTGAAGCTACAACAGCAGGAGCTACAGCAGCACCTTCTAGTAAGAACTAAATCACGTTATACACTTTGACTTACTGACACTTTTGGTAAATGTAAAAGAGTAGTATTCTCACTCGATGTACCGTAAGATTTATAAACAAAGCTGTGAACATTTGGGCTCAATGGGTCAGCGACTTTGCAAGAGAATAATGAAAGAAAAAGAAAAAACGTGTTGCATTACCTTGGGTGCTTTCAGATGCACAAGTCTTTGAGACTGAAATTACCCCTTTCTCAAAACTACGCAACTTCAGAGGGAGCCGTTTTTCACAATGTTTGCAGCTCTCCATTGGTCATTAACCAAGTAAGTTTTTAAACTAACTAGTAATTTGAGTAATAGACCGATCCATTAACCTCCGCCCGTTTGCGTACTGACTAATCACAACCCATTGCGCCACCAGTCTAACATGCGTGCGCGTATGCTTGGCGGGCGCGGCAGAATTGTGCAGAGTGGCATTGGAGAGGCTCATGTACTCCTGCTCACACGTGCGCCGTGGACGGAGCCTAATGGATCGGTGTACTACCAGTAGTGTCCGGTGCCTTTAATACAAGGTTGTATTTGAATTGTTTGTTTTCTCCAATTTCAGTTGGTGGGTTGTCCACGCTAGCCATCGTGCTGATAGTTGTAGGCATTATAGCCCTCGTCTTGATGTTCCTTGGTATCTGTATGTGTCTGTGCATCATCGGGAGAAGACGCTATGAGGCCGGCCAGAGGTACGACAGCAGGAGACAGCAAGTCTACAAAGACCAACAGAGGAGGATGGCCTATGGAAGACGCAGCTTTGGACTGGATGAATATGACAATGGTCATACACCGGGATCGGCTGGAAGCCTCTACAATGGCTCTGACATGGAAGACAGGAGAATGGGTCGTCTGGCTCAAGTCTTGGCTAGATCTCCTTACATGCAACAGGTAATCTTAGCCCTGGCAGCCGTACACTTTCGTATTATACTACAGTGGCGTCCTGGATATCAGGGTTCATTTCTGGGGCGAATAATTTTCAAAGCTTCATGACTCAAATCTTACCTGCAAGCAGCCACTAATTTCAACACATTCACGTTCCATGGTAATGTACATTTTTCTGCAGTTGGTTTTGGTCGTCATATATTCTTCACAATTTCGTAATTTTTGTGAAATAATACAGGTAATCTCAACTCTTTGGTGCACAAGGTGGTCGCTACTGGAGACCACCAAAACCTGCTCAAATTGGACTTTGATAAACGGTCATAACTTAAAAAATACAACACCTACATGTGTACCGTCCTCATTCGGTTGGTTAGTTTTCAGTCCCTGTGTGTGTAATCTTTGGTCTTCTCCTGGACAAACTCTCCAGGGTTTCCTCCCACATCTCAAACTGAAACTTCCTTGTCTTTTCTCCACTGGGTTCTTGGCTAGCACAATGATTAAGAAGTTCCATTTCTGAGTGTCCTTGGCTTCAGAACCAGAATAAATTAAATGAAACGATAAAAGGAATTGAAGTATTTAATCACCTTTGCTCAAATACAATTGCATTTTATTTTTTTGTCCCGTCTTATTCAGAGTGCCCAATCCAGGGAGTTTGTGAGACCCTATGTAGCGACTGGATTGGAGGCTATGTATTATGACCAACAGTGGGTAAGTGTTGTTGAAATAATCTGATAAAGTTATTGGTATTTGCGCCAGTTGCTGTAAGAAGCGTTGGGTCTTGTAGAAGGGCGTCCGAGCACAAAAGGAATGGTTAAGAAGAGCCACGAAATTGGGCCAAGTTTGGCGCATCGATGACGCAGTGATCGTGTGATGGGTGGTGTTGCATGTTCTTCTGACAGCTTGGTATTTTAAGCAAAAGTGACATCATAAGTACCAAAAAATAGCATGCCTCCTTAAAGGCACTGGGCACCTTTGGTAATTGTCTAAGACCAATACTCTCACTTGGTGTATTCAAACATATGCATAAAATAACACATCTGTGAAAAGTTGGACCAAACTGGTCATTGCAGTTGCACACATTTGTGTGTGTTCAGCTGAAGTCTTTTATTATTTGAGTGAGAAATTACCTCTTTCTCAAAAAAATATGTCACACCAGAGGGAGCCGTTTCTCACGATGTCTTATACCACCGATAGCTCTCCATTGCTCGTCACCAAGTAAGTTTGTGTGCTAATACTTATTTTGAGTAACTACCAATAATGTCTAGTGCCTTTTTAATCAGTTTCATGGTTTGTTTTTAATCGCTAACAGGTAAATGAGGAGGAGCCTCCCTTTGGCGAAGGTAGTTTACCAACGAGGGTTGCCAGGAATCCATTGGCACGTTAAACTCTCCAAGAGCAGCAATTCCCAAAATTCTGAAATGAGTGTTGAACTCCAGTACTTCAAGTAGTATGTAGAACTTTATTTATATAAGCATATATTTTTTTATTAAAGCAGATATATTTAACCTGGATATATTTTATTATTAGGCCACATACAAATATAAAAAAAATTGTTGATCGTCCTTTTTGTTTTTGCGGATGTGGGAGGGAGGGACGTTTTTTTGTTTTTCTTTTAAGTTTTGTTGACATGCCAAATGTGAAATCAAGAATAAAGAAATCATCACAATCACTATAAAACAGAGGGTTTGTGTGTTTTTTCAATAGTTTTGTCAAACAAATTTAACTCCTAGATGACATTTTCTGTAAACTTTTTCAAACAACTAAGCACAGTGTAGCCCAAGTAAATATTTGAAGAATTGTTCTTGCTTTGCCAACATGAATAAAAACACTCTTTAAACATCTTGTCAAACCTGTACATTTGAAAAAAATATCAGCTGAAAAATCTGGGCAGTAAAAGTATAAAGAGATATCCAGACATGGGGAAAAAAAAGGGGGGTTTTGAACGGTCGGGCGGGACGATCAACAATTTTTTTTTTATGTGGCCTTAGAGATATTTTATAACCCACTTTTGTAACCTGTAAGAGAGCAGATGTAATTTTGGAGAATATCTGTCACCAAAGTTATCTAGGAAGTTAAAGGTACCTTGCCCCCACGCAGGAAAAAGTTATTGAACTACAATTTATTTTAATTTGGTTGTAGCAACATCAGATAGTACAATAAAGCCACCATTACTCTCACTTGGTGTATCCCAACATATCTTGGGAATAGGACAATGTGTAATACCCATATGCTCCTCTTGCATGCTGTGCAGCTGATCGCTTTGTTACATGTTAATAATGTCATCACGTACCAAGGCCCATTGAGGGCCTCTATAATGCAATCTACTCTTGAATGTTCCAAACTTCCAACAGTCGAGTTTGAACAAGGAGCAATGGTTGACTATTGACCCCTTAACCTATTGACCTCAAGGCCCGTTGAGAGCCTCCATAATGCAGTCTACTCTTGAATGTTCCAAACTTCCAACAGCCTAGTTCCAACAAGAAGCAATGGTTGACTATTGACCCCTTGACCTATTGACCCCAAGGCCCGTTGGGAGCCTCTATAATGCAATCTACTCTTGAATGTTCCAAACTTCCAACAGCCAAGTTCGAACAAGGAGCAATGGTTGACTATTGACCCCTTGACCTATTGACCTCAAGGCCCATTGAGAGCCTCCATAATGCAATCTACTCTTGAATGTTCCAAACGTCCAACAGCCAAGTTTGAACAAGGAGCAATGGTTGACTATTGGACCCCTTGCACGCATGTCACACATGCACCTATGCCATGCTCACCATTTTGTTGGTCATAGGTTTACATGTAAACGCCGCGTCGCCTAAACTGGCACTTCACTGAATAACGCACAGTGGCATTGACCACCAAAATGGCACATCCAAGATTATTCCGATGATGACGTCAAATTACTTTGGTCAATAGTGGTAGTTAATCACAGAGCATGCGCACAGAACTAGTTGTGCAAACGACTCTGGTCATGTTATGTCAACGCAGTCAGCTACTATGAACATTCTTATTTTCTGATAACTGGTGCACTCTGTACTGTGCTATGAATATGAATATGGCTATTGATGACCATGCCCAGTAGGCTGGTTATAAATAGTCAACGAAGTTGTACGCCTTGAAGTTGTTATTCTTGTTAGCTCAGAAATACAAAATAAGCAATAAAATACGATGTAGATGAAATATACAATTAAGTTTTGTTCCTCTTTGTTCATGTGTGTACTTGTTGTGTATACCAGCAAATATTGAGAAGTTCACAGGGCTTGTACACTTTTTCGGCAAAATTTGATAAGTTCACAAGGCCTTGTACACTTTTCCAGCAAAATTTGAAAAGTTCACAAGGCTATAGCCTTGTACACTGTACACTTTTTCGGCAAAATTTGAAAAGTTCACATAGCCTTGTACACTGTACACTTTTTCTGACCTATAGCCTTGTACACTTTTTCGGCAAAATTTGAATCGGCAAAATTTGAAAAGTTCACAAGGCTTGTACACTTTTTTGCAAAACGTTCACAAAAGTTCACAAGGCTATATATAGCCTTGTACACTTTTTCAGCAAAATTTGAAAAGTTTACAAGGCTATAGCCTTGTACACTTTTTCGGCAAAATTTGAAAAGTTCACAGGCTATAGCCCTGTACATTTTCGGCAAAATTTAAAAAGTTCACAAGGCTATATATATATAGCCTAATACATTTTCAGCAAAATTTGAAAAGTTCACAAGGCAAAATTTGAAAAGTTCGCAAGGCTATAGCCTTGTACACTTTTTCGGCAAAATTTGAAAAGTTACACTTTTTCGGCAAAATTTGATAAGTTCACAAGGCTATATAGCCTAATACATTTTCAGCAAAATTTGAAAAGTTCACAAGGCAAAATTTGAAAAGTTCGCAAGGCTATAGCCTTGTCACTTTCCCAGCAAAATTTGAAAAGTTCACAAGGCCTTGTACATTTTCGGCAAAATATTAAAAAGTTTACAAGGCAAAATTTGAAAAGTTCGCAAGGCACTTGTACACTTTTTCGGCAAAATTTGATGAGTACATTTTCGGCAAAATTTGAAAAGTTCACAAGGCTATAGCCTTGTACATTTTCGGCAAAATTTGAAAAGTGCACAAGGCACTTGTACACTTTTTCGGCAAAATTTGATGAGTACATTTTCGGCAAAATTTGAAAAGTTCACAAGGCTATAGCCTTGTACATTTTCGGCAAAATTTGAAAAGTTCACAAGGCTATATATAGCCTTGTACACTTTTTCGGCAAAATTTGAAAAGTTCACAAGGCTATAGCCTTGTACACTTTTTCGGCAAAATTTGAAAAGTTCACAAGGCTAAAACCTTTTACACTTTTTCGGCAAAATTTGATAAGTTCACTTTTTCGGCAAAATTTGATAAGTTCACAAGGCTATAGCCTTGTACACTTTTTCGGCAAAATTTGAAAAGTTCGCAAGGCTATAGCCTTGCACACTTTCTCGGCAAAATTTGAAAAGTTCACAAGGCTATAGCCTGGTACACTTTCGGCAATAGTTGAAAAGTTTACAAGGCTATAGCCTTGTACACTTTTTCGGCAAAATTTGAAAAGTTCACAAGGCACTTGTACACTTTTTCGGCAAAATTTGATGAGTACATTTTCGGCAAAATTTGAAAAGTTCACAAGGCTTTTCCAACTTTTCCAACAAAATTTGAAAGTTCACAAGGCTTTAGCCTTGTACATTTTCGGCAAAATTTGAAAAGTTCACAAGGCTATAGCCTTGTACATTTTCGGCAAAATTTGAAAAGTTCACAAGGCTATAGCCTTGCACACTTTCTCGGCAAAATTTGAAAAGTTCACAAGGCTATAGCCTTGTACACTTTTTCGGCAACAGTTGATAAGTTCACAAGGCTATAGCCTTGTACACTTTTTCGGCCAAATTTGAAAAGTTCACAAGGCTATATAGCCTGGTACACTTTCGGCAATAGTTGAAAAGTTTACAAGGCTATAGCCTTGTACACTTTTTCGGCAAAATTTGATAAGTTCACAAGGCCTTGTACACTTTTTCGGCAAAATTTGATGAGTACATTTTCGGCAAAATTTGAAAAGTTCGCAAGGCTATAGCCTTGTACACTTTTTCGGCAAAATTTGAAAAGTTCACAAGGCACTTGTACACTTTTTCGGCAAAATTTGATGAGTACATTTTCGGCAAAATTTGAAAAGTTCACAAGGCTATAGCCTTGTCACTTTTCCAACAAAATTTGAAAGTTCACAAGGCTATAGCCTTGTACATTTTCGGCAAAATTTGAAAAGTTCACAAGGCTATAGCCTTGTACATTTTCGGCAAAATTTGAAAAGTTCACAAGGCTTATAGCCTTGTACACTTTCGGCAAAATTTGAAAAGTTCACAAGGCTATAGCCTTGTACACTTTAGGCAAAATTTGAAAAGTTCACAAGGCTATAGCCTTGTACATTTTCGGCAAAATTTGAAAAGTTCACAAGGCTATAGCCTTGTACACTTTTTCGGCAAAATTTGAAAAGTTCACAAGGCACTTGTACACTTTCTCGGCAAAATTTGAAAAGTTCACAAGGCTATAGCCTTGTACACTTTTTCGGCAAAATTTGAAAAGTTCACAAGGCTAAAACCTTGTACACTTTTTCGGCAAAATTTGATAAGTTCACAAGGCTATAGCCTTGTACACTTTTTCAGCAAAATTTGAAAAGTTCACTTTTTCGGCAAAATTTGATAAGTTCACAAGGCTATAGCCTTGTACATTTTCGGCAAAATTTGAAAAGTTCACAAGGCTATAGCCTTGTACATTTTCGGCAAAATTTGAAAAGTTCACAAGGCTATAGCCTTGTACACTTTTTCAGAAAAATTTGAAAAGTTCACTTTTTCGGCAAAATTTGATAAGTTCACAAGGCTATAGCCTTGTACACTTTTTCGGCAAAATTTGAAAAGTTCACAAGGCTATAGCCTTGTACATTTTCGGCAAAATTTGAAAAGTTCACAAGGCTATAGCCTTGTACACTTTTTCAGCAAAATTTGAAAAGTTCACTTTTTCGGCAAAACTTGATAAGTTCACAAGGCTATAGCCTTGTACACTTTTTCGGCAAAATTTGAAAAGTTTACAAGGCACTTGTACACTTTTTCGGCAAAATCTGATGAGTACATTTTCAGCAAAATTTGAAAAGTTCACAAGGCTATAGCCTTGTCACTTTTCCAACAAAATTTGAAAGTTCACAAGGCTATAGCCTTGTACATTTTCGGCAAAATTTGAAAAGTTCACAAGGCTATAGCCTTGTACACTTTTTCGGCAAAATTTGAAAAGTTCACAAGGCTATAGCCTTGCACACTTTCTCGGCAAAATTTGAAAAGTTCACAAGGCTATAGCCTGATACACTTTCGGCAATAGTTGAAAAGTTCACAAGGCTAAAACCTTGTACACTTTTTCGGCAAAATTTGATAAGTTCACAAGGCTATAGCCTTGTACACTTTTTCAGCAAAATTTGAAAAGTTCACTTTTTCGGCAAAATTTGATAAGTTCACAAGGCTATAGCCTTCTACACTTTTTCGGCAAAATTTGAAAAGTTCGCAAGGCTATAGCCTTGTACATTTTCGGCAAAATTTGAAAAGTTCACAAGGCTATAGCCTTGTACATTTTCGGCAAAATTTGAAAAGTTCACAAGGCTATAGCCTTGTACACTTTTTCAGCAAAATTTGAAAAGTTCACTTTTTCGGCAAAATTTGATAAGTTCACAAGGCTATAGCCTTGTACACTTTTTCGGCAAAATTTGAAAAGTTCACAAGGCTATAGCCTTGTACATTTTCGGCAAAATTTGAAAAGTTCACAAGGCTATAGCCTTGTACACTTTTTCAGCAAAATTTGAAAAGTTCACTTTTTCGGCAAAATTTGATAAGTTCACAAGGCACTTGTACACTTTTTCGGCAAAATTTGATGAGTACATTTTCGGCAAAATTTGAAAAGTTCACAAGGCTATAGCCTTGTCACTTTTCCAACAAAATTTGAAAGTTCACAAGGCTATAGCCTTGTACATTTTCGGCAAAATTTGAAAAGTTCACAAGGCTATAGCCTTGTACACTTTTTCGGCAAAATTTGAAAAGTTCACAAGGCTATATATAGCCTTGCACACTTTCTCGGCCAAATTTGAAAAGTTCACAAGGCTATAGCCTGGTACACTTTCGGCAATAGTTGAAAAGTTTACAAGGCTATAGCCTTGTACACTTTTTCGGCAAAATTTGAAAAGTTCGCAAGGCTATAGCCTTGTACACTTTTTCGGCAAAATTTGAAAAGTTCACAAGGCACTTGTACACTTTTTCGGCAAAATTTGATGAGTACATTTTCGGCAAAATTTGAAAAGTTCACAAGGCTATAGCCTTGTCACTTTTCCAACAAAATTTGAAAGTTCACAAGGCTATAGCCTTGTACATTTTCGGCAAAATTTGAAAAGTTCACAAGGCTATAGCCTTGTACATTTTCGGCAAAATTTGAAAAGTTCGCAAGGCTATAGCCTTGTACACTTTTTCGGCAAAATTTGAAAAGTTCACAAGGCACTTGTACACTTTTTCGGCAAAATTTGATAAGTACATTTTCGGCAAAATTTGAAAAGTTCACAAGGCTATAGCCTTGTACACTTTTTCGGCAAAATTTGAAAAGTTCACAAGGCACTTGTACACTTTTTCGGCAAAATTTGATAAGTACATTTTCGGCAAAATTTGAAAAGTTCACAAGGCTATAGCCTTGCACACTTTCTCGGCAAAATTTGAAAAGTTCACAAGGCTATAGCCTTGTACATTTTCGGCAAAATTTGAAAAGTTCACAAGGCTATAGCCTTGTACATTTTCGGCAAAATTTGAAAAGTTCACAAGGCTATAGCCTGGTACACTTTCGGCAATAGTTGAAAAGTTTACAAGGCTATAGCCTTGTACACTTTTTCGGCAAAATTTGATAAGTTCACAAGGCTATAGCCTTGTACACTTTTTCGGCAAAATTTGAAAAGTTCGCAAGGCTATAGCCTTGTACACTTTTTCGGCAAAATTTGAAAAGTTCACAAGGCACTTGTACACTTTTTCGGCAAAATTTGATGAGTACATTTTCGGCAAAATTTGAAAAGTTCACAAGGCTATAGCCTTGTCACTTTTCCAACAAAATTTGAAAGTTCACAAGGCTATAGCCTTGTACACTTTCGGCAAAATTTGAAAAGGTCACAAGGCTATAGCCTTGTAACTTTTTCGGCAAAATTTGAAAAGTTCACAAGACTATAGCCTTGTACACTTTTTCAGCAACATTTGAAAAGTTCACAAGTTGCACACTTTCTCGGCAAAATTTGAAAAGTTCACAAGGCTATAGCCTGGTACACTTTCGGCAATAGTTGAAAAGTTTACAAGGCTATAGCCTTGTACACTTTTTCGGCAAAATTTGATAAGTTCACAAGGCTATAGCCTTGTACACTTTTTCGGCAAAATTTGAAAAGTTCGCAAGGCTATAGCGTTGTACACTTTTTCGGCAAAATTTGAAAAGTTCACAAGTTGAAAAGTTTACAAGGCCTTGTACACTTTTTCGGCAAAATTTGATAAGTTCACAAGGCTATAGCCTTGTACACTTTTTCGGCAAAATTTGAAAAGTTCGCAAGGCTATAGCCTTGTACACTTTTTTGGCAAAATTTGATAAGTTCACAAGGCTTATAGCCTTGTACACTTTCAACAAAATTTGAAAAGTTCACAAGGCAAAATTTGAAAAGTTCGCAAGGCCTTGTACACTGTACACTATTTCGGCAAAATTTGAAAAGTTCACAAGTTGAAAAGTTTACAAGGCTATAGCCTTGTACCCTTTTTTCGGCAAAATTTGAAAAGTTCACAAGGTTAATATAGCCTTGTACACTTTCTCGGCAAAATTTGAAAAGTTCGCAAGGCTATAGCCTGGTACACTTTCGGCAAAATTTGATAAGTTCACAAGGCTATAGCTTTGTACACTTTCGGCAAAATTTGAAAAGTTCACAAGGCTATAGCCTTGTACATTTTCGGCAAAATTTGAAAAGGTCACAACACTTTTTCGGCAAAATTTGAAAAGTTCACAAGGCACACTTTCGGCAAAATATTGAAAAGTTTACAAGGCTATAATAGCCTTGTACACTTTTTCGGCAAAATTTGAAAAGTTCACAAGGCTATAGCCTTGTACACTACACTTTTTCGGCAAAATTTGATAAGTTCACAAGGCTTATAGCCATGACACTTTCGGCAAAATTTGAAAAGTTTACAAGGCAAAATTTGAAAAGTTTGCAAGGCTTATAAGCCTTGTACACTTTTTTGGCAAAATTTGAAAAGTTCACAAGGCCTTGTACACTGTACACTTTTTCGGCAAAATTTGAAAAGTTCACAAGGCTGTAGCCTTGTCACTTTTCAAGCAAAATTTTATAGCCTTGTACACTTTCAGCAAAATTTGAAAAGTTCACAAGGCAAAATTTGAAAAGTTCGCAAGGCCTTGTACACTGTACACTATTTCGGCAAAAATTGAAAAGTTCACAAGGCTACAGCCTTGTACACTTTTTCTGCAATATTTGAAAAGTTCACAAGGCCTTGTACACTTTTTCGGCAAAATTTGAAAAGTTCACAAGGCCTTGTACACTGTACACTTTTTCGGCAAAATTTGAAAAGTTCACAAGGCTACAGCCTTGCACACTTTTTCTGCAATATTTGAAAAGTTCACAAGGCTATAGCCTTGTACATTTTCGGAAAAATTTGAAAAGTTCACAAGGCTATAGCCTTGTACATTTTCGGAAAAATTTGAAAAGTTCACAAGGCCTTGTACACTTTTCCGGCAAAATTTGAAAAGTTCACAAGGCTGTAGCCTTGTCACTTTTCCAGCAAAATTTTATAGCCTTGTACACTTTCAGCAAAATTTGAAAAGTTCACATGGCAAAATTTGAAAAGTTCGCAAGGCTATATATAGCCTTGTACACTTTTTCGGCAAAATTTGAAAAGTTCACAAGGCTATAGCCTAGTACATTTTCGGAAAAATTTGAAAAGTTCACAAGGCCTTGTACACTTTTCCGGCAAAATTTTATAGCCTTGTACACTTTCGACAAAATTTGAAAAGTTCACAAGGCTATATTGTCACTTTTCCCAGCAAAATTTGATAAGTTCACAAGGCTATAGCCTTGTCACTTTTCCAGCAAAACTTTATAGCCTTGTACACTTTCGACAAAATTTGAAAAGTTCACAAGGCTATATTGTCACTTTTCCCAGCAAAATTTGATAAGTTCACAAGGCTATAGCCTTGTACACTTTCGGCAAAATTTGAAAGTTCACCAGGCCTTATACACTTTTGGCATAGCCTTGTACACATTTTCAGGCAAAATTTCGCAAGGCTATCCTTGTACACATTTTTAGGCAAACTTTGAAGTTTTTACCTGAAAGAAAATTTTCCTGAAAATGTCTAACAAAACAACCATAAGGCTTGACGCCTTGCATTTTTTTCAAATGCACAACAGTAATAACAGGGGATAAAAAAATAGTCCATCAAATAAATTTGTACATATTTATTAAATTGCAACATAGCATTGTTTTATTTGATTCTACTAGTTAATTCCTTCAATATAGAGCTTGTGAACTGTGTTCACAAAACACAGTAAAAGGCTTGATCCATCACAATGCCTTAGCATTATTAAGCGTGACTACATCAAACCCAGTATCACACTTAGTGTACAACAAATTGCTAGTTATACAAGTGTAGAAATCTGAACAATTCCGACAATTCTTTTTACAAAATGATTGAGAACAAGTGTGACAAGATGTCTCGATTAATACAAACAGTCAAATCTGAAGGTTCTTGTTTCCGCTGCATTAACATGTTAAAGACCTATAATACTTATTTACTATTTACTACTAGATCTCTTGATTGTATTAACACAAACAAAAAATTATTGTTCAACGTAAACTATTCTGTTTTAATCTAAGGACAAAATGCTGAGAGAAACTGTATACATGCAGCAATGCAGTTTGGTCCTAGACCAAAATACATCAATGAAAATAAAGGTCGTTCAAACCAACAACGAAAAAAAGCATCCAAAATGTTTCTGAAATCACACCAAAACTAACATGAGTCTTACATTTAAATTGAACCTTTCTATGTATACATTTAAATACTATAAATTATGCACTGTTAATAATATACGAATCGAAAATAAACTAACGAAACAAAAGAGACTCATTCCAATTAACAAAGAAACTTTGTCACAAAATTTCTCATTGAACCAACATGGGTACAGCTTACAATGTTTTTTTTTTAAATTTGCACGCAGAATGTCTCATGTCAAACAGTTTACATGAGAGTTTACGTATTTTCAGCACACAGAACAGTAAGCAATGACCAACAAAGTCGATAGGTGAAATAATGCAAGTTTAGCTGTACAATCATTGGAATATAAAACACTGCCCTCTATCATTCAATATAAATTTCATTTTTAATACTTGTCATGCAGTCGCTATGAAAACGTTGCAATATTACAACAAATCCACCTGTCTGTCCTCTAAATGAGTCAGACACTTTAAACATTGGTCAATTACAGAACAAGCAAAGTCCTCAAATCGAATGAAAAAAAAAGAAAACAAGTTATGAATTTTCAATTCAGACTCGAACAGGGAGGTAGTAAAAGTACCTCACAAAAAAAGTTGGTTATTTACATTTTTTTATTGGAAAGATCCAGTTGGATATACTAATTTTTAAAGTCTTTACACATACAACAATTGAATGAGATCAAATTTCAACTTATCAATCAAGACAAGTTCTCCTTGCCGAAACTAGAGTATATTGTTTAGTAAAACAATGGCTGCTTGCTATACAGAGACCATAACCTACATTCTCTCTACGGTCCATCGCCACCGACTAAAAAGAAACATGAATATTAATGCCTCGGTAACAGGCTATCGATTTACGCTAAATCATCGCATTCTTAAATCTGGACACAATCATTTGCACCCTATCCTAGTACCCTATCCTGGTAACTATTTCCAACTACGTAGATTTTTCTTTCCACTATATTTCTACCCCGAGCAGTAAGTAAGACAACTCGACGACACAACAAAATATCTCCTTTTTTTTCAGCACCGTCTACAGATCTTCTTTAATCAATCAATAGTAACTTATTGTTAAATGGGTCTCAATAAACTAGATCAGCTGTCGATGGGGCTAAGCCCCCTCTGGTCATCAAAATAAAATTTTGAGAGTTTGAAATACAGACAGGCTAAACGGCCAGAGTCCAGTTGTATTAGCATTGGACCAGTTAACCCATACCCTGCAGCCTAATGTTAATTCCAAACAAGTACAAATATAATTTTACATTTCCAATTCCAGACCTCCTTCTATAAGTTCAGCAAATGTTTAAAAAAAAAAATCTGAAAGAAATATTGTACAAATGTTTCTTGTCGAGTTGAAAATTCTACCTGTAGCCTAGCGGAGAATCTCTACCAGGCCTGATGCTTAACCGACTAAGCTGGTGCCCCAATAGAAATTTACAACTTCCTAATAAAGGTGCCCATAACCAAGATGAAAATGCCTCAATGCCCTTTCAAAAACAAAGCATCAGGCCTACCTACAATTCTGCTTACAACGTGTACTAATTCTCTTGTTCTAACAATATCTGTGTACATGTGTTTATGCTACTCTAATATTGAGTAATAAAAGGAAAAACTGCACTTCCTACTTCATCCTATTACTTTAATAACAGAAAAAATTGCATATTAAGAAAGTTTACTTTTTAATATTCGTAAACTTGAATGACACCTTCTTTGGTGGTAAACTGGAAAATCACTACCAAGATCAAAGGAAATCTAAAAATCCTGTTGCCAAATCTACCCCTACAAAAAAATCTTAATTAAATTCTATAACATCAGATGACAATTGTGACTTAAACTTAATAACTTAAATTTTCAATCCTTACTTAAGCTAAGATCACCGCCTATGAACCAGCCATTTTTTCCCCCGAAAAACAAACAATTTGCAGCGGGTATATTTACCTCAAAACTGATTAACTTTTTGCTAAGAGGAAAATATTTTTATCACACACAAATAAGCGTCTGTCGTGAGAGCATATAGTTTTCTGCAGCACTTGGCCGAGAAAAAAACACAAAGTTTTTGAACTTTGCATTAAACAATAATTGAATTGACAGCATTCAAACGTCATGGAGTTAAACCTGAAGCAAACTGCAAGGTGGAACATTTATGCATATTAAATGTGATCGCAAAAAAAAGGCAGATTTAAATTGGCCACAGGAGAACTTTTGTGAACAAGATAAACTTTAGCGGCTTTGTAGCCTGAAGAGAGAAATGGCATGTGCTGATTTCATGCCATTGTATAGCTCTCTCAAGCAAATAACGTTGGAGGTTTTTACATCTATGTACAATGCATGAATAAGTCAGGAATTGAGGTAAAATTCAGAATATAAAAAAAATTGTAAAAGTCCTCACCTTTTACATCTCATCAAATTCATCACAGCGGTTTTCTTTCACATACACGTTGAACTGGAGTATTCTTTATCAAGACCATTACATCTTCACTTTACACTACCTTTACATACCAGGAGAAGAGAAAGAACTACCCAGATTCACCATGAGACTATCCTGAAGCTTCCAAACGAAGCATTCTCACAAAAATGATTTACAGGGAGCACCGTTTAGTTCTTGTTTGAGGTACCTTTGCCGAGTGGACCATCAGACTAGGTAGCACCACTACTAGCCGTGGAAGTCGTGTCGCCAGGTTTCCCACCGCCCTGACTCTTCAGGTTGCTGAAGAAGGCCTTTGTCGACGCAAGCAAGGCCTCTCTCTCTGTGGACTTGGAGGACTTAGGACCTTCCGAGCTTGGTGGCTTGTACTCGCCAGTAGTTTGGGGAGCTGGCTTGGGGATTGGCTTGACACTAGGAGCTTGGGGAGCCTTACTTGGGACCCCTACTGGAGTTGGCTTCCTGGCGAAGTTGCTACTCGGAGTCATCACTGGACCTGGCTGGCTATGGTCCATAGATCTTGATGTTGGTCCAGCAGATGAAGCAGAGGATATGGGCATTCTTGCAGACATGATGTTAGCTTGTGGCATGGGAGGTCTGAATCGGACTTGAGGAGCTGCAGCAGGGAAGCGAATCAACTGATGAGGTACAGGCTGCGCTTGGAATCCCTGTTGTTGGATCTGTGGTTGGATCTGAGAAGACTGCTGCAGTTGGGGTCCGGGTCTTAGTGTTATCCCTCGTACTGGTGCCTGTGTGGTTGATGGTGCACGCGGCATGAAAGCTGTCTGCTGCTGCTGCTGCTGTTGCTGGAACTGTTGGTTTTGAAGCCCATAGGGTTGCCGCACTGCATGATTAGGTGCGTTTGGGAATGTCGCCTTGATGGTTGGATGCCCTCCGCTTCCAAACTGTGGATTGCTCGTAGCAACTACTGGTGCAGGCATGTCTGAATGAGAGCTTGACCGCTGAAGCTCTGGTGGTTGCGATGAGCTTGATGCCCGGTTAGGGCTAAACGGCTTGGCATCAACATGCTGCTGCATGTCGCTGCTCCTCTGCGAAACCATGTAAGACATCTCATTCGTTGATGGTGCAGACATATCATGCATGGTCTTCCTGTCAACTTCATTGGAGACGTTGTGCGTGGTGTGACGTGTCGTGCCAGGCTGGCTGGAATAAGGCCCTCCTAAGTTTACAGGGCGAGACTGCGAGTATTGCATGGTAGCCTGACTTGGATAGTGCATTTGTGCCGGCTGGGGGTGAGGGTGCTGCTGATGCTGATGCTGCTGCAGGTGTTGCGGCTGGGGTGGCTGCTGTACAGCTGCTGCAGCTGCAGCTGTCTGAATCTGAATGGTGTTTAGCGATTGCATGTGTTGGGCACCTTGGGGAGGCTGCACAGCTGCTGCTGCTGCCGCAGCAGCATGGTTCCCTTGTAAGGAGTTGAAGAAGTTGGTTGAGCCAGCAGAGCCTACAGCAGCCGGTTGGGAGGGACCTGAATTATTGGCTGTGAAGAATGACGTCGGTTGAGGAGCTTGGTGGATGTTGGACTGCATGATTGGAGTCACCAGTGTGTTGCCGACAATACGAGCTTGACTACCGACAGGAGTTGTCGCACGCTGCTGTCCGTACATCGGCTGTTGCTGCATGTTGATACTCGGCACTGTGCCAAACTGTGGGAGACTTGCAACAGTCTTGGTCATGGTAGACAACCCGTTGAATGAACTCTGTGGTTTAATGGTGTTATTCTGTAAGTTCATGTCGGGTCGAGTAAACGACGTTGTTCCGTAAGACAGGTATGGCTGGTTAGTAGCTTGCGAGGGCTGACTGAGTGACGAGGAGATACCTGAACCCGTCAGATTAGCTGCCTGCAAGAAGCTAAGCGGTGCAAAGGACTGCTGTGCAGCAGCTGCAGGGGGTGAGGGTGCTACAGCTGGTGCCTGATTCAGATTGTACTGGAGTGTTGCAGATGGAGGTTGGATCACAGACACTCCATACTGGGCAGGAGCATAGGCAGCTGGAGGCTGAATCAACCGTGGTGCATTGTCTCCAATCGGAAAGGCTGAGAATATGTGATTGGACGATTGACCACTGAACATGGACTGCGAGGCGCTACCTCCTTGTCCCTGAGGCTGGGCACTGCTGACCTGAACCGTCTGTGTTGGTGCGATAAGGACGGCAGGTCGACCGAATGCATACTGCTGCATTTTATTCTGGTCTGGCGTTGTGACTTTCCCGTCCAGTCCGACCATAGTCGAATACAGCAGTGTGGTGGAATTCAACGGCTGTGTATTCATCGCCTGAGTCCCCATTGCCTGATTTGGGATAGCGGCGTACATGAAGGAATTCTTGTTGCCCATGTTGCCGACGGCAAGCGGTAATACTCTTTGCTCGGACGTCTGCATTGAATTGGAGACGCTGTTCGAGGTGTAGGATGAGAAAGACGGGTAGGAGGAAGTGAAAGGTGCATAGGAGGAGGTCGAGCTGCTAGTCTGGTTCACGTCCATACTCTCACTGCTCATCTCACTGTAGGTACTGGACACCGTCGTGGTCACAACACTATCTACACCAGATAAACTGCCGCTGTGCGAGAACTCAGCAAAATCAGCATCGCTGCTGCTCGATATCGCCGGCATCATGATGGCAGGATCGGACACTAGAGGGCGGTGTGATGCCAATTGGTTCTGCGGGACATCGGTTAGGAGCTCCGCCTCAATTTGAAGAGCCTCGTCACTGACTACCGACGGATCCAAACTGCCCTCGCTCAATGACTGATGATTCGAGGCCGGCGCTGGGTTGACTGAAGCCATACTCGGGGGAGATAGCGCACTCTCGTTCAGGTTAGGCATGGGTACAGGTGCGGGCATGTCCCACAAGTGCTTGGCAGACTGCAGTTTGATGGAGATGTCTTCGGATATGGAGGTGACTGGAGATGACTGATTAACACCCTTGATGGGAAGGTCTATGGGCTTGGGCATACCGCTGACAGAAGCGCCGCTGCTACTGGTATTTGTTACTTTACTTGAAGTCTGCTCACTAACCAAACCCTGGAGAAAAAAAGGGGAAAAATACGGTTAATTAACGCGTAAAAAACACTAAGTATGCAACTTTAAGGATTAATGAATGACTAAGTACTGACTTTTCTTGTTTAATGCACCTTACAGATTTTTTTAAAAGTAATTCAGTTTGAAAAAAGTTTTTTTTTCGGGGGGAGAAGGGTTGAGGTTAAAAATACAGGGGGGGGGGTATGCACTCACCATGTTACTGTTGGTAATATCCATTGGCATCTCTCCAGAGTTGACAAACGTCTCATGCATCCTCATGTCCGAGCCTCCCATATCACTGCGATCATTCTCAGGACCTACCACCGGAAGAGAGGAAGAGAATGGATCCAGCTTCATCTGCACCAGCTGGGAGTTGGACCACTCATTGGAGGCTGGAATGTCCGCAGATTGGTTCAGCTGTTGTTGTTGTTGTTGTTGTTGTTGTTGTTGTTGACGCATCTGACTCACCATGTACTCCTATCATCAGAAAAATACAACATTTAGACATTCCGAAAATTGTGTTTGAATAAAAGTAGTCAAACACTACAGACCATGTGCACTTTGTTTACAAAAAGTGTTACCATGTACATTCTTGAGCTTTTCTACCAGGCAAGATACTGCGCTGATCATTAAATGGGAAAGTTTACATTTTGTGTAACAATTTACATACAAATCCCCGAGTTATAAAAGTAACATTTGAACAAGTTTGGAGATGTGGCCCCTTTCATCATATCAAAAGTTGATGAAGTTTAGACAGCACAATCTCTATAAAATGTAAGATTTAATATTCTCTTCCATTGAGTCTCCCTTATAGTCGATATCATTCTTTGAGGGTTGCGAGTAGCAATCCAAATTTAAGCGGTTACTTGTGACTAAGCTTGGGCGGTCCCTTCGGTTACCCGGTTCTACCCGGTTCCAAATTGAAAACCGGACTTGCGGTTCCACTCTTCTGTGGAACCGGGTACCCGCTTTTGTCGGTTCCGATTTTAAAAGACCGAGTCCCAATTATAAAAGGCTCTGTGGAGCCGATCCTGCGACGAACCGGCTCTAGAAATTGAGGCTTGATGTTGAAAGCGGTGACCGCAGATACAGTGTGCAAAGGCTTCAAGCCGACATGAGTATCAACTTACTATCACATGTGGCTGCATACACAGTGCACACACATAGGCATCTTCTACAACCACCACATGTATGCATGTACATGTCATGCATATACATGTACATGTATAGACAGCACGTTGTGATTGGCTGCCGATATATCCATATTCATAAAAGCTTGCCCCATGCACAAAACACACAGTGCTGTATGTATGTATGTACAGGCATGTACAGGCATGTACAGGCATGTACAGGCATAGTACTCTTGTATGTACAGAGACGACACACTGCATGCACTACGGATATACTGCACTACGGATATACTGCACTACTGATGTACTGCACTACTGATGTACTGCACTACGGATGTACTGCACTACGGATGTACTGCACTATGGATGTACTACACTACGGACATACTGCTACACAACGATCGTACTGCCGGCTAAATCAAAGACTTGTTTAAATGCAGGGAAAATAGGTGCTCGGTGGCACGATGTCTGATCATTGGGGTGGGTATTCTGGTATTTTCTTTAAAAATAGATCGGCTCCAATTGTGTGTGTGTGAGCTCGGAACCGATGTCTGATTAACTTGGTTATTTTCAGTTAAAATAGATCGGCTCAATTGTGTGTGTGTGAGCTCGGGACGGGCGGCTTATGTTTTATATTGAATTGGAACCGGGTATGTCTCAGAACCGAGCTTTTTTTCGGAACCGGAACTGAGCCCCAAATTTCTGGAACCGCCCAAGCTTACTTGTGACCGAGCAAGTCAATGCAACAGACTTTATTCAAACCTAATCCAAAAAGGGCGAATTGAGAGGACAGTAAAAGAAGGCATTGTGATCCTTTACCTGCATGAGACGGTGATCCGCCTTGCTCTCCGCACTCGGTGAGTTCCTCTGTGAGGATGGGTTAGACCCATGGTGGTCGCTGTTCAACTCCACGCCGCTGTCGTGCTGATCAGAGTCCGGCTTGCCTCCGGGGGCTTTGACCGATGGACCCGTAGGGATCATACTAACAGGGATGCTGGTTGGGCCGCCTTGGTTGGTGGTGTTGACTAGAGGTACAGGGACCTGGAGAGGTTTCTCCCAGGCGTTGACCAACGGGGCTGGATGGGATGGTGCTGATGAAGCAGATCCTGAAATCAACATGTTGGAAAGTTTAAGACACAGTACGTCATACAGTAAGAAATAACTGAAAATCGAAACTCTTTTTTTTTTTTTTACATTATAAAATAAAGAAGGCTGCTCAATCTGCTTGATGTTGGAGTCTTTTAACCTGATATTAAGCTGAATCATTCGAGGCATTACTTTATTCTTTAGTTATAGAGTATATTGTGAAGTAAATCAATATTTAAAAATCGAAATTTGGGGTGGGTGGGTGGTCCAAACCAATTTGGATTTTTTCTTCTTCTTAACATTGACTATTATGAACGGCCCACTAAGGTTATCAGAAGTACTAAGACGTGAACTATTCGTTGCAAATTTGTGACGACAAAATTTGTATTGCATTCACATTCGCAGAAAGTATGAACAGGGCTTAACTGAGTTTTCCACTCACCACTCCTGGTTGGGATGACACTGGCCGAGCCCATCACACCCATGTTGGTGTCATTACTGATGGGTTTTGTACCCGGTGCCTTATTGAGGGAACCCACAGCCCTGCTGAGCGACGGGGAGGAAGGCACCCCTTTGGCGGAGTCCTTTGCCTGCTGCTTGGATAGACGAGGAGGAAGATTGGAGTGCCGTGAAGACTTGCTTGGTGTACTGATGCGGGTTTGTTTCATGGCCTGGAATAAAGAGCAGTTATAACAATGTAAAAAAACAGTGGTTGAATATATTTTGTTGTTACCCTTTCACCGATGTGTATCGAGCACTGTATACTCCACAGGCAAATCACTCGGGTGGGAATCAAACCCATGACCTGGCTAGAGCAGATCTTACTACTGGACCACCGAGCTTGAAACTGCAAAGATGTTTTTAAACGAGTACAATGATGGAGACTTTAATTCACTTTTCAGGCTATTTAATAAGAAATTTTCTGAATTTTCCCAAGAGTAAAAAAATCTAAAATCAGATTGGAGTAGGAAGAATATATCAAGCCTGTCTTAGTTAAAAAAAAGATTGTTAACATTATTTTAAAAATATTTTAAATATTTCCTGATAAATGGACTCACCTCAGACAGAGCTTTTGTCTCGTGTTTCTTCCTCTCAGCCTCCAGCGCCTTGAGACGTTCCTTCTGCGTCTTCTTAGATCGAACTTCTTGGAAGCCCTCGTCTGGTGTCATCAGCTCGTTAGGATCCTCGACGATAACTTCAGGATTATCGTCGACCACGACAACACCTGATGGTGAAAGGAGGCATAATTAGAGGCGCTTTTTAAGTTTTGTATAAAAATTGCTTTACACTTTAACTACCAGATTCATGGACCTTAATTAAGCATTCCTAGACAAAATTTTATGGCTCTGCTTACTGAAGCGAAGAATTGGCGCTGACAGAAGCAAGCAGTTCCTCGATTACGCAAATCAAACTTCAAGGGTTAGCAGGAAATTTATAAACACTATGTTAACGGGCATTCTTTGAGCAACTTCGATTAAGGGACTAAAGTTGACTGTTGTCAACCATTGGGCGATTTTGCATAGGTAAACTATTGAACATTGACTAGTCGTTGACAAATGGTCGCTGATCGAACTTGCCTTTTGCTTACACAGCTAGGGAAGAAATTGCACAGTAAGCGAAAAACAAAGATTGTAAGCACAAAATTCGCCGGTAAGCATAACCATGAAACTGGGCCAAATCACTATCTCATCGTCTTTGGAGTAAGCAGTACACAGAGACAAAATGGCACACAGGTTGCTAATCATTCATATCAACAATTTTTATTCTTGAAATGGCAGCAGTAATGAGAGTGAACCTGTTTACACTCTACTGACTTACTGGCATAGTTGTTGATATCATACTGGCCGATAGCGTCTCGTTTTTTCTCTATTGTCGTCTTCACTTTACTGTTGTTGCTGCCGCTGGTGGTGTTGTTGTTACTGCTGCTGCTGTTGTTGCTGTTGTTTGTGCTGTTGACCTTTCCCGAGATGATTGCCGCTGACGGCTTCTTGTTGGTCACAAGTCCGCACATGTCTGACAGTACATTCTGATAAAAAAATTAATAACAAAATGAGAAAAGGTCATTTTGCTTGCCCTTACAAAAAAGGATTGCATCACTTCCAGTCTTTGAAACCGTAATTAATAACAATATGGGAGGCTAATAATTCACTTTTTAAAAATAGATACTGAATATGACCATGAAGCCCCTCGGTAATCTTTCATGCACCATTTATTATAGTGACTAATTGATCACAATGTTTATTTGGGGTTTTTTTGCAAACGGTTCACCCCCAGAAAACAGGTCAAAATCATGAGTCTTCTTTCCCACAATGAAAACTGTGTGGCCATGCCATAGTAATCTTTCGTTTTACAACTTGATTTGCTCAGGGGATTTTTTACTGGACTTCGCGCTAACGACCGGTCGGCCCATGAAAGTGTTATATTGGTATTCCTCTTGGAGCTAGTCTACTGACAAGTTGTCTATTCACTCGTGAAATGATCTCAAACAATACCTTAACAGCAGTGGGATCTTTGAGCTGGATCGCGTCCATTCTAAACACCTTCTCCTCCCGTCCAGCTCTACCATCGGGCTTCCGTTGTGTTGTCATTCCCCCTCTGGTCCTTCGACCGTTCGAAGCACTGCCAGAGCTGCTACCATTCCCCGGGGCTCGTCGGTCACCGCCGCGGTTTCCAGAGCTACCACCACGCGACAAGCCACGACTTCCATCGCGATGGTTGTTGTTACTCTTTACTGTCGCCTCATGCCCGTCTGAAAAACAAAAGCGTAGATGCACATCTTTGTAAATTTATCCACACTTCAGTACACTTCAAACATAGCAGTAAATCTTGAGACCTTGACTGATTTGAAATAAATTAGTCAACTCAAAATGTTTTGGTCACTGGTGTTCCTTACTGAAAAAATTGTGTAATGGTGTATCTTTCCTTGCCTTCCAGCTCTGGAGCCCTGGTTCGAATACCGCCAGGGAGACTACTGGGTTTTCAATCTCTACCAATTGCATGGGTTTTCCCTAGAGTATTTCTCTGGTGTTTTCCTCCAACATGTATAACTGAAATGGTGTCTTTTGTCTATCTCATTGGGTTAGTTGGCTTGTATAATGATTGGCATTTGCTTTTCTGAGAATCCTTGGCTTCACTACGAAACTTAATTAACAAAAAGTGAAAGTGATTCTCACCTGGTTCTGTTCGTCCACTACTTCGGTAAAATCTTTCTCCAGTGGGTCTTTGACCACCAGAGAAACCTTTCTTAGCAGCAGCGGAACCCCCATTGATGCTGTTATTGCTGCTATGGTGGACTGGGGCAGCATTTTCTTTAGTCTCCGTCCAGACTTCTTGCGGCTTCTCCTTCTTCTCCTCGGATTTGTCTCGTTTCTCGTTGAAGTCGCTGCTCTCCGAGGCCGTCTCCCACTCCTCATTATTCAGATCAGATGAGTTTTGTTTCATCAGGACCGGTTTGGTCGTTGCCGTTGACGTGACAGCACCTTCACTGCTGCTGCTTGTTCGGGGGGCAGCAGGGCGAGTGGTTCCACCTCGACCCCTTGGTTCTCGCCCACCACGTCCTCGACCCCTCCCTCTTGAATTCTGGAACCTTGGCGGGCGCTCTGGGCGCGTTCTTGGCTCTGGACGGCTTGTTTTGGGATATCTTCCTCCTCTGTAATCAGCTCGTTCATAGCGGTCCCCCTGTCTCCTGTCCATCCCGCCATCCTCCTTCCTGCTGCCTTCTCTTCTAGGTTCTTTATCCTTGAGGAGCTCTCCTTCCCATTCCGGTTCATTATCTCGTCCTCTGTTGTCTCGTCCCTTGTAGACGTCCCTCTCTCGGCGTTGATCTGCTTTCCAGGTCTGTCCAGCACTATTGCTCCTACTTGGTGGTCCTCCTCTACCCCTTCCACTATATGTACCTCCCCGCCCTCGACCTCTTCTTGACGGTTCACCCCTCGGTACAAAGCCTTGTCGATCTCTATTCCTCCCAAAATTGCCTTCAGAGTAGCTTTGTTTTGGTTTCCCCTCTTCGTTTGGAGTCACACTTGACTTCTCATCTCCATCCTGATCATCTCTTTTTGGAGCCTGGTCTGAATCTTTAGCAGGGGCAGCCTCATCTACGGTTTCTAATTCAATGTTCTCAGTGTCATCCAAATCCTCGGGCATCTGTCTACGACCTTCATATGTTGCTGGATAGCGCCGCTCACCTCTCCCTCTTGATTGGTAGGTCGAGCCGTAGGGTCTTGTGGAGCGACCTCTACTACGAACAGAGTCCACTCTGGTTCCACGACCACGACTGTCTCTCCTATCACCTGGCCCTTCCCTCCAATCCCTCTTTCCCCGTGGAGCTCTGTCGAACCTCTCCGGTCTATCTCTCCTGTTTGGATGCTCCGATCTGATGGGTTTATCTGTTCTCTCTCGCCGATTCGACCTATCGGGTCTGTCCTGGGAGTCCTTCCTTCTGGTTGAGTCTTTGCTTTTGTCGACCACCTGATCCTTAGACTCTTTAGCATTGCTTCTACTTTCTGAAGTATCAATCGAAGACTTATCCGACACTGACCCAGCATCACTTTTTTTATCACTTTTGTCCACACTTTTGTCATTGCTTTTATCAGAAGCTACAGATGCTGTGTCAATGTTTCCTAAATCTTCCTTTTTCTGTTCATTGGCGACAGGAGCTGCCTTTGGAGGCTCACCCCATTTCTTTCTCTCAGCAGAATCTTTCCTGTGCACTGGCTTTTTACCCAGATCAGCCACTACATCTCGTTTCTTGTTGAGCTCTGAATCATTTCTAGACTGACCGTCTGAACCTATTCTGTCTCTTCGATCACGACGGCCTGCATCTCTACTATCGCTGCCTTTACGGGGTTGCTGTTTATTCTCAAACGACGGCCTGTCTTCATGACGATGCTTTCCTTCAAGTGACTGGCCCCATGCTTTCTGCTGCACAGAGGTTTCCACTCCCTGCTGAGGTTTTTCTGTAGACTTCACAAAGGTTTCACTCTGAACAACATGTGATGGTCGCTCTCTCATAAGCGGCTCTGGTGCCGGCCGGCTTCCAGCACTATCTTTCAGATCAGGAGCATTTCGTCTCTGCTCCAGGGACTGTTTAGGGGCATCCCCCTTTGTTGAGGCTTTCTCTCTGTCATTGTACATGTCCATGTCAGACTCCTGTCTTGATCTGGAATGCTGAGACTGGCGATCCCGTCCGCTGCCAGCAGATCTAGAATCATACTTTCTTCCTTTGTCAGCATCTTGGTACCTTCCACGGTCGTTATCAAAGTGTGGTTGGGGTTTGGTTTTCATCAGAGGGACCGGTTGAGGCTTCTCAGGGACTGACGGTGTCGGTTTGGAATCTTGAGTTTCACAACTGTCTTGGTTGTCCGGCCTTCCATCACCACGTCTCACAGGTTGAGGATATGCACCTAAAGTCAAATCAAAACAGAAAGATTAAACTACAACTCCAATAAGTTAGTTTTGCTTTCTAAATCAAAACTTATTCTGTGAAAACCTCTCCCAAAATACGCTTTACGGCACTAGAAATGGCATGTTTAGTTTTCCTTTTTCTTCTTATGTGCCCAAAACAACACAATCATGTTGTTTAAAAATATTTTCTTTAACATCCAACATGATCTGCTAAAAACTTCTCTTAAAAAAATATTTTCTGCATTTGAAAGGTTTTCCTCTTTTTTTATGTTTTTGTGCCGCAAACATTATTGATAGTTTCTTTGATAAAAAACAAAATCTGAAAACAAAATTTTCTGCATTAAAAATGCCCAGTTAAGATTTCTCCTTTCATCATTTTACATGCCCAAAACAATACAATCATCTTGTTTTGCGTATATTTTCATGAAAATTAAAAAAGTTGTTTGTACTGACCTGGTGGTGGGGCTCCAGTCTTTGGTTCTTGACTAGGTCCTTCCGTAGCGTCTGAACTGGGAGCCCATGCTGTCTTCCTAGTCTCTCCACCAACTCTAGCTTCCTTTACTTCCCCTCCTCTCACGTCTCTAGTGTCTTGGACATGCCCCTCTCTACTCTCTGGATGTGCCCCTTCCCTGTCATCGGGACTTCTCCTACTGTGAGGGTCCTGCCTCTTGATCTCCCTTGGTGGGGCGCTTCTCACATCTCGCTGGTCAGGTTCTTGGGTTTGCTCAAACTCTCTCGGGGCTGGATGCGCAGCTGGCGGGTGAGCAGGCGGGGCACCGGGCACATGATCTTTGTCATTCTGTGATAATAAGTAAAAAGTAACAGAGTATGGAATTACTAGAATAGTCATGATAATAGTAATCATGTGATTTTTGAGCAAACACAAGTAAGCAACTACAAATCATAACACTTGGTGTTACCCTCACACCAGTGCGTGAAGGAACTCTATACTAAGTACATTCCGGAATTCTGTGAAAAAATATCAAAGGCATATTACTAAGGTGATTATAGGAACTATATGATTCAAACCACCTCTAGCTACCAGGCAATCCCTGGGGTCTAGTTGGTAAGAAACCTGTTCTTGATAGGCAAAGGTTGTTGGTTCGCATCCCTTCAAATGCCTGTGATATTTTTTCACAGAACTCGGGAAAGTACTGAGTAAACAGTTCTAACACACATCAGTGTAAGTGTTAAAACGAAATAATATTATTTATCCCAGAATATGCAAAATTTAACATCTATTTACTTACAAATCAAATGTTTGTAAAACAAACAAGTTTTCCTACCTGAGGTGGATATGAGGGAAAGCGTCTGAGTGGTTGTTCATGGTGTGGAGGTTGCTGCTGTTGCTGTTGCTGCTGTTGCTGCTGTTGTTGTTGCTGCTGCTGCTGCTGCTGCTGTGTGTATTGTTTCTGCTGTGGCGGTGGCTGCTGCATAGGAAATTGCTGCTGCTGTTGATGTTGCTGTTGCTTCTGGAATCTTGGTGGCAAGTTCCTTGCAGGTTGACGCTGGTAATTACCTTTAAAAACGTTAAAACAACAAATTACTTTTGAGGTTGCTACGATCCTCTCAACTC
The DNA here is from genome assembly GCF_032118995.1 of Asterias amurensis. NCBI lineage: Eukaryota > Metazoa > Echinodermata > Asteroidea > Forcipulatida > Asteriidae > Asterias > Asterias amurensis. The sequence goes on along the minus strand of NC_092662.1, from coordinate 2,999,376 downwards.
AGGAGGAAAGAGGTCTTTGAAAACAACCCTTGGCCCTTATGAGGTTATCAGCGGTCAGTTCTGTTTGCAGGGTTCTCCCAGTATGTGTCAATAGTTCTTTTGAACCTCACAAAAATCATCAAGTTAAAATCTTTACAATGTTCCAGATTACATAGTGGGGCTTTCAAACCCCATGATAAGCACCAATCAAAAAATATTCCCAAAACCTTTGTTAATGTGGACTCTTCTTGACCCAGTTAACAAAGCGCCATCAGTCATGGGTAGTGGATAGATGTAATCATAACATACGTTCATCTGAATCAACATCATCTGACAGCCCTGTTCTTCAACGCATTCCATAAACGCAACTCAGAAAATATTTCAAGGATCTCGTTTCAATATTTGAGTCAAGAATACTCCCCAATTTTCCCCTGGGGAGAGCCCTGAGCCAAATTTCATAAAGCTGTTTAGCAGAAAAAACTGCTCGACTTATTTCTTTGCTAAGCAAAAATTTAGTGGTGGTCGCAGTCACTGTAAACCTTATGCAACTTTGGCTGGTTACCTGTTTCTGTTAAGCAATACTTTTCTTTGCTTAGCAAGTTTGTGCACTTACAGGCTTGAGATTGGGCCCTGGTAAGGTCAGGATTAGGGTGACTTTCAATAACTTACCTCTACCTTCTCTTCCCTGTCTCGGCCCAGACCCATCACTGCTTCCACTCTCCGTCCGTTGCCTCTTCCCACCGTCACGGGGTAGTCCGAGATCACCTCCTCGCTCCTCACCAGTTCCTGCACCGCCCTCGTTCTCTGGCTCCCTCTTGCCGATGCGCTCTTCAAGCTTGCGTAACTTCTCCTGGGCGGCAGCTTTCCGTTCTTGGTCAGAGTTCTGCTCCTCTTTTTCCTTGACGAGGCGACGTTGTCGAGCACGCTCGATGTTCTTGTTCATCTCGTTGGATTGCATTTGACGACGCTGGCGCCATCGATCTTCATCTTCATCGATAGGAGGCTTAGGTCCCTGGATGAGGGAAAAAATATTTATTATATTTTTTTAATAAAAACAAAACATAACTTCGAAAACAACATTTAAGTTTGTAAGTCTCCCGTGAGTAATTGTAATTGAAAAAAAAAAAAAATAAAATTTTAGGCTGAACATTGAAAGATTTACTTAAGTGTACAGGGCCCCATTTTGTGCCAGTTGTAAGGACGGGACAATTTTGGAGTCTTCTTTGCGCCATCAGTCATGGGTAGTGGATAAATGTAATCATAACATAAGTTCATCCAAATCAACATCATCTGACTGCCCGTTCTAGATGCATAAAACAAGACCAAGGTCACATGTGAAATGGTATAATAGCGAGTAACCATTTTCTGGTAAGCACATTTTTTTTATGCTTAGCTAGTTTTTATGAAATCAGGCCCCAAAATTCCAATCATTGTAGACTCACCTGATTCTGACCAGTTGGAGGTTGGCCGCTGGGAGGTTGACCAGCTGGTGGTGGTGGACCACTTTGTTGTGGTGGGCCACCTTGTTGAGGTGGGCCACCTAGTTGAGGTGGGCCACCTTGTTGTGGTGGGCCAGTGGGTGGTTGACCAGTGGGTGGTGGACCGCTTGGTGGTGGACCGCTAGGCGGGGGACCGCTTGGTGGTTGACCGCTGGGTGGTTGCCCGCTCGGCGGGGGGCCGCTGGGTGGTGGTGGACCACTTGGTGGTTGCCCATGACCAGGACCATGACCAGGACCATGACCTTGTTGCTGGTAGTGTGGATGCATTCTTGCATAGTGACCCTGTGGAGGAGGCGGCCCCCTCTGATCAAATGGCGGATGACCTCCACGATTCCAACCCTGAAAAAAAAAACAGCAAAAAAAGTATTGAGAAAGGCTTAATTTATGCATCTAAACCTTAAGGGATCTGTATACGGTTGGTAATGCCACTAATGGTCATGCAAATAAATGGCAATAAAAACATACTTGGTAGGAAGTACAGTAGATTTTGAAAGTATAATGCCTGGTTACACCTCGATGTTCACAAGGGTCCTATTTTGTGCCCCACATAAAAAGTGTAGCGTGCAGTTTGTTTGTGAGGGGGGTGACTTTAAAGTGGGTGACTTTGCTGGGGGGGGGGGCGAGTTGACTGGCACTCCAGGTTACCATGTCACATGACAATTTATAACTGGTATCCTGCTCCTTTATGCTTAGCAGAACAATTTTAAGCATTACTTTCTGCTAAAGCAGCTCTTTGAAATTAGGCCAAGGTTTATGGATAAAAACTAGGGTTGGGCGTGTAACTGTTTCATTAAGAAAATAATAAAGAAGTGACAGTTTTGTTTATATATACATGTTTTAACAGTGAGAACAGCCATCAGTAATGGGTAGTGGATAGGTGTAATCATGAAATCATCCAATCTCTACATCATCTGGCTTCTTAATATGATGACTACAGTAAAGCCATTTCAGCAAGCGGCCCTATTTCATAGAGCTGCTTAAGTGGAAAATACCGGAGAAAAAAATGGCAGAGCACCCGTCAACAGACGGGACATGTGACTTGATTCTTTGGCTGGTTACCTCTTTCTGGTAATCATAATTGTTGTGCTTAGCTACTTTTTGTTCTTAAGCAGCTCTATGAAATTGGGCCCAGATTATTTTAAAGTAGACGATCAAAAGGTGTGCTAACCTGTGCTTCTACATTAGGACGTATCTGTCCACCTGGTCCCATTCGGTTCATTGGGGGCTGCTGCGGCATCTGGTTTTGAGGCGGGGCACCAGACCACATCGGTCTTTCGCGCTGTCTGTTGTCTTCCTGTGATGACAAACAATGTAAAAAAAAAAAGCTTAAAAACAGAGAATCATTCCTTGTTTTTGAAGTCTATTTTTTTTTAAAGATTTGACAAGCTCATGGAACACTTCAAAGAGGTTGAATCTATCTTTACTCTTTGTGCTTTTTATCAATGTGTTAACCAACCCTTTGAGAAAGTTAAACTGTGTTCAAGTGTAAACTTTGTAGATGAGATCACCACAAGACGGTATAGGCTGACAAAGTTTGATCTATCATTCAAAACCACAATGGATGATATTGAACGGTCACACAGTAAGAGGGGTAATGTTGGATACTGTTATTAGCCATCAGTCATGGGTAGTGGATAAGGCGTAATCATAACGTCGTTCATCCAAATCAACATCATCTGGCTGCTCAGTGTATTAACACCCCTTTAGTATACTGGGCTGAATAGAGGCACTGGGCACCTTTGGTAATTGTCAAAGACCAGTATTCTCACTTGGTGTATCCAAAACATATGAATACAATGACAAATCTGTGAAAATGTGGACTCAATTGGTCATTTAAGTTGCAAGAGAATAATGAAAGAAAAAACACTCTTGTCAAACAAATTTGTTTGCTTTCAGATGCCTAAAAAAGGCTTCAGACGTGAAGTCTTCCAATACTTGAGTGAGAAAATACCTCTTTTTCAAAAACTATGTTACTTCAGAAGGAGACTTTTCTTGTGTTTTATATTATCAACAGCTATAATACGCTATAAGAAGGATGGAGCTACCAATCCCTCTTAGGACAAATTGACATTATCACCACCTTATAAGCACTATCTTGAAAGCACAAGCACAGAGCACAAATGAAAATTGCAACCCACCCTCTCCAGGACAGCAGCAATGCTTATGGGAGAGTACAACAATGCAAGATGCAAGAACAGCTGTTCATTGCTAAACATTATTTTGAGTGTCCAGTACCTTTAAATCAGCCCCCAAAACAATTCCTACTCACCCTTTCTGAATCCATCAATCTTCTGTCATCGACGTTGTCATCTCTTGGTGGCCCGTGACCTCCGTGCTCTCGCTGTAGATGAGGATCATTGCCGCCTCTTCTATATTCAGAAAAAAACAATCCAGAAAAAAATTGATGATTTTTTATCAGATAAAAATAACTTTCACTATTTTTGTTTTCCCCTCACAATGTGAGCGCCATCAGTCATGGGTAGTGGATAAGGTGTAATCATAACACACGTTCATCGAACATCGACATCATCTGGCAACTCAAATTGTTTGGCGAGGTTCGAGGTAGCACCATGTGTACATCTCTTTTGAGTGGTGTTGGTTCTGAAAAAGAACCAGTGGTTGACAACTAAACATTTCGATCAGTTGTTCTGACCGCCCTTCAAATTTCTTTAAAAAAAAATTTTACTCTTCATGTCTTCAAAAATGAAAGAAGGTCCAGGAATGTTTTAGTTTTAGTTTAGTTTTATTAAACTATACACTGGCATAAAAATATATATATACAAGTCGATACATAAAGAAACAATGAATCAAAATAGCTTAAAAATTCCAAGCCAGTGAGTGGCGAGGAGGAACAGGTGACCAGCACCTCTACAAAGCCGTCCTGCCACAAAGAATGTCCCCTGATGTAATAGGCTGTTTTAAAAAAAAAACTGAACTCTGAGCGCAAAGCATGTGAGCTCAAAAACTTGCAACATAAAGCCCAATATTAACATTTATCTTTGGTTTTAAAAGCCCATCTCTGCAATCTGAAGGTTATTAAATGGTTTCATCATCTTTTCTCATGAATTTGATCTTTCACATCACCGACGAGGGGAGGTTTACAAAGTTGATTGTTCTCACCTTCGACCCTTCCCACCTTCTTCCTCATCACTGAATACCAGCTTAGCGGAGTAGTCCACTTCACCGTGTGCTCCGGCCCAACCGTCGGCCTTCTTGACCGATACGTCCAGAGAGTCCAGCTGCTGAAGGGTCTCTTCGCTGACGATCGTCGTCTTCTCAAAGCGTCCCAACGTTCGCTGATCTTGATTTCCGCCTCGGGGCCCTCTGCCGGGACCGCCCGGTTTCATTTGTCTGAAGAAAGAGAGAGAGAGAGTTGTTATAAACTATTAAAACTATCTCCAGGGATCGGTTTCACAAAGCAATATTTCCCTTTTTCCACAATATATATGACTGGACTGTGAGACAAGCCATCAGTAATGGGTAGTGGATAGATGTAATCATGAAATCATCCAATCTCTACATCATCTGGCTTATTAAACAATGTACAGTGCCGCCATTTGAGCAAGCGTTGCACTGATACTTATTGCCTACCTGTTCAGGACTAGTTTCCAAAGAGCTAATCAAGTGGAAAAAAGTGCTGAGCAAACCTTTTCAGGATACCAGATCTTTGTGCTTTGTGAAATCAAGTCCTAGGCCCGATTTCATAGAACTGCTTCAGCAAGAAAATAAAGCTGAATGATTTTCGGCTAAGCAGAAATGAACAGGATACCAGTCACAAATTGCACTTGTGACATGGTAGTTTGGCTGGTAAAATATTCTGGTAAACAAAATGCTTGCAGTCTACCAATAGGTAAGTGGTTGGTAAACATAACTGACCTTTGATCTTGCTGTGGGGGAAATCCCTGTCTGGGTCCTTGCATTCCAGGGAAGCCCATGGGATAGGGTCCTCGTGGTCCTCCGGGTCCAGGGTGTGGCCCGCCTGGGCCTTGGGGTCCACCCGGTGGGAATCCGCCCCTACCGAACATCTACAGGACAGAGAAAGAAAAGTTGTTTTGAGAATCACTTTTAAAAGTACACCGTTTAAAAATATAGCATTCAGTTGAACATTTAACTTTTAAGTAATAAACCACAAAGGAAATTGACTGAGTAAATTTTAAGTAATATTTGAACCAGCAACCTTCGGGTTAACATAACAGAGCTCTCCCAACTGAGCCATCCGGTTCTTATGTTGGCGGCTCTCCCTAGTTTGACAATATCTTTGTTCGGGTGCCAGTCAGAAGCCATACAACCTGTTAATGATGTATAACCAGGGATCACACACAAGTTTATAACACAACCTGGAAAACGGCAGCTCCTGGATCACCTTAATGATCACCTTAAGGATTACCCCAATTTAAATTTGAGATATGTTTTTCAAAACAAAAAGAAAAATTTGTGAGTGTGAAATCTGATCTTTGAAACATCATCATCAAAGTTACACACAGTTTTATTTCAAAAGTTTTTTTAGGCAGAAATGAAATGTTACTTACAAATGGAGGCATCATACCCCTGAACTGTGGGGGCATAGCTCCTGGCGGTAGGGGTCCTCCCTGCCCTCCGTTCATATTAGGTGGTAGGTGGCCAGTCCCCATCTGAGGATTCATTGGGCCTTTGTCCTTGGACTGGCCACCCTCTCCCTCCCCGCCGGGACCTGACGCCCCCGCCCCCGTCCCACTGCCAGTTGCTTTGTTCAGGGTGCTGCCTCCTTCTCGCCAGCTTGCAACATCTGAAGGGCAGAAAGGCGGAAATAATCATTATTTTTATCACTATCATTGCATATTACTGGTAATATTTGTTTTCAACGTATAATGCTTCCTTTTGATTAGTATTTTATATGTGTCTGTTAAACTACAATTCTGTGTAAATATTTGCTATTTAAGCAGGAGACTATGGTGTCTTTCCTATTTAATAATTTTGATGGTGTAATTAACAACGTTTTTACAAAGACAATTTTGATACTGAAAAATAAAAAAATTAACCAACCATGCTTCATATATGAACTGAATTACTATTGCCCGCAAGCCTGAAGAAGCCTGCAAGCTAGGCAGCTTGCTATGTGAACCAGATACACCAGGCTAGCCCCTATTCAGCAAAAGCTGTATACATGGGCTTTCAATTTTTTTTAAACAACAGATTTTCATTTTTTTTTTTTTCTCATAGGTTTAGGGCCTACTATTTCATGTACATGGTTGATCACACAAAACGTGAACACTGTCTGTGACTATTTTGTCACCTCTCCCAATGCTGTAAAATGACCTTCTCCGAGTTAATTTGTACTAAATGTTTGCTTACTCTGTGGACGTAGGCTTGGTCCTGGGCCATATTGAACCTCCTTTGGCGCTTCCTTGCGTTGTGGTTCCACAGGGGTCGCACCCGCTCTCAGTGTAGGGAACTCCATCTGGAACCCATCGTGACCGCCGCCTTGTCCACCTTGAACACTTTTGCCTGTGCAAACATAAATTTAAATTTAAGAATTTCATTAATATACCGGTGTTACAGGATTTTAAATTTGGACCCAATTTTATAGAGTTGTTCAAGCACAAAAATTAGCTAAACGGAACAAAATTCTGCTTACAGAAATAAAGTTACCAGTCAAAACACCATGTCACATGAACAATCTGTGACCGGTGTCCTGTTAATTTTTTTCCTTAGCGGGAATTTCATTAAAGCAACATTTTTTACCTAAGCTTTAAAACTTGGCTCAGGTTTACAGATTTAAAAACAAAGAAGGGAAATCCATTTCCAAACTGCAGACTTCAAACAGACGGAGGTGTTATTTGTAAACATGATTTGACTATATGCGAAAAGCCATCAGTAATGGGTAGTGGATAGATGTAATCATGAACTCATCCAATCTCTACATCATCTGGCTTTTTACACGATGAACAGCAATTTGAGTAAGTGTTGCTCTGATACAGATAACCTGCATGTCCTGGCCCAAATTGTATAGACCGATCCAGGCACGCAAGTGCTGGGCGCCGCCATGCGCTGCACGCCATTGCTGGGTAGTCTTTGTGCCTAGTTTTGTGCACAAAGACACAAGAAAATTGTTTTCTTTTCACTTTTTATGGGAATTGAATGTCTTCCTCGACAATCTATGAAATTTCCTTGATATGGCTGCTTGATATAACAACATACTACATTCTTGATTTTGTTTTTAATTAAGCAGAAAGTAAAATACTGAAATTCTGACAAAATACCTTGCCGATGTAATGCATTTTAGCGACTATTATGCAGTTTCTGCGTCTTTGACCCCTAACTCGCCTAAGACAATCACCTTTTTCAAGATGATTTGGCTTATATTTTGTTGCAAATGTTTGTGGTCAGTGATCTACATTGGTATATCATGATGTCCCGTTAAGGAAATTGTGTTATTCGTTGAGGAAAACATTTAATTTCCATAAAGAGTGAAAAGAAACATGATTTCCTCAAGTCTTTGTGCACAAAACTGGGCACATGTACACCCCAGCACTGGCGTGCGGTGCTAAACACTTGCGCGCCTGGTGCGCGTCGGATCGGTCTATAGAGCTGCTTAAGTGAAAAAAGAGTGCTGAAAAATGTTCTGCTAAGCAAAAATGTGTAGGATACCAGCTCGTTGCTGTACTTAACATGGTATTTTGGCTGGTAACTTAAATACATGTAAACAGACTACGAGTCACATGACCTACAGTATCAATTCCTACAAAGTCTGCGATCATTTCCTTTGAATAGGATTTTGCACCGTTTGAATTTTAATCTGACTGACTGTCTACGAAAACACAACTGTATGTATCCTGTTCATGTTGTTCTTTTAATTACATGTTCCAAAGGCATTGAATCTTCTCTTGAATAACATTCACTCAATTCTACTATTTAAGTGACTTGTGCCCAATTTCATGGAGCTGCTTAAATAGCAAATATTGCTGAACAGTTTTCTACTTAGCAAAAATAAGAAGGATACCATTCACAGTTTTTACAAGTGGAATGGTATTCTGGCTGATTATCTTAATGCTGGTAAGCTTACTTATGCTGTGCTAAGCTAATTTGTGCCTGAAATTGGACCCTGAACAACCTAACTGATTTTAATATCTTGCCTTATAGATTAAAATATAATTTGTCTTTAAATCAAGTTTGTCTCTCAACATGACATCATTACTGCTGAAGGGAAATTCCAACTAGTCAATTCTGTGGTTCAGTCCACGCAATGGGAAGTTCCAATTTTCATCTGTTATGACTCACGATGTCGTGGTTGAATGTTGCTTCATTCGTTACTATACATGCATGTCATAGATGGATGGATCCTTTGTTTCATGTCAACTAAGAGTTCAAGCCATCTCAAACCATAGTGTGTACTAGACGGGTGTTTCAGGTATCTTTAGGCCACCCTTTTATGTAGTTTGGCAAAGTGTTCAATTTATCATTTTGATGTGTTCAAAGTGAACAAACTGGGCACCTTATTATAGACCCCTTGTGTACGTTTTCAAAATCTCAAAAAGCGCCCTCACCGAGGCCAAAAGAGGCAAATAACTGTATACGTTACCTGTTCTATGTGCGTAGAAAGGAAATTTTGCAAGAGGCCTATTGATTTTTCACACCTACTTAACGTACTCCAAGGTAATACTTGATTCAAACTACTCATTTCAACATGATAGAACAATCGTAAGAACACATTGCGTTGCATTGGAAGGGAATATTATGCGACTGTGTTGATCTTGAGTAAAGAAATGGTGAATTTAGTAAAAACGAATGATGTACAGATCCTTTCAGAGCATGAAAGTCAGTGCAAATGATGCGAAGAGTAAATACACTACCCTAGCGTGTATGGCCCAACTCACAGACAGAGACATCAAGCACCAATGTTTTTGCTACTTTCGACTTCAAAAGTCACTCAAATCAATGTTTACATACTATATTTCTTGTTTACAAAACTCTTCTTACCTTCGGATACACTCGGAGCACCGGCTTTCCATGAAGCTGAACCCGTTTGTTTCTCTACATTGGGCTGGACTGGTGCCACTACAGGCGGTGCTGGGGCTGCTGCTGCCGCTGGTGCTGCTGCTGTTGATGATGTGCTTGGTCCTGATTGGGTATTGGTATTGGTTGTTTTCTGATCTCCTGCAGAACTGCATTAGGGAACATTGAAAGACATAAAACCATCAGATGGCGATCAAATCAATCAAGGCCCAATTTTACTGCTTAAGCACATAATCCCAGAAGAAACAATGGTAATCGGTTTTTAAATACACTCTACACACCCAAACGGCGTCTCAAAGCGCTTCCAACATTATCAACCTAGGTCACTACGCCATTTAGCTAATTCCTTAATAATAATAAGAAGAAGAAGAAGAAAAAATAAAGCTTATAAAGTGCCTTACATCCATGACTGGACCCCAAGGCGCTGTACACATTAAAACAGCTTTTATAAAAAGAGGCTTAAATCATTTTATCAGCCTGTGCAACCATTTAGTGCAACTAAGCTTAATCAATCTCAGGAACCTACCATCTCTGCCCTCAAGTTTACCCCTGTGTGAAGAGAAGCAATTCTAGTTCTAAGGTCTTGCTTAGGGACACAAGTGTCACGCCCGCAACACGAATCCCAATCTGCTGTACAAAAACACCAGATGCTCTTACCCGCTTTGCCACGACACCCCTTGATACTTTAAAGTAATGCAATGCAAAATGTGAAATCCTGACAGTGAGTAGCAGAGGTGACTAACCTTTCTGGTTTCTCTTTGCCTCCGATCCATCCTGATCCACCTTGGGGTACGAGGTTAACGTTGGGGTCGTTTCCTTTGTTTTCACTTCTTAAACTTGGAAGGTTTGCAGGAGGGGGCATGCGACGTGCTGTACCAACTTTACCGAGACTTTGCAATCCACGTCCATGGCTTGCTGTAAAAGGACAAATAAACAAAAGATTGTAAACTACCTCACCAAAATTCAATTAGAACTATCCACATGTAATAAACTTAATTAAATAAAATTTTGAATTTTTGATGTCAAATGTACACCATCGTTGGTTACCTCACGTGTCTAAACTATCAAGAATAAAATTTGACAGTCACTTTATTTTAAATTTCTTTTTATTTCTTAGCTCCATTTCCCGTTCCATGCAACAAGATATTTTTGTCGAAAAGCTTCCAACATAAACTAAATTCCCACATGCAAGGTAACTAGAGACATCTGTTTGCAAACTATTTGCATATTAAAATGTATACACATGGCAAGGCAAGCCTGATCATAAAACTGAGTTCAAGGAAACAAGGAATCATTTCAAAACTTTGAGATATATTCTCATTTGAGACAAAGTATTAAACTCACTTGTTGCCTTTTGGGGTTCTACAGTCTTTCCTTTGTATGTATCATAGAGATTGAGAGATGAGTATTTTTGCTTGCCATCCTTCCCTTTACTTGTTGCTGCCGACCTTTCAGACATTCTGGTGCGTGTGTCATCGGGCTGTAATGGCTACCCACGGAACAAGCAAGTTGCCCCTGTCAAAGAAAAACATGAAATTGGTGTTTGAGGAAGCTAACGGAGAACTTGCACTCGTCCACGTGAGATGGTTCATTAAAGGCAGTGGACACTATTGGTAAGTACTCAGAATAATTATTGGCATAAAACCTTACTTGGTAATGAGTAATGGGGAGAGGTTGATAGTATAAAACATTGTGAGAAACGGCTCCCTCTGAAGTGACCTAGTTTTGGAGAAAGGAGTAATTTTTCACCAATTTGATTTCGAGACCTCAAGTTTAGAACTTGAGGTATCGAAATCAACCATCTAAACGCACACAACTTCGTGTGACAAGGGTGTTTTTTTCTTTTATAGTTATCTTGCAACTCCGACGACCGATCAAGCTCAACTTTTCACATGTTGTTATTTTATACATATTTTGAGATACACCAAGTGAGAAGACTGATCTTTGACAATTACCAGTAGTGTACACTGTCTTTAAAACTTAAAAATCTCATCTGTAATGAAACTTAAAAATTTCATCTGTAATGAATCCATGACTCGAAATACAACATGAGGAATAAAACTTAAAGCCATGTCACCTGGGGCAATTTACAGGCAACCAGTTCTAGGCAAACGTCAAGAAGAAAAAGCATTCACACGTTATCTTCTACAGATGAAATGAAGTGTAGCAAGGTAGCAGGCCACATAATGGAATGTCCAGGTGATAATTCATGTCAAAAGTTCAGCTGAGGGCAACAAATTTAGGGACTCCTAAAGTTGTTGCGGTCGAAATACACCGTCTGCCGATCACTGGCAAGTCCAGACAAACTCCGGGACATAAACGTCACATGAAGTGGTTTAAAGCAAAATTCAAATGCACAGCGTGTTGATTGATTTTAATGATAGGCCAAGAAGGGCTACCACTCGCTATGCAGCAACAACAAAAATCCACTATTATAACGTTGGCTACTGAATTTATATACAACAAGGAATGCTATACGATCTGCATGGTAGTGTTTTGTATAAATAAAACAACAAACTTACTAAAACTTTGGGAATATAAAAATATAACTTATTAACAGGTGTTAATAATAAATCCACAATGCACAATCAATTCAAATGAAAGACAAAAGCATTAGCCTGGTTCATTTCATACTTCCTGCGAATTCGAACACGCGATGCACCTTTTTATGTCACAAATACACAACAAACAATGCGGATGAGTTTACTGTTGAACTCACGCAAAATATTCACTGCCAAAAATAGAGCTGTGAAGTAAGGACCAGGCTTAGTTTAGTTAGTCAACTAAGTCTAAGAACACTGAACAGACTCCAGAGCCAATAATTCAGCAATTGCAGAGTTTGTAAATTTTTCAGCTCAACATTTATTTAATTTTTTTAATTTTTAACCAAAACACACACTGACACGGCAAAATGCTTCATGTTCATTTTTTAACAAACTAGCATCAGTTAAGAAGAGTGTTTCAGAGTGCACAGCCATCGAACACAGAAACTTAAAGTTAGTCGCCAGCGTTAGCCAACTCCAAATGATTTTTCTATGTGTCAGTATCCATGTTTCGAAGTACTTTTTTTCAAAACTTAAAAAATAAAAGGCAATGTTCACACAAATAAGTGGGCCAAATCCAAAATGCAGTCCAAAACCACTACAAATTAATAAGCAACAATGCTGTAAGTTATCAGTAAGCTAACACGTAAGTAATATTTGATTACAAAGAAAGATCTTCCGATAATACCCGAAATATTTCAGGGCATTTTCCGGTTTAATAAAATTGCACGTAAACCAACATACACAATGCACAATTAGCAGGTTTCAGATATCAATTCCTTTTGAACCATCCAAATACAATGGCTAAATTTCACATTTCTAAATACAGTAAATACAAACTTACCCTTGCCTGTTCAGTTGGGAATAACTAAAGCGATAGTAACAATCGCCAATTAATGTTTTTTCACAAGGATGGCTACGATTTTCGAAGATCAATCCTTGCTTTGTAGCTATCTGCGAACAACAATTTCTGCGTTCGCAAATCCAATATGGCGTCGGGCTGCGAATTACAATATGAATATGTAAATTAGATGAGCCGACGTAGTGCGTGACATCTCCTCATCATTGGCGATCTCAATTAATGTTTGGTAAAACAAATTAAATTCAATTGATTTATCAAGTTAAGTTCATTATTTAACTAATAGTACCTGGAATGTTTTCTTGTGTTTGTAGATTGTTACCTCCATGGCTTGACGTGTGGCAGCGGTGGGCCCAAGTCCCTGGATCTCTGAACCGCTTTGCTACTCTGCTGAACAAGTGTCAGCAGTGATGCAGCGGGATGTAAGGATTCACCAAAAACCAACATTTTGAAAATGGGATGGGATTGGGAAGGAAGTTTTTCCCCCATATATGTATTGTTTCAATCAATTAAAACATTTAACCTTGTTGTTAACATTGTATTTAAGTATAATATTATGTGAAAACAGGGCCTATGCCTACGTTTTCCCATTTTGTTTGAGCATTAGATGAGCAGCCCGCTCATCAGGGGAGGAGGTTTTCTACCCCTCCCCAGACACTCAGGGGAGGAAGAATTTTACAATAGAAAGTAAGAGGCGAATTTTGTTCACGTTCTCTATTTATTATTTACCCTTAAATCATCACAGGTGGGAAGGGACCCTAGTATCTTGAGATTATTTGTAAAGTATTCACTCCCTCGACTAATCGAATCCCTCTCTTTTAAAACTCTTGGCCCCGCCCACATCTTCTGACACATACCGATAGACGGGTCCCTGTCATATTTTTTTCAATTCGTGTATTTACGGCATTGGCTTATCAGCGTTAGTGAAAAACCTACGCTGCTCTATCACACGTCGGGTACCATAGTTCACATGTCAGCAAATCACGAAAGTCCAGAATACGCTGTTGTTGTTTTTTCAGGTAAGGCCAAGTGATTGTTTGTGATTGATCTTGACATATTTGTACATTTTTTAATTTTGTGGTAATATTTTGATTAAAGGTCCTTATTTCTCTATAATCAGGAATAACGAGCAAAAGTCAGGCAGACTTTATCACAACTATTGTAAACTTCTTCAGTCCGGGATGTTACTTCTAAGTTCTATTCTAAGTTCTTGTTTTTCAATTTCGGTAACAACTCACAGATGAGAATGCAGATTAGCAAAGCAGTGAAAAAGTTTGTTGACGTGGCTGACAACAAAAATGAGACACAAAGCTCAAATACATCTAATCATAACTTGTCTGTCAACAAATGATTTGTATTGATTGTCTTCTAATTTTCGAATCAGTGAATAATACCAAAATAGTATTGATTGATCAGTGGCATTTAAATTATATTTCCTTTAATTGTGTAAATGCGTTGTGGTTTCCTCTTTTTTAGTTTCCTTTGTCTAGTTTGTTGAGTATCCCCAATGGCAATGTTATTTTTTTTTTTAATGAACTGTTTAATTATTTCATGTCAGATGTAATTAATGAACATAAACACTTGTTGGCTTTGACTTATAAATAAATGTATAAAAGGTAAACTAATTGATCTGTCAACAATAATGGGAAGGGTTTGTGATTTCAAATTGTTTATTTTATATAAAGTGTGGATAACTTTCCGTATGGCGCCACCACTTTTTCACTAATTTTTACAAAAAGGGATATCTCATTGAGGTAAATTAGATACTATATTATTTCATATCGAATGAAAAAGTGGTGGCGCCATACGGAAACTTTTCCTAAAGTGTTATTTTACTACAGTCAGCGATAAAGTATTAATTCATTGCTGATGATACATGCATGTTGGATACTTTTGGGGGGGAAGGAGTGATGGCTCCTCTTAGAAAAGAAATTATGGTCTCGGAGCCAACTCTCTAAAGTGATTTTTTACAAAACACGTCCGCAAGTGTACTAATTCTACGTTCGGCTTGTTGGTGTTCAAAACATCACTCTCTGTTACTTAATTTCATCCCTAAAAACTGGATTAAATCACATCTTTTGATGCGTCAACGTTAACCTTTGATGTTCACTTGGATTTCAAAAAATATTTTTTAACTTTTTCAGATGAACAGTTTTGATTGTTACCATGGAAATGTAACTTATTGATGTTTCACAATGGCCGTCAGTTCCCCTCCTCTCACCGCCCCCAAGTTACTGGATCTCCTCATCGAATACTGCATCACTCACATTGAGACGTTCTGCACCGTCGTCAGCCCCAACAAGACGCCAGTTACCGTCTTTAAAGATGTCTTCATCCCTTCCAATATTGCTGACCTTATGGTGGCAAGACTCTGCGACCAAGCCCTTGAGAGGGACAAGATGGATGACCTGATGTCAGTGTTTTGCAACACAGACCAAGTGGCCCTTCAACGTGTGAACCTGAACCGATCAAACATCTCCAACCGAACCATCGCATCGTTGGCTCGTCATAAACTATTTGAACTTAACATAAGTAACTGTCGAGAACTCACGGTTGAATGCCTGCCCGATTTATTTAAACAGACGTCACTTAAAGTTTTGGATATCAGCAAGAACGTTCTTCTTCTAGCGGGGTTCGGACAAGACCTCTGTGATTTTCCTTTGGAGAATCTTCGTGTTTTAAACATTGGATTCACCGAGCTGAGCACTGATCAGCTCGAGAGGCTACTCCAACCCCTGGTTAACCTTGTGTCGTTAGACCTCTCAAGAGTTTTACTAAAGGGCGACGACCTAACGTTCTTGAGACCCTTGAGTGCTCAGCTACGGTCGTTAGTACTGCATGACTGTAACTTGGTATCGAGTGGTCCAGACTTTCTATGTTCACTAAAGGAGCTAAGGTACTTCATAAATTGATGTTTCAATTTTGGTCTTCTATCTGACCTCTCATTGACTTTAACTATCCATCTGACCTTATATTGACCTTAACTATTCATCTGACCTTATATTGACCTTAACTATCCATCTGACCATATATTGACCTCAACTATTTATCTGAACTTATATTGACCTCAACTATCCATTTGACCTCATTTTGACTTTAACTATCAATCTGACCTTATATTGACCTTAACTATTCATCTGACCTCATTGTGGCATAATACCATTTTTCTTGCAGGCATTTGGACATATCCGTTGCGGATTCCAACTTGCCTTTGAAATTGACAAATAACTTCTTGAAGACGATGGTGAAATCGTTGCCTCATCTGAGCTCGCTTGACATATCTGGCCATTTCATCGAGGCAGGAAAGACGACAACACACAGGTGAGAAGTTGTTTGTAGTTTTTTTTTATTCTCTTAATTCAAAAACTCCTGAATCTCCTGGTCAACAGGTTATCACAATAGCTGCACCCAAGGCTGTATTGCCTCTGCAGGCCTTGAACTTGGCTCTTGAAGGGGGCACAGCAATTATTGTTCATCTGGTAAGGGGCACCTCTATGGGAAATAGTTTGTATTGGAACCTTGTTGACAGCAGAAGCATTGGGCACCATAGCATAAGGCATGAATAGTCAATAGTTATTTGGCTCGTTGTTTCACAGTTTTTGACACTGAAGTTTTGTTGTTTGTTTTTCATTTCCTTGAGCAGAGAGGAGACAAAAGATCACATCTCTCTGGATGAAGTTGAACTTAAAGACAAAACAGACACCATGGAGAATGAAGATTCCGTATATCAAGGGGCAGATGGGGAAACACAGAGGATGAAGTGCAGCATTGAAGGCCTCCGCGGTTTATCCAAACCATTGGAATTTCTTGGACTGTTAGGGTTGGACGAGAGTGAGTTGGAACACCTTCCAGCCATAAAGGTTAGTCTTTAAGCTCGGTTCATACTTCCTGCGAATGTGAAGTGAATTCATATTGCATTCGCAGGAAGTATAAAACAGGATTTACTCACATTGGGACAATGGGAGAATTTTGGGATGCTTGGTTGCAGCAGACTTACCAGGTAAAATCCATTGTTCTTGGTCATTTGCGCATGCTCAGAACTATGTAAACAATGGAAATTTACCTGGTAAGTCTGCTGCCACCTAGCGTCCCAAAGTCTCCCATTATAGGTTTTAATACCTCAACTATCCAAGACCAAGACTGTAGGTGTTGGGGCAAAAAGACCAAACCAAAAAACTAGACATGTTCTGTATTGCTACTTGTTGTACTGTCGAGTTGTAGACTTTGGAATTCTTAGTTCTGAAAAGAACTGTCCTGCTTATTAAGTGCTACCTGGGGAGGTAGGAAATAGTAAAGACAATTACTTAGTGGATCAGGGATGTTCTTATTTTAACAACTTCACTACCATGGAGTGAGTTCTATAATTTGTCTCAATGTTTCGACTAGCCTGCTCTAGTCATCTTCAAGGATGAAATACTTATGAACAATTCTTAACGGGAAGGTACACGTTTGGTAATTACTCAAAACAATTATTATCATAAAAACTTACTTGGTAACGAGTAATGGAGAGCTGTTGATAGTATAAAACATTGTGAGAAACGGCTCCCTCTGAAGTAGCGTATTTGAGAAAGAGGTAATTTCTCACTCAAGAAGTCTTTTATTCCTATCTGAAAGCACACAAAGTCATTCATCAAGGGTGTTTTTTCTTTCATCATTTTCTCTCAACTTTGATGACCAAATGAGCCCAAATATTCACAGGCTTGTTATTTTATGCTTATGTTGGGATACACCAAGTGAGAAGACTGGTCTACTGGTGTACTTTCCCTTTAACCTTGAGGGTTCACAATTTTGTTTGATGTTTTCAGGTAGCTGGCGTCTTCAGCGAGGATCAGATTCTGAATACTATTGAGGTGTACCTGAAGAGAAGGTCGTACCTCCTTGAGGGGTTGAACAGTTTCTTTGAACTCTTGCGTGCCGTCGAGTGTGTCAATCCATCCAGAGCAGTGGAGGTAATTTTACTGATAACCTTTTGACCTTTAACCCTTCATGGCATGTCAATGTCAAGTGGTTTGGTGCATCAGACTCCTGTTTTGGTTGCTGATTCATCAGGGTGTGGGTTCCTGGTCATGACACTTGTTACTGTTAACCTTTGACCTTTTGTCCTTCATTGCGTGTCAAGGCCAAGTGGTTTAATAATAGTAATAATAATACTAGTAATAATAACAATACAGCATTTATAAGGCGCACTTTCCTGTAAACCATTTGAAGGTGCCAGTCTAGTAGAAATTAGTAGGAATTCGACCAAAGTGTCAATTTGAAAAATGAATGGTTAAATTGGTTTTTTTTTATGATTTTACCCCAAAATAGCTCATCTTGGCCGCAATGAGGTACTGCCCAAGAGATAACCAGGTCCAGGTGTCAGGAAGGTAGGGAAGAAACAGACAAACAAACAGACAGCCCGACTAAGATACAGACTGACAGCAAAACGACTGTGCAAACTTCTGTAACATTGTTTATGTTTTACTAATTACAAAAAGTTCATTTAAGAACCATTTATTCTGTGAAATACTTCCCTCTGAAATGATGTAATATTCGAGAAAACCTATTTTTAAAAAAAGGGCATCAGCTGGTTTTGGTTGATACTACTAAAATAAGTGACAATGTGTTTACATGCTGAAAATTATGCATGTTTTTTCACTCTTTTCTGCTGAGTATAAAGGTTAGTAGTCAAACCAACCACACTACTCACATGTACAACTTATGACTGCGTCCTGCTCCTTTCTACTTAGCAAACAAAAATGTATCAATATTTATTGATTTTTGCTTAGCAGAAGTTAGCAGGATACCAGTCACAGATTGTTTATGTGACATGGTAGTTTGGCTGGTAACCATATTCTGGCAAACATAATTTTGTTTGGCTTGGCTTCTTTATGTGCTTTAAGTAGTTTTATGAAATTTAGCCCAGGTGATGAGTGGCCAGTTTGACTCCTGTGAATTGTTCAGTTTTAATAATATTTGCTCATTTTTTTTTTCCAGTGCCTCCTTGTATCATCTGACGAGAGGTACTTACAACGATAAACTCAGCATACACCACAGACAGTAAGCTAGCTACCTTTTTTTCAAAAACCTATGTTAAAATGTGGGATCAACGGTTGGGTTCGGGTAAGGGCAGGCCTTGAAACTCGCCCTTGAAGGGGCAGAGCAGTTTTCCTCTGGTATGGGGCAATTAAAACCTTGCAGAGGTCACCACGGCAGAAGCTCAGGGCACTTCATTTCATTTCATTTTATTTGCCAGCAAACATGAAAAAACACATACGTGTATTAAAAAATAGCACATCAAAAGTTTACAAGAAAAAGCAATCCGTGGCACCACTGCAATTACTGTTTGGTTTTTTTTGCTGTTTTTTTTTTTTAGAGCAATCATAACATGTCTCCTGGATGCAATAGAGACGATAACAGACAGCATGACACTCCTCCAGAACTGTGGACTCACCCTCTTAAACTTCCGCATCCCGGATGAATTCCGTTGGCAGTTTGAACGTGTCGTCAAGAACTTAGTCAAGTTGGCCCAGACGGAAGATCCCCACGGTCTCCTGCAGAGGATTTATGTTCACATGTGTAACTCTATTGTCTGCCATGTGGAAGGGGAGCAGAAACTGCTTGTAGGAAGACTAGGTATCATTAAGGTGAGAGCCCTTACATCAAACTCTCTCATTTAAAAGCTTCAATCTGAAATGCCACATCGTCATTAGTAACCCCCCTACCCCCCCCCCAAACCTACCAAAGCTTGTAAACGTCTGCAACCGTGGACCCCCTATTGTCCCTCTTTTGTTTAAATTTTGTTTTGCAACATCTCCCATTGGTTTTGTACACGTTTTCCAACCGTGGACCTTTCCCCAAACTGTGGACCCTTTTGTCCTCTTTTGTTATAGGTTCCCGGTTTGAATGTGTATACCTACTCACACAAACACAGCTCAGTGTTGCAGTCACTGTGTGGACATACCTTTGTTCTGTACACTTAAGGAGAATTATATTATTCAACATTGTTGATGTTGTTTGTACGTCCACATAGTGTTTCAAGTCCCTACATTATGTGGACCTCTTTTGTTCTCAGGTCCACACTGTGTAGTGTTAAAACAACACCTCACAAAGCCAGTATGTTCCACTTGTCGATGATTGACAAATATAAGATAATTGGTTCATTTTCCATAGTGTATGCTGAGTCTGATCACGGATAGGCTGGAGAGGAACAGGTGTGATGAGGTCATGGAGACAGCATGGAGCACCCTGTGGAATGTAACAGGTGATTGACAATAGTACAGGATATCAATGATAAAAGGCACTGGATGGACACTTTTGCTATATGTCAAAGACCAGTATTCTCACTTGGTGTATCCCAACATGTGCTTAAAATTAAAAAAACTTTTAAAAATTTGAGGTTCAATTAGTCATCGAAATTGCAGGAGAATAATGAAAGAAGAATGCATAATAAAATAGTTCAACATTCTTGTGAAACGGCCTTGACAGCTGGTTGCTGTTTTCTCAGCAAGTAGACACTGTATTCAGCTGAAACTTTCACTTGTGACTTTCATTCCATCTTTCTTTGTAATGTTGTCTATAAATCAGTGTTACAGTGACAACAGTTGTATCTGTGGCTCTACCTTTAAACTTTGACCTGCAGCCGATGTCTGAAAACGCTAGGCTTATTCCCATCTTGAGTTCGGACGAGAAAAGCGTCCTAAAACGCATCCTAACTAGGAGTTTGGTGAAATCGACGACAGTAACCGATAAATACTCATTAATCTTGTATATTTATGGTCTTGGTTCCTTGGTTTTATGTAATCATTCTACAGATGAAACTGCTGACAACTGTCAGATGTTTTTGGACGGCAAGGGAATGGAACTGTTCATCAGATGCAGAGAGGTCAGTTTATCAGTTAGTTTAGATCTTCATGTGTAGAGGAAAACAAGCAACACAATTCAAAGGAAAACAAGCAACACAATTCAAAGGAAAACAAGCAACACAATTCAAAGGAAAACAAGCAACACAATTCAAAGGAAACCAAGCAACACAATTCAAAGGAAAACAAGTAACACAATTCTTGTCTTTCACTATCTCTTGTTGGTGTTTCTGTCAGCTAAGTGTCACAACACTTGCCAACAGACTCACAAAGAACAAACCAGAGCATGTTCGGTCGTGACTAGACTCGACTAGATCGGTCGCGACTAGACTCGACTAGACACTATTCCCCAAAACCTGAGAGGTAGGGTTATTACTTTGACCCTAAAAACACTTGCCTAATTTGTATTCGAAAGCCTACTTGTTATAAGATGGTAGTAGGCGTAATAAAGGGTGGGAAATTTGAATTTCCAAATTGGACATTTGAATTTCTGTTGTTGACAAAAACCAAACACAGACTCAACGTTTAATACTTACATTATTCCTGAACGCTCACTTGCTAAAACTATGTTGACAAATTTGAATCTACAAAGATCGCCTAAATGTCAATTTTGGACATTCAAATTTCCGTTGTTGACAAAAACAGATCCTAGCTTTAACACCTACATTATTCCTGAACTCTAAATTGGCTAACCAGTATCTCTCCCTATGACTGCTCCAACAGGCATTCCCAGACAAACCAGAGCTTCTTAGGAATATGATGGGATTGATCGGTAACGTCGCTGAGGTCCAAAGACTCCGCCCACATCTCATGAATTATGCATCAGTCTTCATGTAAGGCTAAGATAGTGATCATAAATTTAATTTCACCCACATTATTTTAACCTGGGTTTTGAGACTTGTAATGTTTTTGTTCACATTCATAAGGACCCCATCTATTTGAAAATGTTTGGATTACAAAAATGAATTTGACCTTGGAGCCTCTCTTTAAAGGGACTGGACACCTTTGGTAATTGTCAAAGACCAGTCCTCTCACTTGGTGTATCTCAACATATACATAAAATAACATACCTGTGAAAATTGAAACTCAATTGTTCAACGAAGTTGCGAGAGAATAATGGCAGAAAAAGCACCCTTGTTGCACAAGTTATGTGCTTTCAGATGCTAGTCTCGAATTCAACTCAAATATTTTAGTCAGAAAATACTTCTTTATCAAAAACTACATTACCTCAGAGGGAGCCGTTTCTCACAACGTTTTATGCTATCAACATCTCCCCATGGCTCGTTAAAAATGAAGTTTTTGTGCTGACAATTAGTTTGTGTCTAGTGGCTAATTTTCAGACCATATTTACCTGTGATATTTGATGACAATTCTTAAGATGTTTCTTTCTCATCCTTAGGGAGCTCCTTGGGGATTGGAGCGACGGTATCGAGGTAAGCTACAATGCTGCAGGTACCCTCGCCCACATCGCTGCCGATGGTCCCTCCACCTGGAGCATCGAGCACCCTCAACGATGTGAGGTCCTGCAACAGATGACCACAGCCATCGACTCCTGGGAGTTGAATACACAGAGGAATATTAACTATAGGTGAGGGGCTATGAGTGGCTATATCTCTGAAATATTTTAACTGAGCTCGCACTATTGCATAGAGCTGCTTAAGCACAAAAAGTAGCTAAGCACATCAAATTGTTTCTCTCCTGAAATGCAGCTCTATGCTATTTGGCCCTAGGCTTGATTTCACAAGGCAATACATGTCATTGTAAAGACAAATTGTCAGCATTACCATCGTGATTTGTATTGTGTCATCACACTTTACTTAGCAAATTGATTTGCAGTTGCCATCAATCTTATCTCTTTGGAAAATTACCCTTAGGTGTATATTGTCCCTATATGGCCCAAGACTCCATGCACCTCTCTTGTCTGATAATTTGTGGCATAACATATTGATGTTTGATACCTTCAGATCCTTTGGACCTATTCTCCGCTTGCTGTTGGTTGAGCATACACCGGTCGTGCAACACTGGGCTGTATGGGCTCTCGCCAACCTATGCACCGTCTCACGTAAGTTTCACAGTCCCTTCTGGTTTTTTTGTTTCAGAAAATGTTGCCTTCAGCAGACATGTAGATGCATTTGCCACATTGTTTTTGCTTTGTTTTATTTTAATCTTATCTCCCTAAATAATCTAACAGGCTTAGAACTTCACTCTTGAAATGGCACAGCAATTTTCCTCTGGTAAAAGGGCACTTCTTTGAGGAAGTTGTACCTTTGCAAAGGGCACCGGAGTAAAAGCACAGGGCAGCACGGCACTTACTGAAGGTGTTGTGGATTAGATTTGAGGCCAGGTCTAACTTTCAGACCTTCAGGTATTGGTGGTAGTCCTCAAAACTCAGTCTTGTCCTGCGTCGCAGATTTTCATGTTTAAAAGGTACAAAGTAAGTTTGTCTGACTCACATTGATTTCTGGCTTGCATTTTCCAGCTTCCAAGTACTGTAAACTTCTGGAGAAGGAAGAAGGACTCCCGCTGCTCAAGGAGGTATGCAATAACCCAAGAACTATCCCCATCGTCAGAAGGTTAGCCCAACAAACGCTTCAACTTGTAGAGGAGAATCGCGAGGAGCAACCTTGTAGCGTACATGTTGTATAAAAATTGATCACGCTGTCTGTAACACAAAGAAATTTATTGAAATTAAAAATTATATTATATACACAGCTAAGTTGCCAAGGTGGCAGGATTGAATAGAAACAAAAAGCCTTAGATAAAACAGTGGTTTGTTATATTTTAAGTGCTTTACTTTTAATATCTTGATTGTGATAAGAGTAAGCATATCAGTAGCAGTAGTGTCAACAATATTACCAATGTTGTATGGAATAATAATTCAAAACCAGTAAAAGAATCAGCAGTTTGTCAACAAAGGTTGTACCTTATCTTGATTCAAAGACAGTAAGCAGGCCAATACAGAAGCAGCAGTTTGTCAATTTAACAAAGAATGTACCATATCTTGATTCAAATACAAATTAAAGAGTGCTATACGCACATTGTTGTAATAACGGTAAAAACGAAACGATATTATTTATGCTTGAGGCAAATTTGACATTTATTATTTATGCTGTACATTGTCTTGATTCAATAACAGTAAAGGCCATTGCTGAGTCAATGGCTTTGACAGTAGCTATGGTTGGAATGCTGTTGCTGACAGAGCCGTAGCCAAAGTCAGACTCGGCTTAAAGGCAGTGGACACTATTGGTAATTACTCAAAATAATAATTCGCTATAAAACCTTACTTGGTAACGAGTAATGGGGAGCTGTTGATAGTATAAAACATTGTGAGAATCAGCTCCCTCTGAAGTAACATCGTTTTCGAGAAAGAAGTAATTTTCCACAAATGTGATTTGAGACCTCAGAATTAGATTTTGAGGTCTCGAAATCAAGCATCTGAAAGCACACAACTTTCTTTCATTATTATCTCGCAACTCCGACACCCAATTGAGCTCAAATTTTCGCAGGTCTGTTATTTAATGCATATGTTGAGATACACCAAGTTAGAGGACTGCGTGGTCTTTGACAATTACCAATAGTGTCCAGTGTAATAGATGTTAAATTTGCATCGGGGATAAAGAATATTAATTTTGTTTTTGTTTTACCCATACACCGATGTGTGTTAGCACTGTATACTCAGTACTTTCCTCGAGTCCTGTGTAAAAATATCACAGGCATGTTACTCAGGTGGGATTCGAACCCACGACCCTTGCAATTCTAGAGCAGTGTCTTACCAACTAGACTACCAAGGTTGCCCGGTAGCTAGAGGCAGTTCAAATCCTATGTTTTGGCAGCGGGTACCGCAACGATATAATAGATGTTAAATTTGCATCAGGGATAAAGAATATTATTTTTTTAAATTTTTTTTTTACCCATACACCAATGTGTGTTAGCACTGTATACTCAGTACTTTCCCGAGTCCTGTGAAAAAATATCACAGGCATGTTACTCAGGTGGGATTCTAACCCACGATCCTTGCAATTCTAGAGCAGTGTCTTACCAACTAGACTACCGAGGTTGCCCGGTAGCCAGAGGCAGTTTGAATCCTATGTTATGGCAGTGGGTACCGCAACGATATGGGTATTGCAACGTGTCCAGTGTCTTTAAGTTATACCAGCAGTAGCAGTTTTTGCAATTAAAACAAACGCTAAACCTTTGTACATGTTGTAGGTCATATAGATAATTTTTATAATAGCTTGCATGAGTTATATCATAGAAATTTATAAAATAAGTAAATATTATGCATGTAGCTTCAAAAATTATTTAATATTGGTGAAGGTGTCATTTTCAATCAAACAGGAAAAATAAACCTTGATTTTTGTGCTCGCTTGTTTCATTCTTAATGAGGTAAAAGTGTGTTTTTTTACTGAATACAGAGAGATTGATGCCAGTGAGTAATGAAGTAAACTAAACAAAACCTTTTTTTTGTAGATGGATTGATTGATCGTATCATATTGTAATAAATATATTATACTTGGAAAGCAAAGCTGTTGTAATAAAACATTATGGAAAGATATCATATCTATTACACAGTATTTTTATTGTGTCATTTGTCAGAAATTTTGGAGCCAGTTCATCCCTTTCCCCATAGAAGCAACTATTAAGCTTTATTGTCAATACAGCGGTGTTGTCTGGGTGGATTTTTTTCTTACTGATAGCATCAAGGGTGCACCCCACTATATAGGGAGAAAACAGAGCATCAGCCTCTTTATTATTATGTAGTAGGCCCTGGGCTTACGGATGAACAGATTTTGAGGGCCAGATATGGAAGTTAATAAGTTTGATTTGGTTCATTGTGTGGTAAGTATGGCGCCCTCTACTGGTAGCTGTCACGACAATTAAACTTTTTGTTTTTCCTTTCCACCAGTATGTACATAATATATCCGAGAGGGATATGGTCAAAATTTGAACGTTATTTTAATAATAAACATAATGTATTTATTAATAAACAATTACAATATTTATAATAATACGAAGGCTTTAACAGAAAGGAATTCCATTCTATTTTTAATTCTTTACACAAAAGCGTGAAAATCCTTGCGCTGGATTTGTCAGTTTATGGCAATGCGTCGAAGCATTCAACAAAAATTATCAATAAATGAATTGTTATTCCAATAGATATGTTCTTTGTCATCGGCTCGATGTGACGAATAAATACAAACAAGAAACGACCGACATGTTGTTGCATGACCTTGTCACTGCAACCATTATTATTTCGGCTAATCTCGTCTGACGCCTAATTGTGTCATTCTGATGGCTCGACAGGTGGTGCATATAAAGGGCGTGGTCATCTGTGATGAGATGTGTGTCTGTCTGTTGTCTTAAAGGGATTGTCAGTCTTATATTGTGAATGCTTTGTCGTTTGTCTAATACACAGTTAAGTTAAGTTAATCAACAATCAAAACTCAACACGTATATAGTAGGCCCGATTTGACGACAGAGGGTAAAACCTCCCTCCCCCGACCCTCTCGCCGGCAGCTTGTTTTTTTTTTCTCCAAACGACATTGCAATGATTTGGTAAACGAGCAGGCCAATTTCATTATGACGTAATTTTGACGTAAAGAGACAATCACAGCGGCGGGGGGAAAAATACTGCAATGTCGTTGGGGGGGGGGGGGGGGAATCAACCCGGCACACTCCCCCCCCCCCCTAAATCCCAAACACACTGAATACACTACGGATAAAGCCTTTAAGCACAACTAGACAACACACAATTCGTCTTCTTCTTGGAAGTGAGTGCACCTGTTATTTTCACAAGTTTGTGTGGGATCAAACGTCAGGATGAACGTACTCTTCGGAGAATCTAAAGTCCTGAACATCATCACATTCACGATGGTCTCCTTCAGTAAGATTAATGTCTCATCTATGGGAGCACAGATTCATTAGAAGTAGAACAGCTGCCTCCACTTTGTCAAAATTGTTGTAAAACAGATCAACAAATTAATGAGGAGCTTACACTATTAGGTTGCTGTACGCTTAAAGGTAGACCTTTGTACAGGAAGGATAAAAAACATCATCGTTTTATTATTTTTTTGTTTTGGCATCGGTGCAATGCAAAATGTGTACTCGGGTTTTCACTATTATTTTTCTCGTGACCCAGATGGCCGATCGATCTCAAACTGTTACAGGTTTGTCAGTTTATGTTAAGCAAAAACCTATTATGTAATGTTCCTTTGCATCAGCTTACTATTTAAGAACCTCGTGACCAGCAAAGTATAATGTCAACATTTTGTTTTGTAAAACCGTAGGTAAATTTTTTTGTTTTAATCAATAGAGTCCAGGGGTCGATTTCACAAAGAGTTAGGACTAGTCCTAACTTAGGACTAGTCCTAAGAGATATCAAAAACATACAGCTAGTCCTAAGTTAGGACTACTAACTCGTCCTAACTCAAGATAAGACTAGTCCTAACTCTTTGTGAAACCCACCCCAGTTCCTTTAAAAAACTTGCATCAATTTTAAAATGAGATTCGTAGTCGTGATTCACACGTACATTCCACACATTCTTCTTACAGGCGACCGAAAGTGCAAGCTGTCAAACTACATCACCTCGGACCAATCATAGCACAATGAAAAGCATACGTCACTGCACGTTTATCCAATGAAATCATTTGCTCTCTAAGACCAGTGCCTGTCTTTATCCTTGTCAGGGGACCAGTCTAGAAAAAACACCTTAATCTAAAAATTCAAACGAGTTTGAACAATTCCCTTTAAAGACATTGGACACTATTGGTATAATATGTCAAAGACCAATCTTCTCACTCGGTGTATCTCAACATATGCATGAAAATTTGAGCTCAATCGGCCGTCGAAATTGCGAGATAATAATGAAAGAAAAAAAAACACCCTTGTCACACATGGTCACACGAAGTTGTGTGTTTTCAGATGCTTGATTTCGAGACCTCAAATTCTAAAATATGAAGTCTTGAAATCAAATTCGTGGAAAATTACTTCTTTCTCGAAAACTACGTCACTTCGGAGGGAGCCGTTTCTTACAATGTTTTATACTACCAACCTCTCCCCATTACTCGTTGCCAAGTAAGGTTTTATGCTAATAATTATTTTGAGTAATTACCAATAGTGTCCACTGCCTTTAATATTGAACACGTGTTTGTAGCTAGTCAGTTTGAAGTGCGAAACACATTGACATTTCAAGCGCTTGATGTAAAAACACGTACAGCTGAATTGGTGAACGTGACTTTTTAATAGTACAATGTACTCTGCACATCATGAGCCAGTCATCTCGCTATCTACACTTCACTATCATCACGGACTATACCCTGCCGATGATCACCTAATACTGGAATTCATCATTTATTAACCGGAATTATTAGATAGACAAACCTTACGGGGCAGCAATTTAAAAACTGATTGGCTTTAAAGTCCAGAAAAGACTGGGAAATTATTATAAATTACACAACATGTACCTCTCAACACACAGATTAAAATCAAAGAGCATTACAAACAAAATATATGTGTATAACAGTCCCCTCTACCAAAAAAAAACATGAAAAGAACAAATTAGGGAGTGTAAAAACATTTATCAAGAAAATTAATTTCACCACAAAGAAAAAAACAAAGACAACCTGTGCCAAGCTTAATTAACAATTTAAGTAAAACTTTATGCTAATGCCTTTTTATGGTGTTCCTTTGCTCATTTCTGCTAAGTAGAACATAAGCAATATTTGTTGCTTAATAATATGAAATTGGGCCATGTCTTTATTTTTAAGTAGCCACATGTTTGTCTTGGCCCCGTTAAAGTCGAGAATTTGTTGTTAAGACAGAACATTGCCCCATATTTCTTTAGAGGGAATTGGCAAGGTTTAACCGCGTGGGAGGTATGAACAAAATGCTATACTTATCTGCATAACGGTTAAGTGACCCATTAATGATATTTGCGTATTTGCTCATAAATCGATGGCATGTGACGTCAGTTAATGTGACGTCAGTTAATGACATCACATTTTCCCCTTCTAATTCTGAAATGATGCATCAGCCGAATGCAATCTGTCTCCCCGATATTAAACAAAACAATTCTTCATTTATATACATTGATCGATTTCCATTGTCACCGTTCGTGTAGTTTTTTTTTGGATATTGTTTGTTGCTGTGATGAATAAAGATGCGAGGGCGTGAGCTCTCATGGACATGTGGTTAGTCTACGCATGGAGGTAGAAGTAGATGATGTACGTGTGTAGGCTATGTATATACGGGCTTGCTAATGAGTGATATGCAGTAGACTGACTGAGGCAGTGTACGTTAATGCCTCAGTACATGCATAGAGTGACTCAGTGTAGAGTCTGTTATTCACTGATCTAACCCTAGCTTCATCATCGTGCAGCACCCATTTCATCAGTGTGTTGCCAGTAGCAACAGAGGCTAGCAATCAGCAAAAAAGGGTGTCTCCCACGTTTTGTCATTTTATTTGCTGCTTTGGATTCACGACGAGACATTGTGTGGATGAAGGATGCGTGAGTGCACGGTGTCGAAATCGAACTGTAAACGGGGAGTTTAAGTGATGGAACATAGTAGTCGCGGTTGAACATCGACTGGATCGAACGGTGCTGGATTACGAACCCACTGTCACACACAGTGGAGAATAAGTGTGCTAAGTAATACCTATACAGTACATCAGTAAGGTGTATTATATTCCCACACTGGGATGGATGAAACGGCATTAGCTACCGAGGGGGCACTGGTCGTTGCAGGTGTTGCCCCTGGAACAATTCTCGCTCAGATATCCGTTGCGCTCATAGCCGTAGCAGTCACCGCAGTGTACATTTTAAAGAATTTACCGGACACACCACCATTGGATCACCCGTCACCAAGGACCAGGAGTCGGCGGGCAGTAGACAGGTCGCCGCAGAGAGACGTGCAGCGTCGCGTTGAGGGATTCGGCGAGGAGAACGCACGAGATGCCGTTGATAATGCGGGGGCGAGCACAAGTCGTCATGAGGGAACGAGGGGGAATGACACTGAAGCGAGTCACTCGAGTTCGCTGGAGGAATACCGAGCCATAATGTCGAATGATAATTACCAAGATCTCTGCAGTGCACCTGATGATGGAGACAAGAAGTCTGTAAAGAGGAAAGGATCGAAGGAGTGGCCCACATCACTTGAGAGTATAGATGAGGAAGATGAAGATGAGGAGTCTAAGACACCGAGGGGAGATGCACAAGGAGGAGGTGAACCCAAACCCAAGCAGAGTCCAACAAGGGGCTCACGCGTACCCAAGTGGTATTTCTCAAAAGCTTCAAGTGGCATTCCTACTTTACCAAAAGACCGCGATTACGAAGACCACTTTGATAATATTCCAAACAAAAACTCAAGTGAGTATATTGACGAGGCGCGTAAAACTGCGATCACTGGTTTCCGTGGTCCATCGATCGGCATCGTTCAACGGAAACCATGGCCTAAAGATGGCGCTGCTGGCTCATCATCTCCAAACGCTCATGAATATGGAGTGAATTTTCATAATGATTTCCAAACTATCAGCCAATCAGAGGATGCAGATTTAAATATCGCCAAAAATAATTTTCTGCAAAAAGGTCAGCTCACTCACGCTTCATTCGATCAAGCCGAAAGAATTTACATTCCTGATATTCGGATACTTGAGCCGAATGTCTCATCAAACGGTTACGAGGTTGGCTCAGAGGGACCGGGAGGGGACGAGAGCGTATGGGTGGAAACGCACGCCTCGACGGTATGCCTACCAGAGAAAAGTCACGATGAGATAATAACCGAAGTTGTCCGGGTCACTCTAGACGATGACGAAGACGGAGATGTCAGCGATGCATCAAGGGAGATAGCGCGTGTCTTTAATACACCAATACCTAAGCCCCGTACCAGTGTTCCCCACACCCGTCCAGGTACCTCTCATTCAACACAAGATACCCAAACAGCCCCACCAAGGGTCACAAAAACGCCAACTTCTCAAAAAGTTCCCGAACATTCGAGTTCGGACATTGACCGTAGCCGACGCGAGGAACGTGCCTTGTTCACGGGTGCCGGGCAACCGTCAACAAATTCCAATGAAGGATTATATAAACAAACTAAACTTGGCGATTCGGTGACTATGAAGAGTGACGCGACTCTAAAGCTCGGGGTACAAACAAGAACAAATTTTACAGAGAGGGACAATATTGACACTGTTGATAATACCCACAATGGCTCACCGGCAGCAGGCTCCCTTCACGGTAAAACGCACATTGGATCTCGTGCGTTCACGCTTGTCGGTAGTAAACCCAAACCCGCTGATGAACCTGTTACTCAATCCGGTTTAAATACACATGTCGTCCATGCGGAGATAAATTCAATACCTGACACCGAGAACAGTGTTAGTCCCACTGACACCCAAACCGCCCCATGGGGCCGATCGGTAAAGAAAATCCAGTTGCTGACGAGTCGATCGCCTTACGGAAGCGGGACAACGAGTTTATCAACAGGACTATCATCTGATGAAAACAACAAACAACGGGTCAACAGTGCACAAATTACAGCACAACCGGAAAGTGTGCATCTTGAAAAACGCAGTGAAATACGTGATAACTTGCCACCTGCGAGCGCAGGGAGAAACTTCGAGACAAAATCCGCATTGGTTACAGATGGAAAAGGAATCCACACTGTGATTGGACATGGGAATGAAATAGATGGGAGGTCCGCATGTGATGCAGACTCTCAAAGTGAAACAACCGAGTTAGACGAGCTAAGAGCGACACTGACTGACAATTTACCTTTAAAACGACCCAAGGAATTGCTGCTGAACGAAACAACAAAAGCTAAGAAGAGAGATATTTCACCCATAAAGTCTGAAAACTCATACAGTCGTGAGAACGATCAGGAACGTTCCGACTCGGAAGTTTCCGTAACTAGCCCGAGTGACGTCATATCCGAACAGCTCGAACGTCTTCGGAAAAGCATTGACAAACTTAAAGTGCCCGACTGGTATAAGAAATCAAGTCACTATCAACGCGTGGTAAACAAAAGACCGCATGCTAAGTCAGTGGTGTCAGACAGCGACTCTGAACCGCGCATGACAAGGAGCCCTTCGTCATGTCCGAGTGATTGTTGGAGTGTGACGTCATCTGATGACGCAGCAGCAAGCCAGCCACTCGTCTCTACGAAGTTAGCTTTCCAATCCGAAGCCAAGTACAGACGCGATTTCCCAGCCTCCTTTTTAAACCATGAGCCAATCCGTAACGCAGTATCGTGCATTGAACTGCCCACTCGAGCCTCAATCAAAACACCCGATGGTGACCCATTGAACTCCTCGACTCACGCTGGCAACAAAGATCACTGTCAAAGTGCAGATGACACCATTTACAGCCAACCATTTCATAACCAAACATCATCATCGCTAAAAGATGTCAACTACGACGTTCCTCGCACCCAATCATCACCTTCACGTGGTCTGCGGCTGCGCAGTAAGTCCGTAGGGGATAATCTTGATCAGATAACATACTTCGATTCGCTTGCTGTAAAGAGGCTTGAGCGTCATAAGTACGATTCGATCTTCTTTGTCACGGGTTATCTTTGCGATTCTGACGAGTATAACTTAGATGAAGGTACCCGGTCTAAAGGGAATAACCCCGGTGGTCCCCCTAATGACTCGGTAGACGATATGGAGTATCGAAGGCGTACCTACGGGTCCAACACCACGGGCTCCTACCCCAGGGATTCGTCATCACCACAAAATGGTAACTTGCAAAACGGAAACGAATTCATTAATAGTAGAATCGAAATTGACCAATTGTCAAAGGATCGTGTATCAGAGAGCAAACACTTCACACCGACGTCAAGTAGGCCTGATTTAAATGCTGCCATGGAACCCCAGTCACCACGGACACCTGTCCCCGCACCACGGCGAAATATCATGGGTAGTGCCGTGACGCGAGGGTACCCCCAGTTGACCGATACTCATGTGGATGACGAACTTAAACCCGATCCTCGTTACAACCAAGACGGCAGCAGAAACACGAAGATATCTCCTCGTTTCGCCATGGTCACCCCGTCCCATGGTAAGAAAGAATCCCCTCGCAGCTCGCCAATAAATACCAGTCCACGGCGGACAAATGTCAAGATCTTAATAACTGACACCACACTTGAAGATGACGACAGCGATCCGTCGATTGGACGACAGAGTGACCAAGACCCTTCGTCCTCTGACCAGGAGACGGTTGTGGAAGCAACTTCATGGACGCCACTTGACCTCGACAAGTTGAAGGATTCAGAGTTTGCCGCTGTGGTGTCCGTCATTACATCAAGACACATGCAGCCTGGAAACCGGTCTGGTATGTACCTCCCCGGAAGTGGCTTCGTGCCCCAACAAGAAGTCACCATGGAGGAGATAGTTGACAGCTTGCTTGGTCTGCCTTACCAAAGAGCAACAAGTGCTGTTGATCTCAACAGCAGTGGATACCGCGGCAGTAGTTCCACTTCCTCGCCCCTTACTTGCTCCACGCCAGACCTGAGCTCTTCCTGGAGTGCTGGCCAAGGCAGCACCTCAGTTTCTTCTTCAGACAAGAGTCACAGTGTTGATAGTTTGTATGGTGAAGGAGACACCAATGTCCTCAACGCACTCATCTTCGGCAGGAAAAGACTCGATGGAGACGGTTACCCTAGTTACGAGGAAGATGATGGAGATGCAGTAGGTGATGAAATCATCATGGTCAAGTGTAGCTACAAAAAATGTGCTAAGACTAAAGAGCTCGAGGAGGCAAGGAAGTTTTATAAGACATGTCATAACTGTTATACATATTACTGTTCCAGACAATGTAGGAAGTTACACTGGCCTCGACACAAGAAACGTTGTCTCTTTGGTCGTGTGAACAGCGCATGTAAGCATGTTCTCTATCACAGTAGATACAATGGGCAGTTGCAGTCTGATCTAAGTCGAGTGGCTCGTACGGGGTATCTCTCTCGAGGCCGGGGTGCCATCTTGCTAATTTTCCCGGACACCGAGGCAGCTGAGAATTACACCTCCAAGGGGTTCGACGCTCTCCCGAGCCCGCCCACTTACTCAACCGTCCGCGAGCTACAAACCTTTGACCTTTTCGGTGACCACATGAAGTTTCTGCTTGAGATGTGTTGCTCGTACGACCCTGAGAACAAGTTTGTCATCAATGTTGCCATCATGGCGAGCGGAGAACAGTACCGTGGTCATCGGCCGAGGCGAACGGCAGAAATGGCCGTCAAGAAATGCGCCAAGCTCAAACTCAGTCTCATGAACCACAGCACTGACCCAACAGGCAAAGAAGCAGACCAGGTCCCCGATACTCTCATTCTTACATCACCTACGGGACCGCAAGGAGACGGGATACTCGACCGAAAGGCAAGACAGGTTTGCTTTGTGCATATTCAGCGTCAACTGCGTCAGAGGGGCGTCAGTTTGCGTCACCAGCACGCGGAAATCTACGACAAGCTTTGCCGGTGGGTGGAGCTCCACGAGCATTTTGTGCCCGTAACTATATACCCGGTGGACGAGAACACGGGGAAAAGATTCATGTGTGTTTTGATGCCCGAATCGGAACCGAATGAACTCGGCTGGGTCAACAATCCAGAACTCCTTGAAGACATTGACTTAGATGCAGAACTTGAAAAACTTGAGAATGTTGCTGGATTGGTTGTCACTGATTTATAACTCTCTCCTTGAGACCGAACGGCAAACTTATACTTTCAAAATCTCAATAATTTATTGCAAATTTGAAAAATGTTCAAAGTGGAGCAGCATTGCGAATATTTTATGCTCGTCAGAAAAATGGAAATATTTTGAACTTTTTATTTATCAAACTCTGCGTGTCTTTTAAGTAAATTTTTATATTCGTGCCGATGCATTTTATTTCAAGCAAAGTGTAATTTTTTTCTTCTTTTCGATTTCAATTTTACGCTCACAAACTTCAATCAAAAGATAATTTAGTGACAATTAAGAAAAGACAATTAACAGTGGCATTGACTGAGAACATTGACCTGTTCATTATTCTAACAAAACCAATTTGACTGTATTTGCCCGCGGTGAATAATAACGCAACGAAGAGATTTATGCAAACAATATCCACCTTGGACACGAAGTCGCTGATGAAGCTCTTTCATATGGGAAGTTGATGATGTGCTTCAAAATTAAAATGAGAACTATCCATCTGGTTGGAGGGGAATAAAGAGCAAGGTCAAGGGTCAAGTGTCTTCTGATGAGGAGGACAGGATGCTGGTGATGAATGTGTTTGGTGAATCATTAGATAGGATATATCAAGGAGGACCACAAGATGGTAAGTAGACGAGACTTACTTATTTGATTAATTGTAAAATTTTGATTGGTGTAAACCTCTCCATTTTATAGACTCAGAAATGACTCTATATTTTTCTTTCACTTTACGCCGTTGTCTTTATTATCTTATGCATTATATGGGATACACCAAGTGAGAATACTGGTCTTTGACAATTACCAAACGTGTCCAGTGCATTTAAAGTACGACCAGCTTTCCATCCCCAACACTCGAGACAGACATCGAAGACAGATGCGATACATCGATCGTCACACCCACTGGCCTGCTCGTATACTTGCCCTAAAGCCGTTTATTAATGTCATTCAATGGCATTTTACTCTAGTAAACCATACTGAATATATATGCATTTGGTTATTAGATAACATATTACATTGATACCCACTCCATGTTCGTCAACCGACTGACTTCATGCATGCCCTATGTCTCATCTTGAGGAGCTGAAGTGCAAAATTGCAAATACTTCAAGAAACCTATAGACTTGCTTGAATATTATGCATTGTTATAAAAGTATCAATCCACAACACGCAAATTATCATGAATAGATGTTGCATTGGGGATACAGAAAACCTTTTTTTGACCGTACACCTGTGTGTTTAGCATTGACATTCATCCAATTAGCAACGCAAACCATTTAGACTAAACATTACTTTACATTAAGTGCTAATTTGCATTTTGTGCTAATTATAATAATAGAAGCCACTGATGCATTTTGTGTACTAGCTTTTTTCAATGCTAAACAAGAGCAATCGTTCACTGCGGCTTTGTACTATTTCCCCCAAAATATTATTTGCTCTTTCATTAACACGATCACACTAAAGAGTTAACCTTCAATTCAAAACGAACTAAATGAAATGAAATGAAATGAAACAGATACTTTTCTAAAATAAAATCACCCTTTTCGCAATTCCCCCGAAATCCCTGGATCCCCACCCCCCGAGATCCCCAAAACATTTCTAAAACCAAAACCACATACACGACATCCATTCATTTCTCTTTCCAGCAATGATGTGCGTCACTGCCCCACCCTCCCCACTCATCATCGGATCCACTTTGCCAATTTCAATTTCAACTTCAATCCAATCGCCTCCCAATCATAGTCTCTGCCTATCTCCTCAAATCAGTTGTGGCTTAAAGGGGAGATCTGCATTTGGTTGTCACTTTAAAACTTTCGGTTGGAATCCTATACAACAGCTTTCGATAGTATAAGCATTCTTTGAAACATGGCATTTCGAAGCATGGTTATGTAAATAGATATAATATAATAATTTTTTATGCCCCGAAATTTGAAAGCAATACCGCGTAGCGTTGCTCGTGTTTTGTTACTTGGGTTTATTTTCAATGGAAATAACCGCTACGGATTTTTTGGTGGTATCTCAAAAACGCTTTTTGAAAGTAAATGTTCACATGATAGTTTTATTGTATACATTCTGCATGAGTAAAACAATCGAACGGCTCCACCAAAAACCGATTTCGACACCTCAAATTCTAAATTCTAAGGTCTCGAAATCAAAATCGTGGTAAATTACTGCTCTCTCGAAAACTACTCCACTTCAGAGGGAGCCGTTTCTCACAATGTTTTATATTACCAAACTCTCCCCATTACTTGTTACCAAGTAGGGTTTTATGCAAATAAATATTTTGAGTAATTTCAAATAGTGTCCACTGCCTTTAATATGAGATTACGCACGCTGGTTCAATAGAGAAAGCGTCAGTCCACACCAAGTAAATTTGACATTTTAAACACACCGTAAATGTCCAATAATGACTAATAAACCATCGAGATCCGATTGCTTTTCTTGCAGACTTTCATGAGCTTGCCAGGTCTGAACACCACTTGACATGTTAGACTGACATTGCCTTTTGACAACGTGTATTAATTTAGCACGCTGCCGGTATCTAAACACTCAGTCAGCAGGCTAGGGTGGCTGTGGGCAAAGATTGTCTGCACAGTTAAATGTTAATTTTAGACTCTTAAAAAAAAAAAAACGGACGACTAAAAGCAAACCTTGATCTCCTTTTTCTAACTATGATCTGATGGGTAAATACATGTTAAGTTATTTCATTTTTAATCAAAATTCACCCAAAAAATGTCAGGTTGAACAAAGACAAGTTGACTTGAGAGTGAATTCAGCCAACAAAGAAACCTCAGTTTCGGCATGTACTATAGGGCCCATCATTTGAATACCCGCGTGACTTCTGCACTCTCACATAGTTTATAATAAGCAAATCCCGCGTGACTTCATCCTTTTCCCACAGTGTACACGTTTGTGTACAGCAAGCATATGAACTCAAGCCCATACTCTTCTCTGCACACTTTTCTTCTGAATTACATACGCACAAGTTGGCATCAAAGTCTTCTCTTCACTTATCAGAAACGACAAACATCTTCTGGTTGCACCGAAGCGTGTAGATGCCGTAATGGCTCCTACGTGTAATTGCCTCCCTAGAGCTTGTGCGTTTTCTCTAACAACAACATTTTTTTTCTAAACGCAATACAATACGTATTTCCATTACAAGACGTGTCTGTCATTGAAAATGGTAAACAGTGCACCAAATCATCTTTGTTTTTGCATAATTATAATATTAGCCTTTATTATGGTGTGATTTCCTCCAATTTAAATCAATGTAACCAAATCGAGGCTGGAAGGAAAACATAGTCTGGTTCCCTTTTTTACGATGAATATTGACACCCATTAACGTTATTGGATACAGGGAACATGGCCAAGATGATGGCAGCATGATAAAGGTATATTAGAAGGGTGAAAATACTTCCTTTTTTTTAAAGCACGAGAATCAAAGCAGTTTTTATTTTATTGCGGTAACACATGGTGTTACCGCAAACCTCTCTTAACTATACTTCTACCATGCAAAGTTTCATTTACTACAAAACCAGTTAATATAAATTCCTGACATATTCTGTTGTTTATAATTATCGACTTTAAAAACCCACTGGTGAGTGGAGATCACAACAAGTCAAGTATGGCGGCCAACAACACAAAAATGACACACTTTTCCCCCTTAGCAACCGTATCTCACGGCCGCATCAGATGCGTTCCGTGTAACATATTGAAACTGTAAAAACGTGGTGTTTACACAACCAGTTGGACTTTGGGCGATTGTGATACGACGCTCGTAAAATAAGTTGATTTTTAGTCATTTTATCAAAAGAAGCTCAGATAGTGACGGTCAGACATTTCATCATTTTATAGAGTCCGGTGCTTTTAATGAACTTTGTTTTCTATACACAGCCGTTTGACCGTGCAATCAAAGTACTTATGTGTCAATTAAAGACGCACTGCCACACGAATTTATGGGAATTCTGAAGTTGTTACAAAAGGGAGTTGATTTAGTTTCCACTTGGGCGTTTAGCTTTCAATAATGGAAGTAGATAGAGGGTAAAGATTAATGCGTTTCGGGGCCTTTTGTGGCGTAGTTGATCGCAATTTTTGTAAATGACGGAGCCTAGCAGAGTTTTTTCAATCCGTCTTTCGCATGAGCATGAGAAATATTTCACAAAATATAGTATTTCCATAATCCATTGAGCTAAATCGCTCAGAAACCATAAACAACTGAAATGTTGAACAAAGACGACCATTAAAGCATTACATTATAGAGGATAGTTGTAGTCAATAATTTTATGTATTTTGTTCCTAAACGTAGATGGACATGGTTTGACTTTTTTTTTTTTTTTTTGGGGGGGGGGGATACTAACCCGTAAGTTTAATACACCACCAATCGACCAGTGAAAATGAGTTTTAGCTCTGTCTCAATTTAAAACAACAAAATCCTGTTTTTATTTTGAATAGCTCGCTTTCATATCACTCATTTTCATTGTGGCAATCTAAACAAGCAAGATAAGCAGAGGGGGCCTACAAATGATATTTTCCTCGATTGGTAGATGGTTCTCGGAAATATTAATTGGTTAGATCACAGTCCCTAAATTATGAGTGTCAAATTACAAACACGTGACAAACAATACAACGTTCAAATTACCGTTTAAAAAAAAAATCTGAAACAAATAAAACTTAATCTTTTGTGAGTTTTCCCCCAATCCTTTCTCATCTGGCGCTTCGTCCACGTGAGTAAATACCCGATAGAGAGGTCGGTTGGACCATGGAGTCTATTTTCTTCCTCCATGGTTGGACCAGCTGTGTCTGCGGTATACAA
Source organism: Asterias amurensis (assembly GCF_032118995.1). Lineage (NCBI taxonomy): Eukaryota > Metazoa > Echinodermata > Asteroidea > Forcipulatida > Asteriidae > Asterias > Asterias amurensis. Next base: position 2,960,180 of record NC_092662.1, on the reverse strand, counting down.
TAACTGGGAGGAATTAACATTCATGCTGCAAGGTTATCGGCGATCGCATGGATCGATTACTGATGCTTAGATTTCGCTTTATTAAAAAAAAACTCCCCTGGAAAATCGTTGTTAACCGTTAAGGCTTGGTTTGTAAACAACCGGGGTTTTATTTGTGTAATGGTAGCTTGTCTGGCGTATTAATGTGCAGTAAAATGTTGCCACGCAAATAGTCCATTATTATTCCATGGTTGAAGTTTGTTTGAATTTTCATTACTCCATGATTTACAGCAAACAGTGACAGACATCAGGGCAGTAGCCTACTTTAAGGTGGCACTCTCGTACAGTTTTACACTGAAATCAAACTCTAATTAATAAAGGGACAAAATCATCTGTAAGCATAATAATTGTCACTAGTTTAAATCGATTGAAATGAAATGAGAGCACCCCCCCCCCCCCTTCTCAATGGTATTCGTGCCCCGGACCCATTTAAACTTTTGAAATTCAAAATGACCAGAGTCAAATATGACATTGCAATAAAGCTTCTCTGCTATTTAAACACCGACATTGATACTTGTTTTGGCTCTCATGTTAATTATCTTATACAGAATACTACGAGCAAGAGCACTAGTGAAAGGGGGCTTGTTGAGAAATACAAGACGAGATTCCTATAGAAACATAAACATTAATGTGACAATGATTCCCTTGTGCTCCCCCTCCCTATCTGTACTTTTGTGTTGTTGTATGTTGTAAGTTTGTTTGTCTTGCCTGGATACAACATGATAGCTGATATAAAAGATGTAATTTAATCTGGAAACATGACACGGTCGTGTAAAATCACTTGTTATCTATAAAGAAGAAGTGTAAACACGTACAAACTACAAAGGGGAAAACCAGATTGTCATTAGTCCCAAACCAGGGGGGGGGGACCGGATAATTTACGTTAAAAAATAACTTCAAATGTGTTTTTTGTGGATTGATGGGTAAATAAATAAAGTCAAAATGTACACATGAAAAAGCTTTCGTGGAGGACTTCAACCATTGTCTATTTTTGTGCATTAGCACAGTTAATTGGGCCGTTTTCATAAAAAAATAGCAATTGCCGTTTCTAGGCTTTTGCTCAATCTTTATACAGATGTATGTATAAAGATGTAAGCAAAAGCCTAGAAAAAGCAATTGCTATTTTTTTTTTATTAATACGGTACAATATTTAGGGCCAGTGATCTACTTGCATGGAACAATAATTGCCTACCGGAAATATGTTACCAAAAGCCATGTAATAGTTTACATAGGCTGTAGGTATGATTAGCTCCCTGTTTGTATTTACAATCTGCTTACAAGGGCTTATGATTGATTCTTACAGGACCCAATTTTCCTTTAGAAAACAGAATTACCAACCGAATTTCCACGTGATTTTCAGGAAAAGCAAACAATATCTGAACACCAGTACCAAGCAATATGCAACAAATGGAAATTTAAATGGTAATCCTAGTTTTATCAAGGAAGAAATTTCATGCTAAGCAAATTTGCCTGTTTAGCAGCTCTATGAAATTGGACCCTGGCAAGTGGAGAGATCGTTTGAAAATGTCCACTGGTTTATGATTGATTGAAAAAAGATGACACTAAATGTTATTGGACTTTTATACATTAGGAATAACATGTTTGTTGTTTCCAGTTATCATTTATTTCTATCCTTCTTTCTTCCCGTAGGGTCGTGCTCTAGATAAGGCCCCCAATACAACCTCAGTTCGCAAGGACGGCATCTTCGGCTGTGATCTGAAGCTAACCATCGGTGAAACTATCTTTCCGGCCTCACGCTTCTAAGAGCAGTTTTCCCTCGACCTCCCCCGCCGTCCAAATCCAAGGCTAGACCCATCAACTCTGGATCTGCCACGCTCGCTGTTTGTCTTGGAGCAGTCTACCGCAATTTGATCCAAATGGAATCCTTTTAGGCCGTGCAAGACAACTTAGTTGGACATTGATACCCTTCCTATTGGAAACTTAGCGGGAGAAAACAAACTCAGCTGCCCTTGTGGAGCATGGACAGGGTCGGTGAGCCTTCACTTGAAGTTACAGGCAGTGTGTACTCTAGGTAGTTGCTCCGGAAGTTCATGACCATAAACAATTACTTGGTAAAGTTATTCGTGTAAAACATCGCTAGAAATTACACAATTTGAAGAACGTTGTTTATGAATTTTTCACCCATAAACTTGAATGAGCATGGCTTCACAGTTCAGGCATAAAGATCGAAAAGCACACAAGTCTACGCAACAAGTGTGTTTTTTCTTTCAGTTTTTTCTTTCTTGCAACCTCGATGTACAACAGTTCATGTGGGTTAATGTATGCATTTTTGTTGGAATACACCAAGTGAAGATATGGTTTTTGACAACTACCTGAAGTATACACTGCCTTTAATTTATTTGTATGTAAACACATGGAAGTAATTTTTTCCTCCATGGTACACAGTGGCTTGTACACTTATGCAGACAACGAGTAAACATAAATTTGAATAATGTACAGTTTTAATTACACCTTGTGTACACAGTCGTCAAGTCAGAATTGTACAGTCAAGTCAGAAACCCTTACACAAAGCTCGTATCATCATTATTTTGATAGAAATGAAATCACTTACTGTACGTTTTCCATTCACGGAGACAATTTGTTCATTGGAGCTGGTTTCACTTGCTGCAAACTCTCTGTCTTGTAAAACAACAACATAATGCAACAAAATGGCGTTGTAGTATAGCATTTTAAGCGTGGTGGCATCAAATACGTTGCATTCCATGCATGTTGTACATTTCTCGTATTAAATCACCCGCGAAGGCACAATCTTCATCGTGATTGGTCAGAGTTTACGGCAGCTTGTAACAAACGGCCTTTCATTGGCCAGCTCATCGTTCAGACTCCGCCCAGGTTCATTTGCATAACAAAGGGAACAGGTGTTTTCTTGGTGGTCTTGCAGAAAATATTGTTGGGGGGGGGGGGGTTGATGTACACATTATAATAAATATTGGCAAAGCCCTCACATTTCACAGTTTCTTTTGCAGTGTGAAACACACATAAAATGTATGTATAAGTTCGCACAAGTACCACTTTTGTCGAGAGTAGGCCTACTCGTGCTACAAAAATAAGAACGTGTTTTTTTTTTCACGCAGGCAATGTCGGCCTGTTGTCGACAAATGGTCTGTGTGCGAACTTAGCCATTGTTGCCGGCCTGTGAACAGTTTATCTCTTAAAAATAAAACATTCTGGGAAAAGGTTATCTTATTATATAGTTATGGGCTATAATGCAAGTATGTCCTGCCTACCAAAGCAATGCAAACTATTTCCGTATTAACGAAAGTCTGTCTAAACAAATCCATGTGAAACTTCCCCATTCAATTTTGATCATTGTTTTTAAGTGTACGATTTGAGAGGGTAGAGAGTCACCCGATGGGATTTTATCTTTAAAAATGAACAGAAAACCACAATTCATAATTTGGAAAATTAGGTAAAAGACCAAGTTCAATTTCATCCATAACATACAATTCTGTCAGAATTTAGAAGTATACGCGTACTTCATTTTCCACATGGAATATATTTCTGACCGAATTTAGAAGTGTACACGTATTTCTACATAGGTCCTTCCTACTCTACACTGTGCATGCCTGTGGCATTCTGTAGCGTTTCTCGAAGGACGTTCATTAATTGAAGTTGACCATAAATTATGCAAATGTTTTTATTATTATTTCTCGGAGTCTTTAATCGGAAAATTTTCATCAGTGGATGGAATAATCACATCGTCAATGGAGCACAATGGTTAGTGAGTTGTCGGGTAACGATTTTTTCTTCTTCGTTGAATGATGACTTCATCACTACGCACAACATGTATTGACGACGGCGATTTTATCAAATTCGGATCAAAAACAACAACCATGTTTTGCTGTCAACTGAGAATTAGTTATTACAAAATTTAAAGATGGAGGAGTTTCACTACTAGTATAATTATATAGATCTAATATAAAACAATGTGTTTTGCGACAACAATTTCAGGGATTTGGGGCTTCATTTGTATGCACGAAATCCGGGAAAATGAAAAGTGAAAGAAGAATGAGTCTCGTACGTTCTGCACTTTCACTGTCATCTAAATTAAAAAAATAATGAATTGGAACAAGTGGTCGGTAAATTATCGATCATTTTAACTTGATGCAAAAACGATCGCGACTTTTAGAGACCTATCAAACAACAAGAAGGAAAACACCCAAATATCATCTTGAAGACTTCCTTTTCTTTTTGGAACTTTCTTTAAAATATATTCATAATCTAATACGTGTGATTAACTTGTTTACCCATACATTCTTGCGCGAAATTATTCTTAATATTGTGAATCGAATTTCTTGTGAAATTGATTTTTTTTTCATGAAACAATATTCTTGTATAACTCATTGAGTCTCTTAAAAACATAAAAAACATAAAATGCGTTCTCTATAGTGAACAGGGCTCAATTCCATCAAGCCCGTTTAAGCGCAGAATTTATTTTTTTTACAGAAACTCTGGTCACCAAAAAAAAAAAATCAAGTTTTAATTGTTGCGACTGGTGCCCCTCTAATTTTTGCTTAGCAGAGAAATTCGCTAAGCATTTTTTTCTTCTGCTTAACAGCTTTATGAATTTGGGCCCAGGAATTGAATGTGTGCATGCACATTGACGATTGAGTCACGATATCACATTGTTGACAATGAGCCCCGAAGAATTGTCTCCCAGCTTGGAAAAAAATTATAGCAGCTCTATGGAAATAAAAATCTTATTATATTCCCATTCTTACCCACATTGCAGTACACTATCTATTGATGATAAGCAAGGTGGCATTTCTCAGAGCCTATTCAACTGTGGCTTTCATTATCCTTGATTTAATCATGGAGGAAAACATTATTAGATTTAAAAAATATAAATCTCCGTACCCGAATAAATATTCCCTTCTGCTTTTCAACAACTTAGCATTATATATCTTTCCGGCAGAGGTGATTTAATTCAAGGATACTTTTTCTTGTCAACAAGACGGCTAGAGAACAATTTGAATTTCTATAACAATTTATGCGAGAGTATAAACATGTTGTCAATCTTAAGTAACGGGACCAATTGTTTTGCCAACCCTTGCCCGTGGAGTCTAATTATACGCATGTCTTAGTTTTTGACAAACACATCTTACTTGTCATTATGGTTTAAAGGCACTGGACACTATTGGTAATTACTCAAAATAATTGTGAGCATAAACCTTACTTACCTGGTGACGAGCAACAGAGAGCTGTTGATAGTATAAAACATTGCGCGAAACTGCTCCCTCTAAAGTACCGTTTTGAAGTAAGAGATAATTTCTCAATCGAAATAATAACAGACTTTAGGCCTGAAGCCTTATATTTAGCATCTGAAATCTCACAAATTAGTTTTGTGCAACAAGGGTGTATTTCAAGGGGTTATTATTCTCTTGCAACTTCGATGACAATTAAGGCCAAATTTCACAGATGTTATTCAATGCATATGTTGGGATACACCGAGCGAGAATACATTTGTCTTTGACAATTACCAAAATGTGTCCAGTGCCTTGAACCTAAGTGGCTACCCAGTCTTTATTTACCCAAGTAGGCCTATGATATGCAGTAAATATTTGCCTTGTACAGTAGGCCTACTAATGACCAATGCGAATTACAAATCCATGTGTGCATGTGTGTGTTTAGCTTAATTTATGCAGAATTTTTGTATTTTAACTCATCAAAATTTTCTGATATTTATCATTCTGAATTTGATGTATTTTTTACACATTTTGATGTGATTTGAAGTCCAATTCCAGTTTGTATTTTGTTGCATATGGTATTTTTGTTTTAAGATAATCATTATACATATATTTATTCCACTAAATTTGACATTTTCACTTTGTTTGTACGATTGTGTCTTTTAAACACATGTATTAGACATCTTTTCACCGCTTTCCCCTCTACTGTCATTCCGCATCAACATTCAATTCGAATATCATTATTTTTGTAAGGTATTTGCCTGGACATTGAATAAGACGCACGAGACATGCAGTGCATTATGAAAATCTATCACCATGGCAACGGGGGAAACATCTCTCGTGGATCTGATAAAATATGCAGAAAGCGAGGGGTTGATTGTGATCAGATCAACCAGGGCCAATTTCACAAAACTGCCTTAGCAGAAAATATTGTTAAGCGTCAAAGAGCAGGATACCAGTCACAAATGGTACATGTGACATTGTAGTTGGCTGATAACCTCATTCTGGTAAGCATGATTTGGTTGTGGTAAGCATATTTTTGGTGCTGAGAAAGCTTAATGAAATTTGCCCCAGGTCTGATCTGGAGGTTCTTGTTGATATTGCGTGTGTGAGTGAAGGTTCTGTAGCTTTTAATAAACAACTTAGCCTCAATTCAAGCCGAAAGCACGAATAAGTCCCATCTTTCCTCGCGCATGATTTGTTTTTGCGGATGGGACAGGCCAACAAGTGTCTTGACTGAAGGCTACAGGCTGATTATAGATAATGCACATGTTTTAATGGGTTTTGCTACCCATTAATTCAATGCTCGTTCTTTGTATTAATTTGATCATTATGTTGATCATTGTGTTTACGTTTACGCCAACATATTCCATGCTTTAAATAATGGTTGTTCTTAATGGATGTTTTGTTCCCATTTCTAATTTAAATTTTCAAGGCCACTTTTAAATTACTCAACCGTAAAATGTAAAGCCAATGTATTTGTTCAGTCATCACATTATTTGCAAAATGGCGTACAATTATTTTAGGCAAAATATGTGGAACTTGCGTAGGAAAAAAAATCCATTATAATATATTCTGTCTTGACTGGTATCTGAGTGCACAAATGGCAGAATTGGTTGAACGTATTTATCTCACTTCATATCAGTGTAATATTATCTTGATAAACTCGTGTATACCATAAAATTATCATGTCATGTACATGTTCACTATTTCTCGCTGGAAAAAAATTGTATTTTTTAACACAAATAATTGTTAACAGTTCAAAAAAGCAACACATTTTTTAATTTAGGGTTTTGTTGCATGAATTTGAATATTTGTTTTTAAATTGCTGTGGAGTCTTTCGGCTATTGACATATTTATTTAAATTTTGCTACCGTCTTGAATTTTTATTTTCTATTTTAAATGTTTGGGTGTTAACCACGATTTGTTTAACACTCGGGTAGGTGGAAGTTAATTGTAATTCCACGACCCTCATGGAACATTCGTACGGTGTAATGTTTAAATTCCATTTGCACACAAAAATGCACTCGTTTTTTTGCTCATTAGTAAATATCTTTGGTTGCCCTGGAGGCAAGATGGAACATCGAAGAAATTTTCGAGGTTTTTGTTTTTTAAATAGATGTTAAAAAAACTTTAAATTTCCATTTCATCCATTCATTTAAATATTATATGTCGATGCTATTACATTGTCCGGTGCTGGTCCATTGTACGCACGTTTTAAAATATTCAGTAGATTTGATAATGGTTACAGTTAATAAATATCCACACAAAATTAATTTCATTATATTATTATCTTTTTATCATGTTTTGTTAATTCCTGTAGGACGTTCTTCAGTCTTCTTTTATTAGCGGTTCGTTGAACTTGGTTTAAACTGATAGTCAAGCTCAATTCATCTTTGATTTTTTTCATCATGAAAATGGACACAAAAGTGCACTTAGCTTAACGTATACATGTGCTGTAAGGATCTCCCTTGTATTAAATACTATGGTCCTCTATGCATTAAGCGTGTGTCAGTGAGTTTTGTTGTTTGTACGGCCGTGTCCGAATTGGCGACTTTGGCTACAGCTACGGCTGGATCAGCGCGTCTACCAGTGCTGAAGAATAGGCAGACGCGCGCGCCCTAGACGTAGCTGTAGCCAAAGTCGCCTATTCGGACACGGCATAAGACTCCATTTTATCAAGTGTTTAAAGGCGCATGGCGCTAAATTAAGGCGTGTCTAGAGACGCCATTTTGATTCCCGCGCACAACTGCTTCTGCTCCATGAGGGCACTGCTTTGGTCCTGTGACGTCACAGAAGGGGTCTGTTCGCTTTAGTTCACACCACAGCAGTTTAACTGGGGTCCCTTGCTTAATTTTAGCATGGTTGTAAAATGTAGCAATGTTGAGAAGATGGTTTCGCAAGAGAACTTGGACAGTAGAAAAATTGTTGTCCTTTCACACAAGGTACATTTTGTATAATTTTACAACCATGCTACAATTTAGCAAGGAACCCTTGCTAAATTGCTCTCATGTGAAAGGGGATTTGCAATCAGTGCAGTTGATTACCTTTAAGTCACACCTGTGACAAGTCTCTAATGACAGTCCTATAACATCTAATTACGTTAATTAAATTTAATTAAAATTCAAATACACTTAACAACAGTTTGTCAATTCAAAGGCCGCAGTTTCTAATCCCGTTCTCCTACTAGGCAATTTGGCTTTGCTCACCAAGAAAAAACAAATCTAAATATTTTGTCCCAAGAAAAAGTTTGTGTGAGAAAGACAACAGTTTCGAGCATGTAAAGATATGAAAACTTTTAATATAGGTCGAACACACACGTACACACTATTACATTGACAACTACAATATTTGGTTACTTATTTACATGTACCTCTGCTACTGATAACGAAAGTTAATTTACAAAATATTTATACATTATCCATTGACGATTTTTTTGGTGAGAAATTGAGAGCTATTGAGTCGTGTAAAAAATATTTTTAAGGGGAAAAGGCATCAGTTAATTATGGGAATTCGGAGGAAAATTACTTGCTCAGATCAAATAAAAAAGATCTTCACATCAACGAATATAGCTTAAAGTTAATTCAAAATACAATCGTTCAGGCCAGAAATGTTTCATGCTTTCACTGAAGGAAGAATTGGAAGCTGCTAAATTTACAAGTTTCGTTCTGAAAATGTAAGGGATGAACAAACAGTTCCCATTACAGTCATTTACAGACTCATTTCAACCACAACGATGCCATCGGATGTTTTGGGTGTTGTCAAATTCCATACTGGAAGGGTATCGAATACAATGGCAATTTTAACTTGAGGTTAGAGACCTGTACCTTTTCCCACTCATTAAAGGCAACGGACACTATTGGTAATTGTCAAAGACCAGTCTTCTCACTTGGTGTATCTCAACATATGCATAAAATAACAAACCTGGGAAAATTTGAGCTTGATTGGTAGTCGGCGTTGAAAGATAACTATTAAAGAACAAAAACACCATTGTCACACAAAGTTGTGTGCGTTTAGATGATTGATTTTGAGACCTCAATATCTAAATCTGAGGTCTCGAAATCAAAATCGTGGAAAATAACTTCTTTCTCGAAAAAGTACTCCACTTCAGAGGGAGACGTTTCTCACGATGTTTTATACTACCAACCTCTCCCCATTACTCATAATCAAGAAAGGTTTTGTGCTAACAATTATTTTGAGTAATTACCAATAGTGTCCACTGCCTTTAAAGGACTCTATCTTTTGGAAAATGAGAACATCACAAAATTGAATTTGACTTTGGAATTCCTCTTTAAGGTGAAACAAAACATAAAGAAACTACAAAATATTATTTTGTGAAATAACAAAAATCAGAATTTAACAGCAACACAAGCACAGCTAGCACAGACTTCTTCAGTACATGATTAGAAAGATAATTAATAAACAGGATGTACAATGCTGTACAATGTTAAAAGAAAAAAAATACTGTGCGGGGAACTTTTAAAACGGAGTGAAGATACAGAGATACTATAAGCTCAGATTTTGATCACTTGCGTTCATACAAATGTCCCTAAGCATAATGAGGAAGATAGCCAGAAAGGTCAGAAGGCTATAGCGTCAACTCGTATGCTTTGGATTATGTGTGCCTTTGGTATCGTAGGTAATTATCACAACAAATCTGATAAGGATGCTTTCTGCTTCAGCCACCCCCCCCCCCCCATGTAACAAACCCAATCTGGACCTGCATCCTCGTCTAATAATCAGTCAATAGTCAGAGTTCTGGCCCCTGGCGACTAATGTCTCGCATCAAATTAGCAGAAATAATTTCATTATGGCGCGGGAGAGATTCACTGGGGGTTCAGAATGGGAAGGTATTAATGCAGCTTTTGGTGGGTAATTTGTTTAGTTAGAAGCTTGGGTCGCCGTCATTAGGACTTCTGAATCTAAAATTCTCTATCTGTGGAGTTGGGTTGGGGTGGTGGGGGGGTCGTATAAGCAAAAATTATAGTTAAGGACATTATGTGACCTGTGACATCACATGTTTAAAATAGAGCCACCAAGCCTGGACTTCCTGCAGGCACGATTTGTACACAGCTCAATGGAAGAAAACATCAAATCTTATATTTTATGGAGATTGCACAATCCAATTCTTTTCCATTTTTGATATGATGAAAGGGGGCACATCCCAAAACTTGTCCAGCTGTTACTTTCATAACTCTTGGATTTATGTGGAAATTATGGCACAAAATGTCATCTTTCCCATAGGACCAGTGCAGTATCTTGCCTGCCAGACTAGCCAAGAAATGTACTAGGTTGTGTTTATTGTAAACAAAGTTCACATGGTCTATTGTGAATAAAATTGTTGATTCAATCAATGATGATTGGGTCCTGTGCTGAGCAGTACGTCAAAGTGAAATAATACTTCACGGCCATAAATTACTAATTCTATAGTGCTATTTAACTGGGCACTTTTTCATAGAGCTTAAGCAGAAAATATTGCCTTAAACACTTAAACACAGACATAAAAAAAAAAAAGAGTGAAATCAAGCAGTTTCTTTGTGGGTTTTTTTCTTTTACAAACCGTTATGCTATCACGGACTACAGGACAAGCAGCATGATCTTTTGTAGCTGGCATAACGACACAGGTTCGCTCTGCGAATCAAGTTGCAGTCGGCGGTGGGGCTGTCGGAACAGGCTGCAAAGAAAAAAGAAAGGAAAACAAGGAAATAATTACTTTAAAGGCACCGGATACTATTGGTCATTACTCAAGATAATTTTTAGCACGAAAACCTTTATAATTATTTTTTTTAAATTTATTTTAATGCAAATTCGCCTAAAACAAGGCTAAAAGTCACTCTAGGTAAAGGGCTACAAAGGAAGAAATGTTGAAGCTCTGTGGAGCTGAAGGTAGGAATTTATATTCCTCTCACACTAATAGTATAAAACCTTGTGAGAAACGGCTCCCTCTGAAGTGATGTAATTTCTCACTAGAATATTTGAATTGATTTTGTGACCTCAGCTGAGAGGTTTGTTGTTCAATGCATTTGTTGAGATACACCAAGTGAAAAGACTGGTCTTTTACCAAAGGTGTCCAGTGTCTTGAAGTTCACTTACGAGGCATCCTTGGTTTCTTTACCAGACAAAAATATGATAGAACAAATGTTTTCCCTTCATATGCTGTACCATTTAATGTTTTGTGATCAAGTTTTATTCTTAAAAAAAAACAAGCATATAAAATACATCTTGGTTTGAATGAATTAAATTGAACCCAATTTCGAATTTACAGTTTTGAATAATTAAATAATGATTAAGTTTGATGAATACAGGTCGCACCTCCTGGTGAGAGTAGAGATAAACGCTTCTTTGCAAATCCACCAAGAAAATCAATAATGAATTACTAAATTTGAACCGATCAATATTCTAATATCTGGTTTCGCTTTGTGTAAATCTGTGTCTCTTGTTTTATTTATTGATCAAATTATTGCACCTGGATGTTAGAAATATTGATTTTAGCTTTGCCCATTAAAGGCAGTGGACACTATTGGTATACACTCAAAATAATTATTAGCATAAAACCTTACTTGGTAATGAGTAATGGGGAGCTGTTAATAGTATAAAACACTGTGAGAAATGGCTCCCTCTGAAGTAACATACTTTTTTATCGAAAACGTCAAGACCAAAGCGGCTCTTTTCAGAGCCAACACTCCCTCAAACGAGATTTTACACATAGTTGTACCCGCAAGTTTACTATTCATATTTATATTTATTCTGACACTTTGTCTTGAAGAATCCAATCTTGTGACTTACCTGGTATCATAGCTGGGCATTCTCTCATGGAGCAGGACTCCGTGGCCACCGGCTTCTTGTTTGAATTACAATGGTTTGGGTTCCTCTTGGATTGACAGTGAACTGTCCTGGTCTTTTGGCCACTTCCGCACGACACCGAGCACTATTATGGGTAAATAGAACATGGATACAAAACAATTATATAAGCACAAAATGTTTTGGTTTTCACAGAGCTTAACACACGTCGGTGTATATGAGTTAAAGCAAAACTAATTCTCTCTATCCTGATGCAAGTTTCCATCCACAAAAAGTAATTTAGCACAAAATAATTCTGCTTACCAGAGCCTATGTTCGTAGAGACGCTAAGTATTTAATATGGCTTCAAAATAATCTGCCAAGCAAAAATAAGTAGGATACCAGTCATAGATTGTGCATGTGACATGGTATTTAAGCTGGTAAAAAACTCTGTTGTGCTTTGCACTTGACTTGCGAAACTTTTGTTGTGAAAACAGCCCTGTGACCCCAAACCATCATTCGCATTTGCAGGAAGTAAGAACCGGGCTTAAGACTTTATCATTTCCTACCTGAGACCAAGGTGTAGTGAACCACTGAGCGACTCTCCTTCTTTGCCTTTGACAGCTGACGAGAGAACAGCTCGACTCCAAAAGTGGTTTCTGTTGGGATGCGCAAACAGACTCCAGCAACACCTGCATATGGCCTCCCACCGCGCTGGTCCGAGCGCAGACAACTTGACGGGTGCGGGTTGTAGTACCACATTCACCCTGGCACTGCAAGAATGAGTTAGATTTTAAGCCTTACGTTAAAAAAAAAAAAAAACAGTTGTCAGTAAACTCACAGGCACTGACCAATAAACCACATGTTTAGGCTTCATGAACTTTTTGATCGGATAAAAAAAAGGTCTTGTTGAAAACTGCTCATTCCTAAACTGGTGAGTCATGCCTGGAATTTCCATTCTGAAAGGGCAAGGTCATTTTCATTTGGCAAGGCATTTCTTAAATCTTTAAGTCAATGGGAAACTTTTAAAGGGGCACCAAGGCCAAAACCATAGAGAACACTGTCGTGGCTCAGTGGTTAACAAAAGGTAATGTTAACCACTGAGCCAGGACACGTCACAACGATTGCAGTTTGGGCCCTTTATCCCAAGAGGAAAAACACTTACATCACTCCAACTTTGGGGCACCCACTGGGCAGGACAGGCTTCTCCGCAGAGCTGAGCCGATATGAGTTTCTCATCTCTTGGACAATTCTTCTGGCTGATGATGATCCCTGCTGCGTTGACACAATCTACACGTCGATAGCGCACTCGGCAAACCCCTGGGCACTGTTTGAGAAATCAAAAACAGTTAATGAATAAAATAACAACTAGTTCTTATATAGCGCATCTTTAATCTTTCTCAGCTCCCTGGGGAGTATACAACCCTGAGCTGCTGTGGCGATCCAAAGGCTTTTTCATACACAATATCAACCTCTACCCTCTGGTGCCCATTTATACCTCTGGGTGAAGAGTCGCAATTAAAGTAAAGCATCTTGCTCCAGGATACAAGCGCCATGACTGAGATGCGAACTCACACTCTCTGCAGACTTAACCACCTTTAAACCACTAACAGAAAGAGAGAAATAACCGGATCAACAGATCCTAGACTTACTGAATTCCACTGAGTAGCTCTCCACTTATTGGGGCATCTTTGAATCATACACCGTCGTCGTTGTGCAGGTACATTGTTAGGGTCGCATTGTTCCTGACCTGAGGAGCATCTCACCTCTCGACTCTGGAGTCCCTCACCACACTCCACGGAACACTGAGGGGGAAAATGAAGGGGTGAAAATTATTGATAAAAATAATAATAATAAAAGACAGTTCTTATACAGAGCATATCACCGTAAGGTCCCTTTGTTCTTTTAAAGAGAGAAAGAAATATATTGAAAAAGGACGAACAGAGTGAAATTAACTGTGATGACATTGATTAAACAAATCAATTAACGGAGGTTTAAAATTGGTCAGCTTGTTTGACATTGCGTGGTAAACTGTTCCAAAGATGCACAGCAGCACTCTGGAAGAAGTGAGAAGCCATAGGAAGTATTTGTGATACCTTGGGCTGACAGAAGATGTTTGTTTTTGAACATAGACTTGTTAAAAATAACATCCAGGCAGCTCTTTGAAATTGGACTCTGATCACTGACTCACCTCCGACCAATCTGAAGTCTGCCATTGTGGTCCACACGGCTTAAGAGTGCATGGTCTAATGCTCTCGGGGATGTTGTTCTGATCACACTCTGCATTACTGACGCTGGTGTCTAGGCCAGGGGCTAGCATGAGCCAACAGTGGACGGTCCGATATAACACGCCGGTACCACATGAAACAGTACAGTGACTCCAGCTACCTACAGCCCATCTGTGATTAGAAACAAAGTTTATAGTGTTGCATAGTGTGGAAAATAAGAACTAACTATTAACTTGTGGGTACAACTACGAGTAAACTTTTAAAGTGGGAGTGTTGGCTCTGAGAAGAGCCAGTGTGGTCTTGATGTTTTGAATAGTAATATTCTGTTCGTCTTCAGAAAAAAACTCATCTTGAGAAGACAAGCAAAGACGAGGCTTGAAATATCGAGACCCCCCCGGCTCGGAACAGTATACTCTGCTCGTCTTCACCAGTAAAAAAAAAGAAGATGAGAAGAGTATACTGTTCGAAACTTCGAGACAACATCGGCTCTTTTCAGAGCCAGCCCGCCTCCCAAAAAAGATTTACACATGGTTGTACTGACTAGTTTACTAATTATGTAATTCATTTTAAATTTGGTATTACTGTGAAACTTACAGGGTAGATTTAACAGTAGACTTCCTACTTACTTGAAAGTTTGGCTGGTAGGAAAAACTGAAATAAGAACCACATCTACAATCTATCTTTATATGTATATATCTCACCTTTGACCACAAGGCTTTCCTTCACACTCTCGTTCCACAACATCTGGCTTTGAGCCTGGATCGCAAAGATTATCGGCAACTTGTTGCCCTTTCAGAGTGCAGTAGGCATAGGATCGGCTCATCCCTGGCAGTGGACAATAAAGACGTTATTCATACTCAAAGGACCCTAAAAATAAAAGTCTGAAAAATCTCATCCATTATAAAACAATTTCTTATACGATGACAAAAGCGATGTGACAAAATGTGCTTGAAACCTTTTACCTTGGAACCATTCCAAGTTGCCCAAGCTTTTTGTGAGGAACGCAAAATCCAACAGAGCAGTCACTCAAGATTTAATATTCTTTGGGGAAACCCCCTTTGGTTTCACAGGGTTAAACTCAGAGTACGGCCCTTCCACGGCAAAACAGTCTTACTAAAAAAATGACACTTTGAGAAAGGCATGTGCAGAGATTGTGAGAAACAGCTCCCTCTGAAGTAACGTAGTTTTTGAGATACAAGTAATTTTCCATGAATTTGTTTTTGAGACCTCAGATTTAAAATTTGAGATCTCGAAATCAAGCATCTGAAAGCACACAATTTCTTGTGACAAGGGTGTTTTTTCTTTCATAGTTATCTCGCAACTCCGAAGACCAATCAAGCTCAAATTTTCACAGGTTTGTTATTTTATGCATGTTGAGATACACCTAGTGAGAAGACGTGTCTTTGACAATTACCAATAGTGTCCAGTGTCTTTAAAACAGGATGAAAACGTAAACAGAGGCTAACAATTTGAAGCAAGGCTGTTTTGCCATGGAAGGGCCGAGAAAAGCACATCCTATACTTCATTACATGACACCATGACAATCCAGCTGTAGTCATAACCACCAATTTGTACACATCCTTAAAGCTTCTTTGGCATTCTTCCCTTACCTCTTGAGCAAGTGGCGCTGCAGGGAGCAATCCCAGTTCTCTCCCAGCGATATTGCGGCATCTGGTCCTCATTTCTCGGTATATCCCCCCTAGAGATCAGAACGGAAGTGGCCGCTGCCGACGGGAACGCCGACGAAGGCTGGCTCTCCATCGCTGAATTCACAAGCGCCAAAATCTCTGGCACATCACCAAAGAGGTCTTGGAGCAGGTCAAAGTCCACCGGAATGTCTTGAGCTTCTTGAATCGTTTCTTCAGTTACTGGCGGTTGTGGTGATGCAGTGAGAAAGGATTTAGTCGGCGGCGTCGGCTCTGTCACCAATTCATAGTCCTCGTATGAAGAATATACACTTTCTAAAACATCGTTCTCTAGGTAGTACGTCGGCACTGTGGAAGGAGAATGGCGTACGTTATTGTTCGCCACAGCTGTTGGTGCTGGAATACTTTGGTTGTTTTCGGGGACTAAAAGTTTGTTTTGCGAGAATTCTATATTTTGCTGAGTTGTGAGTTCAAGATTATCGTCGTCTGAGAATCCAGATGTTTCCGTTTCCTTGTTGGGAGAAGTTTCAGCATCCTCTTTATTTAACATAGAGTTCGAAGGATGCTGCACATCGTCATAATATCCCTCTGGGGGTATATCTACTGGGTGAGGAGCTACCCCGCCCACTGTTGAATGATAACTTGAATTTTGACTAGCTGGGAGTAAATTCCCTGAAGCATCATCTGGAGTTGACCCCTCAGCTTTTCTTTGTGATTCTGTTGTTTCGTTCAGCAATATCTCTGTAGTCTCCACTCTAATGGGCTTTGATATCTCGGAAGTTGTTTCTCGCGTCGGTTGTACTTTAGGCTCAGCTGTTTCCAATTCTTGTGTTTCCATGGTAACATTTTGAAATGAATCCAGCGCCTCCCCACCAGGGATCAACGATGGCTGTTGTTCACTGGTACCTTGTTTTAACGCATCCACGTGGTTGTCTTTCTCAACCGGAAGCGTCTTAGCGGAGATGAAGTTCTGAACATCCTGGTCCGCGGATTCTTTGGTTGGTGTTTTCGATTCTGTCGTTTGCGATTGTCTTGAAGGTGTTGTGATGGACGCAGCGGTTGTTTGAGGGCGCTCTAGTGGTGGTAGACTATACTGATACGCAATGTGGGCCTTGAGTTGCTTCCGTGCATTCAAAACCTGCAGGGAGCAAAAGTACAACATCAGATTTAATTGTCAATAACAAACTAAAGTCAGATGGGAAAGTTTCAGCTGAGATCGGTGTCTTCCAAACAAAATTTCATCATATTTTCACACAAAAATGAAATTCATCCATGTTTAGTAGTATACCAACCCCATCTCTGGCCACAGCATTCGTGAAAGGACAACACCCCTCAGAAATCTGAGAAACGATTCATGCAGTAATTGATTCTTAGATTGAAATGTTTTGGGGTTAATGAATATCCAAACCACGAGAGAATCGTTTCTCAAAATAAATGATATTGCTTCAAAGGCTGCAGTGCTTCTCACCAAGTAAGTTTTTATGGTTATTAATTTTCTTACAAATCTATAACCCTAAGATATACAAACTTGGTTTATCAAACATTTAATAACTTGTACTTACCAAAATGATAATATTGCTGGTCAGCGATTGCTTGATGATAATTTCCTCGTAGTCGCCGTCTGCGTTTGTGCCACAGCGTTTGTAGGACACCGTAGTACCGGCCAACTCATACAGACCCGGCCTATTGATGCTGTAGATACTGTTTAACAATGGCTGTCCATTGTCATCTGATATACCTGTACAATGAAAAAGAATTTTAATGTATGTTTCCATTCTCTGAAAACATTTGGGCCTAAAGCTCGGCTCGTACTTCCCGCGAATGCGATACAAAAGTTGACGTCACAAATTCGCAATGAATAATTCGCATCAGTTGGATAAGTTCAATTATTGCGAAACATTCCAAGAAAAAAACAGGGCTGTGATGTCAAACTCGCTTTGCAATCGCAGGAAGTATGAATGGGGTTTTACGCTAATAAGCTAGGCATATAACAGAAGATTTTCAAAAAAAGGGAAAACAGATTTTATTATTATTATTATTATTATTATTATTATTATATATTTCTGATAATGAAATCAAGGATGCCTCAAAAGTGAACTTAATCACTGTAGCTTGCAATCCTCAGGAAGCCTGTGAACTAGGGTGCTTGCTATATGAACTGGAAACATGGAAATTCAGAAAGAAATGATTCAGGGAACGAGGGGGGGGGGGAGAAGCAATTGTTGGAAGAACACTTACCTAAAAAGTTTCCACTTCTCTGGAGTTCATACACTCTGATGTTAAAAGCACCGATTGGAATCTTCACAACATCATTGTAATCTGGGGGAAGATATCGGTAAATAAAATTTGTTTGAATATTACGGATTAGAAATGCCAAGCTGTCTAATGGACTGCTAAGTTCTGGTTTGGTCAGCACTTGGTCCCTGTCATGGCACTTGAAGGAGACACCATAATTGTTTCATACAGTTGGTGCGCCAAAGTCATGGCATGTCATGTCCAGGCAGTCAGGCGTGTCGTGACATAACTGACTGTTTCAGACTGAAGTTTGAAAAATGACAGCATTGGATTTCAACAGCAATCTAAAGGAGGAATACTTCGTCGGACAAAAAAAGTAAAGTTTAAGGCTTTTTTGGTTGGATATCATTGAAAGTCAGGAGTGAACCCAAACATCCCCAAACAAAAATGTAGGGACCCATCTTTCTCATAATGATGTCATCGGATGTTTTGGATGTTGACAAAATTTGCAATGGGAGGATATTGAATTCAATGGCAATTTACATAATTTTAACGTTAGAGAGAGGTTAGAGACTTGTAATTTGTTTTCTCCACTCATATGAGAACTTTATCTACTGGAAAATGAGTACTTCACAAAATTTAATTTGACATTTCCCAAAGTCTGGAAGTTTGAATAAGGTTGTTGGAGCATTACCTTGATGGAGTACCCCATTGAAGGTTGCATAAATGACTCGACAGGTGGATCCATCGCCCCCACAAACACCACAAGCGTCGAAAGCTTTGGCCGAGTTTACTACACCGTCGCATCCGACTCCCTGTGAACAGAAAAACACAACATCGAGGTAACTTGTTTGTGACCTTTAAAAATACCGGAGTTTAGTCATAACTTGAGTTTTGCAATCTTGCACCGTTTACATAGGCAAGAGGCAAAAGATCACTTCTTGCATCAGTTTGTTTTTCTCAAAGGTTACATTGTCATTGACACAAATTACTAAATAAAGGGACATAATAATATTATTCTGCTGTCCATGGCTGTGCTGAGGCAATTTGAATTTAAGGAGGTACTGACCATACAATGTCCTTGTAGGCAGACAGACAGTGTGTCCGCCCCATTCTGTTGTCCGCATCCTCTGTAGTTTGTACACAGTGTACCGTCTGGCATCCATTGACGGAGCTGTCTGTAAACTCTTCGACTATTATTCAGCGTTGTACAAACGACTTGACACGTACCAACTGGTAGAACTGCATTAAATCATAAATTTAATTTTATTTTATAACTAATTAACACGTTCGCTGTCGGCAGGAGGGTTACACTATAAATCGCAACTACACCCCTGAGACCAATTTCATGGCAAATTCTGCAATTTCGATCACCATTTCTGCACTAGTAGTAGTAGTTCTGTAACTGAAGAATAAATGCCTAAACATACAACCATGGAACCTGCACATGGGGCCACAAAAAAATCCCCTGCTAACCTGTAAAATACGCTTGACAATGTAAAGTGCGCAATTCGTTTCTTGTAAGCGCTGATTCTTTGCTTAATATGGTAAGCAAGCATACAGTCATGAAATTGGGCCCAGGTACATTGCCAGTCGCAGAAAAGTTTCCATATGGCGCCACCACTTTTTCATTGGATTTAATTATTATAGGATCTAATAAGTTATCTCAATGAGATATCCCTTTTTGTAAAAATGAGTGGAAAAGTGGTGGCACCATACGGAAAGTTATCCAGTGGGGGCCACACTGCCGCGGGGCCGTCTAAAAAAGTAACTAATATTTTTAATAAAAATGTTACTGTACACTGTAGTGTTAACAAGTTTGTTGTCACATTACAAAAACAAGTTAAGTCATGTTGTAAACTAAAGATTTTAACATAAAAATCACCATTTCATGCTTATACCCATCATCAATATTATCGAAAAAGTAACCTACGACAGTTTTTCTTGATAATGTTGTCGTCTGCTCACAGTCGCAGTTCAGATTTCAGAATGTGTGTCTTTTCTCAGCATGCTCAGCACACAAAATTGTAAAATTATTACAGCGCCCTCAGTTGACCATGGAAAAACATTTATTTTTTATTTTACTGGTACGGTGTGGCGCTGTTCAACAAGATGAGTATTTAATTTTTGTACACCTGATGAATAGTGTTGAAAATCAACTTAATGTTAAATATTAACTTTTACCTGACGTCGTCCAGTGCAGACCAGATTCATTGTAACTCGAACACTGTTCTTTTGGACACTGAAAAACAAATTGTTTATGATTATTGGTATATCATGCTTCTCCTCTCTTGCACATCCGTTCAAGGGCCAGGGACAGCGCTTGTTTAAAAAACAAGATGTCCTGCCAAAAAGTGGGTCCGCTCATTTACAGCAGAAATAATCCAGTCAAGTGCCCTAAACTTTCTGATAACATTTTTAGTATTGTCAAATGCTCTCCATTTCTCCAACTAAGTACCTCACGGTAACTTTCTGTCGCATCCTGCCGCCATGCCGACTTTTCTAGCCAAATGCTGCCCGGTAAGTGCTTGGCAATCGTCCATTCCTTAAAAAGCATACGCCAACCGTCCGGTTATTTTCTGCGAAACACTAGCACACTACCCATATTCCTGTCAATTTCAATTCACCGGACACCAGTTTTGGCAAGCCTTGGTGAACAATGTGACGTAATGGACGCATGACCAATCATATCGCAGGCTCACGAGCAGACAATTATCATTGGTTGAAAGTGGACACTTTTTGGCGTGACACCTGTTGTAATTGTACCATCGTGAATTGAATGGTATGTAGACATTAAATAACGAATTAATACATATTCTCATACCTGGTGGACGTCCGTTTTACAAACTTTGTACTGTCTCGTTGAACCGTGGCAAAGCTTCTCATCGGCTATTTCATTCCTGGCGTAAAAACATAAAATCAACATAACAACTTCAGCAGAGTGGACTAAGAGTGATATTGAAAAATGAAACAAGTCAGCAAGTCATGGAGTTCTGTCGAGTCCGCATGTCCCCCATGGGAAATTAACACTGGCTGGAGGAGGCCTGATTCAAAAGAGGGCGTAGCGTAGCAGAAAAAGAAGTTTGTATACAGTTTGCGCCCCCCCCCCCCCCCCAAATTGGTACGCCTCGTCGTCGTCCAGCCTATTTCACTCCACTACAGGAGGAAAGCCTCTTCACCAATTCTCCATCTCATTCTATCCTGCGCCGTCTGTTGCCAAGCAAAGCCCCTTTGTGTGTACTTAGGTCATATCTCTCCAACTTCTGTTTTGTCGCCCTCTTTTGTGCACGTCGATGGGTCATATAAATTTCGTATTTCTATAAAGTTACCTTTGATTTGTACATATCCTCTCCCGACTCATCACACCGAAGCCACACGTTCTGCTACACTCCGACCAGTCCCCGAACTCACTCCACTCGTAGCTGTTGAGGCTTGTTGTCTGTTTATACCAAATAAATTCAACCATTTTAAATAAAAACCTTATTGCAACGATGGACACGAGGGCCCGTTTTAAAAATATTTTTCATAAAGCCTGTAAGCACAGAAACATCTTACTTATCAACCTATATACTCTCACACTATGCTTGATTATAATTGCTTCTCTGTACCCAGGAGTATAACATGCTACATATATAACCATGCTGTGCTATAATAAGGGTAGAGGTCGACTATTAGCCTCTGGGGCGCCACACTGCAGCAAGGTGTTGTACACAAAGTGTATACTCCCCAGGGAGCTGAGAAAATTTACAGGAATGTTATTGGCCCAATTACAAGGGCACTATAAAGTAGATTGTTATTATGCGGTATGTAGGTATCAGGAGCGGATCCAGGATTTCCCAAGCGGGGGGGGGGGGGGCGTGATTTTTTTCGTGGCGACTCTGTAAGGGGTTGAATTTGTAAGGGGTTGACTTTGTAAGGGGTGACTTTGTAAGGGGTGACTTTACATGTGGTGACTCTGTGAAGGGGTTGACTTTGTAAGGGGTGAGTTTGAAAGGGGTGACTTTCTAAGGAGGGGGTGACTTTTTTGTAAGGGGGTGAGTTTCTTCAGGGGGTAATGTAAGCTAGTAATATCTTGGCACACAGACATGCTCCATATGCACTGAACAAGCAACCAGGACGCGCACGTGCAGGGGGGGGGGGGAGGTAGGGGACCGCTGTGGTGGCGTCGTCCTGAGTGATTTACTCAACCAGTGAGTAAGTGTCGAGGCGCAATAATTTTAAAGAAAGTTTATTGCACCTTCAAAACTTAAAAACTAAAAATTATATTATTTTTAAGGGTACCAATCTTGGACATAATGCGATTTTGTTGTTGAAATGATGTTGTTTTTACCAGAAAAGTGTGATCAAAACGGAACTTAAAAGTAACAACAAGCCATCATGCGACATTGAGTTGTTTGTTACTGCATTATTTGAAAACAATAGCAATGTTCCTACTCCAGAGGCAATTTGACCCCCTCCCCTTCCGCTACGCCACTTAGGACCCGGCTCCCTTACCTTGGGTGCATTGCATACTGACTGACAAGTAACTAAATCGTCTAAACAATAAACACAAATCTATAAATACACATACTCGATCAAAAATACTACTTTTATTTGTGGATATTTTGTGATGATTTGTTAGGGGATTAACTCTGGCCTGGGGGTCGCGAGGGGGTAA
This sequence comes from Asterias amurensis, assembly GCF_032118995.1. Classification (NCBI taxonomy): domain Eukaryota; kingdom Metazoa; phylum Echinodermata; class Asteroidea; order Forcipulatida; family Asteriidae; genus Asterias; species Asterias amurensis. The sequence continues at coordinate 2,937,388 of NC_092662.1, read as the reverse complement.
TTATAGGACACCGAGTAGGTGCAAACACGCGGAATGGTATGCGGGCACCGTACTCTCCCGGACTGGACCCAGGAGTTTTCCCAGGTCCTCAAATTTATTCAAATGAAGCTGAACAACTGATTATAGTTTATAGAAGTTAGGGGTGGGTGTAAAATAATAGCTAACTTGCGGGTACAATCATGTGATAACAACATGTAAAACATGATGCATGTTGTACCTTCGTGATACATGTTATTGTAGTCTTCCTTCATTAGCCTTTTGGAGATAATAAGCATTGTCTATAGTTCTACCGCCATGGTCTGAGCATAGAATAGGTCTGAGTGCCTTTCTAAAACCAATTAGTATTGTGTCCACCCTTGCTCTTTGGTCCACCCATAGAGCAAGGAAGAGAATCCAACATACTTCCAAATGGCTAATCCGCAAGTTTACTAAATATTATAAGGAGTCTATACTTGTATGTTTGGTTTGCGGTAACACCATGTGTGTATCTACTTGCCAGGTACAGTTTGTTCTTAGAGAACTGTCTTGCTTTATTCTACTGCCGCGGAGTAGATATTCGGAGGTTCGGGAGACTTCTCAGTTCTGAAAAGAACTGTCCTGTTTTTTAACTACCAAGGCGGATGGTATAGAAAATAGACTAGACTACTACTTTAGCTTATAGGATAGTAATGATTAACTGTACTGCCGCGGAGTCAGTTCTGAATTGGTCTCAACGTTTCGACTAGCTTGTTCTATTATCGTCAGGGGATACTTATAGTTTCTTCTTATCCTTCACACCATGCAAAGCTTCGAACATCACTCGGGGCCCGGGTGGGTGGGTGTAGTTGTGGTTCCTATATAAATTTGGGTTTCACACGCAACCCTGATCGACTTATCATGTTCCGAAGTCGGGGATTTGCTCGTGGAGGGTGGTCGGTCTTTGCCCTCCTCCCAACACCTATATGCCCTTTTCGCGGCTCCCCGCTCGCAAGTTGTGTTTTTGTGTGTGTGGGGGGGGGTGTGTTCGGTGTTCGGTTTTTCTGAATTCTGTTCAAGGATTCCCTTTTTTTGAATCACGTAAATTCCCCCATCGAAAAGCACCATATACAACAGTGGCAAAATTTGATGTACAGGCGCTGCCAGGTGTCAGATGCAATTGTGTCCGCCATGCAATACTGTCCGCTCCGGACATTTTTGCATATGCAATCGTTTCCGGGGCTATGCAAAAACCGTCCGTTGGACATGTACATGACTATACATATATGTGCGCACATAAGCGAGCGTGCATGCACTGAACCTTCGATTATGCAGCATGAATATTCACGTTTTTTTTGATTGCAGCGAATACCCAACGGCCGAACATTTTCCATGTCATTCTTTCCGTCGAGCAAGGGCGTTTAATTTACTGCAAGGACGGTTTTACACGGGGGCGGACACAACTGCATGTGCAAAAGTGTCCGGGCGGACACAATTGCATTATGCAGCAGCGTCCGGGCGGACACGATTGCATATGCAAAACCGTCCGGCGGACATTATTGCCTATGCAATAATGTCCTCCGTAAAGGATTGCATAGAGTACATAATTGCATGCGACACCTGTGCAAAGAGTGCCCTGTGTAAGACTGTCCTTAACTCTATGGTGTGAGCATTGAGGTAGAGGTGTGAGGTATATAGCGTGATTAATTGAGAAGCCATAGCGTGCAAGGGGTGGATTGGGTGCGAGTGCCAAACCCCCTTATCTTTTCTTCACCGGATCAGGGAGGAAGTCCGGATGTATTAAGGCAGAAAGCGCTCATGAAAACAAAGCATGGACAGCTGAATAATTCACTGTCAATTTGCATTTTACGCTCCGTCCCCCAACTGTAGAAAAGCCGCTCCAACTATAGTTGGGACTTTTCTACCTCCATGGTTTGGATGGCCCAACTACAGCAAGGATCCAGAGATCTCTCACCGTACATGAGAATGGGATTAAGGGTGGATTACACTGTGGTTGGGAACGGCAGCAAGACCCCCATCATATCACCTAAAACACGTGCCAGTCATCTATATGGTGAGAAGTCTTAGATGACATTTTAAAATCAAAACTTAACTGAATAAATTGACATTAAAGGCACTGGACACCTTTGGTAAAATTGTCAAAACCAGTATTCTCACTTGGTGAAGAGCACAAGAGGGGAGAGAATGGGAAAAGCTTGTGTCCGCCTGCCGTGCAGTCGACTGATGATGATGACGATGATGATGATGATCCCAACATACAACATTTTGGCTCAATTGGTCATCGAATTTGCGACAGATAAAAAATACCCTTGTTGCATTTATCTGTGTGCTTTCAGATGCATAATAAAAAGGCTTCAGCTGAAGTATTTGATTATTTGAGTAAGAAATGACCCCCTTCTCAAAAACTATTTTCTTCCTCCATGTTCAGAGGGAGGCGTTTCCGTTGCTCGTATTTATGCTAACAATTAATCCAGTGTCTTTAACCACAGGCCAGGGATACTGACTGAGTTTTAAACAAGTTGAGACCACGTGACCCTTGTTTACAAATAGATTGACCTTGCACATTCCAGGTCATTAACCGGCAGGCGAGATTACACCGGTTTTATGGGAAATGTTACATTTTCCACATAAATTCGAGAGTTACATGAACAACAGCTGTACAGTAATAAACAGGTTTTTTGATTTCTTCATATTAAAAAACCCGACACAAAATTAGACAGCGCAGTCTCAGATAAATAACAGATTTTGTGTTCTGCCATTGGGCTGTAAAGGCAGGAAGTCCAGGCTCAGTAGCTCCTTTGTAAACACAAGACGTCACAGGTTACGTAAACCATAAATAGTGCCTCTCAAATATATAGGGTCGTAAAGAGAGATTGTGTAATATTGGGATTTCAATTCTTTTTCTGTTGATAAATCCTCACGTGGCAGAGAAAAGGAGGTAGGCCTAATTATACAGGATTGGTAACAGATACAAAAATATCATTCATTGTTTGAATTTTAGCCTTAACTGATTATGAAGTTCACACTAAAAAAAAACTTTTTGTGAAATATTTCCCTCTGAAATAAAGAAACACATTCGAGAGAACCGTATCTGAAAACCCAAAGAAATTAATAAACCAGCAATGGCTGGTTTCGGTTGTTATTATTGTATACAACCAAAATAAGAACAATGCATATGTTTACAATAATCTTTATTCGCCTAACCCTTACACCATGGAGGAAGAAATGCTTACACTTACAGCAAAACATTTTCAAAGGTTTGTTCTTGTTATTAGCACGATTGAACAAACAAAACATGAACACTGTCTGCAACTTCATGTGTATTCTGTCAGCTCTACCAATCGTGATAATACCTTTAATTTTGTGTACACAAATATCAAGACCTTCAAATAACAGGTATTGAGACCGCAACCTTCAGAGAATTATTATTTTGATTTTGAGGAATTTACGGGTGAATGTTTATCACATCCTGAGACTTGGCCAAACCACAAAACCATTCAAAAACCTTCAAAAAAGTCCACACAACACACACCGAAACGTATGAACGGAAACATTCATTAAAACACATTTTTAAAGGGAGAGTGTCTAACTTTTTTGGTAATGAAGATCATTAATAAAGGCAGTGAACACCATTGGTAGTTACTCAAAATAATTATTAGCATAAAACTTTACTTAGTAACGAGTAATGGTGAGCTGTTGGCAGTATAAAACATTGTGAGAAAAGCCTACCTCTGAAGTTTTCGAGGAACAAGTAATTTTCCACGAATTTGATTTCGATACCCCAGATTTAGATTTTGATGTCTCGAAATCAAGCATCTGAACGCACACAACTTCGTGTGACAAGGGTGTTTTTTTCTTTCATTTTTATCTCACAACTTCAACGACCAATTGAGTTCAAGTTTTCACAGGTTTGTTATTTTGTGCATATGTTGAGATCTGGAGATGCCCCAAGTGAGAAAGAATGGTCTTTGACAGTTAATATAATGCTGTCCAGCGTCTTTATAGACAGTGGACACTGTTGGTAATTGTCAAAGACTATAGCCTTCACAGTTGGTGTATCTCAACATATGCATAAAATAACAAACCTGTGAAAATTTGAACTCAATCGGTCATCGAACTTGCGAGATAATAATGAAAGAAAAAACACCCTTGTCACACGAAGTTGTGTGCGTTTAGATGGTTGATTTCGAGACCTCAAGTTCTAAACCTGAGGTCTCGAAATCAAATTCATGGAAAATTACTTCTTTCTTGAAAACTATGGCACTTCAGAGGGAGCCGTTTCTCACAATGTTTTATACCATCAACCTCTCCCCATTACTCGTCACCAAGAAAGGTTTTATGCTAATAAATATTTTGAGTAATTACCAATAGTGTCCACTGCCTTTAAATGCTTCACCATTGCCATTTCCTCAATGGTTATACAAGTACAACTTCCACAAACAAGGTCATAGCCGCATTAGGTAACTTTCCTCGGACGTGGCCTCTCATAACAAAAATTCAGCACGTGTCTGTGATGTCTTTAAACTTCCACAATTTTATTGACAGCTTTTATTTCCCAGGGATATGATGTTCAGATTGCTTATTATTTATAGGTTAAAGTCTGTTCTGGCGGGTTATAAATTATAACACCGGATGAAGAAAAAAAAATTGCGTGTAAGCATAGAGGTAGAGTGGAAGGAAGTTAGAGTCTAGGAATGAGCACACAACTTACACTAGATAAGAAAGTGTATGGCACGCCTTATATCGCTGAAATTAAAAAAAACCAATATGCTGTTTGTTTGTTTGTTGTTTGTTTGTTTGTTTTTATGTTTAATTGTTTGTTCGTTTAGGATGATTTTTTTTTAGGGTACTCGGCAGACTCTACAAAGGGGTTTAAACACCAAGCTGACAACATAATATTAATTACTGCCAATCTTTCTCATTATACATACATCGTTTTTCTTAAAAAGTAAAGTTATCTAGAGTAAAAGAAATCATGAAAAATGACAAGTTATTTGGAAGTAATCAAAATTATACTTTACCGAATTAGCTTCCGAGATGGTGTCCGTCAGTTGGTGCCGTAACTCCGACAAACCGTTCGTGAAATAAATGTGTAACATTATTACAATCCATTTGAATATCAGCCGGTGTCCTAGCAGCGAGCCACGGCTGGCAGTCAGCCGGTTGAACGGAGCTCTGCTCCCGGGCCGTGTTGTCCCAATTGTTCGGTTCAGGGGTCGGCATTGTTTTGTTGGTGACACCATTACCAACGGTGTCCCGCGTACTATTTGTAGAGTGGATACCATATCTTGCGGTAAACCTAAATGACCAGCACGCCACGAGGAACTCACCATACGAGTTCTTGATGTTCAACCGAGGATTTCACCTCCTCACATAGGGGGAAAAGCTTGCCCTGAGCACGGATGGTTAAACTGCGTCGAGTGAGTAACTTCACTTGACGATAAGGCACCTTATAGCTCTACAACATGCACTGCAAGAATAACATCATTTGCCAGGTGGCTATTGTCCATATTTATACTAATTTTCACTTGTCAAACTGCCTGCAAGTCACCGTAGAGGTAATGTGGTATACCCGTTGTCTCTACACACCACATCATCGGATCGACATTTCTTGGAAGCTAAATTCTTGGAGACAGCCGAAGATCTTTGATTGAAACCACAGGAGAAAGTTTCAAATTAGTGGCAGGAACATGTGGGTTAATGGTTGATGTATGTTAAAGCTACGAGTCAATGTTAAAATTGTATAAGTTAGGGGTATAAATTTGTGGAGAAGTTTGTTGAACGCCGAAGCCGGTGGTTGTCATTGAGTTTTGTTAGAAGCCATGTGTAACACCATCGTAACAGGAAAATAAGATCGTAATGTCGTGTGGTTCACCCTGATGGAACGCAGATTTTATAGCGCATTCAGCCTAATGTCTTAAACATGTTATGGAGAAAAGATGCTGTTTCAACAGTTGAATATGAAAAAAATGTTACAACCTTCAGACGTGGATTCTAAACGACAGCTCTCTTGAGGAGATCTCCGCCGGTCAGGAGACTGTTTTGTCGGTAGTGGTTTGTGCCTGTGCACGCTGATAAAAAACCTCGTCCGTTGTCCGGATATGAGAGCACGTGAATATGTTCCACCGCACTACTGACACACACAGGGTATAAGGTGGTGGTATGTGTAAGTGGTGTAGGATTTTCTCACTGGGGTCCTTGAAATATCGACAGTGAAAGTAGAGTCCAAATAAACAACTGTATAGAATAAACAACTACTAAATAACGGGGTCTTAGGTTTAGTGTGCACACGCTCTCTCCCTCTCAAGTGGATGTGGAATGGTTTATTACACATGCGAACTGCTCTCATAAAAATCTTCGGAAGTGTTCTTCGGATATCCTTGAGGGTTGTGTGTTTTTCTACCTGAGTATACTTACAAACAGATTTAAAAATAGCTGGCTTTAAATAAGCAGCGAGTTATTTTTTGTTGTGGATGTTTTTGTTTGACTTTTAAACAGACTTAACGGATTACGCCATTCCATCAATTCAGAAGAACCGCAGTCATTGGAAATGTGGCACCAGCTTTGCAAATATTTTTACTTGAATCACACACTGCAGACGCCGCTCAAAGTAGACAATTCTCACAAAAACAAGTATATTGTTTCTCAAAATGTTTTACATTATCAACAGATGAGTACACAATGCAGCAGGCATGGAAAGCAGCAGACAGGCCAGGGAGACCAAGTCCTCGACTGCCCCTAGTCTTTGCCTTGGTGCCCCTTCGCCTCGGTGCCCCTTCAAAAAAGTTCCAATTTTCCCTTTAAGATTTCCAATGGAAGTGCCCTTTTTTACAAAATACAAACTGCCATGCCCTTTAAAGTTTCAAAGATGAATTTTCAGACCTAATGCAGGCTACATACCAAGTTTTTTTTTTTTATGGTCATGGAGTAATTTCAAAAGGCATGAATGAGGGAATGGTCGTGTGTTAACACCCACACTTTCATCCTCGCCGACACGCCCACATATACCGTGACTCTACAAGTATGGTAACAATGGATGTAAAATTGAAAGACACTGGACACTATTGGTAATTGTCAAAGACCAGTCTTCTCATTTGCTGTATCTCAACGTATGCATAAAATAACAAACCTGTGAAATTTTAAGCTCAATCGGTCATCGAAGTTGCGAGATAATGAAAGAAAAAACACCCTTGTCACACGAAGTTGTGTGCGTTCAGATGCTTGATTTCGAGACCTCAAGTTCTAAATCTGAGGTCTCGAAATCAAACTCGTGGAAAATTACTTCTCACTCGAAAACTACTCCACTTCGGAGGGAGCCGTTTCTCACAATGTTTTACACTACCAACCTCTCCCCATTACTTGTTACCAAGTAAGGTTTTATGCTAATAAATATTTTGAGTAATTACCAATAGTGTCCACTGCCTTTAAAGTGTAACAAAACATTCCTGATTACCACAGTATGTTATTCCCAAACACCTTCAAGATTGTTTTTAGCATTTCTGCGAAACTATATTCCAAGATGTAGTATTTCCATTTTGGCCAACGGAGCAGCTAATTCCATGGTTGTGCAACGGGAAAGGACCCCTACTGAGCAGACTACATGTGTTCCATCAGTCTTCATTTCACGCACGTACGTTCACCACAGTGGCGATACCAAATATTTTTACCTGATGATGTTGCCATAGAAACGAATTGAACCATAAATTGTGAAGGATAAACGGATTATCACATTTCGTCATGTATTTTTTTTTTAATCTCTCAAAGCCTTGTTATTGTGAAAGGATTTTTGTTTTTTGTTAATTTCCCCAGAGGAATTTTGTTCTTCTTCAAAACGTACAAAACGCCTTTTATGAGTGATAATCACGTTAATCGCGATATCAAAGTTCGCACACTTTTCAGCAAAAATAGAGGTTAAAGGTGTTACCTGTAACCATGAAGTTCCTTCCTTCATGTTTTATTAACCATCCATTGGTGGAAGTTTCAACTTTAACGTTTTTTCTTATCAGTGTAATTAAGAGGTTTGTTCAATTTTTTGCTCTATGGTTCAAATTTCGGTTACAGGTGAAAGCTTTGACCATGTTGAAGTTCCTCATGGACTTTAACCATCAATGGCTGGGGGTTTGAACTTTGATGTTTTCCCCTCTTTTTTCAGTAGGCCTACGAGAGGGGGGGAAAATACTACAAAAGAAAAGAACAAAACACTCACCTAGATGTCTGAAGCTGCGACTAAAATATGTTTCAATGAAACCCCACCGTCGCCGACATGCTGCAGACTGGGTGTCGAGGTTTTATGTTACTAGACTTCACTTGACGTCAACTTTGTTAACTCTGTCTACACCAAGCTATGTCATTCATCCCAACTATGTCCTTGCAACTGTCCCTCACACCGCACAGGAAGTAGTCCTTCCAGCGTTTGGGGAAACCAATTGTACACTTTTGAACGGGCAGAGTTGACATGAGGGGTGAGGTGAGGGGTGATGGACTGGTTGGCTAGTCTATACTGACTGGAGTGTTGGGAATGTCAATGGTCATTGAGAATACTTTTCTTGGAGAGTGGCACTCGTGATACAAATTGGCTCGGATTTATGAATGGGCAAATGACGCATACATCATTTATTTTTATTTTTTCATGTGGAAGTTTTTCTTTGACTGAATAAGTAAGACCATGGAGGAAGGGTTAGACCTTTACCTCCATGGTTTTAATAAACATAAGTTGACTTGTGAAAATGTAAATGACGTACGCCGGTGTCTTACTTAGGAAAGCTGTCCCCGGCGGAGATTATGTCCCCTATATGGGAAATTAATAAAAGACGGCGCTATCAGAAAAAAACGTGTGCATATAATGGGGGACAGAACCTCCGGGGGGGGGGGGGGGGGCACGAATTCCCTGCCACACCGGCAATCTCATTCACTCAGCAGAAAGCCGACCAATGATTAGGCCACACTAGCATGCAGAGCAGGGATCAATCATACCGTCGTGCTAAATGAATTTGGTTCACAAGAGGGCGCTATCAGAAGTCTACAGGTCTCGTCGTACGGAGGAATGGGGGGGGGGGGGGGGGGCAATGACTTAAACAGTGTCAACCCCAAGACACTTCGGTGTGCAACCAAACTAAGAAAACAACTAGAAACCAAACAAACAACAGACGAAACAAGCAAACAACAAACTTCTTTCTGAAAATGTGTTTGAATAAAACAGATTTTAATAATAAAAGTCTTTTTTAAAACGACTTTCCCCATACTTCTCAAGTAACTGCAAACACTTGTTTTTTTCAAATACCAATCAGTAACAAAATAATTTAAACAATAAAACAGAGAATGGGAAACCTACCAACTAGTTCTATTTTTATAAAGCTAGCTTTGCAGCCAGAGAATTAAAACAAAAAATTGAATGAAAGTTTTTTAATAAAGGCTAAAAGCCACTCTAGTTAAAGGGCTACAAGGAAGAAATCATAGAAATGCAGAAATTCAGTGGAGCTGAAGGTAGGAATTTATATCCCTCTTAAAAGATGGCAGATCATAGGATGAAGGGAAACATACACCAGGCAAGGAGTTCCAAAGAGATGCAGTACGAGGGAAAAAGCTACTATTAGTGGTTATTCAATGGAAATGTTCAACTAATATTTTCTTTGCCAATTTATTATACCAATGCTTCTGTAAAACCTGTTGATTGACACCCCTCTATGTTGTATGGTATGGTCCAGCTTAGGACATCATGGCATATGAGCTGTTTGTGGGATGAAATCTAACATCTTCATCCATAACCACATTTCTTTAAAGTGAAAAGTTTCTCCAAATTCTTTAAAGCCATTGTACACTTTCGGTAAACTGTATTGTCCACAGGCCAACACTTCGTGTATCACAACTTATATATAAAATAACAAACCTGTGAAAATTTAGGCTCAATCAGTCATCGGAGTCGGGAGAAAATAATGGGAAAACCCACCCTTGTTTCCGCACATTTTGCCGTGTCACGACATGTGTTTAAAATAAATCCGTAATTCTGGATATCGAGAATTGATAATTGTTTCAATGTTTTCTCAAAAAGTAAAGCATTTCATGTAATAATATTTCAAGAGAAGTCTTTCAACATTACCTTCTGTAAACCCTGTAAGTTATTTGTAAATCTGTGAACTTTTATTCTGTTCCGAAAGTGTATAATGGCTTTAAAGAAACAAAAGCTTCTAAACTTCTAGCCAAGTAAATTTTAAAAGTGTTTATTGCCATTCATTTTAAGATTGATAACCAATTAAAGGATTTAGATATTTTTTTTTTAACACAAAACACAATGTACATTAAACTTTCACCATTTGAAGATAATGATAGTAGAAAGCGTACCTTAAAATATAAGTTGCTGAGGTGCTGTGGTTTTTGAGAAATGAGTACAAAACATTTCAGGAGTTAGGTCAGACTGCGTCTTGCCATGGTGGTGTTTCAGGCTTGAAACAACACAGAGGCTCTGGATATAGCTCTGGAGGCCAAGGCCTCTGCTGCTCCTGGTCTTGGCCTTGGTGCCCAGTTCCCATTGGCGCTAAGATTTCCCAAAGGAAGACCCATTTTTTTTTTGTAGAATGAAAATGGCCTTGCCCTTTCAAAGATGAAATACAAGGTTTGGTTTTTGTCCACAGAATTGAGTAGCTTCCCGAAGGAAGAGCCATTTGCAAAATGAAAATGGCCTTGCCCTTTTAAAGATGAAATTCCAGGTTTGTTTTTTGTCCACAGAATTGAGCAGCTCCGAGTCACGTTGCATCATGTTACATGTTGGATGTTTGGCTTGTTGCTTTTTGTACCTGCTGTGCTTGCTGCTGCTGCTGCTGCTGTTGTTGTAGTATTACGCTATACACGTTGCGACTATTCCAAGGATAGAGGGCGTTTCATTAGTGAGGTCTGACTGCGTATTGCCATGGTTATTGGTGTTTGTCCAGGGGATTGAGTAGCTCCAAGTCACGTTGCATCATGTTGCATGGTTGATGTTTGGCTTGTTGCTGTTTGAACCTGCTGTGCTTGCTGCTGTTGCTGCTGTTGTAGTAATGACTGCTGCTGTTGAGCGGCCTGTAATTGTACCCACTCCTGCTGCTCAATCACTGCTTGTTCCTCTCTTGCCTGTAACGAACATGTCAAGATATAATTTTAGTCTTTATAAAGATGCATTATAAGAAACTTTTAAGACTCATAATATTAATATATTACTGATAATGAAACCAAGAATGCCTCATAAAAAATAAAATAAAGGCATCATTAGTGAACGTTATCTCTATATTTCGCAAGCCTGAGGCAACCTGTAAAACAAGGGCGCTTGGTACGTGAACCAGGAACTCAGTGTTCTGGCTTCTATCTTTTACATGCACTACCAATCCTACTGACCTTTGACTGAATGGTAAAGTATCTTGCTCAAGGACACAAGTGTCATTGCTTAGGAAAATCTTTCTGCCGGAGATTCTGTTCCCCATATGGGGTATTAATATGGATTGGAGGGGGGGGGGGACACGACACACAGAATCTCCTGAGGGACAGAATCCCCTGCCTCACCATGACCGGGACTCTCAAACCAACACTCTGCTGATTACAAACACCAGAGCTTGCATTTGGTGCACTTATCCGCTTGACCACCACGGCACCCCACATCAATCCACCCCCTCCTTAGAGAAATAGTTCCCAATCCCAATTAACCTTTGCAAAGAGTTCCTCCTGTTGTCTTAGCAACTCTTCCACCGGTATGCCAAGGTTCTCTAATCTGTTGCTCGCTCGTCTCTTCTTAGCAGCAACCGTTTTACACTCTTCTAAAACGGACTTGCACTCCTCCAAGTACGCACTGAAACCCAAACTATCTAGAGCTGCAAAGAAAGAAAGAAAACATTTTCAGTATCATGGGCTCAGTGTGCTGGGCAACTCTTTGTGCACCGATGAAAGTAAAGCAGGGAACCGGTCACAAACAACATACATTACAATTCGGCTAGTAACCAATTGTTGCTATTTGTGTGCTAAAGCACCACCAACAAATTTGCCCCTGCTAAGAGGTCAAATGTCAAAATGTCACAAAAACGACAATGTTGCCAAATGAAATAGTCTGGTTCAGAATGATTGAGATTAATAATGATTGGTAAAGCATGACGGAGGTTTTGGTGCAAGACTTGTTCTCACCTGCCAGCACATGTTCGGGTGAAATCGTCTTCTTGAGACTTTTGTTGCACACATCGTTCGCCTCCGAAGACAGAAGATGGATAAACTCCGTACAACAGTTCAAGATGAGTTCTCGTGAGTCGTTGGAGACTCGGACTGAGGGTAGGAGTTCCTTGATCATTTTGTTAAGGGCTGCGCGAGGCACACTCAAGTCGTCCTCTGGCGTACCGCTTTCAGCCATTGCGTTACTTTGTGCGACAATCACAATGATTATGATAGTAATACTAATTAGTAGAATTATTTCTGAACTGTTAAATTTCAGCTTCAGTTTATCTCAGACCAGACCACGGATGAAGGAAACTTTTGTCCCAAAGTTTTCACTGTTTATCAATGTAATCCATACGGAAACGATAGAGGGCGTCATACACAGTGTCAGTGGTCACCAATATATTTTTACACTGCAAAAAGTAAAAAAAGAAATGTTCGTTCAAACACAATATTGAAATGCAATTCACTTGATTTGTACATCACATAAACACAGACAGAGCCTAAAATAATTTACCGTTTACTGTAAAAACAATGCTTCAAACATAAAATCCTTACCTAATCGTCCTTTCACACTTGTCACACACTTCTCTATTTAGGACACAGTGTGTATGGTAATGATGATGTGACTGGTACTTGTCTCTTGAGGGCGCTATATAACTCGACCGTAAACAATTTTTTACAAAAAAAAAAAAAAGAGCAAACTAAACAAGTTTGTGAACGTGGCAGCCCGGCGTTTCGGGTGAGTGATTTTAAAGTTTTCAATTGTTGATGTTAGAAGTAAATTTGCATTAGTGTGTAATTATTTAATTCCCATTTATCGGTACTTTAAAGTAAGGAAAGCATAGCATAACTCACTCAGTTTTCATGGATACAGAAATAGTTTATTTTATAAAATTAAAAAAATAACAGCAAAAATTAGAAAAAAGCAACACGAACGAGCCCCTGGTCGCGGGAAACTTTCGGATAACTTTCATTTGGCATTTTTAAAAGTGAGAGTTTCACAGTTTTCCTGGTGGGGCCGAGGAAAAGGGGAAGGGGCGGGTGCAGAAAGGAAACTAAAGGAAAATTTCCCAATTTCATGTTGCAGGGCATGCCTTTTTCTTAATCTTATTTCGATAAGAATGGTTAAAACTGTTTAACTTTTGTTTGTGGCTTCTAATTAATTCTAAAAACTTTGAGCAAAGAATAATAATGGATAAATTAATTATTACCAAGTTTAATTTTAAGTAAAATAATGTTTAGGTCTTGAAATGAAACTAATTCCTTTTTGTTGTTGATCCAAACAGACAGACGAATGACAGCATGGAGTGGGAAGGATTCACAGATGCACAATTAAACCGACTCAAGAGCAACCCCGATCAACATGATCAAGGTATTAAAGACAGACAGCCCTATGGACAGACAGACAGACAGACATTCATTGCGAGCTCTCCTAGTACTAGTCCCATAGTTGCGATTTAACATAACCCTCCTCTCCTCCGCAATCGGGAGGAGGGTTACGTTTATCGCAACTAACTAGTCCTAGAACTACGAGGTTCATTCTAGTGTGTGGAGACTATAACGGAATGAACCTCATAGTTAAGTTGTAGGAGTACATACATGTAATGAGTGTCCAGCATGCAGCACTAAACCTCAATGTGTACTTTTCACCCTAGCCATGGTGCATCGACTACAATATAACAGTTTGCTTTTGCTCATGGTAATTGAGTCTGCACTTGTAATATAGAAGAAGAAAAAGAATACTTCGCTAGTTAGGGAAAAAGACTGTAGCTGAACTACTCATGTTGTAGTCATATCCTTGCAACTTTAGAGTTTACAAAGAGCCTACATGCTTGCTTGCTTTCTGTTTATTGTCAAGATTTTGTCAACAGAGGTAACAATGCCCACATCAATTGCCCTGATGCCCTTTACAAACTTATATTTTTCTCATAGAAGTGCCCTAACCAGAGGAAATTTGCTTTAACCTTGGAAGATCAAAATTCAAGGACTGTCAATCTGTTTATCAATATCAAATTGATGAAATGTTTTCGTTTTCATTTTCAGATTCAGTTACAAATTATCACCAAGATGGAACGAGAACGGACGGACGGCATTATCAACAGGGCAGACCACAAACCTCTCGACCTCCATCCCAGAGGGGCAGAGGACCCCAAGGACAGAATCGTCCCCATGTGACGGACCCAATTAATAAAAAACAAATGCTGTCCAAACCAAAACAGGTGCAAAAACAACAGGGGACCAATCAGAAACAAGAGCAGATGCTATCCAATCAAGAGAAGGTGCAAAAGGAATCGACCAATCAGAAGCCAGATAGAACAAAAGCACCAGGTGTAGATTCATCCAAAACCGAAGTGAAAAAAACTGTTGAAGTTCAATCAAATCCTCAAACACCTGTTGGGGTGCATAGAACTAAATCAGTACAGAGTGCAGAAGCAGGAAAGAAAAATGAGGCAGGAGGGGACAGAAAAGTTCAAGATGAGCCCAAGAAAAAAGAGAAACCTCTGGGGAAGGAACTGGGCGAGGAGGAAGGACTGAGGTATGTTAAGTTTATGTGATTTTATTTCTCCCTGCTGAGGCTGTAGCAGGAAGGGACTGGTTTGACCAGAAGAGGTTGGGTTACCAGACAAAAAACAAAGGTGGGACGAGGGGGAAAAAACTCCAATGTTTATTGGGCGAGACAGACTAAAGAGGAGGTTAACTGTGTGAAAACATGTATCTTTTAAAATCTGAGTTCAGACTTTTTAAGTCGGCCATGTGAAGAAAATCAACCATTTCTTTTTCCACATGATTTATAAAGAAACCCTGCTCTTTGATAAGCTCTGTGAAATCTAATCAAAAGGGGTTTACAAAAATATGAAAATACTGGCATGATCATTTCAACATGGATGGATTCTAGTTTTAGACTTTTTTTAGAAATGACTCTCACTTCTGATTAAGAGAGTATTCTTTACTTTAAAAATTATTAAAGTTCCTGGTTTGTTTGATGCGTCTCTTTTGGTCCTTTGCACAAATCCCACTCATTCCTACTTGGTTTTGTCATCTTAATGATTTTTACAGTCGAGAGTTGAGCAAAATGGAGCATTTTCAACAACAGCAAAAAGAGATCGAGGATGAAAACTCACGCAAGAAGAAGTTATTGGCCATGGCCATTGCAGACAGGTAACTTGTTTGATTTCTTAAATATCAAGTAATAAACCACAAGGGAAACTGACTGGGTAAATTCTAAATAATTTGGCGTTGAACAAAGACACATTTACTAGTGTGGGGTTGGAACCAGCGACCTCCACATTAGCGTACCGGTGCTCCACCAACTGCTAGCTAGATAGCTAAGTTGGGAGAGCGCTGGCAATTTAACCAAGAGGTTGTTGGTTCAAATCCCACTCTGTCAACTTACCTTTCCGCAGAAGAACTTTAGAATAAAATGGACTAGACAATTATTTTTGCAAAACTCATAATTGACTTATTTGGGAAACATTTTAAAAAGAAATATTATTTTTATTTTGTGATTAGAAAGAAGAAGACTCAAGCAGAAACGAAACGTCTTGCCTACATCCAGAAGGAGTTGAGTAAAATTGAAGAGTTCTTGACCAACGATGTGAACATCCTTCGCGATAAGATCGAGGAAGCAAGCAGGAACTACAGCGAAGCTCAGTAAGTCAGCCGTAGGGATAGTCTTGGTTCAAGGAGCTTTGGTTGTTTCATCTAGAAAGCTCATATTGTTTATTTTCCTAACCAATAAAGGGGGTTATCAACCACGAACCGTCTTTTGACCATCCTGTTATATAATTTGTTTTTACCCTTACACCCCCCCCCCATCTTGGGTAGAATTTGAAGCCATTGGTTTGTATTGCTAGAGCAGATATCTTACCACTAGATAACCAAGCTCGCTCGATGGCTAGAGGCAGTTCCACCATCCTCTTAATAGGTATTGCAGTGGATGGGTGTTTACAGTGTTCAAACTTTGTTGTTTTGCCCATTTGTCACATTCTTCAGAGGTTTTTGCCAAATCTTAATTAAGATTTGTTCTTGTTTTTCTTTTTCTCAAAGGAAGCGCTACCAGAAAGCAGAGGCCGAGTTTGTGACGGCCAAAATTAGTCTCCACAAATTGAGCGATCACAAGGAAGCCCTCACCGAACATCTCTGCACAATCATACGCGAAAATGAGCTTCGCAAATCCAAGAAACTGGAAGAGCTCGTGGAGAAGCTAGACGTGGACAACTTTGAAACATTCGAGGCCGAGATGGAGGCAGGGAAAGCCCAGGCACAAGCTCGTCTGTCATCCTCCTCATCAGTTGGAGGTACTTCGGAAGATGCGAAGGGAACCCCGTCGACGGGAGAGGTCTCAGGTGAGGGTGGGGTTCCTGCCAGTCCAACAATCCCACCTGCTTCCAAGACTGAGGTCCACGATCCCCCAAGTACCCCTCAAGGCCAAGGGTCATTGACCTCTCAGGGTCAGGGGTCATTGACCTCTCAGGGTCGGGGGTCCATAACCTCTGGTGCAGGCGATGATGTCCAACAACAAGAGGTAACAGTGCCACAATTGAACTCAAATGAAATGTCGGAAACATTGGGTGAGACAGACTTGAATAAAAATATTGACGACTCTTCAAGTAAAAGCTCGGCTACTACAGGCTCAGGAGAAAGTATAACAACTGGGGTGTAGATTCTGGAACAGCGCTGTAAGTAGGAAAATTAAAAATTGAAGTTGACCCACCATATAAAACCCTCCAGATCGTTATAGACAGTTCATTTCTGTATATGACACTGCTTCTAAAATTATTTTGAAAGAGGAAAAAGTTTTGTTTTAAAACCAGATTCTTTTGAATGGTTTGAAGAAGGGTTAAAGAACGATTTGACTGATTTTGCCACAATCATCTTCCTGTGGGTATTAAAGTCTTCCACAATTACTTGTTTTTCTGAAGAATTTGTAAACAAAAATAGAAATTTAATATTCTTTTAAATTGTTGATAATAGAGTAATAAAATGAAACAATTCGTAATATTGTGCCAACAAACTTAATTAATTATATCAGAAGTCATTTCATAGCTTAATAGCTTAATAGGGTATTTACATAGAAAAATAAGTATTTTTGTATACAGCTTTTTCGTTTTTACTTAGACAACTTCAAAAGTGTTCAGTTTCTCAAACATGAAATATTCTGTATTTTCGTTTCGATGTATTCAAAAACCAAATCAATCAGTTTTCTAAGAGATACTTATTAAATTTTCTTATGGGAATTGTTGATAATTATTTATAAATAAAAAAAGAGTTAATGTCAACAACTCGCCAAAATTAAACCGGGCCCAGTTTCATAAAGCTGTTAAACAGATTTACTGCTTAATAAAACAGATTTTCCTGTGCTTAGCAGGTTTTTGTGATTGCAGGCTTTATGAAATTGGGTCCTGCTCAGTGGCAGTGCAACAGAGACTAACGCTAAAACTAATTTTTTTTAACACTTTCGCTCATCAGACTTATATTTTTTATATTTTTTCTCAAAGTGAAGCAATAAAAGTAGAACATATAGAGTGGAAGATTTTGTTTGAATAATTTATTACATAACAACGTCAAGTTCATACAAACTTAAAATTGTTTGTAATCAAAGTTTGTTTGGTACCTCTATTAAAGGGAAGGTACACGTTTGGTAATTATCAAAGACCAGTCTTACTTGTTGTATCCCAACATAAGCATAAAATAAAAAGCCTGTGAAAATTTGGGCTCAATTGGTCATCGATGTTGTGAGAAATTGATGAAAGAAAAAATTGTATGCCTTCAGATAAGAATAAAAGACTTCTAGCTAGAAGTCTTTTATTATTTTAGTGAGAAATTACCTCTTTCTCAAAAACCACAATATTCAGAGGGAGTCGTTTCCCACAATGTTTTATACTATCAACACCTCTCCAATGCTCGTTACCGAGTCAGTTTTTAAGTTAATATTTGTTTACGTGTACCTTCCCTTTAATAACCCTAACCATCCCCAATCCTACCACTGGTTGCTGAGGAATGTAAGCCCAAATAACAGTTGTTTGTCACTAATCAACGAGACAAAGCATTCTGTTGTCCAGTGATCATATACATTTTTCAACATTCAAGGATGTCAATTTAAAATCCAAGATGTGAGATATGACATCGTTGCAGAATTTTGTGTTCCAGCATCCAAGGACTGATCCATTTTAATCAGAGGGAGAACCTTCCACTTTTATCCTGTCACGTGAACATATCAAATCCCCAGAGTTCATCACTGTCGTCATTCTCTAAAGGATCTTGTAAACCAGTTATTTCCTCACTGGTACTCTGGTGTCTTTCTTCAGGAAGGTCACATGAGAAAGAACCGTCTCTTGGTTTCTGTTTTTTGAGCATGGATTCCCCGGACTGTCTGTTCATCCATTCATTGGTTTCTGTTCCACTGATTTCCATATCTTTCCGGCTATGTCCAGAGTGATGTTGGGAGGATCGTGTCGCTCCACAGTGCTTGCCGAGTTTGGCTTTAATCTCTGGTGTGGGGAGATCTAATCTCTTTGTCAAATTTGCCTGGAATCTGTTGAAATAAAGGGAAAGTTTTGACCAATCATCTTATAGTACAAGTTTTGCGCAGCGCGTACTATAAAGTTTTTGGGACCACTAGGACTGACCAAATTACCTCTGTACAACGAAACCTCTTTATAATCCAAGTTATAAGAGAACAGCAAAACAAAGAAACACAAAATAGAAATGAGATTCAAGGCCCAATTCCAAACAGTTGCTTAAGCAGAAAATAATGCTTAAAGATTTTCTGCTCAGCAAAAATGAGCAGGATACCAGTCACAAATGGTACATATTTCACGGTAGTTTAGCTGATAACCTTATTCTGGTAAGCATAATTTTGTTGAGCAACAAACCTCAGAATCCGTTTTGAGTTTTCTCGCAGCTTTGCGTTTGCTTGATCAACTAAAAAAGCCAGATACTCTGTAGAAACTAGGAGCCTAGCATCATCGGATAAGGGTACCTCTAAGCCATGGGTGCTTCGTACCGCCTGTAATGGAAAGAAAAACAACAATATTAGGGTGGGAAAAAAAGACGTAAATAAATAAATGTGGGAGTGGCTTTTCAGAAAGCAGTCTAGTCCATTTAATTGCTGAATTGAAAAGTGGAGAAAAAATGTTTTTTTCCCCAATGCTTATTATTTGATCATTGTGGATTACTTACCACCATCACTTTACCAGCCTTTCCAATAGTGATTCCAGAGTTTCTGAAGCCCGATTCAACTGCCACCACATGCTGTTCAAAACATCAAATTGAAATTGTATTGATGAAATTGTAAGCAGGGCTTGAATTCTACACTGGCCCTGATGTACCAGACAGTTTATGTTTAAAATGTGCCCCCAATTATGCAATTCTAGCTAGTCCATTGCTTGAGGTTCACTGTAAAAATAGCTTATTTAGGGGCATGGCGAATATCTTGAGGTAGCTTGTTTCATTCTGCAAATTTCTTGGGAGGAAGAAGAATTTGTTACAGTCTATGAGTGCAGGGGACTAAATAAATGCAGTTAAGTTGCAGCATGTTGTCAAGTTCCAACTGGTAACAAACTTGAGGACAGATAGAGAACTTCCAGTTGATGATTGGCCCTCCAATGTTCTTAGATGTTCCCATTCTAATTGAGATTTCCTTACCATCATCTTAGCATCCTCTATCGTTCGGCACTGAACATGGAGTATAAACGGTTCGTATTTAAAGACAACCTTGCCTTGAAGATCCTTTAGTGAAGCTTCCTGAGGAGGCAGATGAACAAAAACAAAAACTATCGAATATATGAATAATAGCATAAAGGAAGAACATTTTTTTTAAAGAATGAAGTAGTTTTATATAGAAGCATAAAACAGGCCTTGAACTTTGCTCTTGAAGGGGCACAGCAATCTTCCTCTTGTAAAAGAGGCACGTCTAGAGGAAAATCAAGTTTGTATTGGATCTTAAACTTACAATGTCTGCCAATTGAGTTGCCTTGTGTGAGACGTATAACCACTGACATCCTTTCTTCTTGATAACATCATTTTCCTGAATTTAGAAATTGGACAAAAATTATTGTTTCTTTTTACCAAGTTTTTTTTTTCATGCCTATTTTTTTATATAGGCTATAAAAAACAAGGTTTCAATAATAATGTTACAGTATTTTTAATATTAACACTATATCAAGTATAACCAGATAACAATTAAAAGTTGTTTTGTTTGTTTGTTTGTTTGTTTGTTTGATGGCGGGTCAACTCAAAACCAAATGTAAAACTGAACGAAATTTTATTGTTTGATTTGGTCCCTCTACCTAAGCTACTAACCCTAATTTCATTTCAGTACACTAAAAAAATAACAGTAAACTGAACACTTTTACTGAAACTTTAAATCAGAAAAACACGATCTGTTGTCAGTGTTGAGCCATTTGGTCATGTTGGTTATTCATCATAGGTTCATCATGTAGCCCCACTTGGCACGTCTTGGCACTTATGTGGCCATAGGCTAGCTGAATACTTGGCCACACAAGTGGGGCTATGACTCGGGAGCGTTCATAAGGTGCACTGACTACTGCGGCAGTGCAGCAATTTGCAGTGCGCACACACACACAGCATAGCAGTCGTCAGTAATTTACCTCGCAAACTACAATTATGCGACCGGAACAGGAGCTTGTAGTACAATAATGTTCAGTATCATTGATGTAGTTGACCAACTCTAAAATTTCTTCATCTATACTTCCTTTTTTGCTTAAATCTTGTGTTTTCAGATGCGTTTTCTTCGCTTGCATAAAAGATGACATGGGCGCCGCCATGTTGGAAAATATTTTCAGAAAACGTAAGAGGGCGCTCTGCCAAATCGCCAAGAACCAATCAAACTTGAAGAATTCCAGAAAGCGGCGGCTGCAAAACTTCAACGCTCAATGTGTACAAAACCTCGCTAAAATGCCTTATTTTGTCACCAGATAATTCGTTCACTTCAATTGAAGGTAATTTTAATAGTTTGTTTACAAGAATTGTATAATTCAAAGAGAGGAAGCGGTGGAATTTGTGCGTAATAATCTGTTATATTAGACTGTCAACGGACATTATTTGATGGTTTTGTGAATACTGAATCAGTGAACTGAATGTGACTACCCGAGTGTGTGGTCACAGTGGTGTGTGGCTGTGTGTGTTTGTTATTGAAAAAGCACAAACATAATTGAATTTGAAAAAGGATCGAGTAGGCCTAGTGTAGTAGTGACTGTTTGTTGACTGACATGTTCATTATTCACAAGCAGTACTGTTTAGTATTGTAGTACAATGTTATTAAATATCCTGAAGTCATCATGGTCATGAAACCAATAAGCCTGTTTGTTTGGATATTTTATTATATTATGAACAAACAATGACAGGTTGACCCTTTTTTGAGAAGAAAATTTTTTTTAGTTAGTACTACTTTTTATCCAAAGGGCCAACCAAGTGTCATAAATCATGCCCGTTTTGGAAAATTGTCCGTATCTTGCCACCACTTTTTCATTGGTTATGAAATAAAATACTATCTATTTTATTTTTACTCAATTTTGTCAATTTCCTCAAATTAGATATTCCTTTTTTGTAAAAACAAGTAAGTGAAAAAAATTGTGCCAGGCTGAGGATCTGGAGAGTCTACAGCTGTTTTTTGTGTGTGGAGCCAGTGAATATTTCACTGGCAGCATTATTTAAATCATTCGAAAGGTTCCATTTGAAAGGTTCCATTCATAATGTACAGATTTGAAAGTAAAGGTTTTTTATTGTTAAAAAAAACAACAACAAAACAACAGTTTTATATTTTTATGTTGTTGATAACATAGCCTAGTTAGTATTTGAATTATTGTGTTTTCTTCTTGTATTGTCAACAGCATCCAAACATGTCGGTGAAGTCAAATCGCCAGTCGGCTCAGGCGCTGTTTGCAAATGACCGCTGCTTCTCCGCAGGTGACAAAAACCAACACCTGAAGACAATAAAAGGAAAAGAAAACCATTGTCCGACACCAAAGGGAAGCACACCGAAGCGAGAACTTTTCCGCACACCGACTAATCGTATAAAACACGAAGCGCGAACTCCGCTAGGAACGCCTGAGTGTTTCAACCATGTTGAGTTTGAGACCCCGAAGACAAAGGCTGGACGATGGTCGGGAGTGAGCGATGATCACCCGGTCAGGGTGGATGAAGGGGATGGATTTAGCGTTATGGTGGCCGTCAGGGTCAGACCATTCAGTGAAAGGTAACAAAGTGCAGGCCTTAAATTCTGTTCTTGAAGGGGCACATCAATTTATTTTTCACAATTTTCAGCGTGTAAACACATTGTCCTTAATTTTGGTTTTAACAACCGAAATCAGCTCATTCTTTTTTTTAGGTTTTTCAGATACAGCTTTCTTGTATATGACTTCATTTCAAAGGCAAATATTACAGAATTTTCTTTTTTTAGTGTTTGGTTCGTAATCAGTAAGACGGGCCACAGAAAGAGCAATCTGGCACACCATCACCATACAGAAGCCATCACAAGGTCCTATGCCTGCTTGGACGCAAAAGTCATGTCAAGTCAATCAGTAAGCAGTCCTTGAACTTCGTTCTTGAAGGGGCACAGCAGTTTCCCTCTGATAGGGGGCACCTCTATGAGGAGAATGTCAATTTGAACAGGAACTTTGCACAGGGCACCACAGCAAAAGGACAGGGCACCATGCCATTTGCCGTTGGTGGTTAGGTCGAGGCCTGGTAAGCTATAGAATTAACCAGTTATGTATAATAAGGCTCCTGAATGATGGTATGAATTTTTGTACGCTTTTAACAGGGAGAAGAGCCAAAGGGATGTGAAATGCGTCGTATCCATGGACGGGAACGAAACCATCGTCACATCAAAGACGGGTCAGGTCAATCGCTTCCGCTATGATCATTGCTTCTGGTCATTTGACAAGGTCAAAGGTCAATACTCTGCCCAGGAGAATGTGTATGAAAGAGTGGGGAGACCGCTGCTAGACAGTGCTTTTGAAGGTTACAATACGTGTATGTTTGCATACGGGCAGACTGGTTCCGGGAAATCATATACGTAAGTGTAGACGTTTAAACCTCCGCTTGTTTACAATTAATTTTATTAAAAAAAAACAGCCCATCCAGGGTTTGTCCAAAATGTTTTCAGTAACTAGCCATCAGAACCAGTTTGATTGGTTTTTATTGTACTAGTATATGTCAGCTTTCTGACTAGTCCATAATTATTTCAAACAAAATAGGGATGCTATTCTTCACTGCACTAGCCAGCCGAATAACTTGAGGATTTGGACTGTTCCTCGGGGTGTATGTTTTAACACTCCTCACTGAAGATCTCCTCTTAACCGATCACAATGGATATACTGTCCCAGCGATTTATTAACAATATTTGTTACCTTCTTTTCTTTTTGAATCAATGATTTTATCTCAATTTTGTTTTTTTAGTATCATGGGATACAACAAAGAGACAGGAATCATTCCAAGATTCTGCCGAGAGCTTTTCAGACGAGTTGATGCTCACCAAGAAGAAAGGGTAGGAGATATCTTTCACTATTTCATCAACAGAGTTGCTGACTCTCCCTGATTCTGCAGACAGTTCCCTGAAAATAAACCAATCTTTCCTTGTTCTAATGACCTAATTGTGGAAACTTTTTTCCCTATTATATTATTATTATAATATTTTTTTTTTTATCCTCCCGATCCAGGCCAAGTTCACGATTGAGATAAGCTTCTTTGAGATCTACAATGAGAAGATTCACGATCTACTGGCGTCGTCTTCAGACGCTGATAAAGACGTCGGCAAGAAGCGAGCAGCAGTATGTCTTTTACCCTTCCCTTGAAAGAACCCTTCGTCCAAGACATTGCTTATCAATTTAGATCTTTTTCAAACAAACTTACTGGGAAATTAAAAGGCTGTGTTTGTCATCCAGACTGCAGCGTGTCCCAAACCTATGGCTGGAGCGGTCAAGCATACAAGTCTTGATTGACTGCATATTGCTACATCTTGCATCTAGCTAAATATGAATGGATTCAAGTTGCTTGTGAAAAACCAAGACATGAATTCTCTGTTTTCTCAGCAAGTACACAATTTACATTTTTGGACAATTTTCCCAAATAAATAAGCCTTAAATTGACAAAATTATCAAGAATCCATACATTGTATATTTGGTTTGCGGTAACATTATGTGTGTATCTACTTGCCAGAGCAAGCTAGTCGAAACGTTGAGACCAATTCAGAACTGACTCCGCGGCAGTACAGTTAATTACGATCTGCTAAAGTAGTAGTCCAGTCTATTTTCTATACCATCCGCACTGGTACAGAACTGAGAAGTCTCCCGAACCTCCAATTATCTACTCCGCGGCAGTAGAACAAAGCAAGACAGTTCGCTAAGAACAACTCTACCTGGCAAGTAGATACACACATGGTGTTACCGCAAACCAAATATATATTGATACCTCACCATGCAATGCCTCAAATCCTAAATCCATACATTCTAATGAAAATTCATACGAAAACAAATTATCTAGCTTTCAGAGTATATTACAATACAATTCTGTTGTGTTTATATTTACAGCTGAAAGTCAGAGAGCATCCGGTTCAGGGTCCGTATGTTGAAGGACTGTCAATGTAAGTATTGTCAGGCGTATTAATATTTCTGGTTGAGTGAATGTTTTGAGCAGCAAGAACTGAGGCTGTATAGTGATTTTTTATTTTTTATTTTTTGAGCACTGAACTTTTCTTTAAGTCAACATTTTTTTCGTTTGATTTTTCTACTCAGGTTTGTCGCAAATTCTTACGGAGACATACACAGCTGGATTGAGCTTGGTAATAAACAACGGGCGACCGCAGCAACGGGAATGAACGACAAATCCAGTCGCTCTCATTCTGTCTTTACTATCGTCATGACCAAAACAAAGGTATAGTGACAGGCATTACATAATACCAGCAGATTTTTTTTATTAGTTTTTTTTAAAAAGCATCGCCAAACATCAAAGCGCCAGACGGCCACTTCAAGCTGAGGGCTACACTAAACTGATTTTTCTGACTGTCACCAGGGGCACAATGCCGCCTACCCCTGGAGCTGAAACGGGGTTGGCCCCCTTCACAGTCCGTAGAGGATGTAGGCATGGGTATCATCCACTAGGAGCCTGGCTGGTGGAGCAGAATACACTGCCTTCCCATTTTTTTTACAAATCATCTAAGGTTAAGAGCCTTGCTCAAGGGCACAAGTGTCATGATCGGGTATCGAATCCACAAATACACTGTTAACACTAGAGCAACTCTGGACTCTTGATCCTTACTGAACACATTTTCCTTTCAGGCTGAGTTGATCGAAGGGGATGAGCATACCCACAATGTGACCAGTAAGATTAATCTAGTTGACCTAGCAGGAAGTGAAAGGTGTACATCGGCTCAGACTACCGGAGACAGACTCAAGGTATGTGGTTTGTAGGCTTAACCTGGTTGACCTAGCAGGAAGTGAAAGGTTTCTCTTTTAAACCATGACAAACTCAAAGTCTATGGTTCCCATTATATCATTAGCTGGTTTAATAAGTTTAACCTGGTTGACCTAGCAGGAAGTGCAAGGTTTTCCTACTATGACAAACTCATGTTTATTGTTTGTTCATTATCTTGTTTACGTGTTATTGTTAGTTAGATTAACCTGGTTGACTTTGCAGAAAGGGAAAGGTTTACTTGTTAAACCATGACAAACTCGAGGTTTATGTTTTCATTAACTGGTTTAGTAAGATTAACCTGATGGAACCCAGTAATTGGAAAGGTTTATGTCTACTTATTTTTGATTTAAATTTTTTCGAGCAGGAAGGAGCGAATATAAATCGATCTCTGATGACTCTGGGGAAGGTCATATCCCAGCTAGCGGAGAAGTCTGTGAATAGACGGAAGAAGTTCTTCATTCCATACCGAGACAGCATCCTGACCTGGTAAGAAATGTTTGCACGTCTCTCTTGTATGGTTTTGAATTTATTAGAACAAGTTGGTCCCAATCATATTGAGTTTTATGTGTGCACGATTCTGTTTCTTCAAGAATTTTTTGTGTAATGTAGGTTTCGGCTACAAAATTTGAGTCATATTGTTGGGAAGTAAACTTTTGCAAGATAATATATGGAAGTAAAGTAATTTTTACAAATCAGCAAAGAAAACCTGATTAAAAGGCTTGACCTTAAAAGAAATTCGCCCATGTTATCACTTTGTAATGGTCGGACATTTTTTGGCAGCAGACTCTCTAATGGGGTTTCTGAAAAAATGGTATCCTCCTAATTCAAGAAACGATATTGTCAACTTGATCAACAGAATAACTTTTTTTTCTCTAAAGGCTTTTGAAGGAAAGCCTAGATTTACAAAAGATGCTGCTGCAAACCTCACCTAGTTATGCTCCCAACAAGTTCAAATCTTATAATAGTTATCAATGGAATAACATTTTTTTTCCCTCAAAGGCTTTTGAAGGAGAGCTTAGGGGGAAACGCTAAGACAGCCATGATTGCTACTATCAGCCCATCAAGCTTGCACGTTGAAGAAACATTGAGTACACTACGCTATGCTAAACAAGCAAGATCTATCATTAATATTGCCAAGGTCAATGAGGATCCTAATGCTAGACTTATCAGAGGTATGAAAGTGGTTCTTATATTATAACTACTAGACTTTGGTTCTTTCATTACTACAACTTGGTTCTTATATTATTGCTAGACTTTGGTTCTTACTTTGCTAGACTGTGGATTCTTACAATGAAACAGACAAGGTCAATGAGGACCTTAATGCTAGACTTATCAGGTTATGAAAGTGGTTCTTACATTATTACTAGACTTTGGTTCTTTCATTACTACAACTTGGTTCTTTACATGCTAGAATTTGATTCTTTTATTTCTCTAATTTGTAGTTTTGGATTCTTTTATATGTAGCCTTTAGTTCTTACATTGCTTAAATTTTTGTTTTTTCATTGCTGTTCCTAGGTTCTAATCCT
Organism: Asterias amurensis; assembly: GCF_032118995.1. Classification (NCBI taxonomy): domain Eukaryota; kingdom Metazoa; phylum Echinodermata; class Asteroidea; order Forcipulatida; family Asteriidae; genus Asterias; species Asterias amurensis. The sequence goes on along the minus strand of NC_092662.1, from coordinate 2,910,281 downwards.
ACGTTGCAAAACTGTTTTTTTTCATATATAGCTTGTTTTTAGTTTTTACATTACTAGAATTTGGTTCTAACATTGTTAGACTTAGGTTCTTATATTGCTAGAATTTGTGTGTGTAGTATTTTACTTTACCCCAATTATTGTATTACTGCATAATTTGTGTTCTCACGTTTGTTTTCTTTTTTACAGAACTGAGAGCAGAGATCACACGTTTACGCGGTCAAGGGTTCACAACGCCAACCCGATCCCGTCTGCCCTCGCAGAACACTCCGAAAGATGTGGAGAAAATCGCCCACACAGAAGCCATCAAGGAGTCATTGGCCGAAATTGCCGAACTGAGGAGGAAGTTGACTGAGTCTGAGCATCATATGAAGGAAGTAGAGGGGTCTTGGAAGCAGAGACTGAAGGAGAGTGAGATGAGACGAGTCAATGAAGTCAGGGAGATGGAGGTAGGGTTAAGGGTGGACTTAGTGGCGAGAATGGGGGGGGGGGGGTTGCTTCAAGGCTCAAATTAGGAAGGAAAATCCACAAGATCACAGGTTTTGTACCTCAACAATTTTACTGGACCAGCAAGACCAGAGAAAAACTTCACGGTTCCTTCAGGTGGGGTAGTTTTTCAAGAGTAATTGATCAGAAGTGGATTTTAAAAAAGAGATGATCGTGTGAAGAATTAATATGTGTGCTTTTTTTGCAGAAATCTGGGGTCACTTTCAAGGTTGACAACACTCTCCCTAACCTGGTCAATCTCAATGAAGACCCACAGCTGTCTGAAGTGCTACTGTATGTCTTAAGAGAGGGACAGACCAGGCTAGGAAAGACGGATGGACACTCGTGTCATCAGATACAGCTTTCTGGAGCTCTGGTCGAGGATGACCACTGGTGAGAATTTTTTTTTTTTTTTCTTCTTTTTTTCTCTCTCATGTCAACACTCAATCTCTCTCGTACAAACAATGGTTTAATGTTTATGATTACGAATTTTTTTGTTTATTCTTGGTACCCAGTTTAATATCCAACAAAGAGGGCGCTGTAACGGTTAAACCAGTCGGAGATGCGCAGACCTTTATCAATGGTAGTCTTATCTCAACTCGTCATACCCTTAAACATGTGAGTATCCTTCTTTTGCTTTCATTTACTACAAAGACAATAAAAAGGAGCATCAATGAGGCTTGCTAGAATTTTTATTTATTTTTGTTCAACTGTATCTCAATTTTTTACCCTTGTTCCGCTTGATATTTTTTATCTTGTGCTATTGTAGTTGTTCATTGGCTCTCTCCCATGCCACAAGGGTTTTTCCCTGGGCCTTCTGTATCTTCCTCGCTCTGGAAAAATTTACACTTTCAATCCCAGGCTGTGCTCTGTGGTCATGGATTGATGTGGCTGGCGTCCAACGGCACCCTTAGGACTTGACCATGTCGAAGCAGCGACCATTGCAATTCAGTTTTTCAGCTGCGATTAAGATTGATTTGCTCACTAAGTTATTGCATACTATTCAATTGAAGTTTTAGAAATATTTTTACACTTTTTTTTCTCGGCAGGGTGATCGGGTGGTTATTGGTGACCACTACTTCAGATTCAACCATCCACAGCAAGTTCACGATGGGTCCCGGTCATGCGAGAGTTCCGTTGGTGCAGTGGACTTTGAATTTGCTAGGAATGAGCTGGTCGCAGCACAAAGTGCAAGGTACGACTCACAAAGTGTGAAGAAACTCAAGTTTTAATTGTCAGATAAATAACAATGCAAAAAAACAAAACAATTACATCCCCCAAAGGTGATCCCTCTCCTGCCCCTTCCCAGATTGTATAGGGTGCGTTCGTTTAGCTTCCCTGGGTCGACCCCGGTCTGCCCCGGTACGTTTGAATAGCTTTGACGGGGCTCACCTGGGTCAGCCCCCAGTGCCCTGCTTGTGGAGTGGGTCACTTGGGGGTGACCTGAGGTGCATGCCGTCACCACGAGAGGGCGAGTGTCATCGTTCGATTAGCTCTTGTCAGGGGCTCACCCGAGTGAGCACTGCGGGGTTGACCCAGGGAAGCTTATCGAACGCACCCATTGTAACTTGGGTGTGATCCCTAGCTAAATGGCTGGTACATATTGAATGGCTTCTGACTGGCACCCCTGAACAAAGATATTGACCCTGCTAGTATGAGGTTACTGTTTGTAAAACTTGTAAGCGTCTGTGCAGGGATGAGATTGTTCACACTTTTGGCTGAATTCAGACTTTTTATGTCAGCCTGGTGAAGAAAATCAGACAATATTTTTTTCCACAAATAAAGAAATCCTGCTTGTTGGTCTACTTCTGTAGTGATTAAGATACTGTTTCCAAAAGCTCCTTGGAATCTATAACCCCCAGACGTTTCCTAACGGTAGAAATTGCATCATTTCAACCTACTTTTGAATTTTGTATCCAAGTTTCAGACTTTTTCGTTAGTAATGACTCTCACCCCTGGTCTGTGAAAATGTTTTTAGAATTGTAAACAATCAAATATTACTATTATTTTCAGGCTGGAGGCAGAGCTGGAAGAGGAACGACTGAAAAACCATCAAGAGAAAATAGCAGGAATCAGGCGAGCTCAGGTATGATACATGCTTCAATCTAATTGGTTACTACATTTCACATCTGTAAATCTTGGTAGATGTCAAATCTAAAGTCGGACAATGTGGTTATTTTCTTGGGGTTCAAGTGTGGAATTGAATGATCTTTGTTTATAATTTGATGATTTTTTTTTTTTTTTTTCTCTTTTTAAAAACTTTGTAGGAAGCAGCACAAATTGAACTGTCTAAACAGAGAAAACAGTACGAGTCCAAAATACAGCAACTTTGCCTTCAACTGGTGAGACCCAATCTTTTATTACCTCAAATTTCTTTCATTTGTTATGATCTTTTACATTTTCTGTGATTAATTCCAGTTTAAATCACACATTTTAAAGAACATTCATGTCAAAGACAGGTGTCCAACATAACCCCTGGTCACTGGGCCATTTATTTAATTCCTTGAACCGTCTCAGCTCCCTTGAGAGTATACAGACTGCTTCCAAGTATGTAGTGCACTAAGCTATATCAATCACAAGAACCATCTCTGCCCTCACAGGTCCCCATTTACCCCTGGATGGAGAGAAGCAATTATAGTTAAGTGTCTTGCTCAGGGACACAAGTGTCACGACCGCGATTCGAACCCACCTCTGCTGAAGAGAAGCCCCAGAGCTTGAGTTTGGTGCTCTTAACTGCTCGGCCACGACTATGACCTGGATTCAAACCCACTCCCTAATGACCTAACCACCAGGGGCCAATTTCATAGAGCTGCTTAAGCAAAAAATCGCTTAAGCGCGAAAATAGCTTGCTTGTTTTACACATGTTACTGGCAAAAATGTCATGCCACATACATTGCTTGTGACTGGTATTTAGCTGTTGTTTACTTAGCATAATAACTGAGTGGAGTCTTTGCTGGTAATCTGATTTTACTAAGCAAAGATTTTTTTGCTAAAGCACAATTTTTTGCTTAAGCAGCTCTATGAAATTGGGCCCTGAACTTAATAATAATTGGATTGTTTGTGATTTGAATTGTTTTGTAGGATCAGCAGCTGGAGCAGAAGGAGAATTCAGACCATAATAGAGAGGACACTGAGAGACAGATACAAGAACTCAATGAACAGAATAAGGTAATTGGATTGATTCATTAATGGGCCTGGTGTATTAAAGACAGTATACACTATTGGTAATTGTCAAAGACCAGTCTTCTCACTTGGTGTATCTAAACATATGCATAAAATAATAAACCTGTGAAAATTTGAGCTCAATTGGTCGTCGAAGTTGTGAGATATGAATGAAATAAAAAAACACCCTTGTCACACGAAGTTGTGTGCTTTCAGATGCTTGATTTCGAGACCTCAAATTCTAAATCTGAGGTCTCGAAACCAAATTCGTGAAAAATTACTTCTTTCTCGAAAACTACTCCACTTCAGAGGGAGTCGTCTCTCACAATTTTTTATACTACCAACCTATCCCCATTACTTGTTACCAAGTAAGGTTTTTTGCTAATAAATATTTTGAGTTGTTACCAATAGTGTCCACTGCCTTTAATATGTTGTGTGAGTCAGGAGAAAGAAAAATTGTAAAAAACCAGGCATAGTTTTCAACATGTAAACACTGTCCTTAGTTTCAAAAATAGTTGATTGCATTTTTGGGTGTTTTCAGATACAGTTTTCTTGAGTATGATTTCACTTCAGTGAGAAATATTTCACAGAAAATGAGTTTTTTTTTTTTTTAATTACTTCGGGGGGGGGGGGGGGGGATTATTTCTGTTAAATTTGTTTAACCCCTCTAGGGAATTTAGACACAGATTTTAGTGGTTGGTTACGGTTCAACAGTTAACTGGTTAAACATCCCAACCCTACCTGTGACGTCAAATGCAAGGGGTCTATTTCATGTTATCCACGCTATTCCTTCAGATGTTGGAGAGTCAGTTATCAAGCAGCAGACGTCGGCTACAGCTAGAAGTTCAAGCAGTTCAGCACGATCTCAAGGAGACGGAGGCTTATCAGTCGCACATCTTCCATGAGTTGGAGATTGAGAAGAGGAAAGCAGAAACTGAGATGGACAAGATGAGACGGGCCAAGGAGAGCAAGGAGGAGGCCAGGAAGAAAGGAGTCGCACAGCTAGGTAAGGTGCTCTTAAGAATTACGCTCTTGATTTGCTCCAATCTATTTCAAGGTGTGCTGTAAGAATACTTCAAACTGTTTAAATAACAACCTCAATGAATGGTCTGGTCAGTATGGTCAGGTCAGGTCAGTAGGGTCAGTGATCTTTCATGTCAAGTCAGGTCATGTCAGGTCAGTCTGCAAGCAGTTGGAGTCAGGTTTAATAGTCTGTTCAGTATGGGGACGTTCGTTCAGTTCCGACATGATGCGCCATCAGTGTTGTCTGACCTGGTTCCACCTATCATAATGTGTGAGTGTGAAACCAGGCTGTCTGCTTCTTCTCACCCATACACCCTTGCTTTACTGAGATGAAGAACAAAGAGCCATTCCAACAGCTTTATTCCACGAACTGCATCTCTTTTGGAACTCCTTGCCTGGTGCATCCTTCAAACTAGACTGTTTTAAGAGGAATATCAATTCCTGCTGTCAGCTCCCCTGAGGTGTTTTCAATTAAAATGTTCAATGTTCTTCCTGTAGCCCACTACCGGGAATGGCTTTCGCCTTGTTGTTGGCGATTTTGCATTCAACAAATTATTAAAATAAAATATTACTTTTTTCCCCGTAGCTTCTACAGCCAAGAGTAGGAGAGGTCTTCTACAGCTCTCCATGTGGCTTCAAGAAGCTAACAATATCAGTAAGAAACTGAACAAGCACACGGTGAGTATCTTATAGCTAGCCTCTTAGTACAGCCTTGTATTCTAGTGCCAGTTAGTCTTAATATCAAACAGAATGCTTTGACGCGGTAGACTTTATGTAGCAGGTAAAACCACTGTCACGAACGCTTCTTTGATTCCTTTTTCGGGGGATAAAAAGTGGTATCTTTTTCCATAACCAAAGTACTTTGAAGTGAAAATTTTCTCAAACTGCATTATACTATCCAAAGCTGCTGTACTTCTTACTAGTTATTGCCATCAGTTTTCAGAGTCATTACAAAACGCTTACTGACCCTTTGAAGATAAGTTCTTGTCTCTTATTTGCAGGTTTTCAATCGTCAAGATGCATCATCGAGTAATGGCGGCAGTAGCTCGGCAGGTCTTCAAATCAAGGTGACCAATAATCGTCTTGGAATCGTCACCTTCTGGTCTCTGGATAAATTTGAAGACAAACTCCTCCAGATGAGAGAACTGTTCAAGGTGAGGTGTGAACCTAGGGCAGTTGGGTTGTCTCCGTGGTTGCTGTCCCTCTCTTTCACCTCTGTGGACCCCGGTTCGATTCCCGGACCGGACCCTAGCATGTGGATTCGGTTGTTCAATTCCTACATGACTGCTTGTGTTTTCCCAACAAGGGTTTTTCTCCAACGTCTAAAACTAAAATTTCTGCTTCATTGTTTTCTCTACAAAATGTTGGTGTGATGTTTCCATTTGGATTCCTTGCCAACTAAATAATTAAGATTCAGAGTCGGAAAAATGCTTTATGATAAAGGTGTATAGCACTCCGTTCTAATAACATAATTTTTGCTCAGAATACCCGGCTGTCAGAGAAACATTCCAAAATTTCTGCGATCACAGCATCAAAGTGCCAATTACATACAAACTCAATGAAGTCCCAGTTTTGCTAGACTCATTTCAAGCCGCCTTGCATGTGTTTTTCTGACACAGTATGCTGAGAGGGGAAGACACACAAGCGATGATGATGTCTTCTACAATTCGAATGACGACTGGGAGAAAGACTACAAGATTGACTCACCACTGACCCCATTCAAAAGGTCAGTAAAGAATAAAAACAAGTGTGAAACCATGTGTTGATTTCCTCTTCTTTAACCTTCCAGCTTTTCAAGACATTCTTCAGTGAGTTTTTACCAACCATTTGAAAATGTTCAACTGCATGGGCCGTGTATGTGCACACAGAAACTAAATTGTGATCTGTAAACCCACCTCTTTTTTGTTCACAGCAATATGGCACTCCGTTGGTGTTTGCCATTTCGGATCTTTCCACTTCCAATATGAAGGGCTTGCAAAGTAGCAACCCTATTTTATTTGACCATCATTGGAAAAGTCTAATCTTTCTCTTTCCAATGATGAAAGCTGTTGGTATGGAGGACCATGAACACTGACAACACTACAGCTCTTCAACAAACAACCTTAAAGGCCCGGTCACACAGGCCTCGATAACGAGAACGGAAAACAAGACTGTTAACAATGCACGCCCTCGATTGGTTGAATGAGCATGAGCGTATTCTGCATAGAGCAACTCAACCACTAGAATGCGTTCTCTTTGTGTTGTGAGTTATCGTTATCGCTGCAGTGTGACTCAGCCTTTATGCTGAGGCAGAAGGCAAAAAGACAAGTTATTACACATCTTTTCACTCTTGACTGAACAGGTGTTTTGGTGGATCCTCTACCCCGAGTCGCTGGACCAGCGGAGGTAGCAGTGTCTCATCCAGACCTGGGTCTAATAGCAGCTTCGGTAAGTAAAGAAATCATCATTAATTTCACAAAGAGCTTCAAAGTACAAATCTGCAAAGCGCAAGTCACGGTTCTCTGTTTAAGACCACTCATATGATTCTGTACAAGTTTAACCTCTTCGTTGACTACCTAATTTCTGTAAAAGTTTTTGCCAAGTGCCACGCTAATTAACTCTTAATAATCATCACCATAGGCCCAGACTTGGCTAATCTTGTTGAATTTTTGGTTTTGTTTTGTAGATTCATGTAGATTCTATTTTTACATTGAAAACTTTTAAAATGTCAATTCATTCCCCAACTTTTTATTTTTTACCCATTGTTTGAGCAAAACGACAAGCCTCTAAGGTGTTAAATGAATGAGAAATTATATAAATGAATGAACAAATATGAATAAATGAAATAATATTAGAGGGAGTGCGGCCACCAGTAGTGACTAAGTTAATGGAGGCACTTACCTCACCAGCCTCTGCAGGAGGTTCCTCCAAACCTCACTCATGGTGCCTCCAAGAGGCTACACAGAGACCATGCCTGACTGTATACAAATCGACGCTCATCCTTTAAAACAGAAAATCTGCCATATGAAACCCACAGCTTGCTGTTTAAGACCTGTCTCTCTCTCAAAAAAAAGAAAAAAAAGAAAATAACACAAATAAAATTGAACATCAATTATCTTTCATATGATTCAGTAAAATGATTCTCTATCAACTATCAAATTCTTTTAGAGTATTTGTTAATCTAAAAAAAAAAAAAAAAAATGAAATAATGAAATGATTTTGTACAGGGAGTGCAACCAACAGGAATGACTCAGTCAATGGAGGTAGTAACCTCACCACCCTCTGCAGGAGGCTCCTCCAAACCTCACTCATGACGCCTCCGAGAGCCTACACAGAGACCATGCCTGACCGTATCATGTCCATCATGCAGATGATCAAGACCTCTGTGACTGGTATACAAGATGCCTGTAGAGCAAGGAATGAAGCGTTGAATGGATCAGGTGAGCACCGAATTAAACAGCAGATAGATTATGCGCATAATTTAGCAAAAATTTGGCAGTTGAAAATGTTGAGGGGCTCTAAGGTCAAGTTCAGTTTTGTGATCAACTTATGTTCCAATATATAGAGTCTTTATGAAAATGGGGAAAACAAATTTTTCTCCATTTTTATGAGGATTCTCTCTGTTTAAAGAAAGAGTGCTCACAAAAAAATGATTTTTGACATTGAAGCCTCCTCTTTTAATATCTGCAAAATGTTTCATTATGACTTTTGATCTCTCGAAAGTGTGAGCACCATTATTGTTTCATTTTGATGATGTTTTAACATGTTGATGTACTTTATTTTAAACTGGAGGAGTTGAAATCATTTCCTGTTTTCATGACTTTAAGGTGATCTCACCAGCGCCTCAAGTGTCGACAACCTCCTTCTCCAAGCCACCACCTCCATGGAACTTCTGAGGAATCTCATCCCCTTGTGGGATTTCAATTCTTACCAGAAGAAGAGAAATCTAAAAGCGGAAGATCAGTCGCACAAAGACATTAAGGACCAGCTGATTGAAACAGCAAGAAAGATGACAGGTCACTTGATGAAAGTGTTACAGGTCGGTTGGGTTTTTTCTCTTTTAAATTTTTTCAAGTTTTTCTAATTTCCCTTCAGAATCTGGTACGTTGCTTTGGATCGGTCGAGTTGGTCATTGAAAAGCGTTTGTTATAATATGCATATGGGTAAAAAGATGCTGTAAAAGTAGAATACAATGATCCACACAAACATGCCTCGAAATTGCACAGTTTTCCTTTTACCTCATCAACTAACACGGTCGGCCATTTATGGGAGTCAAATTTTTGACTCCCATAAATGGCCGACCGTGTTAGTTCGCACAGTAAAAGGAAACCACGCAGTTTCGAGGCAAACTTGTGTGGATCATTGTATTCTACTTTTAAATTATCTCTCCAACCATATGCATTTTATAACAAACGGTTACAAACGCTTTTTTATAGACCAACTCGTCCGATCCAAGGCAACGTGTTCCTTTAATTACTCAAAATAATTGTTAGCAAACTTACTTGGTAGTGAAAAATTGAGAGTTATTGATAGTATAGAGAACCGGCTTCCTCTGAAGTGACGCATTTTTTGAGAAAGATGTATTTTCCCACTCAAGTATTTAAAGACTTCAGACATAAAGCCTTTTATTAGGCATCTCTCAAAGTATAAATTGGGGTTTTTTCTTTCATTATTCTTTTTCAGCTTCGATGACCAATTGAGTCAAAAATTTCACAGACGTGTTATTTTATTCATAGGTTGGGATTCACCAAGTGAGAATACTGAATTTCCGTTTTTTTTTTCCAGGGTTATGAGGGGGACATTGATAGCATGACTACTGAAGGCACCACCCAGATCCATCAGTGCCTGATCTTCCTTGCTAAGCTCATTGGTGAGGTCTCCATGATGATGGGCCAGGAGGAACTCGTCATGTTCAGGGAAGAGAACGGTCAAATGGAAGACACTGCTGTGAGTATAATAATAATAATAAATAAGTCTTGTAATGCGCACGTATCCACAATGCTGGGTGTTCAAGGCACAGAAGTATTTCTCTCATCCATGGGTACAATCTTTCAATCCTTACACCCGCACGACATACACTATCTGAACAAATAGATTTTGGGGGCCGTATCTTTAGAAGGTTCTTGACTTGGTATTAAAAACTCAGTTTGGCCCACGATTGACCATGCTCTCAGCCACCTCTCCATCTTGGTAGAACTTAGCGGCGTCTATGTGTGAACGGTGTATAATGGAGGAGTTGCTTTACGAATCGAGTATTGGGTAATGGAGCAGTTCTACCTCTGGCATGTCTGGTAAACCGTGTTTCACTGAAAGGTTTCTCTAGGATGAACAATATACAAATAAATAAATAAAAATAAAAAATTTGTTTAAGAGAGGTTGTTTTAAGTTACATTTTAACAAAATTTTTTTTGGCAGGTGGGTCATGAATTGAAGCAAGGTTTCCTGAACGGTGCTGATGTCTTAATTGATAAGACCCTACAGCGAGGCTTGAATGCAGTGACTAGCTGCGAGGCTGCTCTACAAGTTACCCTCGGACCGGACAGCAACATGTCTCAGGTAAAGACCTTTAAACTTCTTTTCACTTCTTTAGACCCCGGTTCGAGTTCCACCTCAGAGCTTGTAGGTGGGTTGGGTCTACCGACCCTACCCGATAAGGTTTATCGAAATTCTGTTGAACCCACACAAAGATATAGGCCATGCGTGGGCACGTCGTGCATGACAACAAACACCGCGGTAGCAAATGCCCCATCTGCCATCTGCCTACCCATATTGTGTTGCGGTTCCGAATTTTTTCTTAATTGGGGTTTTCCTCCCACATCTAAAATTGAACATTTTATACATTGTCCCCCTATTCATCTTGCTATTGACCTTTGCCCTCTTGGATTAGTACAGTGTGTAGCAAAAATTGCATCCTTTGAAAATGTTATCCCTCTGCTGCCACTTCCCAGGTGTACAGCCGATGATATCACCAAACTCTCCCAACTTAGAATTAATCTTAGGACGAGTTCAGTTCCGTATCCAAAGATGTTAGGACCTTGGCAATGCATTTACAATGCATTGAACCCATCCTAAGCTAGGACGGGTTACTCGTCCTAACTTGAGATAGGATTAATCCTAGTGACTGTGTTTCGTGAAATCGGCTGCAGTTGTATCGTAAACGTGGGTGTGATACAAGTCGTAGTTTTGTCGTAAGTTTGTCATCTCTTATGAGCCAAAACCTCTCATAATCTAGAATATTTCGTACCAATACACAAACAGCTAATGGTTTTTTAGTAAAGCGCCCTCATGTGACGAAAGTAGGCCATCCATCCGCTCCATTGAACTTCCATATTTCCATTGGAATTTCAGTCATCGATCGAGCAAACTATTGTAACTATTTCCACTATTAGTGGCATTCCACAACTGCCAAAATGCCGCATAATTGAGCCCGTGAGAACTCTGAAAAGCGGATTTGGGTTTTCTTGATGTCCAATGAGTCTTAGGATGTGTCCCAGCCAATGTGAGTTTAACACTATGTGACATTTCCTTTGACTGGTTGCTATTTAGGGGTCCGCATCGTCATTTTTCAGCTGAATAGCCAACCCCCTCAGGTATATAGATCGTGGTTAACCCATTTTGGATTTTGTTAAACGTCTGACAGAAAAAAGGGCCGAGCCGAAATGAGTAGTTTTTAATGAGACCTCCACCTGCTTCGAAATGGTCATCGTCAGATAAGCAATTAGTTTTGATTCTCGTGCCAGATGGGGATGCAATCTGGTCGTTACACAAGACACCGAAAAAAGAAAACTGCTCAAGAAGTTTGAGAAAGTTTGAAAGTACATGCTGAAGTGGGTTTTGTCGTTCACTGAATGGTTTTACCTGAAAGGTCACGTACAGGGGTCATCAAGGAAGGGGTCACCGTGGGGGCAATTGACAACTCTATCTTGGTGCAACCAACTTGTTATAAACTAAAGCAATGTTCTCCCCCAAACTGAGGGGCATTGTGAACCCCAACATTTTGGAAGTTTGGACAAAGGATGCCAGGCCTGTATGTTTCGTTTTTGAAAGGGCAAGGGCACCAAGGCATATTTTCTCCAGGGTTAAGGGCACCCTACGAGGAATTTGTAAATTTCTACTGGAGCACTTCAAGGGCACCAAGGCAAATGACCAGGGGGCATGCCGGAGGCAATCGCGTTTGTTGCCTTTGTGAAGTATCAGGTCTGGGACGCTCAATTGAAAAAGGTCTTTGGAATGTTTTCTATTTGGTGTTTACTGTTTTTCTTGGTTTTAAATGCCTCAATGTACATATATATCTTGATGATTTTTGTGAAATTAGTAGTTACTTGTTTTGCACGCAATTGGCGTGCATTGGCCCAGTATGGGGGGGGGGTACTCTCTGCCCTACTATCAAGCATGATATAGTCGTTTTAAGACACTGTAAGTCTTTTTGGACGTTAAACAGACATCAGACAACATTTAGAAGAACAAAAAACACCAAGTCACTCATATAATTGATATTTCCGTTACGGTTTCAGTATTTTGCCATGAGGAATGGCCAAATCATTTTGTTCATTGTCATGGTTTCACAGTTCTACTATTTCAAATCCCCTCCCTGTCTTATCCACGAACATCTCAGGCTAGATACCTCTTAAGAAGGAAATCCCTGTCGAGCTCTAGCAACCTTCAAGAAAGTTGATCGTAAACCCAAAGCAACCCTAACCCCCACTCTCCGCTCCACTCCCATAAATCCCTTCAGCGATACAAGAACCTCTTTCTGAAAAAGCATTAGCAGGGTTCTCCTTTAAACAACGGTCCGCTGCCAAAGTGACAGTTAAATTCCTGAGGATCAGTCAAAATGTACTCCATACCGTCAGGCTGGCTTGTTTAGTATCAAAAAGCATCCCTATTTAATGAATTATGGACAGGTGTGAAAATCTTACTTACTAGTCCTGTTGGCTATAGTCACTGAGAATTTTGAGGTGAAACCCTGATTGGCAATTTGAAAATAAACCAATCTTTCCATGGTCTTATGAGTGTTTTCATTTTAATCGCCCTGATAATGGCAACAAATTCCCCTTTTATGTTGCATGTACCAAACCCCACTCGTCCTAAAGTGAGCACTACGCCTTACCCAGCCCCCTCATCCTCCTCATCCAGCCCCTCCCCCTCCTGACCCAGTCCCCCTCATTCTCCTCACCCAGCCCCCCTTACTCTCCTCACCAAGCCCCCCTCATTCTCCTCACCCAGCCCCCTTATCCTCCTGACCCGGCCCCCCTCATTCTCCTCACCCAGCCCCCCTCATTCTCCTCACCCAGCTCCTCCCTCTCCTTACCAGGCTGCCCAGCCCTTCTCATCCTTGACCCTGCCCCCCTCATCCTCTTTTACCCAGCCCCCCCCCATCTTTAAGTGATCTAGCAGCCCAAACCCTCTACCCCAAGCCAATGTTTCTCTGCAGTGATACAGCACTACCCCGAACCAGCCCCCTTCATCTGTGATACAGTACTACCCCCACCCAGCCCCCATCCTCCTTACCCACCAGCCCCCTCATTCTCCCCACCCTGCCCCCTCATCCTCCCCACCCTGCCCCCTCAACCTCCTTATTCAAACACCCCCCCCCTCCCCCCATCCTTAAGTGATCTAGCAGCCGCAACCCTCTACCCCATCCAAGCAGTGATACAGCAGTCTTGTCTGTCACCTCGTTGGGCAAACACCCAAGAGAGCTAAACCTCTGACAACATTTTGTTATTCGATCGCAAATTCTATTACGTACAAATTAAGTCCTGATCCCCGACGCTTGGAAAGCAAATCTCCTCCTTTTCCTGTACTTGCTCTACCCCCGGTCTTTCCCTCCATTGATAGCTGCAGATAATCCACCACGATCGAAGAAGGGGGGGTGTCGGGCATTCAAGAGAAATGACTTCATATAAACTGAGAGATAATTTTTGAATGTCACCGAGCTAATTGCATTCAGTGCTACATTACCGGGAACAGATAGATATTTCCTGGAGTTAATTTTGCCCCGCGAGTGATGTCGGCATTTTAGTTTTGACATGGATTTTGATTTAAGATGGGCTGAGAGTATTTGATGGGAAGGGGGGGGGCTAGTTTTGGACAGGTGTGGTTCTAGTCCCAGGTGTTTTGAATGAAATAAAGATTAAGGATGGTTTCCGTATCGTGTTAGTGACCCGTTTCAACATGGTTCTTAACTTCTGTTGTTCCAGTTTAAAGACGACAATCAGCTGATTTTGATCTGTTCTGAAGTTTGAACATTAATCACTTGGAGACTTATTTGTCTAATACATGTAGTTTGTCTCGTTCTATCTCAAAATATGTCTCTAAAACGGTACTTTATTTTTATTTTGGAGGAGAGGTAGGACTATGACTTGCATTCAGATTGCAAATCAGCAGCCGTTCTATGTGAATGAATAAATTTGTTTATTTGTACACGTATCTAAGTATCTTTTACAAAACTCTGGAAAGTACTGAGTAGACAAATTGTTTTCCAAACATCAGTATACAGATAAAAACGAATAGGAGAAGCAGTTTGAAGAATTGTCGACACAAAAACTGTTTCTTTGTCTACGTTTTCAAATAATAACCACTTGTCTAAAAATGTCATGAACAAATAATTTTAAAGGGTTTATTTGTCATTGTTATTGAATAATATTTTTGTCGACTGGGTCATGCTGGATGCCTCTCACTGCGGTATTTGCTTGTGGTATCGTTTTGCTTTTTCGTTTGTGTTATTTCTCGTGTGACAGTTGGGGAAAAAGGTTGACAACATTCAAAACTGACTTCAAAATTGACTCCAAATGAAGAGCTCCAACACTTTACAAGTAGTTTATTCTCTTTGTTTACTCATTTATTGTGAGGTTTTTTTCTTTATAGTTTTTTTTCACCAAGACCTTGACTTCTTTGAAAGGATGTCATCCAGCCAATTCTTGTAACCAAGTAATCTGTGCATATTAGCCGTCCATCTGACAAGAAATCTGTCATCGAGATCCCCTCCGTCCTAAAAAACAATCCCACTAAGGTCATCAAAATGATCCCCACGACGATCATCAAACAATCCTTCCTAGCTCCGCAAATCCCATCGTAAATATCATCATCATCCCCCGATCCTGGGAATTGTCTCTATGTCTAAGATGTTCCATCCATCTCGGGCTGACCCCCGCTTGCTGCAGAGAGGGGGGGGGGGATTCATTACATTTCCTTCTAAGTGAATATCTGCTGTGGACCTGGAACAGATGGTTGCTGAATCCTAGAAGTATGATTTGACTAGATCAGAGTCGACATTTCTTCTAAACCACGATCTGGCTTCTGGCTCTTCATAAAGATTTAGTCTTTCCTTTTTTCCCCTTTTTTTTTGTTCTTCCATTTTTTCTTCGGTTTGAGAATCTCTTGGGAGGGTGGATTTCTTCGCGCTGAGAAATTTGTTTTTGAGTCTAAATGGATGTTTATTACTAGTATACATTGGATACAATCAATTACGATTGGTGACAGGTTGCAACCCCCCCCCCCCCTCACCCCACCCAGCTGATACTGGCTTGTGGTCAGTGAATGGATCAAGGAGACAGGGGACCATGCAAGGTAGTGATATCCTGTGCAAAAGTGAATGTATACCAGTCTAAATGTATGGACTAAGGTGAGGTATGTGAATGAATAAAAGTAGGCTTACAGTGCTATTTCTTCATGATTTTTTTTTGTAAGTGTACTGCTAGTGTTGAGGTCCTATCCACCCCCAGCCTCAGTTTTCCTTGTCCACTTTTGTCATGTGAATTGTGACCTTGTTTTCAATCAACTTGGGAGAGTTGGTTGAACATGGTACGTCATCTAAACTTTTGAACAAAACACTATTTTGTGACTCGTTTTTCCTTCTTTTGTTTGTCTTTTTGCTATTTTGTAATAGTCGGGAGAAAATAACGGGAAAACCCACTCTTGTTTCTCCACGTTTCGCCGTGTCACGACATGTGTTTAAAATAAATCCGTAATTCTCGGTATCGAGAATTGATATTGTTTTAATGTTTTCTCAAAAAGTAAAGCATTTCATGGAATAATATTTCAAGAGAAGTCTTTCACCATTACCTTCTGTAAACCCTGTAAATTATTTGTAAATCTGTGAACATTTTTTTTTTTTTTTCTGTACCGAAAGTGTAAAATGGCTTTAAGGCCCAATAAAGAACGGTCTAGTGACTTTCCCATGAAGTGATAACTTTAATTTCCCTGGACTTCTTATGACCTAATGTACTCCAACTTGTTTTCTTCCCGTGAGCGCAAATTGTGCACATTTCATAAAAGTACAGGTTATGAAATTAATAAAAGCAACTATTTGCAAAATGAAAGATGCGAAATTATTTTCTTCAAATTTATTTTTTATTTTTTTGAATGACTGGAACAGCTGAGGCACAAAATAAACAAAAGTTGGCAGCTATATGAAAAATATTTTCTGGCGTGAAGACACGTGGAAAATTTGGATCGTTAATTCGACGGAAAAACAAGTTTGAATTAGTTTGCAAATAAAAGTGCAATGTTAGAGTGCACTTTCTTAAACTCTGACCGTCCTGAGACACTTTGATAGCAACATGAATAGTTAAGTTGCAAATTCTGTTTTTTTATATCGAAAGCAAAAAAGTGTACTAACCCTGCTAGATTAATACCTTGCGAAAACATTTTTTTTCCCGGCTTCTCGAGGTTGGTAAACCCATTTGGTCATTTCGTAATTATTTTTTTATCACATTTTCCCCTAATTGTTGTGTTTTTTGGTGGTGAGTGTTGAAGTGTCACAATGAAGTATGATGTCCTTTAACTGACTTCATTCCCGCCTGGAAAGAAGATAAAAAAACTTCCGCCGCAAATGTGCTGGAAACCATATTAGTGTTGCTTTCTATTTTATTCTCGCAAATTAGCGTTAAGTGAGCCAACGTCTGTATAGGTAAACCAGATTTAGCTCCAAGCCTTCCAGTTTACGTTAGTGAGTGTAAACATCATACAGCCTGGCCGAGCCCCCATAAACACATCACTGTTGAAACCAATTAGCATTTCCAGTTTGACAGGACAGACTTTTTTTCCAAAACCAACAAGTTTGTCATAGTGGAGTAAAGACTATTTGTTTGTGTACTGGGCAATGTTTGGCAGTATAAATGTTCAGCCATTTTAAAGCAGTGTAAGGGCTGTGGCTGACTTGCGACTATGGCTTTGACCGTTGCTAAAGAGTATTGCTTAGGACTTCCTTTACTTCAAGGTATGGCAACAACCTAGCCTTAGCCGTAGCTGTAGCCTTAAAGGGAAGGTACATACACTCTTAAAATTAATGCCATAAAAAACTTTTGGTTAGAAGCCTAGCGCAGCACTTTGAGAAACATTTCACTTTGAAGTAATGTGGTTATGGACATGGAGTTAAAAGATATAAGTTTTTGTGGCTCAAGATTAAAAAAAAAAAAATGGTACTGTAACTTTTGATAAATTTTTTATAAATTAACATCTGATCTCAGATTTGATCTGCTTAGACCACAAACAAAGTTCAGAAATCTGGAACAACTTGTTCCAATTAATTTGTTTTCGGTACCCAAGGTCTTTGTTTTATCATCATAAGGCGTTTTGTCCTCAAAAACTCTGATTTAGTGTCCAGTCTGTTGGAGACACTCACTGGCTAACATCATTCACCCCCTGAAAATAGCCCCTTCCAAAAACTTTAACAACCCCCTTGTTGCCCCTCAAAGATGGTTAATCTGTGATCGTAGGGAGCAAAGTTGACCCTTTTTGTTCCACTTTTTTTTTGTCGAGGGGGTCCAGTGTTTTAATGAGTCTCGGTTGGGTTTGGCTGATCAGTGGCAACACATGGATTGAGGAAGGAATGAGTTATGGTTGCTCGGAGTTTTGAGGTTTTGAGTTTGGGGGATTCTCGGCTTCTGCCTTGTTTTCATCAGCGGGACCTTGATTCTTTGGGGGTAGAACTGGTTGTGAAGTTAACCATGAGTGAGGAGACGGACCTTGTAAATTAAATCGGCACAGATGGACATTTTTTATAGGTTCTGTAAAAGATTTCTGGGTTGATTTTTGTAGGTAGAAACTGTACTTGTGGAGTGTTTTGGCATTGTGGTTGCACACCACAACAATATTTCTAACAGCAAAGATTCAAGAAAAGGGATCATAGACAACACCAGGGCCCAATTTCATAGAGCTGACAAAATTTTGCTTAAAAGCAAAAAAATCCTTGCTTAGTAAAATCAGATCACCGGCCAAGACTCCACTCAAATGTTATTCTACATTGTAAGTAAACAACAGCTAAATACCAGTCACAAGCAATGTGTATGGCATAAAATTTTGGCCAGTAACGTGTGTAAAATAAGCGAGCTATTTTGGTGCTTTAGCAAATTTCTTTGCTTAAGCAGCTCTATGAAATTGGCACTTGTGGAAAGCTTACAATGTCTCTCTACTAAACTTGGCATGGTGTGTGGGTGAGGAGGTATACACATTCAAACCGGGGATCTATAGCAAAAAAGGACAATAGGGTCCACGGTTCGGGAAAGGTCCACAGTTGGAAAACGTGTAAAAAACCAATGGGAGCTGTTGCAAAAAAATATATAAACAAAAGAGGGACAATAGGAGATACACGGTTGCAGGCGTTACAAGCTGCAAGCTGCAGATTCCATAAAGGGTGTAAGCACAACAAATTGGCAATACGTACCGTAAAAAAATTAGAAAAAAAGAGGTCACCAACCAAACAAAATTACTCATGAAATTTATACAGCGCGTCATCTATGGGAGTCTGAAGTTTGATGAGATAATTTGGTTCTCTAAAAGTGTCTTCTTACTTGTACCATTTGCTCGCATGATTCCCTTGTTTCTAATTTGTTTTCTTTTTCTCTTTGTGTAATAATTTGTGTTTGTAAAAAGTGTGTCAAGCTGCCCCTTTGATGTTGGGATTGTGTCAATCTGTTTCTCTGGAGTTTGTCAACAGTAGATGTAATATATACCCCAATTGTTGTGAAAACCATTATTTATGGGGTTTAATTGGGTCTGTCTGGTCACAGCCCCAAACACACCCATATATCACAGTAGCTAATGAGTTTTCCTACCAGACTAACGGTGAAACAGGGTCATACGGTGACCTCGTCCAAGGCTATTGGGCTTGAGATCAGGAAGGGATTAATTTAAGGGAGGGACTAAAGGAGGGATTGAGTCTTAATCCAATGGAGTGAGATTTGAAAGAGATTATGATTGGAATGGGAATCCCCAAAATGTAGATTATTTACTTTCAAAGAATGTTTAGTCTGATATGTATGTTTTTTTTGTTGGGTTGTTTGTTTGCTTGTTTAGACAAAACTTCCCAACAAAGGAACTGGGCAAAGCTTCTACAAGGGGATGTAAACGCTAAGCTGACAAAAGCTCATCTCTCTCATACGAACATTGGTCTGATTATGAATTGCACAAATCAAGAAATTGTGATTCAATAACTAGATGACAGTACCCACTCTAGTCATTGTGAAATCAGTGGTTATATCTTGGCCGGATTTGAACCCACAACCTTGCGATTGCAAGGCCTGCAGTCTAACCACTTGAACACACTGTAACACGAATTATGAATTTATCTTTTTTTGCGTTGATGTGGACATAAAGTTATTGATTGAAGAATAAATAATCAAGGGCAGATTTCACAAGAGTTAAGATTGATCTTAACTGCTTATCAATTGTAGTTGCTCAGTAAAGTGTGTCGTCACTAAATACAAATCACTCTAGTATACTGACAAATTGTCTTGTGATTAATTTTATAAGTTTGTGAAATCGACCCCCAGAACGAAAATTTAACAAAAGATACCCAAGCCTACATCCGTATGGACTGTAAAAGGGGTAACCCTGTTTCAGCCCCAGGAGTAGGTGGCAATGGCCTCTGGAAGTGACCTTCAGGCCTTGTGTGTCTGGCGACTTGCATAAAAAAAAAATAAAAAAAAAAAAAATCCTAGAACTAGATTCTTACTTGCAGGTTCTCCACAAGAATGGATCTGTTGTTGCCATCATCTTCAACCGAATAAGACAACTCAATAGGGTAGCTTATCCTCATGTGCTTCTACTTTCTTATTCACGGTTTCTCAACAACCTAAAAGTGCCTCCTGTAATTTCCTTGGAAGTGTCTCGTAAGATGCACCATGTGGGTCTTAGTCACCCATCAACCACACCAATCGGGATCCCTCCTCAAACTCGCTGTGGTGGTCCAGTACCCCCCTCCCCACAACCCCTCCCTTTGGTCCTGTACCCCCAAGATCTTTCTGATCAGGGATTTAGTTTAATTCAGAAACTTCACCTGTTGTGGTTTCCATGCGGTTGAATTTCCTTCATGGAAATTCTTGAATTACTTCTTGAATTGGTTCTTGAATTGCTTCTTGAATTGTTTCTTGAATTTGGTGTCTTCTTTTGAATGATGAAATGAACTATCATGGTTACATTTCTTTAACAAAAAATTATTTGATTCTTTACTGACTGCTCAGGGCTTGAATTTGGGGTGAAACAAATATCAAAGACGAAAGGGATTGTTGCTCAAAATGTTTACTAGCCTAGAATTGTTGAAAAAACAATGTGAACAAGTAATTAAAAATGGAGCTGTCAACTCCCCCTGATTCTGCAAAAAGTTTCCTTGAAAGTCGATTCGATTACAGAAACTTTTCTTCTATTATGTTGAGTATCATGCTAAATATCTTCCCGACTGTTGCGCAAATCTTCCTGACAACATCTTCTAAACTGTTAACCTAATTCTTCTTATACTTAAACTGAATTTGAGTCACTTCCACCAGTTGTACATGTAGAAAAAAAACCAAATTGTGTTAATAACAATCACTATGGACACATGAAAAAAAGTGCCCTATTTCCTCACCACTTTTGGAAATGACTGCTGTCATTACCCAACCGTACCTCTCTAATCATCAAAAAATCTCCCCACCACAATTGACCTTGTATTATGGAAAAACATTTCCTACATATCCTATTTATTTCCCTCCATAACCCAGCCCCCCCTCAACTCCCCAGCGACTCTGGCAATATTAAGTTAGTGGCTGCCGATCATAACTCATAACGGTACTCTGACTTAACAGTGTTACTGTCCAACCCCCTAATCAGTGCTGGGCATACAAAGAATGCCTCATGGATTTATGACGGCTGTTGACGGACCCTGTAACTGCAGCCCCAAATATTTCTCAAATTAAGAGGCAGTTGAGGAAAACAAATTTGTTTATGATGGCTGTTTTTTTGTTTTTTTGACTTCGCAACAGTGTTGTATCAAATTTGTTTGACTGGAGTTGAGTGCATTTTTTGACTGGAGTTGTTTTATTGTGCAAGGAATAAGCAAAGAGTTTATGAGCAAATGAGCTTCTAAAGAGTTAATAAATTAGTGGCACTGGCTGGACAGGTTTGGTGATTACTCAAAACACATATTAGTATAAAAACTTACTTGGTTACCGGTAATGAGCAAAGGGGAGCTGTTGATTTAGTTTAAACATTGTGAGAAGCGACTCCCACTGGAGTCACTTACTTTTTGAAGAAAGAGGTAATATCTTACTCAAATATTTTAGTCTGAGAAGACTGAAAGTGTTTCTTTTCTTTCATTAGGTTGGCCAATTAAACCCAAATTTTCACAGGTTTGTTATTTTATGCATAAGTTGGGATACACCAAGTGAGAATACTGGTCTTTAACAATAACCAAACGTGTACATTGCCTTTAACTAAAATATTTGCCTATCTAATTGTCCATTGGTAATGATGCTGAAAATTAAAGGCAACCAAAAAGTACAGCAGCTTTGAAAAGTATAATGCATTTTGAGAAACATTTCACTTTGAAGTACCGTGGTTATTGAAAAATTAATCACTTTTTATCTTCCAAAGTTTGAATATAAGATCGCGGTAAAACTTCTAGATTGCATTCATATTAGGTAATATTCATCTTGCGTGAACATCCGGATTTTCGGTGATATCTCAAAATAGGGACAAAATGAAACCTCAGATGTTAGTTTTGTTGTGTATCTACAGTTACTTTAATATAAAGGATTAAAACAATCAAACGGCTCCAAAAACCAAAAGGTATACTTTAATTGTGCACTCTTGCTTCTCCTTTCCAGTTTGCAGACGGTGCCCTGCAACATTGCCTCACGACGACCACATCGGCGAAGATCCTTCTTCACAAATGCCAGGATATCCAGTTTGAGTTGGCCAGCGTGCTGGACGGCCGAGACAGACGGTCAGTCAGTGCCTACGGCCAGAGCTATCGGAGGGCTGGGAGCATGATTAGACAGACGGAGGACTTGACCAGCGCCGTGTGTGCCATCAATAGAATCATGGGTCCGCTGGAGTCAGGTAAGGCTTGTCAAAATGTTATGCAATTAAACTAAATGAGTCGTTTGTCTAAAAGATAGTCTCTGGAACACATTACCACGTACCCTAAGGTCCTCTCCAACAGTTTCTGCTTTCAAACGCAACCTCAAAACTTATTTATTCTAGTGTATTTTAATTATTTGCTTTTGTTTGTGTGTAAAGCGCTGGTTTTAGAGAGCTGGTTTTATTTATTTAATGGATTTAAACAAGACGAAATTTTTCAACAATGAAATATTCACAGACATTTTTTTTTGGTAAATTTAAATAACGCCAAGTAACATGGAGTACGTCGTGCTCAAGCAACAATTCCCTGCTAACCCATGAAAGTCGCTTGACGTGAGCACGGCTACTTCCGTAACTGCCGATTCTTCGCTTATGCCTATGGTAAGCAGAGACATGAAATTGGACCCAGACTTCACCGAGTGAAATAACAATCATTAATGCCGATGATCATCACATTAAAAAAAGGACCTGGGCCCAATTTCATAAAGCCTGTACACATAAAACTTGCTAAGCACAGAAAAATCTTGCTTAGCAGAAACTGGTTACCAGCCAAAGTCACTTTTAGTGTACATTATAGTAACTGGTCCTGGTGCCCCACACAATGTTTTGCTGCTAAGCAAAGAATTTTTTGAGCAGTATGTTCTGCTTAACAGCTTTATGAGATTTGGCCCGGACTATTTTCCCTTCCAGCCTCAGTTTGGGAACATTGATTTGAATGAGCAAACCAAAAATGGCTGTCCTATAATACAGCCTTATTGTTGGCGACTCATTGTTGGCCATTGTACTTTTACCGGCCCAGCTGCAGTCATGACGCATATCTGGTAACCAAGCAATGGCAAACTTCAAGATATCCCCCTTGATATATCTGTTTGGCCGTTGGGGCTTAGCGCTCTCTGACGCACACCGCTTGTGTTTGCCCGTATCACAACAAACCATACATCACCCTAATGCTCACATGTTTCCCAGAACATACACATGTTGCTGAGGATCTGATTAATGTAAACACGTGTTTCCCTAAGCCAAGGTCACCGGTTACTTTACTCCAGCTGTGTAGCAAGCAACTCTGCTTAGCACAGAGAAATCGTGCTAAGCATCAAACGGGCTACCAGTCAAGAATGTCATGGGCCTTTTCCATTGCTGCGCCCTGACTATGGAACAGTTTACCTATCCAAGCCAGGAACTCCAACAGTGCCCCAGCCTTCAAACTGGCTCTCAAGACCCACCTTTAGAGCGTCTTTGTTCTGTCTTGTCTTCCTTCTTTCTTCAGCTCACCTTTGGCAGTTTGGGGTTTATAAATACAGATGCAATGTACATAATGATAGGGCTCCCCAATTTGCTTACCCAATCCATTTTCTAAGCGTTATTTTCTGCTGTGAAGCTTTTTATTCTTGAAATTGAGTTCAGGAACCTTAATCGCCTGTGGATTTACTTCCTAATCCCCCCAGATTGAATGATCAAATCCTTGGACAGAAATGGGATTAGAGAATTCCCTCTCTATTAAAAGGAGGTGTCATTCGAGAGGGGTCTGGGAGTAAGGTTATCAGATGCCTTGGTAAGACAGAGAACTTTGTTCGCCCGAGTTGGCTATTTTTTTAGGGGGTTCAAACTTCGCAAAAGGAATGATTGTGAATGCTGTTTGCATAGACCGATCCATTAAGCTCCGCCCCATTGCTTATTGACCAATCACAGCTCAACGAAGGTCCGACAAATAAGGTCCGACATGCGTGCGCTTTTGCAAAATGTAAATTGTCTTGCCCCACATGAATGAAACTCAAGTCCTGTTGTATAACTACATTGTTACCGCTGATGATGCAATCATCTGGCACTGTTTGTGTCTTAACCAATGTTGAACTTCGTACTTGGACCATCGGACCATTTTTGTTTCAGCACCGTCATCACACATGTGGTGGCGTTACTGATCCCCGAAAAATCATAATCCCGAAATTTGACATGAAAATTATTCGGATTGACATAATGATGTGGTGCGAATATTGATGACTCAACGGGTTGCATACTGCCCCCACATGGCTCGTGTTGTCACTTACTCTAAGCGCCAACGACTCCGAACAGCTCTCTGTAACACTCTCTCTCTGAGGTGATATTGTACGTGTTAATCAAAGCCAGTATATCACCACATTTCCACTCCAGGAAATCTCCCGGGCTTACTGTTAAACAAACGTGTCTTACTGGGTCGGGGCTAGGCTTGTGAGGATCGGAGGTGATTCGTGAAAGACAAGAAAAGACAAGAAAAGACAAGAAAAGACCCCCCTGGGGGGAAAGCTGGGTCTGAGCCTCTCTCTGATGGGGTGAGAGCTTCTAGACAATCTTAAGACATATTCGCAGACGTATTCTTAGACGGGGGACTTGTTTAACGTGATTCATGAGTTGGCACAAAGGGGTGTTTATTACGAAGTAATGTAAAGTCATCCTGTGGTATTGAATTGAAAAAAGGGCGCGGTCGGGGCGGGGATGTGGGTCAGGGCGTAGAGGTATTTCGTTGAGCACCTGTTCTTGTACTCAGTAAGCACCAGCTGGGCTTAATTGCTTAGAGCTGCCTTTAAAGCATAATCTTTAATAGATAAGCACAACATGCTTTCCAGAATAAGGTCAGTTGAAACACCATGTAACGTGTACTATTTGTAAATGGTATCCCGCTAAGTTTTGCTAAGCAGAAAATTAGTAATCAATATTTCCTGCTCATGCAGCTTTATGAAATCAGGCCCTGTTTTAATGTGATCTTAAAGTCACCTGGAAATAGAATTATTTTTTCAAACATGAGAGTATATGTTTAGTAACAATAAAACAATTTTTTTAGTAATTGTTTATCACGATTTATATGTTTAAAAAATAGTTTGTGACGTCAATCGAGGCAGACTTTGCCTTGGTGCGTAGAGTAAACACACGTGCAAAGTACATGCAAGTCCAAGTCATTTAGTTTGTACGTTTCGAAAAAGTTGTTTTCTCGGCAATGCTGACCAAGTGTATTGCTGCTGGATGCAGCAAAACAACTAAAGATGGGGTCAGTCTGCATGGCTGGTCAGACTCACAAGAACAATAGTGCCTAGTGGTCCAGTCCGACGTCTTTTTCAGCGCTGTGCAGCATTTTCTCTTCAAATGTCATGCCTCGATTGACGTCACGAACAGCGTCCTCTCGGGTCAGGGCCTACTCTTAAATTTGTAAATAAGATAAGAACTAATTTTTTAGAACCTTAGTTAACTGTTTATTCACATTCCCCTCTTCAAAACACATATATTAGTGGCAAAAGCTTTATTTTGACAAAATACTACTTCCAGGTGACTTTAATACTCGTCTTAACCTCTCACAGGCGCGAATATTGCTTCATAAGAGGACCATAGAAATGTCATAGAGCTGCTAGCTTTAGGAGGCTGAGAAGTCTGTAGTGCAGAACCAATTGATATTAAACTCTTTTCTACCACATTTTGGTCGTATTATTTTTAAACGGCAGCAGCCAGTAAATTTTTCTCGTGTTCTATCATGTTTATTTTTTTGAAGTTAATTTTTGGATGCCCTTGTGTAAAAAAATACAGTTTTAAGTTTCATAGTGTCAATATTGTTTTTCTTCAACAATAATTGTTTCTGAAAAAAAGAAGGAAAAAAAATGATTTTACTGTTAGCATGTTCGGCAAAGCCAATTTTCATTTTACGGACAATAAACACAAAATATTTAGGGCACAAAATACTTTGCTAAGCACAGAAAAGTTTTGCTAGCAGAAATTAATTAAGTTCTGACTCCCTGCTCATTTTGATTGCCACTTGATTTGTGAACAAACTGTTTGGTATGTGTTGTCTCGGATTGACTTGCTGAGAGAATGTGGAGTACGAAACTCATCAAAGATGTGCATTTTTTTTTTTTTTTTAAATAGGTGATGAAATCGACTGGGACCAACTCTCCCATAACCTCGAGGCCCTTCTTCAGTTGACCTCCGACCTGACCTTGACCTCATCTTCCTGTAGCATCCTGCCAACCCCGAGTTGCAGCGATTGCTCCTATGCATCGGTGGAGTCGGCAGCTTCGTCAAACACCCTGGCCTGCCGGCCCAACCATTTGGTGTCCCTCGCTGGGCAGCAGCTTCTTCAGTCCCTGGCGAGATTCAAAGAGTTCCTGAAGAGTGAGGAAAGTCTTGGGAGGAGCGTTGAAGAAGAGGATAGCGTGGGTACTCAGATAAATTAAAAGTTTTAAGATTGTAGGATATTTATTCACATTGTTATTTTCTTCTGGGTCTAGAATAAGGGAGAACAAGGGGGCAGCAAACAATTTTTTTCAGGAATAACTGGAGTTGTCGACAAAGCTTTGCTGCCTTCTTAACTTGAGCTTGTCATTCTCTAACCACTTCACAAATATCTTTACCTGGACCCAATTTCATAAAGCTAGCAAAATTCTTTCCTAAGCAAAATATTGAGAAGGGCACCAGTTTGATCAATGTTAACCTTATGGAATCTTGGCTGGTAATCAGTTTCTGTTAAGCAAGATTTTATTCAATTAAACCAAATTATGGTCGTTAGGTTACGACTGAAGAAGATGCATTTGAATTGAGCATCTCAGTTTTCCCAGACATACCCATTATAAAGTAGGACACTTCTCCCAGACAGTCTTTTCTGTATACAATAAATAAATAAAAAAGGGAAAACCCTTTCACATGTAATTACCGAGAACAAGTGAACCATTTCTTGCCATGACACTTTCTCAAAGGCGAACACGCTCCTACGTCATTACACACACCGACACACATCAGAACACTCCCAACCTACAAGGTGAAGAATCTTCAACCCCCCCTCACCCCCCCCCCCCTCCCCTATCAAAGAGCTCACCGACAGACAGCCACTGTCAAAGAAAGAGAGAACTAATATTAAAGTGCACTCTCTTGACGGACCTCGCCAAACAACAAATCTAAAAAACAGGTCGGGAATAATCATTAGCGACGTGGTTGTCAGCTGTTCGGGATGGCACACACATACCGCAGACCGATGGAAACTTCACAGAGTCCCGCCATTGGATCAAAGGATTGGGTAAACATCAAAGACATCTTCAACGGTTTAATGAGGAAAACAAGCGAGCAGTTTACATGGCATTCAGAGTGCCTTGAATCGGATTAAATTTGTTGTGTGGCATTGTGAAGGACTTTATAAGACTTGGCCCAAGGAAGTTGCTAAGCAATTATTCTGTTCTGTTTCAGCAGATCTGTGACAATGGGCACAGGAAATTCCAGGGGAATGGAAACCAACTGCCACCCCATGTCTGTTTGTATATGCTATGATCTAATGTGGATCGGAGCTTCATCTGCCCTTCAAGGAAAGGGTAGATGACACCCCCCCCCCCACTTATCTCAACTCTCACCCCCCCCATCTTAGCCCCCCCCCCAATCTTACCCCCTCCCTGGCTTGCCTGACTTGTTTGCAGTAGTCCTTGACACCATCTTTCTTTCGTTCTTGTCCCGAGCCTTAACTTAGAGTAAAGTCTCAAAATTATGCTTACCAGAATAAGGCTGCCAGCCAAAATAGCTTGTCGCGTGTACCATTTGTGAGTAGTATCCTGCTCGTTTCTACTAAGCAGGAAGTTGTTAAGCAATATTTTCTACTTGACCTATGAAAATTGGCTCTTGAATGCATTTTTTTTTGAGAGAGAGAGAGATTACCTCATTGCCAAATCATTGGGGTAATTTTACTTGAAGCTACTAAAAGCAGAGGTTTTTTTCCTCAAGGATATGGCTGTTTTGTTGGAGATTGTCAGTGTGAACAGGTTTTTGTTATTGGAAACCAATAGGCTCTATTCCTATTAAGGTTTATCATTAATTATATTTCATTTGAAAAAGGTTTTAAAACGGAAAGCCACATGGAAAGCCACATGAATAATAGTTGTAATTATGTTGTTAAAATGTTTTTGAGAATTTAATTTTGAAAGTCTCAAATTGTTTTGGCCGACACTTTTTCTTCTGGTCGATGGATTGAATGAAGAGGGAAGAAAAAAAGTGTATGAACTCTGCAGATACTGTAGTGAGTTGCTTCACTGGTCCTTCTGTTTAGCTCTGGAATGTACATTACTATAGACTGATTTGCAATGGATTAGCTAATGATCCAGTTAGTGGTTTAGCTGACTGGATCTCTTCACAAGGTGCTGAACGAAGAGCCATGGTCGGTCTGGCCTCTAAGGCTCCCTCAGGATCCCACTGTTTCGCCATCAGGCACTAGATTACCCCCTTAACTCTCATGGGGGCAACCCTTTACTGATGTACCCCCTTTCTTAACTGGCTCCAAACTCCCCCCTGTGGCCACCTCCAAACACAAATATAGGAAATTAAAGTCTAATTTTAAGATTGAGTTTCTTAATCCGGGACAAGCTTGTATTTTGGGTTCGAGTCCGCTGGGGATTTCTCATGTTAAACTGTGCGGTGATGCCGGTGGCACTTCTACATGGTTTCTTTTTTATCATAATTGGTTAACTTTAAGGGCCATGTGTCACAAGGCAAAACACAGGCAAACCAGTTCCAGACAGTCGCAAAGAGGGAAAGGCATTTACTATTGAGAAAGTTCACATATTTTTCTTGGGGATTGTTTAAGACATTGTTTGAAAGATTACTCATGCGCTACAGAAGTGTTCCTGTAGCCTGAACTGCAGTTGGTTGCCTCCAAGTTGCCTGTAAAAATTGCCTCGTGTGACAAGGCCCAATTCAAATTGTCCTATAACTGGGTAGACTTAATGGTTATGTCTCACAGGGCAATACACAGCCAGACCATTTCAAGAAAATCGCAAAGAAGGAAAGGCATTTATACAATTGAGAAAGTTAACATATTTTTCTTGGGGATTGTTTAAGACATTGTTTGAAAGATTACTCGTTTGGTTTCCGATTTTTCCCCCCTGGACAAAAAAAAAATTTTTTTTAGCGTATGCACATTTAGGGCAGTGCTTGTACTAAAATTATTTTGTTTTACTCCCCCCCCCCCCCCCCCCGCCCCGCAAGGACTAAATAACGTGCATGCAGTGTAAAAGTTGCCTCATGTGACTAGGCTCATTTCAAATTGTCCTGCGCTGGATACCGACTGTGGAACATACATGAACTGTTGTTTGAGAGATTGTTAATTGTTTTATCTTCTGGGTGATGTAGTGGATAGACGTGTGATCGCGGTAGTAGCCAGTATTTTTTGTTTATCAACACCTGTTTTGCAATCAAATCTCTGATTAGAGTTGGGAAACAATTTTGTGAGTTTCAGACAAAACTTTTTCGTTGAATAATGTTCCTCACTCCCAATCGCAGGACGACTTCACTTTGACATAAACAGAAAGTAGTTCCCTCTAGGTTATCCCCTTCAGTGAAACCCTGTGAAACCCTTTCTCATTTTGTTTGTCATCACCTTTAGCGGCCTGTTTGTTTTTACGGCTTTGTAATTTGAAACATCCAATAAAATAAACCTGTGACTAGTGAACACTCGGACACATGAATCAGATACAAAAACGTGAGTTTTTATCCCCCAAACTGTCAGATTACTGCCCGAATATATTTGTTTCCCGAATGTAAACACAATCAAGTGACAATGACTGCACCATTATAACTCAATTATTTCAGTCACACTTTGCATGAAGTCTTGTTGTCATCTTACACTATGGATTAAAACAGTTGAGCTGTTAAAAAAACAAACATACGTTTTAAATGAGACTGCCCGATCACATTTGTTCCTGAATGTAAACACATGTGACATTGTCTTCACCATATAACTCAATTATTTCAGTCACACTTTGCATAAGTAAAAAAAAAAAAAAAAAAAAAAAAATGCTCGTCATACTGTCCCCTCACACTTTGGATTAAAACAATTGAGCTGTTAAAAAAAAGGGTATAAATGTTCACTTTAAAAATGAAACTGTCCAGAACACATTTTTCGCGAATGTAAATAATCATTTTCGACGATGTCTGCACCATATAACTCAATTATTCCAGTCCAACTTTGCATGAAGTTAAATTATATTCAACTTGCTGTTGTCCTCTCACACACTTTGTGCTGAGTAACATGCCACGGCTTACATCCAATCCAATCCGATTTCCCCCTTAATCCACGTGATGGGTGTCTGACTGACAGGAGTGGTTTTAAGAAAGGGGGATCTGGAGGGTGTTGTCACACCCACTCGGCAGCACTGTTGGTACCCAGAATGGGTGCCACTCGGTGCCCTGTGCACAGGGTGCACCACGGGCTTGGGTTGGATTAGTGGTGCTCGATTTAGGCATTTTCTAAGCGATGGTTAGTGCATTTAGAGCAAGGTGCAACTATAAAATAAAAAGCCGCGAAACTAGCTTCTTAAATTGGCTAATTTGCATGTTTTGTATAAAGTTTCACGTGGGTCTAAAGCTAATGATGACACAGCGTTTAATTAGTAACTGTGATTGGGTTATGATATGACACTTCCTGATACGACAGGCACCACCACCAGCTAGCGCTGTGTGTGAATTGAATGACTGTTTTATGGGTGAGTTTGCGGTGATTGGTGCGACCACGGTGCAGCGAAATAGTTTGAATGGGCTCATTATTATGTATGTTTTTATATAAAGTTTCACGTGGTTAAAAGCTAAAGATGTCACAATCTTTTTTTTTATTCTTTATTGGCGGTATATTACGATTAGATATGCAATTTTCGTTATAAAACTGATATATCCATTATCGAAAACTGCTAATTTTTTGCGTTGCATCAACAATTTTAAGATGTTTCAAGCTGCATATTAAAGAGGTCTCTACCCTACTCGGCGTTATACATTCGGCGTTGTCTCAAAAAGTTTCAAATTAAGTTTTTACAGGTTCGTTTTGTTGTATATATATATATCTTTATTTAACAAAATCAAACAATTCCAAAAACCAAAAGGACATTCAAGAAAGATTTACACAAAAAAACCACACATGGTGCTGCTACAAATCTCACCTGATTACACTCCCACCATGCCAAGTTTCAAATCCCATAGCTTTATGTCTCTCAGTAAGTTCATATCACTCTGTTGAAAAGCCTAGTCATTTATCACCATGTACATTTTAATGAAATACCGCTGAGGCTATAAGCCGCGCTTACATGAACGTGGACTTGATGCGTAGTGTGTTTGTGTGTCTGGCAAAGTACTTATGGAATTTACGTAGTGATGGTAGAATCGTTATAGCGGTATTCTTTGTCGCAATCTAATGTAGGTGTCGTGGTTTTCCATTTTGCCTTTTATTTGATTTGCCTGTCAGCTCTTGATGATGATCGGATGATGTTAATTTCATTAAGGATTCGTCTTAACACGGGAATCTGCATAAGGGGAGTGAGTTTTTAGCTTAGCGGAAATTGTTGGTTAATTTATTGCTTTTTGTGTGTGTGTATTATGTAATAAGCTTGACATTACATATAATCATCATATGTTGTCAATGTGATGCTGATAATATATATAGGAACAATTATGCAATTAAAGGAACACGTTGCCTTGGATCGGTCGAGTTGGTCTTTGAAAAGCGTTCTGTAACCGTTTGTTATAAAATGCATATGGGTAGAAAGATGCTGTAAAAGTAGAATACAATGATCTACACAAATATGCCTCGAAATCGCGTGGTTTTCGTTTTACCTTGGCGACTAACACGGTCGGCCATTTATGGTTGACTCCCATAAATGGCCGACCGTGTTAGTTCGCGACGTAAAAGGAAAACCGTGCAATTTTGAGTGATACTTGTGTGGATCATTATATTCTACTTTTAAAACATCTTTCTAACCATATGCATTTCATAACAAACGGTTTCAAACGCTTTTTATAGACCAACTCGTCCGATCCAAGGCAACGTGTTCCTTTAAAGCCACATGTGAACTTATTAGCTGAAATCGAAGAATTTGTTTTCCCCTAACGACATTGCAATATTTTTGTTCCCCTTTCCGTCAAATTTGGCTCTTTCCGTCAAAATTACCATAATGAAATTGGCCTGCTCTTTTACCAAATCATTCCAATGTCGTTTGGGGAAAAACTTAGCACCCGGGTGATCCCCTGGAATGACGTCAAAGCTATTCGAACGCACCGGGGTCGACCCAGGGAAGCTAAACGAACGCACCCATTATAAATTCCAAAACAGAATCAAAATCGACACCAGAGTACACATAGAGCGTGATTGGAAGATTACACCAGAAAAAAAAATCAAACACTTTCGATCTTTAGCTGTGCTCCGTGGTCATAATGGGTTGATGTGGCTGGCAGCCAGAGGGGCCCTTGCATGCCAGCTTCTCGAACACGTTGTAGCCGCGTCCTTCGCAATTCAGCTCTTAGCTGCGAGAGTAAGGATAATTAGCCCCCAAATTATTATTATATTATTAGTTAGGGGCGTTGAATCATTTGAATGGTAAAGTTCACACCGATATAGATTTATTGTATATAGATGTGGATATATGGCTTATTGGTATTTAGTGCAGATGTAAATACTATTAATTATGCAAATTTAAATATGTAAAAGCATTACAGCGGTATGAGTCAATACTGACGCAGATTTCAGTAAACGAACAGTCGGCAAACTGTATAAAAAATAATCTTTATAAATGTTAATGCCTGTGATTTGACACAAAATCATTAATTAGTCGCCTGTTAATAAACTGCTTGTGATCAATAAAACGGAAATACTTAGTAATAATAATAATAATAATCTTGTCTGCAATTTGATTATTCAATGTACTCTTTCCAAACCCAAGTGTCATTCCTTAGAATTGGAGCACATTTTTTTTTCTTGAATTGTCGAAATAGTTTTCCTTCATCTTGAAAACCGATTACATGTACATTTTTTCTCGGGATCGGTTCACGGTTGCCTTCTATATGGGTCGGGCTGGAATGTATCAGTAATGATATAGGCTTACATGTACTTTGACCGGATTGTATGTTATCCAAGAAAGAGCGATGAGTGGAAGGTGTCTTGTGGAGTGGTCAGTTTTAGCTCCTGGAAAAGACCAATACTTCAAAAATTTACCAGAGCGGGACTGGAACCTGGGACATTTGGATCAACGTGTCGGCGCTCTACCTACTGAGCTAGAGCCATGTAATGTTGACAGTCTCTTATAGCATCTCTTATATCGTTACGGTGTCCGCTGCCAAAACATAGGATTCGAACTTCCTCTAGCAACCTTGGTAGTCTAGTTGGTAAGACACTGCTCTAGAATTGCAAGGGTCGTGGGTTCGAATCCCACCCGAGTAACATGCCTGTGATATTTTTTTCACAGGACTCGGGAAAGTACTGAGAATACAGTGCTACCACACATCGGTGTATGTGTAAACAACCAAAATTAGTGTTGGCAGTCTGCCTGTTTTGACGACATCTTTGTTCGGTGACTTATCTGAAAGATATCGGTTCAAAAACTACCCCATCCCAACTTTCCTCCCGCCCCCATCTCTGAATCTTGGATGACCTCAACTACTTTCTTAACCACCAGATGGAAAAGACAAGACAGTATAAACCGACGTCATGAATAAAGCTTTGGGAGAGTGCGTGGTGCGATACCGCCACTGTTCGACAGAGTCACCGCCGTGGATCGCGTAGAGCATGCCGCCTGGCTTTAGCTTTGAAGCGACCCGCGTCTGGCGGTAATTCCCCGTGACCAACCCAACCCTGACCTACAGTGAATGCTGAACTGACTTTCTTTGTCATTAAAGATGCCACCTATGGTATTATGTCACCAACCTCGATTCAACACCTTAATTAATTAACGGTTGAACATCTAGCAGTGTTAATTACACATTTCCATCTATTCCTCAATGGGAAAAAGTTGTTATGACTACGAATTTCATTATGTTCGTTATGAACAATTCTCCATAGCCCATGTAGGCCTATGTAGAATGCACGTACACTTTGGTATTATCAAGATTGTGTCTAAAATAATAAAGGGCGTCCAGTTTTCAAAGACCGAGTCTGTATAACACTAACAACTCATGAATTTATGTTAAATTTGCATACCAAAATTAATATTCTAAAGAATATTAATTTTGGTTTTACCCTTACACCTTCAATAAAATAATGTTTGTATCTATTTCATCCTTGACTGATGTTGTGTCAGCCACTGGACTTGGGTATGTTTTTATTTCATGCCTTTGTTTGTCCCATGTTGTACTATTATGTTTTGTATGTATGGGTACTGCCTAATTCACATGCTGTACTAAAGGAAAAAACAGGCACAATTTTGTTGTGGGAGTGTTGGCTCTGACTTCCACATTACATGGTTGGACCCGCAAGTTTACTAGATATTTTTACTTCTTATTTTCCCACACCATCGTCGTCTAGCCTGTTTCACTCCACTGCAGGAGGACAGCCTCTTCACCAATTCTCCGTTTCAATCTACCTTGCGCTGTCTGTTACAAAGCAATGTCCCTATATTATATACTTAGTTCATCTCTCCATCTTCCGTTTTCCACACCATGCAAAAGTTCAAACATCACTCGCTCCAACAAACCCGCAACACGTGTGCGTCTTAAAACCGAACCTATCCATCTAAGCTCTAAACAGGCAATCATAAAAACTGTCAAGTTAACGTCTCAGCCCAAGCTACCCTTAAACTTGAGGCCATAATTGCTATGACCCCACCGACCCCAGAGGCTGTTGACTGACCCGTGGCGTACCCGGTAGCTGAAGTCCCCCGTGGATTCTCGGAGGATATACCAGCCGGTCTCGGAACAAAAAAATGCGAGTGAAACGTTGATTACCGCTAACCGTCCGGAAAATTGTGCTGACAAATAAAAGGCCATAAATACATCATTTGCTGTGGTAAACTGATTGATACATTGAGGGTTGTTATTGGGTTTTATTTCATCTTTTTACGATATGTCAGTCTCAACATCGTGATCGTATGTGAGATTCTGTGGTTGTTTCACCTTTTTAAGGCACTGAAGGTGAACGTTTCGAAAACAGAAGGCACATGTTAAAGGCAGTGGACACTATTGGTAATTGCTCAAAATAATTATTAGCATAAAACCTTACTTGGTGACGAGTAATGGGGAGAGGTTGATAGTATAAAACATTGTGAGAAACGACTCCCTCTGAAGTGACATAGTTTTTGTGAAGGAAGTAATTTTCCACGAATTTGATTTCGAGACCTCAGATTTAGAATTTGAGGTCTCGAAATCAACAATCTAAAAGCACACAACTTCGTGTGACAAGGGTGTTTTTTCTTTCTTGATTATCTCGCAACTTCATTGACCAATTGAGCTCAAAGTTTCACAGGTTTGATATTTTATGCATACGTTGAGATACACCAAGTGAGAAGACTGGTCTTTGACAGTTACCAATAGTGTCCACGGCCTTTAAGTAGTGTTTAGCATTGCTGCCAGTAGCGTCGAAACCTTGAGATCATAGGGGCTAATGTGCTGCATACTGACCTTAAAAAAGTGTTTGTCAGATTTTTAAATAATCTTCAGAATAGATTGGATTCAGAAAGTAAATCTTCTTTGTTTTTGAAATATTCTCAAAAATTCAAATAAGTTGATTAAAATAAGAATATTGTTTGAAAAATCTAGAAAAACAACGTGGGTTAAAAAAATTAATGACCATAAATAATTTATTCCTTATCGAAGAGTCAATATTTCCCGCCGTTCTATCTCTTTTAAAGTGCAACAAAAAACACTTTTTTAAAGCCTGATGTTTCGACCCGAGCAGAGTCTTTCTCGAAGGGTAAATGGCACATTTTCTACAGTCTATGAAAAGTTCAGCCCTTTATACAAAAAAGGGAAACATCTTGTTCCATAGACGAAATATTTACAACCGGTAATTCAAGCGAAGCCGGAGGGCCACATAATTTTCTCTGAATGAGAATTCGAGTTTTCCCTAGTGTGGAACAAGACAAAGTACCGGCGGGTGAATTCGGGCAGCGCGACGAGTGACGAAGGCCGGGGGTAGAACGACACTTTGCCCCCGCATCAGAATACGACTCCGTCTCGGTAACAAACACCCCGACAATGTGGTTAAACAATGCCGTAATGTTTTTAAATTGGTTGTGTTGTATGGTTAAATTGTGGTTCATCGATAATTCATCTCTTTAAGATTGGGGAAAAGTAATAGATTTTGCTGGGAAATTTGTCCCGGTTTCGTGGGGGAACTCTGCTCAGTTGCAAATCTTGTACACTTTCCGGAAACTGACAGAACCAAAGTTGCTGATTTTAAAAAGAGTGACCTGACTTGGATGTTTGTTTTCTTTGATTTACATTGTAATTTGTGCCCAATTTCAAAGAGCTAATAAGGCTCAAAACGGCACAATTGTCCGGACTAGAGTAAGGTCACCTGCCAAAATACCTTTCCACATGCACCACCTGCGACTGGTTTCCTACTGACGTTTGCTAAGCAGAAAGTTGATGAGCAAAAATTTGTACTGAAGCAGCTCTATGAAATCGGGCCTAGAAATAATTGTAAAAAGAGATAATGCGCAGTCCAAACAATTTATTGAAGATTTAGAAAGAAAAGATATTCACACCCATTAATCAAGAACCAAACCTTAACCATGGTTTAACTTTTTACAAAATACTGTATTTATTAAAATAAAAAAAATGCTCATGTCAGATATGCGTCGCAAAACTGCACGATAATCGGCTACGCCCGCTGGTATAATACTTAAATGCGCAGTCCAAACAATTTATTGAAGATTTAGAAAGAAAAATAACACCCATTAATCAAGAACCAAACGTAAACCATGGTTTAACTTTTTACAAAATACTGTATTTATTAAAAACTTTGCACAAAGTTTGTTACAAAGGCACAAAGATAAGAACTCATTCTAAGGTAATATTAGGTGTTCTTTAACAATCTTCAGCTGGATCCGAACCGTCTTCGAGAGATTAAAAGGGTCATAACTCTGTGTATTAAGGCTCAGAATAAGGTAGATAAATCGAAAGGTCTATAGAACAGATTGTGCCGGCATCTCTAAATTCTTGAATTACGAGCAAGAAGTACTTTATAATAATTGTCAACTTCATAAGGAGACAATAGTAATACCTACGTTCTTTCAATTAAAATCTGTTTCCCCCAAAATCTATCGATTGTGCCATATACCAAAAAAATAATCTATACAATTATTTAACACTTTTTAGTGCATTAATTACTTTATCATCTTCGAGATCAATTCAGATACGGGAGTTTGAACGCTATAGGTGGCGGGAAACAAAGGCCTTTTCAATCCACGGCTCATGCTCCGGATTCGGCTCAGGCTAGCTTGGCCCCGCGGTTGTTTTGACAATTTGCGCATGCTTTGCGTACGCGCTCAGGGCTTCAGACGAGAGGACGGAGCCTGAAGGCGAATCCAAAGCCGAAGCCGTGGTTTCGAAAAGGACCATAACATGAGCATGCGCATAACTCTTACAAAAGACCGAAGGTAATTCTTCTGCCACCCTATAGCGTTCACAAACGTCACCCATTGATGTCGTTTAATTATAAACTATTTACAATTAGTTTATTCCTGTTTATTTAGTGCTAATCTCATCTCAATTCGACGAAAAACAAACTTACATGCAGTTATATAAAAACGCTCACCTTTTTTTATAGAAATGTCATAAATTAAATAGAAAATTATTTTGTTTTGAACAAAACACGCATTATTGTTCTCTGACGTTCAAAGAATTATTTACAACGATATTCAAATTCAAAACATGCGAGGGCGTTACCTTGTGCTTATTGCGCATGCTCTAAATTTTGTACACAGTGCCACAAAAAAAGTGCGATTAGTTCTCCCCTGCGAGACAACATTTTTAGTTGCCAATACGTTGCTTGGCAAGAGAATCATATAAAATGACTGTTAAACCATTTTAACGTAAATCAGATACTTTAAACTGTTGCTCTATTTTCATGAGGACTTCATCTTTTGGGAAATTAGTGGATCACAAAACTTAATGTGACATTGGAACACCTCTTTAAAGGGAATGTACACTTTTGGTAATTGTCAAAGACCAGTGTTCTCACTTGGTGTATCCCAACATATGCATTAAATAACAAACCTGTCTAAATTTGAGCTCAATTGCTCATCGGAGTTGGGTGAAAATGATGACAGAAAAAAAACACCCTTGTTGGACGAATTTGTGTGCTTTCAGATAGGAATTGAGAAATTACCTCTTTTCCAAAATCTATGCTACTTCAGAGGGAGCCGTTTCTCAAAATGTTTTATACTATCAACAGCTCTCCAATGCCCGTTACAAAGTCAGTTTTTAAGTTAATATTTGTTTTGAGTAATTACCAAACGTGTACCTTCCCTTAAAATCACCCTGTGTTTTATTTAGGATAACTCTTTCAATAGCTTGATTTGGAGTAGGCCTATTTCTGAATGACTATTTCCCGGAGTGGACTCTACATTTCCAGATACCTAGCGGTTTCCATGGCAATGTAATTTTTGTTGCAACTCCATTTTGAATTAAACAATGAATACGATTATTTTGACTTTTGGAAAAAAAAAGTGAGTAAAATGAATGCATTGGTTGTAGTTGTTTACAGGAAATCACACGTGCATAAATTCAGTTTTACCGTGTACCGTTTGTGAACCAGAAACACCATTAGAAAAAATTACATGAAGTGTTTTGTTGTTTTGCTTTTTTTTACGTTAACTACAAATTATATCACTAGACATACGGCTTAAAAGTATCTTTCTCAAGGGGAAGGACGCAAGTGCCACGACCGGAACTCGAAT
The DNA here is from genome assembly GCF_032118995.1 of Asterias amurensis. Taxonomy (NCBI): domain Eukaryota; kingdom Metazoa; phylum Echinodermata; class Asteroidea; order Forcipulatida; family Asteriidae; genus Asterias; species Asterias amurensis. The sequence goes on along the minus strand of NC_092662.1, from coordinate 2,871,648 downwards.
CCAAACTCTGTTGATCAGAAACACAAGAGCTTGAGTCCAGTGCTCTTAACCGCTCGGCCACGACACTCGCGTCATTGTACGTATTCGATGTGATTAATGACAAACATCAGAATCATTTAATGTACTGTAAGACAAACCAATCATTTCTACTACATCTTCTTCAAATTCCTGCCTTTGGCGGATGTTTTCCTTGTGCATAAATCTTTGTTTTATACAGGGGAGAACTCACACTTCAACCTTTGAGTGCTTTGTTTCTCTTCTTCCAGTTTGGTGATGTTATCCCCATTATTTGCTCTTGGAATTCCCTTCAATTTGTTTTGCAAATTTGGTGAAAGAATTTTACTCCTAGAACATGCGCTAAACAATTGTGGCGGGCTCTGGTTTCAAAAGGTCCACTAAATATTCCCTTTTGAATTCATTCGTTTTAGTTATCAGTAGTTGTCTCGCTAAATTTCTGAGTTAATTTAAGATAAGTACTTAAGTAGGCCTATACCTAAAGAATCTGGACACGTCCATATGGGTCCAAGAGGTTGCTGTCTTCTTTTCCGGGTTGCGTCTTGGCCTTAGCTACGGTAACATGCATTGAATATTTCAGACATTAAACTGGTTCCACCGCCAATAATCGTTAGTGACGTTAGAGTGACATCATTGCATTATCAGCCAATCCTCATATTGTCGTGGTTTTGGTTTTTATCCCCAATTGGAAGCAGAAGTTCAGTCTTTTTGAGTTGATATTTTTTCAAACATCAGTCAGAATAGGTGGATCTCACATTAGAGGTATCTGGTGCATGCTGTACTCCCTCGCTCGTAGCCTAAGATTCGCCAGGCTCGGCCCAATTCCAAGCCCTACTCCAGAGCTGTCCGCCCCCACCATGCATGGGTTCATCAGCGTGGGTGCGCTACCGGGCGACATGCTCACCGTGCCGGCGAGGCGACTGTAGGTAGTAGGGCTCCAGGAGGCGAAGTCGGCCGGGTTCGTGACGGGACACGGCCGGGCCGCCACCGGTTGCTCCACACTGACGCCGTTCACATTGCCCGCGACTCGGCGGGCTGTCGTCTTGGATGCTTGGTGACTTCGTTCGTTACGCCGGAATTTCGCCCGTCGGTTTTGGAACCAAACCTAAATATGTCACACACAGACAATGAAAACAACATTAACACTAGTACACTGGCTAACGGGCATTTGCGGTGGTCTACTAGTTGCTACAACACTGCAAAGGTTGTGGGTTCGAATCCATGCCTGTGATTTTTTTTTCCCACAGAATTCGGGAAAGCGTCTTTCCACCGGGCCGGGAAATTTATTTTTGAGAGGGCAATGATTATCTAAATAAAGGTATATGGGAACATCTTCAAAGGGGCATCAAGGCCATTGAGGCCTGATCTATCCCAAACCTAGTTTTTTTTCTGCCCACTTTCGTACATCGCATATTTCCTCCAAATGTTCCCGCCATTTTCTGTCTACTCCCACCTGTAATTTTACACCGCCACGCTCTCATAGTTCTGGGCCACGCAAGCGGGCTGCGAAGCGGGCTCTTCGGCTCACCTGCCCGGTCAAAAGGGCGCGGTAGACCCCTCACCTGAGCTCAACCAAACCGGAACCATTCGTTACGAAAACTCATCCAAGTGCATCAAAAACTCAAATGCTCAATTATAAAATAATAAAATAAGTAAAAAATCACAACCCCGGGAACGCGAACTTGTTTTTCCGGTGTCCTGGTTAGGGTCTGAGATGCAGGGGGTTTCCCCATGGGAGAAGATAATAACTCATAAATTAAAAAGCCCAGTAAATAATATGGCACCGAATGAGAGCACGTCGATAAAGGTAAAGTCGCAAGAGAGCTTGTAAATCTGTCCTTTGACCTAGAAATACCTTCAACCGATATTTAGTCCACCAGGTTTTTATTTTATTTTTAAGGGGTATTGTTTTAGGGTTTCCATAAAAACCGGATGCAATCTTGTTGGATTGATGATGGAACTTTGGTTTATTGGTGAATGGAAACTGGTGCAGAAATATTCATTGACATAAAACTTTACAAAGAAGGTACAAATAAATATTTTATGGAATGGTGGATTAAAGTTGGTGAACAGTAACAAAATATGCAAAGTTCCATAATGCTAACATGTAAAACTGTTATCGGAATCTATTACCCGCAGAAAGGTTTAAAGTTATTAAACGGGATTCATTATAGTTTGCAATTTATTCGTAGAAAGTGTTTTGTTTGGTCAATCATAAGCCTCAAATTCATGAAATAACAAACCTGTGAAAATTAGGGCTAAATTGGTCATCAAAGTTACAAGAACATAATGGAAGAAAAAACACTAGTGTTGGACTATAGAATTGTGTGCTTTCAGAAAAATGTCATGAAATTTTTTTTCATGCGGAGGCCAAATTCAAATGTTGGTTGGCACATTACTTCTTTATAACATTACCTCAAGGGGTGTTTTTAAAGCCATTGGACCCTTTCGGTACAGAAAAAACAAAAAAGTTTACAGATTTACAAATAATTTACAGGGTTTACAGAAGGTAATGGTGAAAGACTTCTCTTGAAATATTAGTCCATGAAATGCTTTACTTTTTGAGAAAACGGTAAAACAATAAAAATTCTCGTTAGCGAGAATTACGGATTTATTTTAAACACATGTCATGACACGGCGAAACGCGCGGAAACAAGGGTGGGTTTTTCCGTTGTTTTCTCCCGACTCCGATGACCGATTGAGCCTAAATTTTCACAGGTTTGTTGTTTTATATATAAGTTGTGATACACGAAGTGTGGGACTTGGACAACACTGTTTACCGAAAGTGTATAATGGCTTTAAAGTATCAATAGCTCGCCAATACTTTTAAGTGATTCTTTATGGTCATTAATTGTTTGAGTAATAACCAAAGGTACGCCCTCCCTCTAAATCAATACACAGATTGGTTCAAGCTACTCAAATGTATAACCTGCGGCATTATTATTAGTTATTTACCCGAGTGTAAAGAGTTGCAGTAATTATGACATATGGTCAAATTATCACGAGGTGACATGCACCGTTTAGCGTTGTGCAACCCCTGGTCATCGTGTGTTGCTACATTGTCACGCTTTACTGCTCGAGTTTGAGACTAGCACTGGGCCCTATTTCATAGAGCTGCTTAAGCACAACAACTAGCTTAAGCACAACCACATTATGCTTACCCGAATAAGGTTACCAGCCAAACTACATGTCACATGTACAACTTGTGGCTGGTATCCTGCTCATTTCTGCTGAGCAATTTTTTTTCAAAGCATTTGTTTCTGGAGCTCTATGAAATTGGACCTAGTGCCATGTTTTATACAGCTGCCTAAGCAGGAAATATTGCATTAGACAAGTTTGTGTAAAGATAAGCAAATCAGAAGGTTATTCGTCAGAGATTGCACATGTAAATTGACAATTTGGCTGGTAACCTAATTCTGGTATAAGCATGATGTTGTTGTTCGATAGCTGTACTTTTTGTGCATAAGTATAAACTCAAGTTGACCCGGTGTCAGATGCAATTGTGTCCGCCATGCAATACTGTCCTCTCCGGACACTTTTGCATATGCAATCGTGTCCGGGGCTATGCAAAAACCGTCCGGCGGACATGTACATGTATGTGCGAGCGTGCATGCACTGAACCCAATAATATGCAGCATGAATATTCACGTTTTTTATGATTGCAGCGAATACCCGAAGGCCGAACATTTCCCGTGTCATTCATGCACTTAGCTTGCAAAAAAATGGCGAACGTGTTCCGTCGACCAATGGCGTTTAATTTACTGCAAGGGCGGACACAACTGCATATGCAAATGTGTCCGGGCGGACACAATTGCATCATGCAGCAGCGTCCAGGCGGACACGATTGCATATGCAAAACCGTCCGGCGGACATTATTGCATGTCCTCCGGATAGTATTGCATGGATGACATAATTGCATGCGACACCGGCCGTATTCCCTCAAGGCATCTACATTGAATATGAATTGTATACAACCGGGGCCAGACTGTTTTGTCCACCCAGCCTCGGTTTGGTTTTACACTGTTTTTAGTACAAAATTGCGCTCACCTGTACCCTTGCTTCACTGAGGTCCACCTTTCTAGCTAGTTCTTCTCTTAAGAAGGCGTCTGGGTAGTGTGTCCTCTCGAATATCCGCTCCAGCGCGTCCAGCTGTGCCGTGTTGAAGGTGGTTCGATTCCGCCTTTGCTTTTTTCTCTGTTTTACCTGGGCTGGTGTGAGTCCCTCCTCTGATCCAGCTGGAAATGGATCAAAGAAATATTTGAATATAGGCCCAACATGAGGTGGGAACTACGGAAATGAAACAAAGGATACCTCATAAGTTAACTTAATCATTGTAGCTCGTAAGGCTGAGAAAACCTGTAGAAAAGGTTGCTTGCTTTAAAAAAAAAACTGTAGAAAAGGTTGCTTGATATTAATTATAAAAATATAAAAAAAGACTTAACTACTATAGTGATGAAACCATGGGTGTCTCTTTATTGAACTTCGTCTTTGTAGCTCGCAAGCCTAAGGAAACCAGTATAACAAGCTATAGGGTGCTTGTATTATGTGCAAACAAAAACCGGGTTAACCCCTACTCTGCTCCGATAAGTGTTCTGCCAATCCACGGGACTTAACGGCTTAATGTCCCATCCGAAGTAAAAAAAACAATCGCGGTAAATTATCTTAATGCCCAAGGATACGACCGGGACTTGAACCCACACTCTGCTTATCAGAAACCGGTGCCCCACCAATTAAACAGTGATTACGGTCACTTATGAGGTACCCTTGGTTTTATTACCAGCAATATATAATATAAAACATAAAAAATATATAAAATAAATAAACAATACAAAATGACCAGGCATATTACCCTTTTTGCAAAGGTAAAGCAAATTCATTCATTTTTGTTGAAATATACTGTTCTGTACTCGTTTTTAAAATGTTGGACTACTTGTTTGTGACCAACAAGGCATTTATCAACACCCCTAAGTCCTCGGTGTCCTTTGACGTTTCATCGGCTATCAACGATCAGTTATTCCAATTTTATCCTTAAACTGTTTCTCTTCCGAATTAAAGTGTTCAGTTTCACACACAAAAAAATGGATCAAAACGAAAGACATGTCCAAAAGCACATTCGATGTTATTACCAGATGCCGCGGCTCGGTGCATCGCGCAACGGGTTAATCTTTCCAAATCAACGGCGACCCTTCACTGATCCGAGAGCGGCTTTGCCCGGAGACCGACAAGCTACACAGGTAATCCCCCGCCTTCGCTAGACGGCGTGTAGAAAGCTCTCTACACGGTCGGCTAATTGTCAAATGATTTTTTTCTTCTTCAAATATTTTGTTATTAGATGTATGGATTCCCAAAATGAAGTTGGTATGCTTCGGGAGGAGAGAAAGAGCTGTGGACGATGAAGGTTATTCTTTAGGTGACGATGTAGCTTCTTATATCGCTGCGGTACCAATCTCGGTAGTCTATTTGGTAAGACACTGCTCTAGAATTTTAAGGGTCGTGGGTTCGAATCCCACCCGAGTAGCATGCATGTGAGATTTATTTCATATGACTCTGGAAAATACCGAGTATGCAGTGCTAACAAACATCGAGAAAGACCCTGCTTATAGTGGCCCAATTTCATAGAGCTTCTTAAGCAGAAAATATTGCTTAAAACGTCTGCTATAAGCATAACCAAATAGGACACAGTCACAGATGCTATACATGTGACATGGCATTTTTAGCTGGTAACCCTTTTTCTGAAAAGCATAATTTCGTTGTGCTTAGCTAGTTTTTGTGATTAAACAGTTATGTGAAATTGGGCCCTGTCATTAACTATCTTTTGAATTTATATAGGTACTTTTGGTTGGTTAGCAGTTTGCAACAGCTAATTTTATTTTCCGATTATGTGAGTTGTGCCGGGGGTGTGGCGTGATACCAACATGAAGCCAGCCCAGCATCTTGCCCTGATAATGATATTTCCATTGAGTGAAGTTAACCAGATGACGTTTTTACCCGTTGAACCAGGCGTCTGCAGAAGGCGTCTGCTTTATCCTAAGCTGACATTTAGTATCCATGGAACATGTTCTAATTCGGTCACGAGGTTATGGAGACTAATAAACTTTATGGAAATGTCAAGATTTATTCTTTTTATTCCGGCTGGGGATGATTTTTATTAACGGACATAATCAGGAGTGCCGAACAAAGACTACTGCACAATTCTATCATTTTGTTGTATGAACGTAATCAATGTACTGACACAATTTGTGTTAAAATCCCTCTCCTGGCGCTTTCTAGGTTGCATCATTATTAGGTATGATCCCTGAATTTATTATATGGAAACTCCAGGCTTCTGACTGGCAATCGAATATATAGATAGGCCTATGACAAAACAAGGAGACCATCAGTTACAATAGGTATAGCTCAGTTGGCAGAGTGCCGGCAAGTTAATCCGGATGTCGCAGGTTCAGGTCAAGACAACTTTAACCAAAACGTTTTTCAAATTTAACCAAGTCAGTTTCCCTTGTTAAGAAAAACCTACTTTCTTTGCGAGTTAAAACACCTTTGGGAATCATCTTAGCAGGCAATTTTTAAAGCAGTTTCGGGGTATTTCAAGGACTATGTCACCGCTAATCCTTCAACTCAGGCCATGATGTTTCCGAAAGTTTATAGTCCGCAAAACTATACCCACTTTTAACTTTTAAAAACCATAAGGTTAGTATCAAGTGAGATGACCACACGGAGTGGTGGAAGTTATCGAGGCCACAGTCCAATGTCAGAATTCCATCGCAGATTTTATTTCCGCTTTCCAACAAAACCAAGGACAAGATGGTCAAGAAAGTTTCAGCAAGGTGTACATGTGGGTTTCAGAGTGGCACCGTCTTACTTAAAGGAACTGGGCACCATTGGTAATTTTACCCAAAATAATTGTTGGCATAAAAACTTACTTGGTAACCTATAGCAATGGAGAGATGTTGATAGTATCATTGTGAGATGAGAAACGGCTCCCTCTGAAGTAACGTAGTTGAAAGAGGTCATTTCTCTCACTCAATCATTAAAAAGGCTTTATTCTTGAAGTCTAATATTTGTTTGCAACTGAAAGCACACGAGTTCGCTATTCTCTTGCAACTTCGATTTCATGAATATGTTGGGATACACCAAGAGAGAATAGTGGTCTTTGACAGTTATTATTGAAGGTGTCCAGCGCCTCCTAACAGTCGAAACAAAAAAATGACTTATTAAAAAAAAGTTTGTTTATGAGTGTGTTTAACATGAAATTGCAACCTGCCGTGCGTTTTCAAGATACTAATGATGCACAAGGAACCGACCCGTCAACAAAACTTTATGATTTTGAGAACAGTATCAGAAATGGACACGTAATGATAATCAATAGTAGGCAATGGCATTTCAGTTGTTTTTTTTTCCTTTCATCAGATGTCTTCAAGAACGCATATTATTCAAAAACAAATTAGTCAAGAAAACCAACCTCTTCCTACTGAGTTAGTTTGTTCCAGATGCACAAAGTGTACTAATTTGAGTGAGCACCTAATGTTGTAAAAAGACAGTGTAAAAAGACAAGCTCTAATTAAAATGACATTTAGAGATATCATTTACTACTGAATGTATTGCTAATGAGTAAACTATTGTGGCAGCATATTATAATGAATATTAAAATTAATAGATGGAAATTTCAATATTAATATAGTCACCTTCGTAGCAGCCTGTCGAGGTATCATCCCCGCCGTCCATCGCGCCGTTGTGCCCCGTGGCGTCACCGAGTGACGACGCATCCGAAAAGTCCACGTGTTCCAGGTTGAGCAAGTGCGACACGGAGAAGTTCCGGGCCGCCTGGTGGTTGTGGTGCTGCAGCGCGTCAGATAAAACAGTCTGATGGACGGAGTTCTCAAAGTCATTTACGGATACCATATTAGTTTGGTCCATCTTTCTCTCTGTGTGGAGCTATAGGCAGCTCCTGGTTGAAGATTGATATGCAATCCAATACGGTTCGCTGTAGCGAAAGGATATGGGATCAAAGGCTTGGTCTCCTCACAACCAGCACACTAGTATCACAACACTATACTCTGCACTTACTTGGGAAATAATCCGAAGGAATGAAGGGTCGACAGTGGGTTTCTTGTTCCTCAATTTGCACTGGAATCGAAGATTGATGAGGTGGGTAGCCTAACTCTGTGTTTCTCCCTAATCAACGCTGATTGTAGACGTCTTCGAAGATCACCCTAAGATTAGATACCGGTTATGTCTCAATTGCGGTTGGCAACTTTATGATGTCACTTTCTTACTTAACGTTCAGCACGCTCTCCATTATTGTCACACAAAATGAATTCAATATGACGACTGCTGCCAAGGCAACTTTAGGTTTTAAATTTCGTAGTTGAAGTTGATCCTCAAATCGCAACTCGTTCAGCTATTGTTTGATCATGCGTTGATACTATTTTTCAGTCCTATAGAACAGCCGTGTTGTACAAGTCATGGTATTTTCACCAGCTCAGAGTCGTGTGACCTCAGTCATACACACATATGCTCAGACTAATAATTTGTCCAATCCACGTCTACTCTAAATAGTGATTTCTAAGACAGCTATACGAGACTCGAGCGACGGCCTACCAAAGTGAAAGGGGGTGTGTAGTGGACGAGTAGCCCGGTAGACATGTCCAACCAAAGTTGTCCCACTTTGAACGTCCCAAAAATATCGTCTGCTCGTTTCATGTGTCCCACCGCCACCGAAACACCCACTTCTCTGATTGGCTATCTTTCCTCTCGGTATGCTAATGAGCCATAGGACCTTTGACCAATGAGATCAGCCTAAAGCCACAGCTCGTGGGAAACCGTATGAGATAGTGTCCATGTGTATTTCAGCATAGTGCACCCGATGTCTTCATGCGATCGTGCCCAAATCAAAATGTCGGTTTGCCCTTCACTTCTAATAAAATGCATTAAATCACAGACATTGTGGTAGCATGGCAACATCATAACACTTTATCCGTGGTTACAAAATCCATGCAATTACCGGGCCTTAAACAAAATCTGCCCGGCTGAAGTAAACGTGGTGGATTTGGAAAGACTGTCATGAAGTTACTATATCGTCATCAATTTAGCTGAATCATTGTTTCAAATTTCATCCAATGGTAAGTCTTTATTTTAAATGTTAATTTCCATTTTAAATGTTAATTTCCATGAAGAATTTACAGTTTTTGTTAAAAAGTTTTGGCCAATGGTATCTGTTTCTTGAATGATTTCTGTAGACTCGAATATTTCCTGCTTAAAGACACTTGACACTAATGGTAATTGTCAACTAGCTTTCACATTTGGTGTATCTCAACATCATATGCATAAAATATCAAACCATGTGAAACCATGTCGCACCATGGTCACACGAAGTCGTGTGCTTTCAGATGCTTGATTTCAAAACCTCAAAAAATAATTCTAAATCTGAGGTCTCGAAATAAAATTCGTGGAAAATACTTCTTTCTCGAAAACTACGTCACTTCAGAGGGAGCTGTTTCTCACAATGTTTTATACTATCAACCTCTCCCCATTACTCGTAATCAAAAAAACTTTTATGATAATAATTATTTTAAGGAATTACCAATAGTGTCCACTGCCTTTTTAAAGCAGCACAATGAAGTTGGGCCATGGTCTAATAAGGATACACCAGGATACCCATGCACAAAGCTCAAGTAGACTTTGTTGTAGTGATGAGCATTGTCATTGTCATTAACATTTCTGTCAAGAAAACACTTTTGAAATAAAGACAAAAAAAAAGAGGGTTACATACTGAACATGCTCCACCCCCTGCGCTAGAACGTGTCTAGCTGCCGTGTAAACCACAAGGCTGATTTACAGAGGACATGTTCGAAGAGGGGATTATCTTGAGTTTGAAGCCTAATCCCTTCAACATCCTTCCAAAGCTATCGAGTGCAAAACTTCATGTAGACCGGATATTAGTAAGACTGTATTGCGGGGACTATTAGACGTGGATCTATCGCCTCAATGCGCAGTCATTTCCCTGCATCATCTTAGACGGCTCATCGCCGATGGAGTGAGGGGTGGGGGGGGGGGGGCAGTCACTAGGGTGTCCCCTCCCCCAAACCCACAGTCTTAGATATTAGTAAGACTGTATTGCGGGGACTATATTAGACGTGGATCTATCGCCTCGTTGCAATTGCGCAATCATTTCCCTGCATCATGTAAGACGGCTCACCACCGATGCAGTGCGAGGTGGGGGGGGGGGGGGCAGTCACGTGCACTAGGCTGCCCCAACCCCGAACCGCACTCAGTTGCACTCCCTGCACCATCTTTATGACGGCTCACCGATAGCATGCAAGTGGTGGTGGGGCGGGGGGCAATGTTCCCTCCCCATACAACTCGCTCCCCAGTTTATTCTTACGGTTTCTTTACGATGTAGTGTGGGGTGTGTGGGGTGGAGACGGGCTGTCATGTTGTCCCCTCCCCAACCACAGCCTTGGTTCACTCCCTGCAATAAGGCTCCCTATAATGTGGCGTGTGTTGGGTTGAGGAGGGGCAGTCATATTGTCCCCCTCCCAAACCCCAGTCTGTTTCACTCCCGGTGTCAGATGTAATTGTGTCCGCCATGCAATACTGTCCACTCCGGATATGACTGTATGTACGCGCGTAAGCGAGCATGCATGCACTGAACCTACGTATAAGCAGCATGAATATTCACGTTTTTTATGATTGCAGCGAATACCCAACGGCCGAACATTTACCATGTCATTCAAGACATGCACTTAGCTTGTAAAAAATGGCGAACGTGTTCCGTCGACCAAGGGCGTTTAATTTACTGCAAGGACGGTTTTGCACGGGGTGGACACAACTGCATATGCAAATGTGTCCGGGCGGACACAATTGCATTATGCAGCAGCGTCCGGGCGGACACGATTGCATATGCAAAACCGTCCGGCGGACATTATTGCATATGCAATAATGTCCCCCGGATAGTATTGCATAGAGGACATAATTGCATGCGACACCAGCATTATTATACGGCTCACAATGGGGCGTGAAGTGTGCTGGGTGCGGGAGGGAGGGGAGAGGGAGATCACTCCCCGTTTACCCCCCCCTCCCCCCTCCCCCATCCCAGTTTGTTTCACTCTCTTTCTCCAAACCATGCACAATTTTTGAGTAGATTATTTAATATTGTTCTAACCCGTACCAACCCGTTCCTTATATTTCCAACGCATCGATTGTTTTGTTTTCAGAGGAACCTCGTTAACGGCAGAGCCATTTTCAAAACTCCAGAAATATTGAACACTGAAATAATCCATGCCTAGCAGAAACAGGGTATGGGCCTACCAGCCGAAATACCATGATAGTATTATGTCGCTATACAGACGTCCTGGTTTGTTTTACTTTAGGGAACAATTATACGTTTTGCAGTTTGTGTAGACCTATTATCAAATTTTCAGTCATTATTCTTGAGAAATTGTTTTGCCATTATTTTACTACTGCAGAGTAGATTTCTAAATCCGGGATCGGGAGAGAGTTCTGAAAAGAACTGTTCTTTTTATTTAAAGTGGGCCCACATGCTGAGCTAGATCGATCGGGACTACTACATTCGCTTCGTAGATTGAGGGGACTTCTCGTTAACTTTACTGCCGCTGACTGAGTTATTGGTCTAAAAGTTTAGACTCATCCTGCTCTGAGTCGTCGGGAAACTGAAATGTGTTTGAGATGCTCTTTACGGGAGCTACTAGCCAAAGGAGCTGAGACCACTGAGGGCGCTAGTCAAAATTGCAGGTACAATTTATTATCGTATTTTTTTTCAGAGTGCATTCAAAATCGAGGGTTTAGAAAATCGTGTCTCTGCTGAAACTTGAACGCTTATGCCCAGTATAGCTTGTCTTCTTTATTTATGTTTTTTCTTTCTTGCATGATTGTCCAACGTTATACTTAAAGGCCTACAACAATCTTCACAAAATTAATTGATAATGGATGATGGACTAGAAATTATTACTAAAATTTCGAGAAGGATGCCCTCATCCATTCATATAAAGAACCCATGTATTTTCTTGCACAAGTTTCTATCTTTGTTACTTCTTGAATATTTTAAACATTGTAGCTAATTTTAGGCCTATCTTTCACAGATCACATGATCATCCAAAAAACAAAAAAAAAAGATTTTCTGACGAAGCCATGGGAGCGAGGATGATGCATGATCGTCCCCACTCGTCCCCAATTCATCCACGCATGCGTAAAGACACGTAGCCGTATGCGATGTCCGACAGCAAATTTTCCAAACCGTCTGTGATGTTGTTACACCATATTTTATCGTTTTTGTAAGTAAATTTTTCAGCAGTTTTGAAAATCAATCAACAGTTTCAATGTCTGTGACACTTATACTTGAATTTAAAGTTAGAATTGTCTGTACTAATGTGGTTATTGTTCGTCTAAATTCCTTGTTATTTCGTTGATGCCGATGCTGCACTGCCCACTTTCCCTGCTTCCGTATGTAACCGCACTTACCGTATTTTTGTGCAGAACCAGTTTCGTGAAAAAAATTGTAACTTTAAAAAGAATCGTTAAAAGTTCACATTAATGTGGGTCAAACCTACTTCCATTGACAGACAATACGTGTATCAAAAATGAAAACACAACTCAAACCAAAACTTCAAAAAAATACATTTTTTTTTATTGAAAATGAAATTGAAATTAAGTTGTCGGTTTCTTAATTTTTGTTAAAAATTTAAATACAAAATTGTAGTGATGATAACGTTGTTTTGGGTAGGCGGTTATGGCTCTCGGAAAAGATTCCGTATGGCGCCACCGTTTCTTTAGATATGAAATAATATAGTATCTAATTTACCTCAATCAATGAGATATCCCTTTTTGTAAAAATTTGTGAAAAAGTGGTGGTGCCATACAGAAAGTTCTCCTGGCTCTCTTTTAACATCCATGGTATCGGACTAGTTGCCAAGGCAGATTTTTCTTGTATCCAAAGTACAAACTCTACATACAACCTCCCACTGGTCTGTGCCATCATGATCAGACACGAGGATGGAGTATTCTATTAGGATTATCAAACAAAGTTATTAAAAAAAAAATTAAAAAAAACAAGTGTAATGTTTACTTGAAAATTCAAACAATTTATTAAATTAACATTGAAACAAAGTTAAATCTTTTGATGCTCATTTTTGAGAACATCTTTTGCCAATCATCATGCTCAAAAAGTTCTGAAAACGAAATATAATATCGTGAAGAGGCTTGTTAAATTTGTCACCCCAATTGTTAAAACGCATAATTAATGTCACTCTCTGATCTGGATCCATTTAAAACAAGTAGGCCCTACAAATTGTTGTTTTTCATGGTTTATTTATTGAAGTGATAATTTAAGATAAATTTTATTTTATTTTACAGATTTTGGAACTAAACACGACCCTTTTCAGCTCTTATTAAAACAGAAGAAGAATCTAGCACCATGTCTGGGGGAGACTCCAACCAAATCACGAACCAAGGAGGAGGTTTTTACAACCAAGGTGAGGTACCAGAGAGCAGACCTCGAAAGAACCCACGGCGCCCACAGCAGTAGCCATGGTGTCCTATCCTTTTGCTGTAGTGCCCTATTGCAAAAATCCTATACAAATTAGCATATTTTAACATTAAAGGATTTGGGTACTTTTTGCAACACAAAACACAATTTCCACAGATTTACATCAAACTTACACCGTTTGAAGATAATGATAGTGGAAAGCTTAGGTGATGTCGTTTTTGAGAAATGAGTAAAACAATGTCATAAAAATACGTTTTTACATGATGACTGAGGCAAAAATTATTTTCATGACATTGTTTTACTCATTTCTCAAAAACTACAGCACCTCAGCAAGTAATATTTTCAGGGAAGCTTTCTACTATCTTTATCTTCAAACTGTGTAAGTTTAATGTAAATCCGTGGACATTGTTTTTTTTTGTCCTACAAAAAGTACATAGACCCTTTAAGAGTGAAGTGCAAGACCTGAATAAGGTAAAAATTCTTAGCAGAATAAATCAAACAACCTCTCAAAATTTTATTCAAAGAACTCTGAACTACCTCTAGTTGCCGGGCAACCTCGGTAGTCTAGTTGGTAAGACACTGCTCTAGAATTGCAAGGGTCGTGGGTTCGAATCTGACCCCGAGTAACATGCCTGTGATATTTTTTCACAGGACTCGGGGAAAGTACTGAGTATACAGTGCTAACACACATTGATGTAGCGGTAAAAACCAAAATTAATAAACTCTGAACTAGTGCTTTTTCTGTTTTAAAAAACAGAACAAAGTCCAATCACAGTGAAAGAGCACTGCAACCCATATATAGTTGGGACGGCCCAACTAGTTGGGCCGTCCCAACTACAGTTGGGCTGTCCCAACTTTAGTTGGGCCGATCTAACTACAGTTGGGCCATCCCAATTGTAGCTCTCAAGTTGGCGACCGGTCCCAACTGTAGTTGGGATGATTTTTAAAGGTGGCAATGAACAGAGATATTTACTTGAACTGAATGACCATTAAATGTGACTAAATTATTTGTCAACAGGTCCTACTCAAGATGGCCCTCCTGCACACTGCGGCCAGGCACCAGACGCTGGACAAGGGTGGTACAATCAACAACCCAACAGCCAAGCTGTGTTCTTCAACCCAACAGATTACCAAAAGACACCGCCGGCAGTGTTTAACCCGTATAACCCCGGAGAACCCCCACCAAATATTGGTATACCCCAAGAGTGTCAGCAAGGTCTAGATGGGCAACAGCCGCAAATGGGGTACCCAGCCGCAACCCAAGAACCCCAGCAAGGGTACACCCAACCAATACAAAATGACCAGTATCCCAACAACCAGTGGAACAATGTGCCGTCAGATAACAACGGCAGCTACCCACAGCAACAGTGGGGTCAACAACCTCTGAATGGGACGCATCAATCGGACATGAATAATGTCAACCCAAACAGCTGGAGTGGAACTCCTGTCCCGGACTCTGGTAATAATGCTCAACAAATGGCTCCTCGAATTGGCCTGTACCAGCCATATGAGAACAGCCAACAACCCCAAACGGGCAACCCTGGCCTTGCAATAACGGACTATAACGACGATAACGATTCACACAGAGGATTCGGTTCTTTCTTTCATGATGACGACTCTGATTTCTTAGGGTCGAGTGGCACGCCAAGCTTATCTGCCAGCCAGAGACAAACACCAGATCCTGTCCTTAACGATCATTCAGCTGTGGATACTGAACTTCACCAGCAAGAAGCTACTTCAAGTCAGCCCCAAGTGCAGGACAACACTGATGTCCACATTCAGGGAAACCCTGATGGTACACAGCCTGGTGGAGATTTCGAACAACCAGCTACAAACCAGCAAACTCACATGTCAAATCAGCCAGATGTTTATAATCAGCCTGGAGTAGAAGTTCCCCAAGAGCCAAGTGGAGATCTTGGTCCCAGTATCCAACCTGTTAATCAACCTTACAATGCGTATGGTTCACCTCCTGTTCGCATCAGTCCCCAGACTATCAGCCCAATGTTTGGAGGCGCTCCAAACCTTGAAAGTGGAAGTAGCGTTGAGTATTCTCAGTCTTCAGATGCTCACGGTCATGGACAGTCACAATCCCAGGATGGGTTGTATTTAGACGACAAACCAGAGTCTAACTTCCAATCTATGAGAAATGACCCTACCTTGGTTCCTAGTCAAACATCGGATCAGGCACCTCCTTTTAGGAGTTCTGACCAGATCGCCAAACCTAATCTGAGCCTTCAGGGTCCCCCCTCCTACAGAGATGATCAAATCAACAATCATAGTCAAATTAATAGCCCATTTCTTGGGGAATCGGGAAGCCTGCACTCTCAATCAGCATCGACAAGTCGAAGCAACTCCATGTTGGGAGACCATGTTGGCAGTGAGCATCCTTCTCTAAGCCCAGCTTTTCAAGATCAAAGTCAGGGAAGTCTCAAGGAAGACTCTCAGAGTTTAGATGTTCATGTTACGTCTCAGGATGAAACAAGTAGAACCCGTGATACAACTGTTGCTCAAGGATTTCTCAATCCTACTTCCATTGATCAAAACAGTAACAGTGCGCCTTCTCCAGACTCTTATCTACAAAACTCTGATACTGTACAGCAAGCCCAATCAAATAATTCTCTTCCTTTAGCAGCTGAACAACCAACCTCTCAACACTTGGCACTTAATGATCCGCAACTTGGACAAGGAGGACAGCCTCAACAGCCACATTCTCTGGGTCAAGAAGCCCAATCTCAAAATTGGCAAAGTCCAAATGAGACACCCATTGTTCAAGACCGTCCTCTTTCAAATCCCAGAACAACAAATCCGACAATGGACACGTCAGTTCATGGTGAGGAGCCACAGCAATCACGTCCAGGCAGTGGTTTTTCTGCAGGACTGCCACCCCTCGGTCTTCCTAAACCTCAGCCGACGATCCCTCAAGGCCCAAAGGAACTGAGTCCCACAGATGAGAAGACTCCACTCACCCACCCGAGTGCCTTCCGCAGCGTTCAGCGCAGTCAGCAACCCCTGATGACATCTGTGAATCCCTCCCCTCCACTCTGGTCAGCAGAGGTTCCTCCAATGCCGGCCAATATCCTGCTAGCCCCGGCAGCACCTTCTTCAGCCGCCCTGGTCCTTCCTGTACGTCTCTCTACTCCCCAGGCAAACCCAGTTCCTGGTCTAGCAGCAAGTGTCGCCTCAGTCAGCGTACCGTCCCTACCATCAGAGGCTGTCTCCTTATTAACTCAGCAGCCGGCAGTTGACCCAACAACACAGTCAAGTCTCGGACCACAGACCAGTCTTGGTCTGCCCATTGCTTCATCATTTTCTCAAACGCCTTCCACTGAAACAAGCACCACTCAAATTACTAGCACTCAAAACTCTTCAAATCCTCTTCTCGCTCAGCCTGCTCTACCCGCATCCGTCCAAGTGCAACCATCTTTATCTGTACCTCTTGCTAACAGGACAGCAGACTCGATACAACTGGCAGCGTCAGCTCCCACTCTGACACCACCCGTTGCTGTGACACAAGCAGCTCCTGCGACTTTACCGCAGCAATCAGTGCCTGTATCAAATGCTCACATTCCATCGTCACAGACCCCTGGGATGGCCGTTGGGACCTCTGTCGCTCCGAACCACGCACCTGTCGTTCAGCAACAGCAACCAATTCAACATCAACAGCAGCAACCAATTCAACAGCAGCAACAGCAACAATTGAACACTGGCGTGGACAGCCAACAGCAGCAGCTGCCACTGCAGAATCAGCAACAGCAGCAGCAGCAGCAGCAACAATCGTTTCAACAACCAGGACAATCATTCAATCAAGCTCCAGATCAGCAAGGCCAAATGCAACAGGTACATAATGGCTTTCAATTTAAACCTAACATGGGTAGATTAACACAATTGACCCCTTGCCCCACCTTGATTGCACATTTGCACCATGGTTGTCCATCATTTTCACCATTTTGGGAGTTGTTAACCACCGGTTCTTTTCAGAACCAACACAACTCAAAAAGAGATATTCGCATGGTGTTACCACAAACCTCTCTTAATTCTACTTCTACCATGAAAAGTTTCATATCCTACTTACCATTTTAGGAGTCAATTCCTTTGTGTACATTTCGACTTCCAAAACGGTGGGACAGGATAGGCACAAGTCAATGCGCTTTGCGATGTGTAAGGCAGGCCTGATACTTCACGGAGGCAACGAAGGCGATTGCCTCCGTTGCCCCTTGCCATTGCCTTGGTGCCCTTGAAATGCTCAAGTAGAAATTTACAATTTCCTGATAGGGTGCCCTTTGCCAAAGAGAAAATGCCTTGGTGCCCTTGCCCTTTCAAAAACGAAGTATACAGCCCTGGTAAGGGGTCAAAAGACTGCGCTTATTTTATTATGGTGCTTACCGGAAGCCTGGTTCATACTTCCTGCAAATGCTATACGAATTTTGACGTCACAGTTCTGTTTTTGCTTTGAAAGTTTTGCAGGGGTTGAGCACATTTCAACTGGTACAAATTATTGGTTGCGACGTCAAAATTCATATTGCATTCGCATTTGCAGGAAGTATCAAACTGGGCTTTACACTGTTTGTAACATTCGCTGTATAGTTAGAGTACATTGTACTCCGTTTTTTGAGTACATTGTACTCCGTTTTTTTAGTACATTGTACTCCGTTTTCTGAGTAAATTGTACTCCGTTTTCTGAGTAAATTGTACTCCGTTTTCTGAGTAAATTGTACTCCGTTTTCTTAGTACGTTGTACTCCATGTTCTGAGTACTGAGGGAATCAAATCCACAGGCTTCATGGTTGGGCAGGATGAACTAAATTATTTTTGTTATTCATTTATTCAAATCTGATTCTGTTTCAGGGACAGCCTCAGAATAGTCAGTGGGGTGACAGGAGGAGTTCCGATCCCTACTACAACAGGCAGCAATACGACCCGCGTTATCAGTATGCCGATTATCGCAACCAGCAGTATGATCACTACGCTAGGTATGCTGCAGCTTACGATCAACAGAGTGGGTACGGCTACAGAGGCTCCGCGGCCTACGATGCTAGGTAGGTACACTCTTGTGTTTAAACACTTAACGTTGGCATTTGAAGGGTCTGGTTGCGTTTGGTAATGACTCTGAAAATTAATTGCAATAAAAACTTACAGCAGCTTTTGGATAGTATGATGCATTTTTAGAAACATTTCACTTTGAAGAACTGTGGTTATATGGAAAAAGTTATAAATTTTAATCCCCAAATATTTGAATCACTCAGATAGTGTGTTCCAACAGCAGATTTTTCATCCTGCATTGACATAACCAAACGGATACAATTTCTTTAAAATTATTATTATTATACATTTTTTAGGGGGATGCAAAACTCACAAATCTCAGATGGCTCCACACCAATCGTTTGTAGAAAAACTACCAAACATATAAAACCCTTTAAAAAAAATATATAATATTGATATTATTTTGGCAAACTAATTGCCAAATGAAAAAAAAAAGTGAAAAATTATTATGCAAAACTGACATCTGTCGGATGGCTGTCTACCGATCATTTGCCGAAGGCAACAATATCCCCCCCAGCTGGAACGGAGTCAGTTTGTTTGTTCGTTAACTGCATGATGTTAATTGCAATGTGTATTGAGAACTGCATTGATAACCTACTTGGTAAACACTGGATCAGTGGTATACCAAAAGTGAAAAATTTTGTTTTGCTTTCCCTACTTGTTTGGAGTAATGTTTGTGGGACCAATCTGGTCTCGAAAATTGTTTTAATAGGCGCAAGATGGGCATATTGCTGTTTTACTTCACATGTACCAAGAGACTGATGCTGTGAAGTAATGTTTCCTTCATTTTGTAACAGGAGATCCTACTCAAGACAAGGCTACGGGAACCAAGAGCGGCCTCGATCGAGGCAGGGCCAGGGGTACGCCGAAGGGGAGCGGACACGAGATGGGGAGCGACCTCGATCCCGACAGGGGTACCAAGACCCCTCGAGGCAGGGAGCATACCTTGAACAGGAGAGCAGACCGCGGTCAAAGTCGAGACAAGGATACGATCAATATTACAAGGGCTACGACAGGAAGGACCCAAGGGCGCAAGACTACTATAAAGGTCAGGGTTCATAGGTCGTAGGATTCGCCCTATTAAGGTGTGTCCTCTGAAAAGACTCTGCCGGCCAACTTTTGGTCGACAGTTTTGTTTGGGTATGTGTTTAAGTTTCAGAGTGATGGTTGTGAGTGCTGGATTATTACAAATTATTGCATTGTTCTCGATGGAGAAATACCTCTTGCCGTTAAGAATGGGACAGTCTTTTATCCGTACGTTCCATCAACATTTTAGGAAAAGGTTCTTTTCTCTTTTTGGGGCTAACCTGTGAGTCTTGTTCAATGCTTTCATAGGAACAAGAGTGTGCTAAAAGTTTTGAACGGCTTCCTTATTCAACCACTAAACCACTTTTATCCTGATGGGCTCTAAAGAAAATAGTTGGTTAAACAAGTTTATAACTTTAAGCCCACCAAGCTGTTGTTTAAATGGTTTTAAAAAGAGTAACTGTCAGAAAGGATGTATTTCCTGTTTTCCCCCAACTGGTCCTCTTATCATCAAAACCACTTCCTCTTCCTGAGATTAAAGATACACAGAAAATAAACAATCTCATAACGTACACTAATTCCCTCTACCCCAGGCTATGATGCTTATGGTCGACCGTACGACAGACAAACTCAAGAATACTGGGCGAAGAGAGGCTACTACACCAGCCAGAGCTACGACCAGCGTAGCAACCGTAGTTACGATGATCGTAGCAACCGTAGTTACGACGAACGTTACCAGAACTGGGAGAGACAAAACCAGTATTACCGCGAGAGAACTGACGATGACAATCGACAAAACACGTCGGCGCCTGAGCAGCAGTGGCCGGTCGATACGCGGAGTGCTCAGGCGGACCAATCAGATACAGGGTAAGAAAGGTCAAAGGTGGTGTCAAGGCCAACGGTCTTTCAATTGGGGGAATTACAGTGTGGGAGCTGGTCTTTACTGCGTGGTAATGATCGGGTTGGTGGCTTGCCGCTGTTAAGTGACTTAGATGAAGAATATGGGGTTTTTCTTGTGCCGTTATTTTAGGAAGTGTTCTCTCCCTAATTTGTCAACATCTTTGCTCGTGTGGCTTCAGAGTGGCGCCTTGAACAAGATATTGTCAAAAATATAGGGAGACTGCCACGTAGTGCTAGATAGCTTAGTTGGTAGAGCGCCGATTATGTTAATCGCGGTCATTGAATCAAGTCGTGGTCTAGTCCATCTTCTTTCAACTTTCCCAAAATCATTTGCGATTTATTACCCAGTCAGTTTCCCTTGTGGCTTATGATTGATATAAAATAATATTTTCCGCAGATTTTCCTCGGGTTTCCATCACCAAGGAGGGGACACACCCGAGAAGTACAATGCAGACCAGAGCAGTATATTCTCTAGTGACTACACCGACCAGGCTAATAATAGCAGTGTGGCAGCGACGACATATCAAGATCAGTATGGTAGCTCCTATAACTACGGCTATGGGACGGACAGCTCATATCAGGAGGTCAAACAAGGTAGGTATTTACGTTATTATGTATGAGATTACAATATGGCGTTTGGTGGCAGCAGACCTACCAGGTAAAATCTCTTTTTGTAAATTTTTTCCATTGTTCTGGTAATGTGCGCATGCTCAGAACTACGTAAACAATGCCACAAAAAAAATTTACAAAACAAGTTTGCTGCCATCTACCAATCCAAAGTCTACCATTGATAATGCTTTCCCTGTCTGGTATTCAAGCCTTACCAAAATCCAGCTGGAATGCCTTAAGATTAAGAAGTTGCAGTGAGAAGCTCTGCAAATAATTGACTTTTGACTACTGTATAGCTCAGTCTTTCAGAGGAATTTATATCTAGTTTGACCAGGGGTGGACTTCACAAAGGTAGTCCTAACTTAGGACTAGTCCTAAGCAATGCTAAGAGATAGGACTGGTCCTAAGTTAGGACCAGTAACTCATCCTAACTTAGGACTGGTCCTATCTCTTAGCATTACCTAGGACTAGTCTTCAGTTAGGACTACCTTTGTGAAATCATCCCCCGGCCCCTAATTCCATTGAGACTCGAGAAGCTACTTGTTAGTTATGGCGCATCACTTCTGAAATTGAAACTGTTATATTTCTACACAGCCACACCGCCACCACCAGAGCGCATGACACCAGCGAAGTTCACTCTCCCTCATGTTATAGCTCGATTCAGCCCTGGTGGCCACCTCATCAAGGTACTACCTAACATGCCGCTAGAGGGAATGCCAGCCACTGTGGAAATACATAGCGTAGAGGTATAGTAGTCATTTTTTTTCTCACATTTTCTTACTCGTAACTGAGTGTCTCAGCTTGACAAGATAATTAAAAACAAATTAAATCAGAACTTAAAGGCCCGGTCCCACTGCAGCGATAACGAGAACGATAACGATCGCCAAGATAACGCGTTCTATTGGTTGAATTGCTCCACGCAGAATACGCACACGCCCATTCAACCAATAGAATGCGTTCTCTTGGCGTCGTTATCATTATCGTTCTTGTTATCGCTGCAGTGGGACCGGGCCTTTATCCCTAAATCCAACTTTACACAGCTCTGGGCAAGGATTGGCCAGGATTACTACCAGGCCTGGAATTTCATCTTCGAGAGGGAAAAGCCTTTTTCATTTTACATGTGGATTTGGTTTCCGGTCCAACCGACTGTTTTGGGTTTTCCCATTGGGGTTTTCCTCCACCATCTAAAACTGACCATTTGTTCTTGTTGACACTATTACTGTACTGTTGGATTTATAATCATATAAATAAATTAATAAAATAATTAAAAACTTGCAAAAGGCTTCTAAGGAGACGGACTTGAAATGTAGTTTGAGTTTTTCCTCAAAAAAAATAAGTTGTTTTCTTTTATAACAGACCATGCTGGAACACACCCCAGAGACTGAAGAAATGCGAGCATTCCCCGGGCCTCTTATACGGTAAGTTTGAAATTAGACTGCTCCTGAACCCTTTTTTTTTTTTTTTATCCTTGCTCTAAAATCCCATTCATTAGAAAGGAATCATTTCTCAAAATGTTACACATCAATAGCTGCAGTGCTTTTATCAAGTAAGATTTTACTGTCATAAATTTGTTGAGTTTTTTAAATATCAATATAAACCACAAGGGAAACTGACTGGGTAAATTTTGAAATGATTTTTGGGGTTGAACAAAGAATTGACTAGAGCGGGATTTTTAAATAAACGTGTCCGAAAAAAACAAAACGTTGAGGGTCAATTTCTGGTCAATCGTTTTTGTATTTCTATTTGCAGAGGGGAAACCCATAAGGGTGATGTGCTCAGATTCTCCCAGCAGAAGTCCGCAGCATGCAGTGAGAGTACAGAGATGATGGATAGAGAGTCAGCGGCTCTACTATGGGAACTCATGGTTCTACTCTGTCGACAGAACGGGGTATGTACTCACTCACTCAGGCATGCAACTCTGCCTCGTTTCTGCGGAATTCCGCGTTTTCTTTTTTTTTTTTTACGTGAAAGAAAAATAAAAAAACTTTTTTTTTTTAGACTGGCAACAACAGTGTACAACTAAAATCATGTAAAATAAGCCCAGTACATCCTAACAATGCACCTAAGAGCATAATAAACCTCAACATTTTCTAGGGTACCATTGTGGGTATCATGTCCCGTGGCGTTTCGGCTGCCTCGCTCCGCACTTACGTTGTGCCTTTGAAAATTTTCCTCTTTTTTTTCAACGGGCAGTTGCATGCCTGCTCACTCAATCAACCAATCCATCAATCAAGTACAAAAGTCAGTTATTGACCCCTTGCACGCACTTCACACGCGGTGACTGTGCCACGCTCACCACTTTGGTGGTCAATAGGTTTCTGTGTTAATGCCGCTTTGCCTTAATATACACACTTCACTGTATAAAGCACAGTGACATTGACCATCAAAATGGCGCATCAAAGATTATTCTGATGATGACGTCAGCTGAATTGGGTCAAAAGATGGCCTATATAAAAAGTTTGCTCTAAGGCACCGAGGCACAGTTGAATTGTTAGTAAGCCTGCTGGAACATTTGAGCTGTAAGGAGTGTATTGAATGAGGTGATTGAGCTGGCATTTCTTATTTGTACAGTAAGTCTATGTCATCCTTTAGGGCCATTTATACAAAGAACGATCTCTATTGAAAAGTTGAAAACCAAGGTCTTGGCACAACAAAAAGGAAGCAAGAGGTAGACGAAGGAAGATGTCTTTGTTGAGATCTCTATTTGAGCATCTATGTGATATATCCAGCCGTCGATTTCACCATACTCTTCCTAACTTAGGATTAACTTTTAGGACGAGTTAAGATCCGTATCAAAAGGCATGGGACGCATTGAAAGTTGGGACGGGTTACTCGTCCTAATTTGAGATAGGATTAGTCCTAGCGTTTTGTGAAATTGGCTGCACTAGCTTGTTTGTAGTACTGCAACAGCTAACTATATTTTCTCAAATACTACAGTCTAACATAGTTTATGGCAAACATAAAATTCATAGTAAAACATTGAAATATATGTCTATTTTCTTCCCCCCAAAGTCAATCATGGAAACTGACATTTCGGAACTCCTTCTGAAGAACCACCCCATGGTGTCCTCCTCCATAACCCCACCAGACCCCAAGACTGAAGAGGATGCTGCGGCTGGAGAGGAGACTAGCACTGAGGGTCAGAGTTCAGAGGTCGTAGTGCAGAAGAAGCCTCATTTGAGGGACGTGGAGGCCGACACTAGTAGGTTTAGAGAGCTACTGTTGTTTGGACGTAAGAAGGTACGTTTTTGAAATAAGTGGAAGAACATTAATTGTTATAATAGTTGCAATGGGGAGAACGATTTATTATTTTTCTTACGCTTAGGGCCTTATCACACAAGGAAACTTTGACAGGCAGCCCGGAGGCAACCAACTGCACTGCATGCCACACGACCACTTTGGTAGTACACGAGTCATTTTGCAAACAATGTCTTACGATACCCAAGTATAGTATGTGAACATTCAAATGTTAATGGATTCTCTTCTTGGAGTTTGCCTGGAACTGGTTGCTTGTATCAAATTGTCTTGTTTAACAGAGCTTTAAACCGATTTGTGACAGCACTTCACAGTATGTGGGTTTTATGGCATTACATGGTGAGGTATCCATGTATATTCAGTTTGTGGTAGTACCACGTGTAGATCCACTTCGCTGTGTAGATTTTGCCTATAAATAGGCAAACATGTCTCCCACTCTTCACTCACCTAACAATGACTAGAGAATGCTATTGGGAACATTAAGACCACTTTAAGAACTCACTCCATTTAAAAATAAAAAAAAATAAAAAACTAATTACAGTTGTTAAAACCAAAATTAAAGGCGGTGGAAACTATTGGTTATAACTCAAAATAATTATTAGCATAAAACCTTATTTGGTAACAAGTAATGGGGAGCTTTTGATAGTATAAAACACTGTGAGAAATGGCTCCCTCTGAAGTAACATATTTTTTCGACCAAGAAGTCATTTTCTACGAATTTTATTTTGAGACCTCAGATTTAGAATTTGAGGTCTAAAAAATCAAGCATCTGAAAGCACGAAACTTTGTGTGACAAGGGTGTTTTTTCTTTCATTATTACCTCGCAACTTCAATGACCGATTGAGCTCAAATTTTCACTGGTTTGTTATATTATGCATATGTTGAGATACACCAAGTGAGGAGACTGGTCTTTGACAATTACCTATAGTGTCCAGTGTCTTTAAGGACAGTATGTTTATATACTGGAAATTGTACATGTTTTTTTTTACTAAAACAACAGATTAAGCCTTAATGTTCACAGGTTTGTTATTTCATGTATATGGTCAAAAAATTTTGTCTGCAACCATTTTTTTCTGTTCTACCAACCCTGTAGAATATCATTAGTTTCGTCTGCCGATTGCATTTTAAAAATTGACTCTCTAATCGTTGGGAGTGTGTGACAGTTAACCATACAGATTTTTTCCGACTACAAAATGTAATTATTTTGTAGACGGTAATTGCTTTCACCTGTTGCATAACACTCACAGCTGTGGCTGTAGCCTTCTTATGAATATGCACTGACTGCCTTATGTGAAAGCTCAATCAATGTATTAGTAACTTGTTTGGTTACACATGAATTTTGTTGTGTGTTACAGACAGGCTCCAAGGTTAAACTTAGTTTTGTGATGCAACCATTTTTTTCAAAAGATAGAGGCCCGGTGAAAATTAAAACAAAATGACAAACCTCTTACCTCGCATTTAAAATGGGTAAAATGCCACTGTGTTTGATACCCCCCCATGTGCAAAAAAACAACAACATGTTTATCTTTGCCAAACAAACATTTTTGTGAAAGATATTTGCAAAGAAACACATCTAACTAGCCACTTCAAAATTTAGAAATAAGTGAGTTTAATTTTTTTTGTACATATTGTATGTATATACATGTAGTACTAAAGCAACTTTTTGCTTTGTTAATCCCTCGCAGGATGCACTTGAGGCAGCAATCAAGGCGGGGCTTTGGGGCCACGCCCTCCTCCTGGCCTGCAAGATGGACAGTAGAACTCACACTAGTGTCATGACTAGGTATGTATAGACCAAACACACCAAGACTAAGCAAAGATATTGACAAACCAGGGAGACCATTTGAGAGACTCCCACAGCTTCTTTCCTCGCACCAAGCTTCTTCAAGACTTTCTTGAGCAGTAGGAACCCAGCTTGCTGCTTTTACTTGCACCCTGTGTTTATTTTGGCACCCAAAGCCGTCCACCATCTAGAAGCTTAACCGGCTTAGACATGTAGCAGAATAGATGTAGATAGACCACAGACATAATGGCTAGTGATCTCAGTTGGTAGAGTATCGCAAGTTAAATTGAAAGGAATTTTTTATAAGTGTAATTTTTCTTGATTGTTTGTAGATTTGCCAACAGTCTAACGATGAATGATCCCCTACAGACACTCTATCAACTCATGTCAGAGAGACAGCCTGCTGCAGTCACTGTGAGTAATAGAGACTTATTTTATGGGGAACTTATTAGGGTGCTCCATGAGCAAGACAATGGTCAGCATGGGGCCATGAACTCCATCTTATTCAAGGTTTGCAAGAGTGGCCTTGTTTAAGGCGATGAATAAAAACAAGCAGAATTTTTGACGATATTGATGTTCTTCATCAGATATAAAGAAGGTTGCTATAACTCATTATCATTTTTTTTGTTTTTTGCCAGAGCTGTGCGGATGAGAAGTGGGGCGATTGGAGACCGCATCTAGCCATGATACTCTCCAATCTAAGCCCAGATTCAGAGCTGGACAGTAAGAGCATCGTCACCCTCGGTGACTCCCTAGGTAAGGTCTCAAACGCTAGTGTCGGTATTTCTGAGAGAAATTTCGTTCAGGACAGTTCATAGTGGTGTTGCGTTTTTATGAGGAGACGAAAAATCTTTCAGACTAAATGGCTTATACTCGATGATGCCTTCAGAATGTCTGAAACAAATTTTGTTAAACTCGGTAATGACACTTGTGTTTTTAAGCAAAACACTTGCCACACTACAGAGCTCAAATTAAAACCATGGTTTCTGTAAGTTCTGTAACAGATTTCTTGTTTCCTCGTTTTTCTTATCAGCATCAAGAGGTTTGTTGAAAGCATCTCACTTTGTCTATCTGATGGCCCAAGTTGGACTGGGCGTCTACGGTAGCAAGACAACCAAGATGGTCATGATCGGTGCTAGCCACAGGTATGTCCTAAAACTAGGGATGAGAAGTCTAGCCTTTTATCTGAATTCAGACTTGTTGGGAGTCTTCCTGATAAACTAAACATGCTGCATTTGTTCTGATATTTTGTGAAGGGGGGGTCACCCTGTTTCTGGCATAGAGGTATGTGGCAACATGTCCCTGGTGGTAGTTGATTTGGTCGACAGCCAATAGAAGTTAAGTGTGGCCCTCACCTTGAAGTGACTGCCCACGCGGCCCGTGACGTTAGGCAAAGCATAGGCAAGCTTTTATAAAACAATTTTTTTTTTTGCATATATTTGACTGTTTGTAAATAAACCCCCCCCAAAAAAAACCCAATATTTTTATTACTGTAATTCCCTTCTTTTCTTCCAGTCTTCCTTTCCAGAACTTTGCACTGAATTCCAGTATCCAGCAGACGGAGGTCTACGAGTACGCTCAACTGCTTGCCAATAAACACTACAGCTTGCCTAACTATCAACCCTATAAATTCATCTATGCTACCAGACTAGCAGAACATGGATTCACAACACAGGTGGGTGTCCCCGAAATATTTAAAAAAATCTAAATCTAAAAGGTTTTGATTGCTCTTTACATCTCCTTTTCCCCTCCCAGAACTGTCTTGTATACAGAAGTTCTTACCACAATTTCATAAAGCCTGTAAGCATAAAAAAACTTGCTGAGCACAGAAAAATCTTGCTTAACAGAAACAGGTTATTCCGTAAAGTTTAGATTGGTGCAAATGGTGCCCTTATTTTTGCTTTTAGCAAAGAAATTTGCAGAGCAGTTTTTGTCTGCTTAACAGCTTTATGAAATTGAGCCCTGATGGTTAATTCATCAGGGTGTCGGTTCGAATCCTGGTCATTACTTTTGTTTCATGACTTGTTCAAGATGCTTGTATTTTGAAGTATCATTTGAAATGTAGAATTATCTATTAACTGCTGATTCCTCTTCTCCTTTTCAGGCGCTCCATTACTGTGAAGTCGTAGCTAAAGCCGTGTTATACATGCCCAGTCTGTACAGCTCAACATTAGTCAACCAGATCTGTCAGGTATGGATGCACAAGTTATCAATTTCTAACATCGCTAAAGTTCTGTTTTCGGACCATAACTCTAAACCTAGTTCCAACCAAAAGAATCTTCATCAATTTCCCTATGATAACGCACTACCCACTATTTAAAATATTTCTAAAATGTGCTAATTTTTCAGACAGTAAAATATTTCTAAAATGTGCTAATTTTTCAGACAGTAAAATATTTCTAAAATGTGCTAATTATTCAGACAGTTTAATATTTCTAAAATGTGCTAATTTTTCAGACAGTGAAATATTTCTAAAATGTGCTAATTTTTCAGACAGTTTATCCATGGTAGTTGTTAAATAATGTGCACTCCCCCTTTTCCCCTCAGCTTTCTGATCGTTTGGTATACCACGACGACCAATATTATGACGGGCAAGTTCTGATCAATCCGGAATGGCTGTCCAAGCTGACTGATATTCTCAGACAAATGAATGTAAGTTTAGTGGGACCGTCATAGTTCATCAACTTGTATTTTTGATGTGCTAGTGTTTGATTGTAATGAATTTTATGAAATGTAGAAGGGGGGTCTATCTTCACAGGGGCTCCTTTTACTGCTCTTGATTAAGATTCTGACCTGGACCAAATTTCATAAAGCCTGTAAGCACAAAAATTTGCTTAGCATGAAATTTCTTCCTTGATAAAAACAAGAGTACCAACCAAATTTTGGATTTGTTGCATATTGCTTGTTGCTGACATTCAGCTGTTGTTTGCTTATTCTGAATCAAGTCACATGGACTGGTTGGTAATCCTCTTTTTATTAAGGAAGAAATTTTATGCTAAGCAAATTTGTGTGCTTACAGGCTTTATGAACTTGGGCCCTGAGCTCAATCAATTTTCATAGAGCACAAAAGTAGCGAAGCTCAAAAGATTTTTATGTAAATTTTCTTGTGGGAGGAGTGTTGGCCTTAAAAAGAGCCCTTCTTTTTATAAAAACCTTTCTTTAGTAACCATTTAACTAGATTTTTGTCCTTGCGATGGAATTTTTTAATGACATTTTTTTGTGTGAAATACTGTTCGCTTTATGAATGCTGTATATTATTATTATTATTATTTTTATTATTAATTTTTTTTTTACGTTTTCTATTTATCAAAGCAGTGGCAATTATTAAAATTATTATTGTTTTTTTTTCTTAACCCCCTTACAGGATGGTCAGATCCAACCGTCCTCTACGTCTGGTACCCCGATACCTTGGAGTGAATCCTACAGCAATCTCAGTACGATGGGGGAGAGTGTCGGAAGTAGTGGACCAACGTTTGAGGTTGACCCCGCTCATGTCAACGAGGGCGGTGAACCTTATGCATCCGGTAATTTGTTCTTCTGTGTTGTTGTTTTGAAGTTGTTTTTACAATATGTGTACTTTTGCTTTCTCAGTGTAAAATTTTTAGAATTTTTGAAAGGCCCTCGACCTCAACCTTAACTTGTCTCCTCGTCTGTTCTTTTTCACTTTGTCTCGAAAAGATATATCAACTTTTTTTCTTCTTTTCTTGATAGTTGGTGACTACGCCCTGACAACGAGCGGCTACTACCATCAAGCGCCCTCAACTTCAGATGTAACAACTGACCAGTCACAGAATCAACACAGTGCCTATAGCTACGATCAACAACAAGAGCAACAACAACAACATGAGCAACAACAACAACAACAACAACAACATCAGCAGCAACAGCATTTGGCGCAGGGTGATCCTGCTGTAACACAAAACTCGGGCAACTATACAACATTTGGGCAGCAACCGCTCTCGTCCGTGCCTCGCAACGTCGACCCTGGTGCCTCGCTAAACAGTAATTTCTCAGAGTACAGCACAACGAGCGCAACTTCGGCTGGTGATTCCGGAACAGAGCTGGAGGAGAGCGGAGCATCAAGGGCAGCATTCGACTACTATGGTACAAGCACGAGAACTGTAAGTCGTTAGATTTTACTATTTTTGTTGTTGTAGTTGGCACATGGTAGTAGAAATTATAAAGTACTTTCAAATCAAGTATCCAAACTAACACTGATTGGATCTTGTGAAACCCTTTTATTGAACCTTGTGAAAGCTTGTGAAATCCTTGGATGCCTTGTAAAACCTCATGAAACTTTTGGGTAAAACTTGTTTAACCCTTGGGTTGAACCCAAGCCAGGACACATGATCAATTTATCTTTTTGATTGACAAATTCTAACCAGATAAATTCTACTCTTATCACTCTTCAGAGTTCTTTCAGTCAATACGGCCAGAAGGCACCCCCTCCACCCTCACCGGCGCTCACCTTGACACCCCCACACACACCAAGTGGAAGAGCCCGCACCTATTCAACGGACTCAACCAAACACTTGCAGAGGGAGGAGCCCAAGCCAGCGCCCAAGCCGGAAGTCAAGGAGAAGCCAAAGGAGAAGCCCAAAGCCAAACAGGGCGGCGGCCGGGGTTGGTTTGGAGGATTTTTCAGCAAAGTCACGGGGCGGGGAAATCAAGTTCATCTACCTGATGATAACAAAAAGAAGGTAAAAGAAAAAAACTTTTTTTTTTAATTTGTCATCTTTTTTTGAGTCGGGGTGTCCTTAAGCCCAGTTCATACTTCCTGCGAATGCCATGTGATTTTGACGTCACAAATTCGCAACAAATAATTTGGACGAAGTGACATGTGCTCAACTCTGAAATATTCGCAGGGAAAATGGAGCTGTGATGAAATTTTTTTTTTCTTCACATTTGCAGGAATTATGAACTGGGCTGTATCATTATTACAACTGCTACCCCAAATGGTCCTGTATACAAACATTCCTTATTTGATGCTTATGTTGGGATGCACCAAGTGAGAAGACTGGTCTTTGACAATTACCAAACGTGTACCTTCCCTTTAATGGAATCTTTCTTTATATTTGTTATCCTATTATAATCATCATTATTTTGTTGAAAGCCAATTTATGACCTTACCTTTCATGATCAATTCGATATTTTTTGAAAACTTTCCTACAGATCCAGTGGGACGCCAAAACTAACCGATGGATAAACGAGGATGAAGATGAAGAAGTAAGTAACTTATAGAATGTTTCACTTTGACTTAAATAATAATAATAATAATAATAATAATAATAATGGAAATTTATATAGCGCCTATCCATGTAAACATGCTCCTGGGCGCTGAACAATTAAAAGAAAACCTATTAAAATCCATACAATTAAAACACCCAAGAGAAAATATAGTAAACATGTTATAAATGCAGAATTTATACACAACTATCAATGATTAAAAAACACTGAGAATAAACCCTAGTTAAAAAAACTGGAATTGCTACAGAGAATAAAAAATGTATGTACATGTACTTGTACTTAGAGATTAAAAAAAAGAAAAAAGAAGAAAGATGTACAACAAGCTTGTGCGGAGCCTCTCTGTTTACAAATGACATTATCACACACCCCAAAAAAAAATCAAGTTTCAACAATTTTGCAATAAAGATATATACGTGGAAGATTAGCGGTATGTTAGTGCTTATTTTTTATTATTTTTTTTTATTTGAAATTTTGACCTTTAAAATCTTTTTTTTTTTAGTTTGTTTTGTTATAAAGATATATATGAAATAACAATAAATTTGCATTGAATGAACAAACTGTTGACGACTTTTTAAAACTTGATTTACAGTATGTAGCGCCCCCACCAGCTCCACCCAAAGATACCGACCTGAAGCCAGCTGTACCTACTCCCCAAGGAGGCGGGAGCCAGACCCCTGGACCCTCATCCGGCCCGCCAGCCTTTGGTGAAAATAAATTCAGAAAGCCAGGTATAAGACAATATATTGACAACTCAATATTTCTTTTTTTATCCTTTTTACAACTTTCACCAAGGAATTATAGACAGATCATACAATGTGTTTATCTTAAGAATTGTGTGTACAGTGACAAGAGTAACTAGTTCTAATGTAGCACATTTTATCATAATGATTCAATGCGCATTACATAAGAGACCTGGGGTCGATTTCACAAAGTGTTAGGACTTTTCTTATCTCGAGTTAGGATGAGTTATCCTAACTTAGGATTAATCTTAAGGTCTGCATGCTACAGTGCAGGGTTGACACTCGTCCAAAGTCCTAAGATTAGTCTTAAGTTTGTGAAATCGACGGCAGGTCATTGGGCTTGTCATGGCCTTGAGTATAAGAACACCAGACTCAACTTATGGTGTTCCTGATCAGCAGAGTATGTGTACGTAAGCAAGTTAAATTGTGAAATTGCCAGAGAAAAACTTGATTCTACAAAACACACAAAGATAAGATTTTTCTCTCAAGTTTGAAATCAAATTGTAGGATTCTGTTTCGCTTTTTGTTTACAGCGAGGAGAAACTATGTTGATGTGGTTGGTCAGAGCAGTGGGGCGTCGGTGTCTAAAGCCAGCATGCCACCACCCAGTACGCTGTTCCAGTCACTGCCCTCAGGACCACCAAGTACCTCAATGAACTTCTTCGTCCCCGGACAAGGTATGTGTTCAGTACGCAAGAACAGAAAATACTGTTGAAGAAAATTTTGTGATTGCGGCTTTTGCCTTGTTCATCCGCATTGGTATGAAGAGTGACATCCGAAAGAGCGGAATATAATGACGAACACTGGTGGCATTGTGGCCATTCTTGTATGCCATACTTGTATAACAACTTGACAAAGGTCTGGAATCGGGGGCTTACACATTAACCCTGGAAAGGGATTTTACGAGGCAAGAGTTCCAGGGCCTGTTGTCGCTCCTTGTACAAGTGAAATGAATTGTATTACAATAGGTGCCTCCTTGTGTATGCTACACAATGGACAGTTTGGACTATTTTTCTAAACAACATGACACTGGGTCGATTTCACAAAGAGTTGGGACTAGTCCTAATATAAAAAACGTATGACTAATCCTAAGTTAGGACAAGTTACTCGACCTAACTCAAGATAAGACTAGTTAACTCTTTGTGAACTCCACCCATGGCCTATAAAAAGTATAATATATTTTCACTCGATATAATAATTTGCAAAATGTTGATGGTGAATCTTAATGCTGTGAATATGTTTTTGTGGACAGCAGCGTCGGGGGATGAGACGCCTAACCCTGGCCAGCAGCAGCATGTCGCTAATCCATCCTCTCGCTCAGAGACGCCAGCGACGCCAGCAACGCCACACAGTGACACATCACCACAGCAGCAACAACAGGTATTTTCAAATGTGACCCAACCTCAGAAAATTTGTATTATTGTGTGAAATTTTGGGGAGGGAAACCAAAGATACGTAAAGACTGTAACTTTAAAAGTCTGCGGAAACCTGGTAACAAGGATGCCTCATTAGAAAATTAAATCACTGTAACCCGGAAGTTTAAGGAAACCTGTATACAAGTATACCTTAAAAGCAAACATTATCACAGTAACTCGGAAGTCTTAGGAAACCTGTTAGTAACAAGGATGACTTTTAAGTAACAAAACCACTGTACCTCGTAAGTCTGAGGAACAGAGATGCCTCAGAACCAAACTGATGGCTGCTGCATTCTTGCCTCCAAATTTATGAACTTGAAACTTTACACTGTGGGGGTTGTGTTCGTAATAAAACAAATTCTCAAAAGTAACAATCTTTTTATCATCTTTCTCTTATAGTTTTTCAATCCAAATGCATTTACTGCAAACAACAGCAACTACAACGAGGCGCCAGCCAGTCAACCACAGTATCCACAACAACAACAAAGCCAGTATCAACAACAACTGCCCGATCCACAACAACAAAGCCAGTATCAACAGCAGCAGCAACCCGATCCACAATTTCAAGCCAACAATTCTCAGCTAGCGCCACCACAGACTCAACATGAAGAAAATGTAAGTTGATACAAATTTTGTATTGCAAAACATTTTGGGACTTTCAGCAGTGGACACTATTAGGCAGCAGATTTACCAGGTAAATCCATTGTGCGCATGATCAGAACTACGTTAACAATAGAAATGTACCTGGTAAGTCTGCTGCCACCTTGCGTAAATTCTCCCTTTTTAGTGAGGCAATTGAACGACTTGTGCAGGCTACTCGTTCTCTAGTTCATCAATCAAGGGAGACCCCAGTGAGGGGAAGGTGGCCACTATTAGTGGCCTTATCATGCAGGTATTCCACAATAAGGTTTGACTGAACGCTTATAGAGGCCACGATGAAGACATGAGGCCCCAGGTCGTTTGCATTTTATGCAAAATGATTGACCTTTATGCAAATCACGCTTAAACAGGCCACAATGGAGACATGAGGTACCAGATCATTTGTATTTTATGCAAAATGATTGACCTTTATGCAAATCATAATCACTTGCTTCATGACACTACAACATTCACCAGGTCAAAGGTCAATCTCATTGAGCAGGCTATACAACCCAGACACTTGAATGTTTTAACAGCTTAGCAACTTCTTCCTGAACTGGAGCTCAACTGGTCAGTTTGTGAAAGAAGCTTCTGACCATTTTGTTGCTTGCACTGCTTCACTTTCAACACCCTTTCCTTACCAGAGGCTACCTAGCCGACAGCTCTCATACCACTTTTTTTGGTTAATACACTAAGTACAGTAGGCATATGAGTTCTCATAATTTTTTCAAAATGTCCTTGGGCCTGCACATTTTTTTCTTTTAAAAGAATAAAACGGTCACCTATGGGAGAAACAAATATTTGAGACTTTCTGAATGTGCAGCTTTGTATTTCTGTCAACGTCCCGCCTGTAAACCTCTCGTATTGTAACTTCTTGGAGTGTCTAAGTCTAGACCAACAAGCCATATTTGTTAGGAATGCTTTACACTTGTCAAATACTATTAAAAATGAAAATAATTAAAATTAAGTTTTCATAGTCATAACAAGGGTTTTCTAAAAATTTGCCAACGAATACGCGAATGCTATAAATGTAAGAATATTTGTTTCATGTATGAATAGTCAACAAATGTTGACGACAGTGGTCATGGTGGTGGTTTATATCAGAGCAGCTTGGTAAGGATAGGGTTGTTAGGCAACATTTTAAATGTTTTTTATATCTTGTTCCTTTCTGTTTTCTCATAAGAACATTTTCAAATTGTTCACATGATATTCATAATCAAATGCATGCATCAACAATTGCAAGAGTAGTCATAAAGTTTTACTTTTGGTGGGGGGGGGGGGAGGAGAACACAAAAGACTTGAGTTTGATTCATTACTCACTCGGAAACATTTATTCTTTTAACTTGAGGAGTGTGACCTTCCAGCTGCCATTTGTTTTAATTCATTGAGTTCCAATTGACCTTAAATTGACCTAAACTTGAACTAATGACCTCTTCAGAGCCTTGTGGTGAATTGTAATAATCTCATAATCTTGGTTGAAACCAAAAAGTGACCTTGTTTGGGGTCAGAAAAGCAGATACCTGGCATCTGGAAAGTAATATCTCAAGATTTGTCTTCATGGTTTTAAAGCTGAATATTGCAACCATTATTCCAACCTCTCACTGTACGTGCATGCCCACAGCACATTGTTTCATTTGACAAATAACTTGTTTTATTTATTGATGTTATATACTGATAATAACCAATCCATATTTGGATGTCCACAATCACTGCAAAATTAATTTACGATCGAAGGTGTTTATTGCTAGATCTTTTATAGATTTCCAGCACAAAACTTCCAACAAAAATGTTTTCCCCGTTTGCACACCACTCTGAACCCCACCCCGCCCCCAAGCCCACTCCTAACCTAAAAGGCTCAAGACTATATTTAGCGTTCAGTTTGCGCATGACATCCTGCCTGATGATCTTTTTATTTTTATTTTACTGCTTGTTTCCCACCCCTCTTCCCCTTGGTTTGTTTTTCGGTTTTTCTTTCTTTGGCTGGGTTTCCCCCCCGACCGCTCAGTTATCACGGTCTAGTTCCATGAGCTCGCTGTCGTATGAGGTTAGCCACCATTTGCAAGAGAAGGTACTTAAATATGTCTTTCTTATCTCCCCTGTCCGACGACCCTAGCTATCACTCCATCTTGGCTCTCCATCGATCCACGCACCGCTGTCTTTTTGTTTGCCTTTCACTGTCCTCTCATTTTAGCTTGCAACATTATGCAGCTTTTATTTTGACATGTGTTTTTGTCTCATCATTGGTTGCAAACAGAGATCTATCCTTCTTACCCCTTTCTCTGTAATGCTGTTATGTTAGCTCATGGTTTTCACTCGATGCTACTCACTGTCCGCTCATTGTAGCATCTCACTCTCCTGTCACTGTAGCCACTCACTGCTCAGTTGTAGCTACTCATTTTTCTGTTTCGCTGTAGCTGCTAGCTATAGCTCCTTACTGCCCACTCAGCAGAGCTACGCACTCGATATTGCTACTCACTGCTCATTTCATGTAGCTTCTCATTCTCCTGTCACTCGCTGTGTCTGCTCCCTGTAGCTCCTTACTGCTCACTCGCCCTAGCTACTCACTCGCTGTAGCCACTCAATTCCTAGTTGCTGTAGCTTCTATCAGCTCACTCATCGTAGCTACTCACTACCCATTCGCTCTAGCTATTCATTTTGCTTTCACTTGTTGTAGCTACTCACTGCTAGCCTGCTAGCTACTCACTCCCTTGTCACTCGTTGCAACGACCCACTGTCATGTAGCTATAGTTTTGTTTGTGGCTACTAACTGTCCTCTCACTTGCTATAGCTAAACAAGGTCCTCTCAATTGCTCTTTCTAGTCACGGTCCACTAACATGCTGGAACTTCTCATTGTCCACTAACTAAACTTGCTGTAGCTACTAACTCCCTGACTCTACTTTCTCGCTATAAGTGTAGATACATAAAGTGTATTTAGCCTCTAGGCACTATATATAGTGCTTGTTCATGCTGTTGATCATTGCATCTTCTGTGACTGTAGATGTATTTGCTCTTAGTGCAATCTTGGAGCTAGTTAATTAGGAGTGGGTTCGAGTTTATACTTGTTATTTTGTTATCATTCAATCATCAATTTGATTGCATGTCAACTCACAGATATTCATCTTCATGTAAATTTTAACTGAGTTCTTCTTTTCACTGCATGTTTCACTGTAAACCTCAAGGGAAACTGACTTGAGCGGGATTTGAACCGTTGACTTCCAGAGTAACGTGCTGGCCCTCGACCAACTGAGCTATCAAGTCTCTCTATTTTGTCAATATCTTTGTTCGGTTGGCTTCTGACTGGCACCCCGAAGAAAGATATTGACAAAATTGAAAGAGAAGGTCACGGTAGGGCTAGATAGCTCAGTGGGTAGAGCAACGGCACATTTTCAGTTGTTTTTTGTAATCGTGCATTCGTAATTTTGTCTTTGTTCAACCCTAAATTATTTTATTTCCAACTAACCACTTCACACAATTTGTCCATTATAAATATGTTTTTCATTGGGGTCATCTTCTTCCATTGAGGTAGAGTGTTGCACTTTAGGATTACTTCATTTTTCTCAGCCAATATACAAATAGTTCATCTGCGATTGTTGTTCTTTCTTGCAAGCTGGTCTTTCTTTTAATTCTCGGTCAAACTGTGTCTCACTGCATCGTCTTCATGGGTAGTTAAAGGAACACGTTGCCTTGGATCGGTCGAGTTGGTCTTTGAAAAGTGTTTGTAACCGTTTGTTATAAAATGCAAATAATTAGAAAGATGATTTAAAAGTAGAATACAATGATCCACACAAATTTGCCTCGAAATTGTGTGTTCTTCCTTTTACTTTGCGAACTAACACGGTCGGGCATTTATGGGAGTTTAAAAATTTGACTCCCATAAAAAACCGACCGTGTTAGTCGATGAGGTAAAAGGAAAACCACGCAATTCGAGTGATACTTGTGTGGATCATTATATTAAAATATCTTTCTAATCATATGCATTTTATAACAAACGGTTACAAACGCTTTTCAAAGACCAACTCGACCGATCCAAGGCAACAGGTTCCTTTAAACTGTGACGTAGGAAAATGTCCGTTTTCGTTCTGTAGTTGATTAGATGTTCACACCATCGCTAGAATGTATAGAAATAAAAGAATCTTTGTGGTGACCTTGAGGTAGTGTGAGAGACAACATCCTATGGAAACAGGCCGTTTAATTTATTCAAATTTATTCAAATTTATTCTTACAGAGAACATGGAAGGATTATCGCAGTGTACGTATTTAGTATAATTATCACCACTTAGTTAACATGCGGCTGTGTGCTTCTACATAGTGAACATTCTTTATTCCTATCTGTTTAACAAAACTTGCTAAGCATTTGGGTCTGGGTGGTTTTAACAACTCTAGGCATAGAATGGTATGCCCTGGTGTCGGCCTTGATGCCCCTTAGAAATGTTTCTAAAAATTGTCTGAGTTCTTAGAGGACGTTTTCCGCAGGGAATAATATTGAGCATAATACTTGGTTCTTATAGCGCACATATCCTAGTAGGTAGATCAAGGCGGTTTACAAGATTTTTATCCCTGTACCTCCGGCATACTTTAAACCATTCCTCTAACTATTTCAACTCCCTGGGGAGCATACGGCCTGCTGAAATCCACCACATGGGGGTTATTTTTTTAACAATTTGGTGGTAACCAACAACTGTTTCTGACCGAAGTTGCGAAAGCGCAACCCTGTCTCTGCCCATGAAGCAGAGTTGGATCGGCATCAAATTAATTGCTGTGGTCCAAGCTTCTCAATATTTGTTCTTGTCTTTTGCTGTTGGATATGTGCAATTTTTATGTTCGGGGAAGTTGACAGCTGGAAAAGAGTAAGGGAATTTTGGTCAGCTAACAAAGTATAACAAAATGCCCTTGGCAAATTTTTTTGTTGATTTTAGGTTTTAGTTCCTGTTTTGTTTTTTACTTGTCAAAATGTGAGACGCATTGATTTTAGAAATGTTTATCACATTTTAACTTGGATCTTTGTATTGAC
Source organism: Asterias amurensis (assembly GCF_032118995.1). Lineage (NCBI taxonomy): Eukaryota > Metazoa > Echinodermata > Asteroidea > Forcipulatida > Asteriidae > Asterias > Asterias amurensis. The sequence goes on along the minus strand of NC_092662.1, from coordinate 2,832,467 downwards.
GCTCCCTGTGAGATAACAACTGCCTTGTTTAACTTTTCCCTCTTGAAACAGACCGCTCAGGTGGAGGATAAATCATCAGCCAGGCAGCAACCCCAAGCTGCTCAACCACCTCCTACTCAGGCAGCAGGACCAGTGTTCTTCAACCCTCAAACATTTCCCAATCAGCTAGGGGGTCCATCCATGCCCCCGTCTGCCCCATCAGGGGGTGGGCCTTCCTCAGCCAGGCGAGGGTATGGGACAAGGAGGCAGTATCCGACTGCAAGGTAAAACTTGCTGTTAAGGTTCTTCACTAGGACTGTTAGGGGAGACTGGATTGAACTTCATCAAGGGCAGATATCACTAATCACGGCGATTATCTTAAGATGAGTTGTCAGTATTACCATCGGGATTTGTATTGTGACACCACACTTTCCTTAGCAATTAAGGTTGCTATTTTACAATCCCTTCGAATTGGACTGGAAAAATCAGAAATGTAAAGAACAGAGCGCCATGTAGAAACATAAAAGTACATAAAGGTGTTTTGAGTTTTCAGATTACATTGAGGAATCAAAGACCAAGAACTTGGACATTTATTGGCTCATCTTTGAAAACTTTTTAAGCAAACTCTAAAACATTTAAAGCTAGACACAACAATTAAAAAACAACACAACACCATAAACCCAGATATTTATGGACTTAAATTAAGTCACTCATATTTGTTAATAAGTATAATAATCACCTTAAATTTTCAAATAATATATATCATTTTAATTTCTGTAGATGTCGAGCGGAATGTAAAGATATAAAGATGACAATTATTATTGTGTTTATTTTATCTTCAGTTTTAAGAATATCCCCCCAAAAGGTAGACCTATATACTAGCACCATTCTGTAAATAACCAAAAAATGTTTATTTTAATTGGGAAATAAGAGAAACAACGTATGGGTTAGAGTGTTAGAACCAAGGTATACCATAAGAACCAAGGTATATCCTAAGAACCAAGGTATACCCTTAGAACCAAGGTTTATCCTTGGAACCAAGGTATACTTTGAGAACCAAGGTATGTCCTTTAAATCAGTTATTTTTATTAGCATATGATATGAGCTGCAGGTATTTAAAAAAGAAGTAAATTTAGTTAAAGAAAAGACACATTGGCACATCAATGCAACAAGTCCGTAAAACAAAAATCAGTCTAAATTGTATGAAATAATGGCAGATTTTTTTCTCCTCCAAAAGTTGCACTTGATCCCACATAACAGCAAATATTTTTTTCAAAGTTCCCATTGTAGGTTAAGTGAGTTGATGTTAGAGAATTTAAGTTTAGCAAATTAAAGACTTCAAACAGTTCTTAACAAAAAGAAATTGTTAGAATGGACTTTTTCTTTTATTTGAAAGGATTACATATTTTAGTAGAGTGGTGCGGTTCTCTAGGGAACGAAAAGATAAGTTTCAGGTGTACCTCGATTTCACAAATCCTCAAAAAAAGACATTTTGGTCTGTAAACGAAAATTAAAGGAACACGTTGCCTTGGATCGGTCGAGTTGGTCTTTAAAAATCGTTCTGTAACCGTTTGTTGTAAAAAACGATTATGGTTAGAAAGATACTGTAAAAGTAGAATACAATGATCTACACAAATATGCCTCAAAATTGCGTGGTAAAAGGAAAACCGTGCAGTTTCTAGTGATACTTGTGTGGATCATTATATTCTACTTTTAAAACATCTTTCTAACCATATGCATTTCATAAAAAACGGTTTCAAACGCTTTTAATAGACCAACTCGTCCGATCCAAGGCAACGTGTTCCTTTAACTCGTCACTGTTATTTTAATTTGCATGTTGCTGTCGTACAGTCCAGTTATTATTGTTTAGTAGTTGTACGTATAATGTCCAGTATTGATCACTATTTAACTGTGCAATGAGTTCATACATGGTTTCAATTGGGTCTTTGAAATCTACATTGGGAGAAAGTAAACAAATATTTTTGGAAGTTAGTTGTGTTTGAATCTAGTTAGGGTGTAGAAAGGGCATGGTTTGTAGTCTTCAAGTATTTGGTTTTGCTTAAAGGCACTGTACACGTTTGGTAATTGTCAAAGACCAGTGTTCTCACTTGGTGCATCCCATCATAAGCATAAAATAACAAGCCTGTGAAAATTTGGATGAATTGGATGAATGTGTGTGCTTTCAGATAGGAATAAAAGACTTCTAGCTAGAAGTTTTTTAATATTTTAGTGAGAAATCACCTCTTTCTCAAAAACTACGTTACCTCAGAGGGAGTCGTTTCCCACAATGTTTTATACTATCAACAGCTCTCCAATGCTCATTAACAAGTCAGTTTTTAAATTAATATTTGAGTAATTACCAAACCTGTACCTTCCCTTTAAAGCTTTTGTGTAAATCTGATAGTTGCCCTTCTTTGCCCAATTTGATAAACTTTGATTAGTCCTTTACTGCCAAATTAACGATGATTGTCACAGGGTAAGGCAAACCTAATCTCTTTGAATATGTAGTTGTTTACTTACTTTCCTTCTCAACACAGGCCTGGAATTACACGGAGACCAATATTGCCCTGGTCTTGGCCTTGTTGCCCCTTCAAAAGTTTCCTGTAGACTTTAGGATTGTTGTAGTGGAAGTGCCCTTTGCAAATGGAAGCGGCCTTGTCGATTCAAAGATGAAAATCGAGACCTGCAACATGTTGTAAAAATGCCAAAGGAGTTGACTGTCACTAAAATACTTGCATTGTAATGCCTTTTTTTCTGTTATTGCTGCGTCTCTCTTTTGGATATTTAAATGGGGAGCTTGCTTTATATAGGTCTGTTGTAATCAAATTCAGCTGGAACATGGGGTGTTTTTGCGGTCGTAATCAATAACCATTTGGTAGAACTTACCTTGGTTGATCACTGGCCATTTACCGCAACGGTAATTGGTTACGACCGCAAAAATACAACTGTTGGCATTTTCAATCAATATTTTCTTCTTTTTATTGTCTTGTCTCAATTAATTATTTCATAAACAAGTCTGAATAGTTTCTGCTCAAATTGTGATCTTTTGATCATGGTCTGTTGAAGATGAATGAGGCTTGTAGCTCTGATGAGGTTTTCCCTTAATGTTTACTTTATTATTGGTGCGTATGAGCTGTATTTCCTGTATATACAATGATCTGAATATACTGTTGTAATGGATAGTGGAAATTTCCATTATCAATGTTATGAATGAAGTTGCAATGAAATTAAAGATAGGTCGGGAATTGACTCACTCTTTGTGACTGTCTGTGTAAATTGTTTTGATTTGTCTTTTATTATGGTAGGGTTTAAAGACTTTGCTGATGGCATCGCGTCCCTGTGGTTTACTTTATTATCAACCATACAATAGTAAACCCTGGGATGGACACTCCTTACTTGGACCCTGATTGGAAAAAGACTTTACAATATTAGAATATGTTCCATATTCATAGGTATTCATAGGTACAGCCAGCCGCCGGTGTTGCATGCAATTATGTACTCTATGCAATACTATCCGGAGGACATTATTGCATATGCAATAATGTCTGCCATGCAATAATGTCCGCCGTACGGTTTTGCATATGCAATCGTGTCCGCCTGGACACTGCTGCATAATGCAATTGTGTCCGTTTGGACACATTTGCATATATGCTATTGTGTCTGCCCCATGTGCAAAACCGTCCTTGCAGTAAATTAAACGCCCTTGGTCGACAAGCTTTAAATGCATGTCGACATGGGAAATGTTCGGCCGTTCGCTGCAATCATAAAACACATGAATATTCATGCTGCATATACGTAGGTTCAGTGCATGCACGCTCGCTTACGCATACATGTACATGTCCCCGGACACGATTGCATATGCAAAAGTGTCCGAGCGGACAGTATTGCATGGTGGACACAATTGCATAATACACGGTCAACCTTGTAATTGCTCGACACACCCTGGGGGCGAGGTTGTCATGAACCTAAAAATGTGACAAAGATTAAGAAGATACGTAAGAGTACATTTAAAAAGGGTTCTAAAGCATTTCCTTTTTTTTTATTTCATGAAATTGGGTCCATGCCACTCGTTATTTTATTTTTTAAACTTACTAGACTTGAAAGTTGAAAGAAAGATAAGTGAGTAAATAACCCTCGTTCGCTTTTTGTAAAAAAATATATCAGTTGCATTAATTGAAATACTTTAAAATGTATGAAAAATTTACAACATAATATTTATATTTTCTTTAAGCAATTATTTCATTGTTACCATATATCAGTATATGGAATAGTTTAACAAACTGTTGTTGGTATAATATTGCCGCAAAATTTCGAACGAGGCCGGCTGTTCATTTCATTTCAAGATGGCGGATTCAGAGGAGGGAAATTCGTCTGCTCGAGAATCGCAAAACGCAGCACAAGGACTTCCTCGGTTCGTTTGTGTGGAGTTTCCAGCACGGGTGCAGAATGTAGACAAAATGCTGAAGACCCTTGGTGGTGAAGAAACTATTTCAAATGTAAGCATTGAAACAAATAGTGGGGCTTTTTTTGTTTAGTAAAGTTTTGATGCTCCCACTCAGTCTCTCATCCATGTGCGCGCAATCTTTGTAAATCGTCATTTTCTGAATTCGCGCGGCGTGCCATCTTTTTCGTGGCAAATACTGTAATTCCTTGCATGATTTTAATAATTGCGCAGGATAGCTCGGGCGCAAACTTTGAACACCGAGCGCTCTTTTAAGTTTTAGTTTATCAACCATAATTCTCACCAACCATGGAGGCTCCATGGTTTGGTACAGATTTCTTTGAGTTAAATCAAATACTTATAGTAGCGTTCTGCTGGATCTTAACTTCTGTTTAAAATGGATACTTGTAAGTTGTGGTAAACAAATTTAGAGGAATGCCATGGTCTGGAATTGAAATGATTGGTATGTCAAATGTGTAAATAATGTGTACACAGTCCCCAGTACTGTTGTTTATTTAAAAAATAAAATAAAAAGCATTATTATTATTTTCTTTATACGATCGCCAACACTTATAAATGAAACACAACACAACTAAAGACATACTCCTAGAACGATGAGGTTCGTTCTGCTAGTGCTATCATTTTATCAATAAGACGATAGCGGAATGACCCTCATGTCATAGTTCTAATTTCTAGGGAGTACACAAGACCAATCCAACCAGGTCAAGTTTGTTTTTAAAGGGCAGTGGTTGTATGGTTTCCGTTGGTCGATCTGTGGTATCTCGGTCGTTTGCATTGCGTGATGGGTCGATTCTGTTGGCTATCTCGGATTTTGCTCCCTCTTTTCTTTACAAATGACTTCCACAATCACGGTTTTGCAAAAAATTGAATAAATTCTTCTTTCATTAGGCCTATGACTTATTCATTAACTGTATTTTGTTTTTATAATATTGTTACCCCCGCCCCCCAGGGTTATGGGGTGTGTTCTAGTTTGGAATAAAACATAATTATACAATACAATACAATTAAAGACCTGCATCATTGAATGGATTGTAATTGTATTACCTTGTTCTGATTTGTGGTTCTCAAGGATTTTATTTAGAGGGAAATAAAGTCTAAATTGCTAATTTCTTATTATTATTTGAAGATCTTTACTGCAGGCTCCAACAAGAAATTAGGAATGAAATTCAGACCCGACGACCCCTTCAGCCGACCCCTTTATGCCAGTAGGCACCAAGCAACCAATCTCCTTCTCAGGGTCAAAAAAAGATACAAGAAGAAGGCAGGGAGTGAGGGAAATGAAGCACAGGAGGACGACGAATGCACAGATGATGTAATAGTCGATGAGGAGGCAGAGTACAAGACAGAGCTTGTGGGTGTTCTTGACTCGGTTTACAAATTTAAAGGTTGGTACCAGGTACCGGCTTTCGTATTTCTACAAATATTTTTATTTTATTTTATTTTTTCTCCATTTTTTGTATTCGATATCCAATAACTGCCTCTTACAGGTATCATTAAAATAAATAACTGATAAAACTATGTATATTTATAAGTTTAGTATTATAAGGAGAGAAGCAAATATGATAATTGTGTTTCTCAAGGACACAAGTATCGCGACCAGGATTCAAACTCAATTTCTGCTGTAAAGTACAGAACTTGACCCTAGACCGCTTTTTTGTATTCATGATGCAATGATAACTCATTTCCTTTCCTATGAAACGATATTCTGTTTTCGCTTTTTGTGAAGGTTTGTGTGATTTCCAGTATCTGCCCATCCACAAGAACAAAGAAACCAATAAAATGGAGAGCCTGACCGATACGATTATTCCCAAGGAGCCAAAGGACACCACGTTCCTCCAGCAGGATGTTCCGCACTTCATGTTGCCCCCGGTCTTCTCTCGTACGGATATACCATCCAGTTACAACTACCAGCCAGACCTGCTACCAGCTTCAGAAAGTATCACGTACAAGGTAATAACTGCCCATTTAAGAATAAGGGCCATGTCATACGAGGCAACTTTACAGGCAACTTGGTTGCAACCAACTGCAGTGCATGCTATAAGCCCACCAATCTATCTCGGCTCCCTGGAGTTATACAGCCTATTACACTATTACCTCTACCCTCGCAGTACCATTTATACCCTCGGGTAGTGTCATGACCGGGATTCGAACCCACACCTCGATGACTAAACCACCAGAACTTGAATTTGTTGCTCTAAAATGCTTGGCCATGACACCCTACAAGGTACACTCATCCTGGAAGAGTAGGGGTTAACCCTGGTGTTTCTGGTTGACATAGTAACCACATTTGTTTACATGTTTTCTCAGGCTTGTGAGCTACATTGATAACACACACACTATGAGGCGTCCTTGATTTCATGCTGTGAAAGGTTAATTTTTTCTTGTTATAAACACAGGTTGCAAACACTCTTGACGCAAACATTACCGGCAGCGGACGAGCGAGGAGACCTCACAACACTTACGTTGTTTCATTCGAGGAGGAGAAAGATCTCCCTACTGCTCCCAAACCTGAAGCCTTGATCAATATCGAGAAATACACGGAGAAGAACAAGGACATTAAAATAATGATGGAAGAGATTGTACAGGTGATTTTATATTTCTTTCTAAGGGTATGTATACATGTATACATACATTTGGTAATTACTCTTAAAGGCAGTGGACACTATCACTTTTGGTAATTGTCAAAGACCAGTCTTCTCACTTGCTGTATCTCAATATGTGCATAAAATAACAAACCTGTGAAAATTTGAGCTCAATCGGTCATCGAAGTTGCGAGATAATAATGCAAGAAAAAACACCCTGGTCACAGGAGGTTGTGTGCTTTTAGATGCTTGATTTCGAGACCTCAATTCTAAATCTGAGGTCTCGAAATCAAATTCGTGGAAAATTACTTCTTTCTTGAAAACTACGTTACTTCAGAGGGAGCCGTTTCTCACAATGTTTTACACTATAAACCTCTCCCCATTACCCGTTATCAAGACAGGTTTTATGAGTGCAATGGAGATGAAAGACGAGTTCCAAGAATGGATCACAGCTGCCCATTGAAAGATAATCTCCCTTTATCCTTCTGTCAAAGCTGTCTGGCTTATTTTATCATCATTTTGTCTGTCAGGTCTTTCAAAAGCGTCCAATCTGGTCGCGTAACGCGTTGAAACACAACTGCACATTGACAGACCCCCAGTTGAAGGTGCTCCTGCCTGCAGTCGGCTTCTACTATCTGACCGGGCCATGGAGGGCGACGTGGGTGCGGTTTGGTTACGACCCTCGCAAGGATCCAGGTGCTCTGAAGTATCAAATGTTGGACTTTAGAATACGAAAAGGTAAGAGTGATACACAAATCTTGTTGAGGCAAATTTCATACCTCCTGTGTAGTGTTTCACGCCACTACTGTGACTTTTTTTTAACCCTTGGATGCGCATCGGGAAGTTTCAGTTTGCGTCATGCTGGCATTTGGTATGTAATCATCGTCATATTGGAGTTTTGTTACCAATATGATCGCTGGGTGTATAATTTCCCAGTGGGGGGGGGGAGTTAGAGGGAAGGGGCTAGTTCGACCACAAGAGGTTGGAAGCACACAAGACAAAATCCTTATCGGGAAGAGGGGGAAAAAGTTACTTAAAACTGAGTGAGACTGACTAAAAAGGGTGATATCTGTAACAAAAAGTTGTTAATTATTTCCTTCTTGATTTTAACTAAAACTAATTTTTTTTTTTTTAAGCGATGTTCCTCAGCAGAAGTACCTCGTCATCCAGAAAGCATTATAATCGCTTCAAGAAGACCAGCTATGAACGTCAACTGCCGATGTCGATCCAGAAACCATCGAGGAGGAGTCAGGCTTTCATCAAGTACAACGAGACCACAAGCCCTGGTGCAGAGGCTAAAAAAACAGTAGATAAGGTACAGACGGTCTGTTGAACCTCAAAAATTATCTTAACCCCAAAGCATCCTATGTGTAAGTATGAAATTTAAGCCCGTTCACACGACAGAAAAAAACAACATTCCTGGTGAAATTGTCTCAATGTTTGTAAATCTTACACAATGAGCTTTGGGTGATGAGAGCATAACAATTTTTGACATGTTCTACTTTTAAACAATATGAACATTATGAACCTTGTGCACACTTTCAATTGAAATGACTTGTTGAAACGAGCGTGAGTGGTAACATAAACAATCCCTGCTCATGTTAAATATTGAACCGTCTTTCCCCGTCAGGAATCCTACTTCTTGTTCAAGGAAGGTCTAGTCCCTGCCTACAACCAAATGTTCTACCAGTTGTGTGACATTAAGGATGATGGCCTCCAGGCTTTTATCAAAGGTGCGACTAGCGAGAACGATTGCTACCTGAAGACTGAAGATTTGTGCCAGTTGAGGTCCCTCATGAATGCCATACTCAAAAGAACACTGATACAGGAAGGTAAGTGGGATTCATGACCTTTTGACCTTCTCTGTTAAAGGCACTGTGGTGGATTTCACTGGTTGTAGCTACACGTAGGACAAATTGGATGCCGGCTAATTTTGTCGAGAGCATGGTCGGGAGGGTGGGTGTAGGGGCAGCGTAGCGCCTTACAATCTGGTGGGATCAACAGGGGCAGCATCTTTGGAAGCTGAAGGGTTTTAGGTTTTGTTAGAAGCTTTGATGGGTTCCCCAGGCTCTCTCTTGCCCATTTGTGCCTTTGACATAGTCATTGTCAGACGAAAAAAACATGTACAGGGAGCCATAGAAAATAAAAACTTAAAAAGTTAGTTTTAAAGTAAAATTAATGTTAGGGTAAAATAAATAAAAAATTCTGTTTCCGAATTTAAACTGAATCTCAAAATAGGGTAGGTACAGAAAGGTAAGACTAGTCTTATCTTGAGTTAAGGTGAGTTACTTGTCCTAACTTGGGACTAGCCTTTATATCTCCTATAAGGACTAGTTCTAACTGTCTGTGAAAACGACCCAGGAACACTATTGGTAATTACTCGAAATATTTGTTAGCATCAAAACTTACTTGGTAACAGGCAATGGAGAGCTGTTAATAGTATAAAACATTGTGAGAAATGGCTCCCTCTGAAGTAACATAGTCTTTGTAAGAAGTAATTTCTCACTCAAGGACCTATCTTCTTAAAGCTGCTTAAGCACAAATAGTTGCTTAGTACATCAAAACTAAAGTTACCAGCCAAAATACCATGTCACATGTACAATTTGTGGCTGGTATCCTGGTCTTTTTTTGCTATTAAGCAAGAAATTGTCAAGACAAATTCTTCTTTAAATGCAGCTCCATGAAATTGGGCCCTGGTTGCAAGATGCAAATGTTGGCAGCTCTTAATCAATTGAGGTCTCACACCAAGCCTTTGTTTCTTTCTTTAAAGAAAAATCAAGAGCAGCAAAAGAAGAAGGCGAGACACCAGGACCTTCTTCAGCGTCTCCAATCGGAGAAGTTGATCTGGACGACCAGGAGATGGAGGGAGTAGATGAAGAAGATGATGAAGAGGAGGAAGACAGTGGTGATGATGCAGAGAATGATGATGAACCCATTGATGATGCAAACATCGATGGCGAGGAAGAAAGTGAAAACGAGATGGAGACGGACATTTTGGAGTATTTGTCTGGAACATGATATAAGAGAAAACCAGCTGTGCTGAGTTGCCAGAGTCTGATGCAGCCACGAGTGTAGTGATGAACATCACTGAAAATTTGTGAGTTTTTCCTCCATTTTTCCGCCATATATTAAAATCTGTACTGATTTTTTTGTGTGGACATTCCTAATGAATCCATTCAAGAATTTAACAGAGTCACGTTGGATGATCTCGCATCTTGCATAGCTGTACTCTCATAGACAAACATTGCTGCTGTCGTGGAGAGGGTGGGTTGCACTTCAATTTGTGTTCTGTACTTGTGCTGTCAAGCTTGTGCGCTTAAGATGGATTCCACCATTGTTAAGCATTGTATTCAGCTCAACTGAAAGTCCAAGCATTTTGAGATTTTGCGAATCACGGCGAGTGCTTACTCATATTTTTTTAGGGGACATCACATCTGGGTACTAAATTTTAGAACCTTTCTTGTATTTCCATTGCCAAGACAGGGTTTCAGTTTGGAAATGATATTTTTAAAAGAAAAATGATTACTTTTCAACAGTAAAAGGAAAACCAAAACAAAAAAATGGACACAGGTTAAAACAAAATGAACATTTTGCTCCTCTTTTGTAATGCATATAATTTGTTTTGACGATTTATTTATTTATTGCATTATAATGTTTCTTATTTTTTCTTAAGTAAATAAGGCACAAATATATACATCAATTGCTGAAAGACTCAATTTAAAAAAAGATCAGTCTAAATGTTTCCATTTGAAATGTCCCAGTTAGATGAATAGGCAAATTTGCCAGTTTACGAAAACCATGAGATTTAAATTTGTACCAGGAAGAAATGTTGGTTTTGGGTTGTTTAAACATTGAGTCTAGATGTTTTGAGCAATATACTTGTTTTACAGGAGGATTTATACTTTCTATAAAAAGCGTACAAATTTCACTAAAAATATCGGTGCCAATTTGTTAAACAATCAGAAAGTACAAATATCTTTCAAGTTATGTAATAATGTTACAAATACATTTTCAGGTAAAAAAAACAGTTGTACATAAAGTATGAGTTGGGGTGTTTCATTATAATAAACATTCATCTTTACAAAAAGATATATACTTTTAAATTCACTTTAATTTCAATTATTTCACATATCCATTTACCCTCCTACTGTCTGACCATTTAACTTTAAATTAGTCTTTTTCTCATAACAAAAATATCAACCACATTAAAAAACCCGCTCTAAGAAAATCAAATCAAATCCAAATGTTTTTTCATACTTCATTTAAAAGAAAAAGACTTTAAAAGTCAGGATTTGAAGTTCCTACTCTAGCATGCAATCCACTAGACCACAGAACGTTTCTACCATTACGAATTTTTAAATGAAGTCCAGTTAACTGTGGTCCATTTAAAGGCAGTGGACGCTATTGGTAAATACTCAAAAAAATTATTGGCATAAAACCTTACTTGGTAACGAGTAATGGGGAGAGGTTGGGTAGTATAAAACATTGTGAGAAACGTCTCCCTCTGAATTTGATTTTGAGACCTCAAGTTTAGAACTTCAGGTCTCGAAATAAAGCATCTGAAAGCACACAACTTTGTGTGACAAGGGTGTTTTTTTCTTTCATAGTTATCTCGCAACTCCGATGACCGATCGAGTTCAAATTTTCACAGGTTTGTTATTTTATGCATATGTTGAGATTCACCAAGTGAGAAGACTGGTCTTTGACAATTACCAATAGTGTACACTGTCTTTAAACATCTTCAAATAAACTCACTCTTAAAAACGTTAAGGACTCAAAGTAAGACAGTATGCCTTTTTCAAAGAGAATGAAGATGTACGGCATTGAGCCCGGGTGTGCCGTCATAGTACTGTACCCGCTCGCCTTATTCCAGATCTGAAACTCATCGGCCCAGGTCGTTCCGTTATCATAACTCCATCTCAGGTTCAGATCGACTCCTACAAAGGATGAATGAAAAAATAAGTCAATAAGCCATTTGCGAGTTAGATTTGAATAATGACTGGTACAATGACTCGCTTAGTTACGATGCACCACTTACATTTGAATTCCTCAGACTATCGAGACAATTACTACGCAACGTGATTTGCGTTTTGGGATTTGGGGCAAGCATTTGCGTAGTTACGTAAGAGACGGTGAACACCCATACACAACTCTGAATGGCTGTGTATGGCACAATGGTACCAGGGTTTGCTCATCTTAGAGGTTGCTATACAAAAGCTTGCCCCTAATCACGTGGCGTAGCAACTGTCTCACTTGTCTGAGGAATTCAAATGTAAAGGGTGCATAGTAACTAAGCAAGTCATTGTAGCAGACATTATTAAAATTTAAAGTGAAGGAATAATTGGTCATTGAAGTTGCGAGATAATAATGAGAGAAAAAACACCCTGGTCACACGAAGTTGTGTGCTTTCAGATGCTTGATTTCGAGATCTCAAATTCTAAACTTGAGGTCTTGAAATCAAATTCGTGGAAAATTACTTCTTTCTTGAAAAAACAATGTCACTTCAGAGGGAGCTGTTTCTCAAAATGTTTTATACCATCAACCTCTCCCCATTACTCGTTACCAAGAAAGGTTTTATGCTAATAATTATTTTGAGAAATTACCGGTAGTGTCCACTGCCTTTAAATTGAACTCAGGAAAGAAAACTTTGAGGTACAATCAACACTTACTCTCTGTAGTACTTTTTGGGTTGCTGAAGAAGAGTACATTTTTATGGTAGACCATTCCAGCGGCGCATGCTGGTTCAATCAGCGTCTCGTCCAGGTACAGGTGCTCCATCGGGAAGGTTTCCGCTCCGTCGTAACTTCGAGTCACCATACGGCAGTGACAGTGGTAGCTGTACTGGTTACGTATGTTGACTAGGATAGAGCCATCCATCAGTTCGACTAACTGTGAAAAATAAACATAAAATGCCTAGACCCAGTAACTGGAGCTATGTACTCTGGTTTGAAAATCTGCGGTTGTACTAGCCAGTTAATTTTTTTTGACAGGAGTACAGCGCCCTAGTTACTGGTTTTTGTTGAATGCTGTGCAATGAGTTCATCTCATCCACTTATGGGGTTTTGAATAGGGGAATGAAAGATTGGGGATGAGTTCTTAAACGGCTGTTTAAAACCTTGAAAGGTTGTGGTTGATGATAATGGACCTTGCCTTGGCTTGGTCCTTTATTGCATGGCTATGACCTAGTCAACAATTTAAACTGGCGTTTAAGACCGAGCCTCTACTCTTTTATTCCCATTCATAATGCCCCTTTTGTTGAAAAAACTATAATCTTGACCATTTAACATCATCCACTGTGGTTTTGAATGATAGAAAAAATATGCAAGCCTGCAAATTGATATGGTGTTGAATGTATCAACTAATGTAATTAGTTCACAGTCAACCCTCCTACTGTTTGATCATTCAACCCTCCTACTGTTTGATCATTCAATATCATCCACTGCGCTTCAATTTAGGGTATTTGAGTGTCACCTACAACTACACCTTACCTGGCACTCATCTGGTAAGAAATCTCCGATCTGTTTCACAAGACCGAATGGTAGCCCGATCACAGATCCACCCCATCTCCACGTTGCTCCGTGATCGTCACTCAACAGACAGTACAAGCCATCCTTGTCTAGACTGCCATGTCCGCAAACGATAAGCCTGCCTTTATTTGGAGCGTATTTTTTCTGAACGGGTGAATAAAAAGTAACAAATAAAGAAAACAAGGGAAAGCACTTCTTGTTTTTGAATATTAAACCTTGGCAACATCCCAAGTTCTTTACCAAATGTGGCATGCATATTCAAACACAACATTTTTTTTAAACTATTGGCTTGGAAAAATAAGTACGGTTAAATTTTCTTTCCCTGGACAGAACACGTGCAGTTGCACTTAGCATTCTGTGCATTGTGTAACTTCTTCAGGAAATGCTACTCAATAAAGTAATGAGTTCTTGTTGTTAGACTAAGATGCTAGAAGGCATGTACAAGTATTGAGCCAGCATCATCTGTACAATGTGATTTTCTCAAATTTCATGAAAAAAGTAATAATAATAATTATAATTAATAATTTGGGGGGCTAATCATCCTTACTCTCAGCTAAGAGCTGAATTGCGAAGGACACGGCTACAACGTGTTCGAGAAGCAGGCATGCAAGGGCGCCTTTGGCTGCCAGCCACATCAACCCATAATGACCACGGAGCACAGCCAAGATCGGAAGTGTTTGATTTTTCCCAAGGGAGGAAAACTGGATGGTCTGGAAAACCCTTGTTGCACAGCAGAGAACCAACCCACAACTCAACTCACATATATGGCCCTGGCCGGGAATCGAACTGGGGTCACCTTGGTGAGAGGCGAGCGCTTTACGCACAAGCCAACCGTGCCAGGAAAGCAACTAAAGGGTGAAAAAAGTAGTCGGCATAGTGTATAAGTCTGTAGTTTTGCATTTCTGAATGTTCAACATATATGTTCTAGGTGAAGAATAAGGGAAACCCTTGCCTGCAAGCCATTCTCAGGAATTTTCACATTTGTAAAATCTCATCCGTGGACAAACAAGAGTTTACCTGAATGCCAAAGCCTGGACCTGGTGAGAACATCCATGTGCCCGGCCCCAGTAGTTTTTCCCCCTTGGTCCACGACACTCCATCATCATAGCTTTTTACCAACATCGTCGATGTAACGTTGCACTGATCATGATGGTTACAGATTGAGTACATGATGAAGATGACGCCTTTTTCATCGTCGACAATGACAGCGCCGAGGTTGATGCCATCGAAGATGAGGTAGCCATCGTCAACGACGACCTGTTGCGGTGCCCACTGGTCCCCTGCAAAAGAAAAACAGATTCTAAGGTTAAAATGAAGAGACCACTTGAAGATTTCCCAATGAAATATTCTGAAGGGTGCCTAGACAAAACTATAACAGTTTGCATTCAGATTGCTACAAAAAAAATGTATCAAGCCTTGAGCTTGATGTAATAATTGAACATTTCCTCTCTAGGAACAACACTCAAAATGAAGTCGGGTCAGGAGTGAGGAACTCCTAGTCGCACTTTTGCGTGCCTCTAGTTTTAAGTGTACACCTTGGGTCTAAGCTGGTTGTTGAGTAGGGGATTCCAGGCTTTTGCAGTATTGGTGAAGTATGACTTGATAGGCGTTGGTTCTTGAGGATGGAGTGGGTTAACAAAGTTTTTTTTACAACAAAAGTTATCATGATGAAGCTAGGAACGTTGATTCTCCAACCAAAGTTACCATACTAGAAAACTTGACTCAATACAAAAAAGACATTCGACTGACAAATCAAGCCTACCAAACTTGTCCAATGATCGACGTACGACCAGAAACTTTGGACCAGCATCAGAAGTTGAATATTTCCTGGCCTCCGCTACAGCCAAGAGGTGTCCTTTAGGGGTGTAGCTAAGTAGAGGGATACGGTAGGATTTGACGCTCGCATCTCCCTCCCTCCAAAGAACCTTCTCAGCTGAAATGTAGGGATTGACCTAAAATTTACATAACAGGAATACTTTTAAAGAATGATGGGAATGAAACTTTTTAATAAACGCATGCTGGACTCCCCCTGAAACGCATGCTGGACTCCCCCTGAAATCAAAGCTAGCCCTGATATGTGACCTTTATACCCTGCACTCTGTCGGCTTTACGTCCTGTCTTATGGACCCTACCGAGTATACAAGTAGAAGTAGAAGTATGCAATGGATGGCAGAGGGTATTAATACACTTGTAAGTTGTATGCAACGGAGCGGAGGATTCCAATTTACTCCTAGAACTATGAGAATCATTCCGACGATAGCAGAATGAACCTCATAGTTACAGTTTCTAGAAGTACCAAAGTGCCATCCCCATTAATTGTACCCCGACATAAACAGTGCATTACGCTTTGAGGTAGCCCAGGTTGGACTTTCAGGTTGGACTTATTAAAGTCCAACCTGGGCTACCTGAAAGTGTATTGCACTGTTTATGTCGGGTAGCAATTAATGGGGATGGCACTTCTAGAAACTGTAAAATGTAAGGCTGCTAGGACTGGTCCGAAGTTGGGACTAGTCTTAACTCTTTGTGAAATCGACCCCTGCATTGATATGCTTCAATACTTGTCACGTGATAATCACATGACCAACATTCTCAACTCAAAAGAAAAGTAACTAACGAAATCTTTCTGGTTTCTGATGATGATCAAACCATCAAACTGTACCTTTAAGCTCAAGTTTGACGTCTCAAAACTAGCACTAGCAGGTACAACCCCCAGAAATAGTAGTAGAGGAACGACTGTTCCATAAGCAGTCTGGCGAAGTGATGCCCTCATTTCGAGAGAATAATCTGTTAAAAAATGATAGACACCATTCCTGATGATGCTGGACGTCAACAATGCAATGTTTGGCTGATTATTTTGTGCGAGTGCATAAAACAGCCGTGATATAAATATTACACTCTGATACCGTTGAGGGCGTTTTAAATTAACCGACGACTGGTACATGTTACCAGTGCAAGTCTCTGATGTGGTACACAACATCGAACGGCAGAAAAGTAAGAAAATCACTATTATTTGGGGGTTAATTCGGCACTGGAATAATAATATATAACTTTGAATTATTGTTTACAAGCCACTAAATACATTAGGAAGTTGGTATGTATTAAAGCTTGTATTATCCCTGTTTCAGTTGATTTTTGTATTGTTTATAATTATTTTATGTTGAAAATGAACTTTCACACGTCTCATTGAATTGAACAAACGATCGAAATCAACGGGACAGTGATTATGTATTGTTCTGTTATGAATAACTTGTTCGTCATGGTCTTGTTATTTCTCACAGTGTAGGTGTGTCCTTTTTCGTGTCCAGTTTTGTAATGTAGCATGACAAACAGTTTACAATTTGTATTTTTTAAACAAGTCTCGTCACTCTGTCTGCTGACTGACCAAGTTGTTCCATTCTGTCCTTTACTTACTTACTTACTACTTATGATTGATGGGAGAAATTGTTTTTTTTTTATGCTTATATATGGCTTTTATGCCTTTGTGTGACCCCATATCCTATCATTGATTCCTTCCAATAGGCATCGAGCTCTTTCTTGAATGTTGACCTTTAATACACTTTGGTTCAATCGTGGTTTTTCTGTCGTCGCATTGATGATTGATTGTACTGCTACTGTTGCTCCAGCTTTGGGCAGGTCCTATCATTGAATTAATTCAATTGCTCAAAGGCAGTAGACACTATTGGTAATTACTCAAAATAATGATTAGCATAAAACCTTTCTTGGTGACGAGTAATGGGGAGAGGTTGATGGTACTATAAAACATTGTGAGAAAGGGCTCCCTCTGAAGTGCCATAGTTTTCGAGAAAGAAGTAATTTTCCACGAATTTGATTTCAAGACCTCAAGTTTAGAACTTGAGGTCTCGAAATCAACCATCTAAACGCACACAACTTCGTGTGACAAGGGTGTTTTTTTTCTTTCATTATTATCTCGCAAGTTCGGTGACCAATTGAGCTCAAATTTTCACAGGTTTGTTATTTTATGCATATGTTGAGATACACTAACTGTGAAGGCTAGTCTTTGACAACTACCAATAGTGTCCACTGCCTTTAATTCAAGATCAATAAGGTCGTTTATTCACAAGACCCACTAACTGGGCCGCTGTATTTACTGTACTCATTTTTATTGATTGATCAATATTTGTTTTTTTCCATAATTTAAAAAATATCTATATCTTATCATTAGGCTACTCCTGACCTATTAGAACTATTTCGGTTTCGTCCGCTATCGTCTGCTGTAACGGAGATGATAGCGGACAAAACTAAAATAGTTCTAGGTCTATCATTATAAACATTAATATTGAAAAAACTAAATAATAAAAATACCAGACTTCTCTCTCATCAAGTTTCATTGTGATTTTTACTTGAGGTCTAACTGTATATTTAGAAGTAGACACAACAGAAACTACAAAAACAACGATAGTCACTTGTTTGAAAGTGAAACTTGGCCTGGATTCATCTTTTGAGGGGACAAGGTCATTTTCATGGCAAAGGGCACTTCCATTGAATTAAATCTTTATTGTGTAGTTGGTAGGGAAGTTCTGAATGAAGGGGCACCAATCTGACCATCTCTACTTGAGAAAAATCTTCACAAATCAAAAGGCCAACCAATCGAAGAAATTTTCACGTTTGTTCCTGGGTTCCAGGGTTAAAACTAGCCAATTTAGGGGCGTACTTTTTTCAAAAAACTAAAAATGTTAAAACCACCTTATTATTTCAGGTCTGAGGAGAAGCATTTATTGTGATGCTGTAAATATTGTTTGAGATCATTTTGGAATCCAGAAATCACCAAGTTGCTCATTGTGCGTGTGACTCCCATAGTGAGGCTGAGAGGGAAACAAGATGGCTGACGACTCACAGCCAATCACAGGTGTCTGTGTAGTTGCTGACAAGTCTCAATGCCCAAAGTGTTACGAAGTGGTAAGTGTGGACAAAAAAAACCTGAATTTATCCGAATGTTGGAACCTGAGTAATTGATAAAAAATTACCCATAGAATAGACAGGGTTTAAAGTACCCGCTGGACCACTGGTAACCAAATAATTTACAAGTCCAGGGGTGGATTTCACAAAAGTTAAGACTACTCTTATCTCGAGTTAGGACGAGTTACTCGTCTCTCGACTAAATTAGGACTAGTCCTAAATCTTTGTGAAATCGACTCCCGTAGTCTTAGTGTTTGTCATATACTTTGGAAAGATTTACTCCGACTCTTGGGTAGGGGCTACATAAAGAAAGTATTTAAAAACACTGGACACTATTGGTAATTGTCAAAGACCGGTCTCACTTGGGGTATCTCAGCATATGCATAAAATAACAAACCTGTGAAAATTTGAGCTTGATTGGTAGTCTTAGTGTTTGTCATATACTTTGGAAAGATTTACTCTAATTTTTTTCCAGTAAAAACTTTCCACATTGTAGGTACAATGTACATCTGTGCTATTTTTTTAGCTATAAAAAGTGTTTTTATTTTCCTTTTTTATTCTTGATAGATTGAGACCACTACAGACAATCAAGATGCTGACCTTTGGAAAGACGGTTTCTTCAGGAAAGTAACAAGATATGTGTGCTTCACTCGTCAACTCGTTCAAGTATGTTTCAAGGATGGACCCTGCCCCAACCTCATGCACTAAGCTTACCCCCCCCCCCAAAAAAAAAAAAGAATAAATAAATTAAATTTAAAAAAATTCACCCTTGCAGAATAATAAAATAGAAAAAACACTTTAAATATTGAACCCAATCTTCTCTCCTAAAAACTAAGTGGGGAGGTAGTGCTTTTTGCTCTATCAGCCAGGCTTCAGACTGATGATACCCAAGCCTACATCCGTATGGACTGTAAAGGGTGTAACCCTGTTTCAGCCCTAGGAGTAAGTGGCAACAGCCTCTGAAAAAAATAACTTGCATTTAAAAAAAAATAAAATAAAAAAAAAAATAAAAAAAGGGAGAACAGGCCTGGAATTTCATCTTTGAGAGGGCAAGGCTATTTTTAAGTTGAAAAGGGCACTTCCAATGGAAAATCTTAAAGTGTATGAGAAAGTTTTGATGGGGCACCAGGGCCAAGACCAGGGCAACAGAGCCCATGGCCTTCGTGTCCTCCATGAAGTTCCAGGCCTGGGAGAAAGCGATCTTTCATTCGAAAAGTCTATTATATCAGTACCGTTTTTCAAAAGTGTTTTCCCACACTTCCAAAAATGTTTTTAAAATGAATGCTACATATTTTTTTCTGCTTTACAGGGCAATTTTGTGCTTGCTGATCTTACAGTAATCAAAGACAACGATCAAATACCTCAGGGCTATACTAGTATTGCAACCACTTCTGATACAAGTAAGTAGGATTTTTATTTTCATTTCAAAAGGTGGTAGCGTTTTGAGATAGTGCCTTAAATCTGGAGCGAACATGTCCACAATGGAAAAGTAATTCCCAAGAGAAATACACAACCTGGAAAGCGTTTTGCTTTTTGGTAACAAATTCAGATTCTTCTTAGTTTCAAATTTTGGGGCATATCAACTGTTATCCTTTTACAGAACCACATTACTTCAAAATGAAATGTTCTCAAAATGCTTTATACTATCATCATTTCCTTACCTAGACTGTGGACAAGTTGTTTAACATTTAAAAATGTTTGTCGCAGTGATAGCTTTCCGCCTCTATTTCGATTAATCTCCCCGCGATTCCCGCGGTATTCTCGCGAGAATGCTGGCCCAGCGAGACGACTGCTCTCACGACTAGGGTCCCATTTAACGGGGAGTAGAAGTCGGCAACCAGCAGTTTGTGCGAGAGCAGTGATCTCGCGAGAGCACCGCCACAACTTGACTATCTTACCGCGGCAGACCATTAACGACTTGTCCACAAGTCTACTTCTTACCCAGGGTTTTTTAGTTCCAAGAATTTTAAGATTGATTACCAAATGTATACATTCCCTTTAAACCATTTCCAGTTGAAAAACCACTTAATTTTTCTCTCAAACAGAGGAACCTGTCCTTAAGAAGAAGCTACTCATTGCACAGTTTGTCGCAAGAGGGTCAACAACAAGTGCGCTGTGTAACATTTTTTTGACGACGTCAAAAGCCAAAACACGATCATCTGAAGGTTCATATAGAGCGTAAGTACTAAACCATTTTTAAAAATGTGTGTTCGTAATTTTCATCACAAGTTTGCCCCAACTCAAACAAGACTAAAATCCTCTCTTGGGTAGGGGGCTACATGATGAAAGTATTTAATATGAAAATAGCTCTGAATGAGCTGAATGTAGGAGTTGCCATTCCTCTTCAAACAGTCTAGGTTGTAGGATGGAGGGAAACATGCACCAGGCAAGGAGCTCCAAAGAGATAATAATAATAATACGGCGTTTTTAAAGCGCACTTAATCTGTAAAACATTCAAAGGCGCTGGTCAAAGAACAAGAAGAAAATTTCACTCAATATCTGCATAGGCTTATCTGGAGAGATGGGTTCTGAGAGAATGTTGGAATCGTGAGATGTCATGTGTGTCCTTGAGATGTTGAGGTAAAAAGTTCCAGAGGCGGGGTGAAATGTTACTGAATGCCCTGTCCCCATAGCTGGATAAAGGGGTCAGAGGCTGATGCAGTACGTGGAATGAAGCTGTTGGAATGGCTCTTGGTTCTGCATCTTAACATGGCATGAGTGTATGGGTTAGAAGAAGCAGAAAGTCGTGATTTCACGATCAAACACCCTAATAGGATGAACTAGGTCGGAGACACTGGTGGCACATTTAATCTCAGGAAAATATCTGTAGAGACAACAGAGGCTGGCTCATAGACCTATGGTGGGAAAGAGGTTGTAACCTTGATCCCAACGCTTCACTAACAAAATTTGCACTCTGCCTTATAAAGATAAATGGCAGAAGTTTATCTATCATTCAAAATTGCACTGGACAATGGGGGAAAAACACTCTGTTGCTTTGAATGTTGGTAATTTCATCTTTGTGATTACTTTAATTATTGGAACAAAATTCTATTTGTTATTGCAGGGAGATTAATGGACTTATCTTGTATTTGAAAACGGGCCCAATTCCAAGTCAGGCAGTTGGGCCTGTCCAGCAAAATGCACAGCCTTCAAGCAATCCCCAGCCATACAATAGCACACCTAGTTACTCATATGGGTAAGTAACACTAATTGGGTACTTGACTTTTTTTAACACTTGGCTAAAAAGTTATATAGAGCTGCATTTGAAGACACTGGACACTATTGGTAATTGTCAAAGACTAGTCTGCACAGTTGGTGTATCTCAACATATGCATAAAATAACAAACCTGTGAAAGTTTGAGCTCAATCGGTCATTGAAGTTGCGAGATACTAATGAAAGAAAAAACACCCTTGTGGCACCATGCTCACACGAAGTTGTGTGCACTCAGATGCTTGATTTTGAGACTTCAAACTCTAAATCTGAGGTCTCGAAATGAAATTTGTGGAAAATTACAGCTTTCTTCGAAAACTACGTCATTTCAGAGGGAGCTATGATATTAACTATATTGAGTAATTACCAATAGTGTCCACTGCCTTTAAGCAAAAAAAAAAGGAGTGGGTCACCAGTCAAAACAATGTGAAGTTAATGTTAAACAATACTTTTTTGTGCTTATAGGCTAAATTTTAATTTGGACCAAGGACCAAGGTACAAATTGTCTGTATTTATGTTTAATTAACTTCTGCAGATCTGCAGGACAGCAGAGCACCAGTCCAGCCCAGCCTCTCCCGTACCAGTATCCACCGAGAGGGGCTAAAAGTGGTACCCTGACTCGCCAACCATCTATGATACAAACGAATGCAGCTACTGAACGAATTCACTCAGGTAGGAGCCTTGTTGTTATGGTGTAGCCACAATAGTGACCTTGTTCCCAGGGTTGATCAATCTCGTCACACCAATTCTTATTCCAGCTTGCCATGTTTGCTCATAACCCCCTGGAATGGTTCAATTTAAAAATGTTCTTAAATCTGGCACATTTTATTTAGGCCTTTGGTTGATCTCAAGTATGATAATGCGCAAAAGAGGCAACAAGTCAATTAAATATCGGCAGTTAACGGTGTTTATCAATTAGTGGCAAACTCTGTTTTTTGGGGGGACCTCTGAGTTGGTGGTGTGATGATACCAACGGATGTCTTGTATTGTCCTTGTGGACAGTGTCACTTGAAATAAACCATCTATTTATTGTGGTGTTTTCTTGCAGCCATTGAAGGAGTTCCATTTGAAGTTCATGCCTCGCTTCAAGACAATAACCAATCCTATGTAAGTACTTTGTTAGTTTGTTATGAATAACAAGTACTAATAATAACTAGTTCTTATATAAGTGCTTTTGCAATAACCTTATCAATGTACTTTTTGTAGAACAAAAAACACAATGTCTTTAGATTTACACTAAACTTACACAGTTTGAAGATACCGATAGTATAAAGCTTCCCTGAAAATACTAGTTGCTGAGGTGATGTAGTTTTCGAGAAATAAGTAAAACAATGTCATGAAAATAATTTTTTTTCTAACTGATTATGAGACGAAAATTATTTTAGCTTTTAAAAACGTATTTTCATGACATAAATGTTTTACATATTTCTCAAAAAATACAGCACCCAATATTTTAAGGGAAGCTTTGTATTATCATTATCTTCAAACTGTGAAAGTTTAATGTAAATCTGTGGACATTGTGTTTTGTGTTAGAAAAAGTGGCCAAATCCTTTAACATCAGTGTCATTGTCATTGGGCCAATAAGATTCCTTCAGCTCCCTGTGGAGTAAACAGCCCCCCCACCCCACTGCTGCTGTGACGCTCCAAAGTATTTTTTTTAAACACAATATCAACCTCTACCTTCTACCCATTTATACCCTTGGGTGAAGAGAAGAATTTTAGCAAAGCATTCTTGCTCAAGGACACGAGTGTCATGACCGGAATTCAAAACACGCACTCTGACGAGTTATAACAACCAAAACTTAAATTTGATGCTCTTAACCACTCAGCCTTGACGCCATACACTGAATGCCAATTATCCAAATTTTCTTTGAGAACTTCCTGAAACACAGCACTGACTTTGTTATTGTTAAATATAATCACGCTTATTTCCTGATCTTCCAAGTTTTTTATTTTTATTTCTTCTATTCAGGATGCACCGACATTACCCTTTCCATCAGAGCAAGATGTGATGTTTAAGTATAGCTATGATTTCCGGACAGAGTATCAGATTAAACAACGGGTATGCGCCTCTCCTTAGAGCCAAGCCGACAACATTTGGTAGGGCCAGTTAAAAGCCAGTTTCCACACTTTGTGATCCAAGATATGCATGAATTGAATTAACAAACCTGTGAAGGTTTAAAGGAACACGTTGCCTTGGATCGGTCGAGTTGGTCTTTGAAAAACGTTTGTAACCGTTTTTTATAAAATGCATATGGGTAGAAAGATGTTGTAAAAGTAGAATACAATGATCCACACAAACATGCCTCGAAATTGCGTGGTTTTCCTTTTACCTTGTCGACTAACACGTCGGCCATTTATGGGGGTCAAAATTTTGACTCCCATAAATGGCCGACCATGTTAGTTCGCACAGTAGAAGGAAAACCTCGCAATTTCAAGGCAAACTTGTGTGGATCATTGTATTCTACTTTTAAAACATCTTTCCAACCATATGCATTATATAAAAAACGGTTACAAACGCTTTTGTTTTGACCAACTCGTCCGATCCAAGGCAACGTGTTCCTTTAAAGACACTGGACACTATTGGTAATTGTCCAAGACCAATCTTCTCACTTGGTGTATCTCATCATATGCATCAAATAACAAACCTGTGACAATTTTAGCTCAATTGGCCTTCGAAGTTAGGAGATAATAATGATAGAAAAAAAAACCTTGTCTGCAGCATGGTCACACGAAGTTGTGTGCTTTCAGATGCTTGATTTCGAGACCTCAAATTCTAAATCTGAGGTCTCGAATTCAAACTTTTATTTGTATACATCAACCTCTCCCCATTACTCGTTACCAAGTAAGGTTTTATGCTAATAATTATTTTGAGTAATTACAAATAGTGTCCCCTGCCTTTAAAGGCACTGGACATCTTTCTTTGGTAATTGTCAAAGACCAGTAGCACTTTGTGTATCCTAACACTGTATCCTAAAATTAGTATAAAGAAACACAACTGTGAAAATTTGGACTCAAGTAGTCATCAAAGTTGCAAGGGAATAATGAAAGAAAAACACCCTTGTTGCACTGATAAAATCGTTTATGTGCTTTCAGATGCCTAATAAAAGTCTTCAGAGTGAAATGAGTGGATATCTTCACAGAGCATAACTTCCAGATCCACGTTTACTCATCAGCGTAGCTCATGACCTGTGGGAATAGCGCCCTCTAGTGTTGATATATTACACAGAGGGATCAATTTCTTTCAATGTTTTATACTATCAACAACTCTTGGTTGCGTATACCAAGTAATTTGTTATGCTAGCGATTATTTTGAGTACTTACCAATAGTGTCCAGTGCCTTTAAACATTCTGAATTTATGCTGTTTTTCAAACATCAAAACCCTTCTGTCTGCATTGTATTTATTTCCATCTAAACTCTTTACATTCCTTCTGTTTATAAATGCTAGGCGTATTCAGTATACTGCCATCTTTCTCATTTTTTTTTACTAAAGGCCCGGTCCTACTGCAGCGATAACGGGAACTATAACGATAACGACGCAAAGAGAACGCATTCTGTTGGTTGAATGAGCGTGTTCGTATTCTGTGGAGCAATTCGACCAATAGAACAAGTTCTCTTTGCGTCGTGATCGTTATCGTTTTCGTTATCGCTGCAGTGGGACCGGGCCTTTATCATTCTAATTTATTATTCAAATGCATTTGGTGATGTCATAATTATATTCATTGTGAAAATATCTTCACATTCATCTGATGTCATAAATATATTTATTATGATAATTTATTCATATATGCATCTGATGGCATCCTACATACCACTACGTAACATATGGTAACTTATTCACATACATCTGATGACATTCTTAGCTATTATGGATTGTAGTCACAGCCTCAAAATATTTTTGTTTACACCTTTCCTATTTTCATTTCTTAACAAACAGTAATATATAAGGACGTGAGTTTGTCTTCAAACTTAACAGCTGCCAAAATGTTTTAGCATATACAACCTCTAAAAAATATACACACATTTTTGGAAAGTTTTACTCTTTTATTTCACTACCTTCGCATGGCCCTATTTCATAAAGCTGCTTTAGCACAAAAATGATTGAAGCGCAACAACAAAATGCTTACCAGAATAAGGTTACCAGCCAAAATAGCATGTCTCATGTTCAATCTTTGACTGGTATCCTGCTTCCTTTTAGCTTAGCAGAAAATTTTTAAGCACCATTTTCTGCAGATCTTTGAAATATGGCTCAGGTCTGGAGTATGACTGGAAACGATAACTTTCAAGCCAAAGACAGCAAAAAGCGAGTATGGCATGCTATTTTATGTAACACTTTTCAGCCTTTTTCTTGCATAAAAATTGTAAATATTGTGACATATTAAGTAATTACCCACAAGGGAAACTGACAGGGTAAGAGTTTAAACAATTTTTGGTCAAACAAAAGACAAATTGACTGTAGTTGGAGTTGAATCTGCTACCTCTAGATTACCACTGACGCTGCCATCTTGCCCTAATGTTGGCGGTAGGTTGGCCATCTCCCTATTTTCTCAATATCTTTGTTCAGGGTGCCAGTCAGAAGCTGTTCAACCTGTAACTGCCAGGTACCCAGGGATCACACCCAAGTTTATGATACAACATAGGCAGTGGCAGCAGAGGGATCACCTAAAGGGGATGTAACTTTTTATTTCAAATATTAATTTATAAGTCACACGGGAAACTGACCGAAGGTCGCAGGTTCAAGTTCCACTTTACTCAAGTTGTCTTTTGTTTAACCCTAACTTAAACATAAATACCAATATTAAATTCCAACTTGTATACATTTTAACATGTTGGATTTATGGTGGACTTGTGGGTGCCTGGAGTCAATTTCACAAAGACAGTCTTATTGGGATTAGTCCTTTGACTTTTTAGTAGTTAAAAACTGAAGGCAGTGCACTATTGGTAATTACTCAAAATAATGATCACCATAAAACCTCACTTGGTAACGAGTAATGGGGAGAGGTTGATAGTGTAAAACATTGTAAGAAACGGCTCCCTCTGAAGTGGCGTAGTTTCTTTCATAGTTATCTCGCAACTTCGACAACCGATTGAGCTCAAATTTTCAAAGGTTGTTACTTTATGCATGTGTTGAGATACACCAAGTGGGAAGACTGGTCTTTTACAATTACCAATAGTGTCCAGTGTCTTTAAGGCTAGTCCTAACTTAGGACTCCTAAGTTAGGAAGAGTAACTCGACCTAAATCCCGAACCGACTATTCTTTGTGAAATCCACCCCTGTTCCCAGTCATCATTTGTTCAGTTTTGTTTTGTTGCAAATGACCTTTGAACTTTCATTTCAATTGTTTCTATGAAGGTGGGATGCCCAAAGTGGTCTTTAAATATTATATTTTATGAATTATCTTGTAACTTGTGTTCCCACTTAAAATACCTGCATGTAAAATATATATGGTTTTTTTGCTTAATATATTAAACTTGTTACTTAAAATATTAAATAACAAATTTGAAGAGGTTATTTTTAAGATGGGATAAAATATTTCATTGAAAAAGTTAATGAAATTTGCATGAGTCAAAACAAACAATTTTTTGTTAGATTACAGACTACCTTTTCTACACAACAACCATGTATTTGAAAGATTCTCAAATTGTGTTGAGATGAAGGGTGCACAAATAATGTAAAAAGATGACAGAATTGTAAGCTGATCAACCAAATCCGATGGCTGCGTTTCCCTTTAGTGTAATATGTAAAAGTGAATTGCAGTATAACATTACACATAATTACTCTTACTTAATACATCTCAGTTGTATAAATATACATTTTAACTTCCTTTTTGAAATAAATGTTATTTTAAATCTTTAGTTCCTCTTTGTCACTGCACTGTTTATTTTGTCCATAGAAATTTCCACTAGTTGCTTGTTTTGTTTTACCATGGATATAGGTAAAATCATTTAAAAAATCGATAAACGAACTTTATTATTAAAAATTCGTGCCTAAGATATTTTTCTACCTGAAAGAAAACAAGTAGAAAAATGGTAAAATATAGGTGTTTTTTGCACACACTCAAACTAGGCGAATTTAAGTTAAAATGTTCTGTAAAAAAAGAGTTCAATTTGAAATTATGAGAAAATCTATAAAATAAAAATTCGATAGTAATTTCTCACAAAATATATATCAAACCAATTCACAATTAATTACAAAGTTTTAAAGAGTCGAGTAAAAATTAAGAAAAGCGTGATTTATCAATAACTGAATCAAAAGTGACTGAGCGAGCCAGTATCAGTTAGTCTGGTGCTCAGGTCAATACATTTCTTTTACTGGTAACAAATGAAATGAAAAGGGGCGCGATCGATAAAAACAAAACCCGGGGAAATTTGAGTGCCGTCTGCCACATGCCCGAAGATCCAGGAACATGTATTCTACTGATAAAACGTCTCTGTAGGATTGACAAATTTGACGAGCCTCTTCAAATGGTACAACCATGTAGTTTTATTTTTGTGGAAGAGGCAGCATTTCAGCTCCAGCTTGAGTGGATGTGCAACGTTGCTACCACCCCTTCATGACATGACCTCACGCCGCGGTGTAGGCGTGGTACATGATGATGATGAGAGAATGCCCCTGACAGTGCAATGGAGTCCGACGTCCTTCCATGTGAGCTAGGCTTCACTCATATTCTTAGGATACAAGGTAATTGTTTTATACTGTTTTACGTTTTCACTTGACACGAATAGTGGGTAAACAAAAAGTGTATTTACCCCCGCGGCTTGAGCCTTGACCAACACAGCAGCAAAGTCACAAAATTATTTGCAAATTGTAACAAAACCTGAATGTCGGAATGCTCGCAGGGTCGAATTGCTGTGTGATGAAGGCCCTCGCCGCGCGCTCTTCATCAATGGGAATAAACTGTTTGAGGTATTTATGAATTCAGTTTAATGTGTTAACGTAGTCAGGTTGGCCAGTTGGCCATTTGCTCAGTGATTTCTGTCCATACCTTTCACCTCTGTGGACTCCTGTTCACTGGACTGAGCTAAGCATGAGTGGATTTGGGTGTTCAGTCCTTCCCTGACTGTTGGGTTTTCACTGTATAAGGGTTTTCCTCCCCAATTGTCTTAATTTGCACTTTCTTCATAGTCTTAAAAAAAAACTTCTAAAAAATTGACAGTGGTTCTCAATTAGGTCACTAATTAATATGATGCTTTGCCACGTTCAGTTTTAGAAAGCACCTGTCTCTTCAATGCAAACCACAAGAGGGCAGTATTCAACTTGATGGGTCTGAAAAATATCACATCTCAACAATCCATGTAAATTTATTTAGGTAGCTCGAACCAACAACAAAAAGATAGAGAGAACTCGAAAATGAAGCGACATAGTTGTTAGTTTTCGTCAGTGCAGTAGAATTAAAATTGGCAAAAGATTAGGTTTTTGACCACCATGTTCCTGCACAATGCACTTGAGTCTGTACAGAATTTTTTGTTAAAGGAACACGTTGCCTTGGATCGGTCGAGTTGGTCTTTTAAAAGCGTTTGAAACCGTTTGTTATGAAATGCATATGGTTAGAAAGACGTTTTAAAAGTAGAATATAATGATCCACACAAGTATCACTCAAAATTGCACGGTTTTCCTTTTACCTCGTCGACTAACACGGTCGGCCATTTATGGGAGTCAAATTTTTGACTCCCATAAATGGCCGACCGTGTTAGTACGTGACGTAAAAGGAAAACCGTGCAATTTTGAGTGATACTTGTGTGGATCATTATATTCTACTTTTAAAACATCTTTCTAACCATATGCATTTCATAACAAACGGTTTCAAACACTTTTTATAGACCAACTCGTCCGATCCAAGGCAACGTGTTCCTTTAAAGTAATGTATTGATCAATGTATCCACAAGGATAGGCGTACATGCTCAACAGTTGCCAACAGTAACGAGCTCTATTGTCAAAAGCGTCACTATGGTTACTTCATATAATGCCAAGATTTTCTGAAGGTGAAACTGCTGTAGGCGGCCATTGTTTAGCAAAAATAGCAGGTTCGCAATGATGTGCACGATTAGAGATGCTAAATAATATTGAAGTACCTTGACATTATTAATGTCAAAACGGTAGAAAAAATTTGTATAATATTTTGTGTGGGCGACAACCATTTGTGTCCCATATTTTACAGGTATCACCTACCAACGATGTTGGTGTAACAAAATTGCATCTGAAGGATATAAAACAGCTTCGTGGCATGATATATAACTTGCAGCAAGTTGCATACTGCAAAATACATGTTCTTATTGTATTCACAATGATCACCCCCCCCCCCCCGCCCCGACGTGATATTTTAGGGGAAACCCATTGTACATGTATTGGTTTATAAATGGATTTCTAGTGCTATTGATAGAGTGCATAATATTTTGTTGTTACCATAATACCAAACGTGCATCCGTTGTAATGATGTCGTTGAACCAGGATCACTATTGTATGAAGTCAGCGACTGTACGATATTATTTCTATATCACAGTGTATTCAACTTGTTTGTCATAAATGTACATGTGTAAATATTATTTGTATAAAGAAAAACACTTTCAAAGGAACAAACCATGGCAGCCAATCAATGATTGAGGGTTTACATAAGTAGCACGAACAGCAAAGTCGTGATACTTTTTTGATGATTTATTATTAACTCTTCTAATTAAAAACATGTTTATGCAGCGTGTCGTTACAAAGTTCCAAAGCCGGCTAATCCGTCCTGTGTGGTATTTTTTTTCTTTTTCATAGTCGTCAATGTGTATCTGTAAATTAGGCCTATTCATGTAGTTTTTTTTTGACAATTCTTTATATTTTTATCCCTTACGTGTTTTTTGTTTATATAAAAAATGTTTTATTTTACATTTTAGTAGACTTTTTGTTTGTAGTAAAGCTATTTATTGATTTTGTTTTGGCTTTTAAGCACACATGCAAACTTTAAGAACAATGTTCAGACTCTCCCGAAGGAATGTAAAATGTTTCGAAAACAACAAAAACACAGTTGTAAAAAGTAGTGTTTTCCCCCTTAACAAACCCCCATAATTTGTAATGTTTTGAACTTGTTTCTAACATACAGTACTACTGTCATCATCCATTATCGTATGTCATTCACACATTCAAGAAGAATGACTGTGTATTCTTGCCACGCAATAAATTAACCGCAAACACACTTTGGAAGTCCGTGCAGCTCTTAAGTGTTTGGGGGAAATTAATGAATAAAGTGGGGTTAGTTGAGGTGGATTTGAAAGTCGCGTGCGTACGCTTAACTTGCCAATCTAATAATAATGCAAAACATATAGACCCATAAGGTCGAGCTCCATGTTGGTATGCAATAGGCCTACATGCATGGCTTGTTGCATTTTAAATTAAGACCTATGCTTCGAATACTGATGAACATTCTAACGGATCGGTGGTGTGGTCAATCTTCATAGACCATATTACTTTTTTTCCTGGTGCATATTGACCCTTTATACGGGTCATGACCCGGAGTCCCAGCTTAGATCCCAGTCACTTCATGCGTTACTGACCCTGCATGTCTTATTGCATTTTAAATTAAGACCTATGCTTCGAATACTGATGAACATTCTTACGGTGGTGTGGTCAATCTCCAAAGAGTTCATATTAGATTTTTTTTCTGGTCTATATTGACCCTTTATACGGGTTAACATGACCCGAGTCCCAGTCACTAATATGCATTACTGACCCTGGTGGTCTTCTACGCCAACCCACACTGACCCAAGACATATTTCTGCCCCCTATCCCACCCCCTTGGAATCCCTAACAGAGTCAACCAGGGGTGGATTTCACAAAGAGTTAGGACTAGTCTTATCTCGAGTTAGGACCGTTTACTCGTCTTAACTTAGGACTATCCATGCAATTTGTATATCTCCTAGGACCAGTCCTAAGTTAGGTCTAGTCTTAACTCTTTGTGAAATCGACCACAGGGCACAAATCCAGACAATTCCATAAAGCTAATTAAGCGCACGAAAAAGAGAGACAACATTTTTTTCAGGAATAATTATCATAAAGTACACAAAATGTGTTGTCCAAAGTACCCTAAAGTGTGGAATAAAAACAAATATGACATAGAAAATTGTCGGTTCAAATTCTTGTTGATCCTCGTCAAGCATTATTTAATCTTGAAAGCAAACATTTATGAGAACAGTTAAGGTACATTAATTATTAATAACATTTTTTTTTCTGTGAGCTTAATTGAAATCGAATACAGATCTTTGGTTTAGAGGCAAAATATAACTTTGGTTTTTGAACAGTTCGTTTGGCACAAATCTAGTTTAGTTCAAGTTTTCACAGGTTTGTTATTTTATGCATAATGTTAAGATACACAAACTGAGAAGAACGGTCTTTGACAATTAGCAAAAGTGTCCAGTGTCTTTAAGATAAATGCCATCAAATTTGATTGACTCTCCAGCTATAGTTGATATTGATAGCATTTCTTTTGATTGAACACCTCTGACATAGCTGACTGTTATTGTATGCGGGATGACAACCACTGATCGTTTTCCCGCCAGTTATAATAAAAAACATAATAAAAAACATAAAAATGTTTATGTAAGACAAAACAAACACAACTTGTATTCCTGGTGAAGATTGACACGGATATTCGGCACATCCACCATGACCCAACTAACCCTGATCAAAGTACAAGTTTATACAACATCAAATGTTGAGAATTTTACTGTAAAAATCTCTACACGATCATTAAATAACAATAAACTATGGGCTTATAAGGTACTTCTGATGTTCCTATAACCTCATTGTTTCAGAAGGGGGCTTGTGGAGGGTAGGGCTCAAGTTCAAAAGCTGTGGAAGTCTGGAACACAACCATACACGACCCAATGCTAAATAAACTTCTACCCGTTCTTTGGCTTCAGAGCTTATATTTAGGCTAACGTAATTCAATACATTAACTCAGGTGAAGGGACCTGCGGTCGTTTTGAAATTGGCTTTTTGATAATTTAGTCTTTAAAGACAATAGACACTATTGGTAATTGTCAAAGACCAGTCTTTTCACTTGGTGTATCTAAACATGTGCATAAAATAACAAACCTGTGAAAATTTGAGCTCAAGTGGTCGTCGAGGTTGCGAAATAATAATTGAAGAAAAAACACAGCCCTGTCACACGTAGTTGCGTGCTTTCAGATGGTCGATTTCGAGACCTCAAGTTCTAAACTTGAGGTCTCGAAATTAAAATTCGTGGAAAATTACTTCTTTCTCGAAAACTACCAACCTCTCCCTATTACTCGTTACCAAGTAAGGTTTTATGCTAATAATTATTTTCAGTAATTACCGATAGTGCCAACTGCCTTTAAATAATATCGTGTTTTGAAATATTATTTGTTGGCAAAGGTTCCACCTCACCTTATCCTGCAATAATGCAGAAACCGATCTTCCAGTTCGAAATACATTAATTATATTTCACGTCCATTCTATTACTTAGATGCGTTCGGAGTTGGACACGTTCAATATATACCCAAAACACCATATGTATTTGTTTGTACTTGTTTTATGCCTCTGAAGAAGGTCCGGTTTGGATCGAAAGCTAAGGCCATCTATTTAAAAAACCCATTTATACAACATTATCATATTCCAAAAACATTTACAACAAATTAAAAAAACAAATTCATACCTAACGTTGCGCTGACACGTGTACTGGTAAAAACAAAACTATATACAAACATTTTTAGAGCAAAAATATACACAAAGTTTCCATTAGTTTGAAGCACTCAATGTTTTTTCTCCAAGCCTCGGTTGATTTTTGAAATTATAAGCTTAAAGGCAGTGGACACTATTGGTAATTACTCAAAATAAGTATAGAAAACATTGTGAGAAACGGCTCCCTCTGAAGTGACGTGGTTTCCGAGACAGAAGTAATTTTCCATAAATTTGATTTCGAGACCTCAGATTTAGAATTTGAGGTCTCGAAATCAAGCATCAGAAAGCACACAATAATTTCGTGTCACAAGGGTGTTTTTTCTTTCATAGTTATCTCGCAACTACGACGACCAATCGAGCTAAAATTCTCACAGGTTTGTTATTTTATGCATATGTTGAGATACACCAAGTGATAAGACGGGTCTTTGACAATTACCAATAGTGTCCAGTGTCTTTAAAAAAAAGCTTATGACACTGGTGGAATGTTTCCCAGCTTGCTCAAATGTATTAAGTTTTCTACCAACTCATTTTCCATCAGACAGGAAACATGATTCCAATAACGTACCAATGTGTTTGGATGCTTTTTAACTGCCATTCTTTGTCAAAATCCAAACACTTTCGATGACGTCAGATTACAAATAAAGGTCTGTACATTTTTTTGCAAAATTTTGCTTTGAACCTTCCACAATAATTCCTCTTTGAAGTGTACACACCCCTCTGCATGTGTTTTTCGATGACATCCTGTTTCAAAATTTCGTTCAGAAAGAGCATCAAATAAAATGAAGTTCTACTCCATTTTGTGGCGAGGTTTTAACTATTTTTAAACTTTCACGAGGACGCTATCTTTTAGAAAATGAGTGCATCACAAAACTCAATTTGATCTTAAATCCGCTCTGCATTATGAGACGGGCGCAGTTCGTCACACAGCCTCATTCTGGTCTAGTTTAAACTATTCGTATAAAACAAAATGATGACTACGTTAGTGTTATTTCAACTGACCACAATCTAGTAGGGATACACACCAATACTGTATGTAGTGTTTTTGTTCTTTTGCAGTGATAAAAACTGTCAATATTTCATATTTTAGTTTCCGCTGCTGCGTAAGTGTTCCATCCTGCAGAGTAGATATTACACACTGTCCTTCCGTGTGAGCGAGCTCTCAGCTTTACCAAAAATCTGATTCACCGTGAGCTCGATATCGTCTTCTTTTGGTCCTCTCCAGCGCAGGTACCGGGCCTTCTTTGCCTCCTCAAAGGTCTCCATGGGGTCCGGTAGCATGTGCATCGTACGCAAGCTACCGTCAGGTGCGTAAGTGTCTTGGTCGAACACCATGTCAAAGTTCAGTGGGATTCCTTTCTGTTTGGAGTCGCTACCCACCGAGGTTTTCTTCTTGCGGAGTTTGGCATTTCCAGTCACAGATGATACTGTTGATGTGGTGCGGTTGAATTGAGGGCTCTCTGTGGTGGATGCATCGGTGGGGTCGGTGGGGGTTTTCTCATCGCCAACCAATCTCTTCGTGATGGAGTTCTTTACTGATTTCAGATCGTATTCAGAGAAGGAGTTACTTCTTTGTCTGGAGCTGAGCGGAGTATCGGTGCTATGCGGTTGAGATGGCGGAAAGCTAGCGCTGGGATCAGAGCTGACGGTGATACCATCGTCACTTTTAGTGTCACTACGCTCGGACGGGGAGCGTCGAGTCTCACCATTGGTAGTAGTGTCGCGGTGTTTCTGCCCCAAGTCGTCGCCAAACTTCTCCATCCTTGCTTGGAGCTCCTCCTGCTTCTTGTTCAGGTTTCTCTTGTGCTCCAGCATATGTTGCTCGCGAATGTAATCCTCACCGCCCGGCTCCTGCCGGTTGTGATAACCGCTTCGTGGGCTGCGTCCTCCTGGGATAATCGACGGCAACTCAACGGTGTGGTGCCGGCCGCGACCGACTGCTTCCATGGGTGCTCTGGCCGTGTTGGGCTCTCCGGTCGCACCGGGAGTAGGTGACGTCGCTCTCCCGGAAATTTTAAGCGATCGGTTCCCCCCGTTGAAGGACTGCCCTTGCCCTTTGAATCTCTCATTCGGATCTTTATTCAATCGTAGCTGTGTGAGTCTCGCCGTGTTGCTGCTCATCGACGCCGTGTGCCTCCTCCCGAGTATCCGCTGGTTTCCTCTGCCTCGACCTCGCATCTTTTCCAACTCTCGCTGCAGCTTCATCTTCTCGTTTCGAATCGTCTGAAGGTGCATCTTCTCCATGCTCTGCTGTACCTCCAAGTTGGCGTCAAGATGTCGACGGGCGAACGAGTTCCTCTGAAGGGCCCTGTCTTCCTTGACAGTCAGTCCGATGTCCATGCGAGAGTACCTGCTCATCTTGACAACAAACAGATTCAAGTAACTGCAGATTATAGATAAACACACAAGTTTAACAGTGTTGTCCAGTAGCTTATCTCACTCAGTACACGTACGTGGTCTCCTTTTCGTTGTGATATCAAAAAACCATGTCATAATGTTCTGTCCGGTCACAACTTTCAAAGTGACAACTAAATAAAATATCCAAGGTTGGCGTGGTACCTTCTCTATGGTAAGAGTGAATGCACACTGAGTTCCCTTACACTGTGTTCAGACCACGGTTCAGACAGTCAGTGTCCTAATTTGAATGTTCCAGTGCGAAATACCAGAGTCTGGGCAGATTCGTGTTCATCAGATTAAGAGTGGCAGAGCAAACAAGAACCGGCACAATGTACAGCTGCTATGGCAGCGTGTATGACAGGTAAACGCTCGATCATGAGCGAGTGTTAAAGTTCGCCCAGGACTACCAAAATAGGTCGGTGGATTATCAAATAAATTGGTTCATAAGTTGGTATGACTATTGTTTGGTTGGCAGTCTTTCGATGCCGTGTGATGTGAACTACTCACAGTGTGCAAACATGTGTCAATAAACGGTTGTCAGCTACAAGTTTCGGTTGAATCCTGCGCGATCACAATCCATTGTGCATTTTGTAGCGGCTTCCTCCATGCTCTTAATAACACAGCTCCTCCTCTTTCCTTCCTGTCTGTCCTTTGATAATGTCTTCCGGAGGAGAAAGTTCCACCGCACCTGTCTAGCTTGACGAGTGCCGTACGAAACACCTCCGTGATGTTGACGGGTACGTGTGGTTGTCCCGGTCTTCTGTTAAGCCTATACAAACAGGGAAGAAAACGTAGTAGCATTTATCTTTCAAGTTTATAAATTATTTCTCTTTGGTTTGCAAGACAAACATCCAATCAATTAAGAAGTAGAATCAAGAAGAATCTAAGCCAAGATTTGCTGCAAGCTTTATGTGAAGTGGCAGGATCCATACCAGGATACGCTAATCAATGGGGTATGCAGTATTGAGCCTCCAGTCAACACAGGGTTACGAAACTGACAATAGTCCTTTCGTGAATTTGTATCCTGTCGATAGGATTTGCTATGGCCCATTTCTTTCTATTGTGTGGTATCGAATGGTGCTTTAACGCGCAACAGTGACGTAGTACGTCTCTATTGTGACTGGGGTTTTGTTAATGGCGGTACGTGGAAAACGGACTCATCAAAAGTTAACTGCTAAACCATGCTAAACAAACCAATTGGCTGTGTGAATAACTTAACACATACAACCGGTTAAGAAAAATAAACATGCCCAATTGCAAGGGTCGTGGTTTCGAATCCCACCCGAGTAACATGCCTGTGATATTTTTTTCACAGGACTCGGGAAAGTACTGAGTGTACAGTGCTAACACACATCAGTGTATGGGTAAAAACCCAAAATTCATATTCTTTAACCCCGATGCAAATTTAACATCTCTTATTCTCGTACCTTGATAATGAAGGAGATATATTTTACAAAATGTCATATTGACAAGATTAAAGGGACTGTCATGGTAAAAACACTAAACATGCCTGGAAAGCCCCTCTCCATTTGATTTCGGAGGGAGGGCACACGCGTGCAGTTTAAGTGGTTGAGAGTTCATGTAGGGATACAGCCACTTGCCTGCACCAGACAAATCCTTATCAAATACCTGCATTGTTACTGTTTTTTTTTAATAGACACAGGTCCTCCAAAAATGTGATTAATTTATTTTTATGAGACCTTTACTGATTACAAAGTTCATACCAGTACCATCCCCAGATAAGTATTTCCAGCTCAAATGGGCCTATACTGTCACATTCACGATCATTATGATGTAGAAAGTTCGTCCACTTCCCCCCCCCCCCGGATGAGGAGTTTTATTCAAGCTACTTTATTGTACAAAACTACACATTTCAAACTACTGGTAAAATCAACTGCTTTTAGAACCTTACGTAAAGAGAACTTGCAGATCGAAATTGGTACTTTTGAGAGTGCACCAAATAATATATAGAGGAGCAACGAATTATACCCAGAACTGATGGGTGGGGCATAGTAGTAATTGGAGTAATTACAGGCTTAAAAACGAGTTTGTAAGCCGAGGATAGTCGGCACGTACAAGAGGGGGCAATGTAGGCACTAGCTGAATGGTTATACCATAGAGAATGAACTATGGTTATACCACAGCGGGAAGGAACTATACATGTACAGTGATCTGCTCTTGTTAAAAGAGTTTGGACCCATTACTTGGACTGTCGAAACTAGACCTGCTTTGAGCACGGTGGTGTTTTAATCGCAAGTTAATGACTTAAAGACCCATTCCGTCAATAGTAAAAAAGCGCAGATGCGACAGGACTAACGCTTGAAAGCTGATGTTCAGTGAAACACAAACAAACACCACAACAAATACCAAAACACACTCCCAAACAAACAAGTTTGTATATGAATGGTTCAACACAAGATTATTTACATCTCCGGCAACTCTTTGCGTAAACAAAAACAACATCAGCAGGCAGCAACAACAACACACAACAACAATGTATCACAACTTTCATTGTTGTTTTTGTCAGTGATCTTTCTATTGGTGTAACCATGGAGGTAGAAATGTCTTCCTCCATGGTGTAACTAACCACAACCTATGTATATGTTATATTCTTACTTAAAGGTGATTCGAATTTCGTATACAACGCAAACAATGTTGACATGATTGAAGTATGGAAAGTGATAAGACAAATGCTGGTTGGAAGTACATGTGATTTTCAGCCTGGTCAAACCACCAGTTTCTCAGTCTCATAGCCTACACTTCTTCTCAGAACCACCACTACCCACAAAACAGATTTAAATGTTGTCCGACACCGCAAAATGTACCATAGCAAGTCCTTGCTTTATGATTGTACTCCCACCATGCAAAGTTGCCAATCCTCCTTTTATCACAACTCTGAAACGTTTTTTTTTAACGTTTAAACGTTTTTTTTTA
The DNA here is from genome assembly GCF_032118995.1 of Asterias amurensis. NCBI lineage: Eukaryota > Metazoa > Echinodermata > Asteroidea > Forcipulatida > Asteriidae > Asterias > Asterias amurensis. Next base: position 2,793,780 of record NC_092662.1, on the reverse strand, counting down.
TAATTTGATATTCCAAGATTTACGACTTCTTATATAAAACCATGGAGCTATAAAACAATCTTCTAAACAATGAGACATCTGGCTGGGTTATTTATGACATGCAAAGTTAAAATCCTTATCTTACCTTATATGTATTTAGTTTGCGGTAATCTACTTGCCAGGTAGAGTTTGTTCTTAGAGAACTGTCTTGCATTTATTCACTGTCGTAGAGTAGATAATCTTACCTTATTTCAAATCAAGGCTGGGTAGAAACGTTTTCCCAGAGGTTTATACTCCAAAACATGGAGCTATAAAACCACTGTCCACATGTGACAACATTGGTTGAGTTTATTCCCACAATGTCCACTCTCGAACTTCATTCAAAGACAAGCAGCTGCGATCACAGACGGTTTGACAAGTCTAACGATTTCGGTTCTCCAAGCCAATCAAAACAGAGTTGAAGGCGAGCGCTGCAGGCTAATGAATCTGAATGCCATTGTTTCCAGTCAAGAGATACACAAAGAAGTTCTATACGCATGGCTGACTACTATGCACTAGACTATGGACTTATCATCTTGCAATCAAAAATACCCAAAGCCAATCAGTTTGATATCTAAAGACAGTACACGGTACCTTTGCGGATTGTTGTTGTGTGTAGTTCTCATTAAAACAAAATACCACGGCTGATTAACTTGACTTCAACTCATCCTAACAAAGTCCACACTACTGGAAATATTGCAACTGAGCAAGAAAACACTCCAATGTAAGAATTTGAGGGAGATTAGCATACAAACTTACCTGGTATACAGGCAGCGGAGAGCTGTTTTTAGATAACACGTTGTGAGAAACAACTCCCTACAAAGTAACGTAGTCTCTGAGAAAGAGGTAACTTCTCACTGAATTCGTTGAATCTGGTAGACTTCAGGCCTGAAGCTTTTCTCAAGCATCTGAAAGCACACTTTGTGCAACAAGGGTGGGTTCTTTTTCCTGCAACTTCGAAGACCACTTGAGCCCAAATTTGCAAAGAGTTGTTGTTTATACATTATGCATGTTATGCTAGGATCACCAAGTTAGAATCATGGTCTTTGACAATTACCGAACAGTGTGCCTGTAAGAAATAACAACTTTACCAAATAAAGGTGGCAATTTTTTAGCGCGTCTTATTGTTGCACACGCACAGTTCTGATGAGTCAGTGTCCCTGCATAAACACATTCTCGTGTACAACTTTTATTAAAATGATACCATCGTCCAAGGTTCTGTGACACGACAAAGTATAGTCTTACATTACTTGGACTTCTAGTCCAAATATTTACAAAGGCCTCAAGTCTGTTGATATTATGCTGCTTTCCCTCAAGTAAAAACAATTCGTGATGAAGGACGGGACAGCAAGTCAAACGGTCAAGGAGACTAGCCAGATCTGATGACGGTTATTTGTCAAACACGGTCGCTCATTAAACATTTACATAAATTTTGTTCTGTGGAGTTATAAAGGGTTCGTTATGGTGAAAAGCGTAGTCAGTTTTGTTAGTTGTATCTTTCCTCGCCTTCCCACTCTGTGACCCAGTTCGAATCCCACCGGGTGCTCCATGTGGATTTGGGTTTCTGCCTCAGTGTGGGTTTTTCCCTGGGATGATTTCCTTCATTGTCTTGTCTCCATTTTACGTGGTTCGTGTGATTAGGTTCGCTTTTCGCGTCCTTCACAACCAGAATAAATTAAATGAAACAACTTACACAAAATATCAGAAGCATTCCTCGATGTTTGACAACAGTATGTTCATAAATTAATTCACGAAAATTAATGCCAAATAACAAATCGTTCGTCTAATAGCTATTTGTTTTGCTTTCACAAAAGAAAAGCTTCTAAAATATCCGCCATGTGTTCAAGGAATAAATATCAGTTATTAAAAACCACTTGCTGCGTTGTATCTTTTAGATCTGTAAATATTTAATGATCAAGCCATTGTCATTCAGCATTAAAACCTTCACCTTAATCTACAGTAACTCTAATACAATATTGACAGCTTTAAATCTCCATTGGGCAATTCTGTGACGGCTGGTTTGAGAAACGAACGGAAAAATGTGTCATGTCCGGCAACCTGCGTGATGGATCTAGTCAAAAGACCGGGAAGATAGCCACCTGCAGCCCGGTGGTCCAACCCCCGCCGTACGGTCTCTCGCAATAATATTGCCGTACTATTGATGATTATTTTGATTTATATCAAGTTGTCGGTAGTCTTTAAAGGCACTGGACGCTATTGGTAATAACTCAAAGAAAATTGTTAGCATAGAAACTAACTTGCCGAATAATGGAGATCTGTTGATAGTATAAAACATTGTGAGTAACGGCTCCCCCTGAAGTAACAACGTATAATTGTTTTTAGGTTGAGGTAATTTCCTCACTCAAGAAAGGGACAGACTTCAGATCTTGAGCCCTTTATTTCCAACTGAATATTGGTGTTTTTTTCTTTCATTATTCTCTTGCAAGTTAGACGACCAATTGAGCCCAAATTTTCACAGGTTTGTCATTTTATGCATAATTATGTTGGGACACACTAAGTGAGAAGACTAGTCTTTGACAACTACCAAAGGTGTCCAGTGCATTTACAGTTGTCACTAGTCTTTCTACAAAAAAGGGTCCTTCACCGAAATAAGTTTATGTAATCGATTAAAACCGCGGTGCCACAACTTGCTGTCGGCATTTTTCGATAATGCGAGCGTTTGTTGAATTGTTATTCCTTTCTTTGTCAGCACATTCGTCTTACCGTTTGTCAATGATAATAACGATCGTATATAGTTGTTAGAATGTTGATAATTAACGCCCAAGTAGTCAACACCAAGCCAGTTGAGCTTTGTGGAAGATTGGTTATAGCAAATAAGAGATGTCTGTATTGATGTTCATCTTGATTTTCTCACATTCACTTCGATGTAACCACACCGAGGGTGGAATGAGGAACAGTCTGGTCCATTTTAGTATAACGAAGTACTCATTGCCCGTATTGCATAATGCGAGGAACACGACCAAGATGGTGGTAAGGGAGAAAATAGGGCGTCGACCTTGTTAATACTTTGTTGGCCTCAAAATATTCTAAATACAGAATATTTTGCCTAATTGTGGCCTGGGGGTTGTTGACTTTTAAAACAACTTGAGGTATGTTGGATGATAGACCGTGAAATAAATGGTCCTATTTGACGAGAGGTGCAGGGACTTTTTTCGAGGTTGATGCTCGGACTTTGAAGATACACATGTAAATCTCGACGGTACTCCCAGTACCAAAGTGAGCAGTGGGTAGCTAGACAGTTCAGGAGCCATTGAACATTATTCTCCCTACACTGTAAAAATATGTGAGAATACTCTTTTTCGTGTGTTTTTAAATATTTAGCAATTTGCACTGCAAAACGATGACACTCGAGTTTGCTATATGCTGTTCTCAACACACACACACACGACTTCATATAAAACGCCTTCGCTATCAAAGAGAGACAGGCTCCGACTGCTTGACATGATGACGTCAGATATTTGTATAATCAAACACCTTTATCAGTCGGAAGAGTTTTTATCTCTTTAAATTCCACATAATCGTCCATACAGCCCATAGTTTGATTTGAGGTGTGGAAACTTATGTAATTGGCAGTCTGTGGACATGGTGTGGTGCTCGGCAGTGTCCAGGGTAGTTGTTTGATCATTTAATATGATCTAGGCTATTTTGAGCAAACCGTGTAAAAAGTGGGTTGGGCGTATGACACTGAACTAAGTTGGAACTCTGGTTTTAAGCAACATATTTCAACATCCTATGACCCACATATTAGCCCATCTTCAACGTAGTACATGTGATGTTTTATAGCAATATCATACCATGTTTAACAGCACCGGATTCAAGCTCTGGGTTTCTGATCAACAGAGTGTCAATGGGTTCGAGTTCTGGTTTTGTCATTGAGCAAGACACTTCACCCATTCCTAATACCTCCATGCTTCACCATGATTGCTTCGTCCTTCGTTTGGGACATTTGATCGTAGGTCCAGTGTGCGAGGATTGAGTGCATTTAAAAGCACGCAGACCAATTATCCTGGAAGATGTTTGTTTCTGTTTTACACAGCAATCACCCTTGGATACAGGTTTCCTCCGGCTTGGCTTGCAAGTTATTATAAGTTCTCTTAAGTTATGAATTTTCATACTACAGAAATTTACTTTCCCCAACTTTCAAAAGAACTTGCCCTAGTTTCTTCTTGGATAAGCCTCGCGTATACTTGGTCAATTTAGATATAATGTTAAAACATGTACATGTGTAGCCAGCGTTGTACCACGATCTGTCCAAACAGAAAAGCATGATAACGCAACACAAAAATATGCAACCACATTTCTGGCTCGTACCTATTCTTACGAGTACCAAGGATCCGGTATTCTATACAAAGGGGTAAGCCCCCGTCACGTCAAATCGGATCAGGGGGGATTAGGGCTTAGGGATGGTGCGATGCTATTTGTATTCGCACTGCCCACATGATGAAGGACAAGTGGTTCTTGCCTGTGGTAGGATCCTGTTGCCCAAATATTGGGCTGTGTGTTTAACGAATTGACTGGGGGTCTTAAGACGTCTGTGCAAATGCCTTAAAAGGGCACTGGACACGTTTGGTGTAATTAGTCAAGATGTATATTTAGCATAAAAACTGACTTGGTAACGGGCAACGGAGAGCTGCTGATAGTATACAACTTTGTGAGAAACGACTCCCTCTGAAGTGACGTAGTTTTGGAGAAAGATAATTTCTCACTATAGTAAAAGAATCAATGGTCCTTGGTCGTTTGTCTTCGGGAATTTTTTTTGTGAATTGTGGGTTTGGAAAAACATTTTGCTCTGAAAATATTTGGATGTACACTGTACCCTTAAGCATATATATAATGGAAGTGAAGTATATGTTATCCTTGCAGTTTTCTTTTCACAATTTACAACTTCTGAAGTCGACTTAAATATACAAATACAGTCAATCATTGAACAGAACAATGACTTTCCCTTGCTCTATAATCGTTGTAAATAGCACGTTATAAAGGTTCTGCTTACAAAGAGTACATTCTTAAGTCTCAAATCCAATTTCAACTTTATGTTTCTCATGTTTTGCTGTCCTCTTATAAACATTGTTCCTGTTTAATAAAGAGATGTAATTTGGCTAGTCCCAACCAGTGATATTGTTAACAACTTGTCGACTGTCATCGACATCTGCCGGAACAAACTTCTGGGAATCATGAAAACAAAAATCGCGTGCCTTTCCCCTCTTGTAATAATTGGTGGAATATAAAATTACGAGTGCTTCAGAGCAGCTGCAGAACACCCTCAACACACCTGACTGTGGGACGCCTAAAACCCTTTTAAAAAACAATTAATTTTTCTACGAGCGCTCACTCGTCAACCTGTCTCATTTTTCTAACCCTGTATTTGTTAAAAGGTTATTGTATTACCCTATAAAAAATACAGGTGTATTGTGGCCCAATGAATGGCTACCATGGTTGTTTACAATACAGAAGAGTCGGCTTTTTTTTATCATGGGTTAATTGTTTAAGGGAGATAGCCCAGTTGAGTGTCATGAAGTAGGTCAAATGATGTCACCAAGAGGTCCAAAGTTGATCGAGCAGAGGGTGTAATTTTGTCACTGTATATTAAAGGGAAGATGGGCATTGGTGATCTATAAAATTCCAGATTCTAAAATGTTTATACGCGGTTTTTATACCACCAAAATTTAGTTGTGTCTCTCTGTCATGAAATTGAATTGTACACTGTTTTAACAGTGGTCTTAAAAGACAATAAAAGTATAAGACATTTTTGAAAAGTTTTAACACCAAAACGTCATGTGACCGCAGATCAATAGTTGAGGAGTTGGGAACATTGGATGATTCCTAGTTGATATTCATAGTTAGTACCGGAAAATTCCATCACTACTAAATCATCACATGACGTCACGTGTGACGTAGTGGTACAGTCGTACCTTTTGAAGTGTGAGGCGGCATGATTGTAGTAGGCAATCATGACGTCTAGGAACCTTTTTCCACGGTGCATATTATAAATGGCCACTACCACAGGAGTAGATAGACTATCGTTTTTTTTTATTGGATTCATTTATCCTGCATTATACCTCTAATTCTACCTCCATGATTATACTGTTTAGTATTGTACTTAGCTTATTGTCCCCTTCACATCTGATAAAAATTAGTTGTTGCTATTTGCAGGAAAATTAAGCTCGTCTTTAAGTGCTACCACTTGTCACTCAGACCATTGAGGTAGATTCTACCTCCATGCTCAGACTAACAAGACTATATTATTTTAAAAGCATTTTTAAACCTTTTTCAAGTACTTTTTAGGATGTGCAAATAAAATTGCACCATGTTTGAAGGCTCCTCCGAGAGTATATTATGAACGGCATGAAATATTTGAAAGTTTTTGAATAACTAATTTGTAGTATTACTGGTTGAAATACTCACCACGTTAGAATCACAGAGTTAGGTTTTGTGGTGATTTCACTGCTTGCCAGTAACTGCGCTCCAGCGGGTCTAGCTTCCTCTTTGGTGATTGCCAACCAGAATTCTGTCCAGGGAAAAAGTAGTTACCACCATACGCCAAAAAAGTCCCTGTTCACTGAAAGCACACACAGACGCTATCGGGTGACGCTACGCAGAGAGAAAACAGACACTACAAAGGGTTCGATTTCACAGACACTATTAGAGATGTAATTATTTTTTTTGATACCAAGAGACGAGCGTCCAAGCTTCCAACCAATTGTGCGAACAGAAACCCTCTGTTCGGTTAATGATGTAGCGAGTCATTTGGCGAAACGGCGAAACCAATTACTGTCGTGGTACCCAGACGTAAAAGTATTGTTAGACGGCCGTTTGTTAGAAGCCATGTCCGTGACTCCACATTGAGTAGAAAACAACACAAAACCAAGCGTTGGTGTTTAAGGGTTGTTTACGAAAGTCTTGAATTAAACTGCAAACATTATCATCTGCAGAATATGTTTTCTACGGACTTGCAACCTTCCCCTTACAACCCGTCACGTACGATTGCTTTGTAAATATACCCAAGCAACGCCGGCAAGGTGAGGAGATAAAAAAGGACAATCTCACACATGTGCAAATTTTTATAACCTGCCGCGCCTTTCTCATCGCATATACATACACGTATACACCAGTCGTATACTTGTGTTATCCTTCAACCAGAATCAGAGTAGTAACTGATATGGATACAAAGCAGCATGGAAACAAGACTATACAAAGTAGCCAGACCGCGTATAGTCTCCTACACCGATCGCTTAGAACATTATTTAAATTCCGTGGTTGCCCTGAGCGATGAATGGTATAATAGCCCTGTTTACTCTGCCGTTGCTTCGGGCCTTCAGTCCCCCCTTCAATGACAAGAGCTTAGACTCGACAACAAGCCCATTCAATGATCCCTCGTTAAAGAGTGACGTAGGTCTTCTGTCATAGCAGCTAATTTACTGTGTGAATGTATAGTAGCTAACCGAACATAACTATATCCAAGAATTTAATAATATAACTATTTTATGGTGTGTTTTTCTCTTAAAGGCAGTGGACACTATTGGTAATTACTCAAAATAGTTTTCATCATAAAACCTTTCTTGATTACAAGTAATGGGGAGAAGTTGATAGTATGAAACATTGTGAGAAACAGCTCCCTCTATAGTAACATAGTTTTCGAGAAAGAAGTAGTTTTCCACGAATTTGATTTCGAGACCTCAAGTTTAGAACTTGAGGCCTCGAAATCAACCATCTAAATGCACACAACTTCGTGTGACAAGGGTGTTCTTTTCTTTCATTACTATCTTGCAACTTCGACGACCGATTGAGCTCAAGTTTTCACAGGTTTGTTATTTTATGCATATGTTGAGATACACAAACTGTGAAGACTAGTCTTTGACAATTACCAATAGTGTCCACTGTCTTTAAAAGGATGACTAGGTTTGTCTACCTCCATGCTCAATGTAACCGCATTATTGGTAATCAGAAAGGATGTTACCAGATGACATTGTGTTTGCACTTTTGTGTTTCATTTGCCCAGTTTCATTGAAGCTGCCTCAAAGCAAAAACAAAAGTAGCTAAGCGCAACAAAAGTGTGCTTGCCAGCATATTAAAAGTTACGAGAAGGACTTCCATGTCACGTGTACAAACGAGGGAAGGGGTAACACTCACTTGTGTTTTTTTTTAAAGATTATATTCCCGTCGAGGACCCATGTTCCTTTCAACCTTGGAGGGAATGGGGGGGGGGGGTCTCTCTCCCTCTCTCTTTTCGACTGTGTAATTCAACCATTGCAAGTGAAGCAGCCACTGCAATTACTAATTACAATAGTATTGTATGTTATTATCCAACGCGAGTCCCATTCGTTTAGGAAGGGAGCCCTAACAAGTACGTTCTAACTGCCACTGGGAAATCATGAACAAAGTCTGTCCTTCGCGATAGTCTGTCCTGATAGAAAACAGCGTGTGCTCAGGTGCGCTTCCCTCTTTTTAGCCAGTTGAAGCAATACTTTTTCGCAATTGTCTGTTATAAAACCGGGTGTTTCTTTTGCTCAGAATTTGTTTGAATGATGAGCAGTATGTAAACACGCACACCGTTGTAAAATTTGTATTTTATGGCTACACGTTTACAACGGTGTTGTGTTGAGCGCCGGTGTCGCATGCAATGATGTCCTCTTTGCAATACTATCCGCAGGACATTATTGCATCTGCAGTAATGTTCGCCGGACGGTTTTGCATATGCAATCGTGTCCGCCCGGACGCTGATGCATAATGCAATTGTAGGATATAAGATATTCTTTTCGTTTAAACAAAAATTACGCAGCTGCTTCTAAAAAATTTTCTCGAATGTTGGTGATCTGTCACACCGTGTAAAATTCGCAAAAAAATTCTTACTACTATAATACACATCGGCTGGCTGTACTCGTCAAAGACATTTTATTAAACTGTTCTATTTCCAAAGAACGATTGTCAAGCGCTGCAGATAAATCCACGGATTCGGCAATACTTCTGACAGTTTTTGTGCACCTATTTTTCCAACGCGAACAAACGAGGGCGCTGTTCATATTGATGCTAGTATGCCGTAGTGATGAGCCGAAGCCGTGGGTTCGAAAAGAGCATCATGTAAGTGTGAGGGCGCCATCTTGTGATAAAAATGATTTATTTGTTTAATTATGAAACATAGCTTCAGGAACTATCCACCCAGGAGAAATCACCGTACAGCTGTACCTTGTTATCAAGATGTTAACCTATGGGGCTTAAACATCAATAGTTTCTTTTACATAAAGTTTCTTCTAAGTAATTGCTCTCAATACACAGCTTTACTTTTAAAGGCACTGGACACTATTGGTAATTGTCGAAGACCAGTCTTCCCACTTGGTGTTAGACTTGATTCAAGTCCCATTCTCGTGTGAGAGGTCCCTAAGCATACATGTATACCCAAACTTACTATAAAACAACACGTAGCATACACAGTATAGTGCGCGCTCGCCGTCAAAAATGTGGTCCCGAGAATGCGGAACAGGTTTTGGAATGCAGAGCATCACAAAACAGTAGTTTCCTGGGGATGGCACGGGATTGGGACTTGAGTCAAGTCTAACTTGGTGTCAACATGTGCATAACATAACAAACCTGTGAAAATTTTAGCTCATTGGTGGTCGAAGTTGCGAGATAACTTTGAAGAAAAACACCCTTGTCACACGAAGTTGTGTGCTTTCAGATGCTTGATTTCGAGACCTCAAATTCTAAATCTGAGATCTCGAAATCAAATTCATGGAAAATTACTTTTTTTTTTCGTAAATATACGTCACTTCATATGGAGTCGTTTCTCACAATGTTTTATACTACCAACCTCTCCCCATTACTCGTTACCAAGTAAGGTTTTATGCTAATAATTATTTTGAGTAATTACCAATAGTGTCCACTGCCTTTAAGTAACATGATTCCATACCCGCAGAACTTTAGAGGGTGATTATTTCCTAAAAGATTCGTCGCTTCCTGCTCATGAGGGGAAATGACCTATTTCCCGCCGTATCATAACACGACAAGGTAGGCCACCTATTAAAGCACGCGACAGTTTAGCTTGTTTGCCTACACGTCTTGTTCTAAGACAATACAGAATGTAAACCACGTTAACAACACAGGAAGGTAGACAAAGAAAATCATAACACTAAAAAGTACAACTTGAACGCTAAAAAATATTTCCCAAAATAATGTACTGTTACTGTTCCACGAAGATTGTTTATCAATGGCACCCCACACGGTGGGCCTGTGGCACCAATGTTCCGGAGCCCCCCCCCCCCCTCAACCAGTGTCTCCAGTCCCATACCATACACATGCAGTGCCCTCGGGGGAAAACAAGGCACAGCCCTCCTCGCCATATTAGGCAATATGCCCCCCTGCCCGTGAAAGAAAAAACCGACTACGGCCCGGCGCTGATTTGATATGCAAAATCTTGCTGTTATGATCTATAGGTAGTTTATAACGTTAAAATACCAACTACGCCAACAATTAAACAAAACAAAGAAAAACAGAAATTGAGGACAAACTAATAACCCCACTAAACAAACAAAACAAATACTTTATTAAATTTGGAACTGGCAAAATACTGACATTATGGCGAGAGATCTTTGTCATTTTGTTTAAAGAACACACACCAAAAACACGGGTATTTTGTGGTCACCCCTCCCGAATAATACTAGCCCTAAAACCATTAACGGATAAATGTATAGCTAAGGTTTTCAACCAATTATCTAAACAAAACAAATAACACTTATCAATATATAGTAACTTTAATCCTATTACTAATATTAACTAATAACCGTAGCATGTCCTATAACCAATTAACTTTCCATTTCTAATGGTCAACAACTAAACTGTTACCATTAATATTTCGCTTAGTATTTTTACATAAATACTGACAGAGAATGTTTATAAACCAAGCAAAGATAGAAACGGAAACTGCCCTCTAGAAAGAAAGGAGACCATAACCTCGATAAACTGCCTTAACCACTTCCTGAACATGCGCACTGATGAGCCATTATGAGACGCAAGGTCGGGGCATACGATTTCCTGTGTCAGCATGCAGTACCATGCACACACTTGCATGAACGGCGCTTCGGGTAAGCTGCCATAAGTTTAACCGGGGAGTCAGCTGTGCATAAATCATGCACGGCATAATGCAGTGAATAACGTTGAACCGAAAGGAGGAACTACCTACTAAAGAAAAGGGAAAGTATTGGCGTTTCGATTTCTGACTGCAGTGTGGATCTTAAATTACAAGCAGTGTTCTTCATTATCTGGAGCAAGAAATACATCTTTTGTGAAAGGATCTCTTGAAGAAACTGGAATTTCTATTTTTTGGAGAGAGTGACAGTGAAGGATCTGTGAGGGGGCTGATTCAACGCACACGTGTTTACTTGTCATGAGTTTGCCCGATCGAGTCGTAGGCCAACCCGAAGGCTAAGCAGTGGATATATTTATTAACACGCAGCGCACGGTCACATTTTAAATACTGAATAATCAACTGTGATCGAGTCTCTACTACTTTCGTAGTCAGGTGTGGCTGAGTTTACTACTCGTCTGATTTTGTGTTCCGTCTGCAGCATCAAACATGGGTGGCCATCACGGTAAGGCGAGGCGCAATGGTCACACTGAACAGGGTCCGTCCACTTTCAACGGCCAACCCTCCGAGGTTGTGTACAGTAAAAGTATGGACACCTGCAGCCTCAAGTTGTACCGTGTGGAAGGAGCGAACGACGGCAGGGATGAGCTGGTGGTGCTGCTAGACTGTGGTGGGAGGGTCTACGCTAACGGGAGAAGAGTGTACCCATTTGAAAATACTACACCGAGTGTCGAGGGGATGGGGGATGGAGCTTGCTTCCCTGGTACGTACAAAATGGCAGGCGAGCTTGATAAATGCCTGAATGCTGATTCTAACGGGACATGTACAATGGATGCTGTGATGTCACTCATTGCACAGACATTTGAGCAGCTTCTTAAAGATGGGATAAGATTGCAGGATAATTTGAGAGTCCTTGAGGAGGAGAACACAGCCCTGTCTTTAAAAGTTCTCGAGTTGAAGAGAGAGCAGCTCCAGATGCAGAAGCTTGAACTGCAGAAACAGAAACTGGAGCTCCGCATTGATGAACTGGAGTCTCGAAGTTCACCCTTCGTGGCTACCGGAGTGCCACCCCAGCAGAGACGGTTAGCAAACCTGGTCCGGACGAACTCACTCGGACCCGTCGATGCTAACGGACTATCGAGGGGCAACGGACCCAGACGGTCCGAATCTCTAAACAGGGTCAATGCCGAACAAAATGGCTTTCAGAACAACAGTGACCAGCAGAATAACAACTTTCGTAATGGTCACACTACTAAGGAGCAGGTCAACAGGAAGATGTCCGAGGGATTTATAAGAGACACCGAGACACGCCGCAACGAGCTGGCCCAAGAGACGGGGGTCATAAGCTTCCAGATGGAGAGCCTCAGCCGTGAGCACGAGCTCGTCAAAGCCGACATGATGCGGTCTGGTGCCATGACTCGCAATCGGAGAACAAGCGGCGGACCGGCTCCGTCAGACGGCACCATGGTGGGGTCCAAGCATATATCGCCTCAGCTCTACCAGAGTATGGAGCGACTCAACATGGACATCGAACCCAGGACCAACGGGAAGCAGGGGAACGGGCAGTGGGACCGCTACGACACCATCAGACGCCGGTATGACGCGCTGCGACAACGGCGTATCGACCGGGTGCGGCAGTATTCGTCGCAAGAGAATGTGACAAGGACGTCGTCGAGGTCGCGTCGGTCACATGATCGGCAGTCCATCACCAGTGATGATGACTCGTCTAATAACAGCAGGGACAGTCCCCCACCACAGCAACTTGTATACGAATGAATATATCTTCAGAAAGTTGCAAAAAAAAACACCCATTGACGAAAGCATGCATCCGAAACAGACCCCACTCAAAAATCACAATTACTTGAATAAGTTAGTCGCAAACAAAATGGTCAATAGAATTAGATCAATTATTGAATGAAAAACATCAACATTCAAAAAGAAGTTGAGTGCAGATTATTCAACAAAGAAATCAAACCATTTTGAGAATTCTTAACACTCGCTAATGATTGGTCACACCAGTCTTAAACAAAAAATAAGGTGCAATTTCCAATAGTTAATTTGGTTTTACCCGATGTGTGTAGGCCTAAGCATGGTATACTCGGTTTCCAAAGCTCGTGTGTATGATAATTCTGATACATTACAAAAAAACTGTCAATAGCTCAGGTAATGTCATGCATATTAATTGCCTCCCCTCGACTAAACTCACACCGTCCCCCAAAATATCACCGATGACTAGAACCCTCGGACCCCTTTCCATCGTGAAGGTCGCCAAATAATTGAACGAACAAGAAGCCTAACTAGTTGTGACACATTCTGGGTGTTTTTGAACAACCCTCAAATCTCAAATAGCCTCTCTCTCTATATTTTCCACCCAAGTGAATGATCGTCTATGTCTGCCTTGATGACTTAACACGAGCGGGGCCCAAGCACCTGACGCCTACCTACCCTAAGCATGGAAATAATTAATCTACTCATTTGGAATTGATGCAGACACTTCTGACTTTCCTCAAATAGTCTTGGCATCCTCGCAAACATCTTCACACGAAAACATATCTTGACAATATAATTATTTTCTCTTTCATAAGTAGATATTCGCACTTAATTTCTGACGACGCAGTTTGGAGCGAGTCTGTGCATCAATCTTTTTGCATCCCGTTTTGACAAGAACACACCAACATTTGTGGATTTTCGCAGCCGTTGGATATGAAATGATATACTTTCCACTTTAAATACAAATCCAGCTGATTTTCGTAATTAGTGACACACTGATGACATCAACCCCCGTCACACTCACCGACAACGCAATGTGTGACGTCACGACATTTGTGCCCCACAATAGATGACGCACAAGCAGCTGTGATCATCTCAAACATAAGGTTATGTCTGGCGAGGAGTCACATGTTATTCATGTATAAGGACAGACACCTTGACTGCAAACAATTGGAAACACCGGTTAAAAGATGAGACCAGTATGTCTTTGCTCTATAAAATGTTGGAGCCTGACTGCTCTGTGTTTTACATGATGTGAGACTGCAATATTCTGCTGGATCATGCCGTGTGAAGTTACTGCATAATTCGTTGAACCAACCTCCCACACTCCGAGCCCGTACCCAGTATACAATAAAGATGATTTTTGTCCCCATCACATTCTTTTCACAATACTATTGAGCGCCTTAAGGCAAAAATCCTGTAAGGATGAACAGATCAGAAAAGCCTAGCATTCCAGAGTATTTTCAAGGGGTTTATTGTTGAGATTCTGGGGCAGTGTTTGCTTGGCATTGTCGCCGTGATGATGAAGTGTGTGATGTGCTCACAGTGTATAGGTGTCCAATATTCACCTCAATCATAAGTGGGACACGATCGAACTGTTTTTCAACTCGGTTTGACCCCGGCTGTGGAGACGCTTGACCTCCCCCGGATGTGACGTCGTGCATGCTCTATGGATCATAATATAAATTTGATGTACATGTCAGATGTATAGTAAAGCTGCTGTCACTTACCTGTTATGTAAATTATGGTGCTTTTGAAATGATTAATATTACAGAGATGTACATGCATACTGCGGTTGACCAAAACATCTGTGAATTTAAAGTTCTATAGCAAGGGCAGAATATAGACCTGATCAACATTGTCAAGATTCTACAAATCGTTGTGTATTTAAAAAATATATCAGCCTTTTTACTTTACTTACTCCCTCTGTATGCTACGTATTTTGGTTTGCAATCTTTCTCAGTGCGACAAAAAGCTGTTATAAGATTGGTTAGGAAACATCATTGTTTAAACTATAGTCTGAAAGCTTACTGATTATGAAGTTCATACTAAAAATACTGTGAAATATGTTACTCTGAAATTAAGCGATATTCCACAAATCTGAAAACCTATAAGGGCAATGTGTTTACATGCTGAAAATTGTGCACAGTTTTCCACCAATCCTGTTGTAACACATTTAAGCACTGGTGTGCAAAATAATGAATTGTATTTTCGCTGGAAACCTTATTCTGGTAAACTCTTGTTGTACTTATGAAACTGAAACAATGTCACTTTTTACTACTATTACCTTCATGGAGAGCTGTTGATAGTATAAAACATTGTGAGAAACGGCTCCCTTCGAAGTAACGTATAGTTTTCAAGAAAGAAGTAACTTTCCACTAAAATATTTGAATTTGATTTAGAGACCTCAGAGTTTGACTTTGAGGTCTCGAAATCAAGCATCTGAAAGCACACGACTTCATGTGACAAGGCTGTTTTTTCTTTCATTATTATCTCGCATTGAGCTCAAATTTTCACAGGTTTGTTATTTTATGCATATGTTTAGATACACCAAGAGTGAGAAGACTGGTCTTTGACATTTTACCAATAGTGTCCAGTGTCTTTAAGCAGCATTATGAAACTGGTACAATGTCACTGTTTACTAAACCAGTAACCTTCATATGTTTATGTAATGAACTTCGGGTCGATGTTGGTGTTTTCTTGACACTTTCCTATACGTGGAGGATACACGCCCGTTTCCGCTGCGGTTCCACGCCCGTTTCCAACGCTTTGACCTGAAGAGTGTCACTTTTTGTTTCCCGCAAAAAAATAACAATGAACTTGTAAACTGTACATGACCGTGGGGGTTTTGCCACGTCTGTATTTTGTGTCCATTTTCGGTACCAATGAAAAGAAGGAAAAAATTGGGAATAGAAACTAAATTTTAGGGGTGCTCGTTAATGAAATGTGTTAACAAATCCTAATGGGAAACATTTTAAGTGAAAGAACAAAAGAATGCTTCACAAGGATGCATTTTTGTGAACTGCTTTTTGTTTCATACCTAGCTGTATAAAATAAGTAAATTGTTATTTCGTGGCTGCCGAATTTGGCCTGTGTATATCGAGTGTTATTGTCACAACAAATTGTACATTTGTAAAAAAGATACCTTTTGCTTAGAATGGGTGGATATTATTATCAAATGATATATATGGTGCACACTTTTAAAACATTCGAAGTTCTATTAGCCAGTATAATGTTAAGCATTATAATTATTTTTATTATTACAAAAAAAGCTTCTATTAAAATCATTATGACATTTTATAATTGTTTTCATCGCTGCAATAGAAGTCTCGTGAGACTTCAATTAATCTATGCAAATTTATGCAATGATCAGTTCATATTCTGAAATTTATAAAAATGATTTTCTATTATGTTGCAGATTATATCTGGTAGATTTTGTAATCTTAGCTACTAATGCTAGATTAGGTCACTCTGTAGACTTTACGCATATGACGTCATCTGAGAAGGTCGCCCTCACCTAGAGGTCAAAATGGCACGGCTGGTCATTGGCCAATCATGTGCGCCGCGCGTACAAATCTGTGCGTTTTCATTGGTTACCTCAAGATGACGTCAATGCATAATTGTCCTTTTCAGAGATATACCAGTTAGAAATTCTAGTTACAAAAATATATTTAAACACTTAGCCAGTATTATACATAAACAGGTATTTTGCACAATTTCCACGTGTTTCTCTCTAAGCTCCAAGCGAAAAATCAATCATCGTAAAACATATTAGAAGAGATTCTTCGGGAAAACATGTCCACTATGTTTGTTTAGAGACGTTCCACGCAGTGTTTAAGTGGCTTCGTGCCAAACGGTCTCATTATATAGTAATGTGTTCGTCTGTATGAATTCGTAACGTGAACATTACATTCATAGCATGAACATTACATTCATAGCCACTGTCTACCAGCGCTAATAAAATTGTTTATAATTTACTTGATTCACTTTTGCTGTCAGTATAAATGCGCAACAGTTGACCATCCCACGTTTTTTCTTTCTCAACTAAGAATGCGCAAGAAAAGGAAATACGGTTGTCATGACGACTCATCATCGTAACTTGATTTGTTTGGACGGGATCACCGAGCTGGGCCGTTTTCTCTGTGTCTTTTTCTCATAATGTAAAACAGCTCCTGGAGCCATTTATTTTGTTTCCCGCGCGATGTTAGCGTATTTTTATCATCTCGTTTGAAACCCATTATCTCGCATACCCATAGGGCATGTGTGCGTAGTCTTCGTCGTCAGACGTTTTTCGGATGCTGCTTTATTGATGAGCGCATGTAAATCTCTGATGTATCAGGTTGGCAGACACAAACAAGACTATAGAGTGAGCTTACATTTCTCGCTGGTTTTAAGTTCAGAGAACTCAATTTTGGCACACGGGAAACTAAAACTTGTTGCTGGTCAAAATAGTATTTCGTTCACAGCCAGCCCTCTCATAATTTAAACGCACACTGATTTACAACCCATAGAGTATATACACAGACTAATCTTGAACTTTCATTGACTATGTGCTAGTGAACATTTTCACTGTGAAAATGTTGACATTTTGTGAGAAACTGATGTGTAAACTTGTGAAAATTTTAACATTTTGTATGAAAGTGATTTGTACAAATCTGTGAACATGTTCACTTTTTGTGCAGTGGAACTGAAGAACATATCTGTGACATTTTTGAAATGCTCAACAAATCTGTGAACATTTTCACAATTTGTAAACTGTACAAAACCATAATACCTGAATTTATTTGATGTAAAAAAAAGAGAAAGGAAGAGTAACAATTCTGAGTATTTGACAAGCCAATGTAAATTTCTTGTCTGCATCCGTTCTTTCTGAAGGAGGATGGTGAGTCAGCATGCAAAGCGCGGGAATCTACAATGACCAATTTCTTATGAAGGTTTTTTTTTGATCGTCTGCTTCTCTCATGGGTGTTGCCGTACTAGAATATCAATGAAAACACGGTCTGCATTTTGGATGTGCTCTTTATTGAGTTAGGGAAATAATCGGAAACCACCTGTCTTTAACCATGGAGAAAGAAAATGATCCATGCTTTAACTATCAACTGACAAAACTGTGTAATGAAATTACTGTACATTTGGGCTGAAGTTGAACCATGGTTGAACCATGTGAAAAGCGATGTTATAAAGGCGCGTCTGAGAACCCATTCCCATGTAACCAAAACGAGGCTGAGAGGAAAAGTAGGCTGGTGCCTTTATGCCTTGCCATATGCTTTATGTGTGATGAAAAGGCATTAACATACGATGGAGTATAGAGAATATAAAATAATGGATACATTTAATTGCACATTGTTGAACTTGTTCAAATCAAAATGTCATGTCGAGCAGTCATGAGTAATTTCCCGGATGTAGGCTTATATTGCTGTTAGTAAACGACCATCGTCATCATGCAGTTTATAAGACACTGTGATTGAAATGTGCATAAATAAGGTTCACATTATTATAATAACCTGCAGCTATTATCATGTGATACTACATTTTATAATTACTATCAAGCTGTTTCTATAGTAATCAACAATTTATGCAAAATATTGCTCATTCAAAATCATTATGTTCTTCTTATACGAAACGTTGTTAAAGTGAAGCTGTCTTCTGCATCAAAATACAGTGCATGTATACCTTTGAGTGTGTGATTCCCTTTCTGATTTGTAATGTAGAGCTTAGAGGGTATAAATATATCTACGAAATTGGCAGGCTGGAAATTTGGCATAAACTGTTATGCCGAGGGAAAAAAAAACTCTGAAACCTCAACGCAGAGTGTTCAGGCGTGAAAGGAAATGGTTGTTTGTTTTCGATGAAATTGTCCTAAGGAAATGAGCGTGTTTGCACAGAGGAATTTGTGAAAATATACCACTTCCGTTTTTTAGAACTCGAGTAAACAGGTTTCCACATGCAATGCGGTTTAGACAGAACGTATGCAAATAGTGTTCGTGTTGTAATAATATCATTGTCATTAAGATTAAACTATGTGTGAGAGTTCAGTTTCTTCCTCCGTGGTTCAAATTCTACCTCGATGGTTCAAGGGAAGTGCCATCGGGTGAACTGTGAATTGTTCCACTCAAAGCAAAATGAAAACCACACAATCCCAATGACAGTAAAGGTTGGTTTATATTGACATTTGGTTTGGGTAGTCGTACAGGTTTATACAGCGAATATCACTCGTGCAAAATCGCTTGTACAAAAACAATTGCCGCAAAACAAATGAATAGACGATCTGTGCCAGTAATCTCCCTTCACGTAAAAACACTGTGTGGATGTGTGCAAGTCCACAGTGTGTCTGAATCCCCTACATTATGTATACCCATCGTCGGAAAACGTGTGTAAGTCCACATAGTGTGTCAATCCCCCTCATTACGTAGACCCACTTTGCTGACCTCTTCGATCGTACCGAGATGCCGCGTCAAAACACTCAGCTCAGGCCTGCCGACGAGTCACTGACCGCACCTTGTTGACCTGTCAGTCCCATCCCAAGACCGTGACCGTTTTGCTAACGGTCAGCTGAAAGTTGCAACGGTCTCTTTTTAGCTAAAACCACCCACTGGAAGTACTTAATATCCTCAATTTCCTTAATACAAGCCTAGATAATCCACAATATGGAATGGCTTAATTCGTAGTCTTAGTAAATTGCAGATATTAATTTATTTCGACTGGATTACTACTCCCGTGTGTGATTACTCTTTTTTTTTTGTTCAAGGATCTTGCGCGAATGAAAATAACTATGAATGATGCATATAGTGGTTTCGAGAAACAAGTACCATGCTTGTGGTTGATTTACATCCAAATGGACGTGGCAATAGACCGTGGTATTAAATATGAATAAGTAGCTAGAATCATGGATAGACATTGATTGTAAATAATGTATATGAAAGAAATTATATGCGTGGTTGTACAGTGAAAGCACAAATTAATTATGCTCGTGTTAGCATTTTGCCAAATGTAAAGTATTATTATGTTAATTGAAAACGCAATGAATTCAATCGTGATGGGTATCCTCCATGGTATGATAGAGCTTTGCCATACTACATACCTCTGGGTCATGAGCTGCCCATTGTGGGTCACTGATGACCCTGAATGAGTCAGAATTGACTCCCAATGGGTCAGTGGTGATTCTAAATAGGTCAGAATCGACTCCACAGGTCAATTAAAAACACTGTTGTTCATAATATTTATCAAGTCTGACTTTTTGTTAATAAAGATTTTGTGTGATTTCAATACCATTTTTTGTAGATACAGAATGTCAAAATATGTTAATTGTGTATTAGGCTGTAAAAACAAAAGTTCGGTATAAACACTGTAAAAATATATAAGTCAAAACAACACTAGTTATGATTTTGATGTAAATTAGTCAAAATCATGTCTCATTATGACTAATTAGTGTTGTTTTGACTAATATATTTAGAGTGTGATGATGTTGTCTTTGAAGTGTGGCCTACATAAAGCTGGTCTGTTATAAAAAATCTTCCTTTGTGCTGTAAAAATGTAAAACAAACAAACATTCCCAACTCATGTACATTTTTCCCTTGTAATCCTTTTGACCAATTAATTTTGACATGTTGCACCTGTTTGTGAGAGTTCGGCAACGGGTGCTATTAATTAGTTTAATTAGTTTAATTACATCTGATTAATTAAGATAACAAAGCACTAGGTTAGATAAGGTTATCAATGAGCGTTATATAAGATGGGGACGAGTGTATAAAGACACAAGCGTCTTAAACTAGAATGGAATTTGGAATTTGGAATAGGCACCATAGAAACCAGCTACTCCAACTTTAAATATTACATAAGAAGTAGATTGTACGAGTAGTGTAAGTAATCCTATAGTACTTATTATAGTGTACACACGTGAGAATACATTTCGAAAATAGCGGTATATTAGAATAGCTTTGTTATATATAAAAAATGTTGAGATAGTTTAAAGCCATTGGACCCTTTCGGTACAGAAAAAAAAAAGTTCACAGATTTACAAATAATTTACAGGGTTTACAGAAGGTAATGGTGAAAGACTTCTCTT
The DNA here is from genome assembly GCF_032118995.1 of Asterias amurensis. Classification (NCBI taxonomy): domain Eukaryota; kingdom Metazoa; phylum Echinodermata; class Asteroidea; order Forcipulatida; family Asteriidae; genus Asterias; species Asterias amurensis. Next base: position 2,772,829 of record NC_092662.1, on the reverse strand, counting down.
GAAATATTAGTCCATGAAATGCTTTACTTTTTGAGAAAACGGTAAAACAATATAAATTCTCGTTAACGAGAATTACGGAGTTGTTATAAACACATGTCATGACACGGCGAAACGCGCGAAAACAGGAGTGGGTTTTCCCGTTATTTTCTCCCGACTCCGATGTCCGCTTGAGCCTAAATTTCCACAGGATTGTTATTTTATATATAAGTTGTGATACACGAAGTATGTGGGACTTGGACAATACTGTTTACCGAAAGTGTATAATGGCTTTAAAAAGCCTGACATTTTGACTGGGTCTTGAGTTTTGTCTTAAAGAGGCGTTGTAAATCTCATGTGATATGTAAGCTGTATACTTATACACTGGTAAATTTGAGTGTTAAATTTACACCTAAGGTGTTGTCACAATATAGACACCGAAAGAAGATCAACACCAGAGTTTTAAAATAACACTGTGTTCTTCCGACACAGCTGCTTTATTGGCGTTGTTTTCAAGGCAGTGGACACTTGGTAATTAGTCAAAATAATTATTAGCATAAAACCTTACTTGGTAACGAGTAAAGGGGAGAGGTTGATAGTATAACACATTGTGAGAAACGGCTCCCTCTGAAGTGATGTAGTTTTCCACGAATTTTGATTTCGAGACTTCAGATTTAGAATTTGAGGAAATCAAGCATCTGAAAGCACACAACTTCTCGTGCGACAAGGGTGTTTTCCTGTCATTATTATCTCGCAACTTCGACGACCATATTTAGCTCACAGTTTCACAGGTTTGTTATTTTATGCATATGTTGAGATACACTGAGTGAGGAGACTGGTCTTTGACAATTACCAATAGTGTCCATTGTCTTTAACACCCGAAGATTTGTGGTCCTCTCGGGTATTTGTGACAACACCAACACTCTTCCTTTGCTGTACTGTAATTAAATATGAAGCTGGTTTTGGTCGTGTGTGCTTTAAATTAATTATGCCACAAAGTGCCGATTTTTGTACATAAATTTTCAAAATAAAGTATGAGTTTATTTGGGTTGTATTAACAATGGAAAATGTGATTGGTAAAAGGGTTTTATATCTGCTTGTTTGTATTTAATTGTTTCGATCGCTTATAAAACAATTAACAACATAAACAACCATATCTGTCATTTATGAGCACAAGTTTAAAGGATTTGGGTCCTTTTTCTAACACAAAAAACAATGTCCACAGATTTACATTAAAATTACACAGTGTGAAGATCATGATAATACAAAGCTTCCCTTAAAATGCTAGTTGCTGGGGTGCTGTAGTTTTTGAGAAATAAGTAAAACAATCTCATGAAAATACGTTTTTAAAAGGTAAAATAATTTTCGTCTCATGATCAGTGAGACGCAAATTATTTTCATGACATTGTTTTACTCATTTCTCAAAAACCACAGCTCCTCAGCAACTTATATTTTCAGGGAAGCTTTATACTATCATTATCTTCAAATTGTGTAAGTTTAGTGTAAATCTGTAGAATTGTTTTGTCGTTGTACAGAAAGTACAATGAGTGACCCTTTAAGGGTTTCTATACGTTCGGTAATGACCCTGAAATTTATTGGCAATAAAAACTTACGTGATAAGAAGTACAGCAGCCTTAGATAGTATTATGATTTTTGAGAAACTTTTCAATTCGAAGTGCTGCGGTTCTTGAAAAAGATGTCACCCAAAAAGTTGAATCTAAAAAGCTTATATAGTAACAACGCTTCTCAGATAGTGTAATCAAATTGCAGATTCTTCTTCGTACTGCGTGGACATAAACCGCTCCGGATTTCGGCATCATCTCAAAAACCTTATACCACCTTTTAAAATGAAATTGTCACAGTTTTAGTTTTATGGTATTATATCTACAACGTGAAATGTTCACTCATCCTTTTAACCCATGTGCTATTACTCCACCATTGAATGGTCGATGAGAAGATTGAGTTTGCAGTTTCAGGAAATAGATTCTCCTTTGGGGAAAATCCCACAAAATAATGATAAAATAACTTGATATTATATGGCCTGGATAATTCCAAAGAGACTTCTATTAATTTTCAGAGAGGAAGCTAATCAGATCAAACAGTAATACACATGTCAGTGTGAATCAACAAGGGCGGGAGATTTTTCTCGGTAGGATTAATGAAATTATCACATGACACACATCCGTGTATAGTTTTTCAAAAACATCTTTTTTTCCCCTGTACCAGAATGTTGTAAAGATTGAGCGAAGTATGAATAAAAGAATATGCGCTTACTTTTAGACTAGAATACAGTGGTGTGTTTTTATTTTATAGTTTACCTGGGGTGGATTTCACAAAGGTAGTCCTAACTTAAGACTAGTCCTAGGCAATGCTAAGAGATAGGACTGGTTCTTAGTTAGGACCAGTAACTCATCCTAACTTAGGACTGGTCCTATCTCTTAGCATTGCCTAGGACTAGTCCTAAGTTAGGACTACCTTTGTGAAATCCACCCCTGTTTTGTGTAAGGTACGGTGCACCACATGTGCCATCCACTTATTCAGAGTCGGCTACATGCAATGAGTCGACTTGTCGAGACAATTAATTTTTCTCTTACCAAGAAGACTTAATGGACCTAAGATTATATATCTTCCTGATTGATTCAGTAAGTTGTCTTGAGAAAAGTCGACTCATGGCACAAAACAAGTCGTCTTGGTGAGATTATACACTATTTCGACAGGTCGACTTGTTTCAAAGTATGACTCGTCTTGTTTGACGCGCCAGTGTGTATAAACAGGATGAGAGAAGCACATTTTTTTATCCTTTTTATCAATATAACGTTTTTTTTTTTTTGGCGATGTACTTTTTAAAACTGATAAATAGTTGCTCGGGGAAAAAAATAATTCGTTTCCTTGAATAAAATGTCATGTTGTTTCTCGTTATAAAACGCAATAATGTAGGCACAAGACACTAGCCGTTTTACTCTCACTATTTAACATCATTTTCTACCTCGGCTAACAAAAACAAATCTCTGAGATTTTCAGTGACTGACTGGATTTTTTGGCCGGGGGTAGGCAGGAAAAAAACCGAGTCACGATGACTCAAAATCACAAGCAGGGCTCACAGAATATCAGCCCAATTTGTAGATTGATCGAACGTGATCGGACACGACTTATCAAAATAGTACTTTTTGTCTTCAAATCTCGGCACTGTTTGCTAAAGCTTATTCATGAGTAGCTCATTATTAGATGAATGACGGTGATGTAACCAAACAATTTCATTTGGGGGAGGGGGGGGGCAGCGGGGGGGGGGGGGGGGGTAAATACTTGTGTGTGTGGAGGGGTTGGGGCTGTGTACCAGTTGTATGGTGCAATGCATCAATACTTGTGTGTGTGGAGGGGTTGGGGCTGTGTACCAGTTGTATGGTGCAATGCATCAATGCCACATGTTTTCATTCTGGTCGATCGACTTTTTTTTTGGGGGGGGGGGGTTAAGAGTGGCCTTGGGTTCTGATCGAGGGGCTCACCTGTGCCTCCTTCCCCACCCCAATTCCTCTGGTGACCACACTCTTGAGGGCAGGACTGATAATGAATTCTTGTTATAAGGGCAAGGCCGTTTCCCCCCTCCGTACGGTCACTTTTATGAAGGAAATTTGAATTAGTGTCGAAGCATTTTAAGGGAGGGGGCACCAATGAAAGTAAGAGTGAAATACAACGAGCAATTGCCTGCCCCCGATTCACTTCATAGCTTGTCACAGAAAAAGTTCAATGTAAAGTGGATGTTAAACAAACCTTGATCGGAAACACTTGTGTAGACTGGAAACAATATGGCAAACGATGAATCAACCAAAATTACTCTATTCCCCCCTTTTTTTAGAGGGGGGGGGGGGGGGGGCGGCGGGACTTCCTCTAGACATGGATTCCGTTGCAAATATAGACCCAACAAGCGTTGAGACGGTCGTACCTTGACAGTCAAGATGTACGAGTCAGGTCAAATTTAGCCTGGAGTTGTTATAGGTTTTTTTGAGAGACAGATGGTTCTTAATACTACCAAGGGGAATTTGTCAGCGCCGCCATTTTGGCTGGGGCAGGGCGGCTACCAAATTGTAAAGAAGGATCTTGTTCTAGATTGGAGCTTCGTCGTGAAGGATCGTAAAGGGAAAGAGATAATGTCCGAGTTTTTCTTTTCTTTAACCTCGTCAATGTTTCACCAACCAGTGTGAGGATCAGCTCAGTCCACATTACATCACCAATTCATTCAGGAGCTTGTTTTTTTGAGAAACTGACAAAACACAATGAAACGTTCTTTTAAAAGCCCTTTTTGAAATGTTCTTTTAAACGCAGGGAAGAGGTTGTGAGTGTGTGTGTTGGGGGGGGGGGGGGGAGGGGGGCTAGTAATTAAGAGGAATTTCCACTTAGTCCCCTCAGTACCTCTAGTACGGCTGAGGCACTTCAGAAGTGTCTATCTATATGATGAAGAGGGGAATGTAAAGATAGCTACGCAGCGTCAAAAACAAAAAAGGCAGACCAAAAGTGTTCACAATAACAAACTACAAACCACATAACTAATAAATATGATTCATTTTTATTTGTTTGTAGGAGTCAGGAGTTATTTTTCTCCTGATCGAGATTCGTTCAGTCCCAGCCAAGCCAGCTGCTAGTAGAGTGCTATTACGAGACTCATCGAACACTTGGTACGATGACGGTTATACCACGATGAGCAACTGCTTGAATTGAAGATAATAAGGTTAGTTATGGGTGGACTGGTACATTTCAAAATATGACTGCAGCACTCAAAACAGCTACCTGTCTGAAGGGGCCTGACCATGGGTCAGTATTGACCCGCACTGCATGGGTATAAGAAGAAGTAAAAAGGATTTCAACCTGGATTCAGTCCAATGGTACCAAACTTGTTCAGATTCGGGGCATTAGTCTGAGGTCGATTGAGCCGTATTATTTGCGTCAGTCTGACCCAAAAATCTGAGGAGCGTTACCGCGGTATATTCAAATTTTGGGGGATAAAAAAAGTGATAATTTTTATTTTCATAACCGTCTGTAATGCGGAGTGAAATGTTTCTCAAAATGCACTATAGTATCAAAAGGTGCTTTACTTCTTACCACTTAAGTTTTGACTGCCATTAATGTCATTACCAAACATATACGGACCCTAAAAATAGAAGGATAGCTAGGGGCCCCTGCACATGGATAACCTTGTAATTCAAGGGGAAATTGCATGCAAGTGCAAGTCGATCCCCATCCGCGTTTTATAGGCGGCTCTCAAGCCGTATGTAATGTGACTATACTGCACATAGCTCGCGATTTGTGCTAGGGGAATGCGAGAGAGGGAGGGGGGGGGGGGGCATCATCCCTTTCCCGGGGGTCTGACCTCTATCGCAATCCAGGCGTGTCAACATAACGGAACAAACAACTTAACTTACCAGGGGCTGTTCAGCTAAGAAACTACATGGGTCTTATATGAGAGACTTGCCCCGGCGCACTCGATCTGTCTGGACAGATAAAACTTAGCCGTCTTTATATAGATTATGGGGGAATATCCTTCACTTAGGCATGAGTCCTCGTGATTAAGTTAGTGACGTATATGATCAAGTGTCGTGGTTATATTTTTTTTAAAGACAAAATAATAACTTTGGAATGCGCCCTCTTGTGGCATCGATGTATCTGTGTTTGTAAGTTTTCTTCAAGGTATTACAAGGTGTTGTTAAGAGGGTTCAAAAAGGCCCATTGCACTTTCTTCAGAAAATTCCAGGGTCAAGCAAACTTTCTTGTTATTTATTAAATGATCTTTAACATGCAATCTTATGCTGAATAAAAAGAACCCTTTTCTAGCTTTATAATTTAAATTCACACTTTCAGGTCAAATCTCCCAAAACTCTTCCACAGGGCCGAGATTGATAAAGGAAAGCAACACACCCCAATTCCTTCCACTCCTTAAAGGTAGGACTAGGAAGCCCTGTAATACAGAAAATGATAAATACGTCCTGTTTATTTTTGGACTGAAATATTTCCGATTATAATGATATGAAACATAATATATTTTTATTTTTAATTTTTTTTTCATCTGAAATGAAGTCATATTGAAGAGTTTTATCTGTAAACCTAAATAACAATGCAAAAGCAAATTATTGATTGTTACCAGAGATCTTTATGAACTCTTTACATCCCAAACCATGGGCATTGTGTTTCCAAGCTGAACTTTGTTTTTGTTCCCCTCCCACTATTTTCTCCTGACACACAACGGTCTCAGCCCAAATGTACACAGGTTTGACTGGTTGATCACACACAAAAAATAAACACTGTCTGTGACTATTTTGTCAGCTCTCCCAATCTTGTATATAACCTCTCTAGAAAGTGCGATCACCAGACGGCTGGCATCTTATTTATAGACTCTTGACTTAAGCAGACAAGGCTATATATAGAGTCTTGAATACTCGGCACATACTAACGCTCAGCGGTAATAAGTCCCATATGACCCCCTACCCCCCCCGCCCCCTTCCCCTTTCCTTCCGCTTGTACTGACCTGGAGATCAATCAAAGCTTCGGTCATTTCCAGTCATTCTGAAATGTGAATTTGTTCTTGTATCTTCCCAGAGGATGACCTACAACTTGGGATCCTGGAAGTCCAGAGCCCTTTCTGACGCGGTTGAGAAGAAAACTAAAACAAGCCTTTTTGTGTTCCTTAAAATCACAAGTGACTAAAGCTATGCTGTTTTCAATAAAACCACAAGGGGTAAGCCTTGTTTTTATTTATTTATATAAAAACCCACAAGGGAAACTTCTGGTGTGTTTTTTAGTATAAAAGTCACAAAATTTGTAAAATTCACAAGGCTTATTATAGCCTTGTGACTTTTTGAAAGGTTCACAAGGCCTACAAATTTTGAAAAGTTAACAAGGCCTTGTGATTTTTTCGTCAAAATTTGAAAAGTTCAGTGACTTGTGACTTTTTCGTCAGAATTTGAAATGTTCTCAAGGCTCTAGAGAGGGTCACAAAGCTCAAATTCAGTTTTGTGATTCGCCTATTTTTCAATAGTTAAGGAGGCTATAACCTTGTGAACTTTCCAAATTTTGACGAAAAAGTGTGAACTTTTCAAATTTTGACGAGCCTTGTGAACTTTTGAAGAAGTCACGAGGCTTCAATCCTTGTGAACTTTTGTAAATTTGACTAGCCGTGTGAACTTTACAATTTTAGCCTTGTGTACTTTTCAAATTTTGACAAAAAAGTCGCAAGGCTATAGCCTTGTAAACTTTTCAAATTTTGACAAAAAAGTCATAAGGCTATAGCCTTGTGAAATTTTCAAATTTTGACAAAAAAGTCACGCCTTGTGAACTTTTCAAATTTTGACAAAAAAGTCACAAGGCTATAGCCTTGTGAACGTTGCAAATTTTGACGAAAAAGTCACAAGGCTATAGCCTTGTGTACTTTTCAAATTTTGACAAAAAAGTCATAAGGCTATAGCCTTGTGAAATTTTCAAATTTTGACAAAAAAGTCACGCCTTGTGAACTTTTCAAATTTTGACAAAAAAGTCACAAGGCTATAGCCTTGTGAACTTTACAATTTTAGCCTTGTGAACTTTTCAAATTTTGACAAAAAAGTCACAAGGCTATATAGCCTTGTAAACTTTTCAAATTTTGACAAAAAAGTCATAAGGCTATAGCCTTGTGAAATTTTCAAATTTTGACAAAAAAGTCACGCCTTGTGAACTTTTCAAATTTTGACAAAAAAGTCACAAGGCTATATAGCCTTGTGAACGTTGCAAATTTTGACGAAAAAGTCACAAGGCTATAATAGCCTTGTGAACTTTATAAATTTTGACGAAAAAGTCACAAGGCTATAGCCTTGTAAACTTTTCAATATTTGACAAAAAAGTCACAAGGCTATAGCCTTGTAACCTTTTGAAATTTTGACGAAAAAGTCACAAGGCTATAAGCCTTGTGTACTTTACAATTTTAGCCTTGTGAACTTTTCAAATTTTGACAAAAAAGTCACAAGGCTATAGCCTTGTGAACGTTGCGAATTTTGACGAAAAAGTCACAAGGCCTTGTGTACTTTCAAATTTTGACAAAAAAGTCATGAGGCTATAGCCTTGTGAACTTTTCAAATTTTGACCAAAAAGTCACAAGGCTATAGCCTTGTGAAATTTTCAAATTTTGACCAAAAAGTCACAAGGCTTATAGCCTTGTGAAATTTTCAAATTTTGACAAAAAAGTCATAAGGCTATAGCCTTGTGAACTTTTCAAACTTTGACAAAAAAGTCACAAGGCCTTGTGAACTTTTCAAATTTTGACAAAAAAGTCACAAGGCTATAGCCTTGTAAGCTTTTCAAATTTTGACAAAAAAGTCATAAGGCTATAGCCTTGTGAAATTTTCAAATTTTGACAAAAAAGTCACAAGGCTATAGCCTTGTGAAATTTTAAAATTTTGACCAAAAAGTCACAAGGCTTATATTATAGCCTTGTGAAATTTTCAAATTTTGACAAAAAAGTCATAAGGCTATAGCCTTGTGAACTTTTCAAACTTTGACAAAAAAGTCACAAGGCCTTGTGAACTTTTCAAATTTTGACAAAAAAGTCACAAGGCTATAGCCTTGTAAGCTTTTCAAATTTTGACAAAAAAGTCATAAGGCTATAGCCTTGTGAAATTTTCAAATTTTGACAAAAAAGTCACAAGGCTATAGCCTTGTGAAATTTTCAAATTTTGACAAAAAAGTCACGCCTTGTGAAATTTTCAAATTTGACAAAAAAATCACAAGGCTATAGCCTTGTGAACTTTTCAAATTTCGACGAAAAAGTCACAAGGCTATAGCCTTGTGTACTTTTCAAATTTTGACAAAAAAATCACAAGTTTGAAATTTTCAAACTTTGACAAAAAAGTCACAAGGCTATAGCCTTGTGAAATTTTCAAATTTTGACAAAAAAGTCGTAAGGCTATAGCCTTGTAAACTTTTCAATATTTGACAAAAAAGTCACAAAGCCTTGTAACCTTTTGAAATTTTGACGAAAAAGTCACAAGGCTATATAGCCTTGTGAACTTTTCAAATTTTGACCAAAAAGTCACAAGGCTATATACCTTGTGAAATTTTCAAATTTTGACCAAAAAGTCACAAGGCTATAGCCTTGTGAAATTTTCAAATTTTGACAAAAAAGTCATAAGGCTATAGCCTTGTGAACTTTTCAAACTTTGACAAAAAAGTCACAAGGCCTTGTGAACTTTTCAAATTTTGACAAAAAAGTCACAAGGCTATAGCCTTATGAACTTTACAATTTTAGCCTTGTGTACTTTTCAAATTTTGACAAAAAAGTCGCAAGGCTATAGCCTTGTAAGCTTTTCAAATTTTGACAAAAAAGTCATAAGGCTATAGCCTTGTGAAATTTTCAAATTTTGACAAAAAAGTCACAAGGCTATAGCCTTGTGAAATTTTCAAATTTTGACAAAAAAGTCACGCCTTGTGAAATTTTCAAATTTGACAAAAAAGTCACAAGGCTATAGCCTTGTGAAATTTTCAAATTTTGACAAAAAATCACGCCTTGTGAAATTTTCAAATTTTGACAAAAAAAATCACAAGGCTATATAGCCTTGTGAACTTTACAATTTTAGCCTTGTAAACTTTTCAAATTTTGATAAAAAAGTCGCAAGGCTATAGCCTTGTGAAATTTTCAAATTTGACAAAAAAGTCACGCCTTGTGTACTTTTCAAATTTTGACAAAAAAGTCATAAGGTTGTAGCCTTGTAACCTTTTGAAGATTTGACAAAAAAGTCACAAGGCTATAGCCTTGTGAACTTTACAATTTTAGCCTTGTGAACTTTTCAAATTTTGACGAAAAAGTCACAAGGCTTGTGAACTTTGCAAATTTTGACGAAAAAGTCACAAGGCTATAGCCTTGTAACCTTTTGAAATTTTCACGAAAAAGTCACAAGGCTATATATAGCCTTGTGTACTTTCAAATTTTGACAAAAAAGTCACAAGGCTATAATAGCCTTATGAACTTTACAATTTTAGCCTTGTGTACTTTTCAAATTTTGACAAAAAAGTCGCAAGGCTATAAACCTTGTAAACTTTTCAAATTTTGACAAAAAAGTCATAAGGCTATAGCCTTGTGAAATTTTCAAATTTTGACAAAAAAGTCACGCCTTGTGAACTTTTCAAATTTTGACAAAAAAGTCACAAGGCTATAGCCTTGTGAACTTTACAATTTTAGCCTTGTGAACTTTTCAAATTTTGACAAAAAAGTCACAAGGATATAGTCTTGTGAACGTTGCAAATTTTGACGAAAAAGTCACAAGGCTATAGCCTTGTGTACTTTTCAAATTTTGACAAAAAAGTCATAATACATATTTAGCCCAGATAGCCTTGTGAAATTTTCAAATTTTGACAAAAAAGTCACGCCTTGTGAAATTTTCAAATTTTGACAAAAAAGTCACAAGGCTATAGCCTTGTGAACGTTGCAAATTTTGACGAAAAAGTCACAAGGCCTTGTGAACTTTACAATTTTAGCCTTGTGAACTTTTCAAATTTTGACAAAAAAGTCACAAGGCTATAGCCTTGTGTACTTTTCAAATTTTGACAAAAAAGTCATAAGGCTATAGCCTTGTGAAATTTTCAAATTTTGACAAAAAAGTCACGCCTTGTGAACTTTACAATTTTAGCCTTGTGAACTTTTCAAATTTTGACAAAAAAGTCACAAGGCTATATAGCCTTGTGAACGTTGCAAATTTTGACGAAAAAGTCACAAGGCTATAATAGCCTTGTGAACTTTATAAATTTTGACGAAAAAGTCACAAGGCTATAGCCTTGTAAACTTTTCAATATTTGACAAAAAAGTCACAAGGCCTTGTAACCTTTTGAAATTTTGACGAAAAAGTCACAAGGCTATAGCCTTGTGTACTTTACAATTTTAGCCTTGTGAACGTTGCAAATTTTGACGAAAAAGTCACAAGGCTATAGCCTTGTGTACTTTTCAAATTTTGACCAAAAAGTCACAAGGCTATAGCCTTGTGAAATTTTCAAATTTTGACCAAAAAGTCATAAGGATTATAGCCTTGTGAACTTTTCAAACTTTGACAAAAAAGTCGCGCCTTGTGAAATTTTCAAATTTGACAAAAAAGTCATAAGGCTATAGCCTTGTGAACTTTTCAAACTTTGACAAAAAAGTCACAAGGCCTTGTGAAATTTTCAAATTTTGACCAAAAAGTCACAAGGCTATAGCCTTGTGAAATTTTCAAATTTTGACAAAAAAGTCATAAGCCTTGTGAACTTTTCAAACTTTGACAAAAAAGTCACAAGGCCTTGTGAACTTTTCAAATTTTGACAAAAAAGTCACAAGGCTATAGCCTTATGAACTTTACAATTTTAGCCTTGTGTACTTTTCAAATTTTGACAAAAAAGTCGCAAGGCTATAGCCTTGTAAGCTTTTCAAATTTTGACAAAAAAGTCATAAGGCTATAGCCTTGTGAAATTTTCAAATTTTGACAAAAAAGTCACGCCTTGTGAACTTTTCAAACTTTGACAAAAAAGTCACAAGGCCTTGTGAAATTTTCAAATTTTGACCAAAAAGTCACAAGGCTATAGCCTTGTGAAATTTTCAAATTTTGACAAAAAAGTCATAAGCCTTGTGAACTTTTCAAACTTTGACAAAAAAGTCACAAGGCCTTGTGAACTTTTCAAATTTTGACAAAAAAGTCACAAGGCTATAGCCTTATGAACTTTACAATTTTAGCCTTGTGTACTTTTCAAATTTTGACAAAAAAGTCGCAAGGCTATAGCCTTGTAAGCTTTTCAAATTTTGACAAAAAAGTCATAAGGCTATAGCCTTGTGAAATTTTCAAATTTTGACAAAAAAGTCACGCCTTGTGAAATTTTCAAATTTGACAAAAAAGTCACAAGGCTATAGCCTTGTGAATTTTTCAAATTTTGACAAAAAAGTCACAAGGCTATAGCCTTGTGAAATTTTCAAATTTTGACAAAAAATCACGCCTTGTGAAATTTTCAAATTTTGACAAAAAAATCACAAGGCTATAGCCTTGTGAACTTTTCAAATTTCGACGAAAAAGTCACAAGGCTATAGCCTTGTGTACTTTTCAAATTTTGACAAAAAAATCACAAGTTTGAAATTTTCAAACTTTGACAAAAAAGTCACAAGGCTATAGCCTTGTGAAATTTTCAAATTTTGACAAAAAAGTCGTAAGGCTATAGCCTTTTAACCTTTTGAAATTTTGACAAAAAAAGTCACAAGGCTATAGCCTTGTGAACTTTACAATTTTAGCCTTGTGAACTTTACAATTTTAGCCTTGTGTACTTTTCAAATTTTGACAAAAAAGTCATAAGCCTTGTGAACTTTTCAAACTTTGACAAAAAAGTCACAAGGCCTTGTGAACTTTTCAAATTTTGACAAAAAAGTCACAAGGCTATAGCCTTATGAACTTTACAATTTTAGCCTTGTGTACTTTTCAAATTTTGACAAAAAAGTCGCAAGGCTATAGCCTTGTAAGCTTTTCAAATTTTGACGAAAAAGTCACAAGGCTATAGCCTTGTGTACTTTTCAAACTTTGACAAAAAAGTCACAAGGCCTTGTGAAATTTTCAAATTTTGACCAAAAAGTCACAAGGCTATAGCCTTGTGAAATTTTCAAATTTTGACAAAAAAGTCATAAGCCTTGTGAACTTTTCAAACTTTGACAAAAAAGTCACAAGGCCTTGTGAACTTTTCAAATTTTGACAAAAAAGTCACAAGGCTTATGAACTTTACAATTTTAGCCTTGTGTACTTTTCAAATTTTGACAAAAAAGTCACAAGGCTATAGCCTTATGAACTTTACAATTTTAGCCTTGTGTACTTTTCAAATTTTGACAAAAAAGTCGCAAGGCTATAGCCTTGTAAGCTTTTCAAATTTTGACAAAAAAGTCATAAGGCTATAGCCTTGTGAAATTTTCAAATTTTGACAAAAAAGTCACGCCTTGTGAAATTTTCAAATTTGACAAAAAAGTCATAAGGCTATAGCCTTGTGAACTTTTCAAACTTTGACAAAAAAGTCACAAGGCCTTGTGAAATTTTCAAATTTTGACCAAAAAGTCACAAGGCTATAGCCTTGTGAAATTTTCAAATTTTGACAAAAAAGTCATAAGCCTTGTGAACTTTTCAAACTTTGACAAAAAAGTCACAAGGCCTTGTGAACTTTTCAAATTTTGACAAAAAAGTCACAAGGCTATAGCCTTATGAACTTTACAATTTTAGCCTTGTGTACTTTTCAAATTTTGACAAAAAAGTCGCAAGGCTATAGCCTTGTAAGCTTTTCAAATTTTGACAAAAAAGTCACAAGGCTATAGCCTTGTGAAATTTTCAAATTATGACAAAAAAGTCACGCCTTGTGAAATTTTCAAATTTGACAAAAAAGTCACAAGGCTATAGCCTTGTGAATTTTTCAAATTTTGACAAAAAAGTCACAAGGCTATAGCCTTGTGAAATTTTCAAATTTTGACAAAAAATCACGCCTTGTGAAATTTTCAAATTTTGACAAAAAAATCACAAGGCTATAGCCTTGTGAACTTTTCAAATTTCGACGAAAAAGTCACAAGGCTATAGCCTTGTGTACTTTTCAAATTTTGACAAAAAAATCACAAGTTTGAAATTTTCAAACTTTGACAAAAAAGTCACAAGGCTATAGTCTTGTGAAATTTTCAAATTTTGACAAAAAAGTCGTAAGGCTATAGCCTTTTAACCTTTTGAAATTTTGACAAAAAAAGTCACAAGGCTATAGCCTTGTGAACTTTACAATTTTAGCCTTGTGAACTTTACAATTTTAGCCTTGTGTACTTTTCAAATTTTGACAAAAAAGTCATAAGGTTGCAGCCTTGTAACCTTTTGAAGATTTGACAAAAAAGTCACAAGGCTATAGCCTTGTGAACTTTACAATTTTAGCCTTGTGAACTTTTCAAATTTTGACGAAAAAGTCACAAGGCTATAGCCTTGTAACCTTTTGAAATTTTGACGAAAAAGTCACAAGGCCTTGTGTACTTTCAAATTTTGACAAAAAAGTCACAAGGCTATAATAGCCTTGTGAACTTTTCAAATTTTGACGAAAAAGTCACAAGGCTATAGCCTTGTGTACTTTACAATTTTAGCCTTGTGAACTTTTCAAATTTTGACATAAAAGTCACAAGGCTATAGCCTTGTGAACGTTGCAAATTTTGACGAAAAAGTCACAAGGCTATAGTCTTGTGTACTTTTCAAATTTTGACAAACAAGTCATGAGGCTATAGCCTTGTGTACTTTTCAAACTTTGACAAAAAAGTCACAAGGCTTTTCAAGTTTAGCCTTGTGAACTTTTCAAATTTTGACGAAAAAGTCACAAGGCCTTGTGAACTTTTCAAATTTTGATGAAAAAGTCACAAGGCTATATATAGCCTTGTGAAATTTTCAAATTTTGACAAAAAAGTCACAAGGCTTTTCAAGTTTAGCCTTGTGAACTTTTCAAATTTTGACGAAAATGTCACAAGGCCTTGTGAACATTTCAAATTTTGACAAAAAAGTCACAGGGCTATGTATGACCTTGTGAACTTTTCAAATTTTGACGAAAAAGCCACAAGGCCTTGTTAACTTTTCAAATTACAAGGCCACAGCCTTGTGTCCTTTTTTTAGCAAAAGGTTCACAAGGTTTTGTGCATTTTCAGGCAAAATTAGATGAGCCTGAGGTTAACTTGTAAGAAATCAAATGCATAGAGGCAAAAATAAAACTAACAAAATTAATTTTAATTCTAAACTTATGTCAATGCACTCAAAGAATATTTAGGCCCTTCCTAACCAAAAATTCTTCTGTGTATGTCAAGATTAACAAAAGGGGATGTAAGCTTTGGTAGTAATGGGTCCGTTTTTGTATTTGCATACATTCGTGAATGTATCTGCATATAGTAAATATTCATAAATGTATCTGCATATAATAAGTATTCATGAATGTATCGGCATATGCTGTATATTCATGAATGTATTTGCAAATACATGTACTATATATTCACAAATGTATCTGCATATACAAAATGTACAACAAATTCATGAACGTATCTGCATATACTATATATTCATAAATGTATTTGCACATGCTGCATATTCATGAATGCATCTACTAAATGTTCATAAATGTCTCAATAATCATTTTTAAGACTACAGGTTATCCGAGTTAAAACACATAGAGAATACATTAAGGGAACCTGATTATTTTAAAGCCAACAGAGAATTTAAACAATTTTGGTGACGCAAAAATCATGAAAGAACTTCTGTATGAGAACCAAACCTGTAACAAACTGGCTGTGCAAACAACTTGAGCTTTTGACCCATAAATTACAATCATGCTCACGCCAAGGTATTTGCAAATTCAGAGTAATTTCAACGCTGACATTAAGTAGCTCCAACCACACTACTTCAGGCACAACACAGAACTAAATTAAGAAGAGTTACTTAGTACTAAAAAGTTTTTTTAAAAAGAAATAACCTTGATACATACTCCGAGTATTTAAAAACAATCAAGATGAACAAATTAAATGGACGTAAAAGCATTGTTTGGTTTTGAAGACACCTTTAAGTAAATGTACACGAGAACATGAATGGCTGCTACTAAAATGGCGAAAGATTTGTCCCTCTGTTGAACCTAGATTGACTTCTTTCAAATCCCAGGTCAAACTCATTTTAAAATCAGATTTAATCGTAGATTACCATCAGTGAGAGATGTTTAAATCTTTTAAAAACAGCACATTCTTTTCGTGTGCACAAAATAATCACAACATTAAAAACAAAAATACTGCAACTATCAGTTACATCTTACTTGTACTTTGGTCCATGGTTCTCTGTCTAGTAGCGGCCATTGTGAGTCTCATGGGGCGGCCATCTTGTTTGTCTACTGTTCACAGCAATATATACCAAACCGAGGCTGAGAAGGTATTATAGTCTGGTGCCCATCTCTGTTATGGAGAATCCATGATCTACAATCACTGTACAGGGAATGAAATCAAGCAAGGTATAGCTCACTGTAATAGTCTGCTGCCCTCTTGGTTTGAAGACTTCCATGGTGGCATGATGAGAAATGTCCCTTCTCTAGTTCCGTACCGAGTCTGCTGCCCTCTATGGCTAGTTGTTTCCAAATTAAATTGTCCTTGATCTTTCTGCTGTTGGCAAGGTGCTCAGAAAACAGTAACTCTATACAATAACGGTCAACCTGCATGAAAAGGAAACCAACAATTTTTTTTTAGACAGTTCTCCTATGAACAATTTGTACCTGGCAAGTAGATACACACAAGGTGTTGCCTCAAATCATAAACAGATTTTTTTACTTCAGAAAAAAAGGAGCTAAAAAAAACACAACACACGGGCATGATATTTGGTCCTTGAAAAAATGGAAATTGAATCAAGTACAAAGTTTTCACAATTAAAGGCATTGGACACTATTGGTAATTACTCAAAATAATTGTTAGCATAAAACCTTACTTGGTAATGAGTAATGGGGAGAGGTTGATAGTATAAAACATTGTGAGAAACGGCTCCCTCTGAAGTGCCGTAGTTTTTGAGAAAGAAGTAACTTTCCACGAATTTGATTTTGAGAGCTCAAGCACACAACTTCGTGTGACCATGTTGCGACAAGGGTATTTTTTCTTTCATTAATATCTTGCAACTTCGACGACCGATTAAGCTGAAATTTTCACAGGTTTATCTTATGCATATGTTGAGATACATCAAGTGAGGAGACTGGTCATTGACAATTACCAATAGTGTCCAGTGTCTTTAAACCTTTGACTTACCTTGGAGTGTATATCCACCTCTTTTTAATCAGACACTTGGTCCGAGTCGTCCGCTGAATACTGAT
Organism: Asterias amurensis; assembly: GCF_032118995.1. Taxonomy (NCBI): domain Eukaryota; kingdom Metazoa; phylum Echinodermata; class Asteroidea; order Forcipulatida; family Asteriidae; genus Asterias; species Asterias amurensis. The sequence continues at coordinate 2,756,014 of NC_092662.1, read as the reverse complement.
CGGCGTCTTTCTTCTCCAGTTCCTCCTACATCAATGCAACAACAGAACAAAATACAATGAAATACTTAAAGGAGCGATACGAAATTGGTAAGAAACAAAATCGTGAAGATCTCAGATTTACATCAAACTTACACGGTCTAATGATAATGATGGCAGAAAACATCCCTAGAAATATTAATGACTGAAATGTCATATTTAGTGAGAAATAAATAATATAGGTTTGCATTTGGAGTTTATCATTCAGTGTTTTATTCTTATTTTTTCAACAATTATATGCAGCAACGGAAAACAGTGAACAGTTTGAAATGAGTAGTTTAACATCTACTCTAGGGTTGCTTGGTAAAAATCCCCACTTGATGTCCAAAGAATTGTCCAGGGCAAAATTTCCTAAAGCTGTAAGCAGAAAACGTTGCTTAGCAAATTTCTCTACTGAGTGGGGTGCCAGTGGCAACAATAATGTAAATCAATAGAATGTTGTCTGGGAACCCGTTTCTGTTGAGCAATACTTGTCAGTGCTGAGCAAGTTTTGTGTGCATAGATGCTTTCTGAAATCAGGCCCAGGGGTTGATTTCACAAAGCAATAAAATACGTTGTAAGACAATTTGCCAGTATCGCCAAAGTGATTTGCATTGTGGCATCACACTTTACCAAGCAACTTTGATTGTTTACTAAGCAACTTTGATTGATTAGCAGTTAAGATCAATCCTGTCTCTTTGTGAAATCGGCCTCAGGTTTAAAACAAACTTGGCTTACCTTCAGTGCCTTAAAGTGAAGCTTCCCCTTGCAGTGAGCACGGCCAGCCCTGTCCGACGTGAGAAACTTATGACACAGCTTACAGAAAAACCCAGACACTGGCACAAGGTACACTTCTCCTACTCAGTGGGGGTCAAAGGTCAAATGTCAGATCACACAATCAAAAGTTTTCAAAAACAATCTAGCACTCAATGTTCACAGCTTGGTTGTGATAGTCTTTAAGCCACGCTTTTTGTTAAGCTGTGATGGCATCGTGTGGTATCACAAGCGATTGGCAAAGTGACAGAAATGTAACAGAATTCCTTGACCCAAGACTACAGGAGGCAACAAGCTTTCAGAGTAGGGTGGGTTTACTGAAGGGGAAAGAAGAAGGGTCAATACTGAAAATATGACGTCAAGAATTACGAGAGAGAAACAAAGGATGAGAAAGAAAAAAAGTAGAGAAGAGGAAAGTAGAAAAGGGGGAAGAGATGAAGGTTTTGATGAGGTGTGTTATTAAAGCTTGATGTACCAAGGGTAAAGCTGTACAGATCAACAGAGTTCCTCAGGGTACCAAGGGGGTGGTGGGGTTGGGGTGGAAGGTGGATGGCCCGCTCGCACCATGAGGCACTTTCTGTTTATACCATTAAAGCAGCTAACCACCAGGTGAAAATGTTTTTTTTTAAAAAGGCAGGCTCGACTAATTGAACAGTATTCAGTGTGTGGTGTATGGCAAAAACAGGAAAATATATCCAGCATTAAACCTTTATGTTTAAAGTCGGAGATGACAGCATTTTGCAAAGAAATCACAGAAACGAAATAATTTTTTTTAAAGGAGAAACTTTCAAATAGGAGGTTGAAAAAAGAACAGATTATTTTTGGAAACATCAGCTGCAAACTACTACAAAAAAAGAGTCTTCCAAAACCAACAGCCATGTAAAGTAGCATTTTAAAACCGATCAACTATAAAGCTTATTTCGAAGCGAAGACCAAAGAAGGGTCTTGTGAAAAGATTCGTTTAAATGCATGTAGCTGCTAAGAAATGATGGGAAAACATGAAAAGTTTGAAATGAAAAGAAAACAAACTTGTACAATTGAGGGAGGTATGAGAGAAAGCACCTACCAACAGGCTTGTTGGGATCAAAAACAAGCTCTGTAGTGTCTTCTTGCTGTGGTGGCTTGTTCTGCTGCTGTTGGGTCTCCTGTTGTTGTTGGTCAGATGCATCTTGAAGCTGGTCACTGGCAGCCGACGCTGTGGGTGTGGCATCAACAACCATGTCACTCGACTCTTTCCCTTCACTTTGACCTCTATTTACCAAATCAGACCCAGTCTGATTGTCAGTGACATCTTGGTGAGCCACTGCCAGAATGGCTGGGGCTGCTCCATATGACTTATTAGACTCCGATTGGCTGGAATTGGCCATCTCTGATGAAGCTGAATATCCATCGCTGGCCGACTGTAAGTCAGGCTCCACAAGCTTCTTGGGGTCAAAGGTCTCTTCAACCTTTGAGTCATCCTGAACGGGTTGCAACTCCATTTCAGACCCCTCTAGGAGTTTCACATTACTAGTGGCTTCCTCCACCAAGGGGACAGTGTCTCCAGTAGAAGGCTCATCAACAGGCTTATCAGAAGGCCCATCAACAGGCTTAACAGAAGGCCCATCAACAGGCTTAACAGAAGGCTCTATATCAGGCTCTGAAACCAAAACCTGGTCACTTACTTCTTGGACCTCTGGCTCAGACCCTGACTGACCTTTTGGCGCTTGCATGGATTTATCAGAATCTGGATTGACAGAGGAATCATCTTCAACAACTACAACAGAATCGTTGTCTGCGACGTCGAGACATTCCTTTTCGTCTCCGCTGATGATAACCACTTCGTCTTCCTCATCTTCTCGTTCCTAGAGAATGTAGGAAGAAAAACTCATAGAAATAAACAAGTCGACCAGATTGACCTGAAGACCAATCAGTAAATATTCGTTAATAATGAACTGGTATAGATTATGTAAACCAGATGATCGAAGCCCAGTTGTAAAATGGGGCAGACGTTAAAAGTGGAAGGAAGTAAAAAATGTCTCTAAACAGAAAATCTAGAGAGAATAATATCAGCAGTGGTGAGATTCTGAACATTGAATCCAGATCTTAGGAGGTACATGTACATTGAAATGATGGCATTTCCATCTTTGATACAAACCCCCTGGAGTTATAGATTCCAAGGAGCTTTCGTTAACAGTATCTTCAGTGCTAGAGTAGATCAAAACATTTATTTTGAGAGAAATACAACACTTTATGTTCAGCAATAAGGCAGAGAGAATTGAAGACGCTTCATTTGTGTTGACCTTCTGGGAAGAAGTCTTCACAGTAACCCTCTAAACTCTACACTTCTCCATCTTAACAAGAAATTTCAGAACCCCTGAAGAAAAAGGAGACTCAATAAGCAAATCACAACTTGCCATAAACCTGCAGCTCAAGATGTTTAATCAAGACAATAGAATATTTACATCCAATCAGGAGAATTTTTTAATCCAAACTTGAAGCAGAGGAAAGAACAGTGAACTGGAAGGAACACAAAATTATTGACAACATTTTGACAGAGTCTTATCAGAATAAACTTTAAGATAGTTGAACGATGAAGTCCGTTGAATGGAAAACCCTTAGAAAATGGTAGAAAAAGTAACTGAAACTTTAGTTCACAAATTAGTTAATGGACTGATGCTTCGACTCCAGCAGAGTCTTTCTTGAAGGCTTTCTCAGACTATCATCGATCCTGTGGAACTTGTATTTAGAATGAAATCGCAAGTGACGAATAATTTTCTTGAAAATACTGTCAAAAGAAAGATTGTTGAAATTAGTCTGTAGTTCGATTAAAGTCACAGCACGGCCGTCTCTGTGTTAACATGTCAGTTTTTCCTACACACCCTAAAAGCATGATGATGATGTGGTCATTGGCACCAGACTGTTTAAAAGAACACTATCTCACTCTGAACAATTATTCAAATTATGAGGAAAGTACAAAATAAACGTGCAGTGACGTCAGCATTCCATATCTGTCAGCTTCACATTCGGTCGGCACGTCTGCATGCAGCGTGCATAATGTTTGTGTGTACATAAAGTACATAATATGCATGTGGTGATGTTCTAAAGTGGTATGTACATAGGATTTGATTGAGAATCTCCATGTGAAATGAACGTGAGGTCAAAGGTGCATATGGAAGGGGATTGAGGTAGGATAAGGCTGATATCTGGTGTAAGTATGGAGACAGTTTGGGTTTCTCTTAATAGTTAATCCTGACTTTCTTGAGCGACACTGGGTATTGGCTCTCCAGAACAACTGCAGAACACCGATGCTTCTGATCAGTGAGGGTTTGAGTCGCGGTCTTCACACTTGTGTCCTTAAGCAAGAAACTCAACCAAACATAAAGCCACAGTAATGCACATAAAACAACCCAGTGTATTTATTGTGAAGAGAAGGGGTTCACCCCGGTGTTCCTGCCGACGATTTCACCAAACTCTTCCTAACCTAAGATTAATCTTAGGACTTAGAACGAGTCCCAACGCTGCACTGTAGCATGCAGACCTTAAGATTGATCCTAACCATTACATAGTGCTATTTAAAGAAAAAAGGGTCATACTTCAAAATTGTAGCTCTGCATACCTTGCAGGAAAAAAAAAAAAATACTGAGCGTTTAGAGATGCCCATTGGGTGTGTGTGATAGAGGTCCAAAACTTAGTTTCACCAGCCACCAACCTCCTAGTTTAGCTGTCAAGGCTGCAAGAAGGAGCAACCCACTGAAGACTGAAGTGTGATTAGAATTTTCAATTGCATGACCAGCCTGTGGCATAACCAGTGAGGCAAGCATTTCAGTCGATGCAGCGTTTCCAATCTTTTTACAATGATTTTCACTTGCAATTTGACTCCCAAAATAGAGAGCGTGAATGACATTAGCAACGGGTCAATAGTTATTAATTTTTAATTGCAGTTATTTACCCTTCAATTTGAAAAGATGAAGACTCGGACTGCTGGAAGCGTCTGGTTCACCAAACAGAAAACAAAACCATGGTTGAAACCAATTTTAAAAAACTTCAAGTTTTTTTTGGCAACTGTTAAAAGAGCTTGCTTATTAGTTGAGAATAAAGTCAGATTATTTTGGGTCGGCTCACTGGACTGTGCGATGGGTCAACAGCTGTTGGTTACATTTCAAGTTGAAAAGGTGAATGAAGGCTCAGCGACTTCAGATTCACCACACAGAAAACAAAACCATGGTTAAAATCAATTAAAAGGCTTCTTCAAGTTGTTTTTTGCACCTATTAAAAGAGCTTGTCCAATAGTTGTGAATAAAGCGTGGTTATTTTGGGGTAACTCACTGGACTGCCGTCCCCTGTCCCAAGCTCCATCTCAAGGAAGTCAGCTCCGAACTCCATATCGTCATCGAAACCGATGGCATCCACAGTGACGTAGTTCCCATCCCCAGCTGCTTCGTCCTTCTCTTTCAGTTGCTGGTCTCGTTTCTGTGGGAAAAGCGAACAAAATAAAATCTGACTCGCTCAGCAGATTAAGTTAAAATGTTCACAGGTTTATTATTTCATGTGTATGAATGATCACACAAAAACATGAACCACGTCTGCGACTGTTGCATCATCTCTACCAATCCTGTATAATACATTTAATAAGTGTGCCAATACAGAGCCAAATTTCACAGCTCTGCTCACCGCTGAATTCTGCTCTTATGGTCATGATTCTCCACTTACATGCAAGCGCCGAATTTCTGCGCTAGCCCTGTAAGCGAAGAATTCCGAGTAACACGGAGTACGACCCGCTGCCGCCAAAATTTGCGGCTTACCTGTGGAACACACTTGAAGTAAGCACAGAATTCCCAGCTTCCTTACACAACTTACACAATAAACGTTGCGCAAGTGGACTTTTGCAGTTGCGTAAATTTTCGTGAAATCGGCTGCAGGAATTCGAACCTAGGGGGAAATCCAAAATACTGCAGGGCTTGTGGCTCAAAGTTTTTTCTGGACCAACATTTTTTGTACAAGATCAGATTATAAATGAGTTAACCAAATACTAACAGAAGATCTATCTCATCTTTCATGCTACTGCGAAACTCAACAGAATCAAAATATGTGACAGATTTAGTGTCAACATTATTCATAAAGAAACTACACAATGAGGTATTAGTGTTATAAGTCAATTGAAAAATTAATAAAAGAAACTATTTCAAAATTAATATAACCCCCTCCAGAGGACACTGTGAGGGATCATTTGATTGTAAGGATGACTTACAAGTTTGTGCATGTCTCCTTTGCAGTGTTGTACATACTTCTGGGATGTCTTGAAGGTCATGTTACAGGCACTGCATCGTGGGATAGACTGCCTCTTAGCTTCCTGTTATCAAAAGAAGACATGGACACTACTTAAAGAAAACTTCATCAATCTGACATTTAGTACACAAATTTATTGACTTAAAAATGTTGACTATTGAACATTAAAGGAGCGTTACAGAATTGGTCAGAAACAAAAATCGTGAAGATTCTTACCTTGTGAGCTTCTGACTTGAGGTGGTCAAAACGATCTCCTCGGAAATACTTGTGGCAATCTCGGCAAAACTTTTCCCTGTCTGATCTACTGTGAAACGGAAAAAGAAAAACCAACATTTTTTGCTTTTCTTGTATGCCATCAACTTTAATGTTAGTTCACTGACTTTTTGAAAGAGTAAATTAATTGTTATCTTCCAGTCTACAATAAACACGTCGTTCAGAAGGGAGTTCATATTAATTCAAAGATGAACTGGAAAGACATTAACATTATAGTTCTTTTGTTATAGAAAGGTAACTATGATTGAGTAAAACTAAATACAAATAATTTGTAAAAGGCAAGCACATTTTATCAGTATCTAGCTGGGTAAAAAAAACAAACGTTTCTTTCACTGATTCCATATTTTCCTAATATCTAGCTAGTGGCCCACTGTTAACGGAGAATGTCGCAATTGGAATGCTAGGTTGCGGAACAAGTTTCAGCTTTTTCACTGGTTCAATATTTTCCTAATATCTGGCTAGTGGACCACTGTTAGGTGGGGGGGGGGGGGATGTCGCAATTGGTTGACGTTAGCAGAGGTTCACTTTAGTGTGCTAGGATGCAGCAGACTAACCAGGTGAATGCCTATTGTAAACATAGTTCTGAGCAGGCACCAAATTATAAAAACATTGGATTTACCTGTAATTCTGCTGCCATCTTGTGTCCCCCAAAAAATCCCCCCCAAAAAACACATTATAATCACCTGTTGTTGTTTCCGGAATTGTTTGCCCCACCACCACCGGTAGGTCCTCTTGCCCCACCGCCACTGAGGGGAGGCCCCCTTGACCCACCACCACTGGGAAGAGGCCCCCTTGCCCCACCACCACTGGGAGATGGCCCTCCTCCTCCCTTGGCACCACCTCCTTCAAGATTACGGAGGAACTGTTGAGCTTCAAGACGCTTCCTCGCTTGGCCGCTCTGGAATGTTGCTACCTCAGTGATCTTCTCCATTGCGTTGAGGTGCTTGTCACTCTTCATGTGGATCTGATAGACCTGGGACAAACAAGAGAAGGTGTTTATTAGTTATTATTAAATTATTGAAATCATTTAAAGGCAGTGGACACTTTTGGTAATCCCTCAAAATTATTATTGGCATAAAACCTTACTTTGTAACATGGGGAGAGGATGATGGTATAAAACACTGTGATAAACAGCTCCCTCTGAAGTGACATAGTTTTCAGATTTAGAACTTGAGGTCTCGAAATCAACCATCTAAACGCACCCAACTTCATGTGACATGGGTGTTTTTTTCTTTCATTATTATCTCGCAAATTCGAGAACCGATTGAGCTCAAATTTTCACAGGTTTGTTATTTTATGCATATGTTGAGATACACCAACTGTGAAGGCTAGTCTTCGACAATTACCAATAGTGTCCACTGCCTTTAAAGTAAATTAGAACGCAAATTGAGCAGGTTACTATACTAATCTAGTGAAATAGTATATGGGCTGGCAACCTCACTCTGGTAAGCATACTGAATGTGTACTGGCCCAATTTCTGAAACCAGCTTAGGCCATATATATGGGAGTAGAGTTGAGAGTTGGATCTCTCCTACACCTTGAGGGTTTCTCTCCAGCTCTCCAGTTTCCTGCATCCCTCCAGAAAAATAAAACTTGTTGAATCTCTGTGGTAATATATGGGTCAATATGGCTGGCTGCCAAAGCTGAATTGCATGAATTGCATGAAGAATTGCATGCAAAGCTGAATTGCATGCTTCTTGAAAATTAGCCTTGCAAATTGTTACTCTTACTAATATTATTATGATAATTATAATGTAATAATATGGAAGTCTTATATAGCGCACGTACCTACCTAACAAGATACTCTAGGGGCTGAGTATATACAAACTTTCAGAAAGATAGGTTATTGCAGTGATGGACTCCCAGACCCAATTATTTAGCACCTTATAAGGGTTTACAAGGTGCCACAGCGCATATAGCAGCCGCGGCGAACCCCTTCCCTTTTCGATAAGTGCACTGGGTTATTTTACTACATCCCATCCAAGGACAAAGCAATGGTGTCTTGCCCAAGGACACAAGTGTCACGGCTGGGGATTCGTACCCACACTCTGCTGATCAGAAACACCAGAGTTTGAATTAGGTGTGCTTAACCACTCCGCCATGACACTTCTTATTACCTTGATGTTGTGACAGCTGACCCTGCACACATGACAGAACCAGGCTGAGTTGCTATCATTCTCCACACTGCTCTGCTGAGTAGGCTGTACGTTCGGGGAAAACACAGAAGAAAAATCAGAAATTGTTCAACACTCAAGCATTTTGGAGGAAATAGGAAGGGTGTTTAGCCACCCAAAAATATTGCTGTCTAAGCCTGTTTGACTAGTCATGACTGTTGCTTTTTTAAATACACGGCTGACCAACATGTAAACATTGTGCAGGCTGTAAGAAAAGACACTAGACCTTTATCACAGTGTGGCCATCTTGATTTAATCCAACTCCAACTCAATGTAACTCAATCCAACTCAATGTAACCAAACTGAGTCTGGACCAAATGAAAGTCTTGTGCCATGTTTGCGCAATGAATGGCAGCATTCATTATTGTTATGGAAACAGGGGTTGGTTTCACAAAGAGTTAGGTCTAGTCCTAACTACGGACTAGTCCTAGGAGATATTACAAACGTATGGCTAGTCCTTATTTAGGACGAGTAACTGGTCCCAACTCGAAGATAAGACTAGTGTCAAATCTTTGTGAAAATCACCCCAGACGGTGACATGACCAAAACGGTGACAGCATCATAAAGGCCTCATTAATAATCGTTTTTACTGGGTTTTTTTCAAAGTGAAAACAACTTTAACATTTTACAAACAAAGTTGATTTTAAGGTTATGCCAGCCTACCTTAGATCCTGATCTTGGTCCCTGCATGGGTTTTTTTCTCGCCGGTCCAGCATCGTCGACGACCGCTCTCCCTCTAGACTGTTGCTTGATGGTCACTTGAAGATCGTCAACTGGTCGGCCAATACTTGTAACTGTTAAAATCAAACACATCGAAAAGTATCAACTTTTTATTCCCCATGGGGATGAGGGGAAGGTTACCATTTCATAAGACCTTTTGGATGCTGTCACCATCTTGGTCATGTTCCCTGTTTCCATAACAGTAATGAATACTAACACTCATTGCGTAAACATGGCACCAGACTATTTTTTCATCCAGCCTCAGTTTGGCTGACAAAGATTTGGAGTGGATTGGCTGACAAAAGTTGGAATGGAGTAAAATCAAGATGGCCACACCGTGATAAAGGTGTTTTGCCTCGTAAGGGTAGAGTGTGAATCACAAAACATCGGCTCAGTGCTATAAGGTCATTCATTGTAATTTCATACTCAGAATGATCAAAGGGTTGTCGAATAAAAAAATGCATACAGATTTTGAAATAAATAAATTAGAAGCAGCAAATAAATGATTAAATTAGAAAGTTAATGTTTCTTTTTCTGAACAACTCAGAAGACCACTCTTTATCAATGAACCCTGTTCACCAACAGCTCCAAAAAATGCAAAAACAATTTGATAAAACCCATACAAATGGGGACTTTTGTGACACCATACACTACTGGTGCAGTCAAATGTTTCAAATATGTCAGTCACCTTATAGGAAAACAAAAACAAAGAGAAGGGACAGGGGTGAAGCTACAGTAGAAAATGTTAAGACTTACATCCACGGTCATCTTCCGTCGGTCTGGCCGGATCGTATGCTTCAGAGCTATTTCTCCTCTTCTTGGCTGAGCTCTGCCCTCTATTCTGCCCAACTCCGCCGCTACCTCGGTTATCCCTCCCACCACTTCCTGGGACGCTTCTCCGCCCATCGTTGCCTCCCCGGGCTCCTCCTCCTCCTCCGGTATTCCTTACCATCTGTCCACCACCGTTAGATCTTCTCTTGTCTTGATATTGCGGCGTCGCCTGCTGGCGCCATTGGTTCTGACTCTGTTGTTGCTGCTGCCTGTTGGGCGTTGACTGGGGTCGGCTGTGCTGCTGAAAAGCTGTAATTACACAAAAATTCACATACATTATAAATCTATTTTGTTTTACAAGGGTCTGATTATTCAGGGAGGCAACAAAGGCGTTTGCCCCAATGCCTTGTAATTGTCGACCTGCGTACAAAGTCTTCTACAAGGATTAAAACCCACCAAAGATTCTTTGCACACTGCAATATTTAACCTAGAGAAGAAGTTAAAAGCAGTGGACACTTGGTAATTACTCAAAATAATTGTTATCATACAACCTTTGATTGCGAGTAATCGGGAGAGGTTGATATAATAAAACATTGTGAGAAACGGCTCCCTCTGAAGTGACATAGTTTTCAAGAAAGAAGTAATTTCCCACAAATTTGATTTTGAGACCTCAGGTTTAGAATTTGAGGTCTCGAAATCAAGTATCTGAAAACACACAATTTCATGTGACAAGGGTGTTTTGTTCTTTCATTACTATCTCGCAAATTTGATTGAGCTCAAACTTTCACAGGTTTGTTATTTTATGCATACATGTTGAGATGCACCAAGTGAGAAGACTGGTCTTTGACAATTACCAATAGTGTCCACTGCATTAAGTAATGTTCTCCTGAAGACGATCAGAGCATACTGATCAAAATGTTGCGTTGTCACGTACTGGTTCTTTTCAGAGTTAAACCAAATTCTCCAACACTTACTTGGTGACGTTGGTGGCAGATGATCGTATGTATCGGCGCTCGCCGCCAGCATGGCCTGCTGGATGCGTACTTTAGCTGCCACTAACTCATCAATACCAGAATCCAACTGTCCCAGCATGTCTTGTTGAGTTTTCTGATACGCCATCGGTGGACTCTCCAGCAATCCAGTGCTCCGACTCGGTGGGCCTCTATTGCCGTATTCAGGTGTTCTTAGAAGCGGTTCAGATCTCCTAAATACAAAGGATGTAGTATGTGATTAGTATAAGCTGGCATTTATAGATCATCGGTTCCAGAGGTCGCAAAGCGCACAGATTAAGTAATCTACAACAAAGATAAAAGTCATCGTCAACGTAACCAGTGGGTCTTCAGCATATTCTTAAATGACTCAAGTGATCTTGCTTTTCTCAAGAATAGTGGGTCGTAAGAATAAAAAGTAGCGTTTACTGACAAGTACTAGCAAAAAGTAAAAGCATAAACTTCCAAGTAGAAGCATTCAGTAAAAGCATCTTCTAAATTCTGTATGAATAAACCTATTCTTTTACTGCAAAATATTCACTTAATGCTTTGGAGTAAATACTTCTGATATACCATGGCTGATTGGCTCTTAACAAAAGGTTTCCTTTGTATTACAACTCCCATTCACGTCTTCGTACGCACTCACATACACTACAAAGCATTAAGTGAATACTTTGCATTAAAAGACCGGGTTTATTCATACGGAATTTAGAAGTTGCTTTTACTGAATGATTCTACTTGGAAGTCAGTAAATACTTTTTATTCATACGACCCAATGTGCTCTCTCTTGCTCAAAGTGAAAACAGAAAAGCGAGTGACGAATACAAAGGTCATGGACAAAAAATTTACTTTTTATTAGAGGTATGCAAATTGAAAGTTTTCAGAAAATTGAGGGGCCCACTTGGTAACCCTACATAAGCCCAGGGTTCAAAACTAGCAGTCTCAAAATGCGAGTGAAAACAGCAACTTAAAAAAAAAAAGGCCGGCTCGTCTACAGATGGCGAGTCAAAACAAAATTAAGGGAAACCCCTGTAGCCAAGTCCAAACATGTTGGTGTGGACTGTGGAGTGTCAAGAAACTTGAGGATCGAGGTCATCTACCTGTTGGTGATCGAGCCTAGGGAGTAGTGGTTAAAGCCATTGGACCCTTACGGTTCAGAAAAAAAAAAAAAGTTCACAGATTTACAAATAACTTACAGGGGTTACAGAAGGCCATGGTGAAAGACTTCTCTTGAAATATTATTCCATGAAATGCTTTACTTTTTGAGAAAACAGCAAAACAATATAAATTCTCGTTAACGAGAATTATGGATTTATTTTAAATACATGTCATGACACGGCGAAACGCACGGAAACATGGGTGGGTTTTTCCGTTGTTTTCTCCCGACTCCGATGACCGATTGAGCCTAAATTTTCACAGGATTGCTATTTGATATAGAAGTCGTGGTACACAAAGTGTGGGCCTTGGACAACACTGTTTACCGAAAGGGTCCAATGGCTTTAAGGAAGATCTCTTCTTACCTAAGATTGCCGCTCATATCCAAGAGACTTGGGAGGTTGCTGTTAGTGGGCGACCCCCACCGTGGGGGAGACTGCGACATGTTGTTACTAGACTGCCTTCCATACCTGCTGCCTTGCTGCTGCTGCGACTGCTGCTGCCAGTACATATTGCTTTCTCTATGCACTCTTGAAAAGAAGCTAAAATTTAAGAAAATATCAGGTTGTTATTAACCACAGGGGCAACTGACTGTTAGAAATAGTTTGGGTTTGAACAAGAAAAATATTAACTGGAGTGAGACTTGGACCAGCGACCTCCTCTGTTCAGAAATGGGTCGGACGCCATCTTGGCTTAAAAAACGTGTTTGGACCAGTACTTTACATTGCGGGTAGATTTAGCGCTTATCCAAAACGGAGGGCAGGCGTCATGTGAAGACCTTCACAGCAATGTGTACAATTGGAAAGTTATCCGTATAAAGGTCCGGACCATTGCGAAAAATTTTCAAAAATCTGTTAAAAATATTTCTACCTAACTCGGGAGTCTGAACTTTTACTCACATGTTCCTTGTAGTTGGAACTCAAAAATTGCATTATTTGAAATTGTTGAATTTCCTCCTGATAATATTTTGTGAAAAGAAAATTGAAATTAGCGTGTCCCGATCCCACGTCGTGCACTAACTTCCGTGTAAACACTTTCCTGCACTGATCACTGGCGGCCTACTATTTGCAGCCAAATCGCTGTCAACCTGCGTTAAGCAAACACTAAGCAGATGGATAATAGTCGATGAGCAATTTACTCACAGCGCAGAACTACATGTATGCGATACCGAGCATTGACGTCTTGTGCCAAGACTCCATGAGCCGGAAGCCTTTTTGTCCCGAGGACAAATGAGGCCACTTTTTACCATAAATCAGCGCATGCTAACCGTCCCAAGGAAAAAAATATACGCATGCAGAAAAATATACGCACGCCCTCTGTTGTCCCCACATGTACAGGAAGCACTATGAAAAAGCAAGACGGCGGCAGACTCAATATTTGTAACCAAAATTCAACCGGAAATTTATGAAAATTTCAATTGAGGTGGAATATTGTATGCCTCCTGGATGTTAAAATGTATATTGGAGGAGTTGAAGGCGAGTTAACGGCACCTATCCTGTTTTGACGGTGAATAGTGGCAAGATGATGCACTGTACTCAAAGCCATGCGCACTTGGGCTCATACTATCAAGTGTGGGCTCATACTATACACGAATTCGGGTCATCTCGTACCCAAGTCAACTCGTACCCAAGTCAACTCGTACCCAAGTCAACTCGTACCCAAGTCAACTCATACCAAAGTCAACTCGTACCCAAGTCAACTCGTACCTAAGTCGACTTGTACCCGAGTCAACTCGTACCTGAGTCAACTCGTACCCAAGTCAACTCGCACCCAAATAAATGTTTACAATTTTTTTTTACTCGTATTGATAAATATTGTAGTTTAATTTATTTATTTATATTGTTAATCATACATTTAGCTATTCATTGTTGCAATGATTTTGTTTTCTTGGTTTTTTTTTCATGTTGCAGTTTTTTTTTACTTAGGCCCTATCGGTGGGGAGTTAGAATGAATTTTTTGTTTTTGGAAAAAGATAATAAGAACATAACGCAAATGAATGAATTGAATGAATTCTTACCATGAAATTTTCTTTTGGGAACACACCAAGGTAAACATGAAGGGTTGCGGGTTTTTTCATTGAAAATAATCGGTCTCATTATGAACATGGAGGTCGAAATATTTATACCTCCTTGATACGAAGAACTACATGTAGTGTGCATCTGATCTGTTCAACGCCTTCCACGGCGACCCTTCAACACGGGAATTTAAAAGAAACCACAATGGATCTGAATGAATATCCTAGCGGAAAAAAGGCAGAAATGAGATGAACAAACATTATTAAAAACAAAATTTGTGAGATTATTAATAAAAGTGAGCTCCATATGATGGTAGAACATCATTTTTATTTCCCATCGCTTACAAAATCACGGCGCACGGAAATTCTCCGTTTCGGCATACAACGTACGTTGTACGGTACGAGTTGACTTGGGTACGAGTTGACCTGGGTACGAGTTAACCTAGGTACGAGTTGTTTTTGGTACGAGTTGCCTTGGGTACAATATTTTGGGTACGAGTTGACTTGGGTACGAGTTGACTTGGGTACAAGTTGACTTGGGTACGCGTTGACCTGTTTCGCTATACACGATGATCAACATCGCCAGTGCAGAACTTCGACATTTTTTCGGATGAAATTTCTTCCATGGATATATTTGTTAGCTGTGAACTCGTTGAGAATATAGTGAGGGACACTGTGAATATATGAACGGAACTTCAGCTTCTCAAATTAGTTAAAATATAAAGAAAATTGTAGTCAATGTGTTCGCATTCATTGTAAAGAACCTTTATTACCCTGGTTCCAGTGCAGTGGCACTGACTGATGTAGGTAGAAATGAAATCTCTATGGACACAATCACATCTTTTATTTTCAATTTCAGTCAATTCGGTTGCGCAGTTTCACGTGTGTGGTCGAGCATTGAGTTTGCTCTACCAAGCGAAGATCCCTCACAGCGTTTTACGGCGTACGTGACATTTTACTTTGACTTTGAATGAGTTGACCTTTAAAAATTAATGATGTTATTATTACAAGGAGATAAACCGTTTTACATCTTTTGGTTTCAAATCCTTCCTCCATGGTTTCAAAAACTCGCACTTTGAATTTCAAACCCTTCACAAATCAAGAAATAACAAAGAAACTCACCTTACAGAAGGTATAAAATTACACCTAAATCGGGAAAGCTTTTCCTGGAAATATTGAACGTACCGGCGTGTACGTGAGGGAACACGTAATGGACACTGGTCCCCCAACTTTCTCCTTAAAACACATTCGTTACAATACAAAAGAGGTTGGGTCACAGACCATGGACTGAAGTTCACCAAAAAATTGAAGCGCGCCCTCATTCGTCCACTTTCTCGAAAAGTTTTTCCTTCTGAATAAAAATAAATTGGGTGTATTAGTTTTGCTCAACTGTGGATCCCCCCCCCCCCCAAAATTCGACTCTGATGCAGTGTTTTTGCCCCCAAAAAGTTCCCCAAGCAATTAGGCCATACTCATGAAGGAATTATTTTTAGATCCTCCATGCCCTATTTAACTATTGTAGTATATTTACAGGTTGATCCCAGCCCGCCCCCCCCCCCCCTCCTCTAAATTCGAGCTCTGATGCATTGGAATTTTTTTTCTGCAGCATCATTTTTTACAAATAAATTTTGGTAGAAGATTTACAAACACAACAAATTCGACAGAGAGAGATGCAGACAACAAATGTTTTGATAACTTGAACAAGAAATGTCTTTATTTAACACTTAATACCACCCTGATTATAACAATGGTCAAATCTCAACCCATAATATAGAATACAACACAATAGAAACCAGTTTTCCCAATTTACCGAGGAATATGGGAAAAATCTGAACAATTAGATTAGACACGTCGAATACATGTACAGGTACACCTCAAAATAAGCAGCATTTAGGCTATTCTGTGAACAAACTCACACTTCCAGAATTTTGTCCAACAATATAAAGGCATATTTTCACTTACATAATAAAATAAATTACAAATAAATTAAATTTAATAACTCAAAATTAACAACTCAATTGCCCCATCTCTTCGGAAAACATTGTGGATAAAAAAAAAAAAAAACACTAAATGTTTGGATTCAAGTTTCTTTTTTAACATGACAGTGTTTGGTTTAGGTAAATTCGTCTGTTATACACCCAGATCAACCAATTATTTCACTAGTGTTCACCATATTTCTAGAGGGTTAATTTTCTAGCAAATTTTATTTTAAATATTACCATAGATATGCACTTGAACGGCCCAACTTTCTAAAAAAAAAACAAAAAAACAAAAAAACATTTAGAGAATTTGTCAACAAGTCTTCTAGGGTTCAGATGTTAGGCCACTATAACACAATGTTTGCAAAAAAGTTGCGTTGAGTTTTATTTCAACAGGTTTCAAAAATGGAGGACATAAACAACTTATTAAAAATATATAATAATATCAATTCCTTCAGAGGTCTTTTCTTTAAAAATATTCCTTTATCTTCTTACACATCAAAGGCTGGAGTTTTTTCAAGTAAAATTGCCTATTATTTATAAATTCTTTTTAATAATAGTGAAAGACTGTAGTATTTGACAGGTATTCCATGTCTCTTTTCCAGGCTAAAGTTGCATCAGTAGTTTTGAATTTGTATGACAAATGTACACAGCATCAAAACTACTGAGGTGTTTTAAGCTTGAGTGAGAGACTAGGCCGCCATTTTGATGGATAATTTTGAAAGTGATTAGCAGGAAGTTTAAAGATAGTGGACACTATTGGTAATTACTAAAAATTTATTAGCATAAAACCTTACTTTGTAACGAGTAATTGGGAGAGGTTGGTAGTTAAAAACATTGTGAGAAACAGCTCCCAAGCATCTGAACACACACAACTTCGTGTGCGTGGGTGGTTTTTCTTCCATTATTATCTCGCAACTTTGATGACCGATTGAGCTCAAATTTTCACAGGTTTTTTATTTTATGCATATGTTGAGATACACCAAGAGAGAAGACTGGTCTTTGACAATTACCAATAGTGTCAAGTGTCTTTAAGAAAGGACTGAGTTATGCAAGAACCATTGATAACCAAACGATCCGAGTAAATGACCAACACCAATACTCAATGTCCTAAGAAAAATATAAAATTATTTAGAACAAAAAAGGGAAACAAAATTAATTAAAGGCGCTTTCTGAGCCAAAATCAAATGGGCATATTCCATAATTTAAGGACTGGGTAAAACATAGTACAATGCTTACCAACCTAAAGGACCTGTTGTAGAAATGTAAAAACTAGTTAATGACCTGAGGTTTTTACACTAGCTGAGTCTTTCTCGATGGCCCAGAGACTAAGCTATATGTAGAGTCAAACAAAGAAACACTCCGCTAGGGTTGAAACGTCAGGTCGTTATCTAATTATCTAGATGATTGGGTAGAAAGTAGAAAATTTGACTGAAAAAATCAGCGATTGTTTTCTTTTTTTTACCTGGCATGTTATTTAAACTTTTTTCCACACAAAACACTCCTGAGAATTGATTTCCTAAAATTATTTTAACATTTTGATCAAACACAGCCGGACAAAAAAAAACTTATTCTGCAGGTCCCTTTTTTTTCGCCACTCAATTGTTAATCAAACATAGGATCCAAATAAATCTTAACTGTAAACTATTTAATTTGACTATTTTATAATACTAAGGCCCTAAAATGTATAACAAAATATTAAATATTAAATATATATATTTGATATATCTTACAATAACATTGACAGCATTATAACCCTTTATATTAAATATCATTAATTTAAACAAAGTAGTACTGTGTGTGCATATAAACAAATACGCTGATAAATAGTATATACAATGTAATATATTAATTAAGTTAATACTATAAATAAGATGAAGATCCAGTCACCCTGTAAAAACTGAAACTAAGAAAGAAAGAAATTCTACTTGTCCGTCAAGATTTGCCCATATATATTTGGTTTGCGGTATCACCATGAGTGTATCTTCTTGCCAGGTAGAGTTTGCTCTTAGAGAACTGTCTTTCTTTATTCTACTACTGCGGTGTAGTTATAGTATATTCGGGAGACTTCTCAGTTCTGAAAAGAACTGTCCTGCTTTTTGAACTACTATCTGGGCAGAAATAATAGAAAAGTTGGCTGGGAGATTTGCCCAATTGTATGGGGTGGCGTGGTGGTTTCTTTCGTGGTGGCTTCCAGCTCAGAGACCCTAGTTCGAATCCTGCTGGGGCACTTATGTCGTTTGGGTTTTCAGTCTACATACACACTGACCTCAGGCCACTAACTATTTGTCGCAACCTTTTTTCTTACGTTATGCAAATGTTTGAAAAACAAATCATTATGGCAACTTCAATGAACATCAGGTTTTTTTTCGAAATCCAATATGATGTTTACAATCTCATTTGATTTGGTGGATTAGTCACTAGGTTTACTTTTAATATGATTTTCCCTTCGAGCTTGGGGGGGGGGGGCGTGTCATCTAATTCAAAAACTTCAGTTTCCCTCTCTATAAACACAATTGAAATGAATCTTATGCACTGAAGATGTGCTCCCTAAATATAAAGTATGAAAAAAGAAAAGAAACAAAAATTGTCTTTAAAAAATCCAACACCTTTGAAAATCCATGAGTATCGTGTTTACAACTGGCAAAATAAGGCTAAGATGCCTGTATAGATCTCTTCATAGAAGATGCAGGAATAATATATAAATATAGTAAGACAAATTGAGATGGAGGAGGGGGTTTGAAGAAAATGTCAATGTTTCTTCGCTGACACTTCGACAACGGGAAGCTCCTCGGGTTTTTGTCCGGGCTCGACGGCGACGTGCGTCTCGTCCAGCTCGCTCTGCCGCCGTTTGACAACCAACTCCTGCATCGCGCGCAACGTATCGCTCTGATACTTCTCGGTCATACTGTTTGGATTGCCGCCGTGGAACACGCCCTCTTCACCGTCCATACTGGATTGACTAAGGCGTGCCCCCATCTTGTTCATGCCGTCCTGGATGTGTGAGACGGCCTCGCCCGTCTCAAAGCGTGCTTCCGAGACGTGCTGTCGTAACTGGTGGAGCATCTGTCGTTGCTGCTGTTTCCGCTGCTGGTCTGGAGAACCACGCGCTGCGTTGCTCTGACGGCCCACAAGCTTTTGAACGACATCCTAAACGAATAAAACCACAAGAAACAAATTAATGTTTGCTTCATACGTTCTTCACAGAAACAAAGTTTTTTTTAATTATATTATTGTTTTAACTGCTTCTTGCTTTGTGTTTTATTTCAAAGATAAAAACTTTACAGGCTTTAAAGTATATAACTTTGGTGTTTGGAACCGTTTGGTTGATTCAATCTTTCATAAAATATAAGTTATTGACAGACTTCAAACAGTGTTTAATCAGTATAATATCTCTGCACTTTTAAAAATTGTAAATTTGCATCGGGGATAAAGAATAATAGTTGTGTGTTACCCACACATTGATCATGATAAGTATTTTAAGAGCATTGTTTACTCAGTACTTCCCCCGAGTCCTGTGGAAAAACAAAAAACCCAGGCATTTTACTCGGGTTGGATTCCCACCACGACCTTTGCCATTCAAGAGCAGGTGTCTGACCACTAGACCACTGAGCTTGCCTGATAGCTAGAGGCAATTTAAAGGGAAGGTACACATTTGGTAATTACTCAAAACAAATATTATTTTAAAAACTGACTTGGTAACGAGCATTGGAGAGCTGTTGGATAGTATAAAACATTGTGGGAAACGACTCCCTCTGAAGTAACGTAGTATTTGAGAAAGAGGTAATTTCTCACTAAAATAATAAAAGACTTCTAGCTAGAAGTCTTTTATTCCTATCTGAAAGCACACAGATTCGTGTGTTCATCATTTTCTCGTAACTTTGATGACCAATTTAGCTCAAATTTGCACACTTGGTGTATCCCAACAGAAGCATAAAATAACAAGCTTGTGACAAGCTTGTTATTTTATGCTTCTGTTGGGATACACCAAGTGAGAAGACTGGTCTTCGACCATTACCATAGGTGTACCTTCCCTTTAAATCCTATAATTTAGCAGCCGGTATCGCAGCAAGTTGGAATGGAATGTTTTTTTTCACAGGACTCACGAAAATACTGAGTATTCAATGCACAACTCACATAAAGGTGTAGGGTAAAAACACAAATAATATTTCGCGGTTCACAAATTTGACGACAACAAACTACTGCAAAATCTAGCGGGGGTGGGGATAGCAAGCCTGGAATTTCATCTTTGAAAGGGCAAGGCCATTTTCATTTTGCAAAGGGGCACTTCCACTGGAAAGTCTTTAAAGACACTGGACAATATGGTAGTTGTCAAACACCAGTCTTCTCACTTGGTGTATCCCAACATATGCATAAAAAACAAACCTGTGAAAATTTAAGCTCAATTGGTTGTCAAATTTGCGAGATAACATTGAAAGAAAAAAATAGTATTGTCACACGAAGTTGTGTGCTTTAAGATGCTTGATTTTGAGACCTCAAAATCTAAATCTGAGGTCTCAAAATCAAATTTGTGGAAAATTGCTTATTTCTCGAAAACTACGTTAGTTCAGAGGGAGCCATTTCTCACAATGTTTTATACCATCAACCTCTCCCTATTACTCGTTACAAAGTGAGGTTTTGTGCTAATAATTATTTTGAGTAATTACCAATAGTGTCCCGCTGTCCACTGCCTTTAAAAGTCAATGGGAAACATTTGACGGGGCACCAAGGCCAAGACCAGGGGCATGGAGTCCATGGCCTGCACCCTGCTTGTAATTCCAAGCCTAGGGTACATGTAGAATGCTGCTATTAAGAAATGCCTTGGTTGGTCGGGAGGGAGTGTGGCTTCAGCAATCAGCACTCCCGGTACATCCTTCAACATGTTGAAAACTTTGAGTGATCCATTAGTGAGTGTTGCTCGGCCCACGAACCATTAAAACGTTAACCTAACCACATAACTGGTGGGGGGGGGGGGGGGGGGGGGGGTTGCGCATTGGTCGTTTACTTTCCAAACCACGTCGCCTCAGCTCTTTCGAATGATTCAACTAAAAATACGGATGTTAAATTCCTAGTAATTGTACCACGGATGAACGGCGCGCAAGTGGGATGTTTAATTTCAAACAACAACACCTCCTAGAATGATTCAACTGTTATAGATCGTGACTGCACTTCGTCATCTCAAACAACTTGCTTGATTAGCTTAATGGGTAGTCCCCTTCTTGATCCTGTCGACACCCCCCCCCCCCCCCCTCAAAACTGCCTGCATCTGCATTCAAGGTCCTTAAACACCCGAAGGCAATTACGCTATTTTTTAAGTGTCTCGTCAAAACACTGACAGCATGAATTAATACCCCATTATTGCGGCCAAGGTAACGGCTGGGATGATCCAACCTAGACCATCGCCATTAAAAATGCACAGGCTTTTCATGACAGGCTTTTTTTCGTCTCTTCTTTCTTGTTTTTTTTGTCTCTCGTCGTGGCGCTGGATGAAATCAGTGTATTGTCTGATCCAAGGTAAAGATAAATTACTTAGTAATGACATGCCAGCGATAGGTAATGCGGACAATACATACATGGAGGATTCAAGGAATTTATCTAGGAATTGGATACAGAGTTTCTGCACTCTCTGTCAACACAGCGTTCATGTACCGCCATGTACCATCTTTGACTTGTATAAGTACATGTAATTGTAATTAAAAAAAGATACTATTTAATAAATAAATCGAGATTCTTACTTTGTATTCCCTGTTCCGTCTGCTCATACTTTCTTCAGGGAGGGTATTTGCCCGAAATCTGTAAAGAATAAAAAAAGAAGTAAATTTTAACAACACTTTTTGCATTATTGTTATTATGTTTTTATCAGTGCGTTTGTACAATTGCCCGAAAATTACTATTTTGTTGAATAGGAATTTCAAAAAGCTGCCTCACATTGTTGTATCAGGCATGTATAATTGGGTTCATGGATAAAAGTATGAATATTTTATTCAATGGCTGACCTACATTGTACCTACACAGATGTTTAAAGGTAGTGGACACTATTGGTAATTGCTCAAAATAATTATTGGCATAAAACCTTTCTTGGTGACGAGTAATGGGGAGAGGTTGATAGTACAAAACATTGTGAGGAACGGCTCACTCTGAAGTGGAGTAGTTTTCGAGAAAGAAGTAATTTTCCACGAATTTGATTTCGAGGGTTTAGAATTTGAGGTCTCGAAATCAAGCATCTGAACGCACACAACTTCATGTGACAAGGATGTTTTTTCTTTCATTATCATCTCGCAACTTCGACGAATTGAGCTCAAATTTTCACAGCTTTGTTATTCATGCATATAAAAAATGTTGAGATACAGCAATTGAGAAGACTGGTCTTTGACAATTACCAATAGTGTCCAGTGTCTTTAACAGACTTTTTAGGCCATTTAATCACAGTTTTTCTGAATTTTTTTAAAACTGTTGCCTTGATGCCCCTTCAGACATTATGTTTCTCATAAACTGAGACTTCAATATGTAAGTGCCCTTTACAAAATGAAAATGGCCTTCCCCTCTCAAAGATAAAATTTGAAGACTGAAACGGATGATTTTTCTCGCAAAAATTAGGAAACATACGATTGATGGGGCCTGTTTATTTTCAATATGAGCACCCCCCTCCATATGAGAATTCTATGAACATGTACAAATGCCTTGCATTTGAATAATGCTGTTCTTAGTGATTTCTAAAGGACTTCAACATATAGAAGTCCCTTTTGCAAAATGAAAATGGCCTTCCTCTTTCAAAGATGAAATTCTAGACCTGAAACAGATGATTTTGTTTCCGGAAAAAAAAACCCACGATAGTCCAATACACAATCAATTTCAATCTGAGAATTCCATGAACATGTACAATACCTTACATTCTAATAACGCCATTCACGTACTAAATTGATCAGTCACAAAGAGACAACAATTTATAGGTTTGGTTAGCGAAAGCCAAAAAGCCACCCCTGGTAGATTACTCCCCCAGAGAGAGAGGGAAAAAGCTCTTAGCGTTGAAGTCACCCTAAGAGGATGCCTAGCTGCAGACATCCAGCTCCTCGCAGCGCCGCCTTCCAAGAAGGAAGAGAAGATGTACCCCATCAATCAGTGAGAAGTCCCAAGCAATGAAATAACCCCTGCTTGAATTACCACATGAATGAGGCTTGGATGAGCGATAACCAAAAATAGCCAGAATCAAAAGAAAGAAAAAAATGATGAGCTGGCTTCCTGATGAAGCAGGTGCTAGGGCTATGTTTAAAGGCAGTGGACATTATTGGTAATTGTCAAAGACCAGTCTTCTCACTTGGTGTATATCAACATATGCATACAATAACAAACCTGTAAAAATTTGAGCTCGATTGGTCGTCGAGATAACGATGAAAGAGATAACTATGAAAGAAAAAAACACCCTTGTCACACAAAGTTGTGTGCGTTTAAATGGTTGATTTCGAGACCTCAATTTCTAAATCTGAGGTCTCTAAATCAAATTCGTGGAAAATTACTTCTTTCTCGGAAACTATAGCACTTTAGAGGGAGCCGTTTCTCACAATGTTTTATACCATCAGCTACTCCACATTACTCGTCACCAAGAAAGGTTTCATGCTAATAATTATTTTGAGTAATTACCAATAGTGTCCCCTGCCTTCAAAGGCAAGGAAAGGTTTTTGGAAACGCTTCATTGTTTAAATTCTATATAAACGTGTTTCACAATAAACCTAACATATGAAAATTTTATTTGAAGGGTGGTTGCATTTTAAAGTTTTGAGCGGTTACATCCACGCAGGAAGAATAATCTCAATAGGAAAACACAATTTGAGAAGTGTAACTGCACAAGCTTCTCACATTCAAACTTTGGGGCAAAACAAATGGTATCTTTTTTAGATAACGACATCACTAAGAAGTGAAATAATTCTCACAATGCTTCATCGAGAGCTGCTATTGACCCCTTGCAAGCGCGTCACACGCAGCGACTGATGCCACCCTCACCATGTTCATGGGCAAGTTAGGTTTACGTGTATCAACGCCGCGTCGCCTAAAATGCACACTTCACTGCATAACGTACACCATAGAGTTATTAATAAAAACGCACAGTGAAATTGCCGACCAGTATGGCGCATTCAAGATTTTTCTGATGATGACGTCAGGTGAAATGGGTACATAGACTTCTAACCAAACATTTTTAATGACAACATTTTTTAAAGTGATTAACAAAAGTGTATCTTCCACTTACAAATCTGGAACATCCCAGAAAAGCACAGTGTTATAACTTGGCATATATGATTAATGTACAAAGGACAAAGAACACAAAACAATAATTATACATACGCCGTGTGTCTAATGTTCGTGAAATGTTTTGCTTTCATGTCATGTGCTGTACTGTACTAAGATTTAACAAAAGCCTACTGTGTGACATTCATATCCCAAGGACCATCATTGACGGGTTTACGTTTGTACATAATGCTATCAATTCCTTGGCGTAAATTTAACGGGCACTGTACACTCACTCTGTTGCGGCGTTAAAATAATGACAATTTTTTTGGGCACACTGAAGGATAAAACATTGATTGACATTCAGATCCTTCGTATTACCTTAGGTCATACCGACCCAGTTCTATTATTTGAGTTCGTCCGAGCGCATTTTATTTGCTTGTCTGGGAGTCGCAATTTTTGTGTATGCAACGTCCACATTGTAGCCAGCATCATAACATGAACCAATGAATCACAAACCATTTCCATGGAAACATAATATTATTACATAGCGAAACCAATTTACTACATGAGAAAAAAAATCACATGCACGGAAATTTTAAACTATGCAAAATCACTAAAAAAGTCAGCGTAAAACTCAGCTTTTGAAATATTAGAGATATTTAAATATTTAAATTGAGAACAATGGGTAGTTAATGAAAGAATCTGTTTGTGTTTTGTTGACTAAGAGGATTTATAAAGTAAAATATAATCATGAAGTAGAAAAAAGGATTGCGATTCATTTCTCCAAGATATTTATACCACTCCCATAACAATGTACTCTACAACATTTCAGAATTTTTTTATTTAATAATTTTATTTCAATCTAATAATCTGTTATAATAATATTATAAATATAAACAGAACCATCCGGGTAGACCTTTTCTACGTGCACGTTACAACAAATGAAATTAATAATACATTTCTTCCCCGCGCAACGTTGGTCTGTACAATTTTAATGTCGCCTTCAATAATGCATTTGTTTTGATTTTCCCCATCCCATATTGTTGTATGCTGACACTGGGCTGACATGTACTTGCAGCATGAGAGACAAATGCAGTCAATTATCAATTTAAATCCCAAATGAAAGTATTATTTCTTGCAATGGGATAATGAAGTTAATTCAAGTACTACTTCCCCGAGTTCTGTAAAAGAAATAAAAGCCCACCACAGGAAAATCACTCGAGTGGGATTCAAACCCACAACCTTTGTCTTAGTCCCAGGCACTAGCAACCGGGTAGCCCAGTGGATAGAGGCACACGAAGGGGATTGCCTCAGTGCCCCCTGATCATTGCCTTGGTGCCCTTGAAATTCTCCAGTAGAATTTTACAATTTCCTCATAGAGTAAGTGCCCTTTATCGAGGAGAAAATGCCTTGGTGCTATTGCCCTTTTAAAAACGCAGCATACAGGCCTGCAGGCACCTGGAATCCTATGTGTCAGCAGGAGTACATTTGCCAACGATTTATTGGATGTAAATTTTTGCATCAGGGATACAGAAAATAATTTTTTATTACCCGTACACCGATATTCAGTACTTTCCCAGAGTTCTGTGAGAAAAATTGATGCTAACATGTAGTCCTAAAAATAGCATTTGAATCCCCATCTCACAATTCGCTTATTTCAATAGCCGCAATAGAAATAAGCCCCTATGTAAATTTGCACCAAATCCCCAAAATCATTTACCCCCTTTTCAAACATTCTTTGTGAGTGTGTTTGAACTGAAAACTAGAGTTCGGGAATTATTTAAGTCTTCAATAAAAACAATAGCATACACTTTAAGATCATGAATACCAGAAAATTGAATTTTCCGAAATATCCGTTTTAAACTACCCTTTCTTTAAAAATAGTTTTACAAAAGCGGTAAAGTCAAACATCAAGGAATGATCGGCCACAAGAGAAACTCACTTTTGGTATATTGTAAATTTGACTATAGATGTCAGTCCTGCTCTAGTCAATTTCTCTTTTGTCAACTCAAAATTAAATAATCTAACATACGCAAACACAACTTTAAAGACAGTGGACACTATTGGCAATTGTCAAAGACCAGTCTTCACACTTGGTGTATCTCAAACCTGTGAAAATTTGAACTCAATTAGTCGTTGAAAATGCGAGATAATAATGAAAGAAAAAAAAACTCCCTTGTCACATGAACTTGTGTGCTTTCATATGCTTGATTTCAAGACCTCAAATTCTAAACTTGAGGTCTTGAAATCAAATTCATGGAAAATCACTTCTTTCTAGAAAACTACTTCATTTCAGAGGGAACAATTCCTCACAATGTTTTATACTACATGTACCAACCTCTCCCCATTACTCTTTACCAAGTAAGGTTTTATGCTAATAATTATTTTGAGTAATTAAAAATTGTGTCCACTGCCTTTAAAGGACCCACCTGGGACTTGGTGTGACAAAGAAAATACTATTTTAACAATTTTGCGCATGAGCATTGCATTACATTGATCCTAATACTAATTGATAAACTCTTATTGCAATGAGCCCTTTCAAGCTTGCAAGTTTTACTACACAGTCCGTCCACTGCAAAACAGCCAAACAATTCACAGATATTCTAAAGAATCACCCATGTACATTCATGTTTATAACGCAAGCTAAAAAAAAGTTGAAATTGCATTACATTACGCTAATACTTAAAGCTGTCAGATTAAAGTCAACATAAATCCATAAGAATTACTCACCAGAATAACGCAATCAGCCAATAAATAACCCCCAATTGTGTATAAAAAAATATCACCAGCGAGCAAGCATAGAGCAAAGACGATCCACGGTCAGGTACAGTATCACACAGGGAAAGACCCTAACAGCAAAGGGCATGGAGTGCGAGTTACGACTTGCTTTCCCTCACTCCACCTCGGACAGTATCAGCATCGTTGCTCATTGAAGTTGACATGTTACAACATCAAATGCCTTCTAAACATGTGCCGTTGATCCGGTAAAGGTCGACTCTCTGTAGCGGAGAGTGTCCACTCACTAAGTGTAATGTGGTCGTGAATACCTCACATTCAACTGACGACACTCGCTCAACTAAAGCCTCTTACACAATGTGGTACCAACTGCACAACCACCGACCGCACACACACACACACACACACACACACAACTCTTTATTAAACGAACCGAAGATGACATCAAGCAATGACGTCACCCGAGCAACCAACCCTAACAAAAATAAATAAATAAATAATAATAAACAAGAAGAGGGAGAAGAAAAAAAGAGGCAAGCGTTGCTTCAACCCAGGCACAACACCTGCCGTCGTAAAACCAATTATTAGGGGAATCTTGATGGGGGTGGGGGGGGGGGGGAATCGGCAAAGCGCAATGAAGGAAACGGTGATACGTGTAGTGGGTATTCAACAAGATCTCCAAGGCGTCCGCTTGATTTCATCAGCGGTTCCCATCAGCATGGATTCTATGAACTACACATATAAACATTACACGACTAGTGAGAGAAAGGGGCATGGACGCCGGGCATACATACGTGTTTGGTGTAACGGCAACGAAGCAGCAGAACGAAGTGAAATACAAGGGTTTGGGCTTAATTGATCGTATCATCATTGCAGCTTAGGTCAAACCATAATTGGCTATTTGCAGTTGACTCATGACGAGTAATGCATATATCCCATTGGTTTAGTACTAGTTAAAGGAACACGTTGCCTTGGATCGGACGAGTTGGTCAAAACAAAAGCGTTTGTAACCGTTTTTTATAAAATGCATATGGTTGGAAAGATGTTTTAAAAGTAGAATACAATGATCCACACAAGTTTGCCTCGAAATTGCGTGGTTTTCCTTCTACTATGCGAACTAACATGGTAGGCCATTTATGGGAGTCAAAATTTTGACCCCCATAAATGGCCGACGTGTTAGTCGACGAGGTAAAAGGAAAACCACGCAATTTCGAGGCATGTTTGTGTGGATCATTGTATTCTACTTTTACAACATCTTTCTACCCATTCGCATTTTATAAAAAACGGTTACAAACGCTTTTCAAAGACCAACTCGACCGATCCAAGGCAACGTGTTCCTTTAACTATTTAAGGTTGGATATGATGAGAACGATTTTGTGAGGCCAACCGTTTTTTATTATCTACATACGTACTACCACCAGGATAAATTTATTCCATCTAGTCATAAACCTAAATAAATTCTCAAGTGTGCAAATAAAAAGAAAGGGCAAGAGCCTATTAAAACAATGTCTATTAAAAAAACTATAATGAATAGGTAGGTGGCCTTAGTTTTCGATCCAAACCGGACATAAAAAATCTATTAAAAAAAAATATATATTTATGAGGCACAACTGCCAGGCAAACAGCAGTACAAAAGTTCAGTATTGTATACCTTAGAGAAAATGCATCTGACGTTTCGCATAAAAACTTTTTCCAGAATAAAATTTGTTTCAAAATTCAATGATTCTCAAAATGCTATATTATTAGACCATGTGAACTTTGTTTACAATAAGTGTGACTTCGTGCATTCTTTGAGTTTTCTGGCAGGCACAATACTGCACAGGTCATAAAGGAAAGTTTTCATTTGGTGTCATAATTTCCACATTAGTCCAAGAATTATGAAAGTAAAAGCTGGACAAGTTTTGAGCTTTGCCCCCATTCATCATATATCAAAATTTGATAAGAATTAGACAGTTCAATCTCCATAAAATACAAGATTTTATTATTTTTCATTAGGCTGTGTACAAATCGTGCCTGCAGGAAGTCCAGGCTCTGTGGCCCTTTAGTGAACGTGTGATGTCACAGGTCACATCGTCTATAAATACTACGGAAAGCTGCTGTACTTCTAAAAAAGTAAGTTTTTCATTTAATTTTTAAGAATGATTACCAAACATATAACTTCCCTTTGACCCTGTTCAGTGCATTTTTTAGGCTAAAAAAAACCGACGCCCTAATTAGGCAGCAGGTCACAAAATTTCATGAATATTGGTAGATTTCAAAATCTTCCCAGGCATGTGAGTAACAATCCATCAAAGAAGAGGAAAAGAGAAAACCGGGCAAGAAAAAAAAGAGGAAAAGACAATATTCCTATACTTTTGTACACAGAGAGTTAAGGAAAAAAGAGGGAAAATCAAAACCCCAAAAGAAATCAGCTGAGAAGAGGAAGTCTCACATGCCTGTTGTTATTACTTCACAATTCAAATCTTCTGTCTGAAAACTTGTCGGGGCGACTGGCAGTAGAATAAAAAAGAAAAACAGTCTCTTTAACGGCTCTATGAATAAATCCAATCAACCAGAAACGAAGCTCATACATTTATGAAACAAAATTGAAAACACAGGATATGGTTCTAGCACGACTTCATAATATCTAACCAGGGACCCCCATAACCTCAGCTTCTGATCGCTATCTTGATTTCATAACAGGTTGAAATAATATAAATATTTAAAGGCACTGGACACCTTTGGTAATTGTCAAAGACCAGTTTTTTCACTTGGTGTATGAACATGCATTTAAAGTAACAAATCTGTGAAAATGTTTTGCTCATTATTAGTCATCGAAGATGCAACAAAATAACGAAAGAAAAAACACCCTTGTTGCATAAATGTGTATGCTTTCAGATGAGAAAAGTTTCAGGCCTTCAAAGCTTTCTCAGATTGAAAGTGAGAAATTACCTCTTTCTCAAAAACTACGTTACTTCAAGGGGAGTCGTTTGTCACAATGTGTACTATCAACAGCTCTCCGTTGTTCATTCCCAAGTAGCCTAATTTTATATGCATAAAATAACAAACCTGTGAAAATTTGAGCTTAATTGGCCGTCGAAGTTGCGAAAAACACCCGTTTCAGATGAATTTGTGTGCTTTCAGATGCTTGATTTCGAGACCTCAAATTCTAAATCTGAGGTCTCCAAAATCAAATTTAATTTTATGGAAAATTACTTCTTTCTCGAAAACTATGTTACTTCAGAAGGAGCCGTTTCTCACAATTTGTACTATCAACAGCTTTCCGTTGTTCATTACCAAGTAGCCTAATTTTTTATGCATATTTTGAGTAATTACCAAACTACCCAGTGCCTTTAAGGGAAGTGAAGGGATGCATGTAAATCACATGTTGCCAGGCACACAGGGACTAGAAATCATTGACATAGAAATTAGGTCACACCATCCTGCCAGTGAATTGTAAATTTAGGTCGGCCGTTGTTGATTTATGGCATGTAACCCATAAATTCAAGCAGTCACGCCTCAGTTGAAATGCAAACTGACAAGAAAAAAATATTCAGAGGTTTGGCAACACATGAAAAGCTCTGTGAAATCTATAAACCCCGAAGATCAAATGCAGTGGTGGTGAATGTCAACTTTGAATACAAAATGTTTGCAATATTATGGCAATTATTATTAAGCCCCCCCTTACTCTAAATAAGCCTCCCTCATGAACACACAAGCTCTTTATTTGTGTGAAATCTCTTACTTAAAGGCAGTGGACATTATTGGTAATTACTCAAAATAATTATTTGCATAAAACCTTTCTTGGTGAAAAGTAATAGGAGAGGTTGATGGTATAAAACATTGTTAGAAACGGCTCCCTCTGAAGTGCCATAGTTTTCGAGACAGAAGTAATTTTCTACGAATTTGATTTCGAGACCTCAAGTTTAGAACTTGAGGCCTCGAAATCAACTATCTACATGTAAACGCACACAACTTCGTGTGACAATGGTGTTTTTTTTTTCATTATTATCTCGCAAGTTCGAAGACCGATTGAGCTCAAATTTTCACAGGTTTGTTATTTTATGCATATGTTGAGATACACCAACTGTGAAGGCTAGTCTTTGACAATAACCAATAGTGTCCACTGCCTTTAAGCACATGCTCAAGGCAGTGAACGCATAGGGTCTTCCACAGGGTCTTCGTAGGTTCTATGGTCTGAGGGGCCATTAGGGGTTATGAATGGATACTAAGACCTTTCATCAGCGACCATAGCGGCCACTAATCACACAAAATGACCTTTTACCGGCCACAAACAGCTGACATTTTTGATCTACCTCCGCTCAAAGCAGAGAGGGCTCAAAGAAAAAGTATCAGATCCAATTGACATTTTCCAATTTGTCCTTTTTAACATAGACTCTTCTACAATTCTAAAACAGGTCCATGTATTTCTGTTTCATATCAATTTTCCTGACATTTTGTTCAAGTAACAGAGCCAAAAATCTCTATTAGCAATGTATCTGCGTGGGGTGGTTGTTTACATATAATGTGTTTCTGGGGTGGTTGTTTGCATAAAATGTGTTTCTGTTTCTTATCAATTTACCTGACATTTTGTTTTAGTAACAGAGCCAAAAATCTCTAAGATTAGCAATGTCACTTCGTGGGGTGGTTGTTTACATGTATATAGATATGAACTGTTTCTGGCTCATCAAAGTTCACTCACTCAGTGGAACTATGGAACAGGATCTACTTGAGGGTGAATCAAAACTAAAACATCAACTCATTTACATTTTTACAATTTAGGGGGAGAGGAAGATTCTTGTTTCTTCAAATTTCTTGTTTTTTTAACCCGTCCCTAAGCATGATCCTCCATAAAACTAAATCCATTTCATTAAGAAAGTAAAGTCAATTTAAAAGAGTGCATTTATTCCGTAGAAGTCTAAGTGGTTGAGTGTTTTTATCAAGTTTAAAGATTTCACGTAATTTCGCTGGCCAAGTGATATTTTTCGCTTGGTTGAATGGTTTCCTTATGGGACATTGATTTATCAGAGAAACTGCTTAATTAAACATTGCATACAAATACATGTAAGTTCATGTCAAAGGCCCTATGTTGAATGGTCACAGGTATGTAGATAAATGTGTGATCCAAACTGAGTCAATTTGGGGACAATGTGTGATCCAAGCTGGGACATTATGACCCACATCAATCAACCCTGCTATTATTTGTGCATGGTCTCAATCAGTGCATATAAACATGTATAGTTCAATTTGTGATCCAGCCTGAGTCAATTTGACCCAGATCAATCAATCATTATACATACAAATACTATTGCATGGTCACAGCATAGAGGTCACAGTCAGTGCTTATAGTTCAATGTGTGACCCAAACTGGGTCAATTTGACCCAGATCAATAAATCATCACCCTTGCATGGTCACAAGCACTGTACCCATGCAGTTCATCGAACATGATCCAAACAGGGTCATCATGACCCACGAAAGTCAAGATCATACACTTGCATTATCACAGTCAGTACATGCAGTTCAAATTGTGATCAAAACTGGGTCAAGTTAACCCAGGTCAATCTATCCTCACTAATCCTCACATGATCCCAAACAATACACGCCGTCCAGATGTCACACTCATTTCAACCTGCTCCAGATCATCAACCACAAGATTATATAAACCTTAATTAACCATGACCTCTGCAAGATGCAAGAATTCAGATCACGTAGAAAGTTACACGCATTATGTGAGGTGGCAACGATGCACAAAAACTGCAGACCTATGATTGGATCATGTAAGTGTCTCCCCAAATGTATGATGAAGTCATCTGTAATACAGCAATGATCACCAGAGCTGTTATACATGTACATCCTTGTTAGGGTAGGGCAGTATTTGAAAGGGCCAGTGATGGTACATTTTAAGGGGCACCACATCAACGACCAGGGGCATAATAGAGGTACAAACATAACTGCCCCTGTAAAGTTTTAGGCCTGTGTCTCTGTAGCAAAGAGTACATGAATCCAGGGCAAGCAATGCATATTTAACCCGCCTCTGTTTTTTCTTTTCAGTTTTTTTTAAAGCCACTTTTCCTGATTTGACAAATGGATTAACCAATTTATCTTTCTTCTTTTAAAACATTCTTATATCAAAAATTCTTATATTTTTATATGAAAATACCCACAGCAAGTTGTTACCCGTGTAAACAACTATAAGTTTGTTGATTTGTTAAATTTATTTTCTAATTATTAAGTCAATCATGAAAATCTAATATTTAAAATTACAGTAAATTAAACTAATAAAAATCATGCATTCAAACAAGTGCATCCACATTGAACAAAAACCCCCAAAGTACCATGAAAAAAGTACATAAACCTGTGAGTTTGAAAATGTAATGGTACTTTCATTCGCTTATTTGCAGTGAACCAAATCAAAAGACACTTAAAAATGCTATTTAGTACTTGAGTAGCTTAAAAAATAATAAACAAGCATATCAACTGACCTGGTCAGTACATTTGTTTCAATCCTTTAGATGATGTGAATTAAACACTGTATACTTTCCTGAGATCTATGAAAACAAATCCACAGGCAAATCACTCGGTTGGGATTCAAACCCAAGATCTCTGCATTGTAATTTGTAATGTTACACAAAATGTACTACAGAAACTTCCTCATAATCTACTCCCCCCCCCCTTCGGTTCGCTTCTAAAATTTAAGGAGAGTTTGAGCTGCATCACAGAGCAATGCACTGAGTATGTAGTTTCAAAGTGCAAAGTTTATCTTTCAGATGACTTTCCTGACGACAGTTTAACGAGGTAATCAATCAGCACATAATGAAACATCCTCGTCCTGGAGTTGCATCCATCAGTCTCAAAACATCTCATCTCATCATCTCAGTCCATTTTCATCGCTACAGCTGCATCTGCATCGCTACAGCTACAGCTACAGCTGCATCAATTTGAACTCTGCATGAGAGCAATTTAGCAAGAGTCCCTTGCTAAATTGTAGCATGGTTGTAAATTTTACAAAATGTACCTCATGTGAAAGGACAACAATTGCTTCTACTGTCCAAGTTCTCTCGCGAAACCTTGTCTAACATTAACACATGTTACAACCATGCTAAAAAGGATGCTGGTTAAGTGTCTTTCGTGTGAATAGCACTTAATTCAACTGTGATTTCTTGTCTAAACTAGAGGCTGATGTGCTGTTCCCAACTTGTTTTTCTTTAGCAGAATTCCTGTCAAGTAACATCTTTGCGAAATTAAACTCTGCTTTCGGCAATCTCAACCAATTTGGCCTTTCATCTTTGAGAGGGCAAGGCCATTTTCTGTGCGCTTTCACTGGAATCTTAACAACAATAATCTATGAGAGTATTTTTCTAGAGCTACACGTAATGAGGCACTACATGTACGTCCATGACCCTGGCCCAATTTCATAGAGCTGCTTAAGCACAAAAAGTAGCTAAGCTTAACAACATTTTGCTAACCAGAATACGGTCACTGGCCATAAATGTCATTTCTCAAATACAATTTGTGAATGGTACCTGTTAATTTTTGCTGCGCAGAACATTTTTGCTTAGCAGCTCTATGCAATGTGGTTCCACGCCGCTAAGTCCACCACTTCCTCCTGCCAATACTAAGGACTAAGGACCCAACCAAATCCAACGACAGTCCAACATAATCAAATTCAATCTCGAAAAAGAAACAAACCTCCGTCTTTTAGTCAACCCTCCTCCTCCGACAAACCGAGAAATGTCACAAAAATTGATTTTTGGGGTGATGAGCTGTACCAGCTGAAGACACAAGGTTGAAGGATCTTCTTTCTGGCTAACAAGCCTCGATTCTCAATCATGTCTAGTCTTGGTTCAAGGCTGTTACTACTCACTGTAGGGGGCGCTCTCACCAAAGACCGCTATCACCCTGAGAACTACATGGAGAGATACTAATAACAGGTGAGTTTTGAATCAAGACTAAACATGTCTACGTAGTCTTGGTTCAAGGCTCTCCTACTACACACAGTAGGATGTGCTCT
This sequence comes from Asterias amurensis, assembly GCF_032118995.1. Classification (NCBI taxonomy): domain Eukaryota; kingdom Metazoa; phylum Echinodermata; class Asteroidea; order Forcipulatida; family Asteriidae; genus Asterias; species Asterias amurensis. The sequence continues at coordinate 2,720,932 of NC_092662.1, read as the reverse complement.
CACCATAAACTGCTTCCACCCTGAGAACTGTGGAGAGTAACTAATAACAGGAGAGTTTTGAACCAAGACTAACTCATGTCTAGAGAGAAAGATTGCCAGTACGAGTTGGCACGTACATGTAAAACCCCCAGCTGTGGCCACAACCATTATCTAATTTACATACATGTAGCACTCTGTTTTTTTATGAAGAACTTTTTAAAAGCGCTTTTTATACTACTCAGTGGGCTTACGCTGGGGAATAGCACGGCCACCTCTGCTCTGGAGTTGGGGTGAGCATTAAAACCCTGGTGTACTCTTGAAACGTGCAGCTGGAACCTTGTGGGATAGGGACCTTGGAGGGGACAGTGTGAAAGTGTGCTGGGGTAACGAGGGGACAGTGTGAAAGTGTGCTGGGGTAATGGTGGGGTAAAAAACTACTGGGGTCTCCCCAGGGATGTAATCCACAGGGTTGAAAAGGGCTCTAACTAACAGCCGATTAACACAACCTGGGCGCTGTACCAGTGCAGGGCCTCAAATTTGGGAGAAAAGTCGCTCAAAATGTCAAGTGACCAGGAATTTTTCTACAGGACCAGAGTCAAAATGAGAAACACTTTCTGAGTCCACTTTGAATGATTATTGCAATAAAAGAGAAGATTTATCTCATCCAACTTTTCAGGAATTAAATACTTCAATACTATAGAGAATTATGAAAATGTATTTGCCAGACTCAAAACCAACATTTGGATATATTTGTTTTTGTTTAAAAACATCATGTACACGTATTGAAAAAGATAAGACTGCCTGACATGTCCAGTCAAATAGTCTACTGGCCCATCGTACATTAGTAGTCATTGTTGGCCAGAGGGATGTCTGGGTGTCTTATGGACACCCTATCCTAAATTTGGACACCCTGTTTTATCTTCCACTTCCATGTATTGAAAGTTAATAATTTGGACACCCAGTTTTTAAAATTCCAGCAAATTTGACACCCTTCTACCAAATCCTGGCTTAAAACTCAAAATCCTAGCACAAAATTTTGCTTAAGCAAAAAAATCCTTGCTTAGTAAAATCAGATTATCGGCCAAGACTCACCTCAACTGTTATGCGTAAACAACAGCTAAATACCAGTCACAAGCAATTGATATGGCATTAAATTTTTGCCAGTAATATGTGAAAAACAAGCGATCTATTTTCGTGCTTAAGCAAATAATTTTGCTTAAGCAGCTCTATGAAATTGGCCCCTTGTCATCAGGCCCAACACAAAAACCACTGGCCTGTGGCCTGTGATCCGGTGTGAAACTCAAACCTACTCTGAAACGAGACTCATGTTCCTAAAACTGACAAACTCAAGTACATGGGAGTGACAGTTACATGTATGTTGAAATAAGAACCAGACCGATGTCGCTAACATGTCACGTTCTTAGCTAACAGCTTGGAATGAAGGACCCCCGCAACGTCAACATGAATTACCAATCATTGGCCACCTGATCCAGGGCACCTTAGGCCAAATAAAACAAAAACATGTTTAGGGTTCCCATTTGCTTCCTTTTTACAGGCTGCCTCTTTTTTTTTAATGAAAAAAACAAAAATTATATATATATTTTTTCATAAAAAAAAGGATCAATTTAATGATCTCATAATATGAATTTTTTTATATTTTGTTATAAAGCTGAGCCGGTTGTCTTTGAAAAATAGAATATCAGGCCATTTTGAGAGAAAAAAAGAAGAAGAAAACACCCTCCTCCTTTCTTCTTTAAAAAAGGAAAGACACTAAACATGTTTTTGTTTGTTTTAGGCCTTTAATACTTCAGTGACGGGAAATTGCGTTCCGGTCTGGGAGACGATTGGAAGCAATGGTTTGGAGACAAGAGGTTCTTTAAGGAAGTCGTGCCTCTATTCATCTAAAGAAAGCGCTGTGGAAAATAAGAGACGCCCCAAGGCTAAATTTACAAATCAAGCGTTGAGTATACACACGTACACAGATCTCTTGACTCTACAAGATAGACTGCGATAGCGATAGTAAACAGTGTCACAGAGGGTGTGTTCGTTTTAAGGTAAAAATGATACAAAGTTTGTTTGATACTGTATTGTCAGAGTTTTGAAATTAACAACAAATTATTAGTGTTCAAAATTGTAGAAGCATAATAAACTACTGTGTAATGCAAAAGTTGTAATTTTTTCCAATCATTATTTGATTATTTGACAATGTAAACAAACCAATACATGACCATCCAGTGAATGCTAAGTTACAATTAATAAAAACACCATTTAAAAACAACAACCACAATGGGAAAGAAATCAGAAACCATGAGGGACAAAGAAAGTCCCACCAAAGCCAGACATGACCCATCCAAAAGAAAAATAAGCAATTGTGGTGAAGCAAGTGTAACGATCGGGACTCGAACCCACACTCCGCTGATCACAAACACCATCAGAGCTCAAGTCCAGTGCTCTTAACCGTTCCGCCACGACACAACATAATCAGCCACCATTAAACAATTCCTGTGAGCCCCACAACAAACACCCAAGTACCACTCCACCCGAGCCAATCTGCTGTGAACAACTCCGGTTAATTGCTGATTAAATATCCTAACAACACTTCAATCTGGTCTTAATCATCTTTTAAAAAAGCCATTAGCCTAACTTGAGAGCAGCTCACACTTAAACACGAATCCTGCGTACATTTATGCAATTTTTTTCACAGGAAAAATTAACATCCAGTATGTTACCCCATAGATCAATTCTCTTAGCATGTGAAAAGCTCAATCAAATTTTCCGGGGGAAAAAAGTTGGCGCAGCAAGATGGAACACAATTGGGTGGGAGGAGGCTGAGTTTTAAAGACACTGGACACTAATTGGTAATTGTCAAAGACCAGTCTTCTCACTTGGTGTATCTCAACATATATGCATAAAATAAAAAACCTGTGAAAATTTGAGCTTGATTGGTCGACGGAGTTGCGGGATAACTATGAAAGAAAAAACCACCCTTGCCATACGAAGAATGTGTCCTTTTAGATGCTTGATTTTGAAACCTCAAATTCTAAACTTGAGGTCTCGAAATGTCTTATACTATCAGCCTCTCCCCATTACTCGTTACCAAGTAAGGTTTTATGTTAATAGTTGTTTTGAGTAATTACCAATAGTGTCCACTGCCTTTAAGCAAGACACAATATAACCCTGGGCTCGATATCATATAAAGTAGATTCATCTTTAATAGATGAGTTGCTAGTATTGCCATAGCGATTTCTAGCAACATCACAGTTTAGATCAATCTTAGCTCTTTGTGAAAAGCTCTTTTATTGCCATTAGGTTTTTAAGAGTGATCACCAAATGTGTACCCTCCCTTTAAATGGATCGATGTCCTTAGACTGCAGTGCAATTAAAAAAAACTTAAAGTCAACATTGACCTTTGATGAGAGGGCAAACACAGCCCCAGACGCCTAGGTACGTGTACACAACTCCCGCCTATTAATGAAATGGGTTTCTAGTGCTAGCCCCATCCGGGGGTCGTGTAGTTCTTCAGGTCCCCGAAAACTCGCCTTCGGGGAATTTCGTGTTCGGGCGCAAAGTGCTCCGCACTCGAGTAGAATAAAAAAAACGCAGCAAGGCTACTCTATCGCAGGTCGACTGTAGGCCATCTACATCCAATCAAGTGTCCCGATTCAGTGTGTTTCTTAAGTGTCTTCAATTGGCACCAGAAGGATCACCAAAACAATTTTTTAATTCATCAGTTAGGCAAAAAAAAAAAAAACATGTTAAGCGTCCCTGCCTGCCTTCGTTTTAGAGGCCACCTCCTCTTTTTCTTTCCTTTTTCCCCTTTCAACGTAAAAAGTGATACATTTTAACGGTCTAAGGTAAGGTAAAAAACAAAAACAAAAAAAAAAAAACGAAAAAAACTCAGTCGGTTGTCTTTAAAAAAAAAAATCCTCAGCTTCCTTTTTTTCCAAAAAGGCAGAACACTCAACATGTTTTTTTGTTGCCTTAGTATAGAAGCGGTCCATCCTCTGGCCGTCTATCCCTCAAGTGTTTTTTTTTTCTTCTTCATTGATTCAAGCTTTGAGTTTCTTTCTCCAAGGAGGCTCGCAATGAGAACAATGAAGAGACAGAGAGGGATGCAATTTTGTCTTAAGGACAGACAGAGGCACAATTAGGAGCAGGCTATCAATATCTATTGGATTTAGAGAAGTGCAAAGTAGGAGGACTAACTGGCGACCAGGAGCTGTAGTTTTATAGTGCTTTTATAGGCTCGGGACATTGAACTGGTTTTAAAACCGTTTAACCGTAAACAATAAGGAGAAATCCATTTCCAAATTTCATTTCATTTCTGGTTCTATAAGGCTGAGGACTCTTTCTCTAGCCAAGAAACCAATGGCGAGAAGACAAGGAAGGGAGTTTCAGTTTTAGATGTGAGAGGAAAACTGCAGTGAATTATATTCCAGGGTTAACCGTTTAACCAAAAAAATAAGGTGACATCCATTTCAAAACTTCCTTTCATTTCATTTATTTGGTTGTGAAGGGCTCTCAGACCAAAAGCCAACTTAATCACTATATATACATAATAACCCAATAGAGAGAGGAGGGAAGTTTAAATTTTAGGTATGTGAGAGGAAAACAGCAGAGAGTTGTTCCAGGGTTAACCGTTTACCCGAAAAAAAGAAAAAGAAGAAGGGGACATTCATTTCCAAATTTTCTTTGGTTTCATTTCATTCTGTTGTGAAGCCGAGGACCATCAGAAAAGTGAACTTAATCACTGTAATAGCCAGAAACAAAATGGAGAAAAGACCAGGTAGTTGGGAAGAAAAAAAACCCAGAGAATTATTCCACCCCCCAAAAAACCCACAGTCAGGTAGGGACTGAAAACCCAACCCACATAGTGCCCAGGGCATGATTTGAACCACAGTCCCAGAGGTGAAAGGCGAGGCAAGATACTACGCCAACCCAACCACAGAATGGAAAGTGTTTTTTCCCGAGTCAAAGTCAATATTTGAAGTTAAAAAATAAACTAGTTTAAAAAGAAAAAAATACTCCACAGTGAGGTGAAACATAACATTATTCAGTTGACATAATACAAGACTTGCTGTGAGTTTACTGGGGGAAAAAACCGTAAACACTGGACTTGGGTAGTGTTTGGCCTGAAGTCAAGTGCCAATTTTGAGTCCCTGGATGTCCAATGTGTACACAAATCATAAAGCTCATGCAAAACACCCATTCTTGTTATACCTCGGTAACAAACTGTGAGGTTTGATTGGTCGAGAACCAATCACGTGCCGTGCAACAAATACGCATGTACCATGGCTGAGTGATGTTCACCGGTGTACATTACATTGTACCTTGATCGTTCCCACCGTTGGTCGATTTTCAGTCCTAAGGACGAAACAACCGCGGGTTCGAGGGAACAGTGAAAAATTGTTTTAAACTATGTAATAATGTTTGAGGATGGCAACAGAACTTCGAGAAGAGGAATAATAATGTTACCAAGGTATAACAAAACAATAGTTGCACGCTGTGACTGGGGTCCATGGGTTTTGTACACCCTCGAGGGAAAACGCCATGACGCCGTCACAGCGTGCAATTATTGTATAATGTTGAATGTTACTGTTACTATAGTCTACCATGCAACAGAACAGCAAAACAAGCCATGAAGGAAAAACTACTCACCGAATAAAACCAAATGCTTTCTGGCTTCAAGTTGAACCAAGCAAATATTATTATTAATGAAGAGTTAAGACTCTGCTCAGCTTTTACCATGCACACAAACACACACCAGCAAACCCCCTGGCTTTATTAAAACGTACTCCCCCTTCCAGCCAAATGAACCAGATGAAATTAAAGCAAACAGACGGGCGATATTCCGTCATGAGGAAAAATCACACGGGAATTCACATATTCACCAAGGCGTAGAATACTAACTCTCTAATTGGTCAAGAGCTTACTCGGGTTACTAATTGCCTGTGATAAATAAATTAAGCAAATTTCTTTGTTTAATTATTCAAGTCAGCATCAAGTTGGGAACCCGGTGTGTTATAAAGTACACGCTTCCCGCCAGATGGAACTCACACCGTGCCAAAGTTTTCGATTTCAAAGTCGGATCTCATTATTGTTGGATTTCGTTTCCGGAGATCTTACGGACAAGGAAATTAGGATTGTGATCGGAAAATATCCGATGACAATTTGGTTTAGGTTTACTCTCTCTCTCTCATCAAAAGTACTTGGGTAACAGAGTACATGAATGTCTACGGTTACTATAGCAAACTATTATTTTTTGTCAGCCATTTTAACAGCGGTTCATCACCAGTACATGCTGTCAATGTTTTTAAAGGCAGTGGACACTATTGGTAATTACTCAAAATAATTATTAGCATAAAACCTTTCTTGGTGACGAGTAATGGGGAGAGGTTGATGGTATAAAACATTGTGAGAAACGGCTCCCTCTGAAGTGCCATAGTTTTCGAGAAAGAAGTAATTTTCTACTAATTTGATTTCGAGACCTCAAGTTTAGAACTTGAGGTCTCGAAATCAACCATCTAAACGCACACAACTTCGTATGACAAGGGTGTTTCTTCTTTCATTATTATCTCGCAACTTTGATAACCGATTGAGCTCAAATTTTCACAGGTTAGTTATTTTATGCATATGTTGAGATACACCAACTGTGAAGGCTAGTCTTTGACAATTACCAATAGTGTCCACTGCCTTTAAGTCATGTTTTATGACTACCCTTAAAAATAAACAATTTCCACTACCATCATAACTCAGATGTCATACGTTTAATCGAAAGCAGTTCATTACTGATAATTTACAAACCTACAGTTGTTATTGTATAATTTCCTTTTTATTGCATATTTTATAAATATTTTTTGCAATTTTTTTTCTTCTTTAAAATTGAACTTACAACCAATCTACAAGCGATCATATTTTGCAATCTTTTGTATTGCTACATGTACATCCACTTCGTAAAATTTCCTGTTTTTGCCATTTGCCATTTTTTGTATCGTTCTAAAAGTAGTTTATTTTAAAAATAGCATGCATAGTTTTGTATACATGTATTAAAGTATTTTGAATAAAAATAAAATAAACACAAAATAAAAACACTATGCAAGCTATACAACCAGATTAATCAAGACAACAAAGGAATACAATTTGAGTCGGGTTTATGGATTTTGAGAAAGGCTTTGACTCCATAGAACACCAAGCCATGTTTGAAGCACTGCAAAAAAATGAACCCTACATCAATACCCTATCAAATACACCATTACAATCATAGCTTAGCCATAAACCATAGCTTATATGATGTTATTTACAGACCTTGAACATGCTTGAAGTAACTAATCTGATTATTTATTGTTTTAAGTGCACCACATAAAATTTGCTCAGCATTAAGCCAGGTTCATACTTCCTGCGAATGCGAAGCGAATTTAACGTAAATTTGACGTCACAACCCTAATTTCGCAGTGATATTTGCAAGTGAGTTGAGCAAAGTTGAACTGCTGCAAATTATTTGTTGTGAATTTGTGACGTCAACATTCGTACCGCATTCGCATTCACAGGAAGTATGAACCGGGCTTAAGTCTCAGGGTACACTTGAAAAAAACAGGTACCATTATCAGTAAAAGTTCATGCAAATGCAGGCCTTTATGCTCCATTTTTGAAAGGGCAAGGGCACCAAGGCATTTTCTCCTTGATAAAGGGTAACCTACAATGTACTTTATATAAATGTATGAGAAAACTGTAAATTTCTACGCCTGTAAATTTACAGCCACAGCCTGCTCTGATCCTGACCACACTGCGGGCCTCAAACTTCATGTAGGCGATTGCCTCCATGCCCCTGGTCATTGCCTTGGTGCCCTTGAAATGCTCTCAGTAGAAATTTACAATTTCCTCATAGGGTGCCCTTTGCCTTAGTGCCTTTTGCCCTTTCAAAAACGAAGCATACAGGCCTGCGAAGGCGATTGCCTCCATGCCCCCTGGTCATTGCCTTGGTGCCCTTAGGAATTTACAATTTCCTCATAGGATCCCTTTACCAAGGAAAACATGCCTTGGTGCCCTTGCTCTTACAAAACGAACCATACAGGCCTGCGCTCACAGCCCCTTGAATAAACACATTGACATATTAGATTTTAAAATTTAAATCTTCCTTAGTGGGAATTACTTGCTCCTCAACACAACTCACTATCTTATCTTTGATGGCATTCATTTGCCTCGAGCCAAGTCCACAATTTTAATTGACTGGGGTGAGAAAACTAATCACTTTAACACAATGAGATGATGGTTGGCCAGTCGATGGTCAGTGAGTGCACAGCTTTAAGCCACTTTTTACAAATCCCCCGGAATTAAGACTCAATTAAGTCTCGCAGTCGAAGCTGACGTCAAAATTATGAGATCAAGACCTTTATCGCCTTAGGAACGGCTCTGACTACTAATGAAGGACCTGGGAGCCTTAGTGTGTCTCAAGACGACGTCGACCGACGGAGGTGACATCTTCAAGATGCATTATGACTAGCTTAGGCTAAGGTTCCCTTCGAACAATGACTTCACGCCCGTCTGCTAGCAGACCTCCGAAAAAAATGTAGCATTGTTGGACGAGATGTAGCAATGTTGGACAAGATTTTACAAGGGATCCTGGACAGTACACAAATTGTTTCACATGATCATGATATACACATTTTGTAAAATTGTACACCCTTGCCACAAAGTAAACAGAGCTGTATCTAATAAGTTGATATAAAAATGATAATCAGGCTGACTTGATTATTATTGTTTTATCTGGCTTTTTCATATGAATCATATACACTTTCCCGCATTCACTAAATTCAAAACTAAAAAGCTTCACAAATTACAAAAAACGAAAGACAAAACAAAGCAATGATTCAACATCTCAATTAGCAGTTATTGACAACGATGTGACCTCTCTCTACTCCAATAAAAACAACCAGAACTATAACACCGTAGACAACCTGGCTTTGACAATCCTCAAAATGAAAACAATGCCCCCCATCATATTCTCCCCTGCGTCAGGTTAAGAACACAACCACTGCAAGTAATACTAAATTATAATGAAGTCATCGGGAGTGTATTCCAGCCACCAACCCCCCTCCACTCTCATCAGATTCAACGTGACCTCAGACACAAATCCCTCCAGTCATTTAATTAAAGATTAATATTCCAGAATTGACAACACTGTTGATTCAAGCTTTAAAGAGCAACTGTTCTTGCAACTTTACAAACGAGAAAATGTACATCAGCGTGCACTCTGCTCAGGCCCGTAAATTATTAAAAACATTTTGGGGATTTTATTTTACTTTTTTTTTTTTTTTTTTTTTATAATTTTATTTATTTATTACTATATTAGTATTAATATTTTTTAAGTACTACCCCATACCCACCCCCCTTCATCAGCAAATTACTCTTAACCCCTCCCCTCCTACAACAACCTAAAAAATCCATCTCTGTTTAATACATTATTCCTAGAGCAGGGAACTGATATCCGCTAAAAAAACAAAACAGGACAACAAAATGGTTGACACACTTTTTCTGCTCAAATTAACAATTCTTAGCAGAAGCAGTGATGTGCCACGTGTAGCATGATGTATTTATTGCCAACCCTTCACTTGACAATCTACAGTTCGTACCGGAACAGGTCATGATTTTTAACTTAATAAAAATCATTGTTTTCTATTCTTTGCAAGGAATTGCACGGCACACACTTCGTACATGTTCTCAATTGGTGATGTTTAGGACCGTAATATTTAAAAAAATTAAATGAAAATCTCATTTGATATCAATAGCAAACCCTTCACCATTAACTTACATGTAACAGTTTATATAAAAATCATCATACATGGTATATATTTGGTTTGCGGTAACAACATGTGTGGAGAGTTTGTTCTTAGAGAACTGTCTTTCTTTATTCTACTACCGCGGAGTAGATTTATCAAATTTTCACGGTATTCTTTTCCTAGTAGAAAACTGCACGGCACACAATGTGTATAAACTGCTCTCAATTGGTGATGTTTCAGAATGTTTTATTATGGAAAAAAAATCCAAATGAAAAAAATCCCATGAAAGCGTAAGAAACAAAAAACATTCCATGATTTTTAATTTACTCGAACTTATGAATCCTTGCAGGAAATGTCATGGCGCACACTGTGTACAAATATCCTCAATTGATGTTTCATTAGTTTATTATTGAAAGAATTCAAATGAAAAACTCATTTTAATATCCATAGCATTTTAATATCTTTCAATATCCCTTCACTTAATAATCTACGTTTATATGAAGAAGAAAACAAAAAGGAAAAAACAAAACAGTCCATCATATTAAATTTCATAGAAATCATAATATTCCTAGTAGAAAATGGAACGGCACATGCTGTGTACAAATTATTCTCAAATGTTTCAGGCAGTCTAATAATTGAGAGAAGTCAAATGAAAACAAAACCTCATTTTCATATTCCACAGCCCGGAGGGTTTTTCATTAAAGATAAATACTTGGTACATTAAATTCTGTCTCTCACAGCATCTGGCTACTTCCCATCAACCACCAGCGACAGGTTGCAACGTCAAAATCTCTCCTTGATCTTAAACTAATCCACTAATAAGAAACCCCCGGTCACCCTAAGATCTTTACAATCTTGGCCTGTCCCCGACGCCTTCAAACTCCTCAATCCAAACACCTCGCTAACATTCACTCGGGTTAAACCCCTCCACCTTGTTGCGAGGAGTGTTCCCCTGATGAGATGGTAAGGGGGAACGAGAGGGGAGGGGGATTACCGGTCTTAAGGGTCTTCAGAGCTTTAAAAGAAAATCGCATTAAAGAGGCTTTTGCGTCCATGACTGGGAAGCTTCAAGACGTAATCTATCAGACCATTAAACCTTAAGAAGTGGTAGTATAATTTCTGAGCTACGAGTTTTAAATCGGGATTTGTGCGCCCTGCCCTTCTCCCCCAACTCCCACAGGAATAAAAACACTTTGTGTGACGACAGACATTCAGGCTACGTAAAAAGCGCACAAATCAGTCACTCAGTAACGCTAATGGCGCTCAAACACTATTACTTCTGGTCACTGGGCAATTTGTTTCATTCCTTAAAACCATCTCGGCTCCCTTGGGAGTATAAAGAATGTGCTGTCAAATATAAAGTATGCAACAAGCTAAATCAATCACAAAAACCATCTCTGCCATCACAGGTAACATGTTGTCCCTGGGTGAAGAGAAACAGTTCTCTTGGTCAAGAACGTAAGTGTCATGACCAGGATTCGAACCCATCCTGATGACTTAGCCACCAGAACCTGGGTCTGATACACTAAACCGATAGGCCAGGAGAAGACACACCATAAGACTGGCTCAATAAGGGCTACTCAATAAGCCTTTTTTAGATATGCGGATACAATGCTAAAACACTAAAAGGTTTGGGTAAATTTGTGAGTATACACCCAAACTAAACAGTACACTCCTATCACGTCCACTATACCTCAAAAAGGCTTATGGACATCTCTGCTAATAGTTTGTTCAACATCTGATCTCATAATGCAGCAAAACTCACAAGTTGCAAATGCAAAAAGTACACCAAGATATTGCCTCTCTGCAGAGTTGTAAGTGTGTAGGATTTGGCAAAAGGGTGTCCAGATTTGCTAGAAATTTAAAGACTGGCTGTCCAAATAAGCAAGGTGTACAAATTTAAAACAGGGATCAGCCGTCGATTTCACAAAGAGTTGGGACTCGTCTTATCTTATCTTGAGTTAGGACGAGTAACTCGTCCTAAACTTAGGATTAATCTTAAGGTCTGCATGCTACAGTGCAGGGTTGGGACTCGTCCCAAGTCCTACGATTAGTCTTAAGTTAGGAAGAGTTTTGTGAAATCGATGGCTGGATCTGGATATAATATACATGTATTATGCTCCGATAAAAACGGATACCCGCATTGCATCAGGGTGTCCAAAAGACACGAATTCATCCCTCTGGATAACAGCCTCTCTTTAAATTTAAAAGGGTTGGGGTTGAGGAGTCAATGTATACTGTATGCCCAAAAGATTCTGTTTATAACTGGTGTTTGAGGGAGGGGTCGCAAGTCACACTATAGGAGATGAGAGGTTGAGAGACTACATTTAGAGCAAACAATACAGCTTTCAAAACACTCACTCTATTTTCTTTCCACTATTTGTATTTGGATATTCAGCGCTTATAAAAATACCCTATGGATGAAAAATATCAACAACAAAAAAGACTGGCAGGCGCTTGTATGTAAAAAACCAGCCAGCAACTTGTATCATACAAACGCCGCACTAGAGCAGGCCCATGCATTACATGATGTATTTCAAATTGATTGATACAAACACATGACGCGATCTACGCTAATATTAAAATAATTAGGTCATGGTTTATGACGCCATTTTCTTGACAGCTTCATCAACCGATTTTAATTAAGAACTTCACACCTAGCTTTCTGCGACGTAACTTACCTCATGTTTGTTCGTCTGTAGCGATCCATTTTTCTCTAGTAACCACCGAGACCCGTCCTGTGAAACCGCTTTTTATAAAAGTTACTGGCTCTTGTGTTTACGAGGTGTATTTATTTGCCCTAGTAGAGGTTTCCCGATCAAAGGAATAAGAGCAAGGATCCGTTCAGTGTCACAACACTTCAAGCCAGGGACAGGACGGCACACATCAAAGAATTCTCTTAAATCAATAGCGTGGAGCTCCACTACAGTCAATATGCAGACTAATAAATTCTCTCTCACCGTTTCTTTCCGTTTTCTCAGTAGATTCTGCAACTAGTGTTGATAAATCTTGAAACCATCAGTAGAGTTGTCCCGACTCTCCGAGGAATTAATTGCCGTTTTTGCTCGTACTTTATCTCTCTTTTCTCTAGACAGTACAATCAACTGTTTAACTCCTGCTTTCCGAGTCGATTCGCCAAATTTACATACCATGTACCATGTGGATTAAGCTTGAAATCATCAGTTGGGCCACCACTCTCCGGAGAGAGTTTTATAACCGTATTGTTTCGGGATTATTTCCACAGCAACAGAGAGGTGTAGTCATCAAATGAGGAACTCAATTCATCAGAGCGATCAAGACAAGTCCGTTTCTATCAGTACCAATTATCGTCACTGGGTAAAAGGCGTCTTGTATCAAGGTGTTACGAGCAAGAATACAGACACAGAAAGGAAAAACACAGCCACTAGATCCAGCTCCCTCAGAATGAAGTGACAAACATCGCAACGAGTGTCCGTGAAGTTGAAATTAACGAGCCTATAAAGTGGTGTAGACCTAATCTCCGGTCTCTAATTATTTAAAGTTCTAATAAATAAAAAAAACTGTTGCTGGTTGATCAGATCAGCCTCTTCAAGCAAGGTAGCTCGTGTCGTGTTTTTAAAAACAACAAACACCAAAAACCAATCTGTCGTTGCTGGAAAAAATGCCTTTGATGGTTGATGATTGTTCAAGGAGTGGACGCTTATAATGTTAACTATGAGCGGAGGATTACTGGAAAGATTGCATGTTTCCCCTGATGGGACCGTCATCAAAGAACCAGATGTCGTCTTCTTGTATCCGTGTGTTTCTAAGATTGCATCTCTGAAGATCTGCCGCTGTGCATGGAGAAATGTTTAGGGGGGGAGGTTCTTGTAGTTGTAATCACCGGTGGGAAAGATAAATTCAGCTCGGCCATGAACCAATGACTGCCCAGCTCTCTTATTCTTAAATGCAGGGTTATGAATATTCATTAAGGTCAATGCACCATAAGGCCTTGATGATTGAAAGAGCGACTGGGCCGACGTGACGATACAATAAAGAAGGGACGGCAACAAGTCTCGCGGAAAGAAGAAGGAGGCAATCTCGTTAACATTATAGAAAACCGCCGCGTAGCACAAACTAATCCAGGTACTAAGGCCCCGGCACACAAAGGAATCAATACAAATAGGGCCCTAGGAATGGTTGCACAGTGCAACCCTGGGTTTAAAAACGGCGTCAAAGATCATTACGTTTGATTGGGTCAAAATGAGATGTGAACGACTTGCCCTAGGTGTCAGTAAGCTCGGAAGCTGTTGCTGGATGAGGAACTTAACCCAGGAGGAGGTGTTGATAAAAAGAGGTGTTGATGTTTAAGATGTGAGTATTTGACATGATGATGTTCATAGCAGGAAAAGAAAGTGCTAGTACGGTTATTTATTTTGTGTTTAGAAACCACTCTGCTCATTCACAAAGGTGTGTACATTAGGTAAGTGTGCCAGTGGCAGAAGTGTGGCTGATTTTTTTTCATGAAATGACTGATAAAACAGGGTGTCCAAAAGACACCCAGAAACCTGGACATTCAATATTTAAGTTGAATGGTTTTTGAATGTAAGGGAATCAATGTGTGGTGAAGAGGGTAACTACATGTAGTGGTTTAAACCCGCCGAGGCCTGGTTCTTGATAATTTTACCGAGACGAAGTCCAGGTAAATTATCAAGAACCAGGCGGTACAATTATAGATTGCCGAAGGCACAAGACGGAAACATCGGCTACAATATGAAATATTCATTGGATGCCACTTCTGCAAGTAAAAGTCTCTCCTCTAATAGCAACAATAGATCAGTGCGAGCAAGGGAGTTTGCTCTAAGCGTTTATCAAACTAGCCAGCAGGAATAGGGGCATAATTTCATAAAGCTCTTTTTAAAACAGAAAATGCTGATTAGCAAAGAATTGTCAAAATACGAGTGTAGCACTGATGACAACAGTATCAACTTCATAGAATGTTGGCTGGTAAACTGTTTCTGCTAAGCACAATTTCTCTGTGCTCAGCGAATAGCTGTGCTTACAGACAGGCTTCATGAAATTGGCCTCATCTTGCTAAGTCTGGTGACATTTTGGTAAGCTTTTATCAGTATTCATCACTGCCAACTGCCCACATGGAATATGACCAACAAGGGTGGCACTTTCACTAAAATACAGAGATCTATGATAACATAAAAGTCATTACTCATCTCATAAAAGCACCCCCAGACAGAGCCATACAAAGCTGACGCCTTTGACAGTCTGCTTCCTCCCCCCCCCCCTCCCCGAACGTGCTCCCCGTTGTTTACCCTGTGAACCTCCCCTCTCGCAGTCCCCCAATCTCTTTCTCTTCCGCACAGCCACGACGAGGGAAAGCAATCATTTTCTAAAGTGGCTTTCAATGTTTCAAATCGGAAGCCTCGATACAGTTAGTCGACTAATTGCTTCGGACAGCTACGTGGAGTTTATCATTCTATAGTCGGTAACCAATTTGTCTGATTGATTATGTTCGTTTATTTTGTAATCGGTAACCATGCAACTGTTTTTTAGTATTCTCTCAGTTTCAAATTGTGAATATTCTAATATCCCATTAAAAATTTAGGTTTTTTTTTTCTAAGAAATTGATTTACTCCAATTCCTTTTTCCATTGAAACTTGAGCTCTGCTTCTCGGAAATTGATTACAACATCCTTGTCCCGTGATTCTTTTCACAACACATTACTGGGGCAAGTTCAGCCAATTATGTGATTGGAATTTTCCAGTAAGGCCTACTCATTGATGAAGTTTTTATCCTCTCAATTGGTGTAAAATTAATCTTCCTCAGAGGCAAAATTTGTCAACATTCAAAACATCCGATGACATCATTCTGAGAAATTAGGTCTGTACATTTTTATAGGAGGACGTTCTGGTCCATTCCTAATCCTTACTGTCAATAATTTCCAATCAAAACGGACTTGAATTTGACTATTTGAACCAAGAAATATTCCTCCTTGGAATGTACTAGAGTAAGGACCAATTTGTTTTTGGAATTCAATGACATTGTGTTTCAAATTATGCTCTGAAAAAGTCAGGAATAAACCACACTATTGTATTATTGGTGTTTTTTTCTTTTGCTATTTTCTTGCAACTTTGACGACCAATTGAGCCCAAATTCTCAGGTTTGTTGTTGGAATACATACGTACATACACCAAGTGAGGATACTGAGTCTTTGACAATTACCAAAATTGTACCCTGCCTTTAAGTGATCTTTTAGAGCAGCTAGCATGTATTCTGGTCTTAGTTTTCCAATCCAATCTAATGGGTTATTTGCTCACTTTTAAATTGCTCACTAGAAAAGAGTCAGTCACAGTTTTGTCATTAATAATTCATATGAGATTATGATGTGCCATAAAATAGTGCCAGGCAAATGGTTACAGATTAGTTTTAATGGCGGTATTAGGTCGAATGGGTTATGAAAGACATGGAACAATTCCAGCCAGGAATATTGCAAGCATTAGCAACACAATTTCACCAAACTTGATTATTTGACATGCAGGCATACAACCATGATTAGCCAAGTCTTACTTGAAAAGGGTTACCAGCTTTCATGCTATACTGCACAGTTTGTGACTGGTTCCCTGCTTCTTTTGCTAAGCAGCTAAGCAGAAATGTTTAAAGCACTATTTTCTGTTGTTTGTAAAAAGCAGCTTAATAAAAATTGGACCCTGTTTGTTGACCTTGATCTGAATGGCGTTATCCATTATCGTACATTATTGGGATTCAACTGAGCATTTTCAACATTTTCCCCGGCCAAGAATTAAGGTTGAGAATCTACATTGTAAATGTACTCGTGACCTTGCCTTGGTGCCCCTTAACAAAATCATCCAATCGATAATAGAGGGCCTTCGGCACGCTGAGTTGAAACAAGGTCACTGGAATGTGTTTTTCACTAATAATAGCTTTAAAAGCCCTACATACATGGGGTGTACTGTGCAATTTGGGGCATTTTACATAAATAGTTTATCAAGTATCATAATAAACCACACGGGAAACTGACTTGGAGTAAACTTTAAAGATTCTTTTTTTTGTGGACTAAACAAAGATAATTCGACCAAAGTGGGACTTGAACCTGCGACCTCAAAAATAATGTGCCACAGATCTACCGCCTGAGCTATCCAGCCCTAATTTTGGCATTCTCCCTAATTTGACAATTTTATCCTTTTTTGGGGGGAGTGCCAGTCAGAAACCATTCAAACTGTAACTGTTGTATAGCCAGGGATCACACCAAAGTTTAAGATACAATGTGGGAGTTAGCAGCAAAGGTATTACATGTAAAAGGGGATACAACTTTTTATAAACCACAAAGAGGGAAACTTACTGTGTAAATTTTAAATAATTTGATAAGTGTTTTATCAAGTTATGATTGTTTGAATAAGATGTCCACCTCCCCCCCAAACAAAAAATGTTATAAAAATTGAACAAAACAAGTGAATAAAAAAAAATTAAAAAACACATTTTAAATAACATTCTACATTTAAATAAAATAAATAAATAAGTAAATAAATAGGTTGTGTGTTAATCGGGCTGCAATTCGTGGATATCGACCTCAAATTTGCACATGTATCAAAATAGGCCCCAATTTTTGCATCGCCCAGCAAGTTAAGGGTATAGTATCCTGTGTGTCCGATACGGTATAGATTGTGTATGGGGAAAAAAACCTGGATGTAAATTATTAACCCACACAAAAAATAAAATCTCAAAAATTCGACCAAAATGTACAACAGCATTCTTCTTTTACATTAACAGTCCTAGTCCACTCCTGCATACACTCCCCCTTCTCTACCTACAATGTTGATAACCTTTGCACAAGGATGCCAACAGCAAGCCTCTAAAACAGAGCGTTTACGGGATTATAATTTGATTTCGCTTTGAACTAAATGCCATTCAATATCAAGGCCACATGGAACGCGTCAAGCGCGATGATGCTACGCTCGGCTGAACACCATCATGGGGCACGGCTAATCGGTCCCCGAGGCAAAATTTACTCCCCCAAAGTAATATTTTCTCATCGTCTCTTCAAGGTTGTTGGGCTCTTTAGTGATTTAAAGCACATCATGTGGTCATGACCAAGGGTGTTGTGGTCACGCAAGTGATGGGGGCTATAAGGCAAGTGAACAAGTTTTAAAGGAACACGTTGCCTTGGATCGGACGAGTTGGTCTATAACTGAGCGTTTGTAACCATTTTTTGTAAAATGCATATGGTTGGAAAGATGTTTTAAAAGTAGAATAAAACTATCCACACATGTTTGCCACGAAATTGCGTGGGTTTCCTTTTACTGCGCGAACTAACACGGTCAGCCATTTATGGGAGTCAAAAATTTGACTCCCATAAATGGCCGACCGTGTTAGTCGACGAGGTAAAAGGAAAAATGTGCAACTTCGAGGCATGTTTGTGTGGATCATTGCATTATACTTTTACAACATCTTTCTACCCGTATGCATTTTATAAAAAACAGTCACAAACGCTTTTCAAAGACCAACTCGTCCGATCAAGGCAACGTGTTCCTTTAAGCTTGTATTGGTTTTACATCTAAGATTCTTAGCTTTGGATTTGAAGAAGGCCTCTCCAGTTCAAGCTCCTTGGGTCTGCAGTTTCAACATTGTACATTGGTTTTGCATCGGGGAATCTAATTTGTTAGAATAAAATGGTGGACATCATAATAGCTTATTCATTGCATGACAGTAGACAGATGCCATACTTTGTACAAAGTTAGGGTATGACAAATTTAGCCATGTTATTGTTAGCTGAAGGAGGGGCTGGGGTGATTTATTGATTTGTTGAGATTAATTAATTAACTGCGGCATTTGCTTGTTTACTTTCACCCGGCCCACCAGTGGCAGTGATGCAGTGAACATTCACAATTTATTTAATTTTTTTGAAAGTTTTTAGGAACGCCGAGACCTAAAACATATCAGTCGGGTGTCCATATTGTACAACTTCTGTTTATGCTTTTTTTAAGTGCACCGTGTAACTTGTCCGGCCAAGTTGACATCTGCATGCAGTGAACATTGATTGGACACGGCAAGCAAATCTTGCTCGTCCACCATGGCCCACCACACCACGGACGAATTGGTTTTGCTGGTCTGTGTCACAGTTTGAGTCTTTGACCACTGCAAAACTAATGCTAACAACCCTCTGACTATGTGTAAAACAAATAGAGGCACTAACCTTCATTCAGCGAAAAAGAGGGAAAATTCTTGGATGCAGCCTTCCACTTGAAATGTTGAAGAAGTAGAACTCGAGTCAAGTCACATTTTTCACAATCCGAGGATGTTGTTTTTCGGTGACAGATGGAGTGCGCCTCCAACGTCAAGAGCCTGCTCGAGGTGATACGATAGACTAAGTAACAGTCCATTTTGTGTTTTTTTTAAACACAGTTGGCGCACCCAGCCAGACAGCTCCTCTGTGGACCCCGGTTAGAACCCATCATAAACCACGAGCAGTGTATGTGGATAGGGTTTTGGGTTGGGTAAAAATTCTTTTCAAAATCGGTAGAGGGGAACCCAAGATAATGCCCGCTGAGGGCCTGTATAGTGCAGAACTCTCCAAAGGACTTGAAACAAGTTTATTAATTGTTACATAAAAACATACACACACACGTTGTCCTCGAGTGTCGGCTGGCTGTGTGTGTATGTGGCGGGTGTTCTGGTGATCAAAACATCGCGAAAATCATGCCTAATATTCGACAGTGAAACCCAAAATGTCGGTTGATCAGAAAGAGAGGGCAGTGGCAGCCATTGTAGGGTGTGTGGTCAGTGATGCTGCAGGTATTGTTCGTTACAAATATTTCCATCGTTCCGTCATTTACTCTTGTAATGCATTGTTACGCAACGGAGCATTCCATATTATCATTGATGTGTTGTTGTGTAGTGTGACTGTGCAATTTATGGTCTACATTTAACCTTAACAAGACATGTTTGAACAGTACCTTGGCGAGCAGCCCAGGTTGGACTCTGACGTCCTACCAGGGCTGCTTGGCAAGGTGTCTACAAATAGTAAACAATATAAACTCCTAGTCCTAGTCCCTTTTGATATTTTAACCACCACTTTGACTAGTCAACAAGACAATCAAGGGAAAATCACTTGTTGTTTTTGATAATTGATTGATTGTTTTTTCCCACGTAGCTTGATTGGTGATTGAGGACACTAGCAATGTGTTTGCATAATAATAAGTGAGATTGGGATCAAGGAGCTTTGGGGCCAGGAAGGGGGAGGGGCACTAAAAACTCGCTAAGCACAGAAAAGTAATGCTTAGCAGACCAAAAGTCATTAAAGTTACATTGTTGTTACTGGTGCGGCGCCCAACCCATCTTTGCTTAGCATAGAAATTTGCTTAGCAGTACTTTCTGATTAACAGCTTTGTGAAATTGGGTCTAGGATAAATGAACACCTGTAAATATATATAATTTCTTGTTATTATGCGGTGAAGGTTGCTGGCAATACATTTTTGTTGTGTAGATTTTAATAAGATGTTAAGTTTGCATCGGGGATAAAGAATACTAATTGGTTTGTACCCATACACCGATGGGTGTTAGCACTGTATACTCGGTACTTTCCCCGAGTCCTGTAAAAAAATATCACAGGCATGTTACTTGGGTGGGATTCCAACCCACGACCCTTGCAATTCTAGAGCAGTGTGTAGATTTTGTTCTTTGAGAACTTGTCTTGCTTTATTTATTCTACTGCCATTGAAAATCATGTTTTGTTTTTGTTTTTTAAACAGCCCAGCCACTACATTGGATTTACAACCTAGGCAAGCTGGATGGCATCGTCGGCAGTCGCAGAGACTCAGTTGAATTCTGGGAACCGTCTCATAATCCATTCTATTGTATTGAGACTGGACGGGGCACCAGTTACGCTGACCAAACCCAAACACTGCTGGAGTCGCTGGTTGCTTGTGAAGGTTATTTAGTTGCAAGCAAATAGTTTGTGGGCTGACAATTCAACTTTAGCATAATCTTTCTCAAAGACTTTAAAAAAAGTAATAATAATTCTCCCAAATCAAAACTAGAGAATGTTCCTTTTCCATTTTATGTCATGTGAATGTTATATCGTCGAAAAAATGTAAATTTGTGGGTAGGATTTAATTTGGAACATAGACTGCCAAAATAAACGAGAGCAAATTGTGATCACTTTCACTGTCCGACATACCTTGTTGTGCAAACGATGGTTAACATCAATTCAGAACATGCAGAATGATAAAAATTGCCTACATGTATTTCTCTAAGATAAAATGATCCCTGGTGAAACCAGGAGAAACAAAATTGTCCTTGAAAATTCTTTTTAAAGATTCATCCCAGTTGTTTAATCTAGTAGCTGTTAAATTTACTGCAGCCAGGTGTCTCAAAATAACTAATTTGCAACATTAAATCTTCATTGTTCTTAAAGGAACACGTTGCCTTGGATCGGACGAGTTGGTCAAAACAAAAGCGTTTGTCACCGTTGTTTATATAATGCATATGGTTGGAAAGATGTTTTAAAAGTAGAATACAATGATCCACACAAGTTTGCCTCGAAATTGCGTGGTTTTTCTTCTACTGTGCGAACTAACACGGTCGGCCATTTATGGGAGTCAAAATTTTGACCCCCATAAATGGGCGACGTGTTAGTCGACGAGGTAAAAGGAAAACCACGCAATTTCGAGGCATGTTTGTGTGCATCATTGTATTCTACTTTTACAACATCTTTCCAGCCATATGCATTTTATAACAAACGGTTACAAACGCTTTCGAAAGACCAACTCGACCGATCCAAGACAACGTGTTCCTTTAACAGGTTTTAACAAGGCAGATTTTGCACAGAGATTAAAAGCCACATTTGGGCCAGGTTCACGCTACGACAACAAGCTGAATAGCAAGTATGTTATGAAGAGTGGCAAGCAGAAGGGATACCCAATCGATGGTCCCTGGAACCCAAAGGTCATAAAGGACTTCTTGGCCAAGTACGCTCAGGGTATGCAGTTCACAGGTGAGGGTCAAAGGTCATATATTATTATTATATATTTCTGGTAGCGAAACCAAAGATGAATCATCAGTACTTCAACCACTAATAGCTTGCAAGCCTGAGGAAACCTGTAGACGAGTGCTTGCTGTCAACCAGAAACACCGGGGCTAACCCTGAAAACCAGTTCATACTGCCGGCGAATGCGAAGCTAACTTTGGTGGCGCAACAATCGGTACGGGCTCCATTTCCCGAGTATGAACCTGGCTTTACTCTTTGGCGATAAGTGTTCTAAAAGTACACAGGACCTATGGCTAATTGGCCCATCTGAGGGACAAAGTAATTATGGTGACTGATCTTGCTTAAGGACACAAGTGGCACAACCAGGACTCAAACTCACACTCGGAAAGACCTGGGCCCAATTTCATAAAACTGTTAAGCAGTAGGCCTAAGTTCTGCTTAGCAAATGACTTGGCTAAGCAAGAAATGACAGCGGTACCAGTCGCTGCAAAACATCACATCATTTGAGCGTATTTTAAAAAGGAAAACGATTTTGAATGACTTTCTAATATTAACTTGGTATTTTACTTCATAGGGAGTAGAGATGTGGCCGACATGGGCGCTGTCGTTCCAGTTGTTGCCATGGTTGCAATGTACGCAGGTAGAGCAGAAATGCTGGAAAAGGTTGAAGAGGCTTTAACTGTGCTTTACGAACTTGAGGAGGCAGTCGCCGTAGGGATGGCTGCTGCCAGGTAGGAAGTAAAGACAAGTCTGTGTAACCCTAATAAGTCTTGGTAGCAATCTTCATTGAGTTGAGAAACCATTCAAAACCGTTCAACTATGGGTTTTGTAGGGTGGAGCAACTGTGCACAGAACTAACTGTGTGTACTGTTCGTATGCATTCAGATACGATATCATATTGCAGGCTGGCGTATATTTCATCCAGTATTCAAAACCACAGTGACTGATATTGAATGGTCAGACAGTAGGAGGGTTGACTGTGTACTGTGTACATGCATTCACCACATTATATCATATTGCAGGCTGGCATAGTTCATCTCATTTAAAACCACAGTGGTGAATGATATTAAATGGTCAGACAGTAGGAGGGTTAAAGTAAATAACAGTTCAGGAGGTTTGCACTTCAGTCTTGATCAGGAAGAGGCCTTCAAAGTGGATGATCAAGGCGGAAGAAAATGTCATCCATGAACATTTAACCGCCCATTAACCACTCTGTCTCCATTACAGAATTCTGGAGCAGTTTGTGTTGCATCCTGGAATGGATGGTGTCGCTGCCATTGAAGCCGTAATGCAACAGCTGTCCGACCCGAAGAGGGCCAACCCTAACGACCTTGACAGAGCTGTGATTGGTCAATTGAAGAATGTACTGGAGAAGAAGACTAGCGAGCACCGTTATGCGGCCAAGAAGTTCTTTTTGAACAGCTGAGGTACATTTACATTTTCAGCTGATACTTGTAGTAATAATAATACAGCATTTGTAATGCGCACTTTCCTTTCAACCATTAAAAGGCGTTGGTCTGGTAGTCTTTTTTTGAATATCGAGGCGCATTCTTTTGAGTTGATTCTCCCTTATGCCGCTTCTCAGGGCTGTGAACTTAGGTGTGACGCCACTCCCTCTTGAGGACATGCCTGCCCATGTCGCCCTCGAGGCGAGTGTCGATGTGCCAGGAGGACCCTGTTCCAGTCTAGGAAGAGGTCAACCACCCGAGTGTGCCAGTTGGGAGTAGACCTCTCGGGTTGGCAGTTGTGGCAATCTGCATTAGCTCGCTTTGGCTGGTTGGTTTGCTACTCATGATGGATAAATACAATGACAATGATGATGACGGTGATAATTGTGGCTTCTTATATAGCACACATGTCCGTCACTCAGTGATGCTCCTGGCGCTGTAACATACAGTATTTCCTGCAAGATGTGGGAGTTAGTGATGATGGTTGAATAGCTTCCGACTGGCACTCAAAAAAACACAAAGATTGACAAAATAGGTAGACGACCATCATAGGTCTAGTTAGCTAAGTTGTTGGAGTCAGTCAGTCAATCCTTCTTGCACCATATCCCACAGGACGTTTGCTCCACAAATTTTTACTATCCACTCTTGCCCTCATCACAGGTAGAAGGTGCTGTTAGCAATGATGCAAGTTTCTGATTTCTTCCATGGCCTGCCTCGCCTATTTTTCCCAGTTACTGTTTCAAGTAAGATGCATTTCGTGAGTCTTTGGTAGAGTGCCGGCAATTTAATCTGGAGGTCACAGTCCCACTCCAGTCAATTTGTCTTTCTATAAATTCTATAAATGATGTCTGCTTTCCTCGATCATTGTCGAGCACTTTTGTCGTTTGATCTTCAGCAATTTCTTTTTTTGTCTTCGCAGACCTACCCGGGGCCTTTCAGTCGGCCCTTCATTCGCTGATAAACCACACTGACTTGGCAGCTGGTGTCCGGACGACCATCATGGCCGGAGGATGCAATGCGAGTCGCTCGGGGTTCATCGGCTCTTGTCTCGGAGCAAGAGTAAGTTTTCAAAACTTTCCTGACTGCCTAAACTGACAGAAACATCAAGTTATTTTAAAAGTATTATACAAGATTCGTAGAGCTACATAGTTGTAGACTGTTAACGCTTTATGTGATCAACCAAAATAATTGAATACAGTGTTCATGACATGTTTTGTGTGGTCAACCGTAATTATAAAATAACTAACATGTTAAAATGTTGGCTTAATCCCTCGTGTTATTTGGGAGAAAATGGTGAAAACCCATGCACATTTTTCAGCAGGTTACAAATTGTCCTTACTTTTGGTTTAACAACCAAAATCAGCTGTTGCATATTTTCTTGAATATGACTTCAATTTAGAGGAAAATATTTCCCAGAAATAATGTATGAACTTTATAATCAGTATGCTTTTGGAACTAATTTTCAACAGTGATGGTTTTTTCCTTACCAATCTTGTATATCATTCGGCATCAAACTGTAACATGAAATTAAAAAATGATGCAAATAGTACAAACAATGCAAGTATTCATCAAGTGTTAGGTCCAGTATGGTTTAAATTTCTGTTATTTTACAACAACAAAACAAACAATTTTTCATGATTAAGTTCTCACTAACCAAACATTTTCTTGTTCTCCAATTTTTTTATTTTTTTTTAACAGAACGGCTCACAGGGTATCCCAGAGACCTGGAAATCCAAGACCTTCTCCTACTCCAAGGTCTTAGAACTTTCACAAAAGTTGGTTGCAATTAAACTTCCAGAATAACTTAATCATCTCAGGAATTGTATTATAATATTTTCATATCTTTAGTATTTGGAACTTAAATATTTCCATGACATTTTGTTGAATTTATGATGAAGTTGGACTAAAATGTCTTTGTACATGTTTAATTTTTGATGGCAATGCCATATCAATAATGTCATGGAAGAATTTGAATTGAATACTGAGATATATTTATCAGTAGCAATAAAACAGTAACAGGGTTAGCTATACTCAATTGAGTGTCGACCGCAAAATTTGTATGCACGTGATGTGAACAAACACACAAGTTATTTGTGGAACACTTGCAACTACATGGTATTAGCTTACCAGACAATATGCTCACCTTACAATCGTTATCAAAGTAACATCGCAAGTCTTTCTCCACAAACTTTCTCGTATGTGCACGATGGCAGCAGTATTCAGTATTTTGCACTTAAATTGTGTGCTGATCGAAGTGGCTTAATTTTTCTTCTGAGCCGGTCGTCATAGAGTGGTGGTCAGGACGACCAGCAATATTTTGATGTCTCTTTAAACATTTCAAGTAGAAACTTATTTGACAAACGATGTATTAAAGTACCGGTAAACAATTTTGCATTTATAAACAACTAGTTATATGCCCAACTAGCCCAAGAAAAACAGAAAAAGGTTTGTCATATTTGTGTGCATAATATGAATTGCACCACCAGTGATGCATTTCAATCACATTTTATTCAAAACAACAACTTAGGTGAGGAGAATTTTACATTTCTGAGTAATATGTCATATATTTATCGAGAAAGATTACAAAATTGTTTCTTTGTTACCAGAGGCAGCTGTTAATATGTTTAACAATTTTTGTATGGTATCAATAAAGTGATTATTTATCGATTAGAACTTGTTGTCTCTATGCAGTGAATATCGAGCGACAACAAAACTAAAGTACAAGTATCAAAACTGAATTAGAATCATCTGATTTAGTAACTGTGACATCTTCCTCAAACCTTATCTCTGTGCCGCCCCCAAATTGGGCAATATTTTCACATTTTAGACAATCACATGATTACCTTGAAGCCTGAGAGTGCTGGTTGTGGTGTTTGTCTGTGCACATCCACCTTGAGGCACTTTGTTACTGCCTTGCTGATGTAGCTGTTAGACCCTGCTCCATACCCTAGAAACGTTCACCCTAACCCTCTCACTAGGCTATCCACTCTTCAAATGCTGATGAATGACTTGTCAGCCTTGGTTAAGTAGCTCTTGAGACCCCGCTCCATACCTACAAACGTACACCCTAACCCTCACACTAGGCTACCCACCAATGACTCGAACAGCCTCAGTTAAGTAGCTCTTGAGACCCCGCTCCATACCTACAAACGTACACCCTAACCCTCTCACTAGGCTATCCACTCTTCAAATGCTGATGAATGACTTGTCAGCCTTGGTTAAGTAGCTCTTGAGACCCCGCTCCATACCTACAAACGTACACCCTAACCCTCACACTAGGCTACCCACCAATGACTCGAACAGCCTTAGTTAAGTAGCTCTTGAGACCCCGCTCCATACCTACAAACGTACACCCTAACGCTCTCACTAGGCTATCCACTCTTCAAATGCTGATGAATGACTTGTCAGCCTTAGTTAAGTAGCTCTTGAGACCCCGCTCCATACCTACAAACGTACACCCTCCCCACCAAGGCGACCCAATCATTTTGAAAAAAACGAAGACTCGACTACCTTCAAGAGATAGCTCTTGACCCCCACCCCATATCCTACAAACACCCACCCTTCCCCTCCCACTAGGCTACCCACTCTTCAAACACTGCTGAATCAACAACTTGACAATCTTGGTTAAGTAGCCTTTGAAACCCCACCCATACCCTACAAACATCTCCCCTGACCCTCCCACTAGGCTACCCACTCTTCCAACACTGCTAAAACGAATGACTTGCCAGCCTTGGTGAAGTGGCTTTTGAGACTCCCACCATACCCAACAATCATCTCCCCTAACCCTCCCACTAGGCTACCCACTCATCCAATGTAAAGAATGAACGACTACAGTAAAGTAGCTTCTGAGACCCCACCCATACCCTACAAAACATCCACCCTTACCCTCGCCCCAATGGTTACAACCCATCCGCCCCACCCATCCCATCCAGCCCTTCCATTCCTGCCATCCCACCCAATCCTCCCATCCCAGCCATACCTGCCATCCCAGCCAACCCACCCATACCACCCATTCCACCTGCACCTCCCATTCCACCCATACCACCCATACCACCCATACCACCCATCCCTGGCATTCCACCCATACCACCCATCCCTGGCATACCACCCATTCCACCCATACCGGATCCTGGCTTGTCCTTTGACTCTGTCCAGGCCTTAGCGATGGTCCTCTTCATCTCATCGTCTCCCTCGTCGTACATCTTCTTCATCATGTCCATTACTCCACCGCTGGGGTCTGCATTCGCTTCTGGCTTAGCTTGCCTGTCGAAAATAACAACAATAATAAGAATAGATTCTTATTAGGGCCTTGTCACACGAGGCAACTTTTACAGGCAACCAACTGTAGTGCATGCTACAGTACAACTTATGGTACCATGAGTTATTCTTAAAACAATACATTCTAGTCCCCCCAAAAACTGGTGATCATTGAAATTAGAATGGCTTTTCTTTATCGAGATTGCATAACACCCCCCATAAGATGACGTCACACTCTCAAAAGGTCAAAAAGAACGCAGATCATTGTTAAATTGTTTGGCATGACCTCAGTGCAGCATACACTAGCTGGTAGCATTTCACACTATGCAAGGCAGGGGGTCTACTGATTTCTATAGAGTGACCCCTTACACAAAAGTAGAACCCACTCCGAATAATGTACATGCACATCCACCAGATCCATCATTTTGGGAGTCAAATTTTATTGAGGGAATGTTTGGGCACGATTTTGACTCCAAAAAGGGCAGACAGGATAGGCGCTGCGTATTTTGAGTGCGCTATGAGTTGTGCAAGGGTCTTTAAAAACTTCACACCCATAAAACAATGAGATCAATCTTCTCTTACACTCTTTGAATGGCTGTGAAAATGTTGGAAACTTGAAGGCCCCCCCAAGCTACTTACGGCTTTCCTTTGTCCTTGATTCGCTGCTCAGCCTGTGTCAGGTAAGCCCACTTCTCTTGCTGCTTTTGCTTTTTCAGAAAAATGACCACACTATCTGTCTTGATCTGAAGGAAAGACGGGGGAAAAAAGGTGTAATTGAGAAACATTTCTTATTGAAGAATAAATACGGAGACCGCCAGGGTAGGGCTTCAATCCCGGCCAAATCCGTTGGGCCTCTGTGCCCCTTTTAACGTTGGCTCCCATTTACATTGAGTGGGGGGGACGGGGGAGAGGTGGACAGGTAATGTTTGTTGTATTGTTACTTATGGATGGCCCAAGCAATTTGGCCGAGATTATAGATAGCTTGGTTGGTAGAGCACTGGTACATTAATCTGGAGGTTGCAAGTTCAAATCTTGCTCTAGTCAATTTGTCTTTGTTCAACCCTGAATAAAGCACAGAAGGGAACCAGTGACAATATAATGAAAAGGCGGAAGTCAATGGAGTGTTGAAAACCGTGGTACCGGTGGTTGACTAGACATTCGAGTGAGTGCGTCACTATGCATGTACGATGCTGGTCAGTGGTCAACCACAGGTCGACTAAAAATGTTCACACTCGAACTGGCTCTAAGTGAGACTATGTCACATTCACATACAAAATTTAAATTTATCCGGACTTGTCTAGCTTTGAGTTTACCTTATAGTGACTATCGTCTGGAATGATGGAATTGAGCAGACCAAGGATGGAAAGTTGATGATTGGAACCGTTTAATCCTCTCACAAGGAGTTTGAAAGATCTGCAAGAAAAATAATAAGTGACACATGTTACTGACGTTGCACTCTTGCACTGCCAACCTCAAATAATCAGAAAACTATGCCACTGCCAGAAACACTGGGGCAACCCCCCTTCTCTTTTTAGCGATAAGTGTAACGGGGACTGATTTCACAAAGCTCTAAGATGGATTGCTTAGCAAAGTGTCACAATGCAAATCACTATGGCAATAATGCACATCTCATCTTAAGATGAATATTATTGGTTCGTGAAATCGTGCCATGTTTTTTTTTTTATATGTGCATTGCACATCACAAGGAACATACGGCTTTACACTCCATCCAAAGGACGAGGCAATAATGGTTTAAGGGTTCTGCTTAATAAGTTTCATGACAGGGAGTCGAACCCACACTCATGTTGATCAAAAACACAAGAGCTTGCGCCTGGTGCTCTTATCTACTCGGCCACAACACACCACCATCATAATAACAATAATAACAAATTCTTATATAGCGCATTTCACAATAAACCGTATCAATGCGCTTTACATTAGTCCCCTGGTCATTGGGCCAATAACATGCCTTTAATCTTTCTCAGCTCCTTGTGGAGTGATGCTCCGAAGGCTTTATTATTCACAATATCAACCTCCACCATCGCAGGTACCCATTTATACCCCTGGGTGAAGAGAAGCAATTATAGTAAAGTATCTTGCCCAAGGACACAAGTGTCACGAGCGGGGTTCGAACCCACACTCCGGTGACTTGGCATCAGAACTTAAATACGATGCTCTAAACCACTCGGCCGTGACACTCTATCCTAGTAGCAAGAAGGCAATTAATTACTTGTAACATTAACATCGCTATTCACCAGTCATACATTAGGACCACTCCTCTAACTTTCTCATCTTGCTGATTAGAAACACAAGAGCTCCAGTCCAGTGCATTTGACCGCTCGCTCACAACACGCCACAAAGTCTGCCACCAGTCAGCTGTGGTCATCTTCAAAACCTCAACCAGAACAGCGCTGGTTGTAAAATCAAGTAATAATTGTAAAACTGATTGCGTGGGTTTTCCCCATTTTCTACAATTACATACAACTGAGCATTTCTTCTTTTTCCTATCCATCCTGTTATTGGCCTTTTGTGCGGTTGGATGTGTAAAAAAAAATAATAAAAAAAAAAAATAAGAAGAACTTACTGTTGGGTATATTCCACAGACACACTGGATGCTGGGACGCTTTGTACTTTGTTAACTGTGATGTAAAGTTTTACAAACTTGTCTGACTGGTCCCAGCCTGTTGGAAAAGATGAATTTGAAACAAGATGTTAGACAACAACTGGAGGTTTACACATTTTCAAACTCAACTCCAACAAATGAGTTTGTTTGCAAAAATCTTAAAAGGTAGGGCAATGGTTTGGTTTTCGTAACTCTTGGGCAAAGTACTTACATGTACATGTATGTAAATATCAGGGTTGAGAGTCATTGGTAACAAAAAAGTCTGAAAATGCTAAGGTTTGTTTGAAAGGATGCCATGTCTACCTTTTGGTAAACTAAGGAGTTAAGATTCAGAGGAGCTTTTGGGAACAGTGTCCACAGTACTAGAGAAGTAGACCACACATCAGGATTTCTCTATTATGTGGAAAAAAATACCGCCTGATTTTCTTCACTGGGCAGACATAAAAAGTCTGAACTCAGATAAAAGACTGAAAAATCTCATCCCTGAAATATTTTGTAAGTGTACAATTTGGACACCGAGTTTGTAAGTTTTCAGCAAAATTGGTCACCCCAAGTCCTGGCTAAAACACTGGTATGAAGCAAACAGTGAATGGATGGAAATCTACTGAGGTTTGGAACAAATTTTTGAATTTTTTTTTTACACACCATAAGTCTTGATCGTCGTTGTGCTAAGTTGGTCCTTGATTGCCGGTTTCTGCTCCTTTGTGGGTTTTGTGGCTTCACCGCTGCTATTGACGGATGAGAGTTGCAGTTGTGCAATCTCTGCTTCAATACGACTCATCTCAACAGACAAGACACCCTTAATGCGCTGACGAGCTGCTAAGGGGGTCAGCCGCTTGATCTCCTCAAGATCCAACTTCAACTGTAAAACCCCAAAGTGGAAAAAAGTTACAGACACTGGACACCTTTGGTAATTGTCAAAGACTATTCTTCAAATCTGATGTATCTCAACATCTGCACAAAATAAACAAACCTTTGAAAATTTGAACTCAATTGGTTTTTGAAGTTGTGAGATAACAATGAAAGCAAAACAACCTTGTCACACAAAGTTGTGTGTTTTCAGATGCTTGATTTCGGGATTTAAAAATCTAATTCTGAGGTCTCGAAATAAAACTCAAATATTTTAGCGGATAATTACTTTTCTCACAGTGTTTAATACTATCATCAATAGGTGAGGCCTCACTCAATTGCTTGTTACCAAGTAAGTTTTGATACTAACAATTATTTTGAGTAGTGTCCACTGCCTTAACATGCTAAAAGACATTTATATTAATAAATCATCAACCACAAGCCAGACTACGTAACTTATGGTGACACATTGTTTCTGGGTTTGTTAGTTGATTTGGAATCATCATTTCTTGCACACACTGGAAATCTACTGCCACCACTTTTACATTTGTTAGACATAAATGAGTATCTTTAATTAACTCAGATACAATATTCCTTTCTTTTCTAAAAATGGTTGAAAAAGTGGTGGCTGGTTAGAAAAGAATGTCCGTACCCTGCCACCACTTTTATATTCGTTATGAAATAAATAAGTATATATTCTAATCTAAACACCAAATCTACCCTTCTGCTTCAACATGTTCAATTCAAGAGTCAACACTCAAATGGGAAAAACTCTGAATCCTGCCACCAATTTTTCAATCGTTTTGGCATTTTAAACAAAAAGGAATGGAACCTAAGGAATATGTCATTGTGACTTTTTGTGTAAACTAAATTATTTCAAAACGAATAAAAAATGGTGGTGGATGGCAGGAAAGATTTTTTGTTCATTTCTTCAAATGAGGTATTCCTTTTGTTTGTTTGGGTTTGATACAAAAAAAATGAGTGAAAAATGTGGTGGCGGGTTCGTTGATACGGAAATCATTCTCAAAAATTATTTTAAAAAAGAACAAGTGAATGCCCGATGTTTCATCTTTGAATGATTGATGTAATGAGAATTGCCTTACCTGGTCTACTCCGGCCATTGTGAAGTAACTTTAGTGACAATGTGGACTGACGAATCTTTCTCTATCTGAAACAGACAGTGACCAGTGACACTTTGCACTGAAATCTATTGACTCAAAATAAAAATGGAAATGACCGACTGACACTGCAGACAAGTTCCAGTCAGTACAAAAATGCCCCAAAATCCAACTGTTGATAACAGAATATGAAAACAAAAATGTTCCACTATTTCTCAACTGTATCTCCTTTCAAGCTGAACTTTGTTTCTTGTCGCCAACCATCAATTTACATGACTTTTCGGTAAAATTGTAGGTGCTTTTTAATTTCAATTGTCACATGCGTACCTTGCTGTTTGTGAAATCATGCAGTAGTCTGGTAATACCAGGATAGTGCAAGTGTATATCGGCTGTACGTCTGGGTAACTGTCCGTATTCTTTA
Organism: Asterias amurensis; assembly: GCF_032118995.1. Taxonomy (NCBI): domain Eukaryota; kingdom Metazoa; phylum Echinodermata; class Asteroidea; order Forcipulatida; family Asteriidae; genus Asterias; species Asterias amurensis. Next base: position 2,688,484 of record NC_092662.1, on the reverse strand, counting down.
AATAGCGCCCTCTCGCAATCAAGAAAGGCAACGTGCTTTTTTGTCGTTTTTGTCATGAGTCTGAAAAATGATGTTACCGTAGTTTTGAAGTAAGTATTCTGTTAATTTCAAAACCACAATGTTTTGAAAAAAACCTAAAAACATTGTCTGCGAGTAAACCCCAAAATACAAAGCAGAGGGTTGGGTGCCATGTGACCTAGTAATGTTAGCAGACGACAGTTTTAAAGACTATAAATCTTTGACACAAGAGGGCGCGTGATTAAACCTTGTTTTACCACGTCCCTGATCATTAACTTTTGAAAAATACGTAGCCAGAATGAATGGTCTAACTCCGTCATTTTTATATTTGTCATCATTCTCATATCTTAAAAAAATGTTCAAACACATTTAAAGCAAGCAATATTGTCCTCACGAGCAAATTAGTACATCCGCAGAGGGCGCTATTTCAGAAGCGTGAGGACAAACTGTGAGTGGCACCTTGTTTTCGCTAGCATCTTTCAAATCACAAAATGGAAGCCTGCCACCGAATACGAAGTCTACCTTTCTTGAAGAAATGAATTTTCAAGATCCTTAGATTAACAGACAATTTTTCGTTCACACCCAAGGCAACCAGAACCCTTGGTGGTAGCATGTGGGGTATAAGAATGCCTGTAAAATTAATACTTTAACCACGGGGCAATAAACTAGTTTATAATGTCCATTTGGCAGAACTTCTATTATTTTATAAGTATAACCATCGGCAGAATTGACTGTTACACATTCATGTAGGTATACTCCTCTCCGAACCATAAACAAAACTTGAGACTTTGTACTAGTCTGTATAGGGGAGGCTTTACCAAAATTTGCAAGATGTTGTGGCATCGGGCCGGCCGGAATAACTCTGTGGTATTGTTTGTATCTGTGTGTGGAATGGGATTCCAGAGCTAGGTTCCATATCACTGACCTATTCGACAATATCACTATAATCCTATCCTCCATTGGTTGGTTTGTTGGTTGGTTGTTTGATTCGTTGGTTGTTTGGTTGGTTGGTTGGTTGGTTGGTTGGTTGGTAGGTTGGTTGGTTGGTTGGTGGTTGGTTGGTTGGTTGGTTGGTTTGTTGGTTGGTTGGTTTGTTGGTTGGTTGATTGGTTAGTTGGTTGGTTTCTTGGTTGGTTGGTTTATTGGTTGATGTTATTGTTGCTATTAAATTGTAGTTTTTGTTTTTTCTGTCCGTTGCGACGGTAGGGTGGTGGGGGGGGGGGGGGGGGAGTTTCCCCTTGCCACATGGGCCCATACATCTCTCTGGCCATCGTCCACCCCCTGGATCGTCTACACGCCTACGGATAATTCACCACAGATAGAAGCTTCTTTGTAGTTTAATCGTAATTTTATTACGCAACCAGCTGCTTTTAACGAAATAATTCCCTCCAAAAACAAAATGCTGGTTGCTCACTACCTGTTTTCGAAACAACACTCTGTGTAATGACCACAACATAAATCCAAAACCATAATGCACAGCAATCTTCTCAGATTGATTGAACTAAAAAACTTCTAACAAATACTATAACCAGGGGTGAGAGTCATTTACTAACGAAAAAGTCTGAAATTTTGATACAAATTCAAAGGTATGTTGAAATGATGGCATTTCTACCTTTTGGTAACCCCTGGGGTTATAGATTCCAGGAGCTTTTGGAAACAGAATCCAAAGCACTAGAGAAGTAGACCAATGAGCAGGATTTCTTTATAATGTGGAACAATTATTGCCTGATTTTCTTCACCAGCAGGCCGACATAAAAAGTCTGAATTCAGCCAAAAGTCTGAACAATCTCATCCATATAATAACTCTTTTCACTAAATTCTACCTCCATGCTTAAACAATGGAGATAGAGGTGTAAACAATAGATCAGTTCATTGTTTCCAAAATGCGATTAAAAACCCAGCAACATCTAGGGAATCGCTCTCTTGTTATCAGCTTATGTCTCATGTATCTTTTGTATTTTCTGCAAATATATTTTAACTTCACTATAACCTCCAGACATTTTTTAATGTACATAAATTTATCCACTCACCCCCCCCCCCCCCAAAAAAAAAAATCCGCATGCTTAAACGCTAGCCAGTGGCGGTTTAGCCTTGAATGGGGTTCGAGAAGTAATTGCGGCAACCATTGGCTTGATGATCAGCCCCAGACTTTACAGCTAAAAAACACTCCACTGGGCTTGACATACGATACGCTGCCGTCTAGACACCCCCCGCGAAGCTACACAGGCATTACGTAATTCCATATTGTCTGGGTCAGTATTGAGACGGCAATAATACCCAAGCCTTGGTTGACCAGGTCGAAATCGCACAATGAGGTGACGAGTATCTTTTATTGAAAAAAATAAAAGTAGAAAAATGTCTGGGTCTGGGGGCATTGTAAAAGCTGGCTGTGGTGGAATGAAAATAAACATGCTACTGCTTACGTTGTCCAGCCAGGCCATATGAAATTGACCAAAAGGCTGGTTGCATAGCTTTATGTTTTCCCATGTAGAATGCTTTACAGTACAATGTTAGAAATTTACTACATGTTGTCCAATCTGACCATGTGAAATTGACCAATGTTGGATGCATGTACTTTTCAAAATGTAGAATGTGAAACTGACCAATGGATGCAAATTATTTATTTTTTCGAATGTATAATGCTTATAATGGTATCGTTTTACTACTTATGTTGCCCAGCCTGACCATTAATTTTGTCGAATGTAAGAAATTTGTGACTTATGTTGTCTAACCCCGACCATGTGTGAAATTGACCAATGAATGCAAATTTTGTTTTGGTCCTAATGTATAATGCGTAACAAGCTATAAAAATTACTACACAATGTTCAATCCCAACCATGTGAAAGTGACAGGGGATGGATGCGTACCTTTATTTGTTCGAATGGGACATGTAGATTACTGCACATGTTAGTAACGTACTACTTTGTTGTCCAACCAACCCCAACCATGTGAAATTGACCAACGTTGGAATGCAAATAAATTATTTATCTTTTGAGTGTAGAAGCTTGATGATAGAAGCCACTGAAAACACCAAAACACAATTTCGTAGAGCCGCTTAAGCACATCTTTTTTTCTTAAGCAAAAAAATCTTTGCTTAGTAAAATCAGATTACTGACCAAGACTCCACTCAATTGTTATGCTAAGTAAACAACAATACCAATCACAAGCAATGTATAGGCATATGGCATGAAATTTTTGCCAGTAACATGTGTAAAATATGCGAGCTTGATGTTAAAGACCTTTGTTCTAAAATATCTGGTTCATTAAAGTCAATACTTTAGTGTATGGATCATATCACAAAGCCATTGAACAATTAAATATTTGAGGTGGGTGGGTCCAAAAAAAAGGGATATTTGTTTCACAATCTAGTCGACAAAGGGCAGCATGGACGCAGATGTTGAGTTGTTGGGTGCATTTGCTTTCATTGTACATACAAATACACGATAGTTGGTCCTTTGAAAAAAGTAGGAAAATAATTTTCGAACTGGCCTTACTTGTTCCATGGAGGGCTTCTCTCTCCTTGCTGCATCATGTTATGATGTGTGGTTAAGAGTTTTTCAGGCCATTTAATCAAAATTTTCCTGATTTGTCCAAGAGCAATTTTTTACTATAGGAAGATTATCATACATGTATCTTTTTCAACGTCAATCTTTACTATAGAAAAAAACAACACGTACATCGCGACTGGGGAGGGGGGGGGGGGTCTTTCTCAGTGCCCATCTTCCTGAAGTCACATCCCCCTTCACACAAAATGATTCGACGCAGCTCCGTACTATAAACAAACTACGGACATCGCTGTTTTGACTTCAAGCCTCTTGACAGTAACGGGTTGATTTGAGCGCAATAAAAACAAGATGTCTGCCAGTAACAATGTCCACCGTTGTCGATGCATGACTGCCACCATGTAACAACACTACAGGCGCTGCTGCAGCTCTCTTCATGTTGTGAGATACTGACTTATTTGACCAATACGGCGGAGCTCATCATTTTTGTCGTCGATTTCACCAAACTTCTTCTAACTTGAGCTTAATCTCAGGATTTAGGTCGAGTTCCATCCTTGCACTGTATTAGCGTTTCGTGAAATCGGCTGCTGGATATCTTTAGTAATAATTGTCAAAGACCAGGGGTGGATTTCACAAAGGTAGTTCTAACTTAGGACTAGTCCTAGGCAATGCTAAGAGATAGGACTGGTCCTACGTTAGGACCAGTAACTCATCCTAACTTAGGACTGGTCATATCTCTAAGCATTGCCTAGGACTAGTCCTAAGTTAGGACTACCTTTGTGAAATCCACCCCTGACCTTCTTCTCACTTGGTGTATCCCAACATATGCATCACACAACAAACCTATGAAAATTTTGACTCAATTGTTCATCGAAGTTGCAAGACAATATTGAAAGAAGAAACACCCTTATTGCACAAATTTGTGTGTTTTCAGATGCATAATAAAAAGGTCAGGGTCTGCTGAAGTATTTTAATGTTTGAGTGAGAAATAACCCCTTTCTAAAAAACCATGCGTTACTTCAGAAGGAGCCGTTTCCCCCCTACAATGTTGTATACAGTCAACAGCTCTCAATAGCTCGTTACCAAGTAAGTTTGTATGCCAACAGTTATTGTTTTGTAATTACCAATAGGGTCTAGTGCCGTTAAAGACGTAGCTAACAAAAACGTAGCATACCAGCAAAATCGTTGTTATTAAATTAATGCCTATATAGAACTTCGTGAAAACAACGCCTTCTCTCATCTAAAAAAAAACCCACATTAAACCTCACGAAATATTGAATGTTTGAATTGGGTGATTGAAGGCGCTGACTTGTGTGTATTAGTATTGAGGTGGTCAGGGCGGTCACAAGAAAAATTATTCATAAAAATGAAAAAATATGAAAATCCTTGAGACTGCACCGGGCAAATGCAGGTAGTCGCTGCCGTCCACACGCGGCTTTCTCTAGGCAAGCGACCTTGGCGAGCTCGCCGCTCACACCATACAGAGCTCTTCGTTGTTCTGACGATACTTAGGTTTTTTTACCCTCGATGGTGTGATGAGCCAACCGTTACAAGGGTTGGATTAGTAAGCTAACATTGTGTAATGTGGGTTCTGGTTGGCCGGGGGTGGGGGGGGGGGGGGGGGTATTTTATGTGGTTTTAAATTAACAAATAACCGCAAACAGAGTTATTAGGACATTACAATTCTAACAAGTGCTTACAACCAACATTCCTACGTTAAAGTACTCTGTATAAGCCAATAGTTTAGGTATATATATATTTCATTATTTATTATTAATACTATTTATTTATTTTTCTTTCAGAAATGGGGGGGGGGGCACAAAATGATAATAATTTCACCAGCCAATGGTGGGTTCCGGTTGGTAGGGGGTGGGTGTATTAACGATTAACCGCAGACGGAGTTGTTCGGACATTTCAGATCTCGCCAATGACCAACATTCGTTGTAGAGTACATTTTCGGGGGTAGAACACAAAATGAAAAGCCAATGTTCTGTTTTGTAATGCTAAAATCGCAAACCGAGTTATTATAGGGCATTACAATTCTCTACATCTCATGACCAACATTACTAGTAATCCATAAAAACCCACAATTTAGGGTAAATTTTCTGGGGAAAAAATAAATGACAACGACATGTAAATAAAGCTTATATAAAGAGAGGTTTGTGGTCACATCGTGTGGAAGTAGTGAGTAGTGTTGGTTCTGAAAAGAACTGGTGATTAAAGGAACACATTGCCTTGGATCGGTCGAGTTGGTCTTTGGAAAGCGTTTGCAACCGTTTTTTATAAAATGCATATGGCTGGAAAGATCTTGTAAAAGTAGAATACAATGATCCACACAAACATGCCTCAAAATTGCGTGGTTTTCCCTTTACCTCGTCGACTAACACGTCGGCCATTTATGGGGGTCAAAATTTTGACTCCCATAAATGGCCGAACGTGTTAGTTCGCACAGTAGAAGGAAAACCACGCAATTTCGAGGCAAACTTGTGTAGATCATTGTATTCTACTTTTAAAACATCTTTCCAACCATATGCATTATATAAAAAACGGTTACAAACGCTTTTGTTTTGACCAACTCGTCCGATCCAAGGCAACGTGTTCCTTTAACAACTCATTGTTTCGACCAGTGTGCTCTGATCGTCTTCAGAAGAAAAAAACAAAGTATACAAAAATTCATTTAAAAGCTGATAAACAACTTTAACTGATAAACAAACAAAAAACACCAAAAACAAACAACAACAACAACAACCAAAACCAAAATATAACATAAATCACAAATCCCCGTGACCTGACCTACATTTCAACTGCAAGATCTATACCGTTTCTTACGATTTGATTCGTATACATCAGCGTAGGTATAGAAGCATGAAAATCACCTCATAAAAATACCCTGTAATTGTCCAAAAATGGAGCATAGATTTAGTCAATTTGTGTGTGCCTCAAAGCATGAAATCTGTCGGAGGGAAAATGGTACGCAAGGCAAAGCAAAAACCCATCAAGCTGTGATGAGATTATTGTTCATTCGTCGGGTGCCAACTCCACCAGGGTCTTTTGACAGACTCGTTATTTTTTAAACATCCTTCCACATATTATTGCAGAGGATAATTTCTGCAGTCTACCATTGAGGAAAGTGGGGCAGGTTTGTGAAGGGCTGGAGGTGGGCGAGTTATAGGGATGCAGAACTATCACTTCGTCGAGGCACTATGTATACTATTGGTAATTACTGAAATAATTGTTATAAAAAAAAACCTTAATTCGAGGATTGGAAGGTTATTGAAAGTAAAACACATTGTGGGAAATGGCTCTTTATCGGAAGAAACGTAGTTTTTGAGAAAGAAGTAGTTTCTCACTCAAATATTAAAAGACTTCAGACCCGAATCCTTTTTTTTAGGATTCTGGTAACAAACCGATTGTGCAATAATGGTGTTTTTTTCTTTCTCTATTCTCTGGCAACTCCGATGACCAATCGAGTCAAAATTTTCACAGATTTGTTCTATTTTATGCATTATGTTGAGATACATCAAGTGAGAATAATGGTCTTTGACAATTACCAAAGGTGTCCGGTGCCTTTAGCTTGCAGTGAACTGTGATATGAGGGTGTGCTCGTTCCGTACATGTAGCTTATATAGACCAAGGACAAAACAAAAAGGGGGAAATAATGGGAGTTCTAAAGACTTGGGTGCTCCACATGGATTTCGTTGTTTGTTTGTTTGTTTGTTTGTTTGTTTGTTTATTTGTTTGTCTGTTTGTCTGTTTCGATTCTCTATATAGTTGTATATGTTATATAACATTAAACTAACTAACCTAGGGTGTGCTCGTTCCGTACCTTATATAGACCGGACAAAACAAAAAGGGGAAATAATGGGAATTCTAAAGACTTGGGTGCTCCGCATGGATTTCGTTGTTTGTTTGTTTGTTTGTTTGTTTGTTTGTTTGTTTGTTTATTTGTTTGTCTGTTTGTCTGTTTCGATTCTCTATATAGTTGTATATATTATATAACATTAAACTAACTAACCTAGGGTGTGCTCGTTCCGTACCTTATATAGACCGGACAAAACAAAAAGGGGAAATAATGGGAATTCTAAAGACTTGGGTGCTCCGCATGGATTTCGTTGTTTGTTTGTTTGTTTGTTTGTTTGTTTGTTTATTTGTTTGTCTGTTTGTCTGTTTCGATTCTCTATATAGTTGTATATGTTATATAACATTAAACTAACTAACCTAGGGTGTGCTCGTTCCGTACCTTATATAGACCGGACAAAACAAAAAGGGGAAATAATGGGAATTCTAAAGACTTGGGTGCTCCGCATGGATTTCGTTGTTTGTTTGTTTGTTTGTTTGTTTGTTTGTTTGTTTGTTTATTTGTTTGTCTGTTTGTCTGTTTCGATTCTCTATATAGTTGTATATATTATATAACATTAAACTAACTAACCTAGGGTGTGCTCGTTCCGTACCTTATATAGACCGGACAAAACAAAAAGGGGAAATAATGGGAATTCTAAAGACTTGGGTGCTCCGCATGGATTTCGTTGTTTGTTTGTTTGTTTGTTTGTTTGTTTGTTTATTTGTTTGTCTGTTTGTCTGTTTCGATTCTCTATATAGTTGTATATATTATATAACATTAAACTAACTAACCTAGGGTGTGCTCGTTCCGTACCTTATATAGACCGGACAAAACAAAAAGGGGAAATAATGGGAATTCTAAAGACTTGGGTGCTCCGCATGGATTTCGTTGTTTGTTTGTTTGTTTGTTTGTTTGTTTGTTTGTTTATTTGTTTGTCTGTTTGTCTGTTTCGATTCTCTATATAGTTGTATATATTATATAACATTAAACTAACTAACCTAGGGTGTGCTCGTTCCGTACCTTATATAGACCGGACAAAACAAAAAGGGGAAATAATGGGAATTCTAAAGACTTTGGTGCTCCACATGGATTTTTTTTTTGTTCATAAGTCTACTGGGAGATGTTTTAAAAGAACACGGACAGTGAAAAGAGCAATTCCACAGGGACGCCTATTAGGGACTGCATGTTGTGGACTCACCACGAAGGAATGATACAACATATTTCGTTCCGTAAAATTAAGGACGAAATAGGTTTGGCAATTGAAAACAATTGTTTGTTTGTTTGTTTGTTTATTTGTTTGTTTGTTTCATTTCTCTATATAGTTGTATATTATATAACATTAAACTAACCTGTGAAAGTTCTATTTCAAAAGGTAACAGCGTATTTGTGTAGATACTGCCGACCAAATTACGAAACTAGTCGGCATGCCGTTGCAATGGTTGGAGCATGGAGGAAGGAAGGCTCGAGCCCCGCCCCCATAGTTTCACCCCCTTTTGTACGACACTGACTCGCCTCCAACCCGTCCCTTAGACAAAGGCCCTTGCACGGCAAAACAGCCAAATTTAACTTCACAGTTGTTATGCCTTTTATCTTTTAATAAACACGACAATTTCAGGGTAAATTGAGGGCGTTTTTCAATTCCAAAGTTCCAAAGGCCTTCTATGTATAGATGTGAATGTCCCATCATTCTCAGATTACTTTTACATTTCGTGTAGTCTGGCTAAAAATAGCTCATCTCTGTAGCCGCTTTTCTCAAAATGTCAATTATCGAGTTTTAGCGATTTTCCCATAGAATTCGGGGCTGCATGCTGGGTCTCTCCCCTCCCCAAACCCACGCATACCATCCCCTCTTTTCTGGCATCGACTCAGCGATGAACAATGAATTAAATGCTCAATTTGGTTTTCACAGTGATGTTTCTATCGTTATAACCCAAAAATAAAACCAAAAGTGTGCAAGTTAAAAGCGTGGTGCATAATTGTTTTGTTTTCTTCAGGGAAGGGGGTGATATTTAGAAGGAAATTACGGATTAGAGAATACGTTTCTAAATGGGGTGCTGAACACAATGTTAACACTCTATTATAATTTGATAATATTTCCATCAGTCATATTATTTACAAGGCGCGTTGATTATGGCTGCCCTGTGGTATTTCAACCTGTTTCATGAAGGGGCTTTTATTATGAATTAATAATTAACATTTAGACAATCGAAATAAATAAAAACAACAAAACCACTCGGTGAAGAGACAGGAATTAGACAAACATCTTACAAGGTTGTTTTATTCTTATCTTACAATGGTAAAAGTTTTTTTCTTTCAATAATACTTACAATTTTTTTCTTCCTCACATTGATAAAGAGTTGTTTCTGATTAATTTAAAGACAATCAAAACCATGTATTAGTGATTTTTTTCGAGAAAATGTCACGGCGTGCAATGGGTGGCAAAGAAATAATTATGTTTCCAGGCGCTGTTCAACGCACCTTTTCCGTTCCTTTCTATTTTTTTTTTTAAAGTTTGAAATTTTGATATTTTTTTTGCATATACATAACGAGAACGTATATATATATATTTTATATATAAATTAAGAAATCTTCAGCCTCCATTAAAATTAAAACCCTGTTTAAAATAAGTAGCCTGGAAACCATTCTTAGTTACAATTTTACAGAACAGTTTGACAAAGTTCAGGAATCCAGGCTACCGTAATGTGCATATAAAGCGAGAAGTGATGTTTTCTACGATTGTTAAAAAGTTGGGGCGAGGACTACACACAAACTACTTTATTTCTCCCTTCGTTTTTAGTTAAGGCAAGGGTTTCGACTAATGACATTTATTGTATCGCAATTGATATATGACTCAACCTAGGTCTTGTTTTTGCTTGGAAACTAAAAAAAAAAAGACAAATTTTTCCTGGCCTGGAACTAAGAATAACATTTAAAAAATATACTTCGCGAAATAAGTATCAGAAATTATGTTTTGTTATTTAAGTTTCTGTATGTTTCTTTCGTTAATAATAAAAAAAATGACAGTTATTATTTTTTTTATAAGGTGTCTATTTTATGAACAACTCGCATGGGTGTAATATTTCTTAGTGGGGAATCTCTATAAGATTTGAAGGCATGGACACCTTTGGTAATTGTCAGAGGCCAGTATTCTCACTTGGTGTTTCTTAAAATATGCACAAAATTCTGTGTAAATTTTGCCTCAATTGGTCATCGAAATTGCGAAGGGAATAACGAAAGACTAAACATCTTTGTTGCAATACTAAGTGTGCTTTCAGACGTATAACTCAAAGGCCCCAGCTGAAGCAACCAAAAGGCTTCAGCTGAAGTCTTTTATTATTTGAATAAGAAACGACCTCTTTCTGATAAACTACGTTACTTCAGAGGGAGCCAATTCTCAAAGTGTTATACTATCAACAGCTCTTCATTGCTTGTTACCAAATAAGTTTTTATGCTAACAATTATTTTGAGTAATTACCAGTAGTGTCCAGTGCCGTTACCAAATACATATATCATCACCGAATACAACAAATTATTTATAACACGGTCATTATTTGGGGCTTCCCCCCTAAAAAATACATCCATGGCATAGTTCGGAAAGACCGAGTTAAAAAATATAGACTTTTCTTTTCTAAACATCGTCCGCCATTTTGTTCGGGTCGCCTCAAGTATCACAACATGAATCTGGGTTGCACAAATTAGACCTTTTAATAAAACATTAATTGAAATTCCCTTTTTACATGAAGAACATTCGAGTAATTTGATAGATTTTGTATCAAAATTCAATTTTTCCCCCCAGAATTATTTGTTTGTAGCAAAAGAAATGTGTATAAAGCATGTACCAAGTAACCTTTGTTTACAATAAAGCGTAACCTTGCGCCTCCACGGGCACGTCTGACAGGCAAGAAAAGAAACCACACTGGCCTTAAAGGGAAATAACTGTACATTTTGTAGCATAATTAGGGCGTACATCCAACATGATGGATGAGTCTTCTTCGTTTTAAAAAGAAGACACAAAATCAGACAACGTAATTTCAATAAAATGTTAGACTGAATGTTTTCCTTTCCATTGAGCTGTGTGTTATACAACTCATGCCTGTAGAAAAACCTATAGGCTATGTGTCCCTTTGGTATACATGACGTGATATCCCAAATCATTATGGTCTATTGCTCATGGATTTGTTTATAGCTTAAATCTACATCATGTACTTCATTGAAGTCAGGGAAAACAAATCACATCTAAGGGTAAATGTATACACAATCTGTCTCGCTCAAACAAGTAATGAAGTACTGGGGTCGACCACTATGAAACGAGGTTGAATATAAATGCATTATTTAGTAAAGACACGGGTATCCTGTAGTGCATCACCAACATGATTGGATGAACCCTCGGCCCTTTTCGAAACCACGGCTTCGGCTTTGGATTCGGCACCAGGCTCCGTTCTCTCGACTGAAGCCTTGAGCGCGTATACGCAAAGCTTGAGTAATGTGAAAACACGGCCGTGGGGCCAGGCTAGCCGGAACCTAATTCAAAGCCGAAGCTGTGGTTTCGAAAAGGGCCCACACGCGAAATAGAAAGAACCGCTAAATTGTGCATAAAGCAGTGTCTGAATTAGTGGCTATTGGCTACGGCTTGATTGCCGCGTCATCATGCGTTGAAGTATGGCACGTCCCTTAGCAACACCCTTAGCAACAGATGTAGCCGGAACCGTAACCACCAATTCGGACCCGGCCAAATAATGACTATATAGGAAATAGTGTGGTAGGCCTACTTTGGATTCATCTGTGGTTTTAACATTGGAAGGGATGTAGCTTATAATTTAACAATAATTTTGAAATAAAAAGTGAAGTCTCCAAATTGTGTTTTGCCCCACAATGTGTTACATTCTGGGGTTTTTTTTTTTTGCCAAGAATGGAAACTAAAACTGCTGTAGTGTACTTATGTGGAAAGAGTCAGTGTGGAGAAATATATACGCAAAGAAAAATAAAATAAAGACGTGTGCAATAAAAATTATAATTCTCTTCACATAAAATTCAAAGATGACACACACACACACACACATATAATATAGACAATACTTATACGCTAGTACACCGACAGAACAATATGGACCTTAAATTACATTAACATCTTAAAACTACAGGAGTAATGGCGACTTTTGTTTATCCCTGTTGGTTTTAAAAATTCATATTATTTTCATCTAAAAACAATTACAGTCGTCCATGATTTTTTAAATTTTTATTTAGTGGTAAATTCATTTCCCTTTGCACCGTTTGATCAGACCCCAAAAATAGTCAGGTAGACTTGAGAATAAGAACCAGTTCTGCAATGATTTTATCATGCTTCAAGTCAGGAGCTCGGACCAGATCAAATAATAGTCAGGTAGACATAAGATAAAGACTAACTCACACGGACTTTCTCGTGCTACAAGTCGGGAGCTCGGACCAAGATGAAATATGGCAAAATTGAAAGCTTTAATCAAGCGCACCAACTGAAATAGACATTCAGAATTTCATATAAATACCATTTCATTTCATTATTTGATCGGAAACAATGCTGGGTTTAATTCCCTAAGTCATAAATGATTCAGAAAATAATATCATGCACTTAAAAAAATTGCCCTTTTCTTGTGTTAACTGGTGCGTGGAATTAACGTTGGACGTGGCGTGAGTATTGCACACCAACAGTTTTGACGGGAAAAGCAAAAATACATCTTGATGCTAAAACAAGGGCAACTGAAGACACAGAATTAAATACAAATTTCGAAGCTTAACTGTTTCTAAATCGGACACGAATGAAGGAATTCTATTTTTGTTTGTTTGTTATGAAAACAATCTATATTAACAGGGAAACATTGATGACTGGAAATTTCATCAGAAGCAGATTACTGCGAACAGACTTTACCACAACTGTTTGCTAATTGTAGACCACAATTTTGAGATATCTTTTAATTTAAAGATACCAATATTGTTGATCGATTTTAGAGGTTTTTAGAAGAAACAAAAATGGAGACCTTATATAACTGGAGATCAACCAGGGGACGTACAAGATTTGTTAACGTCTCATTATGGTTTTTGTCTTTGAATCTTTCTTTTTTAATTGGCTGTGTTTAGTTTTTTTATTCACAATCCCTGTCATACATCTTTTACTTTCCTGTTATCATGGCATAAGCAGAAATGAAAAATGAAACCTCAATACAATGATGATTTTTTTTTTTTTCGAAAAATATTTTTTTCCCAATTTGACCGAGAACAGTTTTTTAAAGACAAACCTAAAATAAAAACCAATCTACGAATATAATAATTATATTTTTTTTTACATTATACTTACGCTATGAACGGTAGTACTATACAAATTAGTTTTTAACCCCCACTTGTTTTGCCTTTTCAGTTCAAATCCTGGCACAGAAACTAACTCTTTAAGTCATTTCCGCGTCGAAAAGTATCTATTTTAATGATACTTTTCGAGGGCTTTTCTCTCTTTCCATAGAATCAACTTGAAGTATCAACTAAGGGTTTAGTATCCTTCAGTAAGGTTCATCTTCACTCATATTTTCTTCAAATATGTTAGCTTTATAAGCAAAAAATAGTTCGGGGTTCAAGCTACAAGGAAAGATGTGCGGAAAACCTTTGGTTTTATCTTTGGTTTTAAGAGTATTCCGTTTTACTCTGTTCATTTCACCGCGCTTAGCGCGGTTTCAACTTGACTTATATCAATACAATACTTAATGTTAAAATCTTTACCTAATACACAATTTTTGTTATACCACTGAGGACTATGCCCCTTTAAAGAAATCCCACAATCATTCTGAATTATTTTACGTTTTTTTTTTCATCCTCAACAAGGTGTATCCGGAAATTAACATTGTCGCCATCTTTTTTTCTCTCGTGGCAGATGTTTGGCAAGCACCGATGTATAGACTCCTTTACAAGTCGTTACTTTGTCATCTTCCACTGTCCCCACATTCTACGTAGTCTTGCTACGTACCAATCACAAATCACACTCAGATCAGCCTGGTGGTTTAGACCAACCACGGAGTTAAAAGACCGAGGTGGTGGTTCAACCGCTGAAGGTGAAGCCGTCTGGTCCGCTCAGTAGACGGTAGGTCCCGCTCAGGCCATGCTTATACACTCCTCGTGCAGTGCCTTCGTATATCTTAAACTGCAGACGCGGATGGATCCAACTTAGCCACCTGGACAGCACGGTTAAACAAAACGGTTTTCGGAGCTTTTGCAACGGTTTACAGTTAGCTTTTGTAACGGTTTGCAAACAGTTTAACATTGTTTTATCTAACCAGCTGTTGTGGGTGGTTTACAGGAATTCCAAACCGGAGCAGATGTCGTGTCCATACTTTCCTCGGTACCGGGCTTTCCTAAAATGCACCCCATTTTCTCGTATACCGATTCAATGTCTGTCAATGCATTTTGGCCCATAGTCCACTCTCACGTTAAACGTGCTTCAAATAACAGCCGTCATGCAGAACATTCTGCGCGTCTCCTGAGGTTTTGAGCAATCTTCAAAAACATTGTTTTAAAAAATGAAAAGAAAAAAAAGGGAACAATAGAGTCTGCGATTTGTTTTGTGTCCCAGTGATTTTTTCGATGACCGCCAGTTAGTGTCAAACAAACGGCTGTTTCGTGTTCACTTTCGCTTACTGTGAAGCATCTCCATCAATAAGCTGTTGTAAGGGACCTCGCCCTCCATGTGCCTGCTATAGAGGTACTGCTCTCCTCGCTGGCTCACCTGCCGGATCTCAGGCAACAGCCGAAGCATCAGACCAAACTTGTCGTTGATACCCTGATAGTTGGCCAGCGTGTAGTCCATGAGGGCCGCCGTAATTTGGTCCTGACAATTGTCGATGACGTGTTTATCTTGGAGTGTATTTACATCTAAAGATAGTGAAGGGTAAACAAAAACAAGGATGTGTTTTTAGTATACCAGTGCCACCAAAGTGTCATGAAATTAGTATAAAATAAAAGTTGGTTCATTACCATGGGAGTAACCAGATAATTTGTCTTTGTGTCAACTTAAATTTTGACCGAGGACAAATTCAACACGGTCATTGTGCAAGAACAGGGGAAAACCCCAAACAAGATGGTGACCACGAACTCTTCTTGTCACCCTCGCAAAAGCATTTTGGAAAGTGTTGATATTTACTCCTACCATTAAAAGAGAGGCGTTTCGATTGTTATATTTCAGTCTACGAAAATCCACGAGGAGCTTGGTGATGTAACTATTGACGTTTCCGATTTCAAAATAATTTCTTGCCGTCGCACACACAATTAAAAACGGATTTTGTTTTTTTGTCAGTTGTGAAACATTAACGTATCACAATAGAATTTCTTAGAACAGCGAATTCGATGTGCATAATGTACTGGCGTAATACATCGAGGCTTATTTTGGGACGGCTTGGGGGATCGCGCGTGATTTAAAACTCACGCGGGATTACGTTATTAGAATGAAGGTACCTGCCCACACTGCATACGGCCGTGCATTATGGTTGTGACCTCATAATTCCCTTACTGTCATGGAAGGGTGGGGGGAATTCGTCAAAAATATATGCAAATTGTTGGCGATGCATCACGGTCACTTTAACCGATCAGCGAGCACGGCAGTGGGAACAAATCCTAGGTATATCCGGGGCGATTTGGTTTTCCACCTTCTCGATATTTTAAAAGATGTTTTGAGGTTGGAGTGGAGATTTTGTGATGGAATTCGATCAATACATGATTTTTCCATCCGGAAATTCTCATAAGAATTCCTCTTTTAGTTACTTGCTTGCCTATAATGTGTATATTTGTATATGTGTATAAGTGTTTGTTTGTTGTGTGTCTGATTATTTACAAATCGTCTATACTATTGAATATACTATTTTTGACAGTTTTCCTCAGGCAGTGATTTCTAGGGCCATGTAAAAACAAACAAAATCGCATCACAAATCTATATTTTTAAGGTTTTTCCCGCCAGTGTTTTCTAGTGCACTAGTAACATCTTAAACAAATTTACTACGAATCTGATTTTTTTTCTCTTCATATTTTGAATTTTTTTTTCTTTCTAGGCAGTGTTTTCTAGGGGGCCGTGTATGCGTCGAGCCAGTCGGCGAATTACCACCGACTCGACGCCGTGTAATGCATGATTCATCTATATAGGCTATTTCGCGCGTACACATCACTGAGTAATTAGGCCTGCACAAGACGTGGGAAAATGCCTTGTGACCTTGGCACTCCGTATTATCACTGTCATGAATGTGATTAAGAACCAGTGGGGATCGGGAGGCAGCAGAAAAGAAGAAGAAGAAGGGGGCTAGAAATCGGTGGAGGGAAAACTGATGGGGACTTCACTCTCGCACACAGAGGCGCGCCTTCTCCTATCTCATGGTCTATCTTGCTCCTCCACACACCACCGTGTGGGTTCCAAATGCCCCGGCTATACTACGGCTGTAAAGCAACGCATTACCACGGCGTGTGATGTGGCTGGCGTTTGCACATTATCCATGGCGGAGATCGGTAGACAAGATACTAATTTGATGCCGGTGATGATGATGGGGACACGGTTCCCCATGGGATTCTAACGGGTTCGAGTAGCGATACTAGTACTCATCGACTCCCCCTTTAAAGGTTTTCTTTTTTTTATCAATTCAGTAAGGTCCCCGGGGGCCTTGGGGGAAATTCTCCCCATGTACGGTAGGCGGTGATGCCCAGCCAAGGTCACGCGGTGAAATTGAGTGAATCAACGGCGTACGAGGAGCGAGGGAGAGAGTGAGAGAGACGTAGCCGGCGCTTGGATCAGTGGTTTATATTGCACATTGAATGACAGCAGCGGCTTTTATCGCGAGATGGGGACAAGTGGCTTTCTTCTTTCTACCCCCGACATAATCAAGTGCGTACAAATGTCGACACGGCGAATAATCATTTGGAAAAGCACATAATTTATACAAACAACTGCAGTGCGTCCATACATTTTTATTTTCAGTTTTCTATTTGTTCTTCTTCTACAATTCATGCTTTGTCACCACAAGTTTGTTTTCTTCTAGAGACGGGTGAAAGACATTGTGCATCTTTGAGTTGATTTCTCAGACTAGATAAATAAGAAGCACCCAATTAATAGGAAAGGATCGTCTTTGTTTCTGTAATCAAATCGGGACCCCATTTGGGGTTTGGAGCTTGGCACAATGATAACATCCAATCTATACAAACTACGGTGTCCTTGCGGGTCCATTTACATCATCCCATCATTGCTCAACAGAAGAATAAAAAAAAAATATGAATAAAAAATGACGCGCCCCGATTTCTCGGGACAACTGTTTCTCCTCCCTCCTTTCTATGGCTCAGGTCAATTTGGTGTGACCTCGCCCGGGTGCAAAATTATTCATTGTCCTCAAGAAAAGAAGAAGAAAAAAATTACTAGAAAAAAAGTGACGTCACCAGATTAGCAAGTACGGCACCCGATTGCTTTGGCAATTCAAGGGGCCCTGTTATAATCGAGGGGTCAATTTAAATGTGGCCTCGGTCGTGCCATTACTCATTGTCTACATGCTGTAAGAGATATGATATGAGTCTGGTGCCAGACTGTAGTGCAATTCCAAAGAGATCAACGATAAGATGGGGATATATATAAAATTGCAAGAGGGGCAATACAGTCTACAACACCCAAATTAACGGCAGGCGTGGACAATGAGTTTCGGGCATGGCTAGATTGAAATTTTGAAATTTGATTTGTTTGTGCGATTCATCTTTTAGTTTACTCATCACAGGAGGAGAACAAAAATAAATTAACTTTTTGTATTCTTGGATCGAGAAATCTCCTTGTGCAATCTTTGTGCAGTACCGGTGAGAGAATTTCTAATGATACAAATTAGAATGTGATAGTCATTGTGTAGTCAATTAACTGAGTTGCTTGGTGCATGGTGTCAGTTCAAACCCATGGGGTGCAGAAGTGTTCAGTGTGAACGGCTCAACACTTTGATTGCAATGTGGGGGTGAATATTCATCAGATGTATGTGAACATTTACAAGCATGGGGTCAGTATTCATACTAAGCAGTCCGATTGATGACGAGTGTGAATGCAAATCGTGTCTGACATATAAAACACATAGGTCATCTCATGAATATGCTAATCGTGATCAATTTACATGTTGAATACAAACTCATACATAATGTTCAACTGATTGCACAGGCCATGTTTGGTTGTTGTCAAATCCCAGCATATGCACAACACAACAAGTCTGATGTAAAAAGAATGAGCTCATACTGGTCGTCGAAGTTGCAAAAAAGAAAGAAAAACACTCTAACTTGTTGCAACGTTTTGTGTGCTTTCAGATGCCTGAAAAGGCTTCAGGTCTTAAGTATGCCTCAGACTCAAATGTTTCAGAGAGAAATAATCTCTTTCACATAAACTACGTTTCTCCAATTCAGAGAGGGAGATGGTTACACACAGTGTTATACTATCAACAGCTCTCCGTTGCTCGTTACCATGTAAGTTTTTGTACTCATTATGAGTAATTACCAAATATATCCAGTGCCTTTAACAGTCATTGTCACCTCTTTCCATCACTTGATCGAGGTAAATTAAAAGAAGAAAAATCTTACCAGGATTTAGAAGGATGAGGAACTTCAGACACACGTACTCCTTGTGGTCGATCTTGAGGTCGCGCATGCGCGATATGATCCGGACCATCTGATCTGAGATGTCGGCCATGCCCATGGCAGCGAGGCCGATTGGCAACATGGCGGACTCTATCGTCTGCCCCGTGATTAGAAGGATACCCTCGCCGTGGTGGTGCGCCTGTCGGTAGAGATGGTCGAAGACAAGGAGCTGGCTCCACGCGTTCTGGAGAAGTTTCATCTGGTCTTCAACCTTAAGTGGAAAACAAAAAAAGAAGATTCTTGTTTAGCATTACTATCAATGTTTCCAGTGTTTAAATATCGCACATGGCAAATCAACTGGAAGGCAGTCAGGTTGGGTCAATCAATCAGTTTATTTCCACAGTATCAATAGCAAAAAAAGGCAATTAATTTTTTAAACTAAAGTTTAGAGTTACATAGTTGCATGATGGTACATAATTCAATTAAAAAACAAGCATTTAACTTCATGAAACTGTGGAGGGACCCATACAGAAACCAAGCTGTGGAAGACACTTCTCCATGTAAGAAAAATGTTCCTGTGTAATCAAGAAGGCTCCGTGGTTACTCCCATGCCTTTCATCTCTGTGGACCCGGGTTCGATACCCGGACCTGTGCCTTGCATGTGAATTTGTGTTTTTCAGTCTCTACCTAGCTGAAGGGGTTTTCCCCTATATGGGTTTTCCTCTCACCTCTAAAAACTAACATTTCTTCATTGCCTTCTCTACTAAAAATCAAGTTGGAGTGATGTTTCCATTGGGATGCTTTGCCGACTATATAGTTCAGATTCGGATTCAGAGCATGGTCTAACGAAACAAGCTCCTGTCTTGTGGTAGCTAGCCTTAATTTTGATTTGTTCAAATTGACAACTTGGAATATCATTGTCAAACTGAGCATAATGGCTCGGGCATCTGTCAAAATCCTATTTTAAAAACAACACCTTTTAGCAGCGTTGCTATATTTAAACTCTAACAGCTGCAGCGCGGTTGTACTAATTAACTGCAATAACGATGACATGGAAGATAGAGGTTGCCACAGTTATTCAAGATATAAATAGCAAAAAAGGTTTACATTTTATTTCCAAAGAAAAGGTCCCTTAGCTTAACTCAAACAAAAAACACCTTTGGCAAAATGTTGTAGTGTCTGAAAATAATCTTAGTGTCTTCATTCTTAGGTGGGCATGGCTCTAGCTTTTGTGTCTTGGAACAACCTGTATGCAGGAATCACCCACTCACATGACAAGATGCCTCAAAAGTCTTTCGACTGTGATAAATATTGTTCTCGGTTACACAAGTAAACCATTTTTACTCGCTGCGAAGCAAATTAGTTCAGGCCATACTTAAACAGTGCTCATATTGTATACAAACAGACGCTGATCAAATAAAGCATGATGAAACTGTATCCAAATACAAGAAGAGGGGGTTTATGGATAGAAGTCAACACGCAAATAAGGTTAGACACTAATAAAAACTGGTTTGTTTTTTACACTACAGACACAACACACACACAAAATGGTCTGAACTAATATTGGGACGACCAGAGGGAGGAAAAAAGAGCGTCTCAGAGATCAGACCATGCGCAAACAATGCTCATTGGACCAAAAAGTCATTGGACAAAAGTGGGAGCTATTGGTCCAGACGGGCTGAAGGGAAACAATGGGGAAATTCTTATTATCGTCTGCACCACTGCAGAAATACACAGTGGCAGGAGATAGTATACGCGAGTCCCTCTCCATGTATTATTTACTCTGTAAGAAAAATCCTCACATAATGACGGGAAAAAAAACCTAATTTTTTTTTTTTAAATGGTCAGTGGTAAGGGGAACATCTGTTTCTTATAAATTAATGATTGCCCAGTGATAATGGTTTAGAGATGCTGGAATTAAGGAATATCAATTTTGAGGAAAAAATGTTGTGGAAAATTAAAAAGAAGAGCAGACTGCAGAGAGCGAGTCTTTTTAACAAAAGACATTTTTCTTTAATTCCATTTTGTTGTTGTTTTAATGTACGGATTGGTAGTGTTTGAAAACATTTGGACATTGGATGGGGAGTTAAGTGGGTGACGACAGAAGATGAAGCGATTTCAATAAATGAAACTGAAAGATGTGTTTTCCAACCCAACGAAAGTTACAATATTGCCAAAAGGATTTTTTTCCCCACACAGAAAGCAATAAAATAATGTTAGTAATAAATAAGCATGTTCAACTTAGTGTGAGCTTAAAGCGCTCACATCAACTTCTGAAGTTTCACTTTTTGTTTCAATAAGAAGAGCAACCGTGGCCTTATGTGAAATATGTTTTGGGGGAGTGTTGGATCTGCAAAAAAGGTCTTGACGTTTCGATTGTTCGTCTTCAGGAGAAGTGTGTTTCAAAATAGGCATGAAAGTGTTTCATTGCCCAGCGTTGGCACCATTTTGCATTTGACAGTAAGTTGATAACAGCATATTGGAAGTGAAATTTTGAAACACTACATTTATTTGGTTGTTTTCAAAAACAGTTACTCAAAAAAATTTTCAAAAGAAAAAAAGGATGTTTCATTTCAAGGCATACATTGGCAAACGATTTTCTTTTTCACACTTGCAGGCTAAATTCCAAACTACCAAAAATACATCATGATCATAAAAAAACTGTATCTAGCACAGTCAGCGAGATATTGTAAAAAGTCAGTGATTGCGCTGTCATTTTAACAGTAGATAATATCATCGATTTTCGCGTTTGCTTCTGGCCATCGCCGTCCCCTCCCTCGCTACCTCAATTACACCCACGAATTACGGCAAAGATTTCCCCGCAAACATAACGCCGCCAGCTCTCAAAAAAAAAAAAAAAAAAAAAAAAAGACCGAGTAAAGCTGGGATGCACACCCGGCGTCTACGCACCGACCAGCGGCGTAGCAGAGTGAAGAAAACACGGTCAAGCCATCCGTGAGTGATCCGGACAATTTTTTTTTTTTTTTTTGAGAGAGAAGAAGAATATAATTTTCGTCCGGACGCCTTACCAGCGTCGCGACATCTTCTCATTGTATCGGGGGATTTTAGAGCTTCTACCGGGGTGACAGTCTTACTGGCGACTCGCTGGCTCGAAACAGTTGTGGTAGTCCGAATCACTGATTACAACACGTAAGGTTTTTTTTCACCACGGTCTTTTTTTTATTTATTATGATTTCATGCATACAATTGGATATTCGTTATGTCCACACACTAATAAACACAGCGGAAAATATGCATATGTTTTAATGACACAATATGGCCCCGCTTTTTATGCAATTTTTGTTTGGGGGGACTATATTTAGGTGAGGCTACATTAAGTGTTATTTTGGCAAGTTTGTGAGGTCTTTTATGGCCACTGCTCCTGCCTTTCGTCAACAAGAAAGTATGTCTGTATTCTTTATAAAATAAAAATAAAAAGTTAATGGCCTGACGTTCTTTAACCTTCGAGAAAGACTCTGCTAAACGGTACAAACGTCAGGTCATCTATATTTTTTTGCTATATTTGTTTGGCTGAAAGCGGAAATTCAATTTGAAGGAGATTTGAAATGTCTCGTTGGTGTTGTAGGTTGGCTCTTCAAAGTGGAAAAAGTGTACACTGGTAAAGAAAGCATGTTGGTTTAATAACTCTGGTAGTCACCAAAGACCTGAGATTTTTATTTTTGCCTTTCCATGATTATTGGTCTGTTTGCACTGATATCTACTTCACACAATTATAAAACCCCGAGGAAAGATTTTCACAATTTTTCTGATATATTTACATGCATATATATTTGTTTTTTTTTTTTTGGGGGGGGGGCACATCCAGGGTTAGTGTTGGTCTTTTAGAACTGGAGTCAACTATAAGAGGGATGGAGATTCAAATCTCTGTCAGGTCAAACTGACAACACCACAACTGATAAGCACAATGTTGACAGCATAAGCACAGAGCACAAATGAATTTTACAACCCAACCTCTCCAGGACAGCAGCAATGCTTTAAGGATTCAATACAATATTCAAGATTCATAATAAACAATTTACATAAAGGAAAACATTTTCACAATTTAAATTCAAACTTGATGATGAGTTGATTTTGAGGGACGCTTCAAAATGTTTGTGCCCATTCCACAATATTTGTCTTGTAGCACCAAAGTCATATTCAAAAAATTTTCAAACCTTGAGGAAAAATTTTCACAATTTTTATTCAAACTTGATGAAAAAAAAAGTTGATTTCGAGGAAAGTTATGACTCACCTTTAGTTCTTTGAAGTATAAACTATTCCTCGCCCAGTCTACGAACGAGAACAGCGTCTGGTCAGCCAGTTTGCAGATCATACTGAAGAAATCCCCGGGCGCTGTTAGGCTCATCTGGCTCTGAAGATACGCCGCAACTTTGGCCTGTAGCTGCGAGTGGTCCGGCTCGCTCCGTAACAATTCCTGGATAAGCTTCGGCGTCTGATCCGGCTCCATCTTGACGGGGTGTAGGAGGGGGCTGGTGCTGGAGGATGGAGGCGGGGGACTCGACGTCGGTAGTTGATGGGACATTGCGGACGTTGTGTAGTTGAGAGGTTGCATCTGGTGATGGTTGGCGTAGCCGTTATGGGACAGCGACGTCGGCTGGGGGATGTTCATGATGGGCCCTTGCTTGCCCATCATCGGGTCGCGGATGACCACGGCGGCCGGGGGGTACAGCGGTGTGCTCTTCGACGCCGCGGCTTGGATGTTCTTGATCGCCATGGATATGTCCGGGTTGCCCGGTGCCGAGACGGCCCGGCTGCTGGCGATGATGCGATTTCTCTGCTGCTGTTTGAGGGCACGATCTCGCTTGTACATCGGCCCAAATTTGTTGCGTCCACCTCGCATTCTGTCTGGTCTCACAGCTGTAGCAATTGAAAGGAAAAATCCCAAATCAATATCCAGAATAATTTACAAAAACAACCAAAGGAGGTTTCTGTAGAATATCTCAACGAGCCATTTTGAGATCACGGTGGACACAATAACAATGTAAGGTTTTGGGTAAATCTGTAGGCCTATGTATACACCCTAACCACACACTCCAGTTTTCTATTTTTTTATTACATTGGACACCATATCTCAAAAAGGATTATATGGTCGATTCTTGTTTATAACAAGATCCCTGGGACTGGCAAACTTTTTCATATTTCAGGAATGTTTTAATAGAGGACAGTAAAACAAAGAAACACAAGGAAGAAAATGATATTTGGGACTTCAGAATGTACTCTTTTTAAGGACAACCTTTTAATAAACAATACTATTTATTATTAGGGTTGCCTTTAATTTAGAACGTAACCTTCAAGTGCCATAGATATTTTTTTTTATTTTAATTTTTTTTTTCATCGAAAGGGGTTTCGATCTAAGGCCTTCCTATAAAATTATTTTAAAATTGCTTGTAGCATTTCTGACCGCAAAAATCACACACAATAAATACCGATTGGGAACGGGACGTCTCCCAACCTCGTCCTCATTTCCGAATAACGTTTTTTCCCTTCTTTTTCTTATCTCTCTCTCGCGAGAAAAGAGGCGGTCCTTGGGGACGAGGCTAGACTCAGTCTCGTCCCCCGGACTACTGGCACCATCGCGTCCTTGGGCATGGTCAGGACAGCTTTGTAGACCACTCCGTAATTATGTCAGACAAACTATGGCAATTCATCCGGTTGTTCCGAACCAATCTCTTCTTTTCCAAAAACAAAAAAGGCTTACTTCGGGAAGGGGGAAACTGAAAAGGCCAACAACGTTGGTTAAATGATGGGTAATGCGTTGTATTATTGGGCGAGTTACAAAATGGATTTTTCCCTTCTTCTCTTGTTTTTGTTCTTCTGTATCTACGTGACTAAAATCGAGGCTGTGTAGTAAAAAAATTCTTCTGATCGTTTCTTGAGAATCCGTTTCGAGGATGAATCAGTAACTTCGAGGATGGACTTTACAAAGTATTTAAGGAAAGAGAGCTTAAATTAGAAGTTGCAAACCATTATCGATGATTTTTTTATTTTATTTTATTGAAAAAGCCACGTGGCTATAATGCCACCACTAAAAGAAAAAGGGGTTTCGAGGAAAACGCCCATTTTCTTTTCTTTCAAACTGGGTTTGAGAACTTGATTCTTAAATTTAGTTCTTCAAAAAGTGACAAATAAAACAACTTCACAACATATAATTGCACAGTATTTTAAGCCGTGCAAAAGTCTTGCTCCAGTGTTTTTTTAGTTCACGAAGACAATTTGCCAGCAAGGTAAAACGTAATTTTTATCAAATCCTGGCTAAAACTTTGGTTTTAAAAGTGAGGTTTTTAAGACAACTGTATGCCTACAGATTTTCTTAATCTTCTGGCTTAGCAGAATTGAGCAGGAATACAGCTAAACAACAGAACAATTTCAAGACCACATATCATTCCTGCTAAGTAAGATTTTGAATTTGTGCATGGTGCAAGTACAACTAAGAGAGGTTTACGGTAACACCACATTCCGAAATGGTATAGCTGTTCAGACTTTTACATGTTATTCACTCAGACGGCACGAGTGCGCAGTTTTATCTGCCCACCGCAAGAAAAGGAGAATCTTCCGCGGCCCTCCTTCCCCCACTGGCAACTGACGCCTCAATTCCGGTTTAACACGGTCATGATCAATTTTTATTCAATCATCAAAAGAAAAAACCCCAAAGCTCGACGGCTCGAGAATATTTATTCCTTCCTCCTCCCTTCATGGTTTGTTTGTCAATCGTGTTTGTTTTTTCAGCGGTCCCCGACTTGATTTATTAAAAAATTGACAAGTCTGGTAGCGAACGCTTTTGAGGATGCTGTGGTGGTGTAGAGTTTGTGAATGGTTAGGGTGTGTTGGAAAGTGACGTTGACGAAACCAGACTATGACTGAGACATCATCCTCGGCAGAGACTTCGCGTTTCTTCTTCTTCCGTATTTAGTCGATCGAGAGAAAGTTAATAAGAGAAAAACAACAACATTTTCAAGCCACCGTGGTTCGAGATTTGACCCATGTCTGATACCCTGTGTTCTCTTACGGTAAAACCTGATACTAAACGGTATAGAGGGCCAGTGTGAGTCTGAGTCCTTTCGCTTTATAAAAACCGGTTACCAGCCAAAACTGTAAGTGTTGTCAATTTGTATCAATAACCGGTCCCCTGTGCTGTGTTGCAAGCTGGTCCTAATCACATAGCTGTGGGCTATATATAACCAGTCACAGCAAGAGAAAATCTACGGCTGGTAACTTATTTTTGCTAAGCAAGATTTTTCTGTGTTTAGCGATTGTTTAAGCTTGCATGCTCTACGAAATTGGGAACAGATGTTGTAGCTATGTAAGCAATACTTTATCAGGTATAAAGTGCCGTGATTATAATTTGTTTTATCAGGGCGGGGGGGGGGGGGGGGGTTCTTTCGGGATGGGTTCAATATGAAATCTTGATTTGGTTCTTACCTTCCAGTTTCATGCCGACTTTGAGACATTTCTGGAACCGGCAGTAGGGGCACCTCTTGCGTTGCGTCTTATCTATTAGACAGTTCCTGTTCTCTATACACGTATAGACCTTCTTATTCTGTACCGTCCTCTTGAAGAACCCCTTGCAACTCTCGCACGTGAGCAGCCCGTAGTGGTAGCCAGAGACCTTGTCTCCGCACACCGGACAACACTCGTCGAACTCCGGCTTGACTTCGCTCTGCTCAAAGTTGAAGTCCATTCTGAGAGGAGGACCTGGGAAATAAGGAGAACAACCTGAGATTTCAGTGATGGTGGGGATGCTCGGTGCGAAGGGGTCGACAGCCGAATTCTCATGTGTCCTTTTTCCCAAATTGTACACCGAAGAGTTTGTCACAACATTGTAGATCTAAAACACAGCTAAAAATCAATGTCCAAAGCCGATTTATGACTGTACCCATTTCGACTATATCAGGCTTCAAAATGCACACAGCACCCAAAGGAATTGCCGTGGTGCCCTGAATTTTTCACATCGTACACTTGAAGAGGTTTCACAATATTTCATCAATATAACACTGCTAAAACTAATGTGGATATGTAATTTTAAAAAATGGGATGCTGCATAAGATCCTGATTAAGGTAGCTGTGTTAGACGTTATCCGACTATCGAAAATTATTGCCGTGTGCAAACACTCGGATTTGGTGCAATTAAAAGCCACTAGGGGGAAAATACTTTATTTGAACATTTTAGCTGTAATTTATTGATGCAAACTGCAAATATTGTGAAAACTCTTCCAATGGTGGCCAAGCTAAAGAGCATCATTTGCCACCAGACATGTTCACCGAGGCGGCGCCGCGACTGTACTAGCTGATAAAGACCCCGTCAATGGTATCCAATGACATGCATATTGTAACTGCCTAATATTTTATATCGGCCATCAACAGTGAAGCTCAATCCATCACTACAGATATGTCATTATAGCAGTTGATCATCCTACACGGAAGAAAAACTGAACATTTCCATTTGATTGGACCAACGAAAAGGTGTCACGTCTAACTTCCATTTTTATTACTGTTAACTTCGATGAGAATGTTACAGTGCCTTAAAAATTAAACTGCCGCCATATTAATTAGCGCAGGCAGTAGACATAAGCCACCAGTGGGGAAAAGTGCAACGCGACGGCTAGTCCGTTCGTGGGCTGCGAGGCGCGTCGGTACGGCCGGCTGTGGCCCGCTCGCTATTACGGCAGAGGTTCATGAGCTACGATCCCCCCAAAAAAGGAAGAAGAAAAAAAGAGCCTGTTTTCATTGTTTACGCTTTAATAATACAGCATACCCAGCACACGCTCACGAGGCCTGCGACTTGTTTTTAATGGAATGCAAGTAATTATAAATTTTAATGAACGATGGCTTGAAGGACCAGCGAAGGATGACCACTGACGATGAATGGACAGAATTCATTTCGGACAAAGGATACTCGAGTTGGTCTCAATATTGTGGTTTGCCTATACTCTATTATCTTAACGGATTTGATGTACAGATGCATTGCTTTTAGCGTCCACAATAGAAACAGTCTGTACTGTGTCTCTTTTTACGTGATTAGAAACGGGAAAAAATAATCACTAAATTAAAAATGAATATATTCTACAATGGTGACGTCATTGCCTGTGTCTATTTATAAATATATCAATGGCAAACTGGACTCTTTATGTAGGACGGGCAGTGGGGGTGAAGTTGTTTACACTAGACCTCATACAATTATAAATTGGTGTTTTTTGGTGCTACCCTTATACCGATGTGTGTAAGCAATGTATACTCAGTACTTTGAATACAATTTAGGTTGCCAAAGTGCCAATACTGGCAAAACCACAGGTTTTTTTTATAGTATAGTAATAGCGCCACCAAAACGAGGTTGGGAAGAAAATTTGCAAATAAATTTGAGTAATAATGTGGAAGATCTCGTCAAAACGCGCGGGAATTTAGTTTGCACACTCGCCTCCCTTTGACTTCACCGCTGGAACACTCCATTCAGCTAACAGTCAATACTCAAAACTCGTTGCTGTCTTCATAAGATAGCACGCGGGTGCTGACTCATGAACACGCGTTGTTTCTACGGCTGGAGAAATTAAGCGCCTATTGTAGGAGAGGGTTGCCACTGTGCGAAAGAAAAAATACAACATGGCCGCGGTCTTAATAATCCATGCAATGTGTTTATTTCCTTCCTCCATGCTATGACATAGTTGACACACGGAGGAAGGAATAAAAGCCCTGTATACTAAATTGGCAATTACTCAAAATAATTGTCAGCACATAATCTTACTTGGTAACGAGCAATGGAGAGCTGCTGTTAATTTTATAAAACATTGTGAGCAACAGCTCCCTCTGAAGTAACGTAGTTTTTCAGAAAGAGGTAATTTCTCACTCAAATATTGATAGGTACATAGTGCCTTTTAAGTCACAGTTTATATTCATTACATGGTGGGGGAGTTTCTCTGAAATACAAATTTCTTGAAATCGACGCGGACTCGCTCTTTTAGTTAAATCCAGCGTATGAGGAAACAAAAGGTAAAACCAGGCCAAGCATTTAATTTGATTTGTTTCCCCTATATCGGCACCCATTTCCAACCTTATATTTTTTTCATCCAGACTCAACAAAGTATTTTATTTACTAGATTCTCCAGTGACCTCCAAACCTCATAAACTGTTTCAATATGACGCTAAATATTGATAAATGAGCCGCGTAAAATTGACTTCAAATTTCGACTTAAAGCAAAACTAACCCAATAAGGTGCTCCAATTACTACATTGGATGCTTTTTTATAAAGCAATTTCTCAGTAATACAGAGCAAGAACAGATGCTACTCGAAACCCATTGGGTACTTTTTGTAATCCAAAATTAATTATTGAAAGGGGGAAAAAATGAGAAAAAGGGCACATTTGGAAATAAACAATTATCTTAAAATGCGAATCGGTCGTTTTCATCGCAACAACCCGCACAGTTGGAAAGCCGCTTTACAAAAAATTGCCTCATATTCATATTTGATTACGTAATAGAAACTTACATTACGTAACGATTGCTTGTATAACAAAATTCTCAAGGAAGAGTCGATTACGTTAATGGGGGAAAAAAAATATATCTACAAAAATATAGAGTTTTTCAACATTTAGTAAAAACTGATAAAAAGGATGGACACGTTGATAATTTGTGTCGAATGAATTTGTAACCGCACTGAGGTCACACGGGAAAACAGGGTAGTCATTTTAAGTCGGGGCCGTCGTTTCCAATGGTTCAAAGGTCATATCACGCTGATTAAAACATCTCAATAAATCAGTTTACGGTCAAACACCATTTTGAAGAACAAAGCAAATAAGGTAGAACACACCCATTTAAATGTCTGTGCTGTGTGAGTATCTACATTGAGGGCCTTGTCGAATCCACGGCTTTGAATTCGGCTTCAGGCTCCGTCCTCTCGTCTGAAGCCCTGACCACGTACGCAAAGCACGCATAATATTGTCAAAACAACCGCTAGCCCGAGTCGAACCTGGAGCCGAAGCCGTGGCTTCGAAAAGGGCCTCTGTTACATAACGGTAACCGACTCATAGTGTATGTTATTTAGAGAGCCGTTTATCACACTAACTATATTCACAGACGGTTGTGTCAATATGAACAGCATCAACCCTGAAAAACAAATACTCGACAATAAACTCACTGTCTGATCATCGCTGAAAATCACTGCACCACAAATTATTTTACCTTCAAAAGGAAGGCAACTTATTTTGTATCCCTCGTTTTAAATTGACTCATGTGGTTCTTCTTGGCAAATCACGGTTTCGTCTAATGGTCAGTGATTAACCATTGGCCAATTCAACCGAAACAGTTAACGGTTACGACCGCCAACACGCACCATGGGTTACTCCTCGATTTGTGTAAAAAGAAATGGCTATTGGCTATTTTACATGTCACCTTCCAATACTTTAGAGACTAACTTCAGGAAATGTTTTAGATTGCAACTAAACCGACAAGTATGATTTGAAACTTTGCAGGGTGGTATAAACTAAAAGAGGTTTGAGGTAGCACCATGTGAACTTCTTATTTTAGTAGGGTGGGGGTTCTGAGAAGAACCGGTGGTTGACAACTCAAAATTTCAACCTCTGATTGCCTTCAGGAGAATAATGAGGCCGGTATGACAAACAGTCTGTCCCCCTCATTAATATATACAATAACTAATGAAGTATACGAGCAACCAGACATGCAAGTTGGTTGATAAGGGTCAATGGCCTTTAAAGTCTGATCTTTGACCCGTTATGATCGATCGAGTATTTACATGAAGCAATTAAGGGTTATGTAACTGATGAGCTCGCCAAAGACACATATATAATGTCAATGTTTGATCAGCGTCTGAGCTGGTGATGTTTGCGAGTTTACTTACCAGGCACCAAGGTCGGTTTGAATCACAGACCGGCAACGACCCCCCCCCCCCCCCCACAGCACCAATGCATGACGGGAAGGGTGTACTGGCCTCCATAGTGTTAGCCAGAGGGGGTGTCCGAGTGACTTTTGAATACCCTGTTTTAAATTTGGACACCATGTTTTATCGGTAATTTACATGTTAATGTATTGCCAGTGAAAAATTTTCGACACCAGTTTTTTTAAATTCCAGCATATTTGAACACCCTTTCACAAATTTCTGCCTCTCGAGGTGTTTGTACAGGATAATCTGAGACGCACATCCACACATTTCACCCAAATCTTCACGAAAAGTGTCTTAATTTAAATACTTATGTTGTTTCTTATTAATTTAAAATGGCAATTTGTCAGGCCTCATGAACGTATTTCTCGTTACATACAAAAAGACAATCGTTTTGGGCTTCCCCCACATTTTTCTTCCAACCATCATGAAACGAGTAGTCTGGCCCCTCCCTCCCTCACAAATTAAAACAATGTAATCTAACATGAGACAGGAAGGTACTCTGGTGTCCGTGAGACATTCAATGTAAAACAAAAATAAGTCAAGGTACCGCAGGTGTTTGCAATGAATTACACACATTGAATGAATGAACATATTTCAAGATCAAAAATACTCAAATGTTTTTATAATTAAACAATCATCTAAAAAATAAAGTCATCACGAAATGATGATCCAAATGGGTTCAAGATGAAGGTGATGTCATTCTATTAAAAGAAAATGGTTCACTAAATATTATAAATGATTTGGGAGACCAATTGTGGGTGTCGAAGATTTATTTCTACAACTTTTGTAAATGAACCACTAACAGTCAATGAACAGCTCAACAATGGAGTTCACACTTAAAGGCATAATGTATAAAACGTGTTTGGCGTCAACAATAGAATTGGAAAACAAGTGGTCCAAAAATGGGCGTGTTACACCTAATTCTACACACCCACTAAAATCTACCTGACGGAATAAAGAGTGCGTAACCTGTGACGTCACATGTTTTACAAGAGTCACAAAGCCTGGACTTCCTGCAGGCACAGTTTGTATAAAATAATGAAAGCAAAATGTGATATCTTGCTGTTTATGGAGATGGCAGTGAATGACCTTTGGTCAAGTTTAATTTGATATGAAGGGAAGGGGGAGGGGAAGGGCACATCTCAAAACATGTACAGAAGAACTACGTTATTTTGTATACACCCTTGTATTCATGTGGAAATGCACGAACTGTAAAATATCCCATCATTTGACCAGTATTAAACATCTTTCCTGTTGGAAAGGCCCATAGCTCATACTTGTAAACATAGGTGACATTGTCTCTAAATAAATATAAAACACTTGAAAAGTGAACTTCCCATCCGATCTTTTGAAGCCAGAAAATCCTATAGAAAATCCAGTACAATAGCAAGTTCCCTTTTGGCGCAAAGCACATCTTAGAACTGGTTCTTGTGCTAATTTCTCTTGTGTTTGTTGAAATCCAGTCTTAAAAATTATATCATACTTAAATCGAATTCGAACCCAACACAGAATTGTAAATGATTTTTTGAACCCTTGACAACTATCGCAAATACATTCACTAAAAAGTACAGTTCGATTATTTGACCGCACATAAAAATACTGCTCAAGCTATGACTTCCACCAACCCATTCTTTTTAGGGGAAGTTTGCAGTTAACCACTACGCCGACAATACCAGCAGTATAGTACTCCACACTACTTTTTATGTTTTTTTTTGACTACTGTTAAACCCGTAACACTCTGAAACAAATTAAACCATTTCATTAGAATTGCAACAAAGCATTGTTTAAGTGTACCTGCATTTGATAACGATCAAAACAAAGAGGAAAACGATCCCCCCACCACAAAAAAAAAATATAATATATGTATCATAAACTAGTGTCAGAAACACTGGTAGGGCTTTAGCTTTTACGTCTAAAAAGAATGGTTGAATTACTTCTTTTTTTAAAGCGATGCTTCATTACAAGAATGATAGCCAATTGAAATTAAAGTCATGGTACTTTTTGGCAAAGTGTGTTGACTCTCGAAGACAATTTGATTGGAAATAAATTCCCTTTGTCAATTGGAAATCATAAAAAAATAATAATGACCGTTTCAAATTACAAAAAAACCCCTATAATATCTGCACAATAGTAAAAATGTGAATTTATTGGTACATAAGGCATATGGATAACTGTGGTGTTAGCGCTATGTAGGGCAAGAAATGTTCACTTTATAAATTGACTACATGAGCTGTTGTTTTCATCCACCATTATCTTCATCAAGTCACATTAATGTTTTCAAATCAAGGCTGGGGGACACAAACCAGGCTTAATGGCACTGGACACCTTTGGTAACTGTCAAAGACCTATATTCCCACTTGGTGTATCCATGGAGGTATTTCTACCTCCATGGTGTATATGTGACCATTTGAACTCTTGGTCATCGAAGTTGCAAGAGAATAATAAAATAAACAACACCCTTGCTGCACAAACTTGTGTGCTTTTCAATTGCCCAATTAATAACAGACTTCAGGCCTAAAGTCTTTCAATATTTGGAGTGAGAAATTACCACTTTCTCAAAAACTACGGGACCTTAGAGGGAGCCCTTTCTCACAATGTTTTATACTATGCTCGTTACCATTGCTCGTTACCAAGTAAGTTTGTATGCAATTATTTTGAGTAATTACCATTAGTGTCCATTGCCTTCGATGTCACCAGAGTCGGAAAATATCTTTAATGAGGGACGACAAGTCAGGGTATATACATATTTTTTTTTATGTGTGTTATTTGTGGCCACATTGAAACTACAGACATAAAATAATTTTTGAAGTGTTTACAATTTTTGTTTACCCCAAAATAAAACAAAAAGATTCAGAGAGGGAGTCCTGCTTTAATTTCCAAAATGGAATATAATTTAATTCTAAAATGGATTATGACAATTGTCTTGCACTGGAGTTTAATCCCTAGATGCCTGGCGTGTATAGCTCTAAGTACAGTCCGTGTTTTAAGTTAGCGACATGCTAGCGACTGATGCAAAAGAATTCCCCCAGCCATCAGTTACATGTGTATCAACTACATGCCCTTGGATGCCATAGGGACCTGTGTTGATGATGTGCTAGGCCTTCGCTCTCTCTCTCTCTCTCTCTAGCTCACCGTGTGTACCGGCATGCTGAATATTATAATCCCCAGACTATTATGTACACATTACAATGGTGGAAAACCAGCTAGCGTGTAGCGAGAACACTGGTGCCCAGATGCCTGGAAGCCCCCGGGCAGTCAAAGCCGTCAACTCGCAAGCAGAGCTTCGACGCCTCGGTCTGTTAAAGGCACGGTGGACGCGTTTGGTAATAACTCAAAATATTATACATAAGCGTACAAACTTTCGGGGGAAACGAGCAACGGGGAGCTGTTGATAGTATAAAACATTGTGGAAAATGTCTCCCTCTGAAGTATTTTCTCCCCTCACTAAAATATATGCATTTGAAAGAAACTTCAGAGAGGCCTGAAGAAGACCTTCTCAGGAATCTGAAAGCACACAAATTTGTGTAGCAAGGGTGTTATTTCCTTTCATTATTTTCGTGCAACTTGAATGACCAATTGAGCCCAAATTTTCACAGGTCTGTTATTTTATGTTATACTGGTCTTTAACAATTGTCAAAGGTGTCCAGTGCATTTAGAGGTTTCCGCACTACCGATATAATCGCTTAAAAGTGATCACAAACCAACAAAGTCTCACTGGAGAATATTTTTTACCCGCCAATTCCAATAATATTTCACCGACATTTCAGTGACAAAATCACACAGATATTTGCTTCCGTTACAAACGAAACACAGACTGTGACACTCACAAGCTACTTCACGTAAAAGCCATTCAGAACATATTTAAAACAAAACATTGGTCATGGCTGAGTGAACAGCAGTGTACAGCACTACTCCCGAGCACACACCCCAAAGTACATGTACTATTAACAGTTTTCATCACTTTTTAATTAATGTAATGAAACTTTAAAGCTCGATCCCTTTACAATAAAACAAGAAAACGCATCAAAACGTAATGAACATAATGGCCACATTATCTGCTCAAACGGTTTGAACATCGTGGTCTCACTAATGTAGGCCCGCATTTCTTAATGTAAACGTTAATTGTTACGTACCAGTCAACCTGAAAGCGAACCCTAAAAGCACTCCCGATGATATAGTCCACGACTTGACATTTAAGAAGGATACATACAACTTTCAATGCAGCATGATATGTTTAGGTGTGAAACTTCTCCTTTAAGGGATATCTCCATAGTAGTGCGTGAGTCCTAACACCGGAACCTAAAACTGCTGTGCTCCCGTGTGATTCGTGCAGTTTGTCAATGTTCAACTTTGTATGAAACTTGTTATTGGTGGTACCCTCTATTGGGGTGAACCATAGAGCTACCCATTTTATAGCTCCATGGGTAAACCTACAATAAAATGTGCATGTTTCATATTAACAAGGCAAAGCACGATTGGGAAGGGGGGAAAAAATGGTTTTGGGATGACAGTTATAGGACTTTGGACATTCACACAGGTCTATACAGCGAATGTCTACTTTTTAATTTCGATTATTGGACATTTGAGACATTCACAATCACATAGGGTTGTACAGTGAATGTCTCTACCTTGTACATCGATATTGGACATTGAGCAATGACATAGGTTTGTACAGCAATGTCCAGTCTCCAAATGAAAAGTAGACATTCACTGTACCAGTTTGTAATTGGACATTCACACAGGTTTGTATAGCGAATGTTTACTTTTTTTATCGATGACATTATCACATAGAGTTTTGTGCAGCAACGTCCAGTCTCCAAAAAAGTAGACATCCACTGTACCAACGGTACGTGGATGTCCAATATCTAAATAGCTAAGGAGACATTCGCTGTACAAACCGATGTGAATGTCCAGCATCCAATATCAAACTAAACTGTCATTTATTGCTGACAGTTCCAACCACAGACCTTAATGGCTCAAAAGGGAACTGTGGTCAGGATTGGTAACCAGTTTCTGATCATTTGCATACTTTCAAAATGTTTTCTTACGGTTACCTAATGGCTCAAAAAGGAACCGTGGTCAGGATTGGGAATCAGTTTCTGATCATTTGCAGACTTTCAAAATGTTCCGACGGATTCGTTTCAGTACACTTCCTGGATGTTCGTCATGAATCTTTAAGAGCAAAACAAACTATAACTTAACAGGGGAGCTCAAGGGGCTCAACCTTTCCTTTTTATAGACTCATCTCAAGCTGTGAATTGTAGTTTCAAGTTAAGGTGGAATGCAGTGCCTTTTTGGTGAAAGCTAGAGGAACGACACGTACCAAGACCACCCCTATAAATCAACCAACGTAACAGGTTCATGTCAAAAACAGATTTAGTCCATTTAGTTTAGTCTTCTGTCAAGTCGTGGTGGAACTTCACATAAATTCTTCAGTTTACAAACTCTCTCGTGAGAGATACAAACTAAGGATAAAAACAATACTAGCAGGAAACTGTTACGTCACTTCCGGCAAGGGTTCAGTGCTTCCGGTTTCAATCTTTGGTCAGGGAAGATTTGGTGTGATTCTGAAGGCATTGGGGATGACTGAGTGTTTATTGAAGTTTTGTTTTCCTTTGTTTAGAAGAGAAACAATGGTATACAACTGCCTATCAAAATATGTGTATGACACTGACAACCATTGCGTAACACGCAGAACAGACCATATCTGGTATACATGGAATTAAACTATGACATTTGTTCCACCATAGAGCAATGTCCAGCTGATAAACTTATACAATACACTTCACAGATATGTATTTGTGTCACTCAATCAATGTTAAATTCAAATCGATAACCATGCAATGCAAAAGGAGACATTAAATCCGTGCACCCATTACAAACATACAGGTATAATAAACAACACGCTGAAAAAAAAAATAAACGGCTTTGAATACTCATAAAAGTACATTTGTTCACAAGTCAACATTTTTCATGAGACTGTATTTGAGGTGCAAATAGCGAAGCCTGGCTAGGTTGGTGGATGCATTATTATGAAGAAACGGCCCCGGCGATCTATGCGATGGTAAGTGCTACTAGGTGGATATGCAGCACACACGGTGTGCGGGAGTATATTAATCACAGGAATTCTTTACACAACAATACTGCTTGCCGCACTAACCTTGACCTGACGGGGACGCACCATTCGTAGTGGCACCGGAGTCCCCAAGTGCTCCTGCCGCCTCCGTGGACATACAGCCCGCCTCTACTCCTACTAGCTCCACACAATTCATAGCTCACACCACACCCCTCACTCCGTGTACCAAAGTGGTTTCCAGACAAACAAGGGGGGCCACACTGTCTCAAATAACCTGGTTTACCCCTCCTCTCCAAGAAGAAAAAAATCGCCTCGTGAAATTTCTGTGAAGGGGTTACCCGTTTCGAAA
Source organism: Asterias amurensis (assembly GCF_032118995.1). NCBI lineage: Eukaryota > Metazoa > Echinodermata > Asteroidea > Forcipulatida > Asteriidae > Asterias > Asterias amurensis. The sequence goes on along the minus strand of NC_092662.1, from coordinate 2,651,205 downwards.
ATTCTCTATGTAGGTGTATACACACTATACAATTTACACCGCGAGTTACGGAGCATGGAATATGCCTTATAGTATGAACGTGATGAGACCTACCCTTGTGCGCATGTGCGCCCCGGGTGCTTAATATTCATTGATGCATATTAGATCCAGTCACGTTCGCATATTTGATGAGCATAGTTCACGGCATGGCGACGCTGATTGGCTGCCGGTGTGGCGGGTCTGATTTAGATCGCGTGAGAAACTTGTGTGGGCAATATTTGTATGGTGCTTTAGAAATGACGAGTTGGGCTAGTTTTTTTTTGTATCAATGCCTCGATGTGGTACCAAATGAGGAAGGAAGGGGGTTTATGCTTTCCGGGAAATAGACGCACACACGTGAACCCACAATAACCTCACCATGTGCACATGGTTCTGATCTTCTTAAAATATTCAAACAACATTTCTTCTTCAAACAAATCCAACTCAAAACATTTGTACGTCGAAAGACTCGATCCTAACCACAAATTTACTTTGCATAATAACTATTCTATTATGTGCAAACAGGTGACCACAGAAAACATCGTCTACAACAATATTTCACCTTAAAATAAATTTGAAATTTACATCAGCTTACCTAAAACAAGCTTTAAACATCCGGAATTTCATCCCCAAAACATACAATTCACAAACATTATCACAACATAAGCAATCCAACCTTTTGTTGGGGTCCTACTCCGCAGGTATAACACGCCTCAAATTAGTTAATTGATCTTGTCTAACTCAAAATATTTACCCAAACACATGCAAACTGGAACCAAGTACGCCATCAAATGATTTAAACTAAAATCACAAATAAATTAAAAAAAATATTAGTTTACAGCGCGCAGTTTGTTTTTCACTCAAACCAATTGTTCGTCATATGTTCTTCTAGAGAAACAACTATTTTGGGAACTAGAATATCAACTCATCCAGGGGACAAAAATTGTGTTTGACCACCCCCACACAAGTTTCCAACCTGCCTCAGGAGCTCGAGTTTTTGTAAATATTTGTTTGTGTAATTTATTGTTTTTGGTTTGTTAACTTTGCAGAAATTGAGCAGCTGTTCTACAAATGCATTGTTTTCTTAAACCAGAAAAAAATAACAAAAATTACTAATAATAACAGTTCCAAAATAATAACATTTGTAATAATTATGCAAAAGTAATTTGTAGCATTTCAACAACCTCCAAATAACGACAGATATTTTGGCTGGGTGACCTTTTCATTTCCCGAAGCAATCAAATAATACAACTCACAACAGGCTGTGTCCATTTGTTGTTTATTCAACAAATAATAATTAGTAATCATACGTTTGGGAGCCAAATGTTATATTGGCCAATTATCACAACAGGAGCGTTCTTTTCAGTGTTTATAAATTAAACAGCCATAATCGATCATGGATAAATAAAAAAATTATTATTTGTAACAAAAACAAGAACTTGCTAACTTGTATTTACTTCGATGTCATATTTCTAATTAGATACACAGCTTTTCAAGAAGCTGATAAGCACACAAAAATAATTCATGGATTGAAAAAAAATATATAAAAAAACAACATCGAAATAGACTCATAAATTGTAAAATAGCTTGTGGATTGTAGATAAAACAGAACCGACCTATTACTGCTTCATATCGCCCACTATGTATCCATAAATATTACTTTATGGAAAAATAATAGTAATCCATAAAACAACAACAGTTTCACAGCAGCAATAAATTTTTCAAGATTATGATATTTTTTTCGTTTGATTTTTTTTTGCAGGCAGTCGGGAAAACGATTTATTACGCCAAATAGATACAAAGGTTTCGAAAACATTCTATATGGAAAATATTGCGATAACTTCACCCCCCCCCCTAAAAAAAAAATGAAAAAAATAACAAGCTCATCCAGGTGTTCCAATTTGTACATCTTATTTAACTTAAATCTAATAGAACAGATCAACAGAGGTCTAACTTCATATGATGTGGCCGCTAACTAACAAGTGATCCATCAAGCAAAACAATATTTACAATTTTGGTCGAGGAAAACTGTGATCTCCGGGCGGACAATTTTCACGAGAAAAAACAATTAACTTTACCAAAAGTATTAAGTCATCAGTTTGTTAATAATTTTAATGCAAAACCAATCATGCCTGAAATTAAATTGCTAACAATGACAATATTATTTCAACTTAATTTGAGCCGCAGCTCATTTTTCTCCGAGTGCAAACAAATAAGGTCAAACAAAAACAGAAAAAAATATTGTAAAATCCGGAGCTTAAAACAGAAATAATTTCCCCTCAAAAGTTAAAAGAACAACGTACGGTTGCTGTTGGTGCCTTCGAATACTGATGTTAAAACTAAAATTATTGACAATTTTGTTTTCCATATGACAAATAGCTCAAACCCCCACAAACGCATTTTGGCGAGACAACAAATTCCACTGATATGCCTCGAACCTTCAAACCACACCTTAATTCATTACTTTTCAATAAAAAAAGTAGCATCAAACTCTCAGCTGTGACGTCCATCATACATCTCTTTTTTTCCTAAGTTAGCTTTATATCTACCGAGTTTCTTTCTAAACATTTCATCGAACAAAAATCAGCAAGGGTCAACAATGTATTGAATAAAAAGAAGAGTTCTAGTTATGAAAACTTTCAAAATTAAAATTGAGATTATAAAACCATTATTGAAAATTAGAATACTTACATAACAAACATAAAATAGAGTCGAGAATAATATGGTGGTGCTAGCGACACGACCCGGTTACCAAAACACCTTTCAAGGCAAAATGCGTCCTCAAAAAAAAAAACAATTCCAGGCCAACATTTGACTTTTTAAAAAAAGACCAGAAACAAAACACTTCCACTTACAAAACACATCAAATTCTTTACTACAAACTCTTAAACCAGCATGTGGTCAAGTTGCACCTACACACAAGCCTTAATATTTACACTAAAATACTATTTGTTACCGTAATTGGGCGATGTACACTTTACCCCGGCCGTGTGGACTCCCACAGGGGAGCGCAAAACCACAACAGATATTTACCATATTTTGCAAGACACTTTTAAATTTCATTTGGCGGCAAGTTCTGACTTGCACGAAACAAAACTGCTAAGCTGCGCTTTGAGGTTTGCAAAAGCTGGAATAAAGTATTGAGAGGGATTTGGTGGAGTTTGTGTTTTTTTTGAGCTGAGGTTTGTCAAGGAGCGCAACTTACCTTTACTGACGTTGTCTAGGGTAGCCTCCCCGTATTCGTCCAGAGCTGGGTGCGTTGGAAACAGGTAGTCAACCTGCTCTGGTAGCATAGGCATCGTAAATATCAAATTTGAGGTTTCCCTCAGTCGAAACTCGAGAGGGGAAAGATGCCCAGACGATTGGAGATCTAGGGGTACAAATCGGAAGTTTCCACTATCCTTGGTAGCCAAATTGCTTCGGAAGTTACTATAAGCTCCCTGTTTTATATAACTTTGGGGTGCTGCTGGCCGGGTCCCTGGTCGGGGGCTCGCCGTGTGTTGTGGTGTGGTCTAGTGGCTAAGGCTAGGGTGTTGACAAACCCATGTGCGTTGTGCGGATGCGTGATTCTCAAACGTCCGTACGCATGTTTAGCAGCTACCTTATAGTAAGTAAATGTACCGCTCACTACTAGCGTAAAGGCTTTATAGTCTTTTCTTCCTTGTACACAGTGTACGGGTGCTCCATGCATACAGCGTGTACAGTGTATGTGTGCAAGCCAACCGCCAAGGATACGTGAAAGGACGTCCCCAATGCGCAGGCGCGTTTATCAAACTTGCTGCCCCCGGAGTTGTGGGGCTATACGTCAAACGCGTCATCGAACATAACAGAGCTATAAAGAGAGGGATAGCGAGCTGACATAAAAATGCGATTCCCAGATCGTGTATTTTGTGAGGATGTGCCAGTTATCATTCGGCTCGTTGTTATTGCGGGATGGGGGACGTCTAGTTGATTATAAAAAGGGCGAAATTTGTCAGTTAGATGTGTTGTTTTGTTCGTGCAGAAAAGTAAACTCGCTCATTCACCATGGCTACACGAGGAAAAAAATAGTGAGCGCAAAACAAAATATCAGAATGCTACGGTGTGTTTGATTGATCGGCGTCCGGACATGGCCAAAACCCGCAATGAGTCAAATTAAACCCCACTCTAATGACTTCTACGACCACGAAAGAGGCAGTTTTGAGTTTTATACGAATATCCGTAAAATTACAGACAATAAACATATAAACAAATTTGCGGTGGTTAAGTTTTTACAAAATAATTTTAAATAAAATATTATTTCAAATTAATTCAAGTGCAATCCCTGATTTCTTACTGAAGTACTTTTATTTAATAAGCAGCTCCGTCTAAAAATTAATCAATATCATTTAATATTGTAGGTCAATCATGAGATTGAAATTCATTTTTTTCACGACTCAGTGGTTCGGTTTGAAATAATTGTCCTGATAAAAAAATGGACAGGCTCAACAATGAGGGCGCTGTAATGTGAGCTCACAACTAGGCGATTTATTTTTAACAGTACAACAAAAGGTGCACAAAACCGTCTTCAAATCCACACCAATTGATCAACCTAGGTTTTACACCCAGCCATGCTGGACATTCTTCCTTCACAATATCATACAGCCCTAACAACACCAATAAATTAAAAGTAAAATACATCGTATAGTGTTGACAATATTTAAGGAGATCAAAACAGTGATCGGTTTTGGCCAGCACTTTCTCAGGAGTGGCAAAACAACTAAAGACAATAATTTGTTTTTTTTGCACGCTGAATGCAAATAATGAGAAGCAAATGTTTTTTTTTTAATAGCAATTGATACATGTTGTGTAGCATTTTGATGTGCTCAGCATAGAAAGTAAACCATTCACTGGGTAATGACCTAATTATACCCCATCTCATCAAAACTCTAAAGAAAAAGTGGGTTCCGTAAAATGTTTTCCTCATGGAAAAATTAAATTGTCATTTTGATATCTTTGGGCGCGAAAATCAAACTTTCTTCTACATGAAAGATGGCAGCATATTTGATTAAGACGATTCCCTCCTGAAGAAAATTGATGACAACAAAACCAACTCATTTTGATGAAATATTCAACACTTGTTCACACTCCTTGGTCCTTATCAGGCCACTTATAGTAGCAATCGTTATTTGATCGCAAATTTGATCAAAACGAGATAATCTTTTAAATATATCGAACCCCCAAAGGGTATTATTTAAAGATAGCAAATTTCAGACCATAAGTGAAGGCCAGACAATACATTATTTACTAACCCATAATCTATTTTTTTTTTTTTTTTATGATTTTTTTTTTTTGGGGGGGGAAGGGGAAATGGCGATTGTTGGTTCACAATTCTGGAAAATCTACAAAATGACAAAACAATAAGCGAGCTGGTGTTTTGTATAAACACTGATAGCAAAATGGAGACTGTATAGGAACGGATACAAGAGGCATTTTGCTCTGCTATACATAGGGGAAATCGTTCACCGACAAAAAACCCCACTAAGAACTTTAACTCCTGATATGGCAATTTGTTCCACACAAGCATGGATAGGAAATTCCATGTAATTTATGTTTGTGGAGGCTGCAGGCTTCGTCTCCAGAGAGAGAGAGGCAAGTTATACATTATACGATCGAGTCTTGCACTTTTTGCGTGACAACACACACTTTAATCTTGACACCGCTTATAGCTAGCGGTCCTGTGGAATTATCGTGATGGGGTCTTACAGGGTATACAGAGGAGATAAAGTTATCGCTCGTGTACATCTAGGAACGACCCAGTATCACGGAGAAAAATCATGTTGGCAGATCGAGGAGGCAGTTTGGGGTCTTAAAGACATTGAGGAGGAGGAGGAGGAGGAGGAGGAGGAGGAGGAGGAAGGGGGAGAACAAGAATGCGGGAGATGGGTGGAGGGGGTGGAGATTGGAGGATTCACAAAAGGAGGGAGTGATGAATGATGTGGATGGGGTAAACAATATCTTAAGAATGAAAGGGCGGGTGACAGTATAAAGCCCCTTTTCACATGAGAGCAATTCAGCAAGGGTTCCTTGCTAAATTATAACAAGGTTGAAACATTTTACAAAATAATATATACGTGTCAAAAGACAACAAAAGGTTTAAGAATGTTTCACTATAGGGAACTTGGACACTCCAAGCATCATTGTCCTTTCACACGAAGCAAAAATTACACAACCGTGCTAAAATAAAACAAGGGACCCCTGCTAAATTGATCCCGTGTGAAAAAGCCTGTAAAGAACATTCACATAGTACCTTGGACAACAGTCCAAACATGGTTGCCCTTTCACAAGAAGTGCAATTACCACCGTGCTAAAATAAAAACATGGGACCCCTGCTACTACATCTATCTCGTGCGTGTGAACAGGGTGAGATGATGCAAGTAAGTCACATGGGCATCTTCGTCTGTTCACATTCAATAATTATCTCAAACATATGGTGGGTGGTGTTCGTTAACGAAGCATCATAACGTGTCATATACTCATTTCAAACTCTGCCCAATATCTATGCTCTCATAACTTTGAGAACTTAAATTTTAAGTTCTCACGAGCGACGCGGTGTGTAATAGTTGTTCATACATTTTATAAATGTTGTTTTAATTGCTTATTATATTGGCAGACAAAGTAATCACACTTTGCTCCACGATTGGTACTAGACTTTTGATTACAAATCGATTCCGAGATAATTGTTTCCCCATTAATCAATAACACAATGCTTAAAGACACTGGACATGATTGGTCATTACTAAAATTATTGCATAAAACTTACTTGGTAGACCAAATTCTAAATCTGAGGTCTCGAAATTCTAAATCTGAAGTCTCGAAATCAAATCCGTGGAAAATGACTTCTTTCTCGAAAACTACGTTCCTTCAGCGGGAGCGTTTGTCACAATGGTTTATACTGCCAACAGCTCTCCATTGCTCGTTTTAAAGCCATTATACACTTTCGGTACAGAAAAACAATTAAAAGTTCTCAGATTTACAAATAATTTATAGGGTTTACAGAAGGTAATTGTGAATTACGTATTTGTTTTTAATACATGTCATGACACGGCGAAACGTGGGGAAACAAGGGTGGGTTTGCCCGTTTTTTTCTCCCGACTCCGATGACCGATTGAGCCTAAATGTTCACAGGTTTGTTATTTTATATATAAGTTTTGATACACGAAGTGTGGGCCATTGGACAATACTGTTTACCTAAAGTGTCCAATGGCTTTAACCAAGTAAGGTTTTATGCTAATAAATATGTTGAGTAATTACCAATAGTGTCCACTGCCTTTAACTATTTACCGATCTCTGGGTGAAACGAAAATGCAAAAGTACAACTCCAGAATCTGTATGTTCACTAATTTCGAAACAACCTCTTCCTCTCTATTAAAAAGTTAAGGGCATGTGCAGACAAAAAAAAGAAAAAGAAAACAAATGAAGTCAATGTACTTTTTTCACAGTTTACTGTTTATGACTTGTTCCTCACGACGGCCACTCGAAAACTAAATTATGTTTCACTTTCAGGCGTAGGAAACAGTGTTTTACTTCCCGGTTAATATTGAGCAGAAATTAAACATGACTGTGTCGGAAAGCTACATTTGTTTTCAAATTTGAATTGTATACAAACAATTAATGACTAGAGCTTTTGACTGAATTTTCAATGCAAATTCCATGTAAATTCGTTAATGACAGAAAAGCAAGGTTTTTTTACCCCCCCCCCCCTTAAAAAAAAAAAAAAAAAAAAAAAAAAACCAAACATGCTAATTTCAAGTTTCCCTTCATCATTCTGTGGTGAGCAAGTTATTTCCTGCTAAGTGGAAATACACAGGCAATGGAGCCAAGTGGTTGGATACGGAGTATAGCTGGTTCCCATGCATTTCCCGCCCAATAACACACACATTCTATGGTTGAAACATTGCTTTTCTATTGGTACTCCACCGCGGTTTGTTATTTCAAACCAACCGGTCCCGACTTACTGTCTATGCGAATTTCCGAACAGTTTTTGACAAGAGGATGGGATTTTGTTTATGAACAACAATTAAAAGTTATCTGTTGAAGGAATCTCCACAATTTCACTTCCTTTGTTTCCTAAAAAGCTTTCTACATAAAGGTGCAGCTACAGTTTCATCAACCGACTAAAAGTGAAACTGCATTTTGGTTTTCTTATCAAAATAGTTGATTGTTTCCATTACTGACTTCGAGCATACAGGCAAAGTATAACTTGAGGTTTTTAGAACCGTTCGATTGTCCTAATACCATACGTAGGTAATGGGTACAATAATAACTAAGATGTGAACATTTCATTTCAAAAAGGTGGTTGCGCCTTTTTGATATCGCCGAAAGTCCGGAGCGATTAACGTCCACGTAGGCACAATGGTCCCTAAAAAGAAAGACACAATCTGGGAAGCATTAGTGAAGTTAAGCAGGCCCCATCAGCGCTTCTCATATTCGAATGTTGGGACATAAAACTGTTATCTTTTCACATAACCACATTGCTTCGGTGTAAGCAATTATTTAAAATGGTGTATTTTATCGAAAGCTCTTGAAGGTTTCTAAACCAAAAGTTGTTATTGCCATTAATTTAAAGAGTGATTACCAAACGTATGTATAAACTTCCCTTAAAATGGCAATGATTCTTCTTGAACACGTACTGTACCTCTGACGTAACAACAAAGAACGCTGACACTACAATATTTGTCTTTCTCAGTTTTCTACATCAGTTTCCGGGTAAACTGCGTCCCCGGTGCAACAAAGCGGCGACCTCTGACCCCCGAGGTACGCACTCCTACCAAGAATGACGTCAGATGCGAGCTTGCCGACCATGCGCAGTTGTGACTTCCTAAAAGTTTTTGGAAATGCGAAAGCCTTGGCACCGATTGATGACGTTCGACTTTGAACCATCGTTAGTGAACTGACCTCAAGCGATACCATTATAGTATGCGGAGTAAACTTTGTAACCACAAAAAGGGCAAACCCATGGGGTGTGGGAAGGACCGACTTTTGAAATTTCTTGGAAAAAAAAAGAACGGGGATAATCTTGGACACGGGGTCAGGCAAACCTGACCGGGAAAGTCAAAAGACCCCATTTTTTCTGAAGCTAGCCCTCCAGGCTCTGTGTGTTTGTTACCAAGTAATTATTTATGCTAACTTTTATTTTGAGTAATTACCAATCAGTGCCTCTAAGTACTGACTCCAAACTTCTGTAAAAGTTTATGGTTTCTTTTACTTTTACTAATTAGTTTATCAGCACTGGCACAATTAATTACCACTGACGTTAATACATGATGCACTCACTATCCCAGTATGGTTTTCTTCAAGATAGTAGGCCTATATGGATCCTACTAACTTAGTTAAACGGCAATGGGATCATTATTCATTAAAGGCAGTGGACAGTATTGGTAATTGTCAAAATCCAGTCTTCTTACTTGGTGTACAACATCATGCATAAAATAACGAACCGGTGAAAATTTAAGCTGGATTGGTCGTCGGAGTTGCGAGATAACTATGACAGAAAAAACCACCTTGTCACACAAAGTTGTGTGCTTTCAGATGCTTGATTTCGAGACCCCAAATTCTAAACTTGAGGTCTCGAAATCAAGCTCATTGAAAATTACTTCTTTCTTGAAAACCACGTCACTTCAGGGAGTCGTTTCTAAAAATGTTTTATACTATCAACCTCCCCCCATTACTTGTTAGCAAGTAAGGTTTCATGCTGATAATCATTTTGAGTAATTGCCAATAGCGTCCAATGGCTTTAAACGGCAGAGGGGTCATTAAAAAGAGAAATAGTAATTTGTAATCCAAGAAATTGTATCTGAGACAGGCTTCAGGCTTGAAAGCCATGTAATTTATAAGGGATCTGAAAGCACACAATACAACACAGGTGTGATCCCCTTTGTAAATAACTTTCTTGCATAATTGAGCCCCAAATTTCACAGGTTTGTTATATTTTTGTATGCATAATGTTGGGCACAGCAAGTGAAAGTTAGGCCTATTAGCAATACCAAGAGTATGCCTTTGAGTTGAGTGGACAAAGCCCACCAGCTCGTCATGTTAGTATTTATATTCATTTCAATGAATTTAATATTTGTTTTTGCTTAGCAAGTTTGTACATGCTTCATGAAATCAGTGGCAGTAATGCAAGCACAAATCCTTGCTAAGCACGGGACAGTATTGCTCAACAGAAACAGATTACAATACAAGCCAAAATCAAATTCAGTTTACATTGTTGTGAATGATGTGCCACAAAATTTCCGCTTAGCAAAGAAAACTTACCAAGCATTATTTTCTGCTGAACATCTTTATGAAATTGGGTCCAGGTGATTCACTGAAAGTAAACTACAACAGCATGTTGTTCAAGTAGTTGTCGTGTTTAATTTCAGGATGCTAGCTTTATCAGTTTTCTTTTCACTTGGTTTCCGGCTTAAAGGTACTGGACACTATTGGTAATTACTCGAAATAATTGTTTGCATAAAAACTTACTCGGTAGCGAACAAACTTTCACATGTTTGTTATTTGATGCATACATGTATATGTTGAGATACACCAAAGTGAGAAGACTCACTGGTCTTTGACAATATTAACAAAGGTGTCCAGTGCCTTTAAACAAGAGACTCACGTGGGCATCCGGCCATCCGTTTGGGCCACCCGATGACCAAGCTGGACTTCCACACCAATATTGCAGTTTTTGTATTTCCCTATAAGATTAAGTGCTAATCACAACAAATCACACCATTACTGGTGCCAATGATAGCAAAAAAAAAAAAAAAAGGCCGCCAACGTTGCTTGGAATGATCTTTCCAGATGTTTTTTTTTTTCGTCGTGAAATGACAGTTTGTTTGTACCTGTTGGAGAGCTTGCACCGGAGGTATAGCACCCTGGCACATACTATTTTAACTATTCATCAATGGTAAAATAACCACCTCAAGATGTACCCGCTAGCTGTTAATATCTCTGTTTTAAAGACAGTTGACACTACTGGTAATTGTCAAAGACCGGCCTTCTCACTTGGTGTATCTCAACATAAAATAACAAACCTGTGAAAATTTAAGCTCAATCGGTCATCGAAGTTGGGAGATAATAATGAAAGAAAAAGGAGATAATAATGAAAGAAAAAACACCCTTGTCACACAAAGTTGTGTGCGTTTGGATGGTTGATTTCGAGACCTCAAATTTTAAATCTGAGGTCTCGAAATCAAGTTCGTGGAAAATGAATTCTTTCTCGAAAACTACGTTACTTCAGACGAAGCCGTTTCTCACAATGTTTTATACTATCAACAGCTCCCATTACTCGTAATCAAGAATGGTTTTATGATAATAATTATTTTGAGTAATTACTAAGAGTGTCCAGTGGCTTCAAAGCATGTGTGTGATGGGGACGGCCAGTATTCACAAAAGGAACACGTTGCCTTGGATCGGTCGAGTTGGTCCATGAAAATAATTTGGAACCGTTTATTATACAATGCATAATGGGTAGACAGATAATGTATTCAGCACAGGGCATGGTCTCACCAAGGAGCTAAAGCTCAATGGTCTGTCTCACTTGTTATATGACCGCACAATATTGGAGTCGAACCCACAACACTCCTTTGTAATAATAATAATAATATCGACGTCTTATATAGCACACGTAGCTACCAAACTAGGAACTCAAGGCGCTGAGTATATACAAACTCTCAGAAAGATAGGTTATTGCAGTTATGGAATCTGAGACCTGAATCACATTCTAAGGGTTTACATGGTGCTACGGCGAATTTAGGGGAAAAAAACCCAAAAGTAAACAACAAATACAAAGTCATATCACAATCACATGATTAAACCATGGAACAATTTTTTCCTCCGTGTTTGCATCATTTAACTGACAGACTGTCTCATAATCAGAAACTCAAATCTCATCCTATTAAAAAGCAAGAGTTAAATTTCTTCTAGAAAGAAAGCATAAACGTCAATCATTTCTTGAATAAAAAAAAAATGATTGACAAAAAAGACCACAGACTCGAGGTTATTGTTCCGATGTAGTTACTCAAAAAGTTGGTGAAGGACATCGGTTTGTGAGTGACCGCTACATATTAGGCGTACTGGTATGTAGCCTTGGGTCACCCGTGGTCCTGAGTAAGGTCACAATATTATGTGGTTAGGCTCGTTGCAAGACGTTCCACATTTTCCTTTCATGCAGAGCGCGGCCAACTCGCCAATACAGCGCCCGCCGCGACCCCCGTGTACACTAAAGAAAACGAGAAACGTCTTGCACTAAGACTATAATGTGGTCAAAGTCTTGGAAAGTCTAGGAAATATGTTCCAAGGCGAAGTACGTAGACTACCCCCAGCAGGGTAGGAAAACAACCAAATATCGAAACCAATCCAGAAAAGTAAGTTCTGAAATACGACCGTGTAATTTTTGTGTTTTGTCTTCTCCGGTGTGTTGAATGTATTTTATATAGAGGAGCACAATAGGACAAATGCCTTTTCTATTGTTTTTTTTTCCTCCTTGAAAATTCCTCTTGTTTTTTAATATTCTTGCTTGATTGTGTCCACTTGTTGTATTATAAGAATTCTGTGGAAATTGTCTTTAAAAAAAATCACAAAAAACCATACCGTCTGAATGTCTTTATATAGTGGAAAGGGAATAGATTTTCATAAACAATGACACAATTTGACATACATTTATACTGGACATAAATTATAAGACAATAGTTTAAAGAGAACACCGATACAAAAACGAAGAGATTCAACGAAAACCTTACAGAATTTGTTCTCATTGATATAAAGTGGACCATTCACTCAAAAATTACTATCTGTTCACAATGATGCAACACACTAGTATTGATAACAACTGCATTGTGCACACACCATCAACTCGGTAACATCAAAGCGTTCGGCACAGAGTCTGGTGCCGCCATCAATTCAAAAAGGCATCAAGCATTCAGCAATTACATGAGACAGTTCACCAGACGAGCTTCCACCATCATCAAATCATTCAGACGGAACAATTCATTCATGAAGAATGACGATCAGACCCCCCCCCCCCCGGCACAATAAAAAATATAAAAAATAAAATAAAAAATGCAAAAATAAAATTATAAAAAAAATACTGTTCCACAGTCAATACCATTTTGATATAAACAAAACCAAAAAGGAGATTATGGTGGTTTACTAATTTGATCAGCAGCAATTCCGGTTATCTTGTCTTGTGTTCACATTAATTTAAAGAACAAATATTGGAAAATGAGTTGCGCGTCTTGCTTGATGGTGTGGTCTTCGATAATCACAGCGTCGCAAAAATGGGGCGTAGATTTTTAATGCCAAGGTTGCTTTGGGTCTTTGTTATTGTTGGTCATCTTGTGACATAACTAAAAACAACGACCTTCCTCACTTTTGTTATTGTATTCTCGGGACAGATTAAAAGATGACAAAGGGTTACCGCTCTGTTGGGAGATACAGCTTGCGTTGCATAGCCAAGGACAATAGGGTATTGTTTCCTTAGCAGTTATCAAAGCAAGTTTGAAGAAAATTTGCAGGAGTGGCACTGCGATTTGAAATGTTCTTTGTATATGTGGGTGAGAAATAGAAACAATTGTAGTAAATAATAGTGTAAAGCTCACGCGAATGACATCAGAGATGCTTTAAAAAAAATAACGGATATCTTTAATTATTTCAAAGATTTTTTTGTTTCGTAAATTTAACTTCAAAATTGGCCTTGTGGAAAAGCAACATAACGATTACACAAGCTGCAAACAAATTGCCATTAGGCTGCACCTCAAATTGAAGAAGAAAATCTAATACTTTATTTTTACTTTTTATATTCTTTTGTTTATTAAGTATCAATATATTTATTTAATTTCATTGTTTATTGTTTTTAGGTATATTTATGTTTACTTGTATTTGTATTTTGTTTGTATTTAAGCCTTAGGCAATTTATCTCTCATTAGCGCGTCGTTACAAGCTACACCATTAATTTAAAGACAGTGGACACTATTAGACAAGACTTCTCACTCATCCCTAACCACCATCTCAACATATGCATACAATAACAAACCTGTGAAAATTTGAGCTCAGTCGGCCGTCGAAGTTGCAAGATAAAAATGAAAGAAAAACACCCTAGTCACGCGAAGTTGTGTGCTTTTAGATGCTTGATTTCGAGACCTCAATAATTCCAAATCTGAGGTCTCGAAATCAAATTCGTGGAAAAATACTTCTTTCTCGAAAACCACATCACTTCAGAGGGAGCCGTTTCTCACAAAGTTTTTTACTATCAACCTCTCCCCATTATTCATAATCAAGAAAGGTTGTATGCTAATAATTATGTTGAGTAATTACCAATAGTGTCCACTGCCTTTAATTCGTGGAAGGCCTTCACCACCCCCCCCCCCCCCCCCCGTCAAAACCCTTTCGACGGAAAGCACTGTGCAACAAGTTCCGGCCACGGTGCGTTCATGTTTAGTTTATTTGCTCAACATAGGAAAGCCAGGTTCGTTCCATGGTTCCATTGAGCCAGCCACCAGCCAGAAAAGGCTTGCATTTCCGTCAAATTACGGGCACTGATTTTTTGGTGCGGTTTCTTGTAATATACAGATTGTCAAAGACACTGCTAATTAGCCAAACAACCCCACGATCCTTTGTGTTTTCTGGCAGCTTGTTGTCTTTTGTGCGTCTCCAACTTGGTGCGGTAACAGTGTACAGTCAAAACACACAGCGAAATCAAGGACCATCCAACAAAGACCCGTCACGATTTATTCGGGGGGGGGGGGGGGCACACAAAAAATCAATGGAAATATCTCCCAGTAATAATCACTGACTAACGAATCTCTGGTTTTTGTTGAGACAATAAAACCCTCATCCCATTGTCATTAGGTAGTAAGTTTATCTCCCCACTTCAAAAAAAAAAAAAAAAAAAAGGAGAATCGATACTAATTAATATCGACATCATCGTAGTCTTATTTAAAGGACATACTAATATAATCAAGAATCGAAAGAGGAAAAAAAGTCAAGTCTTGTGGCCGTGGCAGTTCCTGAGACTAATTAAGATCAATTGGTGATCATAATTAGACATCACGTATAGATCAACAATACACTGGTCGGTGTGTCAACAACCGACACCGGTTTTAGCTGACTCGAAGCGTGGCTGTTGAACCTAACGACAACCAACCCCCCCCCCCTTCCCCCACCTCCCTTTTTCAGATCTGAGCGAGGGCAAGGGCGTTTTTTTTTTCTTGAAAAGGGCACTTCTATACTATACTTCTACACTTTCTGCTAAGAAAGTATACATGAACCGTTTGATAACGGAGAAGCGGCATGTAGGGATTGCTAATTGATGAACCGCATTACACATCGTTTGCTCTCAGAGCTTAGAGAAACAATAAAGAGAGCTTAGAGAAACAATAAAAGAACACAAACACAGAAACCGCAAAGGTATTTCTTACTTGTTAATTGTGTTTTGTTGCAAGATTGACACGCAAAGTAAGAAATGTTCAGAGAACGTAAGTTTCGATTTTTGTTCTTCTTCTCCAATTCAAATCAATGCATCTGAAAGTGAGGCTGGGAGGGTAAAGAGTAGTCTGGTGCTCTTCTGATCACTGACAATGTATGCATAACGTACGTGACTTGGTCGTGGTTTCAGACGCCACCTATGTACGTGTCTAAGTTTCTAGATCCATTGACGTACAACAAACATCTAGAAACACAAGCGAACAAAGAACTACTAAAGCATAGAACAAATGAATGAAACAAGCCAAACACCACTTTTTTCATAAACGTCTGATTTCAAGAAAAACGGAGGGATACAATGACGTCACTTATGCGATACGACCATGAAGTAATTTCACAGGGCGTATGGGTAACACAACGTTTAAATGTTAAGCGTCGTTTTGCAACATCGACGAGTAAAATTAATTACTTTCAGATTATTTTAATTGTTACATTTTGATGACGGGTCCTCAGCTTTTTTAGCTGGCATTTATAGCCAGCGGACCACTGTTCAGGAGAACGCTGTTCTAGTTTTGTAATGTTTAATTTGTTTTATTTTATAAACAAACAGATTCTTAAAAGGTTCATGTCACACACAGACATTATCGCAACGAGCAATTAAAACAATCCATAAAGCTATTTAAGAATTATTTACAGATGGTCAAATCAAATTAAACAAAAAACAGGTGTGACTTCGCGCTGTTGTTAATGGGACATTAATTAATAGGAGCATGAATGCTTTTATCATGTTTACCATTCAGAATAATCAAAACAAATAATAATTTATCTCGCTTCAATTAATTCAATCAGCATTGATTTATGTGACCTAAAATCAACATGGATGCCTAACAGTTTTTCGCCTGAGCAATTCAGCTGTTTGGTTTCCCATTCATAAGTATTTAGTGAGAAAGAAGAAAATATCTCATTTAAGTTTATTTGATACTAATTGATTTCATTACGAATGACAAAAAGTGGGTGCATTTTCCCATGTTATAAAGATTATTGTACGTTGTGTGTTTATAGAATACGAATAATGTTTAAGGACAAGTTAGTGTGTGCCGACACTAAGTCACCATATGACAAAAGGACACGCCCTTCAAAATTCTAGGACATAAATAAGAAACAGACAACTATGAAATTGTGATCAATTTAGGACAGGCTGGGTGTCGGCCTGTCACCCTCGACTAAAGGATCCGCCCTTCAACAAACAAACAAACAACGAAACAGACAACACATAACAAATGTGCTAAATTTAGCAGAATATGCTTTCCTGTTACTGAAAGCAAAAGTCAAAATCCTCTAAAAACCCATTGTAAGCCGAGCACTGATATAGAGCTAGGACAAGAATGGCGCCAAAATTAGACCCCGTTTTTTATCATTCAAGAAGAGGCGCGGCAGACACCAGACCTTCGGTGTGAGACAGTTCCGCCTCCGAGTTAAGGTGAATTATGCATTGTGGTGATAACCCGTACATTCAAACAACATGGCGGCTGCGAAACGTAACTGCACAATTATTATCATCGTTTGAAATCTACAGTAGGTCTTACCTCCACCAAAAAGCTCTTGGATCTTCAAAGAAAGACGTCTGAACTTGAAGCTAATGGGCTGACCTTCTTAGATGAAGGGTAAAGATTCTCCCTTTCTTGATTTTCAACCAAGATCCGGGCACACAGCACCAAGTTCTTCCGAGAGAGTTCAGTTGGATCTCGTCGGACTTTCCCAAAACAGCTCGTTTATCGCGAACTCTGTACTTCTTCTACACTCTCTTGACCAGTCGAGCTGTCCTCTTTAGTTTCAGGTTTATCCCTCCCTGCTCTACTCTGCCAGGGGACAGGACAGTAAAGTTCGCTTCTCCTAAGCTGTTGCTCACGACCCTTCAACCTTGAAGTTAACTGTAGCTGCTAAAAACAACCGTTACAAGGTTGAATTTTGGCCGAGTCACCTGGTCAGCTACGAATGGTCATCGGCTGATGGCTCTCAACAGGGAAGCTGACTCAAACTCACACTATTGATACACTACAGTCTAGGTTTTTTATCAGTCTCTTCTCTTTCAATATGTCTGCCAGACCAGTGTAGAAGGGCCAGACCAGTGCAGTCCACAGTAACCTGTTTTGCATAAAAGATGTGCACCATAAAAGAACACACACTCAACGGCATACAGTCTTGTTTAATCCGGGTACAGCATCCGGGCACCCACTTTGGTCAGCCGTATAGATACCGTGCATGCTGAAAAGCCCTGTTGTGCTGCGGGCAGAAACATAAAACGCCACGGCTTAAAAATCCCAGACACTGTTACGTAACGCCTGTTTAGAATGCAGTTTTATTTTGTATGCACGACTACATTCAGCCTGTAATGCCACGCATACAACTGCTGATACAATACGATGATTATTGCATTTGTGGTGAATATAGCGGGCAATGATCACTATATGTTCACAATAGAAGTAGGCAACAAACTCCTTCAAGTTAAAAAGAAAAGGACTAGGCTTTGGGCATGTTGTAGAAAACCTGTTTGTTTGAAAACTGTTTGAGAAAAACTGAGGTGCTTTTCTTGAGCGTTCAAAGATAACCAAGTTATCCAAAACCAAATTCGAGAGAACATGAAATGTTTGTCCTATGTTAAATCTCTGAAGAAGTACATGTATATCTCTAACAAAATTCCTGCGAAGTGTTTATTTAGTGTGTCGGCCTAGTAAACATTGCATATAACGGTTGTGTTTTAGAACTTCCTGAAACCTGGTGAGATTCAAACGAACTTTTCATGAAAATTAAACATTCTTTTGACGAGAATAAATCACAAAACTAAATTCCCAAACCTCCTTAGTGTAATGAAGAAAAAAAGGAAAAACATTATTTTTCAACAATCACTTTAGGGCTATTACACACATCGGTGTATGGGTAAGTTTAGACCAAACCTTAGCAAAATAAGCATCATTTAATTATTTTTCATTTTATTTATATTATTTTAATTATATTACCTTTTTTGCACAAACACATACAAATTACATCTGTGCAAAAGGGGAAACCCCGAATAGGCCCAGCGGTTCACTAAATGGGACCTTATTCACACATCAAAACTGAAAGACAAGGGACAACTACAGGCAAACAACCAAATAAGTAAAGAAATGCTATACAAAGTAAACAAAATCACAAGGAAGAAGGAAAAACTTCAATTTAAAAATGACAAACTACACAAGTATGATCAAAATATACAGGAGAACCGTACTATCCAAATTAATCATCACTGGCTGGTGAGTAGTGGCCAAAGAGGCCAGATTTAAAGGGAAGGTACACGTTTGGTAATTACTCAAAATAAATATTAACTTAAAAACTGACTTTGTAACGAGCATTGGAGAGATGTTGATAGTAAAAAACATTGTGAGAAACGGCTCCCTCTGAAGTAGCATAGATTTTGAGAAAGAAGTAATTTCGCACTAAAATAATAAAAGACTTCTAGCTAGAAAGCTTTTATTCCTATCTGAAAGTACACAAATTCGTCCAACAAGGGTGTTTTTTCCTTTCATCATTTTCTCGCAACTCCGATGACCAATTGAGCTCAAATTTTTACAGGCTTGTTATTTTATGCTTATGTTGGGATACACCAAGTGAGAACACTGGTCTTTGACAATTACCAATAGTGTACCTTCCCTTTAAAAAGAGAAAGAACTTGTGAGTTTCTAAGGTTGTGTGGAATTACATTGGAACAATAAATGGGGTTAATAAAAGTTTGCCTAAAAATACCAGTTATACATTTGTTGGGTCATGGATTGGTTAAAAGGAGGGTCATAAATCGGTAAATGCTCCAACAAATGTATGACCATAAAACTTAATGAACAACAATGTGTGTAACTGTTGAAAGTATAAACTATTTTGAGAGTTTTTTCGCCTAGAAGTGGTCTGGATAATTTTTCACCCCAAACATTTCAAAATGAGGAAACGATTCATGCATGATCCTCATAGATTTCTGAGGGTTGGTGTTCGTTCGTGAATGCTGCGGCCAGAGATAGATGCACGCATGACGTACTTCCTGGTCAAGAATCTGCCCCAGCTGGTTAGCCCAGCCCGGTGTCGCATGCAATAACGTCCTCTATGCAATACTATCCGGAGGACATTATTGCATATGCAATAATGTCCGCTGGACGCTGGAAGTGTGTCCGCCCGGACACATTTGCATATGCAATTGTATCCGCCCCGTGCAAAACCGTCATTGCAATAAGTGAAACGTCCTTGGTCGACGGACATGTCCAGTTATGAACATGTCCACCGGACGGTTTTTGCATAGCCCCGGACACGATTGCATATGCAAAAGTGTCCAGAACGGACAATATTGCATGAAGGACACAATTGCATCTGACACCGGCCCAGCGGTACAGGGCCCAATTTCAAAGAGCTGCTAACCACACAAATTTGCTTAGCATGAAATGTCTTTCTTGATAACAACAGGATTACCAACCAATGTTCCACGTTATTTTCAGGATAAGTGAACAACAGCTGAATTACAAGCAATATGCAACAAATGGAAGTTTGGTTGGTGTGCTGTTTTTATCAAGGAAGAAATTTCATGCTAAGCAATTTGTTGTGCTTCGCAGCTCTATGAGATTGGCCCCTGGATCCTATAGACTGGCCGCTGGGGCCGAGCTAAAAGGGGGAAGGGCTTCTCGCCAACAAGATGAAATCTAAATAATAAAGATGACATGGAGACATCTTACGCTTCGGTAGTTTTGGGGGTTGAGATGTGCAGGGTCCGAGAGGTCAAGAGATTGAGGTCAGGGAAGGGGAATGGGGGCGTGGTCAATGTAAATGGGGAAGATGAAGTTTTCTTGAGATATCCATGCTACTGCTCTCTGATTCTGACTCTAACGCTATGACTCGATGATGTATAAGTTAAGAGTTGTATCCAATGTGGACACACAGAGGTCTATGTTTTTCCTTCCTCTAATTAACTGGTCTACCCCAATAAAAAAAAGGTCGAAACTAACATCGATCAAATAAGTGAGATGAAGGTCCAGCAATATATCAACCGTCAACCCTTGCCAATTGTGGGACCACAAAGAGTAAGGACTCGTCTTATCTCGAGTTCAAAGTTGGGACTCGTCCTAAGTCATAAGATTAATCCTAAGTTAGGAATAATTTTGTGAAATCGACGGCTGGCACTGAAATAAACGATTGGCGTTGCATGCCTTCCAATGACGTCACATAGTACAATCTGATCGCAATTTTTTTCCCGCCTTTCCACCCAATCATCTCTGATCGTCTGCATTTTCTTTCACCCCATGATGCAGCAGCAGCAGCAGCAGCAGTACCCATAACCATTGGGTGTGTTTTAATTCATGCATGCTGTAATACCCACAAGCGCCAACTAGTCCGGCGTGCAAGAAACACGCTTAATCAGCACTGGAAGTAAACTCCGCACACGGATTGATTTTTTCCCCCTCTTTCTTTCTTAGTCTATGCGCAGTGTCGTCACCATCAGCTGTCGCGCCGTAGCTGTGACCTTGAACTTGACGGAACACGGTTCGCTAATAACGGGTAAACAGGTCACGTTCCTGCCGTCTCTCTGCTTAGTGCTTATAGAGTTTGTACTGGGGATAATCCTGCTATGCGAGGATTCATTTGACAACGATAATACTCACTACGGGGTTTGTATATTATTTGCTGCTTCTTCTGCTTGCTTGCATGGGGAGAATTAAAGAGATGTGTATGAAAACAATATCGTTGTTGTTTGAAAAGAGGAATCAGTGATTTGGGAAACCGATTTGAATAATTGGACCAAATAATGGGAACGCATAGGACACATTAAAGGAACACGTTGCCTTGGATCGGTCGAGTTGGTCTTTGAAAAACGTTTGTAACCGTTTTTTATAAAATGCATATGGGTAGAAAGATGTTGTAAAAGTAGAATACAATGATCCACACAAACATGCCTCGAAATTGCGTGGTTTTCCTTTTACCTCGTCGACTAACACGTCGGCCATTTATTGGGGTCAAAATTTTGACTCCCATAAATGGCCGACGGTGATAGTTCGCACAGTAGAAGGAAAACCACGCAATTTCGAGGCAAACTTGTGTGGATCATTGTATGCTACTTTTAAAACATCTTTCCAACCATATGCATTATATAAAAAACGGTTACAAACGCTTTTGTTTTGACCAACTCGTCCGATCCAAGGCAACGTGTTCCTTTAATCGGGTAGTAAGTTTGTTCTCCTAATTATTTGCTTCTGTTGTCAAGAACCTTAAATGTACATCTGTGGTGAAAACAATAACATTGTTCTTGAAGAGAGAAGCCAGTGATTTGAAACCGATTTGAATAATTTGACAAAAATAATGGCATCACATAATTTACATGTGGGGCACTGACTGGTGAGGCAATTAGTTGTTCCTTTAATCAGTTTCTTTCATGGGGGGGGGGGGTCAAAATTAAAACATACATCTATCTGGGCCCAATTTCATAAAGTCTGGTAGCACATTGCACTTTCTAAGCACATACAATTATGCTTAGCAGAAACAGGTTGCCAGCCAAAATTATTAGATTACAGACACTGGACAATATTGGTAATTACTCAAAATAATTGCTAGCATAAAACTCTTACTTGGTAATGAGCAGTGGAGAGCTGTTGATTAGAAACGGTTCCCTCTAAAGTAACGTAGTTTTTGAGAAAACGGTTACTTCTCATTCAAATATTGAAAAACTTGAGCATCTGAAAGCATACAAATTTCTGCAACAATGGTGTTTTATCTTTCATTATTCTCTTGCAACTTCAAATACAAATTGGGCTAAAATGTTCACAGATTTGTTATTTCATGCATATGTTATTATAAGACACACCTAGTGAGAAGACTGGCCATTGACAATTACCAAAGGTGTCCAGTGTCTTTAAGAGGGAAACGCAGTGGGGGCTTTCATCGACTATGAACCTACTGGGGCCATTAGAGAGCGGACGAGCCACCCGAACACGGACATCTACAGTGTGTCGCGTAACATATCAATCTAAAAGGGAAAGGGAACTTTGAGTAAATTAGTTACTTGATTTATGTGGGGATTTTTTGTATATGTTGCTATGGTTGTTGAGGTATTTTATACATGAATGAAAAGAAGAATACTTAAATATTTTATAGGAATAAAAACAATTTGTTAAAAGGAGCAAAATCACTGGGACCAACTTGGTCCCGGAAGTTCAAAATACGCGCGACGGACTTGCAAAGTTTATTAACACTGTGACTTCTTAATTTAGTGTTTGAATGCCGTGGATCCGAATTTGCGGCTTTGGCTACAGTAACGGCAATGGCTGGATCGCTACGTCATCATGCAATGAGGTATAGGACGTGTCCTTAGCAACACACTTAGCAACAGCCGTAGCCGTAACTGGTATTTCAGATACGGCTTTAGGGTCATGTCAAACGAGGCAATTTATAGGAAACCAGTTTCAGCGATATCCAAGAAGAAAATCCGTTTTTTAATGTTTTTACTATTCTATGGGGATCATAAGGATTTGGGCAATCACATTTACAAGCATATGCACATACATTAAAAATATTTAAGAAAACAAAGTAAAACAACAGTGGGGTGCCCAGGAGAGCATAAAAGTAAAAAAAATAATAACTGTCGCCAAAAGGCGTATGTCTCCTAAAACCCTAAAAATAAATGAGAAGTTACTCTTGGTAGACATTATGTCTCCCTTTTGCCATACTAAATATATTAGTGGTTCGGAATAAAGGGAACGAAGACCGCAATGTCCTTAGATCACACACAAGGAGCCCAAACTTCACACATCGTAATGTGGTCCTGTTACATTGCGAAAGATCGAAATACTGAAGTTGGTGTGGTCTTTTTTTTCGCAGTGAGTCTTCGCCAGCTTCCACCACCGACCGGCTTTTACCAGGGCTTCCACGAGGGGGAATCTGAGGCCGATCGACCGCCTGTATCCCTCGGCAGTCGCCTCTCGGCCGCTAGCAAGGTTGCCGTAGGTGCCTCGTTGCACACGAAATTTGGAGTAAACCGAAACCTTGGCCTTATACGATGGAGCCAGGGTTATGGACTGCGCTCGAAAATGAAAAAAAAGGTGCCGGTGGAATTCCTTTTAATTTTACTAGGTGGTGTGTATAGTCAAGTCAGGACATTACAAATCTTTGTACGGTTAAGGTGTTAACAAATTGGAATGGCCGATTTGCAAATGGCAACAAAAAATTGCTACGTTACTAAACAAATTTTATGGACCAAAACTCACACCCCACATAACAAAAACATTAAAAGGGAAGACAAATAATTACAGATACGCGACAAGAACAGACAGATGGAAACAACCTCTCTCCCTATCTCCCACTAGTCAACCGAGGTTGAAATCATGTTGAGATTTGCCCGTTCTTGTCATTCCCTAATTAGGTTGGGAAGATCAGCTGGAAGCACCACAAAAAAAATACCACAAAACAAAACAAAAACAAACTGACTTGAACTTCAATGGAAAAAACTGTGGTGTGGAACATTGTGTTTTTTCTATAGTGTGATTTTTTGAGTATTATTTTAACCTGATAATAATAACTGGCTGAATTCTAATTCACTACGATGTATTTAAGTTGTCTTGTTCTTTGTGTGCACTGAAGCTGAACAAGTCTGTTGTTATAAAGGCGCCCGACTAGAACGACTAGCCAAAAACCCAAATGAGGCTGTAATAGGGCAGAAGAGTCGGGTGCATTGCATCTACACTCAGTATTATAACATGTCATTAATACTGCGGACTACGACGGTAAAGATGGTCATCTCCATGGGATTGATGCTGGGTGTGGAAATCGTCTGGTACCATGAGCTTATTTGTTTTATTAACATCATGCCATGGATACTAGGGACTAGGCTAGCAAGATGGTTATTCCATCGAATCGAGGCTTGGGCGTGAAAAATAGTCAGGTTATTCGAAGCTTTGAGCTTATTGAGAGTAACAACACATGTCATGAATACCAGGGACTAGACTGTAAAGATGGCCATCTCCATCAAATCGAGGTGTGTCAGGTATTTTGAGCATATTCACAGTATATTTCTTAAGATGAACACGGGGAATGTGACTACTGCATTGTGCTGTCTGACATTCAGCCAGCTCACCGCGCTATTTTCATGCCATCCCAACGCGGCGATTTCAGGCGGTCGCATCGCTCCGTCGCACCGTGATATAATCCATCGCTTCATACCGACCTAGATATCCCCCCCTCGCATACGCTCTCGGCAACACCTCTCACCGAGTCCGCCCCAACGAGGCCTGCGGACTCGGGATAAAATTAAAAACCCTACTCTCTCTTTATATATTCCTTTCCCTCATCATCCCGTTTAAATATAGCTCAGAGACGCGGGCGAGAGTTTCGGCCTTGGCAGTGGTCTTGCGCTGACTGTGAGTCAAACCGCAGCTCGGCATTCGTAGCTAGGATTATGCGGGGAACTGGACAGATAGCGGCCCAACAATGCCAGATTGCAAATAAATATACATCTTCTTCTTCTTGTGTGTTCAGTCCACATGAAAATTAATTTTCGTCTATGATTTTAGACTGCAGTTTGATTTGAGGAAATACAATAATTAGTGGACCTCTTTTGTTGTATACTCAACCCTTTTTGATGGTCACAAAAATGTTTCTATTCGATAGATTTCAATCGATTTTGTGGACGCACAAACTATTTATATAAAAAAATGATTGGTAGAAATGTGACGCCGCTGGTAATATTGTTTTTGTCGTGTGGGTCATAATGAATTAATATTATTCATTGGGTTTTGTTGCTTGTATATTTGATGTTTAAAAACTAATTAATTAAACTACGTCTGGAATGTTTACTCTGTCAGGACAATAATAATCAGTTACAATTAGACAAAGAATGATTGGGGACGATCTGGTTTTCCATCATAATTTGTTATTTGTTTTGGGGATATGTGGTTTAGTTTCGTGAAAGGCTGTCAGAAAACAATAAGAAATCTGATGAAAACAAATCCGTGTTCTAGTTGAGGGGGAAATACCTTTGAGTTTCAGATGTCGAAATAAACAGCAAACTGGACAAGAATAACAAGTGGATTTATTTTGGATTGTGGATCTTGAATGATTTGGAGGGACTGACAAACTAGAAACGTGTTTTAGTTTACTGTAAAGACAACACTAAGTCCACGAGACCGTAGTCGTGAGTTGTGAGATCTGAGAAAATAAGTTATTGAGCAAATATTGTGCACGTTTTTGAGGGAAAAGGAGTTTTAAGAGTTGTACAAAAATGAAAAGCAAATGGGACAATTATAACAACGGGGTTTGTTTTGGATTGTTTGATATAGAATAATTTAAAGCACTGACCGACAACTTGTTTTTGGTTACTGCTGAAGAAAACACTAAGTCCACGAGAACGTAGTTTTGAGCAAAAAGAAGTTATTGGGCAAAAATTGTGCAATTTCTTGAGGGAAAAGGGGTTGTAAAAAAAAAATAAAAAAACGGGACAGGAATGACAATGGGTTTATTTTGGATTGTTTTGTCTTGAATGGTTTATAGCACTGATTTACATTTGTTTCAGTTTACTTAAAGGGAAGGTACACGTTTGGTAAATTACTCAAACAAAATATTAACTTATAAACTGACTTGAAAACGAGCATTGGAGAGCTGTTGGTAAAAACATTGTAGGAAACGACTGCGTTACTTTTTAATGTATCAAATGTGTTCCTCATATTTTAATAATATTGTCCAGCATTTAAATGTCTTTTTAAGCACGAGATCGAAGACGATTTCTACGGTATACTTAGAAGGTTACTTTTTAAAAGAAGGTATTTATGATTGTGCAAGTTTAGGGGGAAAGGAGTTGTAAAAAAAAAAAAAAAAAAAAGTCAAGATCGAACAAGTTTGTGTGATTTGGCAATTTTTTGTCCTCCGATGTTCAACGGCGCAGCGGGGAGGGAAATATTTCCATCCTTGGGCGTTTTATTACTCATTGATTTTACAATTTTCGGGACAATTTTTAGGCCTATATTAATTTTTCTGTCTCTGGCGAGTCAATATAATAATCAATATCTTGACTGTGTAAAATAGTGAAAAAGCGTAAAAACATGAGTACCCAAGGTAAAAATATTACCATGGTAACATTACAACTTGGTCACGTTTTACATGTGTTGCCCCGCGGGTAGGATTAAGTCAAACCCATCAAGTTTGAAAAAAAAAAATAATAATTCAGAGGAGTCAAATTAAAAGTTATTTAACGCGCTGTTCTAACTATTTCAATAATTTGTAGACCATCTTGTGGATTTATAGTTTATACTACTGATATACTTAAGCCTATAGCTAAAGCACATTATCAGACAGTTTTGAAGATTCTATTTGAATATTAAAGACGCACTGTGACAATAGCCTAGATAATGTTTCAATCATTTATATGTCAATTAAAGGCAGTGGACACTATTAGTAATTACTCAAAATAATTATCAGCATAAAATCTCACTTGGTAACGAGTAATGAGGAGAGGTTGGTAGTATAAAACACTGCGTGAAACGGCTCCCTCTGAAGTAATTTAGTTTTCGAGAAAGAAGTTATTTTCCACAAATTTGATTTCGAGACCTCAAGTTTAGAATTTGAGGTCCCGAAATCAAGCATAATGAAAGCACACAACTTCGTCTGACAAGGGTTCTTGTTTTTTCATAGGTATCTCGCAACTTCGAAAAGCATTTGAGCTGCAATTTCAACAGGTTTGTTATTTTATGCATATGTTGAGATACAAAGTGATAAGACTTGTCTTCGACAATTACCATTAGTGTCCACTGTCTTTAATTGTAGATATAGTTTATACTTCTTATAAACTAAAGCCTATAACTATAGCACATTATTAAAAAAATGCCATAAAAATTGTTTCAGAATATAGGCCTATAGCAACAGTTAAGACACGCACTGACTGTGGCACCAGTCTAAAACATGTTTCATTAACTCAACGTCCTTCAAATTACAGGGCAAGTTGTGAATATAGTTTATACTTCTGATAAACTATATTCTCCTAGAATACCACATTAGCACATCCATACTATTACTTTTGAACAAAAATATTTATCACCTAGGATCATCAACGTCGTTCATCTGAAATTACTAATAAACATATTAAAAACAAATATTTTGAAATAAGAAAGATCAAACATTCGAAAGTGAAAGAGAACGATGAACAAGAAAGGGAAAGAAAGCACTAAAAACCCGTGTCAAGAACTCAAAGCTTTGTGTTTATTTTATTGACTTAACAAGAAAACACTAAAAGATCATCCTTTGCTTTAACTTTCTTTTGAACAACGGTGTGGGCTCAGAATTGTAATCATAAAGTGTGCATATCTTTTATAAAGGAAAGGAGGGAATGTAATTTCCATGGTAAATTTCCCACAGGATTTGCGTGTGTAAGTTGCAGACAACAGTTCCTATTTTAAGTGAATTGATTTTTGGCGCTCAAAGTGCATCACGCACAAATGGGAGATAATGTTCAAAGTGTGCAAAGGCCTATGTCGAAGTTTGGTTCCCTGATGCTAGCGACGCTTACCGTAGAGTATTCGTAATAGGACACCGTCTATGTTCTTCGTTTTGTATTTATATATTTATTTGTTTTTCAAATCCACCTTTGTTTGGTGCTTTGGGAAAAAGTGTTTGGGGGGGGGGGGGGGGCTGTTATAGTAAAGTAACGTGATCATGGAAAAAGATATCATTTCTTATGGCCCACAATTTGAATCTTGTCAAATTGTGTATTCCGGATTTTTCGGCGATTCTCAAAAACGCGACAGTTTTTGTCAAAGAATACATTTGGTTTGTTTTAAAGAAGCTGGTATATTGTTTGAAATATTTTTTTTTATATTTGGCATTATTTTTAGCATTTTAGCAACCGTTTATAGTGTACCCCAATTGATAACAACTGAGGGAACATTACAGAGAAACCCCAAGGTTCTTACGTATGATAAGGGTGTTGCTCTCTGTGCTATTTTTTTATTTTTTATTTTTTTTAGTCCATTCTATGGTTTTTGTTTTTAAAATGTTATCCCTTCCTCGTATTGCTACGGTGTTTTGTTGGGTGTGCAGTTTTTTTCTCAATAATCTGGTTTTGCTGGTGTTTTAACGCTTTGTTGTGTGTGATTTTGTAATGTTTCAGTGCAATCTCCTTTGTATTGTATAATTATATTTTTATCGTTGCCAGGGGTCTAGTTTTACACATCTTTTGATGACAGTTTTTAAACTTTTGTTTTAAAGACAGTGAACACTATTGGTAATTGTCAAAGACCAGTCTGTTCACTTTGTGTATCTCAACATATGCATAAAATAACAAACCTGTGAAAACTTGAGCTCAATCGGTTGTCGAAGTTGCGAGATATTAATGAAAGAAAAAAACACCCTGGTCACACAAAGTTGTGTGCTTTCAGATGCTTGATTTCGAGACCTCAAATTCTAAACTTGAGGTCTCGAAATCAAATTTGTGGAAAATTACTTCTTTCTCGAAAACTATGGCACTTTAGAGGGAGTCGTTTCTCACACAGTTTTATACCATCAACCTCTCTCCATTGCTCGTAATCAAGAAAGGTTTTATGATAATAATTATTTTGAGTAATTACCAATAGTGTCCACTGCCTTTAACCTTGACATCCCCTATACAACTTGTAACTATTGTGTATGTCTCAAGATTTAAAATAAAAATAAACAAATAAGACATTTGTCTAACTCTACGGGAAATCTCGAAGTAGGCTTTAAGGGCAAGTTACTGGTGTAAGTATAGACAAAATGAAAAAGCCCTTCCCCTTCCATTATTAACCATCTAGCCACGCCCCTCTCCACTCTAACCCGAGCAAACTAATACAGTAATCAATGCGCTGTAATTTTATTGGGCAATATATTTTGGTTTATCAGAGCAGAGCAGCGTAATAAAACAGATCTATAATAAAAAAAAAACAAATAAAAAAAAAACTATATCCCTGGTATAAACTAAATCAGTTAATGTCTCCAACCATCAACTTCCTGTGTAATTCTGGCAGATAAAAACTCAGTCAGGTACGCGTGACAACTATCCTCTTTAAAAACAAATGAGAGGGATCTTTAAAAAAAAAAGTTTGTTGGATTCACTCTATAGTTGAATAAAGATATGGTCATTCAGAAGTCAGTTAAGTGTGTGTGAAATACGATGTACCTGTGATCACCGGAGAAGTCAATAATTTTTAATAAAATATCACTTACATACAGGAAGCAACGTGCATTAGCGATGGTGGCACTTGAGTAAATGGAGACCGAGAAGAAGCGAGAGTGGCGACCACCGAGAAAAAAATTGACGGGGGAACAAGCTTCGTTACACCGGGGGATAACCTCCACCGGTACACGCTAATTACCGGAGTTTCCGAAGCCTCGACTGGTATCGAATGGTCGGTTTTTGTTCTTTTTTTTCTGTTATCGATGTAGAGGAGGAGATTGTTTTTCAGGTAGATGATCCGAGAGGTTCTGCTTTTGAGAAATTAGAGGCAATTTATCAGGAATAATTAGTGTAATCAAGCCTCGTAATACACACTTTCCAAGTCACAAACTTTTGCTGTTGTGCGTGTCTTTTTTTATTTTTTTATTTTTTTTAAATGGTACAGACACAAGGTCAAAATGGCCACTCAATGTGATATGCTACTGGAAAGATAAGTACAGTTTAAAGAGACTGAAAATGTGTCTGTTCACATTCCTCTCTTAACTTCGAATAGATTCCAAGATCGTGGTGCGAAATAGACCTCTCTGGACAAGTCGTTAAATGTCTGTCGCGGTGATAGCGTTTTGACTCTATTCCGAATCTCCCGCGATTCAAGTCGGAAACCAGCGGTTCGCGCGAGAGCATACTCCATAGCAGAAACGTGAATCATTACAACATCGCCACAACTCGCCATCGCCACAACTCGACCTCACCACGGCAGACCGCTAACGCCGTTTCCACAAGTCTAGGTGCGAAGACAGGAACTACACTTTATTTTTCCGGTTGTGCTTGGGATCGAGTGTAGCTTATCTTCAAGGGTGGGGCCGGGGGGTGGGGGTCCTTAACAAGTCCCGGGCAGAATTCACCGGCGGATTCCGAAGCCCATGGGATCAGGATCTCACCCCTTTCCGGGTCTGTGTCCAGTATGGACATTTTTTAAAGAGAAACATAAATTCCTACCTTCAGCTTCCCGAATAATTTTTTCGCATAAAGCCCCTTTCACATGAGAGCAGTTTAGCAAGGGTCCCATGCTTAATTGTAGCATGGTTGTAAAATTTTACAAAATATACCTCGTGTGACAACATATTTTTTGCTGTCCAAGTTCTTTTGCAAAATCTTTTCAAACATTGTTGTTTCTTTTTAGCCTGGTTTGTGGGCAAATCTGCATTCATGTTTTTTAAAGTATTTCCCGGAAATTGTGTCAAACTCACGCGAGAATCTGAGATGCCATTTAAAAAAAAACCAGTTTAGTGTCAGCTTGACCTAGAAATTGGAAAATTGTAACGCTGGATGATTTCTTTTGTAAAGAGTGAAATACACATCCACTGTCAACACTGACAGTGTGCTGTACACATCGAATTGGCCAACCCCGCTATCAACAGCGGCCTCAACGGTACATCAAGGACAATGCAACTATCTTTTCTGAGTCGTTGTCTTTGTGGCCATTTGATGACTGTGGTTTTGTTTATGGTCTGTGGCTTCGGATAGTTTAGTTGAACTTGCTCATAAAATTTCAGTTCCGACATTGATGGTGGTTGTCACAGTAAGCTATGGTTATAGATTGCAATAGTTTTCAGCTGTATTTTTATTATGACAAAAGGAAATCCAAGTAATTATTTACTTACTTATTTTAATTAGATGTAAAATTTGCATCGGGGATAAAGCATATAATTATAGGGATAAATCAAACAACAGTCTTCCCGCGTTATGTAAATAGCAACAAATAAGTAAATACAATTACAAATGTATACATGTGTAGATACAGAATTCCCCCCCCCCTGGAAATGAAGAAGAAACAACGAAGAAATTAAGATAGATCTATTTAAAACATATCTATTGACATGTGGCGCTTGTTTAATATACAACTGCCGGCAAATAGCTGATGAAAAATTGTACAATGATTTAAGATTGCACGTGACCCTTGTCCACTTTTCCATTTAACCTAACGAACACAAATCTGTCCCGGCTTGATCGGTCAAACACATTACAGTCACTAACGCATAAACTGAAAGGCAAGAGATGGACACTATTGGTACTCAAAATAATTGCTAGCATAAAAACTTGCTTGGTTAAACGAGCAATGGAGAGCTGTTGATAGTATAAAACATTGTGAGAGGAACGGCTCCCTTGAAGTTTTTGAGAAAGAGCTAATTTCAAACCCAAATATTAAAAAGACTTCAGGCCTGAAGCCTTTTATTGTGCATCTGATAGCACACTAACTTGTGGAACAAGGGTGTTTTTCTTTCATTATTCTCTTGCAACTTCGATGACCAATTGAGTCAAGATTTTCACAGGTTTTTTATTAAATGCATTTTGGTTGGATACACCAAGTGAGAAGACTGGTTTTGACAACATTACCGAAGGTTTTCAGTGCCTTTTAAACCTGAAACTAAATAATAATATGACAGATGTCCAGTGCAAGATGACACGGGGGGCAACGCGTTGTTGAGATGTGTATTTCCGACACACACTCGACACAATTATTCACTTGTACTTTTTTTGGCGTCAGTTTTGCGTTCCCCCTGCAACCAATGTCCTTTATATGCAATGCGATAACCTCTTCTAACCATTCAAAACTGGCTGTGTGAGTAATTCGCGTTGGTTAACCTGGGCCAGGAAGTGATTTGTTTTATTGGTTTGAAGCTGATTGGCGGGGGGGGGGGGGGGGGGGGGGTTGTTTAGGTGAGGAGTCCTCTCCACTGAAGATGGTGGAAGAAGGGCTATCCTATTCCAGCCACTTGAAGACATGGCAACGCATCTTCAGACCTTTGGTTAAACTGCACCAGGAAGTGGTTTTTTTTTTATTGTTTGAAAGCTGGTGAGATGGGATGGGGGGGGGGGGGAAGCGTTCAGGTACAAGGAGTCCCCTCTACTGAAGAAGATGCATGAAAGAGCTATCCTGTTCCCAACCACTTGAAGACATGGCAACGCATCTTCAGACATGTTTTTAACCCACATAGAGATGAGATGGTTACCGGGTGTGATTTATAAGTGGGATCTTGAAGTATCCTTTCTATCTTTCGAGAACTATTACATATCTGGTGTCGCACGACGATCTTGTTGTACTTAAAGGCATTGGAGAGGTTGGGTAATTATTGTGAAAAACCATTATTCGCATTTGGTGTACTATCCTAACATATACATTAAAGATGCTATGTCAGATTTTTGGCCGATTAGACCCCAACATTTGGATTTAAAATTCACTAGGTATTTTGATGGGGGTCGAGAAAGTTACAAGCTTTCATTTAAGCCATTGTTTAAAAAAGTCCGCCAATTATTAGTAGCAGTGAAATAAAGTGCTCAAAATTAGTTTTTGTCGGGATCCCGACAATAATTATATCACGTGACCAACTCTTATGTGTTTTATAAGAAACGTTTAACATTTGTCATGGTTCCTGACCACTAAAAGTGAAAAGTTAAACTTTTGTTTCATTAGAGCGGGGGATACTCTTTGAAATACCATTCACTAAAAAAAAATATTTGTTAATGTTTGTGGCAAAAAATCTGACATACCATCCAACAAAATCTGTGAAAATTTGGGCTCAATTGGTCATCAAAGTTGCAAGAAACTAATGACAGAAAAAACACCCTTAGTTGCAGACATTTGTGGGCTTTCAGATGCATGAGAAAGGCCGGCTTTAGGCTTGAAATCTTCATCAGATTCATTGCAAGAAGATTTTAAAGACTGCTCTGCAGCACACAGAAATTGATCGTGTACACCTTAAATAAAAATAGAAGAATTTTTTTTTTACATAAGTTTTTTTTTGTACTTGTGTTATCAAAACCCTGCAATGTTGTCCTTCCTTTTCACTATATGTATAAATGAACTGAATTATTGTTTGCATTGTATGGTGGTGTTTTATTTTTATGAAAGAATAAAAACATCAAAATAAACACTTAACATGATGGTTTTCCCTAAAATTACCAAATTAATGTTCACGTATAGCCAGTATGTTATGATTTATCATAAAAGCTTGTTTTATTGTTTACCATTAATTTATGCTTTCTGTTTCTGGGTTTTCGGTAGATAGTTTCATGTTAGAAAGAAAAACATAACTTAATAAATAAATGCTGTCAAGGTTTTGAACTAGTTTATACAAATTAAGATCACATGAGTGTGGAAGGTCGAATAACAAGTGTTTAATGTCAAACGTCGGTAGTTTATTATTGTAAAAAGTTTCATCTACAAAACTGAAGAAGAAAAACAAATTATTGCCTGACATCGACCAAAGCAGAGTCTTTCTCGAAGGCTAAAATGAAAAAGCCTTAAAAAAAAGACTCTGCAAAGGTCGAAACGTCGGGCCAATAACTATAAATTGCATTCCATGTAGGTTATTTTGCCTGATAAGCAGTTTGGTAATCGGTATACCTATTTTCTATGTTCTCATAGATCTTCAAAATCAGATGAGATCTTGAAGATTTAGTCTAGACACTTTTCCTATAGTTACTCAAAAAATATTAGCATGAGAACTTATTTGATAACCAGCAACGGACAGTTGTGGATACATTGTGAGAAACGACTCCCTTTGGAAACGTAGTCTTTCAGAATCAGTTTATTTCTCACTCAGATATTTCAATCTCTGTCTCTCCATGATAAATCAGTTTGACATTCAAGTATTGGATAAATATTATTCTTTCCAGAACTCATTTTCCTACCCACCCCTTCCTCTCGATTTATCTCAATTTTGTTTTCTTCTCAGAACAATAAAGGTTCCTCGACAAATGAATAAAACAGATCGATCGTCTGATTAAGGGATTTTGTTTCGTTCCTACGGGAAAATTAGTGTAACCTTCGGTGATGTATTTGTCGATTTTATGAGAAAATAATGGTCGCGGAATCCTTTTGTTGATAGGGGTTCGTAATTACGATATCTACTGACCCAATTGCATTTTTATTAATGACCATCGAGAACATCCCCCTCTGTTCACATTGCCCCGCCCCTCACAAGGGAGGTTACCCAAATAATGCTTTGGTAGAACATAGAGCTTTTGTAAATAATAGGAACGCAGATCTGGGACGCATTTTTTTCTGCAGTTTAGAATTGCTCATGCTTTTTTTTTTAAGGATTCCCTATTTGAATCGACTTACAAGACAAACATTTCCCCATTGAAAAGCACTACGACAGTGGCAATGTTTGATGTACAGAAAAAAATTCCTTCTGGTACGTGCTTCCTGACTTCCTTCTATTCAAACCAATGTAACTAAAACGAGGTTAGAAGGGGAAACAATATGGCCTATTTAGCACTGGTATGTTCTATACCACAACCAATGCTATTTTTTGTCATTGTTAAAAAAAAAGATCACAAAACAGGATCTGACTACATTTAACATGACTAGGCCTACACCAATTCAAATTTTGTTTGGGGGAGGGGGGGTAAAAAGTGATTTATTTTTGCGTGACCGCAGTACTTTGAAGTGAAATGATTCTCAAAATGCATTACTATCCGAAACTGCTGTATACTTCTTACCAAGTGAGTTTCCATTTACATACATTTTTTGGTCATTTCCAAACGTATGCAGACCCTTTAAAGAACGGGTACATTGGGGGGGGGGGCACGCCCACTGCCAAATATCGGGAATGGTAGAACACAGATCTCTAAGCTAAAACGGTTTAAACAACAACAAACTCTCACATCAGCCTATTAAGTGATAATTGTATATGACAAGATTTTAACAACAAAGTAAACACAAGCTTTCACAGGATAATAATTACCATGACTAAACATCAAGTCTAACTTTAAAATAGACTACTACTATGGGATTGGGAGCTCAGTTTCAAAGCGGCAAAGGCATTAAGACAGTAATTAAACACACAATCATAACGAGTGCTCTGGGTTTATTGGTTGCACGCAACTGTTACGAGTTCTGTGTAGAGAGCATTAACACTGGAATTACTGAAAGCGGAAGATGACGAATTTCAGTAAGCCAGATAATGTAATGACTATTATAAAGTTGACTCCTGTTAAAAGGGGATACATTTTTTCCCCTCTTCTTTAAAGGGAAGGTACACGTTTGGTAATTACTCAAAACAAATATTAACTTAAAAATTTACTTGGTAACGAGCAATGGAGAGCTGTTGATAGTATAAAACATTGTGGGAAACGACTTCCTCTTATGAAGTAACGTAGTTTTTTAGAAAGAGGTATTTTCTCACTAAAATAATAAAAGACTTCTAGCTAGAAGTCTTTTATTCTTATCTGAAAGCACAAAAATTCGTCCAACAAGGGTGTTTTTTCTTTCATCATTTTCTCGCAACTTCGATGACCGATTGAGCCCACATTTTCACAGGCTTGTTATTTTATGGTTATGATGGGATACACCAAGTGAGAACACTGGTCTTTGACAATTACCAAACGTGTACCTTCCCTTTTAAAGCAATGTGTTAGGTCCTGAAGACAATCAGGGCATCGAAACGTCGGGTTGTTTCAAAGCCCCCTTGCCATTAAAAAAAATGCAACTTGGTATTGTTTGATTCAAGTTGTTTACTTATTGAGAAAACCATTAAAACAATTATCAGGGGGTCGGTTTAGGGGCGATAAACCCTTATACTATGTTTTCCGGGTCATAATCATCGTGTGACAGGAAGTCCGGGCCCCCTTATCGCAAGTAGCACACGGGTTGCCCAGCGGCACATGACGGTGCCTGGGCCCATCAGAGGATACGCATCGTGTGTTACGGGCGGGAAACTCGCTCTCTGGTCATGTCAGAAAACTTATGTAGGTCGGGTTGACTCGGCTATCCCAATGTTCTATTGCCATTAATACGAGGTATGGTGGACACTATAAAGAGTGCACTGTTAGGCTTGAGTAAAATACAGACACATTTATACCCAAGCCTAACAGTTTTTTTTTGTCCACCATATCTCACGTGGCTTATGACCCTTTTCGAATCCACGGTTTCGGCTTTGGATTCAGCGTCAGGCTTCCGTCCTCTCGTCTGAAGCCCTGAACACTAGGCCTACAGCACGCACAACATTGTCATAACATAAAGCAGTACCAAGCTAGCCTGAGCCTAATCTGGAGGCGAAGCCGTGGTTTCGAAAAGGGCCTATACGAAGGGTTGGAAGAACCTCTTCGCCGTGTCATGACATGTGTTTAAAAAAAATCCGTATTTCTCGGCATCGAGAATTGATAATTGTTTTAATGTTTTCTCAAAAAGTAAAGCATTTCATGGACAAATATTTCAAGAAAAGTCTTTCATCACTACCTTCTGTAAACCCTGTAAGTTATTTGTAAATCTGTGGACTTTTGTTTTATGTACCGAAAGTGTCCAATGGCTTTAAGCAGGTGAATGGGTATTTGGGAAACTATAAAGCTATCCCTTTATTCTTGTTGGTCAATATCTATCAATATTCTCTAAATATTTACTAAAACTAATTTCATAGTTTATCACCCACCGGTCAGCCTAATAGCTTGCTACTTTCATACCCTTACAAAGTCTTATACACTTGAGGGACCTTGGTGAAAAAGAGATGAAAAATAATGAGGGTATGCCATTTAGGACAATGGTCATTCTGTGCTCACTCAGCCAATCATTGCTATTTCCATTCAGCCATCCTTGCATCAAATATTAACCTCAAGTATATCAATAAATACAGTATAGGGTCGGGCATTTTTAAAGGCACTGGACACCTTTGGTAATATTGTCAAAGACCAGTCTGTTCACTTGGTGTATCACAACATATGCATCAACCCAAATAACAAACCTGAGATATTTGAGCTCAATCGGTCGTCGAAGTTGCGAGAGAATAATGGAAGAAAAAATACCCTTGCTCGCACAAGTTGTGTGGTTTAATGCATGCTTGATTTCCAGATCTCAGCAGCTGAGGTATCGCAATCAATTCAAATATTTAAGTGAGCTGATAAATTACTTCTTTCTCGAAAACTACGTTACTTCAGAGAGGTCCGTTTCTCACAATGTTGTATACATCAACCTCTCTCCATTACTCGTTACCAAGTAAGTTTTTGTGCTAATAATTATTTTAAATACAAAAAATACCAATATATAGTGTCCAGTGCCTTTAAGGGAAAGCGATAAGTTAATTGCAAAATTTGTTTAATTTTCTGTGGTCGAGTTCTTGTATAAATAAGTTCCCTTTTTATAATCATTTTTAATTGCTTGTTGAAATACATGGGACGTCTCGTGGTTCATGATTATTTGAACTAAAGGAAATTACGCTTTCTAATCTCTTTGCAACTACCCTTTAAAATGTTCAGTTTTGTCAAGGACTCTGGGGCAATTACTTAGCAAGTTCCACAGTTTCCCTTAGCGCTTGAAGCAGTCATTAGTTTATTTTACAAATGGGACGGTACTTTTTCCTGAACAATTAAATATTCTATTCTTAGTGGTCCATCTTCACTATAACAAAATAATTGTTACAATTGAACACTATACTGCATTTTAGAGACAACTCTAAGTAGTTTTTTTTACTGTACATGTTGTTAAATCTAGCTTGTTTAGAGTTTTCACATGATCATGTTTAACCATAACCACAGTGGGCCTACTGCGGAGTGAAAAGTTTTTTCTCAGAATGCATTTTACTATCCAAAGCTTTTGCCGTTAATGTTCACAGTCATTATCAAACACAATTCAATCTCATAAACAAAATAAAGTTCATACGTTTAAAGACTCTGGACACTATTGGTAATTGTCAAAGACCAGTCTTCTCACTTGGTGTATCTCAACATATGCATAAAGTAACAAACCTGTGAACATTTGAGCTCAATCGGTCGAGAAAAACACCCTTGTCACACGAAGTTGTGTGCTTTCAGAAATTCAGATGCTTGATTTCGAGACCTCAAATTCTAAGTCTGAGTTCTCGAAATCAAATTCGAAACAGTGTTAAAGCGCTTTATAAGTGCATTTAAGTTAAGTTTTTAAGTTTAAGTTACTTCAGACGGAGCCGTTTCTCATCTCCACCTTACTCGTTACAAATGTTATGTGCTAATAATTATTTACAACTAGTGTCCACTGCCCTTAACGTACAGTTTAGAGTAATAATAGAAGTTCTTATATAGCGCATTTCACAATAAACCGTATCAATGCGCTTTACATTAGTCCCCTGGTCATTGGGCCAATAAACATCCCTTTAATCTTTCTCAGCTCCCATTTAGGGAGTATACAGCCCCGAGCTGCCGTGGCGCTCCAAAAGCTTTTCATTCACAATTTCAACCTCTACCCTCGCAGGTACCCATTTATACCCCTGGGTGAAGAGAAGCAATTATAGTAAAGTATCTTGCCCAAGGACACAAGTGTCACGACCGGGATTCGAACCCACACTCCGGTGAATTAGCACCAGAACTTGAATTCGATGCTCTAAACCACTCGGCCGCGACACTCTATAAAGTACAAACATATAGTAAATCTTGCGAGTAAGCAGCAACTAAACTTAGCTACAAATTAACATTTCACAGTTAATAACAATAAACAGTTTGTGGCAGCTTCAGTAATGCCTTTATAGATTGAGTATATAAAGCACTCTGTAACCCAAGCGCCTAAGAGTCGAAGGAGGCATTATTTATAGATACTGAATTTCGTCTTTAGTTTGTTTACCGAGTTTGATTAATCGATTAATTAGATTCTCCTTAAAGGCACTGGACACTTTTGGAAACGACTCATACGGAAAAAAAAACTTACTTGGTAACGAGCAATGGAGAGAGTTGATAATATAAAAACATTGTGAGAAACGGCTCCCTCTGGAGTAACGTAGTTTTTAAGAAAGTGATACTTTCACACTAAAACATTTGAACCTGAGAAAGACTTCAGGCCTCTTTTCAGGCATCTGAAAGCACACACGAAATAAATGTGTTACTCTCTGCAAATTCGATGACCAATTTAGTCCAAATATTCACTGATTTTTTATTTTATGCCCATGTTCGGATACACCAAGTGACTCGCAAAAAAATGGTGTACCCCGGCCGCTATTTTTTTCCCCCAAACGACATTGCACTGATTTGGTAAAAGAGCAAGCCAATTTCATTATGACGTAATTTTGACGGAAAGAGCTAATTTTGACGAAAAGGGAAACAAATATTGCAATGTCGTTTGAAAAAAAAAAATTCGCACCCCGGACTTGTGCCCCCAAAATTTTACCCAAGTCATGACGCTTGTTCTATCATGAAATTATGAAAAATAATTGGCTAATATATTTAACAATTTCTTGATCAAGAACCTTTAGTTATAATTTTTATGCGATCGGAGAAAAAAATGTTACGTAAGACTAGTAGCTGGCTGTAGGGGTGGACGAATTGTACACCTTATTCTCCCTTCCTGTGTTCGTCAAAATTGATTTACAAGTGCAGAGGACGGTGTCAAAGTGATTTACGCGATCCATCGCCAAATATTAAACCAGATTAAGTATTAGTAGGATGACTGCTTGCCCAACTGCAACTCGGAAATAAACACAACTAAATTATTACAACCGCACAACAATAATGACTAATTCAAATGTGTTTTTTTTCTTTTTCTTTAGATGTCGAATTGCTATGCAACGGTCGCATGCGTCTGTGGTAAGGACCGTAACGACAGCGGAAATTGGCCGAATGACCTGGAGCACGTGCTTGCCGGGGTCGCGTGTACTTTCCCCCCGCATGAAAAAGCAACTGTTTGCCCCAAAACACCGGTATCAGCGCAGAGAGGGTAGAGGCTTGCGTGCGATGGAAAAAAATACAATACAATTGTCAGTTAGAGTCACTAAATATAATTGCATTCGAAGAGGAGATACGAACACCGACTCTTTGTAAGTGAGTGGTTTTTTTCCCCATGACTTTTGACTTGCGGTTGGAGAATTCTGTGGGTATCAAACAACCAAACTTTGCAAAACACTGACTCAAATTCACGTGTTTGTATTTACTCTGTTAACATTTTAGCTGTTACACTTGTTCTTGTTATATAAATTAGCATGAAACAAATCTAATGTAATTCAAATTGTGGATGGGGGGATGACTAGGAGTAAATAGACGATACGAGCGAACGGGGCGATACGAGTTTACCCCCCCCCCCCAATAAAAAAACTTCACTTCGAAGTAATGTAGTTATGATAAAAATAAATCACTTTTTGTCCCCAATAATTCGAATCTGAGAAGCGTTACAGTGGTAACGCTTCTGAGATTGTGTACTCCTACTAAAAGGCAGGAGACGTAGAACTCTTTGATTGGGAGCATTTACGACATTCAACTGAAAAAAAACATTGTTCTTTTCAGACCGCAATAAATTCTCTGATCAATGTTTCTCACCGGTTTTCAAAATGTATAATAATTGTTCCATTTTTTTTCTTCAACGTACATGTTTTTCTACCAGCACAAACCAAAACATAATTATGTTTGTAGGCTGTCTACAGTGGGAGAAACCCTGTCGAATTGAGCACGACTTTATTGCAATTGACATTAATGAATTTTGTCATTGTGCTGGTATTGAATAGTATCAGTTGAATAATTATTTTAAACGGATTAAGAAAAAGGAAAACAGAGGAACAAATTTTAGAAAATTGCTAACGGAGCACGTATAGTTACATGTTTTTTAGGTTTTTTTTAACGATACAAACAAGTTAAGGAAAAGTTCTCAAAAATTAAGTCTGACCAAGAGAATACTCACTGCGCTCTCTGGGTCCAGTTTTAATGGGATAGGGCGTTTGGGGACGAGAACAACTTTTTACTTGAAAAATCGTGGTCAAAGAACGCAAGAGGGCGCTTTAGAGAAAAGAGGAATCTAGAATGTGCAAGCCGTTTTTGTTCGTGTGTCTTGATCTAGTGACCTTGGGCGAACCATCTCTCGCAAGGTCAGCTTAAGTTTCACGTTTAACTTATACTTGGTGTATCTCATCATATGCATAAAATAGCAAACCTGCGAAAATTTGAGCTCAATCGGTCGTCGAAGTTGCGAGTTAATAATGAAAGGAAAAACACCATTGTCATACGAAGTTGTGTGCTTTCTGATGCTTGATTTCGAGACCTTAAATGCTAAACTTGAGGTCTCGAAATCAAATTCGTGGAAAATTACTTCTTTCTCGAAAACTCCGTTACTTCAGAGGGGGCGTTTCTCACAATGTTTTATACCATCAACCTCTCCCCGTTACTCATCACCAAGTAAGGTTCTATGCTAATAATTATTTTGAGTAATTACCGATAGTGTCCACTGCCTTTAAAGCCATTGGACCCTTTCGGTACAGAAAAAAACAAGTTCACAGATTTACAAATAATTTACAGGGTTTACAGAAGGTAATGGTGAAAGACTTCTCTTGAAATATTAGTTCATGAAATGCTTTACTTTTTGAAAAAAAACGGTAAAAC
Organism: Asterias amurensis; assembly: GCF_032118995.1. NCBI lineage: Eukaryota > Metazoa > Echinodermata > Asteroidea > Forcipulatida > Asteriidae > Asterias > Asterias amurensis. Next base: position 2,609,261 of record NC_092662.1, on the reverse strand, counting down.
AATATAAATTCTCGTTAACGAGAATTACGGATTTATTTTAAACACATGTCATGACACGGCGAAACCCGCGGATACAAGGGTGGGTTTTCCCGTTATTTTCTCCCGACTCCGATGACCGATTAAGCCCAAATTTTCACAGGTTTGTTATTTGATATAGAAGTTGTGATACATGAAGTGTGGGCCTTGGACAATACTGTTTACCGAAAGGGTCCAATGGCTTTAAAAACTAAGCGTTAATAAATATGTTTCGGCGATATCTCAAAACCATGAACAGTTTGGAATTTTTCACAAGTTAGTGTTATTGTAAATATCTAAAGTTAAATATTATAGGATTAAAGGGAAGGTACACGTCTAGTAACTACTCAAAACAAATATTATTTTAAAAACTTACTTGGTAACGAGCATTTGAGAGCTGTTGGTAGTATAAACCAATGTGAGAAACGACTCCCTCTGAAGTAACGTAGTTTTTGAGAAAGAGGTAATTTCTCACTAAAATAATAAAATACTTCTAGCAAGAAGTCTTTTATTCCTATCTGAAAGCACACAAATTCATCCAACAAGGGTGTTTTTTCTTTCATCATTTTCTCACAACTTCGATGACAAGTTGAGCCTAAATTTTCACTGGCTTGTTATTTTATGGTTATGATGGGATACACCAAGTGAGAAGACTGGTCTATGGCAATTACAAAACGTTTACATTCCCTTTAAAACAATCAAACGGTTAAAACAAAAGGGTACCTTTTTCCTTTAAGAAAGCCCAGTTTCTTAGGCTCGGCTTATCATTCCGGTTATTTCCGTGTCTTGGTGTCGATCTTTTTGTTAAGGGAAATATTATTACTGTTATTATTATTCATAAAAATTTAAAACACGACCAAGGGTACAGAAGAAGTTTCAGTTTTTAAAACTTGTGGTAAAAACACATTTTAATAAACGTTTTTTTGTGGGTTTTTTTTTTGCCTAAGCTTATTTCACAGTTGTTTCTGTTTCTTTGTATTCAATAAAACTTATTTCCCCGTAGTGCAATATTTCTGCATACAAAGCAAAATAATTTCAAAACAAAGAGTAAAACATTATGAGCCCGAAATTAAAGAACGATTTATGCTTTACGAATTTTAATAAAATTAAAGAACGATTTATGCTTTACGAATTTTAATAAAATAAACAAAGTGTATTGACGTTCCAATAAAGTTAATCCTTTATTTACGAGCATGCATGGCATGTTTTTTTTTTTTTGCTGGGCTGTTTATTATTCAAAGTGTATTTTTTTTCACCACATTGTTGACCTCGAATGTAACCGATAAAATTTAACAATTATTATGCTGTATGTTTTGCCACAAGTTTTAAAACGAATCTCATAAATTTATGGGAATATAAAAGAATAATATCTCCAAAATAATGGACGGCTGGTCTGGTTGCTAATAAAACAAAATGTTTAATCATGTGTGGTAAGATGTGTACAATAATATGATCTACAAAGCCGGCCAAAATGCTTATGCCACCCATTCCAAACGTTATATAAAAAAAATCCATGTTCACTTCCCCCTGACAATAAACATTCACTCCCCGGCCCCCCCCCCCCCCCACCCCTAAATGTTGACTGGAACGCAGAAGACCATTCAATCAGAACCAACATTGAAAGGGGGGGCAGTAAGGCCCAACGAGATATGGTCGGGATTGTAGTCTGAGGGTATTATGATGATTGGAAAAAGTGTATCAACTGTGAGTGTTCAATAGGCTCATTAAAACACACTAATGATCAAATTTCATTAAAGACACTGGACACTATTGGTAATTGTCAAAGACCAGTCTTCTCACTTGGTGCATCCCAACATAATGCATAAAATAATAAACCTGTGAAAATTTGAGCTCAATTGGTTGTAACGAAAAGGAAAAAAAAACACTTGTCACACGAAGTTGTGTACTTCCAGATGCTTGATTTCTATACCTCAAAATCTTATTCTGAGGTTTCACAATCAAATTCGTGGAAAATTACTTCTTTCTCAAAAACTACGTTAGTTCAGCGGGAGCCGTTTCTCACAATGTTTTTTACTATTAACAGCTCTCCATTACTCGTTACTCCATTACCAAGTAAGTTATTTAGTGTCCAATGCATACACACAAAAAAACAAAAAACAAAAACTCCTGGGTTGGAACTTAAGTCAAGGTTTGGACAAAGCCCAGCTTTACTGCATAAACCAAAATGGCTGCCACTTAAGATAAATTATTATTGTTGATAACATCAATGGATGCTTCATAAAAAAATTAACGTGGCTAATGAGTTGAAAAAACACAGATGATTGTTCCCTCATTATCAATCTAATTTACTATGAATTAAATATGTACCAGTTAAAAATGACATGAATAATAAATTTAATCTTTAGAGGTATAGGTTTTTGTTATTTAGTATGTCGATTTTATTCAAAGATTACGGTATAACTTTAAAACCTTTGTTCAGAGAAATGGAAGGACATGGTCAAAGCCATGTCTTGTTTTACAAAAACACGTTGTGGACGTCAACACGTCCACACAGGGTTACTTTACAGCGTTGAGGAAAACGATTTAACAAAAGGAATACACACACACAATACTGCAACAAAGATTGTTTGTTTGTTTTGGTGGTGTTTCTTTTATCAACATCATAAACAACTTTGTTAAATAATTTGTTACATTTACCATTATTATATTTGATTATATTTCTTTACAATTTTGATGACAAGGGGCTTATTGATGTTCAGATTTTAATTGGTATTTTACTTGTTTCTTGATTATAGCATTTTCAATTCTTGTCTGTTGTTTTGTTGTATTGTCACACCATTTTTGAGTAAAAGTAATTCAATTTCAATGTGCAATTTTCAATGTGTAAATTTAGGGGAATGGTTCAACTATTTTACATATTTTTTTGTTGTTTTACTACTAATTTCCCTTCTATTTTATTTCAAATTTTAAATTCATGTAAAATTGTTGTAATTCAGCCTTTGTACGGCGAGGACAGTTATTTAATAAACTATTAAATAAATCGATCTAGTATCTATGTTGTTATGGAAGACACATCTTGTTGGTGACATTTTTTTAATTGTTGTTGTTGCATTGACCCTTCCTGGTCAAGATATTCTTATTGTCCGATATTCAAAAATAAACATTAATAAAACACAAACAATGCTTTTAACGTAAGTATCCAGCGAGACACGAAAAAAAAAAAAAAAAAAAAAAAAAAAAACGACGCGTACAAATGCGTCACAGTAAAACTGGATACAAAATGGTCTAAACTAATTGTTGATAGTTTTAACAATCTAAATAATTCCTCAATGAGATTCTATAATAATGAATGAAAATATTCACCAAATATTTCCCAGCAGACTGGCCTTCATGTCGATTTTCATATAGGATACCCTTCCAACGCTAAACATACAGAAACCATGGTTGAACTTTTAAGCCCGAGCTCCCCTCGCCTCGCAGGTGGGGATGGATTAACCCTTAATCCAGCACTTATGGCAAATGTGCACTTTTCATGAATAATTATCCAAACCATTAAATGTTAATTCTCAACATATAAAAGTACAATAGTATCTCTGTTAAAGGTACTGAACACTATTGGTAATTACTTAAAATGATTGCTAGCATAAGAAAAGTACATGGAGCAATCGAGATCTGTTGATAGCATCAAACATTGTGAGAAATAGCTCCCTCTGAAGTAACGATAGTTTTTGAGAAAGAAGTAATGTCTCACTCAAATAATAAAATACTAAAGCACAACAAACGTCTCGTTAAAACCAACGGTTCTTTTCAGAACCACCCCAACCCATAAGAGATAGTCTTTACATGGCGTAACCGCAAACCTTTTATAACACCGAGGTTGGTTTTTCTTTCATTATTCTCTTGCAACTTCGACGACCGATTGAGCCAAAATGTTCAAGGTTTGTTATTTGATGCAAATGTTGGGATACACCAAGTGAGAAGACTGGTCTTTGACAATTAATAAACGTGCCCTGTGCCTTTAAACAGTTCAGCCGGCCTTCTGGTGGCGAACCAAAGTTGTTATTATACGGATCAACGGGTTTACGGTTGTTGAATAATTGAGCTGTGTTTAGAGTACTCGATTATTATACACATTCAAGACAAATTTAGTTTTACATTATGCATTACTTTTATTTGAAGGTATTTTATTCAAATAGTTATGAAAAATGAATAAGTTAGAGCTTATGTATTGTAGAAAAGCTCTCGGTGGAAATGCCTGGATTTTTTTTTTAATCTAATGGCGGCAAATTCTTGTCAAAGTTAAATTTGATAAGTTGAAAGTCAACATTAGACTAATAATAGTCGTCCCAAAGAAACAGGTCGAAAGTTAGAGGTCTCTTTCTAACGTCAGGTTCCCGACTTTTGAGCGGATGAAATAAGAACAGGGCTCCTTCTTCTGGTCGACTGTGGTCTCACCCCCCCCCCAAGAAAAAAACCCAAAACAAAACAAAACAAAACAAAACGTCAGAACTCAGCTGCAATCCAATGACACACTAGGCATGTAAAACAAATATATGAAATTAAATTGAGATCACCTTCGAAACCCGGCAGCTATTTACCAAGGCCAACCACGCGACCTCAGAACAATTGAAATAAATAACAAACTAAAATAATTGACTTTCACTCCCAGCGAAATTACTTTTTATTGGTTGTTAAAATACACATGCATACTGTCAACAGATATTATAAATCATCCTCATTACACGAAGAGTGTGTCACATAATTAAACGTCAAGTGATCCACAACGGACAGGGTGACTTGACTTTTTAAAACAATTTAATTTTGTTGATTTGTCTGAGTTTGTGGGTTAGATTATGGTTTTTTTTCTTCTTCTTCTTTAGCTTTTAGTGAGAAATTACTTCTTAAAATGTTTTATACCATCAACAGCTCCCCATTGCTCATTACCAAGTAAGTTGTTATGCTTAGAAGATCATTTTGTGTCCATGCCTTAACAATGGCTTGTTGGTTTGGTTGTTGATCACTTTGACTGCAAATCGAACACTGATAAACATTTTGATTGTGTAAGCCTTCATTATCAACAGCTAATGATAATACCTTTCTTTCACATGAAACCCTTTTCGCAATGTGTTGTTTCCACTCTTCTTCATGTGACATGACAACAAAATAATTAATGTTAGTATAAACCAAAAAAAACACGCAAACAATTTCACCTTTCAACTGAGTGTGAGTTTGCTGTTTTATTCCCTTTACAAATTTAAAAATTACAATTAAACACACAGTACAGAAAATGTAACCAAAATGCCATCAATGAATAAGAAAATTCTATTTCATAATTTAGATGGAATTTATCAGACTTTTCGAAAGACCAAAACAACAGGTGTCAAGGAAAGAAGTGTCGATACTAAACAGCACGAGGGCCGCCGATTATTCGGTACTTGAAAAGAATCGATTCCACAATACATTAAACTTACGCGCTCATGTATATCAATTATACATAATCGGTTAACGTATTTTCGAATCCAATTTCTAGTAATCGACAACTACGCATTAATAGACACTTCTTGAAGAAGAACATCAATAGAGGTAGATTGTTGTAAATTAAATTGCCATTCCATTCTGTATAGAATGTTCCCTGATAGAGACATAGACTAAAACCTTTATAAACTTACAAAACTACCGTGCAATACTACCAACTACACCCAAAAACTATCTCTAAGTTTCCTTCGTATATATATAGTAGGAACTACATCTTATCACACATTCTTTTTGTTAGTGCAATTAATATCATCTAAAATAATTATCAGCTGCCAAAATTGTGGTGACTTTTGCTTACAGCTAAAAGCAAATTATGAATAAACGAAAAAATTAAAAAAAAAAATTATATCTAAACATGCTTCTGCGCCACAATGGAGATAATGGATTTTAGGCGAGGTTTGCGGTAACAAGATGTGATTTGGTTCTGGGAAGAACTGGTGTGGGCAACTCAACGTTTCGATCAGTATGCTCTGACCGTCTTCAAGAGAATGCTTTAGTACAACACTAAGACAGTATATTAAAGGAACACGTTGCATTGGATCGGACGAGTTGGTCAAAACAAAAGCGTTTATAACCGTTTTTTATAAAATGCATATGGTTGGAAAGATGTTTTAAAAGTAGAATACAATGATCCACACAAGTTTGCCTCGAAATTGCGTGGTTTTCCTTCTACTGTGCGAACTAACATGGTCGGCCAGTTATAGGAGTCAAAATTTTGACCCCCATAAATGGCTGACGTATTAGTCGACGAGGTAAAAGGGAAACCACGCAATTTCGAGGCATGTTTGTGTGGATCATTGTATTCTTCTTTTACAACATCTTTCTATCCATATGCATTTTATAAAAAACGGTTAAAAACGCTTTTCAAAGACCAACTCGACCGATCCAAAGCAACGTGTTCCTTTAGAGCAGCATCTAACAACATAGTCTAGCATTCTCCTGAAGACAATCAGAGCACATTGATCGAAACGTCGAGTTGTTACCAACCGGTTCTTTTCAGAACCAACACTACTCAAAAGACATTTCGAACGGTGCCACCGCAAACCTCAACTTATAATTATAACCCCACCATGCAAAGTTTCGAATCCAACTTATCGAATAATGCCAAAAATAGGCGTCAATGATGATGATTCGTGTGTGTTCTCCCTTAGAAGACCAATACTTTCCGTTAATTCATTTCATTTTGTTGTGCATTTTTTTCTTGGTATCCCTTCCTGTAATTTTTGTTTGACGTTATGGTTGTCCTCCAACTGTGAAAGTTCAACCTCTTATCTCTCGATTTCTTGCGAGGGATCGAACAAAAATTGACGAAAATGGACCGGCCAAAATGTTTGGGCCACCTGACATTATTGTGTTTTTGCGTGTGCGTTTTTTTAACCATTTTATTTTTAGGTTTCATTTCCCATTGTTTAAATTGGATTATTGGGTTTTCCGGTCACAGTGATGAGGTTCACTTCTATTAATCCTGGCCATTTTAGAAATAGTGTCTTTTCATCTGATTTGAATAGTTGTTCTTGCCCACCTTTGTGTTACTGTTCCATTCCATCGTTAGTTACAGAACAGTAACAAAATATTTATTTATTGTTTTGTATTTTGTTTTGCTCAATTCAGCAGCTATATCGTACTACGAGGCCTCATTTACTATACCTGATGAATAAAACAACTCACTTCAATATTGCTGTCATGTGTACAACAATACATCTAATGATGACGTAACAGTAGTCTGGTAAACAGACACTATTTAATGGTTTATACATGCTAATAATAAAAAATAGTAATAATGATGCAGTTATCATCTCAGTTCTAGTTTGCATTTTTCTTCCTCCTCTTTTGGACGAAGGTTACGTAATAGCTCCCTTGTTAGCATAACAGGCGCCTAACTAACAATTATTATCGGATTAGAATTTTACAAATTATGAGATATAAAGTATTATAATGACGCCAGTGTCGTCTGGGTACCATATAACCTGGGGCCACAGCTGCAAGACAAAATCAAACCCTACGGCAATTCCATGTCTCAAACTTTGCATGAAATCGAACTCGACTTTAAAAAGGAACACATTGCATTGGATCGCTCGAGTTGGTCTATGAAAAGTGTTTGAAAAGTAACGTTTGTTATGAAATCAATATGGTTCGAAAGATGTTTTAAATGTAGTAATGATCCCCCAAATATGCCTCGAGATTACATGATTTTTCCTTTTCACGTTGCGAAATAACACGGTCGGCCATTTCATGGAGTCAAAAACTTGACTCCACAAAATGGCGTGCCGTGTTAATTCACGCCGTCTAAGGAAAACCAAGCAATTTCGTGGCATATTCGTAGTGGATGATTATATTCAACTTTCAAAACATCTTTCTAACCATATGCATTTTTTAACCAACTGTTACAAGCGCTTTTCAAAGACCAACTCGAGCGATCCAAGGGAACGTGTCCCTTTTAAAGGGACACATTGCCTTGGATCGGTCGAGTTGGTCTTTGAAAAGCGTTTGTAACCGTTTTTTATAAAATGCATATGGGTAGAAAGATGTTGTAAAGGTAGAATACAATGATCCACACAAACATGCCTCGAAATTGCGTGCTTTTCCTTTTACCTCGTCGACTAACACGTCGGCCATTTATGGGGGTCAAAATTTTGACTCCCATAAATGGCTGACCGTGTTAGTTCGCACAGTAGAAGAAAAACCACGCAATTTCTAGGCAAACTTGTGTGGATCATTGTATTCTACTTTTAAAACATCTTTCCAACCATATGCATTATTTAAAAAACGGTTACAAACGCTTTTGTCTTGACCAACTCGTCCGTTCCAAGGCAACGTGTTCCTTTAATGACCACATTATCAAGCCATTAAAACCAAGGAGCCTATAATACAAAGCTCTATGTTAAAACACATATAATTTAGGCCTAATTATACAAGGTATACAGTATCGAGTATTAGTATTCGATTTTTGGTTTTTCTTATAAATGTATTCGATTCAGAGAATCGATTACTGCATCTTCAACATTGCATTTCTTCCCTTCTATACTTCATCAGCTGCAACAAAGCACACGAAATTATGTGCATAATGTACTTTGGTATAATCCACTGTGCATAGACAAAATACATTATTCTTAATTCTCGAATCATATTTATAAAGTAAACTCTACTACATCTACAATTAAGTGTTCATCTTATTAAAAAAGGAAATTAACAATATTATATAAAATTCATTATTCACCAGGCATATTATTATTATGAAAAGCTCCAAATAATGAAAGCAGAGTATTATCTTTAAAAATTAATAGTGTCGGAATGTCGTAAATCATTAATTAACATCCTGAAGTTTGAAAAGTAATTTTTTACCACAAACAAATTATCGAAAGCACAAAAACCTTAAGGCTCCCAAAAAAGCAGTTTATCTTCATATCAGTCTACCAGATCCCATAATACAACAAAGCTAATTACAAAATAACAGTACAGTCACCCTTTAATTTGACTGAAACTCTTGTCTTAAGCTCGGAGAGTCACAATTGAGTAGTCACAATGCGTGTGTTATTGGTATTTTAATTATTCCCATTATTCAAACGGCATTAATTTGAAAAAGGGAGCACGCCACGCAGTCCGAACCTCGCGTGTCTCCAACTGGCGCGTAAAGCCATTAGGGTTCTACATGAGCATTTTGACGCCAAAGAAAAAAACCCTAATTTATTATGGTTTCATTTGGTATTGTTCTTTTGGAGGAGGCTGTAGCCGTACCTTGGGCATCTATATTACACTCCCTGATTGCATTTAACATCCATCACCCAACGACTCTGGCCTTAATCTGTTTTGGCATAACTACAGTTAAGGAAACACAAAATGGCTGTCGAGTGTTTAAAGCTCCACCAAGGTCCAATTCAATGGCTCTGCTTACCGCAAAATACCGCGCTTACCGAGCCCCATCCAATGATTCTGGTCTTAATTTGTTTTGGCATTACTGTAGAAAACACAAAATGGCTGCCGAGTGTTTATAGCTCCACCAAGATCCAATTCAATGACTCTGTTTACCACAGAGTACTGCGCTTAGCGAGCCCTGTGATCTCGGACGGATTGAACAAAGTTTTCTCAAAAAAATATACTAAAAAAAATGGTAATCACAACTCTGTCTTAAGGATGTCATGCTTTCAGGTTGCCGCTCGGATTTCTTTTAAAAGTTTGTTTAGGAAATGACGTGAGTATGCATTGAGTTCATTGCTTAGAACAGGTGTTCACAGCCGGTTTCAGTAAAACTAAATTCGATTTTCCTTTTAAATTTAATTTCAAACATGTCTCCCGAATGCATTTGAATCCAAATATGTTTCTTTTTTAGCAAATTTTGAATTTCTACTGAATTTTGTTTGTGAAATTCGTTTACCAGCCTCTTGTTGCAGGTGTTTACAAAATCGTAGATCTCTCCGACCGGATGAATTTTCATCGATCTCATTTGAGGAGTGAATGCTAAACTGTCGAAATTGAATTACTCCTTATATTGATGAAATTGAATTAGTTGTAAAATTGGCCAGGAAAACTGTTTTTTTATTTTTTTTTTTTTTTAAGATTTGGTATCATATCAGCTGACAGTGGTCTATCAATTTTCAATTAATTTTTGTTGCTAAAATACAGGAAAAAACGGAAAATATAGACAGTACTTTGACAAAAACTTATCGACCATTTTCGTCGGGCAAAACTACTTCAACAAAGCTTGAACCGACATATTTTTTTCTATTTTCAACGGCTGTTTCATGAACATATTTTGAGAATTTTGTCAAGAAATCTCGCGCGAGTGATCAAAAGTTTAATCGCTGAAGGTTAAAACCTACGAAAAGAACCCATTATACCCTAAACACGAATTATTATTATATTGTATAACTAAAGAAAATCAAAAGTACAAACAAAGTGGCCTATAATTGACAAGTGTCATATTTGTGCACAATGTTTACAGATTCGAAAATACTGTTTGGTTTTGTACAATAATAGACTTGTGCAAGTCTGGCGCGTATTCGAACTTCTATTACCAATTGGTACCAATTTTGTTCAAATTTTATTGATTTTTACGTGTGAACGATTCCGTTTCCTTCAACTGCTATAGTATAACGTAGTTTACGGCTTTTAAAAATACATCATAATGTCAGGAAGGTACCATGTTTAAGTCGTGGCTTATAAATGAAGGTAACATGGATCATAAAAAAAAAAAATAAGAAACTAGAGAGTGTGTCCGCCGTTTCCAGGTTTTGATGTCAACAATAATTGATATATTTTGCCAAACTGACGTGCTTGTTGTCATTGGTCACTCGAAGTCTGGCCTGATTGGCAAACGGGGTTTCTTGTCCCAAGTTTTTTAATTTGGTTTCAATGTTAATTTTGTGTGTTATATTAAAATAAATAGGAACCAACAGAGAGTTCTGACGTCATGGAAAACCTAGTCTTCGTGCGAGTTGTTTTCACGTCAATACGCGCGAGACTTGCACAGTCTATAAAACTATTTGGATCAGATATTTAGCAATCGTGTAAGTCAAAGCTGCATATGTTATTATTAAACAAGGAAAACAACAAAAATACTAATTTTGTAATAGTTTGCTCTTTATATCTGTTTGTAAAAAAACTTTGGTATATCAAACCAGTATTCAATAATTTATATACTCATTCCTTCATCATCGACACGACAATGGCTCTTTTCGAAACCACGGCTTCGTCTGTGTATTCGGCTTCAGGCTCCGTCAGATCGTCTGAAGCCCTGAGTGCGTACGACAAGCACGCGCAATATTAAAAAAAAAAAACGACTGCGGGACCAAGCTAGCTAGCTCGGGCCGATTTTGGGGGCGAAGCCGTGGTTTCGAAAAGGGATATCAACACCACTCTGACATCTGGACAAGAAAGCTTAGCTGCTGATTGATAGTTATATAGAAATACTCTACACGAAACGTCGACAAAAAACTTAACTCAAATCACGGCCGAAAACGAGACTCTGGACAATCTTCATCAACACGATTTAAATTAAAGACAGTGGACACTATTGGTAATTGTCAAAGACCAGTCTTCTTACTTGGTGTATCTAAACATGTGCATAAAATAACAAATCTGTGAAAATTTGAGCTCAATCGGTCGTCGACGTTGCGAGATATTAATGAAAGAAGAAAAAACACCCTTGTCACACGAAGATGTTTGCTTTCAATTGCTTGATTTTGAGACCTCAAATTCTAAATCTGAGGTCGCGAAATCAAATTCGTGTAAAATTACTCTCTCTCTCGAAAATTACGTCACTTCAGTAGGAGCCGCTTTTTCACAATGTTTTATACTATCAATCTCTCCCCATTACTCGTTACCAAGTAAGGTTCTGTGCTAAAAAATAATTTTGGGTAACGTAGGTAGTGTCCACTGCCTTTAAATGTAAACTGTTCTCCTCGGATATAAGCCCCCCCCCCCCCAAAAAAAAAAAAAAAATAAAAAAAATATTCCTCGAGTCTCTTTGGAGTTTGAAAATGCTTCTCAATTTGATCATATCCTAGACCTGGAAGTAAGCCACGGCACCCACGGTCATCGCCGTAGTGCCCTGCCCTAATCACCTTTGCCAATTTCCAGTACAGATTAAAATGTTCCCAAAGAAGCAGTGCCCCTTTCCAGATTGTAATTGCTGGGCACCTTACAAAAAAAACTCATGGTATCATTTCAATGATATTATTCAAGTTCAAGTATTCTTTGGCGGTTTGGAGGAAGGGGGGGGGGGTGTAAGTAAATAATTGTTGAGTTATTCGTTTGAGAACAGGGACCGATAAGAATGAATCAACATCATTTTTGATTTACTGATGGTTGTAAAGTTCATTGGTGTAGAGCGGGGGTGGAAAGGGTGCGATTTATGCTGTTGTGGATACCGCGTCACTTGAACGCTTGCCTTGCAATCAGCATGGACAAGACGTAAATTCATTTCAAACAATTGTAATATTTAGAACAAGAATCACAAAATAAAATCACGGAATACCAACAAAAAGGGCAACCCTTGTTGGCGCGGTTGCTTATCATGTACCACTTACAGTTCAAAGGGCCAAACCAGTTAACAAAATAATGCCACTAGTCTCTCAATCCTTAAAACTAAACCAAATTGTGCAAGATCCTTTCATACAAAACAGAATTTATAATTACTCTAATTAATAGATATCTGAAATAGGAGCTAACTCTATAACATTAATTTTGTGTGTTAAATATAAAGACTATTCCGAATCGTTTAACGATCCGTTCGCACTTAAAGCGCAGGCATTTTTGGTTAAAAGTTTTAAGTTTACACCTCTTTATAGAAAAGACACTGAAAGTTTTGGGGGTTATTAAGATTTTTACATTTTTTTAATTTAAAAAAAATAAACAAATCTGGAGGTTAGTATTTCTAAACAATACCTGGAGCATATTTTGATTATGATTATGTTTTAAACAACTAAATATTCATGAAACATCCGTCGGTGAATACATCGAGCAAAATAATGAAGTAAATTAACATATTCAGACACGCTTATGAATAATTCATAGTCATATTTTTATGGGCCAAGCAGTGTCTCTATTTTGATTTGACACTTCGCTGTCATACATTCAAAACGATTAAAAAGGAAATGCTTTCTTAAAGAAGAACCCGGAATCTTAAAAATAAACAAATATTACTAGCAAAGGTAAAAACATCTCCCTGGTATCCTCTGACCTTTGACCCGAAGATATTAGTCAGAACTTCCCTGGTCAAGGTTCGCCGTTGGGGCCGCCACAGGGGTTACCGTTGGGGTCATGAGACCTGGTTTCTTGGCACAGCATGTGTGCATGATGGCCTTAAACAATAACGGCGCGTTATCGAACGACACATCTCGGATTTTTCGCGCCAAAAATCGAACGTCGGGCAGCAGAAGAAGAAGGGCGCGAAATCGGTCGGTGGCGGCGTTGTTGTTGAGCTGCACGTGGTCGTGTAGGACGTAGTAATGCTGCTGACTGAGCTCTTCAACCATAGCGGGTTCGACCAGATCGCCAGCGTCTATGGGAACGGGGATGACAGGACAGGTGACGTATTAATAACGGGGAAAGAAAATAAACAAACACATTTTGTGCAACAATTTAAAACAGAAATGTGTCAACAATGAGCATGGATTGTGTGTGAATGAATGTTAGCTGGTGGCTCTTTTTAGGGACTGCGATTATAGCAAGATGAATTCTTCTGCAATGTGATAGGGAGTGGCAATATGGCGGATAGGTGGCTTGGTAAGCATGTCCCAAGTAAAGATGTTGGCTTGTTTTAGGGCCTGCAATAACATCATTATGATCTGAGCGGTGGAATGTGCAATGGGATAATGAGTGGCAACATCATTAGCCTCTCTCGTAACAGTGAATGGCAACGGAAAGATGGCTTCATTTAGCGCAGCATGTCCCATACCAGTAACAGTGATATTGTGGGCCGGATGAAAATGGTGATTGTTTGGCATTTGTGGATGATTCAAATTTGAACTTACTTGGATCCAAGAAGTTAATGGTCTTGATGCAGAGGTACTCCTGGACGCTCACTCGTAGCATCTGATACTTGTTCACCATAGCTGTGGTCTTGTCAATGATCTCCAGGCCCGTCTGCCCGAATCTCCGAAGCTCATCCTCACTCGGGATGTAGTTGCTCAAGATGGCGCCAAGCTCACTGAAGATAGCCGGTGGTTGGCTGTGCAAGGCCGCTAGGAGGATGGTCTCACACCAGCAGCTGCTGAGCAACGTCGTGACATCACGCACGGGAAGCCTCCTGGCGAAGGGAAGCCTTTTGACCCACTGGACCTGGTGGTGGATCAGGCTATCCATAAGCATGCACAGCAGCTCAAAGATCTCATTGTAGCCAGCTGGTTGGTCTTTGGAGATGCTGCAAGGCATGACTAGGGTCTCCTCCGGCTCGGCAATTATCAGGACCTCGATCTCAGGCAGCATGGTGAGGGTCGGAATCGCGGAGCTACCGGAGCTCTGAGAGCTGGACCGGCGATTCTTCCGGGGCCTGATGTAGTGGTCGCGGAGGCCGTCCACGTTGAAGGTGAACCTTTCAGCTGCTTCGGGTGAGAAGTTGTTGCTGCCCATGGAGGTCGGAGAGAACTGGTCCGAGATGCCGTCGCTCCGGGTCGGGCTGGTCTGATCGCCTGGGACTCGACCGGCGAGCATGTCTTCCCGTTCGTACTCCTCACCGGTCATAATACGCTCGATGTCTTCATCTGATAACTGCGAAAGAAAAAAAACAGACAATTATATTTTAACACTTGACAAATCTAGGCCCAATTACAGCTTTTTACCAGATTAAGGGATACCAGCCTATTTATCAGGGAAAACTCATATCTCATGTTTTCCAAACATTTGGGGAATGGGAAATTTATTGAAATAATTTTCAAATACTTCACCAAAACGTGTTTACATTCCCTTGTCAAAGTACCTTTTACATTTACAGTGCATATGGCATTCAGTCTTTATGACTCTAACGGCATTGACCAAGTTGATCATGACAGAAGGCTTTGGGTACAAGATTTGGTTCCAGTTTCGGCCTGAAACTAGACTTTAGTTCTAGCCAGAGTCCGTCCACCATTTTGAAACCTCTACGTGAATGCAATGAATCTTTAACTGTTGTGTGGCGGGGCAGCTGCAGATGTTTTGACGCGTTCATATGATCAGGGCCCAATGTCATGGCCCTGCTTTACCGTAAGCAATAATCGCCGCTTACGGGAGTAGATAATTCCGCGCTTACGTCAAGCGTATTCCACAGGTTAGCAGGAAGTTAATCCCTCGTGCTAGTGCGTATAACGTTGTTGGGCATTCTTCGCTAACGCAGCTAGCGCAGATATTCGGCACTCGAACAGTAAGCGAAGAATCATGGTGATGGTAAACTCAGAATTCGGCAGAGAGCAGAACCATGAAATTGAGCCCAGAGTATGGGATTTTTCTCAGATGCATGACTACATTTGATGGGTTATATTAAGATGACTTCTCGTCTAACAACGTGTACAGTTGCGCACATTTTTTCTCTCCCTCGATTTTTTGTTTAACACCCAGCTGGCCGATAATTTGAACAGGTGCGTCGCGGAACACCTCCGACTGAATTCAATATAAAAAAATGTGCGGGGCCGGGGAAAAAACGGCACGGTGACAAATCAGTCCTGAAAGAAGCCCGCCAGAAATATCTGATTCAATAATCGGCGGATTAACTTGCACAGAGCGCGGGAAAACTGTACCGCGCGTATCACAATAAAAAAAGGCGGGGAAAGGATGGCAAGAAAATGAGACAACGGAGAGTATGGGTGTCGTTTATTATTAAAGGCACCGAAAACACTATTGATAGTTACTCAAAATAATTGTTAGCATAACAGTTGGTAATGAGCAATGGAGACCTGTTGATAGTCAAAAAATACTGCGAGAAACGGCTCCCTCTGTAGTAATGAAGTTTTTGAGAGACATTGGTAATTTCTAACGCAAATTATAAAAGACTTCAGCTGAAGCCTTTTTATTATGCATATCTGAAAGAAGCACACAAAGTAATGCAACAAGGGTGTTTTTTCTCTCACCTTTCTCTTGCAAATTCGATTACCAATTGAGTCACAATTTTCACAGATGCTATGCATTATGTTGGGATACACATCAAGTGAGAAATACTGGTCTTTGACAATTACCAAGCGTGTCCAGTGTCTTTAAGCTTTTTTAGCGGGAAATCACTTTTGGCGGGAAATCACTTGGATTAGATTGACTGTCGGAACTTCTTATACCACACTCAGCAGACTATAATCGTTTCAAGGTTGGTATGAGATAAATAGGGGGGGGGGGCTAGACGCATGATCAACCCCCTTGGGATTGACTTTCCAGACTGACTCAATCAGTTACTCATCCTCTGATTGGTCAGTCAGTAATTCCCACCGCCATGTTAGATTGACCACTGACCAATCACGATGGAGGGCTACAAGATGTTACGTAACTCTGTGTTATCTGATGAATAGCCTAGGCGCCAGAGTGTCACGCGCGATCTGGCCAATCATTGTGGAGTTACAGTGCACAGGTTCTTGATTTTAATTAAAGGGAAACTCTTTATTTGTAACATGTCTGCTCACACGTACGGCCTAAATGACGGGTCAAGTTGTTGTTGTTTTTTGTCTACGTAATGCTGATTTATTAGCGACATTATAAAGAAAGATAAAGTAAAATGTCACATGTGAAAGTATCAGCTGGATACAGTGTCTACTTGCTGAGACGAAGAAAGAAAAAAAACTGTCACAGTGTTTTCATATGAATCTGTCTACAATATAGCGAAGTGACAGTGACTGGGTAAACGACCGCAGCATTCGCGAACGGACACCAGCCCTTAGAGGCAGTGGACACTATTGGTAATTACTCTATTAGCATAAAACCTTTCTTGGTGACGAGTAACGGGGAGAGGTTGATGGTATAAAACATTATGAGAAACAGCTCGCTTTAAAGTGCCAAAGTTTTCGAGAAAGAAGTAAATTTCCACGAATTTGATTTCGAGACCTCAGATTTAGAACTTGAGGTCTCGAAACCAACCATCTAAACGCACACAACTTCGTGTGACAAGGGTATGATCTTACTTCTAACAGAATCCTTTCTCAAAATAGTCTTGACTATCAACCGTTGCATTGCTTCTCACCGAGTGGGCCATCGATTTTTTTTTTTTTAGTCTACAAATGAATATTGTAATCCTATATCTTTAAAAGGGAAATACATTCTGCGGATCTGCATTTATCTAAATTTAAACCAACTCTGTCCTGCCACAATGGAACAAATTCTACAATAACCTGTTTATGACATAAGACAATGCGATCACTTTTCTTCAAGTCGCTATTAGAAGATGGCGTTGTGTTTTTAAACAAATTTCCAGGTGAACTTTGCAAGCATCAACATTCCGTAAGCTGTTCATTTTCCACTTTTTCTAGCCTCCGATGCCATAGAAACGGGGGGAAAATGAGAGTAACAAGAACTATGGCCGGTTACGAGGCCAAGATGGTGAAATTTTTCGAGAAAAATAGGTCGTCAAGGTTTTGAATTGTAGACGTCGATAAAGACGACAGGGACAGGCTAAACTCGCTCGCTAAAAATATATCATAAAAATTATGTTTTATTTAAACCCAGCAGTGAGGGCCGTTGTCAGATATTTTAACAATTAATTCCATTGTCTTAACCACATCGTACAAACCGATCAGCTCATATGCCATGATGTCCTAAGCTGGACCATAACACTCGTCCTAGAGGGGTGTCAATCATGGGACAGTTATTTGGTGAGGAGGGGGCAGAACAGAATTCTGCCAGCATCCATAGTATATAAAATCGACAGCAGATGAAATACAGATCGAGTATAAAACTTCAAGCAAACAATAAGCTTAAAGTAACCTAAGTTGGGAAGGAAGTGCAACATTCTCTACCAACCATGGATGATACCCATGCCTACCTCATTACGGTCAGTGAGTGGTTTAACCATTATGTTTCAGCACAAGGGGTCAAGCAACGTGCCTCTGATGGCAGTTGGGAAAGTAGTGCATCATGCTCTGCCAGCCAAGCTCCAATATGCCATCATCCTTAATACGGACGGTATAAAGGGGGTAACCCTATTTCAGCCCATGGAGTCAAGCAAAGTGCCCCGGTGGCAGTTGGGAAAGTATTGCATTCTGCTCTACCAGCCAAGCTCCTAAATGGATGACACCCATGCCAACATCCTTACGGACTGTGAAGGGGATAACCCTGCTGCAGCCCCAGGAGTATGTAGCAAAGTACCCCGGATGGCAATTGATTTGGGTCGACAGCCGAAATCAGTTGTCTGTCTGAATTTAGACCTCAGCTTAAAGTGGCCGGTCTCTAATTCTATACTGCTAATTTTCAGGGGGAAAAATACCAGCTTGGGTGAAATAATTACTTACTAATATTGACCCACCGTCAAAAATTCTGAACTTTTGATTTTCAGTTTATCATTGATGTGTCCTCATTGATACGGGATCCACCCGCCGTCTGTGTTTGGCAATTGTTCACAAAATAGTTTCTGATAATTAACGGATCAACCCTGGACGAGAGTCATTGATTAGTTACCGTCGAAATCGGAATTAAAGGCATTGGACACCATTGGTCATTACTCAAAAAGACTGTTAGCATCAAAACTTACTTGGTAACGAGTAATTGGGAGAGATTGATGGTATAAAACATTGAGAAACGGCTCCCTCTGAAGAAACGAAGTGTTAGAAAAAGAAGTAATTTCTCACTCAAATAAAAATTATTGAATTGATTTCGAGACCTCAGCTGAGGTCTCAAGTTCAAGCATCTGTAAGCACACAACTTGTGCGACAAGGGTGTTTATTTCTTCCATGTTATTATCTCGCAACTTCGACAACCAATTGAGTTCCCATTCTCACAGGTTTGTTATTTTACGCATATGTTGAGATACACCAATTAGTTAGAAGACTGGTCTTAGACAATAATTATCAAATGTGCCCAGTGCCTTTAAGAGAGAAGACATCCTGAGATATACTAGAATATTCTCAAGGATGTTGTTTTCTTCTTGTCAGTCCGGAGACTGAGATCACGATCCTAGGTGTTCTTCTTCTCTTCTGGCCGTGAGTTTGAGACTCACAGCGGGTGGAAGGACGGACGTGTTCCCGGTAAGCCCTCAGGTGTTTCAGCCCGGTCTGTGGCTTTCCGCGAAGAAAAAACTCATAAAACTACTATTTCCGTGGAACTGGTGGTAATTTTTGATACAATTTCAAATTTAGCTTGCGTTTTAATGTTGTTATATATAAAAGTAATAAAGACATTTGTAAAGCACGCGGTGCAAAAAGTCTCTAAACGCATAAAGGTTGTTTTATTATTAATATATTATACTAAAATCACTCCACACAAGAATTTGGCAGACGTTGTTAGTAGCTGCAATAATCGAAAATGAAGTAATAAGAATTATAGATGAAAACCCAATGTGAAAACCAGACAAAAATATTTCACAGTTTTCTCGGGGATAACTTACACAAAAACCGCGAAAAACTTGCGCCTAATAAGTATACGAACATGTTTTCTCTGTTATTTGATGCATTAAGAGCAAGACAGAAGTATAATTGACCACTAACAAGAATGAAGAGCCAATGTGAAAATCACACAACAATTACAAAGTTTGCTCGGGAAAACTAAACAAGACAACCGCAGAAAACAATTGCATAAAAACAGAAAATTGATTACCACCAACAAGAAAAACAGATGAAAGGCCAATGTGAAAAAGGACACACAATATCAACTTTGATCACGGATAACATGCATTTATAACAAACTACGAAAATATTCTCTGTTTTTTTACGTATTGGTACAGACGTTTTTATACTCTCAACCCAAATAATTCTTGGCTTATAATACGAAAGTTGTCCTTGCCATTTGAAATATAGAAATACAAAATAATCTAAAAAGAATAGATCATCCTACTACTACACAAATATTATGAGGACATTCAAACTACTTTGGACATCCAAATTTCGCAAATGTGTTTCCAAAATAAGATCGTTCTTTAAGTTTCATATTTATTTTAACCGAGATTGTTTTGGCAAAAAAAAAGAAGATATTTTGAAATGACTTTCCCCTCCCACTTTCATGCTGATTTAGCAAAATGTGTTTCTCATTAGCATGACACTGCTCTAAATTACAAATGTCGTGGGTTCGCATCCAACCCGAGTAATATGCTGGTGATTCTTTTTACAGAACTCAGGGAAACTTAACCGTGCTAACACGCATCGGTGTATATGGGTAAAACCAAAAAAAATATTTCGTTTCCCCGATGAAAGTTTATCATCTATTAAAAAGTAGATCGTTCTTGAAGCTTCGTATTTTTTCAAACCGCAGATTGTTTTGACATTCACAAAAAAGAAATTTTGAAATGACTTTCTCCTCCCACCTCCATGCTGATCGTGATCCCAGCCTGCCGACGGAAAGCGCGAGCGTGCCCACTAGCCGAGACAGCTATGCGAGTCGGACCTTGAACTCCATAGCCGTTGCTCATAATAATCTACGAGGACTACAGATGCAATCAGCAGATCCATCGATGATAACCATAGGGTAGATAATTCATTCCACACGGCAGGCTGGCTCTTCAGTTCACGGTGATTGACACACGTATACGGGAGAGAGGGCTGATTTGGGGCTTCAAGCTACGTCACTCATTTTGGTCATTTTCTAAAATGAAAGTCTTTTCAAAAATGTCCTGAAACTTTGAGAATCACAGTTTCATCAGGTTCTTTGCCCTAGCAAAGGTGGCTGCAAAAGATGAGTCTTTTATACGAGTGGTTATCATTGTCTTTAGAAAACATTGGATCAGAAAAACAATACCTTTGTCTTTTTGTTTCATTTAGCATCTCTTTTTTTAAATTAATTGATAAACCAATTTTGTAAGATTGGTTAAGAAGATTGTAAGCAGACTGTTCGAAAAAAAAAAATACTTATTTTTATTATAAAAGTCCCACAGCAAATTAATTTCCTACACCGATATGCCAAATCGAAATAATTTCAGTAATATAAACTATAATAATAGTAATACCATTAACCAAATTAAAATAAATAAAACAATTATCATTGTTAATTGTTTATTTTCAGTGAGGATGTGGCCACCTGACTTGATGACCTGATTGGGTGTGTTTATTTATAGGGAATACTGTACTGTTATATATGACACTAACATTTACAATGTTTAAAGGAACACGTTGCCTTTGAAAAGCGTTTGTAACCGTTTGTTATAAAATGCATACGGGTAGAAAGATGTTGTAAAAGTAGAATACAATGATTCACACAAACATGCCTCGAAATTGCGTGCTTTTCCTTTTACCTCGTCGACTAACACGTCGGCCATTTATGGGGGTCAAAATTTTGACTCCCATAAATGGCCGACCATGTTAGTTCGCACAGTAGAAGGAAAACCACGCAATTTCGAGGCAAACTTGTGTGGATCATTGTATTCTACTTTTAAAACATCTTTCTAACCATATGCATTTTATAAAAAACGGTTACAAACGCTTTTGTTTTGACCAACTCTTCCGATCCAAGGCAACGTGTTCCTTTAATATAAACACTAAAACGTACACAGGGTCCTTTCGAGCCACAGTTTGTTCTCGGACTCAGGCTTCCGTCAGCTTGAAGCCATGATACACAGAGCGCACGTTTGTAAACCAACTGATGGAGGCTAAGCCCGAGAGCCCAAGCCGCAGTTTCGAAAGGATCCGTAGACTCGTTTCATTGCGATAAACAAAAACACACACATGACGTCATTCATGGACTCCCCCGTAAAGACCAAAACGCACGTTTTCAAAATAACTGACAAAGGTCAACTGTGGCATTTCAATTAATTTGAGATCCGTTATAAGTACACGGGGAAGGATAGAACACGTTGAACACCAAGGTACAGCCCTAATTAAGACTACTAATTGTGTAACTCAAAACCAACGGTATCAACTTTGGAGAAAAACAATCCTCATTAAAATCAGTCAAATTAATGTGGAAAAAACGAGGAGAAAAAAAGAGAAAAAAAAAACCCACCTCATTAAATGTTGTCTGTGAACCACTAATGTGTAAGTCAAGTGGCTGGAGTCACGTTCTCGCTCTGTTAACAGACAGAACGCCATAACGTCTTTGGACAGGCAGGAGTTATAAAGTACAAGTTCTGGCATCAGCTTTGGAAAATGCTCATTAAAGGCAGTGGACAAAATAATAATAAGCATAAAACCTTACTTGGTGACGAGTAATGGGGAGAGGTTGATGGTATAAAACATTGTGAGAAACGGCTCCTCTAATTTGATTTTGAGACCTCAGATTTAGAATTTGAGAAATCAACCATCTAATCGCACACCTCAGATGACAAGGGTGTTTTTTCTTTCATCATTATCTCGTATTATCTCGCAACTTTGATGACCAATTGAGGCCAAATTTTCACAGGTTTGTTATTTTATGCCCATGTTGAGATACACCAATTTAGAAAACTGGTCTTTGACAATTACCAATAGTGTCCAGTGTCTTTAAAAGATGGTCAAGTTGATGTGCCAACGAAAGAAACTCATTAATGAGTTATTGTAACGTTGTATTATGGGTCTCTGAACACAAAGGTTTCAGTTCCGTATGGCCAGTGGTCATCGGGGCCGAGTTTCATAAAGCTTCTAAGCAGAAAATACTGCTTGACAAATGCCTGTTATGTGCTTACAGGCTTAATGAAATAGGCATTTGTCCATTGTCCAAATTAATGGCACATTTATATCCAAAAACAAAAACCACGTTTTACCAAAACGGTACCAAAGAATACTTTCGAACCCAATAGACCTTTATCATGCTGCCTCCATCTTGGTCATGTTCCTCGTATCAAATAACAATAATGAATGCTAACAACCATTTTACAAATAGGAACCAGACTATTTTGTTCTTCCAGCCTCGGTTTGGTAACATTAATATATGGGAGAATTTAGATGGCTTTACTCTGATACAACTGCAATTTGATGTTGATATCAACAAGACATTTAATAAGACGTGGTGGCGACCACTGGCGCTCAAAATAATGACGTAAGAAATAAGTTCGACAAGTCCAACAATAAACAACAGAGTAAATAGTTAACTGTTTACCTTTTATCAATCCTGTTTACCTTTTATCAATCCTTGAACCCTCAAATTATTTCAGATTCCGATTAGCGTATTTCCGACTGGTGTACTTTTTGTGGACGCAACAGTTCAACAGTTGCGGTTTCGAAGCCCAAAAATTGACGATGACAACAAACAAGTTTTGAGGTGCAACCTTGAGTTTCTCAGGCGTGGGCGCTGAACTTGTCACGGAAACAAATGATCAACATTTGAAACTTAAATATTCAAAATTGTTTATCTTGTAAAATTATTTTAAAAAGTACAACCTAAAAGGGCAGTAATTACTCAAGATAATTGTTAGCATAAAAACTCACTTGGTACGAGCAATGGAGAGATGTTGATAGTATAAAAATGACGGCTCCCTCTGAAGAAACGTAGTTTTTGAGGAAAGATGTATTTTTTTCACTCAAATATTAAAAGACTTCAGACCTAAAGCCTTTTATTAGGCATTTGAAAGCACACAAATTTGTGCAACAAAGGTGTGTTTGCTACATCATTGTCTTGCAACTTCGATGACCAAATTGAGCCCAAATTTCACATATTTTTTATTTTATGCATAATGTTGGGATACAACTAGTGAGAAGACTGGTCTTCGCGCTTACCAAAGATGCCCTTGCCTTTGGATTCAGGTCCTCTCTTTGGGCTATCACTAAGTTTCTCAAAACAACTATACTGGTTTAAAAAGGTACCTTTTGACATCAAGAGCATTTCTCTGTTTACTACCAAAATGCTAATTGGAGGCAACGTTATTAACAAAGCCTTTGTAGTTTTTACGTTCGAAGTAAGCCAAGCAGCCCCATCTCCCACGTATAAACCAATGGTGTGCATTTTCCTTTTTTAATCAGCGGCTGCCGAGCGACTCGTTCCCAGAAAGAATGCCACACTACCGCCCGCGTCCCCGCCCTTGGGAGTAAGAGCCCCAGACTCTTCGTCTGCGGAAAATTAATACCCTTAAAAAGTAGGTGGAATTAGACAAACCAAAATGAATTGTTTCCCCAAATAACAATTGGAATTGTCATCAGACGCAGGACCTAAACCCAAGCGTTCTCTACTCGCAAACAAAAAACAGGGACGAGGACCAATATCGTAATCCAAGAGTTTCCGATTGTGTATCTGTTCATATAAAGGCAATACGGATTTCTTAAGCAGGCAATTGTCCAAGGAAAACACCACAAAAGATTTAACAAAATGGGCCTTCGTTTTGGCTGAGATGATCAAAAATATGCTTTCTGGTGGGCTGGGAGTGGGGCAGAGTGCCATTAATAGGGGCCGGTTTTAGGGTTCTTTCAGGGGAATAAGTTGAACCATAACGACTACACTGGTATTGTGAGAATGGTATATGTATACAAATCTGATGTCTAGAAAAAAACAACGTTCCTGAGACTTCCTGTATTATCAAGATATATAATGCGGAAAGATGTCCCCACGTTCAATCACAAGGAGGAGGGATGTTTTGTTGTTATCTTGGAGGACAATCATTATTTAAGTTCATTGTCTTATCATCTGGATGACATTGCATCGCAAGTGAATCCCACATTATAAGGCGATTTGTGTTGTATAAGTCGTTAACCAAGGTGAGATGTGGAGTATGATAAACCGAGTAGGGTTCTTGATAACCAATCTGGTTTCTGCTGGATGCCAAGGTTGTTTGACTGTCGAGGTTTTCGTTTTCTCCAGAAAGAAGAAGAGAACAAAAACAGAACCATCTTTAATTCATTCGGGCTTTGTGTGTAATACACCGTGAATAGCAGCACCAACCGACAGAACAAAACAGATTTTGAAAACCAGAATGAATTTTCTTGAGTATTGTTTTTTTTTTCTTCCTTCATCCGGCCTTGGTCGTTGACTGTATGTAGCACCCCTGGCAAAGTTTTCACTCATCAAAAGTGATTTCACGTCTGTCAATAAATTCAGAGATAAGTTGTTTTTCTCGCTTTATTGATATTAACTTTTTGCTCGATGACAATTCTTACTCACTTACAAACTGTTTTGTTTTTGTGTATCGATTTAGCCAGTTTATTGTTAATTCCAAAACGCTGTAAATGCTATGTTAATTTGAATGTTGTTACGTGTTTGTTTTTGTTGTGTTTTTTTAATCAGATAAAATAAACCATTAATAACATGGTAAACATCAGTATTTCCTTCTCTGGTCACTTAAGTTTAGTATGACTGCATCCTACTTATGGAAGACGGTATACCATTAAAATTTAGTCGAAACTCAAACACTCTCCATCTAACAACGCTCATTTCTCCGTCTAAATCAACACAGCCTTCTCGCTCTCTATTTTAGGACCAAGCATCGATCCCTTGGGAACCCGGGACCACTCTTTTGTTCACAAGAAGTCTCCTACCAATCCATAATGCATTGACGCATGTGTATCTGATGTGCTGTGATTTTTGTTCTTAGAAAAAGGATTTTATTTGAAGTTCGAATTTTAACGAGACTCAGAAAAACTTTCAGCATTACAAAACTACATCATGAAACCTCTAGACTCTTTTTGTTCTAGGAATTATCTCGCATTGCATTGTGGGGAATCAGCCTGGGGTGACTTACCTAAAATGGACCTTGCCCCAAACTAAACCAGAAGGGGGGACACTGTCATCAAAATATTTGCGCTCCAGACTATGGGCTGCTTGTTGCACGTTTTTTCGCAGAGTTTTTGAATCGGCCTTGAACGAACTCATACATGACGAACTGAGCATGACCGTTGATCATTACCTCGCCGACACTGCGCATGTGTGAACCCATATTAATCAGATTTCGGTCGTTGAAGGGAGTCGCGGTTACGTAACACGGCTGCGGCAGATTGTTATGGCCTGTCTCACGGCCAAATTTAGGCCTTGACTACAGTTGAACCTCAGCCGGGACGAAACGTGTCCCACAGATTCGCTGCAGGGGACTCTCTCGTGTAAAGGCTGGGTTCGACTGCTGAACGCCCAAAATCCAAGCCCACAAAAAGAACTAAATACAAAACAAATATACTCACAAATCAACTTATTAAACTATTAAGTAAATGTATATAACAAAAGGAATTAGAGAACACTTGATCTTCCTAATGCAGACAAACAACAAACCTCAAAGCTGCATGAACAAACAAACATGCAAATTACTAAGAAAGGGCATTTAAAATCATGGAACTGAAACACTTTGATTTTCATACAACAGACAAACAAACATCAAATCTGAAAGGGTTCCAAAAAATGAAGCACTGTCACTGTCAACTATAAGAGGGATAGAGCTTCCAATCTCTCTCAGGACAAACTGACAACACCACAGCACAACGGAAAGGCACAATATTGACAGCATAGGCACAGAGCAAAAATGAATTGTTCAACCCCACCCTCTCTCCAGGACAACAGCAATGCTCGTAAGTTGTAGAAGAGTAGACTAAGCAAGAAGCAACATCACAACAGACGAACATCTTAAAGGAACTGGACACCATGCCTTAGGCTTTGGTAACAGTCAAAGACCAGTACTCTAACTTGGTATAATTATAAGAGAATAATAAAAGAAAAAAACACCATTGTTGCACAAATGTGCGTGTTTTCAGATGCTTTATAAAGGGCTTCAGGCAAGTAGTCTTTTTAAAATTTGAACGAGAATTACCTCATTCTCAAAAACTACCTTAATCGAGAGGGAGCCAATTCTCACACACAAAACGTTTTATCAACAGCTCTCCATGGCTCGTTTACCAAGTAAGTTTTTATGCTATCAATTATTTTGAGTAATAATCAATAGTGTCTGGGGCCTTTAAGAACCAAAATCCTATTAACAACAAACAAACAAAGCAACTGCCTGACAAGCAATAGACTGATCCAAATCCATGATTAATTAATTATCAATGACATGACAGTGATTTGGAATTCAGGGAATTTGATTCACCTAGCCATAGGTTGGACAAACAACTGTTACTGGCGGAGGACACGTTTTGAAGTTGTGTAATAGAGAACAATAATTGCAAAAGAAGAGAAAGAAACTCGTTAAAGAGGCACAATGACTTCAAATTATCAAACTTGTGCAAGGAATTACTCCTTTTCCTTCTTGAGAGTTTTTCTTTAACATAAACATTTACAGTGTGTTGTAAATCGTGAATAGTGATTGTAAAAAAAAACATCATAAATTTGCCTCTGGAAACTCGACCAGCATAAAGTCCGTCATTTTGCTGCTGTGTTTATGGGTTTCTTGTTTTTAGATAAAAACAATTCGAATTTTGACTTTATTTCAGAGGCTAATATTTCATAAAATACAAATATTTGAGGTTGAAATGTAATGCAAAATCCCGATCAGAGTTAGTTTAGGAATCTACTAAAAGTTTTGAAGATATAGGGTCATACTTTTGTTAATGACCCCGGACGGAAATTGTGTATTTTTTTCATCAGAATTACTACTTATTTTACAGCCGGTAATGGGAGTATTGCATCCTGCGAAATTATTTCGTCTGCCAGTGCCCCCTGTTGATTTAGAAACCGATGAAAGAATGTCCCAAATATTTAATCTTCAAAGAATGCCTGCAGGTGACTTTCGTAAGGTTCCATGGTGACCAATATTGAATGCTGCCCTCAATCCTGCCATGGATATGGTTGGTGCCCGCTTTCACCTCGCCAGTGGTGGTATTTGAAATTCTTGAAGAAGAAAAAACGCGCATTTTTTTTTTTTTTTTTTTAGGGGGGGGGGGGGGGGGAGGGGGGTTGATGTTGTCTCAAACAGAAGACAATGTAGGACCGTTCAACTAAAACTTTCAGGGGAGACTTTTATCGTGTCTCTCTGCTGACTAAAGCCCCTTTCACATGGAAGCAATTTAGCCTGGGTTCCTTGCTAAATTGTCGCAAGGTTGTCAAAGTTTACAAAATCTTCCTCGTGTATACAATAATTTTTGGAGTATCCAGGGTCCCTTTTAAGATCTATCGACATCACAACATTGGCAAAAACCAAACGCAGACACTACCTCTAAATAGAAATTACGTAATGTCAACAATAACATAATTACCGATTACCAGCTTAACTAAGAATAAACTAATCCAAACACAAGATCAGCATTCTACACCTCGTAGCTCATGAATAATTCATACTTCAAAACCAAGGTAATTAATTCGACCCTCATACTGCTACATCCATGTCGAATTAGCAGGGTATAAAGACGGCCAAAATGCAAAATGGCCTCTAACAATCAGTTTTCAATACCAATAAATTCCACAATAAACCCAATAGATTGAGACCAATGATGAAATTGACGCCCCTACCCCCCCCCCCCCCCCCGCCCTCCTTCCCTTCGCCAACAACGAGCTCGCAGGCGCCGAACGTAAAAGCTTTTCGCAGGCAAAGCTTTGACGTCCGTTTTCACGAATTACCAATAATTGATTAAGTTACGGAGGGTCGGCTGTAAGTGATCCTGACACCTTTTTCTACTATTTGGAGATTGGATGTATTAACCATAGTTTTTTTTTCGGGTGGGGACACAACTAGATTTCTCAAACCATATAAATATTATAAATTTAATTGTCATCATGTGACACCACACAATCCTGGTGATGAATCCGTTTTTCAAACAATTTTGTTTGTATCAATCTTTCCCTCCAGAACCAGTTTTGATTTCTCTATTTTGTAAAGCTGTGTATTTTTATCTTCTTTTCAAACTGTGTATTCACTGTATATTTTCCTGTAAATTCGACCCTTTGTATTTTTTTTTTAAATAACAAACCACCAATGAATGCATGAGTAACAGTTTTCAATTACATGCGAGGTTCGACACAAGTCATTTTCATTGATCTTTTCAAACATTTACTCGAAACTCTATGAAGAGCAAAATTAAGTCACCACGATTTAGGTTTGTGGAGCTTAAATCATGTACGAGGGGAACAGCGCCCTCTTTAACATAAATTATTGTCATTCGTTGATTCAAGTCTTTTTCTACAACCCGACGTAATTTCTACAAAACTATTTTTTGTGACAAGAAGTACCGATAAAACTGAAAACATTTTTGGGGGTTCCAAATTTATGTCATCTTGAAAACAGTGGACATTATTGGTAATTGTCGAAGACCAGTCTCCTCAATCGGTGTATCTCAACATATGCATAACATAACAGACTTGTGAAAATTTGAGCTCAATCGGTTGTCCAAGTTGCGAGATATTAATAAAGAAAAAACACCATTGCCACACGAAGTTATGGCTTTCAGATGCTTGTTTTCGAGAACTAAAATTCTAAATCTGAGGTATCGAAATCAAATTCGTGGAAAATTACTTCTTTCTCGAAAACTACTTTACTTCAGAGAGAGCCGTTTCTCACAATGTTTTATACATCAACCTCTCACCTTTACTCTTTATCAAGTAAGGTTTTATACTAATACATATTTTGAGTAATTACCAATAGTGTCCACTGCCTTTAACCAAATGATGATTATTACTATATTTCCATTTGATTATGTGTACTGGTTACATTTTGCCCATTGCCTCCCTCATTATTTTATACATCTATATTGGTATGCCCATAACACAGCAGCGAAACGCTCAGCCGCCTTTGACGAGGTGTGTCTGCCCCGTTCGCTGCCACACGTTTCTATTTTAGTCTGGTCCCACTCCGTTTAATTGACTAACCTACAAAAAGGGAGAGGACAAAACAACCCGCTGGACGATCACGGGACACCGAAGGACGGACGAGCTGACCCGACTCACGTATTTCATTTTTCTCATTTCTGTTTGCGATATTAATAGAGTGTTGAAAATCAAAGGTGAAAAAAACAAAAGGTATTTTGGTATCACCATCATTACAAGTACCCTTGCCCCATTCGCTGTATCGCCGTAAACTGCAACCTATGACCCGTTGGATGCTATAGCCGTTCATTGGTATAACGACATTGCGGCAGTCGCAACTCTTGCCCGGTAATTGGTATCGCCGTAATTGCAACCGATGTCCCGCTTAATGGTATCTTCGTAAATTGCAACATTGTGCCCCGTGTTGTAACTGGTAGAGCGTTATTGCAAACATAGCGCCATGAGCCTGCATAGCCATGGTGGTCATAGATGTACAATTATAATTAAAGGCAATGGACACTATTGGTTATTACTCAAAATAATTATCAGCATAAAACCTCACTTGGTAACGAGTAATGGGGAAAGGTTGATAAGTATAAAACATTGTGAGAAACGGCTCTCTCTGAAGTGACATAGTTTTCGAGAAAGAAGTAATTTTCCGCGAATTTGATTTCGAGACCTCAAGTTTAGAATTTGAGGTCTCGAAGTCAAGCATCTGAAAGCACACAACTTCGTTTGACAAGGGTGTTTTTTTTTCTTTCATAGTTATCTCGAAACTTCGACGACCAATCGAGCTCAAATTTTCACAGGTTTGTTATTCTATGCATATGTTGAGATACACCAAGTGAGAAGACTGGTCTTTGACAACTACCAATAGTGTCAAATGTCTTTAAGACGAGAACAGCTGTGGGTTACAATCAATCAGCTTTGATCATTATTATATATTGACCACCACAAATAATCTCTATTGACGATACCTTTGAACTCGCGCGATTCGAAAATTGTTCGTTGTTTCTTTTGAAACGGGGTGATTTTTTGCGGCTGTATAAACCATTAACTGTTTCTCATTAATTGGGCAGTGATTAACAAACGACCAATTCAACCAAAACAGGTCTTGGTTTAGTACAACCGTTAAAAAACGCACCCCTGTTTCAAATGAAACAATAACAAACTTCGGTTGAACTGACTATTGGTTTAGCACTGGCCAATGACTTTGGTTACACAACCGCCAAAACGCACCCAGTGACCAATCAGCTCAAATCCTCTACGCGTGACCTAGTAATGACGTAATAATTGACCTTACAGAGGGTAGAGGGAGGAAGAACCAGTTTGGCTCAGATTAAAAAGAAACCCTCAATATGAGAGGCGGAATTTCTCTCCAGCTGGAGACGCGACGTGCACGGCCGCGAGGTCGTCCGATCTTCACGGTACTAGAATCGGGCGGTGCACAGCGCCCGAGATTCCGGCTGCTGGCTCCGAACGATTTCCTAAACGTGTCTCCTACGCCGGGACGCCGGGACTGCAGCCCAAAAGACGGCACGACACTGCCGGTGTGGAAGGAGGTTCTGTCCCCCAGGAGAGACTGTCTCACGGAGATGCTGTCTCGCCGGATATTCTGCCCTGCCTATATAGCGAACGATGTGCACACTTCTTCTGATATCACCCACTTTTGAATCATCCTTTGAATCAAGCTCAGGGAGACAGGTGAAGTCAGATTTTCCCGACCACCGGATACTCTACCATCCCACCCTTTAAATGGAGGTATGCAGAGCAAATGAAACCCACAAAAACCACAGACCACAAAAATTAGCAGCAGAAATAAACAGAAGATATCATACAGACACAAGAACTTAATAAGCATCAGATACTGTACATAAAGTTTAGCAACTGCACGATCCAAAAAGATTCAATTTTGTTCGTGTGAAAAAAAAATGACGAGACAAAACTGTTGGAGCGAGACCATTCTGACACTCCATTTACAACTTTGCCCTGCACGAAAAACACTCACTCGAGAGATATGTCTTTATAGTTCCTTTCACATGTTTTGTTTTCCTTACACAAAAACAACACAATTAAAGCATCTATTTGTACAGGGGGTGGGACCTTCTCTTGGTCGATGAACTTATAATATTCCCCTGAGGGGAGGCCGGCGAGGTCTTTGGATTACCGGGTATTATGAATTAATAAGCAAGCAGCTTGAACCTTCAAACAAGCCACACACGGACCATAAATTTCCAATGACTGACAGGAATCCGTTATGCACTGCTGCCCATAAAAATATGCTTGAGTTAATAGGAGGAGGCGGTGATGTTGCAAATTAAACATACACTAGACGTCGGGGTGCTAGACGCTATACGTCTGGGTACCAGACCCTCACGTCATAGTCTGGGAGAGTGCACTAAACGGATTACAAACAAACAATAATTTGGTGTTTGGATGGTAAGATAACAAAAGATGAAATGTTGGTTCTCTATAACATTTTAACATTTTTTGCCGCCATTAATTGACAGCGTAAACCTGTGGTGCACTAGGTTTGGTTATATGGCGTGGGTTTGCACTGCTTTGCGAGGTAGAAATGAAAATCTAGTAAGATTTGCTGTGACACCATGTATTATTTGAAACTTTGCATGCTGGAGATAATCTGAAATGGTTTATAATACCACGCGGGTTTTTGGGGGGTAACAATATAACAATATGTAGGCCTACTCAAGTAGAGTTTGAACTTTGCATGGCGGAGATTTGCAGTTACCAAGTGCATGAAGTGGATTAGAAACGTTGCGTGGTGGATATACAACCTTAAAAAGTTTTCAGTTGCACCGTACAGGGCCTACACTCAGGAGTAGGAATAAAAACTGCATGCTGGCGGAACAGTCTAGTATGTTTGCAGGGACATGTACATGTACATCGTGGATATAGGGTTTGAAACTTTGCATAGTGGTGTGAGATACGATCTAGTAAGGTTTGCAGTAACACCATGTACATGAACAGGGTTTGAAACGTTGCATGGTGGAGATACAATCTAGTAATGTTTGCAGAAACACCATGTATATGAACAGGGTTTCAAACTTTGAACGAGGGAGATACGAAGGTTTGCGGTAACACCATGTAACCATACACGAAATTATCTCATCGACGAATAGGAGACTTTGGAACGCTAGGTGGCAGCAGACTTACCAGGTAAATTTCCATTGTTTACGTAGTTCTGAGCATGCGCACATTACCAAGAACAATGGATTTTACCTGATTAGACTGCTGCCACCAAGCGTCCCAAAAGTCTCCCATTGTGATGGCTCTAGAAAGAACTGATGACGCAACTACTTGACGTTTCGAGCATGGCTCAACCTGTGTTCAAGAAGTACTCTTGCTCAACGTGCCTCTATCTTAATAAAAAGCAATATGTGGCAAAATTTAGATTATTTACATTCATGTGCATATTTCAGCGATAATAATGACAAATTTGGTCCGTCTAGACTATTTTTATCCTGGTAGGCAGGCCTACATAACACACAAATTACAAATTATAAAGACCGACTGGTATAAAATCATTAAAATACTTGACGGAAGTTGTGGCTATTAAATCCACAGTGGTGAATAGATTGATTGTGCCAGCCAGCGTACTGCTGGTGTGTAAAGGCACAACTATGAAGAAAGATACAGTCAAAGTCACATGTGAATGTTTCAGCTAGATACATAGTCCACTCGCTGAGAAAACAGCAACAAATTCAGTATTTTCTTATGCAAGAATGTCAAATTTATGCATGTTTAGCGAGGTGACAGCGGTAGCAATCGCATCTATGGCCGCAAAGCATTCGCGAACGGGCGCCAACACTGAGAAATCTGAGAAAAGATTCATACATGACTCAATGTGAAAAAAAAAATTGTATTCAAATAAATATGTTGAAGGAAATTGTTCCTCAGAAAAAGTTTAGAACTATCAACAACTGCAGTGCGTCTCACCAAGTAAGTTTTTATCGGTATGAACTTATGGAGGATTACGTTGGTCCTACCTTCAAATCGACACAGCAGGACAAAACGCCTTTTAAGAATCAGTTTACTCTCGAGAGAACCTTCGAGAACTGATGCCAGATGTGTTTGGACTGATGCCAATTTGAACATCAAAGCATTACATGAGTACAACGTTGAATGCAAGACGCATTTGTATTGTAATCGTACCAAGATCGTCCAAATTGAGAGTTGCGTTTTCTGTAAAATTTGTGAGTGAACTCCTGAGTGAATGAAATTTTGTGGGTAAATTGTTATCACCGGCAAAGCATAGTCCATTATTACCATTAAATACAAACTGTAATAACACATTCCGAAAATCAGAAAGGATTGCACACTAATTGTGACGAAATGTTTCCTCTGGGATATATATTTTCTTATGATATAAGGAAAAATTGATAAAGCTATCTTCAAGTCCAGTATTGAACTCTTCATTTTAACTCATTTTAACTTAAGTTTTAGCTCAGAAATGTTTGAAAAGATTCAAAGAGCCACACTTTGAGGAAACTCGGTGCCATTACTTGATTTGAATTGAAAATCTCGCAAAGGTGATGGTAGCTTTCTAAACATCAAGAAAACATCCTCTCATCATTTATCGAAAAAGGAAATACTTTTAGGTTACATTAAAAAAAAAACATTCCAAGTCCCACACAGATTGTGCTCACCCTAACATGACACATAATTCACGTTCTTAACATGAGAAAACTACTCGAACTTCGAGGACCCTATATAAGCCGATTTTTAAGGTCGCATAGAACGCATAGAATGAACAATATCTCAACACAAATTTTGATATATTTTTCGGTTAAAAAAACAACCGACGCAAGGTGTTGGCTTGTTCATAGGCACAGAGGCTCCCTCAGGCTCGGCGTATTACATGAAATTACAGTTTTCAAAGCAACTAACTATAACCGTACAGCCCTGATCTCCTTTTATATGTCGCCTAGCCTTGAATTACAGACGCTCTCTCTCTCTCTCTCGTGACTCTCACTCAAATAGCGCCTCCTTTTCTCTGGCAACAAAAGGCTATCAAGGATGACCAATTTCAGGTATAAACCCATCAATTGAACAAACAACCACTCAGAAGGACACTTACAGTCTAGAGAGCCACACAAAATTGAAGTGAATTTAGAGAATTTTGTTCTCTGCTCACGTTTTTCATTTTGAGAAAAACAAGAATAAAACGCAATTTTTTGCCGAAGAATGTTAACGTGCCGCAGCTCAACGAAAAAACTGACAACGATGTGATTATTTGCGGTTGTTTCTTTAAATTTGTTTACTATTTTCGGGGGGCATCAATGGAGGAAACAAAGGCACTCTGAAATTGGCTCACTAACGAATTGTCTGGGTCACTTAAACAAAAGATCTGAAAGTCAATGCCTTTTTTTCAAGAACGATGGCTGCACCGCGCCGCAGCGGACGAGAAGCCGATTGTGGGCAACTGAATAGCGCCCTCTTTCAGCATCATGACAATCACATTGGCACATGAAGACTAGTGAGGGCGCTATTTAAGTTTACTGGAGAAGAAAACAGTAATTTCAATAAAGAGGACGCGTCACAGGGGAAAAAACACTGAACAGTCGGTGGCGCTATAACCATGATGTTCCAAATCTAGGACAGGTGGCACTACAAAACCACAACAGCAACAGCAATGCCAAAATTATTAACTATAAATTGTAAAGCAACTAAAGACACTGGACACTATCAGTAATTGCAAGACAAGTCTTCTCACTTGGTGTATATCAACATATGCATATAATAACAAACCTGTGAAAATTTGAGCTCAATTAGTCGCCATTAGTTGCGAGACTACTATGAAAGAGAAAAACACTTTTGTCACACGAAGTTGTTTGCTTTCAGAGGCCTCACAATCTAGTTCTGAGGTCTCGAAATCAAATTCGTGGAAAATAACTTCTTTCTCGAAAACTATGTCACTTCAGAGGGGAGCCGTTTCTCACAATGTTTAATACTATCAAAAGCTCTCCATTGCTCGTTACCAAGTAAGTTTTTATGCTAACAATTATTTTGAGTAATTACCAATAGTGTCCACTGCATTCAAAGATAGGTCCAAATGCTTACCTCGACTGGACCGATGCTTTTGTTTCGTCCACCTGGCATTCCATCTTCTCTAATAGCTGGAAAGAGAGAAGGGTGGGGCAAGAGAGAACAAACCAATGCAGGAATTAATCAAAGAATTGTCAACCATTAATGACCGTTAGCAGTAACAAGGTTTTACAACAAATTCACCAGCCAAATACAACAATAACAACCACAGTTCAATCAACACTTATTTCCATAAAATTTGTCAAAAAAGGAGAATGATAAAGAAAATACATTCAGGTGTTTTGAGCATGAACCCTGTGACGAGATGCATTGAAGGTCTACAGTCTGTATCAGTTTTTATAAAGAGTCATGAAAAGTAATGGCTATAAAAACTTACTTAGTAAGAAGTACAGTCGCTGCTGTGGATACTATTTTGAAAGAATTTCCACTTCAAAGAACTGTGATTATTGAAAAGGATTCTTTTTTTGTCCCATTATGACTTTGAGTCTGATAAGCTTACAGCAAGTTGAGTATTAGCGACTATTAATAATAATAATAATAATAATAAGCTAGCATTTATATAGCGCCTTTTCCATAGGTTACAAAGCGCTTGGATATGTCCAACACAGATCAAAAGTCAAAATCAAAGACAAAACAAGTGAGTCTTTAGCAATTTCTTGAATGAATCAACTGAGCTTGCTTTTCTGCAGCTATCAGGAAGTGAGTTCCACAGAGCTAGGCCTGCATTTGAGAAGGCTCGGTCTCCTACACTAGTGCTTGTCCTATGCTCAAATAGAAGGTTGCGTGAGGAAGAAGCAGAATGCGTGATGGTTGATGTTGCTGAAGCCTTTCACAGATGTTTACTATTGGGCGATGGCTGGTACCAAGGATACATAAGCAACTAAAATTGACCCTTTTTGAGGTATGGTGGACACTATTATTATGACTGTAGGTTTGGGTAAATTTGTTGGTGTTTACCCAAACCATACAGTGTACTCCTGTAGTGTCCACCATACCTCAAACATGATAATGGGACATTGGTTTACAAATATTGTTTTCTGCTCAAACTTGCTGTGGATCGGGTCGGTTGACAAATGATATTCTGCATGCTCAAACTTGCCGTGGATCGAGGGGACTTCTCGTTATTTAAACCAAGTCACTGCCTCTTAGTGGGTTTATAATGGACTCCCTTTCCTACAGAGGGCGCTATTTCTTGACTCCAATGCCTCACCTTTTCTGTTCATGCCAACTTGCAGACATTTGAGGAGTCGGCAATACTGACAGCGGTTCCTTTTCTGGCGTGACATCATGCAGTTCTTTTCCCGTAGGCATCGATAGATCCTGCGGTTGCATACACTCCTCTTGAAGAAACCCTTGCATCCCTCGCAGGACACGATGCC
Source organism: Asterias amurensis (assembly GCF_032118995.1). Taxonomy (NCBI): domain Eukaryota; kingdom Metazoa; phylum Echinodermata; class Asteroidea; order Forcipulatida; family Asteriidae; genus Asterias; species Asterias amurensis. The sequence continues at coordinate 2,572,161 of NC_092662.1, read as the reverse complement.
GTAGTGGAGACCCGTTGCACGGTCGCCACAGATGAGGCACGTCTTGGCCTCATCGTTGGGTGAGAGAAAGGCACGGGGAGAGTACTCGAAACCGTTGGAAGAAGCTACAAGTGGAAAAAAGGGAATCACAAAATACTTAATTAAGTTGTTATAACCCAATCCTAAAGTTGTGAAGGTTTTGTTTTCCCACCCCAAAGCCATTTATCGACAACACGAAACGAAACACCTACTTTCAGGTGTGGAAGGAGAATCTGTGCCCCCACCCCCATACGACAAACTGTGTACAAACTACTTCGGATAGCGCCCTCCTTTGAATAAACCACCTCCAACCCATGTTAATTCCCCATTGGGGGACAGGATCTGCGGGACAGATTTCCTTGGGACACCGTTTTCAGTTGTTTTACTAATTTATTTCTTTGCTACAATATCTTACAAAGGTTACCGAATCTCAAACAAGGGACCAAAGGCTCACCGGTGAAGCATTTGACCCTACAAACAAATTAAAACATCCGTAATGACCGGTGTCATATATTATTTTGGTTTTCCTTTGTTTATCCCAAAATTTGAAGTAGAATATCATTATCCAGTCAGTTTCCTTTCTGCTTACGTTAATTTTTTATTAAATTTAATCTGTATCATAACTGCGCCCCCTTGTGGTGGCTGTACTTAACAAATTCTAAACGTCAACAGAGGGCGCTATCAATCATTCAGGTTTATCGCTTCGTCAGCTGCAGGCGTTTCATGGATTGTAATAGATCAAGTTGATCCGACACGATGAACTATTTAAGCCAATGGAATTATTATAATGGTTTATTTGTGATACATTACGTAATATCAACAATATCAAAATGCTGATGACAACACGAGTTAAGTGCATGCTGTCTGTGTCAATTTGCCAAGAGATAGTGACTCTATTTGATTAAAGGCAGTGGACACTATCGGTAGTTGTCAAAGACTAGCCTTCACAGTTGGTGTATCTCAACATATGCATAAAATAACAAACCTGTGAAAATTTGAGCTCAGATGAGATAATAATGAAAGAAAAAAAAACACCCTTGTCACACGGAGTTGTGTGCGTTTAGATAGTTGATTTCGAGACCTCAAGTTCTAAATCTGAGGTCTCGAAATCAAATTCGTGGAAAATTACTTCTTTCTCGAAAACTATGGCACTTTAGAGGGAGCCGTTTTTCACAATGTTTTATACCATCAACCTCTCCCCATTACTCGTCACCAAGAAAGGTTTTATGCTAATAATTATTTCGAGTAATTACCAATAGTGTCCACTGCATTTAACACAAAGTGCACAACGCTATATTCAAACAACAATATCTAGCGTAAAAAAACGTTTCCCCGATGGTCTAGTTACTAAAACAACCCATCAGGCGCGCGATAATCACTGAACAAGCAAGCCAATTGAACAAAAATTGTCACAGATTTGAAATTTTGTGCAATGAGGGTGTCATTTGAACTTTCAAACTTCGATGCCCAATTGACACAAAATTTTCACAGATTTGTTATTTATTGGTGAGAATACTGGTAATATTACCAACAGCTTGTCAAGTGCCATTAAGTTGTTGATATCTCACGCAGGCGTCAGCCTCCGTGCCCTTTTGTCATTGCCTTGGTGCCCTTGCTCAAGTAGAAATATTTACAATTTCCTCTGGGGGGAAAAAGAAAATGCCTTGGTGCCCTTGCCCTTTCAAAAAAGAAGTACGCATACCTGCATGTACGCCTACATGGTCCCCCACTCGACACTATTTATTATCTGCAAACTCGGCACTAGATAAAATGTCACACACGAATTAATCAAAGACAATCGCCGCAATCTAATGTATGAAAAACCGCAACACAAAACAATACCCCTCGTGACGCAAGCGGCCATTTCATTCTCACAAAAACAATTGTACTTAATTTATTTCTTTTCTTTTTTGTGTTCTGGGTGGTTTGAGGTGCGTATTTATAAAACTGGCTGACATAATGTGATCAATCAGCGACGATGTAATTAACTAAATGGGATCGTCGGATCATGTTGAATTGTTACGTAACAGTCGCTAATGTGTCGTCTAGACGAATGAAGGAGCGACTGCAGCCGAGAGTCTTGCATCTTTCACCATGACAGTGTAAAATTATCACGGAATGTGACGTCGCGACTACCAAACTAATTTGCGAGTCGCGAATTCTCGGTTTGACAAAAATAAGCCACTGGAGAAGGGAAAAGGTGCTTCGCTTCATTTGTTTTATTATTATTTGCTTATTTAACCGTAATTTACCTTTAGATGTAAACTTTCATTGGGGATAAAGAATACTGATTTTGGTTTTACCTCCATAAACCGATGTGTGTAAAAAGCGCTAAGTGTTAATCCGATGTGTGTAAAAAACGCTGAGTGTTAAACCGATGTGTGTAAAAAGCGCTGAGTGTATACTCAGTACTTTGCCGAGCTTTGAGAAACAAATCACGGGCATATTACTCGGGTGGGATTCGAACCCATGGGTTATTTGCTTATTTAAAAACACCTGCGAATAATTTGCATTTAAAGGCTCTATCCCCAAATGAAAACAAATTTATTTACGTTTTGTGTACAACTCTCCTGCAATAAGGGAGCTGAGACGTATATACGATCGTCAACTACGGCTACGACGGTTGCTAGGGCTGTTGCTATAAAGGAATCCCATCCCATTTACTTCGACGCATGATGGCGCGCAAATCCATCCGTACAGCTTAAGTCGTAGCCGCCAATTTGGATATGGCTTACGTCTCAAAGCAGCTAACTCTTGCGCATTTGTGTCTGCTGAACTCTGAAGTAGTACTCGCAAATTCAATTTAATTCAATTCAATTCAATGTTTATTGTCCATAAAATGAAAATGTTGCTTTTTCGAACATGCTCATAACAGTTCAAAGTATATTTTAAACTACAGAAAAACATTATGCCAAAGTAAACGATGATTACACAAGGGCATATCAAACAACAATGTTTACTTCAATATACAGACAGACAACAAGGCAAACAAACAAAAAGTTACTGGCTGCCGTTTAAAATACAAATAGAACCATTCAACCAATCAGAAGACAAAAAATCACCACAAAATATTGTTCAAAGGAGCGCCAAGACAGTTATATGTACTAAATTAAAAATACACTTGTTGAACGTACACTTGGTAGAAAAGAGTTTAAACATGTACTAGTTCTGCACTTCAGAGCGCATAATGTGTTAAATCGTGTATTTCAAATAAGGCCTATTTGATTCCTCGCCAAGGAATTTTGCGACCAAAACCTTCTGTGGTATGGTAATAGGCCTACAAGACACTACAAGAGTCCAAATATAAAAATGTGTGTAAAACTTCACTACACATAATATTCATCGTGAGAGAGGCAAACAAGGTGTTGTTGCTCAATTTTTGTCAATAAAATAAAGTGAGATCTTAAAAAGTAAGTAGCCTAAGTACTGAGGAATTTTGCTTAATGTACAAATCCGTTCTTCTCAAAGATAGAATTATGTTTGCTAGACGTCTGCGGTTAGGAACCATTGAAGAACCAGACAAAAACTAAATTGAAAGACTTTTCACCATGGTATAACAATACGCCCACGCGGTAACTCGGTTAAAGGCAGGGTCTAGTTTTGGTTAAGTGTCAACAGTCTGATTGTCAAAGACCACTTTCCTCACTTGGTTCTTTTCAACCATACAAGCCCGAGAAAGACCCTGTTTATTCAAATTGTGGGGTGACAATAACCTCTTTCTCTAAATTGTTGTTGTTGGGTTTTTTTTTTTTTTCTTTTTTTTTTTAAATATATATATCAACAACTCTCCAGTGCTCTTTATATTATCACGTAAGTTTTATGGTAGCCTTTGGTATTTAGCAAAAACCAGTGTTCTTACTTGGTGTATCTCAACATATGCGTAAATCAACAAATCTGTGAAAATTTGAACTCAATTAGTCATCGAAAATGCAAGAGAATAATGAAAGTAAAAAAAACACCTTTGTCACACACTTTTGTGTGCTGTCGGATGTCCTATCAAAAGGGTTCGGGCATGAAGTCTTTTTATTATTTGAGTGAGAAATTACGTCTTTCTCAAAAAACTTCGTTACTTCAGCAGGATCCGTTTATCACAATATTTTATACTACCAACAGCTCTCCATTGCTCGTTACCAAGTACGTCTTTATGCTTACAACTAAATTTACTTTGAGTAATCCAATAGTGGTCAGTGCCTTTAAGCGCATTTATTTAATGGGTAATCAGAGTTGGCCAACCCTTCCTTTAAGTTCCACGCTGGTTTCTTATCGGCTTGATTACTTAATTTATCGTCTAGACGAAGAAGGGGCACATGGGAAAGATCAGATTTTTATCAAGATGTTTTTTAATGACTGAACTATTTTTATAAACGAGACGAGGGTTGATGACAAATCAAAACATGCGCCACCAGCTGGGGGATTTTAACTAATGTGCGGTGGGGTTTGAAAGGCAGTGGACACTATTGGTAATTACTCAAAATAATTATTATTAAACTAAAACCTTTCTTGATTACGAGTAATGGGGAGAGGTTGATATTGTAAAACATTGTGAGAAACGGATCCCTCTGAAGTAATGTAGTTTTCGAGAAAGGAGTAATTTTCCACGAATTTGATTTCGAGACCTCCGATTTAAAATTTGAGGTCTTGAAATCAAGCATCTGAAAGCGCACATTTTCGTGTGACAAGGGTGTGGTTATTTTTCTTTCATTATTATCTCGCAACTTCGACGACCGATTGAGCTCAAATTTTCACAGGTTTGTTATTTTATGCGTATGTTGAGATACACCAACTGTGTGGGCTAGTCTTTGACAATTTCCAATAGTGTCCACTGCCTTTAAAGGTGCATTCCTAGAACGAAACTATCACATTTCTTAAACCCAATCGTTATAACTTAATCGATCGCTGTTGTGTAATACCTCAAGGTGTTATTTAAAATGCTGGTACCGGCAACAACAAAATGATATTTAGAAAAGCCTTTAAGAATAATGCGAAGTCTCTCCCCTCATTAAGAATGTTTTGCGTATCAATGACACCTGAAAGGACACTGTAAAACAAATGATCAAAATGTGAAATGCAATTAAGATTTGACGAACAAAATAGCGCTGAAGACGAGCAGATTATACTGTTCGAAACGTCGATGCCACACCGGCTCTTGTCAGAACCAACCCTCCCACAAGGAACTACACGTGCTTTGTACCCGCAAGTTTATTCAGTCTATTTTTTTATAGTTTCTTACTCAACTAAACAGCGATAATCACAAACAAAGCCATGATTTATGCCTTAAATGCAATGTACAGTATTTGACACGACTCAAAACGATACTGAATGGCCGAATTCTGAATTTGAAACGCAGTAACAACTGGAGAGGCAAAACAGCTTCAATTCGAACGCATGAAAATGAAAATTGCTGCTCATTTTTTGAATTTGACCGAGAAAACCTTTATTAAAATACTTCATGCCTATTTATAACCATTTGTTACGTATGCTGAAAGCACACCAATTGTGCAACAAGGGTGTTTTTCCTTTCATTATTATTAAGAGCCCAAACTTTTCACAGGTTTGTTATTCAATGCATATGTTGGGATACACCAAGTGAGAAGGCTGGTCTTCGACAACTACAAAAGGTGTCCAGGGGTGGATTTCACAAAGAGTTAGGACTAGTTTTATCTCGAGTTAGGACCAGTTACTCGTCCTAACTTAGGACTATCCATGCAATTTGTATATGTCCTAGTCCTAACTCTTTGTAAAATTGACCCCAGTGCCTACAGAGTTAATGACTTAAACCTGGAGTAGAATTTTTCTTCATTTTAAAGGGGACAACAAGCTACGATTATAAAAGTGTTTTGCACTAAAGTAAACCACACCCAATCCTTACTCTCACCCACCCCCTACAAGCTGGGGCCCCCTACGTTACAACCTAATTTAAATAATATAAAAGCCGCTGTGACCTTGTATACTGATTAATTTCAGGACTCCTTATCCAAGCCCTCCTTATCCTGGTCATACAAAGGAGTTCCTTTACAAAGCGCTCATCCCACAGTCAAAGCATAGCTCAATGGTAAAAAAAAACCTACCCCTACACCCCCTGTTTTTTTGTTGTGTGGGGCTACATTGTTCGGTTTCTTCCACCAAGGACACATTCTTGAGTCAACACACGGAGATAGTCTATACACAGTTCTCTGGTCTTGGAACTTGGGCATCAAAATAACTCTCTTCTTTGATTGTTTAGGGAGTCCGAAGTTTCCAACCGAAAACAATTTGTTTGTCAGGCGTTTATGAATTCATCAACCGAAAAAACACACAAAGACTCTGGGTTTTGAAGACAACCTAAGTGGTGTTCATGAAACTTTCTTGTGATTATTGTGTAACACAAAAAAATGGCAGCCATTTTGAATTTCGCATTCATATCATTATGGACGGAAACGAGGATAGTGTTAGTCTGGCCCCTTACACTATTGTCAGGTATTAATGCAATTACACAAAGGGTGCACGACATAGATGAAGGCATTGAATGTATTCGCAATTTCTACATTCGTGGTTGACTTTTTGCAGTATTTCAAAAGTGTGCGTTGTTTACTTTCTATTACAATGAACTAGATTGAGTGCAGGAGCGCATTGTTAATCTTGTTTGTTTGTGTTGGGATCAGCGTTACAACCTCTTTCCCAGAGTAGGTCGTAGCCAGGTTTTCTGTCCTTTTTACAAATATTGTCATGGTAAATGTGCCACAAGTGTGTCCGACCTGGTATCTCCTATTATCAGGGTTTTTGAGCGTGAACCCTTGGCGGCCTTACACTTTCGTATTATACTACAGTGACATCTCAGCAAAGCAAGAGTGCACCTAGCCCTATATTATAGAACCCTTTATCTGTATCTGTGTACAGAGAAAGAGTCCTATTATACGGCTAGGTGCACTCTTGCTTTGCTGAGATGTAGAACAAAGAGCCTTTCCAACATGTTTATTCCGCATAATTATGCCGACTGTATCTTTTGAAACTACAATGCTGAGTGCATTTTCTCTCGATCATACAATAACAAAAAAAAACAGTATCTCGTCAACTTATTAGCGTATTTTATACTACAGATATGTGTTGGTGCAAACTATTACCCCACTTGAAACGTAAATGATATGTATTCCGAAACGATCTCGTTTTAGTCGACAACATCAGTAACATATATACCAATAGAGAAACAAAGAAAACTGCACACCCAAACCAAACACATGTACATTGTAGTGAAAATCTCTCATGGTCACTGATAACAAGATGAGTTGTCACTGCGTGGGACCATAAACGACTTGTCCACAAGTCTAGTACCTGTGGCAAACTTTTCGGAGTGTTAGGTTTTAATGTGGCACGTGTACATGTACACACGTGCTCAAAACTATCCAAATTCACTGAAGATAGGGATAGACTTTTCACAAATTTACTTTATGATAACATACGATAGGATGTTATCTCATTTCTAAGAATACTTTAGGGGAAAACGTCCTATTAGTTATTCGTATGTTAATCTCATTTCTAGTACGCTATGATCTTGATGGAATTGCTATGTTGTGTAAGTAAACTTAGAAATGAGTTATTCGCGTGTTATCATAGTAAATTGTGAAAAGTCTATCCCTATCTTCAGTGACTTTGGATGTACAGCACGTGTGTACATGTACACGTGCCACATTATGGCCTAACATTACGAAACACAGATCCCGTCTCAGACTGTGTTTCTAAAACTAATTGTATGGTGTGCCATGATCACACAAACACGTTAGAGCATAGAGCAAGGACCATTTAGAGACAGTGGACACTATTGGTAATTACTCAAAATAATTATTAGCATAAAACCTTACTTGGTAACGAGTAATGGGGAGAGGTTGATAGTATAAAACACTGTGAGAAACGGCTCCCTCTGAAGTATAATTTTCCACGAATTTGATTTTGAGACCTCATGTTTAATTTGAGGTCTCGATATAAAGCATCTGAACGCACACAACCGCACAACTCCGTGTGACAAGGGTGTTTTTTCTTTCATTATTATCTCGCAACATCACGACTGATTGAGCTCAAATTTTCACAGGTTTGTTATTTTATGCATATGTTGAGATACAACAAGTGAGAAGACTGGTCTTTGACAATTACCAATAGGGTCAACTGTCTTTCAGGTTTCTGAGACGCGGCCCCCTAAAAATGTTAAGCCCGCCCCCTTCAAAAGTGAAGTTCAGCTGCACGTTAGGCGAGCAAAACTAATACGTGAGCGAGAACGTCAGAAAAATCTCACATTTAGAATACGTGAAAATACCATTTTTCACGTCAGGTACGTAAGTGCAGACGTCATACGTGACTCGTGAGCTTGCAATAAGCCCAAAATGGTGACGTCACCCAGACACAACAAACTATGTTCTGGCGTTCACGTTCACGTGTTTTCCCACGCAACGTGAAGCTAAACCTCCCAATTATATCCAAAGTTTGAACGTCATGCACCGAACACGTGTTTTGCAACAAAGTCTTACGCTCTTAATGTAAAAGAGTGAAAATTTCACTCTGTTGTACGAGTGGTGTCAGTTTCGCTCTTTAAGAGAGTGAAAGTTAGTTTGTGTCACTCTTTTTGAGTGAAATTTGAATGAGTTCACTCTAAATCGAGTTGAAAGTACCCGTCTTTCACTCTAAAGGGAGTTGTCCTCCATTATGGCTCTTTGCATGAGTGGTATGGCGGACAAAACAAGAGGGTTTTCACTCTTTTTACATTAAAGAAAGTACATCTAGATTATACAGGGTTTTTTTCAAGGCTGATACAAAATAAACATACAATGCTATTTTGTCCCAAAAGCCCTCGGTTTTATTATACAATCCAAAAGCTATCAATATAAACCACAAGGGAAACTGACTGGGTAAATTTGTAAATACCCCCCAAAACAATCCAAAAGCTGTTACATTCCGCCTTTTATAAATCAATTCAATTGTGTATTACGTAACCAAGAGTTCCAATAATAATAGTATCCTTTATACAACAATAAACTTGCCAAGGTTTCCAGAGAAACTGGCGTGAGTAATGCGCCACCATGGGGGTCGACGGTAAACATGCACTTGAATGAGGAAAAGTTAACAGCCCACATCATTGTCTGTGAAATAACTGCGTTGTGAATCATAGTAAAAGCAAACGAGCACAGCAAGGCCAGTCTAATCCACTGACCGTACCCACAATTATCAACAACAAAAAATACCTCCTCTAAGAACCACAAGCCACTTTTAAAGAACAAGTCGCCACTCTCATTATCATGTCCCATTATGAATACAATACACATATAGAAATCATGTATAAGTTGTTTTTATGATTTGAGACACCTCGAGCCTTGGTGAAAGTTTCTTTTTCTTTGAAACAAAAACAATGATCACGTGTAATACACAAATATTGAATATTAAGATAAGTATCTTGATAATAAATTTAAAAAAAGTATCCTTGGTTGAAGAGAGGGGAAAAGTTTCACCTTGTACCCCCCACCCCACCGTTTGCGACAAAACAACCAATTCACACAAAAAACAAAAATTGTTTGATAACACATCCCAGTATCGAGTCGAGTCGACTTGTCACGGTAGCTACCTCAGCAAGTCGATTGATATGATGGCAAAGGTCGAGTTGGATTTTGCCAAGTCGACTTAAAAAAGGTCGACTTGGAATGGCTTTTATCTTGTCATGTCGACTTAGTTTATGGAATAGGCCGACTTGGTATTTTGCCGAGTCGACTTAGTTGATGGAATAAGTATACTTAGAAAGTTTTTTTATTTTACTGTCGGCGACTGTTTCGTCAGCTCCGACAATATAATTATTGATACCTTAAAATGTTTGTTATTTAAAAAGTCAAAAACGATTTGTCTATAAATAATTTGTTTGTAACAGTGTTGGTTTGTAATTGGTTGGTTGACTTCAGAAACAATAAGTTCCAATTTCCTTTTCCTATCGATTTCGAAGTGTATTGTTTTCCATGTTTTACATTGAAGGAAGTAATAATAATTTTAAAAATTGTTATAGAAGTCCCTTTTTAAATTCTGAATAAGGGCAGCTTAGCGAAAGTGAGGAGGTAAGCCGTTGCATAACGAAGGTGCGATGAAGTGGAAGGCTCTTTGACCATAGAATTTATTTTATAGAAACAGGAGTTTGTGTCACCGAGGATTGGCCAGCAGAACGAAGAGGACTGACAGGAAAGTATTTTTTAGATCAGATAGTCCATGAAGAGCTTTGAAAGTTATATTTAACTGAAATGCACATTCATTGGAAGCCACTGCATTCTTGACTTTAAATACTTATTATTCAATCCCCGAAAGTATGCAAATAATTTATTTCAAAAAGGCCAAATTATAAAATAAGTTTAAGGCAGTGGACACTATTGATTATTACTCAAAATAATTGTTAGCATCAAAAGTTACTTGGTAACGAGTAATGGGGAGCTGTTGATTTGATAGCACAACACATTGGGGGAAACGATTTCGAGACCTCAGAAGTAGATTGTGAGGTCTCGAAATCAAGCATCTGAAGGACAGCTTCGTGTGACAAGGGTGCTCTCTTTCATTATTATCTCGCAACTTCGACGACCAATTGAGTTCAAATTTTCACAGGTTTGTTATTCTATGCATATGTTGAGATACACCAAGGGAGTAGACTGTTCATTGACAGTTACATAGGGTCTCTTTGATTTTGTCCGTATCTCCAGATATGATTATTTTTTCCTATGGGAAATAATTAACCCAGTTAGAAATAAAACTCTGACTTTTCTTGAACTTTCAAACCAAATCCACAGATTTTACAAAGGTAGCTCAACTTGGGACTAGTCCTATCAAGAAATTAAAACTAGCCCTAATTGAAGACGAGCTACTCGTCCAAACTCGAAATAAGACTAGTCTTAACTCTTTGTTACCAGTGCGTTTAACCATTAACAAAGCATCGAAGTTAGCAAATCAAAACAAAAGTAAGTTTCGCGACCTCTCACACGAAGACCCTGGCATCTCTTGGCCAAACGGTATACCGTTATCTTAATCTTATCAACGGCGCAATGATGTGTGACTCTAACCACAACCAGTGGATTAAGGCCCAAGTTCACCTCCTAAGTACATGGCTTCCTTTATGGTCCCCAAACCCTCATGCATATTCACAAAAAGGCTTCGTGTGTATAGTAAAGATCGGAGTTAACCATGGTTAAACCACCATGGAGGAAGAATTGTTAAACCATGATGGTGGAGTAAACCCCTTCTATTGTGTGGATACATAAACTTCCTTGATCATTGTTGTGACTTCACATTGCCCTATTTCTCTTTAAAGTTATACAGTTATGCAACTAAAACATATGATGGCTTTAGAAGGACAAAGGGGGCCGCATATTTTGTCTTTATTGTCAACAAGCATTTCAAATGAGTGCTCATCCGTTAACTCATTTACATCTTACGGTGCAGTGAGAGAACAAAACAATTGGTTGAAATCGTGGGTGAACGAAATCTTGCAATCATGTTTGAGGTTAATAATAGATGAGAAGTATTGTAAGCTCACTTACAAGGTGACGTTAGTGTTGGTGTTAAGTTACCCCCCCCCCCCCATTCCCCCTCCTCCCCTACCCGGAACCTGGTCTTGTTGTCCGAAGAGCAGCCCCCTTCCCCCTTCCTTGACCACAATTTACTTAGATATTTAACACACAAAATATGGGGACTTACCCTGCTGTTCAGCATGCTCCGACGTAGGCTGAGTCGAGGGAGGACCGGGGATGGAATAGGGCCCCCATCGGTAAGACAACATGGTAAGCGAAGATGGCCACAAAATAACTGGTGGATGGACAGTCCAAAAAAATGGTCCAATGGCCGACACAAGGTTGTACGTGGAACACCCAACCTATATGGCTGGACTTGGACTTAGCTAGCAGTGACTAGGCGCTTAATTAGTCTGGACGCAGACACAACTGCACAGACGTGTTACGTAACGGTGCATAATTCTAACACGGGCTGTTGTCCGTTTTTGCCTAAGCCACTAACCAGAAGCCGGAGAGATTTACATCCTCTTTATGTCGCCCATGAATGCCCATTGCCCGGCATTTCTAATACTTGTCCAAATCAAGGTTATTGGCAGGACCAGCGCCACCGTCCAATGGTCAAGGCGGGGGTACTAAACGTAGCTCGGAGGGACGGTTAAATTGATAATTAACCCGCAATATTCCGCCCCCTTTTCATCCATTCATGGTTTCTTCTATGCCCAATCCATTCAAAACCTCGTGGTTCATTCACGTTTTACCCTTCTGGTATCCTAAAATCCATTAAAATCCGAAAAATGTGTGTTTTCTGTTGAATTATTACACCCCTGCCCCTCAGGGCTGGAGCGGACTAGGCAAGCGACCGCCACCTTGATTCAAAATGCGACGGTCGAAGCCGTTACGTAACACTCCACGACAACGTTGTGGCCCTGCATATGCTATTCATGACATTGTACACAATGGGTAAACATATTACGACTATTGCATTGCATTGGCGATCCACGTTGTGTGACTACAATGTACAGCATGTACACGTACTAACGTTGGCAATGGGTGTAGTCTAATGGTTGAATTTATGAGGAACTTTTGTTCTTCTGTGTTTTTTTTTATCAAAGTCATTCTGGCTCCATGGTTTGTGACTACACAATGTCATGGTTCTACGCGTTTGGAACGCTTTACAGATCAAAGTGGGATGCAACGCATTAGACTCTGGAGGAACAAGTTCTCCAAAATTTAAATCGATACAGTAAAGCCTCGTCAATTTCAATCGATGCCAAGTCAGTTTTGTCTTTGCTGTTTGGTCCTACCACCTCATCCATGATTGATGTAATTTCTTCCGCGAAAACCAACACCAAACTATGTTTTAATGACACTGTTCTTGTTCGAAACGATTCCACGACAAGGCTATATATTATTTTTAAGTAAATGCAAACAATATTGGAAGTGTTTACTAGTGTAACAAACATAGACTTTTGCAAAGATAATATTTATTCAGGCAGCGAACAAAACAAAATATTGTGTTGTTGGTTACTGTAGCTTGACTCATTTCTAGAATTACAAATAATTGTTGTACTTACATAACCTTAAAATAACCTCGTCATAATTTGTTTCCAGTAATTTGTTGTTATCTTTCTCCAAAAATACTATATGGTATAAATCACATCAGTTGTTAGTAGGTGACAACAGGTTTCTTAAAAGTTTTTTTTATCAAAAAAAATTGTGGACAATATGTACAAGGACTTTAAAGTCATTGTGCCACGTGCCAGTGCAACCTCAAGGTGGCGCCCTCTGTTGGTGAATTAATTCGTTGTGGTCGAACACTTCACCACTACAAATAACAACATCCGACTGTCAGATTCTTATTATTGCGATGTATGTATTCAAATAACGTTACTTTTGTAATTGTCTATGAAATAAAATCGTTGTTTTAATAATAAAATAAACAAAAATAATCTATTATTCAAAATCTAATTAATCAATGCATATAATTGTAATATTTTATATACCGTTTCACAATTTGGTAGATACACAACTGTCATTATTTCATACACAGCGTACACAACTTGAGTTTCACTTAATTCTGTGGTAATTTTATTGTTACATTGAGGTTTTGTTAGATCTTCGCCACCTTACAACTTATTTACAAAATTTACACAACAAACTATATTAAATATACAAAAAAATAAATTATTAAGTCAGTAATAGTTCAAAATGATGGTCTGCACGTTTGTTTCGTGAATTGCAAAACAATACTAGAGAATAAGGCCTTTTTGAGATTGACACTATATTATTACAGTGCACTGTTAATTGGTTTGGGTCTAACGCAGACAAGTTTTACCCAAACCTAGTAATGTAGTAGTAATGTGTTCAACCATAATCTCCTTTCTCCATGCTCAAAATAACTAACAGTTATACCCATCCTCATTACAGGATGGGCCTACAAGATTTAAATTTTCCTTATTTTCGATTGACATCGAGTTGTCATTTTTCAATAATGTTTACGCCATAAGAGGATTGCTCTCCAATGGTTCTCTTGCCAACAGGAAACCGTTTACAACCACCTATCATACAAGAATCCCATCATGGCGTTCCCCAGGGTTCTATTATCGGCCCTCTTCTGAACATCACCTTTTACCTACACGTGTGAGGGACGCACGTTGGTTCGCTTTTTATCTCGATAGATCTAGACATCTTGTTCAAACTCATAGGAAGGTTGATGGTCGGAATAAAGCCTTGAAGTCTAAATTTATGATGGAATGATGTTCACACACAGATATGACCATCATGTTGACTGTGGTGGTGTTTGTTTGATGGATGATTATCAGGTTTAGGCCATGTGTTATTTACTTCGACTACACTCTAGAAAAAGTGTTCAGAATTTCAACATTCATATTTCTAAGCATAAGTTTCGTGTACATGCAAGATCTTGTGTGTGTATGAATGGCACAAACCATGAGCTGGTTTCAATCGTAACATTTTTTTCAAACAGTGTACAACTTGGCAACTAACCCATAACGACAAGAAACATTGATAAATACAAATTAAAACGAAACTGAAACAATTTCCAAACATATTTTCACGATTACTGAAATTATTTGCATTTTCACCGATTGTAAGTTAGTGAGTAAACGTTTCACGGGTGTGTTTAGCGTATTAGTGTTTGGGTTAAATTAAAGTTTTCATATGGACAAGATAAATTTCAATAAACAATGCCTTATAGTTGCGAAGTTAATGTGAATAAACAATAAACACAATAGAGAGTTAATGCTCTCTGATTGGTTGAAGACCTGTCACGTGGGAATACAATATTGTTACATGTAGGCCTATGTTATTGCAAATAGAGTAAATAACCCGTTATAAAGTATTTAAAAAAATGAAACATTCAAATATTGACCCCTTGCAAAATGTGGAACGCACCTTAGCACAATGCGCGTCTACCATTTCCATCATTCTGGGAGTTAATTCCTTTGTGTATAAAATACAGACCCTATCCTGTAAAGATTACATAAAATGGGTTAATGTTCCCTTCCCCCACCTGAGTATCCTTTGTCTCTTGGTGGCGCTGTTCCCCATGCTTTTGTAAGTTTGTTAATTGACCTTTACCCATTAGGTCCAATGTACAAACCAACAGTTTATCTAGTATACGATTTTTTTTTTTATAATAACCATGCGAGGGTTTTGATAAAACAGCAGGTATAGTTGTGGCCGAACTTTGTATAATTCAGAGAGTTGCGACAAAGAAGAGAATTTCTCTTCAGTAACGTTTTTCTGGACGCCATTTTCGGTCCAAATGCAGCATAACTAAAATGGGCAGACTAGTCTGGCACCATATACACCGTTTTCACCAATGCGAGGGTTTGTGGACACATAACTGCTTTTATTAAAATTGCAAGTTCTTCCAACTCTGTCAATAAACGGCTCTATACTCTGTATTTATAGTTTGTAACTTAACAAATTCATGTGAATAATCATATTTACAATGTCCCTGAAAAAAAGAGGTAGCTCCTTATTAATATTTTATCTCATGTCGCCAGAAGATACCGGTTGGTAGTGTCCAGGGAAGTATTTGTCGATGAATGGCAGGTCGTTCTGCAAATTAATGACAAATGGATAAGAATATTTGTAATACAATTCAAGTCGACATTATAAAAAATAAAACAAGGAGAATAACAAACAAAAAGTCGACAATTTTTTTGCCGAAGACATCCAAAAACTGGACGAGGAATTTTTTTTTTTTGATGAAAACAAAAATGAATAATGAAACGCAAATAATAAAACGTAAATGAATAAAGAGCAAACTAATACGAAATTGCCGCAATTTTGACCGCAGGACAAAAGTGCGCTTTTGAGAATGAGGTGGATACTTTGGGAAATTGCAGCTCATTTTTGGTTGGTAACACATGTCATACTTTCACACTTTTACTGCAATAATCCTTTAAATAAACAAGCCCCACGCAAATCAAATACCCTGATCAACCCTTTAGGACGTTTGATATTTTGAAAACACTAATAAAATAGGAGAAAATACGAAAACTTACCCGATTCCAAATTAAGAAGATAAGAACGTATACCAAGCACACCATGGAGAGGGCATAAAACGACAACGCCAGTCCAATGACGTCAGCAAGATAACCAAACAAAGCAGTTCCTACGGCAGGGCCCAGACCCCAGTATACACCACACAGGAGACCCTGTGTTGTGGCCAGACTGACGAGCGCCACCGACGACGACAGGAAGGAAGTCAGTGTGTTCAAAGTGATGGCAAAAGAAAAACCTTTAAAAAGGGAAAATAGACAAATAAATTTTAAAAGGAACAGACGGTACAGCGCATTTTCATGTCAGAAGGGCATTAGGGCCATGCCAAACGAGGCAATTACAGGCAACTAGTTCCAGGCAATCTGAAATAAGAAAGCCATTCACATTTCAATATTCATATATTTTTCTTGAGGACTTGAGTACAATGTTTGGAGAAAAACTCATTTGCTACCAAAGAGGTCGTGTATGAACATGGACTGCTAAAAGTTGCCTCTAAATTGCCTGTGAAAGTTGCCGCGAGTTGAAAGGCCCATAATTCAACAATCTACATCCGATATAAGCTATATTTAAAGGTTAAATATCTGACAATTCGTGGAGTCAACAAAATATTTGCAGCCAATGCAAATGTGTTGTGTGATCAACCATAGAAATAACAAACTTGTTAGAAATTCGATCTTTATGATTATTATAATTAAAATCGACAGAATTGTCAACATTAATTTGTTTTTCTTTTCTTGTCACCTGATGTACTTTTTTTAGGAAATTAAGACGCAGTTTTCTTGAATCATTTTACGGGAACAACTCACAGCATTAGGAGATTTGGCTTCCTAGTTTGGCTTTCTGCTTAGGAAAGAAATTTGCTCAGCAGAATTATCTGCTTAACAGGGGACTTACCGTGGATGATTTCAACAACCACAAGCCATCCGGGTCTGGTCATAATGGCAAAACAAAAGAACGTCAGGCAATACCCAGTCATACCAGCGGCTAGTGGTAGGTGGTACCCAGACTTCTTAATAATAAACACCGTACAAAAAGATGTGATGACGTCACTCAGTGCATGCATTGCTATCCCAGCACCCATGAGTGTCACAGTTGCACCTAATACGGGAAGAAAATTATATTGGCCAGGATTACTAATTCAGACATTGAAATCCCTCCAGTAAATTAGATTTATAAGATTTCGCTTGGCAAGATTTTAAGTATTTCAAACAACAGCATTGAATAAACCAAACCTATCCGATTTAGGTCGACTTTTATAATACAATACAATATACGCTCTCTGAGCAACTGTTCAATTTTGGCAATCTGATATCTTTTGACATATGGATATTTTAAAAGAAACACAGACGAAAGTTGAGCAAATAAAAACTTTACTAGACCCTTTTCAAAACTACCGCTTGGACTTTGAGTTGTTTTTGACGAAAGCTGGTGGGTATTGTCGAGATCAGGCCGGCTATTTTCAGAGCCAACATTCCCCCCCCCCAAAAAAAAGGGGGGTGGAGGACAATGTATTCAATGTGTTCTGGGAATCCCAGAAATTCTTTAGAATATTTGAGGGGAAAAGTCCTTCTGAACAAGAGAAAACGAGTGTGTTTAAGTATTGAAACATTTGGTGAAGGGGACAGGTTCTTCCATCGGGTATCAGTCCATGCAAAATTTGATAAGAGCAGAAATCACCCTTTCGCCACAAGAGGGCGGAAGACTCATCATCTTTATGTCAGAGATAAAATCATTCTTACCCATACTGTGAAGATGCCACATTAGAAGGGTGTTGAAGGCGCCATTACATAATGACAGAACGAATGCTGTAACGAACACCGAGCCGTAATTCACGGTCAAAATGGCTTCGGCAACGGTGCTTAGAGAATGCTCCGAAGACATGTCACTGTGCTGTAAGTCAAAACGAATGAAAAATCACTTTTTACAAAAGTTACAGACAATTCTTTTAACAACATTTTTGGTTGAGTCGGGAGAAAACAAAACTCAAAACTCAAAACAAAACAGGTTCGTTATTTTATCCATAAGTTTAGATACACCAAGTGAGAAGACTGGTCTTTGACAACTGCATATGTAGTGTCCACTGTCTTTAATCCACTGTTCACAGAAGTAGTGTGCCCCTGCCAAAAACTATGAAAACAATAGACCTTATCGCAAATACCAATGCGCAAGCGCAGACTGTTGAATGAGGTGCATTGTGGGATAGATATGGATCAAATTTGGATACCAGCTGGACCACAATGCACCTAATTCCAAGCTTTACACGCGCGCCCCAGTATTTGCGAAAAGGTCTATAGCTGATTACAAATTTGATTCATATATATCCCACAATGCACCTCATTCAACAGTCTGCGCTTGCGCATTGGTATTTGCGATAAGGTCTATGGAAAGTTTACTGGTATAAGTCTGCTGCCACCTAGCGTTCTAAAGACACCCATTGAGGTTGACCTACCTTGAACCTGACGTATCCCGACACTGCTAAGCTAATGGTAAGGAATCCAACGAAGACCACAGCTCCAATAAGGTAGTCAGTCTGAGTCCATTCCAACCCGCAGAGGTAATGAGACCTCCGAGACTCATGAAGGGCGACACCAACGAACAAAGATCTTTGGTATAGAAGGAAGAGTTATACCTGTGAGAGGCGCTGGACACTGTTGGTAATAACTCTTATTGTTAGCATAAACATTACTTGGTATAACAAGCAATGGAGAGCTGTTGGTAGTATATAAACATTGTGAGAAACAGTTCCCTCTAAAGTAACGTACGAGGAAAATATTTCAGAGGAAAATATTTTATAGAAAAAATGGCTTTGACCTACATAACCAGTAAGCTTTTAGACTAAAATTAAACAATGTTGGTTTTTAATTTTACAAAATATTAAGATTTATCCTTTATAATAAACTTTGAAAAACCAATAAGATATTATTTGTTGTTTTTCTTGTTCAGTTAATCCTCAGAAGCCGTATTTGCTTATGTTACAGTGTCAGACTATCTTTGTTAATCCAAGAAGCAATATTTTAAAATTGTATTGATCAGTAATTAAATTGATTGAGATAATTGTTAACTTACGAGATGGCATATCCCATTGTTCCGAATGATCTTTGCCATCCATAGTAGTCTCTCCTCGCCTCGCCCAGGGAAACCAAAGTCGCTGTGTCAGTCATGGACATTGTCGACATCTGACTCACACTGCCTGCTGCCGCAAAAACAAACACAACAATAGAGGTTCGCTGCAGCCCAGCCTGGTTGTACAGCCAGCCGAGGTGGGTGTCCCTCATGGGTACCTTGTAACGCTCTGTGAGGTTTGAGGCTCTTGCAGTCGCCTCTTGTGTGACCGATAGCGGGGTTGAAGTTGCGTTGGGCGAGGATACAGGAACTGGGCAAATCTGTCTTATATCAATGGTGCACGGTTGTGGTGTTGTTTGAAGACCAATAGGGAAGCGGGCCATCTGCTCAAAATATGCGTTGATTCGCTTAGGCGGGGCTTCCCTGCACTCTTCTGACATCACCTCCAGTAGTTGAACCCTGGCCACATCGCAGTCAACCCGGGCTGGCGTGGGCCAGTAGACAGCCAAGAGTGTGAACGCCATCCACATGCAGACGCCAGCGACGAAAAACCCACGATGGAGTCGGGTTTTGTCTGCGAAGAACCCCACCATGGGTGTGACAATCGCCCCCGCCAACAGTCCAGCACTAATGATGAGAGAAACATGCCATAAGGGGAGTCCTAACTGTAGGGCATACACAGAGAGAAACGGCAACACCCCGGCTGCCGCAACATTGAACAGAAAGTACACCAACTTGTTCTCAAGGACACTCACATCGATTTGGATACAACCCTGAAACTTTTGCAGATTCGTTTTCGACTCCTTATTACCTTCATCTAGAGTTAATTTCGCCTTTCTTTTAATACCTTGACTGTCCGATGCATGCCCCCCTTCATGTGACTGGTGTCCCTTGCTCTCCAACTCGCTAGCTTGCGTTAGAGCTTGGAGAATCCGCTCTCGTTTTTCAGAACTGGGTAAACTCTTGTCCGCCATGTTGATAACTCAAACCTAAACCGCTCTAATTCTTTTTACAGCCCCCGCAATACCACGCTCGAGTCCCCACGTTCAAAAGGCTCCGAGCCCGTGGTAAAATCGCGGAATTTTCGGCACAAAAGCTTTCTTTGAAACGTTGGTATTCTTTGGGGTTCACGTCTTTTTAACTGGGATTTATGTGAACTGAGCTGTTTGTGGCGTCATTGAAAGGTGGAATGCGTGGGTAACTCTAAGCTCTAAGGACTAATGGTAAAAAGGGCCCGCCTTACTTTGATGAATATCAGTCAGCATAGTTTGTTTACCTCCAATTGACCTGCCATGTTGGTTTGGGATTTAGGGATGCTAAATTTATTATTTCATCAATCCATATTGTGTCTGTTTATAGGGTAAAATAAATAAACTTCCAAAGCATACAGTTCAAAATGTTTAATATTCAAAAGATACGGACAAAAAGAAGGGTCACAGTTTTTTTTTACAGTAGTTTGGAAACTTTTGATGACTTTTGACCTTGTATCTTGTGCTCTGGGCCCAATTTCATAGAGCTGCTAAGCACAAAAATTTGGTTAGCGTGGAATTTCTTTCTTGATAAAAACAGGATTACCAACCAAATTTCCACGTGATTTTCAGGATAAGCAAACAAGAGCTGAACACCAGTAACAAGCAATATGGAACAAATGAAAATTTGGTTGGTAATACTTTTTTATCAAGGAAGAAAATTTCATGCTAAGCAAATGTTTGTGCTTAGCAGCTCTATAATTTGGCCCAGTTTGCTATGGGGAGTCCCGGGGCCCATCGATTTTGTTTCCCTCCAAACAAATACATACACATCTCGGCAAATAATATGAAAATTTTCTGGGTATATTATGTCATCCAAGGCATCAATTCATTCGTCCCTTTTTCTTAAAACTATAAAACACGTGACTTTTTTTCTCAAAGCCTGTTTCACAAGAACTTGCAGAATTCAGACAAAATTGCCAGTTTGATTTTGGGGTTGAACAAAGAATTGACTAGAGTGGGATTCGAACCAACGACCTCCGGATTAAAGTGCCGGCGCTCTACCAACTGAGCTATCTAGCCCTATATTGGCGGTGCCCCTATTTTGTCAATATCTTTGTTCGGGGGTGCCAGTCAGAAGCCATACAAAATTGCCAGTTTTCAGATTGATCCTTTGTCAACACACACACACACCATCATCGTGTGCAAAGTCAAATTTTAATTTGGTTCAGTTTTCTGAAGCAATCAGTGAAAATGAAACCACCAGACTATAATATACCTCATATATATCCAACCAATGAGTGTTTGCCATCCCGGTGTGAGTAGGAAAAAAATACCAGTCAAGCTGATACATAAACGTAAAATCTAACTCACAAGTTGATGAAATTCAAGTCACAATTTTGTGGTGTTTCGCCACATCCAGCTTCAAATAATTTGATAAAACTTAACATTGTTTGGGAAAGCTGGCTACAACATATTTGACTAACATGTATAACAACATAATCCGTGCATGCACTCCAATTAGAAGTTTGGTACCCAGACGCATCCAGCCCCAGAGCTAATCAAGTCCGAACCAAATTATGTTGTCAAAATAATAATGTGAGGAGCATGTGCTTGAAGATGCAGCATGTCCAACCCTCTGGTAAATAATTGCGTAGTGGCTTTATAACTATATTCAATTAACATTGATTTAGGTTTAGTACTGGACGCAAAATTACTCGACTCAAAATTACACCACATAGATATTAAATGACTGAAATGTACATGAATATACGTTCAATGAGTTCCTCTTTAAGTTTAGAGAATGAAAGAAGATGGCATCATCTGGTAGCTACTCATGGGTCTTTTGGGTTGCTTGGATATCTGTATAAAACAAAGGAAAACAACAATAAACGATATTAATTATGGCTTCTTTATGCGGCTTATATTGTCTGTCACACAGTGATACTCAAGGCACTTCAACATTCAGTATTTTCCTGCAAGTTATTGTGGAGCTACGTTTTTGAAGTATGCGATCTATTCTTTTACAAAGCAACGTGTTAATGGCTTGTAATTGTCATTTTCTCCAGTAGTTTGTTCGTCTGTCTATCTGCCCATTTGTTTGTTTGTTTGTGTGTTTGTTTTTTCTTTGTATTGTCGTAAGCATGTAACTTTAGTTTATGTATTTTGTTATGTCAAGGCAAGCCCCTACAAGCTACTTGACTTATTGTGGGCCTTGCCTCCATAACTGTCTTTTATAATTATTTGTGGACATTTGTGGAAATTTGTTAGTGGAAATAAAAGTGATTGAAATTAGGGTGATGGTCACATTATTATTTTGCCGATCAAACCAGGAACACCGACAATGAAAGAAGAGGGACAAAGGCACATTGAATATAATATAGTACCTTAAAAATGGTGACGAAAACGACTGAATAACACAAGATGGCGACTGCGAAAGCGTAGAATGTCATGGACACCCCGTAAGATGATATCAAGAAGCCACTGATGAGAGTTCCGACTCCTTGGCCGAGACCAAAGTACGTTCCGCTTAGGAATCCCTGCAGCGTCGCCATGCACTCCATGGGTACCGAACGGCACATAAAACACACCAAGACATTCCATGTCAGAGCGATAGACATTCCTAGAGCAAAGATATCAGAAATAGTCTTTTTCATTTCCACTTTTGAAAACAACTGTTCACAAATAATTAAAGACAATAGAAAAATAACGTTTTGTGAAAATCTGTGACAATATTGGTCATCCAAGTTGCAAGAGAAAAATGAAAGAAAAACCTCCCTCGTTGGACAAATTGGTGTACTTTCAGATGCATCATAAAAAAATGCTTTAGGCTTAAAGTCTTTAAAAACTTCAGTGAGAAATCACCTCCAATTTCTCAAAAACTACGTTACTTTAAGAGGGAGCTGTTTCAATGCTTTATACTATCAACAGCTCTCCGTTGCTCGTTACAAAGTAAGTTTTTATGCTAACAATTATTTGGAGTAATTACCAATGGGTCCAGTGCCTATAAAGGAGTCCAATAATTTCAACAAAAGAAAATTAAACCAATGTTTTAACAGGTGCTGCAGGATACAAAAAGAGAAATAAGCCGAATAAAGAGTATATGTTTGAAAGTATTCCATAGCAACGGCTCATTTTAACAGACTACAAAACGAAAAACGAATACAATCGGCTAAATATTTGAAATTTTGGATGAACACCAACATATAAAATTTGCTTCAAAAATAATAATCTAGAGCCATATCTGGGTAACAAAATATTTCTACAGACTTACCATGTAGAACTTCAACGGGTAGAAATAACCACGGGTTGACGATAGTGGCATAGCAAATGAACCGGACAAAATACGCCAGGAGACCCACGACGAGTAGCTCAATGTGCCCCAAACATCGTATGAGTCTCGGTGTATGAAAGGCAAGTAATAGCTCCGAGCCGGCCCGTATGGCAAGGATAAGACCTACAGTGAACTCTGTGGCTCCTTGTGGGTTGTAAGAAAAGAGGGGGACACGGTCAGACTGCTTTGCTTACTTTGAAATGTTATCGATTCGAACCCTGAACTTGTTTCTTTAAGAAGATTATGGTTGGGTTATGAATTTGAATCTGAAATACTTTCCACTTTAAAAAAGGTTGTGGGTTCGAAACCTGAACTAACTTCCATTCAAAAGGTCATAATTTCGAATGCTATAAAATATAAATATGCATTAAAAATTTAATGGTGTGAATCCTGAACTAACGTGCAATTAAAGGGTCGTGGGTTCGAACCCTGAAATAACTAGCTTTAAACATGTTATGCGTCGAATCCTGAACTAGCATGCACAAGAAAGGGTTTGGGTTAAAAATCCTAAAATAACTTCCATTACAAAGGTAATTGGTTCGAATCCTGAACTAACTTGCATTTAACATGTTTGGTTTGAACCATTAACTATCGCACAGAAAGGGTTTGATGTTCGAATCCTGAACTAACTTTATATAAAAAACGTACTTGAGATGAGTACAAAAGTTGTAATTTCAAAAGAGATCATTAATCTGACCTAAATTACGCAGATGCCAGAAGAAGTAACCATAGACGCACCCGTTGCACACAGCTAGGGCAAACGCACTGGCCATCACCGACCCGTAATAACCGGAGCAGATTGCTGGCAAGACGTTGCTAAATTTGTATTCTGCCGTTGTGTAATACTGCGGGTTATGAATTCAAATAAAAACGTCATTTAAAGACAATGGACACTATTGGTAATTGTCAAAGACCAGTCTTATCACTTGCTGTATCGCAACACATGCACGAAATACCAATAGTGTCCACTGCCTTTAATTTTCATGAAGAGGTTTTCTGGTGAAAAGTTCATGGTTTTTAAACAAGAAATCAACGAATAATATCACTGATTTTGTTCTTATTAAGGCCAAATTTGAAAGAGCTGCTTTAGCCAAAAGTAGCTAAGCACAAATACAATTATGCTCACCAGAAAAAGGTTACCACCCAAACTAAGTCACTTCTACAGTGTGTGACTGGCATCCTGCTCTTTTCTGCTTGGCAGAAAATTGTTGAAAGTTTTCTGTGTCCTGCTATCACTTTTTCGCTCATTTTTTTTTTGCAAAAAAAGTAATATCTCATTCAAACAAATAAGACACAATTTCATTTCGAAAAGGGGAAGGGGGGTCGAAAAAAAGTGGTGGCAGGTACGAAAACTTTTCCGAAAACTAATATTAAAAAAGAAAGTACACCAACAAGTGGTACTTGGTGGTTATCCTCCTGAAACTTCCTCCGTAGGGGAACTTGACAAGGAGGTCAGGTAAGCAGAGGTCAGGTAGGCAGAGGGAGTGTCAAATGGTATCGAGAAAAACGGAGTATTTACCCACCTTGAATTTGAAGCAGGACGCGAAGAGTAGACCGAAAGCACAGGCAACGGTGCCCCCGAACGTTACGGTACAGATCCGATAGTCGATTACTTCGATCTCGATACCACAGATGATGTGTGGGAATCGAAGAACACTGATGACGAACGCTATAGCTATTGAACTGCAAAGTGAAGGAGGGGTTTGAAAAGAGTTAAGGTTGAACTTCATGAAAATGTAAGAAGATAAGAGCACTTACATTTACTAATCTGAGAAAAAAATAGTGTTGTAGATCTAACCCTTTGATAAAGTGGAACCATCTTGGGGTTTTTGTAACAGGCCTCCAGATGTCTTCCTGAAAGCTTTCGTTAGGTTCTGAGGTTTCCAACACCCCTCTTCCTTGGGGGAGGCAGTTTACTACTGTAGCTTTCCCGTATGTAATTCATGAGCGTTACTCTGGCAATAGTGATCTAAAGCACAGGGACACTATTGGTTATTACTCAAAATAATTATTAGCATAAAACCTCACTTGGTAACTAGTAATGGGGAGAGGTTGATAGTATAAAACATTGTGAGAAACGGCTCCCTCTGAAGTGACGTAGCTTTCGAGAAAGAAGTAATTTTCCACGAATTTGATTTCGAGACCTCACGTCTAGAATTCAAGCATCTGAAAGCACACAACTTCGTGTGACAAGGCTGTTTTTTCTTTCATAGTTATCTCGCATCTCCAACGACCAATCGAGCTTAAATTTTCATAGGTTTTTTCTTTTGTGCATAATATGTTGAGATACACCAAGTGAGAAGACCGGTCTTTGACAATTACCAATAGTGTCCAGTGTCTTTAATTGGAGACTCTGTGGACACTTCAGGTGGCAGCAGACTTTACCAGGTAAATCAATAATGCTCTCAAGTTCAGAACCAATGTTAACACTTGGAATTTACCCGGTTAGTCGGCTGCCAACTAGCAATCCAAAATCTCCCATTTTTGTCACAAATAAAACTCTGATCATGACTTACTATACGGCAAATCCAGCCGAGCCGAATGACCTCTGCCATCCATATCGATCCCAAGACTGTTCCCCAAGTTCATTCAAGGTGGCTGTATCAGTCAGAGACATTGTCGGCCGCTGCATCACTTCCCCTAGACTCAGCAAGACGAACACGGTCACGAATGTCTGCATGAGGCTCTTGCTCTCGAAGAGCAACCCTCTGATATCGCCGCTGGACGGCCCGAGCGGTTGCGAGGAACGCGGTAGGAAGAGATCCGTGATGAAGTAACCTTTAGTGCCGATTAGCGGCTTGCATGTTTTATCAAACCCTGATATGGGGTTGGGGAGTTGCAGCAAACTCGTGGTGGCTTGTTTGTAGCGGGTGGGGTGAGAATCCCTATCTATGGAAATATTCAGGCACTTATTGAACTGCTCTTGGGTTCCTGTTTTGGGATGTCGCGAGACGTCTTGAAGTTTATCAGCGATCGCCGTGCAGGGCGTCTGCTCTGGTGGCTGGAGGAAGTTAACAGACAATATGCATAGAATCCAAAATGATAAGAAGATGTTGAGGATTGCTTTACGGGCGTTGAAGCGGTCTGCGAGGATGCCACAGACGGGGGTCAGGAGCGCGATGAACAGGCTCGGAATGGCCAGGAGGATGCCAATGGTGGAGGGTGGTAGAGACATGAAGCTCATGAACACCGTTAGGTACGGCGAGATGCACGCGATACCACCACGGAAGAATATGTAGAGGAGCTTGAACGGGAGTGTGCCTTCGTCTACGCTGCAGTAGCGGGTCGCTTCGCGCGTGCAGCAGGTCGGGAGAGCGCCTTCTCCACGGTCTAGGACCTCGTCCCACTCCTCACTCCCTTGGTCCGTGTCCCAGGCTCGCTGACCAGGCAGTTGATCCGCTACTTCCAGGTAACTATTCAGAATTCGTGCCCGTCTGGCTTTCTGTTTGCCGTAGGAATCGTCAAGTGTAACATTCATGGTGAAGGTTTGTCAAACCCGGACTAGAAATCAAAACAGAAATTGTAATTGGGTTTTTGTAGGAAGCGTTTTCAAAATATTTTTCAAAGTGGTTCATGCTACATTCAAAGTTGTAACCTTCTAAATTAAAGTTTCACACTTTCCCTATAAATTCACTACTCTTCATCTAGACTTAAACCACGTCATGTATTTGCTTAACAATGAATTCTGCGCTAATGGCGCCCTGTGAAGCACACAAGTCAATGGACCGTAGAATGATGTGTTTAGCTGAGCCATGAAATTGAGCCCTAAACATTGCCATAAAAACTACGTTAAACTTATAATGTAATTGAGGGGAAAAACAAAATCATGCACGCGTAAAACTCAATGTATGGGACCAACTTGGTCCTGGGAGTTTGGATACGTGAATATCTGTATAGCTTATTGTATAAGCACGTACTGTGTTCCTTCCTCCATGTTACCAAAAGCTGGCAAATCATGGAGGTAGAACAAAATATCCATGGTCAAACCATAACTGCATTGTGATACTATATCATGACATCACGATCAGGCATCAACTCTAACATCAGGGAGGCGGGTTAAGAATGAGTTACCTTTTCACTCGTTTTTACAGAGAGGACTATCCTATTTTCTCAAACTAGATGCTAATGTATTTCATAACGAATGAAAAAGGATACGGAAATGTTTAATATCGAAGTCTTATATAGCGCACGTATCTACCAAACAAGGTACTCAAGGCGCTGAGTATATACAAACTTTCAGAAAGATGGGTTATTGCAGTGATGAATTCTGAGACCCAATTATTTAGCACCTTATAAGGGTTTTCAAGGTGCTACGGCGCATTAAGCAGCCACAACCAGGAACACCGGGGCGATTGCGAACCCCTTCTCTTTTCGATAAGTGCACTGGGTTCTTTTACATGCGTTACACAACACATGGGACCAACGGTTTTACGTCCCATCCAAAGGACGAAGCAACGGTTAAGTGTCTTGCTCAAGGACACAGTGTCAGGGCTGGGGATTCGAACCCACACTCTGCTGATCAGAAACACCAGAGTTTGAATTCGGTGCTCTTAACCGCTCGGCCACGACACTTCCACGCAGTTCATGATTGTTTCCATCCACATAGTTCATGATTGTACACTAAAGCCTATTAAATATCTGAAAGTGTCAATATTCAAGAAAACAAAAACTCACCTTAACGATTCGGAGAACTGTTGTCTCATTTGCTGTTCCGTATGGGCACTATTACGATTCAATGATGAAGCATATGAAGCCACCTTGTTTTATCCTATAGAGGTTTCACGTGGCCGATACCTTGCAATAATACACTTCAACAGGTGGTTGAATCCGGATGCAGTAAGTCAAGTTCCAGTAACTCCGTTTATCTACACGAACTTAATCCAATATCTGAGTAACACCACGTCAAACCCATTCCTTTCTGCAAATCCGTCGGTGTGTGCGTGTCGATTCGCTGCCAGATCTTGCATAAAACTAGTCCTTCGGTGTTGAGGGCTAAAGAGGGACTACTTCTACCCGTGTTCAGCCAACTGAGCACGGGGGGCTGATGGTGGGCGATGTGTGACAACGACCCTTGGTTTCTACTCCAGTGAACCGGACCAGAGCCACAAGGATTATGAAATAATTCATCCTGAAATTTTTTTTTCATCACAATGAAAACTGAAATACTAAAACTATTGTTAACGCTGGTGCAGTGAGGAGTGGCTACGTTTTGAAACGATGATCATAAACGCTACAGAAACTATCCATCAAAGTTTGAAATAAGCCTGACATAAAACCGCGTCAATCCGAAAAAGCTTACAATTTTGGCTGTTTCATTGTACGTTTTTTTTTTTTTTGCTGAACAATGAAACTATGCCTCGTTCGAGGCCACTTTTCATACAATTATTATTTCCTTTGGTTGGGAGGATAAAAGAAATTGGCCCGTGTGAATGGAGGCTCTAGGTCAATGGCAATTTTAGCCAGTGGCGATTCGACGCAGGACGACGACCTGCTCACAAAATTATTGTACTAAAAAATTCTCTCACTTTTTTTTACTTTTGTTTAAACCCTTTTATTTGGGTCTTGTGCATAGTGGATTAGTTTGATTCACAAAACAGTGCACGAATGTATGAATGGAAATCAAACAAATAAAATAATCAAACAAACAAATAAACAAACATTCTGGTGGGAAATCGTTTCTTCAAAGGGTTGACCTGTATGTATGTCTTAGATTGAGGATTTTCTAAAAAATGTGGAATCTACGGCCCTTTAGAAACCACGGCTTCGGCTATGGCTCCGGCTTATAGGCTCCGTGAGTTATTTTGAACACTGCACGTTAACGAATGGGGCTACGACGAACGGGCGGTCGCAGCCCAAGTCTGAGCCGGAACGCCCAAGTTGTCGTTTCGAAAAGGCTACATAAGAAACACTAAGGCTTATATACCGTGTGACGTATTCAAGGGTTAATCGTTGTTCACAAAACAACCTCCCAATTCCTTGCCATTGCTCTTATTTCATCTCGATTACAGACCAAAAAATTAACCGCCAAAATTAGTTTCGGTCTGGAGCTCTTTCATTAGACACTACACAACGGTTTTGACACAAACTACGTAATTACGATTACGTAACAACTCACAGTTCACTTTACAATTACAAGCTGACAATTTATTGTTTATCCTTTAAATTTTTTTTCGAAACATCTGGTCCTACTATCTACACAACGATGTCTTCCGGGTGTCTCTTTACGATATAGCTGTAATATTACAACCCTCGAAGGTTAACACCGTTTAATCGCTCAGAAAACCACCTTTCTGTAACTTGTTTTTGGTTGAAGAATCAAAAGCCCTCAATGTTCATGTAACTTGCATAAAAACGTCGCGTGATTGTTCTCGACCTTTGGTCGGCACGTAATTCAAGGCGCCTCATATCATATTATTACGTAACTACTCTCGGTCGACGTGTCCATGTAATTTGCATATTTTAATTTTAAAACTTCGCGAGTGTGTTCGTGACCCAATGCCTAATGGAACTCTTTCTTTTCTGTTGAGCTGTGCAATTAAACGCGCCTTAAATACTAATCCGTAACCTATTCTCGGTTGACGAATCAAAAGCCCTCGAAGTTCTTGTAATTTGCATATTTACTTTTGAACACTTCTCGTGTATGTTCGCGACCTAAATAGAACTCCCTCTTTTTCAGTTGAGCTGTCAGCTTGTAACTCAATGCCCCTCAATTCAATGACACTGGGTGCGTTCGTTTAGCTTTCCTGTGCCGACCCTGCACTGCTCACTCGGGTGAGCCCCTGACGAGAGCTAATCGAACGGTCACACTCGCCCTCTCATGGTCACCCCAAGTGACCCACTCCACAATCAGGCGCTGGGGGCTGACCCGGGTAAGCCCCGTCAAAGCTATTTGAACTGTACCGGGCAGACCGGGGTCGACCCAGGGAAGCTATTAAACGAACGCACCCACTACAGAAGTTGACGCATAAGCGAAAAGATCTACGTGAACAAACTTCTGATATAGCGCCCTCTTTTGAATCATTCTCCTCCGACTCATGTTAATTTCTATTCCCAAAATGGGGTACAGAATCTCTGGGACAGAGTCCTTCATAATTATAATGACACCGATCTTATAGAAATTATGTTGAAGGTTCTTTTTCTTCCCAGCTGGGAGCTTACGGAGGGGAGATTTAAAGGTCGCGGACACAGACGTTAAGGTAAAGTATGAGTTAAAAGATACAGGACACTTGGTCCCCTGTGGCAGGAGATCTAGTGTACCCCCCCCCCCCCCATAAAGCGAACTGTGTTCAAACTACTTCTGATATAGCGCCCTCTTTATAATCATCCTCCTACAACATGTTGATTTACTAATTAACGACATGTCCTGCCGATTAATATCTTCTAAATAATCTGCTCAATAATTGTATAAAACTAAGCATGCTAAAAGAGACGCAATTTGTACCTGTATCTGCCTTGAGGTATACTGGGTCCGTCAGTCTTTCTTTCACGACCACTCTGTGCCATCTTCAGACCAGAGACGACCAAATGATGCCCCAAATGCTCCTCAAAATCATGTTCAACGGGATTTGTGTATGTAGATTGACAGCTGCTCAACAAAACAAATATAAGTATTTAGGTTCATTTTAACCTCACAAAATTACTGGATATAATGTATTGCGCCCTCTTGTGGATTAACCCCCGACTTCGTGGTGATACCAACCTGTGCGGGGGCGTTTTGCGAGGCTCGACGCAAATAACCGTTATCTCAAGTCTACCGTAATATGCTTCCTTTGTAATACCTTTGTCAAACCAACTCTTCGTATTTCATTCTATAGCGATCACTTTACCAATATCAAAATATCACTGTCGTCAGATTACTAAAACAAAACTAAGCTTTGAACGCCACTGGAATCCTTAAGGAAATTTGTAATATTGTTCGTTACGGGTGTTCAAAATCATTAATTTTATACTACTTGAGGGTGATTCATTTTTATTCTCAATATTGAACGTTTCTATATATTCTGTATTATAATTAAATACATTCTGTTGACATAAAATGATAGGGTAGCCTGACCATCTGACATCACACTTCGAGGCATGGGAGTTACGCCAGAGAATTTGTCTTTAATCCTCGTCCAAAAACTTCTTTGACTGGTATAATGCGGTCATTTCACATAGAGATTCGCAGTCGAAATGGAGCTGCCCAACCTCGCCTTGGACCAATCAAACAAATTAATATGAAAAGCTTACTTACGTCACTGCACGTTTTATCCAATGAAAGCATTGTATCCAATGAAATCATTGTATCCAAGGAAATCACTGGTTCTGTAAATTCAAAACGTGTCTTTCTCTCTGCGGATAGTGAAAGGGGACCAGTCTAATATAGTAGGAGTGTGTATGTAAAGAAGAAGTGTTAAAACAAATGTATAGGATTGTCCCTGGTGGTATTAATACACTGCTCTAGAATTCCACCCGAGTAAGATGCCTTTGATTTTTGTCTTCATAGGAGAGCTGGGGAAAAGTAGTAGAGCTGGGGAAAGTAGTGAGTACACAATGCTAGTATAACACACATCAGTGTTGGGGTAAAAAAAATATATATTAAGAAGTATTTTTATAATTTCTTTTTTAATTTTGATAAAACACGATTCCTTTCAGGTTTTATTACGCTCCTTGTTTCTTGTCACATAATCACGCTCCAATTCTGGCAGGCGACAGATTGCCTTGTTTTCTACCTCGCGCACGAAGTTTCGGATTCTATTACTGTTTGCGGGTATCAATTTTTGACAGTGCATTCCTCAGAGCAATGCGGGCAGCACTCGTACGTGGTGCCATCTGATCGCAGTTCATATGATGATTCATGTTAAAGGCACTGGAGGGGCGCTATTGGTAGTTACTCAAAAAAATCGTTAGCATAAAACTTTCTTGGCAACGAGCAATGGATCTGTTGATAGTATAAATGTTAAACATTGTGAGAACAGCTCCCTCTGAAATAACGTAGTTTTTGAAAAATAAGCTTTTCTCACTGAAATATTCATGAATTGAATTCGAGACCTCAGCTGAGGTCACGTATTTAAGCAGCTGAGAAAGCACACTTCGTGTGACAAGGGTGTTTTTTCTTCTTTAATTATTCTCTCGCAACTTCGACGACCAATTGAGTTCAAATTCGAGGTTTGAATATATGCATATGTTGAGATA
The DNA here is from genome assembly GCF_032118995.1 of Asterias amurensis. Taxonomy (NCBI): domain Eukaryota; kingdom Metazoa; phylum Echinodermata; class Asteroidea; order Forcipulatida; family Asteriidae; genus Asterias; species Asterias amurensis. The sequence continues at coordinate 2,539,576 of NC_092662.1, read as the reverse complement.
CACCAAGTGAGATGACTGGTCTTTGACAATTACCAATAGTGTCCAGTGCCTTTAAAGGCCGCCTCTCTCTCGCAAATGTCTTTTAAAAAAACACGTTTGTATTCCCATGGAGTTTAAACTATATCTCCATGGTATTTTTAAGGCCTCGAGGTTTAATAGCTATACAGTAAAGAAAATGCCGCTTTAAAGGCACAGGGTGGATTTCACAAAGAGTAGGACTAGTCTTATCTCGAGTTAGGACCAGTTACTCGTCCTAACTTAGGACTATCCATGCAACTTGTATATCTCCTAGGACTAGTTCTAAGTTAGGGCTAGTCCTAACTCTTTGTGTAATCGACCCCTGGACACATTTGGTAAATGTCAAAGACCAAGGGATTCTCACTTGGTGTATCCCAACTCAATAAAAGACTTCTGGCCTGAAGTCGTAAATTAATATTGGAGTGAGATATCACCTCTTTCTCAAACACTACGTTACTTCCAGAGGGAACCATTTCTCACAATGATTAATAGGCTACTATCAACAGCTCTCCATTGCTCGTTACCAAGTACGTTCCTAACAATTATTTTGAAATATTACCTCTTTTTTTCAAAAATCACGTAACTTCAGAGGGAACCATTTCTCACAATGATCAACAGCTCTCCATTGCTCGTTACCAAGTAAGTTCCTAACAATTATTTTGAGTAATTACCAATAATGTCCAGTGCCTTTAAAGATGATGTCATTAAAGCAGCGGCATCTGAAGACCAAGTATTCTACACAACAACGATCGGCATCAGTGTTTCTTTGCGCATGGTCAGTCAAGTCTCACGCATCCATAAATAGTCCATGCATACTCCGTAATAATTGACACAGGAGCGTGAACACCGATCCCGGACTACGTCGTGTAATCAGAACAAAATTGCGAGAGCCATCGCTATACATGACCAATTTGACAACTGTTAGCGTTATTTAAGCGATATCACCCAGAACGAAGTGAGATCTTTAAAACATGTGTTGTGAATTCTACCAGTGACTGAGGCTCGTACAGATTGAGGCGTTTTCATTCAAATTTCATACGGGATAAATAGTTCTATAAACCATTTGTACGATTTGTAATGAAGTGTCAATGGCTTTTTCGTTTGGTAGTGGTTTGCGTTGGCCTTACTGGCTTCTTCCGAACTTCAGCTGCATCAGGTAAGTTTGTTTCGTTTCCTTGCTCTCCTTTCCCCACTAAGCACTTTATTGCCTTAAAGGCAGTAGACACACTTACTCAAAATAATTATTAGCATAAAACCTTACTTGGTAACGAGTAATGGGGAGATGTTGATAGTATAAAACATTGTGAGAAACGGCTCTCTCTGAAGTGACGTAGTTTTCGAGACTGAATTAATTTTCCACAAGTTTGATTTCGATACCTCAGAATAAGATGTTCAGGTCTCGAAATCAAGCATCTGAAAGCATGACACAACTTCATGTGACAAGTGTGTTTTTCTTTCATAATTATTATCTCGCAACTTCGACGACTAATTGAGCTCAAATTTTCACAGCTTTGTTATTTTATGCATAATTTGAGATACACCAAGTGAGAAGACTAGTCTTTGACAATTACCAAAGGTGATCAGAGTCTTTACAAGGGGTGCTCCCAATCATAAACATGAACATTAACAGTTAATGACTTCCAGGTCTAGTTTTGTGCGCTTGCAATCTCATCAATTATAGAGTGTCAACCCATTTCTAGTGAGTTTGACCGATGGCCAACCCCGGCTATCTTTAGATTACTATTGCTGTGCCCATTAGCACTGCTCGCCTATAGAAATACAACATGGACAAAAGACAAACCGCGGTTCGCGCGTATTCAAAAATAATTGGAACCGCTATGGTCCCACGTGCATCGCTTTAGAGGCACTATTGGTAATTACATGTACTCAAAATAAGTGTTAGCATAAAAACTTACTTGGTAAAACAAGCAATGGAAAGCTGTTGATAGTATAACACATTGTGAGAAACGGCTTCCTCTGGAGTTACGTTCTTTTTGAGACAGAGGTGATTTCTCACTCAAATAATAAAATTCTTCAGGACTGAGTCTTGTATTATGCGTCTATAAGCAAGCAATTTTATTTTTTTGCAACAAAGGGTGTTTTTCCTTGTTTATGTCCTTGCAACTCTGATACCCAAGTGATTCAAAACTTTCACCGATTTGTTATTTAATGCACAATTATGTTGGGACAAATTTTAAGGTGTTTTTTGTATCTTACTTTTTTTATTAACTGTTTCTGTATGCTCTTGTATTCGTGATTTGTACGCGTATTTGTAATATTTTATTTTTGTTTGCCGTTTCTATATTTATGTATATATGATTTGAGGCATTGCATGGTGAGGTATCAATGTATATTTAGTTTGCGGAAACAACATGTGTGTATCTACTTGCCAGGTAGAGTTTGTTCTTTAGAGAACTGTCTTGCGTTATTTTACTACCGCGACAGTTCTCTAAATAACAAACTCTACCTGGCAAGTAAACCAAAATATACATATATTTACATAGTTATGTATTTAAATTTGTTGTTGTTCTCTTTAGGACCAGCTGGAGAGGAGAGTCTCTAGGAACTGTGTTTCTTTTAGACATTCCTTCAGGCTCCAGCTGTTTTTTTTCTACTCCTTTATCTGTATTTAACTTGCTCATTGTTGCATTTTAAAATGTTTTTACCAAATTAATTTGCATTGTTGTACTTTTAACTACCGAGATATGAAATAAATATGAATACAATACAATATAGTACGCATAAAACTGTATTGTCACTGATGGGAAATTCCTTTTTTTCCTTTTTTTTCTTTCTTTTTTATTATTATAAAAACACATCTCCAATACACAAAATACCAACGTTAGAAAATGAATTAAATAATGTTCAATAGAGAAAGAGTGACCTTAATAGAAAGTTGAAAAGTAAACCCTACAGAGAAGTGAAAAGGGCAGATACAGAAAATATTAGTCATACTTATCACAAGGTCAGTAATTGCACCAACATACCAGACAAAACTGTGTTCCTCTTCTTTATGGAGGCATACTATTCGATAAAATTACTCTTCCCGTTGTTTTTCACCTCAGACAATACAACACTGCAGATCCGCCTGGCAGACGGGCGCTATCCAAACGAAGGGAGAATGGACGTCCGTGTACCTGGTTTCCACGAGACGTTCGGCTCGTACTGCTCCAATGCAAATCCCTTCAGGACTGGTCGTCTGGCGTGCAGACAACTTGGTTTTCCCGCCCTTTTATCGGCCACCGCTGACGCACAGTTTGGGACTGCAACCGGCCCAGTCTGGTTCCAAGAGATATACTGCGGTTACTACGCAACTCTGAACGACTGCCAAACCACGGCGTGGTATCCATTATACGGAACGTGTGATCACCGGTTTGATGTCGGAATTACATGCTTTACAGGTAACCTTGCCGCAAGAGAATGTGAAACGGTACAAATAAATATGAATTTACATATACCTAAGAGAGGTTTGCGGTGAAACAAATGTGAATATCTATGTTGAGTATAGTGTTGGTTCTGAAAAGAACCGGTGGTTGACAACTCAATGCAAACCTCTCTTTAGTTACTTCCACCATACAGGTTTCAAACCTACTTAATTTACATATCCGTTGTAAATTACTCTATTTCCAAAGCAAAAATTGAGTTGGGCACAAGTAAAAACAGTGTAAGCTTAACACAATTTTGGCTGGTAACCTTTTCTGTTATGCATACTTTTCTGTGCTTAGCACGTTTCTGTGCTTACATGCTTTATAAAATTGGGCCCCGATGACCACTTAATTTCCCGTCAAATCGTCTCCAATATCCTTCGCAAAACTCTTTTTTATTTTGATTTGCGGAGTTATAAAATCTTCCCCTCAAAACATTCCCCCCCCCCTTTTTCAAGGAAACCTACGGTTGTCCGGAAGCTCAAGTCAACACGAAGGAATTGCTGAGTTGCACGTCGGCGGTGAGGAGTGGGTCTCGATGGCAGGCTACGTGAGAACTGCAGAGCTACTCGCCGACTGGATATGCTCCCATCTTGGGTATCAATTTTCCGTTGGGGCCACCGCAGTACCTAAGAATAGCTCCAGTGGGACTCTTTGTCAATACAGTTCATGCCAACCATTATATGGCGAAGATGATCAAGGCCTCAACTTCTTTGAGTGCTTGGATGAGAATACACTGAGCGTGTGTCCAAGTGAATGGAATGGTACCGTAGTCAATGTCATATGTGCACCAGGTAAGCCACTATTTTTATGTCACGACAAAACAAGAAATAGCAAGATACCTGGGGTCGATTTCACAAAGAAATCAATCTTAGTTTCTAAGTAAAGTATATTAATGATTTACTTGAATCTGAATCACAAACAACCAAAAGGTCGACAACATTCAAAGTGTAACTGGGCAAAAAGGGCAAATATGTTCACTTGTATACTGGAAGAAACCTCAGTGTCCTAAGCTTCGCATATCTTATTTTATTATCACTAGAAAGTAACATCGTGCCTCTTAATACAACTTTGGAGTTTCGACTTGCCGCGGTAACCAACGAGTCCCACACTGGGATAATTGAAGGGCGGTTTAGCAGGTCGAGCTGGAAGACTGTCTGCACTCGGGTATGGCACACCTGGCAAGTCACCTCTACAGCAGACACTGCATGCCGTCAACTAGGCTACCCGTGGGCTGCTGCATTCGAGCTGGTCCGCTACTCTGAGGAGTCGAGTGGCTACATCGGTAGCGGGGATGACCTTATCATGCGAGAGCTCTTTCTCGGCAAACCCGACTCGCTTCGTTGGACCACGGGGGACAACTCGTGCCAGATTCTTGACTATGAACTCGTCTTTGTGGAATGTGAGACAGGTAAGGCCTGACTCGGTTTCCTTAAGACAGTAGTTCAAGAAAATGATGAACACCCATGGTGGCCTGATCTTGCAATCAGGGTGGGAAACGAACACCGAACACTGGTGTTTCTGATCAGCAGCAGAGTGTGGGTTCGAGTCCCGGTCGTGACTTGTGTCTTTGAGCATGATTGTCATACTTTGTCCTTCGGAAATTCGGAAATTAACTTGGGCTGGAGAAGAACGATTCACAAGAGGGTGTTATCAAAAGAAATTTGTCGCCATTGGGGGGGGGGGCGGGGGAATCTCCGGGGGTCAGAATCTCCAGCCAAACCGGTCGATTTTCTCTAAATTATTCTGACTGTTTTCTCTGCAGGTACGAGGTTGTTTGGTCTGACGATCTTCCCTTGTCCAACCCAGTCCTGTCGTGGTCGCTGCGGCACTCCTGCAACCAAGACCACGTGCGGTTGCGATGCTGCATGCTCTCAATGTAGCGACTGCTGTTACGATTTCAACCAGCGTTGTCCCCTCCAAGAAGTCACCGACGACCACAAAAGAATCTTCAAAAACTCCCTTATTGGGTCTACCTCGTGCAAGCTGTTTTACGGCTCAGTCGATCGAGTACTTGTCATAGATGGTTGCCCGCCGGACTGGAACGACACCACTGTGGCCATGCAGTGTGCCGACGATTCCTTGGGTGATCCCCTTCAATACGATTACGGACCGTTTTTTCAAAACGAATTCTGCGCCACGTGTCACGGTATCACGGCCAACGTGAACAACTCGGAGTACGTTTGGGAGGGAAGTCATTACGGTATGGATACCGAGTGTTCGCTCGACGTATCAGCAGAAATACAGATGGGTTGCCGTGCGTACACGTCCATTGTAGTGTTCGATGGTATACTGTACAAGAATCATCATTGCGCTTACTGTAATGGATGGAACTCTTCTTTTGATGTTGATTACTGTATTCACACAAGAACTAGCGTAGCGCCTGGTCACTTAGAAGTTCTGCTCGGTCGTCAACCTGACCTTTGGGTTCCAGAAATATCTGTCTCGCTTCTTTCTCAAGACCAGATACACTGCTACGACAAAGAGACACAGCTCAGCATTCATACTGAAGGAATGAACTCGACAAACGACATCAATTGGTTTTTATTCGGATGGCTTGTCAACGATGTGACAAGCTGTTACCTTCATACGCTGGGTTGGCAGAACGTTCAACTGACTTGGCCTTTCTTTGATTCTTACATATCGAATAACGGAACAGCCGACTTGACTACTGGAGATGGAACGTATATATTGACCACTCAGTACCTTACAAATACAACAGAGTTTGAGGACATGTTGGATCAAACCTTAACGGTAACTCCTTCCATCATCATCGAAGAGAGTGCACGACACTGGATAACCCAATGTGGAATCGAGAGAGTTGATTTCGTTGAGGTGTGTGGGACATCCATGGGGCAGATTCAACCTGCCTGCACTGAAAATATCTACAACACCGATAACACAACGATGCGAGCATTTAATATTAGCGGCAACCAAATAATATACATCGGCGGCGGTTTGCTTATTGAGGCGAGTTCGGTATCACTTGTGCGGACGTACACTTACCAACTCGTCCCAACAACTGACAAGGTCTCCAGAATTGTCGTCTGCGGCCATGAAGCCAACTCGACCAACTGTCACACACCATTGATCGCAGAGACTAAGCTAGGAAGCTCGACCGACGGTGATCCTCAGATCATCTACAAAGGAAGAGAGTTCCAGCAGGACGAGGTGACCTACCTACCGGACGGTCATATTCTCATCTGCTCGGAGTTCCTCGCAACTTACGGAGAACCGTTCATCTCTTTCTCTGACCCGTTGACTGTTCTCAACACAGTCGGTTACAGCTTGTCTATTGCCGCTCTTTTTGCGACACTCGTCAACTACATTGCGTTTGCTTGCCTTCGGAACGTTCCTGGTGGTGCCATCATGAGTTTGACCTCTGCGTTATTCACTGCTCAGCTGATGACCTTAACCGTCCTGGATAAAGCTGAAAATCAAGCCTTCTGCGTTGCCATGGCAGTGTTGCTTCACTTCATGTGGATGTCGACTTTTACCTGGATGAACGTTTTGGCTTTTGATCTCGTGCGAACTTTCACCTCTCAGCAAGTGTTGAACCCCAACAACAAGAAGATCTTCCTGACGTACTGCCTGTACGGTTGGGGTGTACCTCTTCTGATCGTGTCGGCCTGCCTAGCAGCCCATCATGCCAACGGCGTGGAGTTCAAATATGGCGGCTTGAGATCTTGTTGGCTGGTTGGGAGGTATGCTGTTTTTGTTGCATTTGGGGTTCCTTTGGCGGTGAGCCTGGTGGCTAATGCGGTCCTGTTCGGTTTGACTGTGCATAGTGTCCACGCTACTCTCAAAGCAGCCAGTATGGTCCGTAAGGGGAAATCTAAAGCTAAGGAAACAACAACTGAACTGTGGATATACTTAAAGGTAAGCAACAATTATATAATCTGATATTGTGTAAATCGCTCTAAAACTTGCGACCCAATAAACAAAATGTTCATGCTGGAAATTACGCATTAATGTTAATTATTGGCAATGGTATGTTTACCAGTGCCACTGAAGTTTAATTGATAAGCAGGGGTAGAGGTACAGGTGTGCTGGTTAGGTGGGGGTGTAAGATTGTGAATTGTCAACGATTTTATTTTTTCATTTGGTGTTAATTGACGCAAGATTAACGTTGCCAAAATACATGGATTACCTCAATTTTTAGCTGGTCGATTTGAGTATAGAAATCACATTTTAGGACCAAAAGCTGCTATTTAGTCATATACAAGTGATACCTCCGCATAATGTTTGTCTCGTACACTGCAAATTTGTTGATCAAAAAATGTGTTGGGTAATTGCATTACTAATTTGTTGGTCACAAATAATGGACGTTGGTTAAACAAAACCGTCGTCCAACACGCTTGGGCAAAGTTTACCAAATTATTGGTTAACTGTTTGGTCCAATGTATATATTATTGTAGTTGGGCAAGATTTGCCCGAGAAGTTGGTCAAAATTACCACAGTAACCAATGGTGTTGTGCACAAAGCTTTCTGGTTGTTGGGCAAAGTTACCGGTTCGCAATATTGTAACAAAACTGTAATGATTTAGTATTAGTGTACATGTACATGTACAACGTTCGTACTGTATGTAGTAGTGGTAGGCCTACACACACACACACAAGCAAGATCATGGAGGCTGGCTGTCAAAAATACTCTTCGAGATTGGGGAATGGAGTGCTTCTCTGAAACGTTATAGGTTAGATGCAAAAACAACCAATATTTAAAGGTTTACCCATAGAATACACTGATTAATGTGTAGGGACACAGTTTAGTTTTCAGAAGTAAAGAAGGACGGAGCTCACCGTGAATAGTTTGATGTTTACTCCCGTGTTGGGGAAAAGGCTAAACAGTCCGTTGTCGTTAACGATCGAAAGGCAAGGGTTAGATTAAATCCGTTGTGTTCCGGACTTTTGGATCGGGCTCAGTTATCTCGACAAAATTATATAGACCCAATATAATTCGGAAATTGTTATTTTAAAACAGCAAAAAAAAAAAAAAAAAAAAAAAAAAAAGGGCAATGAACACTGTTGATTTCTGACTCTTTTACCAGGTTACTTCTGACATGATAAATTTATTTACCTTTAAAGGAACACGTTGCCTTGGATCGGTCGAGTTGGTCTTTGAAAAGCGTATGTAACCGTTTGTTATAAAATGCATATGGTTAGAAAGATGTTTAAAAAGTAGAATACAGTAATCCACACACATTTGCCTCGAAATTGCGTGGTTTTCCTTTTATTTTGCGAACGAACACGGTCGGCCATTTATGGGAGTCAAAATTTTGACTCCCATAAATGGCCGACCGTGTTTGTTGACGAGGTAAAAGGAAAACCACGCAATTTCGAGTGAAACTTGTGTGGATCATTATATTCTACTTTTAAAATATCTTTCTAATCATATGCATTCTATAACAAACGGTTACATACGCTTTTCAAATTTGGGCCTTTGGGATTTGAGGAATAATCCATTACAAGACATAATGCAGTATTAAGTCAAGAAATAAAATAATTTTTGCAACGCAGTATATAGTCAGAATTAGATTCTTTCAAAATGCATTTATTATCACACCAAGGGCATTTTACCGCACAACAGTTACCGACTTGATTTCAAGACTACATACAACCCGTTAGAAGGTATTGTTATTATTATTGTTATTATTGTAACACGGGGAAAACAAGGACAAGTCATGCGGCTCGGGCCAACAAAAGTAAACTCATTAACTTTTACTCGGAAGCAGGCTGCCCTGAGCAAGAGTATAAATTAACTCAAACCTCCATGTTCAACACAAAGGGCAGGAAATTGGAACCAACGATAATCCCCGTAGGAGTGATAAGTGCGTCTCGTTAACGGCTACCAGGAATTGTATGGATGACTTTTTTATTTATTTTTTATAAAAGGATGAACACATTTAGTTTTTAAGGGTTTCGATAGATCAAATTTAATTTTCCTTTCAAAGATTGCTTGTCAAATATTTGTGGCGATGATATTATTTAACCTTAGTTTATTTTGTTATAGTAATTAGTCAGTCCGAGCATTTGACGCTTTCGGTGACCTAGAATTTTGTCATCTACATTGTAACAGCCATTTCATGTAGACATTGGGTCGACCACTGGCAGGCCGACCATGCGCACACACAAAATGGGCATAGCACATTATGATAATGCTGGCCGCCTGCACTGCAAAACAAGTTGGTCAAATCATTTTACCCAACAGTTGCCCAGCTTCCAGCAGATACAACAAAGCAGAAGTTGAAGCAGAAGTAAAGAGGAATGACTGGCTGAAACATTATAGACTGCACATATCAGATGAATCCAGTGTGGATTGAGTACCGCAAATTAGATGCCCTTTCCGAATTGAAGTTTTTGTTGCATCATATTATACGTTAAAAAAAAGGGCCCTCATCTTCCTCTTTTTGGAAAAATCCGGACGATCAACGTTTTTTTTTTTTGGCCTAACCAACAATTGAATAAAGGAGTAACCAACAAAAATGCTCAATCATTGCTACTTTTGTTGGGTAACAACCTTTGCCCAACACGGTTGCCCAACGTTGGTTCAAATATCAACTGACTACATTATTGGGCAACATCTTAACCAACATAATGGTAAACAAACCTGCCCAAATATTGGTCAAAAGTTATTGCCCAACTGTTGGGTAAAATGATTTGACCAACTTGTTTTGTTAAACTGTTTGCCCAACTATTGGATAAACGTTATTGCCCAACCACTGTTGGTTAAGTTATGCCCAATTGTGTAGTCAGTTGATATTTGAACCAACGTTGGGCAAAAAAGTTGGGAAATTTTTGACCAACGGGATTTGCAGTGTATAAGCAAAATAATTATACTGTAACAGCTTGAAAACCAATTGATTCACCCTCCATTTAATCCATGCATTACTGATGTTATTACACTTTGATATCAGTAGGAAAAATCTGCTTTGAATAACACCGAACTCCCTTGGTAAACCTTTTTTTTTTGGGGGGGGACGGTGCTCGCGTGGAAATCTGACACAATTGCCTCTAATTAATCAACTCGCCTACGGTAATACGATTTCATAAACATGGTTCAACATCGCGTCCAAAAGGCTAACTCCGCGTGTGTTTCCCTCGAGCCCACATATAAAGCCTGAAACTGCGTCCCGCGTGGATTTCTAAATTAAAAAACACATTATTTTGTGATGGACTGTAGCTCGGCTGGTTGGTTTACAGATGAAAGATGGGGACGTTAAAGGAACATCATATAATTTGTTTTTGCGGCAAACAAAACAGCTGGTTACAGAATTGTTTTTGGCTAACAACACAGTTGCTGGCAGTGTAAGCACTTTATGTAAACCCACCGTATACATAAACCAACAAACCTGTAGAAGTTTGAGAGCGATCAGCCATCTTGGTCACGAGAAAAAAGTGAAAACCGATTTCTCATCGAATGAAAAAAAATATAAAAATGAATAAAACGCTCACTCAGCGATGAACTCCAAACGGGAAATTATTTGTATTTATTTCTCATCAAAATATGACATTTCAGACATAAACATTTCAATGGATGTTTTCTACTATCATCACCATTAGACCTTGTGAGTTTTAAGTAAATCTGTGATCTTGGACGATTTTTTGTTCTTCTTACTAATTGTGTAATGTGTCTTTAAGGTGGTGGACCATGTAATACATCCCAGTTATTAATAAGGTGCACTTTATGTCATATCATCTGATACTGATTCTCGTAAAATAAAAAATTAAAAACCAGCGGGACGTTACTTTCATTGTATTCAGAATCTCCTTTTAGATACCCACTTAATATGTAAAGAAATAGCGACAAGAGTATAATAATCTAAGCATTTGTCAACTTGGTTCTTACACAGAAATGGTACCACAACGCTTTCAAATAATAAGTTAAAAACCAACAATTAACAAGACAGGGGAATGAGAATGAAATAAATAGCCTAGCAAGAAAAGTAAGTCTGGAAAAGCAACTGCTTTTCAGAATTCCCAGGCCGTCCATCAAAAATACATATCATGGCAGTGTTACAAAAAACAATTAATATATTATATACTTGCGGGTTTTTCATAATGACAACTTCGTAACTGTTTTTATTGCTTTTGCTTTGGGGGATTTTTTTTATGGTGAAGGTCAAATTTAACGAGAGGTCATATCATTCCATGTGCGGCATTACAACTGGGATATCGAGAAAGGTATTGTTTTAAAGAATGTTATTATGTGTGTATAATGCTTTTGAAGGATCGGGAAGCGAATAATCGCATTTATTGCAAATTTAGAAGGAAAACGCGGGTCTGTTTTTGCATTATTGCCATTCGTATAGTGACTTTATTAGTTGTTATAGTATTTTTTATAAGTAACTAAGGTAAGGATAACAATCGCGTGGTGCTAATATTTGTTCACATTGTTATTGTCTTTCTTTCTTTATTTCAGTTTGTACCAAGTAAAACACACGTACTGACCAAATACTGATAGTTACTCCAAATAAACTACAACATCAATTATTCAAGTAACAATATTGCAGGCAAGAGTAAATTTCGCAATATTGAAGTGGAGATAACGTCATCTCATTTTTAACACGAGATGAGTATCTCATATTAAATTCCATAAACTAATTTTGAAATCCACTGACACAGAAACACAAATGATATTCAGATGCCAGGTGGTATTTCTTCACTTACAGTCTGAAATCAGAGTAGTGAGATATAAAAGGCAAATTAATCATGAAACCCTAGTAAAAAGCCGGTCACAATTAGCCTGCGGTGGGTTTGGGAGCACGGTTCGCGACGGATTTATAGCCATTTCCAGCCGGGGCCCCACGAGACTTTTTACGGCGGCCGTGTCGTTTTCGGCGAATACAGGGAGCGTTTTGGCGGCTGTAACCAATAACTGTTTCTGACGTCATAACCAAAACGGTAACCGAGCTCACAACTCAGTTTGAGGTGGGTCGAGTCCCACTCTTGTAATTTTTGGGGTTATTAAGCAACCCCAAATCAAACGATAATAACAAGAGTTTTGTTTATGCCTTTTGCAGATATCGTGCATCATGGGGTTCACCTGGACCTTTGGCTGCCTGGGGGCGTTCGTCGACCACCAGGCTGTGTGGTATCTCTTCATCATCACTAATTCCCTACAAGGCGTCTTCATCTTCATCTCCTTCGGCTGCAATGCCCGCATCCGAGGGCTCTGGCGAGATAAACTTGGGCACAAGCCAGTGATGAAAGACTCCAACTCAAAACGAACCAACAGTTCGAGCATTTCCTCCGTCACCAACAACAGAACCGCCACAGTCACTGTCTAAAGACAGGTCCAGAAATACCACCTAGTCTTGGATGGCGACGTTGATTTTGGTTAAAGGAACACGTTGCCTTAGATCGGTCGAGTTGGTCTTTGAAAACCGTTTGTAACAGTTTGTTATAGAATGCATATGGCTGGAAAGATGTTTTAAAAGAAGGTAGAATATAATGATCCACACAAGTATCACTCGAAATTGCGTGGTTTTCCTTTTACCTCGTCAACAAACACGGTCGGCAATTTATAGGAGTCAAAATTAATTTTTGACTCCCATAAATGGCCGACCTTGTTAGTTCGCAAAGTAAAAGGAAAACCACGCAATTTCGAAGCAAATTAGTGTGGATCATTGTACTGTATTTTTTTAACATCTTTCTAACCATATGCATTTCATAACAAACGGTTAATGCTTTTCAAAGACCGACTCGACCGATACAAGGCATTATGTTCCTTTAACAGGCTTTTGCTTTTCAGAATTTCATTGGAGACAAATATTTCGCTAAGGTGACGATTGGCAGCTGCGTCTATAATATACGAATGTGGCTATACAGTAGAATTTGAAACTCTGCAGTGTAAATACGATATCGAAAGGTTTGTGGCAACACCATGTAATGACTATCTCTAAATGAGTTGGGGTGGTTCTGAAAAGAACCGTTAGTTTGAACTCGACGTTTCGATCAGTATGCTCAATACGGTTGGATTTGAAACTTTGCATGGTGGAAAAACGATATGGAAAAGTCTGCGGTAACACCATGTAATGACTATCTCTAAATGAGTTGGGGTGGTTTTGAAAAGAACCTTTGGTTTCAACTCGACGTTTCGATCAGTATGCTCAATGTGGCTATATACAACTGTGTGACCATTCAGCATCCATGAAAAGAAGCTACGATTAAAAGTTGTTCCTGAGCGTTTAAGATTGCTGGTCAAAATGATATTAGCCTTACACACGTATTCGAGGAAGTTACCCGACTCTTACACGTATACAATTAGTCATCTTCTACTAACATCAGAAACGTAAATGCATTTATCACAATGTAGTATTAATTATTACAGTTGTGTTTTGATGATTATTGTTTGGTACTCTCGCTTTCTACTGTACCCGAAGTGAATATCTCAGATGTCAGACACAATAAAATATCACTATATTTAATATGTCCTTTGTCTTAAAATACTAATTATTAAGGTGGTGGCGTTTTAAAGATGATGATTGTTTTTTTGTTTTTTTTTTATCTGGCTCTAAGCGTACTTCAGAAAAAGATTTAAGATGTCGAAAAAAACGCTAAAAGAATTCATTTATCACTAGATGTCTTAATATGTTTTATATTATAGTACTAATTATAGTGCCGTTTTGTAATTGTCTGATAGGTATAATTAATCCTAGCTTTTCGTGTACCTCAGAACGCTAAAAGAATTCATTTATCACTAGATGTCTTAATATGTCTTATATTATAGTACTAATTATAGTGCCGTTTTGTAATTGTCTGATAGGTATAATTGATCCTAGCTTTTCGTGTACCTCAGAACGCTAAAAGAATTCATTTATCACTAGATGTTAATAACATGTCTACATAGTACTAATTTTAGTGGCGTTTTGAAGACGCTGATAGGTAATTGATCCTAGCTTTTCGTGTACTTCAGAAGATTTCAGATGTCGAAATCGTTGAAAAGTTCATTTATCACTAACTTTCCATGTCTTATATATATACACACATTGTAGTATTTTATATTATAAAGGAGACACTAATTGGTATATTGATCCTAGCTTTTAGTGTAATTCTGAGAAGATCTCAACCGCTCAAAAAATCACTTATCACTATGTAGGTCAATTATTTGTATATGGTATTTATTATCATAAGGTCAGTGTCTTTTTGAAGTCGATGATTAGTAATTGGTAATCTCGCTTTTTGCAGTACTTCAGTTGAAGATATTTCTTAGAATAATGGTTGCGTCCGTAGTTTCACACTGATATTATCTTTTCGTGAGCGAATGACAACGGGAGTAATATAGGCTATACTCAATGTTTGAAACGGCTACAATTTTTTACGTTAATTTCAATCGGATGACAAGCTAATGTACGATAGGCCTACAGGAATCCACATTTTGAAGAAAATTGTCATAAGTTACCGTGTACAAAAATGACAACTGAATCTTCCAAAATCGAGCATACATGACTCTACCGAATTGAATGTCTTTCGCTTGTCCATCGAGAAAGCCTGTAGGGTTTACAGGCGGTTTGCCCATAGCCATCTTAAAGCCAAATGTTATAGCAAACTTTACAAACCGAAAAGGGGCTAGTCGCAAATATCAGATAGAGCCCCGACTTCATCCTTCATTTGTATTGCATGTATGTACCTGTTGTTTACAGTGAATATGCCTATCTGAACATACAGTGACACTGAGTTATATAACACTTCAATTCACTGAATCACTGCTGTCTTAAATTCGAGGCTCTACATGCAAATGGCTGGCCGTGCAAAAGGCGATTAGGCCTATTCATGTCACGTGTAATTTCTTGAAGTTGAACACAGCTTGATGTTTCATCGTCTGCTCGTTAGCATTTCTCAAAGTTAATTTGTAACCAACCATTCTTTTTCTGGTAGATTGTAACATTACAATGGTTTAATGTTTTTAAGCCTACCTGGTTTATCAGCATTGTGTCCCTCGCGGCAAAGTGGGTGGTAGAATGGAGTTACGTGATTTTTCGACACTTTTGAGCACATTTCCCGCTCGGAAACTTGAAAAAACATGCACATACGTGACGGGAGACCTAGATCCCAGACTGCTCACTTTACTGACAACGTGTTGCTCAGTCTGATTAGCTTCGATAATTGGGGGACCAGTCTACGTGTGTTGCTTTGCCTGAAAGGGTGACGTCACACATGTTGCTCCCATAAATGAGGAGGGCGCTATAACAAATAAATTGGTTGATTGGGGGAAATGGACTGGGGTAGGGTATCAGAGGGGTTGATTTGCCCGAATTTAAGACAAAGATAACAACCAAGTACAAATGTATCAGGATCTGGTAAAAATGTGTGGGTTTAAACAAATTCCCATCCCCGTCTGTGTACATTTTCCTCCTGCTCTTTGCCAAGATTGTCCATACCGTTTGGCCCAATTTAGGAGGGGTGGGGTAGGCTATGCTGAGATTAAATCAAATTTAGTTACTATCCTCCAATGTATTCTCCAATTAAATGAATTTCCCCGGTTATACGCCATGAGCATCTGGTGTGATGGATACTTGTTGTGTCGTATGCAATTATGTCCTCTATGCAATACTATCCGGAGGACACGATTGCATATACAAAACTCTCTGGCAGACATTATTGCATATGCAATAATGTTCTCCGGATAGTATTGCATAGAGGACATGTCCAGTCATGTACATGTCCACCGGACGGTTTTTGCATAGCCCCGGACACTATTGCATATGCAAAAGTGTCCGGAGCGGACAGTATTGCATGTGGCGGACACAATTACATCTGACACTGGCGCATTATAAATATTCATATTCAAATTATTACCAGCAGAAGAATTTTTTGTTTTGAGTAATTACCAATAGTGTCCACTGCCTTCAAGGGCACTTGTATTTCAGAAGAAAAATCCAGGTCAAAAAACATGGAATATCTGGCAACTCAATATGACAATGAAAAAAAAAATAAAATCAAACAATCAATATAACTTTTTGCTTCAAATAATTACTACTATATTCTTTATTTTCCCTTTCTTGCTTGACCAATTATATTATTAATAGTACTTTATTCCTACCATATCTTCTAAACTACTTATGTCATTCCATTCATCGTATGTATATATATTAAATGTAATCTTAAATTAGAAGTAGTACAGTGCTGGCCATTGTGTAATCATCCTGATCAAAGTTTTAATAAAGTAGTAATTTATTTATTGTGGATAGCATAATCTATTTTGCAGCATTTTGTCATCAATTGTTTGTGTGTGTTTCTCAAGTAAGGGTGCCCTTTAATACAGTGGTCTTCAACTTGGATTTGTTTTGTCTTCCTTTTTTAACCCCCAAAATGGGTAACTTTTCTAAAGCCCTCTTGTGGTTGGGTTTAGTGCTGAGTGGTGTCTTTCCTTGCCTTCCGCCTCTTGGACCATGGTTCGAATCCCGTCGAGGGCTCTATTTGGAGTGAGTTTTCAGTCCCTGACTGCATGGATTTTCCCTGTAATAAATCTCTGGGGTTTTCCTCTTACATATACAACTAAATTCCCTTCATTGTTGTCTATCCATGTGGGTTTTCGGCTAGTATTATTATTGAAGGTACACGTTTGGTAATTGTCAAAGACCAGTCTTCTCACTTGGTGTATCACAACATAAGTATAAAATAACAAGCCTGTGAAAATTTGAGCTAAATTGGTCATCGAAATTTCAAGAAAATGATGTGAGAAACAACACCCTTGTTGGAGGATTTTGTGTGCTTTCAGATAGGAATAAAAGACTTCTAGCTAGAAGTCTGTTGTTATTTTATTGAGAAATTACCTCTTTCTCCTTCTATGCTACTTCAGAGGGAGTCGTTTCCCACAATGTTTTATACTATCAATAGCTCTCCAATGCTCGTTACCAAGTCAGTTTTTAAGTTAATATTTGTTTTGAGCATTTACCAAATGTGTACCTGCACATTTCTGGAAAAACCTTGGCTTCACAAACAAAATTAATAAGTTGAATTAAATTAAATTAAATTAAATTAGACTTATAAAGCAACATGAGGACTTTTCTGCGAATCCATGGGTTCAACAACCAGAATTAATAGATTAAATTAAAAAATGGAATGAAAATATGTTTATTAATCACCATAATAATGTCAATTAATAAATAAGCACTACCAGGCTACTACAAACCAAGGCTAGATATGGGGGTGCGTTTTCGCAATTACTGTTGCGGTCAATAGCCAGTGATCAACCAATGGCAAGTTCAACTGAATACGCAACCCCCGATCACTTTTCAGTCAAACCATTTACTTCGGTTCACACGTGTAATTCAACTGAAATCCTGGAAAGTTGTAGGAGCTGTCAGTGATGAAGGTCATAAGTGCAAGGTTGGTCTCGGACACCAGTGACTTCCCGTTCAGATCCATTCCACAGTACCTGCAGATTATTCAAAATATTTAAATAGTTTTGCCGGGTTGAAATATAGTTCACGCCTGGAATTACAATGAACAGAGGCATTGGATGGCCTATGTTGCCCCTGCATGGTCTTTGACTTGGTGCCCCCACTAAAGTTTCTCAATAGACTCCAAGTATATTAATATTCTTTATCCTCGATGCAAATTTAACATCTATTATATCGTTGCGGTACCCGCTGCCAAAAACATAGGATTCGAACTGCCTCTAGCTACCGGGCAACCTCGGTAGTCTAGTTGGTAAGACACTGCTCTAGAATTGCAAGGGTCGTGGGTTTGAATCCCACCCGAGTAACATGCCTGTGATATTTTTTTCACAGGACTCGGGAAAGTACTGAGTATACAGTGCTAACCCACATCGGTGTATGATTAAAAAACCAAAATTAATATTCTAAATCCCGAAGCAAATTTAACATCTATTATAGACTCTAAGTGGTTTTTTTTTATCAAAGTGCCCTTTACAAAATTGCCCTCTGAAAGATGAAATTCCAGGACGGATAGGTTTAAGTGAGGTAATTTGGTAATGACCCCCCAAAAGTGCACCCATTAATTAGAAATCTTTAAAAGCTAGTCAACAAATTTGAGAGATTGCCTAAAGGTGACTTTTGGAAATTCAAATTCGTTTTCCTTTTAAGAAAATAAAGATACTTTTAGTTGTTTTTCCTCAAAAGTAGAGACGTTATTTAGTGGAAGACTTTAACATGTGACTTTTCTGGTATTTTTGTTGATAAAATGGCTAAAAATCAGGATTTCACTCACAAAACCCATCTATGATCCCACCTTAGCAACTATCCCAAGTTGTCAATAATTTGTTTCAAATTTGCTTGGTATCAACCTTAAACTTGCATCTTAGTCAAATCTTCCCAGAAGAAAAATACTCATTCTGCAATCTTTATGCATCTTCAAATCTTTTAACCCTCCCCCCACCCCCACCCCCCCCCCACGATTTTTCTGCCTTTCAAAGGGGAAACAAATTGAAGACAAAAATTGAGACTTACGTGTCAGGGTACACCTCATCCACAATGCTCCCGATCTTGGTCTCAAATCGATCAAAGAAGCAGCCATATCCATCAATGTTGAACGATGTGAACTCCAGATGAACTCGCTCTCCTTCTTGGCACTAATAAGAAATAGAAGAGGTTCAGGTCTATACTCCAATGCAGCATCATAGGCTTTTGAAAATAATATAGCATTCCTGCTTTGTGGCAGAGTATGTGTGTTTATAACAAAAATGTTTATGACAAAAACCAGTAGCATTTGAAGAGAAATAACTGAAAAAAGACAGCCTGGCGCCAGAAGACAAACCCAACAAAAAATGCAATAAAAAAACCGAGAGTTAGACAATATCAAACATTTACCCAAACCATCATGACCCAAACACGCTTAATACAGGAGTGTAATTTGGCGACCCAAACCAAAGCCCAACTGAATCAACAAGTCAGTTACAGGTTGTTCTGAACAGCATCATCACCACGCTCAACAGAAGACCAATGTTTCTGGTTGGGGTTGCCAAAACGCACTCCAGCATACAAAAGGGGAAACACTGTTTAAAAAAAGATGTAACTTACTTTGATGGCATAGATACAGTGAAGGTTGCTCGGATATTTACCTCCTGAGATCTTGAAGCCAGGAGTTTGTACCGTACCAGATGGCCCGACAAACTCCTCACCGCAACCTGCTGATTTATCATCAACAAAAACTGTATGAAATTTTTGTTCCTTGATAAAAACAGGATGCATTACCATATTTCCATTTGTTGCATATTGCTTGTTTCTTGTATTCAGCTGTTGTTTGTTTATTATTTAAAACCACTAGGAAAGTTGGTTGGTAATTCTGTTTTTATCAAGGAAAAAATTTCATGCTAAGCAAATTTTTGTGCTTAGCAGTGCTATGAAATTGGCACCAGAACTTGAATTCAATGCTCTTAACCACTCGGCCATGACACTCTACAATGGCCACATTACTGGTTTGAATATCTAAGAATCTACTCTCCAGGGAGCTGAAAAAGATTGAAGGGATGTTATTGGCCCAATGACCATGCAGAACTCTAATGTTAAGTGCCCTACATGGCAATCTTAATTTCTACGCTAGCTGTGCAAGTGTAGAATGCCTAGTAACGTGGAGTACGCATGCGCACAAGCCAAAATTCTCTGCTGACCCCTGAAATACGCTTGCTGTAAGCACATATATCCCTGCTTCCGTAAGTGTTGATTCTAAGATCTGGAAACGGGAGCCATTGGACTGCTTGGCCCAGACGCAATGATTAAGCCCGGTTCATACTTCCTGCGAATGCGAATGCGCAGCGAATTTGTGGTGAATTTGACGTCACAACCCTCCTATCGCAGCGATACTCGCAAGTGAGTTGCCCAAAGTTGAACTGATGTGAATTATTCCTTGCGAATTTGTGACGTCTACATTAGTATCGCATTCGTATTCACAGGAAGTGTATGAACCGGGCTGAACTTGTCCTTTATTTCTCACCTGGTGGGCTTTTGAAGATCTCACAAAACACTCCGGTATACTCGTCAGGACAGTCGCAGGAGCAGTCAATATAAGGCACCCCACCATTCAGGCATTTATCACTCATGTCCTCGGGACAGTTTTCTGTTGAAAAAAAAGGGTCAAAATATAATGTTGAATTGTTACTTTTGGTTTTTACCCATACATCGATGTGTGTTAGCACTGTATACCCAGTACTTTCCCGAGTCCTGTGAAAAAAAATTCACAGGCATGTTACTCGGGTGGGATTTGAACCCACGACCCTTTACATTTATAGAGCAGTATTTTACCAACTAGACTACAGAGATTGTGCGATGGCTAGAGGCAGTTCAAATCCTCCGTCTTTTGTGGCATGAGTTTTTCTGTAGGACTGATTCTTTTATAAGTATAAAAACTGTCTTCAAAAGATGTGTAAAACCAGAACCCTGCCAACGATAAAAATATAACCATACAATATAAAAAGGAGATTGCACTGAAACAATAAAAATCACACAAAAGAAAACATTAAAACACAATTAGCAATCCCAAATTATTGAGGGAAAAAAATCTGAACCCACAATAAAACACCGTATCAATAAGAGGAAGGGAAAACAATAAAAACAAAAACTATAGAATGGACTAAAAACCCTAAAAACAAATCCAAAAAACTCCTTCAAATGCAGTAAACTAGGTTTTGCGGGAAAGAAAAACTGTAGACAAACTGTAAAGGACTTGAACCAAAAACAAGTCGTATTGTGTTGATAGAACTGGGCCCACTTTCATATAAGGAAATCAAATATTACTCAGCAAAATTGAGCATGGAAATGTGATTTTAGCTGATAACCCTTATTCTGGAAAGCACATTTTTTTGTTTTCTTAGCTAGTTTTTGTGCTTAATCAGTTCTATGAAATTGGGCCCTAATACTTTTACAGCTCCAATGTCAAACTTGCGTTTTCTGTACTTTACTTACCAAAACAATTGTACATAGTATTGAGGTTGAGTTTGTCCAGTCTTGTAAGACGCTTCTGTAGTCCCATCTTCAGTTTCTCACTTTCTTTCTTGGGTATTATTGTTTCTGACCTGCCGTCTTTGCTGAAGGCCTGTATAAGAGTCCAAAAATAGTGTTTAAACTCAATCATTAAAGCAGTATATTGCTAGGTTTTTATAATACTAGTTCTTATATAGCGCATTTATACATCAATGATCAATGCTCTTTACTTTAGTGCCCGGTCATTGTGCCATTTAACATTCCTGTAATCTTTCTCAGCTCCCTGGGGAGTATACAGCCCTGAGCTGCTTTGGCACTCCAGAGTCTTTTTCAATAGACCCTTCCCATGAAATATGTTAACTGCACATAGCGCGTGCGCACTAACGTTTTGGTTGGCAGAATGAGGGAACATCGCGCTGTTTTGTACACGGCTAATGGGTGCGTGACGCAGACGCGATTGCGCGTCTGCTTAGTGCACAACTCTATGGCGTTTGCCAACCAACAGGGTCTGTACGCATGCGTGAATGTGATTAGCATATTTCATGGGAAGGGTCCATTATCAACCTCTACTCTAGTAGTGGGTGAAGAGAAGCAATTATAGTGAAGTGTCATGACCAAGATTCGAACCCACACCCGGATGACTAAAATCACCAGGGGCCAATTTCATAGAGCTGCTTAAGCAAAAATTTTGCTTAAGCACGAAAACAGCTCGCTTATTTTACACATTGTTACTGGCCAAAATGTTATGCCATATACATTGATTGTGACTTGTATTTAGCTGTTGTTCACTTAGCATAACAATTGAGTGGAGTCTTGGCCGGTATCTGATTTTACTAAGCAAGGATTTTTTTGCTTAAGCAAAATTTTGTGCTTAAGCAGCTCTATGAAATTGGGCCCAGAGCTTGAAATCTATGTTAGAAAAACCCTGCATAATACATAATCAATCAAATGAGCAACAGAAGAAACAAACAAACGAATAAATTTGTTATCACTTACATCGGATGAATAATGCATGATGGACTGAAGATCGTAAATGACCAGCAGTGGTCGATCCGCTTTCATGAAGTTATGAGAGTAACTCGACTTGATGTTTCGCTCAATGATTCTTACATGTTCATCTCTGTCACTGCGGGTCTGCTCGTGGTAGCGTCCCAAGGAGTGGCCGAGCTCATGCAAGATTACACCAAACTGACATGATAAAATGAAAAGTTGGTTTGACATGGTAGTAATAAGTGGGATTTGAAACTTTACATGGTAGGAGTATAATCAGGTGAGGTTTACGATAGCACCACGTGAAAATCTCTTTTGAGCAGTGTTGGTTCGGAGAAGAACCGGTGGTTGACAACTCAACGTTTCGATCAGTATGCTCAGATTGTCTTCTGGAGGATGCTGGACTCTGTTACTGAATGCTGCTTACATGTAGGTACTGCCTTGAAGATTGAGTAGCAGGTCCAACATTTGTGAGCCATTGAGCCAAGCCCGACTATCAGTTAATCTCCAAGGCAGTCCAGCAATTTCCTGAAGAGAATCAGAGCATACTGGTCGAAACAGTTGAGTTGTCAACCACCAGGTGTTTTTTTTTCAGAACCACCAACACCACTCAAAAGAGATTTACAGTATCGAAAGCTGATGTACTTCTAACAAAGGTTTAATTACCATTAACTTTAATAGCGATTACCAAAACGGACAACTTCCATTAAAACTTAATCAAAGAATATGAACAAGTTCTGATGGGTTTACTCACATGGCCACACCTATTCTCTTCCAGATTCAGATTACCACCTGGTCCCCCAATAGTGGATGAGCACCTACCACCGATATAAAGATATAAAATAGTTACCAGACCATTAAGAATTGACCCTTCCCATGAAATATGCTAATTACATTCACGCATGCGTACAGACCCTGTTGGTTGGCAAACACAATAGAAGTGTGCACTAAGCAGACGCGCAATCGCGTGTGCGTCACGCACCCTTTAGCCGTGTAAAAATCAGCGCGATGTTCCCTCATTCTGCCAACCAAAACGTTAGTGCGCACGCGCTATGTGCAATTTACATATTTCATGGGAAGGGTCTGTTAATGTTTCTTTTAACTTTGACTTTTTGCAACTGGTGCACCCACTCAATTTTTTGCTTAGCAATTTTTGTTTTGCTTAACAATTTTTGTTTTGCTTAGGATTTTTTTTTTGCTTAGCAACTATGTGAAATTGAGTCCTGCTCAGAATACATATAACCAATATTAGAACAGTCTAGTTCACTGGACCCAAGCTCTGGTGTTGTCAGCAGCTAAGTGTTGGTTTGATACCCGGTCATGACACAGTAAAAGTTGAGAGAGTAGTGCATTCTGCTCTACCAGCCAGGCTTCTAGTGAAGGGGTAACCCTGTTTCAGCTCAAGGAGTAGGTGGTAATGGCCCCTGGTGGCAGTTGATTTGGCCTACTTCCTTACAGACTGTGAAGGGGGTAACCTTGTTTCAGCTCCAGTAGGTGGCAATGGCCCCTGGTGGCAGTTGATTTGGCCTACTTCCTTACAGACCACGAAGGGGGTAACCCTGTTTCAGCTCCAGGAGTAGGTGGCAATGACCCCTAGAGGCAGTTGATCTGGCCTACTTCCTTCCAGACCATGAAGGGGGTGACCCTGTTTCAGCTCCAGGAGTAGGTGGCAATGGCCCCTTGATTTGGGTCGATAGCCAAATTCAGTTAAGTGTAGCCCTCACCTTAAACTGGCCATCCGTGGCCTTATGGTGTTTGGTGACCTTTCATAAAACACAATAATCATTTCAAAAATAAACTTACCCTGTTTTCGTGCTGTGGACGAGCAATGGCGTTACGTCCCCGGAGTATCCGTCCATTGCCTCAGTAAACTTGAGACATGTGTTCTCCTCATACTCACGAGCTGCTTCATGGAATTTAGCTTTCATTTCAGGGCCTTCAGAAAGAAAAATATATAGAAGTAGCTGTTGCAAACTGGTTACCAACATAATATGGTATAAATTACGAATGAGCAGAAAGCTACACAGTTGAGAGGCACTGGACACCTTTGCTAATATTGTCTAAGACCAGTGTTCTCACTTGGTGTATCCCACCATATGCATAAAATAATAAATATGCAAAAATTTTGAATCAATTGGTCATCGTAGCTGCAAGAGAATAATGAAAGAAAAAAACACCCTTGTAGCACAAATTTGTGTGCTTTTGATGCCTTAAAAAGAAGAGACTTCAGGCCTGAAGCCTTTTAATATTTGAGTGAGAAATTACCTCTCTCTCAAAAACTACAATACTTCAGAGAGAGAGCTGTTCCAATGTTTCATACTATCAACACCTCTCCATAGCTCATTACCAAGTAAAATTTTATGCTAACAGTTATTTTGAGTAAGTGAAAATATCACATAAAGTTAATAACAAAGTTAAAAATTTAAAAAAAATATTAAATAAATTGGGATAAAGTTGAAAGTCTTACTGAAATCAGGATGAAAATTGTAGACAACAGTTTTCTCCGGCCACAACTTGAACGCCTCGGTAGCGTCCCTTCGCACTCTTGCCCTGTTCTTTGCCGTCACTGCTCTCATGGCGAAGTAAACTTCTTTCTGTTGGTCGGAAAATTCCATATCACCCTCCAAGCAGTTCACCGATGGTGTCATTTCCAGCTTGGACGCCAGGTTGTCCTCCCCCATAAAGAACCTCTCCGCCATTCCGCTGAAATCATCGCGAAACTGAGGTAGAAATAAAAAAAGGTTTGGAATAAACAAACATACTTTAGCAATAATAAGTTTAGCACTTTATCGACAGGTGTTTTAAAGCGATCGCTGGTCATTTTTAAGACAGTTGAAGTTTTTGATTTTGAGACCTTTAAAATTTAGCACCTTAAATGGGCACACTGGGTTCTTTTATGTGCCTTACCCCACACACTGGACCAGGTGGCATTAAATCCCGGATGGTTGCTCGACCTAAACTTCTAAAATCTACAGACCCAGCATAGCATAACATACATATACACTCCCTCCAAACTACTTGTAGAAGCCACATATTACAACACTGCTTTCAACAGAATTCTGCGCTTACAATGTACAAACTCATGCAAAGCATGTGAATCTCTGGGCTGTAAGCGAAGAATTCTGCGATACCCAAAGCCATGAAATTGGGCTCAGGGTCCAGTTTCATAAAGCTGTTAAGCAGAAAATACTGCTTGGCAAATGCTTTGCTAAGCAAATATTGAGTGTGGCACTAGTCACAAATTGTGAACAGAATTTTGGCTGGTATCCTTTTCTGTTCTTAGCAAGTTTTATTGTACTTGAAGGCTTTATGAAATTTGGCCCTGATCTAAAAAGATTTAAACATTGCCAACTTACTACTTCTCCAGCATCGGTGAGTGCCGACACTAACACCACACTCATCAGCAGCATGAACTGCATGGTGACCAATCAGATGTGTAGCAAGAGATTGAGAGAGAGAGTTTACAGCGTACTTGACACAACCGCAATCCTCAAAACTCAAAGACATGTGTCCTTTTATAGGAAATTCTCCTTTATATTGCCTTGGAAAAGTCACGCACCTAACTTAATACCTGGACAGGTCTTCTAAATTATTGGATTGGTGGAATTTAATTACCCAGAGTTTCTGTTTGCTTTACACGCATGAACTGGGATAATTATTACAAGTTTTTTAATTGGCGGCAATAAATAATTCTCTACCAAAATAAACAGACCAGGTACAGTACAAAATTGAACATATTTCTGTTGCTGTCCAAACTAATTAATATACATTGTGGTATGTAACTTGTCTTAAAGTAGAAACTCAGTTGCGATGACTTAAAGTTTTGTAAGTAAAACTCAAAATGCAGTGTGTGGCTAAGCAACATTTTAGTGTGAAGCATAATAAAAAAGTAAGCATGGGGGTTCAACAGTGACCTCTCCTCTATACTATTAACTGCTTTCCATGGCGATATGTTATGTGTAAAATTCTCCTACAAGGATTAAAAATGACCTTTCAAACTACAGAATCAAACCTAGAGAAAGGTTAACCCAGCTCCACACTATTACACTTCATTTCAATAATCAATATTGTTGTTGTTATAAACTAAAACCTATTAATTTACATTATAAAGGGTCCAGGCTCTGTATAAGCCTAGGCTTTTTCCTGGACATAACTGTTTACCGAAAGTGTCTAATGGCTTTAAGTGAACTACACGTCACAGCCCTATCAAATTTAATTTCAGTATCAACATTTTTTTACAGATGTTTATTTTGTCTGATAAAAGACGTGATATAATATCATAAAAACCTATAAACAGCTTGGGTCGAGGCCAGTGCTAACAGCGTGGAGCAAACGAAATTTCCTACCAAGAGAGTTCTTAAAACGAAACAATTAGAGACACCAACGCTAAAAAGGCACATTAACACTGTGTCAACAAAGTAGCTTAATTAAAAACTAATTTTTATTGGAAAATTACTTTTAAGAGTTCTTAAAACGAAACAATTAGAGACACCAACGCTAAAAAGGCACATTAACACTGTGTCAACAAAGTAGCTTAATTAAAAAGTAATTTTCCAATGTGTTGTCTACAAAGCGGATCCACGCACAGGGTGGAAAACAGTACGTGTACATAAAAATAACTCATATATAGTCGAGACAGTGGGAGTTGGATGTCCAAATAGTCTGGCAACAACATGCAATTAACTCTCTAAATCATGTGGGGCACGAGGGTAAGCTAACAGTTTATCACAACAAGAACTTAAGTTTTTATACATGAAAGTTCAGGCCTGATACTTCACGGAGGCAACAAAGGCAACTGCCTCCATGCCCCCCTGGTCAATGTGCCTTGGTGCCCTTGAACAATCCAGTAGACATTTACAATTTATACATACTAGGATGCCCTCAACCGAGGAGAAAATGCCTTGGTGCCCTTGCCCTTTAAAAAACGAAGCATACAGGCCTGAAAGTTATAATGTTCTAGTTTTCAATAATCTCTTGGAAACTTTTTACAAACAAAGCTAGCTATTGGAAACTTAAGACCTTGAATTTTATTCTTGAAGGGGCACAGCAAACTTCCTCGGGTTAGGGGCACTTCTTATAGGAACTTTGCAAAGGGCACCATGGCAAAAGCACAGGGCACCATGGCAATTGCTCTCAGTGAGTGCAATGGGTTTTTTTGAGGTCTGAAACTTCCTGCTATGAATCAGGCAAGCAAAAGTGGTTAAAAATAATTCTGGAGACACTTTTATAACTTCCATAGAAATTGTAACGTCTTTATTTAGTGGGCATATCGAACATGTACTGTATATACAGACAATTAAAGCTTTACTTCAATTTGGATAACACACAAAATTTGAACACAGTTTTTTGTTAGTGACAACAAAATAAAATGTACGCCCAGAAGAAGGCTCTTCGTCACCTTCTTCCAGCCACACAGAGTACTTTTTTTCCAGTAATAAACTGGCTCCTGACAACAATTATTTGGCAACAATTTATTTACTGTTACATTTTTGTTGCTAAAATTACCCAAAACGGTGTTTTCCCATTCCCACTCAGCTTTTAACATTCCTAAGATGTAGCTTTATGAATGCCAAAAAACTTAAAACTTTCACACTCTGGTTTTTGAAGAAAAAAAAAGTAATTGATTTCTCCAGTAACTTCTTGTTGTTTTTTTGCAAGTACACAACAAAATACACCACAGCTCTGAGAAAAGACAACCATTACGGAACTTAAAGCGTGACACAGACACAGTTGTCACTATTGGGAGCATTCAGCCTGTGCATCTTAATTTTAAAAATATATATATTTGGTTTGCGGTAACACCATGTGTACAGTGTGTATCTACTTGCCAGGTAGAGTTTGTTCTTAGAGAACTGTCTTGCTTTATTCTACTACCGCTGAGTAGAAGTCTCCCGAACCCCTGATAATCTACTCCGCGGCAGTAAAATAAAGCAAGACAGTTCTCTAAAAACTCTACCTGGCAAGTAGATACACACATGGTGTTCCCGCACACCAAATACACATTGATACCTCACCATGCAATGCCTCACATCATATATTTAAAAAAAATAGTTAATGGCCTGAGTGACATTTTTCAAACCCTAACAGAGTTTTTCTCGAAGGACTCGAGAAAGACTCTGCTAGGGTCGAAACGCCAGGCCATACTATTGTTTGCATTTA
Organism: Asterias amurensis; assembly: GCF_032118995.1. Classification (NCBI taxonomy): domain Eukaryota; kingdom Metazoa; phylum Echinodermata; class Asteroidea; order Forcipulatida; family Asteriidae; genus Asterias; species Asterias amurensis. Next base: position 2,511,103 of record NC_092662.1, on the reverse strand, counting down.
TATGTACAACTTATAGGTCCTATTGGTTGTTAGCAGTTTGCAACAGCTAGATTCTATTTTGTTCATCTTTTATTCCCTCTAAAATATACCAAATAAACACAAGGTCCATGTATAAACGGATGAATACTTGAAATTTTAGCCGATACTTTGACACTACACCTGTGTCTGGCATCAGGAAAACAAATTGCACCCTACCTTATTAACATTTCTTTTGTTAAACAAAAATCTTAAATTGTATATAAGTAATATTTAAATCAATAAATTCCAACACAATCCGACAAGCATCTTCAATTAACAAAGGAAGGCACAGCGATAAACAATAAATGCATATATGATAATAATTTTGTAATTACTACTATTAACATTCAAGTATTTGTTTATAACCACAAAAACTATTTGAATATCAGTGCTTTAAGCCTTTTATTTGGAAAACTGTTTAACTTTACGATGGTCAACATCTTACCTGGGCTCAATTTCATAAAAGTCTGTAAGCACAAAACTTCCTTGCTAAGCACAGAAATATTTTGCTTAGCTGAAACACCAGGCAACAAATTTCATTGTTGAAACTGTTGCCACTAGTTCCAAACTCACTTGTTAATAAGAAAAGAAATCTGCTAAGCACTATTTTCTGCTTAACAGCTTAGCAAAAAAAACATGCTTAGCAAATTCTTCTGCTGAGCCAAAATAAGCTAGGTACATGTACCAGTCACAAAAAAAAAACATTACAATATAGTTTGGTGGGTAAACCTGTTTCTGTTAAGCTACAATTGTTCAGGGTGAAACCTTTTGTTTTGTGCTTACCAAGTTTATGAAACTGAGCCGTGTATTAAAGCAAATTGACAAAAATTGTATTGTTATCGCCTTATAATTGTTAATGTCAATGCATTGTGAATAGGATAGATGTGTATTAAAGAATGAAATAAAGTGTGTTCTGTAAAAACATATTGCAATGAAATAAACAACAAGTTAATTACTTTATGTGAACGTAATAATGCATTTAAAATAATTATGAAGTCTGTACAGAATTTGGTTGGTACAAAAAAACCAATAAACAAACAAACAAACAAACAAACAACTTTACAGAGTGCATTTATTGTTGCATTTATTTTCGTAATGCAACTCAAGTTTCAAAATCAGTTTTGAAAAAACTCTAGATTTAATAGAATAATTTGACATCAAAGTACCCAGAACGATTACTGTTGGCTTTATTTGTGTGAATTTGCAATCCATTTGAAATGTTTGCTGTTGATAATCCTGTACAGACTCGCACTAAAACATTACAACCACTGGAAAAAACTGATGCATAGTGGTCCCCGCTATTTTATCTACGGCGACATTAAACAGACATAACACAACATCTCACGATGAAAACAAAAGCCGACAAAAGACCCCTTGCATAATGCTGAACGTTACAAGGATGCTGAGGTCACGTGCACGCTTTCACGAAAAAACAGTCATCATCTATTGATTTGCCTTCTTTGTCCTCAGTGAGAGCGCTTTTTTGCGCCAGTGAGGGCGCTTTTGAATAATATGACCTCATTACATGCAAGGGGTCTATAAATGGAAAGATTTACACGAGCCAATCAACTTAGAAGTGGTTTTTGAACTGTTGTTCATGTCGGCAACTCTTATAACTCCCATATTAGACCAAATTAATCACTCCTGACTACATCTCGACATCCAAAATCCCAAAATATCACTTTTCTCCACAAAAAAAATAAAGCAATTTATCATTTTAATCATTACATATATTTAAATCTGCATTGGTCAATTACATAGTAAAATTAGTCTCCGTTCATCGGAGCAGGTGAAATAAATGGAAGATTCATTTGGAAAATTAAAGAAAAACATTTTGATCAGACTTGTGTACACAAACAGGTCCCTGTTTCGTTAGCCTTTTTGAGATATGGTCGACACTATAGGAGTGCACTGTTTGATTTGGGCGACTACAGTCAAATTTACCCCCAACCAAATAGTGTCGTAGTACTGTGTCCACCATATCTCAAAATGGCTTATGGAGCTGCTCACAAAAAATTAAAGCATTCTGAATAAGGGCACCAGCCAAGATGACATGTCAACATGTACCATTTGTGACTGGTATCCAAACTTAGAGGGGTGGATTTCACCAGTTTAAGACTAGTCATCTCTCCTGTATGGACGAGTTATTATTTCGTCCTAACTTTGGACTAGTCTTAAGTTTATAATAACTCCTAAAGAGTCCTACATCTTTGTGAAATCGATCCCTCGGCCCAATATCAAAGAGCTGCAGTAACCAATTGCTTAAAAATGTTCTGCTAAGAAAACATTAATCATCAGGATACCAGTCCCGAGTTCTACATGCGACATGGTATTTAGCTATCAACCTTATTCTGGTAAGCAGAATTCTGTTGTGCTTATAGCTACTTGTTGGCAAAAAAAAAACTACACTTTTGTTAGACCATTGAGTACTCTCAAGAGATAGCTGTTAAAATTGTGTGATTTAACAATACACAACTTTCTCTAGTCATGTACCTTAAGGCGCTGGAGACTATTGGTAAGACCAGTCTTCTCATTTGGTGTATATCAACAAATGCATAAAATAACAAACCTGTGAAAATTTTAGCTCAATTGGTCGTCGAAGTTGTGAGATAAAAACGAAAGAAAACATACCCTTGTCAAACGAAGTTGTGTGCTTTCGGATGGTTGATTTCGAGACCTCAAATTCTAAATCTGAGGTCTCGATATCAAATTCGTGGAAAATAACTTCTTTCTCGAAAACTATGTCACTTCAGAGGAAGCCGTTTCTCACAATGTTTTATACCATCAACCTCTCCCCACTACTCGTCACCAAGAAAGGTTTTATGCTAAAAATTATTTCGAGTAATTACCAATAGTGTCCACTGCCTTTAAGCACCACCATGAAATAGTGCTGTAACTTAGCGAGTTTTCAAGAGAAACAGTCGGCCCGATGCTAGGTTCATCCAGTTGGACTAGCTAGTCGAACCATGCAGCATTCGTTTGACTTTATAAATACACTTGATAGATGTTAAATTTGCATACGGGATCAAGATGCAAATTTAACATCTATTAAATTGTTGCAGTACCTGCTGCTAAAATATAGGATTCGAACTGCCTCTAGCTACCCGGCAATCGCTGTGGTCTAACTTGTAAGACATCTGCTCTAGATTGGCAAAGGTCGTTGGTTTGAATCCTACCCGAATAATATGCCTGTGATTTTGTTTTCACAGAACTTTGGAAAAGTACTGAGTATACAGTGCTAACACACATCGGTGTAAGGGGAATCCTATTCTACATTCCCGTTGCAAATTGAACATCTATTAAATATATGTATGATGTTGAAGCATTTTAAAAACACTGCATCTTTTAATATAATAATTATTCACTTCCTGGCACACGCTACTGATTTGGTTTTTTTAAAAGCTTACCTCAGTGTTCTGTTACCTCCTCATCCACAACCCGTGCTTTTTCCCCGCGTTCTTACCCCCGGCTTTGGAATGTTGCTTCATAGGGGGAGCTCCCCCTTTGACCTCCTCCACACGACTCTTAAGGTTCTCAGCACTGAATGTTCTGTGTAAGGGCATGGTGGGGAGCTCAGGGGAGGCACGGTCCCTTTTTAAAGCGGACCCTCTGAAGAGTAGACCGGCGGGCGACATTATGGAAGGTTTGTTCGGTGGGAGGTGCGACCGATTTTTGTGTAGTCCAGAGGTCGATGAACTTTTGGATGTTGATCGGTGCCGCGGTTTGGCCTTTGGTTTGTTGCGTGGTGGTGGTGGTGGTGGGGGTGCATCTGTCTTCTTGATGGGGAGTGTTGGACCGATAATGAGGAGATCATCACAGCTTCCTACGATTGAACAACAAGAAAAGAAGAAAAAAAAGGAAAACAAAATATTCTTTATACATTCTTTATCCACAATGCAACTTTAACACCTTTTAAAAAACAATCAAATGTAACTGGGTGAAAAATTAACACAAATAGGAAACCTACAAGCACTCATGCTGACATTTTTCTGAAGTAACTTTAGACTTGTAAGCAAGTTCGCCCGAACAAGGCTTAAAGCCATTCTTGGCAAGGAGCTACAGGAAGAAAAGTATTAGGAAAAATAACTCAGGGGAGCTACAAGTAAGAATTTATATTCCTCTTAAAATCCTACAATCTTAGATTGTAGGATGGAGGGAAGCATGCACCAGGCAAGAAGTTTATAATGATGATAATTTGGGGGGCTAATCATCCTTACGCGCAGCTAAGAGCTGAATTTCAAAGGTTGCGGTTACAACGTGTTCGAGAAGCTGGCATGCAAGGGCCCCTCTGGCTGCCAGCCACTTGAACCCATTATGACAACGGAGCACAGCCAAGATCGAAAGTGTTTGATTTGAAACAGTGTTTTATGTTTATGCAATAAATGTCAGCTTAAACTTTTAACTTGAATCGCTTTCCACAAAATATAAGCACCAAGTGACTGTATCAGCAAGCTGAAAAAACAATGACTTACCACCTGACACTGTCCGCCTGCGAGGGCGCCCTCCAGGCAGGACATTATTGTTGCGTAGGTCTTTTGATTTAGCCGTTGGGAGCGACTGTCTCCTCCCTCCGCTATCGTTTGCCTTGATGAGTGACGGAATGGTCACCTCCAGCTTGCGTCTCTCTTTGCGTATTCGTCGTATGCAGATCAGGAAGAGAAAACACATCAGCAAGATCTCAAGAAACATGAGGAAGAGGTGGCGCTCGATAACCTGAAATTTGAAATAAAAAAATATATAAACAAATTAAAAAATACCGATTTAATTACTTTTGGTTTACTCTCCTGCCGAGCTGGCCTGTGCTGTAAAATTCCACAGCAGACTGTAGAGACCTGATAGACCTTGCATTGACGGTTGGGGCAAACTTAGTCCTGGAATTTCAAATCGCTTTGCGTCCCATTCGAAGGACGCAGCAATAATGGGACATAAGTCTTATGACCGGGATTTAAAACTGAACTCTGCTGATCAGAAACACTAGAGCTTGAGTCCAGTGTTTTTTTCTGCTCCACCAAGACACACCAAAATTGTCGGTTCTACTGACCTCTCTATGAAGGGAGTCTAATCTGTGAGTGGTCGTCTCCATACTGGACATGACCTCTGACATCTGACCTTCAAGACGGGTGATATATTCCTGCTGCTTCAGGTCCTGATGGAAAGAGAACGAAGTGTTTGAAAGTTTTCAAGGGAAGGCGAACAACTGGTAATTACTCTTAAAATTAATGGCAATCCAATATTTTGGTGAGAAGCAGCCGTCGGTAGTAAAATGTGTTTTGAAAATCATTTTGACTTGAAGTCATGTATTTTGGATTTTAAAAAATCTGATTTATCTCCCAAAATTTGAGTTGGAGAAACGTTACCGTAAGACACTTTTTCCAGCTTTGAATTATTTTTCCTGCGTGGACATATACAATCTTACAGTTCCAAAAAAAACAAAGATATATGTCCCATGTAACTGAATGTTTCTTATCAAAAATTTTAAACCATACTTTATTCCCTGAAAAAGAGTTTATTGTTGAGTTGCCCAAGCATTTCGGCCGGGATTGTAGAAATATCCTACCTTTTCTTCAGCTTTCTGGGCATTGTCTGTCAGTGTCTGTACTGTCTTATTAAACGCTTTCTGCATCTCATCCATCTGTTTCCGATATCTGACAAACAAATAAGAGTTTGATTGTTAGTATTATTGACATAGTAAATTTATCATAAAAATTAGCTGGCACTTTTATCTGGAGGTCGTTAGCTCAAGCCCTGCTCTGGTCAATATTTCTTTGTTTTACACCAAACCATGAGAACAAGCTATGAAAACTCAATTATATGTTCAAGATGCTAAAAAAACAACTTTGATTTGATTTTGACACAGTGACACATAACGCATAATTAAGAATGAAATGTTTATTTTTCTGACTAGAAGTATTCTTGATTACCAACCGGAGCGTCGTGAATTCAAGACTTCTAGAGAATTAGCTCTCAAAAAACCGAAACGAGAAAATAGAAAATAACTGCTTACCAACCAATATCGTTAATGGCCTGACATTTCGACCCTAGCAGATTCGTATTCAAAGGTTAAGCAATATAATTTTTAAAGCCTTGGAGACAAACTTTGCTAGGAACAGAATGTCAGGTCATTAACCAAACCAAAACATCCACTCACCGCTGACTGAGTTCCTCCAAGTATCGACTGCTCAAAGACATATTAAACTCCAACGACTTGATGCGATTATTCAACCTCATGAAGACGGACTCCTTCTGTGTCGCACCCATGGACCCGATCCCTGCTCCGGTACCCCCGGACTCCAACGGAAGCTTGGACCCCTTTCCTGAAGAGTCCGGTTTAACAGTCTCAGGACTCTTCAGGACGGGTTCTGCTTTCATAGTTTTTGCTGCTTCATCTGGAGTTGCGGTCTTGGTGCTGGGGTCCTTCCCCGTGCTGTCGGCTTTCCTGCTCTCATCTGGTAGGTTCAGAGGATCTGCTCGGATGTCGTTCAGAGCTGCGGTGTCGCTAGGTGCTTTAGGCTCCATGGGAGTCGGTATTTCATCTAGAGTTTTAACAAGAGTATCCTCTAGTTCCTGGTCTTCGTCGAGGTCAAGCACTGGCAATTTAACCTCTTCCTGAGAGGGCTTCTCCTCGACCTCTTGTTGCCTCCCGGCTTCCGTCCCTTTCCCAGGATCAGGTTCTACGATGATGGCACCACTCTCTCCTTGGACCTCATTGCCCCTTTGAGCAATTGTAGGCTGGATAGGCGTGGGAGGGATGGTCTGGATCTTAGGATGATCTGAAGGTAGCATTCCGCAGGTGGTTGTCAGAGCTGGTGTTGGGGTAGCAGAAACTGCTTTGACTGCCGGCGGGGAGCTGCTGGGTTTCAGTTGCGACTCTGTGTGTCTCTTAATAGGTTTGGAGGGGATTGCAGTTGAAGCACCACTAGGTTTTACCCCCTCTTTAGCGGGATCCTTATCATCCTGATCGGCGCGTCTGAGGTGGTCCTTTTCCGACTTCACAGAAGTCACCTCCACCTCGACGTCGATGTGTCTTTGGTATTTTGTCTTCGAGTCCCTGACATGAAGCGTCTCCTCGTGGGACTCCAGCAACAAGTTTTTACTGACGACCAGAGGCTTCTGCGTCCGCACGCTGCGGTACAGCGGTAGATGCATGGCGTCTTTGCAATATAAAAATGAATTAATGCTATGTGAAGAAGTGTAGATGTCTTTTATACAACAATCTTGGAAATGCTGGCCGTAGTTTGGGCTGAAGCACCACCGTGAGCCGCTGCACTCCTTCTGGAACCATTTATTGTCTACACTAAAATCGAACATGCTTCTGAACAGACACTGGCTACTTCCTTGAGATTTATCCATCATTGATAAAGTTGCATTTTCTTTGTCACTGGAGGAAAAAAATAAGACAAGACAACAAAATATTACTATACATGTTTACAAAGACAGGCAGACCTTAGTTTTTAAAAAGTCGCCTGCTGCAAGCAAGGAAAAGCCATTGCAACTCCTGAGCCGGGAGAACATTCGTTTTCTTAATCTGCTTCATTTGCTGCATTACTTTGTTCTTCAGAGCATAGGGAGGGTATATTTAATTATCAGTCAATATTTAAAAGTCAAAGTTTGGGGTCGGTGGGTCGGTCAAAACAATTTGGAAAAAATATTGAAATAGTCAAATATTGATCATTCTGAAGAGTCCTTGAAAGTACATACGGTTCTTCTCCGGGCAAACATGGCAGCATCTTATCACCAACTCCACACGATGAGTTCTCATCTATTACAGAAACAAGACACAAACAAAGCCCATTGTTAACTCAACACACCAAAGAGTCCTGCTTAATTAAAGAAACACAAAAGGTTGAATGTCTCCATGTCACTGGACAACAGAGGGCGCCATCACTTTTTGCACACTAGCCAAAGTAAAAAAGCCTGGGCTGTAAGGAAATGCCTGAAACTGACTCGGTTCTTATACCGGTCAATGCAAAGTAACGCTCAAGAACGGCCGGGTTGGGACCTGCATATGCGGTTCAAAATCACAAACCATGAACCACCTTAGACTCAGAAGTTCCCTGCTGGAGCAAAGAAGCGAGGCTAGGGACCTGGGCCCAATTTCATGGCTCTGCTTACTGTAAGCACAGAATCGGCGCTTACGGAAGCAGGGAATTTTGTGCTTACGGCAAGCGTGTTTCACAGGTTAGCAGCGAATTTTGGCTTGTGCGCATGCGTACTCCACGTTACTAGGCATTCTACGCTTACAAGGCTAGCGCAGAAATTCGGCGCTAGCATGTCAAGCGGGGAATCGTGATCGTAAGCACAGAATTCGGCGGTAAGCAGAGCCATGAAATTGGGCCCTGGCTAGTGCCAGTGACTGTGCTCAGTTCTGGCTGAAACACAGAATATAGCATGTGTGGACATGATAAGAAGAAAAACTTCCCTTGGCATAGAAACAGTTACTTACTCTCACAGTGTGGTGCAGCTTTATTGTTGCCATTCCCAGTGATAACGTTCATGATGTTCCGTACCAGCCCCTTGGCACTCTGCAGTAAACTACTGTTGTCATCTTCATGTACCTGCGCCGGGTGGGCTGGTAACACTTCTGCCAAGGGTTAGAAAAAAGGTAAAACTGCTGAAACACAAGCACACCAATGGGGAACTTTGCCATGCTGGGTGGTAGCAGACTTACAAGATCAAATTCCATTGATTACGCAGTTCTGAGCATGCGCACATCTGTGGCTGGCAGCCAAAGGCGCCCTTGCATGCCTGCTTCTCGAACCTGTTGTAGCCGCATCCTTCGCAATTCTTCGCAGTTTTGTGTTAGCTACTTTTTGTGCTTAATAATGGCCCAAGTTTGGTTGGAAAATCAACAAGACCACAGGGGTTTGTATTGCATCTCACAAACTTTACTGGATCAGAATAACCACCAAGTTCTGCAGTCCTAGTGTGAGTTTTAAGCCGTGCATTTGATCACTCAGAAAAGAGTGTGTTCGAGGGTTGGGGGTGTGGAGTAAAATCTTGAAGACACTGACCTGTCTCCCCATTAAGTCCATGTTCTGGTATATTCTCGTCATCAATCTCTTCAACCATACTTGTGCCAAACACTCTGTAAACAAAATCGAGACAGCAAACTAACAAGTGAAAATTTCATTTCGAAACGGTTGCACTTTTTAGATATCGTTGTAAATCAGGAGTGAATACATGTGCATGTATGTTCACTCAGGATGAATAATCCCATATAGGAATACACAATCTGATAAAAATGTTATTTGAAAGTAATGCTTCTCAAATTCTGGGGCACAACCCTTGAAGTAAATAATAAAAAAACATCTTCTCACATTTTTGACTGGGTCGGTAGTGAACAGGTTGGTTTTGAGATAGACTATATTTTTGGGGATCATTTGGGTAGGTGAGCCCAACACAATGGACTGGCCCAGTGAATATATATACCTCAGCCACACGACTGCAACAAACTGAGGGTTCTCCAAAGCTGTTCACGGCATCATAAAACAGGTGCCATAGGCCAGTCCGAAATAAAAGAGCAGCATAGGTTTGAGTTACCGTACCTGAGAATACTAAGTGGGCAATAATGCTCGCTGCCAAAGAACGTCAACATCTCAATCTTCATGTACTTGGCGAACATCTGCTCCTCGTGGACGGGAAAGCTCTGCAGTGATCGCTCTTCACGAGCGTGGAATGTGCCGATTTGTCGCCACTCACGGGTTGGGAATCTTAAGATAAAGATAAAAAGAAGAGGAATAGTTACAGTCGACCCTCAATATAACAAGATCGATGGGATCGATCGATAACAGGAGCATTATTATAAGAGGACAGCAAAACATGAGAAACGCCCCGGTATTCTTTGTTTGATTAGCTGCATATTGCGCCACAACATCTTGAGAATCATTACATGGTGTTATGTAAAGGGGAAACGTCTCATACTTAAAAAACAGCGCTCCACATACCTTGCAGAAAAAAGAATACTGAATGCTGAAGCGCCATGAACCTCACGTTAGCGCTACAAAAGAAGGCACACAAACTCAAAACAATACTCTGCTGAACAGAAACACCAGAGTTTGTGTCCGGTGCTCTTATCCGCTCAGCCCTGACACACCAATCCTATACAACCAAATGTTTACTGAAATGCACCCTATTTCTACAACCATAAACCCATTCTGTGTACTTACCTGTCACTAATGGACACCCGAAAGCTTTTGGGTACGGACGAGAAAAGTTCATAGTTTGCTATTTCAAGGTGCTTTACTTGTATAGGCTCACACAACTCCACAGAAAACCTGTCCATGAATGAAGCAAATACATGTCATCCTTAATTTCAAAGTTATTTGTGTTTGAGAAAAGCATGACGTCAAAAAAAACGTTGTTCTTTGAAATAACCCTTTCTTTGTGTTCTTTGTTTCTGTTTTTAATGAGAGATTATAAAGGCCGCTTTATGGTCGGTCGCACCATGGTCGCGCGACGGAAATCTTGCGCGCAATCCTAAGACTGAGGCCTAAAAAACGTGTCTTTTTATGATCGCGCGTCAAGATTTCCGACGCCCGACCATCGCACGACCGACTTTAACTCGGCCTTAAGGCAAAGGATGACCACTTCAAGGTTAGGGCTACACTTTACTAATTTGGGCTTTCAACCCAAATCAACTGTAACCATAGCCATGTTGCCACCTACTCCTGGGGGCCGAAACAGGGTTATCCCCTTCACAGTTCGTAAGGATGTTGGCATGTGTGTCATCCGTTAGGAGCCTGGCTGGTGGAGCAGATACACTGCTTTCCCAACTTTTTAAAAAAGCATTTATGGTTAAGTGCCTTGCTCAAGGGCACAAATGTCATGGCAGGGTTTTCAAACCCACACTCTGCTGCTGAAAACACCACAGCTTTGGTTCAGTTACCTAGGCCAGGTCACACCACAAATCAGCATTACGATGACAAAGACCAAATGATGACCCTCCCTGTAACATGTGGATGTAACACAATTACTCACCAAATATTAGCTGTGCATGGATTCAAGGTGTAGACATCCCTATTGGACTGTAATATAGCAGGAGCATTCTGAGCCCCTTTATTGACGTTGAGAATCTTAGCTCCACAATCTGAGGAGGCGTGGTTCTTACTGTTCTCTGTCAGGCTGAAGGGACGAGGGGGTGGGACTACGGCACCTTGACCTGCTTGACCTTAGGGAATAGTAAAATAAATCAAAAGTCTTAATTAAATGTTGAGGGTTAAAACAAAGAAAAATTGACTGGAGCGGGATTAACATACCGGAGCTCTACCAACTCAGCTATCCTGATAACCTGGGAAGCAGCAGCCGGAGGGGAAGTTTGAGCATGCTTTGTAAAAGGTCCAGAAAAGGCCAATGGCCATAGCATGTGTTACTTTCTTAGGGACAGTAAGTAACCTGTCATACTAGCTTTGTTTGTACACGTAGATCGAAGATTGTGACTTGGGAGTATAAGGCCAGAGAAGTTCCTTTACACGGTCCCTTGTCATCCAAAGCTCTCAATGTAACAATATAGTTTATTAAAAAATGTATTTCTTTGACAGTCTGGGAAGCTAGTGAAGTTGAATGTTTTTCATTGAACGGCCGGACACTGTACGTTTAACTCAATCCTGAAGATTCTTACCTTGCTGTCTCTCTTTCTCTTCTTCCAACATCTTCTGTTTCCACTCATCAAATGACGGCATATCCTCAACCTCTTCTTTTTTAGATGGGGTCGGCGTCTTCCCATCCTCCTTGACTGCATCTTCCTCTTTAACAAGTCCTGGGGCTTGGTCCTTGCCTTGCTCTCCTATGTCTCTTTCTAGGACAGCATCTTTGTCTTCTACTTTCTCCTCCCCGTCTACCGTCCTCTCCTCCCCAAGATTCTCCTTAACCTCATCAAGCTGACTATCAGGAGTGACTTCAATTTCACTGTCTGTGTCTTTAAATATTTCTAAGGAAACCCCTTTATGCTGCTCCTCCTTCACAACATCTTGAAGATCCTCCTCAACAGCTTCAGAATCCGTAGCAATCGCTTCCTTATTTGAGTCCTCTCCTTGAGAAGCACCTTCAACTAGCTTGGAGCTAGGATCAGTCTCAGTGTCGACACCAGTTGCATCTCCCTGTATAACAGCTTCCGCTGGATCTTCTTTCACCTCTAAGGAAGCATCATCTTCCGACTTGGGTGGCTGGGATGAGGATTCTTCTTCAGCCTCTTCGATGGAGTCTGTCGACTGCGAGGCGGCAAGGTTGTTGAGTTTCTCGGAAGAGGCTTCTCGATTAATTTGCTCTGTCCTTGTGTCAGGCTCTCCTTCCAGACCAGGCACTTCCTCCTCATTAGGGGAAAGTAGGCCTGAATCTATTGCAGCTGTGCCGTCCGAATCTTTCCCAAGATCTTGAATGCTTTCTGGAGAACTTACTCCTTCTGCTGCCTCAGGGACGTTGTCTTCTTGTATAATATCACTATCAGTGCCAGGAACAAGACCTCTGTGAGTAAAATATTAATACAACTTCTGTTATTAATTCATTATATCATTTCGTAAATATCCCACAATTTTGTTTCAAGTCATTTGCTTTCAGAGCAAGAAAGAATGAATAGAAATTAAGCCTGTTAGCACAAAAAAAAATAATGGTTCCCAGCCAAAATTCCATAGAGTTTCCATTGTTGCAACTGGTGCCCAGCTATTTTTCACGAAGAAAAGAAATTTGCTAAGCAATATTTTCTGTTTTTTACGCTGTATGAAACTGGGCCCTGCTAGCAAGTTGTGGGTTTAATGGGAATTTCACTACAAGGTTAAATTCTGTCCAAGGCTTAATTTTACACTGGTAGGATAATAAAGCCATCGGACACTTTCGGTAAACAGTATTTGTCCGAAGGCCCACACTAAAATATCAAACCTGTGAAAATTTAGGCTCAACCGGTCATCGGAGTCGGGAGAAAAAAAAACCTCCCTTGTTTCCGCATGTTTCGCCGTGTCATGACATGTGTTTAAAATAAATCCGTAATTCTTGATATCGAGAATTGATATTGTTTTAATATTTTCTCAAAAAGTAAAGCATTTCATGAAATAATATTTCAAGAGAAGTCTTTCACCATTACCTTCTGTAAACCCTGTAAGTTATTTGTAAATCTGTGAACTATTTGTTTTTTTTCTATTCCGAAAGTGTATAATGGCTTTAACAGGAGAATTAAACGTACACCAACTGTTCTTCATCGGAACTAAGCTCCTCTTCAGTTGACTTCTTGATGTAGGGTAGCTCGATGACTTGGCCGACAGTTCCTTGAAAAGTGCCTCCACCGGCAATGGGTTCATTTGGCAAGCTGGAAAAAAGAAAAGAAAAAAAGAATACCAAACTGTAAATAAGGTATTCAAAGAGATTCTCAAAGAAGGGAAAGGGAAAGGGAAGGGAAAAATTTGATTCAAATGACTACTCGATCTTTTCAAATGCTAGCATGGCGTAGCTCCTTCCTCCTACGTGTACCTGATTGACCTACTGTCATTACACGTCCCAGGTAAGCAGCGGCTTCGGTCTTCATCTGATACTTATTGTTATATGTCAACATAAAATCTTGATTCTGGGCGACAAGACTTTTTTCGTAGCTGGCCAAAAACAAACTCCCTTTTCACAACATACAAGAGATTCTACTTCCATTCAGACATTAAAAAAACTTCTATTCCTCTTTTCTATTTCTGTCCAGCTTATAATATCATACATACATGTATGTTATAGGTAAACCGTGAAGCACTTCTAAAGATCTTGTTAAAGGCACTATATACGCATTTAAGGAGTGGGGAAAGGGGATGGGGGAAAGGGGGAGGAGAGAAGGGGAATGTATTTTAATCGATATATAATTACTTGAACTCTTTCCAGGAGACAGGTCTGATGTACACTGCCATCAGTAGAAATAAAACTAACAGTAGATGCATGATGTCTCAGGATGCTCGGGGATTCCCCTCCAGAAACTTAGACTCAAAATCATCATGACCATCTCTCAGATATCTCAACCAATCATCAAACGAGTTTGTCTTCACCATTTCATTAACACTTCATAATAAGAGGGTTTGTTTTTTTCATTTGTAGTTTTCTCCAAGTCTAAAGCAGTTGCAGGGATGTTATTTCCTGAGAAGTTATCCAAAAGAAAGTTTGTTTTGTTCATTCGTAATTTTTTCCAAGTTGCAGTTGCAGAGATGGTACTTCTTGAAAAAAATATTTTGAAAAGTTGCCTCAGTTGGTATATATAAGTTAATCCAATGGTTCAAGTCCAATTTTTCTTTCTTCAAAACCTAAATTGTTTACAAAGTTTACCGTCTGGAACACGTCGCTGAAACTTTACGTACAACACGTTATTGAACTGGAATCCAATGATGATGACGGGTCACATGTAAACGCTATCTGTTTTCAATCAGTCTGCCGTAATACAATACAGTCATCTGGTAATTAGCTTAGTTATGATGTGTCGTCGAGGCCAGATATGCAGGTTTCTACACAATGATCACTGATTGTTGAATACTCACATGTAACTTGCACACATACTCCTTCAGTAAGTTAGACAAACATCATTAGACACAAACACATCGGGTGTGGATTGTTGACGGTACGATTTCAGCATGGCAGTAAAACAGACAGATCCTATGTGCAGCTTCTTGCATCAATTGAAGCACACACATAACAATGCGGTAAATTGCTCTTCATGCAACTGCAGTTGACTTCATATAGGTACACGTGAAAATTCTGAGCTGAAAACTGTCCCAGACACACAGGGAAAGCTGCTTCAAATACTTGATAGTTTTTGCCGGCCCCTGGATCAAACACAGAGTAAAATAAAATCCAACCATGCGCGAAGGTTTTAAGAGGCAAAAGAGAAACTCACACACAGTAGAGTAGGTATGGCTAGTCCCATCCAATACTTTGAGTGTATTCAGTCATACAAAAACTCATCCAGTGTATTTTTGCTATTTTCAAAGAACAGTCACATTTCACTTTGCAAGGTCGCCCTATTTCCAGCACAGCTTTAGTGTTTTTTAAACTCCACACCTCCCAGTAGCATTACTCCTCTAATACTGAGCATGCACAAAAGGGGTGCAGCATGCAGGAACACCACTATTGTTTACATAGATGTAAAAGACCATCACCCTATAATGCCATACTGTCTTCTGTGCATACATCCACCTACACATGGGTTTGTCAAACACAAAGCTATCAGATTGAATTCTATGGCTTCAGACTCATTTTAAGAGTGACTCCACCAATGACGGTAGGCTTGGCACACTTTCAAGCCTCGTTGGCACTTGTCAAAGTCCGAAGGGTGAACAGTTCAAACTCCACGCCGGTCAATTTAGAGTAGAGCGATAGACCAAGAAAAAAATGCCAGAATGTGCACAAATTATAGGAAAGCTAATCAGTTCAATTTGGGTCACATTCAAGTTTATCAATTCTAATTTTGTTAGTTTTTTTCCCCTACAAAATGTGCACAATCATTGTTGCTCGATCAGTTAAGAAGAGTTCAGCGCAAGAGTGTACTCTTTGTTTTAAAGTTCTACTAGATTGCAAATGTGAAATAGATAATTAATTTTCCGGCTCAATCTTTACTCACAAAGGATTGCAACTGAGTTTGAAACAGTAAAAAGCGTACAACAGTATTTGTGCTCAATTATTGTTGTTCGTTGAGTCAATCAGTCAGCATGAGATGTGTTTTTGTTCTTCTAGGTTTCAAATGTGAAATAGATGAATTTTCAGCTCCATGCTTACTCAGGAACTGATTAGTTTGAAACATTAAAAAGCTTACGACAATATTTGTTCTTTTTAGTATTAGACACACGTTTCACTGTCAACATATTGCAGTTAAATTCCCAAACCGGCTGTTACAGTTTGCATTTAGATAATTCTTCTGTTTTGGTCTTCATAGAATAACTCTTCTCCCACCGTTAATACACCATCTGTCTGTAATGAATTTATACAGAATTGGTAGGGATATAAAAAGCAAGTTACATTTCAGTCTAGAACCTTACTGATTATGAGAAAGTACATGCAACTTTTTCCTGTGAAATATTTCCCTCTGAAAAGTTTTGACCTTTGAAGTCGCTGTTGGTCTTAATTATCCAAAAGAGCGCGTGTTGATAATGTCATTGATTCTTTTTGTGAAGCCAAGGGCTCTCAGAGAAGCGAACTCAATAATCACTAGCCAAGAACCCAATAGAGAGAACGAGGAAGTTTCAGTGTTAGATGTGGGAGGAAAACTGCAGGGAAATTATTCCAGGGAAACCATAGCAGTCAGGTAGGGACTGAAAACCCCACCCACGTAGTGCCCCCCCCCCCCCCCCCCCCGGCGTGATTCGAACCAGGGTCCTAGAGGTGGAAGGAAAGATACCACTGCCAGTGACTGCACCAACCCAACCAAAAGGCGATCAAAGACATTTTGAACAGAACAGAGAAGGTCACAACAATTCTCCTTGTGCAAGTTTATCCTTGATAATTATTCTATTTGAGGAAAATATTCTTGTGCCAACCAACACCCAGAAATATACCCGAAAGACAAAGCAGTCATAATCTCCTTTCAGTATTCATAAACTGACATTCAGAAAGCTTCGCTGGCTTAAAAAACCTTGTCCACTGTAATTTGTAAACATTACTGCAGTCTACGTGGCTAGAATATCATATTACAATCAATAACTCAAAGGGTGATTGTAGATAAGGTGATTGTCTTTCGCAAGACGTTTAAACCGGATCATACTGCCTTGAGAGGCTTGGGTGCTGCAGGGCTACTATGATGCAATGCTGAATTGTGACTAGCCCCAAAATTGTCCTGCCGAGCGATGGGGGCTGCGATACCTCATTACCAGTCAACTCAGTCCAGTCCAGTCTGGTAGGATCAGGAACTAGACTATAAACTATGTGTTGATGTCGATTAATGATGAATCATTAAAGGAACACGTTGCCTTGGATCGGTCGAGTTGGTCTTTGAAAAGCGTTTGTAAACGTTTGTTATCAAATACATATGGTTAGAAAGATGTTTTAAAGGTAGAATACGATAATCCACACAAACATTCCCTTGAAATTGCGTGATTTTCCTTTTACCTCGTTGACTAATACGATCGGCCATTTATGGGAGTCAAATTTTTGACTCCTAAAAAAGGCCGACCATGTTAGTTCACAAAGTAAAGGGAAAACCTCACAATTTCAAGGAAAATTTGTGTGGATCATTGTATTCTACTTTTAAAACATGTTTCCAACCACATGTATTTTACAACAAACGGTTACAAACGCTTTTAATAGACTCATTCTTCCGATCCAAGGCAAAGTGTTCCTTTAACCAGACTCTACCCAGCCGGTTGATAATAACTCCATTAAGCTCACGTGTGCATCATTCACTTGTTACTCTTATTATCTCAAACTGTAATGGCCTCCCATTAACGGACAGTGTATCCTATCAACAGTAATCATATGCTTTACGACGTATTGCTGAATTTGACGACAATTTCTCAGGGCCGGTTATCTATCTCCATTTTGCAAAAAAAACAAACTAAAAATTATTGAGGAAGAAAAAATATAACAAGGTTTGAGGGCTGTTTGTCTACGGTATCCATATGGAAAACAGTTTAGAAATTATTAAAGAAAAAATATGACAACTTCTCAAATATGTTTAGTGAAAATAAAAATAGTTCCTTGTTTATTCCCTTCTTCAACAAAAAAAACGATGCAAATCATTTCTCTTAATTAGAAGTTAGTGTTACATCGAGGATAAAAACAACATAATTTGTCCAGAGTTCTGCGAACAAAATCCACACAACTTAGAAAATAAGAAATGCCTCAAATTTGTCAGAATCAAAACTGCCCTCTGAGGTCAGAAGTTTTCGACGGTTTTTCAGGGCTTCCTTCCATCCTGCAACTTTGTAGTTGAAACGGAAGAATAAGTCCACGTCATCCCATTGCACTGACAATACTTCTGTCATTTGAATTTAAAACTGACATTTGATTGTCAGGTTTTCTTTTTAACCATCTGTCCGCAATTATGAAAACAAATTGAAATTTGTTTGAACAATTATTATTCTGAACGGCCCCTATTATGTGTTACAATTTCTTTTTTACAAAAGAACATGTACTTTGCATAGTAAATACTGTTTACAGTTGGTCCATTGAAGAATAATTTGGTATACGTGGCTTTATAAATTCCTTTTCACCATGTGTTATGAAAGGCAAAGAGTACCTTCTAATAATAGGTTATTTGAACCATTTAATCCAATAGAAATCTGTAGATAAATATTACAACAAAATCAACCTGTGAAACTTTGGTGGTAGTATTTTGAGATATTGTTGAAAATCCGGAGTGATGATTTCCGTGCTGGAAGAATAACCCGTAATTGGAATACACAATCTGAGAATTGTTTCATTGCAGAAATGTTTCTCACATTGAAACTTAATTTGAATCCCTCTTTCTAAAACTGCATTCCTTTGAAAGGGGTTGTTAAACATTATAATCAGCTAACGGCGCTTCTTTCAAGTAAGTTCTACTCATTAATTTTTGGAGTTATTACCATGAGGCTTAGCCTACCCTTGCTTTAACAACTTAGTTGATTCCCCTTTATAAATTATAATGAATTTTATGTACACGTGGACGGATGCAATAAATTATTTTGAAAAAAGCAACTTATGGTCGAATAATTTTAAAATTATGAACAGTGTAGTTGCTGAAGTTCTGCTCTTTTTAACGTATGAAATTAATTTTTAATGTACAGCAGATGTACCAGCAAAAGTACAGACATTTTTTTTTTAGAGCACTACAACTCTGTGTTCTGTTGTACATCATTGCATTGCACAGTAAGCCTTTTGAACCAGTTAACCATCATGCCCATTGCATGAACTATAAGCATTTCGAGAGCATGCATTTTTTAACATTCTCGTTTTCGTTATCGGGGCCTGTGTGACCTGGCATTTATTCACAGAGTCTTGGTGTCTCGGCAAACCTCACTTGATTGTATTCCCACAACGTACACTTTCAAAACCCTACCCATGTTATTTGTAACCTTTTTTCAAGAACTGACAAGATCCAAATTGTTTATGTGAGGGTTTTTTTGGCACCAATTCACCAAGATGCTTTAAAAGAAAACTGCCGACTTGCACAAAGTGTGTCAAGATCATCACTTGACCTTCTACATACTGTACATGTACGTGTGGGTATAATCAAATTAGAAGACACATCAAAATACACCTGCGTGTGTACATGATCTTTGCCAACTTTCTGACAGACACCGGTCCTGCTCTTGCTTCATACATTTTTAAAACCTGAAGTTGTGCATCATTGATTGAATTCAATTGTCATTGACAACTACAAAAAATCATCTACATGTACATTTAATCCAAGATGTGGCTGGTACTGTACAATAGAATACACTTAAAACTTTTGCTAAGCGACCTTTCAAAGACATTTTAAAATCATTAAGAAATCATCGGTTAGCTCAGCGAGATTCAAACCCACAACCTTGTGACTGCAAGTCCTGCAGTCTAACAGCTGGACCACGGTGATGGTGTACTGTAGTGCAAATCGCCCATATTGAAATCCTGGATTTAAAATATTCCAACATCGGTCTAAAGCCAGAGGTTTTGTTGCCACTCAATTGAATTTAGATTCAGCTCAGGGCCATTCAAGTCTACACAGCTTGAAGGAAACCTCAAAGATCAAGTTTTGTTTGCCCTGGAAAGACAAGACCCTTTGGGAGAGACTTGGCAAAGGTGAAGGGACGCACAATGTACATGTATACCACTGGGCCAGACTTACATCTGGCATCAAATAATTCACAGCTGCAAAATGCTGAGTAGAGCGCTTGAATGTTTAAAGAGAGAATAGGTTTGGACTACATCTAAAGTCAAACTCGTTTGTTTTTATCAACACTGTTTTTGTTGTTTAAATCCTCCAATATACACAACCTGGCAGAACCACTCAGTCGAAGAGCTGTTTACAGCACACAAAAAGTAGCTAAGCGCCACAGTATCATGCTTAACAGATTAAGTTTACCGGCCAAAATAACATATCACATGTGCAATTTTTGACTGGTATCATGCTCGTTTCTGCTTAGCAGAAAACTGCAAAAATTACAAAGTCTACTCCACTACAGTAGGATAAATTGCAAGATAAAATCTCAGCGAACAATGTAGCAAAGAATATATTACACAAGGTGTTAGTTAATACAACTGAATTAATGCCTCACAACCCATTTACAATTTTTTATAAAATCGGGTCTGCTGGCCATGTCCACTGCAACTCATATTTTTGTTAATTTAAAAGCAAGGGAATAATATTATTACTTTTCGACAGCTTGACTTTCCACCTGCTGCAACCTTTCAATTGTGAGGGGCACTCATAAAATACTGCCTGTGCACATACATAGGCTGAAGGAATGACCCTGACCTTGACCCCTTGTAATAATCAGGTGGAAATAATCAATGACCTTATTATGAATGGAGTTTGTGTTGTCGGACAAAAATAGTTGAACTATTTAGAAACTGAATTTTAAACCTTCAAGTTTAAGACTCCTTTAATCTGGTCGTTGTATTCTGTTATGCGAAGCGCAGTATCCCGCTAGTCAATATTAATCTTAAAAATCGTTCATGGCCTGATGCCTCGACCAGAGTTTTGGCAGAGTCTTTCTTAAAGGCTAAAATGACTCTGCTATAGGTTCGAAACGTCAGGATGCCACTAACTACATGTATAGCTCATTTTCAATGCAGGTATTGGAAAATGGGTCCTTGGAAAATAGTAGGAATATTTTATCGAGTACACAGGCTTACCTACCTGCACACATAGTGTACGCTTAAATAGACATCTCAGGCTATTTTATCACAAATTCTCTGGAAAAAAATTGGAAATCTCATGCAAGTAGAACGAGTATCATGCCTGTTTATTGGTAAGCAGCTAACTCCACTTTCTAATTTAAAACCTAATCCAATTTACACCCACCCAGGAGCATCTGGTTACAGCTATCAAAAGATCAAAAATGTTCTCACCTTTCCTGATCTTCATCCTTCATCCCATGATCTGGCCCACCCTCATCATTTGGAAGCTCCGCCCATCCTCTCCTCGCCTTTGGTTCGTCCTCATTGGATCCTGCCCTAGGAGCACCACGATCAGCTGGTGGTGACGATGACGGTGTTTGGGTCTCGCCGGCGGGCTTTGCGTCCACTTCCCCCACCTGTTGCTTTACAAATTATATGAGGAAACAAAAGACTCTGTGACATCACGCACAACAGATGTAAACACATTTGATTTCATAATTGATTATTAATTTGGTCAGACTTCCTGTTATTGTTTAGCGAGTAAATACCAATATGTTGTCAATATTTGGTTTCAGAAAAAGAATTCAAATCTGTGTATAAAGTTTTTAGAATCGAAATGCTTCTGTTTTCGGGTGGAAGTTAAACAGGGTGCATTTTGGTGGTCGTATGCATTAATAGTTTCGGTTGAATTGGCCACAGGTTGATAACTGGGCAAAGACTAGAACAGTTATTGGTCTTAACCGCCAAAACCTACCCCTATAGAGTAGAGCACCTAATTGTTTACTACTCCGATCAAACCAGGTCTGGAATTAAGCGGAGGCAATGAATGGTCTCTGTTGCCCCGATCGTTACATTAATGGCCCTTCAAATGTTTCTTGAAGACCATAATATTTTCCATTGGAAGTGCCCTTTACAAAATGAAAACATCCTCTGCCCTCTCAAAGATAAAATTCAAGACCTGTAAATTTCTTTTAAATTTTTTAAGTTAAGGTAGGGTCATATATTTGTTTTTATCATGGTAAAGCTGATTTATGTGCCAATTGCAATAAAGATACAAAGCCACTTGTGAAAGTTTCAGCTGAACACAATGGCTACTTATTACCAAAGCAACAGAAAATTGTCAAAGTATTTTCGTCAAAAAGGCCAAACCAGTCTGTGTATAATAAGGAACAAAATAACACTAAACAGAAACTTGCTTTATTGTTTTGGAAATAATGTTACCACAGGAAATATAGGAAACACATTGCAATTTCGAACAGGACATTTTACTGTTTAACCAAATTTGTGAGTGGAAATAGGTCAATATTGAGGCCGGTAGCAGCCCATTTTAAGGGCATTTTTGTACAATCTGCTTTTGGCAAATTCTCTTCATGTGATGTTCTGTAATTTGTCCTTTTACCCAGGAGTAAAAGCACTCCAAAGAAATGATTATTTACTCAATTTCAGATAAATCAATTACTGATTGACGAAATGAGGGGAAACATCCGGCAGAAGCAGTTCCATTTGCCGGGTTCTTATCAGACAACTTTAAGCCAAAAAAAGGTTTGACATTTAATGTGAATCTGATAGCACTCCCCAACAACCGAAACCCTCTCTACAAAGTACATGTGGGCCAAGGGAGGCAGTTTGAATAAATAGATTTACTGATGCACTATGATTACCCGAGATAAACTCTGCTATGCACATACACCTTTGTTCATGTAAGACGTGTCATACATGACTTTAAGTTGTAGCACCATAACCCCTTTTCACACAACAGCAATTTAGCAAGGGTCCCTTGCGTAGTTCCAGCATGGTTGTGAATGTGCACCTTGTGGGAAAGGTTTGTTTATACTGTCCATAAAGGTCGGTAAACTTTTACACGTCAAGGGTCGTTTGACAGTCCATGCTAAAATTAAGCAAGGGACCCCCTGGCTAAACTGCTGTCGTATGAGAATTACCGTAAGCCCTATTCACAAGACAGCACTTTAACTGGGGTCCCTTGTTTAATTTTAGCATGGTTATAAAATGTTGCAATGTTTGACAATATTTTTTAAAGCCATTGGACCCTTTCGGTTCAGAAAAAAAAATAAAAGTTCACAGATTTACAAATAACTTACAGGGTTTACAGAAGGCAATGGTGAAAGACTTCTCTTGAAATATTTTTCCATGAAATGCTTTACTTTTTGAGAAAACAGCAAAACAATATAAATTCTCGTTAACGAGAATTACAGATTTAGTTTAAACACATGTCATGACACGGCGAAACGCGCGGAAACAAGGGTGGGTTTTCCCGTTGTTTTCTCCCGACTCCGATGACCGATTGAGCCTAAATTTTCACAGGTTTGTTATTTGATATAGAAGTTGTGGTACACAAAGTGTGGGCCTTGGACAACACTGTTTACCGAAAGGGTCCAATGGCTTTAAGGGAACGTGGCAAGTAAAAAAAAAATCTTGGTCCTTTCACACGAGGTAAAATTTGACAACCATACTATAATTTAGCAAGTGACCCTTGCTATGTTAGTCTCGTAGACCACTTCAACCAAGGCCAGCGATTTTATCATCAGGCCAGTAACCTCCTGACCGGACAAGCCAAGTGATCTTGTGGGTTTTTTTTCCACTGAAGTAATAAAACTCTGTTGTGTAATACCCTTGTGAACAAATATTGAACACGGACCTGATCAATATCAGTGATCAATATCTTTCAACTCTGTTGGGGATCAAAATAAACTTTTAAGAGAAATAAGATAGTACTCATAAGGCCAGTGACTAAACAGTTTCACAAAAATAATTACTGCCTCAGAGACAAAAATTACTTTAGCGTAGTACATGGAAATTATTTCAGCATGTACAACGGATTAACGCGACTCTCCTGAAAATATTGCTCTGCGATTTTACCTTACAACAAATGAAGCGGAAACTTCTACAGGTAAACTATGACCTTACATATTTTTGTACAGATCTTCATTCACAGTGAGTCGGGATTTATATCATGGCAAAACCCAAACACTTAATCTGAAAAAAGGGATCGAAAGCCATTGTACGAACTACTCTCAAACCCTTAACACCCCAGCATTAATATGAAGTAGATATCCATACATGTAACAGGCCTACATACTGAGTTTCAATTACTGTAGTACTACTACTACTGCCAGAAAAATATCTACTTGTCCTTAAAGGAACACGTTGCCTTGGATCGGACGAGTTGGTCAAAACAAAAGCGTTTGTAACCGTTTTTTATATAATGCATATGGTTGGAAAGATGTTTTAAAAGTAGAATACAATGATCCACACAAGTTTGCCTCGAAATTGCGTGGTTTTCCTTCTACTGTGCGAACTAACATGGTCGGCCATTTATGGGAGTCAAAATTTTGACCCCCATAAATGGCCGACGTGTTAGTTGACAAGGTAAAAGGAAAACCACGCAATTTCGAGGCATGTTTGTGTGGATCATTGTATTCTACTTTTACAACATCTTTCTACCCATATGCATTTTATAAAAAATGGTTACAAACGCTTTTCAAAGACCAACTCGACCGATCCAAGGCAACGTGTTCCTTTAAGTGTTATGTAACATCACCCAGTCACATAATACTGAAGTTCCTGTAAACAAGGTCTTACAGTAATATAAAGCCCAGGTACTCAACAGGCAAACTGCATGCCCTGCTGTTCTCATTGTCCTTAAGATTTATTACCCAGGGTAGTGTTATCTGGGTGTCTTTTGGACACCCTGTTTTAGATTTGGACACCCTGGCTTATTATTGGTCATTGATTTACATTACGTACACATGTACAAGTGAACAATATGGACACCCCAGTTTTTAAATTTCCAGGAATTTAAGCAACCCTCTTACCAAATCTTGGCTAGAATACTAACACTAAATGCAGCTTTTAGGTTTTGCAGAACGTGGGAAAAGGCTGACTTCGCTAATTGTTCAGAACCTTTTTACTTTTACAGTGTATTTCTCATGGTTCTAAAGTGTATTGCACCAATATCATTGGAGAAAACATGAACTCGGCAAATAAGTTGATAAATATGTACATTGCTTCACATTTAGTTTTCTTTAAAAGGCCTTGAGACGAAATTACATGCACCCCGAACCACCTTTCATCACACCTTTAAGAAACACCCACTTGTCCTTGCTATGCTACATGCTATAAATCCATACCACAACTATAAACAGATTGCAAGTTGTGTTTATTATATTATATCTTGGAAATCCACCAGACCACATGACTTATACGTAGCTCAACATGTTCACTGGACTAGAATTCAGTTTACAAAATCAGAATAAAAAAGAATTGTTATGGGAACATTAATGAATTGGTTTTGCTAGCAAACAAGTTGCTGGCAGTGTAAGCACTTTATGTTATCTACCATACATTGTATGACAAACTGACAAACCTGTAGAAGTTCGAGATCAATCGGTCATCTGGGTCGTGAGAAAATAGTGAAAAACTGGTTACAAATTTTGCATTGCATCGATGCCAAAACAAAAATGAATAAAACGCTCACTGAGCGATAAACTCCAAACGCGAAGTTAGATTATTTATTTCTCATAAGATATTAAATTTCAGACAGAAATATTTCAAGGGATGTTTTCAACTATCACCATCATTAGATTGTGTAAGTTTTTATGTAAATCTGTGATCTTCATGATTTTTGTTTCTTACCAATTCTGTAACGTTCATTTAAAGCGCTCAGAGAAGATTGTGTTTAATGTGTATTTTTTTTTTTTTACTTTTATACTCTTGAAAGAGAATTGGAAGATAATTATCACATTCACACAGTCAACATTTGTTTCATTACAAAGATATTACACAATGAGGTATTTTATTCAAATTAAATCTACAAGACAATGTACATGTAGAATCAAAGTGCATTGCTAAGTTGAATCTGGTTACTGATTACATTCAGTTGTACACAAATGTTGAACTTGAACTTGTCAAGTAAGTTCAATTTAGCAGTAGCACATTTTGCTTGCCTTGCAAAAACTTGTAGCATTGATTTTAAAGCTTGGACGATACCACGATAGTGTCGAATGTCGCGATACTAATTTAGAAACGATTTCGACATCGGATTGCTTTGGTTTTAATAGAAATATCGCGTTATCGATTAAGTATCGCGATATCGATTACGTATTGCAATATCGATTCAGTATCGCGATGTATTTTTTAGCTGAGACATCTCGCACCCAATAGGTTTGGAGTAAAACTAGAGCACCTCTCTTATGCTATGACTGTCTTTTCTACAACTTTCACAGGGAGTTTGAAGACTGATGATGTCAAATTTAATTAATCGCGATATTGTAAACGATGAATAAAATAAATTGATATCGCCCAAGCTTAGCATTGATTATTGCATTACAACCATGACAGCATACAGACCTAAATGCTTTTAAAACCTGGTTGAGAATCAACATTACTGACTATATATGATTTGATCATTTTTACGAATAAAAGGAATGCAGTACATCAGAGATTCTTAGAACAGGCCTTAAAATAACCCAGGGAACACACAGAAATTGATGTGGCGCCCTGTGCTTTTGCTGCGGTGCCCTCTGCAAAGTTCGTATAGATTAACATTTTACTTGTAAGTGCCCCTTACAACATGTACCAGGAGGGAAACTGATGTTCCCCCTTCAAATTCAAGAGGAAAGTTCAATGTGTGTACTATTAGGTGCATTCGTTTAGCTTCCCTCGGTCTATCCCGCTGTGCTCACTCAGGTGAGCCCCTGACAAGAACTAATCGAACGACCACTCACCGCTCTCGTAGTGATGTCGTTTACCTGGGGCCAGCCCCCAAGTGATCCACTCCACAAGCAGGGCACTGGGGGCTGACCTGGGTGAGCCCCTGGAATGACGTCAAAAGCTACTCGAACGTACCAGGCCAGACCGGGGATGACCCAGGGAGGCTAAACGAACGCACCCAATATTTGCTAAATTTTATCATCAAGTATTGATGTAGGAGTTCACCACTGCACTACAAAACCAGGTCAAGCTATTTAGCTTGTCATCTTTGCACAAAGCAACTTTTGTACCTGAAAATCACTAACTCATCACCGGTCAGACATGTAGGTCTAACTAAACGGACCGCACAATAAAGTACACCATACTGTGTGAAGTTTAGTTTGTTTAACTAAATTGAATGGTTTGTACTTTGGCACAGCCACTATTCCAAAAGTTCCTTTGATCATGTTGGTTAATATAGAACACGCCACAAACTTTGAAACTTATGCTGGTGCCTGTGGAAGGTTTGTCGAGAGGCTGTTATCGTCTAATTTCCGGTGTCTACTGTTGAGATTGGTTCCGTAACTTGATGATACAATACAAGAAAAACGGCGCAACAGTGGACACCTGACTCCCTCAGTAGGCTGGTTCATGTAGGTATGCATGTAAAGTATACATTGAACATGTAGGTGTGTAGAGTTTATGTCAACACTGTGTTAAAAATGCAGTTGGAGACACTGGACACTATTGGTAATTGCCAAAGACCAGTGTTCCCACTTGGTGTATCTCAACATTTGCACAAAATAACTAACAAGAGAAAGTTCAAGATCAATTGGTCGTCGAAGTTGCGAGATAATAATGGAAGAAAAAACACCCTTGTCACACGAAGTTGTGTGCTATCAGATGCTTGATTTTGAGACCTCAAAATCTAATTCTGAGGTCTCGAAATCAAATTTGTGTGGAAAAATACTTCTTTCTCAAAAACTACGTTACTAAATACTATACACATGAACTATCAACAGCTCTCTGTTGCTCATTACCAAGTTAGTTTTTATGCTAACAATTATTTTGAGAAATTACCAATAGTGTCCACTGCCTTTAAGTCCACTGTGTGGTGTATACTTACATCAATGTTGTGGTTGTTGACATCTTGTTGTTGTTGATGTTGCTGCACATTGCCGGCAGGTTGTTTATCAACATCCTCGTTGGGTTTGTTGTCCTCTTGATTGTGTGCAGTTTCAGTCACAGACTGTCTACAAACACTGTCAAAGAAATAAAATATCATGTAATAAAAACATTATCACCGAACAAAATCACCTCAATTATCAATCAAGCGATCAAGTTTTTGAAAAATGAGACAATCAATGCAGAACTGTGTTCCCAAAACAGGACTTTATTATCAACAGCATCACAACAGCAATCCACACTAGCCAATGCAATTGCATTTTAAGACGAGGGACATCTATTCTAACTTCTAAAGTTATAATTAAACAACACGTTTCCTTTAGTTTAGTTTTTTACTATAATTGTCCAAACAAAATTAATTAAAAGGTCATTCTGATTGATTTTAAAAGGTATAATTAATAAGGTTTATCGCGATTCAGAAACGCAAGCTTTGTGGGATGGAATATGGGGCGGTTTCTATGCAGTTTCTACGACTTGCGCACGCAACATCTAAACCTTTGTGTGGGTTCAACAGCGCCCTCTCTTGATATTTTGCTATTTGCGATAAACCTTATTAAATTTAAACATACATTTATTGTTAATTAAAAACTTAAATAAAGCCTTAAAAAGGAAACAAAATCAATTAAACTACTTGATATTTTTGTCATGAAATTGGACAACAGTTACATTACCACATTATGCATTCTGAATTCATAAACCTAAGTATCGTGTGAAACCATGGAGGAATAAGTGAAACTGAGATAGAAAGGCAAACATGAATGAAAATGTTTTGTGATCCCTGTGACTGCACTGGCCTGTGCAGCAATGTCGCCCATATTAAATTTAAATCCATCCACGCAGAGGGTTTTGTCGATAAACAATTTTTTTGAACGTTACTTACCACAAAAGAAGCACTGCCAAAAGTATCCGCCTGGCCCCTTGAAACCAGAAAGGCACCATTTTGTGCAGTGAGTTATTGTCACTAAGTCACCATTTGGCATTTTAGATTAATGCCACAATACAAGAAAAGTCGTCTGCAAATCTACGTTTACATGACAGTCTTTTCTGGAAATATACATGATGTATATTGTACATGTACATACGTTCAAAATATCATACATGACATGTGTGTCAAAAAATGGGTTTGGACAAAACCAAAAACTAATTTAACAAAACAGCTCATACTTTTGAAAGGGTGAACAAAAAAATAAAAACATATTTGTGTGTACAAATGGTCAAATTTGTAGAAATAATGGGGAAAAAATTTATCAAGTTCTTTGACCTCTACCAGATACCCGGATGCTGTTATTTGTTGTGTTTTTGTGTGATGGTTAAGTTTGTGACCCCCATAATCAAAATGGACTGGCTGACCAGCAGAAACGCTGACGTGTATGATCTGAAAGAGGGCGCTGTCTAGAAAAAACAACACAATGTTGTTATTAGTAAAAAATAAGTTTTTGTTTCGCTTGATCGAATCACAAAGGGGTTGTTCTGTATCAATGCACCCAATGTGGGCTTAATAGATACGCCCACAAATGAAGGACAATGTGTTTACAGGCTGGAAGTTAAAGGAACACGTTGCCTTGGATCGGTCGAGTTGGTCTTTGAAAAGCCTTTGTAACCGTTTTTTATAAAATGCATATGGGTAGAAAGCTGTTGTAAAAGTAGAATACAATGATCCACACAAACATGCCTCGAAATAGCGTGGTTTTTCCTTTTACCTCGTCGACTAACACGTCAGCCATTTATGGGGGTCAACATTTTGACTCCCATAAATGGCCGACCATGTTAGTTCGCACAGTAGAAGGAAAACCACGCAATTTCGAGGCAAACTTGTGTGGATCATTGTATTCTACTTTTAAAACATCTTTCCAACCATATTTTATAAAAAAACGGTTACAAACGCTTTTGTTTTGACCAACTCGTCCGATCCAAGGCAACGTGTTCCTTTAAGTAGGATTTGAAACTTTGCATGGTGGAAATACGATAATATGGAAAAGGTTTACGGCAACACCATGACTATCTCTAATGAGTTGGGGGTGGTCACTGTCTGAAAAGAACCGTTGGTTTCAATGCTGGAAGTTATTGTGTATGGTTTTTCACTACTTTGCCCTGACCCATGCACACACAACATAGCTCAAATTTTCACAGGTTTGTTACTTCGTGTATAATGGTTGTTGACAAAGAACATGTTTGAACACCGTGTCAACTATTTTCTCAGCTCTACTAAACCTGTATATGAGTACTTTTAATTTGGGGATGAAGAAAGAAAACAGCATGAATTATATTATGGAGAAACAAAGAGAGAAGTGCAACAATTTATTTCCAATACAAGAAATTAAACTAAGTGAGGCAATCACTCCATGATGAATTTGATATTTTTTATTACCATAACTTTATTTGACACAATTTTTGTGGATAATTTAGCAGCGCTTTTCAGTACTTTACACTGGTACCTATCAATGCTTTACCAAATCAAATCAAATAACGTTACAAGAAACCTTTGATTTGCTCATCTCAGCCCAAGGATTTTAGAATATAAAACGAAAAATGAAAACGATAAATGAAAAAGGAAGAGGACAGAAAATCAAATAAAAGAGTAAATAAAACAAGTAAAAATGTGTAGAAACAATGTTTAAAATTTGTGTATTCAAAAATTTAATGTGATAATATTTTTCTTTGGATAGAAGTGTGGTGTGATAAATAAAATACAAACAGCATTTCACAAAATAAGTGTGCCAATTAAAGGCAGTGGACACTATTGGTAATTACTCAAAATAATTTTTATCATAAAACCTTTCTTGATTACGGGTAATAGGGAGTGGTTGATAGTATAAAACATTGTAAGAAACAGCTCCCTCTGAAGTATTGTAATTTTTGAGAAAAAGGTGATTTTCCACGAATTTGATTTCAAGACGTCAGATTAAGAGTTAGAGGTCTCGAAATCAAGCATCTGAAAGCACACAACTTCGTGTGACAAGGGTATTTTTTTCTTTCATAGTTATCTCACAACTTCGACGCACGATTGAGCTAAAATGTTCACAAGTTTGTTATTTTATGCATGCATTATGTTGAGATACACCAAGTAAGAAGACTGGTCTCTGACAATATTAACAAGTGTCCACTGCCTTTATGACCAGTTTGATTTGTTGTCATTTAAATAATTCCATTTCACAGCAGATTGTTAAGCATTTTTGTTAAAACAGTGGACAATTCTTATAGCATGTTAAAAGAACATAACATATGGCTTTGCATCTTCCCTTTAATTAAATGGTTACATTTTTGTAAATACGAACAAAAAATCAAAAATCGTCTGAGCAGATTCACAGATTCACATTTTTTGACTTTACAAATTTACATGACTTTCCTATATACAACATTTATGTGCAATTCATGATGCTTATCCTCTTATAATAAAGTAAATATGCAAATAATATGATTTCAGAGTAAAGTTATGTACAAATATTTAATACTGAGTGCAGATCTTTTCAAAAACAAAACACACAAAAATGTCTCTCTCGGAGCAGTGTCTTTAAAACAAAGAAATTGTACATCTTTACAATTTTCCAGCAAGTTTAATAAAAAACTAGATTCAGCATGACCATGTAGATTTTAAGCATACAAATTAAAAAGTATGCACAACGAAATTATTGTTAAGTCCACAGCAAAAATTAACCCACTATTTTTCTGCGAAATATTTCACAATTTATTTTTCTTTACTTTTTTTAAACGTGATGTTTTCAATGGATATGCAATCAAGAGGTGTACTATTTTAACTATACTTATGAAGCACAAAAACATGCTAAGAACAAGAAAATCTTGCTAAGCTAAAACAGATTACCAGCTAACATTCCATGAAGTTTACATTATTGCGACTGGTGCCCAACTCATGTTTACTCAGCAAAAAATGTTGTGAAGCAGTATTTTCTGCTCAAGAGTTTTATGAAACTTTGTCCTGCAGGATTCATAAACAATGTTATCTTTAATTAATTCAAAGTTAACAAGAGTGACTAAATACGATGTACATAAGACACTTTGAGTAGTTTTGAAGAAAAAGAAACAAGAAATATTAATTTCTCCTGAATTGCAACAATTCTGAGATACCTTGTTTCAATAACAAACACAATGCATTGCATTATACAGATGATCTTAAAATACATTCCTGATAAATTTTTTCCTTCACCCTTTTCCACCAAATTCAGCTAATTGTAATCTGTATGCCTGTAACAATGCCCTTAGACTTTTGGAAAACAACTCCATTAAATGTAAGGAATTTAACCAGAAGATGTACCACAATGTTGCTACAGACCTTGAAACAATAAAGCAAAACGGTTTTGGCCCAAAGCACAATCATTTGAAATATTTTGAAGAAAATTATTCTTGTCAGAGCCAGCTGATATTAAACATGAATTTTACCATTTTTGTTTTGACAAAACAAAAGAACAAAAGTCTCGGATTTCATCGAACTGTGCACCGACTCAAAATATAAAAAGCAAAATCTACATTTTGTACAACTTCCATTTAAAACTGAGCGATTCAGTCAATTTGAAACAACCCGTTAAACCATTCAGTGAGGGCAGGTAACAGAAAGTGGTAGTGCAAGTTTATAATTTGGCTGTTTTTCCAAAGTGCAATGCAATCATAACTTATTCAGAAACTAAAAAAATGGAAAGGTGATACTTGGTGTTGAAAGAACTTTACTTTACTTACAAATATAAGCATGCTTATTTTACTTAGGCTTTGGCAGAAAAGCAGAACACTTCTACAAAAAAAAAAAAACTTTTTAAGCAAGCTTAAAAAATGTGGATTTTGAGTCGGAAGAAAGTTTGTACACGTACTTTTAGTATCTGTTTAGACGAGTCAAGTTTACTTGAGCATCAAATAAGAAAAGCTTTAATCACAGAGAGATGTTCTCATTCAAACTGAAATAAAATCAGAGACCTTCTGTCATTTATGTCGAACAAACACGCAAGTTAATTTCTACTCGACAGGAAAACTTGCCAGGCGTGTCATGATCGAGTAGTCTAGTACGCTGGTCCCAATTTTAAAGAGCTGCCTAATAAGCACGAAGAACAGCAGATTTATCAAACTACATGTACTTACAGATGGCACGAAGAACCTTTTGACAAATATTTGTTTAAAGATCTCAAATAGTTTTATTTTACTCTTTTTGTACATTATTTCCTACATACTTTGGCATGATTTCTGATCAAAGGCTTAATGCAAAAGGGCACAATTTACAATTTACGGGCTAACCCGTAGGTCAAAAAGAACCAATCAGAACAAGAATTGGCTTTCTACGCAGTAGAAAAAAATTCCTTTTTGCCTCTTTGAAACACATTTGCCGTAAGCGTGGAACTCCTGCTTCCGGTTAGCGCTGATTATTATTTGCTTACAGTAAGCTGAGCCTTGAAATTGGGCCCTGTAGTGGTTTGACTAAGCCATGATTAAAAAACATCAACACTTAAAAATCCTACCGCTGTTTTATTTTCTGTCGTCTAACGTCTTAATGTACTCGATGGCGCCACAGAACTGCATCCACCAATACTGCTCCTCCCCTGCCATTGGATCACTGCTTTCTCGGAACTGGTCCCCGTCGAAGTAGAAGCTGTCCACATACTGGACGGTCGACAGGAGACTGGGCGGGTTGGCCTTGATCAGGACGAACATGAGTACCGGGGAAAAGTCATCGGCGCCCGGTACTGAGTTTTCATTCGCGAGACTGAGGAGGTTCATAATGATCATGCAACAGCGGTAGACACAACGGATTTTGTCTTTCGGAGTCTGAAAAAAAAACAAAGGGGAAAATATATGAGAACTTCAGGCCACCCGTATTTATCGTTTTTTTCTCAATCAAGGAGAAATAAGCCATTTGCATAGTACATTGGTACTAGGTTGCTGTGCAAAGGCTTGCCTTGAAGAATTAGTCTGAGGAATTGAAATGTAAGCGGTCGGTACATCGTGACCTAGCACGTCATTGTACCAGACATTATTCAAATCTAACACGCAAATGGCTTATTGGTATTTGTATACAATGATTCGCTTAAAGGTAGGGTCACACTTTGGTAATGAAGGTTTTTTTTTTAAAGTGTGTAATTTTTATATGAAGAAATTATCTAGTCTAATGTTGATAATAGAAAGCAATAAAAGAATGTCAACAAATTTGAGTCTCCAAAGATCGCCCTCGAAGCTAATTTTGGTGATTCAAATTTCTCTGGTCTCCGTTTGTAAATGCTGGGGCCAGAGATGTTGATGGTACTACATACCTTGTACACGTTGATGTTAAGGATCTCAGCTTGGGCGGCTGGCCAGGGGGCCTCCCTCCCATATTTCTCTGGGATCTGAAGTGCTTTATGGTTGACTGTGATCACCTTGGACAACCGGTAGATATG
Organism: Asterias amurensis; assembly: GCF_032118995.1. Classification (NCBI taxonomy): domain Eukaryota; kingdom Metazoa; phylum Echinodermata; class Asteroidea; order Forcipulatida; family Asteriidae; genus Asterias; species Asterias amurensis. The sequence goes on along the minus strand of NC_092662.1, from coordinate 2,477,078 downwards.
TGCTTGAAGTACTCTGTAAAAGGTGAAGAAATTATATAAATTATTTTTTACTCCTGCCGCTGATTACAAATAGAAGAATGTTGATAAATTTGACTTGCCTCAGCTCCCCCAAAAAGCGAGATGAATGAATCAACTTTACAGTGGTGTCCCTTTGTGAATGCTGTGGCCAGAGATAGGGTTGGTACCCGCTGCCACCTTGATAAACATGTATGGGTTCAACATTCTTGATGAAAATACCATGATAGGGTTCCTTTCTGTTTTCTCAACAAGTAGACACTGTATGCAGCTGAAACTTTCACGGGTGTCTTTCTTGAAAATTTTGCTTATAAATCAGCATTACGTTGGAAAAAAACCTTAACAATGACCCAAACTTGAAAGACGTGTTTTTCCCAGTGAAGGTCTAAATAATGACACAGGCCTGAAGTTTACAGAGTAGCCATGGAGGTCATGGGCTATGCTTCTCCTTGTATTGGCCTTGGTCGTGTTGGTGCCCCTTCCGAAGTTTCCCCTAGACTTTAAGATCATGACCTCTTTTGCCCTTTGTCTTAGCCTTGGTGCCCCTTCAAATGCTTCCCAAATACTTAAACTTGATGATTTTTTTTTTTTTTTTTTTTTTTTTTTTTTTATGCCAGTCGCCAGTCACACAAGGCCTGAAGGCCACTTCAAGGTGGGGGCTACAATTTTTTTTTGTCCAGAGGCCGTTGCCACCTACTCCTAGGGCTGAAACAGGGTAACCCCTTTTACAGTCCATACGGATGTAGGCTTGGGTATCATCAGTCTGAAGTTTGATATGGTTTACTAGTTTGATATGGTTAAGAAAGTTTCCAACGCACCTGTCTCGAGCAACATCAGCCTCGTCGTTAGGATAGAGAGCCAGCTTGTAGATTCGACTCATGATGGCACGTTCCGTCACTATCTCTGCATCGTTCATCTGAGTGTCGCTAGCAGCTATAATAGTATGAATAGACAAATGATATAGTAATAATAATAATAATAATAACATAAAATTTATAAGGCGCACAGTATCCGGAAGGTACCATTCAAAGGCGCCGGATGCTAGCAAACTGACAAATTGAACAGATGAGTTTTGAGGTTGTGTTTGAATGTAGACAGATCAGGTGTGTCCCTCAGCTCGTCTGGCAAGGAATTCCAGAGACGCGGTGCGCAGCTGGAAAAGGCACGGTCTCCAGATTTTGTACATCAATCAGGGAGATATTTATGATAACATTCAACATAATAGGGAAAAAGTTTCCATTTTCATCACAAAATGGAAATATTCGTTTTATTTTCAGGGTATTTTCTGCAGAATCAGGGAGAGTTGGCTCTGAAACAGGTGCAAAACTTGCACAGTCCTGTACCATTTTACAAGAGATTTCAATTTAAAGAATTTAAATCAAAAGGACATCTACCTTCCCAGATTGGGTCATCCAGGATCCAAGTGTTTAATGTCTTCAGGAAAAACTTCATCAGTTGTGTCTGTAGAAGAGAAAAGCACAAAAAGACGCTGACAGTTTTTTTTTTTTTTGTAACTTGTAAAATAAAGATAGAGATTAAGTGAGAACCAACATTTTTAAATCTTTTCTAGTCCTTAACAATAATAATGACAAATTCTTATTATAGTGCATTTCACTATAACTGTCTCAATGCACTTTACATCAGTGCCCTGCCATCGATTTCACAAAGAGTTAGGACTCGTCTTATCTCAAGTTAGGAAGAGTAACTCGTCCTTACTTAGGATTCATCTTAAGGTCTTTCTTACATCCAAAACCAGGGCAGAAGCGCTCTTGTCTTTTGTGTCTCTTACCTTCTCGTCAGCCGCAGTCAGGGCCTTGAAGTCTGAGATGAACTTCAAGATACTCGTCTCCTGCCTCTCCAAGAAGAGCCGAACGAGGACCATCGTGAAGTATTTGTTAACGACGGCTTTGTCCCTGAAAAACACAACACACTATCTGTTAGAAATGTTCATAGGCAAGGTTTCCTTGCGAGCTACAGTGATTAAGTCCACTTATGAGAGATCATTTGGTTTCATTACCAAAAATATAAAATTGAAGAATAATAACTGTTTGAAGATCTTGTAGAGCATAGTCATGGGTTTGTAGATTTGAATCTTAAAGAAGATTCTTCATCTTCATTTCAAACCGATATCCTGAAAAATTTCTGTGACCCAAGCCAGCAGTAATTTATTCAGAACATTTAGGCAGTTGTCATCTTCCGTTGAAAATATCTTTGCCACATTAAAACCCTGACTTGACAAAGGAAAGACAAAAAAGTTTTTCATAGTAAAGACCGGGATTTGTTGTTCTACTTTTGAGATAAAACGTGTCTTGTTTTAAATTTCCCTCTGAAAGGGAGTAAACTCAAATGACATTTTACACCATTTTAACGAGAGGTTAGAGACTTTCAATGAGGAAATTAAGTACATCACCATATCGTAATTTGAACTTGGAAAAGCCTAAATAAACTGACCTCTCCACTCGTTCCATAAGTCGTTCTAGATGAGCCCTTGATGACGCCAGACCCTTTCGGCTGCGGACCAAGTAAGCAATGTACGGAGATCGATTCTCATAGTCATCCCGGAGAGATGCCAAAAGCCTCCGGCATCTACACATCAAGGGTTAAAACATTTCACATTAAATTTCCTTGTTTAACCTTGTTTTTAAGTTTAGGCCTTGTAATCATCTTTGGTCAAGAAGGGTGGCACGGTTGGCTTGTGCGTAAAGCACTCGCCTATCACCAAGGTGACCCCGGTTCGATTCCCGGTCGAGGCCATATGTGAGTTGAGTTGTGCGTTGGTTCTCTGCTGTGCCATGAGGGTTTTCCAGACTATCCGGTTTTCCTCCCTCAGGAAAAATTCAAACACTTTCGATCTTGGCTGTGCTCCGTGGTCATAATGGGTTGATGTGGCTGGCAGCTGAATGTGCCCTTGCATGCCTGCGTCTCGAACACAATGTAGCCGCGTCCTTCGCAATTCAGCTCTAGCTGCGAGTAAGGACGATGAGCCCCCCAAATTATTATAAGAAGAAGTGGCTAAGGACAGAAATTATCGCACATTCTCATGGATATGTGGCTTCAAATAGGTGGACTTATTTCAGAGTTCCATAATTATTTCAAATCTGACGTGAGAAGGTAACATTCCATGGCTGCATACATTTTTCGGCTGTCAGTTTCGGACGTCAGATATTCTTCACAAATCTTTCATTAGTTCAACATCCATAAGCTGTACACAATCGTACACATTCTTGGGGAGGTAGTGCTTTCTGCTATACCGGCCAGGCTTCGAACTGATGATACCCAAGCCTACATTCGTAGGACTGTGAAAGGGGTAACCCTGTTTCAGACCTAGGAGTAGGTGGCAACGGCCTCTGGAAAAAATAATTGTAGCCCACACCTTGAAGTGGCCTTCAGGCCTTGTGTGTCAGGCGACTTGCATAAAATAAAAAAAAAATAAAAATAAAAAATAAAAAAAAGGATATCACTTCAATCCTCCTAATCACTGAATTCCTGACGTGATTTTAAAAGGTATTGAGGCACATGGTAACCACACTTCAGTGAAATAATTCAGCTCTTTAAACAGCTCTTGGTAATTACTTAAAATAATTGTTAGCCAAAAACCTTCCTTGGTGACGGGTAATGTGGAGAGATTGATAGTATAAAACATTGTGAGAAACGGCTCCCTCAGAAGTGACATAGTTTTCGTGAAAGAAGTAATTTTCCACGAATTTGATTTTGAGACCTCAGATTTAGAATTTGAGGTCTTGAAATCAACCATCTAAACGTACACAACTTCGTGTGACAAGGGTTATTTTTCTTTCATTATTATCTTGCAACTTCCATGACCAATCGAGCTCAAATTTTCACAGGTTTGTTATTTTTTTGCATATGTTGAGATACACCAAGTGAGAAGACTGGTCTTTGACAATTACCAATAGTGTCCAGTGTCTTTAAGTTGAGAACTCTCTGGTTTGTTCGTTAAGTAAAACATGCCTTTTCACTCACCCATCGTTATCAAAATTCTGGACGCATCTCAGTGTCTCCCTGAGCTGTGCCATTAACGACCTATCCTGAAGATTCATTGCCTCCGCGAGTTGCACCTTCAAGAACGCCACCAGCTCATTCTCGGGGTAGCCCCAGGTCACCCCGATGTGGAGCTCCGGACCAAGATGAAGGGACGTGGTGAAGTTGGTCAGACCGGGGAGGGTGTGGACATCGGCTGAACGCAGGACAATGCGGAGTTTGCGTTTGGCGTCGATGTACGCATAGGACTCTTCTAAGTTTTCGGGGTCCATGTTCGGTTGATCGGAGTTACCCGAGTCGGGTTTATCGCTGTGGCTGCCGGTAGACTCAGTGGATGATTCTAAGTTGTTCACATCTAAATTGCATGAAAAATTGTGTGGATTTGATAAGAAAGAGCATCTTAAAGAAGTTTTACAATTGTTGTCACCCAAACAGCTAAATTATCAATGAATGGTATAACTAGTCACCACATGAAATGAAAGAAGAACTGACCAATGTCATAAGTTACATTTCCTAAAGACAATCATAATTAATAATCGCCAGGCCTAAAACCACACAGTGGCCAGCCATTGGCCGTGGGCCCAATTTCATAGAGCTACTCAAGCAGTACATATTGCTTAAAGATTTTCTGCTTAGCAAAAATAAGCAGGATATCTCGTCACAAATCCTACATGTTACATGGTACTGTGACTGGTAACCTTATTCTGCTAAGCATAATTTGTTGTGCTTAGCTACTTTTTGTTCTTCATCAGCTCTATCAAATTGGGTATAGTCTCAGGCTTACGTGCCCGTTCAGAAACCTCCCGTAGACTTCAATATCTTCCAATGGGAGTCTGCTTCATCAAAAATAAAAATGGCCTTGCCCTCTCAAATATGAACTGCAGTATTGCAAGCCTCTGCTAAGGGCGGACGGACTTACCATGTGACCCGCGATCATCTTCCAACAAGTCTGATGAGTGGGTCCTTCGGAGATCGCGGTATTTATTCAGGATATCGTCACTGCTTGTTTCCGGCACCGAAGCGGGCTTGAGTCTCTCATCTGCTGTTGTTGGATTGAACCAAAGTTAGCCGGTGATTAAATTGTCAAGTCAGTGCATCAAATTCATGTACATACAGCAAGATACAATTTGAGGTTTTTTTTTTTTAAAGGAAGATATACGGTTGGTAATCAGTCTTAGGGCCTTGCCACACGAGGCAACTTTTGCAGGCAACTTGGAGGCAACCAGCTGCAGTGCATACTACAAGACCACTTTGGTAGCACACGGGTCAATTTTCAAACATTGTCTTATGATCCACAAGAGAAATATGTGAACATTCAAATGTGACTGTCTTTTCTTCTTGGAGATTGCCTGGAACTGGTTGCCCGTAAGTTGCCTCGTGTGACATGGCCCTTAGACTTCACGGCAATAGAATCTTTTGGTTTGAAGCCTACAGCAGCTTTTGATAGTATAAAGCATTTTTAGAAACATTTTTACTTCGAAATAATGTGGTTATAAATGCAAAAACTTCAATATATCTACTAAAAAACCCACTTACGTTACCGAAAATGTATAAATTTGTCAACGCACCTTATCTCAATCAACACAGCCCAAATATACACAAAAAAACAATAATGAGCTGTGATGCAATGTTTTTGAGCAAAGCATTTTTCATGCAAGACACAGCATTTTTGCAACATCAAGATACAACATTTGTGCACAGACGCGACAGTGTTCCAACAGGTACCAATATTACATGTACTTAATAATAATAACAATATCAAAGTCTTATATAGCACACAGATCAACCAGCAAGGTACTCAAAGCGCTTAGTATATATACAAAATTTCAGAAAGAAAGGTTATTGCAGTGATAAATTCTGAGACCCAATTATGTAGCACCTAATAAGGGTTTACAAGGTGCTACGGTGCTACGGCAGCCACAGCCAAGAACACCGGGGTGACCCCCTTCTATTTTCGATAAGTGCGATGGGTTCTTTTACATGCACTACGCAACACATGGGACCAACGGCTTTACGTCCCATCCGAAGGACTTGAATGCAAGTGCTTTTAAACCCCTGTAAATAAATTTCTAAAATTAGGGTCACACAAGCGAGCAACTCGTGGGTAATACTAACCTTCAAATTGGTAGGATACCAACGCTGGATTAGGGATGATCTGGATCGAGTCGGAAGGTTTAGCCTCTGGCACCCTGTCTCCTGATCCCTCTTCTTTATCCGAAGCGCCCAATTTTTCCTTTGTCGACTTCCTTGTCGCTGTGGGACCAAATCAAAATCAGGATTATAAAAAAGAGAAAAGATTTGTGGAAACACCATATCAAAAATAATTTAACAGATATTTAAAGGCACTGGGGTGGATTTTTCAAAGGTAGTCCTAACTTAGGACTAGTCCTAGGCAATGCTAAGAGATAGGACTAGTCCTAAGTTAGGATGAGTTACTGGTCCTAACTTAGGACCAGTCCTATCTCTTAGCATTGCCTAGGACTAGTCCTAAGTTAGGACTACCTTTGTGAAATCCACCCCTGGACACGTTTGGTAACTGTCAAAGGACAGTTTTCTCACTTGGTGTATCCTAAACATATACATAAAATAATGAGTGTGTGAATACCAAAATCTCCTGATCACCTGAAAAAGATTTACTTTGTTCACATTTTTTTTTACTCACGTTTTATTGTTATTTTTCTCAATTTGTTTTTTAACCAGGACCTGCCTTTATCAGCATCACCGCCATCCTACACAAACGAAAAAAGACACAAATAGTTCTCATACAATAATCAATGGAATACTTTTTGAAGATACAAATCTGTTTAATTTCTAAAAAGTCACTGGCTTCGTCCCAATGAGAGTAAAATTCAGGGCTTGGGTAAATCTCAAAATTATCTCCACTCACATGTTTGATCAATCCGTCCTCCAAGAGAAATTCAGGGTCTGCACTCATGGATCTCGAGTGCTTCTGCTCCACCTCTGTCGAACTCGTGAGGGCTAAGCCTAAGCTCGACCCCGATGAGGTGCTAGGGAAGCTTTGGACACGGCCTTGGTCTTGCTGTTCCAGGCCACTCCACTCATCCGACGTCCGGCTTCCGATCTGGGAGAGAAAGTCCAGTGGCTTGGAGCTCTCGCTCGATGTGTTTAGGAAAGAGGTGCTGCTACTGCTGGCCGTGCTGATCGTGCTGGCGACACGCTGCGAGAGACGCTCACTAGAGTCTCCGGACACCACTCCGCTGTCAGAGTCCAACCCGTACCCTCGGAATGAAGGAGTTTGGCTTTGGGGTTGGTTGGCAAACAGCGATTGCGAGGTGTGGCTGACCGGTGCCGACGGATCAAAACTAGTAAAAGGGGTTAAGATGTCGGGTTGGAACTGAGCGGTTTGGTTGGATGGCCTCACCGGCTCGAAGAAACCATGATTGACATGGGAGAGCCCGTCGTCGCCGAGATCAAAAGGATTTGTCCGTGGCTGTTGCCGACCCTGACTGCCGTAGTCATGATTTAATCCGTGCAGTTCATTATACGTTACGTAACCCGTGGCTGTACGATTACCTGTTCCCTTCTGATGGGCAGAGTTAGATCTTATCTTTGGCTTGGCTCCCATGGGCATTTCAACATGCCGCCCTACCGACGGAGGCAGGGTGCTCGACGATCGCGGCATCAGACTCGAGAAAGGATCGAAATCCTGCAGCAGATCCTCTGCAGGTTTACCGCCGCCGTCTGTCTTACTACCAGTTCTACTAATTGGCTCGTTGCCGTTATTCAGAGTGAAGTTGTTCCGGTTGCCCAAGGGATCGAACTGATTCATGAAGCCCGAGGTTGTGGAGAACGGCCTGTCCGTCGGCGGGCCTTCCCTAGAGAGCTTTCGTTGCTTGTCTATCAGAGGAGACGACCTTTCCAGGACAGGGATGTTTTCCTCCCGAGCGACTTGATTCTTAGGGAATCCAGGGTCGTTGTTACTGGAATCCCCGGTACCTCCTCCTGAAGAACTGCTTGAGATACCTGACGGGGAAGCTCCCTTCAGCATGGACGGGTCCTCCATGGGATCAAAGTAATGTGTGTTGCTGGAGTCCTCGGTGGCGTCAGAGCTCTGCAAATTACATACAAGGAAAGAATAATACCAGTAATAATTATTCAGTGCATTTTACAATAACCATATCAGTGTGCTTTACGTTAGTGTCCAGAGGGAAATTTTTTATGCAAAAAATTGCCGCTGTCATAATGCTTTTCAAGTGGGAATCCTTTAACAACAATTAGGAATTTTTTTAAGGATAACATTTGAATTCCATACTAAAGAAACAACAATGCACCCTGGCCATTGAGCCATTAACATTCCTTTAATGCTCATGCTCCCTGGTAAGTATACAGCCCTGAGCTGCCGTGGCACTCCGGAGGCTTTTCCAAACAGAATATCGAGAACCCATTTATACCCCTGGGTGAAGAGAAGCAAATATAATAAAGCATCCTGCTCAAGACACAAGTGTCATAACTGGTATTCGAACCAACACCCCAATGACTTAACCAGAACTATACCTTTGCAAACCCCTCGGGCGAACCAATGAAAGAAAAGCAGCTTAAAACTTACAGTATCTTTCTTAACAGCGCCCTCATCCACACTCGGGCTGTCGTTATTTGAGCTTCTACTGATGCTATGACTGCCGCATGAGCTCCGCCTAGAACTGGGGCCCTCGCTCGTCTTTGACGACGTCCTGTCAGTGTCCGCTTCTAATGAGGATGCCTGACAGAGAAAAAAAAAACAATTTTCAAAATTTGCCTCAAATAGCATGCTTTTTTTACACATGTTACTGGCCAACATTTTATGCCATATACATTGCTTGTGGCTAGTATTTAGCTGTTGTTTACTTAGCTTAACAATTGAGTGAAGTAATGGCCGATAATCTGATTTTACTTACCAAGAAATTGTTTAGCTTAAGCGAATTTTGTGCTTAAGCAGCTCTTTGAAATTGGGCCGAGATCAGCAGCGTGACAGTCACCATCAGCAACACAAGTGCTTTCTTCAATAAGTGTGATCAAAAGTAGTGTTTTGACGTAAAAAAATAAACAACTACGCTTCCACTTAAATGATATTTTTAATTTTTGCACTGACCTGAATGGCTTCTTCGTGGGGGTTATCAAAAAGACTGTTTTGACGCAAAAAATAACAACTACGCTTCCACTTGAAATGATATTTTTAATTTTGTACTGACCTGAATGGCTTCTTCGTGGGGGTTATCTTCCACCTCTTGCATCCTGTCCTCGGGAGGTTCGGAGTCGCTCTGAAGCACGTCGACACTCCATGTCTCGCTAGCTGTCTCCGAGATGTCAGGTACAGAATGCCTGATGCCGAGCAGAGCTGCAGCCTGGGCACCGGAGAGCTCGCTAGTGTCCTCCTGTGACTCGGCAATCTCCTGGAGACGCTCGATGGTGTTTGGTTCCGACGGGGGCTCGGAGGTGTCGCTACCGATCACCTCGGTGCTCCATGTCTCGCTGAAAGTCTCTGTTGGGGTCAAGCGTGAACGCAACATTTTATTATCAGATATTTCTTCATAGTAATATCCAACAATAATATCAAATTCAAGGGCAAAACTTTCTAGAGGTGCTTCAGCTTAAAAAATTGTCAAGCACAACAAAAGTATGTATACCAGAATAGGGTTACCAGCCAAACTACCATCTACTGTGTACAAATTGTGACCGGTATTCTGCTCATTTCTACTACGCAAACAAATGTTAAGCAATTTTTGTTTTGCTCTAGCAGCTCTGTTTCACAAAGAGCTAAGATGGTTCTTAACTGCAAATCAATTATTGTTGCTAAGTTAGTCACTTTTGAAGATTTTTTTTTTAAAATAAAGGTAATGGATTGGGAAAAAAGAGAAGACGGCTGGACTTGTCTGGTCATGAGTTTGCTGGCCCAGTGTTGAGGACTTGTGCCTAAAGACCAATCCATTAAGCTCCGCCCCATTGCGTATTGACCAAACACAACGCAACGAAAGTCCGACAAATAAGGTCCGACATGCGTGCGCGTATGCTTGACGCGCGCAGCAGAGTTGTGCAGAAAGGCATTGGAGATGTTCTTGCTCACACGTGCGTCGTGGGCGGGGCCTAATGGATCGTTCTATTGGTTGGAAGAGGTTAGGTAAGGCAAGGAAAGGTGAACAAATAGAGTACCTGGGTTTCCCTGTGCTTTTTTCTTCTCCAAGTCATCCCCGATCTCAAACTTTCCGAAGCGGTCGGTGATGTTAGCATTATTAGTCAACTGCGCTGAGTCAATGAGATCAGGTCTGTTGTGCTCGGTTGAGCTACTGGCCAGGCTGACCGCCGAGCGGGGAGTGTTACGTCCACTGATATTACTAGCCATCTCATTTTCAAGATCCATGGAATACTCCGAGGCCACTGGCATATAAAGATAATAATAATAGTAATTACACAGCATTTATAAAGGCGCACTAAATCTGCTGTAAAACCACTCAAAGGCGCAGGTCAAGATGGAAAAGAGGAAATTCTTAAGTGTTAGGGAAAGCAAGTGCGAACAGGTGTGTCTTGAGTTGCAGCTGAAAGATGGAGATGTTTGTATTACCTATAGACATGGCTTCCATCAGATGGTCACTGTTTCCCGATGCGTCCGCGTCGGCTGAGAAGCGCAGCTGTTTCTCTGGCTGCTCGCTAATAGCCGCTAGGTTATTCTGGGCGGTAGGCGGCTCCAACGTGGGTTTGGGGCGGGACGGGATGGAACTCAAAACCTACCCAGAAAAAGAATAAAAATCAACAGTGGGTTTTATATTGTCACAGGTAACTCATTGAGGCATAGTTTATATTCATTCATTCATTTGCTTTTTATTCCAACTTGGAACACACCCCTTAACCCCGGGGAAGGTTACAACAACATTTATAATTCAAAACCACAGTTGGTGGTACTGAATGGTTATAGACAGTACACGTAGGAGGGTTTACTGCGTAATGTATACATGTAGATGCATCCACCAAATTACATCAAATTGCGGGTTGTCATAGTTTATCATTCAAAACCCTACTGCATGACAATGAATGGTCAGACAGTAGGAGGGCTATAGGAGACTTTCTGGGGCGATAGAGGGCAGCAGACTTACCGGGTAAATCCATTGTTCTCAGAATTATGCCCATGTTCAGAACTACGTAAACAATGGAAATTTACCCGGTAAGTCTGCTGCCACCTAGCGTTGGAAAGTCTCCCATTACTATGAACAGTATCGATGCATACACTTTATGACATCACATTGCAAGCTGCCTTATCATTCAAAACCACCGGGTATGATATTGAATGGTCAGACAGTAGGAGGGTTAAAGGTGAACAGTATCGATGCATCCTCTTTATGACATCACATTGCAGGCTGCCTTATCATTCAAAACCACCGATATGATATTAAATGGTCAGACAGTAGGCAGTAGGCGAGTTAACTATATCTTGAAATTTCGCCCAGCCAACGACGTCAGCCAATGACGTTTGTTTGAATCGACACCTAACATACCTTAGCCTCCGATATCATTCCAGGGCATTCATTTCCCTGGTTCCCAAAGGCTACTATCAGCACGTCTTCCGGCTGGTATACGGGCGGGGCGTCGGGAGACATTGTTGGGTCGAGACCGTCGTCATCTTCTGGTATACCCAGGGCATTCTTGGAGGAACTCCGCTGCATTTTCTTGGAAACTAGAGAAAGAGAGAAGGGAGTTTCATCATGCATTACTTTCCTCAAACACCATACCAGATGCATTTGAGTGAATTGTCACAAAATATAATCGAAAGGTGAAATCTGGGCCAAATTATTAAAGCCATTATACGCTTTCGGTACAGAAAAATTTAAAAAGTTCACAGATTTACAAATATTTTTCAGGGTTTACAGAAGGTAATGGTGAAAGACTTCTCGTGAAATATTATTCCATAAAATGCTTTACTTTTTGAGAAAACTTTAAAACAATATCAATTCTCAATAGCGAGAATTACGAATTTATTTTGAACACATGTCATGACACGAGGAAACGTGCAGAAACAAGGGTGGGTTTTCTCAATATTTTCTCCCGACTCCAATGACCGATTGAGCCTAAATTTTCACAGGTTTGTTATTTTATATAGAAGTTGTGATACACGAAGGGTGGGCCTTGGACAATGCTGTTTACCAAAAGTGTCCAATGGCTTTAAGCAGAAAATATGCTCAGATATTTTCAGCTGAGCCAAATAAGCAGGTCCACCCCCCCCCCCTCTTAAATTTAAGAAAAAAATCCTAATCAATGTAGACAACTCCATGAAGACATCAATCTTTTCCAGCGTGGAAACAAATTGCAACCATTGAACAAGCGGGCAGAGTATGATAGTTTTGCAAAACCTACTTCCTATTTAGCAATCTTACTTCCTAAATATTCACTCAATTCTGGTTTATCCTCAAAAAATTCCCATGTCAACCAAAGGTCAAACTACAGTACATTATACAGGCAATACAAAATGTAAAAAAAAAACCAATAGAATAACACAATTACACAAGATGGAAATCACAAAATTTGTTTAGGCGTGAGCAATTTTGAACGCTATAAAAACTACAAGGTTATCCATAAAAATTACCTCTCGAGGCAACACCGCTCTTCTTCACTGGGGTTCCCATCTTTGGTGAGGATCCCCCGCCTCCGATCTTCGGTGACGAGCCACCATGGGAGGTTGAGGACGAGGCGATTGCCACCTGGGGCACATTGGACAAAAGAGGCTCCAGGTCTTTGAGGTTCTGATGCTGAGGGTTCGCTGTGTGTACTCGACGGATGAACGCCACCTGGAAGTTTCAGAAAGACAACAGATGATAATAACAACAACACTGGGTTCTTATCAAAGTGCACAGTATTTTTTCATGCAAGGCATGTGGAGCTACGTTTTGAAGTATGAAACCTTGGAAGACACATGCGATATTTAAGACTTTGATATTATTACCTATTCCTTTGTTCCACCATGGAGGAAGGAAGAGAAGGAGCTCGAACGACCCGCAAAACCATAGTTGAGTGAAGAACCAAGTGCGCACGCGCAAACTCACATACGCCAGGTCTCCCATTGTTTGTATAAGGTATGTGGGTGGTTACGAGGTGTCGTTTAACGACAGCGGTACCACTGGTTCGACTTTTGAAGTCCCTTCGTTCGAGCTCCTTCTCTTCCTTCCTCCATGGTACCACCATGTAATGAGCACCATGTGATTGTGCTGTGGTGCATTTTTGCTGCCGATCGGACAGGATTCCCTTCGGATAATTTTTCACCCAAAAACATTTGAATCTGAGAAATGATTCAAGCGTGAATAATTTCTTCGGATTGCTGATGGCTGTGGTCCGTTTTTTGGAATGCTGAGACTGCATACCCACTGTCACCTCATTTGTGGAAATACAGTGACAGCTTTTTTGCTGTGTTCTCAGCCAGTAGACACTGTATCCAGCTGAAACTTTCACATGACTTTTATTGTATCTGCCTTCGTGAATTTGCAAATAAACTTTAATATGAGCCTACCTTTAAAGGCCGAGGACACTATTGGTAATTACTCAAAATAATTATCAGCATAAAACCTCACTTGGTAACGAGTAATGGGGAGAGGTTGATAGTACAAAACATTGTGAGAAATGGCTCCCTCTGAAGTGACATAGTTTTCGAGAAAGAAGTAAATTTCCACAAATTTGATTTCGAGACCTCAAGTTTAGAATTTGAGGTCTCGAAATCAAGCATCTGAAAGCACACAACTTCGTGTGACAATGATGTTTTTTTCTTTCATAGTTATCTCGCCACTCCGACGACCAATCAAGCTCAAATTTTCACAGGTTTTGTTATTTTATGCATATGTTGAGATACACGAAATGAAAAGACTGCTCTTTGACAATTACCAATAGTGTCCACTGTCTTTGAGCAGCTCTATGAAATTGGGCCCATATGGAGGATGATATCTTACTTTGGTTCAAGATTCTGTTTTCCTTCCACACTTCCAGTACTTCTGAATATTTCCAGTACATGTAATACAGTTCAATTAAGTCCCATGAAGGTTTTTTTTCTTCTTTTTCATCCACCATGTTCAACTCATGCCAAGTCCAATGTCGTTTGCTTACCATGTTCTGCAGCTCTGATTCAGTGACGAGCGCCGATGTTCTGGTCATCCCTTGGAGGTGACTGACCTCTGGCGGTGTGTCTGATGAGCTCATGTTGTCAATCAATGTATCAAGGAATGATGACATGCAACCCTGATTGACAAACGACAAACATTATCACGCTGTGGATGATTCAACGATTACTCCAAGGCGAGAAATTAGACAACAAAATGAGCTTGGATAAAATGTAATAACACAATCAATCCGGTGAGCTGGTGGTAGGACCACTGTTTGCTTACCATGTTCCCACAAAACAGTGCTTTTGCCGCGTCGATGTGCATTCAAGTATAGGACACCCATGGCAACAGTCGTAGCCGCAGACGTAGCCAACAATTCCGACACGGCCTTACTAGAGGAAAATTGCTGTGCTCCTTGAAGGCATGGTACATCCTGTATGTGTTTTGATGTACATCATGTACGTACATGTAGGGTGTTGACTCACTGTTGTTCATGTCGTTGAACAATGAATACCTCTTTTAAAATTGCCTTGTATCTAGCGAACTCAATCACACACAAAGCTATTACTCATATGTTTGTCCGGACAAAGTAACAGAGAGCATCAATTTTTGTTTGGACAAATAGGGCAAATGGTCGAAAAATTTCTGATGTCTGACTGATGTCATAATTTCACACAATTAACACACTTCATGTTGACATTTATCAGAAGTCTTGTCTAAATGAAATTATGTGTGGTTTTTGTGACGGTAATAGCAACAACAAAAACAGTTTTACAACTAACTTGCTATGCTAAAAATAAAACCCATGTTTTGGAAGATATAAAGTTGGGTTTCCAAATTCAAAACCGAGAGGCAAATAAACCCAACAAGATAAAGTGCTGTTGGGTTTCCAAATTCAACACTCACAAGTCGGAATAGTCACAGCAAACATAACAATCCCAAAACGTCCTTACCTTTGGAAATCTGCTGTAGATATCATTTGTCTGACCAGGTGTGGTGGAACCCGTAGTCTCCATCGCCAAACCCTGTAAGATCTGCCCAACCTGCATCAGATTAAACCTCGCCGTCGAGCTGATCATCACATCTGTGGTGATCCCGTACGGCTCCGGGTTAACAATCGCAGGGCAGATGAAGAAATTCATGAGGAGGTCTGCGCAGGTAGACCTGACATCCGAAGGAGGTACTTGGCCCGACTTGAGGAGGATCTTGTGGAGCTGCGTGATGATCCAGTCCAGGCTCTGAGGGAAGCAGAACGTGTTATTCCTCAAACTGCTGATGAAGCGATTGCACATGGATACTAGCTGAGTGATGATGGACTCGAGATGAGCCTGGAGACACTGTCGGAATTCTTCAGTTCCCGGCGTGCCGAACCGCTGCTTGCGCTCCTCCATGGTGAAAGAGTCTAACGCCTTCAAGGGGTCCGTTTCCAAACACACGTCGTCGTCGACAAGGACAGACATGATGGGCTCGTGGAGAGCAGCGGTTAGGTACAACCTGCACGAGAACAGTCCCTCCGTGAAGAGTTTGAAAGCAATGCTCATAGCGCACTTTCCCCTTCGCAGCAACCGACGAGGGTCACTGCTCGTGGCGAGCTGTTGCTCCATGAGGCTCTGAAGCAAGAACAGAGCCTGACGTTCGTCGTCCTGTATGACGCAGTTTCCATAAACTGCACACATGATGGAATGCACTACACCTTGGGTCATCTCTAACTGATCCTTCTCTCCGAGGGCCAGGCACAAGGCGATCACCTTGGGATTCTCCCGCAAGTACCCTAAGAACTCTCCGTACATTGTATCGTGGAAGCCAAGATGCTTGTAGCTGTCCACAAAGGAGCACTTCTCCAGGGTGTTGGCCCGGTAGCAACAGTAGTTTGGCGGGGCATCGCTTCTCGTCAGCGTCAAGCTATTGAGGGTCTGCCGTTGCTGCTGAGTGATCCAGGACTCTCGGAAGAGCTTGTCGGCTAGCTGGGTCACCTCCTCATGGAGCTGTTGGAGGAGCTGCTTCTCAGACAGGACGTAGAGACGCTCCTGCTTGAGATGTCTCGCCAGGTCCAGGAGCTCATTGCTAGCTTTGGAGGAAGAAGTGGCCATGGTGGTGAAGGCGCTTTACGGATCGGAGGAAGCCGTTTGCCACCACTCCGGAAGTTGAAAGGGTTTCGTGACACCCTGTGAGATCTGTTTAGAAGTTCACATCATCTGTAATCACTGAAACGATAAATGGCAACGATTACAACATAATTGCGAACTTAAGACTAGGAAAGGCTGCATGAAAACACAGTTCCGGTTGTCCAATTTACACGCCCCTTGAAACTGGGAAATGTTTTGGTTGTAACATTTGTCCGTCAAGCAAATCTTTGTCACCATTGACAAATCAAAAGAGCCAGCTGCAAGATAAACTTTTTAAATATCATTTTGTCTCTTTAAATTGAAGAATTTTGTCGGTCAGGAAACACCAACTAATTATTGCATGAGTCAGCCTGACGTCAAACGCTAAGTAGGCAAAATGACTGCGCCTTTAAGAAATTGACACACATTTATGCTTGCGGTCTTAATGTGGCAGCTGTTTTTATACGAGTCACTCAAAATTTAGTTGATGTCATCAACCACACATCTTCTTTTTCAAACAAATCAATAGCCAGTAAATAATTATTTTGTCAATAGGCCGTTGCCACCTACTCCTAGGGCTGAAACAAGGGTTACCCCCTTTACAGTCCAGATGTTGGCTTGGGTATCATCAATCCAAAGCCTGGCTGGCAGAGCAGAAAGCACTACCTCCCCAATTTTCATAGCAAGTGTCACGACCGGGACTCGAACCCGTGGTGCCCTGTGCTTTTGCTGTGGTGCCCTAGCCTGCAAGGTTCCATTACAAACTTACATTTTCTCCCTAGAAGTGCCCTTAACTAGAGGAAAATGGACGTGCCCCTTCAAGAGCGAAGTTCAAGGACTGACATTCTAATTCTAAACTGAAAAGAGGTGCTGAGTTTTGTCAACAACTGGCCCATGTTGGACTCATCGGTGCCGGTTCAGACGAGAATGACGTCCTACCAGGGCTCAAATTTAACACTGGACCAATGGTCCGAGGCTACAGTTAGTAATTTAGTGTTGGGAAAGTACATATAATCTCATGACCAGACAAGTTCACCAGTCTTGTGTTTTTCAATTGAATCACACTCAAATGTACCCCACTGTCTCAAACAAAGACAAACTACATATAATGTTTATACCAAAAGTGACCTTTCAATCTAATTGAGAACGAAACAAAAACCATACACACAGTATGGGGTCTAAGTGGTTTTTCGAGAGAAAAAAA
Source organism: Asterias amurensis (assembly GCF_032118995.1). Classification (NCBI taxonomy): domain Eukaryota; kingdom Metazoa; phylum Echinodermata; class Asteroidea; order Forcipulatida; family Asteriidae; genus Asterias; species Asterias amurensis. The sequence continues at coordinate 2,459,685 of NC_092662.1, read as the reverse complement.
AAAACACTAAAATGCAAATGAAACTGAGTCGGAAAATGTTTCTCAGTTTGATTCTGGTCTATTCAACATTTTGAGCAACAAGCCCTGCCAGTGAACATTTTCCCTTTTTAAAGCCATTGGACACTTTCAGTAAACAGTATTGTCTAAAGGCCCACACTTCGTGTATCGCAACTTCTATATAAAATAACAAACCTGTGAAAATTTAGGCTCAATCGGTCATCGGAGTCGAGAGAAAAAAAACGGGAAAACCCACCCTTGTTTCCACACGTTTCGCTGTGTCTAACATGTGTTCAAAATAAATCCGTAATTCTCGTTAGTGAGAATTGATAAATGTTTTAATGTTTTCTCGAAAAGTAAAGCAGTTCATGAAATAATATTTCAAGAGAAGTCTTTCACCATTACCTTCTGTAAACCCTGTAAGTTATTTGTAAATCTGTGAACAAAATGCTACACAAAATGTATTCAATTGCTATTAAAAAAACAAAGCAAAATTTCCTACTCAATATTAGCATTTTGTTCAAAATAAGTTCAGTCTAAGTTCGATTTCTTGCTTTTATGCAAAGTTGCAGCCAAAATTTGTCCCTGCCTGCGGTCAACTAGCGGATTCCCCTTGAAAAATTTGAGCCTTGGTCCTACCAGGGCGACATGTAGCCGTTGGCGTAGTGATCTGTCCGTCTGACTCTGTCAGTACCTTGCACTCCAAGTCAACAGAGGATGTGCCAGTGACAAATGCTTAGGATATCCTGTACAAAGGAACAATGTTATTTTTGTGTTTTTTTTCCCTTTTTCTTCAAGGGGGCGGTCGCTGCAAACACGTAGGCCTACTGCAGCATGACTCATTCCGAGATATTCATTTAAGCCCTAATGGGTGGGGGGGGGGGGGTGGAACTCCAATCTGTTTTTGAACCTAGGTATTCAGGACATGTATTGGAAAGTGAAAGTATAAATTACAGGAAAAGACATTGGGGTGGATGACTGTTGCAAAGAGACAGATGGAACATATTTTGGTTAATTATTGCAATACAATACCTCTAGGATATTGTACTTCATGTACTGTACTTGTTTGATGTGTCATGTACGTACAAAACATGACCCAATTCCAAACAGCTGTTTTAAAGCAGAATGCTGCTAAGCAAATGTTTGTTAGTGAAAGCAAGAAAACAGTGGGGTACCAGTTGCAGCAATGTAAACTACTATTATTTGGCTGGTGTCCTTTTTCTGCTAAGCAATTTTACCTGTGCTTAGCAAATAGCAAGTTTTTGTGTATACACACCTTATGAAATTGGGCCCTGTTCAAAGTTGAACAGAACAATGAGAAACAGCATAAAGGTCAATGTCAAGTTGGATTTGGGGGTGGGGGGAAGTGCAATCAAGAGAGTCTGCAATGACCTTTGTATCAATAATTGAGAGTCAGAATTTTGAACAATCTCAAGTTCAGTACAGCTGTACTTGAAAAATCTCCACTTTTCAATAAGAGGGTTTGAATTTTGGTAAAAAAATCCACAATTTTACCTGAGGAGAGCAGAATTCGTTTTACATCTGGCCGTAATAAATTGAAGGCACTGGGCACGTTTGGAGAGTACTCAAAATTAACACTTACTAAAGTAGTACAAGCAACGGAGAGCAGATTGGTATTATAAAAAAATTGCGAGAATCAACTCAACCCCTCTGAAATGTAGTTTTTGAGAGAGAGCAATTCTGTCTGAGAAAGACTTCAGGTCTGAAGTCTTTCTCATGCATCTGAAAGCACACAACTTTGTTTAAACAAGGGTACTTTTTCTTTCATTCACTTTATGACTACTTGAGCAACCATAATTTTCACAGACTTGTTATTTTATGCATGTTGGTATACTTAAAGTGAGACTACTGGTCTTTGACAACACCAAATGCATCCAGTGCATTGCATTGGACAGTTACAATGTATAGTGTTGGTTTTTAAATATTACACTTCTACTTCTACTTCTGATTCAGCACTTGGCATAGTCCTTCAGTTATAGGTAGTGGCCACTATTGGTAATTACTCAAAATATTTATTAGCATAAAACCTTACTTGGAAATGAGTAATGGGTAGAGGTTGATAGTATAAAACATTGTGAGAAACTGCTCCCTCTAAAGTGACATACCCGAGACAGTAGTAATTTTCCACAAATTTGATTTTGAGACCTCAGATTTAGAATTTGATGTCTCAAAATCAACCATCTAAAAGCACACAACTTTGTGTGACAAGGGTGTTTTTTCTTTCAATATTATCTCGCAACTTCGACGACCAACTGAGCTCAAATTTTCACAGGTTTGTTATTTTATGCATATGTTGAGATACACTAAGTGAGAAGACTTGTCTTTGAGAAGGCTTGCTAAATAGTCGCGCCGGCCGCCGAGCCGTGCGCTGACTTTTTAGATAGTGTCCACTGCCTTTAAGGGAACAGTTTCACGATCGTAAAATGAACAAAAAGAAGGCTGTAAAAAGTGTGGTGGCAGGATATAGAAAGGTTTCCATTTTTCTTTTAACAATATTCATTAAGCCAGGGATTGCTCTTCTTCCACCAAATTTAAAAGTTATTTGTTTCAAGTTTTGTCACAACACGCAACAGTTAAGTTAAGGGACATTTTAATACCCTGTGAATTTGTCGAGTTGTGTTATTATTAATCCATGAAGGAATAAAACACAAGGAGTTTGAACGGCCGCTAAGCCCCAACAGGGTGATTTACTGATCAATGGATTGTTGTTGTCACCATGGATGATTTTAAGTTCTCTATGTGCATGGGGTCTGTTACCCCTTCGGACTGCACAGTGGGGAAATTACTCGTTTGTGCTTTTTAATAGTACATAATTCCGTATTTGCATGCGCAGTAGCTCTATTGACCCCTTGCACGCGCGTCACACGCGGCGACTGGTGCCATGCTCACCATGTTGGTGGGCAAGTTAGGTTTACGTGTATTATCGCCGCGTCGCCTAAAATGCGCACTTCACTGCATAACGCACAGCATACTCTATGCATAGAGTTATATGAAAACGCACAGTGAAATTGCCCACCAGTATGGCGCATTCAAGATTTTTCTGATGATGACGTCAGGTAAAATGGGTCAATACAACATGTTGGGCCGACATGTTAGCTGTATTGTCCGTTGGATGCGCAGTGAGATTCTGATTCTGCTGACGTTTCCTTCATTAAAATCCGACTTTCAGAAGGAAAGTTACGTTGATATTCCGGTAATATACAATTATTGATATAAATAAGAATTAAATAATGCTTAAATATTAATGTGATTTTGATAACTTAGGGCCGAGTCAGGCCGGTTAAAAACGACGGTCTTTCCCCAGTGAACCCTTTGCCTACACATTCGTGCAGACATTTACGAGGTGTAATGTGGAGCATTTTTTTGGGGGGCGAATGAAAATCTTAATTTTTCAAAACCATGTTACTACGTCGCTATCTATAATCGGAACTTGTACACCGATGCGTGCGATGCATGGCGAAATATTTTAACCTCGGGTCCATATTGCGCAAGCCACACAGAGACAGAGAGACAGCTTTGTCACGTGCGGTTAGGAAATCTGTGGTGGTACAAGACCTCGGACTTTTGATCTCCTGTTCATTGTTACTCCGAGTCCTTGTGTCTTCTTCCTCCATGATTAAACGGAGGAGTCCAATCTGGCTTGTTTTTTACTACATGTCAACATCATAGTCACACATGTCATAATGACCAATGCCCAAAAAGGGCCAATGCAAAACCAATGCAATGGGTTAATTTACAAAAAAAATTAACAATGTCAATTGTATTTTTTTGTATTAATTAATTAATCAAAAGCAAAGCATACGGACACTTACCCATTGAGAATTCAATACCAGCAGCTCCACAAATAACTAACGAAACAATCTCTATGACACTTTCGAGACTGGCAGCTTTTTGAAGGCATAAATGATGGTATTATTTGCTTGTTATTTGATACTGTTGTCTTCCTCTCTCGTCTGTCGACTTTTTTTCAGGGCAATTTTAACTACGCCCCCTAACGATTGTACATAGCCAACCCGTGCCCATAATGCTTTGCAAAATGTAATTGCCCCGACGGCTCTTGCATGCAATTTGTTTTACAAATCGGGAAAAATAATACACAATTTTAACAAAACATGAAACAGTTGTAAGAAAAAGTTTGTCTTTCCTACGCACAGTGTATCCATGGAGGAATAAATTAAAATCTAATTTATTCCTCCATGGTGTATCAAACCACGATTTTAAAGTAAATTAAGGCTGTGAAATCGAAACGTTAGCTTCTACACCCCCACAAATATGAGGGGGGGGAGTGTATTATTTGTGTTGTTTTGGGGGGTTTTCTGGTTTTTTTTCCGGCATTTCTTGAAAAGATGCAAAACGGAAGAACAGTTCGTTTTTTCGGGGGTTTTTTTCCTGCATAAAAAATAGGGCGGGGGTGCCGGTGTCCGAGGGAATTCTGTCCGCCGGAGACTACTTCAGTTTGGCGCATGCGTCGATCGATTTTCCTGCTCGATCCCTTACACTCAGTAATCCCGGCCATAGCGGGTTTTTTTTTCCCAGGAAGGATGAGGCCACTCCTTCTTTCTCACATGGGCGCAACCAACCAAGCGTGTCTAGAGTACCATACAGGAACTACGTGCAAAATTTTCATCAGACACCCCAACCCACAACAGTCCCTTGTCATGTCTAAAAAAAGGACCCGCAAGCGCGAGCGCAACCACACCACTACCCTTAATGAAGTGTAACACCATCTGGTAATAAACACACGAATCAGACAAATTATTTATTTTATTGCTACACATTATGAAGACTTTTAATAATTATGTTCTTCATCACTCTACCATAAACTGAATGGAAAAGGTCACGGCTTGTTCTCTACAGCAGTCAAAATTAACATAGAATAAGTTAACATAGAATATTTTGCAGTGCTCAGCAACGCTGGTTTCCACTTTTGAGTAGAAAAGTAGCGTCCATGCTTAACTTGGGGAAACTGCCACACTCAGGTCAGTACAAAAACTGTTCAACCTCAAGACACGGGACAAGTTTCTTTTGGATCTTTTTTTTAACGCACAGTCAAATTATTCATGTTTAAAGGCAGTGTTATGGGACACTATCTTGGTTAATATCCCATGCATAAAATAACAAATCTGTGAACATTTTTATGGACTCAAATTATTGGTCATTAAAGTTGCAAGACAATACTGAAAGAAAAAAACACTCTTCCACTGCCACCGCAGGTATATTGAAACTATTTTGATACCACGTCTGGAGGAGGAATACATAGGTAGGATATTTGATATCCTTCGTAGTTGTACATGTCGTCACTCTCGAACTTCATCAGTGCAACGTTGCTCTTGGTCAACAAACGTTGTCCATGCAGAGAGTCGCCGCAATATCTGAAATGTAGAGGGAAACACTTCGGTTATAACGCAGGCCTTTTCAAAACCACATCGTGGGCCTAGTATTGGGGCCGTCCACGTCAGTTTAGGGCTCTCGTTTACGGGGTTACAAACAATGCTGTCTTCATGACATCTGTCCGATAATTATAGCTTACAGGCACTGGGCACCTTTGGTAATTCTCAAAGACCAGTCTTCTCAATTGGTGTATCTCAACACAAGCATTAAATACGAAACCTGTGAACATTTTTAACTCAATACTGGTCGTCGAAGTTGCGAGATAATGTGGAAGAAAACACACCCTTGTCGCACAATGTTGTGTGCTTTTAGATGCTTCAATTCAAGTTTGTATGCTAACAATTTGAGTAATTACCAACAGAGTCCAGTGCCTTTAAAGACACTGGACACTATTGGTAATTGTCAAAGACCAATCTTCTCACTTGGTTTATCTCAACATGCACAAAATAACAAACCTGTGAAAATTTGAACTCAATATTGGTCGTCGAAGTTGCGAGGAAGAAAAAACACCCTTGTCACACAAAGTCGTGTGTTTTCAGATGCTTGATTTCGGGCTCCTCAAAATCTAATTCTGAGGACTCGAAATCAAATTCAAATATTTAAGTGAAAATTTACTTCTCTCTCGAAAACTACGTTACTCCAGAGGGAGCCGTTTCTCACGATGTTTTATACTATCAACAGCTCTCAATAATTGCTTGTTACCAAGTAAGTTTTTACGCTATTAAAACAATTATTTTGAGCAATTACCAATAGAGTCCAGTGGCTTTAAGCCGCCAACTAAGACTTAGATCTTTTCTCGGTTTTACTTTGTTGATTTGTTAATGTGTATTTTACTTGATTGTTTCATGGCTAAATTTTACTTACATTATGAAAACATATTCGCGCGATGAGCACGTAAAACCCAATAGTTGATGTGGGACACTTGATCTCTATAGTTACAGGTCAAAAGCGGTGGGACCAAGTTGGTCCTTGAAATTCGAAAGCGCGTGAAACTTCCCCTTGCATTGGTCGCCAGCGCTAGGGTATCATAACGCTCAGCCAATGAAATAATGTCTTCATGACCTCACTGGAGGGCGCTGTTTGGGTCGTATGACGTCATATGGAGGCGTCTTTACGATACTTACTCGTCTGCGTAAGTTTCCGTGATCAAATCGCCCGTCATCATATCCATCTTGTCATAGAAACAGTCATAGCCCTCTATGCTAAATAATGAAAAGTCCAGTTGGACGACCTCGTTCCTCGAACACTATGCACATAAAAATACCCAAAACACAAAAGAACGGTTGTGAACTTAAAGTCGTGAAATCAAACAAATCAATGATAGAAGACACTATTGTGTATAATTATACCTACTTGATGGGTAGATAACGTGTGGTTTTATAGATTGTGTCTTGCAATCTACTACCGTAGATTTTCGGAATTCGGGAGACTTCTTAGTTCTGAAAAGAACTGTCCAGGAATCGATTTCACAAAGAGTTAGGACTAGTCTTATCACGATAGGACCAGTTAGTTATTCTTCCTAAACTTAGGACTATCCATGCAATTTGTATATCTCCTAGGACTGTTCCTAACTCTTTGTTAAATCGACCCCTGCTTTTGTAGCTGCTCCTAGAGGGCGTTTACACATATTTTTCATCGTGGAAACCATCTCAATACATTTTTACAATAAAAAATTTCCCTTTAGGCGTGGTGTTGGTAAAGTAGTACTCCAAATACAAACTTAATTTGTGTAATGTCGCTGTTAATGACAGTACACCGTTTTTAGAAATACTCTCCTTGGAAGTAGAAATACGGTTTAGATAATTCAAATCAATGTAATCAAAACTGAGGCCAGAAGGAAAAATAGTCTGGTCCCTCTTTCGCAAAATGAATAATGATCAGCCTTGTGTACAGGGACAGTGACCAATTGGTTGCCATACTATTAATTGTAGTCTTACCTCGATGATATAACTGCATTTGGCGTTGCTGGGGTAGTTTTCAGGGTAACCTGGGGATGAAATAAGCCCTGATTCTTCCAGCTGGTAGTGGCCGCTACATTCTAAGGGGGATCAACAAAAACAAGAGATAATTCACGCACCATGTATACGCATGATCACCATTAGACTGGTCCCCTGTAAAGACAGGTACTGGTCTTACATTCACAATGATATCATTGGATGAATTCGTTGGTTGATGAACTCGCAGTGACGAAGCTTTCCATTTCTTTGTTATGATTGGTCTGCTCCGAAGTGACGTAGTTTGTCATAATACCCATAGCAGTTTATTTTTGCATAACTGTTGGGCACGTTTGTGTGTGTACACTACGGATCTCCGTCTAGTTCAATTTTGGATGCGATGTCAAAGGTCAATATGTAGGATGGCAAGGCCGGTATGTCTTTCTGGCGTTTATTCACGAGCCTCGAACAAAAGTGTGGCGTTAGTGTTTAGGCTACCCATGCCACTGGATATATCAACCCGATCGCAGTGTCCTGGGGGAGAGTATTCTGTAGAATGACAAATTCTGGAAGTCATACTTTGATTTGTTGATTAAAGATTTTGTACTTCGCTTTAAATGCTCTATGCGCTTTGGAAGCGTTGTCCTCGCAGGTCTCCTGTTTGCAGGTCTCTTTTTTTACACTGTATGTAAAAATGTTTAATTATTGTTACGTGTGAACGTGGTTATATCACTACAACAAGAACACAGAGAGTTGCTTCTTTGTACCTGTTTGTTGAGTAACGACGAGTTCACAGTAAGGGCCTTCAAATTCTGGCAGGCAGTCGCACGTACAATGCTTGTTGGGAACTCCACCACGCTGACACTTATCCCAAAGGTCGTCGGGACACGCAGCTGTGTCAACCAAAAGAAATAGGAAATACATTTACAATCCCGGCCAAAATGCGTTGGCCACACACTCGCAACGTAAATATTCCCTGTCCACTTCCCCCCACGGCCCAATTTCAAAGAGCTGCTTAAGCACATCATTTTGCTTAGTTAAGCGAAAAAATCCTTGCTTAGTAAAATCAGATTTACCGGCCAAGACTCCACTCAATTATTGTTATGCTAAGTAGACGACAGCTAAATACCAGTCACAAGCAATATTGCATGAAAAATTGGCCAGTAACACCTGTAAAATAAGCGAGCTATTTTTGTGCTTAAGCACATTTTTTGCTTAACTAGCTCTATGAAATTGCCCCCCTTCCACATTCCACGTCCCCCGTCGATCCCCAGCTCAATGTTGACTGTAACGCAGAAGACCGTGCAATGAGAGCCAACATTGAAAGGGGGCGCGGGGGCCGTGACATGGGAGCCCGGTGAGATGCCCGGGAGTGTAGCTTTGTGAATATGATGGGGGAAATACAGGGGTATTATTTTATTGGGGTGTGGGTAGGGTGGGGTGGGGTGGGGTGAAGTGTTAAGAAACGAAGTCTGGATCTGAGAACAAAAGAGATCCAAAGGACTTGAAACACTGTGTGGACTTTCACACGGCCAGTTTTCACTAGTGGTTTTTATAGTGCTGAATAACATGATTTCTCCTGTACATAACAAAGAAGTATACAAAGAGAGTGTTTGCGACGCTGCGTACACGAAGTGTGGAAGTGACAACAAAAGAGGTCCACATAGTGTAGAGAGTTGAAACAACATGTGGACTTGGACATGTCCACACACGCATATCCCCAGTGTTGAAAAACAGGATTGTCCTGTTGAAATAGTGTATCAAAGGAATGTCCACCATGGTGTGCCCAGTAGGCATAATCGATGTTGAAATTATAATACCAAAGCTATAGCCCTTTTCACACTATGTGTTTAATTTATCATATGAGTAGTGTATTATTATCTCGCCTGTCAGAAAGGCATGTGAATGTAGGTACTGGCAGCAGACGTACGTGAAATCCTTTGTTCTCTGTAATGTGCTCATGCTCAGAACTACGTAAGCAATTGACTTACCTGGTAAGTCTGCTGCCACCTAGCGTTCCAAAGTCTCTTCGTGTGACTGTTTAATATATACGGTCATTGCACATTAATACTTTACATACCATCCACACCGTAGATAGCGTTCACAGTGAATACGTCTAGACGAGACATTTTGTCCTGTTTACCCATCTTGTAGCTGTCCTTTTCAATGTGCGGAATGATAGTTGATGACCATTGACTGCGACTAAATGCCTTTCAATTTGGAAGAAATAATAGGATTATTGAGATCTTAGAAGTCTTTAAAACTACTCGAGAAACTTACATGAGAAAAGAGTATTTTTTCTGTTCATGCAGAACCAACACAATTTTCAGATTTACACAATGGTACTACCTCAAACATCACCTTATAAGTTACGTAGTCTCCAGTTTAAGGGCACTTTTGGTAGTTGTCAAAGACAGTAGTTTCACTTTGTGTATATCAACATGCATAAAATAACAAACCGGTGAATTGGTCGTCGAAGTTGCGAGCGAATAATGAAAGGAAAAAAAACACCCTTATCGCACAAATTGTGATGTCAGATGCCTGAATTCGAGATATCGAATTCAATTCAAATAATTATTTTAGTGAAAAATAAACTTATTTCTCAAAAATTACGTTTTTCAGAGGGAGCCGTTTCTCACAATGTTTTATATACTATCAACAGCTCTCCATTGCTCGTTTTACCAAGTATACTAAGTTTTAATGCTAACAATTATTTTGAGTATTACCGGCTTTAAACACTACTCGCATTATGTAATCGGCCTGAGCGGTTGACCTATATCAGTGTAAAAAACAATACAGAAATTATTCCAACAGGCAAAAGTAAAAGGTTTGTTAAATACTTACACTTGGACCGTAATGCATGATAGACTGGAGATCGTACGGGGCAAGTAGCGGTTGATCAACCTTCATGAAATTGTGCTCAAATCCCGGTAGGATGTTGGGCTCAATTATTCTGATAAAGTCATCTCGGTCACTTCGGTTATGCTCGTGGATGCGCCCAAGGGCGTGGCCGATCTCATGGAGTATAACACCAAGCTGAAAAGGGTGGTGTTTGAAATTACATGTCGGCTTCATGTAAAACAGTGCTCATATAATCCGACTCAGTAACGCTCAAGGCGGTTCAACATTCGTATTTTTTTCTGCAATGTTTATGTGGCTACCAGATAGACTACTCCTAGAACTCTGATGTTCGTACCGTTATCGTTTCTCACTAACCTCATGGGGTATCATGTCTCACAACACAAACGGTTCTTGATTTTCTGTTCTGTTGGTCTTTCCATTTAAACACAAAGTCTCTTTAGGCTTGATTGTGTTCATTGAATTCACATTGACCTTGACAGTGGTCCACAAAATACACCCGCAATCTCAAAATTGTTAAAAGGTATAAACAAAAATGTTTAAGCATACCGAGTTACACGTTCCTGTTTGAAGTTTCATTTTTCCACGTGGTCCAACGTATCCTATAGTACTGGTGCATCTACAAAGCACGAAAACAAAATATTACAACAACAATTAAGGATACTTAAAATAGCTATAAAAGCTTATAAAGGGACAATAGCTCGTCCCTTGTCTTATGGTTTTTGTTTAAGTGGGCCTGTGTGCATGTTCGGGGTTACCCTTTTACACCAATGCCATTTCTTGTATGTATTTGTGCAATGAAGGTAATCAAATAAAATAAAATAAAATACATAAAATAATAGTAATAGGGAGGTTTCGCACTCGAACGGATACGCATACGCACACGGTTAGCTATCCGTAACGTACGTACGTGTAGCAAGCATGACATCTGTGTCGTCTGTACGTATAGCGGATAGCGAGTAGCGTATGACGTCATAATGATGACGTATCCGTCGCACCGTATCCGCTCGTATGCGAAACCTCCCTAATATCGAAGTCTACGCGCACGTATCTACCAAACAATGTAGTTAGGGCGCTAAGTAAACAAACTTTCAGAAAGATAGATTATTGCAGTAATGAATTCTGAGACCCAATTATTTAGCACCTTAAAAGGGTCTATATACAAAGGTGCTATCGTGCATACAGCAGCCACAGCCAGGAACACCGGGGCAAACACCTTCTCTTTCTTTAAGTGCACCGAGTTCTTTTACATGCGTTACACAACACATGGGACCAACGGCTTGACGTCTCATCCGAAGGATGAAGCAATGGTTAAGTGTATTGTTTTAGGATACAAAGCAGTGTCACGACTATCACCTATAGTGTTAGAAAGATTCTTAACGGCACAAGATTGTATTTTAAAATTAACAGCTCTGTCAAAAGTCACATTATTGAGAGATGGATTTATTTTGTATTACCCTTTGTTGAGTCCATACACAACCATCGGGACTGTAGTGCCACTGTAGTCATCAAGCGCCTCCTCAAATGTTACAACCGTGTGCTGTTCGTAGATTTCAATCGCCTCCAAAAACACTGGCTTGATACCGTTGTCTGTAACGAACGAAATACCCCGTAATTTCAATCTTCAGATGTGAGACTAGGATCACGTGGGTTTTTTTCGGACGACACCCTCCTTGACAAATTTCAATAACTTCTTGCTTCAAATTTGCCCTGAAAGGGGGTCAGTAATGCACCAAGAAGGGCCCAATTTCATAGAGCTGCTTAACATCAGAAAATGTTGTGTACCAGTTTCCGGCTTAGCAGTAAAGAGCAGGATACCAGTACAAAAATGCACTTGTGACATGGCATTTTGACTGGTAGTCTTAATAATGTAAGCATATTGGTGCCGTGCTTAGCTACTTTTTGTGCTGTAAGCATCTCTGAGATATTGGGTCCAAATTACGCAACTGGAATAAAGACAAACTCACCAAGTGACGCGTCAAACCGATAAACGAGGTGCTTGTTCGGCCATTGAGCGAAGGCTTCTAGGGCCATAAGCCGTACCTCATCTCTGTTCTCAGCTGTGGCTTCCCTCATGGCGTAGTAGACATCTTTCTGTTCCGGAGTGAGCTCCATGTCACCCTCAACACACCCTGGGGAGGGCGTCATCTCTGCCCGGGCAGCCTCTCCGTCACGCCCGCTCAGGAGCGCCACCGCTTTGCTGCTGAAGTCATCCCGCATCTGGATTTCAATAAAGCAAATTCTTTTGTCGCCTTTTCGAAACGATGACTGAGGGGTTCAGGCTTAAGCTTAACCATTCGATTACTTTTATATACCACAGGACTTCACACAGGCTGACGGAACCTAGGCATATAGCAAACGGCACAGCGGTTTTGAAAGGGGCTTATAGAGCTAATTAATAAACGTTTGGGAAAGAAGTTATTTCTAACTGAGTTAAATTCGAGACCTCAGCTGAGGTCGAGTTCAAGTCATCTTTGTAAAGCACACGACTTGTCTAACTAGTGTGTTTTTTTTATTTTATTTTTCTCTCGCAACTTCGAGGACCAATTGAGTCAACATTTTCAAGGGTTCGTTAGTTTATTCATGTTGGGATACACGAAGTGAGAAGACTGGTCTTTGACAGCGTTGCGAGTAAGCGGATACTTAGACTTGTGGACAAGCAAGTTTATGGTCCCACGCGGTGAGAGAGTGGGGTTGCAGCGGTGCTAGCTCTCCACGCAAACTGCTGGTTGCGAGACTACTGTGCGCTGCCCGACTTCTACTCCCATAATGGGGAGTAGAAGTCAACAACCAGCAGTTCGCGCGAGAGCAGTGACAACTCGACTGTCTCACCACGTAGGACCATTAACGACTTGTCCACAAGTCTAGTAGATACTTGACTTACCCCAGACTCACTATTGTTGAATCCTGCGAGGGCATGCCCAACAAGCAACAGGTTGATCAGTAGGTTCTTCATTGTCGTTATCTTCAGCCGCTCCTTTCTCCTAATGAAGACTGGGTGATGGCAACGCGGTCTTTTATTTGCTGTCAGTTTGAACAATTCATGAATAAACATTGTATCTATAATAAGCCTTTTCGTAATCCCAGCTTGCATTTAAAACTGCAAATTAATTTTAAAATATTAAATTAATCTATAACTGTAAGTGAATTTACATCTGTAAAGTTTTATGAGTTGGGGTGACAGTATGTGTGTCAGATCGACAGGAGTAGTTGCCAAACAAGGACCAGAGGAACCGATTGACAAATGTGTGAATAAATGGATTTTAAATTATCTTTTCGATCTGTTGTCCTCCTATACCCCTGGCAGAGAAGGTTTGAGGTCCTCCCCTGATTAATCCCTTCTCTGTGAGCACAGGCCTTCTCTGCCGGCTCCAATTCGGAATTTTTTTCTGACTTGGCCGAAGGAACGGAACAAGTTACCTAAACTCATCGCGGGATTATCTTCTACGGTCATTTTCAAGAAAAACTTCAAAACCTAATTGTTCAGTCAGTCTCGTCATTAATCTTATGTTGTTTTGTTTTTCTAGTTTCTTTGTATTGTTCTTGTTTATTGTTCAGCGCTTTGATCTGTGTTATAAATTCCTATATTATTATTATTACTATTATTATTATTGTTAAATGGATTTCAGTTTTTCATTAATCTCATTAACGTTCCAACGAATTTTTCACAATTTTATAAAAATTAATAATAAATAATAGAGCTGTTACAATCCATTTACCAACCAAAAGGACCTGTGTATATACACAAAATGGTTAATTTCCTTGACGTTTCGACCCTTGCAGAGTCTTTCTAAAACGCAACAGACATAAACAGGTAAATGTAACATAAGCAGGAGCGTTCCATTCGATTTCAAAATTATTTTCAAAATTGTGTCATTAGGCCGATTTTTATTTTGGTTTACGACAGTTGCAGTTTCGCACGATATACCGAGATAAATGCCTGGAGGTCAAATAAATAAGGAGAAAAGAAGCCACTAATTAAACCGACTTGATATTCAAAAAGGTCTCGCATGCAAGTTATTGAACCTGATGATGCCAGCATTTTGTGAAACCGATTACTATTAGTTTATTTGTATTTCGTGCTAATCCATTAATATTTTATTGGTTTAAACCAAGCATTTAATTTTCTTTTTTAATTAGCTTCAAGATTTGAATTTTTTTTTTTTGCTTTAATTAGTTTATTCAATACTGCCCTTTTGTTCATTTATTTATTGTTTTTATAATTTGTTTTAAATAACTTATTGAATACTGCTGTGTTCTATAATTTGTTTTAATTTGTTTCAATTTGTTTTAATTTATTTATTAAATACTGCGTTATTCTTCATTCATTTCTGACCGGCAGAATCTCTTGTCTTACTGGAACTACATGCAAATTGCCACCAGACACGCCACGCCTCATTTTAGTAACATTGCTATCAATGGGAGAAATTCAAGATGGCTCCACCATGATAAAGGTCCACTCTGAATCAGGAGAGTGTTGGTTCGAATCCCGGTACGTCATGACACTTTGTGCTCCTGAGTAAGGCACTTGACAATAATAGACCCTTCCCATGAAAATATGTAAATTGCACGTAGCGCGTGCGCACTAACGTTTTGGTTGGCAAAATGAGGGAACATCGCGCTGTTTTGTACACGGCTAATGGGTGCGTAACGCAGACGTGATTGCGCGTCTGTTTAGTGCACAACTCCATGGCGTTTGCCAACCAATAGGGTCTGTACGCATGCGTGAATGTAATTAGCATATTTCAGGGGAAGGGTCCATTTCTTCTCCCCACCTTGGAGTAATGGGTACACGTGAGGGCAGAGATGGTTATTGTGATTGGTTTAGCCGAGTAGCGCATTATGATGTTGCACAGGCTTTGTAATCTCAAAGGCAGGGAGCTAAGACGGTTTTAAAGAATGAATGTAGCTACGGCGCCATCTGATTTTTTTTTTTCAATAAGATAATTACATTCAATGAAAACGCAAACCACAGACGGAATCAAATTACAGGTTTTTGTTTACAATGTGTGAAGTATTAGAAAACAGTTTTATCGTGAAAGTTATGGTATGTGAATCATAACAATTGTTCAAATGAGTCTTGAGAAATCGAATAAGAAACGGTGGGACTTTCTCTCTGGTCTTCGGCATGTCTGTCATTTAACAACAGCGGCAGTAGACTTGTGGGTCGGGACCACTAGTCCAGATAGACTTGATTCAAGTCCCATTCTCGTGTGAGAGGTCCCTAAGCTTACCTCAACTTACTATGAAACAACCCGTAGCATACAGTACAGTGCGCGCTCGCCGTCAAAATGTGGTCCCGAGAATGCGGAACAGGTTTTGGAATGCAGAGCAATACAAAACAGTAGTTTCCTGGGGATGCCACGGGATTTGGACTTGAGTCAAGTCTATAGTCCTGGGGGAGAGGTTGTTCCAGGGTGAGTGTTTATATCACAACTACTTATTACTGATTTGGGGTTGGAAAAAAAAAAAAATTAGAGTGGGATTTGAAGTATTTGAACTATTGACTGATACGAGTAGGAGTGAAACCGGTGAGTATACAAAGATTTTGGCTAGTGGAAAAATCTTGTGATAATTTTGATGTTTCATGCCAGTTGGGCTAAAGTTACAAGGGGTAAGCCTTGCTGCTCATTTATTTGGATGTTCAATGTCATTTGGGATAATATTACCAGGGCTTTATAAGTAAGCATTGATGTTTATTCATTTGATGTTTCGTGTCATTTGGACTAAAATTACACTAGGGGTAAGCCTTGCTGTTACAAAGGGTAAGTTAGCCTTGCTGCTCATTCATTTGGATGTTTCATGTCATTTGGGTTAAAATTACAATGGGGCAAGTCCAGTATTCTCATCAAATTTGGGGAAAATATCGTTTCGTTTAAGGACCACGAGGGGCAAACCCAGCACGTACGTATCTAATGATATCATTGTATCCAATGGAATCACTGGATCTGATCTGACAGCAGGGACCTCAACCTCGTTCCCAGGGGTGATCGATCTCACCGCGCCATTTTTTTTCCCCAGCATGCCTTGCTCGATCATGAGTGGCGAGATGTATCGATACGGCGCTGCTCATGCTAGCGAGGCTGCTGCATGGACCTGTTTTTATGCTTGCATATAAAGAGAGAGGAAGTCTAGTACACATTTCGCCATTGACAGAATCTCCTGCCACCCCACGGTCAAAGAGGACGCTATGACGAATATTATTCAACACAACTTGCCGTATGATGCGGGGAGGGGGGAGCACATAATATCTGGAGGACCGGCAGAGAACTACGTGCAAAATTGTCATCAGACATCCCCCCCCCAATCCCCCACCGCAGTCCCTTGTCCAAAAGGATCCGCAATCGCAACCCACTGCCCTAAATGAAGTGTAACAATGGCCTATGGTAATGAACACACCAATCAGACAAATTAATTATTTCCTTGCTACTCTATATGAAGACTTTTAATAATTATTTTCTCCATAACCATATAAACTGAATGAAAACATTACGGTCACGGCTTGTTCTACAGCGGTCAGAATAAGTAAACACAGAATATTTTGCAGTGCTCAGCGACGCTGGTTTCCACTTTTCAGTAGCGTCCATGTTTGGGGAAACTGCCACACTGTAAGAACCTTAGACCTGACAGTACAAAAACTGTTCCAATCTCAAGACTACTTCAAGACAAGTTTGTCTGAGGTTTGTTTTTACGCACAGTCATAGTTATTCATGTTTAAAGGCATTTATAGGGACACTATATTGGTATTATCTCATGCATAAAATAACAAATCGATAATCATATGGACTCAATAATTGATCATCAAAGTTGCAAGAAAATACTGAATGAAAAAAAAAAACACCCTTCCACCCAAAATTGTGTGCTTCCAGAGGGGACGAAATCAACTGCCACAGCAGGTATATTGAAATTATTTGTATATCACGTCTGGAGGAGGAACCGTGACGTCTGGAGGAGAAATACAGGCGTAAGACATCTGAAATCCATCGTAGTTGTACATGTCGTCACTCTTGAACTTAATCAAAGCAACGTTGGTCTTGGACACCACCTGTTTTCCAAGAAGACTTTCTCCGCAATAACTGAAATATAGAGGGGAAAACTTCGGTTATAATGTTTAAGACCTTTTCGACCGAAACCACGTCATGGGCCTATAGTATTGGCCCCGACAGTAAAGGGCTCTCGCTACGGGGTATCAAACAGTGTTGTCATCATGACGCCTGTCCGTTTATAGCTAAAAGCACTGGGCACCTTTGGCAATTCTCAAAGACCAGTCTTCTCGCTTGGTGTATCTCAACACATGTATTAAATAACAAACCTGTGAAATCTTGAACCATGAACTCAATTTGGTCGTCGAAGTGGCGAGATAGTAATAGAAGAAAAAACACCCTTTGTCGTCCGAAGTTAATTTTTGTGTGCTTTCAGATGCTTGAATTCAAGTGTGTATGCTAACAATTTGAGTAATTACCAATAGTGTCCAGTGCCTTTAATCTGCTATATGTTACTATTACGGTTTGTATACATCCAACTCGTTATGAATACGCTTTGTATATTATGCTTAAAATTCAAAAATCCATCGTTAGCTCAGCGTATCCCAACTGTTAGATCAAAAGTAGTGGGACCAACTTGGTACTGGAAGCTCGAATGCACGTGAAACTTCCCCTTGCGTTGGTCGCCAGTGCTGGGGGCCAATAACTACCACAATGAGGGCGCTGTTTGGGTGTTGTGACTTCATTTTATGGGTGCGTTCGTTTAGCTTCCCTGGGTCTACCCCGCGGTGTTCACGACCACTCACCGCTCTCGTGGTTACGTCGTTTACCTGGAGCCAGCCCCAAGTGACCCACTCCACAAGGCAGGGCATTGGGGGCTGACCTGGGTGAGCCCCTGGAATGACGTCAAAAGCTATTAGAACCAGCCGGGGCAGACCAGGGATGACCCAGGGAAGCTAAACGAACGCACCCATTATTATGGAGGATACTTACCTGTCATAGTAATTCGCCATCGTCAAATTGCCTATCATCATCTTAATGTTATCATAGGAGCAGCCGTAGCCCTCTATGTTGAATACTTGATAGTCCAGTTGGACGACCTCGTCCGCTGCACACTATGAACAAAGACAAAAAAAACGGTTGGGAATAAATTCGTAAAATGAAACAAATCAAGTTCAGTAGAAACCGTTGTGTATATTATATCTACTTGCTGGGTTGATAATGCTTTTTTTTAAGGATTTGGGTACTTTTTTTTTCAAAATGGCCATAGATTTACATTAAACCAGAGTTTGAAGATGATGATAGTAGAAAGCTTCCCTTCAAATCTTACTTACTGAGGTACTGTAGTTTTTGAGAAATGAGAATGTAATGAAAATACGCTTGTAAATGCTTAAAATAGTTTTGGTCCTATGAGACCAAAATTATTTTCATGACATTGTTTTACTCATTACTCAAAAAAACTACTGCATTTCAGCATGTAATATTTTCAGGGAAGCTTTCTACTATCATTATCTTCAAACTGTGTAAGTTTAGTGTAAATCTGTGGACATTGTGTTTTTTGTCCTACAAAAAGTACATAGGCCTACACCCTTTAAATAGATTCTGGCTTGCAAACTACAACCGCGGAGTAGATTTTCGGAATTCGGAAGACTTCTCAGTTCTGAAAAGAACTGTCCAGCTTTAGTAGCTGCTCTCCTACAGGGCGTTCACGTATTTGTCATCGTGGAAACCCTCTCAATACATATTTACAATTATCATTCAATACATTTTTTTACAATTATCATTTTAAAAACAATATCCCTTTAGGTGTGGTATTGGTAAATGCTCAAATACAAACTTAACTGTTTTTTGTTTTTTTTGTTTTTAATACTTTCCATGGAAGTAATACGGTTTAGATAATTCAAACCTTAGGGTGCGTTCGTTTAGCTTCCCTGTGTGAGCCCCTGACAAGAGCTAAACGAACGACCACTCACCGCTCTCGTAGTGACGTCGTTTACCTGGGGCCAGCCCCCAAATGACCCACTCCACAAGCAGGGCACTGGGGGCTGACCGGGGTGAGGCCCTGGAATGACGTCAAAAGCTATTCGAACGCACCGGGGCAGACCGGGATGACCCTGGGAAGCTAAACGAACGCACCCAATGTAATCAAAACCGAGGCCAGAAGGAAAAATAGTCTGGTTCCTCTTTCGCACAATGAATGATGATCAGCCTTTGATATAGGGACAGTCACCATTTGTTTGCCTTACTATTTGTTAGTCTTACCTCGATGATGTAACTGCATCTGGCGTTGCTGGGGTATTTTTCAGGGTAACCTGGTGATGAAATAAGCCCTGGTCCTTCCAGCTGATAGTAGCCGCTACATTCTAAGGGGGTCAACGAAAATAAGAGATAATTCACGCACCATGTATACGTATGATCACCATTAGACTGGTCCCCTGTAACTACAGGCACTGGTCTTACATATACATAGCCCACCTTGTTGAGCTTTAAATGGCTCCGCTTTTAACATCGGTCTCATCACTGTCGCCATTACAGCCCACCTTCGATACATGTCTACAAAAACGCTAAGTTTTCAAAGGTCGCAAAATGCGTGGTAGTTTGATTGCAAATTTCACCCATTTAAAAAAGTGCTACACTATTCCAACATACCTCATTTTATTCCTTACATCTGTGGAATTACTATAACACATAACAGGGCTTACTAAATGATGACTTTGTCCAGATGTGATGATTTGAAAGTTGGTTTAAAACAACGTGTACGACAGCGATGAGACCGATGTTAAAAGCGGAGCCATTTACAGCTCAACAAGACAAGGTGGGCTAACATATTATACAATGATATCATTGGATGAACTCATTGACTGATGAACTCGCGGTGACGAAACTTTCCTTTTTGTTATGATATGGGCCCAATTTCATAGAGCTTGAAAGACACTGGACACTAGGTGTATCTCAACATGCTTAAAATAACAAACCTGTGAAAATTTGAGCTTAAATGGTCGTCGAAGTTGCGAAAACACCCGTTTCAGATGAATTTGTGTGCTTTCAGATGCTTGATTTCGAGACCTCAAATTCTAAATCTGAGGTCTCAAAATCAAATTTAATTTTATGGAAAATTACTTCTTTCTCGAAAACTACGTTACTTCAGAGGGAGCCGTTTCTCACAATGTTTTATAGTACCAACTGATCCCCATTACTCGTTACCAAGTAAGGTTTTAGGCTAATAATTATTTTGAGTAATTACCAATAGTGTCCACTGCCGGTTAAGAGCACCGAATTCAAACTCTGGTATTTCTGATCAGCAGAATATTAAATTAAAAAGATGCGCACAAATAAAGATACAAAACTACGAAAGAATACATATATATATATAACAGAAATAGGGAGTTGCTTCTTTGTACCTGTTTGTTGAGTAACGACGAGTTCACAGTAAGGGCCTTCAAATTCTGGCAGGCAGTTGCATGTACAATGCTTGTTGGGAACTCCACCACGCGTACACCGATCCCAAAGGTCGTCGGGACACGCGACTGTATCATGATCAACCAAAAGAATGGGAAATACCTCAACAATCTTGGCCAAACAGCTTTGGCCATACGTTTGCATTTCGCAAATTAAATATTCCCTGTACACTTTTCCCTGACAATAAACGTTCCACGTTCCCCCTCAACCCCCCGCTCAATGTTTAGTTGATTGCAGAAGACCGCGCAATGAGAGCCAGTTGAAAGGTGGGGGAGGGGGGGGGAGGGAGGCGTGATGTGGGAGCCCATTGCGATATGCCCGGGATTTTAGTATGATGGGGGGGTACAGGATACTGGGGCGTGGGTGGGGTTCGGTGGGGTGGGGTCAAGCGTTTAGAACGAAGTCTGGATCTGGTAACAAAAGAGATCCTAAGGACTTGAAACACTGTGTGGACTTTCACATCCCACGCACGGCCAGGTTTCACTAGTGGTTTTTATAGTGCTGAAGAACATGATTTCTCTTGTATCATAACAAAGAAGTATATACAAAGAGAGTGTTTGTGACGCTGCGTACGAAGTGTGGAAGTGATAACAAAATATGTCCACATATAGTGTAGAGAGTTGAAACCACATGTGGACTTGGACATGTCCACACACGCATATCCACAGTATTGAAAAACAGGATTGTCCTGTTAATAGTAATGTCCACCACACAGTAGGCATGGACAGCTGTTATTTCAATGTTGAAATTATGATACCAAATAGTGGTTAATTTCTCATCCTTTTATGAGCAGTGTGTGGTAGTATCTCGCCTGTCAGAAAGGCATGTGAATGTAGGTGCTGGCAGCAGACTTACCAGGTGAAATCCTTTGTTCTCTGTAATGTGCGCATACTCAGACCACGTTAGCAAAGGGCAATTTACCTGAAGTCTGCTGCCACCTAGCGTTCCAAAGTTTCTCTTTCAGGCGACTGTTTACGGCCATAGCACATAAATACTTTACATACCATCTAAACCGTAGATAGCGTTTACGTTGAATATGTCTAGACGAGACATTTTTCCCTGTTTACCCATCTTGCCTTTCACCGTTTTATCGAGCGGAACAATCGTTGGGAACCCGTTATCGTTTGCGAAGGTCTTTCAATAGGAAGAAATAACAGAAATATTAAGATATTAGAGTTGTTTAAAACTACTCAAGAAAATACATGAGAAAACAGTAGTCAACCAACGATTCTTTTCTATTCAGAAAAAAACACAATTTTCAGATTTACACAATGGTGCTGTTTCAAACATCACCTTAGTCTTGGTCCCAAGACCATTGGTGTTGCGCGGTCACACACAACCAACGTTCCGATTATGCACGGCAAAAACTGTCCACGCTTGTAATGAACGAACGCTAGCGGGCGCTCTGTTTCTCTGATTTAGATCTCACCATGGTCTTGAATATTTGCAACGACGGGTCTTAACTTTTTTATTGTTTTTCGGCAAATCTCCCCCGACTTTCCGGTGGAGCCAATCAGAGGCTGCGTTGCGGTTGGCTCATGAATAATTCATCAGTGTTGTGCATGTAGTGTACAATGCATGCAGTAATTCCATTGCATGACTTTTGCTTTACTCTGTGTGTGGGTATATATGTTTTTATCGGAGTATAATAATGTCCAGATCAGTAGGATTTGAAACTTTGACACAGGGTGGAAATACGATAAAGAAAGGTTTGTGGTACCAGCACAAACATTTCTGTGTATAATGTCCAGATCCAGACACCTGCATTGCCATGATATGCAGCTTGAAATGCGATCGTGGCGTTATGCTCCCGACGTGCCAGGGCCCACACTGATGAAGCCTGTATTGGCTAAACAATTTGCTTATAGTTAGCACAAAATAGTATTGCTTAGCAGAAACTGGTTGCCAGCCAATTTTTAATTAAATTTGAAATTTTGTAGTGCCCAAGTAAATTTTTGGATAGTAAAGAAATTGTGTACAGTATTTTCTGCCAAACAGATATTAACTGGTGGGCCCTGTAGTGTTATTCACAGTGAAAGTTTTTTAATCTTGGGGGAAGGAAATCTTGAGGGATTCAAAAGCATCTTTGTGAGAACGTATTTTGAAACGTAACCGTAGCTGCATATCTTGGAACGTAAGCGTAGCTTGACTTGGGATTGAAAGCGTACTTTTTGATATTGTAGCGTAACCTATTAGTATCTTGGAGTGTATAAGCGTAGCTGAGTAGCTGCGTAGCTTGGAACGTAACAGTATCTTTTGGTGGAGCGTAAGCATATCTTGGAACATAATTCATAGCTGCGTATCTTGGAACGTAAGCGTAACTTGACATGGGATTGAAAGCGTACCTTTTGATATTATGGCGTAACTTGAAGGAACGTAAGCAGATCTGTAAGCGCAGCTGAGTAGCTGTGTAGCTTGGAACGTTGACATCTTTTGGAACGTAAGCATATCTTGGACTGAAGCGTAGCATCTTGGAACATAAACGCAGCTGCGTATCTTTGAACGTAGGCATAGCTTGACTCGGGTTTGGAAGCGTACTTTTTGATATTATAGTGTAACTTGAAGGAACGTAGACCTAAGCGTATCTTGGAACGTAAACGTAAGCGTAGCTTGACTCGGGCTTGAAAACATACCTTTTGATATTATAGTGTAACTTGAAGGAACGTAGACCTAAGCGTATCTTGGAACGTAAACGTAGCCGAGTAGCTGCGTAGCTTGGAACGTAACCAAATAACATTTTTTGGGAATGTAGTCGTAACAATATCTTTTGGAATAACTCATGAGAAATTTCGAGTTTTGATTGCTTGTCCAGCGGCGACTACTGCTATTCAACTCCCAGTTATTTGAGGCGAATAGTCGTGTCATTAAATTCCACTAGTTGCCCAGTTTAATCATTACCTCAAAAATAACTCTTCATTCACAGAATTAAAAAAATAATACTTTGTTTGACAAAATTATGCTTTGAGGGAATTTTGTTTTAGCATTATTTTTATTTAAACCTTTTATAAAAAATTCTCATAATTTTTTTAAGCTACTCACACAATAATACTGTCAATATAACAATATGCGATATTCCTAGGTTTTGACATCATCAAAATTACCTGAAAACTCATAACAAAAAGAAATTAGGGGCCATGAATTAAAATGGAGCATATTGGAACGTTGCGATCATAAGAAACAACGGATTCGACACCCGCAAGCTGGGAGTTCATAGCGCCTGGGATTTAACACCTTCAACCCCACGAGACACGGCATGGGCGGTACGTGATATTCCACAAGGCTTATTTCATGTTCGGATTGCTCCACGCCGTGGGGCCATACAGCGTCCGATACACGGACTCTCTGAATGCTAATTTTACGTTCGATTTTTGACCATTATTTACGATTTCAAATCGTCACGTATCCATAATCTGAATAGGTACCTATACTTAAAATTTCACTGTTTTCCTTTTAATAGGCCTATAATGACCACGGAATCACTCTTTGAGCAAAGATTATTAAAAATAGACCGCCGATCATATTGACCTTTGACTCGATCTAGTTTGAATAGTCATCTTCAATTCGTCACATGATATGAATATTGCATGCATTAAAAGTAATTTACATAGTCTGGCCACGCCTTCAATTTGCAAATATCCAAGACCATGGTGAGCACAGGACATGGTGAGATCCGTAAATCAGAGAAACAGCGCCCGCTAGCGTTCGTTCATTACAAGCGTGGACAGTTTTTGCCGTGCATAATCGGAACGTTGGTTGTGTGTGACCGCGCAACACCAATGGTCTTGGAACCAAGACTAACATCACCTTATAAGTTATGTAGTCCCCAGTTTAAGGGCACTGGTCACTATTGGTAATTGTCAAAGACTAGCCTTCACAGTTGGTGTATCTCAACATATGCATAAAATAACAAACCGGTGGATTGGTCGTCGAAGTTATGAGCGAGTAATGGAAGAAAGAACACCCATGTCGCACAAACTGTGTCAGATGCTTGAATTCGAGACCTCAGCCGCGAGGTCTCGAACTCGATTCAAATATTTTAGTGAGAAATAAACTGCTTTCTCAAAAACTACGGGTTTTTGTTTTTTTCAGAAGGAGCAGTTTCCCACAATGTTTTATACTATCAACAGCTATCCATTGCTCGTCACCAAGTTTTCATGCTAACAATTATTTTGAGTATTACTCTTAGTTCTGGGGCCGATTTCACTAAGAGCTAAGATTGATCTTAACTGCAAATCAATCGCAGTTGCTAAGTAAAGTGTGATGTCACAATACAAACCACTATGGTGATACTGGCAATTAGTCTTACAATGCATTATATTGCTTTGTGAAAGCAAGCTTTTAAGGTAATGTAGGCCAGACATACACTACCGAGTCAGAATTTACACGCATCCTGTATGCGTCCCGACTCACTGAACTAAATTTATAGCGTTGTGTAGAAATAACACAGAAACAAAAATAAAATTTGTGTAAAATACTTACCCGGCCAGAATAGTGCATGATTGACTGAATGTCATACGGGGAAAGTAGCGGTGTTTCAACCTTCTTGAAGTTGTGTTCAAAGTTATCAAGGATGCTGGTCTCATTTATTTTGACATAGTCATCTCGATCACTTCGTGTATGCTCGTGGAAACGCCCAAGGGCGTGGCCGATCTCATGGACTACAACACCAAGCTGAAAGGGTGGTGTTACCGTGTTTAAAATTGCATTTCGGAATAATTTTTGTAAATAATATTATGGCGGCTTCTTGTAAAACAGTGCTCATAGTATCCGTCACGACGTTCAAGGCGCTTCAAAATTCAATATTTTCCTGCAATGTTTATGGGGCTATAAAAACGTAAAGCTCTACTCCCAGAACCATGAGGTTCGCTCCATTTCCATTTAAAACACAACATCTCTTTTTGTTTTATATCAAATCTCGCCCAAATTAGGCTTCATTGTGTTCATTGAATTCACATTGACCTTGACAATGGTCCACAAAATAACAATAATAATAATAATAACGAGGTCTTAAAGAGCGCACAAATCCACAAAAGTGCTCAGGGCGCATTACAGAGAAAATTCAAACAAAAATAACAAAAAAAAACAGATTAAGTACAAAAGAACGGATCTATAGACATGAGGTGTGTTTTGAGAGATGTTTTGAAAGAGTGAATGGAAGTGGATGTTTTGATGTGAAGAGGTAGTTGATTCCAGATACATGGTGCCGCAATAGAAAAAGATCTGCCCCCCCCCCCCCCCAGGTGCGATTTGACTTGATTTCTTGAAGAAGATATCTGTTAGCAATCTCAAAATTGTTAAAGGGTATTGTAACAAAAATGTTAAGCATACCGTAATACATTTGCCTGTTTCAAGATTCATATTTCCAGATCGGGTGTATCCTATAGTGCTGCGACACCTACAAAATATAACGATAAAAACTATTACAACAATTGAGGATATACGTAAAATATATATAATAAGGGAATCAATGTGTGGTGAAGAGGTTTTCAACTATAAGTTTAATCCCAACAAGGCCTGGTTCTTGATGATGTTACATGCCTTTAAATTGCGTGGTTTCCTTTTACCTTGTCGACTAACACGGTCGGCCATTTATGGGAGTCAAACTTTTGACTCCCATAAATGGCCGACCGTGTTAGTTCGCACAGTAAAAGGAAAACCACGCAATTTCGAGGCAAATTTGTGTGGATCATTGTATTCTACTTTTAAAACATCTTTCCAACCATATGCATTTTATAAAAAACGGTTACAAACGCTTTTTATAGACCAACTCGTCCGATCCAAGGCAACGTGTTCCTTTAATATTGTAAGCATAATGTTGCCGTGGTTCGCAACTTCTTGTGCTAAAAGCATCTCTGAGATATTGGGTCCAAATTACGCAACTGGAATAAAGACCAACTCACCAAGTGACGCGTCAAACCGATAAACGAGGTGCTTGTTTGGCCATGGAGCGAAGGCTTCTATTGCCATAAGCCGTACTTGATCTCTGTTCTCAGCTGTGACGTCCCTCATGGCGTAGTAGACATCTTTCTGTTCCGCTGTGAGCAGTATGTCACCCTCAACACACCCTGGGGAGGGCGTCATCTCTGCAATGGAAGACTCTTCGTCTTTCCCGCTCAGGAGCGCAACAATTGCGCTGCTGTAGTCTTCCCGTACCTGGGGTTTCAAAAGCAAATTCTTTTGGTACCTTTTCGAAACGATGACTGAGGGGTCAGCTAAAACCATTCAATTACTTTCATATAACGCAGGACTCTCACACACAGGCTGACGAAACCTAGGAGTAGCCAACGCGGCAGAGCGATTTCGTTAAAGAGCGTTTTGATAAACGTTTGAAGTTTACTAATGATTTGGGGTAATTTTGTGAACACTTTTAAATGGCTCGGCATACTATCATTCTTTTGATTCTATCTAGTCTATACTTGATAAAGAAACAAATTTATGACCTGTCGGGACCTTTTGCACGTTTAACTAATCCTACCTCCTTGATTTAAAGACACTGGACACGTGGTTTTTGAGCAAGATGTAATTCCTCACTGAATTAAATTCTAGATCTCAGCTGAGGTCGAATTCAAGGCATAAAGCATAAGACTTGTCCGACTAGTGTTTTTTTTTTCTTTCATTTTTCTCTCGCAACTTCGAGGACCAACCGAGTCAAAATTTTCAAGTACTGGTCTTTGACACTTACGAATAGACCCCTTTTTTTTGGGGGGGGGGGGCAGCATTGCGAGTAAGTAGATACTTAGACTTGTGGACATGCAAGTTTATGGTCCCACGCGGTGAGAGGATCGGGTTGCAGCGGTGCTCTCCACGCAAACTGCTGGTTGCGCGACTACTGCGCGCTGCCCGACTTCTACTCCCATAATGGGGAGTAGAAGTCAACAACCAGCAGTTCGCGCGAGAGCAGTGATAGCTCGACTGTCTCACCACGTAGGACCATTAACGACTTGTCCACAAGTCTAGTAGATACTTGACTTACCCCAGACTCACTATTGTTGAATCCTGCAAGGGCATGCCCAACAAGCAACAGGTTGATCAGTAGGTTCTTCATTGTCGTTATCTTCAGCCGCTCCTTTCTCCTAATGAAGACTGGGTGATGGCAACGCGGTCTTTTATTTGCTGACAGTTTGAACAATTTATGAATAAACATTGTATCTGTAAAGGCCCGGTCACACAGGCCCCGATGGATGACGAGAGCGAAAACGAAACCGTTAGAAATGCACGCCCTTGATTGGCTGAATAATCGTGGGATGGGCGTATTCTGCGTGGAGCAATTTAGCCAATAGAATGCGTTCTCTTGTGTGATCGTTATCGTGTTCGTTATTGCTGCACTGTGACTCAGCCTTAAATATTTTCGTAATCCCAGCGTGCATTTAGAAGTGTAAATTAAGTTAAAACTTTCAATTAATTTGTTTTAGGAGTTGAAGTGGCGTCTGAGTATTTTTCACAGGTAAACTTGTCAGATCGACAGGGGTAGTTGACAAACAAGGACCAGAGGAACCGATTGACAAATATGTAAATGAATGGATTTTAAGTGGATTTAAGTTTTTCATTCATCTCATTAACGTTCCAACGAACTTGTCACACTTTTATAAAACTTAATATATATACATTAGATAATAAAACTAGCTGTTACAATCCATTTACCAACCAAAATGACCTGTTTGTATGCATAAAATTGATAATTTCCTTGACGTTTCGACCCTTGCAGAGTCTTTCTCAAACGCAACAAACTTGAACAGGTAATTGTAACATAAGCAGGAGTTTTCCATTCGATTTCAAAATTCTTGTGTCATTTAGCCGATTTTTTTTTGTATATTTATGACAGTTGCAGTTTCGCACTATATACTGAAATAAATGCCTGGAGGTTAAAGGCAGGGGACACTATTGGTAATTACTCAAAATATTTATTAGCATAAAACCTTTCTTGGTGACGAGTAATGGGGAGAGGTTGATGGTATAAAACATTGTGAGAAACGGCTCTCTCTGAAGTGTCATAGTTTTCGAGAAAAAAGTAATTTTCAACGATTTTGATTTCGAGACCTCAGGTTTAGAACTTGAGGTCTCGAAATCAACCATCTAAATGCACACAACTTCGTGTGACAAGGGTGTTTTTTTCTTTCATTATTATCTCGCAAGTTCGATGACCGATTGAGCTCAAATTTTCACAGGTTTGTTATTTTATGCATATGTTGAGATACACCAACTGTGAAGGCTAGTCTTTGACAATTACCAATAGTGTCCACTGCCTTTAAATAAATAAGAAGAAAAGCTTATTAAACTGACTTGATATTAAAAAAATGAATTATACATCCACTATTATTTCATTGGTTTGAAACTTTTTCTTTCTTTTAATTTTTTTTATATATTTCTTTTTTTTTACTTTTAATTAGTTTTGTTTTCAAATTCATTTATTAGATACTAGTCTAATCTTCATTTTCTTTGTGTTTTTATAAATTGTTTAATTTGTTTGAATTAATTTATTCAATGCTGCTGTTTTCTTCATTTATTTATTGTTTTTATATCATGGATAAACTACAACTTTTTTATTGCAAAATAAGTTCATATCAGTTTAATTTGTTTGATACCTTTTAATGCATTTTTATTGTATAAATTTTAAACAAATTATCTGATATGATGGTGACTCCCGATCGCATAAGTTTAAAGAACTATATACAGAATTAGTTTTGTTTTTTGTTAAGAAACAGTTGCTTGCAGTGTAACCCAGTAAAAAATATTTGTTTTGACCCGATGCTACTGGCGAGTACCGTGTTACTTTGTGTTGTACTGGACCATGACTGGTGAGTTATAAGGAGAAAATAAGCAAACTACTAAACCGACTTGATATTTAAAATTGAAATACATGCAAATTATTGAACCTGCCAGTACCAGCATTTTTAGAAACCGAATACTATTAATTTATTTGTATTTCGTGCCAATCCATTAACTTTCTATTCCTTTTTTTTTTAATTTTTTTTTATATAATATACTCAAAACTTAACTTCTGTATTCTCAATTTATTTCTCGTGTTTACAATTTGTTTTAATTAATATATTCAACACAGCTGTATTCTTCATTAATTTCTTGTTTTTTTATATCATGGACAACTACACCTTTTTTTATATGAGTTTAATTTATTGGATATATGTTTTGCATTTTTATTCCATTGTTCTATTTTATCCTGGTACGATGGCGACACTTCATAGACTGGCCGGTTTTTGAAGGCACAAACTGTGGTATTATTGCTTGTTATTTGATATTGTTGTCCTCGAATTATCTGTCGAATTTCTACTTTCTTGCCGAATCATTTCAAAAACGACCCTTCCCCCCCCCCCCCCCTAGCGATTGTAGGCCCTACCCAAAGCCAAACCGTGCCCATAATGCTTTCCAAGACGTAACTCGCTCCGACGGCTCTTGCATGCAAACTGTTTTACAATGAGGAGAAATACGCACATTTTGACATAAAACAGTAGCTTAGACAAAAGTTGTTTTGGCTACATACCCTACGCACAAATCAACCTTGACATATTAAGGTTTATTGTTGATACTTAAAGGCTGTACATCGAGATTTGAGTTTGTACACACACCCCCCCCCCCCCCCATTATTTGTATATATTTTTTTCGACATATCTTGAAAAGAGGCAAAGCAGAAGAACAGTTTGGTTGGTGGTATTTGTTGCTGCGTACAAAATCTAGTTGGGGGGGGGGGGGGGGGCACATAATTTCTGGAGGACCGGCATAATATCTTGTCACACTGGGACTACGTGCAAAATTGCCATCAGACATCTCTCCCCCCCCCCCCCCAAAAAAAAAAAAAAAAAAAAAACTGTATCAAGGTAATAAACACACAAATCAGACAAATTAATTTTTGCATTGCTACACTCTCAGAAGACATTTTTATATAATTATTTTCTTCATCATTCTACTGAACGGAAAAGGTCACGACTTGCTCTACATCAGAAGAGACCATGTGTACATCTCTTAGGGGCGAGTGTTGGCTCTGAAAAGAGCCGGTTTGGTCTCGACGTTTCGAACAGTATACTCTGCTCGTCTTCAGGAGAACCCTCTACATCAGCCAAAATTAACATAAAATACGTTTAACATGTGCAGTCCTCAGCTACGCTGATTTCCACTTTTTAGTAGCGTTCACACTGTAAGAACCTTAGAACCTTCATAATAAATAATTCTACGTAACTTCATAATAAGTGCTAGTTCGAGGTCAAACTTTATGAAGTTAAGATAAAATTTAACAAATATCAGCCCACCGATAGATCGTTGGCATGGAATTTCATCTCCGAGAGGTTATAAAGTCATTATTCTTTCCGGTTTCAGATTATCTAAAAAATCTACGCGCAAATTTTGGAGGGGCACCAAGTCCTAGAACAGGGCAACATAAGTTTTGGTCTCCCGTCGCTTCTTTGGTTTATAAATGGCCTTCGTTTAAAGGATTTGGGTACTTTTTCATAATGTCCAAATATTTACATTAAACTTACAGGGTTTGAAGATAATGATAGTGGAAAGCTTCCCTTCGAATATTACTTACTGAGATGCTGTAGTTTTTGAGAAATGAGTAAAACAATGTCATGAAAATACGTTTGTAAATGCTCAAAGTAATTTTGGTCTCATGAGACCAAAATTATTTTCATAACATTGTTTTACTCATTTCCCAAAAACTACAGCACCTCAGCACATAATATTTTCAGGGAAGCTTTCTACTATCATTATCTTCAAACTGTGTAAGTTTAGTGTAAATCTGTGGACATTGTTTTGTTTTTTTGTCCTACAAAAAGTACATACACCCTTTAATAGATCCATGCGTGCTATAATGTGGGGTGTCGTGGCCGAGCGGATAAGAGCATCGAACTCAAGCTATCTACCTTTATCATGCTGCCTCCATCTTGGTCTTGTTGCTCGTATCGAATAACAATAATGAATGCTAATGAATCATTTTGCAAATAGGAACCAGACTATTTTGTTCGTCCAGCCCATAGAGCCCTATGGCCCAGCCTCGGTTTGGTAACATTGTTATCAATGGGAGAAATTCAAGATGGCTGCACCATATTAAAGGTCTATTCTAAATCAGGAGAGTGTTGGTTCGAATCCCGGTACGTCATGACACTTTGTGCTCCTGAGTAAGGCACTTGACAATAATAGACCCTTCCCATGAAAATATGTAAATTGCACGTAGCGCGTGCGCACTAACGTTTTGGTTGGCAAAATGAGGGAACATCGCGCTGTTTTGTACACGGCTAATTGGTGCGTGACGCAGACGTGATTGCGCGTCTGCTCAGTGCACAACTCTATGGCGTTTGCTTCTCTCCACCCCTGGGTTAAACAGGTACATGTGAGGGCAGAGATGGTTCTTGTGATTATTGTAGCCGAGTCTAGTAGCGCGTTATGATGTTGCACAGGCTGTGTAATCCCAAGGGAGCTGAGATGGTTTCAAGGAATGAAATTAGGCCAATTGACATGACCAGGGGTAATAATGTTGAAAGCGCTTTGAGACGCCTTTCGGGTGTGTAAAGCGCTATATGAAAACTGATAACTATTGTATTATAGCATGTAAGAAAATGTACGAAGTTATATAGTATTGGGGTAGTTCTGAAAAGAACCGTTGGTTTCGTAAGAACCGTTGGTTTTCAGAACCACCCCCAACTCTTTAGAGATAGTCATTAGTACATGGTGTTACCGCAAACCTTTCTATATCGTAGTTTCAAATCCTACTTATAATAGTAATTAATAATAATTCTATTAAGTTTGACGACCGATTTTCAGGTTACCTTTTTGGGCGTGGTTCCTTCACCGTATGGGGGGACACAATCATGGGCCCGGGGGGACGAAATCCAATGCCACCACAGCGGGTACTGAAATTATTTTGATACCATGTCCGAATGAATACAGTGGTAAGCTATCTGATATCCTTCGAAGTTGAACATGTCGTCACTCTCGAACGTCATCAATGCAACGTTGCTCTTGGAAAACACCGATTCTCCTTTCAGGTTATCGTCGCAATATCTGAAATATAATAGAGGGAAAATTTGGAGTTATAACGTATAGGCCTTTTCGAAACCACGACACGGGCGTAGGCTTTTGGCGTCTGTTAGTTATGTGCTCTCAGGGGTTTTACGTGCGGATGGAAACACAGGCAGGAGTTGTGTCACCTATCCTTGTAGCCATATATAAGTAGTCACCCATTCGAACACGGCCAAATTCTCGTTTTTTCCCCTTTGTTAAAGGCAGTGGACACTATTGGTAATCACTCGAAATATTTATTAGCATAAAAACTTTCTTGGTGACGAGTAATGGGGAGAGGTTGATGGTATAAAACATTGTGAGAAACGGCTCCCTCTGAAGCGCCATAGTTTTCGAGAAAGAAGTAATTCTCCAAGAATTTGATTTCGAGACCTCAGATTTAGAACTTGAGGTCTCGAAATCAACCATCTAAACGCACAAAACTTCG
Source organism: Asterias amurensis (assembly GCF_032118995.1). Classification (NCBI taxonomy): domain Eukaryota; kingdom Metazoa; phylum Echinodermata; class Asteroidea; order Forcipulatida; family Asteriidae; genus Asterias; species Asterias amurensis. Next base: position 2,426,587 of record NC_092662.1, on the reverse strand, counting down.
TGTGACAATGATGATTTTTTCTTTCATTATTATCTCGCAAGTTCGATGACCGATTGAGCTCAAATTTTCACAGGTTTGTTATATTATGCATATGATGAGATACACCAAGTGAGAAGACTGGTCTTTGTCAATTACCAATAGTGTCCATCACTGCCTTTAATTTGTTTTTGTTTTTACTTTCATAATATTTCTAAAATGGTCTATTTCCGTACATTATGAAACAATAATTCATAACCGCAAACCGCCACAGTAAATTTAAAATATTTGAAGAAATAGAATCTCGCAATGGTTTATTTTAGGACCGTTGATCTCTATCAAAAAAATTGAGATCAAAAGTAGTGGGACCAACTTGGTTCTGGAAGTTCGAATACGCGTGAAACTTCCCCTTGCTTCGGTCGCCAACGCTGGTGACATAATAACTCTCAGCCAGTGATAGGTACGTCTTCCATGACCTCAGTGAGGCTAGACTTGACTCAAGTCCCAATCCCGTGCTATCGACAGACAACTATTGTTTTGTGATGCTCTGCATTCCCCCAACCTGTTTAGACCACATGTTGACGGAAAACGCGACTTGAGTCAAGTCTAGAGTGAGGGCGCTGTTTGGGTATTGTGACGTCATATGACGGAGTCTATACTTACTCATCTGGGTACTCCTCTGTAACCAAATCGCCCGTCATCATCTTCATCTTGTCATAGAAGCAGCCCCAGCCCTCTAAGGAGAATTCTAAAAAGTCCAGTTGGACGACCTCGTCCTCCGCACACTGTGAAACATAGTAATACCCGAAAGCACAAAAGAGGGGTTGGGAATAAATTCGTGAAATACGTGCGCTATACAAGGCTACAAAATTATCATTATTATTATTATTATTATTTCGAACAATGAATATTAGCGTTCATGGTTACAGGGACAGTGACCATTTTGTTTGGCAGATTATTTTAAATCTTACCTCGATGACATAGCTGCATTTGGCGTTGCTGGAGTAGGTATTAGGGTAACCTGGGGATGAAATAAGCCCTGATTCTTCCAGCCCGTAGTGGCCGCTACATCCTAAGGGGGTCAACGAAAATAAGAGATAATTCACGCACCATGTATACGAATGATCGCCATTAAACTGGTCCCCTGTAAAGACAGGCACTGGTCTTACATTCACAATGATATCATTGGACGAAGCTTTCCACATCTTTGTTATGATTGGTCAACTCTGATGAGACGTAGTTTGTCAGAGTTGACTTCGAATCTCCGTCCGTTTCAAATTGGAAAAAGGTAAATCTGTAATAGAGCCTCGAAGTGAGACATCAGGGCCCAATTTCATAGAACTACTAAGCACAAAAATTTGCTTAGCATAGAATTGTTGCCTTGATAAAAACAGGATTACCAAACATATTTTCACATGATTTTCAGGTCGAGCAAACAATAGCTGAACACCAGTAATAAGCGATATGCAAAAAATCGAAATTTTGTTGGTAATCCCGGGGTTTTTTTTCCAAGGAAGAAATATCAAGCTAAATTTTTGTGCTCAGCAGCTCTATCAAATTGGGCCCAGATGTTCAGGCACGCAAGCCAATAGATATCGGCCAATGCAGAAATCGCGGGGTTCTGGAAAGGGTATCTTTTTATTCGGTAGGATGCGACTTTGCTATGGGGCGACTTTGCTATGGGGCGACATTGCAAGTCACCCACTTATAAGTCACCTCCCTACAAAGTCACCCCCGACAAAATTACCCCCTTACAAAGTCAACCCTTAGTCGCTACGAAAGTCACCCCTTGTAAGTTACCCCCTAATAGAGTAAACCCCTGACAAAGTCAACCCCCCTTACAAAGTCACCCACTTCAAAAGTCACCCACTTCAAAAGTCACCCCTTACAAAGCCACCCCTTATAAAGTCAACCCCATACAGAGTCACCCCTTACAAAGTCACCACCTTACAAAGTCACCCCTTACAAAGTCACCCCCTTACAAAGTCACCCCTTACAAAGTCACCCCTTACAAAGTCACTCCCTTACAAAGTCACCCCCTTACAAAGTCACCCCCTTACAAAGTCACCCCCTTACAAAGTCACCCCCTTACAAAGTCACCCCTGACAAAGTCACTCCCTTATAAAGTCACCCCCTTACGAAGTCACCCCTTACAAAGTCACCCCCTTACAAAGTCACCCCCTTACAAAGTCACCCCCTTACAAAGTCACCCCCTTACAAAGTCACCCCTGACAAAGTCACTCCCTTATAAAGTCACCCCCTTACGAAGTCACCCCTTACAAAGTTAACCCCTTACAAAGTCATCTACTTACAAAGTCACACCCTTTAGCCAGTCGCCACGTATAAATCACGCCCCCCCCCCCCCATCCCACCGTTTGGAAAATCCTGGATCCGCCCCTGGTGTCAAGTTCGAGAGCTTTTGGTGATTCAACAATACAAAGATACAAAACTACACAAATACACTTAACAAGAACAGTAGTTGCTTCTTTGTACCTGTTTGAGCGACGACGATTTCGCAAAACGGGCCTTCAAATTCCGGCAGGCAGTCGCAAGAGCAGTGCTTGTTAGGAACTCCACCACGCTGACACCTATCCCAAAGGTCGGCGGGACACAACGCTGTATCAACAAATGGGATATACGTAGCTTTGTGAATTATGATGGGGGAGGGGATACAGGGGGTTCTTTGTGTGAGGTGGGATATGGGTGAAGTGTTACAAACGAATTGTTGATCTGAGAACATTTTAGACTCCCTATTGCAAAACAAATAGAAGGAAGTTCTCAATGGGAGAACGCTAGGTGGCAGCAGACTAATCAGGCAAATTTCCATTGTTTACGTAGTTCTGAGCATGCGCACATTACCAAAAAACAATGGATTTTACCTGGTAAGTCTGCTGCCACCAAGCGTCCCAAAAGTCTTCCATTCCATCATGGCTGTTTAATCAAAGAGTTGAACTATAAAGCTCAACGTAGTTCTAAGCTTGCGCACAAAATACCGATAACAAATGATTTTACCTGGTAAGTCTGCTGCCCCGTACATTCACATGCCTTACTACAATGCTCATAATATGAGAAATTAAACACTATTTTTGTATCATAATTTCAACATCGAAATAACAGCTGTACAGATTAAAGGGGAAAACCTGTTTTTCTACAATATGTATGTGTATATACTGTGCTGCCACCATATTGAGCATGTGGCCTTAAAACTGGTGTTAAGTCTGCTGCCACCTAGCGTTTCAAAGTCTCCCTTTATACTATACGGCCATCGCACATTAATACTTAACATACCATCTACACCGTAGATAGCGTTCACAGTGAATACGTCAAGACGAGACAGTCTCCGTTGTGTACCCATCTTTGCTGAATCCTTCTCAATGTGTGGCATGATCGTTGATGACCTGTGGTCGTGACTGAATGCCTTTCAATTCGAAAAAAAAATGAAATATTTAGAAATTTGCAGATAATTCTGACCAATGAGCACAGCTTCCTGCTGGTCTGCGAGAAGCGATGGATTTCGATGAAGACATTTTCTTTCCCACAACCAGTCCAATAAAGATCGTTCGTTTATTCTGTTGTCCCCGTCATCCTGTAAAGCCCTCTCTTTAAGTGCTTTATTTAATGCTCCGTAGTATTACTATTATTATTATAATAAAGTCAACGATTTGTTGTGTTTCAATATTGGAAATCTTTCAAACTACTCGAGAAAATACATGAGAAGAGAGTTGTCAACCACTATCTTTTCAGAACCAACACTCTTTAAGAAAGAGATTTTACACAATGGTGCTACCACAAACAATACCCCATAGTCCCCGCTTAATAAAACAAAATTTTTATTGTGTTTTTTAAGGTAATTTGGATAAATTTACCCGCATCCTGTAAGAGGCCTGGGATCTTTTCACAAAAAATAGGGCTAGTCAAAATTTAAGGCTAGTCCTAAGTTAGGACGAGTAACCCGTACGTCTTAACTCGTACTCTCAACTCCTTGGGAAACCCATCCAGACCCATTGAACAATATCAGTGTTAAAAAAAATAACTCAAAAATGATTCGAACAGGCAATAATAAAACGTGTGTAAAACACATACATTACGACTGTAGTGCATGATGGACTGGAGATCGTACGGGGCAAGTATTGGTCGATCTGCCTTCCTGAAGTTGTGCTCAAATCCCGGTAGGATGTTGGATTCAACTACGGTGACGTAGTCATCACGGTCGCTTCTGGTCTGCTCGTGGAAACGCCCGAGGGCGTGGCCGAGCTCATGGAGTATAGTACCAAGCTGAAGGGGGTAGTGTTAGAAATAGTGTTACCGATTCATTTAAATAATATTTAACAGTGGCTCAGTGAAGACAGGATATATTTGGTGAGAAAGTGAAGACAGTATGAACTTAAACGAAAACAGTGGTCAAAAGTGTTAATCCGAAACGATCAAAATGTAATGTCCGTAACGCCATGTTTTGTGCTCTATATACCAAATTTGTGATAAATTATGTCAAATGTTCCTCTGCATCTTTTACACAATATCTTGTTAATTATCTGGTACAACATTGAGGGGAACCCAAAAGTCATAGACTTTTGTACAAATGTAAAGGGTAGTCAAATGTCATGTCCAAAAAATGTAATGTCCGTAACAGCAGCATTAAAGACACTGGACACTAATGGTTTTTAGCGAAGACCAGTCTTCTCACTTGGTGTATTCTAACATATACATAACTTTTAAAAAAACTGTGACAATTTGAGCTCAATCGGTCGTCGAAGTTGCGAGATAATAATGAAAGAAGAAACACCCTGACACACGAAGTTGTGTGCTTTCAGAAGCTTGATTTCGAGACCTCAAATTCTAAATCAGAGGTCTCGAAATCAAATTCGTGGAAAGTTACTTCTTTCTCGTAAACTACATTACTTCAGAGGGAGCCGTTTCTCACAATGTTTTGTACTATCAACCTCTCCCAATTACTCGTCACCAAGAAAGGTTTTATGCTAATAATTATTTGGAGGTATTGCCAATAGTGTCCACTGCCTTTAAAGGAACACGTTGCCTTGGATCGGTCGAGTTGGTCTTTGAAAAACGTTTGTAACCGTTTTTTATAAAATGCATATGGGTAGAAAGATGTTGTAAAAGTAGAATACAATGATCCACACAAACATGCCTCGACATTGCGTGGTTTTCCTTTTACCTCGTCGACTAACACGTCGCGGCCATTTATGGGGGTCAAAATTTTGACTCCCATAAATGGCCGACGGTGTTAGTTCGCACAATAGAAGGAAAACCACGCAATTTCGAGGCAAACTTGTGTGGATCATTGTATTCTACTTTTAAAACATCTTTGCAACCATATGCATTATATAAAAAACTGTTACGAACGCTTTTGTTTTGACCAACTCGTCCAATCCAAGGCAACGTGTTCCTTTAATGAATGATATCTATTAAATGAATAAGAGATACAGACTGAAATTCAAAGTGTATGCTCTCCATATGGACTACTATATGTTGTGGTAATGGAAGGTTCTAGATAAACATTATACAGATGTATAACTCCCGGAAACTGTCTTATTTATGTCCGTAATGCTTGAATTGCCCTTATACATGTACACTATTAAAGGCAGTGGACACTATTGGTAATTAAAAAACATTGTTAGCATACAAGGTTGGTTAGGAGTAACGGAGAGTTGCTGATAGTATAAAACATTGTAAGAAACGGCTCGCTCTAAAGTAACGTAGTTTTCGAGAAAGAAGTATAATATCACCAATTATTTGATTTCGATACCTCAAAATTAGATTTGGAGGTCCCGAAATCAAACATCTGAAAGCACACAACTTCGTGTGACAAGGGAGTTTTTTCTTCCGTTATTATCTCGCAACTTCGACGACCAATTGAGCTCACATTTGCACCAGGTTTGTTGTTTTATGCATACACCAAGTGAGAAGACTGGTATTTGACAATTTCCAATAGTGTCCATACACTATTAATAATGTTTTTTAAAAAAGCATGCCTACCGCTCCACATTTTCCTGTTTGAAGATGCATCCGTCCGCCAGAGCGTTCGCGGTAACCAATAGACGAGGAGCATCTATACGAAAACCATGTTATAGAAAAGCAGTAAATGTAAGACAGAGAAAGTGTATAACAGACACTTAACAGCCCTTTCACACGAGAGCAATTTAGCAAGTGTCCCTTGCTAAAATGTAGCATGGTTGTAAGATTTTACAAAATGTACCTCGTGTGAAAGGACAACAATGTTATTGTGTCTTGCTGTCCAAGTTTTCTTGCAATCTTTTCAAACAGTGCTTCATTTAACAACCATGCAAGGTATACCCCAGTTAAATTTCTGTTGTGTGAATCTACCATTATACAACAAACGCGGTAGTGCCGCAAAAAGAGCCGCAAAGCAATATGTACAAAAAAAAAACAGGCAAGACAATAAGACAAAAGTCATTAAACGGAGTTGTTAAAATGACATATTAGGCCCGTACAAGTAAGCACCAATAGTGTCCAGCGTCGCTTTAAAGAAATGAAGGTCAGATTGTTCAGTTTGTATTTAACACGTTAATTAAATCATCTACTATGTACCCTTAAACACACATATATACATGCGATTCTACTATTAGTGTGATTCTATGTATTAGTAAAACACACAATACAAACAGCCTACTGCCTAGTTTATGCTACAAATGTATATAATGCCGGACCAATGGTGCGCCGTTACAAAATCAATATTGGCCCAGAAAAGGTTTGTATTACGATTTTCTGAGCCAAAATGGTGTGCCGCATCGAACCAGTATTGGCTTAGAAAAAGTGTGTCTATACACATTTTGCCAAAATGGCTTGCCGCCAAAAAAGGTACACAGATGTCACAAAGTAAAACTTTCATTACCGGACGAAAATTCAACCATTATTTTAACTCGTCAGTTTTGATTAATAAAATAAAAATGTTAAATGAAATAACTTTGCAATAAACAAGACCATTACAATAAAGTGTATAGTTGTCCATGATATAAAAAATAGGGGGGGGGGGAATAAAAGTACAGCAGTAATTAATAAATTAATTTTAAAATGCTATGTAAAAACCATAAACATAATAAAGGATGTATTATTTTAGCACAACATAAAAATAAATTAATAGTATTCGGTTTTTCGAAATGCCGGTACCATCAGGTTCAATAACTTGCACTTCCTTTTTTAATAACAAGTCGGTTTAGTAATTAGAACACAATTTCATTTACCGTTTCGCCAAAACCAGTATTGGCATATGATTGGCATATACCAAGTTTTCTTAGTGACCATTTTCACAAAAATGGTGTGCAGCTACAAAACCAGTATTGGCCCAAAAAAGGTTTTCTGCTTTACTGTTTGCCAAAATGGTATGCCGCAACACCAGTATTGATCAAGGATGAAGGTCGAAAAGTGAACATCTGCTTTTCTGCTCTTAAAATAGCAGAACAGCAGATTTAACGTCTTGTGTAAAGTGTATAATTCTACTTTTCTGCTTTTCTGCTGTCAGAAAAGTATATTGAACGTGTAAGGCAAATACATTGTTCTACTAATCTCCTTTTCTGCTAGCTGAAAAATAAACTTTACTTTCTCTCATTCACTATTTAAATAGTTTAAATAGTTGTTGCCGAATCGTGCCGCACCGGGCCGCCGCAGGGCACACTACGCCAACAGCCTTGAGTCAAGGCTAGATCGTGCCCAGGGCATAGTCAACTATGACGCCATCTTAATGGAAAAAGGGGGGGCACAGCTATTTCCATGACTCAATTTTTAACCAATCAGATTACAGGATTCTATGTATGAGGTATATAAAACAAACTATACAACAAATTTGCAGGAAAAAACACAGCTATGACCTATGGTGGTTAGAATGAATCTCTATGGCACAAGATACTCTACAAAATAACACTCTCCTCTGTCAAAAATACAAGTCGCATCAAAGAGGGAAAGAAATGTTTCTTACCCGTCGTTGAGTCCGTAGACAACCAGAGGGTGTATATCGCCACTGTAGTCATCAAACGCCTCCACAAATGTTAGACCTGTATGCTCTCTGTAGATTTCAATCGCCTCCCTAAATACTTGCTTGATGCCGTTGTCTGTAACGAAATACCCATGAAAATTTACATTATTCCTCTGCTTGTAACATTTTTTAGGAGAAATGTTTTTTAAGGGCACTGGGGTCGATTTCACAAAGAGTTAAGACTAGTCATAACTTAGGACTAGTCCTAAAAGATACTTAAAACGTATTGCTAGTCCTATAAGTTAAGATGAGTAACTCGTCCTAAGTCGAGATAAGACTAGTCTTAACTCTTTGTGAAGCCGACCTCTGGGCACCTTTGACAATTGTCAAAGACCAGTATTCTCACTTATGCATAAAATGAACAAATCTGTGAAAAATGTGTGCCAAGTTGGTCAGCGAAGTTTCGAGAAAATAATGGAAGAAAAAAACACCAGTGTTGCACAAATTTGTGTGCTTTCTAAGGCTTCTCGAGTTCTGAAGTCTTTCTCAGATTCAAATAGTATTCTCAAAAACTTCGTCACTTCAGAGGGAGTTGTTTCTTATAATTTCTTATATCAATAGCTTCCCTTTGTTTGACCAAGTAAGTTTTCTGAAAAGGTGGTCAAAAGATAGCTGCTCTAGATTGGCAAAAGTCGTGGGTTCGAATCCCACCCGAATAATATGTCTGTGATTTCAACCCCCCCCCCCCGCCCAGAATTCAGGAAAGTACTGAGTATACAGTTCTAACACACATCGGTGTAAGTGTACAACCAAAATTCATATTCAGAATTTGTGTTAAACAATTTCCTGCTTAGCAGAAATGAGCAGGATACCAGTCACAACGTGTACTTGTGACCTGGTATTTTGGCTGGTAAATCTTCAACTAGTAAGCATAATGTTGCCGGCTTAGCTCAAGGAAGGAAATTGGGTCAAGATTTCGCAACGAATAAAGACCGACTCACCAAGTGATGCGTCGAACCGATACACGAGGGTCTTGTTCGGCCAGGTAGGGAAGACGGCTTGGGCGTCACGCCGTACCCGAGCTCTGTTCTTAGCTGTGGCTTCCCTCATGGCGAAGTAGACATCTTTCTGTTCCGGAGTGAGCTCCATGTCACCCTCAACACACCCTGGGGAGGGCGTCATCTCTGCCCGGGCAGCCTCTCCGTCACGCTCGCTCAGGAATTCCACCGCTTTGCTGCTGAAGTCATCCCGCATCTGGGGTTCAAAAGCAATCTTGTTAGGCCCCCATTCGAAAAGATTACTTAAATGGACGGGCTGGCCTTCTCAACCAAGGGATCAAAACTCGAACATTGGACGTTTCTCTTCTTGAACGTAGCCACATACATGTACAACTGGGTGATTTATTCAAACACTAACCCTTGTGGCGTGGCGCACCCTAGTTAAGGAATCAAACCACGAGTCAAGGTTGAATGGGTCTTACATACTAAACTTATTACGTAATTTAAACACGACTTTACTAGCCACGTGCACTTTAATCACCATGACCAGTGAGCCGTTAAACTAAACATGAATGTGGGACGGGCGAACTTCATCACGTTTGTTTAGATGTAATTAAGATGACCTTCCCTTTAAGGGAACTCCGCAAACTCAAGGCCTGATACCTCACGGAGGCAACGGAGTCGTTGTCTCCGTTGCCCCTCTTGCCATTGCCTTCTAAAATTTAAAATTTCCTCATAGGGTGCCCTTTGCCAAAGTGAAAATGCCTTGGTGCCCTTGCCCTTTCAAAAACGAAACGTACAGGCCTGAAACTCCCCCCCCCCCAAAAAAAAAAAAAAAAAAATGGGATACACACCAAGGTGGCGTGCCAACTTCACAATGACAAGAATGGGTATTGTTGTCTTGTAGTTGCTGAATCATACTGGATGTGTTTAATTCTTCATCATAGACATTAAACCAGTGTATGTATGTGCAGCACTCTCTCTCGCATACACTGGTTTAAAGGCAGTGGACACTATTGGTAATTGTCAAAGACCAGTCTTCTCTCTTGGTGTATCTCAACATATGCATAACATAACAAACTTGTGAAAATTTGAGCTCAATCGGTAAACAAACTTGCCTTGTCACACGAAGTTCTGTGCGTTTAGATGGTTGATTTCGTGACCTCAAGTTCTAAACTTGAGGTCTCGAAATCAAAATCGTGGAAAAATACTTCTTTCTCGAAACTATGGCACTTCAGAGGGAGCCGTTTCTCACAATATTTTATACCATCAACCTCTCCCTATCTACAACCTCTCCCTACCAAGTAAAGTTTTATGCTAATAATTATTTTGAATAATTACCAATAGTGTCCACTGCCTTTAACGTCTATGATGAAGATTCAGTAACTACAAGACGACAATACGCATTCTTTCATTGTGAAATCTGTGGTGAGCTTGGTAGGATTCGAACCCACAATATTGTGATTGCAGGTCAAGGCAGTTTAAACCACTGGACCACGGTATAGTAAAACTAATGGACTGGTGGATTTTTTTGTGAACCATCTTTTAAAATGACACACATTCAAATATTTTGAGTCTCGTCTATATAAGTTGATTAAAGAGAAACAATTATATGTTTTCTGACCAGTTGGGACCTTACTGCACGTCGTTTAAAGACAGTGGACACTATTGGTAACTGTCAAAGACCAGTCTTCTCACTTGGTGTATCTCAGCATATGAACAAAATAACCAACCTGTGCAAGTTTCAGCTCAATTGGTCGTCGAAGTTGCGAGATAATAAAAGAAGAAAAAAACCTTGTCACACGAAGTTGTGTGCTTTCAGATGCTTGATTTCGAGACCTCAAATTCTAAATCTGAGGTCTCGAAATCAAATTCATTGAAAACTTCTTTCACGAAAACTAAGTCACTTCAGAGAGAGCCGTTTCTTACAATGTTTTAGACTATCATCCTCTCCCCATTACTCGTTACCAAGTAAGGTTTTACGCTAACAATTATTTTGAGTAATTACCAATAGTGTCCACTGCCTTTAACAATCCTACCTCCATGGTTTAATGCAACCATAACAATTAAGAACTTATTAAAGAGAGTAAGTTTCATAAAATAATAGTTCTTTTAGGGAGGTGAACACCATTCTTGACTTACCCCACGATTTTTGACAAATGCGAGGGTGAACCCAACCAGCAACAGGGTGATCAGCAAGGTCTTCATTGTCGGTACTTCTAGCGGCTCCCTTCGTCTTAATGAAGACCGGTTGATGGTAACGCGGTCTTTTATTGGCTGACAGTTTCAACAATTCCTGATCAAACACTAAGCTATCCCCGGGGGGAGGTACGTCCCGTAAAAATATGTGATTCTATTATTCCAACGACGAAGGCGGGGATTGCTGTATCCGCAACCATGGGTCTTCATGTGGCGATACAAAGGAAACATGAGACTATTTTGTGAGCCGAAAGCAGTGGCTTTGACAAAGTAATATTTTAGCCGACTGCACACGAACGTAGTCCAGTCCGTTTCGCAGAGGAACTCTGACGACTTTTGGAATATTGTGAGAATGTTTTACTTTGGGACGACTTTTTTTCCGGGTTTTGTTTTGCTGGATGTTGAGATCTGTTTTTGTCGTTTGTGTTTTTGTGGGGGGGGGGGGGGGGGCTGTACGGCTGATTTTTTTTATGGGGAAGGGGCTGGGGTGGAGGGGTTGCAGTTAAAAACGTTAATTTTGACTTTCATAAACTTACTGGCGTCAGCACATCCAAATTGTCATATTATACTTCCCGTACCATTATAGGAGTGTCACCCAGTGCTTGACACTCAAAACCGTCTAATTAACTTTGTATGTTTATTCTTTGCAGTGATTTTGTGGACGGATATAGTCCAAGGGCACTTAAACGTATGTCTTCGTAAAGAGTATTTACCAAACAAAGAGATTCTATTGATAATAGCTTCATTTTAATTAAATGTAGCGAGGTTAATTAAGAACAATTCATTGTTTTGTGGCAAAATAATACCTTTGTTTAAATAAAACCATGTCAAGCATGTCGATGTTTTTTTTTTTTATGGGGGGGGGGGTGGCTGGGATGGAGGGGTTGCAGTATACTTTAAAAACGTTCATTTTGACTTTGATAAACTTACTGGCATCAGTACATCCAAATTGTCATATTATACTTCCCGTACCATTATAGGAGTGTCACCCCAGTGTTTGACACTCGAAACCGTCTAATTAACTTTGTTTGTTTATTCTTTGCAGTGATTTTGTGGACGGATATAGTCCAAGGGCACTTAAATGTATGTCCAAGGGCACTTTAATGTATGTCCAAGGGCACAATGTATGTCTTCGTAAAGAGTGTTTACTAAACAAAGATATTCTATTGATAATAGCTTCATTTTAATTAAAAGTAACGAGGTTAATTAAGGAAAATTCATTGTTTTGTGGCAAAATAATACCTTTGTTTAAATAAAACAATGTCAAGCATGTCGATTTTGTTAGGGGGGTGGGCTGGGGTGGAGGGGAGGGGTTGCAGATTCTTTAAAAACGTTAATTTTGACTTTGATAAACTTACTGGCATCAGTACATCCAAATTGTCATATTATACTTCCCGTACCATATAGGAGTGTCACCCCAGTGCATGACACTCAAACCGGCTAACTAACTTTGTATGTTTATTCTTTGCAGTGATTTTGTGCTAATAGTGATCTATCGTTTTGCACGTTCAAAGTAGCGTTACACGTTGAGATCTTGCCGTCGCCCAATCACAAGCTCGGGCCGGGACTGAAGGCTCAACCCTACTCGGACCGTTGTCTTAGACAGTGGACACCTTTGGTAATTGTCAAAGACCAGTCTTCTCACTAGGTGTATCTCACCAATGCATAAAATAACAAACCTGTGAAAATGTGAGCCTGGTTTTGTGCCTTTAAATAGGTTTTTGCAGTTGTGAAACTAAAAACCGTTTTGGCATTGACGGTCATAACCAAGATTGGGACCGAGTCCCGCCAAAACGAACGACCGACCTTTGTTAGTGAAAAAGAAAATTCTGCATAGCAAATTTCTTAGCTGGTGACCAAGATACCGGTCGCAGAAATGGTAGCTGTGTGTTCTGCTGGCTGGTACCTATTTTTGCTAGGAAAATAATTGCATGTGGTTAGCAAGTTTTGTTGCGCTTTTGAATGAGTTTTCGCAGTTGTAAAAATGAAAACCGTTTCTGGCATTGACGGTTATAACCAATCACGAGACCGAGTTTAAAATGGCTCGCCAAAACAATCGACTAACCCTTTGTTAATTAAAAAATAAAACCAAGTCCTCAAGTAAACACATAACAATAAGACTGAACTGTTTTAGCGATATCGCTCCAATGTTTCGCTGGATTGTTAGCACAACGTTCTAACAGGACTCGGGAAAGTACTGAGTATACAGTGCTAACACACATCGGTAAAAACCAAAAACTAATATTCTTTATCCCCGATACAAATTTAACATCTATTATAGCACAACGTTCAAAATACCGGTAATTAAATGTGGCAAATCTTGTTGTTTAATTAATCTATAGCCGGTCACGCACGTGCTAAACCGAACATCCGACGTCACACTTTCGAGCCGCGTGCAGATAAAGACGCAGAGCTACAATCATTTCGCAATAAGTAAGATGTTGTGTACAACAACTTGTGTACATCGTATTCGCAGGAAGTATAGACCGGGCTTAAAGGATTGGGTACCTTTTCAAAATTTCCATAGATTTACATTAAACTTACAGGGTTTGAAGATAATGATAGTGGAAAGCTTCCCTTCAAATATTACTTACAGAGGTGGTGTAGTAATGAGTAAAACAATGTCATGAAAATTCGTTTGTAAATTATTTTCATTACATTGTTTTACTCATGATTTCCCCAAAACTACAGCACCTCAGCACGTAATATTTTCAGGGAAGCTTTCTACTATCAATATCTTCAACCTGTGTAAGTTTAGTGTAAATCTGTGGACATTGTGTTTTGTTTTCCTACAAAAGTTACATAGACCCTTTAATAGGGGAAATGTTTCAATAATCAGGGAGATTTTCAAATCTAGTCATCCGATCATGGAAAGATTGGGTTTATTTTCAGGGATCTTTCTGCAGAATCAGGGAAAGTTGGCAACTCGAACGACGGTTACAAGTATAAGTCCGCGTGTGCCAAGATTTTTTTTGTTCAGGGGGAATTTGAACGGTTAAGCCCGGTTCATACTTCCTGCGAATGCGAATGCGATAGGAATGTTGACGTCACAAATTCCCAACGAAAAACTCGCAGCAGCTCAACTCAGTTCACTCAACTCACTGGCGACTGGCGCTGCGGAAGGAGGGCTGTGACGTCACATTCCCGCCAAATTCGCTTCGCATTTGCATTCGCATGTATGAACCGGGCTTTATGCTTGACAACTTGCATGGCATCGGCTTAAAAATTACTTTATTTTGTTGGTTATTATTTGACACTCTTTAAAAAGGCAGTGGAAACTATTGGTAATTACTCAACATATTTTTTGGCATAAAAACTTACTAGGTAACAAGCAATGGAGAGCTGTTGATAGTATAAAGCATTGTGAGAAACGGCTCCCTCTGAAGTAATGTAGTTTTCGAGAAAGCAGTAATTTTCCACGAATTTGATTTCGAGACCTCTCAGATTTAGAATTTGAGGTCTATAAATCAAGCATCTGAAAGCACACAACTTTGTGTGACAAGGGTGTTTTTTCTATTTATAGGTAGTTATTTTGTGCATATATTGAGATACACCAAGTGAGAAGACTGGTCTTTGACAATTACCAATAGTGTCCAGTGTCTTTAAAAATTGAAAACACAAATGAAGTTGCAGATACACGCTCCTTACTACTAGACTGTCTTTTATTCTTCAGAAAATAAATCCCGCTCATTCAATTGATGCCAAAATATACAAATGTTTAACAAAATCAGACCTATAATAATTTACAAACGGATGAATACAGACTGGAAAAAATTGTATAAATCAATATTTTTAAAAGGACGGAAATATCTGAGTATTTATAACAACATCTTCTAATATAAAATTATAAACCAATCAAGCTGCAGTTCGTATAATTATGTGTGTTACTTTTACAAAATAATAAACTATTTTTCATTTTAGAAACTATTTTGGACGGATTGTTTTTAAATCAGTTTGGAAAAAATTTCAAAATGAAAACATAAGGCCGACACCATTAATAATGTTTTAAGTTTAAAGCCATTGGACCCTTTCAGTAAACAGTATTGTCCAAGGCCCACACTTCGTGTATCACAACTTCTATATAAAATAAACCTGTGAAAATTTGGGCTTAATCGGTCAACGGAGTCGGAAGAAAATATTGGAAAAACCCACCCTTGTATCCGCGCGTTTCGCCATGGCATGACATGTGTTTAAAATAAATTTGTAATTCTCGTTAACGAGAATTGATACTGTTTTACTGTTTTCTCAAAAAGTAAAGCATTTCATGGAATAATATTTCAAGAGAAGTATTTCACCACTACCTTCTGTAAACCCTGTAAGTTATTTGTAAATCTGTGAACTTTTTCTTTTTTTTCTGTACCGAAAGGGTCCAATGGCTTTAAGTCAATATACTACAAAATACAAAAAGAAAATTTGCAATTCTACATTAGTAAGTAATTCTGAGTAAGTTCTTTAAAGGAGGATAGTGCTGGAGTAAATGTTAGTCCAAATATAAAATATATCTACAGAGCGTCGAAAACTTAGAGTACAATTATGGTAACTATCTAATCTGTGTACAATTTGAAAATTTACCATTGTATTTTAAGTGTATACGAAAGAAGAAAAATCTAACAACACAAATTAATACATCAGGCGTCTTAATTGGTGTCCCCTTCGTTGTAAAGCCTGCTGTCTGTTTATAATCAAGAAAATTATCACTCTTTTGAGGTCCTAAAATCAAGCAACTGAAAGCACACAACTTTGTGTGACAAGGGTATTTTTTCTTCCATTATTATCTTGCAACTTCAACCACCAAAATTTAGCAATTTTTCGTAGGTTTGTTATTTTGTGCGGAAGCTGAGATACGACAAGTGAGAAGACTGGTCTTTGACAATAACCAAAGGTGTCCAGGGGTGGATTTCACAAAGGTAGTCCTAACTTAGGACTAGTCCTAGGCAATGCTAAGAGATAGGACCAGGCCTAAGTTAGGATGGGTTGCTGGTCCTAACTTAGGACCAGTCCTATCTCTTAGCATTGGCTATAGGACTAGTCCTAAGTTAGGATACCTTTGTGAAATCCACCCCTGTGTCTTTAAGTGCTGAAAAGTCTGAGTGTATCATTTTCCCAAAGCTATTACAAAAAAGAATTTGTATAAAATAAAAATAAAAATTCTCGGCTAAAAAAAGGATACCTACTATATGCTTTATAATGCTCTGCAAGTTTTCCACTTGGCTATTCAATCATTTTGTCCAGCACACTTCCAGTTTGGCAGTTCAGTGAAAATAGCCCACGGTCACGGCAACTTGTAGAGCATGATAGATTTTGCAGCGATAGTTAGACTGGACGAGACGTCTACAATATTGTTCCCTTTTACGACTCACTTCCCACGCTTTTTGTCTCGTGCGGACTGCGGGCGAGAACCTGATGACCCAGCGCCCTCGCCTAACTTGCCTAAGACATCCACAACGTTACCCATGATCTCCTGTTGAGGGTAAACATATCAAGAAAAAATTGTCACAGGAATGGACCCCAACATTATTTTTTTAAATACTGCAATGTTCTCAACATATTTTACGCAAATTTATATTTGGCCAAGGAACATGTTAATATCCAACGAGTGATAAACCACACAAGATACTGACTGGGTAAATTTTGGTATTTTTTCCTATAGCTTCGGTGTCTACAAAAGTCTATCCACACTCAAAACTAAATCTTGAAGATTTCTGAACCCGTCAGTGGTCAGTGCAGGCCTTATACTTCACGGAGGCAACGAAGGCGATTGCCTCCATGTCCCCTGGTCATTGCCTTGGTGCACTTGAAATGCTCCAGTACAAATTTACAATTTCATCATAGGGTGCCCTTTTCCAAGAAGAAAATGCCTTGGTGCCCTTGCCCTTTCAAAAACGAAGCATACAGGCCTGTCAGTGGTTTAAAGTCAGGGGTCACTAGGGTCAAGCCGTTAGACTGCAGGACTTACAATCACAAGGTTGTGGGTTTGAATCCCTCCAAGCTAACGTCTGATTTCATAATGAAAAGAATAAGTATTGTTGTTTAGTTACTGAATCACTATGTATGGATTTGTGCAATTTATAATCATAGATGTAATTGTAATTGTGGGAGTTTGCCGAATTCCCTTGACGAGAAGATCATCTAAACAAACAAACTTTCTCACTTACCTCATTGTCTGCAAAGCGTGTCTTGATGTCTTTGAGAACGCTGGCAACATTTAGTTTCTTCAGAGCTATGAGACCATCATCTGCAGATCAGACAGTGGATCGGAATTTAGGAGTGCAATGCGCTACAGATGATTTTTATCTAGTTTATCTTTATTTACATGGGACCTACGGCGTCTGTGCCACGCTCACCATTTTTGGTTTAACGTGTAAACACCGCATCGCCTAACATGCCCACTTCACTGAATAACTCACAGTGACAATAACCACCAAAATGGCTCATCCAAGATTATTCTGATGATGATGTCAGGTGAACTGGGTCAATACCACCCTTCGGAAGCCCCTTGCACTTTGCCTCACTTTGTTGCTCAACTTTTTCAGTATTTTTTCCTGGTTGTGAATCCTTCTCAACCAACCCAGCTGAGCCAATGTTCCGTTCTGCTTTTTTTAACAATACTCTATGAACCAAACTTCTACTAGACGCCTTTGAAAGCTTACAGGAAAGTGTGCCTTACAGATGCTATCGAGGGGTAGTAATATTCAAAGCGCACTGATCATTCTTTTGAATAGACCCTTCGCATATGTAAATTGCACATAGCGCGTGCGCACTTCGTTTTTGGTTTGCAAATTGAGGGAATATCGCGCTGTTTTGTACACGGCTAACGCGTCTGCTTAGTGCACGGCCCTATGGCATTTGCCAATCAATACGGTATGAACGCATGCGCGAATGTAATTAGCATATTTCATGGGAGGATCAAAAGACTGATCCACTATACTCTGCCCCATTGCGTATTGACCAATCACAATGCAACGAAGGTCCAACAAATAACGTCCGACATGCATGCGCGTATCTTGGCGCGCACGGCAGAGCAGTGCAGAAAGGCATTGGAGAGGCTCACGTGTTCTTGCTCACACGTGCGTCGTGGGCGGAGCCTAATGGATCAGCTATTGCGCTAAATAAGAATCTGTTTTTATTCATCCTGCATTGCAACCTCTTACCTATTTCAGATATCTCCATGTAAAAGCAGCATGCATTCTCAGCCACGTCAGGGTCATCATGATGCTGCTTGTACGCTGCCGTTATCACCTCTATCCCAGTCTTGCCTTCCTCGTTCTCCTGCAGGGCTGCGTAGGCACTCTCTTCAGACTCGCTCACGAGGCTGGCGAGAGCCATGCAAGCATTCTTCACTACGTCAGAATTCTGCAAGAAAATTACAGCTCTGTTAAAAGCCTATAACACGCAGAGAAACTGTGCAGCTTTGATGAGCTGCATGGGCTAACAGGATTCTTTGGTTAAGTGGGTCGGAGATAACGCCCAACATCACAAGGCTCTTCACAATCACTTCAAGGTGAGGGCTTCACTCTGTCGCCAGGGGCCGCTGCCACCTACTCCTGGGGCTGAAACAGGGTTACCCCCTTCACAGTCCGTGAAGGAGAAAGGCATGGGTACCATCCACTAAGAGCCTGGTCAGAAGAGTAGAATGCATTACTTTTCCAACTTTTTAACAAAGCAATCAGTGCCTTGTGTGTAGCACTGTATACTCAGTACTTTCCCGAGTCCTGTGAAAAAATCACAGGGGATTTTACTCGGATGGGATTCGAACCCACGACCTTTGCAAATTTAACATCTATTAAATCAGTGCCTTGCTAGAGGGCACTCCACTGCTTACAACACCAGAGCTTGGGTCCGGTGAACTAAACCGCTCGGCCACGACAAGCCACAAAACTGAAGTGAATAATTTACCTGAACATGTGTTTGGATTGCCTTCAAGAACAGTTCAGCTGCACTGTGTTCACCCATCGTCTCAATGTTCTCATCTAACGGAAGAAACAAAGCAATTCATTAATAGGTTCTAAAGCATTTTTGTGATAAAAAAGTTAACCCCTTTAACAGGCTGCATACTCCCACCAGGGAGCTGAGATGGTTTAAGGAGTGATTTAAGGCCCAGTGACCAGGGTTAATCATGTGAAGCGCTTTGGACCGCCCTCCGGGTGTGAAAAGTGCTATATAAAAACGGGTTATTATTATTATTATTGAACATAGGGCTAAAAACATCAGTATACAATGTCTTGTTTATCCTGTCTTGTTTGGCCACAACAACCACTACAAACGGGTTAAATTGGGGAAATAAATTGTTTGTACCTTCCAGTGAGAGCCCCCATAGTGCAGTACATGCTGAATCGATCACACTAGCAGAGTCCATGTGAGTACTCATGGCGTTTATTAAATCCCTGACTCCACTCTCCTCTCTGATGATGCCGAGGTTATTCTCTGCAAAGCAACGACAGCCAAATTGTTGAAGATTATATGTCCTTGATGTTTCAGACTTATGTTTCCCTATTCCTAACCCTAAAGCCCGGTTCATAATTCCTGCGAATGCGTAGCGAATTTGACGTGAATTTGACGTCACAACCCTCCTTCCGCAGCGATATTCACAAGTGAGTTGAGCAGAGTTGAACTGCTGCGAATTTTTCGTTGCGAATGTGTGACATCAACATTCCTATCGCATTCGCAGGAAGTATGAACCGGGCTTAACACTAACTTTGTAATACAAGGGGGTTGTCGGAATGCCAAGTGACAAATCACTGTGACAAATGCTCTGTCCATAACAGTTTTATCTCGACGCATACTTGTTTTGGGTGTACATCCGGGCTATAATATGGATATTTGTTGCTTTCAAGTAACGATTTGTAAGAGTTGTGTTTTGTGTTTGCAAGGTTTTTTACCCAAAATACATGTGTAAATTCAGTCTGCAGTGATCTTCATTTATTGTTAATGTTCGTTGTGTGAATATTTTTCCTTTTTTCCTTGGGGTGGGTGGAGGGCAGCGTATGGGTAGAGATGTGAGCAAGGGAGAAGCTGCCCTCGTTCCTTTAAACTTACCATGAATTGTGAGACAAGAGAGGGCGCTGCAGCCATTTGCACATATTTCAGCTTCGTTGGGTAATCCTCTCATTGCAGCTAAGATATCTTGAATGCCCCCATGAGATCCAATCAGGCCCGCTGTTTGCTCTGGTAACAATATGGAAAGAAAAACGAAGGGAAAAAAATAACACTTGCTGCTTCGTTGCCGTAATTTCATCTAAGCTATTTAACTACTTTTAATTTTTAACTTTTCAACAATTTGTGGGGCAATTAAAGGGTCTGGGTTCTCTTTGTAGGACAAAAAACACAATGTCCACAGATTTATATTAAACTTACACAGTTTGAAGATTATGATATAGTAGAAAGCTACCCTGAAAATATGACTTGCTGAGGTGCTGTAGTTTTTGAGAAATGAGTAAAACAATGTCATGAAAATACTTTTCATCTCATGGATCATAAGACAAAAATTATTTTAGCATGTAAAAAACGTATTTTCGTGTCATTGTTTTACTCATTTCTCGAAAACAACAGCACCTCAGCAACTAATATTTTAAAGTACCCTTTCTACCATCTTAATCTTCAAACGGTGCAAGTTTAATGTAAATCTTTGGACATTAGGTTTTGTGTTACGAAAGGTAAATCTAAGGTAAAACAAAATTCATCTAGTGGCCCCCCAGCAGATTTCGAACTGGAGTCCTAAAGGTGAAAGACGACAAAATTACCACCAAAATTTACACCATTCTCACTATGGAAGCACTTCATGAGAATATGTACTCTTGTTTGGGAGTCAAGAATATTAAAAAATAAAGTTGGACAGATAGTGTTATGATGCTCACAAAACAGAAAACACTTACCGTTCATGGCCAGTGTCTTTAAAAGCAAGCAAGCTACACTCTGCAGTTCAGGTGATGCGCCGTGAGACTAAATAATAAGGGAAACAACAAAAGATGCTAATAAAGAATGGCTAACAACCACCCTCACAGCAAATTCAGCCTATTGCCAACGCACCTAACTGCGTGGCTCAGAAAGATCTGAAAAATGCTGACCACATTCAGATTACGATGTACACATCACACTCTATTCAACACACAAAAACAGTCATTTCGTTTCCAATTTACTGGCTTGTAGGTCTTTGTTATCTCATAACTTTGCATGGAACAATAAAGACATGACACATTGAAAGCTAGAGGGCTTTTCAGAAGAATCAGGGGTGAGAATCAGTACTAACAAAAAAGTCTGAAATTTTGATACAAATTCAAAGGTATGTTGGAATGATGGCATTTATACTGTTTGGTAACCCCTGGGGTTATAGATTCCAAGGAGCCTTTGGAAACAGTATCCAAAGCACTAGAGAAGTAAACCAAAGAGCAGGATTTCTGTATTTGTGGAACAAAATATTGTCGGATTTTCTTCACGAGGCCGACATACAAAGTCTGAATTCAGCCAAAAGTCTGAACAATCTCATCTCTGAAGAATGCAATGAGAGCAAGTAAACGCAGAGAGTTTATTTGCTCTCAGTCCCGGTCGGGTCGACCAAAGCTTGTGTCGGTCAGACCCGACCAGCGAAGATACATAACTACCACAGTTACTACTCACCTTCATGCTGAGTGTGACGCTTTTAATGAGGGCGCTAGAGAACAGAACATCATCGCCATCCTCTTCGGGATCAGCTGCGATAAATCAATACACATCTTTCAATAAAGTTCAATAACATTTACAAGGATCTAACTTTTGTCCAATGTCACTTTAAGTATCAAGTGCTTCAAAATGAACACAGCATTGAAGAAGAGTTTAATTTATTCAATTTTAAAAAAAAGACAAAGGGAACAATGCAAGACAAAGGGAACAATTCTGACAAAAAATGCTTCAAATTGAAAGACTAAAGCCCGCTTCATACTTCCTGCAAATGCTTCGTGCAATGCAAATTTCATTGCGTCACAAAGGGAAATGGAGCGCGTACCCATTGTTGAGTCACCAAAATTAGCTTCGCATTCGCAGGAAGTATGAACCAGGCTTAATCCCATTTAAACAAAACCATCTTTGGGAGTGAAGTGACATGACTCACCTGCCGATGCGAGGGTTAGGAGAAGTCGACAGGCCTGGACCTGTACCTTAACATCCTTCAAGTGATCTTTCATGAGAGTCAAGACCAGGTTCTTTGCATCATTATTTAACACAGGAGCTGCAGAGTAAAACAAACAGATAAGTCAATACTTTGATGTCATGTGTGGGAGTATGCTTTGTTAAATATATACCAACATGTTGCAACAAAGGGCTATACAAAGACGTTACGTGAGTGATGACGTACCCAGGTTTTTTTGTTTATGTTTCTGAAAAGCATCCGAGAATGGTATTCAAAATAACTGTCTTTAACGCAATGGACAAAAACTCCAATCTCAAGAATTTCTTTGTTAGCTGAATGTTTGTTTTAAAATGAATTTCATCAAAGATGGCTTGTTAGCGTTTTCATTAAAGTATGTCGGTTTAAGTATGATGGACTTACTCTTGAACGTGTTGAGATGGGTCAGGGCATTTGCTGTGGTGACCTCGTTTTCTCTATGCTTCTTCATGAATTCTGAAACAAGAATCATTCATATATATTTTTACCTATGTGAACTATTTTTTACTTGTAAATGTACTTTTTGAGGTATAAATCTCTTTAGAAAGAGCCGGTGTGGTATCTGCATTTCAAACAGTATAGACGATGTGACCTCTGACGTCACACGAAAACCATAATATGATTCGCGCACATACCTCCGGGCAAAACCTTTGTGTTTTGGCAGCCAGCTAGAAAGTGTACGTAATCTTACTATGACTACGCAACTCAGTGCCCGGCGAAACATGACGTATATAGTGTTTTGTCAACAGAGGGCGGTTTGAATGTAAACAAAGGTCACATCGTCTATACTCTGCTCGTCTCAGAATTTGATCCTGGAGACCCTCTGCAAAAAAAATGAAAACCTGCAATCAGAAATTATGTCTCACCTATGGCCGCAGGTATATCCATGTCTTTGGAAACAGCCACTGGAAATGAAATTAAAAAAAGGAGAACCAGTAGTTACACATGGAGCTGTAGAAGCACTGTTGGCTTACAAATTAACATAAAACATGCACGATTCGAGTTCTAGGTATTGAATGGTGAAAACAATGGTGCTGAAATGGGTGAGCAGTGAGTAAGGCTGCATCACGTTTCCACAGGTAAATCTTGGATTATTTCTTTAAGATGGAGTTACTTACATGCAGCCTCTTGCTTGGCTTTCTTCTTCTGTACAATATGTGACTGGCTAAGAGCAAGACACTCCTTGATGTAGGGGAGTTCTACCAACTCCCTGCAAGGAAACAAAAACAAGGGTTCATCATACTGCATGATACTCAAGATTTAATTGTTTAAATTTTTTGATCTTCTCAGTCAGGTTGGCGTGGGGTGGATTTAACAAAGAGTTTGGACTGATATTTTCTCTAGGTAGGACAAGCGAGTAGGACTAGCCTAAAGTTGTCTTACTAACCCCTAAACAGTCCTTGGATAAGTCCTAAGTTAGTACTCCCTTTTTTGAAATCGACCACAATGTTCAAATTCTGCTGGGGGAACTATGTGTATGTGTTCTTGGCTAGTATAGTGATTATTAAAGTTCGCTTTTCTGAGAGCCCTTTTGATTCGAACCTGGGTCCTAGAAGTGGAAGGCGAGGAAGATACCCCCTGAGCAATCAACTTTACAACTTTCTTGATAATGTGACGGGTAAGATCGAGTATGAATAAAAAATATTGCAAGATATTGACTTACGTTGCAGTGGGTCTCTGCTGGAAGTTCTTACGTAGCATTGTGCGGATCAACTGGGCCAAATTTGGAGAGTAATCCTATGAAAAAAAAATCATATCAAAATAACTCATCCAAACATAAAACAAATTGAAGGTGAATTCTAGTCACTTTTGCCTCTTTGCAAACCAGATATTGACCCCTTGCAAGCGTTACATGCGGCGACTGTGCCACGCTCACCATTTGGGTGGGCACATAGGTTTTGGTGTTAACGTCAACTAGCCTTACATGCGCCCTTCACTGAATAACGCACAGTGACATTGCCCACCACATCCAAGATTATTCTGATGATGACGTCAGGTGAATTGGGTCAATAGACCCTTGTTGCACAAAGCGCAGCGCAATCGCAAATGCCTATCCTGTCCACCATCTTAGTAGTCAAAATTGTGCACAAAAGATTTGACTCCCAAAAATGATGGAAGAAATTATTGGCAGATAAGCAGGAATGTTCTGTTTTAAGCAAGTTTTTGTGCTTACAAGATTAAGTGAGGCATCAAGACTTCCCTCACTCATTTTGAAACTGCCTTTGGGTGAAAAAAAACACATCATTTACGTGTACCTCATCAATTTGGTTCTGCATTTTCCCGCCTTCCTTACCTCTTGAACCTTCTCTAAGATTCCCTCCAGTAGGTTGATAGATTGCTTCATGTCAAACAGGACTGCATTCACGTTGGCGCGCTGTGAACAAAAAGAAACACAACACATTATTATTATTTTTATTTTATTGTTTCTGTTTTTTCTATGTGTTGTGTTTTTGTTTGTGTTTTGTTTTACTGCGCCTTGAACACCCAGCAGGATGGATATGTGCGCATTACAAGTTAATTTTGGACATTTCAAGTAAAAATTGTGCGTCTTGTATCATACATATCTTTAGTGCTGAAGTAGGTAAAACATAACATAAGTTACCGAGGAATTGCCCAAAGAATGAACTAATGGCCAACCTTCTTTTGACCTTTAGCTGAGGGCGCCCGACTTAAACGACATCACATGCTTTATGTCTATCACATTGGGATTTGCTTTCGGAACACGGTTGTATTAAGGGCGCAGTACTGGAATTAAATCACTTACATCTAGAAATCTGCAGGTTGCCATTTCCAGAATAATGCATCCTAGCGACCAGACGTCACTCCGCTCATCGTATGGTCTTTCTAGTACCTCAGGAGCCATCCATATCATAGAACCTTAGGGGGCAAACATTTACCACATAAGTAATTTAAAAATGATAACAATAAAGAGGGCATTTAATTAGGTACACTTAATGTGAAATCGGTACAAGTTACCAAACACCTTCGTTCTCGACTTTGGAAAACAATGGCTGAAAGAAGTTGGAATTGGTAACACAGAAAAAAAAAATTGGGGGGGGGGGGGGGGAATAAGTAATAGTAATTAGAAATAATTCATTTCAACAACTTGAACCAGTTATGAGGGAGTATTAATCTTTAATAGTCTTATATAGGCGAGTGTCCTGTGATACTCGGCAGAAGTGAAAGACGTTTTCCAGACGCAAAGTCAACATTTGAACATCTTAGAAGTAAAATTATTCAACTGAAAAAGACAGCAGGACTAGTCTGCTCCTCCTAACTGGGCCTGTGGTTCAGTGTTAAATTCATGCCCTACATACAGGTCTTCCCGAGGGTATTTTTTCAGAATTTTCTTGTAAGTTCCTCACCAACGGTGGTCCTTGTTTTTGTGCGTGCATCTCCCATGACTGTAGCTACACCGAAATCTCCCAGACTCACGTCCAGCTTTTCGGTCAGAAATACATTGCTTGGTTTGAGGTCTCTGTAAATAATAATATGAATAAGAAGAATAACTAGTCATTATATAGTGCATTTTACAATAGCGTATCAATGCGCTTTACGTTACTGCCCTGGTCACTGGGCCAGTAACATTCCTTTTATCTTTCTCAGCTCCCTGAAGACTGTACAGCACGAGCTGCCGTGGCGCTCGAAAAGGCTTTTTCAAATACAGTATTAACATCTGTCCTCGCAGGTACCCATACCCATGGGTGAAGAGAAGCAATTACATTAAAGCATCTTGCTCGAGCTCCCAAGTGTCATAACTGGGTTTCGAAACCCACACTCATTCTCAATGACATGACCTCCAGAAGACAACAAAAGCAGACGAGGAAAATTGATTAAAATGTCTTATGACCTCATCATGACAACTCTTTTCTTACCTGTGAATTACTTTTTTGTCGTGAACAAAAACCAATGCCTCGATCATCTGCCCAATCCATTTCTTCAAAACCTGAAATATTAGAAGAAGAAAAACCCAAACAGTATTGTATCCAGACTATACAATGAATTGGAAACTGTTGCAGTAAAAAAAATAAACCTCTTAATTCAAACTTACCACCTCTTCAACGTTGACCTGTTGTTTCCTTTTGATACCTAATGCTTTGTCCAAGTCACCCATTTTGTAGTATTGCATTACAATGCACACATACAGGGCTGATTCCTACACAAGAAAGAATGGATAAACAAAAAAGTAAAAGACCTTGTTTGCAAAAATGCAATCAGCAGGGATGAAAATTGATGAACGTGGGAATTCCAGAAAAATAGATTGAGGGTCGGGTTCCCATTATGCCAGACCCAGAACCTCACAGGGCCCAAGAATATTCTGCATAGCAAATTTCTTGGCTAAGCAAGTCAATGATCAGGGTACCAGTCGCAGCAATGGTGGTGTACTTGTATGGTGTTCTGGCTGGTAACCTATTTTTGCTAAGTGAAGGTATTTGTGCTAAGCAAGTTATGTGCAAAGCAAATTGTGAGTACAGGCTTTATGAAATTGGGCCCAGATGTCATAGCTCAGGGGTTAACAGATTCTGCACACCCCCCCCCCCCCCCCCGCAGATATCTAAAAACTAGAAGTTCAGACACAATATGGAGTAAGATTTGTTTGCCATATTAGGAGTGGTTACCAAATTGTATTGCCTTTTAAAGTATAGTTCCCTTCGCACCCATCAAAACTGCTCCAACTTTGCAACCATAGAGTTGCTACTCACTTCTTTGTCCCATGTTACGAAGAACTCCCTGTAGCCGCAGATATAACGATGCTTCAAATCCTGTAAGGCCATGGCCTGGAGGAGAATTCAAAACAAAGACAAGAAAGAAGAAGGGTCAAAGAAAGAGAACACCTACAAACAACAACAGTGCACTTTAGTTCATTTATAATGCTGTATAACAAACATGGACTGTTCTTTTCTTTCTTTCTCAAGCACTTCCAGGCTTCTTTTTCTTGGACGTGATTCCCCTGCAATCATCATACAACAGGTATTGTACAGAATTTGTACGGGTAAACCATGGAGGTAGACCGGTGGGAGATGACAAACACCATTGTTTGATTTTAGTCCACTTAGAGTGAAAGCTTACAGATTTTTATGAAATCACATTAGAACAGTTGTTAAATTTGCATCGGGGATAAAGAATATTAAAGGAACACGTTGCCTTGGATCGGACAAGTTGGTCTATAAAAAGCGTTTGTAACTGGTTTTTATAAAATGCATATGTGGTTGGAAAGATGTTTGAAAAGTAGAATACAATGATCAACACAAATTTGCCTCGAAATTGCGTGGTTTTTTTTTATTTGGCGAACTAACATGGTCGGCCATTTATGACCTAAGGACAATTTGTTTAGGGTCTACATCATGCTGAAAAATGTGCATGGTTGTTCACTTTTTTCTTCAGACAAAAAACGAAGCCCAAATTTTCACAGCTTGTTATTTCATGTACATGGGACAATGGGAAATTGACTCCCAAATTGATGCAACGGATACAACCAAGCCTTGTTGGCATCATGAGAATTGGGTCAATCAGCACAATGCTAAAATTTCTGGACTCTGGCCAGTGACCCCTTGAATAGTTTGAGCTCTGATACAAACATTTAAATGCAATAAAATATCTATTAAATTAGAACCTTGTAAAAAAAAATACAGAATATTGGCAGGACTCCATCAAAATTCATGACTATTTTGTGCAACAACCAGGGAGATATTTAGAGGTTACATTTCACATGTAACAGAAAAACAAGTTTTCATAATCAGGGAGTTTTTCAATATCGTTCATCAGAACATGATGAAAGTATTTGTTTATTTTCAGGGAACTTTTTTGCTGAATCAGGGAGAGTCAAGGCAGCTCAGCAAAGCTGGGATCAAAGCAACGACAAACATGGCCTTTTTGAAAACATGCACATCTTCCCTTTAAATGTGTTGACTATAATATCAAGTGTATGATCTGGGGGTATCTACCTCCGCACCCTGTTTTAATCAGGACTACATATTTCAGTTGGTGAACAGTCGACTCAAGTAACCCTCAAACAAACAGAGAATTAACTGCAGTCATACTTTATACCATAGAGCATGGGCCACTATGCATAGATAAACACACCAACTATAATGAGGTGCCGACATTTTGCAACTTGCAAATAGGAAGATTTTTTGCAACAATCTTTGAGATTTTTAGACCATTTACAATCAAGTTATGGAGGGGGGGGAATGGTTCCACAATCAGGGAAACTGGGATATTTGCAAAAGAATTTATCAGAACATGGAAAGATGGGAGTTGGCAGCTCAGCTTTAACTAATGTAATTGAATTACTTCCTTGACTATCCTATTGAATAATGATGCAATGGATCATTAGTTTTCAAACGAATCTGAATGAGCCGGGTATCAAATTGAATGACTTTTTGTTGAAACTGATCTGGAAAGTCGATACGCAAACGAACACAAAAGTATTAATAGTTAATAACCCACAATGATTTTGAACAACACGCAATCAGTCATTTCAATGGATTTCCATCTTCTTGTGATAAAAACCAACATACTATTTCATGATAAAAGAGCTGTATAGGGAAAACAGGTGAGAAGTATTTGGGCTAAAATGCAAAGGACTATTGTCAAAGAACCAAGTATAAAGTACAAAGGAGAAACAGGCATACAAGTGTTCATAAATTCTCTGTGTGAGGCTATGTCAATATCACAGCGCTTCATTCATAGCAACCAGTAGAGTACCTAGGAACCTAGCATACGGACCAAGGTTTCACTGTGATTACACTCATGGGCTGAAACATTTAAAGACAAATTTTCAATAATACTGATTATGATATTTGCAAGTAAACAGTTAATAACCTGAAGTTTTGACAACAAAGAGTCTTTCTCAAGGGCTTTTTTAGCCTTCAAAAAAGACTCTGCTAAGGGCGAAATGTCAAGCCATTTCATTTTTTGTTTCCTTATACCATAGATCCTTTTGGTAGGTAGTCAGTTTGCAACAACCAATAATATTTCAGATTTTCCAAGGTATTTTTTGTGTAAGAACTGCAAAATTAGAATTTGCCCGATAGCCTGTAAGGTAAGGACATTGTGCTGGCCTGGTTTTCCAATAAATTTCTTCCATTTTAAAAGTCACTCCGAAAAATGCACAAACTTCTGTGCTCAAAATTATGGTATAAACCAAAAACACTTATAATAAAGTTAAAGGAACACGTTGCCTTGGATCGGACGAGTTGGTCTATAAAAAGCGTTTGAAACCGTTTGTTATGAAATGCATATGGTTAGAAAGATGTTTTAAAAGTAGAATATAATGATCCACACAAGTATCACTCAAAACTGTACGGTTTACTTTTTACGTCGCGAACTATCACGGTCGGCCATTTATGGGAGTCAAAAGTTTGACTCCCATAAATGGCCGACCGTGTTATTGGACGAGGTAAAAAGAAAACCACGCAATTTCGAGGCATATTTGTGTAGATCATTGTATTCTACTTTTACAACATCTTTCGAACCATATGCATTTTATAACAAACGGTTACAAAACACTTTTCAAAGATTAACTCGACCGATCCAAGGCAACGTGTTCCTTTAATACATGTACACTTTTTTTTATTACAATTGAAACCCTTGATTGAGCATCATGACCAATGTTTAATTGCCACACATTGAAAAAATGTACGGAAATATCACTTGCCGGAAAGCGACCTTTGAAATTTACTGAGCTTTGAATCCACACAGTGTATAAACAGCCAGTCATCCAAAAATTTGACACTCATTCTTGATGTGTTTACTATAAAAGTGTCATGATTTATGGAGAGGTATGTTGGAACATGTACGCTGTGCAAACTTACAACAGTGACATTTCTGTTATGTAAACAATCAAACTAATAACGTGAAGAGTTCGTGCAACATGTGTGCAAATAT
Source organism: Asterias amurensis (assembly GCF_032118995.1). NCBI lineage: Eukaryota > Metazoa > Echinodermata > Asteroidea > Forcipulatida > Asteriidae > Asterias > Asterias amurensis. Next base: position 2,396,439 of record NC_092662.1, on the reverse strand, counting down.
CAGGAACTAATTTCATGGAAGGAAATTATTAACCTGACATTATTACATTTGGCACTTTTAAACAGAACAACAAATTTCCACATTAAAGGCAGTGGACACTATTGGTAATTGACTCAAAATAATTATTAGCATAAAGCCTTACTTGGTAACAAGAAACGGCTCCCTCTGAAGTTACATAGTTTTTGACAACGAAGTAATTTTCCACAAATTTGATTTCGAGACCTCAGAATTAGATTTTGAGGTCTTGAATCAAGCATCTGAAAGCACACAACTTTAAGTGTGACAAGGGTGTTTTTTCATTCATAGTTTTCTCGCAACTTTGACGACCAATTTGAGCTCAGATTTTCACAGATTTGTTATGTTGAGATACACCAAGTGAGAAGACTAGTCTTTGACATTTACCAATAGTGTCTAGTGTCTTTATAATCAATGCAAGGTGTTGTATTTTTCACAACCATACTACACAAGGACTAGCTGCAAATCAATGCCTACAGTACACATACCTAACAAGCAGTTGCCTGGGACTAGATTTTTACATAGTAATGCTCCAAAACTTTCAAAGAAATAAATTTCACAGTTGGGAATGTTAATTTGTAAACCAAAAATTGTAAAGTTTTGTGTCATTTACATTGTAAAGTTTGGACACCCTTTCACCTGATCATGGCTAAAACCTGGTTCAATATAAAGTTTCCAAGACTCAGGGAGGTTTTCAAATAGTTCATCAGAACATGAAAAGATCGGTTTATTTGTTGGCAACCCTAGTAGGTGGTATCTGTTTTTGTTGTGTTGGTGCCTTTTTAGTATTTGCCAAATTCCGTCTCCTGTTGAGTGGATTTGATGGCCCTTGATTCATGTTTAGATGGATTGTGATGCACATCAATAGGCATGGGATCTGCATTGAGCATGCAGTGACAATAACAAGTTTGGATATCTTGGCACAAGGCTGTGACTGGTTTAGTTGATATCTAAAGTATCTATTGATTTCCTCTTAAAGCAAGGGACTGTCCCTAGGTACGGAAACACATTCACACCCTTATTAAGCACTGAGTGGGGTCAATAAATAATAGACCTTCAGACATCTTTTATGCCAAAGGGGGATTTTACACACTTCATACTTTTTGTGACCATTGTATTCATGTACAATGTACATGAATTGATATAACATTTTATTATTCGGACTATTAAACAAGGGACTGTCCCTACTTCCTTAGGTACAGAAAAACAGTCAACCCTTTTTAACAGAGGGGAAATAAAAGCACTGGGTGGAGTCAATAATGGTTTTCTACCTCCATGGTTTAAAGCCATTATACACTTTCGGTAAACAGTATTGTCCAAAGGCCCACACTTCGTGTATCACAACTTATATATAAAATACTAAACCTGTGAAAATTTAGGCTCAATCGGTCATCGGAGTCGGGAGAAAATAACGGGGAAAACCCACCCTTGTTTCAGCACGTTTCGCTGTGTCATGACATGTGTTTAAAATAAATCTGTAATTCTCGTCAACGAGAATTTATAATAGTTTTAATGTTTTCTCGAAAAGTAAAGCATTTCATGGAATAATATTTCGAGAGAAGTCTTTCACCATTACCTTCTGTAAACCCTGTAAGTTGTTTGTAAATCTGTGAACTTAATTTTTTTTTTTCTGTGCCGAAAGTGTATAATGGCTATAACCATAGAGCATTCTATGCATAGAGTAAGTACAGGGTAACTTACACATTTCATTCATGTGACTTTTGTACGTGTTCATGAATCATGGTACAATGACAGTTGATACAGCATATTCTGAGGTACAATATTACATTGAGGTACAACTAGGCCTAGTTGACATTTTTAATTAAACTCTTAAATGAATTACTTTAATTTAGAGAAAGCAGCACCCATATGTACTCACACATAACAAAAGCTTCGCACCCCACTAAACCAGTTATTTTTTTAATTACTTATTCCACCAGGGGGCCCCATCAGTTGTCAATGAACTGTTCTCCCTGGGGGGCCCTTAGTTACGGAGCTTTAGGGTACACATTTAACCAAATCGTATTAATCAGGTGCGTGTACAACATACCACAAGTGGCCCTGAGACTACTCCCACTAAAATCCTACGACCTGGAATGAACTTACCTCTTTAAATGCCTTGTTCGCCTCCGCTTCATCTGTGCACTCAACCTGGTGGTGTAAAATATTGAAATGTTACCAGAATATTCTATGAACAGATTTACACAACCACCCCTACGCCAAATTCATGTATTGCTTCTGAACTTTAATAGGGTCATATCTTGGGCTTAAATTCCAGGGCTTGTGGCTCAATCTTTTACCAGGTCAGAAACGATTTTTTAGGGCAGTCAGGTTGGCTCATAGTTGTATCTGATTTGTATAAAATTGTTACTTTTCTTCCAACATGTCCAACTCACCTTTTTTAAGACATGAATTGATCCATCTTCTTTACTCTCGACTTTGAACACGGATCCCTGGGCTCCTTTTCCTAGTCGTTCAAGCAACTGCAGGGGTATAAAAAGGATTACAATAAATACAATTATTACAATACTTGATAAATTATTTAATTTATTTTGTTTGTCTGTTTGAGGAATTTTATTTTATTTATTTTTGGGGGGAGGGGTTTCGGGCACTACTCCTCCTTAGAACTAAAATGAGGTTCGTTCCTTAGCGGAGTTGATAGCAGAACGAACCTCACAGTTCTAGAACTTGTATTCAGATATTTTTGCTACCAATTGCTCGTTTTGTTTTCTACCTCAACAATCCACTTAAGTGCCACACACATAAGAATTTTGACATACACATGACATCTTCCCAAGCAAAGTCAAATGTCAAATTTTTTTTTAAGAATTAGTACAGAGGCAGAGCGGAGCCCTAGTCATGCCTGTTACCGGGTCTAGTCTCTGACACCGTTTGTTGTTGGAAACACCGTGCAATAGAGTTGCACGGATAGCAAAATATCAAGAGAGGGCGCTGTTGAACCCACACAAAGGTATAGGCATTGCGTGCGCGTGTCGTAGAAACTGCATAGAAACCGCCCCATATTCCTTCCCACAATGCATTGCGTTTCTGAATCGCGATAAACCAAAGGTGCACTGCACCAAAATTGAAACAAAACCCAGAATAGAGTTGGAGTCTTCAAAGGTTGCAGAGAGGGCAAACAGTGCCTGGATCACTCCTGCCACCCTGCCTACTTCTAGAAAGTTAAAGTATTATACTAGTTTCTAGACTGAAAGTGAAAGTGAAAGCAACTCCTGCCCAGCACTGCACTTTTGCAGCAGTGGCAGTGCCAATATTATTAAAATATATTTGAGATGCTGATTCTTGACCCTTTTTTGTCATGATGATTTTCTTCTTCTTCTTCCTTGTAAAGTGCAGCCTTCATTTTTATGGGGTGTTGGTAAAAGTCGGAGGTCGGAGGTAGCCGGAGGTAGCCGGAGGTTGCGTTAATTGCGTGATATTTAATTTAGAAATATTACTTACAGACACAGAGTGAACTTTGGAAGACTCTTATGCAGTTTACGGGGATTAAAATTCAATTCTGTACCCATTGGGTGGGGGAAAACTATGCCCCCACGGTACGAACCGACTGGTCGTGTGGAGTACTTGTGTTGAGTAAACAAGGTCACACTGTAGCGCCCTCAAAAAAAAACCGGAGGTGTGTTTACCCAACATGTAGTTGGTGCGTATATGCCTATACACGCACCACGCATGAACCCTGCAGTAATATGGTGTATTTAGACTAACAGCCGGAGGTTAATTTTATTTCTTTATTACTCTTCGGAAAACTACAACAAAATCACAAACGACTCTCTATGTATGTCACCTTATAACCATTATTTTTTTACATTTTTATTATTTATGAAAAAGGACTAAAAAATTACGTCTTTCGATAGCCCGTCTTCACTAGGCCTATGCAGCGTACACACGTACAGTGTACACCATTCGGTCGTGTGAAGCATTTATTTTTATTTTTGACTAGATGGTAAAAGCCGGAGGTAACCTTTTTTTTCTTTATTACTCCTCGGAAAATTACCAAAAAATCACAAACGACTCTCTATGTCTATCACCTTATAACCATTATTTTTTTACATTTTTATTATTTATGAAAAAGGACTAAAATAATTACATCTTTTGATAGCCCGTCTTCACTAGGCCTATGCAGCGTACATGTACACACGTACAGTGTACACCATTCGGTCGTGTGAAGCATTATTTTGACTAGATGGTAAAAGCCGGAGGTAACCTTTTTTTTCTTTATTACTCCTCGGAAAATTACCAAAAAATCACAAACGACTCTCTATGTATGTCACCTTATAACCATAATTTTTTTACATTTTTATTATTTATGAAAAAGGACTAAAATTACGTCTTTCGATAGCCCGTCTTCACTAGGCCTATGCAGCGTACACACGTACAGTGTACACCATTCGGTCGTGTGAAGCTTTTATTTTTTATTTTTGACTAGATGGTAAAAGCCGGAGGTAACCTTTTTTTTCTTTATTACTCCTCGGAAAATTACCAAAAACTCACAAACGACTCTCTATGTATGTCACCTTATAACCATTATTTTTTTACATTTTTATTTTTTATGAAAAAGGACTAAAAAATTACGTCTTTTGATAGTCGTCTTCACTAGGCCTATGCAGCGTACACACGTACAGTGTACACCGTATGGTCGTGTGAAGCATTTATTTTTATTTTTGACTAGATGGTAAAAGCCGGAGGTAACCTTTTTTTTCTTTATTACTCCTCGGAAAATTACCAAAAAATCACAAACGACTCTCTATGTATGTCACCTTATAACCATTATTTTTTTACATTTTTATTATTTATGAAAAAGGACTAAAAAAATTACGTCTTTTGATAGCCCGTCTTCACTAGGCCTATGCAGTGTACACACGTACAGTGTACGCCGTATGGTCGTGTGAAGCATTTATTTTTTTATTTTTGACTAGATGGTAAAAGCCGGAGGTAACCTTTTTTTTCTTTATTACTCCTCGGAAAATTACCAAAAAATCACAAACGACTCTCTATGTATGTCACCTTAAAACTATTATTTTTTTACATTTTTATTATTTATGAAAAAGGACTAAAAAAATTACGTCTTTTGATAGTCGTCTTCACTAGGCCTATGCAGCGTACACACGTACAGTGTACACCATACGGTCGTGTGAAGCATTATTTTTGACTAGATGGTAAAAGCCGGAGGTAACCTTTTTTTTCTTCATTACTTCTCGGAAAATTACCAAAAAATCACAAACGACTCTCTATGTATGTCACCTTATAACCATTATTTTTTTAAATTTTTATTATTTATGAAAAAGGACTAAAAAAATTACGTCTTTTGATAGCCCGTCTTCACTAGGCCTATGCAGTGTACACACGTACAGTGTACACCATACGGTCGTGTGAAGCATTATTTTTGACTAGATGGTAAAAGCCGGAGGTAACCTTTTTTTTCTTCATTACTTCTCGGAAAATTACCAAAAAATCACAAACGACTCTCTATGTATGTCACCTTAAAACTATTATTTTTTTACATTTTTATTATTTATGAAAAAGGACTAAAAAAATTACGTCTTTTGATAGTCGTCTTCACTAGGCCTATGCAGCGTACACACGTACAGTGTACACCATACGGTCGTGTGAAGCATTATTTTTGACTAGATGGTAAAAGCCGGAGGTAACCTTTTTTTTCTTCATTACTTCTCTGAAAATTACCAAAAAATCACAAACGACTCTCTATGTATGTCACCTTATAACCATTATTTTTTTAAATTTTTATTATTTATGAAAAAGGACTAAAAAAATTACGTCTTTTGATAGCCCGTCTTCACTAGGCCTATGCAGTGTACACACGTACAGTGTACACCATACGGTCGTGTGAAGCATTATTTTTGACTAGATGGTAAAAGCCGGAGGTAACCTTTTTTTTCTTCATTACTTCTCGGAAAATTACCAAAAAATCACAAACGACTCTCTATGTATGTCACCTTAAAACTATTATTTTTTTACATTTTTATTATTTATGAAAAAGGACTAAAAAAATTACGTCTTTTGATAGTCGTCTTCACTAGGCCTATGCAGCGTACACACGTACAGTGTACACCATACGGTCGTGTGAAGCATTATTTTTGACTAGATGGTAAAAGCCGGAGGTAACCTTTTTTTTCTTCATTACTTCTCGGAAAATTACCAAAAAATCACAAACGACTCTCTATGTATGTCACCTTATAACCATTATTTTTTTAAATTTTTATTATTTATGAAAAAGGACTAAAAAAATTACGTCTTTTGATAGCCCGTCTTCACTAGGCCTATGCAGCGTACATGTACACACGTACAGTGTACACCGTATGGTCGTGTGAAGCATTTATTTTTATTTTTGACTAGATGGTAAAAGCCGGAGGTAACCTTTTTTTTCTTTATTACTCCTCGGAAAATTACCAAAAAATCACAAACGACTCTCTATGTATGTCACCTTATAACCATTATTTTTTTACATTTTTATTATTTATGAAAAAGGACTAAAAAAATTACGTCTTTTGATAGTCGTCTTGACTAGGCCTATGCAGCGTACACACGTACAGTGTACACCATACGGTCGTGTGAAGCATTATTTTTGACTAGATGGTAAAAGCCGGAGGTAACCTTTTTTTTCTTCATTACTTCTCGGAAAATTACCAAAAAATCACAAACGACTCTCTATGTATGTCACCTTATAACCATTATTTTTTTTAATTTTTATTATTTATGAAAAAGGACTAAAAAAATTACGTCTTTTGATAGCCCGTCTTCACTAGGCCTATGCAGCGTACACACGTACAGTGTACACCATTCGGTCGTGTGAAGCATTTATTTTTATTTTTGACTAGATGGTAAAAGCCGGAGGTAACCTTTTTTTTCTTTATTACTCGTCGGAAAATTACCAAAAAATCACAAACGACTCTCTATGTATGTCACCTTATAACCATTATTTTTTTACATTTTTATTATTTATAAAAAAAGGCCTAAAAAATTACGTCTTTTGATAGCCCGTCTTCACTAGGCCTATGCAGCGTACACACGTACAGTGTACACCATTCGGTCGTGTGAAGCATTTATTTTTATTTTTTTGACTAGATGGTAAAAGCCGGAGGTAACCTTTTTTTTCTTTATTACTCCTCGGAAAACTCACAAAAAATAACAAAACTACTCTCTATTCATGTCACCTTATAACCATCATTTTTTTTAACCTTAAATTTTTATTTATCAAAAAGGGCAAAATACATGGGTGAGGCAAACTATAGGCCTACATTATGACTCTAGATTCTCCACCTTTTCCCCCACCTCTTCCCATTCTTGATACTGTCGTTTGTGTTTCCATCTTCTTGTGGTCAAGCCAGTCCCTGCCCTTCAACACCGCCTTTGTCCCCCTTATTAAAGAATTGAATCTTCGAGACAGTCGTTTTCAAGTTACTTTGAAAAAAAGTGCATTCATACTAAATCAAAATGGGCAAACAAAACAGTGGGTGATGCCAATTACTACATTACGGTTCCAGATTGTGAAACATTTCACACAAACTTAATATTGTTTACACCTAATGCCACGAAGCTTTGTGACAGTCGTTTTTCAGTTAACTTTGAAATAAAAAATCATAATATTTAGTTTGCATCCGACAAACCAATTTCGAAGGGGTAAACAAACAACTGGTGATGCAAATTCCTTCCATGTCAGACAAACACACTTTTTTATCTCGCGTCTTCCGATTTTGATAAAAATTGCTGTGCGTGTAGGTCCTAACGAGCAATGAATGCACACCAATTTTTAGCCCGATCAGACTTACCATGTGGTCAGGGCAGAAACCATTAAAATTTGATACCAAATTTGCATACAATGTCGTGATAATTGACATGGTTATGACATATTTTACCAAAAGGGAGCTAATTTACTCCAAAAATGTCAGAGTTTAGTGGTTTCTGCCCTGACCACATAAAAAAATATGTGCGCATTCATTACTCAATATAAGGACCTACAACCACAGCAATTTTGTTTCAAAATCGGAAGACATGAGGTAAAAAAGTGCGTTGGTCTGGCAATGAATGACCCTAAGTTCCAGATTGTAAATCAATCAACACTGAAACTTATTTACCATACGCTTTCAGAAAATCTTAAGCCACTAATCTTTGTGACTGACGTTTTCAAGTTTGGAAAAAAAAAGTTTGTTTCAGAACATTTAGGGTGTGTGCATATTTAATACAATTGTTTTTAAGTTGTAATGTTATTGTTGCCATTTCAATAAGACAATGGGTTGGGCATGGGTGTAATCTTATAATTTCTCTGTTGTTTCTGTCCGGGAGCATGCTGAGTGTCATTTGCGCCTTACTGTTGTTCCTTATTTCAACTCTTACAAGAGGCGTTTATTTGGTTGATTTATTGGTTTCCCCCTTTTTTTCTCCTCCTTTTTTTCTCTGTTGTTTGGGATTTTTCCTAGATGACGAGAGTGGGTTTCGTTTGGTTGGGTTCTGGGCTTCGGGCGGGTCGGGTTTATTCACTCCAAAACCACGGGGTGGCGCGTTTGTTTGCTCCATATTTACGGCGTTTCATTTGCAATTACTTTGGTCTAAAAAAAAAAATTGTTTGGTTTGTACAGCGATGACATGTATAACTTTGAGTAAAACGCTATTCCCTCTTCCCCTCCATTGTTATGGTCGCTATGTTTTCTAGCCCTCTCTCGATAGCCTCCATAAACTGCCAAGGTTTGGGCAACCAAGCAAAACGTACAGATGTTTTTCATTTTCTGAAGTCGACAAATTATTTGTTTGTGTATCGTTTGCAAGATGTACATTTCGATAAGGAGATAAAAGACATTGTTAAGAATGAATGGGGTTCTAGACTGCTGCTTTAGTTCCTTTAAGAGTTATGCTCGAGGCGTAGCCATTTTGTTCAATTAAAATTTTGAGTATAGAGTCAAGAATGTTAAGACTGATTGTAATGTTAATATGCTTGTTCTCGATTTTGAAATTTGTGATTTACAGGGCAAGACTCTCACTAACTTGTATGGTCCCAACACAGATGACCCAATTCTAGGTACAAACAGTTTTCTTTTCAAAATCAACAGGCTGAACTCTAATTTATGTACCTTTTGTAATTATCAGGACGAGACTCTTATCAATTTTTTGCTCATGTGGCGCTACAATTTCTTTATGGACAGCAGTTGCTTCATTACATGGATTAATTAAAAAACTTAGCTAAACATCATCCTTGACCATGAAACGTTTTTATTTGGCAAAACAGACTTATCGTGTAAAGCTACTCACCTTATTTTATTATTTTCCCGTTTTCATATCTACAAAATGAAAAAGTCTAGAACAGACCACCGTTCTAAGTTTACAAAACAGAACTCAAAAATTATTATGCCATGGAAACATTTATTTCTTATCTTTTCTTTTCCAAGTTTATTGTTTTAAGTGTTAATTCTCTCTTAAAAAACGCTGTTTCTTGCTTTCATTATTACTGTATCTTTGTTTTGACGATCTGATGTACGTTTTTGTGAAACGTTGAAAATAAACCATTATCCACCGGCAAAAAAACAAAAAAAACAAACGAATTTCTTTACTGAGGTTCACAATAGTAAAACATTTCCCCAAAATTTCAACGCAAAAGTAGGCAGCGATTGGGAGCCTTGGGATGGTAATTTAGTCAAGTTCGGGTGTGGCGAGAGGAATACAAGAGGCGAAAAACTCACCAGGTTCAAACAACCCAAGTTTAGCCGTGAGTGGACATGGAAATCCCCAGATGGATTAACAAGAAACAAAATTGACTATGTACTCATTCAGCAGAACTGGAAAAGCTGCATCTACAACTCACGCAGCTACCCCAGTGCACATGTTGGAGGTTAGACCAAAAGCAACCAAATGCCCACGTTTTGAAGTGTCAAAACTCAAGTCAACAGAGACAAAAGACAAATACAAAGTGACAATAGGAGGAAGATTCCAGCCTCTTCTAGACATCCCAGATACGGATGTTGGGGTTGATGTCTTCTGTCTTCTTGATAATGATATCGGGCTATCAAAACTTTCCCAGAAGAAGGAGAAGAACCAAGTTATATCCTGTTGGATGAAGTTCACCGAGCTATTAGACACCTCAAGACAGGCAAAGCCCCAGAGCTAAAAGTAACAGGAGAAATAGGCACTAAAATCATACACAAACTGTGCAACAAAATATGGGACACAGGTGAAATTCCACATGAGTGGGGGAGAGCCACAATTGAACCCATCTACATGGAAAAGGACAAGTTGGATTGCTCCAACTACAGTTGGATTGCTCCAACTATCAGCCTCCCTAGCCTGGCAGGAAAAGTCTTTGGCAGCATATTACACAGACGAGTGCAGACCCAAACAGAAAACATCCTAGCTGAATCACAAGCAGACCAGGACGTAGCACCACCGACCAACTCTTCACTTTAAGACAGTAAGCAGAAAAGTATAATGAGATAAGAAAACCTTTATACTGCTGTTACATCGATTATCAAAAGGCTTTTGACAGTCTGGCAGGAGGGTCTCCGGCAAGCCATGCGACACCTGGGCTACCCATCAAAAACGGTAGATCTCATAAGAGCTCTCTACGGTGTACCCCAAAGCGCTGTACGAGTTAATGGGGAACTCACTTCATGGTTCACTACCACAACAGGAGTCCGGCAGGGATGTATACTGTCCCCAACTCTTCAACATCATCCTGGAACTGGTATTGAGACTTGCGATTCAAGCTCAACAGATTAGTGCAAGAGTGCAAGGGCAATATATCAACAATCTTCGTTTCTGGCAGAAAACGAAGAAGACCTCCAGTTTTTAGTTTCAGAGGTTGATACCTTCAGCAAGAAGTTTGGTCTGACAATAAACAGAAGCAAAACTGTAGTCCAAGTCCTTAACAGAGTTAAGATCCAGCTTAACATCCAGACAGATGGTAAATCCTTGGACCAAGTCGAAAACTTCATCTACTTGGGGGGTGTGATTTCAGAAATCCCCACCAGTGAAACTGACATCAAACGTAGATGTTTGGACTTGCCATGGGGGCTATGCAAAAGCTAAACTCTATATGAACATCCAAAGACATCAATAATTCAACATAGCTTAATCTTTACAGAGTCTTGGTTCTACCAATAGCCACCTACAGCTCCGAAACATTGACACTAAAGAAAGCAGATGAACAGATATTAAGGGTTTTCGAGATGGCCTGCTTGAGGAAAATACTAGGGGTCACCAGAAGGGACAGACTTCGCAACACAAGAGTACGTGAACTGCTTCAATACAATAAAGATCTTCCAACTTCAATTAGGAAAACTAAACTCAATTATTTTGGGCATGTGAACAGAATGGGCAATGGCCGATACCCCCCAAAATACTTCTCGAAGGCCACATTGCAGGAAACAGACCGAGATGAAGACCAGGGAAACGATGGCTGGAAGATATCAAGCACTTCTGTGAAGAGGCTGACATATCCATCTCTGACAGCAGCAGGACACCTATATAGCAAGGAACAGAGACCTATGGAGACTCTTAGTTGGGAAGCCATCCCCGGTATCTACCCTGGGGAGGACGGCTATGATGATAATGATGATGATGATGTTAGATAATTCCAACCTTCAACAACATGTTACTTCGTCTCCTCATATCGCTGGACATACATTGGATTTACTGATTTCTAATGTCACTGATGATTTAATTTCTTCGGTTTCAACTCATCATGATCTTCCTTCTGACCATGCTGCTGTGAAGTGTCTGATTAATTCCTCGCCCTCAAGCATCAACTAAGCCATTAGTTACTCGCAAACTTCGTTCAATTGATATGCCTTATTTTAAATCTGATATTTGTAACTCTTCTTTGATGACGGATCCTGCCATCGATTTAGATGAACTTGTTTTGCCATACGATTCTGTTCTTAAGGATGTTCTAGATAATCATGCTCCTGAAGTTCTATAAAAACTGTAATACTACGCCCTCATGCTCCATGGTATTGCGATACTTTATGTGCGGCAAAGCATGAAACGTTGTCGTGAGCGAAAGTGGATAAAAATCTGGCCTTGCTGTACATCACGAGTTGTATTAAGAACAGTGTACTATATACAGAGACCTTGTAAACAATAGCAAATCTAATTATCATCGCCGTCAAATATCCGAGTGCAACCAACGAAGTCTGTTCCGTGTTATCGACAAGCTTTCTTCTCCGAAGTGTTTGAAAAAGCTTCCAAGTTTTTATAATCCTGTTGATCTCGCCAACAATTTTGCTAGTTTCTTCGAAAACAAAATTAAGAAATTGTATGGCAGATTTGATAATATTCGTCCATCACCCATCTCCTTTGACATTCATGATCATTGTATTTCGTCACTCGCCACTCGATCAAATCTTGTTCGGTTATCTCCTGCAAGCTGGACCCTCTGCCATTAACTGTTTTTAAGGAGTGCTATTCTGAATTGCTGCCAGTCTTCACAGAGATTATTAATAGATCTTTGTCTTTTGGTTATTTCCTTGATCATCTTAAGGAGGCTTGCATCCTTCCACTTCTGAAAAAGCAACATTTGGACCCAGAGTGTTTGTCAAATTATCGTCAATTCTCTAACTTGAGATTCATCTCCAAATTGATTGAGCGTGCTGTTGTTAGTCAACTTCATGACTATCTCCATGAAAATAACCTCCATGCATAAATGCAGTCTGCTTATCGCCCTTTCCACAGTACTGAGACTGCTCTTGTTCGTGTGTATGACGAAATCTTACGTGCACTGGACAACCATAAGGAAGCAATCCTCGTGCTGTTAGATTTTTCAGATGCATTTGACACTATCAACCATGAGCATCTCATTCAACGTTTATCTTCACGCTATGGAATTACTGGAACTGCCCTTAACTGGTTCTCTTCTTCTCTGAACAACAGAACCCAGCATGTTCTCATCAACAATGTTAAATCAGATCGCCATCATCTCTGGTGTAGTGTTCCACAAGGTTCTGTAGCTGGGCCACTTGAATTTATATTGTTCAGTGCACCCTTGCCAGACCTCATTGCTGCCCATGGTATTTCTAGTGTTGCTTACGCTGACGACGCCCAGCTTTACATTGCATTTGATCCAGTTGATCGCGCTTCTGCCATTGCAAAAGTTGAAGTGTGCATTCAAGATGTCAAATATTGGGCGTTGTCAAATAAACTTGCTTTGAAGGACTCAAAAACTGAGATTTTATTTTTGCGATCTCGTTTCGCAAAAAAATATTTCTCCGCCAACAGTACAAATTGCCCAGTCTGTCATTTAACCATCTGAATTTGCCCGTAACCTCGGTGTTATTATGGATTCGTCATTGTGCATGAGTAGACATGTTGTTAATGTTTGCAAAGGAGCTCTCATGGCTATTAGGAAAATATCACAAATTCGACGCCACCTGGATGAAGCAACTACTCTTCGTCTTGTTCACGCCATCGTCACTACTAGACTTGACTCCTGCAATTCACTTCTGTTAGGACTCCCCGATAAAGATCTTGCTTAAATTCAACGTATACAGAACGCTGCTGCTCGCCTGGTTTCTTGCGTGCTTCGTTCTCACCATATTACACCTGTACTAATGCAGACAAACTTATAATTTATAAAATATTAAGGAAATCTACTGTCACGCAACATCAGGACAGTATTTTTCAGGTTACTGAAATAAAATAGCAACTATCCGACAAAACGAAATCAAAGGAGTAAACTTAATAACAGGTAATGCAAAGTTCTATATACTATCGGTTCCAGATTGTGAAACATTTGACGAGAACTAAATTCCCACAATAAAATCTTGAGACACGAAGCTTAAGGGCAGTCATTTTCAGGTTACTTTGAACAAAAAAATAAGTAAAAATACACGCATTACACAAAGGAGAAAAGCACATCGGGTGCGGCCAATTCATATTATGTTCTAGAGTGTGAAATATTTCAAACAAACTTACTTACGAAAAGATTTGAGAAATCTCATGCCACAAAGTTTTGTGACATTCCTTCCACTAGTTACTTGGGAAGATGCTATAGTCTGCAGCATTCACACTAACTCCAAAGGGTAAAAACAATACGAAAGGTAATTTGCATTTCTTAATTCTTCTGTTCTAGACAACTTACAAAAATACTGAAGAATTTTTTTGTCACGACATGTGACAGTCGTTTTAGGTCATTTTGAAAAAAAAATAAAAGTGATAATTAGTTTGCATCCGACAAACAAATGTCAAAGGGGTAAACAAAACAACGGGCGATGCTTAAACTTATTAAAAAAACACAAAGATTTCAGATTATCTTAAGCCACTAATCTTTGTGACAGTCGAGTTTTCAAGTTTGAAAAAAATAGATTTGCATTAACGGTTAATCCAAATGGGAAAACCAAGCAACGGTTGATGCAAATTCCTATATTACGGTTCCAGACTGGACACGTTTCAAAGAAATCAATCTTGTTTTACATGTTATGACACGAAGCTCTGTGACATTCGTTTTCAGGTCACTTTCAAATAAAAAAAATTTATAATAATTTAGTTTTGAACTTCTATTTTAAAACTTTTCCAGAAAATCTAAGGCCACTAATCGTTTTTGGCTGACGTTCTCAAGCTTGATAAAACAAGTTTGCATTTTCACACTAAATCCAAATGGGAAAACAAAGAGCGGGTGATTTAATTTTTTTTTTTTTGAGGTTCAAAATTGTGAAACATTTCACACAAACTTAACCAACAAAATTGATAACAATAGTTAGCTTTTGATACACTAATTTCAGGTAAACAAAACAACGGGTGATGCATATTCATTTATAACGGTTAGAAAATATAAATCTTTCCACATTCAAACTTATTTACAAAAATATTTGAGAACATCCAGTTTTCAGTGACGCTAAATCCAAAAAGGAAACCAAAACAAAAGTTGCTGCAAATTCCTACAAAATAAATTCAGAACACAAAGTTCTCACTCACACTTAATCCAAATGGGAAAACAAAACAACAGTTGCTGCAAATTCCTATATTACGGTTCAAGATTGTGAATCATTTCACACAGGCTTAATTTTAAAGTAAATTGAGAACATCTTATGCCACAAAGCTTTAGGACAGTAATTTTCAGGTTACTTGAAAATAATAATAACTATAGTTTGCATCCGACAAACTTATAGACAGGTAATGCAAAAGTCCAGATTGTGAAACATTTCACAGAGATTAAGTTTTGCCGCAAAAAATTAACAAACGATTTTCCCCCCAAAATTCAACAAACGAGGCTTTAGGACAGATATTGTCAGGTTACTATGAAAAAAACAATATTTTGCATTTACCGAAGCGGAAGAACAATACAAAGGATGAGACAAAATTTTATTTTACGGTTCTAGATTTTGAAACGTTTTACAACAATGGATTTTTAATTTTGTGTGCGTAATGAAGCTTTGTGATTGTAGTTTCAGGTTGCATTCGAAATCTTTTCAAAGGCAAACAAACAAAACCCGGGTGACGCATATTAATGAGGTTCTAGATAGTGAAACCTGTCAAACATTAACTTATTTGCACATTCAAACAGTTTGAAGAAAGTAATCCGCCACACGAAGCTTTGCGACATTCGTTTTCGAGTCACTTTTAAAACGTATTTTTGGCATTCACACCACTATTTGCATCCACATCAAAAAAACATGGGTAGTGCACATTATATCAAAGTTCCACATTGGGCCTACATGTCACACTTAACTTAATTACAAAAAGGACTGAAGAAATGCAATACAGGTTATGTGGTTCTACTTTAAAACAAACAGTTGTCCTTCAAATTTCGAAGGAAGGCAAAGTAAGAGTGATAAAACGAAACTTCCCGACAACTGTTAACGGCTGATATGCCTATACTGGACGTAAAAATAACACAATGTTATTTTCCTCGCGTTAATACTTGGTAATATTCATGCAGTCGTATTTTCATGTCACTTTAACGGCGTGGAAAACTAGTTGGTAGTTGACAAAAGTAAATAAGTTTGCAGAAAGATTTAATGTCACCTAACAGTCACCTAACATAAAAACAAGAACTGAATAACTTAGAATGATTCGGTCAGGTTGTTGTTTCACAGATTACTTTTCACACTACATTTGTCGCACATCCAATGGCTTTCGTCTATCTTCTTAGCAAATCCGCTTTGCGAAACACATTCGACGTGAAGCCAATCCAAACAGCCCTCACAGAATAGCATTTTTCTTGGTTTTGGTGGCTTCAAACAAGCGTCACCTACATAACAGGTTGACCACGTGGCTTCAATTAAACTAGTTTTGATACTTGTTAAGTATGACATAGTATCATTGCCGCGTGGTGGCTGTCTACATATTTTCAGGCTATTCGCGCAACTAAATTCCGGTGTCGGTACTTTAATTGTTGGCATTTTCCTGAACGAAACGCGCACCGATCGTCTAATCCACGTGGCTTGCAAAGGGGAGTCATCATTTAATAAAGTGTCTGCAACCCAGTCTCTCATTCGTGGCATATCTGACTGGCTATAACCGCCATGCTTGCCGCGTATAATAGCATGTCCCGCAGCGCACACGAACACACCGCAATCGTCACCATTTGCCTGATAGGGTGTGTCGATTGGCAAATACACGCACCATCCAGAACTGTCAAAAGTCTTGCCGTATGTGGCAGTAAGAAGTGCCTGGTACATGTCCAAAAAATGTGCGGCACTCAAAGCATTATCCCCATGCATCGAGTCAACGACTATTACCTGGCGCAACTTCCTCACCAAAACAACAAGTATCCAATGATTTCCCCGCACTAACAGAGGGCAAAGCCACACATCCTTTTCAAACACACGATGAACGAGACACCACTTCATCACAAACTCAACCTCCCCTTTCTCCCAAGCAGCAAACACGTGAGAGTCTGCAACAAGAAACTTAACGGCGCTCTCAGCCGTTTGTTGCAGATTACATTTTTCAAGGAATGCCAAAATTACAGCTTCTGTCAGCCAGCAAGCCGGCGACAGCGAAGCAAGATCCGTCAAGTTCACATGGAATGGCCCCACTGCGCAAATAACGGATGCCCCCTTTTTGACATGTCCAAGTTTAAACTGGCAAATTTTCCAGGGAGTGTCAGTTTGTGTGTCGTCTCGTTCAGGGTTGTCTTGTTCCGGAGCAAATGATTTGTTTGTGTGTTGAGAGTTTGGCGTGGAAGTTACGACAGGAGAGAAGTTAGGCGCAAATGATGATGATGGAATGTTTGGCGACGATGGAGGAGATCCTTCACTCATGTTCCAAGTATCTTCCACCATCGTTGCCTTAATAGAGTCGGGGGCACATGTAATGTCTACATCATCAACCCTGGGTTTTTTTCTCCCGGATTTGTTCCTTTGTCGCCTGTTTCGTTTAAGAGTTGACAGATTGATGTTTCTTCTGCCGGAAACTCCAGGGGGCATACCTACTGCCAGCCTGCATGCAATAATATGGTAGCAGGTTCCCTTGGAGAGACAGGGGCAGAACTCATCAGGAAAGAGCGTTACCGAGTAGTGGTTTCCCTTCGAACCTTGCACTAAAAATACGCTCTTCTCGGCAACGCAACTTATCCTGTTATTGTTAATGACCATGCGGGCAAGGCTTAACTGGCTCCTGCAATCAGAATTGATTGACGGTTGTTTTGGAGCCATAGCCTTTGCTTCCATGACAGCCTCTACAACGGTATCTGGGTTGCTCATCATGAAAGGAAAAACGGTGTCAGAGACACTGCGTCTGAAGTTTGCATGTTTTGATTTCAACCTGAAATTACCCAAACAACAAAAACCACGCAGTATTTCGTTGTAAAAGAAATTTTGCAGGTAGAACAAAATGAGGACCATGTTGTCGAGGGCGACCTCCTTCCTATCAACAACTCGTTTGATTACGGCGTTGAAGCTCTCACTGGCATTAGTCGTAATACCAGAATCACTAGTGTAGAGGTTCAAACGTTCCAAAACCCATCTACCTGTTGAAGACAAGATCGCCGGTTCAAGCTCTAAAAGAAAGTAGTCAAGAAAAGCTTGACTCCACTGGATCTTTAGCCTGTCTCTGACATCATGGTACTCATTTTGTGTTTCACACATAAGAAGTTCTTTGACATGCTTTCTGTATGCCTGACAATCCCCTGTTTTCCCGTCGTGTTTCTTTAACCAGTACTTAATGTCGGATAGAAAGTGGTTCCAACAGAACACTTGTCTTGCCCATGGCCATTCCTCTTGAAAGGCATTGGTGATAGCCTTTTCACGGTCCGTGATAACCACCGGTTTATACTTCCTTAATTTGGGACATTTGTCGCTCAAAACCTTCAGAAATTGACGATGGTTCCCTTCTAGCTTTTTATCATGGACCATAAAAGCGACAGGAAGTACAGGGTCACTTACAAATAAGCTATGTCGCATGGTGAGAACAGAAACATAAAAATCACCCAAATTAAAGGTTGTGTCATATGATAGTACGAGGGTGTCTTCCCGTTTGCCAAGTTTGTCGAGTTCCTGTAATATCTCCGGCAAACCAACACAAACAACGAGTTCCGGAAGAACCGTAAAGTGGAAAATGAAATCACCTAGTTGTTCATCAAGCTGGTACACATTAAACATTTCGTCATGCGACAGCCGCTTCTTTGCCCTTTCAAACTTTACTTTATTCCTTACTTGTGCCGTGTCTTTTGGATGAAGTACGGGCACACTTTCAGATGGAACATTGGTGGAAGTAAGGTTCTTATATATAGCATGTGGAGTTTTGATCTCCGAATCTTCTGCCACTTTCTTTAAAACAGAAGGGCATGTTCTGACATGAGGACGAGTGGGTTGCCGTTTAGCATTGCCATGTGGAATGTCTTCACTCCCATAGACTGCTCTATCATTGCCAGTATACTGAATGAGCACTAAAGCGCTAGGTCCTTGGACAAGATGGAATGCATGTCGTTTAAAGGTATCACCACTAGCATTGGTATGACTATGGTATATTTTTCGCACTCGTGCATCTCCCTTATCAGGATACAGCCTGGCTCCTCCGTGCTTCCACTTTATCTGGTCACATCTCCAGTCTTGGTTAGCGCCTGGATTTTTTGCCCAAGAAAACAAGAAGACGTCACCCCCCTTTGGATGGACAGGTGGTTCGCTAATGACCTTTGACATATCGGGGTTTAGAAGCAGTTTTTCAGCTTCTGCGGTTTTGAAACCCATGTGCCGTGACATGTAGCGAGCCATTTCAAACTGAGATCAACAACGCGAAGGTTGTAGGTAACTAAGACAGTATATAAAACAAACAAAAAGTATAGAACAAAGCTGTAAACAATGGATGTGCCGGGGTTCAGCGAAAATCTTTGAAGTTTTAAAACAAACCGATATTGGGCCTAGTTAGGTATGATATGTATTTGTTGAATGTTTAAAAGGGAAATAAAATGTACGCGTGATAAATAAGTACCTATATAAACAAACTTGAAGATAAACAGGCTTGTACACGCTCCGATTTACCACAAAACAACTTATTGCAGTCAGAGAAGAAGACGCACAATAAACTCGTGTTTGAACAAACTGAAAGATTAACAGGTTACACCCCGGTGTACTTGCTCCGGTTGACAACAAATTTAGCAACCTGTTGCATTAAAAAAAAAAGGAGTTGCCCCAAAAAAATCCAAAACACAAAGGCTTTTACTTGTTTCGGGCTTCTGCAAATCAAACTTGTTGCAGTATATAAACAAGTAGCAACCGAACTGGTGTTGTATAGTTTAAACGGTACACAAAATCCCAAACAAATAGGCTTTTACTTGTTGCGGGCTTCTGCAAATCAAACTGGTTGCAGTATATAAACAAGAGTAGCAAACAAACTGGTGTTGTATAGTTTAAACAGTACACAAAATCCCAAACAAATAGGCTTTTACTTGTTAGGGCTCCTGCAAATCAAACTTGTTGCAGTATATAAACAAAAGAGTAGCAACCAAACTGGTGTTGTATAGTTTAAACAGTACACAAAATCCCAAACAAATAGGCTTTTACTTGTTAGGGCTCCTGCAAATCAAACTTGTTGCAGTATATAAACAAAAGAGTAGCAACCAAACTGGTGTTGTATAGTTTAAACAGTACACAAAATCCCAAACAAATAGGCTTTTACTTGTTAGGGCTCCTGCAAATCAAACTTGTTGCAGTATATAAACAAAAGAGTAGCAACCAAACTGGTGTTGTATAGTTTAAACAGTACACAAAATCCAAAACAAATAGGCTTTTACTTGTTGCGGGCTCCTGCAAATCAAACTTGTTGCAGTACAAAACAAAAGAGTAGCAACCAAACTGGTGTTGTATAGTTTAAACAGTACACAAAATCCCAAACAAATAGTTTTTTAGTTGTTAGGGCTCCTGCAAATCAAACTTGTTGCAGTATATAAACAAGAGTAGCAACCAAACTGGTGTTGTATAGGTTAAACGGTACACAAAATCCCAAACAAACAGGCTTTTACTTGTTTCGGGCTTCTGCAAATCAAACTTGTTGCAGTATATAAACAAAAGAGTAGCAACCAAACTGGTGTTGTATAGGTTAAACGGTACACAAAATCCCAAACAAACAGGCTTTTACTTGTTTCGGGCTTCTGCAAATCAAACTTGTTGCAGTATATAAACAAAAGAGTAGCAACCAAACTGGTGTGGTATAGTTTAAGGTTAAACAGTACACAAAATCCCAAACAAATAGGCTTTTATTTGTTTCGGGCTTCTGCAAATCAAACTTGTTGCAGTGTATATAAAAAAAGATTTACCAAACTGGTGTTGTATAGGTAAAACAATCCTACAGTAAATCCGAAACAAACAGGCTTTTACGTGTTTCGGCCTACCGACAACAAATGAAACTTGTTGCAGTATTAAAAAAGTGCTGTATTTGTGAGTAGCTTAACAAACGTATTCTATGAACTCTATCACCTTTCATATTATGATGAATTCTAGGCCAGCAGCATTGTAATACAATCTTGCATGTTACACTTTTGCTAAAGCGTAATACATTTTGTATAAAATGTAACACATTGTGTATAAAATGTAATACATTTTGTACGCGCTGTGTGGTGGGGGGGGGGGGGGGGGGGTACGCAGCCATGCTAGACATTATCATTCGCCATTCTATTCTTCATCGTTGTCCACGCACAAACCAATGAAGGGAAACCGTAGGCTACGTTGTGTGTGCAAAGTGGTAGATGTGTGAACGTCGTTGTTGAAGGCCTATAAATGGTATTTAGCACCGAAATTAGTTTGAATGAGATTTGTTGAAAAACAGTAAAACAATCATTTCAACCTAATAAGATGACATACAAAAAGGGACATTTTGTGATTTAGTCAAAAATAAAAATAAAAGCTTCACACGACCATACGGTGTACACTGTACGTGTGTGTACGCTGCATAGGCCTAGTGAAGACGGGCTATCAAAAGACGTAATTATTTTAGTCCTTTTTCATAAATAATAAAAATGTAAAAAAATATTGGTTATTAGGTGATATACATAGAGAGTCGTTTGTGATTTTTTGGTAATTTTCCGAGGAGTAATAAAGAAAAAAAAGGTTACCTCCGGCTTTTACCATCTAGTCAAAAATAAAAAATAAATGCTTCACACGACCATACGGCGTACACTGTACGTGTGTACACTGCATAGGCCTAGTGAAGACGACTATCAAAAGACGTAATTTTTTAGTCCTTTTTCATAAATAATAAAAATGTAAAAAAATTATAGTTTTAAGGTGACATACATAGAGAGTCATTTGTGATTTTTTGGTAATTTTCCGAGGAGTAATAAAGAAAAAAAAGGTTACCTCCGGCTTTTACCATCTAGTCAAAAATAAAAAATATAAATGCTTCACACGACCATACGGCGTACACTGTACGTGTGTACACTGCATAGGCCTAGTGAAGACGGGCTATCAAAAGACGTAATTTTTTTAGTCCTTTTTCATAAATAATAAAAATGTAAAAAAATAATGGTTATAAGGTGACATACATAGAGAGTCGTTTGTGATTTTTTGGTAATTTTCCGACGAGTAATAAAGAAAAAAAAGGTTACCTCCGGCTTTTACCATCTAGTCAAAAATAAAAATAAATGCTTCACACGACCATACGGTGTACACTGTACGTGTGTACATGTACGCTGCATAGGCCTAGTGAAGACGGGCTATCAAAAGACGTAATTTTTTTAGTCCTTTTTCATAAATAATAAAAATTTAAAAAAATTATGGTTATAAGGTGACATACATAGAGAGTCGTTTGTGATTTTTTGGTAATTTTCCGAGAAGTAATGAAGAAAAAAAAGGTTACCTCCGGCTTTTACCATTTAGTCAAAAATAATGCTTCACACGACCGTATGGTGTACACTGTACGTGTGTACGCTGCATAGGCCTAGTGAAGACGACTATCAAAAGACGTAATTTTTTTAGTCATTTTTCATAAATAATAAAAATGTAAAAAAATAATAGTTTTAAGGTGACATACATAGAGAGTCGTTTGTGATTTTTTGGTAATTTTCCGAGGAGTAATAAAGAAAAAAAAGGTTACCTCCGGCTTTTACCATCTAGTCAAAAATAAAAAATAAATGCTTCACACGACCATACGGCGTACACTGTACGTGTGTACACTGCATAGGCCTAGTGAAGACGGGCTATCAAAAGACGTAATTTTTTTAGTCCTTTTTCATAAATAATAAAAATGTAAAAAAATAATGGTTATAAGGTGACATACATAGAGAGTCGTTTGTGATTTTGTTGTAATTTTCCGACGAGTAATAAAGAAAAAAAAGGTTACCTCCGGCTTTTACCATCTAGTCAAAAATAAAAATAAATGCTTCACACGACCATACGGTGTACACTGTACGTGTGTACATGTACGCTGCATAGGCCTAGTGAAGACGGGCTATCAAAAGACGTAATTTTTTTAGTCCTTTTTCATAAATAATAAAAATTTAAAAAAATAATGGTTATAAGGTGACATACATAGAGAGTCGTTTGTGATTTTTTGGTAATTTTCCGAGAAGTAATGAAGAAAAAAAGGTTACCTCCGGCTTTTACCATTTAGTCAAAAATAATGCTTCACACGACCGTATGGTGTACACTGTACGTGTGTACGCTGCATAGGCCTAGTGAAGACGACTATCAAAAGACGTAATTTTTTTAGTCATTTTTCATAAATAATAAAAATGTAAAAAAATAATAGTTTTAAGGTGACATACATAGAGAGTCGTTTGTGATTTTTTGGTAATTTTCCGAGGAGTAATAAAGAAAAAAAAGGTTACCTCCGGCTTTTACCATCTAGTCAAAAATAAAAAATAAATGCTTCACACGACCATACGGCGTACACTGTACGTGTGTACACTGCATAGGCCTAGTGAAGACGGGCTATCAAAAGACGTAATTTTTTTAGTCCTTTTTCATAAATAATAAAAATGTAAAAAAATAATGGTTATAAGGTGACATACATAGAGAGTCGTTTGTGATTTTGTTGTAATTTTCCGACGAGTAATAAAGAAAAAAAAGGTTACCTCCGGCTTTTACCATCTAGTCAAAAATAAAAATAAATGCTTCACACGACCATACGGTGTACACTGTACGTGTGTACATGTACGCTGCATAGGCCTAGTGAAGACGGGCTATCAAAAGACGTAATTTTTTTAGTCCTTTTTCATAAATAATAAAAATTTAAAAAAATTATGGTTATAAGGTGACATACATAGAGAGTCGTTTGTGATTTTTTGGTAATTTTCCGAGAAGTAATGAAGAAAAAAAAGGTTACCTCCGGCTTTTACCATTTAGTCAAAAATAATGCTTCACACGACCGTATGGTGTACACTGTACGTGTGTACGCTGCATAGGCCTAGTGAAGACGACTATCAAAAGACGTAATTTTTTTAGTCATTTTTCATAAATAATAAAAATGTAAAAAAATAATAGTTTTAAGGTGACATACATAGAGAGTCGTTTGTGATTTTTTGGTAATTTTCCGAGGAGTAATAAAGAAAAAAAAGGTTACCTCCGGCTTTTACCATCTAGTCAAAAATAAAAAATAAATGCTTCACACGACCATACGGCGTACACTGTACGTGTGTACACTGCATAGGCCTAGTGAAGACGGGCTATCAAAAGACGTAATTTTTTTAGTCCTTTTTCATAAATAATAAAAATGTAAAAAAATAATGGTTATAAGGTGACATACATAGAGAGTCGTTTGTGATTTTTTGGTAATTTTCCGACGAGTAATAAAGAAAAAAAAGGTTACCTCCGGCTTTTACCATCTAGTCAAAAATAAAAATAAATGCTTCACACGACCATACGGTGTACACTGTACGTGTGTACATGTACGCTGCATAGGCCTAGTGAAGACGGGCTATCAAAAGACGTAATTTTTTTAGTCCTTTTTCATAAATAATAAAAATTTAAAAAAATAATGGTTATAAGGTGACATACATAGAGAGTCGTTTGTGATTTTTTGGTAATTTTCCGAGAAGTAATGAAGAAAAAAAGGTTACCTCCGGCTTTTACCATTTAGTCAAAAATAATGCTTCACACGACCGTATGGTGTACACTGTACGTGTGTACGCTGCATAGGCCTAGTGAAGACGACTATCAAAAGACGTAATTTTTTTAGTCATTTTTCATAAATAATAAAAATGTAAAAAAATAATAGTTTTAAGGTGACATACATAGAGAGTCGTTTGTGATTTTTTGGTAATTTTCCGAGGAGTAATAAAGAAAAAAAAGGTTACCTCCGGCTTTTACCATCTAGTCAAAAATAAAAAATAAATGCTTCACACGACCATACGGCGTACACTGTACGTGTGTACACTGCATAGGCCTAGTGAAGACGGGCTATCAAAAGACGTAATTTTTTTAGTCCTTTTTCATAAATAATAAAAATGTAAAAAAATAATGGTTATAAGGTGACATACATAGAGAGTCGTTTGTGATTTTGTTGTAATTTTCCGACGAGTAATAAAGAAATAAAATTAACCTCCGGCTGTTAGTCTAAATACACCATATTACTGCAGGGTTCATGCGTGGTGCGTGTATAGGCATATACGCACCAACTACACGTTGCGTAAACACACCTCCGTTTTTTTTTGAGGGCGCTACAGTGTGACCTTGTTTACTCAACACAAGTACTCCACACGACCAGTCGGTTCGTACCGTGGGGGCATAGTTTTCCCCCACCCAATGGGTACAGAATTGAATTTTAATCCCCGTAAACTGCATAAGAGTCTTCCAAACTTCAATCTGAGTGTGTAAGTAATCTTTTTAAATTAAATATCACGCAATTAACGCAACCTCCGGCTACCTCCGGCTACCTCCGACCTCCGACTTTTACCAACACCCATTTTTGGGTATATGGAGGTGAAGCTACTAGTGATGATGTGGAGAGCAGAAGTGGTGCCATTTATCTTATCTACTCAACGTTAAATAAACGTAATCAAGGTCTTCCACAAAACTAAAAAACTAAATCTTTCCGAAGCAAATTACTTCCGTTTGCCGACTCCACCGTCGTCGTCGTCCCCTTTAAATTAAACACTTTGTCATAAAGATTGCAGATACAGTCACTAAACACGTGTCAACTCACCTTATAGTTATCCATTTTGCTTAGAACAAAAGTACGCTACAAATAACTGCAATTCAAAGTGCGGAAGTTGCAGGAATCTCCACTAAGTTTCAGCACATTTTCGACTACCACAACATTTGTTATGCATGGGACCGGAGAGGGGGCACTCAAGAGTCGCACACTAAACCACTAGCAAATGTATAATGGAGAAAGCAATGAAAAGCGTCATTTAGCAACGATAAACTTTAGTTGGTGTCGGATTCCCTCTCATTAATAAACCATACGCTGGTAAAGAGTACCAGCCGTGGGACCTCCAACTTTTTCGTTCGCTGGTACACTGGGGTTAACATACATGTTAGAGTAACATGAACAGAACACCAGTCAGGGGGAAACTACTTGACACTTTTGGGGACCTTCTGTGGAAAAAACGTCTGCTCAACATTCACAATTGCTTTTATATAATATCAATAGTTTGGAACATAATTTACAAATCAAATTTTATATCTTTTTTTTTTGCATATTTAACTTAAATTAATTGTCTCCTTTGAGAGCATAGCCACTTGTTTTAGTTTACCTATATTAAAATAATAAATATACAAATTATAATTAATTATAATTTTCCAATTTCCAGTGCATGTTAGGCCCCTCTACATCTACCTTTGTGGAAGTGTTGCTGGAAACAATTGTATTACTAGGAGCGGGCATGTTCCCACCCCCCCCCTCCCAACCCACTTAACTATACATCTCGAGAATTATTTCGCCTTCTGCTGTCAGATTCGTGCTTTAACTCTAAATAATCAAGATGGTCTAAATAATCAGGATGGTCAAGACATATTTTTCTTTATCACTCTCAAACAACTTTATTTTCCAACCTGGCGACATATTAGCAATAAATCAGAAATGATGTACGCAGAGAAGGGGTGAACATTACATTTATTACAATGCACACAAAAAAAAGGGAAAAGAAAACAGGCGAAAAAAAATCTCCATCATTTTGAAGGAAAGTAATATACTGAAAGCCTAAAGCATTTCTCAGATTCAAATTTTGGGGTTGAAATTAACCTCTTTCTCTAAACTTAAGTACTTCACAGAGATGTTTTTTATGGTCATTGACTTGAGTAATTACCAGAAGCAACACTATGTTCAATGAAGTCTGTTGCACTGATGGCTTTTCCAACTTGCTGTACCCCAAAGTTCAATACTGTAAGTAGGTTCTCAGTTTCCTAAGCACAATAGAAGTATATCAAAAAGCAGGATTTCTTCATATCTGAAACAACCAATATTTCTTTCACCATACAGATTGAAAAAGGTCTTAATTCAGATTAAACTCTGAGATTTCTCATCACTCATTAGTGCCAGTAATTTGGATAGAAATATAACACATAATTCTAAAGTTAAATCTTAAAAAAAACAAAAATTAAAACTTATCGAATCTCTGATGTGTAGTCAACCAAAGTACTGTAAAACCCCAAGCAATATCAAAATAACACAGTAAATTGCAATCTGTAAGAATGATACATTATGACGAGTGCAAAAACTAACATCTTTTGATAAAAGCGAATCAGGCCTAAATTTGCAGTTAAATGGGAAAGCAACTGCCATGGTAGAAGGGTCTTATTTCATGAAGCTGTTAAGCAAGAAATTCCGCGCTTACTACAAACTTCTTGGCCTCACACACCAGTAACAACTACACTCTTACACAAACAAAAATGCTATCTTAAATAAAAACTTTGAGACTTCCTAAAGCTGTTGCTATGATTTGGCCATGGTCTGTGCTTGAGTCTTCTGGAATTGCTGTTGCAACTTGGCCAGTTTGTCACGATGCTCGTTCTGTTTGCTGTCTAGATCCTTGATCAAACCATCCTGCCGCTTTCTATAAACAAGAAGGGAAAATGAACACAATTTACCGACTATTTACAGGTAGAATTTGAAATATTCGTTTTGGTTTTACCCATATACACCGATCCAAGCACTGTATACTCGGTACTTGCCCGGGTTCTGTGAACAAAATCACAGGCATATTACTCAGGTGGGATTCTAACCAACGACCCTTGCAATTCTAGAGTAGTGTCATAACAACTAGACCACCGAGTTTGCCCGGTAGGTAGAGGCAGTTCAAATCCTATGTTTTAGCAGCGGGTCCTTGCAAGTTGCACTTGCAAACTTTGCAAGTTGTTTGTTGTCACCAACTGATTCAGTTCAGTGAGCAAACTCCGTATCGAGAAGGGGTTCGTCCTGGTGTTCCTGGTTTTGATTGGCTGCATATTGTGCCACAGCACCTTGTAAACCATTACATGGTGATATGTAAAGGAATAGGTCTCATACTTCACAACATACTCAGTATACAGTGCTTAACACACATCGGTGTAAGGTCAATCACCAAATATCATTAAAGACACTGGACACTATTGGTAATTCTCAAAGACCAGTCTTCTCACTTGGTGTATCTCAACATATGCATAAAATAACAAACCTGTGAAAATTTGAGCTCAATTGGTCGTCGAAGTTGTGAGATAATAATGAAAGAATAAACACCCTTGTCACATGTAAGTTGTGTACTTTCAGATGCTTGATTTCAAGACCTCAAAATCTAATTTTGATGTCTTGAAACCAAATTCGTGGAAAATTACTTTTTTCTTGAAAACTATGTTACTTCAGAGGGAGCTGTTTCTCACAATGTTTTATACTATCAACAGCTCCACAGTACCTCATTACCAAGTAAAGTTTTATGCTTAAAGTTATTTTTTAGTAATTACCAATAGTGCCCACTGCCTTTAACATACACCCTCCTGACAATTTTTGAATTTTGAAGGCTGCTCTAACAGTGACCTGCTGGCCAAATGCTAGTTAAAACATCTTCAAATCAGTAACAATTCTCTCAAAGTGGTCCAGCAGGATATGTTCATTGCTCCACATACCTTGCAGGGAAAAAACACTGTGCATTTAAAGACGCCCAGCAGGTGCGATAAAGCGCTGAATAGGAACTCAGTAAAAAGTATTATTATTGAAATTTCCAATCAACCTACATTTCTCCCCCGATGTACTCCATCCTCTTGCCTACTGTGGATTTGGCCTCAGCTAAATCTTGTTGAATCAGTACGGGGCCCATCATCTTGAAGACTTTGGCTTCTCCATCGAGGAGGTCAATCTCCTATAACAATGTATGAGATTAGACAGAATATTAACAAATACTTGTGAATTGAATAGGCATTTGCATTAGGCGTAATCGAAATATTTATAACACTTGTAAAAAAAAAAATCACAGGTCAGACTTTTACAATTCTAGCCCTGAACAAGGAAGGGATGGCCGGTGTAGCTGCCAACCAACCCCCCCCCCCCACCTCCCCCACCCCGAGACATATATACTTACACTCTTGACAATGTTGTTTTCATTTAGCTGAGCATCAAGCTTTTGCCTCGTCTCCACAGCTTTTTGATAATCTGTTGTGTAGATAAAAATGGTTAACAAACATCAATGTTTGTAATGTAATTAAGAAAAAATACAAATCTGGGGTCGAACAAAGGCAAATTTACTAGTAGAGAGCAGGATTTGAACAGTTGAATGGCTTCTGACTGGCTTAACAGAACAAAGATCCATGACATGTTGCGATAATCTTAAACTGAAGTCGAGCTCTTCTCCCAACATGCTCAACAAACTTTCTTTAATTTAAAATTTTTTTTTAAACAAGTAGGGGGGTCTATTCAACTTGAACTTGATTGAAGTAACTGAAGCCAACAAGGATATTTTTATTTATTTTTACTTCTCTTTAGTTTTACTTTTATTTAGAAGAAAGGGGGCGATATGCAAAAATATGGCTGTATCCTACAAGTTACTCATCAAAATTCCATCTAACTTAGATAACTAAAAGATTTGGTTTAGTGTGGTCTTGAACATGTTCTCACACTCTGCATGCGCAGCATGCTCAGTGCATGTTTATGGAATATCTAGAGTGATGAGCAATGATGAGTGAAACTGAATCATAAAAATAAAGCATGGTGACTTTAATTTTACTGTTTTCCGCTAAAATATATCACTTTGAAATACATCAAACGATTACACATTACGCACATTACAACTATAATGAAAGTATTATTAAACATTTAAAGAAAACATCTCACTCTTCTGAACAGTCTTGAATTTCTCAAGCTCGTCTTGCAAGTTTGACTGCACACTGTCGGCTGCCATTTTTTCCAAGTATGGTAAGCTGACGCTGAATCGTCGCATGGTGGCGCTATATGACATTAACGGTGGACTAAATTCAAGATGGCAGCGCCCATGATAAGTGTCATTTCGGATGGTTTACAAATACGGCTTGAATTCAGGTTGGTTGGTTCGTTTCATCTCTTCGTTTGAACCAAACTCAACGCATTTTAATGAAAATGGTATTATTACTTACCATAACAAACTCATGAACTGTGCAGGTCACACATTTAGCTGTATTAATATTGCCATTGGTTTTGCGTTGTAATTGTCAAATTTTGTCATTATCGGTCGTATGATAAAAAGTATGTAGAGTATGTACAGCGCCCCAGTTACTGGCTAGTGAATGCCTAGTTATTGGGTAAGAATATTACTAAGATGAAGTACGCACACACAAATTTCTTGCTTTATATTTGAAGTACCTTTTGTATTATTAAGAAAAGTAATATTATTAAATTAAAATAGTGTTTCTGCTGTCAGCGTTTACGTTTACGTTTACATTTACGTTTACGTCAGTTCTACTTAATCATAAAGCGTATCTTATTGTTGTTTCTTTTTCAAGTGGAGGAGCTGAATTACTATTTGACAAAGTGAAATCACACGATGTCACATTGGACACTTCAAATGGAAAGCAATGTAAGTGCATGGAGGAAGGAAATCCTTCCTCCATGGTAAGTGGATGTATTAACATGTAAAGAGGTTTGATCAAACTAAAATACTGTAAGTAAAACTGGCATTGGCCTATGTGAAGTGTACCCTACAACAATTTTCAATGTGTTCTTATACTTTGCTATTTTTTTTTTTCTTCTTTAGGGAATATCAGAGAACTTTTAGTTTGGATCAAAGACAACATTCTGAAAGAGAGACCGGAGCTGTTTATCCAAAATGGCACTGTGTAAGTTACATACTTCTTTGCAAAGTGAACAGCAGAACCAAAATTATAGCTATTTTGATTCTAAACCAGTCAGGGGTGGATTTCACAAAGAGTTAGGACTCCTCTTATCTCGAGTTAGGACGAGTAACTCGTCTTAACTTGGGATTAATCTTAAGGTCTGCATGCTACAGTGCAGGGTTGGGACCCGTCGTAAGTTCTAAGATTAGTCTTAAGTTAGGAAGAGTTTTGTGAAATCGACAGCAGTGTCTGTTTGTCAATCGGCTAAAAAATTTTTAAAACACTACAACACAAGAACTTTAGGGAACGAATCTGGGCCAATTGCGGTAAGCAAATTGGTTTGGTTTTCTTTAATCTTGTTTTTGTTGTATCTCTTTTCACAGGAGACCTGGCATCTTGGTGCTAGTGAATGATGCCGACTGGGAGCTAATGGTACGTCATTATATTCTGTCTAATTTCGTGGAGGTATTTTCTAAAAGCACAACTTGCGAATTTTCTTTGTTATCTTTAGGCATTAGTACTCTCACGTTCGATTGTGAAATATCGACAATAAAGTGGATACAAAAATGTAAACAAACCTTGCTAACCAGAATAATATATTACCAGCCAAAAATACCAAGTAACATCTACCATCTTCAATTGTTTTCTTTTGCTTGTTGCTAAGCAGAAAATTCTTGTTAAGCAACATTGTCTGCCTGAGCAACTCTTTAGATTGGCTGTGAATCCATTCCTTCCCATTTCAAGTGCCTATCCAAACAACATTAAACCCAAACCAAATAAGTTTACACCCATATATGAGGAACTGTAATTGGACTATTGGACTATTGTTGTAGCTTCAATAAGGCCAAATAAAACAAAAATACCAGTTGACCGTCCCCGCCCGCATCCTCAAAAAATACTTGCCTAGGAGCATTTCCCGAATCTAACTTGATGCTTTTGAACACTTGTAACTGTCTGTTTCACAAAACAATAATAGTGAATGCCTACCAGCAAATCTTTTTAATGTTATCCGACCCTGTTAGTGTTAGTGTTAACACAGGTCCTCATGCAACTAATAGGTATAAAATAAGTTTGCGGCCGATTCAAACTAAAGAATTGGTGGCCTGTTTGATTTGAAATACTTAGCGGCCATCCTCCTCTTTTTTTAAAAATCCTAATTGACTGAATATTTTGTGACTTTTGTTTTTTTCAGGGAGAGCTAGATTACAAACTGCAGCCTTCTGATAGAATAGTCTTCATATCAACACTTCATGGAGGATAGCAATAATTCATCTCTTTGCATAAATTGTAATGTATTTATAAAGACCTTTTACAAAAAACAATTTTATGAGATATAATGCTCAAGTCACAAAGCCAGACGGCCACTTTACGGTGAAAGCTACACTTAAGTGATTTGAGCTGTCGACCCAAATCAACTGCCACCAGGGTTACACTGCCGCCTAATCCTGGGTTAGAAGCAGGGTTACACACTTCACAGTCCTTGAGGGTGTAGGCATGGGTATGATCTAGTAGGAGCCTGGTTGGTAGAGCAGAATGCACTACCTTCCCAACTCGAGGCAGAAATGTCATGACCAGGATTCGAACCCACACTCTGCAACCTACACTTATAATACATGTAGTGAGCTTTCGAAAAGCACAACAGGAGTGAAGTTGATATTATATCATTGGAAGTGCTTTAAACTCACTTAGATAAGCCAGTTACAAGGAAAAGCTTAACGGCAACGCCTCTAAAGTGTTCCCACATGTTTTTAGGATAATATTCTTTGGGAATTTGAAAATGTTATTTTTTTGTTTTACACCTTTTTAAATCGTAGAAACTTAACCACAACAAACAAGATAAACAAAGTCGAAATCCCACTTGACATGCACTGATTTTAATTCTTTTGGTTTCATTAAAGTTTAAAGGAACACGTTGCCTTGGATCGGTCGAGTTGGTCTTTGAAAAGCGTTTGTAACCGTTTTTTATAAAATGCATATGGGTAGAAAGATGTTGTTAAAGTAGAATACAATGATCCACACAAACATGCCTCGAAATTGCGTGGTTTTCCTTTTACCTCGTCGACTAACACGTCGGCCATTTATGGGGGTCAAAATTTTGACTCCCATAAATGGCCGACCATGTTAGTTCGCACAG
This sequence comes from Asterias amurensis, assembly GCF_032118995.1. Taxonomy (NCBI): domain Eukaryota; kingdom Metazoa; phylum Echinodermata; class Asteroidea; order Forcipulatida; family Asteriidae; genus Asterias; species Asterias amurensis. Next base: position 2,363,679 of record NC_092662.1, on the reverse strand, counting down.
TAGAGGGGAAAACAACGCAATTTCGAGGCAAACTTGTGTGGATCATTGTATTCTACTTTTAAAACATCTTTCCAACCATATGCATTTTATAAAAAACGGTTACAAACGCTTTTGTCTTGACCAACTCGTCTGATCCAAGGCAACGTGTTCCTTTAATGTATGACAATATTCTCATTTAAATTACGTTACCAAATTTCAGCCACAAGAACTCACTGATTAACGTGATACACACATGACGAAGTTGGGATTATACATATGAATCTTAGCTAATTAAGAGATTTGAAAAGTTACAACTGATCTATACTGTTGTATCATGAATATAAGGAATTTGTAAATGTACACGAACTAAGGATTTTTAAAGAAGTGAAGACAACTTTCCCAAGTAACGATAGAAGTCAACACTTTTACATGAACGATAATAATAAATTAAATTCAGTTTTGTATTGAGAATAAGAGAAACTTGTTTTTTTCTTTTCTATTTTTACAATACAGTTGTGTTCTGATTAGTACAAGATTAATATCACCGAGTCAGTTCAAAAATGTCTTAATAGTTGTTTAATATCTGGGTATGATTATTAGGCCCATGTCACAAGCGGCAATTTACAGGCAAGGCAAACCAGTTCCACGCAATCTCCAAGAAGAAATGGCATTCTTATTTCAATTTCCTTATTTGTTTCTTGGGGATTGTGAGACATTGTTTGAAAAGACATTGCTGTGTTACCAAAACGATCCTGTAGCATGCACTGCAGTTGGTTGCCTCCAAGTTGCTTAGAAAATTGCCGGGAGTGACAGGGCCCTTTAACTTGAATTGAAAGAAAGAAGTTATATCAATAAATAGATGCCAACTCAAAAAAAGATCATCAAATTAAGAATCAAATCACGGTTTTGCCTGCAATTTGCATGTTTTTGTTCCATCTATTTTTTGCGGGGAAATATTTAAGCTTTGTATAATCTACATAGATCCTAAATACAACAACTAACTTTTTCTATTATACAGTTTTATTAATAATATACATGTACAATAAACTTTAGTTTATATTTTGACTTTCTTAAACATTTTCACTTTATAAAAAAGAAAACAAGATCCAACTCCACAATCCCAAGAGAGGAAATTAAATTATAATTACCATTCTGAGGTGAGGAAAGCTAGTTATGCCAGTTGTGTAGGTATAAATATTTTAAAAGACCCCCTCCTAACCCCACCCCCCCCAAAAAAAAAGGTAAACATTTATCTTATATATACAAAAAAAAAATATAACCATTTTATTTTTACTTTTGACCAAGGCCAATTTTGCTGTTTAATTTGCAAGGCCCAATTTCATAGAGCTGTTTAATCAGACAAAAGCGCTTGAAATATCCCGCTAAGCAAAAATAAGCAGGACATGGTAGTTTTGCTGGTAACCTTGTTCTGGTAAGCAATATTTGTTTATGCTTAGCTACTTTTTGTGCTTGACCGACTCTTATAAAAGTTTGGCCTAGCAACTTTGGGGTCTTCAAGATTTGTTAAATTTCCCTTACTATTGTGATTAATGTCAAAGAATATTTTGAAATCAAATATTTGTGTTGTAACAAAAACAATTGTTACACCCAAAACAAAACCAGAGGGGCATAACTCACTGCGGTTTTTTTAACATTAGAAAATGGAATGTCATATAAAAAATCAAAACACCTCTGACATTATTACCATTCCATGCTTCATAATTAATCTCAATCTTACATCTTAGAAGGAGTCAAAAAGTTTATTTTTTTACTTTCCATGTTGACTGCTATCTACAATTGTACTTTTCAAGTATATTCAATACATATTTAGAATTCAGAAATCTACCACATTGTTTCGACTGGTAATTAATACCATCACACACTATGGATTTAAATCTTTTACAAATATGAAGAGACAGAAAATTGTAGAGAAAACTGAAGCTATATTAATGGCTTAGTTTTTGTACATAAAGTTTAAGGATACATGTAGGTATACAGTATTGCACTGCTGACTGGGTAGAGATATCTTGAAGTAAAATGTAAGGAACCTAGGGGGTCCTATAGACCCCAGCACTGATGTCATCGGTGGCTGCTATCTGCTGTAAATTCGGTACTCCAAACGGGGCAAGGTGCACCCCCCCCCCCCCCTATTGTGAACTCATTTTCAGTCTGCGACCAAACCCTGCCTACTACTGTTTCATGAAGTATCCAACTGGAATCAATGTTAACACTAACGAGCATGACAAGCAACACCTCATTCCCAATCTAACAACACGAAACAGCGGCCATGCCTGAATAGTTTGTCTCAAATACACCAAGGGTTTCCAGCTCGAAAAAAACCCCAAAAATTCCTCGTTCCAATCATCGTTAAAACGTTTATAGTTCTTACAGAGTATACCCTATGCAGCAGATTATATTAAAATTACGTCAAATATTATTTTCCTTCAATATTAATTTTTAATCAGATAGCTTCGACTACAATCATACAAATGGTTAACACGTTTCATATTTTGATTCTGAGCTATAACAAGTTGTCCAACATTGATATAACTGCACTACAGAAAGCCAAGACAAATTGTAGAATATTTATGTATTTTCATTTTACAAATTTAGTATGCACTCCGTATATTTGGGTACGATACATGGAATGGCTGCCTTGACGATAGGAAAAAAAGACAAAAGTGAAATGTTTAATCTATTTCTGATTTACTTAATCAACAACAATAAATTATTCACCGATGAAAAAATTTCTGAAAAATCTGTAAATGAAGTTTACAAACCGACTATTTCACTACTTCGCATATCGCTATTCGTATTATCCGACCCTACAGCATCTCTGCGATTGTCAGAACCACTGAAACTTATAAACTTTTAACACCGCGGAATCGAACCGTGAGGAAATAAATATCATTCAAATATCAAAACAGAATCAATTTAATTATAACTTCTTAAAAATTGATATTTCCCAACATCTTGATTTCATCAATCTATTGCATATTGCTTGGTTATGAAATAAAACAATTTCACTTGAGGAAAACTCGCAGACAAGCTGTGGAAAGTTTTCCCCTTGATTAAAATTGGACATAAGCTGCCAGTAGAGGGAGCTTTTCAAAGCACCAAATCAATTATTGTGTTGTTACGAAAACATGTTTTTTTTTATAACCGGATCGATAAATATTGGCTATAAATTTTAACTTTTAATTTTAATTTTTAAGTGAATATAGCGTGTAAAAGAGAATTTGAGAGCTTGTTTATACCGAGTTCATGGCTTTTAAATATCACAGGTACAATGTGATTAAATACATGAGCTCATTGTCTGAGTAAATATGTTTAGATTGTTCTTGTTTAGAATTTTCTTTTTCTTCTTGTTATAGCTCCCTCTACAGGTCAGATAGGGCCAATCACGCATTTTTGTTGTTGAGCTATTCCTGTAATAGCCTGTGCTTATCGGGTTCGGTGCAATCGCTGTTACGATTGGGAAGGTGCCGTAACCTACCGTGACGTGGGCGTTGCCTAGCACCGCCCACAGAGGAGGACGATGACGGCAATGTATGGCTTGTGTTGAGTTGGTTTGAAAGTTGGCTGGGCTCTGATTGGTCACTGCCCAGCACGACTGTGCTGTGATTGGCTGCAACTGTTCAGCTGTTACTGAGGTCACGGAGGTCGGTCAAGAACCCCTCCGGAGTCAGAATATGTGTCGATCCTGAATAGTGAAAGGCCACAAAAGGGGTCACAGTAAATAATGGTTGCCTAAAATTGGTGAAAATATGCTTCAACAAAGACAGGCAAACCAAGTGTACATGTATATTACTGGAAGTGCTTCATATTTTCTTCCAAAACGTTGAACTTGCCAAGGGTTTTGCCAAACAACTGTGCATAGTACAGTCTTGAGACCAAGCATTTGCAAACTGAATGCTATATTGCATGGCAAATGAAGACTGTCATTGTAGACAAAGTCAAATGTCAAAAACAAACTGGGGCACACATGTCCAAGCCTTTCTCTTGAGTCTACTGACTGTGCTGCTTCTGCAGTCTGGCATGCCTATGCAGTGTTCGCAAGAGTGGTAGTGGGATGTCCACCTGACATTCAGGTTGTTTTGCGCCAAAGTTACGCCATTAGTGCAAAATATTATTAGTTACATTTTGCTATGCTTCACAAGGGAGATCGTTAACTGTTCAATCCTATAGAGAAAAGGGGTATGCATTTAGTATTTGTATTAATTTTGGAATGACGAGTCCAAGAACCATTTTTTTTAACTCGCCCCCCTTCCTCTCCCTGCCTTTTCTTCCCATCACTTACCGATGTAGCATTCCCACTTGGTGAACTGTGGATTCTTAGTGACTTCGTACGCGCATCTCATCTCCGAGTAGGACACACCACCGATGATGAAGATGATCAAGCGAGGGCCACTCTTGTAGTTAGTCGCTTGCTTGTCCTTGTGCCAGTGGCCGTACCTTGCACTGAATCACACACACAAAAAATACCCATTAATTAATCTGATAGCGCCCTCTTTTGACTCCATTTCCTCCAGCCATGTTTTTATTTGTTTATTCTATTTTATTTATTTATTTCATTGTTTTCCTTCTCATCACTGGGGGAACTTTCAGATGAAATATTCCCTGGGATGCTTGCTACCTCTTTAGAACAAGAAGGCTTCTGGATAAAAACTGTTTTTTTCACGAGCTCATTACCAAAGTTCAACCCTACTTCAAGCATTGCTTTAAACTGCTTAACAAAATAATGAACAATTTTAAAAGGGGGGTTCGCTCCTGAATCTGTTACTTGGTGTTTCTATTCTGCTTTTTCACTTCATCGGGGGGGGGGGGGGGGGGGGGGGGTTAAAACACAAACTTTAGTACAAAATTTGTTCAATCTCTGGCTTGGATCAACTCTTGTTATTAATATTCCCAAGCGGGAACCACTCAAGTTCTGACTGGTTGTAACATCTTACCTTCTAGCGTTTGATCCTCCATAGCTGGTAGCAGTCGATCTGCCTGACAAGAATGGGTACACTTTCTGATCCAAGCGATCTTGAATTGTGTCCTGAAAAAAGGAAAATGTTCAATTATTAATCTACTATACAGTATATGTGAACACAGCAGTGATCAATTATTTAAATCTGAGGTCTCAAAATCTGGGCTCACTTTGGGCTCAATTGGTCGTCTAAGTTGCGAGATATGAATGAAATATAAAAATACACTTGTCACACAAAGTTGTGTGCTTTCAGATGCTTGATTTCAAGACCTCAAATTCTAAACTTGAGGTCTGGAAATCAAATTCATGGTAAATAACTTCTTTCTCGAAAACCACGTCACTTCAGAGGGAGCCGTTTCTCACAATGTTTTTTATACTATCAACCTCTCCATTACTCATTACCAAGTGAGGTTTTATGCTAATAATTATTTTGAGTAATTACCAAGTGTCCACTGCCTTTAAAACATAATATTTTTGAATACTGGTCCAAAGTGGTAAATAAAAAACGTAACAACAACAGCACCAGTTTGTTTACCTCCATGATATCCTTGACGACGGGTGTCCAGCGTGAGAGCTGGTAGGTGTGCTCGGTAATGCGCTCCTTCCTGTCAGAGTTCTTGGACTTACGAGCTTTGGGCTGTTGATCAAGAATTTATAAATCCATTATTATCGTTCAAGCCAAATATTATCAGTACCAAATTTCATTAAGCTGTTTAGCAGAAATTACCGCTTACCAAATTTCTTTGCTATGAATAAAATGAGTGGGGCATCAGTTTTTAACAATATAAACTTAATGACATTTTGGCTGGTAGCCAGTTAAAGCTCAACTCCAAAATTGAAAGTAGGAGGGAGGAGTTGAAGTAGTTGAAGGCAACAAAAACAAGAATAGTAAGCTTACGTCAAATATGATTTGCACTCCGAGGTGTTTCATGTTGGTTACAATGGGCTTCTCTGGCTCAGGGATCTGGGCGTGTTGAATCAACTTGTTCATATTCTCCTCACTGATTCCTAAAAAAGCGATCAAGTACAACAAGATTTAATACAGGGTCACAGTAGAGCTAACAAATATAGTTCCAGACCATGTTCATGTTTTTGCATGATCACTTAATCCGTAGTATTTCTCAAATACAATCTCGGAGGGGAACATTTCACAGAAAAAGAAGGATCTAGTATCAATTCATAATCAGTAAACAGTGTTTGCCCTTAACTTTTTTTCAGGGACAATCCAGCAGAACAAATATTAAATATGGATGCTTTGCAACACTGATGTAAACAGCCGGGCCAGTTGGAGACAATTTAACTGGTCCACAGGTGTTTTCACTGGCATTATTTGGTTAGCGGACCACTGTTAAGAGAAAACCCACTCAAACAATGATGTTTTTATCTTAGTCATGTATAATACAGGTTTTATTTTCACACATTATGATTTCCTACCATTCTTTCCGATGACATAGAGCAGAATAATGCGGAGTTTATCGTAGGAGGAATATTTCTGCTCGAGGAGGATCGGGACGATGTTCCTCATCTGATCCTTGACTCTCTCTCCCTCTGGGTTGGTGCCGAGGGCCAGGTCCTGCTCAACACGGCACAGACTCTCAACCAATGGCTTGAACTGCTTCATGCAGTCCTCGGCAAGCCTCAGATGGGTGGAGTACTGTGGTAAGAAGGAAAAGACAAATTCAGATTTCTTTCCCTTTACTCCATAAGACATAAGACATAAGAAAACTTTATTGATCTTCAAAAGAAGAAATTGCATTGCTCACACAAGTTTTTAAAAACACACCAAATATGAAAATGTAACAACAGGCAGATACAAAAATAGCACAAGATACACGCACAAGGAATTAAGATTAAAAAACAAATATACGCCGACAGGCCATATGTCTATACAACAATAACAACATGAACCCTCAGTTCAAAATATGCCTCAGACCAGACCTCAGTCTTAAGCCCCACTATGGGTGCGTTCGTTTAGTCTCCTCGAGTCGCCCCCGGTCTGCCCTGGTACGTTCGAATAGCTTAGACGGGGCTCACCTGGGTCAGCCCCCAGTGCCCTACTTATGGAGTGGGTCACTTGGGGTGACCCGAGGTGCATGCAGTCACCACGAGAGGGTGAGTGTGATCGTTCGATTAGCTCTTGTCAGCGCCTTGAGTACCTTGTGGGAGGATGTGGCATTATATAACCAGTCATGACACTTGTACCCTTGAGTTCACCATTGTCATGTCATCAATTTCATTTAAAACAAAATTCACCTTTCTCATATCCTTCTGATATTGTGGCATCTTCTTCAACATCTGAGACAGATCACGGACGCTCGTCTGAAGAAAAGAAAAAAAAACAGTCAATGATGAACAGTGAGTAATCTTCAACAATCCAAAGAGAGGACAGGATAAACAAAGAAAATTGCACCATAAAAGGCTGTGTCCCAATTGGCAGCTCGACTACCAGCATGGATCTTGGAGTCATTATGTACTGAAGTATAGACCGATCCGGGCGCGCAAGTGTTGAGCACCGCGCGCCATTTGCTGCGGTGTCTTCAGTGCATAGATTGTGCACAAAAAGACACCGCAATTGTTAATTTTTTCAATAGAGGGCGCTACCAATTTTGTATCGTCGGATTGGTCTGTAGCACACTCCTTTGCAACGATCGTAGCTAAAACATTGTCCACTTCTTCTCACCTTATCTGAGCCTTCGGATCCCATCTTGCCGCCAATCTTTGCCTTGGCAAAGTTCTTCAGCTGAGTTGTAATGCCCCTGTTGTAAAAATAAAAGCCAAAAAGGTCAGTTGAGAGGAGAAAAACAAGGCCGGGGGAGAGGTCCTAAATCGAACGATGAGGAAACATTTCGAATGGGAGATTTCATTATGTATCGTTTGTGGGCTCGTCGCCAGTTTGTGAGATTTTGCATGGGTTTATTGGTACATAAATATAAAGGCTCACCTTGTGTAACTCGCCATATTGGAAGATATGGAATTACATGTCTCAACCCTTGAGGGCGCTAATGAAAGTGGCAATGTGCATATAGGGTTAAAGGGGCACATCTTACAACAACTTTGCAACAAAATTTCTTCTTGTAAGGAGTGTTGGGTCTGAGGAGACTTGGGTTTGTTCTTGATGTTTCGACTAGCTTACTCTAGTCTTCTTCATGAGATGGTGAGGGTGGGGGTCTGGATAATCCTTATATGCTGCACCAGTAGAATGTTCTCAAGAGTCAGCACTCCTTCCTAAAGAGAAACTTCACGTTTTGTTGTACCCAAAAGAACTGTGATGTTAAGAAATGTGTCTCTCTCAAAAAAAAAAAAAAAAAAAAAAAATCAACAAATTATTTTGTATGGCATCTGAACTTACTGTGAAACGTCAGCGATGTGCTGGTGACGGAGACCAATCCACAGATCATCGTTCTCGTCCAGGAGTACCTCTTGGTCATTCATCTCCCCTCCACTAGCTTCATACCTACATCAAAAACACAGATGGTTTTTCTTATAATATTTTGTGTCATTGTAACTGCTCTCCTTATCTGATAGTTGTAGCATAAAAATGAACAAAAAACATCAAACATCCAGTCCTAGTAGGTAGAGGTAGAAATTAGAGGTAACTAGAGGTAGATGTAGTAACTTGAGTAATAGAGGTAACTAGAGATAGTAACTAGGTAGTAACTAGTATTTAGAAGTACTTGAAGTTGCATAATCTACATCCATATAGATTTAGTCCAACAGACAAACACACAGGTTGCTTTCTTATTTAGTTGTTATAACATAATTGACACTGTAGACGGAGCTTGTTTGTACAAGATTTGACTTCGTTGCAGAATCGAGTTGCGACCGTGTTGCAATGACATGAGGAAATGATCTCTTTACTGACCTGTAGACGTCATTCTCAATGGGCAAAAGGTCGTTGGCCATGGCCTGGAATGTCAGTTCATGCAGAAGAGGAGACACTGGGTCAAATCCACGATCGACGACAATCAACTGAGAGCGATGTTTCTCCGGACCCTGGGGTTTTTTCAGACAGAGCGAGAGATAGCAAGGTTACAGAGGGGCTGCTAATGCTAACTAAAAGAGGTTTGGATAGCAGCATGTAAAAAGAACTAGTGGTCAACAACTCAACGTTGCAATAAGTATGCTCTGATTTTCTGAAAGTGTGCAAGATGTGCATATCCAACAGATAAAGTCCTTATAAAAATGGTAGAAAAAATGAAAAAGTGGATCAAAGAGCATCATTCCTATATAATGTATAAAATGTCAAACAACAACTGCTTCTTTTCACTAAGCAGATACAACTAAGTCAAAATCCAGGGCCAAATTTCATAAAACTGCTTAAAACTGGCATCACGCTTATTTCTGCTAAGCAGACATTTGTTCAGCAAGTATGTCTGCTTAAGCAGCTCTATGAAGTTGGGCCCAGAAAACTCTCTGAAATTTCTCGCCCTGTAATTTTGACGTTATAAAAGGACTTATCATTATGTAATACTAACCTCTCCCATGGTAGGCTCATCGGCTTTGTAGGCGTCCAGCTTACTCTGAATCATCTGAGCCACTTCAAGATTCCGATCGAAATCACTGCAAAGAAAATCATCACGACAATCATTAACAAACAGCTCCTGATAACCCTAAAGAAAAGATCTTCCACAGCATATCCTGCACAGCTTTGAAATTTGAGTTAACAGAGTTGGGTACAACCATGGGTGGTGGCAGGAAATACCTGGGGGTCACTTTTATCAAAGATTGTAAGCATAAAACAGTCATCAGCCTGAGGGATTTCGACCCTAGCAGACTCTTTCTAAGAGGTTACAAAATGCCTTCGAGAAAGACTCAAGGGTCGAAACGTCAGGCCACTACTTAGCACATTTATACCATAGATGCTTTTGGTTGAACAAGTTTGCAATAAAGAATGCATTATATTTACTCAACATATGGTAAGCAGTTTTCATCTAATAGGGGATCCATGGTCATTGCAAGATCAATTTGATTTCGGAGCCCCCGGGCCTGGAATCACACAAAGCCATGCAAGGCTCTGTTGCCCCTGGTCTTGGCCCCTGTACCTCTCCCAGTTTCAAATAAACTGTAAGGTTTTTTAAATGAAAGTGCCCTTTGCAAATGAAATTGGCCTTGTCCCAAGGATGCAGCAATAATGGTTAAGTGTCTTGCTTAACGACACAAGTGTCACGACCTGGACTCGAACCCACACTCCGCTGATCAGAAACAGCAGACTTTGAGTCTGGTGCTCTTAACCGCTTGGCCATGAAACGTCTCAAATATGGAACTCCAGGCTTGCCCTTCTTTATTAAGCAACTGACCTGCGATATCTGATGGCGGGGTATTCACCAAGGGACGCGCAGAGGGTAGCGATCTGCTCTGAGATTCTCTCAATCATGGTGGTGCGGTTGGCCGTACGTGTTGGATTGTAGAAGATGTTGAAACTCTCGGGAGAATCCAGAGAGAAAACCTGCAGGAATGAAAAAAACAACCCTTAAAACAAACCGTTATTTTCACACTTGAAAATTTTTCAGTGTGAATTAAAATAATCAGTTTGCCAATTAATATAATCCAACCATTGATGAGATTTGACAAAAGGTAAAAAGTCCTGAAAAAAAATAATTGCTTGTTGGTGCGAGCTCAATTTAAGCAGAGAATATTGCTCAACAATTTTCTGCAGAGAAGAAATGAGCAGAAAACCAGTCACAAGTAGTTGGGACACAATGTGGATTTCCTCATTCTCCAGTCAGTGACTGTTTTTTTCTGCGGGAAAAAAAAGGATGACGGCGTGAGTAGATTTTGAAGAAGACATCTTGAAATATGAGAAGAAATCACATGTCAAAATGACAACATTCTGAATGAAGTAGAGGCAAAAATCTTAAGATGATCCTTACCGATGATTCGTATGGCATGAAGGCAATGTTGATCTCCTTCAAGTTCTTGATCTTGTTCTTCACCGCCGGGTTCTTGCACAGCGTGGTGAACAGCTCGGCCGGGCAACCTGTGTTGCAGAACGTACACAAACAACAGCTCATTACACGACCGAGCTCAAACAAGACTCAGATACTGAATAATAGGCACCGACTTTAAAGACTTTTAAGAAGTTGCCCGGAATTCTTATCTTGTGTTCTTTTGGACCCAGGTCTCTTATAGACACCATAAACTCGTTAGCTGTAATTGGGAAACTATTGTAGATCAACTAACCTAATGACCATATTATAAAATATCAAAAAAAGAAAACTCTCAATGACGTCAGACCATAAAGGGGGTGGAGAGGGGGGGTAAAAAAAAAACAGATTTTCTGTAATAAAACCAATACATTATTGAATACACAAGATTTATTCACTTACATTCTGTAAAGAAAATATGGGCTGCTTTGTACTGGGGGCTGAGCGGCTCCTTGAAATCGTTGATCAATTGAGTGACAGACTGTCAATAAAAACAACATCAAGACAAATAACATTACAGTAAGCTTGGGCGATATCACGATATTATCGAATATCATGATATTAATTTGGAAACGATTTCGATATCAAATGGATTTGGTTTTAATCGATATATCGCTATATATCGCGATAATCGCGATAATCACGATATATCGCAATATCAGTTAAATATCGCGATGTATTTGCTAGCTGAGACATCATGCACCCCATAGGTTTGGAGTAAAACCAAAAGAATAGGTCATTAGAACACCTCTCTTAAGCTATGACTGTCTCTTCTACAATTTTCACTTGGAGTTTGAAGACTGATGATGTCAAATTTCATTAATTGCGATTATATCGAATATTGCGATATATCGTGAATAAATAAATCGATATCGCCCAAGCTTACATTACAGGTCTTAAATTTCGTTCATGTAAGGGCATTTAACAAAGTGTCCCCTGGTTAGAAGCCTTGTATTGAATTCTGCTGAGTTATACTGGGTGCAATGACGTGCAACACAAACTAAATATTGTATCTCAACATATGCATAAAAAAACCAACCTGTGAAAATTTGAACTCAATTGGTTGTCCAAGTTGCGCGAAGCTACATGCTCTCAGATGCTTGATTTTGAGACCTCAAATTCTAAATCTGAGGTCCCAAAATCAAATTCGTGGAAAATTACTTCTTTTTCAAAAACTGCGTCCCTTCACCGGGAGCCGTTTCTCACAATTTTTTAAACTATCAACCTCTCCCTAATACTTCTTACCAAGTAAGGTTTTATGCGAATAATTTTTTTGAGTGATTACTGCCTGACTGCCACTGCCTTTAAATAATAATAACTAGAGCCTTCCAAAGAGATACAAAGAAGAAATTAAAACAGCCGTCTTTTGGTACCTTTTCTGATGGCTGAATGATGTAGATGGCCTCCAGAGTGCGTAGAGGCTCACGTTTCTTCATCAAGTCTTCCACCACTGTTTTTAAACATACACAAATTGTACATGAATAAACAGCATGTTAAGTAAGATTTTAAACTACTTGAAGACGACCAGAGCATACTGATTGAAATGTGGAGTCATTAAACGACTGGTTCTTTAAAGAACCAACACTAATCAATCAAGATTACAAATGGTATTACCGCAAAACCTTGCTTAAGGAACCGCATGTTCTTATCCATCTTCAGCAACAAACTGAACAATTACAATTCTACAATTTTTACAAAACATTTTTATGGTCACTTTGTATACCGGACGAATGTAGTCCAATTTCACAGAGCTGCTTTTAAAAGCACAACAAGTTGGTAAGCACAACATTATTACACTTCTAGACTAAGTACTAAAAGCAGAAACTTTTTAGGCAAGATTGTCTCCTGAAGCAAAATGTTGTTAGCTTAAAAAGTTGCTAAGCAAAACATTAATTATGCTAACCAGAGTAAGGTTACCAACTATAGCATTTTACAATATACAAATGTTTAATGCTTAGCAAAAGATTATTGAGCAGTAATTTCTGCAATAACCTCCCAATCTCTCAGAGCTGAACAAATAGCTGTAGAAAGTATTCAGACTTTGCGTGATCGACAATTTTACATGAAATAACAAACTGGTGAAAATTTGGGCCTCACTTATTTTGTGAGTTTATAAGACAATAGTAAAAAATCATGCAAAATTTTCAGCACATAAACTTGGTTGTTACAACCAAAATTAACTGTTGCACTTTATAGTTTTCCCAAACAAGGTTTTCTCCGATTGACTTCATTTCAGAGGACTGACTCACTCTTGTATTTAATTGGATTAAGGGGGCTTAATAAAGAAACCGTCGTCTACCTCAAGAAGTGCCAGTGAAGAATGTATAACGTTTGTTTAACCTGCACGACTTTATGACATTTACTACTTACATGTGATGCCCTGATTGGTCATATCTTTCATGCGGCAACATGCTGACAATATGCGCATGCTCAGCTGGTCTACAACCAATACCTTTGGGAAAAAGACAAACAAGAGTCAGGGATCTAGACCATTATCATTGCACAATCGTGTGGAATCTTCCTATTAAAGCAATGTAAACAAATTGAGGCTGGAAGAGTCTGGTCCCCTTTCAAATTTTCAGAGGCTGAAATGAGCCTATCATTGAGTTCTTGTTTCTACTTTTTGTTCTTATGTAAATAGAGATCAAGTTATGAACTTGTGGGGTGCCTTGCCAAGCCATCTAGGGTTGTGGACTCAAGCTCTGTAATTTCAAATTGTGGGTTTGAATCCTTGCCTGGTCAGTTGCGACACTTGTGTCCTTGAGCAAGGCTCTTTATTATTGGTTCTCTCCACCCAGGAAGGAGTAAAAATTGCTATCGCCAAGATCTAGGGAGTAACCTGTAATGATATATTCTCAGTTCCTTAATGCCAAAGAAACTGGATATTGGCTATGGGCCGACTTAAAGTTATAATTGACTATTTTATCCCCGGTCTTTATCCAAAATGAGAATCCCCCCAAATGGGAATCTCCCCAAATGGGAATCTCCCCAAGTTAGAATCCCCCGAATCACACCCTTTGCCTTACCTTCCATTCATTTGGTTTCTTCAGAGGAGAAAACACTTCTGTGAGGATCCCTGCAGAAGGTAAAACAAGCACCGTCCTATACGATTACAGTTTGTCTTTAAATCATCAACAACAACAAAATTCAACAAATCTGATATCACTTTTGGAAATCTTTGCTTTGATCTTTTGAAAATTGGGGGAGAATACTCCAGGCGTCTTCCACCTTTATGATGTTGGCACATGTCTCACACATAAACCTCATGTAAAACATGTTTCTAAACATTGCATATACCTAATAACAATGTGGCAAAGCACTCCATAATTGTTATGACTAAATTTGTGCGTTTGACTTTTAAGAATACAGTAATATTCATCTTACGTACACACATGTACACAATACACAAAAACAATAATACATAATTAATATTTTTTTGGAAAACATGAATGCTGGAATAAACTGAAGCTAATAATTGCATACATGTAAATACAGTTAAAGTTAACAATTAACATAACACAAATAAATAAAAAAGTCCTTTGGTGTTAAGAGGATTCCAGCCCCCCCCCCCAAAAAAAAAAAAAAAAAAATATTTTCTTTTTTTTAAATGCACAAGTCCTGCACAAGCCCTGCACAAGTTGGATGACAAACTGTGCAGTTGTGCCCTGCGTGGCAATTTTTAAGGAATTCATTTCAGTTTACTCTGCAGACAAAACGTAGAATAAATGGCAAGTTCTCAAAGACGGATCTACACAGCAAATTAGATCTCTATACACGTATCATGGTGTTAATGTTTTTCAACCACTGACTTGGACGTCAAAGTGGATCCCAAATTCAATTACCAGCTACCCTATAACACGATGAATAGGCATTACCCCTTCCAGCGCCAGCAGGCTAATTATGCATATCATGTATACAGTAAGTAGTAAAATATTCCCATCCGTCTGTGCGGTGTACATGATATGTTAATTGCATTGATCTGCTTGAGTAAATACTGAGGGGTCAATATTATTACAAGGTGTTTGTGCATAAAGGCAAACGGGGAGAAGGCAAAAGCCCAAGGGGAAAATATTTGTACACGGACAAATTCAAGCAGCGTACCTCTTTTTTTTCCCCATGATTGTGAGGACGGTGTTTGTATTATTATACAGCTGTGGCATTTTGAATTTAAAAATTTTTATATATTTTTTTTTATTGAAATCCAACAGCGGAAAGCCGCCACTTACAGGAATCGTTAAAGGCAGTGGACACTATTGGTAATTGTCAAAGACCAGCCTTCACAGTTGGTGTATCTCAACATGTGCATAAAATAACAAACCTGTGAAAATTTGAGCTCAGTCAGTCATCGAACTTGCGAGATAATAATGAAAGAAAAAAACACCCTTGTCACACGAAGTTGTGTGCGTTTAGATGGTTGAGTTCGAGACCTCAAGTTCTAAACCTGAGGTTTCGAAATCAAATTCGTGGAAAATTACTTCGTTCTCGAAAACTATGGCACTTCAGAGAGAGCAGTTTCTCACAATGTTTTATACCATCAACCTCTTCCCATCACTCGTCACCAAGAAAGGTTTTATGCTAATAAATATTTTGAGTAATTACCAATAGTGTCCACTGCCTTTAAAAACTATGTATAAATATAAATATGAACCAAAATGTAGAGCTACAATGTTTGTACATGTTTATGTTGATTGTAATTTTGTAAATTGGATCTCATGTGAGTATGTGTACTTTGATGTTCAGTCAAAGCAGAGGATGCTTTGCCAATCAAACTAAACACACATTACATTTCCCATTACACTTTGCGTACCGCTCAATCTTCCAAAACAATGGTCCGCTGGCAAAATACCAGTTAAAACGCATGAGGACCAGTCAGAATGTACTCAAAGTGGTTCAGCTGGCTAGTTAGGATAGTATTGCAAGAATTTTTTTTTGATAACAAAACAGTTGCTGGCAGTGTAATCACTTTTATATGTAATCCATCGACAAACCTGTAGAAGTTTGAGACCGTTCGGCCATCTGGGTCACAAGAAAATAGTAGCAACCCGAGTACACATTTTGCATTGCATCGATGCCAAAACGAAAAATGAATAAAGCGCTCACTGAGCGATAAACTACAAATGGGAAATTAGTAAAATCTAGTTCTAATCAAATATGATATTTCAGACAGAAATATTTCAAAGGATGTTTCCTATCATCATCATCATTAGACCAAGTAAGTTTTATGTAAATCTGTGATCTTCACGATTTTTGTTATTATTACCAATTCTGCTGTAAGGTTCCTTTACCATATAAAGGCCTTGGATTTCATCTTTGAGGGGCAAGGCCATTTTAAATTTACAAAGGGCACTTCCAGAGGAAAATCTTAAAAGTTTATCAGAAACTTCTGCAGGGGCACTGAGGCCAGCTGTATTTCCAGGACCCAATTTCACAGTTCTGCTTAAAAGCACAAATAGTAGCTAAAAAGCACAACAAAATAATGTTTCTTCTTCATTCAACTATCTCTTGATATCCGTTTTCCATGGACATCCCTGTTCTTCCCCAAAAATAAATATTAGCACAAAACTGTCATAAATTCAATTAAACACTAGAGGCTAGACAGAAGAAGAAAAACAATACTATTAAAAAAACATATTTTAACCTCAATGTATTATTCCAGGTACACAACCACATTGAGCGGTAAACAATACCATGGGACTAGAAAAAAACATTTGTACAGCATACATTGTACTACCATAATATGTACTTTGGCATTGACAATAGACCGATCCAGTAGGTTTAGCCCACAACGCACGCGTGAGCAAGAACACGTGGGGCTCTCCAATGCCTTTCTGCACAACTCTGCCGCGCACGCCAAGCATACGCGCACGCATGTCGGACCTTCGTGTCGGACCTTTGTTGCGTTGTGATTGGTCAATATGCAATGGGGCAGAGCTTAATGGATCGGTCTATTATCATGGATAGTTAGGCCTATTAGGTTTTCTTGATAGACAAGTTGGTGCAGCTGACTGTATAAAATTGGCTTATCTTGGTTACAGAAAATAGACCTTGAAATAATGGAAACCAGTCATCTCGCCCACCATCATAGTCATCCACAACAAAATACACCCTCAACGTTCAAGATTAGCTTGCCCATACAGGGGTCGAAATTGCCACTAGCCCGCTAGCCCGGGACTACCAGATTTACAGCCGGGCTACTCATTTTTCCAGTTTGATAGCCCGACGGGCTAGTGGAAAAATAATGCAAAAATCATCATCACAAACAATAAAGAACTATGTTATTGGTGTATTGTAAAGTTTGAGCCGTGACGCGAGACATAATGTGTCTTTCAGGCTACCAAAATCTAATCAGGGCTACTAAAAATTATTGGTCACTAGCCCTGCTGACTACCATGGAAATACACTTAATTTCGACCCCTGCCATAGCTGCTACAATCTCCCCCACCCCCACACCCCCAATATGACAGCTGCACAGCAAATCCCCTCCCTCTTTTCCATAATATGTGTGTCTTTTGGACACCATGTTTTAAATCTAGACACCCAGCTTTATCTGTCATTTTCATGTGACTGTATTGCAAGTCAACAATTTGGATATCCAGTTTTTAAATTTCCACAAAAATTTGACAGGATTTTACAAAATCCATTTGTGCGTGTGACAACTGGGGGAAGAAATGGAAAATTTTCCGTATCAGGGGTCGAAATTGCCACTAGCCCGCTAGCCCGGGACTACCAGATTTGCAGCCGGGCTACTGATTTTTCCAGTTTGATAGCCCGACGGGCTAGTGGAAAAATAATGCAAAAATCATCATCATAAACAATAAAGAACTATGTTATTGGTGTATTGTAAAGTTTGAGCCGTGACGCGAGACATGTGTCTTTCGGGCTACCAAAATCTAATCAGGGCTACTAAAAATTATTGGTCACTAGCCCTGCCGACTACCATGGAAATACACTTAATTTCGACCCCTGCGTATGGCGCCACCACTTTTTCATTCGATATGATATGAAATAATATAGTACCTAATTTACCTCAGTGATATATCCCTTGCTGTAAAAATGAGTGAAAAAGTGGTGGCGATATCCCGAAGAAATATTGATTGGCATAAAAACGTGACTTTCTATTTGAAATTTCTTTAATTACCTCTTGAAGTTACTTGGGCGTAGCCTTTGTGGGCCAGAAAGGCGGAGGGGGAAGTCTTTTTCTAGACAGTACTCTGATTTTTCTGAGTCTGTCTCTGTTTAAAAAATGTTGCACTTTTTTTATTTGATCAGGTTTTTTTTTTTTTGATGGAGTTTGCAAATAAAGGGCAGGATTGCTCAACCAGTCGGTGACCTTGTTTAAGCGACTTTGTTGTGGACACATACCCATTGTATTTGTAGAGAACGGCTTTAATAAATTCATGTTGTTTTGGCTGGGGAGGAGGGGTGTGAGAGGTGGGCGGGTCCGGGGGGAGACGACACACCAAAAAAAGAAATTACAACAACAAAAATACACACGGCTTTCAAATGAAATTTCATCCACAACACTCACATTTTGCCACAAAAATATCGGATACAAGTGATGCTGAAATAAAGTTCCACACTTTCAAGTCATTATTTTTATAAAATTCTTCATTATCAGACATAATTTCAACAAAAACATAGCAAACTTACTTTGACCGACCACCGCCTTGAGCGCCATCTTGTTTTTTTTATATGACTTGTCGAAAGGAATTCTGGGTAAAAGAATTATTCACGCACGTAATTAATTGGTGCGCGCGCGCATGATAATGCAATAATTATTTACGACAGGTTGTATAAAAAGGATTAAAAGAGTGACTCATTTGTAAACCAAACCAAAGTCAATGTATCAATCATTGCTGAATTCTGTATCTATATGGAAAACAATAGGGTATTTGTTATATAGGTGTATTTTATTTTTCTACCTCGATGATAAAACTTAGTTTGACAGTGGAGAAAATAATTAGTGTATGATGGCTGGATGGGAAGCCCTGTTTTGATCTTGAGGTCTAAAAATAAAATTGCGGTCTGATGATGTGTGGGTCAATAATGCTGGGGAAGAACAGTTATATCATCCCATTTTGTCAATTATATTAAAAACAATCAAATGTATTGACGCCACACATCCATGTGGTTTCCTCCAGGTGCTATTTTGGACCATATGGAGGTAGAGTTTCCATGTTTGGACTAAACCATCAGCTTGAAATAGTTTATGTGTATATCAGCTTGAAATAGTTTATGTGTATATTGAAATAGTATATTTATAAATAATAAACCCTGGATACCTTCCCTTTATTTGCTCCTCTTTTTGCTATATACGGATGTGGTATTTTTTTGTACTTGTTTATGCCTCTGAAAAAAAAGTATGGTTTGAATCAAAAGCTATAGCCTTATAAGGCCATCTACTCATTTTATTATAAATAATATAGTCATCTATACTATATTTATCCTTGCTCGCTCCATGGTGTGCAAACAAGTTAAGTAATTTCATCAAGGCCGACAGTTAAACCAATGACTTAAAAAAGGAAAATATGGGATGCGATGGGCCTGCTCTTTTTTTGTGCGACATCTTATAAACTTTATTGATCTTTAAAATGTTATATCAAGTTAAGCCAGAGTTAGCAAGCTATGCATTTTTAATTGTAATTTATGGGCACACTTTTAAACAACTTGGGCACAGTAATATTTTTGATTGTGTCATCACATATCTGACCTTCAGCAAACACACAGTAGGCGCTTGATTTTTTTATATTAATTTGACCACAAGAGGGGGTAAACGGTAACTTATAATAAAAAACACTTTGGATTAATTTGTCTAAAAAGCATTATTTTATTTCAATACTGGCGTCACAACAGTACACATTGTTGGTAAATATCCAAATTAAATTAACACACTCACATCTTGAAACTGTCAACTCATTTCGGTTAAGAAACAATGATTTTTCTGTAAAACTATTTATAATCTTAGGGATGAGGTTTTGTGGTATGTCCATCTAAAAAACAATGAATTTGTATGTTCTTTTTAAGGAAGACTTTGGTTTGTAACTTTGCAAAAAAAGTCAAAATCTATCACTTCCTGAAACTGTCAATACATTATAAGAAATCAACTACAGCTGGACGAGGTGATTTTTTTTCATCTGAGAGCAAACATCTTGACGGTATAAATCTCCAGAGGAAAGTTTGTTTGGGTTTCTTCCTTCAAGATGGTGAGTCCCGCTTTTGAGAAAATCTTGGTCAGCTCCTTCGATGATCGTGTTACACTACTGTCCTGTTCATCGTAAACGTAACCCTCCTTCGAAATGTTCTCTTTGACGCAGATGACACCCCCGTCCCTCAGCCCTTCTTTACACCTCTTGAAGAAGTCGACAAGATGCTTATCGGTGAGATGTCCTAAGACCCACTGACACCAGATGACATCGTAGTGTTTGGCTTGAGGAACAAACTCTTGAAGTCCGCAACAGATGTATTTCCCGATTTTGGATGCTCCTTCGTCCAGGAACGCAGGGGCTTGGTCGAGGAATTTCTGCTCTTGTTCGACGAGATCGACCGTCTGGAATAAGGGCAGGAGAGTATGTTTGGTGACGCGGCCGATTCCGGCACCACAGTCTAGCGCTCTTTCAGATCCAACGCGCTCTTTCCATTCACACTGTTGAATAAAACAAAATGTACTGCATATTAGATTAAAATAGGTGCCAATGAATACTAAACTTTAGTCTAAAGTGTGAGTGTACTCAAGAAAAAGAAAGATTCTGCGGGAAATTTAATGGAAATGTGGCAGATAGAATTCCAGGTTCAGAACTAAGAAAGAAGAGTAGAGTACATGTACATGTCAATGATTTCAATACAAATAAGATTAAGAATGCTATATATATTATTAGACCTTTTTATTGAAATAAATGGAACTAAATCCTTATCCTATGATTATGAAAAAAAATGAAACAAACCTAAAGCCTTAAGTCAAAAGTCAAATTGTCAACAATGAAGGGGAAGTTGATTTGTTTATAGAAAAATATAAACAAACAACAACAAAGAATGTTAACAACAACCAGGCCAAAGAACTTAATCTTGAATTGGGGAAATAAAACTTGGATGATTAACTTAAGGGAACACGTTGCCTTGGATCGGACGAGTTGGTCAAAACAAAAGCGTTTGTAACCGTTTTTTATAAAATGCATATGGTTGGAAAGATGTTATAAAAGTAGAATACAATGATCCACACAAGTTTGCCTCGAAATTGCATGGTTTTCCTTCTACTGTGCGAACTAACATGGTCGGCCATTTATGGGAGTCAAAATTTTGACCCCCATAAATGGCCGACGTGTTAGTCGACGAGGTTAAAGGAAAACCACGCAATTTCGAGGCATGTTTGTGTGGATCATTGTATTCTACTTTTACAACATCTTTCTACCCATATGCATTTTATAAAAAACGGTTACAAACGCTTTTCAAAGACCAACTCGACCGATCCAAGGCAACGTGTTCCTTTAATCATGTTAAAAGTAAAAACTTAAATAAAATAAGAATGAGGGTGGTTCCAACGAAATTAGTGTCCGCATATTAACTATTTATGAACTTCAGAAAATTTCATAATTTATCGGCAGGTTTGTGAAGAATAATATAAATACAATAAATATAATTTACCAGTAACATTGGTTTGAGAAAGTTGATGGACCCTTTCACGTCAATATTGGAAATGCTTCCATAACCGCCCAGCATTCCATTCACAGTCGGGCTTATTTGCTCCCAATAACTCTTCGCCTCGTCATAAAATGTCGCCTTAGACATCGCATACTTCCCAACGGCCATGATGACGTTCAACTTCAAGTTAAAGGCTTGCCAAGAGTGTAAAAAACAGTGAAATTTTGACAACGAAATTATCCACAAGTTGAAAGAACTAGCATTGATGGGCAACGTGTGCAAGTAACCAGTCTAAGCTCGATCTTATCATGCCTTTCTACAGCTGTCCATAAAAATAAGACTTGGACCCAGACACTAATAGTACATTTTGAGCATTTTCGAAACTACGGATATGGCGTGAGCTCTGCCCGTCTGAATGAATCGCGCACGTTTTGACTGACGGACCCAAGAAGTCTTAGCCGGGGTTTCGAAAGGGGCCTATCTTTCTGAAAACAAATTTTTGTTTTAATTATATAATTATATGAAACGAAATCGAAGACGTTTTTATGAAATAAGATTTAGCTTTTGTATAACACAAACGAATTTGAAGAAGTTTTTAGCTTTTGTATTACACAAAGAAAGAGGATTGCTGGGGCCAAGTGGATTGCCATGGGACTCTCCTCACAAGCCATGATTTGACCTTTTTTTGTAGAACTTCCAACTTTCGCTTCAGATGAATGAATTAAATTGATCAAAGTAAAATACAACAAGGCAAATACACTACACTTTATCTCTTCAAAAACATATAATTTAATTACTTTTGTAAAAAAAAAGAAGTAGCATAAAGTTCCATTATCTATACAGTTGTCTAATTCTTTTCAAACAAAAGATTTACTTTAGAACTAAAATCAGCAAAGTGATTTAAGACAAATGAATTAGATTCAAGAATAGGACTGATTTCTACATGTATTGATGAAGAATTATTTTGGGCCAATAAAATTACAATCAAGTACTACATGTTTTAGATCAAAATCAACAAAAATAACTAATTAAAAAAAATATTTAAGATTAGGATATATTGTCTGAGCAATTGCTTTTTCAAAAACTGTTTCCTAAATTTTGGTAGGTCAAATTGATATAAAAAGAAAATGCAATGTTTTACAAAAGAGAAGTAAGAATATTTTTCTATCAGCCTATTTGATTTCTATTATTTAAAATAAAATAAAATATAATGTTAAATAATTGCACAATGGCATTTGCATAAATACTTTTACAGCTTTCTATTTAGACTTTGTGCACATGGACACAACGAGGAACAAGTTTACTGTACCCCTCTTAAAGGCAGTGGACACTACTGGTGATTACTCAAAATAATTGTTATCATAAAACCTTACTTGGTAATGAGTAATGGGGAGAGGTTGATGGTATAAAACATTGTGAGAAACGGCTCCCTCTGAAGTCACATAGTTTTCGAGAAAGAAGTAATTTTCCACACATTTGATTTCAAGACCTCAGACTTAGGATTTGAGGTCTCAAATCAAGCATCTGAAAGGAAAGAACTTTGGTGACAAGGGTGTTTTAACCTTCCTTTATATCTCGCAACTTTGTCGACCAATTGAGCTCAAATTTTCACAGGTTTGTTATTTCATGCACATGTTTGAGATACACCACATGAGAAGACAAGTCTTTGACAATTACCAATAGTGTCTAGTGTCTTAAAATGAATAAACGGTGCGGCATCTTGTGTGTGTGCCTCCTCCCCAAGCCGTATCCTCCACAATGATGTTCTATGCTGTTGCTTCTTCAGGATTCTCCTTCAAAAACTCCAGAAAGTGTCTTCGACCGTTCAGAAATAACATTGATTCTGTCAACACATGAGAAAACAAAAACAAGATATTAAATTAACTTCTTTGTAAAAATTCAAAATGCTAGCCAAAAACCCTAATAGAATGCCACAGACATTTTGTTTTAAATTGTTGGTTGAACACTAAAAACATTGATGTGTGTTAGCACTGTAGCACTTTCCCGAGTCCTGTGAAAAAAATCACAGGCATTTACTCTGGTGGGATTCTAACCCACGACCTTTGCAATTCTAGAGCAGTGTCTTGCAAAATAGACGACAGAGATTGCCTGCGGGGTTACTCCAGGCAGTTTGATTCTATATGGTACCGCAACAATTTAATAGATGTTAAACAACTTACTAATAATAAGACAATTTGTCGTGAAGATATAAAGTGTACGTGGCTACTGACCTCCATAGGTTTTAGGTCGGACCATGGGTATGGGACCCTGACTCGATGACTTGACAGTGAAGTGGAATACATTGGTGGTGTCTCGTGCACCAGTTGTTGGATCAACTACCTCAGCATGGACCCTCAGCTGCATGTAATGGCCATCTGTGAAGGCAACCTGCAAAACAAAAACCCCATATTTACTTTTAGAGATATATTGAGAATTTTGAGAGTTTGAAGTTGTGGTAAATCAAAAAAAAAAAAAAAAAAATCCACCATGTGCAATTGGGAACAAGGTCGAACAACATAATGTTTAGAGAAGTTTATGAAGAAAAGCAATAACACATACCTGTGATGATAGATAGAGCAAGTCTCCAACCTCGACTGGTTTTCGGAACTGAATGTTGTCAACTGACTTGAAAATGGGTCTCGTTTGACTGAATGAGAAGGAACAAACAGAAATCACTCTTGAAGTATTATCTGCTAAGACATTATCCTTTTAAAAATAAAGATGACCTGCGCCCCTACAACCCCATTTTAAATATATGACATAAAGAATACCAAACATCATTTGCAAATATCTTTGTTTACATGTATAGTCTCTGTGCAGCTTACAACACTACTGAAACTACACTCACCAGTACACAGCAGCATTTGCGTAAGCCAGTTCCAACGCCTGTCTCATTAGAAAACCACCAAAGATTTTGTTGTACAAGTTCCGTTGCTACAAAAAAAAAAGGCAGGATTCAAAATTTGCATGGTAGAAGTATCACAAGGTAAGGTGTGACGTAACTCCATGTAAAAATCTCTCTCTTGAGCAGTTTCTGAAAAGAACCAGTGGTTGACAACTCAATGTTTCGATAAGTAAGCTTTGATCATCTTCGGTATTCTTTGATCATCTTCTTCTCCTGTGGACGATCGGAGCATAATGGAACGATAAGATGTCAACCACTCGTTCCTTTCGAAACCAACACTACTCAAAAGAGAGATTTCCACATGGTGTCACTGCAAACTTCACCTTAATAATATAGCGCATGAAAATTAAAGGAAGATTATATCAATGCAGTGACTCCATAAGTTGTAAGCGAAGAGGAAAATTTGTCAGCGGTTTTTGAGTCTACAGTTTTTACCTCTGGGAAGCAGATGAGGAGATTCTTAAGCTTCGAGTCTTCCATCCAGACTGAGTTTGTAGGCTTCGTTCTTGTGCTGAAGGAGGCTGACCTGAAAATAAAAACCAACAACCAAATAGCAATGGTTTATTTCTCTACGAAGCTATCATTTCAAATATTGTCTCTTGTAATCTTGTCAAACTGCCTACAAGCCTTTAAAAACCTATAAGTAAAATACAGCTGATGGTGAACAGGGATTTCCCCGTTCACAAGCTAACGTATCGTGCCGGTAAACAAGAATCGCATACTTATAAGCAAAAAGAATTTGACTTTTAAAAAAAATATTAAAATTGAGGGCTGGGCATGGTAGAAGGTTTGCCCATAGATTGGGGCTATCCAAATTGCTGCACAAAATTTGATTCTCACTCGTTTCACTTTTGACAACCTGTCAAAAACTGTTGAGGTCTCATATATTTTACTTGTGCTGGAAAAAAAAAATCCAGGCTTATACTCGTAGAGTGTCATGGCCGAGTGGTTAAGAGCATCGAATTCAAGCTCTGGTGCTAAGTCACCATAGTGTGGGTTCGAATCCCGGTCGTGACACTTGTGTCCTTGAGCAAGATACTTTACTAAAATAGCTTCTCTTCGCCCAGGGGTATAAATGGGTACCTGTGAGGGTAGAGGTTGGTATTGTGAATGAAAAAGCCTTCGGAGCGCCACGGTAGCTTGGGGCTGTATAATTCCTATCGGGATTAAAGGAACGTTATTGGCCCAATGACCAGGGCATTTATGTAAAGCGCATTGATACGGTTATTATAAATTGCGCTATATAAGAACTTGTTATTATTATTCCTCCTAAAAATCCACTTACTTTGTATCAAGCGTATCCACAAAGAGCCTATGGATGATTTCTCTCTCTTCAGCTGTGGGGGCGCTCTTGAATAACGACTGCTCCGAGCGATGGAGACGCAGCTGTTTATTCTTCTCCCCTCTTTCTAGAATGGTTGCTTCCTCTGGTGTTTCCGCTCTTAGCGGATGTACATATGTAGCACTGGAAAATTAAAATCAAGTTATATTTTTCTTCTGCTCCAGAACATAATGTGGATAAAAGCTAGAGAAATTCAGTAGTTTTTCTCAGTCTCCATTTTATATACACAAATGGAGGATACTTTTCTCTTTTTTTAAAGAGGTTGGGAGCAACATTGCAATGATTATTCTTTTAAATTCTGTCAACTCCTACCCTTTATTGTTTGGGTCTCTGGCGACCATCAGAAATCTTGCACCAAGCAATTTCTTCCAGTTAACATCATCTTGTTTCTGCATCAATAAGAAAGCAAAAAGCCCATACAGTTAGAGCAAACGGGAAGTGATAACATAGGAGGTTGCCGAGAAGAACACAAATCGAAATTGTATGTATTTTATAGCAATTCAAAACCACTGTTTGTTTCAATTAGAGCATTAGAAGATTTGAGCAGAACATCCCTCTTGTGAGAAAGTTGCAAGAGAGCTGTTTTGCATTACTGCGACAGAAATTTAACGGCTTGTGGACAAGTCTAGGTCTCACCTGGTGTAGATTCATGGTGACTTCCATTGAGCTCTTCCCCGTCCACGTCACATTGCCGCACATCTTGATATCCTTGTCATACTTGATGTCCAACTCATGAAAGTCTGGAAAAATACGGATCCAAGTTTTGTTTAGCCAATTATCTTACAATTCAAAATCACTCATTGTTTTATGGAACACTAGATAAACTCTGCATCACCAGAAACACAAAAATACACATTTGGATAAAGTTGTGGAATATTTTGAGGAGACTTTGCGAAACTCCTGACATAAGGACAAACTTCAGAGGAAACACAAAATGCTTGCTTAATACTCACTTATTCTATCGACCAGGGCTGTAACAATAACCAGAGGTGAGGATTGACCCTGTGACTCTCTGTTGTGCAGATATGACGTGGAAACTGTTGGAGAAGAAAAACGCAGTAATTGGTGAATTGGTTTGAGCGTGACTGCATGATTCCCAAATGGGCACCAACCCTCAGAAATCTGAGAAAGATGACATGGCCTTTAGGGTACGAAATCATAAGAATAGAACTCACTTGAAACTCACCAGCGAATGTATCCAAGTCTTCTAGTATCTTGCCGATCCGCACCGTGTTGTAGAAATTGAGGTATTTCTCTTGGATGCGTGGGTCGTCGGCCAGTGGGATGACCGCCTCCTGGTAGCTGTCTTTCATGCATTTCACTGTGAGGTCCTCCTGCTTATTGGCGAGCTGTTTGAAGAGAGCTGATCGATCCTGCTGCTGGTTGCTGTACAAAAAGACTAGAGCATTTACTTTCCATGTCACTGATTACAGAAAAGGGTCAAGTCTGTCCAGAGCCAATATGGCCCTGAGCAACTATGGCCCATCAGACTGATGTTTATTTCTGGTTTCATTGGCATTAAACCATTAAGAATAATCCTATACTCTAACCCCGCCCCCACCCGGCCCCCATGTCTATCGCAGTTTACTCCCTAGCACTCGCCAGTACCCATTTTTACTCTGTGGAGGGAAGCAGTTATGATAAAGTCAAAGTGTCTTGCTCAAGGACACAAGTGGGGATCCTCAAAAGTAGTTCTCACTGAAAAAAATTTGACATTCCTATTGACCCCTTTGCAAGACGAGGAAAGCCCCTACTCACAATCCTCTTCCACCATTTCCACAAAGACTGGAATGCGAAAGCCTGAAAATATGATGGGCTCGAATATTAACAAAAATTATGCAGCAAGCAGGCAAACAATTTTTATTACAAACCTCCATACTTTCTGTGTTCCAACCAATACCTGCAACTGTTTCCTAACTGCAGAGGAATAAAACGGATAGAAAATATAACAATATTTGAAATTATTATATTATAAACACAGGTTAATTTCTCACATTTGATGCTTTCCAATTCAAAATTGTTTTTTAAAATTGTACAATTGTTGATTGTCACACAGCAGAAACTTGAGGAACAGTAAAGGAATGGGTGAGGGCGCTGGTTTGATTAGCTTGTGGAATCATATGCAACAAGGGGTGGGTCTATGCACACTCAAAAAATGGTTTTTTTTACAAGATATCGGCCACATTCAAGGTGAGAGCTACAACTGTTACAATACATTTGGGTTATCGACCCAATTCAACTGTCACCAGGAAAACGATGCCAGCTACTCCTGGGCTGCAGCAGGGTTACCCTCTACACAGTCCGTAAGGTGTAGGCATGGGTATCATCCGTTAGCACTGCCTTCCCAACTTCATTCATGTACTTTTCTGTGAAGGCTATTTCATTTAAACGTACCTTGTCTGATGGTTGGAATACTCTGTGTCTCTGAAAAGCATCGAGCAGAACAAGAATTACCCCCTCTGCTGCAGTGTGGTGAACACCTTTGCAGAATGGCAAATGTCCTTTTGGATGGGGAGTAAAATGTAAAATGGGATGAACGTTATGCAAATTTTAACCAACACTTTGGTCTTCCAGCTAAAAGACAGATGTATTTGTAATACATGAATAAGACTCTCAATAAGAGAGAGCCATATAACGGCCCAGTAAAATATACTGCCACCCACCACTTTTTGTCATTTGGGAAAAGTTTCCGTATGGCGCCACCACTTTTTCATTCGAAATAAAATAATATAGTATCTAATTTACCTGATTGATATATCCCTTTTTGTAAAAATGAGTGAAAAAGTGGTGGCGCCATACGGAAAGTTATCCTTCATTTGTAATTTATAATTATAAAATTAAAATATAAATGATTGAAATAAAATAGTATCTATGAGTATTTCTAATTCTAAAATCTCAATCTAATTATTCATTCAAATGAGATATTCCTTTTTGTAAAAATTAGTTAAAAAGTGGTGGCAGGATACGGAAAGTTTAGCAACAAATAATACCGTTCGTCAATGGTTGATCTGTGTGCATGTTGCATTGCACTTGCAGTTGCACAGCCGCAGGGTACTCCGAAATTTCTTTGCACAGAACGGGGTGTAAATGTAATGTCCGGAAACTGGGCATATCTAACTTTGACCAATTTGCGGCTTTAAAACTTGCTTTAAAAAAAACACATAATTTGGTACGATACTCGTGATAGGCAGGAAAACGTGTGACACTTTGTTTAAAAATAAATAACTGTTCATACAAACCTTTTCCAAGCTAATAACGGAGAAGTCATTTTCGCACTTCAGTCGGTAATGACAACCTGCCTGTGTGCATGTGTTTCGCAAAGACCTTTGGTTTTTTCGAGGCATAATTTAAACCAACACGACGTATGAAGCTAAACCACGGATGCTTGTGATTAAAATACGCATGCGCAAGTTGTGATTAGTCTCTTGCAGTCGTAATGTTGTGTTTATTTTTGAGCCAATACTATTTTCTGTGTTAAACCATCTAAAGTTCAACCCCGTCATATTTTGTAACGTAACTGCTTTGGGTAAACTGTCTACTGACACCTATTAATGGTTGGATCATGAATGGAGGTTTTCTTACCGTGTGTTCGCACTATTTCCCAAATAAACAGTGTGATTTGCATATTCATGAATATGCATTTAGGCAGAAGTTCAACCCAGTGTTTTGCATCTCAGTTTGTTAACACGGGAGGGCGCCAAAAAGCTCTAAAAGCAGCAACCAATGCTTGTGCTAATTAATATTCAAAAGTTATTTTAAAAACTATTTTAAGTATCTGAACCTCTTGAAAACCAATCAAATATATTTTCGTACAACTAATAAAACATCTGATTTCTTTTCAATTTTTGGCAGGTCATCTTTTCGGAATTTTTGCTAATTAGGCCATACCCCGGAAAAAAACACAGACAAATAATGTGTTTTTTCCTAAACCGCTGCATATGATCACTTTTTCACTTCCCAAGCCAAATAGGACCAACCTCAAAGCCTACATTTATCACGTCTCCTCAAAAGCTGAAGCACATAGCACCCAGGTTGTGATAAATTGTTATAGGCCCCTAGCGACACAATTAATTGCATGACCCCAAAACAATATTATTAAACAGAATTTGAGGGCATGGAATGATGATAACCCTGTTTTGCGCATGACTTTTGGCCTACAGTGGCACCCTGACAACTAATGGGGCTTATTCGTCTCTCGTCACCTCTTGGCTATTGTAAAAATATATTACATTA
The DNA here is from genome assembly GCF_032118995.1 of Asterias amurensis. Lineage (NCBI taxonomy): Eukaryota > Metazoa > Echinodermata > Asteroidea > Forcipulatida > Asteriidae > Asterias > Asterias amurensis. The sequence continues at coordinate 2,333,686 of NC_092662.1, read as the reverse complement.
AAGATAATTGAGCTAAAACAGAACACGAACAAGCATAAACAATAATATAAATTCCCCCTTTTTAAAAACCTTTTTCTTTTCAGAAGAAAGCAACAATAATAAGCCCAAATACTGTGAACAGAAACCGAGACACAAAGTCATTTATTAATATTTGGTCCGTTCCGGCCACGCCCTTCTAATTGTGTTCCTTTTTAGATCTAAATAATTTGTTTTAGTGTTCGGGCGGGAGCAATTTCAAAATATACCAATACTTTTTAGCACTGACAGGAAAAGACAGGAGAATACGGGAACACAAAGTTATAATAATTACCAGGAATATCACTACCGAGTAAGCATTAATCGTAATAATTATTACGAACCGGTATATCTCATTTACGAAAAACTGCTATGATAGATAATAAGTCATGATAGTTGTATTAGGGGGGCTATAGTTCAAATGAAATGTAAGTCATTATTGTGACTTTTTAATTGAATATTTATAAGATGTAGGCTTTGGTAGTATTTATTGTTACGTTGAATTACAGTTTCTTTCTTTCCTGATAATTAAAAACCGTTTGTACAGTGTTTAACCTCTAGCAAAGTGTTGTCATGTCAAGCAATAACTCAATTGCGACTTTATGCAGGGCTTTGGTGTAATAGATGAAGGGAAACAGATAGGGCTTACCTGTTTTTAATAATATAAATCAACTCAACTTTTAAATCACCACACTGGATAATGTTTTAAAAGCATTTTCAACTCGATGCGCTTTTCAGTTAGAAGAGTCGTCTTAGGTAAATGTATACAAATTAAAAATGACACGGCATGAATTAAACTTTACTTTACTGGCTAACTTAAATCCATAAATAAATTGAGTTTATATCAATATTGGTTTGAAAGTTTGTGACTAGTGGAAACTTTTGAAAAGTTGTCAGTGAAGCAATTTCATTGAAACCACGCAACTATTTACCGTGAAATTGACATTCTTACCGATCCATAATAATCTCGACAGTAAGGAATGTATCGTGTATGTTGAATATCTTCAATCTATCTTAAGTTTCTGTTGTATTTGTTGGTATAATTCACTCTCCCAGGCAAATTGTAAGAAATTCCAGCGCATCCCCAAAAAGGCCAGCAGGATTATTGGAGCAGACACTATAAGAGCATGCAAGAAATCATGGAAGATTACATTATGACTCAGTTTAATAAGTTTTAACCATCAATTTTTTCAGAACCACTCAGGCAGGGTCCGACAACTATGTCTTAAGACCAACAGTTTTAAGAACTCGTTTTCTACCTTGCGCAATATTAACCTTTGTAACAATAGTTGGTCGAGATAACGTGGTGCATTTTTAAAATTTGTTGATTATTGTGTATTTTATGATCTGTATTATCCCCCTTTCTATTACTTTAATTTTATAAATATATTCTTGTTGTCTATTGTTTTTATGCCTCTACTTGTATTAGATTCTTCTTATAGGCACAACACAGGGAAAACAAATTTCATGCTGTTACCATGACAATAAATATTTTGAATCTTTGAATATCAAGTTGTCTTCAAATGCAGAAAAGCGTTAAAGTTACAGGCCTTTTACGGTTCGAATGGTTTTAGGCTTTCCTCTCTTGATTGTCATAACAGAAGTTGCATTTTCCAATGAAAAAGGAACCAAAATCTAATAATAAACACAAACATATACATGCGCATAAACGCAGCAACATGTTCTTCAATAATTTTGACCAAGATTTTTATCACAACCATGGATGAAGGAAAATACAATATTTCCTGCCTCCATCTTTGCCCTTCCAAATATCAGTCAACTTAATGAGTGCTGTATAAAACAAACAAAAGTACACTGAACATGGAGATCCATTGGTTGACAATTTGCATCGAAAAATTTCATTAAAAACTTTGATGTAACAAACTGTCTCCCTCCCTCCACCGTTGACAATAACTTTTGCCTCAAAAACTTAACTCTAGAATTGTGAATGAAATGAAGATTCACACACAAAGTTGAAAATATATCAGAGGAAGCTATTATTGCATTCGGTGCGTCTATTCGCACAATCTTTATTTCTTTAATGATAGGCAAATACCGTATTATTCCATTGTTGTTTATAAAAAACATTGTTAATTGTTAATTGTACAAAAGGTTAAAATGATGCAAAGAAACAATCCCTCTTCAAAGTTGTGGTTGCAGCCATTTTAACTATTATTTCTGTAATGTTGAAATTTGATTATAACGAGGATTATAAAACCATACTATATTGCTGACATATCTTTGATGACGAGTTGTTTTATTTGTTAAAAGAAGTTTAAAAAAAGTGAAAGTGGTACCAATCTCCCTAGACGCATTTTTTTCCACCAAAGGTTATTTCAACAATTCAAAGTACATACATACATCATAAAAGTATGGAACTTTAATCTAAACATGAGAAGAAAATGTATGCATTTGTACAATTCGTTTTTACAATACATAGCAGTACAACATTGTCCATGTCCAACTTGTATAATCTAGAAGAAATTGCACATTGTTTTAATATATAAAGGTTCATGTAAATGATACTACAGAAACTGCTTTAAAAACAACCAAGCTTCTTTAACTGTTCCCTTTTTCCACAAATAGAAACGATAGTACCCCACAAAATTGTCTTGAGCCATTAATGAAAGCTGAACTTTGATGCGTTGGAAGGATGAAATCATCTGCTCTGCAACTTGGCCTTCTATCTTGAACACCCATCTGTTTGTATCCAATGGAACAGGCTAATGAAAGAATACAAAAAGGAAATACATTCATTTCTCATGTGTTTATTTTAAATAAAGACAAAAACAACTGTTAGAAAATTAATGTTGGTATGCCAAAGCTTTCCTTCGGCTTACATTGTCTGTAAACTTGCCTCAAAGTTTATAGTTGTAATTCTCTTTTTAAGCTATTTTTAGAAACAAACCTATTTTCTTATGAATGTATGTATTCAGGTTTTTAATTGAATTGTGTAGTTCCCATTGCATTGTGTATGGGTGTGTAGTTTCCCATTGACTTGTGTATGGTTGTGTAGTTTCCCGTTGACTTGTGTATGGTTGTGTAGTTTCCCATTGACTTGTGTATGGTTGTGTAGTTTCCCATTGACTTGTGTATGGGTGTGTAGTTTCCCATTGACTTGTGTATGGTTGTGTAGTTTCCCATTGACTTGTGTATGGTTGTGTAGTTTCCCGTTGACTTGTGTATGGTTGTAAAGTGTCCTACTGACTTGTGTATGGTTGTGAAGTGTCCCATTGACTTGTGTACGGTTGTGTAGTTTCCCATTGACTTGTGTATGGTTGTGAAGTGTCCCATTGACTTGTGTATGGTTGTGTAGTTTCTTGTTGACTTGTGTATGGTTGTGTAGTTTCCCGTTGACTTGTGTATGGTTGTGTAGTTTCCCATTGACTTGTGTATGGTTGTGTAGTTTCCCATTGACTTGTGTATGTTTGTGTAGTTTCCCATTGACTTGTGTATGGTTGTGTAGTTTCCCATTGACTTGTGTATGTTTGTGTAGTTTCCCATTGACTTGTGTATGGTTGTGTAGTTTCCCATTGACTTGTGTATGGTTGTGTAGTTTCCCATTGACATGTGTATGGTTGTGTAGTTTCCAATTGACTTGTGTATGGTTGTGTAGTTTCCCATTGACTTGTGTATGGTTGTGTTACCTGTTAATTGTGTATGGTTGTGTATTTTCCCATTGACTTGTGTATGGTTGTGTAGTTTCTTGTTGACTTGTGTATGGTTGTGTAGTTTCCCGTTGACTTGTGTATGGTTGTGTAGTTTCCCATTGACTTGTGTATGGTTGTGTAGTTTCCCATTGACTTGTGTATGGTTGTGTAGTTTCCCATTGACTTGTGTATGGTTGTGTAGTTTCCCATTGACTTGTGTATGTTTGTGTAGTTTCCCATTGACTTGTGTATGGTTGTGTAGTTTCCCATTGACTTGTGTAGTTATCCATTGACTTGTGTGTGGTTGTAAAGTGTCCTACTGACTTGTGTATGGTTGTGTAGTTTCCCATTGAATTGTGTACGGTTGTGTAGTGTCCCATTGACTTGTGTATGGTTGTGTGGTTTCCCATTGACTGGTGTATGGTTGTGTAATTTTCCATTGACTTGTGTATGGTTGTGTAGTTTCCCTTTGACTTGTGTATGGTTGTGTAGTTTCCCATTGAGTTGTGTACGGTTGTGTAGTTTCCCATTGGGTTGTGTATGGTTGTGTAGTTTCCCATTGACTTGTGTATGGTTGTGTAGTTTCCCATTGACTTGTGTATGTTTGTGTAGTTTCCCAGTGCATTGTGTATGGTTGTAAAGTGTCCTACTGACTTGTGTATGGTTGTGTAGTTTCCCTCTGACTTACGTACGGTTGTGTAGTTTCCCATTGAATTGTGTATGGTTGTGTAGTTTCCCATTGACTTGTGTATGGTTGTGTAGTTTCCCATTGACTTGTGTATGGTTGTGAAGTGTCCCATTGACTTGTGTATGGTTGTGTAGTTTCCCATTGACTTGTGTATGGTTGTGTAGTTTCCCGTTGACTTGTGTATGGTTGTGTAGTTTCCCATTGCATTGTGTATGGTTGTGTAGTTTCCCATTGACTTGTGTATGGTTGTGTAGTTTCCCATTGACTTGTGTATGGTTGTGTAGTTTCCCATTGACATGTGTATGGTTGTGTAGTTTCCAATTGACTTGTGTATGGTTGTGTAGTTTCCCATTGACTTGTGTATGGTTGTGTTACCTGTTAATTGTGTATGGTTGTGTATTTTCCCATTGACTTGTGTATGGTTGTGTAGTTTCCAATTGACTTGTGTATGGTTGTGTAGTTTCCCATGGAGTTGTGTACGGTTGTGTAGTTTCCCATTGAGTTGTGTATGGTTGTGTAGTTTCCCATTGACTTGTGTATGGTTGTAAAGTGTCCTACTGACTTGTGTATGGTTGTGTAGTTTCCCATTGCATTGTGTATGGTTGTGTAGTTTCCCATTGACTTGTGTATGGTTGTGTAGTTTCCCATTGACTTGTGTATGGTTGTGTAGTTTCCAATTGACTTGTGTATGGTTGTGTAGTTTCCAATTGACTTGTGTATGGTTGTGTAGTTTCCCATGGAGTTGTGTACGGTTGTGTAGTTTCCCATTGACTTATGTACGGTTGTGTAGTTTCCCATTGACTTGTGTATGGTTGTGTAGTTTCCCATTGACTTGTGTATGATTGTGTTGTTTCCCATTGAGTTGCGTACGGTTGTGTAGTTAATTTGAGTTGGAAACTTACTATAATTTTATAATAATAACATACGATAATTTGCTGACTGAGTGAAACTAAACTGATGCCAATCCATTATCTTGGTGATGTTTTTAGCAATCGTCTCTCCCCCCCCCCCCCCCCCTCTGCTCTTTACGTCCGCAGCCGCCTTGAAGAGAAAACGCCACGGGTCGTCGGAATAAGTTAGTATAGGTAACAAATTTTCATGATTCTCATCTTGACTGATGAAGAGGAAACGACACGGACAAGAGACTAAGCAAGCACTGGTTCCAACAGCACATACATTGTTCATAAACCAAACGAGAAACAGGGAACCAGCGGCAGTTACCATAGAACGTGCATGGTTGTAGTTCGTGGTTTAGCTTCATACGTCTGTTCTGTTATATATCTCGTTTTTTTCACAGGCTCGGGCGGCAGAGGGCGGGATATTTTCGAAACGGCGCACTGGATTACCATGCTTTCTGAACGTGAACCTGCGTTTTACAAAGATTCAAGGTTGCTTTCGCAAAGACCCTTGTTTTTTTTTCTTCAAATTCTGGATATTATTTTTCGGAACGACTGGACTTACCGTACATATGACCTATACTTCTTTTGCTTTTTAATCTGAACCTGCGTATAGTTATAAATCCATTATTCAGCTGAAAAAACCTAAAAACCTGCTTCTATTTTCTTTGATTGTTGAACTCTTTCCACACCCATGACATTGGCCGCTCGCTGTGGTCACGCACAACTTTCAGCCAATGATAGCCTTAATTCTTTTGACGTGGTGTAGGTGCTGTAGGAGCTTGTCAGTTGTCACGTCATATACAAGGGGTCAATCATTATGGTGAACTAGCTTATCAGCTGTCACTTGACAATAATAATAATAACTGAAATGACCAATCCATATGCACGCAAAAGGCGTCCTCCAAAATGTCCAACCATTATCATACAATGCGGTGTCTTAGAACCACGATAAACCTTTATATGGGGTGGAGAGACACTAGATTATGACTAACAACATAATTGCAATTTGTCTGCCTGGATGCATGGACTTGCCTCAAGTCCCAATCCCGTGCCATCGCCAGAAAACTATTTTTTTGTGATGCTGTGCGTTCCCCCGGGACCACTTGACGGCGAGCGCGCACCATCATACGGCGTGTTTGCTTGGGGACCTCTCACACGAGAACGGGACTTGAATCAAGTCTACTGAATGCAAGGGCTATTTATATCACCCTAGAGAACTCCCTGACACGTCATCCATGTTCTACTTTAAACTCAGGAAGTTCCTAGTTTCTGTTAAGGAATCCTCATCCACAGAGCTATCATGAGTCCCCACGAGACACTGGGCATAATTACCGTTGCCCATTGTGAGTCAGTCACAAAAGGCCATTAGTTTTCAGTCCCATTTTTGAAGCTACTTTGTTCATCGTAGTTGATGGCACTAACGTTTTGTATGATCTTAGAACAAACGAAAACCCTAAAAAGATGAGATGAGTCTTTTTGGCAGTGTGATGGTTAAAACATTCTTTAGGCCTACTAATAGTGGTGAATTTGCTTGCTTTAGTTGGTGATGGTAATTGTCAGCATTGAACTAGTGGAAACGACTTCATCAAACTTTCTTCGAGTTTACGGACACTACGTCAACTTTTCGGTTTCGCCCTGCGTTCTACAAAAGCGTGTGGTTGACTGGACAAAAACACTTATAACGAACAAGCTTCTTATGTGATGTGGCGTATGCCTATCAGCAGCAAGAATTGAATGTAGGCATAGCCTAAGATCGTCTTGAGTTGTCTATATTTTCAGAGCAAACACTTTGCTCAAAGAAGAGTTCACGTGCGACCGAAAACCTCACCTAACTCACCATAGGGCACATGCAAAGTTTCAAATCTTATTTTTTATAAGACTATCTTGTGTGTTGTTCCTGTTCATCCTCAGTACATAGCGATAAGATACAAGGATGTAAATGATGATCCTTGTGGAAATCTAAGTGTCACGACAACGACATTTTCGTGTACTTTCAGCTGCTGCTAAATCTCCTAAAAAGGATAGAGCAGGGAGCAACCAAGTGCGTCACTATACCTTCGAGACCGACTAGATGCCAACAAAAAAAATCGAGATAAAAATAGATCCAAGGACCAACAGTCAACGTAAACTTGCTGCTCAAAATAACCACAGGAGTCACTATCTTTCTTGACACAATGATTGCCAAACACTTTAGGAGAATTCCTCATGCATTTCAATTTTGATATCAGCGCTATAGTTCACAGTGTCTACTTTGTAGCTATCCTGTGTGGTATCATATCCGGACCTAAGTGAATGTGTGATTTGATTTTTGGGCGGGAAAACTTCAGAAGAGAGACAGTTATTTCAAGATGATGAACACTGGGGAGAATGTGAGAAGTCTGATCGCCGACGTAGGGGTCAAGCTAGTGTGCCTCTTAGTCCTGGCCGGTCAGTCAGCCTTTCTTGACCACATCCTTATCCACTACGGAGAGGGAACCGGGTTTCGGCGTGGCTTCGAATGGATCATCATCGACGCAATAGTTTTGTTATTCTGGATTGCAGCATTTGTGGTGTCCAGACGGCAAGCTGGCCACCCGGTCTACCCACTGCCAAAGACAAAGAAAGATTTCTTCTATGAGTTCCCATTTGCCTATGCCTGTTGGCTCATCTACGCCTGCGTCTTCGTTGCCAAAATCATCCGTATCATTCACAACATCGATCTTACCGGTGTGCACGAAGGGTTATTCAGCCCTATCGTTCTAAAGATAGCGGTATCACTGTCCGCCATTTTGTTTCTCTTGCTAACGCACAGCCACCATGAAGACGTCAAGAAAGAGGAATATAGACTTCAAGTTCAGAAGCTCGGCACTATGGCTGGGTTGGCTTTGCTGGACAGCGCCGATCTACTGGACATGATTGTGAGCGGTGATGAACAACATATCCTACCGTACCACGTTCGCTCTGCTGTGGTCGCCTTCGGGTGTATCTGCTTCGTCTTACCGTCCATTCCGCTCTTCGCACTCCGGGTCCTCGCCTCGAAGCAACCGCGCTTCCCGAGCCAACCTCGTCCCAAGCCCAAGAAGAAGAAGAAAGACCGAAACCGGGGCGAGCGGGAAGAGCCACCCGAAGAAGACAGCCACTGGGAGGGGGCTTTCCTCCTCAAGTCGGTACTCTTTCTCCTACTTGTGGACATCCCTTTCTTCGCCATCCGATTCAACCTGTGGTTGCAACAGGGAATGACGGCGTCCGTTTTCCTCACAAAGAACCTTTTCATGGTGGTCCGAGCGGCACTGGATCTGGTCAACGAGATGCCGCAATGCATGAAGCCTTTGGAGAAACGGGACAGACCACTTCTTGAGCTAGGCATGGTGGTTCGAATCAACAAGTAATCGGGCTGGACCCCTTCTTGTCGAACATCAATTACAAGTGTATTTATATAAATAAATGTAAATTTCAGTTGTAAAATTTGCCACAGATTTTGTATTAGTTAGTGTCAATTCAAATAATTGGTGAAAGTGACACAAAGGGAGACGGCCAACATAGTGATAGATAGCTCAGTTGGTATAGAGCGCCGGCACGTTAAACTGGATGTCGTTGGTTCAAATCCCCCTGTAGTCAAATTGTCTTTATTCATTCATTAAGTCATTAGTGTGAAGACAATAACTGTGAGAACATGGAGTTGTCAGCTAAGATAGATCCGCTTTTAGATAAACGGCTGGAAAAGTGTATATAAAAAAAAGTATTTTGAAAGAGCGAGAATATAAAATCCTGTGTATATCCCCTAGCATTTAAAGGAGCTAGAGAAGGTGAGTGGTGTATAATAGTTTAAAGTTGTACTTAAAGTAAAACCTGTACAAAAGTAAAACCTGTATTAATAAAAAATGTAGCATTACACCAAATGACATTTTAATAGACCTTATGCATTGACGTTATCCAGCTGCCATCTTTGAGGTCAAACGGTGACGAGATAATCAAAACGCACATAGATTGGCCAATGAACAACCTCCCTTTGACCTCAAGGCGAGGGCGCCGTACTGAAATGACGTCATGCGCATAAGGTCTATACTGAAGTCAACTTTAAATCGATGCTGTATTGGCCAAGCAGGCACTTAGAACTCATACAAACATTAGTTTATTTTCAGCGATCCTTCGCTCTGCAAACGTAGGTTATAAATGGACGATGTGACCTGTGACATCATATGTTTACAAAAGAGCCACCAAGCCTGGACTTCCAGCAGGCAAGATTTGTACACAGCTCAATGGAAGAAAACATAAAAACAACATTTATGAAGATTGCATTGTCCAATTTTTATCAACTTTGGAGATAATGAAAGGGGGCACATCTCAAAACGTGTACAGCTTTTACTTCCTATATGTTGCATTTATGTTGAAATTATGACACAAAATATAAACTTTCCCATATGACCAGTGCAGTATCTTGCCTGCCAGACTAGCTTAAGACTTCACAAGGTGTAAACAAAGTTCACACGGTCTTGTGTAATTAAGCACGAAGGATAAACAGTGAATCCTGAGACACAAATTACGAACCAAAACAATATTAACACTGAGTGAAATGTAAAATTGACCTGTGAAAGAGAGATAGAACATCTTGGAGGATGCAGGTAATTTGGAAACCGACAGAAGCATTTTAGGGACCCTCCAGTGTGATATCCCCGTTTCCAATGGCAACTATTTTTGTACTGTGTGGAAATAGGCTTTAAATAATGTGGTTTCGGGGTCGCAGAACTTGTGATTATGTGACACGCGCAAAGTTGCGGTTTGGTGTGTAGGAATCCCATGCTAATATTTGGCAAAATTAAAGGCACTGGACACTATGGGTAATGACTCAAAAGAGATATATATATATATATATATATCAACCCATAATCATTTAAAAATGTACCCAGTCAGTTTCCCTTGTGGTTTATTATTTGATATATATATCTGTATATACTAGTATATGAAATACTTACTTTGAAACGAGCAACGGAGAGCTGTTGATGGTAAAAAGAGGGCATTGTGAGGAACGACACTCTCTAAAGTAACATAATATTATATATGTTTTGAGAAAGAGGTAATTTCTCACTCGAACACTTGAATCTGAAAAAGACTTCAGACCTGGGGGCTTTTTTTCAGGCATCTGGAAGCACATAACAAGGGTGCAATAAGGGTGGTTTTTCTTTCATGATTTTCTTGCAACTTCGAAAAATAATTGAGCCCAAATTTTCCCCAGTTTGGTTTACCTTCTGTATATTATTTTTAGGATACACAAAGAATACTGGTCTGTGATAATCACCAAACGTGTCCAGTGGCTTTCAATTATTGACAATGCGAAACATCAAAGATGACAACGCAAGTCACACGTTTTTGTTTATAATTAAAGATGAGTCCATACAGGAGTTAGACAATGGGGAGATTTCCAATTCATTACTCTCCAAAACTTAGCTTCTTAAACTTAATCCACTCAAGATTGAGATAACTTGAATAAGATTTAAAGCATACGCCGATCCAACCAGGGGTGGGGTGAGGGTCTTATGGGATTTAAAAACAGGGGGAAATGACTCATGGTCTTTTTTAAGTGATGGACTGCAGAGTACTCATCCGTTATAATAACACCTCCGGGCTGGAATTATGAGGTTAAAGATGTTAGGACAAAGTGTATTCTGCCTCATACGGCAGCCATCTTGTTATTTTTCCCTCCTTTAAATAGTATGTCCTCTCTTGTGAACTTAGCACTTCTCGAAGGCAGTGGACACTATTGGTAATTACTCAAAATAATTATTATCATAAAACCTTACTTGATTACGAGTAATGGGGAGAGGTTGATAGTATAAACATTGTGAGAAACAGCTCCCTGTGAAGTAATGTAGTTTTCGAGAAAGAAGTAATTTTCCATGAATTTGATTTCGAGACCCCAGATTTAGAACTAGAGGTCTCGAAATCAAGCATCTGAAAGCACACAACTTCGTAAGACAAGGGTGTTTTTTTTTCTCTCATTATCTCGCAACTTTAATGACCGATTGAGCTCAACTTTTCACAGGTTTGTTATTTTATGCATATGTTGAGATACATTAACTGTGAAGGCTATTCTTTGACAAATACCAATAGTGTCCACTGTCTTTAATGCTATGTTTTCTATTAACAAGACTGTGACCACACCCAAAGAATGAAGACGTTTGTATTTCTAAAACAATTAAAATTATAAATATAGTGACGAACATATTAACATGGTTTAACTTGTGTACTTATTGTTTGTCAATTTGTGCTTATCTACATTAAATACCAGGACCAGATTTCAAATGGCTACTTATGCATAAAAAGTAGCCAAGGGCAACCAATCATGCTTACCAGAATAAGGTTACCAGTCCCAAAACAATCCAATTGTACATTCTGTGATTGGTATCATTATGCTAAGTTTGCTTAGCGGGAAAAAGTAAGCAATATTTGCTGTTTAAACAAACAGCTATATGAAACTGAGCCCTGGGTCTAATTTCATAGAGCTGCTTAAGCAGACAACAACATCGCTACCAACAACTTTCTGCTAAGCAAGCATTAGCTGGATACCAGTCACAAATAATACATGTGACATGGGATTTTGGCTGGTAAATCCTTAACTTTGGGAAGGCACTAAATACTAAACTCCACAGCGGTTCGGCCCATCGGAGAATATCCGAGCAAGAATGACCTTATGACGTCATTTTGCATATGCTTGCATATGAAAATATTAACAACCAGGTCCTAGTGGTTAGTCCACTCTTATGTAACAACTCCCCAAACCTGCTGCTACAAATGTACTTGAATAAAGAGGTCTGAAGCAGTGCTTGCATCTTTTAAACATGAAAATATAAACAACCAGGTCCCAGTGGTTAGTCCACTCTTATGTAACAACTCCCCAAACCTGCTGCTACAAATGTACTTGAATAAAGAGGTCTGAAGCAGTACTTGCATCTTTTAGACATGAAATCATTAACAACCAGGTCCTAGTGGTTAGTCCACTCTTATGTAACAACTCCCAAAACCTGCTGCGTGGGGGATCGTCGCAAACCGTGCCGGAATGTTCCGAGAGCACACAAAAAGTTCCGAACCGCTGTAGAGGTTAGTTTTTAGTGCCTTCCTAAACTTCGTAAGCCTCTATCGTTGTGCTTAGCTACTTTTTGTGTCTAAGCAGCTATATCAAATTGGGACCTGTGTGTAACTACTGTTATTAAAATAAGATAACTTTGTACTACACACTAAAACAAACCTCAAAAAACACTTCTTGAATTGGCCATTGAATTTATTACGGTTTGACCCACAGCACACATTATGCATATCAATATTTATAATAAATAAATTGTTTTCTCTTCTAGAAATGTACAACCACTGGTTAATATAGTCTCATGCATAAAATGTTCTCAATTTACAGATTGAGAAATTAAATTTAACAGCCTAGGAATACAAAAACTATAACTATACAGAAGACTTCAGCTGTGGAGTTAAACCCCAAAAGAGTACTGCACAATTTCAAGAGAACTTTTTTTTTCGCTAGATGACCAAAATGACCAAAATGGTAACAGTTAACTGTTCTTATAGTATAGCGTTTTATAATACCCAAAGGGAATCCCCTGTTAACCCCAAATGACAACTCTACCTCTAAACCACTTGTGCATTAAGAATCAAGAGCGACTTCTTTAGACAACATACATGTACATGGTTCTATCTGTGGTAGGATTTCACTGCAGTAAGCCCGGTTCATACTTCCTGCGAATGCGAATGCGAAGCGAATTTGACGTGAATTTGACGTCACAACCCTCCTTTTGCACCTGTATTCGCAAGTGAGTTAAGCAGAGTTCAACTGCTGCGAATTATTCGTTGCGAATTTGTGACGTCAACATTCGCATCGCATTCGCATTTGTAGGAAGTATGAACCGGGCTTCAGTCATGATAAAAACAAACTTTGTTCATGCAACCTTTCACATTATAGGTGTCCCAGTCATACACAATTCCATCCACCTTATATTGAATATACATTTAACTACATTACAGCAAATTGTGACTCTACCGAATAGGCAAAATTTTGAGAGCTGTTTAAAGGCAGTAGACACTATTGGTAATTACTTAAAATAATTATCACCATAATACCTCACTTGGTAACGAGTAATAGGGAGAGGTTGAGAGTATAAAACATTGTGAGAAACGGCTCCCTCTGAAGTGACGTAGTTTTTGAGAAAGAAGTAATCTTCCACGAATTTGATTTCCAGACCTCAAGTTTAGAAGTTGAGGTCTCGAAATCAAGCATCTGAAAGCACACAACTTCGTGTGACAAGGGTATTTTTTTTAATTTCATTCATATCTCGCAACTTAGACAACCAATTCAGCTCAAATTTTCACAGGTTTGTTACTTTATGCATATGTTGAGATACACCAAGTGTGAAGACTGGTCTTTGACAATTACCAATAGTGTCCACTGCCTTTGAGCAGAAAATATTACTCAAGCAGCTCTATGAAATTGGGCCCCTGTTGAGCATAGCATACCACCACAAGAGAAATACTTCAACAATTGAAAATGACTTGTTTCTGGCATGCATATAAAAAGTTATCCATGTACAGTGGCCAATAGTCTATGTAAAGAAACCAAACAGGCGATGCTTTAGTCTAAAACGTCACGTCTTTCATTTGAGGTTTTTAGTAGAAAAACCCAAAATGATATCATTGTCATCTAAAGCTCTGGTCATACCAGAATAAATTTAAACCTATAACAGATGTTAAATAGGGATAAACAATTTTAATTTGGGTTTAGCCCTCACAGCAATGTGTGTAAGTACTGAATACTCCCTGTGAAAAAACCCCAGACAAAAATAGAAAATGAAGTACAGAGGTGGACGTTTAATATTACTCTACAAAAGAAACCAAAGCAGTACTGACATTTCTTCCTTCTTCAGAATGAACCCAATTAAAAGGTCTCTCCAACTCGATTCCATTCCCCTTTGACCCCTGAACTATGACCCTTCAACCTCTTACCCAACGACCCTTCAAGTTCTTACCCAATCAGTGCTATCTGTACTCATAGCTTCCCCTGTAACCATAATCCTGTGACCCATGGGTCTGGTACCCATACCCCTCCTGCACTGGCCTGCCGTATTCATCCACAGCTGGTCCTCCGTAGACCTCTAGGGGTTGGCCGTACTCGTCGATTGCCTGACTGCCGGGGACGTACGCGACACGAGAGTCCGGTCGGAACTCTTGGCTGTACCTAAGATACAAGGAAAGAAACAGAGTGGTCAGCAATGGATGTATCTGTTGTGTCTGATTTAAAGGGAAGGTGGTGTCGCTTGGTGACCACTCCTAAAATATACAGCAATCAAAACTTACTTGGTTAGAAAGTACAGCAGCTTTGGATTGTATAAAGCATCTTGTGAAACATTTCACTTCAAGTAGTGTGGTTATGGAACAAGTTTTTATCCCCAAAATTGGAATTTGAGATGCGTTACAGTCAGAGATACTTCTCTGAGTTTGGCTCTTCAAACTCTGGATATTCTTCCTGAATAGACTTACCGCCCTGGATTTTCTGATGATATCTCAAACACATGACCGCCTTTTAAAGCCATTATACACTTTCAGTACAGAAAAAAAAGTTCACAGATTTACAAATAACTTACAGGGTCTACAGAAGAAGGTAATGGTGAAAGACTTCCCTTGAAATATTATTCCATGAAATGCTTTACTTTTTGAGAAAACATTAAAACAATATCAATTCTCGATAGCGAGAATTACAAATTTATTTTGAACACATGTCATGACACGAGGAAACGTGCGGAAACAAGGGTAGGTTTTCCCCTTATTTTCTCCCGACTCCGATGACCGATTGAGCCTTAATTTTCACAGGTTTGTTAATCTATATAGAAGTTGTGATAAATACTGTTTACCGAAAGTGTCCAATGGTTTTAAAATGAAATTTTCAGAGATAGACTTTCATGAGATACCAACCTGTTCCCATACATGGCAGAGCCTGGGGACCCCATGTAGTCTCCGTTCTGTACGTTGCCGTAGTCGTCAACATAATCAGGAGTTACTACACCATCGTACATCTCACCATCATCGTAACCTGAGCAGAAAAAACCAAACCATGGATTATTATCATCAATACACTTAAGCCCGGTTCATACTTCCTGCGAATGCGAAGAGAATTTGACGTGAATTTGACGTCTCACCCTCCTTTCGCAGCGATTATCGCAAGGGAGTAGAGCAGAGTTCAACTGCTGCGAGTTGTTCGTTGCGAATTTGTGACGTCAAGATTCGCTTCGCATTCGCATTCGCAGGAAGTATGAACTGGGCTTACGTCTTGTCACGTAAGGTGTCATGGTCAAGTGGTTTAGAGCGTTGAATTCAAATTCTACGTTACTTCAGAGGGAGCTGCTTCTCACAATGTTTTATACTATCAACCTCTCCCCATTACTTGTTACCAAGTAAGGTTTTATGCTGATAATTATTTTGAGTAATTACCAATAGTGTCTACTGCCTTTAAGATGGGTCGTCAGTTTTACCATTGTGATTTGTACTATGATATCACGCTTTGCTTAGCAATTATGATTTGCACTTAAGATCAGTCCTAACTCTTTGTGAAATTTAGCCCAGGCGCATTGATACGGTTATTGTAAAATGCACTAATTATTAAAGTAAAACCCAATTATTATTATTGACTACCATACCTTGTTGCTCATAGAAGAGGTCTGGTCTATCCAGTATATCCGATTCCTGTATGTAAGGACCATACCCTCCGTCTCCTCACATCAACCCATGGTTTTTATACCCCTCTGGTTTTTTTAGCCCCATGTTTATATTAACCGAACCCGTCACAGCCCAACGACTGTCAACCGTACCTTGCTGCCCATAGAAGAGGTCTGGTCTATCCAGTATATCGGATTCCTGTATGTAAGGACCATACCCTCCGTCTCCTCACATCAACCCATGGTTTTTATACCCCTCTGGTTTTTTTAGCCCCATGTTTATATAAACCGAACCCGTCACAGCCCAACGACTGTCAACCGTACCTTGCTGCCCATAGAAGAGGTCTGGTCTATCCAGTATATCGGATTCCTGTATGTAAGGACCATACCCTCCGTCTCCTCACATCAACCCATGGTTTTTATACCCCTCTGTTTTTTTTAGCCCCATGTTTATATAAACCGAACCCGTCACAGCCCAACGACTGTCAACCGTACCTTGCTGCCAATAGAAGAGGTCTGGTCTATCCAGTATATCGGATTCCTGTATGTAAGGACCATACCCTCCGTCTCCTCACATCAACCCATGGTTTTTATACCCCTCTGGTTTTTTTAGCCCCATGTTTATATAAACCGAACCCGTCACAGCCCAACGACTGTCAACCGTACCTTGCTGCCCATAGAAGAGGTCTGGTCTATCCAGTATATCTGTTTCCTGTATGCAAGGACCATACCCTCCGTCTCCGTACATCAACCCATGGTTTTTATACCCCTCTGGTTTTTTTAGCCCCATGTTTATATAAACCGAACCCGTCACAGCCCAACGACTGTCAACCGTACCTTGCTGCCCATAGAAGAGGTCTGGTCTATCCAGTATATCGGATTCCTGTATGTAAGGACCATACCCTCCGTCTCCGTACATCAACCCATGGTTTTTATACCCCTCTGGTTTTTTTAGCCCCATGTTTATATAAACCGAACCCGTCACAGCCCAACGACTGTCAACCGTACCTTGCTGCCCATAGAAGAGGTCTGGTCTATCCAGTATATCGGATTCCTGAATGTAAGGACTGTATCCTTCGTCTCCGTACATCAACCCGTCACTCTCGTCCATCTGCTGAGACTCTACCATCTCCAACCACTGAGAGTTGTGCCATCGGAACTTCTCCAACTTGATCTTCTTGGCCCATTCTTCGTCAAATTCCTGTCGGGAAAAGTGGAGGAACAAGTTAATACCTTAAATCATGCAGAATTCAGTAATATAGAAGGAGATATTGCTTTAAAATTTCTGCTAGGCAAAAAGGAGCGGGATATCAGTCATAAACGTTATATTTGACATGGCATTTTGGATGGTAACCTTTCTGTGGTAAGCAGAATTATTCTGAGCTGAGATACTTGTTTTGATTAAGCAGCTCAAAAGATTACTAAGCTTCACACAATTTTGCTTACTAAAAAAATGTTTTCCTTCTAGAGTATCATGTTATACGGATAGTTAAGTTTGCGACTGGTTCCATGATTGTTTTTGCTAAACATAAAGTTTTCAAACTAACAACACGCGGCTACTTACCGAGATGATGTCCAGCGTGTTATCGCACACTTTGCGTATCTCAGGATTCTTATCATGCATGAGATCTATCAGGTAAGCAGGGGCCTCTGAAAAACCACGGTTAAGGAATCATCCTTGTTGGTACCAGCCAAAAAGCTTAGTCTGCTAAGCAAAAAATGACACATTTTCTCAGAATGTATCTTCTCTTAAATCAGTTACACATGTGCCCTTGTGCAAAGCCATAGTTACTGCGTAAAAAGGTGGGCGGGTAGTGCATTCTGCTCTACCAGCCAGGCTCCTTGTGGATGTTATCCATGCCTACATCCTCAAGGACTGTGAAGGGGATAACCCTGTTTCAGCCCAAGGAGTAGGTGGCAACTTGTTCCTGGTAATAGTTGATTTGGGTCAATAGCCCAAATCAGGTGTAGCCCTCACTTGTCAGGTCTGACAACTGCGGTTTTGAACGATAGACGCGCTTATGACAGCTTGCAATGATTGCGTCTACACAGTACACAATCAACCCTCCTACTGTCTGAATGATTTTTTAATGATAGCTGAACTACGCCAGCCTGCAATATTAAGTTATATGGTGACTTGAAAACAAAAGGATACGAGTTTGTTTGATGATAACTTCCCTTGTTGCTTCATGGAACACCATCTGGTAGAAGACGTAAACAATCTGACAAACAATCTCATCATCCTCTTGCTTAGCTGTAAAAAACAAAAACAATTCAAAATAGTTTAATTTTGAAAATCATAAACACCAAAACTATAAAAATATTTAGAATGCCCAACATGCAATGAGCCTTTTTGAGGTATGGCGAACGTGATGGGGGTGTACTGTTTGGTTTGGGTGTATCCACACAAACTTACCTAAAATAGGCGGAATTTCTTGCTGGGAACATGTCAAGTGTAAACAGAAACAAAATTATCTGATGTTCGAGTAAGTTGTTGATAACTCACCATTGAGTAGTTCGATAAGACTATGTATGATTCCAGATTTAGCCAACATGGCCGCACACGAGTCGTCCATGGCAACCGTTCCAACCAACATGACGACTTCAAGAACCAAGTCATCCTCAGCCGCACCTGAACAGTGAACAAAAGAATTCCAAAGATTGAAGTTGAAGGTAGGGCCACAATAAAAGTCACATAAGAAAGTTTTTGTTTCATAAAGTTTTGGCTTAATAAATGGTAACTTGCTGAGGAGGCGTGTCTTGACCGAGCGGTCTAGGGCGGTGGACTAAAGTTCTGTAATTTACAGATTGCAGGTTCCAATCCTGGCCTGGTCAGTAGTGACATTTGTTTCAAGGCACTCTATCATATTGCTTCTCTCCACCAATGAGTACAAATGGGTATAGGTGAGAGCTAGGGACTAACCCGATATGGACTTGCATCCTGTTCAGGGGAAAGAGAAATATTCCCAGTCGTTTAATGCCAAGGAAATTGGATATAAACACCTGCTCAATGAGCCATATTGGCTTGGGACAGACTTTCCTCTTTTTGCTGAGAAAATAGCCACAAAATGTTGAGGTATATTCACAAGAACGTCAAAACAAAAACCAAAAAATCTTACAGAAGACTCAATTGACCCAAATTACCCGACGTCATCATCAGAATAATCTTGGATGCGCCATTAAGGTGGTCAATGTCGCTGTGCGTCATTCAGTGTGAAGTGCGCATTTTAGGCGACACGACCTTTACACGTTAACATATTGACCACCAAAAGGGTGAGCATGACAGTTGCAGCGTGTGATGTGCATGCAAGGGGTCAAGCCTTACCTGGTTTTAATTTCTGTGTGATCCACGAAACTAGTTTATATTCCTTAAGGATGAGCTCATAGTCGAGATCTGGTATTGTCATATTGGCTAGAAACCCCAGGGCTTCACAAGAGCGTCTTAACAAAAACCAACCAACCCTTACGCAGAAAGAATATATTTCCTACCTGGTTCTAATTTCTGTGTGATCCATGGCACCAGTTTATATTCCTTGAGGATGAGCTCATAGTCGAGATCCGGTATCGTCAGATTCGCTAGAATCCCCAGAGCTTCAACGACTAGTTCCTCATCATCGGAATTCTTGACCACGCTGGCAATATCGCTGATGTATTCCTGGTAATACAGAGTGGAAAGACTCAATAATAATTTTGTTTATCTTGGATTTTTTTGTATTGTTGTCATGGGTACATCAATCACAAGCCTCGGCTTTTAGGATGATGCATTCATGTCCAAATATGGAAATAAATGTTAAAGGGAAGGTACACTATTGGTAATTGTCAAAGACCAGTCTTCTCACTTGGTATATCTCAACATACGCATAAAATAACAAACCTGTGAAAATTTGAGCTCAATTGGTCATCAGAGTTGGGAGAAAATGATAAAAGAAAAAACGCCCTTGTTGGACGAATCTGTGTGCTTTCAGATAGGAAGAAAAGACTTCTAACTAGAAGTCTTTTATTATTTTAGTGAGAAATTACCTCTTTCTCAAAAATTACGTTACTTCAGAGGGAGTCGTTTCCCACAATGTTTTATACTACTAACAGCTCTCCAATGATCGTTACCAAGTCAGTTTTTAAGTTAATATTTGTTTTGAGTAATTACCAAACAGGTACCTTCCCTTTAAATAAATTGAATTGAAGATTCAAGACAGGGCATCAGCATTAATATGATGTATCTCGCACAAGAGACGGTCAGTTTAAAATATGGTGGAAAGATTCATCCACGAACCATTTTCTCAGATTCAAATGTTTTTTTTATTGATTTCTGACCAACGGGGGCATTTCAGACAAGATAATCATGCCGGATGCTTCATACTATCCTCACCATCTTTATAACAAGTAAGATTTTGGATAGCAATTTTAACTTTGTTATTTATTTATATTTGGTGGGTGTCGTTACTGAAAGACTAGTCACTTGTAACTTGGCACTGAATCATTTCCTTCCGCTAGATACCAGTTTTTAAATACTCACAATGAACTGCGTCTTTGTTGGGCCATCATGCTGCGAGATGTTCCGCACCATTTTCAGCAACAGCGCGTCCTTGAAGCGCAGGGCACGGCGCATCAGGAGTCGCAGGCCGTTCCCTTCGCAGATGAGCTGCGCGTTGCGTTTGTTGCAGGCTAGGTTGATCCCCAAGGAGACCAGTTCCAGTTCGATGCTCTCTCCCTGACTCTCAAGAATCATCTTCATAACCTGTGGGTGAAAAAGTATTGAATTCCATTGACAACTTAGAGCCGGTTCCACTGAAGGTCGACTATGACTCGAACCCAGGCTGGTTGACCATTGGTTGACTACTGTAGTCGACTATTTGGAACCAGCCTCATGACCAAGGTTTCTTCACTGGTCCCAATAGCCTATTCCATGCTAAAGCGTACTTTAGGTGCCAATGCAGACGGCAGCATTCTGTCCGGCCGCCTACTGGCTTGGTCTCTGTAGGTCACCTGCCTAAGTGTTTGTGGCTATGTACCTCATACAACCATCTTTGTCTGAATAAAAGTTCACTATTTTTTTTTTTTTTTTTTTTTAATTTGACTGAGCGCCTGACAGCCGCCACTCAAATCAGCTCTGTGTTTGTTTGCTAATTTCTTAGTATGTGTCTGTTTTTCTTTGTGTTGTGTTTTGTTTTTGTTTTGTTTTTGGTTTTACTGCGCCTTGAACACCCAGCAGGGTGGATATGTGTCTTATTATTATTATTATTATTATTTCCAAGATGGATATTCCCTGTTCTAACGTTGAAAAATCATTAGCCGCATATGCTTTGCAAATAAACGGGTGGGCTCATAAGTATTTTTCAAAAAATAAATTGAAGACATTCATTTCATATAAGTTGTTTATAAAAAAACGCTTTTACATATCTCACCATTGGTATGCAGTCTGTGTAGGTGAACATTGATTTAGCTTTGTCGTCCATACTGATGTGATACAAGATGCACAGAACAATCAGACGGTGGTTGTCGTTGGCTGCAAAAAATAAAGAGTACAAAATATTATCTCAATATCTTCTTCAAGATGTTGAACAGCGAAGGGAAAAAGAGTAAATTTATACAGTTATTACCAGCGGTTAACAAAGTGAGGACTTACCCAGAAGGCCTACAAGTTTTGGCATCAAGCCAAGTTTGATCATCTTTCCTCGGAGGTCGGTATCAAAAGAAAGATTCAGCAACAACCGAAGGCTGATGTTCAGCAAATCCTGCTCACAAAATTCACGAGAAAATAAGGGAAAAACACATCGATTTTAAGTAGATATTTGGATTTTTAAGTAGATTTTTAGATAGATTTTTGGGTAGTGTCGTAGATTTTTTGGTAGTGTCGTGGCCGAGAGGTTAAGTGCACCTAATTCAAACTCTGGTGTTTCTGATCAGCAGAGTGTGGGTTCGAATCCCCAGTCGTGACACTTGTGTCTTTAAGCAAGACACTTAACCATTGCTTCGGCCTTCGGATATAATTATAGATAAATCAAGCCAGGAAATGTCTGTTGCTTTTACGGAAGAAAAGAAAGGATCTAAGTACTCACCTCATGGTCACATGGAATAAGCTTGGCCAACTTCTCAATAATTTGACGCTGTGCCTGAAATTTAAAAAAAAGGTGTTCCAACTCTTAGCAAGCTGCTACATATCTTAATACCAACTGTCTTATGTCTCCGAGATGGTATTTTTACCTCTTTTGAGGAAAATCTGAAGGAGCAGAGGCATCAGTGAAAAATCCTGATACCTCACAAAGGTTTATCAGACACTTGAACAATGAGGGCGCACTTGGAATCACTACAGTAAGACAGCTAAACTTTGAACACTGAGGGCGCAACAGTAAGACCCCCAAAAAAGGAAACTCACCATCTCTGCTTTATTCTCTGAGAAGATGCTGAGTTTTTTGAGGAATGAAACCACGAGGATGAGGAGTTCGTAGTTGTCTCTGTCCAGCGTCTTGAGGAGTAACGGGACGATGTTCTTATTCCTCATCTTCATCTCGACCTTGGTGTCTTCGGCCAAGTTCAGCAAGAGGTAATAAGAGACTAAGGGGAAGAAACAACCAGGATGAAATTCTTACTTAAAAATATTTCAATTTTAATTCTAATTTTATTTTATTACCAGTGCAAAACTCATTCGGAAGTCACTTTTCTAGAACTCTATATTTAATACAATATATTTTTAAATATTTTTTTAATTATGAGAGAATTCATTTGGAAACGTCTGTTTTCGAAAGTTCCATATTTAATAAATTAGTTTTTTAAATTTTAGGAGATCAAAGGGAAGGGCTACACTTTACTCGATCAAATGCCACCAGGGGCATGTTGCCACCTGCTACTCCTGCGGCTGAAACGTGGTTACCCCCTTCACAGTCTGTAAGAATGTAGGCTTAGGTATCATCCACTCTCCCAACCACTTTTCACTAACATGGAACCACCGGGTTTTTAAGCTACTCTCTGGTGCTGGACTTTGCACGATTTTATAATTGATTCTATATCTGAAATTGTTTCAACTTTGTGTTTTTTTTTTTACCTCTGAGTAGCTGCTCTTGTTTCTTCAGGAGACCGTGGTACTTCTTCATGTTCTTCTCGTAATCTTTCTTAGCCTGTGGACTTTCCTCTGGTGAGATTGCGGGTTAAGGATTCTATAATAACCAAAACATAGGCTCAGAACCGCAAGCTTGTTTAGCCTAAACATACTGCTGATAAAATTTAACAAAAGATTTGTGGGTTGAACAAAGAATTTTTTTTTAATAGAGCGGGATTTTAACCAACGACCTTCAGACTAATGTGCTGGCGCTCTTTCAACTGAGCTATCTATTTTAGGAGAAATCAACTTTAGAGAAAACAGCAAATTGAAATCAAAGGATATCAGCTTTTCTCTTCTTCTGCAGTTCGTCCACCCACAGATCATGTCGTTTGATCTCGTGCTCCACGATAAACATCACGAGGGCGCCGATCTTGAAGTGCGCAATGACGCTGTGGAACTGGGAGAAACTCGAGAAGCAGAAGAAAACGTAGACGATGTTGGTGGCCAACTCGACGCTTCGCTTCCAGTCCTCGCGGAGGACTCGTGCAAGAGCCCCAAGAACGGTCTCTGGAAACGGGGAAAAATAAATAGTGTCTTCATAGATTCCATACTCTCTTGTTTCTTTGGACTGACGCAACTTTGGACAGTAAGGTTGGTAGCAAGTCCGAACTGGGAGTGAACATAAATTGTATTTTCATTTCAAAGGATTACGCATTGAGCTTTGACAGACACACAAAATTCCAGTCTAACAATCCCCGCAGCTTACCGTTCTGAAGAATCTCCTCCAAGTTGTCCGGATTCCTAGCGAGCTGAAGCAACAATGCCGTGCCACGGACCTTCTCAGGTATGTCTTCATATAAGAGCTCGATATAATCCTCCACATCGTTGATGTTTGCTTGCTCATCAAGCTAAGAAATGATGGAGGGAAAAGTATGCACGTCAGGGTGAGACTTGATGAATGCGAAAAATCATGAAAAATTGCTTGCACATAAACATATGTCTTAAAGCTGGTAGACCACAGCAATTTCTAAGAACATGATTTAATAGTTACCTCTGTTCCTTCGTACGGTGGAGGGTCTTTTAATCGTCCCGTCATCACACCCTTCTTGGACCCAGCTGTAATCATAAGAACAAAAATTGCGGCATAGTGAATTGGAACATTCGAGGGCACAGACAGAGCTACTAACACGTGCATCTTGTAATCGGTGAGATCTTTTTACAACAATCAGGAAGATACTAAGACTTGCACTCAACATAATCATCCGTGATTGGTGAAACCAAAGATATCATTCTTTATTCCCAATGCAATTATTACCTTGTATCAAATTGATGTATCTTGTTCACTCGGCTGTCATATCCCCACCCGAAAGTAAACAACAACACCATCAACAACCCAAAACATTAATGAATGCAACTGTTCCGCTAACTCACCAGAGGGCGCTGTTTCCTTCCTGTTCTGGAGGTAGTACAGTAGTTGTTCTACCTCGGGTAGTTTTGAGGGATGAATCAGCTTGCATTTATCCACCACCTCCCTCGCCAAGACGGCAATGTCGGTGGCTGAGTTGAGGCTCCGCACTCTGATTCTGCAGATGCGACAAAAAACAAAAACAAACTTGTATTGGATTTTCAATCTTTAAGAGATAATGTTTACAGTGCCTATAATTGGACACATTTTGCAAACTGACCAAAACGTAGAACAGTACAAATGGGCTCTTCTCAGAGCGAGCCATCAATACCCAAGAGATTTTACATTGTCACCGCAACCCTCACTCACTAATGAAATGGAAACTCGCACGGTAAGCGCAACATCGACTGATAGCAGCTCTATAAAATTGGGCCTCGGTGTAGCTTCTTACGGGTAAGATTTCAAATATGGAGCTCATATTAGGCTTGAACTTTTCAATTTTCTTCTGGTCACTCTCTGACTCTGAGGAAAATGAACATTTTCTATTGGAACTTTGCAAAAGGGCAGCAAATCAAAGCACAGGGCACCATGGCAGTTGCTGAGAGTGCTTTGGGTTATTTTGAGACCTGATTCTTCCTTGCTTACATTTTCTGGCATTCTTTCCTCTCGCCCAGCATTGGGTCACCAAGCTCCCCCAGGATAGTCGCCTCCAACTCATAGTTGACCACGAGGGCCTTCTCTGTTGGGTGCACATCAATACTTCCTCCCTTCACCTTCCTGTAAAATAATCAGAAACAAGAGAAATATAATTGAAGCACTATGTACCTTAAATAATAAGCATACCTGAACTGCTGTCTGTGCGTTGGTCTCTTAAAAGTAATACTTGTTCTTATATAAACTTTGGCGCAAAAAGGAGGACAGCGCCCCAGTCACTTGGTCTACACTTGGTCTCATACGACATAAAATACAAAATTCACAGGTGATTTTTGTCATTTTGCTTTGCCTTTTTAACTTTATAAAAATTATACATGGGAATTTGTTTGTGTTCGGGTGTTCAAATAATCATATCAAACTGCCATATCAAGGTCTTGGGAGAGAGTTTGCCCGGTAAAATAGTGTCAGTATGACCGCAGATGTCACAAATTATTTTCTAAAGGAGTACAGCGCCCCGGCCCAGGAGAAACTGCCACTTTTCAGTGGTCTAGCCGGCCCCGTCTCCAGCCCCGTCAGGCCCGTGTAAAAATGGAACATCCACGGTCGTGACGGATATTCCATCGACTGAAATCACTGACTGTCGGCACCGTATCTAGACAAAGTGTCGATGTAACTCACCTTTTCAGATATCTTGCATCTTCAGCCTGCATGGCCATATCTGGATCTTTCGTCAATTTGAAAGATCAAGACATGGCTCGGTGACAAAACGACGGTTTTTTGAGTTACTTCTCTAGATTTTCTTCAAGCTCGGCAGCTGCATATCTCTCTCTGGCGGAATGCTTAACCCTAACTATATCCCTCGACCCCAGCTAGGGTCACATGCACCGCCCATCAGGATCGTTTCTACTTTGGAATTATTTTGAAAACGAGGTTGTAATGCACTTTTCACAGTTATCCGTGCGAAGCGGTCCGGTTTTTTACGGTCCCCCGGTATACTGCCCTCAATGTTGAAGTAAAGACCAACGTTAAAGTGGTAAAAAACTTTCTCAGAAGTACACTTCAGAATTTTTTTAAACAAAATAAATCATTAGAAGCCCTTTAAAAAAGGTTTTGTTATTTGAAAAAAAATTACTGGAGGGGCAAAAAGTCACAAATGACGCTAGTTTAATAAACATTATCGAAAATTTCAAAATATCACAAAGTCAAATTTTTATCAAATGAATCATGGAATTTTAACAACCACACCTTTGAAGTGAATATTAAAGGTTATTAATGTTGTATATAGAGCTTCTTATTATATAGCTCTATTCAATTTACATATTTTTTTATCAAATAAATAATCACAATTTTATCTTTTGCAACCACACCTTTAAAGTGAAAGTATTGCCCGTTAAATGTAAAGGGCGCCCTCCCTATCAATCATGCAAATAAGGAGACGCTTTCGATTGCTAAGGGTAAACTGGTGTCTCGACGTCGCACTGCTCGACTACTTATCAATCGTTCCGGGTACCAGTGTAAGTTTTCAAGACAAAATTTTCTGAAAATTCCACCTGTTATGATTGTTCAACCACGACGGAAAATAATCGTAAAAAGGATCAGAAGGCACAGAAACTAAGCATACATGAGGATTTGGTAGAGAATGAGGTACTCCTGGGATTAGGTAAGTTTGATTGTCTTAAATATGATCAATATTGATGTTTTCAGCGTTTATTTAAAAACATTCAGTTTAGCTTATTTTTCTAAACGTAACGGCAGCGTGTGTGGTATTATGTGAATGGCCCAACTGTCAGTGTCACACTCTCACTCTCAGTGTCACTGGCGGTTGAGTTGGTCTGTCTGCTCTTCGAAAATATGTATTTTGATATTTTTAAGGACTTAAATGGAACATTCATTTGCGTTTGAATTTCAATACTACAACTGAGGCAGTGAGACCGAAATGATGGGCTGAATCGAGTTGTTTTAATATGGTTTAAATTATTTAAATTAAAGTTTAAATATTTTAAGGAGGGTGGGTCTATACTCTTGATTGATTGGGATGCGATGATTCACACTCACTATCTATTGTTATGATTGTTAAGGACTGTGTGTAAAGTGTGTAGACTGTGTTATTGTATAGTTGTTAGTCAGTGTCAAATGAATACAGGTATTATACTGTTGTGGGATGTTATGGGATGGGTGGGGCTTTCAGCAAAAAAGAGACTTCTGCCATCAATGATTGTTTCAAAATAAATTTTACAGGCTTTAGTCTTACATTTTTTCAAATGTTAGCGGGGAAAAGTGTCTGTTTCACGCCTCTTCTTTTTCATTCGATATGAAATTTAAAACATTGTTATTTATCTAATTTACCTCAAAGAGTGTCACTTTTTGTCAAAAATGGGTGAAACAGTGGTGGCAGGATACAAAAAGTTGTCCATTAATTCTAGTATAACAAAAAGCGGGAAACTTACAGAGATAACATTTTTATGGTTCTATTTATCATTCAAGTTTTATTAACTTTTTAGATATGTTTTTGTTATTGCTTGAAAATTCCATCTCTTGAAAGAAAAAAAGCTCGTAATTTTCAAGTAGTTGCTGTGAATAACATAAATTACACTTTTTATTTTCTAATCCCGTACTCATATTATTATAAGTATTAGAAGTGATAACGGAACAAATCTAATACGTAGTTCTAGGTAATGTAGGAGTACCAATCCAAATAGTCCTCGTCATGGCGTAACCTGTAAATTTGGGTGTGGCCTTGAAAGATCAATGTGAATAGTATTCAGTGTAATGCTCCGCCCTTGTATGTATCTTATTCATTGTGGTCGAGTCACACCCAAAAAGAAATGATTCAAAGGCCTATTTTTCATATAAAAATCTAAATTTTTTTCATTCTGTTGATTACGTTAAAGTATTAAATGCGAAGCAAGTTTATGTGACCCAACATTTGGTTATGTTTAGCCATCCATGATTTTTAAAACCTATTTTGATACATCGAAAACCGGCTTTGCTTTCACTTTTGCATGAAGTATGATAGGGCTATTGAAAGATAAACACAGTTCAAAACACTAACCTAGGCTTTGTTTATGTAGCAGACATAAAACAAAATGAACGAGTTTCCATTTGACTTCATTGAGTTAAATTTCCTGAGGCAACTGTACCATCACTTTATATCAGACTCCACTTCCTGAACGAGTCTATATGACCCTGTTGTAATAACGTTTTTCTGATGTGTTGACCTATGCCTAGAAATACACAGAAGCCACAGCCTCTGGCCTTGGACTTGGTGCTCGCAAAATTTTTCCATAGACTCTAGAAACTTTTCCATCGAAAGTGCCCTTTGCAAAATGAAAATGGCCTTGTCTTCTCTGAGATGAATTTCCAGGGTTGTTGACCTATGAATTACATCGTCATTAC
Organism: Asterias amurensis; assembly: GCF_032118995.1. Taxonomy (NCBI): domain Eukaryota; kingdom Metazoa; phylum Echinodermata; class Asteroidea; order Forcipulatida; family Asteriidae; genus Asterias; species Asterias amurensis. The sequence continues at coordinate 2,305,258 of NC_092662.1, read as the reverse complement.
AATGATAACTAATTACATAGAATAAACAAACAGACATAAATTAGGCTTATGAGGCATTGAACATTGATACAAATGACCATAAACAAAACAAATGGAATTTCCAGGATAAGCCTGTGGTTAAAGTGATTAATTGGTAATCTAAATAAAATTTTGATACTTTACAAGTACTTGCACTTCCTGTAAGTAATACAAGCATTTGACAATTCAATTCATTTTGTACAACTAGTGATATCATCTGCAGCAACTTTAGGCTCAGCAAAATACTTAGACTTCAAAACGAGTTTTGTAGTACACACTGATTGTTAACAATAACTCTACATTTACATTTAGTAGCAACTGAGAATTTTTTTTATATCTGCTAAACCAGGGAATTTGTTAACTGTCAAATTTCATGACTCTGCTTAGTGCCTAATTGTGCACTTAAACTCTCTGCTTACTGTGCAAGCTCAACATTTCTGCGCTAGCTTGATAAGTTGATAAGTGAAGAAAAATACACAGGTTAAGAGGAGTACACACACACACACACAAGCAAAAATTATCTGCTAACCTGTAAAACACTTGTACGCTAAGACATAAGCACAGAATTTCCTGCTTCCAGGACCGCTGATTCTTTGCGTCTGGTGAGCAGAGCCATGCAATTGGACCCTAGTGGCCTACTCTGGGACGCATAATCTCAACCATTGACAAACATTAACACTCAACGCCGATAAACAAAAGTTACTGGAGTTTAGCCAAGTTTATTATTAATGTTCAGGAAATATTCATCATGTACCTGAACAGAATGGAATTCCCAAGGCCCGTAAACTCATCAGCAACCACGGCCATCACACACTCTCAAACAGGAAGGAAGCCTTTATTGTTGAAAAAAAAAAATCAACCGAAAGAAAGACAAAGGCCCCTTCGACAAGTTCAGTGAAAGTACATTAATAGGGGTATAGAATGACTGGTTGTACTTCGAAACAAAACAACAAATGGCACAATTGAACAGGAAATACATGTTATTTTGTCATGAAACGATGATTTACGACATTTTTGTTGTGTTCCAATGCATCCTGTAGGCTCTACCCAAATGATCAGTTGTATCCACTATAAATGATGTCATTTTAAAGGGAGGGTTCAACTTTGGTTTAAATACTCAAAAAAATAATGACAATAGGAGCTTTTGATACTATATAACATTGCTAGAAACAAGTAACACCCTCTGAAGTAATGTAGTTTTAGAGACGGAGGTAATATTCCACCCAAATGAAGTCTTCTCCAGACATCTGGGGGTTGTGTAAACTTAGTGAAACACTGCTTTAGAAATAATATTTTTCCTCAATTTAGCTTTTTTTTATTTTATTTTTTAAGCACAAACATCCGTTATTGATAATTTTAAAATTTAAAGGGATGTAATAGGTTTCCCCAACGGGTGTTCTTGCTGTTGAGAAGTTCCAAGGGTGTAGTGTAGAGACTCCATTGTAATGTAACTAGCTCATGTAACTTTGAGGGTAAATGATAGGCAGTCTTCTAAGTTTACAGTCGGGGCAAACATGCTTGACTTTGCAGTCTGGTGTCTGCCATACACTTACATGTACTTGTCAGGTCTTCTTCCCTTTAAAGGGTTTGGGTGTTTTTTGGTACGACACAAAAAAAAGAGTTCACATTTTTACTTTAAACTTACAAGGTTTACAGATAAATGATGGTAGAAAGCTTCCCTTCAAATATTACTTGCTGAGGTCACGGTACTGTACATGTAGTATTTGAGAAATGAGTAAAACTAGGCTATTTCACAAAGCTTATTTTTGTCTCAAAGAGACGGAAACTGTTTTAGCACGTAAAACGGATTTCATAACTCGGCTGGAAACGTTGCTCTGTGATTTCCACTTTTCTTTTCAAAAACTTGGCGGCTAAAGAAGCTGAATTTACTACAAGTTAAGTAAAATATATTACATACATCTTCATTAAGTGAGTAGCGTAAAGGTATCAAAACCCTTTAAAACTAAAACATACTATTTGTCTACTTCAGAAAACAGGTGACCATTTCAGCATGTGTGTGTCACTATTAGTGTTGCAGGCCTGTTTTTTTTCTTTCTATTTCTTTAAAGATGGGACTCATTCGAAAGTCGGGAATTATTCATTTTTCCATGAAAAAGTACTTACTCTGTTGGATGTTATCGCCTTTTTTATTAGATTTTGGAGGAAGAGGAAGTTTTGCTCTAGAAACCCAAACAGTAAATGGGCCATGTGTCGCCTTGGTTGTTTATTTCAGTAAATTATTTAATTACACAAGGTTTTAGTAAGTGCAGAATGTTTTGGCTGGGTATCCATGGGAACGTGGTGTTTTTTTTAGTTTTTTTTTAGAATGAGATGATGGGGGCTTTCTACTCTCTTAGCAGTCAGGAATTTTCCTTGAAGTTCATTTATAACTGTATCAATAGTATCATGCGGCGCTCTTACTGAAGAGTGGGTCGCTGGCCAGATGCCAGTTACAACACCTGATGACCACTGTCCAGTCAAAATACTAAGTGGTTCGACTGGCTAGTTCAGTGTTGAAAAGCATCCCGTTGAAAATAAAGTATGGCCTAGTGAAAACGCTGACAGAGAAGTGTAAAATGACGAGCTAACTGGTCCTGCTGGCTGGCCAGTCACTAAAGACAGTTGAGCGCAAACCCCGATATGACACCATGAAATTGACCAATCCAGTAGGCTTCGCCCACGACGCACGTGTGATCAAGAACACGTGGGGCTCTCCAATGCCTTTCTGCACAACTCTGTCGCGCGCACCAACATACGCGCATGCATGTCCGACCTTAGTGTCGGACCTTCGTTGTGTTGTGATTGGTCAGTACGCAATGGGGCGGAGCTTAATGGATCGGTCTATTGTCACTGGAACAAAGAAAAAATGAATTTGCCTTTTAAAAGTTAACATTGACATTCTGCAACATTTTGGGCTGCTAATGCCAGTTAATGTGAAAATATAATTTTTTCAGAGATCGGCTGCAGAGATGTACTGTTAAAAGTGATCCATGAAGTATTTGACACACAATTCACTTTGTTCTCGTTAACTTTGCAGAGTGTATTCACAAACTTTTGTGCTGGGGGGAAATTCACAAAGAAAATTTACAGAAGAAAATTTGTGTAATTACCCACAGGGAACACACCCTTTAAGCATCTGTGCTTCTAGGATATATTTTCCAATGAAGAGTGAGTCATTGCAAAACTGGTCCTGCTGGCTGGCCAGTCACTAAAGACAGTTGAGCGCAAACCCCGATATGACACCATGAAATTGACCAATCCAGTAGGCTTCGCCCACGACGCACGTGTGATCAAGAACACGTGGGGCTCTCCAATGCCTTTCTGCACAACTCTGTCGCGCGCACCAACATACGCGCATGCATGTCCGACCTTAGTGTCGGACCTTCGTTGTGTTGTGATTGGTCAGTACGCAATGGGGCGGAGCTTAATGGATCGGTCTATTGTCACTGGAACAAAGAAAAAATGAATTTGCCTTTTAAAAGTTAACATTGACATTCTGCAACATTTTGGGCTGCTAATGCCAGTTAATGTGAAAATATAATTTTTTCAGAGATCGGCTGCAGAGATGTACTGTTAAAAGTGATCCATGAAGTATTTGACACACAATTCACTTTGTTCTCGTTAACTTTGCAGAGTGTATTCACAAACTTTTGTGCTGGGGGGAAATTCACAAAGAAAATTTACAGAAGAAAATTTGTGTAATTACCCACAGGGAACACACCCTTTAAGCATCTGTGCTTCTAGGATATATTTTCCAATGAAGAGTGAGTCATTGCAAAATGGGGACGACAGTTGAATGTCTGTAACACTTGTCAAGTTTTGAACGGGTTTCCCCCTCAATGTGCTTGACAATGGGTGCATTCGATTAGCTTCCCTGGGTCGACCCTGCGATGCTCACTCGGGTGAGCCCCTGACAAGAGCTAACCGAATCATCACACTCGCCCTCTCGTGGTATCGTCATGCACCTCGGGTCACCCCCAAGTGACCCACTCCACAAGCAGGGCACTGGGGGCTGACCCGGGTGAGCCCCTGTAATGATGGCAAAGCTATTCGAACGCACTGGGGGCAGACCAGGGTCGACCAGGGTTAACTGTCCAACCCCCATCCCCCCCCCCCACCCGCGCCATATAAAAAAGCAATTTGCAGGGCTGTATGCTTCGTTTTTGAAAGGGCAAGGGCACCAAGGCATATTCTCTTTGGCAAAGGGCACCCTATGAGGAAATTGCAAATTTGTACAGGAGCATTTCAAGGGCACCGTGAGGCAATGACAAGGGGCAACTGAGGCAATCGCCTCCGTTGCCTCCAGGAAGTATCAGGCCTGAATTTGAATTTTTTAAAATTTATTTGTGGGTCATTCAGAAGTGGGTCAGGGCCAAAGTGTCATTTTCATTCACTTAAAAAAAAAAAATCAAATTGATCTGAATTTCAATTGAAATTCAAAATCTCCCATTTTAAATTAAAATCCTGTAAATGTATTGCAGAAATTACTGTAAACAATATTCTTCCACAACACATGGTCAGCTGACTCATGACAGTTCCACAGTTGCAGTACTCTCCCTATAGATCCCATTCCCTTTTCCCCGCAAAAAAAATACACACTCCAAAATAAACCTCCATCAGTTGTTAATCCACCCCCACATTGTGAACACTCGAGACTTACATGCATACATTATGATAACCTTTTCTTCTACACGCCACATCATGTCTTACTGATGGAGTCAATTTCTGTATCATCCAAACTCGTTATAAGAACAGGTTCGGGGTAGTGTTATCACTAACGCCCAGTTTTGTTCCTTTACACCCTCCCTGAACACTGTTGACCCACAGTCTGTTCCGCTAGAAAGAACAGCTGGGGTGTCAAGGGCTCGATGGAATAAGCCAGGGGCGCATGAGGTGGGTGGCAGGCCTGAAACTTTGTGGAGACACTGAAGGCGATTATCTCTTTGCCCCCTGCTTATTGCCTTGGTGCCCTTGACAAGCTTCAGTAGAAATGGACAATTTTTTTTCTAAGGTTGCCCTTTACTTAGGAGAAAATGCCTGCCCTTTTGAAACGAAGTATACAGGACAGGGTTGGGATAATGCTTCTTATGAAGTTGTGGACCAGGGCTCAATTTCATAAAGCCTGTAAGCTAAGCACACACAAAATTGCTAAGCCAAGAAATGTTGTGATTAACAGAAGTAGGTCACCAGCCATTATTAAAAGTTTACATTGTTGTGAGTGGTGCCCCACTCAATTTTTGCTTAGCAGAGAAAAAAAAATGCTGAGCAATATTTGCTGCTTAAAACAGCTTACTGAAATTGGCCCATAAACAAAAGCAGTCCACATATTGTTAAGACTTGAAACACGTGTGGACTCACACACGTCCACACAGTTTTATGTACAGTTTTGAGGAATAGGATTTTCCTTAAGTGCAGAACAAAGAAAAGTATTGTCCACACAAGACTTCAACACTGGGTGCTTCTGCTGCGTGTGGGACAGACTATTTAGGCGGGACATACATTGATGCCGATTCAATGTGACGCTTCAGTTTAGTGAACAAAAATGAAGTATCGTAGTGCATCACACCGTTTGGTGCAAAATTGATGTTTCCGCCTGAAAGATATTGTCTAATTGTAACATCGACACTTAACAATTAGTCATGTTTCTGTCTATTTACGTGATGATTTAAATGTGCATGTTCGACTACACATCTACGAGCTAAAAACAGAAGATGTGACGAGTGATTAATAAGGTTTTGTAATAGTTGAGTATCTATACTTTGATTTAGGTAGAACTCAATTAGCCATTCCCATTAATTAATGCTAAGTAAATTCACACATGCAAACAGACACTATTGGTGGTTAATCGTCATAGGATCGACTGTTTAGACAGATCTATATCTTATAACCGGGCAAACAGACGTGTAGTCATGGTAAGATTGCTTACACTTTCTAGCTGGCTGCCAAAACACAAAGGTTTTGCCCGGCAGTATGCGCGCGAATCATGTTGGATGGTTTTCGAGTGACGTCAGAGGTCACATCGTCTTTACACACACAAAATTACAACAACAAAAAATAAATAAATAAATAAACTGTAAAAACATTTTTTGGGGGTAAGGATTCTATCCATCACAACATAGTTTTAAAAATACTAGATTTGACATTGGAGCTCCTCTTTAAGGAAGTGTCAAACCTTCATCCTTCATCAATGAAAGAACTAGATTAAGGTGTTAAGCTTTAATCTCAAACACTCTCAAGCTTCAATCTCAAACACTCTCAAGGCTCGACAAACTTTGTCTGAGGTTAGGGATATCAAACCTGGAACAGGTTACTGTATTAAATGTTCTTAAAATGGGATCAAAAGCTGCCAAGTAAATCCAGGCTGATGTCCTTGTGTACAAAATACACTTTGCTAAGGGGTGCTGGAAACCCCATGTGATATGACGCTAATTGGGCTAGACTGCAGGCTATATCTAGAGAGCCCCTGGGGTTGTATCTTCCCCTGGCCTTCCCCCCTACTCCTAGACGTGGACGGGAGATTAGGCAAGGTCCAAGATGAAAGACCTGTGTTGAGGGGCGGTGATTGGGCTAGTAGGAGGGTTGACCCAAATGTGAATGACGTTGCAAAAAAAAAACTTGTTCCGTGAATAGTCGAGAGGGTGTTTCAAAATCAACATTGAGCTTACGGACACTAAAGACACTTCAACAAATGTTTTGCGAATTGGAGTTTTTGACGATGTGATTAGTTTGTACCGGTGTATAAAGTTACATTTTTCCTGTTGAGAGAGAAGGTATTATTAAATGTAAGTATTTATCCAAACCACGCTAAGAAATCTTGCAGGGGGTCTGGTGATGGATCTCGGAGTTGAAGATATTTGACAGTGACGGAGTGGCCTTGTGATAATAGCTATTTAAAAGAACATGGGGGTGAACACTGATAGTGTAGATGGGATACAAGAACATTGTAGGTTTAAGGCAACACAAATGGGCATGTAGGCCTATGAAGTACATGAGTGTAAGTTACACTGACTGCCACTTGTAATCCTTAATTAATTACACTTTTCTTCCGTGTTTTGTTTTTATCTTGTAGCTTCAGACCAGTCTGTGACGTATTACTAGCAGGATACATCTTTCAAGGGAACTAGTTGCGCTTACAACCCCTGGTAAGTTTGTGATTTTGGAATTGTCAATTTTGTTTCTTTTTCGAGAGCTCTTTCAATTTAAATAAAGATCATCCCAAGAAATATTTCCTGATTGAAACGGGAAACTGAACATCTGGTCCCAATTTCATGGAGCTACTTTACAGACAATATTGCTGTTGCAATTTTCTGCTAAGTAGGATTTGAAATGCTGCATGGTGGAAATACGATCGGCCCTGTTGAGAGGTTTGTGGTAACTCCATGTAATGACTATCTCTAAATGAGTTGGGGTGGTTCTGAAAGGAACTGTTGGTTTCAAATTTAAGCAAATATTTGCAGGAAACCAGTTGCAAAGCAAGTGCAAAGTTCTGGCGGTAAGCAGACCCATAAAATTGGACCCTGGTCATGCTGCCCCAGTTTCATAAAGCTGCTTAGCAGATTTGTGCTCAGCAAATCTTAGAAATCTCATTTCATCCTTGTTATTTCTTTTAGTCTAATTGTAAGTAAGCAAGCAAATTGTAGTAAAATAATTGATTGCAAATCTTTTTGTCAAAAAACCCCAAACTCAACTCCTTTGGATTATGCAGTCTTTCCAAGGCTGAGATATTTTCAGCTCGATTTGTGACTCAGATAGTTTGAATTCAAACTGGATATTCTTCATCAGCCCACTTGGCCATTTCAGATTAAGTAATTTACAATGTGTAATTCAGTTTACGAGAAATGATACGATAGACGGAACAGCTTCTAATGGTGTTTTTTCTTCTTTCAAATCTAAAACCGAGTGAGTTTTGAGATAACAATTTTCTCGTTTATTTTGCAGGCTCAACAAAATTATAGACAGCACTCTAACGTCACTTTATCTCAGCTGACTCTATTCATCAATTAATATTCATTTATGCAAATGATGTGATGTATGCGGTTTAAGCTAGATTGGACAGAAGTGGGTTGGATCTAAGTATTTTAAATCTGTCTAATGCATATTCAAGATAATATAATGATGAGTTGACCTGATTGGTCAGTGGTGGGTTCAAGATGATCGAAAGTGAAAATGCGCTAAGTAAATAATGTTGTATAATTTGTTTCAGTTTTACAGTGACTTGTTGTTCTTACTGTATGGTGAATTAAACATGAAGCTACGTATATCAGGAATTTCATCAGAGTCAGCATAGAATCTCAGTACTGATTTTTGTCTTGAACATCAAACTTTGGTGAGTAGTTCATCTCTGATTAGATTGGTTAGAATAAAGTTAGTTAGAATCAAAGAGTGGATAACGCTGCAAGCCCAAGATGTGCGAGTATACACTGTACGCCATTTTAGTTAGCGACTCTTATCTTGATGCAACAAAAAATCAGTGCAAGCCAATGAACAATGCTTTCAATGCTATAAAAAACACAATGGTACTCATGCCGTTGAGCTCCACTCGCCAATATTGATCACTGTAATCCTACAGGGCCCAATTAGTATTTCTTGAACTTTGCTCTTGAAGGGGCACAACCATTTTCCTCTAGTTAGGGGCGCATGTAAGTTTGTATTGGAACCTTGTAAGCTAGGGCACTTCATCAAAAACACAGGGCACCACGGCAATGTTGGTGGTAATGTGGTTTATTTCAATGCCTGCATTTGGAATGTATTTTATAGTCAGTTGACTTGTTGATAAATTATGTATGAGGAACAGATGGCGATCGCATTTTAATTTATGCATACATCATACAGCATGGTTGCTCACGGAAGTTATACAATGTTGAGTTGGTACCTTTCATTGTGCTTACTACGTAGTACTATGTAGTACACAGTAGTCATCATGTAGACCACTGTTTTCATTGACTAATTTTGTGGGGGAAAAAAACACTCTTGGGCATTCTGAACCCAAACTTGTGGATGTTTGAACAAACATATACTAAATTGAAACAGGGTTTTTGGAATATTTTCTACTCGGTGTTAATCATGGTTTTAAAAGACTTACTGTGAAATCTGGAGCATTGGTTTTCTCTTGATTGTTTTGGTGAAATTATCAACCAAAGTTTGCGGAGAGCCATCTCTTTAAAGTCATTGTTTTAAAGTCATGGTTTTCTCTTCATCTTTTTTTTGGGGTGAAATCATCAGCCGAAATTTGCTAAGAGCAATCCCTTTAAAGTCATAGAAGCAGGCGTTAGGTCTAGCAAAGAGCTATTGTTTGACCCTACCCCATTGATGGATGAGTGTACAGTCTAGCCACTCCACCTTTGTCTCTCGCTCAGGCCTTTATGTCTCTCGCTGAGGTCAATATACAGACCTTCTTGTGTCAACTCCACCCACCTCTGTAGCCAAACAACGATGATCTGTTCCATTTGTTACTCATTACTCACCTGTGAGTGGCTCCATTAACATGACTTAACTAAAAAAACAGGGATCATATTTTTCAGACTTTTGATTTGAGGATAAACAAGGAAAATTTTAAAACCAGAGCAGTTTAACTTGCCGTCACTCTACCAACTGAGCTATCTAGCCCTCTGTTGACAGTCTCCCTATTTTGTCAATATCTTTGTTCCGGGATACCAGTCAGAAGCCATACAACCTTTAAGTGCTGTGTAGCAAAGTTAAGCTAAGTTAACAACCTGGCGTCTTAAATAATAATAATAACAATAATACCAAAACTTATATAGCGCCCTAATCATGTGTAAACATGCTCTAGAACGCTGAACATGGAAAAATAGACAAACTAAAACATAAGAAAATACTGAATTATAACAACGGGAGTAAACATTCTTTAACACATTCAACAACAAACTTAATCAATAGAAATCCTAAAGTATTAAAAAAGCAATTAGGTCTAAAATCTCAAATACAAAACATTGTTACACATTGCAAGCATTAAACGGGAGGTCGTTGGTTCAAATTCTGATCTGGTCATTTTTTCTCTGTTCAACCCCAAATCATTACCTAGCAGTCCTTTGTGGTATACTATTTGATATTTATATAACTTGTCAAGTTCTGTTAGTTTCAGTTTCAGAGATAACGAAAGCGTGATATCAGTTGACATCAGGGCAGCTTAAAACCATGGAACTGCTACATCATGGGTTCCTCAGGGCTCTATTCTTGGGCTTCTTCATTGTACACATAGGAGCAGAAATTGGTAAGACAGTCCTTTCATTACATGTTTAAGATAATCAAATGAACATCTTTTTTGAGAAGTGTTGGTTCTGATAAGAACCAGTAGTTTATAACTGAAGTGCTACATGTACATGTATTTCTCGCTCTCCTCAAGCAAAGTTAAGAAGTTGCAGAGGCTTAAATATGAAGGTCTGTTGTCTTATATGCACAAAGATTCTCTCGAATATTTTGACTTTACATTAATAGGATGTATCCCATCACACAATCCAACTCATTACTCGGTCAGCCTCGATGACAACTGACATGCTAAGAGGGTCACCAAGGACTGTAGCCGGCAAAGTCTGCCGGATGGATTTGGTCTGACCTCCTTAGTTAATCCCAACGGGCACCTTTGGTCATTTTAAAAAGCCTTTATTATCTCCAGTAAGACTCTCTGAATGAGATGGTCACCCTTAGATCTAGCCCTGACAGCCAGCAAGGTTGATTGACATGAACTTGTGCAGCTTACGAATTTGCCATGCTAACAGGGCTCGAAGTTTACACTGGACCGCGAGCCCAAAGTCGGGGACCAATTTCATAGAGCTGCTTTAAAGCAAAACAAAGTGCAACAAAATTTTGCTTACCATAATTAAGGTTACCAGCCCCCGATTTCACGAAACTCATCGCAAGTAGCGACGCATCGCAGGGTTTTGCGATGCGTCGCAGACCTTTAAGACACGTAGCGGCTGCGACGAGTTCGCAACTTATGACGTGTAACCGGTCGCAACTTGCACTTGCGACGCGTCGCAGAGCTTTGTGAAATCGGGGGCAGGCAAATAACCATGTCACATGTACAATTTGGTATCCTGCTCATTTCTGCCTAGCACTTAAAGTTTTAGGCAGTGTTTCTTCATCCCTGATGCAATTATTTTTAATAGAATTTAATCACATGAGGGCGCTCTTTACCCCCCTCTTAAAATAAGAAGGAACCCGTCCTGGCACCCCATGACCCACCTAGAACCCCTTGTTAATTACAACAAGGATGCTGTGTTTCCTATCACCATAAAAAAAACTTGTCATAGGCTGAATTTGGTTTTAAAACTCAATCAATTTGAAACATCTCGGATTACGGTACTGCCGAGCTTGGGTGCTTAAAATAAAAATTACATTTTTTTTTCTCGCTTTGAAGGTTAAAAGAGTTTAACACGTGGAAATCTTGAGTATTAACATGAATTCCTGTCTCTCCCCTATCTGTTATGTTCACCATATCCTAAAGGGTTTGGGAGACCGTAATGTTTTATGTCACGTAGCCAAAAATATTAATTTAGAATCGATGATTCAAAGGCGAACGCAAAACAGAAAGAAAGAAATTAATGCTTTAATTTTTGGTTGCCCTCTCCCACTCAAGCATACTTCATATCGTACCAGGCAAAATGGGTGTTATTTTGGAGGCACTAGCTTAGGTAAAAGCTGACCTACTCACAGAAGCTACAAAAACACACTAAAACAAAATCATGAACAGCTGGCACTGGAAAGTCATGATGAACTCATTTTCCCTCTTTAATCTGCTAATTTATCATATTTCCTTTGAATATGAATTTCATATTTAGCCATTTATCGTAAACACATTCAGTGGCGACTATCACACCCTTTATGACCTTGGTTGTCACAATAACTTCCTGATGTAAAACAAACCCCCCTATTGACCCATTCACCTGACGTCATCATCAGAATAATCTTGGATGTGCCTTTTTGGTGAGCAATGTCACTTTGTGCATTATTCAGTGAAGTGCGCAATTTAGGCGATGCAGCATTTACATGTAAACCTATTGACCACTAAAATGGTGAGTGTGGCACAGTCGCCAAGTGCTAGGGGTCAATACCTGTTTTGACAAACACTGAACTTTTATGAAATTTGTCAAATTTCAAATAAAAGGGTGAGTTTTTAAAATGATTTGGGATTGAACAAAGAATATTTTTACAAGAGTGGGATTTGAACCAACGACCTCCAGATTAGCGTGTTGGCGGTCTCCCTCTATTGTTAATATCTCTGTTCAGGGTGCCAGTTAGAAACAAAAAACGCTTACAAAATTGAGGATGAAAAGGGGATTCTCAAACTGTTTTAGAAAAGATTATCAATTAGCTTAGAAGGGTCTTAGAAAGCCCATACCAAATATGTACTGACTAAAATATTTCAATTGTTTCCCAAAGTTGATGAGTCTCTCATTTCTACTACTAACATGACTGAAGTCATGACCACAAAAGTAATTTTTTTAAAACCTATTTTGGTAAACATACCGAACATGAAATTGTCCCCAGGTTTTGTCATAAACCATGTTGTTCCCCCCCCCCATACCTTAATTTGTCACTTCTAGCCCCTGGCTTGCACTGGGGGAACCTGGTGCATATTTATCATCAGGGATGCAGAACGTCAGGTGTTGAAACTTTTCCCTTCCGAGGTGTTAGTTAAAATTGCCCGTGATGTTTCAACTGTCAATACGTTAAGAACATTCGTCCTGCCTGCACAGGTTCCTAGCTATTATTAGCGGGGGAAAGGTTCGGCTTCTCGTTGAAGAATAAACGTAATTAATTTTCAATGAGTATTGTCAATGGAGAGCAGGAAATTACACGTGTTAATGTGTTTCCTCATAAGGGTGTTGTTAAAAGTATTCTGCGCTTTGCAACTGTCAGCGATATTGACGTTTGCCCTTATCCACGATGACTTTTCGTTTGGAGGGCTTAACTCTGACTTTTACGAAAAGTGTGAGAAGTTTTTTTAGGTGGGAACCAATAATTATAGAAAGAATGCTTAGTTCATATAAAGTACTTTTAAACCTTTGTACGGGGGTCTCAAAGTATTTGAATGAAAGATATGCTGAGTTTTCAATTATGAGGGTTTGCAAACATTTCTGGATCTGGATCGATACTGCAATCAATCTCCCAATGTTGGGATGTATAGGTTGCAGGTGTGTGGTGCTGGGGACTCTAAATTATTATAATGCACTCTACTTTTGATATTTAACAGGTTTAAGTTGTGTAGGCTTTTTTTGAATGTATCAGGTGAGGGAGCTTCTCTCACAGCAGTTGGGAGGAGGTTCCATTCTGCTGTAGTTTTCGGTAGGAACGAGTGTTTGTAGCCATCCTTGTTTGCGGGTACTCTGATGAAGGATATCGATTTTGTTGAACGAGTTTGTACTCCAGTCGTTTTGTTTGGGTTTTGATTTAGATGGTCAGAACTCAGTGCTTGGGACCACCATTGCTGGCTTACAGGGCAAGCTTTGAATTTCTGCGCTAGCCAGCTGTGTTTAGCTGTGCATGCCTATAATTATAAATGTGGAGTTCAAATGCACCCAAGCAAAAAATCCCTGCAAACCTGTGTAATACACTTGACATAATTGCGGTTTTCCCTGCTACTGCAAGTATTCATTCTTTGCTTACTGTAAAGTAAGCCCAAAAATTGGCCCTGCTTGAAAATTTAGGCCTTTGGTAAAGATTACAAGCAAAAAAGTGGGCAAAAACATATAATAAATCCCTAGATGCATTATTTGCAAACATGTTTGTCTCGCATTTGATGGGACCTTTGATCTTTGAGATCTCGCTGTCCTCAATCTACACTACTAGTCTAATCCCACCCTTTCATAAACTCTCTCCATTTGAACAATTCGACATGAAGGCAAGAATATAAAAAGAATTAGAAAGTGGCGCACTAGATATTGTTCGGAGAACTTGCCTTGCTTCCCTCCAAAATTGAAGCTGGCTTTTCTCTGATTATTTAGATTGTTTTTAATCCTTGTTTTTTAATTTTTATTACAGAATTTCGAGAGGAGCCGTATGACAAAGTTGTTGCCGAGGGACAGCCAGTTTACTTCGACTGCATGGCAGCCGATACCCAAAACCGTGGTACGATCTCAGTCCAATGGAAACACAACAGCACCCCGCTCAGCGCCGGTGGGAGGGTGACCATCTTTCCTAACGGGACCCTTCAGTTGGTAGCGACGCAGACAGGAGACGAGGGGACGTATTCCTGCACAGCTAGCCTCGTTGCTTCTGGAGGTCTCTTGGAGCAGAGAGAAAGCCTGGCGGCCATGTTGTATTTTGCCTGTAAGTTTTGAAGCTTTCTTTTTGGAGTAAGTTTTATCTCTCAAATTAACACAGGAAGGAACAATTTTGCTGATTGAACAACAAATACAAATGGAGGATTTTGCATGCAGAGATACCAACTCTCCCCGATTCTGCAGAAAGTTTCCTAAAAATAAACCAATCTTTCTGATGAGCAAACTTTAAAACTCTTTAGATCATGGAAACTTTTGTTTAACATTAGTGTGCTCAGGGCAAGATTTTGTGGCTCAACAGTTTCCTGCTTAGCAGTACTAACCCACTGTGCTTTTACACATCTGGAACCTGGGAGTAAGCTGGTCATATGAACAGACTTGGAACATCTTGAAGTTATCTGTAAATAGAATGAAATGTAGAAACGTTCTCGCACGTATTTTTATACAAAGCCCCCGAGGCCATCCAAAGCATCGGGAGAGAAAAAGAAAAGAAAAAAAAATCGGGTTATCAGACTTCCTCCCCCCAGCATTGACTGCACGGCCTGATTGCGGCCATCACTAAACCGTATCATTTAATACAGTCTAATTATGGCCGTAACTAGGCATGGAGGAAAAAGGCGGAAGTTTCTCTTGTGTCGCAAGACGGGGAGGGTAGGGTAAAGAAGGGGGAGAAAAGGCAGGGGCGGGGCGAAGCCCAGTTCTTTAAAGAGGGGCGTGTAACTCTTCATTTTGTTGCCGACGGATGCGGTTTGTTAATACAAAGGGCTCTTGGGTATATTAGGTTTAAGGTTCTCATATTTCTGACCTAGATGCAAGGTTTTGTTTTTATTTTTGTGTATTCATTTTCAGATCTGGATTAGGTTCAAGGTCTTGTCAGCGTATTAGTATTTTTTGTGTTTTTTTGCGGTTGTCATTATTTCCCCGGTTTACAGGTTATTTTGCGCAATCTTGTTCCCCACAAATCATCAGGGTTAGAGACTTGAATTATTTTTTTATTTTAAACCTTGCATAGTGGCAATGCATTCTGTGGAAAAATTCTTCTGTCATTAAGATATAAGTTTCATTCCACGGTGTCTTTTTCACAATAATGCCAAATTTATTTAATTATGTAAAAAAAAATCTTGAAAAGTGTCTGAAAAAATAATATGAACTGAAAATTTGGTTTTGTTTCAAAAATGTGGAAATTTTGAAAAGTAGTCTCAATTTAGGACTGCGCTTTGGCGATCGTAATAAACTGTTTTAGGCAATAAGCCAGTGATCAACCAATGGCAAGTTCAACCGAAACAATTGTTGGTTACGGCCGCGAAAACGCACCCCAGGATGTGATCTTTACTTGACCTTCTGAGTAAAAGTAGGTCAGATTTTGCAACCATTGAGCATTTTGGTAGAATTAGCCGCGTCTGTCCGCTACGGTCTCTAAAGTGGGGCAGTATTTCTGTTAACCTTGACTTTTATATTGAGTTAGAAATTACGCAAACTTATATCGCTTTGCTTTGCCCAGAGGTTTGGAAGATAATCTTGTCCATGCAGTCAGTCAACGGATTATCCTTAGAGACATTATGTGTGCCTGGAGGATGAAAGACAAGTGTCTGTATTAGATTTGTTGCAGCGGCCTTCGGAAAGTATCTTTAGCAAAAGCGAAGATTGTCAAAAAAAAAATGAAAATACCCTTTTACACTATTGGTAATTTCTCAAAATAATTATTAGCATAAAACCTTTCTTGGTGAAGAGTAATGGGGAGAGGTTGTTGGTATAAAACATTGTGAGAAACGGCTCCCTCTGAAGTGCCATAGTTTTCGAGAAAGAAGTAATTTTGCATGAATTTTATTTCAAGACCTCAGATTTAGAACTTGAGGTCTCGAAATCAACCATCTAAACGCACACAATTTGGTATGACAAGGGTTTCTTTTTCTTTCATGATTATCTCCCAAGTTTGATGACCGATTGAGCTCAAATTTTCACAGGTTTGTTATTTTATGCATATGTTGAGATACACCAAGTGAGAAGGCTAGTCTTTGACAACTACCAATTGTGTCCACTGCCTTTAAAAAAAAAGATGATCTGCTTTGATACATTGCCACAGGGATCAGTGTGTCACTTAAAACATAATCCCTCACTGAAAGACATGGAAGACATAGCGACGTCTCAATAAATATTTTTTATCAAGAACAGAAAAATTGATCTTTGAGATACAGTTCTTCCACCCTCATGGGGGGGCTTTCTGGGTTAGAGAGAGAGAAACCCTGGGAAAGGGGGGCAAAAAGGGGGCCAGAAAGCTTTTAGCGACTCTTGGCTGGATCGACGTGGGTTAAAAGATACTTCCTCTAGGTGCCAATCATCGTCAGAGGAATTCATTGGAAGCCTTTTGGGACACGCAGATGTTTCTATCACTCAAAACATGAAAATGGATCCTTATGGTTAACCTCTACAGGGACTCTTGCAATTTGTTACGGAAAGGTTTACGTGATTCTTTTCCTAAATTCTCTGAAATAATCTAATTTCAGAATTTCTTTTAGTTGAAAGTTTGTCTTCATTGAAATTTAAGTCATGTGTGGAGTTTTGTATTCTTGACAGATTATTTCATTGACTCGCCCGTTTCCAATCGTATTCAGACAAAATGTAAATGTCAAATGTCAAATACGTTTTTAGTACTTCCTTTTTCAGACATGTACCTACCGTGCCTACAATGCTTTTCAGAGTTAATGTTTTATTTTTTAATTTTTTTTATTGATCAAAGCTGGGCCTCAAAAGAGAAGAGTAATTGTTTCGCATCAGGGAACAAGTCGGCATGTACACAAAGTTTCTGGTACTTGACGTAGGTTATCATTCAAAATGGGTAACCTACAACATCTCTGCAAAGAGCTTTCTTGTATGGTATGATTCAAAATCTGGGCACTGCAATTGCATTTTTAGACCACAGTAGAAGTCTTTTATCCATGTATTTTGTTTCATTTAACTGTTTGTTAACAATTACCAGAAATAGTCCATTCTGATTCACAGCGGAACTCTGTTCCATGAATTCTTCAATCCAGCCTTACATATGATCATCTGTGCCCTGTTGACTCAGCCATGTGATTTACATGTACACTTTCCTGCAAGTGTAGAACCCCCCCCCCCCCCCCCCCCTTACTGCGTCTTTAGCCCCTTCCACACTATTCTATTATTCCCCGGGGATGCCCTCAGGGAGGAACAGCCGACTCTTTCATACTTGGACCACTACAACCCTGATCTACCCCGGCAAATGGGCATACTCCGGGGAAAAGCCACCCCTGCTCTGGAATAGGGGTAAGCGCCGTGCAACCGGAACCTCATTGAATAGGGAGCTAGGCGGGGACCGTATGAAAGTGCCTAGAATAACAGTGGGGCGGGCTTCCCCTTGACTGTATTCCCCAAAGATAAGAGACATCAGTTTGAAAAGCGTTTTGGTTCAGATTCTAAACGTTCCAAGAGTAATCATTGAATACCCTCCAGCAAAGTCGAGCAATGAGATATTTCCTCCCCGAGACCACCCAATGTCAACGGTCTCTTCGGATTGTTCTATCTGCGAATGCCAAGGCAGTGAGGATACCACAATTAAAACGGGTCTGCGTCGTATATCATCACTCGTTTCTCAAACTCACTCACCCGCGCTGTTTACGCGTCTGAATGTCTGCTCGATTAGTTTGTGTGTTACATGTATTTCTTCAGTTCATGGCTCTTTAGGTCACTAGTTTCTAAAGATGATGGTAATTTTGTCAGACTTTTTGTTGTAAAGTCTCGTCCCGTGTCTTCCGCCCAGATGTAAATTCCTCAGTGTGTTGTTATTCGTCATGCCCGCAAATAAAGTGTTGAATTCGTGCCAACATTTACTATCACTGGATCATCGGGTTTGATGAAAACCCCAGACAAAACTCAGACAGATACCTTCCCGTCGTAAAAGTGACCCCTTATGACATATCAACATCTTTAAATAAAATGGTCAAATTGAGAGAACAGAAAAGTACGAGGAGTCAACAAGCGATACTCAGGGTAGGGTTGAAGAGATGCATTAGGCTATTAGTCATTTGTTTATGGTTCACACAGCAGGCACCCTTGTTTACAGGTTTCCACAGGCCTTGCTACATGTAGCGGCAGTGATTAAGTTCACTTCTGATGCATCCTTGGTTTCTTTACCAGAAATATTATGATAAAACATAGTAATTCATCACTTTATATAACTTACTTATAGCCCAGGTCAAAATTCCAGTTGAACCTAGTTAACTGGGGTTAACTGGTTCAACTGGATAGTGACCAAACACGTCCATTTTCCATATTAACCAACTGGTTTGGACTAGGTTAAATGTGTTCAACTAGGTTGAAATTATAAACTAGTTGGTCTCTGTCCATTTTCCATATTAAACCAACTGGTTTTAACTGTGTTTAACTAGTTTATCAACTGGTTTCAACTAGTTCCAGTTAAACACAGTTTAACTAGGTTCAACTGGAATTTGACCTGGGATATTATGATAAACTTCATCACTTCATATAACTTACTTATAGTCCAGCTGTTCCTTGCTCTATGGTTGTATGCGATTCTTCAGTAAGCTTCATTGTTGTCAAATTCCTTAAGACAGACCAGAGACCAGTCACTTGCAATAATTATTTTAAAAGGACTGGAAAATTTGCAAACTGTAACGAGAGAGTGGTGTGCAAGCAGAATGTGCTGCCAATCAAGATATGATGTCATTTGTGTGTCATTCTCCTGAAGATGATCAGAGCGTACTGATCGAAACGTTGAATCTTTACAACCGGTTCTTTTCAGAACCAACGCTACTCATAAGAGAGTTTCACATGGTGTTACCGCAAACCTATCTTAGTTATACTTCCACCATGCTAAGGTTCAAATCCAACTTGTCATTTGGTACCTCTTGTGACAGACACTGAAAATAAATAGTCTTAGTCAGAGTATGATGTCATTGAACTTACAAATGACGCTGGGTAACATGTCGACCCCACAGACAAGTTACCTCGGGAAGTGCAATTCAAATCAACATTTATTTCCTCTGCAAATTACTGATACTCTATCTTAAATGAGTATTCGATTCTGCCTAACATTTATTTCCTATACAAATTACCAACAAACTATCTTAAATGAGTACTCGACTCAACCTAATATTTATTTCCTAAATAAATTGGCTGTAAATTGAGAGTACAAAAAATATGCGTAACATTGTTTGTATCAATGAGGAAAAGGGTATCGAGGCAGTTTGAAAAGAACTTTCTGCAAGCAACATTGTAAAATATCTTCTGGTGATTTGTCATAACTGGCCTTTGAAGGCATGGTCCAACCATTTATGCATTTTTTTTACATAACATTCAATTCCACACATAAATGTGGTCGTACAAACTTGCAGTAACAATATTTTAAACAGACAGCTGCAAAAAATGTAACAAAGTTTTCCCTTTTGGCTGTTGGCCACTGTTGAATTTTCCAAAGCCGACAATTTTTTATTAGATAAACATGATAAAAATTAGCTGTTTACATGGAAACTTTCCAACTTATTGTTTACCGCTGTGTAACTCGATGCTCTACTCTCAGTGCAGCTCGCATTTTCACGGCAGCTCCGTACAGCTGGACAATATGAAGAAATTTCCTCTCGTTCACATTGCCACGGGCAAATATTGTGTTTATTAAATTTGCCTCAGCTGGGACACGTTTAATTTTGTGACACAGTTTCAGAATGGGGGTCTGATGACAAAAGGCTTCAAAGTAAAGGGGTAATTATTATAGTCGACATGAAAGTGGAAAATTAGAGGAAAGTTTAGCCTGGAGTGCGAATTGGGTAGGGGGGGGGCGGTTTTGGTGCCAAGTGTTGACAATGCATCGGTACTTTGTTCTTCAAAGTTTGAAGATTTAATCAAAGTTGACTTGAAAGTGGTGTAGATAGGCAAGGCCTCAAGTGCACAACTTTTTTGGCGGGATACCTCAATTTAGCATGTGAATACAGACTGAGCTAGCTCTATTTTTAGGGAGAAAAATCCACTCTAGAAGCGAAAACAATTTGCATTGTAATTCTTTAAATAGGTTCATCTGGGCCTGATTTCAAAAAACTTGTAAGCATGAAAACATGCTAAGCTTTTGCTCAGCAGAAACTGGTTACCAGCCAATATTCCAAATAATGTTGATTGTTGTTGTGACTGGTGCCCCACTCAGTTTTCCTTAGCAAAGGAATTTGCTAAGCAGTATTTTCTGTACAAAACAGT
The DNA here is from genome assembly GCF_032118995.1 of Asterias amurensis. Lineage (NCBI taxonomy): Eukaryota > Metazoa > Echinodermata > Asteroidea > Forcipulatida > Asteriidae > Asterias > Asterias amurensis. The sequence continues at coordinate 2,284,778 of NC_092662.1, read as the reverse complement.
TTTATGAAATTTGGCCCTGAGTTAGTAAATCCTGGAATTTGAGGTTCGATATTAGAATGAATCCCTGGTCTTCGGCTATTGTGTTTTTAATATCTTCCATAAAGTCTAATTCCCTGTGCAACAAGTGTGCCGAAAACAATATAGACTACCCTCTATCGGTTCATTACTTCATGAATAGAACTTCGCTCATCCCCAGCGGCTGGGATGAGCAAACGTATCAAGCACGCTCATTGGTCTATCCAGAAAACTCAAACTGCGCCATAGAAAATACACTGCACGTATGACGTACTACCTGGTCAAGAATCTGACCAAGCTGATTAGCCCATCCCAGCGGTCCTGGATAGCTGGCCGCTGGGGCCGAGCGAGGGATAGAACCTGCCAATAAAAGTGTTTTCAAAAGCATGAGTCGACTCCACAAGTTCTGAATCTGTGATTACTGAAAGAAAGTCTCAGCAAACCACCTGTTTGTAGCCCTCACGTCCAAATAAAGTTTCCCCACAAACTTTCTGACGTCATTACTTAATTTAACAGTCTATTTTGAAGTACAGTTGTTTGAAAAACAATAATATTTACATCTGTTGATACAAATCTTACAAAGACAAAAAACTTGGGCCGAGCGAAGCAGAGCGTAGCTGTCTCAAAACAATGTACGCCATCTTTAAACTCTTGTGTTTTCAATCAAAATATTTGCAGGTAAACGTTTTGCCGCTTGTGTACCTTGAGTTTCAGGATGTCTTATTAGTCCATGCATGTGGTGTGAGGTGTTGACGCAAATAACAAATAAAGCGGCAAAGGGCATGGATTGGCGCATAGCAAATTAATTAATTTGTGTTTTTTTAATCCTCATTAAACAAGGTTTAATCATCCTTCCTAATTAAAACGCTTTTGCTTAAATAGGCAACAACTTTTGTTACACGGATAAGTTGAGAGTTTGCACAATTATAGTGGAGTCCCTAGGGAAGATTGCACAAAGAGTTAAGACTAGTCTTATCTCGAGTCAAAACTTATGGCTAGTCTTAAGACTTGCTTAGCTCGTAAAACAGTTGCTTATCAAAAATAGGTTACAAGCGAGAATTCAGATTACTGCGACTGGTCCTCAGTCATTTCTTGGTTAGCCAAGAAATTTGCTAAGCAGAATTTTCTGCTTAACAGCTTTATAAAATTGAGCCTTGCTCTGTCCCCCTTTTAGTCTCTCTTGTCCCCCTCCCCTCACTGTTCATCACTGGTTCCCTTCACTAGCCATGAGTTTCACCTGTTGACCACAGGTGAACCGACAGATGGGAGCATCTGCTGGTCGGAACCAAATTCACTTCCTGGGTCAGTGGTTGGAACATAATGGGCACCTTGGCGGGGATTATTCTAGTAACAGCTGGCTTACCATATCAATAGAATTTCATCTGGGGAAATATTGGTGGAGCACGTTTTGGGATCGGATGTAACAAATCATTGACAGCAACATGTGACTGTAAAATCTACAAATATATTTTCAGGCACAGCTGGTGATTTTGATGAAATGTAGGTCAGAGGTATGAATCAGATCTATAGAAAGGGGAAAATTACAAAAGCCTGTCAAAGAAAGATTCTTTTTTTTTTTTACTTGTGAATTCTGATCAGCTGATTAAGATTTGCCATTTTGAATTGAGGAAATTTGGATAAGGGGTCGATTTCACAAAGGTAGTCCTAACTTAGGACTAGTCCTAAGCAATGCTAAGAGATAGGACTGGTCCTAAGTTAGGACCAGTAACTCATCCTAACTTAGGACTGGTCCTATCTCTTAGCATTGCCTTTGTGAAATCCACCCCAGGCTCTCTAAACTAATGGGTGTCTTTGCAGATGTTCCAAGCCATGGCTTTATTAGTTTGGTCTAATAATATTTACAACATACTTTGAGCTGCATACAAAAAACTGTCAGTAGATTGTTTCATTGTTAAACAATTAATCTAAGTGGCCGTGAAGCTAAATAATGAATTTTTTTGGAAGAAATGATTAACTATGAAATCAAATAGTATACAATAGACCACTTCCGCACATGACGTCACCATACCCAAACAGCGCTCTCACTGAGGTTAATGAAGACCTATCATTGCTGACAGTTGCGCGCTGTGCGTAAACACATGCACATTTCTATTGTTTGAACTCGGCGATGGCAGCCATTACAAGGGGTCTATTGGTTTCGTAAAAGCTAGTCAGTTATTGGGTTGAAGCACTTGCACGACATTTGGGTGGGGTAAAAAAAGGACCATATAATTATGCACGTTGCATCATTGTTTTACGTCTAAGATGGTAGCGTGATGGCGGGGTCTATCTGGAAGGGGGAAGCAATGCCGAAAATGTTCATATCTGATCGAAGTCCCTCTAAAATATTGGACGTATTTGTGGTTTCAAGGCCAACTTTTCTGCCAAAAACATCAAACATGTCTGGTTTTTGTTACAGCTCGTACAGGGTCAAAGATTCAAATATTCAGTCCCGAGATTCAACCCGCACACCTGCATGGATTGCATGTGAATTCTATAAAAGGTTGAATCGGAAGTATCCTTTGGTCAGCCCAAAGTCCTGTCTCCTGCAAAACAAGGGAAAGGTGTAAAGGACTAAATGACATGCGTCTGGTTTGTGTTTTAAGTCTTAACAAGGTTAGAGTTTAAGAAGGGCTTTTGTGAAACAACGGGCACACCTGTCGGATAATGAAGTAAATCGGGGTATTAAGTCCTGAAACAGGAGAACGGGAAATGTCTCTAGGTCACCTGATATTTCCCCCTCAAGAAGGGGGCGATGGATTATACAGGTCACCTTCTTCAACTTTAAGGCAGAAAAACTTGCTTACTGTAAATTTATTTGCTAAGCTGAGTATTGTATTTTCGCGCCTTGAATTTCGCTCTTGAAGGGGCACAGCAATTTTGAGGTTTTACTTGTCCGGTAACCCATTTTAGCTCAGCAAATTTTTTGGCTCATTCAAATTCAAAGGGTCACTTTTAACGAAGCATTTCACTGTAAACAAATATATATCACTAGTCACACAAACAAATGTAAATCTTATTGCCTTAAGTTTCTTACTGTTTCTGTTTATAAACAAAACTTGCTTAGCAACTCTTTATAATTTTAGCCTGAGACAGAACACACCTGTGATAAAGCAGGTAAATTCCTGTAATTGGCAAACAAGGAAATGTTCTTAATGTACGTAATCCTGTGTTGTTAATTAATTTGGTCTAACATGATAGACAGGTGTCGGTAATGGTGATCAAACACAGACAATACACAGGTGGGCTGTAGGATACAATAATCAGTAAATGAAGGGAAGCTAAAACATTGGTTTTCAAATGAGTATTATTTCTTATACTCTCTAGTCAACAAATCTTGCATCTTACATCTTGCGTATACTCTCCTACAAGCATGGCTGCTGTCCTGGAGAGGGTGGGTTGCAGATACCATTGTTGCTCAGTGCTTGTGCTGTCAAGATCGTGCTTATAAGATGACGATATTGTCAATGTGTCCCGAGAGATATTAGAAGCTCCATCCCTCTTAAGCATTTTTGAGATATGTAACAAAATACTACGGCACTATTAGGTTTGGGTAAATTTTTTCTGTTTACACCCAAATCACACGTTGTACTCCTATAGTGGCCACCATACCTCAAAAAGGGCTTCTCTTTTTAACCCTTGCCCTTCATTTGTCACTCGATTGGGCCTTAAACACCTTGAGTCAATTTTCAACATGGTGGTTTAAAAAAATAAGACAAAGTCTTCAAAGTCTGAAAATCCATCATCAGACCTGCCAAAAAATGGTCGCGCAAATCGATGAATCTACATGATTATTTGAATGCGCAGAAAGGGCCATTCCATATTGATCGAGTAGCTGCCTTAACTTAAATCTGAATCTCAAGTTTAAAACAAAACTCTTCCTATTTTCTTTTCTCCAGTTCTCAACCCAGTTGATCTGATCACCGGTAACCAGACCGTGGTCGACAAACAGCTGGCTCCCGCCTACTTCCAATGTGTTTCTGGTGACAGCCGACCGCTCCCAACCATCACCTGGGAGAGAAACGGGATACCAGTCACAGATGAATTATCATACGGAGAGCAATTCGGCGGGACTGGTTCCCTGAAGTGGTCGCAAACACTCCAGATTAATAATGTACGCAAGCGCCATGAGGGGTCGTACCGATGCGTAGTGAGCAACCCGCTGCTCAATGGACAGGTCCAGAGAAGCTCTTATTCATTCCTGGAAGTTCTTCGTAAGTGATAAACCTTAGCCTGGGTCTGAGTATCACATAATGATACTTTATGAAATATGCACAATAAGGTGTTTGCCAGGCTAACGTAGGGAGACAGCCAAATAGGGTTGGATAGCTCAGTTGGTAGAGCATCGATACGCTAATCCAAAGGTCCTTGGTTCCCCTCCAGTCAATTTCTTTGTCCAAACCCAAGCCAGATATCTAACAAACCATGTTGGGATGGTCCAGTTTGATTTCAAGGAAATTGAAGAAAACTTTTTGATTGACCCATTGCATATGACGTCATAGACCCAAACAGCCCCCTCAGTGAGGTAAATGAAGACCCATCATTGTGCGCAGACCTCAGCAATTGCGGTCAATGGAAGGGGTACAAACCTGTGCTGGAAAATGTGTTTTTAAACAATTGGAACTTCCTTTAGATTTTACTAAACCTTAACTTTCATCTTTTAAAGAGTTGTCCAGTATTGCCATAGTAATTTGTATTGTGACATCACACTTAACCTAGAAGTTAAGATTGCCATCTACTCTTTCAAAATCTCGTAGTGGGACCCCATTTAATTGATTTTTCTTGTTTCTTTGTTTGTTTTTCATCAGCCAATCCAGGAGACCCATACATCAGCATCGCGCCTCGAAACCAAATCATCCCAGCCGGGGAACCAGCCATTTTCTCCTGCCAAATCCTTGGTGACCCGGCGCCCTCGATCTCTTGGAGGAAGCTCAACGACCCTGATGATCTCATCGATACACCCGAGCGTTATGCCCGAAATGACGGCAGTCTGTACTTTGCTAACGTAGCTGATATGTATGAGGGAAACTACGTGTGCACGGGTACCAGTCGACTGGGCCAAGTCTCAACCAATCCAGTGGCTCTGATTTCTGCACGTAAGTAGATGGGTCGTCTTGGTCTGAATCCTTTTACTCTTAACCTGATTCCAACACTGCTTTAAAGGCCTATGCCCAACTTCATAAAGCATGTAAGCACAAAAACCTGCTAAGCACAGGAAAATATTTTTAGTACAAACAGGTAATCAGCCAACATTCCATAACATCTAAAATTGTTGCGACTGGTGGCCCACTCAATTTTTTTGCTTAGCAAAGAAATTTGTTAGGTAAATTTTTATTAAAATCATACTCAAACCAAACAATTTCTATCTTGCATTTTACTGTTTTTACAAAAAGGCTGGAAATTTCGGGAATTAGTGACTGTCCAAAAATTATTTTCTGGAAGGCTGTCTTGGCATAAAGATTTGTAAAAAAAAAAAATGTAAAGGCAGTGGACACTATTGGTAATTACTCAAAATAGTTATTAGCACAAAACCTTACTTAGTAACGTGTAATGGGGAGAGGTTGGTAGTATAAAACAATGTGAGAAACCGCTCCCTCTGAACTGGAGTAGTTTTCGAGAAAGAAGTCATTTTCCACAAATTTGATTTTGAGACCTCAGATTTAGAATTTGAGGTCTCGAAATCCAGCATCTGAAAGAACACAACTTAGTGTGACGAGGGTGTTTTTTCTTTCATTATTATCTCGCAACTTCCGACGACCGATTGAGCTCAAATTTTCACAGGTTTGTTATTTTATGTATATGTTGAGATACATGCCAAGTGAGAAGACTGGTCTTTGACAATTACCAATAGTGTCCAGTGTCTTTAAGGGATTTACACCCTGCTCATATTGTGAGTAACAGTTTGTTTACGCACTTAATAAAAAATATTGTTTAAATCAATCACTGTCTATAAAGTTCTGACTAATGTTGAGGTAGCGTTTCAACAGGAAACCATTCATGGTGTTATGTCAGTTGTACATTTGGTGAACATGTCACGCTTGCGGAGCTAGACATAAATGTCTTTGATCTGTGAAAAAACTCCAGCAGGAACAGATTGTCTTACACTTCAGAAATAATTGCGGACATGTGTTCAAAGTCACTTTCAAGTGTCGATAAGTCGTGATGACTGCATGCCGAGAGCGTTTACAAGTATACACTAGTGGCAATTATCCAAAATGAGATGAGTTGACGTTCGGACAAAAGACTGACGTGACTTATACACAGGAAGACATGCCCTTCCCAGGTGGAAGCTCTGCCTACGACTGTCTCATTTATAACTCGGCGTACAAACAAAGAGCAAAGTGTACAAATGAAATCCCTTCACAAAAAAACATTTGTGTGACCTGCTGTGATAACCAAAAATTTAAATTATGTCCGTAAGATTATATATTGATTGGCATTTAGCAATTCCTGTTTCATCCGTTACGCCTGTCAAAATCCCAATGACTCATCTGAAAATAAAAGGAATGTCCACGTGGGGTTAGAGTTTAATCAATTGGCAACAGACTCCTCTTTGATTCACCCAGGCTGATTCTCAAAAAGTCGGCTCATAAACATGCCGCAGAAATTAGCGAAGAGAGTCAAAGAAAATAAACAGAAATTTGAAAGCAAAGCTTGTCCAAATACCTCTGGACGGTTTTAGACTTTATGAAACTGATTGACCTTTTATCGGTGTCTCTTGACCTGGCTTTCCTGTAGACGCTCTGATTGGCCTGTCTGAATTAATTTCCTAAGTGACTACTTTTTTGCAGGAGTTCTATTTCGTTGTTGATGTGGTTTTTTGTTGAATGCAGCGAGGAGACCCATCAGAATCAGATGATTCGGATGGGCGGGAATGCTTCCCCGTCGTCCGTTGTCCTTGGTTAGGATGATGAAAACATTTCTCTTGGGTGCCAATTTGATTGTTGATTATCATATTATAATAATAGCAACTTGCTCAGAATAAGAATGAAACTTAATCATTTGCCATTTACCATTTTGTTCGGTCAGGTACTAGTGAAAAACACAATCCTGCAACATGTCCTCAGCGTGAGGCGCTCAATTAAAACTAACTACTACTTATCATTATTTCAAACTCGTTAAAGGTTAACTTTCATCAATTGCCAAGCTTTAAACTATCACCAATGCAGCTGGAAATCACCATAAATACACAGTAACCGCTCAAAAGTGCTTATAGGTATACCCTTTAGAAAACTTCCACACGAATCTGAACAAAATTTAAACACAAATTCAATTCATCTTTATCCGCCCTTCACCCCTCCCCTCTTTAAATGTTTCTACCCTGAGCTGACCTTTTCCAAAAACAATTCGGTAGCAAAAGGAAACAGAAACAGGATTCATCTCATGGAAAGAACCCTACTCATGGGCCTATCCCTTCCCATTCTCTAAACCAGAGACACATGGCGAGGCATTTAAAGAGCCGCCCGCCCAAATAACAGGTTTATTTTAACCCATCCCCGGGGAAGAAGGTTGTTAAACAATGCTTTTTGTTCTACCTATTAATTCACGTCCTTGTACCCAAGGTTTGGATTGAGATAAGGTCGGGACGGTTTCTTCAAGCCAAAGTTCTCTTGGCTAAGGTGACTTATCTTAGGTATTGGTCTTCCAAACGCCCCAACGACAGCCGAGGTGAAGTTTCCTGTGGGAAGAGGCTTGATGTCTTAGTTGTTCAAGATCTTAGGTTTTTAATTTCTGGCACGAAAGTTCAATGACGAGTATTTTTAGACTGTTCATTGTGTGAAATTAGTGTTTCTTGCATAAGGAAGAGGCGCTTTAGTAGTGTTTAGAGGGGGGTTTTTTTTCTTTATTTTTTTTCTTCATTATTCATATTATCTGGTTTGTTGTTGCTGAGCGGTCAAACGCACCAAACCGAGCGCTGGTGTTTTCGATCAGAAGAGTGAGGGTTCGAGTCCCAGTCTTGACACTTGTGTCCTTAAACTAGATACCTAACCATTATTGCTTTGTCCTTCAAATAGCCGTAGATCCTGTGGATTGTGTCATGCGTGTGAAAGAATCCAGTGTGCATATTTTCAAGAGACTAGAATTGCCCTAGAGTTTCTGGTTTGATTGGCTGCAAATTGTGCTACAGCACCTTGTAAACTATAAATGGTGCATTTGTAAATAAATGAGTCTTTTATTTTTCAATAGTTTTGCTGCCTTTAATTATAAATAGCATTTCAAGACGGTGTTATGTTTAAATTATATGAAACCCTTTTTGTTGTTTCTCATTCTAGGTATGGATTGGGTTTTTACCCAGAACCCATCTGACACAGAGATCGTTGAGGATGATCCAGCGACGCTAAGCTGCCGGCCACCGTTCAGCAAGCCGCAAGCGAATATCACATGGTACAAAGACAATGCGGTGTTTCAATGGCGCCAAGGTGTGGCCATACTAGGTAAGACTGTCAATTAACCTGTTCCCCTTTTGAAACACAAAGCCATTTTCAAAACCATGGCTATTGCTTCGGATCTGGCTCAACAAGTTGTCCTGTTTGAAGCCCAGTATCAAAAATCGCTTTTTGAAAGAAAGAAAAAAATTGACAGAGCCAAAGTATAATTGCAATTTTTTCCCGTAATAAACAAAAGGTCATCAAATGAAACATGCAAATAAATTTTAAAACAATAATCAAAATGAACCGATACATTTTTAACTTAGAAAATTAATGTTTCTTTTTGCCCTAAACAAATTCTTTGAAGACCACTCTTAATCAATTAACTCCATTTACCAGGAGCTCCAAAGTAAGCCAAGGCACTTTCATGAAACTCATAAAAAATCCACTAATAAGCTTCTTGGAGCCTTTTCTCCCACTTAAAAGTAAGTTTTGCTGTGTATACTATCCTGTTTGAGTATTAAAGGCAGTGGACACTATTGGTAATTGTCAAAGACTAGCCTTCACAATTGGTGTATCTCAACATAGGCATAAAATAACAAACCTGTGAAAATATGAGCTCAATCGGTCATCGAACTTGCGAGATAATAATGAAAGGAAAAAACACCCTTGTCAGACGAAGTTGTGTGCGTTTAGATGCTTGATTTTGAGACCTCAAATTCTAAACTTGAGGTCTCAAAATCAAATTTGTGGAAAATTACTTCTTTCTTGAAAACTATGGCACTTCAAAGGGAGCCGTCTCTCACAATGTTTTATACCATCAACCTCTCCCCATTACTCGTCACCAAGAAAGGTTTTATGCTAATAATTATTTTGAGTAATTACCAAAAGTGTCCACTGCCTTTAAACAATCTATAAGAGTATTAGTTTTTTATTATTATTTTTTACCCATACACCGATGTGTGTTAGCACTGAATACTCAGTACTTTCCCGAATCCTGTGAAAAAATAATCTATAAGAGCAAAAGAAAAAAGTGCTACGGGGAAAACCGTTTTGTTGACGAGAACGACCTGTTGCTTCAAAACAGGTGGGTGGATGGGTGTAAATCTCTATGAGTGGACTTCCCTTGTTTGTGTGCTTGGAGAAGCCTCTTATACTTAACACTGTCTGCCTTCCTGATGAGTCTAATGAGTTCCATCCTCGTGGGAACCTCGTTGTAAATCCGAGGAGTTTATCGGTGATCAAATCAATCTGGTGCCCTCAACAGTTTACACAGCGCCAATTAGTTTGCCGAGATGATCTTTTTAAAGGAAATGTATACGCTTCAAATGGTAGTAGCGTTTTTGTTTTTTGTTTTTTTGATATCGCCGAAAAGCCAGTGGTTATGTCCACGGAGGAATAATAATCATGTAGAATATTGGCAACCTTAATTACCTCTGTCGTGACATTGTGAATGGAATCTCGGTTGCGACCGCTAAATGATGATGATTAATGATCTTAATATTGAATTAGTAACCTGAATCCGTAATCTTGATTTCCATTGGCTACTGCGAATGGAGTTAAAAAAAATTAAACTAACCCTTTCGAGAGCATAGCGGTCACAAGGGGCTCGTACCAAAATGCTCATGGCGACCACAAATGGCCTCAAGATTTGGCCAACAGCTTTTCACACAAAGAAGTCTAAGTAAAGATAAGGTCCAGAAAACAAAAAGTTCCAAGGTTTACTTTGTTAACATACAAAAATAGCATGAGACAGAAAAGTTATGTTTTTTTATATATATATTCAAATACTACATGAATGTTAATAGTAGTATACAAATTTCTAAAAAGAACATAATTTGTCTGTCTCATGTTTTTTTTTTTTTTTTTACATTTTTACAAACCAACAAACATAATTCAAAAAGGAGTAAAATATACTGTGGTGACTAAGCCAAAATTATTGGTCTCTCAAAGCTCAATCAACACTAATTGAAAGTTTTGATAACCAAATGTTAGGTGTCAAGTGTTTGGTAACTGTACTACCCAAATGTGTTACTTCTAGATAAATAGACTTGCTTCCTTGACCCTGTTGGTTTAGCAGTGCGTTATATAGCACCTATTTCAAGGTTTCTGGCACCATTCATACGGGAAAAAGGTGATGAAAAAAAACATGGATGCACTAATGACACGGAAAGGTGCACCCTGACGAACAGTTACTTAAAGAAAAACAGCAAACAAGATAAGGTTCAAGTTCAACTGAAAGGGTATTTGAGTTGAACTTCTAAATTTATCTTCCACTTTTTTTAAAACTCCCAAACATTCTGTAAAATGTCACATCCCATAGTTCATCAATCACTGCCAAATTACCAACGGAGCCTACCTGAAGAAAATCTCATTTCCACTGCCACAGGCCAGCCATTTTTTTTTTTTTTTAAGCATCCTGAAAGAAAAAAAATTGACAGCGGGCGCTGAGTGATAAAATCTAATGTTGTTAGTGGAGAGACATTGTTTCTTCCCTGCGGGCGGGAGGGATAATTTCTGGGTCAGTCTTAAGGGAGGTTACACCAATCTTGTAACCTTGGGAAAGTTAATGAGCCAATCAAGAGGACCACCTTGCGGCCATCCTAAAGAGAAGGTGTAATAATTTGATACAGATTGTGCAGCTTTTTCATTCCCCTGTATTTTGCTTTTGAAACGTTATATATATATACACCAACAAAATATGTCACACTAAGGCTGATGTCTCATTTTAAGGTAAAAAATACAAACCCACACAAAGTGTTCATTACGGCCCATGTAAAACAAAACTCAAATAAAACTTGGTTTTGGCATGTGGACACATGGCCTATAAGAACCTTTAGCACAACGGATGACACAAAAAAAACAAATGTAGGTTTCAAAATGGCAAAGAAAATAAAGTAACAAACTTGGGGGACTCGGAACATTTCCCAACCACAACATGGTCAAACTCGAGACTGTTTTTTTTTTTTTTTTTCAAAACTATAAATCAAAGAACATTGCGTCGGTGCCACAACCCCGTCAGTTAGAACATTCCTTTGGGAAAGAAACCAGTTGCAAAAAATGATGAATATCCAGGTGGAAAGTTTACCACAAGGGTGATAAATTATGGAGACATGAGAGAAAGAGAGCTTAAGTGGAGAGGAAGACACAATTTAGGCAGCTATTTACCTGCTGTTAACAAGTTTTCTGGTAAACTACTTTTAAAGACATGAAAATCACCGGAAATAGAAACAATAATAATTATTTTATTAATAATAATAATAATAATAAAAACAACTTCTTATAAATGCATTTTTCGATAACCATATTGGGCCAATATCATTCTTTGAATCTTTCTAAGCTCCCTGGGGAGTGTTCAGCCCTGGGCGACCATCGCAGGTTACTAGTAATGAAGAGTACGCACACGCATAAGCAAAAATTCTCTGCTTATACGGGAAATACGTTGATGTAAGTGCAGATTTTCCTGCTTCCGTAGGTGTCAATTCTTCGCTTCCAGTAAGCATCAGAGCCATGAAATTAAGCCCTGAACAATGGAAGATGCAGACTTTTAAACCGAGTAACATTTTAAGATGATTAATATATGATTGCCAACTTCGATCCACGTAAACTTTCACACGAGAACCCGTCACAATTTTATTTAAGTAGTTACCAACAGTGTTTACATCCTCTCACGGAAAAATCTGCCCTTAATGACGAATTTTAAATAATAGAACATCGTTATCAAAAATCGTGCAGTATCTTAATCGGTTGATTAACAGTTTGACGCCAGTCGCCTAAAATCAACGGAACCGTTGAGAAGTCTCGTCTTTCGACACTTCGTATTCTAACGAGTGTAGCGGGTCAGCTCCCTGAGGGGGGGGGGGGGGGGGAGGGGGTAAACGTGTCAAGGACTAAAACAACTATTAATCATGACAATCAGATAGTGGAAGGAAATGGAGATGAGAATTTACACTTTGGAGTTTTATGATTTTGATAATGTTGTTGATCATGGATTGGTGTACTGGTTTAGTACGTACTGGTTTAGTATGTTTCACTGAATTGAAACATCTGATTTCAGACTCGAAAGATCAAAGTTAATTGTTCTGTCCATTTCTCTAAAAATTAAGCATTTCAGGCTTCAGTTTTCCACTATGAGTACCTTTGTGCCATTAAAGTTGTGTAAATCTGTGAAAAGTTTTTTACCTTGCTTTTAAAAAAGTGATTTCTCAGGTCAAAATTCCAGTTGAACCCAGTTAACTGGGGTCAACTGGTTCAATTGGATAGTGACCAAACTCGTCCATTTTCCATATTAACCAACTGGTTTGGACTAGGTTTAACTGTGTCCAAATAGGTTTAAATTTTAAACCAGTTGGTTTCTGTCCATTTTCCATATTAAACCAACTTGTTTTAACTGTGTTTAACTAGTTTATCAACTGGTTTTCAACTAGTTCCAGTTAAATCCAGTTTAACTAGGTTCAACTGGAATTTTGACCTGCGTTTCTACAGTTTGTAAATCAACAATATTCCTGGGTCTTGCAACCATGAACTTTTCAGGCTTCGGTCATCTTGTCACCACCCAGGGTCGACTCAGGGCACCACCTAAAGTGGGTTGTCAGCAGCCCCCCTATCTGTCCATGCAGGCACTGTGAGGGAGGGTAACGGAGGGGAAACTATCGGGCAAAGGGAAGGTACCCCCTTATCACAGACAGCTTGCTAATGCAATGCTTGCTCTTTGTGTACCCCCTTTTTTTTTAGTATACCCATTTTTTGTCTTCTAAGTATACCCAATTTCCAGCTTTCATTGATTCAGGACCCAATTTCATAAAGCTGTTTTTGTTATAAGCAGAAATGTTTGCTTAGCAAATTTCTTGGCTAAGCAAGAAATTATTGTAGTACCAGTTGCTGCAATGATAACTGTATATGGTTTTTGGGCTGGTAACCTATTTTTGCTAAGTGAAATTTGTTTGTGCTAAGCAATTTTTTTTGTGCTTACAGTCTGTATGACATTGAGCCCTGGGGTGGATTTCACAAAGAGTTAAGACAAGTCTTATCTCAAGTGAGGATGAGTTTACTCTTTCTTACTTTGGACTATCTTTAAGTTTTTAGTATCTCCTAGGACTATACCTAACCTAACTCTTTGTGAAATCGACCCTAGGTTTCTTTGTATCTTAATGGCATGCTCCGGGTTCACTAATTAATTGATCTCATTGGATGAGGTATGTTTATGTTTTTCACAACTGCAACCAGAGAGGTCATAGTTCAATGTTCTGGAAATGAGAGGCCAGTGCCTTGGATTGTTGCTCCAGGCCGCCGTCAACACAGAACTTTTGACCTTTACAACAAAAGTCCAATAACTGACCTTCTATAAGTGCAATGTTCTATTTTGAATAACGAACAATTATAAGCAGTACAATTAGACCAAATGCCAAGAAGCCACAAGTCCCCATTCCTGCATGTCTGCGGCCGGCCGTCAAACTTTTTAAATACCACCATGTTAGTGAAGTTGTCAATTTTGATTAGCGGTTTTAATTGATCTGACATCCCCCCTCTCTTTTGATGGCGATAGCTGGTGAAGTATAGTCTAGCTCCTGAAGTATGATCCATTTTCAGAAAGTCATGATGTGCCGGTATATTGCCGCAAGAAATTGTTGAGGGTGCTTAATGTTAAAAAGGAAGGCATAAGGTTGGGTTGGAGCCTGATAAGAAATATTATTAAAGCATTTTTTTTATCGTTGGTATTTTTTTTCAAAGTGATATACCCCCTCTGAGAATATTTCAGAAAATTGAAGTAATTTTATTTGTTTTGTCTTGCTTTCTGGCAGCAATATTCAAGTATTTAAGAACCAGTCATAATTTACTGTATTGTCGAAAATCTTTGTGGTTTTGGTGATGAAAATTTTTCAGGTTAGCATGAAATTAGATGGGCAGCTTGTGCCATTGATGAGCATTGTTACTTCATTCATTTTCATAGAATAAGCATGAGAAGGTTAGCTTTTTGTGTGCTTACAGTTAGCAGCGTTCAGAAATTGAAACTCATACAGTAAGCCAGAAATCAACCGTTACGCAGCTGTTTGAAATTGGCCCCTGGTCTTAGAAAGTGACCTCAGGTCTTTGACACACAGCTTTCGCAATTAATTACATCGCACATCATTCAACTCATACCACTGCAAATGTTGCACCCAGACATGCCTTCTTAAAAATAAAACCATAGAAATAATTTACGAGAATTTTTCAAAATCGGAAAAGCATTATTTCCTTTTCCATTAGAGGAAAGTGTTTTTAAGTGACTCATTTTTGGATAGAATTCATATGCCAGAAATATTGTTTGACAAGCGATTGGAACACAATAATGAATTTATTCCAGACCTCCCTCGTCAAGAAATCAGTCCTGCACATGAGATCGCCAGGTCAATCATTCAACTGGCAAAACAACCTGGGACGTATTTTTTTAGGGAGATTCGGTAAAAAGATCAATCAATCTGTTGGATTTTTTTTGTCATTTGGGAACAAATGTCTAAAGCCTGGTTTATACTTCCTGAGACTGCTTCGTAAGAAGCGGATTTTCTTGCATTGCAATTGAAAGGGGAGCACAGGCTGATTATTGCGGCCCCCAAAATTGCAGGATGTTCAAGTATGAATTGGGATTATCCGGCATCTTTGTCTGAACGATCCAAAAAATTAAGGACAAAATACACAATATGTCTTATTTCATGGAGGAAAAAAAGCTCCTTCTTATTATATGTTTCCTTTCTTATCAATGATAAGGAACAAATATACTACCAGGAAAAATTCAACTGAGACCCAGTCAAAACAGTGCATTGCATTTGGTCACCAATTCTGCTCCTTTTTTTCGCCTGTTTTTGCTCTGCATTTAATGAAAGGGTTTCTACAAGGTGTTACTTCCACTTTCTGACTCCACGCGACATTTTATGAAGTTCATCATTCACCAATGATTAAGTTTCACAGTCAACAGACGCCACATGTGACATTGTTATCGCACAAGAAATTAAGCATTTTTCCAGTCCATTTAGGAAGGAATCTGTAAATTACACAGCAGGATTCTGAACATTGGCCGACAGTTCACAGCTAGGGTTCATTTTTTTTATTTTTACCGAGGGACCTGGTTTCAACACAGGAGAATGAGTAGTTAATGAGACTTAAAGGCAGGGTAGACTTTTGGTAATTGTCAGAGACTGATATCTCACTGCATCTATTCCAGCGTGCATACAGACGTCAATTTTTGTATTATTTTATGACACAAAATAAAACACAAGTTTGTGTCCTCAAACAAGATGCTTTACTGTAATTGCTTCTCTTCGCCCATTGGAATATAAATTGGATGCCTGTGAGGGTACCCAAACATGCCAACGGTACCTGAATGTAAAAGATTGATATTGTGTTTGAAAAAGTTCTGTTAGCGGCTGTAAACTCCCCGGGGAGCTGACTAGCTTTACAGAAATGTCTTTGGGCCAATTATCTGGGCACTGATGTAAAATGCAAAGTTTACCTCTCCCAAAGGTACAATACGCAAGAACGTTGCCTCTATAATTATGCCTCGTCACCAATGTCATCCCAGGTAGAAGATGATCACGGAAAGGGGGCAATCCTAGGAAGCAGGCGTAATTAGGTGGTTAATTGATCTTGTCAAAGTGCACCGGTGGGTCCCCGCTAAATAGGTTCTCTCCATGTGATTAGGGCTGTGTTTAGGGCCCAGCAAGGCTGGAGGAAGTAGTGGTCACTTCAGAATGGCGACTCGGTTCGACCGTCCTTTTTTTTCTTCGACTGTCCTTTTTTTTCTGGAGCAGGAAAAGGGTCGTAACTCTATAGAAAAGTGGCAATTGTCGGTGACCTGTGCGATACGTTGACAGCAGGTATTAAACAAACCACCAATTTCATTCTAAATAAGTGCTCCGGTCAAGTACTATTCTTGAAGTATGAGAAAATAAAATTTGTTTTTGCGAACTACCTACCATTGCAAAGGACCAGTGGTATAAATGCAAAAAATTACTGGCAAATTTTTCTAAGCGAATAGCTTTTTTTTGTTGCATTTTTGAATTAGATTCTTCAGGCTTGAGAGCTACATGTACAGTAGTTATAAATGAGCCATCCTTGGTTTCAATACCAGATTTTTATAATTATAATAATAGTAATAATACTGTTGCCAAAAGCTCCTTGAACTCCAGGGCAGGGGTTGCCCTTAACTTTTTTCCAGTAAATTGCCAGTGGGACTAGTTAGTTCATTATCGGTGCAACAGTCCTCCAACGATTTCAATGGTACTTTTGTGTGGTACTTAAACCACATACAAACAATCATCAGTTTTCACATAGCTTTTGGAAGGGGCCTTTTTAAGAAAAGTCAATTCGATGTTACACAAAAATTGTGACTGGCAGTTTTTGTTATGCCTTAAGGTTAGCATACGGTCTTTAACTTTTCAGGCTCCCCCCTCCCCTTTCCATAATTGTGCCCCACAGCTGCAGATGTGGTTTGGGGGAAGGGGGGTCACAGGAAAATCGTATAGGTCGGTGCAGGGACGCTGATTTCAGCACATTGACCAAATTAGGAAAAGACACGACTTATTAGGGCTCTTAAACAGTCGGATTTCTTAACATTTACATACTGGATTCAAATATCAGGGGTGAGGTCACAGGAAAATCATAGAGGTTGACGCAGCAGGGACGTTGATTTCATGTTTTCAGCACATGGACCAAATTCCGAAAACACACAAAAAATAGGGTGCTTAAAAAGTAAGATTTCTTAAAAATGACATACTGGGTTCAAATATCAGTCAATTCTGGTGCTTGATATATCTTGACATTATTTCTGTAAGCAATTACCTCAGAGGAAGCTAATGTCGCCATCTATCGTTTGAAATTCCCTCATGTCTCAGAGTGATAATATCAGTTAATAAAAATCTCTTCCCTTCGTAAATTATGTTTTTTAAGAAAGATTTTGGTTTTGGTTGGGTTTGCCCCCCTCGTTAAACCCAAATGGTCGGGGAAGGTGTGAGGGAATGAGTTTGATGAGGAATCTGCTCTGACAACCTAGGTCAATGCTCGTATGAAGAAACATTTCTTCAAAAATAGATTTAAACTAGATTTGACCTTTTTGCAAAGTTGAGAACTTGCTTCCACATTCATTATATGAGAACATGATTAATTAATGAAGCTGCTGAAGAAACATTGCTTATGAGGACACAATGTGCAGACAGAGGACACATTTTATTTTATGAATAATTTAAAAATAAAGTTCTTCACAGTTTGAATTCAACTTATAGCGTCCCTAAAAAGAAATGCAAAAAAAAATCGCTGGATTTAATTAAAAGCCAAATAGGGCCATCTTTGTGAGGAAGTTTTTAAAATATGAATATTAATATTTCACGCAAGTCAGAACTGCGTGTAATGTATATGTATATAATTTTTTCTTGTTTTTCTTTCCAATTTAAATGTTTTCCCCCAACTATTTAAAAAAAAAAAGTTTTCCATAGCTTTGATGCAGTAGTTTCTGCTTAACAGCTTTATAAAATTGAACCTATCAGGCGATTTTCCAAAATTTTACCTCATGGCACATGTTACACACTAATTTGGTGATATCGGTTGCTGGTCTAGCACTTCACAAAAACATTGTCTGCTCATTCTCTCCCGGCTGCGAAAAAAAAGAAAAAAAGAAAATTGAATTAAAAGAGTTTTGGATTGTTTCAGAGGAAGGCTTGACATTTCAGTTTTCATGTAGGTCATTTGACCGACGGATGACGGTATGCGGTTACGAACCCCCCTCAACCAGAAACCTGCCAACGCCCTCTCATGTCCAAAAAATCAGTTATAACCAATTTCCTCAACATATATCAACCGTGTCACAATATTTGGGTTTGATGTGTTTTGAAGAACCTCTGCGAGGAACAACATTGTAATTGATTTACAGAATGACCCAGAATTCTACTGGTAATGTCAAAGGGCAGAGGTCATGTGAATCAAGGTTTCAAATTGGGTTGCTATTCCTAATTGGGTTGATTGGCTAATTACAATATGACTTTTAACAACATAAAGTTGATGCGACTTACAGGCGCTTTTCCTAATTTGGTTGTAAGTGCTCACTATTTTTTAACACACTAAGTTTCATGGGTACATGTAGGTTCATTCACAAAACTATTGCGCCGGTGTCAATGGACATTTTTGGGGTGTTATTTCATGGAAACAAATAGTTGGAACTTCATAATCAGGAATCTTTCAGACTAAAATTAAACAATGATGTTTTACCCTTACCTACCCTGTATGATACCTTTTCAGCATACAAAAACCTCCTTGGTTTTATATCATCACCTTATTTCTTTTTTTAAAGGAACATTACAGAATTGGTTTATGCTAACAAAACAGTTGTTGGCAGTGTAAGCACTTTATGTAATCCACTATATACATAAACTGACACACCTGTTTGAGATTGATCGGCCATCTGGGTCACCAGAGAATAGTGACCGACCAATTACAAATTTTGCATTGCAACGATGCCAAAACAAAAATGAATAAAACGCTCACTGAACGATAAACTCCAAATGCGAAATTAGATTATTTATTTCTCATCGAACATGCTGTTTCAGACTGAAATATTTCAAGGGATGTTTTCTACTACCATTATCATTAGACCGTGTAAGTTTTATGTAAATCTGTGATCTTCACAAGTTTTGTTTCTTACCAATTCTGTAAGTTCCTTTAAGTGCCAAGGAGGACTCTGCTCAGTTGTGGCTGAAACACAGCATCCAGCATGTGTGGACAAGATGAGAAAGAAATATTTTCTTTCACAAAAAACAAACTTTTCAATTTTCATTATTTTTTATATTTATTTATCAGGTGTTGGAGATGTTTACTTCTCATCGATCACTAAGGATGATGAAGGGAGCTACTTCTGCGTAGCAACCAATGACTTCCTCCCCCAGAGTGTTACATCAGCCACTGCTGTGTTATCAGTACGAGGTAAGACAGTGGGGATGCTTGGAAATATTCCAGAGCTTCCAACTATCTCTGATTCTGTAGGATGTTCCCTAAAAGCGACCCATTTCAGTGTCCTAAAAGTTCAAATATTTGCCCAAGAAGATTCAAAGAGATTGCTTTCCTTTTCTTTCTTTTCAAAAGTTTGATCGATGATCCATCTGTGCAAAGTGTTTAGTTTTACAGTTTTTTAATTTTTGTTTATTTTAGTCAAGGCCTCTATTGAGGTTCCACCAGTTGCCAGAGAGGTCATTCTTGGAAACGACCTCACATTGACCTGTGAAGCCAGAGGGGATCCCACCCCTATGATAGTCTGGAAGAAAGATTCGGCAATAATTCAGGCTGGAGGTCGGACAACCATAGGGTGAGTTGAACCTATGTAAAAAGAAAATCACAAATATTTGTCATCACTAGTTTTTTTGTCTCGTTTATCAAATGTGACACCGGATAGTAAACTAATTTATTAAAAATAATATGAGTGATTCACCGGCGTATCTTAAGCATCATTGCGGTTTGGGGTTATCCCCAATCTTTCTCACGAATGCTGCCACCTTGCAAAGGAAACTCCATCGCACAAAATATGATTAAATTTGACAACCGTTCTCCAAAGGCCCACCTGTGATAAAATCATCGACTGATTGAGACGTACTTGTCCGAAATTGCTATCACATGTAAAGTGTAGAGCAAGAGAGTCTAAATAAGTATATTGTTTCAATATGGAACATTTGTTTGATTTAGAGGCAGCATGTGGGATTTGAGATTCCAAATGTTTTGAGTTTTCTTTTTATTCAATAAGTTGATTGAGTGTTGTTTTGATTGAAATGACATTCAGAATTGTGTCCATGTGTGTTTTGATTGAGTAGTACCCTACGGTAAACTGACATCTATGTATTTAGATGGTCCTGACATGCGATCCTGTTCTTTTGGTTTGTTTTCCTTTATTCAGACCCTGAAACAGTTTATGTCGAGAAATAAAATCTTTGAGAAAGTTTAAAGATACATTAAAGGCTAGTGGTGTGTTGGGGGACGGCACACAAGCTCTAGGCTAGCGGAGGTTGGGGGTGGGTGATAAAACTCTATGGGACAGACTTTAACTAAGTTGATGTTCTTGCTGTTAACATTCTGGGCATCAAAACCTTGGTAAGCACAGGAAAATCATTCAGTGCAAAAACTGGTTAGTAGCAAAAATTCCATAAAGGCTACAAGGTTACAACTGGTGGTCCCACTTATTTTTTGTTTACCAAAGAAATTTGCTAACAGTATTTTCTGCTTAACTGGGGCAAGATGCAAACAGTTTTGTTACAGGTAAGCACGTAGTTTGTTTATCCTTCATTAATTGCAAAATGTGTTTTACTTGTAGAAATGCTGGTCAACTACTGCACATTCTTGGGATCATCGGGTTGGACCAGGGGACTTATACATGTGTAGTCTCTAATGCTTATGGGTCAGAGTCGGCATCAGTGTATGTCGATGTTCTTGGTATGTATTTTTTCAAATATGTTTTTTTTTTTAAAGAAGTTTGCCCCAAACAAGGCTAAAGGCCACTTGTGGTAAGGGGCTACAACGAGAAAAATATCTAAGATAAATAATTTGGAGGAATCAATATTCCCTTTTAAACAGTGTGGATTGTGTGATGGAGGGAAGCATGCACCAGGCAAGGAGTTTCCAAAGAGATGCAGTACATGGATTGATCCAACTCAAACTTATTTTGATTTCTGGAGGACGCAGGTTCTCAATGGTTTCTTGTTTTTGTAGCTCATATTTATGATAATATTTTCAAGGTTGAGAAAGGTATGCACTTCAAAAATGTCTCCTCCAGAACTGTTGAACTTTCAGGACTTAATTGGCTGTTTACATAACATTGTTTCTCGACCTACATATATATCAAACACATCATCAATCAGCTCACATACCCACTTCCTCAAGCGGCGATACAATCCTCTTTCTTTTTAGTCCCTCATAACTCCTCCCCCTGATTGGCACACCTATTAAAGGGACACGTTGCCTTGGATCAGGCGAGTTGGTCCATGAAAAGCATTTGAAACCATTTGTTATAAAACGCATATGGTTAGAAGGATGTTTTGAAAGTAGAATATAATGATCCACACAAACATGCAGCGAAATTGTATGGTTTTTATCTTATCTGTTGTTAACTACCACGGAGGAGTCAAGTTTTTGACTCCACACACATGCCATAAAAATAGCCGACCGTGTTAGTTCGCAAAGTGAAAGGAAAACCGTACAATTTCAAGCCATACTTTGAAAACATCTTTCTAACCTTATGCATTTTATAACAAAACTGTTTCAAACGCTTTTTTATGGACCAACTCGACCGATCCAAGGCAATGTGTCCCTTTAAAGAGAGCCCAACAGACCATCAGGAAAGTGTGGTTTTAAAACCGATGATTGAACAGTTGGAGTTGGAGGGGAACTAACCAATCAGTAATAAGTACATGGAAATTAATGATTCTCCTCCCTACGTCAAAAACAGAAATATGGAGAGAAAAAAATAACTTTCAGACGAGACAGGATTTTTAAAATAATTTTTTGGGGTTGTCTCTTTGTTGGCATGGAAGAGAGATTTTGGCTCAATTTATAGAGCCGAATAGCAAAGAAACTTTCTAAGCACAAAAATTGTTATTATTGACAAAAATAGATGACCAGTCAGAATACCATGTAGTTTACCCTTTCTGTGACTGCAGCACCCCACTCATATCTTGCTTAGCAGAGTATTGTGAAGCAATATTTTCTGCTTAAGCAGCTCTATGAAACTGGGCCCTTGGCTAAATTTCATAGATACCTGAAAGAACAAAACTGTGCTAAGCACTGACAAAAATCTTGCTCGGCAGAACCTGGTTCTCAGCCTAAAATGCTCGCAATTCATCAACTCTTTTTTAAACTACAGAAAACCGACACTGGTTTTAATAAAACATCATGGGTTGTCAGCTTCATATGGTTACATGGCCGAGCGGTTTAAGAGCACCGGATTCAAGCTCTGATGTTTGATCAGCAGAGTGTGGGTTAAAGCCCCGGTCGTGACACTTTTGTCCTTTAAGCAAGACAGTTATCCACTATTGCTTCATAAAGTTGAGGAGGTAGTACTTTCTGCTCACTAGCCAGGCTTCAGATGGATGATACCCAAGCCTACATCTGTATATGGACTGACAAGTGGGTAACTCTGTTTCAGCCCAAGGAGTAGGTGGCAATGGCCCCTGGAAAAATAGTTGATTGTAGCCCACACCTTGAAATGGCCTTCAGGCCTTGTGTGTCAGGCGACTTGCATTAAAAAAAAAAATATCATTTTGCAAGAGGTCTACAGGTCATCATAAATTTAAACAAACACTGCCCACAGCAGTTCCTGCACAGAGCGGATATTATGAAATGATTTCTAGCGTAAAAAAAAACTGTCGCTCAAGACCAGTGTGGCCTGTAAGGCAATGCAGGTTCTAGAGTTGTGTTCTTGTTGGACTTTTTTTCCCTGCTGCCACGTGAAAATTTTTTGTGACTGGCTTTGGTGTAATTCTACCATGCGTTCTCACTTGGACTTGTATAAATAATTAGTTAGCGTGGTTGCGGTAGGTTGACAGGGCGGAGCTGTTCCCATTGGACTTTTTAGCGGCTCGGTTAAGTTGCATTGGCTGCGCGGAAGTCCGTGCGATCTCTTTTGGCCTGTTAGTTTTACATCATGGTCGCAGTAAGTTGACAGGGAGATCAGTTTACCATGCGTCCCTATTGGATTTAATTTTGTCATTCTAAAGAAAAGTTGTCACACTTAAAAAAAATGGAATCACAGCTTAAGTTTATGAGCTTGGTTCTTATTGTCCAACACTTGAGGATTAGAGTAAAAATTAATAATTCCATGACTATGGTTTGTCCTAACCATTTTGAATTGAATCCAGATG
Organism: Asterias amurensis; assembly: GCF_032118995.1. Taxonomy (NCBI): domain Eukaryota; kingdom Metazoa; phylum Echinodermata; class Asteroidea; order Forcipulatida; family Asteriidae; genus Asterias; species Asterias amurensis. Next base: position 2,261,533 of record NC_092662.1, on the reverse strand, counting down.
GGAAAATGGTCAAGAGCTTCAAAGGCTTACCCGAGACACTCTCAGTTTATTATGTGGTCAGGTGTGGGTTTAAGTATTTATACCTTTGGCTTTTTTGTGACTGTACAGTGACACATGCTTGGTCAGTTAAAGCCATTGGACCCTTTCGGTACAGAAAAAAAAAAAAAAAAAAGTTCACAGATTTACAAATAATTTACAGGGTTTACAGAAGGTAATGGTGAAAGACTTCTCTTGAAATATTAGTCCATGAAATGCTTTACTTTTTGAGAAAACGGTAAAACAATATAAATTCTCGTTAGCGAGAATTATGGATTTGTTATAAACACATGTCATTACATGGGGAAACGCGCGAAAACAGGAGTGGGTTTTCCCGTTATTTTCTCCCGACTCCGATGTCCGATTGAGCCTAAATTTCCACAGGATTGTTATTTTATATATAAGTTGTGATACACGAAGTGTGGGGCTTGGACAATACTGTTTACCGAAAGTGTATAATGGCTTTAAAGCTGTTTGCCGCACGCCTTTATACACCTTAGATGGTTATTTTGAAAGGGATAGTATGTCCTTGCCAGCTGTAAAATAGTTTGCATCAGAGTGTCATGGCCGAGTGGTTAAGAGCATCGAATTCAAGTTCTGGTGCGTTTTCACCCGAGTGTGGGTTCGAATCCCGGTCGTGACACTTGTGTCCTTGAGCAAGATACTTTACTATAATTGCTTCTCTTCACCCAGGGGTATAAATGGGTACCTGCGAGGGTAGAGGTTGATATTGTGAATGAAAAAGCCTTTGGAGCGATATAAACTGTTGCCCAGGTTGTATACTCCCAAGGGAGCTGAGAAACATTAAAAAGGGATGTTATTGGCCCTATGACCAGGGCACTAATGTAAAGCGCTTAGAGAATTAAGTGTTAATTATTAGGCGCTATATAAATCGAAAGTTATTATTATATCATTATATAAATGGGTTTTGATTTTTTTTTTTTAAGCAATATTTTCTGCATATAAGCAGCTCAATTTTATATACCAACATAAGTCTAATTTCATCAAAAAAATAATATTCAAGATGAGACGTTAATGTCAGCTTCAGGTGTGGACCACTCAAAGTAAAACTTCTTGAGAATATTAGGCTGCCTTCACCCTCTTGGAACTCGACAACCATTTCCAATTTTTAAAACCGGTCTTAAAATTTGCGCTTCGTGACCCAAAAGTGATTTCGGATCCCACTTATCTATGCCCCCCCTGTACGATAACACATCACACCCCTAATCCGCTGGCAGCGGGAAGCAATCAATTAAGCGTAAATCATCCATAGAGGAAGTGCTTACAGCGAAACAATTTCCATGAGGCATACCAATGGAATTGCGAGAGGTGAACACGAGGGGGGCTTGATAGAGGGTACCATGTAAGTGACTAAACTTTTACCACGGCCGAAAAACCTCTGTCGTCACAGAATCACAGCGATGACTTTAAAATGGGGGCAAGGGAGGGAAGCGTGATTCATAATTTAATTGCAGGCCGTTTAGGAGCTCGTGTGCCGATGTAGTTCTGGAGCATTTTTGTTACATTACGGTTGCTGCTGATTTTGTTACCTTGCCGCGCCATGGGAGGCAATCAGCTGTGGATTATCTATGTTGTAATTGCTGTATCTGGGGCGATGAGCGGTAAGAAATAATGAACGGTTGGAGGTGATTAATTTTCATCAGACGATCAAACGTTTTTTTTTTTGTAAGGGGAACGGTGTGGCTTTTTTTAAATGTATTGATGTCAAATTGAATGCTATTGAGATTTCAATCATGCTGCCTTCAATTTTGCTCATAATGTTTTAAAAATATATACATGTATTCATTAAGGGCTCAGGCCTTGAATTCTGTTCATGAAGGAGAATATCAATTTTTGACAGGCACGCTTTGGGACATGAAAACTGTTATCCTTTCACATATAATCATTGGAAGTGAAAAGACTCTCAAAATGCTTTGACACACTATCGAAAGCGGTTCTAACAAAAAGTTTTTATTGTCATAAAGTGATTTGCAAATGTATACTTTCCTGTTAAATTAATAATTTGTTCTTTTTTTTTGCCCTCCCCTCATTTTTTTTTATACTTTTGCAGTTTCTCCGCAAATCACGACAGGTCCAGGTGATCTCCGTGTGGGTCTCGGCTCCTCCATACTCCTCCCCTGCATCGTCATCGGTGACCCCGTCCCAGACGTCACATGGTACAAAGACAATACTCTCCTAACCTTTGACCCCAGTGACATCCACTTCCAGCTGACCAATCAGGGACTGACAATTAACGAGGCTAGGGTTAGCGACGGCGGGAGCTTCCGTTGCCAAGCGACCAACAAAGCTGGGCTGAGCGAGAGCTCTGGAACATTGATCATAGAGAGTAAGTCACAATCTTTGCTTTTTATCATTTCCCTAAGTTATCATAACCTGATGGTATGTAAAGTATTAAAGTCAGTGGACACTATTGGTAACTGTCAAAGACTAGCCTTCACATGTTGGTGTATCTCAACATATGCATAAAATAACAAACCTGTGAAAATTTGAGCTCAATCGGTCGTTGAACTTGCGAGATAATAATGAAAGAAAAAACACCCTTGTCACACGAAGTTGTGTGCGTTTAGATGGTTGATTTCGAGACCTCAAGTTCTAAATCTGAGGTCTCGAAATCAAATTCGTGGAAAATTACTTTTTTCTTGAAAACCATGGCACTTCAGAGGGAGTCGTTTCTCACAACGTTTTATACCATTAACCTCTCCCCATTACTCGTCACCAAGAAAGGTTATATGCTAATAATTGCTTTGAGTAATTACCAATAGTGTCCACTGCCTTTAAGACTCTTGCATTGTTACATTTGTATGATTCTGTATTTAATTTCGGTGTGTGTGAATAAAGGCTGTGATTACTTTACCCCAGGTTTGCCCCTGGGAAATGGGCATAACCCAGGTAATAGCCACCCCTGCTCTGGATTTGGGGTAAGCGAAAAAAACACCTGGGGTATTCTTAAAAATGTGTAGCCGAAACCTTGTGGAAGAAGGCACCATTGACAGGGACAATGTTAAAGTGCGCCAGGGTAACAATGGGATAACAAGATTCCCGGAGCCTCCTCAGGGATAAGAGAATGTGAAAAGGGATTTAAAACACACGTAAAAATCGTGCGTGGGGTGAACCTTCCGATCAACCAAATAAAACAATTTCAGGAGGTCAATTACATTATGAAAGTTTCCTTTCATGAAAACCATGGCGGACCCTTACAAGGTTGAGATGTTTTTCTCTAACCTTACTCCCTGGAGTCTCGTTAGTTAGTACATAACAATTAGCAAAGTCATTGAGTATGTCCTCCGCTCTGCCTTCAAGAACTTATTTCTCCTTAAAGGTACAAGAGTCGATTTTAGAAAGATAGAGTCCTAACTTAGGACTAGTGCCTTTAAATGTATAGGGGTCGATTTCACAAAGAGTTAGGACTAGTCCTAAAAGGTGTTAAAAAACCTATGGCTTGTCCTAAGTTAGAACGAGTAAATTATCCTAACTCGGGATAATACTAGTCTTAACTCTTTGTGAAACCCACCCCTGCACCGTCATGTGTGCTCCAACATACATGTGTCATTCATTACGTCACGGCGAAAGTACGACATGTGCTTCTCAGGTTTTGTTTCTCCAGGTGTCCCGTGCTTCTTACAAATCAATCCGAGACATTCAGTCTCTCTCTCTCTCTCTCTTTTTCCTCGGTGAATAATTGTTTTTTTTTAAAGACCTATTTGGCCACCAACTGATGTTTTGCAAGCTGCTCCACATGGTCAAGGACCAGTTTTATGGCTCTGCTTTTTGGCGATAAAGATATTCTTACAGTATGCAAATACATAACACGGTTTGAGGTTGGGCTGTCGGTATTATTAGCTCCCTGAGGTGTTGGAAGTTCACTGGGCGAAGCCGAGGGAACTGCTTTAGGCCTGATACTTCATTGAGGCAATGAAGGCAATTACCTCTGTACCCTCTGGTCATTGCCTTGGTGCCCTTGAAATGCTCCATAGAAATTTATAGTTTCTTCATAGGGTGCCCTTTACCAAGGGGAAATGCGTTGGTGCCCTTTTAAAAACGAAGCATACAGGCCTGCTAGTTTAAAAAAAATTCCTATACCAAGGATAGCTTATATTGACTGTCCACTCAAAATAAATCATGTTGTGTTTCTTTTACTACATCTCTATTTTGGCTCCATTGAGCTGGGGAAAACAATACATGTAGCACCCCCTCAAGAGTCCTCTTTCCCATTCTGAAAAGTGTGTGGCCGTGCGATCTTTATTTTTTGTTATAAAACTTTTTTCTGTAGCCATTTAGCTTGGGCAATTCATGTTTACGCATTTATGCAGGTGCAATATACTTCTCTCGTGCCACAGTTCCTTGGGGAGGGACATTTTGAAGTAATAGAAGTTTTCTTTAATCCCACTTTAGTAAATTTGTCTTTGTTCGACCCAAAATCATTTCAAAATTTACCTAGTCAGTTTCCCTTGTGGTAACTTGTTTCGTAATTGACTCTATAACTTTAATCTTAACTTTTTATTGAATATAGATTTTTTGGGGTTTGTTTTGTTTGGGGGGGGGGCTTTTAGTGACAGCACAGATAACACAATCAAAAGATAATTCTATTATTCACCAATCATTGTACAATTGAATTCAACCAGAAAAAGAAAAAAAAACAGAAGGGGAAATATCTGTCGAAACCAGCAGGCTTTTGATGAGTCCAAGGAAGGGCAAACTAAGGGGGCTTCGTACGTGCAGAACGACCCGGAAAACCACTAACCTGAAACAATCTCGTAACAGTGCCTCCTCCAACATAAATTGATCTTTCTCTAAGTGTAAGGGTACCTAGGATTAAATGATCCTCATACCCGGCTTCATGTGCACCGGGATAAATTACTAACAAGGCCAGGAAAGATAACGTTTTAAGTCTACGTCAAACGCTGACTCATCAGAAGCTGTTCCATCCAAGGCAAATAGTGTCTCTAGTTATGTGACGTAAAGTTTGGCTGGGTGCTAACTATTTGGTTAATAAAATTCTCTTTGATCTACTTCTCTAGCGCTGCTGATATTATGCCCAAAGATTCCTTAACATTATCGGTAAAATTATCAAGAACCAGGCCTCGGCGAATTTAAACCACTAGTTGAAAACCTTTTCACAACACATTGATTCCCTTATTGTTACTACATTTCAATGTTGAAGTGTGTAATCATTTTTTATATTAAACTTCCCAAGTAACAATTTGGCAGACACTTTTTTTTCTTTCTGCCTTTAAGCTAAACTTGGACCTAAATGAATGACTTAAAAATGCATATCCATGGCAACAAGTAAGCTTGAAATACACATGCACTTTTTTGTTCTATATAGTGAGCGCAATAGTTTGCTTACCAATTAATTGCTTGTACTTCGCTCTTGAAGGGGCACAGCAATTTTCCTCTAGTAAGGGGCACTCCTATGAGGAAAATCTAAATTTGCATATATGGAACTTTGCATAGGGCACCACATCAAAAGCACAGGGCACCATGGCAATTGCTTTGGGGTACCTTATTTTGAGGCCTGCAAAGGCTATGATAATGGAGGAACATTAAAGACACTCTTTTCCGTTTCCGTGTTTAATAAAGGTTCATAAAGGTTGTTTGTTAGGTCATCCATCACAGTTAAATAGGGCGGCCGTCCCGGTCCAGCCCACCGGGGCAACATCTACAGTCTAATTAAATACTATCGGGCGGAACTAAAGGCGGTGCCCCTTTCATGTCTCGTTAGCGTGTACAGGGTTGTCGTTATGCGTCTTGATTAACCTTCTATTTGGACGTGTTCGAAAGGTGTTACCTTATGGAGATTACTGTATAATCCATCTTTGTTTATCTTTGAACACCTGCAAGTAGGAGGGGCCTTTGGTGTTGTCATAGCTTTTTATAAACAGGGAATAAACAAACCTTTTATAGCATTTGGGATTTTGTACATCGGTGAAAAGGAAAACAAAACCAAACTGCTTTGATAATACTGGTGGTTGTTGAGTGATGTACATAGGGCATGCGCACAGAAGTTAAAGTGCGAAAGACTCTAGTCATGTCATTGCAATGCGACCGGCTACTTACGTACTTTTCTGATAACTGGTCATCTCTGCACTGAGCAATGAAAACGGCTAATGATAACCAGCGATGCGACCATGCCCAGTAGTTTGGTCCCACTATCGTTGATTAGCCAGATTTTTGGCTAACTTATTCAAACTATGGTCGATAATATTTCTTGCAAAAACTCGGCCAAGCCAAAATGATCAAGGGTATGCAGTCAATCAACTCCATAAAATATAAGCTCCCGTCTCTTTGACCCTTTAAGCTTAATGCTTATCAATTAAAATGGAAGAAGTTAATTTGACCAAAGAGTAAACAGAAAGTGAGTCAAGCCGCTCGACCTCCAGTGGTCATGGTCATATTGTGCCATGGGGGTTGATAAATTAAGTCAGGAAATCTATCTGCTTTCAATCAAGCATTTAATTAAGATGATTTATAGCAAACATTTGTTTTGTCCTGTCCGAATGGATTAGAATCTAGTATGGATTTTATCTGAGAGAAATCACCCATAGAGACGTATCAGGGATTTGTTTCCTAAAGCTGTTGAAATTTCATGGAGGGTTCGACACCAACTTTGTACACCCAGACCCACCCCCTTGCCAACTTGCCTCGGAGTTTGAGATGCTTCTGGCTGTGTGTGTGTGTGTTGCGCTTTAAAGCCTGTAAAATCCTAGACTGCTAAGCCCTTTTCACACTCCCGCGTTATTAGCTAACTGTGTAAAATGTCTTTTACACGGATTAAAACTGACCAACAGATTCCTTTTACACTTCAATATCCAACCCAGAGAAGATTTAACCCAGTTCTATGCTAACATAGATACTAGTTGGTTAACCTTAGTCCCGGGTAGGGTTAAACTTTACCCTGATTAAGCCAGTCTTGAGTTTGCTAACTCAAGAGCGTTGCATGTGGATGGAAATTTGTTGACCCTTCTAAACGATACATAGTGAAAATTGCCTGTACTCTGAAAGAACAGAGGGCGCACTAATGCTAAACTTTCAGATTGAAGCAGAAATACAAATTAAACTTGTGCTCGTTCATTGAACCAACAACTCATTGAGTTGTCTTTCAAATACTTCCAACTTGCTCATCCCAACCATACAAACAATCAAGAAGCAGTTTACAGTCAATGGAAATGGAGAATACACCAATTGCTTGTTTGTGATTATTCATAATTTACCGACACCAGACAATTTCACCCCAGGGACACACAAGGACAGGACAACTTGATTATAATTTCTCTGACTCACATTTAAAATACAAAATGAATTAGGTCGATATCCCAGCCCCCTCCTCATTCTATCCTCCTTCCCCCGCCCCCCTTGTAGTGGACCACTTTAAAAAAGTCGCAGTCAATTGCTTCAAATTACGGCTGACTTTTCACAGTCCTTGCAAACCACAATAGACAAAATAACAAGTCAAAGTGATTTACCTACAAGGCTGCCTCCACGATTGGAAACTATATTGCCCGTCAGAATGAGCAGAAGTTAACGTAAGTTGGTCTTCTTCGCTTAGTCACTGTGTTTGTCTTGAGGGTGTATAGAGGCCGAAGCCTAACCATAACTTGTTGTGGTGGTGTTTTGGGGAGGAAAACGTTTTAAGGGGACTTTCTTCAAATAAAACTTGTGAAAAGATCAATCAAATGTGAAAAGTATTGTAATAAATACTCTTGTCCACTTGAACTGCTGGATAGTGATCTCACTAAAGATTCTATGTTCCCCACCCTTTCTTCTAATTTTTTCCGGCAGTTTTCCAGTTTTATTGTTGCAATGTTGATACTGGCGAGTGATTTCTCAGAATATTTTTTCATGATTTTTGGATTTTCTCAAATATTCTTTGGCCATCAAATTTTCTTGAAATAGGTAAAGTAATCACCAAATCTTTTTTGTGAAGTGGTGGTTCTAAGAAGAACCGGTGGTTGACTCAATGCCTCCTTAAGATGGTCAGAGCATACTGATCAAAACGCTGAGTTTTCAATCCCTGGTTCTTTTCAGAACCACCACTCCTCAAAAAGAGATTTACAAATGGTGCTACCGAAAAACCTCACCAAATTTCTCCGAATGGCTAATTGATACACCACCTGTCCTTTAAAGAAACACGTTGCCTTGGGTCGGTCGAGTTGGGCTTTGAAAAGCGTATGTAACCGTTTGTTATAGAATGCATATAATTAGAAAGATATTTTAAAAGTAGAATATAATGATCCACACAAGTATCACTCGAAATTGCGTGGTTTTCATTTTACCTCGTCGACAAACACAGTCGGCCATTAATGGGAGTCAATTTTTGACTCCCATAAATGGCCGACCGTGTTAGTTCGCAAAGTAAAAGGAAGAACACGCAATTTAGAGGCAAATGTGTGTGGATCATTGTATTCTACCTTTTAATCATCTTTCTAACCTTATGCATTTTATAACAAATGGTTACAAACGCTTTTCAAAGACCAACTCGACCGATCCAAGGCAACGTGTTCCTTTAATCTCGGTGAAACATGGAACAGGAACTGGGTGAGACTCCCTGTCGGAACTCTTCCCGGTACATCATTAAGAGATAACTGATGGTTCTTCTTTTAACGTCCGATTATCCCTCGTTATCCCTCCTCATTGATAAATCACAACCGGAGGTTTTTCTTTTTAACGAGAGAGACTTAAAGTGTATCCCGGATGTTCCTTGTAGATGTTACAATGAATCAGCTGTTTTAATTAAAGAGAAAACACAACATTTGTTTGCCTCCTAGAACCCCTCTGGCATGTCTGAGTTCCAAAAGGTTAGGGTTAAATTTAACTGCCTGCTTTTGAGCTAGTGGGTTCAGTTTAAAGACACTGGACACTATTGGTAGTTGTCAAAGACTAGTCTTCACAGTTGGTGTATCTCAACATATGCATAAAATAACAAACCTGTGAAAATTTGAGCTCAATCGGTCGTCGAATTTGCGAGATAATAATGAAAGAAAAAACACCCTTGTCACACGAAGTTGTGTGCTTTCTGATGCTTGATTTCGAGACCTCAAATTCTAAACTTGAGGTTCCGAAATCAAATTCATGGAAAACTACTTCTTTCTCGAAGACTACTTCACTTCAGAGGGAACCACTGCCTTTAAGACATAGTATTACAGATGGTTCTAAAAGAAGGAAGAATTAGGGACAAAGAGCAAATTCTAACTAAAAGCAGTAACCCACAGGCCTTGACTTTCATCTTTGAGAGGGCAAGGCCATTTTCATTTTGAAAAGAGCACTTGCATAATTTGTAAAGTCTATGGGAAACTTTTGAAGGGGCACCAAGACAAAGGAAAGGGGTTCGCTACCGCGTTTCTGGCAGTGACTGTAGCACCTTGTAAACCCACAAAATTCTAAACCTGACTTGAAATGCTTTTGGTTGGCGTGTTTTGCAAACCCCTACGAAGGCTATCTGTACTAACCTTTCCTGTACTCCCATGAAGCACACAGGGTTTTACATTGATTTTAAATAAAATTACATTGATTTTAAATAAAATTACAAATTTAACAGACTAAACTCTTTAAGCAAATAGAAATGTTAACGTTTTTTTTTTTTTTTCATTTTTTTTTTTTTTTTTCACTTTTGGCTCAAACAAGTTTGGCCCAAACAAGGCTTAAAGCCACTCTTGCTAAGGAGTTGCCACACACCTGTGTCTTTGCTGAAGAACACCTTGCAAGAGTGGAACATGCAAATTTGCTCAGCATGGTTTATTTTTCACCCATAGAGAGTACTTTAATACGCCTCGGGCGATTGCAAAGTTCTTGTCTCCGCAGAGACACTCTCCACACGGGTTGTAAAAACACAATTTACGTTCCTTCCTTCTGGATCTCGCAGTGGGCTGTTTTCGCTCAATGTCTAGTTTCATTTCCACTGTGTAGAGTATGTGTGAAGTTAATGGAGAGCAAATATTTGGGGAAGGCACGATTCCGAAACGGTTAGGGTGAGGGTGGGGGAGCAATCAAGGAGCTTAGAACAACTGGATTTTAGATGAAATGCCCGGGGACTGATTGGAAATCCCCCCCCCCCCCCAATTTGTTTTCTTGACTTTTTAAAGGGATCAATGTGGCACCAAAAGTGGTTCCAAAAATGTGAGGTAAATCTGTTGGTCTGTGTGTTGTGTAATGAACCAGCGTATCGTGATTTGATTGGCAGAATATTGCACCACAGCACCTTATCCATTTATGGTGCTTTGTAAGGGAACTTGTCTCATTTTTCAAAAAAGTATATCCACATTCCTTGCAGGAAAATACGGAATGTTGACACGCCATGAGCGTCACTGAGAGACAGATGTGAGCACTATATAAAAAGCCACTATTATTCATGTTTTTCTTGTTATACTTTGTATGTGTTCCTTTATCCATTTGTCCCATTTCCTCTTATCTGTATCTCGTCTGTCAATGGTCACGGTTCCAAAACCTACTCTCTGATCACCCAAACCTAAATGCTATCCCTTGATTTGACCATACCCTACAAAGCCAAGACACTTTGCCGTTCCGCAGGTCAAGCGTAAACCGTTCCAATAGTCCCAAGTCAGGAGATTCAATTTACCAGTCTAATCCTATTTTAATTGTTCAAGTTATGATTAATATCATTTGATCCCGACTGACCTCAATTCTTGTTACAATCTGAACAACAACGAAACCTTACAGGGAAAGTGCATTATCAATTGCCTAATTTCAAAGTTATAAATACAACCACAGATAACTTTTACTGGTTCGTTTATCTGGAAGTCGCAGGTTTAAGCCCTGCTCTAGTAAAAAAAAACTTGGTCAATCCAAAAAATTGTTTACAAATTTACCCAGTCAGTTTCCCTTGTGGTTTATTACTTGATGTATAAAGTTTCTACTAGTAACAACAAAAGTTCAACATCAAATACACTAAAAAACACCAGTAAACTAGTTTGTGGCAGCCTCGCTAACATGGGCAGCTGCCTTATTGATACCTCTTATCATTTACACTAGCAGGAATGTGCTGAAAAAGTCTGGGCCTTGAAAGATCTTCCTGGCAAGTTTGGCCCACAGTAGAATAACCCCCTTGCATATGATGTCACAAGCTTAAACAGCGCCCTCAGAGGCCAAAGGGAGACCTATCATTGGCTGAGAATTGTGCACGGAGGTTACCTGTGTGTATATTTCCATTGTTTGACCACAGCGATGCAAAGGGTCTAATACAAAACTAATATGAAGAATGCAGTTTCATTGTCTCCCGAAAAAAAAACGAAGCTGTCACTCAAAAAGCAGTCTAGGTTAACAGTGAGTGACACATATGCTCTGAGCAATCACTGCTTGAAAGCAGGGTTTTATTAGTGAAGAATTTTCTACACAAACTCCGTAATGACCTTGCAATTGCCTCATAACAAAAGGCTTTATAGCTACATGTATAATCAGAATGCCTTATAGTATCAGCTATGTGGGTTGCGTGACATTTACATGACACTAAACTTGGCGGCATTCTAGCTGGGCTCGAGCAAAGTAATCCCGACCACTTCCTCTGACACGATTAAGGTACCTCAAATTAGCACACAAAAGAACTTACCTACAATCAATCTGTCATTAGTGTATTGTTGTTCATTGCCAAGTTGGGACAACACCCATGGCTTATTGGCTGGCTTTGTTTCAGCTTAGAGCACCAGACGTCCGGGTTTTGCAAATTGGGTTATTAGGGTAGAAGGTGTGAGGCGCACTAATGGAGTCTGTCATTCTATTTTGAGAGGGATTGTTATCATGTTGTAAACCAATTAAGTTAGTAGACTCTTTTGTTTCGGTCAGTAAAACGGAAATGAAACGTGTAACAAATGCAATAGTGTACGTGTAGGTACATATTAGTGATCTTATTATTTAGGCAGTTTTAATAGTGACTCTTGATTGACATAACTAAATGGGCAAGAACACCTATGCTGAGATTTGTTAGAGCCAGGAAGTGGGTTCCAATCCTGGTCTGACAGCTCATCACGGCGCCAGTGAAATACGGAACATTGTGATGCTTCTGCTTTCCATACCCAAAAAGGTCGAAAGTCAAGTTAGATATATGCAAAACAGCCATGCTTTAATTTTCTAGTTTCTACGAGTGCATTATGTTTGATAACGACTTCATACTCTTTTTATGATGAGCTACTCAGTGCTCAACACATGCACAGAAATTCAATGCGGAGATGAGATGAGCTGGGAATAAAATGTCGGATTTGTTCTGAACTTGTAAAAGGTGTTTTTAAAGGGAAGGTATTTATAAATGGGAATCAAAACGCGTTGAATCAGTTTTAAACTAGTGGTTTGAACATGTTGAGGCCCGGTTATTGACCATTTCACAGAGACTTTGATTCCTTTTTTGCCAACAGTTTCCCCGCCAAAATTGAAGAACTTGAGGTTTTTTCTCACAGAGCGCAGGAAAGTGCTGAGTTTACAGTGGTACCAGACATTGGTGTATATGGGTTAAAACCCCAATTAATATTTTTTATCTCGATGCAAATTTCCATATTACTACAGTCTACTTTTGAAGAATTTTATAATGATAATTTTATTTTATTTTTTTTTTTTACCCAGCTCCACCAGTTATTACCACTCCGCTTACCAACCAAACAGTCTACCAGGAAGCAGTTGTCGTCTTCGTTTGCCAAGCGAGTGGGGAACCGAGACCAGACCTAGTATGGTTTTTCAACGACGGGCCGGTTCCTAGCTGGGGTAGTATCTCTAACCAGGGGCAGATACTGACTGTGAGCTCGGCCAGTGATTTAACAATAGGAAAAGTCACATGTCGGGCGCAGAACAGGCAGGGTCAGGCTGAATCGGAGGCTAACCTCCAGGTCAGAGGTGAGAGTCTTCAAAAATGCATATTCATTATATTTTAACCTAATCTGGGCCCAGTTTCATGCTCTGCTTACTGCGAAATTCTGCGCTTACGTGCAAGCGCCGAATTTCTGCGCTAGCCTTGTAAGCATAGAATGCCTAGTAACATGGTGTACGCACGCACAGAAGCAAACATTCCCCGCTTACCCGTGAAATACGCTTGCCGTAAGCACAGAATTCTCTGCTTTCGTATAAAGCGCCGATTCTTTGCTTACGGTAAACAGAGCCATGAAATTGGGCCCAGAATGCGTAAACTTCAGGAATTATTTTTTTAGACAATACAGGAAGTACCTGTTCTGTTTGCAAACTGAAAACCACTCAACTTAAAACCCCTTTAACTCAGTTTCATTCTTTCACATCTCTTAGTGTTTCTACTTTCACATCTTTTGAACCAAAAGAGTTTCAACATACGAGTCTTAACAGCATTAAAGCGCAGATTATGTTCTTTTCAAATGAAAAAAAAAAAAATGAAAAAAAAAAAAGATTGCTCAACCGCATCACAAATGTTGGGTCTACCAAGCACAAAGCATGAAACAGATCCCAACATGCAAGGTTCCAATCTATCGCAGTTCCTTACCCAATTCCACTGAGTCATTGCAAAACTCCTAAAATACAATTTATTCTATTTACCGCCTGAGCGCTGCTCTAGTTTTTCCCCCATCATCACTATTTCTTCGGAGGTGAGGCGCCTCGCATTTCAAACCGTTGTACCCATGGGGGTTTCCCCTCGCCAGGAAACTCTCAAGTTTCATCGATGAATGCTAGCACATGTGAACAAACCTGATGCGGACAGATAAACCAGACCCTCGATGAGTTAATCGTCCTGTTGGTATTTAACACCTATTGGAGTTGTGTTTCTCTTATAAACACCTTTAAAGGGGTTTTCAAACATAGTTTTATTTTTTTTTAAGGATACGGTTGTGAATTTGTGCATTGATTAATGTCTGGTTCAATACTTAAAGTTTTATATTGTTTTTTAATTTTTGTTGTACCCATACACCGATGTGTTATAGCACTGTATACTCAGTACTTTCCCTGAGTCCTGTGGAAAAAAAACACAGGCATACGCAGATTTTTCGTTAGGCACAACTTACCGCTTCAACCCCAAATCACTTGAAATTTACCCACTCTGTTTCCCTTGTGGTTTACCACCATGATATTTTTATTGGAATATTTGCTCTTGTTTAGAAGAAGAAATATTAAAAAAGATAAAATCTCACTCACTTTGTTTACAAGTTTATTCCGATTGTCTACAGCATTCTCAAGTTATGGAATTTATTCCATTGCTAAAATCAATAACATTTTCAAGTATGTTTTCCATCTCAAAGGACATGGTAATAATCAGCCTTTATCAAAGCAAACTAAACTTGTAGAAAAATCCCACTGAAATCAAGCAAATAGTCACAAATGGAATCGTTAATTTCTTTCTTTCGATCTCAGTTGCTCACGACATTTCCCTTATAAGCGACTAGACAGTCCACGCAGAAAAATCCCTCTAAAATCTTGCAAATAGTCACAAATGGAATCGTTAATTTCTTTCTCTCTCGTTCAACCTCAGTTGCTCCAGACATTTCACCCATAAGCGACTCGACAGTCGACGCTGGGACGTCTTTCACCGTTCATTGTATTACCAGCGCATTTCCGGAGCCGACCATTACATGGCTGAAGGGGCAGGATGTGATCATTGCATCAGAAAGAATCATCTTCGGCTCGCCCGGTTCCCTGACCATTGCTTCGGTTACCAAGGAAGATCAAGGTATGATTAGAGAGCTGTGTATCCCATACCTAGACTTGTGGACAAGTCGTTAATGTCATGTGAGCGTAATACACTCATGAGAATTAAATACCAAGTGATGTACATCACAGCTATTGAGGTTTCTTGAAAGCCATTAATCCCGAATTCATCCAATCAAAACCATTTAGTGTCAAAGCCAGTACAATCTTCCCTTGTCCGACCTCATTCGATAACCTAGTTTCCCCAAGAGCACCTCCCTCTTCCTAAAACAAAATCAAAATTAACCGCTTATAAAAAGAGACCTCCTTGCGAAGCCCAAAACCTTTTGATCCCGACCTCCGCCATCCAACCCCCTTTCATCAAGCAGTCACATGGTAAAACATTTGTCATCGGGAAGCATGGGTTTCTAGTTTTTTTTCCAACCCCGCTCCCGGGGGACGGATGTAAGTGTAACATTTCCCCCCATAGGATAAGCTTCCCTCATGCTTCTCTCTTGAAATGTTAAACATTTGTCATGAGCCACTTAACATTTAGGGTAAAATTGTCGGTAGTAATGTTGAGCGATTAGAGATGTCATGGGTTAACAGCTGATTTTGTTTAGTTTTTCAAGTCTCCACAGTAGACATGAACTTTAATGTTATCGGCATTTAAGTAGGCCCTGTGTTTTCATTTATGTTAAAGGTAGGGTCATAGACTGGTAAATACCCCCAACTGATGACCATTAAAACTCACTGTGTAAGAAGCACTGCAGTTGTTAACAGTGTAAACTTTTATGGAAAAGATTCCCTTCAAAGTAGTTTTGATGAAATTTTAGCTCAAAACATTGAAATCTTAAAAACATTACTTTTTTTTTTCTTCAAATTTCTCTATTCCCACCCAAATGACAAATGTACTGAACTCATATATTTCTGCCTGGTAAAAAAAATAAGATTTAAATTTCTTCACATACAATGTATGATATACCAATATATCAATTTCTGTCTTCTGATTTTTTTGTAGGCGACTACAGCTGTGTAGCTTCTAATGGCGTTGGAAACAATAGGGAAAACTTCCGCATCTCCGTACTTGGTAAGTCAACAAGGTCCAGATCATTAAGACAGTTTTGCCCATCATCAGGGAAGGTAAGTTAAGATCCAAACTAAGGTGGCTGGGAGAAAACTTGGATGTTTCCTCCACTAACTGAAGCAAAACTGCAGGGACAAAAAAAACTACAGGCGTATCACTGGGGTTGGTTTCGAAACCCACGACGTCAGCCATTCTCAAGCAGCTTCCTAGACTACTAGACCACTGAGCGAATCAAAAGGCTACTTCAAATTATGTTGCTGATAGTGCTTTCTGCAACATTTTATTGATTTATTTTCTGGACACCGACAAAAAAATGGGGTGACTGCCAACATTAGGGCTAGTAGAAAGCCCGCACGTTAATTTTGTAGTTGCCGGTTCAAGTCCCGCTCGAGTAAACTTTTCCTCAGTCAACCCAAACTATTTTTTTTCTTCAAAAAGTCAGTTTGACTTTCTTGACACAATTATTTGCTTGGCAGGATTTCCTGTCAAGGAACTCCCTGAACTTAATTTCTGTGGTTTCTTGTACGACCGGTAAACCCACTGCAGGAAGAAAGAGGTCAGTAAGGTTGAACTTTTGTAACTTTGCGGTTGGAGAGGAAATTCTTCAAGATGGTCCGAGAGTTGCAGTATCAGGTGACAATGTCTTGGTGGCATGGATACAACTGGTTTTTTTTAATGGATTGTTTTTACTTTGTGTGTTAGTTTATCGGAGATAAACAGAGTTGGTGGAATAAATCCCTATGGAAACGTCTGGGGATGATATTTCAGATATGTAAACATCTTTAAGGATGACTCCCTCAAGTGTAGTACTTTACCCATTATCATTGTTGTCCTCATACCTCAAAGAAGAAACTGTTGCCCTCAATATCCTGGGGTTTTTTTTCAAGGAGAAGTATAACTTTGGTGTTTGCTTTTATCCTCCATCAATATAGTTTATACAATCAAACTTACTTAAGAAAATTTCATTTCAAAAGGTGTTCGCGTTTTTCAGATATCGCCAAAAATCCAGAGCGATTATAAAAAAAAAAGTGGTATCTTTTTTCCATAACCATGATACTTAAAAGAGAAATGATTCTCAAAATGCTTTATAATGTCAAAAGCTGCTGTACTTTAAACCAAGTAGGTTCTTATTGCCGTTCATTTTAAGAGTGACTACCGAACGTGTACCTTCCCTTTAAATGCTTGACCTTTCATCTGGTGGTTGGAGACGCTACATTCACATATACCTGTGAAAAAAATGTGTGTGTTGGCGCATCAGCAGTGACATGCCAGTTTTGGTAGAATCTTTAACTGAAACGGTCTGATGCACTTTATAAGAATGGTTTTTATTACCATTTCGGGGGTGAGAACTCCAACAAATGTCCGTTGTACTTCCAGAAGAATGTTACACATTGACAAAAGCCCCCTGCTAATTGATGATGGAGCGCTAGGACTTGGTTCCCCACAGGGATCAAACAGAAACCTGTCATCTGCGAGTGGTTAGAAAAATTGATGGCTGCCATCTGCGTTTCAGGAAACTTCTCGATGTCCGTTGAAACCCTTGAGTTGTCTGCCCCGTTTTTTAAAACCTCACCGGATCGTAATTAAATCTCCTTTGTGGTTGGCGGCGTACGTCATAACGCCCCTGCATTGTCGTAAGCGAACATTTGGAAGTGTTTGTGGGGGCCGGGAACGCTTGTCATAATAATCTGTCTTTTGAACCCCGGGCGTCTGTGTTGTGGTCAAATGAGAATGACCAGGTTGTAACAAAACCTTGAATTCTGTGCCGGAGAAAAGGAGCTAAAGTAACTGAAGAGCACATTCTGTGGCCTGGGCCAAATTTCATAGAGTTGCCTTAAAGGCACTGGACACCTTTGGTAATTGTCAAAGACTAGTATTCTCACTCGGTGTATCAAAACATAGATATATATAAATTTGTATTTCCGTTGCTTGTTCAGTTTTTATGCTAACAATTATTTTGAGTAGTGTCCAGCAAACTCTTCCTAACTTAGGATTAATCTTAGGACTTAAGACTGGGTCAGTTCCGTATCCAAATACATAGGACGCATTGAACCCATTCTAAGTTAGGACGAGTAACGTCACTCGTCCTAACTCGAGTTAGGATTAATCCTAGCGTTTTGTGAAATCGGCTGCAGTGCCTTTAAGCAGAAAATAATTGCTTAACAATTTTCTTCTTAACAAGAATGAAAAGGATACCAAACTAAGGAAATTTTAAGTTTATTTTTGGATTAAACACTAAGCGTATTGTGTGCTCCTTCTTGCAGGTTTACCAGGGGCACCAACCATACTAAATGCTGCACCAGTGACAGGGGACTCCATTACTGTGTATTGGTCAGTGGGAGGGGATGTAGTGGATACAACACACTACCAACTGCAGTACAAACTAAGGTAACATGGCTTTAACACAATAAACATGATATATAGTCTTGGGTTGAAAAGTTGGTTCAACCTGAAATTATTTTTAAAATTGACCTGCTCAGTTGCCCTTGTGGTTTAAAACTTGATATTGAAATGAAAATTGCATCCCTCTGAGCTGCCACTTTCCAGCCATCGATTTCACCAAACTTATCCTAACTTAGGATTAATCTTAGGACTTAGGACGAGTTAAGTTCCCTGTCTGAAGACGTAGGACGCATTGAACCTATCCTAAGTTAGGACGGGGTTACTCGTCCTAACTCGAGATAGGATTAATCCTAGCGTTTTGTGAAATCGGTCGCTGGTTGTATTGTAAACTTGGGTGCGACCTGGGTGTGTGATCTGGCTCTGGAACAGTTACAGGCTGAATTGCCTCTGACTGGCACCTCAAATAAAGATGTTGACAAAACAGCATCTTCGCTCCCATGAGTTACCAAGGCCCTTTTGAATGTTCTTGGATTCATTACTATAAAGATATGATAATAATACAATACAAAAATACTAAAAATGTTTTATTCCCACCACTTTTTATCTTCGCCTTCAGTCTTGGGACATCATGGACAACTTTCTTGGACAGTATCGAGGCGACCATCAGCCCTCAGTCAAGCACAGTCTACGGGCTGACCGAGAGTAGCTCTTATCAGTTCAGAATCTACGCCAAGAATTCTCTGGGTATCTCGTCCCCGAGTAACATTGTGGTTGCCTCTACGCCGTCTGTCACAGGTAGGGTCACACCTCTGTAACATGAGTCACTCTCCGATGGAAGTGAGTCCAAGGAGAGTGATCGATCCATGTGGTCAAGTCACGCTTTGATCAGGGCTTTGTTTCAACTTTCAAAGAGCTGCTTAAGCACAAGTAGTTTTTGTGCTTTATGAAATTGGGCCATTGTCAAGTCAAATTTGATCAGGTAGAGGATCAGGGCCTAATTTCATAAAGCTGTTAAGCAGAACATTCTGCTTAGCATATTTATCTTGGTTAGACAAGAAATGACCAGGCTACTCTGCTAATTTTTTTAAGAGTACAGTAATGTTCACTTTATCTGATTATTTTGTTGTCTCGTTTTCCTTCAGGGCCGTCTGCTCCACGAAACTTCAAGATCTTATCATTCAATGCGACTGCTGTCACACTGCAGTGGGAAATCCCTGTAACGAGGAATGGCCCTATAGAAGTCTACACAGTAGAGTACAGGAAGACTGGAACTAATGGTAGGTTAAAGTGTCTATGTACTTTTTGTTGGACAAAAAACACAATGTCCACAGATTTACACTAAACTTCCACAGTTTGAAGATAATGATAGTAGAAAGCTTCCTCGAAAACATTACTTGCTGTTTTTGAGAAATGAGTAAAACGATATCATGAAAATAATCTCAAAAGCTACAGCACCTCAGCATCTAATATTTTAAGGTAAGCTTTCTATTATCATTATCTTCAAACGGTGTAGGTTTAATGTAAATCTGTGGACATTGTGTTTTGTGTTACAAAAAGTACCCAAATCCTTTAAATGGAGGAAAAAATCCTAGGCAATGATCGCAGAGGCTTCTATGCCGTCCCTCTTCCCATTCAGAATAAGTTTGAAGCTCTTTGAATTTTGGACCATCTCATCATAGAATGTAAATGTAGTTCTGGGCCCAATTTCATGGCTCTGCTTACCGCCGAATTCTGCGCTTACGATCGCGATTCCCCGGTTATGTGCAAGCGCCGAATTTCTGCACTAGCCTTGTAAGCGTAGAATGCCTAGTATTGTGAAGTACGCACGCGCAGAAGCCCAAATTCGCCGCTAACCCGTGAACTACGCTTGCCGTAAGCATAGAATTCCCTGCTTCTGTAAGCGCTGATTCTGTGCTTACGGTAAGCAGAGCCATGAAATTGGTCCCAGGTGTTGTCAGAGTGTGTGTTCCGGGTCCCGCAGAGGTAATAATAATAATGAAGTCTTATAAAGTGCTCTGTACGTATGAGACATGGACATTATATAGCAGGATGAGAAACAGAATAAGTTTTGAGTTTTGGTGCTGGAGGTGAGTGCTAAATATCCAATGGCAAGACCAGACTAACATCAGTGTGTTGGAGAAAGTCCAGAAACCAAAAAGCTTAGTTAACATCATACTAAAGAAGAAGCTGGAGTATTTGGGGCAAATTACAAGGAGAGATTGGGGAAATCTTAAGAAACAGTGCATGGAAGGCGTTTTGCTGGTCGTGCTGGCAGAGGAAGAATCGATAGCTAGTTCTAGTTGTAGTTGGACTGACAACACTTGCACAGCTAAAATTAAAATAGAAATATTGAATCAAAACAAAATCATCTTGTTTCTTTTCAGACTATTCCAGCGTTCAGGTGTTGGGAAACGACCAGTACACCATTGAGGCCATTGTAGTTGGTCTGAGTCCCATCTCGTCGTACCAGTTCCGTGTGTCTGCTGCCACGTTACACAATGGACAGCACCAGTTTGGGGATTTTACAGACTATATTGAGCAGACGACATCACCAAGTGGTAAGAGACCCATTAGAAGATTTTGTTGATCGAGGATCGATTTCACAAAGCAATCAAATCCATCGTAAGACAAATTATCAGTATCACCATAGTTATTTGTATTGTGACATCACACTTAACTTAGCAACTACGATTGACTTGCAGTTAAGATCAATCTTAGCTCTTTGTGGAATCGGCTCCTGGTTACATGTAAGTGCTTTATATGTGGTTCTATTAGTGGATTAGATTAAAAGAAACTTGATCAAGAAGAGAAAACAAATTGACACATTTTTGTTGAAAAGTGTTCTTGGTATGAATTTTGATATTTGACCTTCCGTCACAAAATGAGGGCACAGACATCATTTATAGTCGTGTTTCGGTGAGCTCCACCCACCGCAATCCCTGGCAAAATGGCACACCTGGACTTTTGGGTTGAACAAAGACAAATTAACTAGAACAGGGGTTGACTTCACAAAGAGTTAGGACTAGTCCTAACTTAGGACTGGTCCTAGGAGATATACAAATTGCATGGATAGTTCTAAGTTAGGACGAGTAACTGGTCCTAACTCGAGATAAGACTAGTCCTAACTCTTTGTGAAATCCACCCCAGGACTTGAAAGTACGACCTCCAGATTTATGAGCTGGCACTGTCACTTAAACCTGGGGGTTGCAGGTTAAAATCCTGCTCGAGTCAATTTTCAATGTTCTTTGTTCAACTCCAAATGTTACCCAGTCAGTTTCCCTGGTGGTTTAATACTTGCTATTATTTTGGGGGGTTATTACTGTTCTTTCCGATTAACATAAAGGTTTTTTTTCTCTTTAGCACAAACAGGGTCAGTACACGTACAAATTAAATGAAATGCGTAGACTTTGTGACATAACACAAGGAAATTACATTTTATATTTGACCATCTTTGTTTATTTACTTTCATAAAGCCGTGTGTGTTGATTTTCCTGTCAGGATTTCCTCATTTAAGGATGTAACAAATCTGGCACTTGCAAAACAAAATTATTTTTGCCAAAGCCCTCCGTTCCGCATAGACACATGCCAACAAGGAAGTTAAACTTTACTTTGTAATAAATTCATATCAAATTTCCGATTGACAATTTTGGCTCAGTTTGCAACAGCGGAATCGCCAGACATCAAAACAAAATCATGGTGTCAAGAGGGTCTTTTTGTGAGTTCTTAGTTATTTTAAAATTCTTGATATTGATTGGTTTTGTTTTTGCAGCACCCACAGCCGCTCCCAGCAATGTCGTAATCACAGCGTCATCCTCTACAACAATTCTGGTGTCTTGGTCGGTGAGTAAAACAAAACCCAAGCTTATGAATATGTTTATATAGCTTATGAATATGTATGTTTTATCTGATGGATGAGTGACTTTGAGAGCTGCCACCTCTCCCAGATCCTGCAGAAAGTTTCCCATAAACAAATGCTATGAAATGAAAACTTGCGCGGTAAGCACAAAATTGGCGTAATTTTAATTTGCATATCTCATTGGAAAGGCTATAGACGATGTGACCTGTGACATCACATGTTTACAGTAGAGCCACCAAGCCTGGACTTCCTGCAGGCACGATTTGTACACAGCTCAATGGAAGAAAACAGCAAATCTTATATTTTATGGAACTTGCACTGTCCAATTCTTTTCAATTTTTGATATGATGAAAGGGGGCACATCCCAAAACTTGTCCAGCTTTTACTTTCATAACTCTTGGATTTATGTGGAAATTATGGCACAAAATGTCAATTTTCCCATAGGACCAGTGCAGTATCTTGCCTGCCAGACTAGCCAAGAAATGTACATGGTCTATTGGTGCCCTTGGACCTTTCAACTCTAGGCTAGATTAAAAAATACACACAAAAAACATGGGTTCGGAATTAATTTTTATATCCACAAACATTGATCCACAAATCCCTTCAAAACAAATGAGACGACGGAAAATTGTCAAAACAAACACAGTTGACGCTTGTGTACTAAGATACAAGATCAAGCTCTTTATCGGGTATCAGAATCAGAGTTCGACCAATACATCAAAATGACAACTCAAACACCAACTCTGTCAGTTCCATTTTGCCTTCCATTAATTCCTTACTCAAGTCTAGTCCATCAGCTGACTCTGTTTTGGTGAGGTGTAAATTGAATCAAAGCTTTGTAAGAGCTTAGCGTGTCGTAGATCGTTATAGCCATCATTTATTTTAACATCGCTGGGTTTTTGTTTTTTAAATAAAAACAATGATACTACAACGGTTATTTGTGCACTTGCTCTTTTTGGGGGGAGGAGGAGGAAGATAGTACACTCAGTTTTTCCACACACTTCCCAAAAACATATCATTAAAGTTTGCTATTGTTTATGACCTATCAGTCATCATGTTTTCAAACACACTAAAAAGCGCCCTCACTCAGGCTAAAAAGCGCCCTCACTCGTGGTAAAAAGCGCCCTCACTCAGGCTAAAAAGCGCCCTCACTGAGGCTAAAAAGTGCCCTCACTGAGGCTAAAAGCGCCCTCACTGAGGCTAAAAAGCGCCCTCACTGAGGCTAAAAAGCGCCCTCACTGAGGCTAAAAAGCGCCCTCACTCAGGCTAAATAGCGCCCTAACTGAGGCTAAAAAGCGCCCTCACTCAGGCTAATAAGCACCCTCACTCAGGCCAAAGGAGGCAAATCGTTGGATAAAGCTGACCTCCGTGCGTACAAATATGTGCATGACCTCAGCGTTTTGCGCTATGCAAGGTCCATTACAAATTGTTCGATTTTACTAACTTCTTTATAGAAAGGTTTGCGGTAACACCGTGTAATGACTATCTCTAATGAGTTGGGGTGGTTCTGGCAAGAACTGTTGGTTTAAACTCGACGTTTCGATCAGTATGCTCTGATTGTCTTCTTATTGTGGTTCAAGACTTCCTATTTGAATCTTAGTTTCTACAAGGGCAGAAACTTCTTCTAAGATGGTGCCTTATTAGCACCTTATGGGGTGAGCCAATGTCTTTCTTCCATTTAGTCCTATCCATGGGCTGAGATGGATGGCCATGTTTCCCCTCTTGACAGTTTCTCATGACGCAAATTTTGCTAAGTCATTAATCATCCTCCTATAACATAATCAGGGCATGCTTTTCCATTTTAATTGTAATATCCTGAAAGTTACATGGATTGTTTTATCTATGAAGTGCAGGTTTCTGGTCTCCCCTCCCCCATCCCATTAACAGATTTCATCCAAGTTCGTAAATATTTTTGAAAGTGACGCTGCCATTTTTTTCTTCAAAAGCTTAATTTAGTTTTCATGGGTTAGCAAATATTATGGTCACCACGGTTAAAGTAAATCAGACTTGCTGAAAATGATACCCTTGTATAATGGTTAAAGTATGATGCGGAACTCCCCTGCATGGCAGAAAGAAAAAGTTTGTCCTCGAAAACAGAATTCTTTGTAAATTGCATTTCCTCGTTTTCTCGCCCTTTTTACAGAACTTTTCCCGCCCAAACACTTGTTCACTAAAAACTTGTTTATTTTTTTTCTTAACTAAGAATCTGAAGGAAGGTGCAATTTTTTCTACGATATTTTTGTTTTTCCTTTGACACGTCTGGTTTACTTTATCGTTACAATGTGTCGCAACTCAGAGGTCTTATAATTTAGAGGAAGGAATCGGTTTTATTTAGGGGAAGGAGTCTCACGAGGGTAATCGTTCCAACTGGCAGGATTTTTAGTTAACACCTTTGGTCAACAGGAAAGGTCTATTTGTGGCTTTGAATTGTTTATTTTTAAAGATTTGTTCATCAATCTTGTCAAAATATTATTAGTTTTGTTAAGGTTTCCCTAGTATGTACTTTTAAAGAAAAATCCCCTGTTTAAATAAATTAGATCCACCCTATGTAGGAAGCATATCCAATTTCATAGAGCTGCTTAAGCAAAAAAATATTACTTAAAATGTTTCTGCTAACCAAGTATTAGCAGGACACCGGTTGCAGATTGTAGATAAGAAATGGCTTTTCGGCTGTTTTTCAGATTAAGCTGAGTTGTGTTGTGCCTAGCTACTTTTTGTGCTTAAACAAAATTTGGCCAGTTCTTTTTATATCTTTAAGGAAATTAAGAGTAGTGTAGACCTGGTTTTAAAATAAACCAAGTACAAAGTTTTATGTAAGAGCGTTAAATCATTATATCCTTTGAATACGCACCCTCCTGTGAGCCAAATTAATTGAATTACAAGTAAAAGCTATCTTACAGGTTGTAATAATTGTATTCTTTTTCCCCTCGTTCTCTAGACTGTGGCACCTGAGCATCAGAATGGACCGATCCAGGGCTACAATGTGTCATACAAGGAAACCGGGTCTTCCATTACACCGTGGGTGGAAACAGTCGATGAGACGGTGTTTTCCGTGAGGCTGACCGGACTGATGAAATGGAAGGAGTATGACGTACAGATGTGGGCGTTCAACGGAGAGGGGGCTGGGCCTAAGACGGATGTTGTTATCAGAAGAACAAAGGCGGATGGTGAGTTACGCATCAGAGTAGATTCATTCAAAGAGTGTAAGAAGAAGTGATAACAAAAATAATAAAGATCAGCATACTGTGGTCATTTTTGGGAGAATCAAGACAATCGGAGCAAACTCATCAAAACGTTGAATCGTTAACCAACACTTCTCAAATGAGATTACACATGGTGTTACCGCAAGCCTCTCTTAGCAATGACATCATGTTAATATTGTAGTTCTGAAAGAGTAAAAAATAAAATTACATTTTACACCATTTTTACAGCGAGGTTAGAATCTTGTAATGTTTTCCCCTGCTTTCAAGGCTCTCTATCTATTTAACAAAAAATAGAGTGCATAAGCAACTTGATATTTTCCCCTGCTTTCAAGGCTCTCTATCTATTTAACAAAAAATAGAGTGCATAAGCAACTTGATATCGACCATAGAATCCCTTTTTAACCCTTGAAATTTTCTTTGTCTTGTAGCTCCGACGGCGAGTCCACTGAACATTGGCCTGACTGCAACCAACAAGACTGCCATCCTGGTAACCTGGCAGGTAAGTTCATGAAAGAGAATCTGAAGGGATTAAACCTGCTAAACCTAAATTACCTGTATGCATAACAACTCATAACAAAATCGGCAAGTCGCTGTATTTCTCTTGACTCATGCATGCTAAACCAAAATTGCGCCCTCGCCGGATCACGCATCACAACCCTTTCCTTATCTGAGACAGCATCTGTACGTTCCCCGCCTACATTACGTGTGGCCGCACTACCGCACAACCTGCCCTCGCAAAGTATTAGTCAGGGGCAAAAGGCAATACTTCCTGCCGAGCGTCAAGCGAGATAATAACTGCACCTGTGATTCACAGGACGTGGTCGCCTCTGGCCCTTACCTCTCTCTCTCTAGAAGAAGTCCCTCTCCAGTCTCGTGACCCTCTCGTCGCTTTGAGAGAGAGGGAGATGGGGAGAGGTGGGGAAAAGGAGGGCAGTGGGGTCTAAAAGAACTTGCCGTCATTGCCTTGGTATCGGATGCACGGTTCGTTAGCAACAATTATGTCCATGCGGCTGGACGGTAGATTCCTGGCGACTGGAACTTCTGGAGGAAGTTTTCAAGAGTTTGGAGTTTGGGTATCAGGTATCTCGTGGTAACCTAATTTTGCCTTAAGTTGCTGATACAAAAAGCAAGTTTAGGGAAGGTTATTTTTATAAATTTTATTTATACTGTAAATGAGAAAGAAAATCACTATCTCACCTAGCTCAGGGACCTTTTATTTGAAGCGATGATGTCAACATTTTTTTTAGAGTGAGTCCTTATCAAATGACTTTTTACAATGTTACTTTTTTAAAAGGTCATCTATTAAAACAATTTCTGCTTAAGCAGCTGTATGAAAATGAGTGTTAAGCGAACGCCACCCGATCCCCCCCCACCCCCTTGTGGGTGACTTCAGTATAGAAAATGATGTCCAGTTGTATAGCTTGGCAGTATGTTATTCATGGGTTAATGTTGTATGTTCCACACTTCTTTATAGACGCATATTGACCCATTTCACCTGACGTCATCATCAGAAAAATCTTGAATGCGCCATACTGGTGGGCAATTACTGGTGGGCATTTGGTTATGCAGTTAGGTGCACATTTTAGGCGACGCGGCGTTAATACATGTAAACCTCTGCCAACCAACATGGTGAGAGTGGCATCAGTCGTCGCGTGTGACGCACGTGCCTTGGATCAATAGTTTATGTATAGTCATCAAAACATACCCCAGACAAATTTAACGTTTTGGTGAAAATGCTTCTACAAAATAACATAGTTGCTTTAGAAATTATACACTGATTTTGACCTTGGATGTTTTCACCTGTGGAGATGAAATTTGTTTGGAGGTCATAATTTGCGTCGGTCCACTGTCACAAACCACCTGTGACTACCGCTGTAATCTCCAGAGAGTTGTGTGTGTATCTGGTGTCCTTCATACGCATCATCGTGCGACACAGATTTTAACTGGTTGATGTCTGTTTAATGTTTGACACAATTTATGCCTACGGGGAACTTGGGGAATGAACCATAAAGACAACTTAGGATGGTCAGACCACTGGAGCCAATGATATCAGATTACCTGGAGGAGTAAACGTTGATATTACAAAATGATCCGATGACTTGTTCACGCTTCAAAAGCGGTCCCTAGCGACCGGTTTAAAAACCCTTCAAAAAATTAGATGTAAAATATAAAATAAAGACTGCAGGGCTGCACAGGATTCAGAAGGGGAAACAGGACACTTGAGGGTGCTGGAGTGTGACCTATTTTGGGGTTGCCATTTACAACTGAAACAAAAACAAAATAATTGTGTATCTGTGATAAATTTATCACTAAAATGGTGCATGAGAGGGTTAAGTCTGTCACTTCGTACATGATGTTGCCACAAACCTCACTAGACTGCTGAGGTGTGGCTACATGTACAAACATTTTCTGGCAGGTTTACCCCTCTCTTTACCCGTTGAGTTGGCGGCTACTGCTTCGGCTACGGCTGGATCTTCACCTCATCATGCGCTAGAAGGACATCCCCAGCAACACCCTAGCAACAGCCGTAGCCACCAAATCGCATAGCCCAAGCTACTCACTCGCTGTGGTCTCCAATCAACAGCCATCTTAAAACCTTCACAATCAATTTTTCTCTAAAGTGGAAGTTAGTCCCAGTTAGCGGCTATGGCTTTGACTGGATCTCTACCCCATCATGGGCTAATATAGGAGGTCCTTAGTAACACCCTAAGCGACAGCCAGAGCTGTAGCCACCAAATCGCATGTGACCCAAGTCACTTCCCAGTTGCGGTTCTCTAATAAGCCATCTTAAAACATTCACAACAAATTTACCTCTCAGTTAGCGGCTTTGGCTACGACTAGATCTCTACCTCATCATGCTCTAATATAGGATAGTAACACCCTTAGCAACAGCCGTAGCTGTAGCCACAAGATTTCATGCAGCCCAAATTGTGGTTTTCTAATCAGCCATCTTAAAATCTTCACAATAAATTTTCTTCCAAAAGTGGAGATTAGTATTCCGATTGTTTCCCCCTTCCTCTTCCTAATAAATACAAAAATGCTTCGCGTGAGAAACGAGCCATTGGAAATAATCCAATCACAGTTGGTTTCCTCCTCGTGTTAATGGCATCGCGTATTTCACACAGATTTCAATGACAGGAACGCTACCTGAAGGTCTTGTCGATGACATGGTGCTGATAAATGGTGTCGAGATGAGATGTTGTGTATAGATTCAGTAGTTGTTTCTAAAAAAAAGTTTGGTCGAACTAAGTGTGCAATTAGGAGATAAAGCAGTGAACATCTCTTCTAAGAAATTGATAACTACAATTGTGTTCATCCATTTAGGAAGGAAAGCGTACTTTCTCCTTTTAAAAGTATCCTTTAGCAGAGCTGCCAACTCTCTGTGATTCTGCAGAAAGTTCCCTGAAAATAAACCAATCCTTTCATATTCTGATGAACAAATTTGCAAATCTCTCTGTTTATGGAAACTTTTTTTTCTATTTTGTTTAAAGTTATTCTAAATATCAATATCTCCCTAACGAGTGTACAAATTCTCTGATTGCAAGATACAAATGTTGGCAGCTCCAAGTATTTACTTTATTTGAATACTAAATAGAACCTCCCCCCCCCCCCCCCTCCACACCCACCCACCTACCCACCCACCCTCTCCATGTTTGACGAAAGGCTTCGCGTGACAAATCACCAACCGGGACCTACCCAGTTGAAAAGGAACTCACACGCAGTCCCTTCCTGGAGTGCTAATTTACTGCCAAAATGTGTATTTCTCACCCTCCTGAGTCGAACATTTCTCTCCCTTATGGATCAAACATTTCAGCCGCTACCGTTACCGATCCTTCATATTGATTCCCAGTGGGATTTGTTCTTCAGCCCGAAGCCTCTGAATCCGGTCCTTAGGATCTGTTGTTTCTTTAACCCATATTAAATCGACACTAAAATGAAACACATGCTCAAATTTTTCCTGAATTTCCCCTAAAATGTATTTCATGATTTTGTTGTCGTTAACTTTTTCTCTTGCAATGGGAAAGTATTTGTAAACTGTAAAATAAAGTTGTAATTTTAGTATATTTTTAGCAGCACTTTTGAAATTTAAGATCCAATTTTCTGCGCATCGTTAAGGAGCAAAATTAAACTGGATACCAGCATAGAGAAAGGACAGAGACTCCTTTCTCTATGATACCAGTCACAGTTTACATGTAACTTGGTAGTTTGGTTGGTAACCTTATTTTGGTAAGCACAATAGTTTTGTGCTTAGCTACTTTTAGTGATTAGAGGTCCTATATTTACAACCACCATTGTTATGTGACTTCCTGTTAACACCCACATTTGGCAGAAAAACCAAGCATTTATTCTTCATTGAAAGTCAGAAAGATATAAAGCCTTAAACAGAAATCTTTGGCTGACTTCTCGGAAAAATCAACTCTCTTACTAATGATTAGAATGATCAGAATGATCAACCTTCCTGATTTCCTAATTGCAGTACAAAAGACAAGTGATTATTATTTATTGATGAGTCGGAAAGGCAAAAAAGCCTAAACAAGAAATTTATGGCTGACTTCTTGGAAAAATCAAACAATAAGACCACTCCCAAGTTACTAATGATTAGAATGATTGAAGTTCTGGTATAAAAAACAATTGATTCTCAGCAAACAAACAGTGGAGTAATGGCCCTAATAGATGATGGATGATTTCACATCCTAACAAACCTGAACTATCACCACAAAAACAGGATGTTTCTATATCCACCTTTTTTGTTCATCCTTTTTTGTTTTCCATGAATGTCTTATTGGTGATTACCATCAACTAGGGATCAAATAGAGACATGTTTCTTTGTCTAGGACGCCATAATTAAATGAGGGAAAACCATTAAAATCTGTTAAATGTTTAACGATGTTAAAGACTTCCTTATCTGCAAACAACATTATTCCGGAATAAATGTTGAATTAGATTTAAGACAAAACAAAAACGTCTTCACCGAGTTCAAAGAATAACCTATTATATATTTGGCTGAGAGTTGTGTGCGGCAAGTACATACATACACGCTTCAATTGTTCGGACCTCAGTAATGGCACCTGAAAATTTGAGCAATAAAAAAGGACAGGCCCTATTTCTTCAACAACAACCAATGACAAGCTATTCCTTCATCAGACGGTTCCTTATTGGCTGAAAACTCAGGCAAAAAAGGGTGTTCGAGCCCTCATTCTTTATCAAAATAACCAATGAGAAACCTTATCTTTACTAGACAGTTCCTGATTGGCTGAACTGAAAGGACAAGCTCTGTTCCTTTATCAAGAGAACGGCAAATCTTATCTTTAATAGGACAGTTCCTGATTGGCTGAAACTCAGGCAAAAAAAAGGACAAGCCATGTTTATTTAAACTTTCTGTTTCCTCGATATTTCTTTCACGTACCGCTTCAAGTTCAATCAGTCAAACCATCCCAGCTCAGGTTACAAATCAGGTCAGGGATCAGTTTATAAATCGTCACGTGAGAAATGAGAACGTTGTAGGAGTGGGATGTTGATGGGAGTCCGTCGAGCAAGAAATCATCACACAGCTCTGGGGAATTACCGCTCCCCGCAAAAGAGGAAGGAATCTGATGTTTTCACTGGCTAATGTGTGTTTGTCAGGTTAATGATGGAGACAATAAAGTTTGTAAAAGGTACTATGGACTTTTTACTGGGACTGCACCAATTTATGTGTTCAAAAAAACAAAAAGTTTAGAGTAGTTTTTATTGAGGAAATGCTGGCAAAGACAATGAAATCATACTTACTGTCCAACATTTTGTACCTTTAAACATTTTGTACCTTTAAACATTTTGTTTCTTTGAACATCATCGGCTTGAGAGGGTGCACAAGGAATGTAGTAAATTCTTAAGAGTAACTATAAATATAAATATGAATAGTAAGTTTGCGAGTACAACCATGTGTAAAATCTCCTTTCAGGAGAATGAAGAAGAGCAGAGTATACTGTTCAAAACGTTGAGATAAAACCGGCTGTTTTCAGAGCCAACACTCCCTTAAAAGAGATTTTACACATGGTGGTACCCGGAAGCTTACCATTCATATTTATATTAATAGTTACTCTTGAATGGCGAAACAATGCGAATCCATGGTGAACGCGCAAGCTAGCTGCCTAATCTTCTTGCTAACCTTTGATATTCGTATAAACCACAAGGGATATACACAAATGATATACGCTTATGCTATAGTTAGCAAGAAAAATGCGCAAGCGTTGCCTCTCTGTCAACACAATCATTAAAACACTCCAAAATCCCATGCCCTAATGAATTTATTACCATAGTTTCCCTTCATGTTTTTTCAGTACTAGATTCTCCCCGCTTCGGAAACACCCTGTCACTTCCACAAGAATGATCACCAAAAGTCCTACTTCAACATGAACTCACTGTGTATTTTTTCATTATTTTTTTTTATTTATACACTCAAAATCTGGAAAACAAAAATGGTTTTCCCAAAGAGAGTTGCCTTGTGTCTAGGGCACCTGTCGTGCCAGACCACACCAGGAACTCAAACTGATTGAAATTGTTATAGAACACATGTTACCCGGTCATTGATAAATGTTTGAACTTTGTTATTGAAGAGGCAGTGCTGTCCTCGGCCCAATTTCATGTCTTTGCTTACTGTAAGCAAAGAATAAGCACTTTATACCGAAGCAGGGAATTCTACGCTTACGTGAAGGGTTTTACAGGTTAGCAGGGAATGTTTGCTCGTGCATACTTCCTGTTACTAGGAATTTTTTTGCTTATGCAGTAAGTTCAGAAACTCCGCGCTTACACAGTAAGCAGAGAATGGTGATTGTAAGCCCAAAAGTTGATAATGAGCAGAGCAACGAAATTGGTCCCTAGCACCACTTCACATCGGTATTCTGAGGGAAAATATTTTCCACCCATCAGCGGTAGTATTTTTCCAAACATTTTGGAGCTCTTTGAGTACGGTAATCGGTTTTTTTCGTTTGACCATATCGTTGCCATCCAATTAAAGCCATTGGACACTTTCGGTACAGATAAAATAAATAAAAGTTCACAGATTTACAAATAACTTACAGGGTTTACAGAAGGTAATGGTGAGAGACTTCTCTTGAAATATTATTCCATGAAATGCTTTACTTTTTGAAAAAAGCATCAAAACAATATCAATTCTCGATATCGAGAATTACGGATTTATTTTAAACACATGTCATGACACAGTGAAACGTGCGGAAACAAGGGTGGGTTTTCCCGTTCTTGACTCCGATGACCGATTGAGCCTAAATTTCCACAGGTTTGTTATTTTATATAAAATTTGTGATACACGAAGTGTGGGCCTTTGGACAATACTGTTCACCGAAAGTGTCCAATGGCTTTAAACCCTAACCTGACCCAAGGAAAGACGGCAAAGGTCTTCATAAGTAACACAGAGATTTGGTGTTGTCTTTTGAGAAAATTGAGTAGGTACTCACTGTGGTCCAGCAGCCGCAAGCCACAGCCAAAAATCTCCCATTGTATGCTGTAATCACTGGATAGTGTGTTTACATTCTGGAAAACGTGCGTGGTTTTTCACTATTCGCTCCTAACTCACTCAACGGATGAAGCCCAAATTTGTTACTTCATGTACAATGGTTGATCACACAAAACATGATCACTGTCTGTGACTATTTTGTCACCTCAACCAATCTTGTATAATACTTTTAAACATTACTCTTGTTACAAAATGTTTGTGTTAAATTGTTTGTAACCATTTACACATGGTTGATTTAATATGTGACAAACAATGTTTACTTTTTGTATGAGAGTGGATCCAACAGGTCATGACTCAATTCCAATCTATGGAAATGGCCACTGAGTGTCATCTCTCATCACAAAGAGTTCTTTGCTAAGAAAGTGCAAATAACTTTTAACCTTAAAAAAAATCTTAAGTTTTGGCTTTGGTGCATTGAGTTATATCGTTACCAAAATCCCTGCCTATAATGAAAATGTTGGTTGTGTAAACTGAAGAATGACCATATTGTAATAACAACTATTTCTTCTATAGCAATTTTACAATACAGTAACCGTACCAATGCGCTTTACATTAGTGCCACAGTCATTGGGCCATGAAATTCCTTTTTAATCTTTCTCAGCTCCTTGGGGAGTATACAACCCTGAGCTGCATGGCGTTTTGAAGGCCTTTTTCAAACACAATATCAACCTCTACCCTCACAGCTACCAATTTGTACCCCTGGTATATAAAAAGCATAGAAAAACATCTTGCCCAAGGACACAAGTGTCATGAGTGTGATTCAAAATAACCCTCGACCACCAGAACTTGAATTTGATTCTCTAAACCACTCCGCCATTACACCCTAATATGATGGGTCAGATTTGTCTCAATTGGCAAAAATAATTCTTGCATGGT
This sequence comes from Asterias amurensis, assembly GCF_032118995.1. NCBI lineage: Eukaryota > Metazoa > Echinodermata > Asteroidea > Forcipulatida > Asteriidae > Asterias > Asterias amurensis. The sequence continues at coordinate 2,228,018 of NC_092662.1, read as the reverse complement.
CATGTTGCAGTGTTCTGTATGCCCTCTAGTTCTTGTACATCAGCCTTGACGTCTGATATTATGTAAGATCCCATCCCAAGATAAAGTCATTTGTCATTTGTGCACGGACTTCCTTAAGTTCACAGGCAATTCCCCCAAGTTGAGTCCATATCTTTCCCAAGCACACCCCCTTAGAGGGTGCAACATTCACATCATCAACTCCTCCCCAGTCTCAAAAATAAAGTTCCTGGAGAAAGAGAAAGAAATATAAAACGGGTCCCGACTTCCCCCCTTACTGTATTAGCAGGATTCCTTCTCTTAGCCGATGGGCATACGTATGGGAACAATTAAAGGCAACCCCGCTGTAACCTTTTTGTCGTCACGTTCACGCACGCGGCAAATCAAACCATATCTCTGTCCTGTTTCGAAAATACAACTTTGGACGTCCGAAGCGTCTGTGGTTAGGACCCTGCCTGGGGATTCTCCCCTGCAAAGGCTACGAGACCAGGGTGATGACATGAACTTTTTCCGAGGGGGCTTGCTTATTCAAATGTCACCCTTCAGCAGCCGTTAATTTTATTTCTTTTCCGACTTTTGTTTTCACTTTGAAATTAATACGTCTGGATTAGTCATTTGGGAGGATCATCATCAGAGGACATACTGCCTCAATCTTATATTTTTAGGACGGCCTGCGGAACATGTTGTACAAACTGAAGACAAGTGAGACAATTGTCCATTTACATGCATGGTTTGAAACACCTTAATTGGAACTTATGCTCCCTCTCATCATGGGATAATGAATGAAAAGTAGTGAGGGAAAACATTTTTTTTAAAGCATGTTTTTGGGGGCTTAGCTCTTGGCCCAATTTCATGGCTCAGCTTAAAGTAAGCAATGAATTGACACAGGGAACTGTGCGCTTCATCAAGGGCATTTGCATGGTTTGCAGGTATTTTTGTTTGCGAGCGTACTCCACAGCACTAGGCATTTATTGCTTACACAGCTAAAGATATTTAGCGCTTTTACAGTAAGCAGAGAATGGTGATCGAAAGAGCAGAACTCGGCAGTAAGCAGAGTCATGAAATTAATGGGCCTTGGTGGTTTTTCTCAGCCCAATATCAGCCTGTATTGCTCAGCTGAATTACTGGTATACCTTTCACAAAATGATATACCTCAATTGACACTTTGACCGGTGACTAGTTTTTGTTGAGTAGAGCTTTTCTGCACGACACATAATTGTGTGCTACTTGTCTTCAGGGATACAACTTGGTTGTGGTCAGGCGTGGTTTGACCTTTCAACACGTCAGGTCAAGAAGCTGTCAAACTGTTGATGTTCGCACCTGAGGTTGAGGAGGTCTATCAAGACAGGGTTAATACTGTTAATCCTTGTTGATCCATCCACTTAATCCCATTCCTTATCCTTCAGAGTTTATATTTTGACCTTATTTCAAGATTTCTTACCCTTGGGTGTGGAGTATGCATGCAGAAAGTTTTGGACAATCTTCTACTTAAAGCTATTGTAGTCCCAGCTAACATTCTATACCTTCCGCCAGGGTAGTAGTTAAAAAGCAGGATAGTTCTTTTTAGAACTGAGAAGTCTCCCAAACATCAGATAAATCTACTCCGCAGTAGTAGAATAAAGAAAGACAGTTGTCTAAGAACAAACTCTACCTAGCAAGTAGATACACACATGGTGTTACCGCAAACCAAACATATAATCTTCTGTTCTCGTCTTCCTTATAATATGGATAAAGACCCTTCCCTTAATTCATCCAAAACTCCACATTGGACCTTTTGACTAAAATTTTTGTTTCCAAGAAAAGGTTGCTTTTTTCCAAGGAAAAGAAGCCCCCAAACTAACGAACACCAAAATGTGTTTGTATCGATAAACTTAACAAGTTAAACCTATACACAGGTTGTTTGTTTCTAAGCATGTTTTGATAAACAGATTAAAGAGACTAAGTGTGAGTTAACAAATCAGATTAAAGAGACTAAGCATGCGTTAACAAGAGACACATTAAAAGAATTACCGTTGCTGTAGTTTTTCCTTGTAACAAAAACAGATTACTACTAAGCATGCGCTAACAAGAGACGCTAAAAAATTACCAATGCTGTACTTTTTCCGTGTAACAATGGAAATCCCCATGAGCTTCGGTTAAGCCAACTTTTAATCAATCGCAGCTGACGACTTATCAAGGAAGTCTGGCCGTAGACTGATTTCAGAAATACTTGTAGCATCTTAGCGTTTAAGGAGGAACATCGCTTAGTCATACTTAATTTTCTCAAAGCAGAGCGTCAATTTGCAGTCGGCAAAACCCGTTCAGTCATATTTATGTGTCTTTCCTATGGATTAGAAAGGTTTTGGACTAAGCACCGACGATAATTAAGGGGGAAAAAACACTTCGGACCAATTGGCGTAGTTGAAGACTACCAAAGAACTGTGCCAAAGACCCATTGAAGTTTATTCTATCTGGCATGTTTGTCATTTTCAGGGAAAATGTGAAACGTGTGTAGAAGGTGAAATGGATGACAAGCAGGTGGTAGACTTCCATACTGTAATGAATTGGAACAGATTTTGTCATTTTCTGAACAGAAAAGAAAAAGGGTAGAATGAACTTTTAAACTTTTTCAAGGCTGGTACATCTGAAGGTCTGGACTGGTACCTTGATTCTTTATGAAGTAAAGATGCTTATAATTGATAGGGCACCTGAAACTTATTAGCAGTTCATCACGTAGTGGCAATCTGAGTCAGATTCCTGTACTTCATTAATTTTCAATAGCATTGGTTTCTAAATGGGGCCAGACTAATGGAATAGAGCACCTGGGCCCTTTTTCATAAAGCTGCTTAAGCACAAACAAGCACAACAAAATTATGCTTACCAGTATAAGGGTACCGGCCAAAATACCATCTCACATTGTACTGTCTGTGGCTGGTATCCTGCGCAATTTTGCCAAGCACAATTTTTTTAAAGCAGTATTTTCTACTTAAACAGCTCTTTGCTGATGTGTGAGTGGTGATTTGTCCAACTCAGTTGTGAGAGCATGTTACGGGCAAATGGGAACACTCCAATTTTGTTTTTACGCATGTATGGTAAAATTATATCGAGTGAGATGGTGAACAGGTATGGTACATGTAACACAGATATATCATCAATAATGGGACGTTTTTGAACTGTTTGATTGTTTTAATCCTACACACAAGTATTTATACACAATAAAACGAACTTGTGAAAATTTGATTTCACTAGGTGGTAGCATTTTCAAAATCCGTTCAGGAAGACGAATTCTGCTGAAGACGTTCAACATAAAAAAACTTATTGTCTCATTTGTTGTCGTTTTTTGTATTTGCTAGGCTTTACCCAAGGCTGATCGGTTTGGTCCCATCGATGGTTACTTGGTGACCTATTGGTCTCAGAACTCAATGAGCAGACAGACATTAGACGTCCCAGGATCGGATAACTTCTTGGTTCTTACCGGTAAGTGGTTCAAAACTCATTGTTTTTTCTTACTATTTGGATTAAACTACCGATATCTCTTCGTAATCAACAATCTGTCAATATCTTAAAAAACTGCTCAAAACTCACCTGTTCTGTTAATAGTATAACTGTAAAGCGCATTTTAACATGTATATATGGAAAATGCGCTATATAAATACCCACTATTATTATAGTAACCTTATTCTGGTAAGCATAATTTGTTGTGCTTAGCTACTTTTTGTGCTTAAGCAGCTCTATGAAATTGGGCTCAGCTGATGAGCCATGTTTGCTGCTACCAGAGAATGACGTCGTCTGGTGGATGGATGAGTTAACTGTCTAGGTTTGGCATGTTTATCCGGTAGAAGGATCTTGAGCTCTTGACTCAAGATCCCGCTAGGATCAAGGATGTCAGGCCATTGAATCTTGAACATCCATAGTGATTATTGGGAGTAAGACTCTTTACAAGAAGCGGGGCAAGAAATGCCACCCCCCCCCCCTACACTTTTCCCTCAAATTCTTCCACATATCAAGAAGATTCTTTAAGAGTTACAGGGTTTGCTTTTTCCTTTTTCTTTGAATAGCCAGTGGGACAAGTTATGTTACAATAGGTACGTTCGTTTAGCTTTCCTGGGTTGACCCCGGTCTGCCCTGGTACGTTCAGATAGCTTTGACAGGGCTCACCCGGGTCAGCCACCAGTGGCCCTGCTTGTGGAGTGGGTCACTGGGAGGGGTGACCTGAGGTGCATGCCATCACCACGAGAGGGCGAGTGTGATCGTTCGAATAGCTCTTGTCAGGGGCTCACCCGAGTGAGCACTGCGGGGTCGACCAAGGGAAGCTTATCGAACGCACCCATAGGCTTGCTTCAGTCACAAGTAAGCACTTACATTTGAATTCCTCGGACTATAGGAGACAAATTCTATGTCGGATGTAAGCGACAGTAAACGACCTAAATAAATGTGTATGGCACAATGGTACTGGGCTTTACCTGTTCCTGTGCCCAATTGTATAGAGTACTTCAGCAAAAAATATTGCTTAACAATTTTGTTCTTAGCAGAAAAGAGCAGGAAAACCAATCACAATTTGTACACATGACATGGTAGTTTGGCCGGTAACATTTTTCTGTAAGCAAACAATTGTCCTTTCTGCTTAAGCAGCTCAATGAAATTGGGCCCAGGAGTTTGCTTTATCAAGCTTGCCCGGAACCATGTGACATACAAACCGTCTCGATATAGTCTGAGGAATTTATATTTAATCCGTAATTTGTAACTAAGCAAGTCATTGTACCAGACATTATTCAAGTCAAACTTGCGAACGGCTTAAGTTCAAAGCGAGCTCAAGGTCTTCGACCATCCCACGAGGGCCTTCTTGCCCCCCCCCCCCCTGATGCAAGGAAACAAGTCCCAGACTTGCTTTATTTTCTCACAGTCTATTTTACGTCCAAAAACACCCGTATAACCTTTTCATAATAATTTGTTTAGCGGCCGTGACGGATGCAGCCCTGTTCTTGGCTCGCTCGTGAGCATTAGGGGATTTATTTATAGCTCCAGGGGGTAACTTGCAACAAAAAAAGAAAGAGGACAAGAAAACATGAGGGGGCCCTTGGGTTATTACGTTTTTTAACAACGATGTTACATGCACTTTAATTTTAAAGGTGCTACACAGGGTTGGTAGAGTTGACAAAATAGTCACAATGTTCATACTGTGTGTGAACAACCATGAAATAAAAAATCTACAACATTTTAGGCTTTACCCAATGTGTGAGTCATGGAGAAAATAGTAAAAAACCATGCACAATTTTTAACAACCGAATGTATAGCTATTGCCTTTTTTTTTTTCCATTTTGTATATCTACATTTAGTAAATCTCTAACAGAGTTTTATTGGTAAAAAACTGGGAAATTTTGATCTATCGAATTGATGCAGAAACTCAGCTCACTTGTCGATATGAATCAAGATTCATTCACATAACAAACTTATCTCTGGAAATCTTCAAAACAAATCTGCTGAAAAAAAGAAGACTTTGTAAAAATTTGTTGTATTTTTTTGCTGTTGGTGGAAGTGGATCTATAATAACCCTATCCATCTTGGAGAGTAGAGAATTTCATCTTGAGAATGACAGTAAATACCAGGTGAAGTCATTGCTCAGGATGGTCGATAATCAAGACCATCAGAAGAATCCATCAAAATCAAGAATTTTTTAGGGGAGCTAGGAAAAACTTTAACAGCCAGTGATCATATCGTTGAAGAATCAAGAACTTTTGTGGGAAGGAAGAACCTTTTTCCATCAAACTCCTTGGAAAAGTATAACACTAACATAGTGATCATATTGTAGTTGAAGACGATCAGAGCATACTGATCGAAAGATTGAGTTGTTACCAACCGGTTCTTTTCAGAACCGACAAAAAAGCTACTCAAAAGAGATTTTCACATGGTGGTACCGCAAACATCACCTGATTATACTTCAAATCATGCAAAGTTTCAAACCCTGCATTGTAGTTGAATACAAAATGGCCAAGTTGATCTGGTATTGTGACTCTTCATGGAGAAGTTTTCTTTTAGTTTTCAGTAGAGCTTTGGTTTTCAGGTTTTATAGTATGGCAAAATGCTTTACAAAATGTCCTGGGCCGAATTTCATGGAGCTGCTAAGCACAAAAACTTGCTAAGCATGAAATTTCTTCCTTGATAAAAACAGCATAACCAAGGAAATTTCTACGTGATTTTCAGGATAAGCAGCTGAATACCAGTAACAAGCAATATGAAACAAAAGGAAATTTGGTTGGTAGTCCTAGGCTGTTGTTATCAAGGAAGAAATTTCATGCTAAGCAAATATTTTGTGCTTAGCAGCTCTATGGAATTGGACCCTGGTTGCTACTCAAAATCACCATTTGCTATTCAATATCTGCATTCATCCTGCACCCCAAATATGTGTGGTCTAAATATTTTGCTCTCCAAAATTGCTGGTTGAAATCGTTCCCTGTCTGTTTAACTCATATCTGCCTGTGGTAATTATAAAGAACACGCATTTTGGTTTGTGGTTACACCATTTTGATTGTATCTACTTCGCTGCGCAAATTGTTCTTGTAAGAACTTGTCTTGCTGCTAACCACAGAGTAGATAAAGAACACGCAGTTTGGTCTGCAGTTAAACCAATTTGATGGTATCTAGTTTGCTGCATAAATTGTTCTTCTAAGATTTTGGAAGTCAGAAATGCAAATTTGTTCTTGAAAAATTCTTCAAACTTTTTTATGCTTATAGATGCCCCTGCGAAGTAGGGTAATATGATGGGTTCATGAAAACAAAAAAAGACAAACTAGCTTTCTCAAACACAGTTACCATTTCATAAACTAATTGAGACAGTAGGGAACGCCCGTGGTTTATTTGGTTTCCTTACACCAGTACACCAGGAAATCATTGTCATTTTGCATTTGCCAGCGGCGGGCAAAACATTGCGTCTGGGCGAGACTACACAATGTATATGGAGAGGAAGAGTAGAATTTCTATGGGCTAAAGACTGTACAAGACAGAGGTGTTTTTTTTTATTTAATTGATTAATTCTGAAGCCAAGGACTCTCAGAAAAGCAAACTTAAAGGAACACGTTGCCTTGGATCAGACGAGTTGGTCTATAAAAAGCAGTTGTAACCGTTTGTTGCATATGATTGGAAAGATGTTTTAAAAGTAGAATACAATGATCCACACACATTTGCCTTGAAATTGCGTGGTTTCCCTTTTACTGTGCGAACTAACTCGGTTGGCCATATATGGGAGTTAAAAATTTGACTCCCATAAATGGCCGACCGTGTTAGTCGACGAGGTAAAAAGAAAACCGTGCAATTTCGAGGCTTGTTTGTGTGGACCATTGTAATCCACCAATCTTTCTAACCATATGCATTTTATAACAAACAGTTACAAACGTTTTTCAAAAACCAACTCGACCGATTCCAGGCAACGTGTTCCTTTAACACTGTTCTAGCCAACAACTCAAATGGAGAGTAGACAAGGAAGAAAGTGTCATTGTTTTCAAGGATACAAGTTTCATGACCAGTATTCGACCCCACACTCCGATGACGTAACCACCAGAACTTGAATTTGTTGCTCTAAACCACTCACACATGACACCCTATACGCAGTCTGTAACCAAAATGTGATGTCACTAAGTGGTCTGTACCACATGGTATATCTTTAAAAATCTAAACGCAGCAAAAAGGAAATGTTCTGCGACAGTGTGGCTCCTTACTAACCTTTAACTTGTCCAAACCGATGACCAAATGACAAGTCTGACGTCAAAAACTACAACGTGGCCTTACCTGGATTCAATTTTAACAACTGCTTTCCTGTTTATATTTACATTTTTTCTCTACTGGACTCATTGATTTCTAGGTATGAGTAATTTATAATTTATTACCTTGAAGATGAAAACAAAATCTATTTCATAAAAATATCCGCACGGTCAGCGCAAAGGTAAAATATTAATTACTCCTTTCCACCTAACATGCTTTGTAATTTAGATTTATGGGTTTTCGTTAATTTATAATTTACGGCCGCGGAAATGTCCTCCACTCAGAAATAAGTTATAGCAAAAACCATTTCTCAGTGACTTAAAATGTGTAATAGTTGTTTCCTATGGTATGATAAGATTCAGATTTATAGCTCTCCGTAATTTATGATTTACTAGCTTTAAAAAGCGACCCCCGTCCTAGCCTTATCCCAGATCTTCGCACCCCTGGAAATGCTTGTCAGAGGAACATCTCAACTCTCAACACCCTTCCTTTTGACTAGGTCTAGTTCCTGTTACAAGGACATTGTAACCTTATGATGAAACTTGACCTTGGCAGGAACCAACTGACTAATTGTACAACTACATAACGTTATCATCAATAATTAATAACTGTTACCAGAAATCATTGACAGCGATTGGTTAGGTTTTTTTTTTCTTTTTAAAAATAATTTGTCGGAATTGGAAAGAGCTACATTTGGAAATGTTAAATTAAATATCTTGACTCGATCAAGTTTTTTCTGACAGACTGCTCTTATCTACAGTATACCTATATTTAGGCATGAAATTGCAAAAAATATTTTGATAGGTCATGCACGGTCATTGGCAATGAAAAGTACACATGCTCTCGACACTTTTTACTTAGTTGATACTGATGCACTACATGGATCCTTTTAATATCAATGTACAATGTTAGACTTAGATGGCACCAGCATGCAGGATAAATCTTATTTTGAGCAAAATGTTTTGAGGTAGCACCGCACATGAGAGTTGGTAGAGGGAAAACTCAATTTGAAGATTGGGCTCTCATTTTTTTTTCTTTTTTTTTTCTCCCCAATATAGCAGTTTGCCCTTTCTGTTATAACTTGCTTGTACCCTTAAGTTGATGTGTATTAAGCACTGTATACTGACTACTTTCCCGAGATCTGTGAAAAAAAAATCCACTGGCAAACCATTTGGGTGGGATTCGAACCCAGGGGTGGATTTCACAAAGAGTTAGGACTAGTCCTAATTTAGGACTAGTCCTAGAAGATATACAAACTGCATGGATAGTCCTAAGTTAGGACGAGTAACTGGTCCTAACTCGAGATAAGACTAGTCCTAACTCTTTGTGAAATCCACCCCAGGACCCTTACATTGCTAGAGCAGATGTCTTACCACTAAACCACTGTTAGACTGTTCAGTTCAAATTGAAATCCTTAGTTTTAGCAGCGAGTACTGCAACTAATAAAATGCCTTTTTTGTTTATCACCTTGGGTTTGATCAAGCTTGTTGTCTATAAAAAAAATATATAAAAAAACAGATCAGACAACACCACTGCAAAGCTTCATCAATGCTCATAAAGGAAATGAATGCCGAGTGGGCAGAAGGAAAACTCAATTTGAGGATTGGGTTCTATTTTTTTCAAATATCAATTAGCAATTTGTTTTGATTATCAGCTTGGATCTGATGAAGCATGTTTTCTGAAACAAACAACAAAAAACAGATCAGACAACACCACTGCAAACCTTCATCAAAATCACAAAGGAAATGAATGCGGGGTTGGCAGAAGGAAAACTCAATTTGAGGATTGAGTTCTATTTTTTTCAAATATCAATTAGCAATTTGTTTTGATTATCAGCTTGGATCTGATAAAGCATGTTTTCTGAAACAAACAACAAAAACAGATCAGACAACACCACTGCAAACCGTCATCAATGCTCACAAAGGAAATGAACACCGGCGTTGTCTTCGATGGAGTAGGTGATGGGGGGGGGGGTACCAAATAACAAAGCTGACCCGGACACCCTGATGCCATCTTATTAATGGTGTCCTCATTATAATAAACCGTTTCCTCAAGCGGAAGATTTATTGCGCTGACCACAGCGATGGCGTCCTTTTCTGCGGAGAGTGTGCCCCAGTACGAAACTCGATATCCCCAGACGCTGATGGGACAAAATAACCGGAGGTGGTCTGGTGTTTTTTTCCACTACTCGATGATGGCCAGAGCTTTACGCATCCGTGAAGACCCCCAAATTAAATCTAAGTTGTTTGTTTTCCTTTGCAAGGTCCTTTTCTCCGGGTGGTTGTCTCTTTTCTGTTGTATGTTTCAAAAGTATTCTGTATTATTACAGAAGAAAAGTCAGCATGGACTTTGAAAACCTTTGAATAGATACTTCTGTGGCAGCCATGTTGGGTCTCTGATGACGAGAGCCAACTAAATATAAATAGCCTTTCTCTGGGCCAATACTTCTTGATTTGTTACATGGTTTTTCCTGCAAGCATTTACAAGAAATAGCTGATCTTGCCATGCAACGCCTCAAAACTTTATTAAAGTAACTTAAGTTTTTAACTTTTGCCCACTTTCTTTGCACAAAGTGTTGAATGGCCTTACGTTTTAACCCTAGCAGAGTCTATGTCAAAGGCTATAGAAACACTTTTTGAAAGACTCCACACTGGTCATTTAAATCCAATTTGCACAAACCATTTTGTTGTTTTGGACGGTAGACTAGGCAGTTTGCAGCTAATAGATTATTATTATAATTTTTTATTTTATTTTTTTATAAAGCCATGCCTCATGTTTAGTACAGTTTGTCTGGTGGTCCATTTCAATTCTTGTTAATATTTTTCAGTTTGAATTTTTGTCTTCACTTTTTACACCACCTCCCATTTTTATTTTGTAATGGCTGAAGAAGTCAAATTGAGTCTAAATCCAACTAGACTTGTCTCAATCATAATTTTGACTTGTGTGGCTTAATTTGCACTGAGTTGTCAGGAAGCCATACAAAACATGGACACAGTATGATAACAGATACATATATCATCAAGTCAACTATACAAACCTACTGAACTGTAACAAAGCCAGCTTCCTGAAAGGAAATGGACGAAAATTGACTCCCCAATAATAGATTCCCGAGAATGAAAACGTCTCCACTATTGAAGGGTTCCGAAAGAATAAACTCGACAATTGAAGCTTTCCTGGTGCGTTGACATGAAAGGAGATAAACATGGAGACATGAGGAAGGTCTGAAGGTTTCTCCTTTATCTTGAGTTGTCTCGAGGGAGTCAGCACTTTTATTTTTTTGTTGCCAAGTCTCAGGAAGTTTGTCATGTTTGTGTGTAGATTGTACATTCACATGTTGAGTATTCAGTGGTCTTTTACCAGTAAAAGGCATTTTGTCACATGGAAATTTCTGTAAGGTTTTAGAATTCTTTGCTGCTTAGATGTTAAATCACAAAAAAGTAAGTTTGCTTTGTTGTGTAACACTTGTTTTTTTAGTCTTTTAGATGTTGGTTAGTGCCTGCATTTTGTAAACATTTTGAAATTACTGAAAACATTTTGTTTGCGCACCGGATGAAATTTGAGTATTTCTGCAGCCCATATCAGCCATAGAATAATAATAATAATGTTTAACATTTAATATGTTTATGTTTAACAGTTAATGATAACAGTTTTTATGTAGTGCAAAAATACAATGAAGTCTCATAGTGCTTTGTCCAATTCAAAAAAAGAGATATTTTTGTGAATTTTCAATATGGAGTCCAGTAGAATGAAAACAATTGTCATGCGCAAAGGAGCATGAAATGCACACTTTCTCCATGTTATGATTCATAATTTTAGGTTATCTCGTCCTTATAAAACAAACTTTTTATGTCAAAAGTTTCACTTCGCAGCCTGCAAAATCTGGATGGAAATTTAGTGCAGAATATTTATCTTGAGTGGGGGATCGTAGGGGGGTCTTGTGGGGGCTTAGGGGGAAGCCGCCTAAACGCAATAAACTCGTCGGCAGTGGTAAATGAATGACAACTTAATTCTTGCATTCATATACTGCCATCTGTGGCTTGTGTTTCTATAGAAATCATCTATCAGCAGATTGAAGCTATGGATTATGAAATGATTCAATTTGTGAAATGAGAAAGTCGGTGCTGTGGCGTTGGGTCTCAGAGGGCGAGAGTTGGGTTTCATTTTAAGCTGATAGGATATGATGAATGTAATTGGAACCATTCCGGGTTAAAATGACCTATTTCGTGATCGTTTGACATTGGAAGGGAGGTGTAGCTGGATGTTGATTTTTGGACCCAATTTCTTAGGGCTGCATAAGCAGAGAATTATGCTTAACAACTTTCTGATAAGCAAAAATAAGCAGGGTACCAGTCACAAAGTGTACACATAACATCATTATCATGATCATCAGTTAGCATCATGCATTTTTGCACCGGCTGCCTGACTTGTGAGAATTTTCTAAATAGACTGGTCTTGAGCTGCCACTTCTGCCTCCTTCCCAGACCACCCCAGTGCCCAGTCTGGAGAGGTCCCTCCGGATTATTATGACTTGAAAATTATGAATAAGATCAATCCTTTGAAAATAAAAATTTAGGGGTTTTGTGTCAAGAACAAGTGGACAACGCTAGGCATTTTTCAGGATTTAAAATTTGAGGAAGAAAAAAAGAAGGAAAAAAAAAAATAAAAATCTTGATAAAGACACTTAATTGTTTTTTTCTTCCCTTTGTCAGGTTTGGAGGTCGCAACACTCTACTTCGCCCAGATGGTTGCCTACAACCTAGTGGATGGCGTTCGATTAGAGAGTCCCCCATCGCTAGAAACATCTGCCTCAACACAGGAAGGAAGTAAGAATATTTCCCCATTCAGTCAATTTGCAAACTCCGCAAAGTATTGTATTGTATTCGGACTTCTTACATCAAGGATATTTGCTAATTCAAAGTGAGAATGACACCTTAAGATTTGTTGGGTTCTCCTTAATTTGATAATAAGGTGAAGCATTGGTTGCTTTCATTTAGGGGGAGAGGTGAAGATTTTGGAGCTGATGTACATTTAAGATTTATAGACCCTGATGGTATTGCTGCCGAATATCATGGCTCTGCTTATTGCAACCAAATAACCGGCGCTTAAGAAAGTAGGGAATGTTGCGCTTACGTCAAGTGTATTTCACAGGTTAGCAGGGAATCTTTGCTTGTTATTTGTGTGACAAAACCAAACTGTTTTCATTCAAATCTGATATTATAACTGCGACTTTGCAGACAATCTAAGTTAAACTTCTTTACAGTTACAAAATCTCAATATATCTATTTATATATTTATTGTTAAATTCTTAAACATATAGTTCATGTTCTTGTAAGAAAGTTCAAGTATTCCTCATTAAAAAAGGGGTTGTAGTCTGGCATGGCCAATTTGACACTTTAATGTTCAAACACAATGGCATACAAACTTTTAAATATAAAGATGATGTCATTGAATGTTTGCCACAGGGCAAGGCTAGTGATGTCACCAAGGTTGCTAAGCAACATGCGGTGATGTCACAGAAGTAGTGATGTCATTGGTAGACTCATAGTCTTACTTTATTTGCACAATCACGGCACATGCTGGCGAAGTCAAAGTCAAACTCTTTAATTGATTTTTCGTCTATTATTAAAAAAGAACAGTTTTAATTTCTAGTTGTATACTACTTTAATTTTCATGATCCATCGCAAGCTGAAAATTTCAAAATTTCTGGTTCAAAGGCGAATCATTTTCAAGGCTATTTCCTTTGATGACTTAGTGTTGACTAACTTGTAAACCGATCTGCCAATATTGTTTCAATTATTTGGGAAGGGTTAGTATGAATTCTCACAGTCGATTTGGGGAATATGTAAGTTTTTCACTTACTCTGTGTGTGGCTCGGAGATCCAAAAACAAAATAAAAATCCCAAGAATATCTGCGGCATAAAAACTCATCATTTCACACCCAATCTCTAACTAACTTGTTACCTCAATTCCTCCGGCTAGTTCCCGGACTCGTCAGATCAATCACAGCCTCTGAAGTTGGCTCCGACTACATCTACCTCAGCTGGGAACCCCCCTCTGAAAGCAATGGAGTAATCCTGGCCTATGTCATCACGTACACGGCAGACTTTCCCCAGGAAGTTACCACTGACATCCTGAGTGTAGTGACAGGGGGAGTGAGGGGTAAGTCCTTATTTTCTCTTCCCGCAGACCTAAACTTCTCTTTCAAAAGACGACGACGTGGGTTTTTAGGGGAACGCGAAGCACGTACTCACTCTCTCAGATCTCTTGGGAATTCTTAAGGGGGTGAAGTTTGAAAAACAAATACTCGCACATCTTGAAACTTCGGCGGTTGTACTTCATCGTCAAGATACATCTGTGTGTGTTTGTGGGGTAAGTCAACTGCGTACATTAGATCCAATTTAGATTTGGCTCGCTGTGGACTTTCAGATCGGGCCGGTTTAGGTGTTTGCCATTGTGTCAATTTGGCGGGGACACATGTAAAACTTGTTTGGACGACAAGGTGTAACCCACGCTGTGAGTCACTGTAGTGTGTGGGGTATTTGGTTTTTTTGTCGGCGACTTTTGGCGTCGGCTTTTGTTTATCATGTTGGTTATGATCTTATCTAGTATACAGTATTGTTTCTGTAATGTAATACCAAAGTGAGTCAAGGAGTGAGTAATTCATCATTATAGGATTGCATTGTTTGAAAAATGTATTGTAATAGTTAAAGGAACACGTTGCCTTGGATCGGTCGAGTTAGTCTTTGAAAAGCGCCCTGTAACCGTTTGTTATAAAATCGATATGGTTAGAAAGATGTTGTAAAAGTAGAATACAATTATCTACACAAATATGCCTCGAAATTGCGTGGTTTTCGTTTTACCTCGTTGACAAACACGGTCGGCCATTTATGGGAGTCAAAACTTTGACTCCCATAAATGGCCGACCGTGTTAGTTCGCGACGTAAAATGAAAACCGTGCAATTTTGAGTGATATTTGTGTGGATCATTGTATTCTACTTTTAAAACATCTTTCTAACCATATGCATTTCATAACAAACGGTTTCAAACGCTTTTCATAGACAAGCTCATCCGATCCAAAGCAACGTGTTCCTTTAATAACAAAGTACTTGTTTGTTGATGGGCGGAGTTTTCTCTAGACTTTACAGAAGTTGTTGAATGGCACTTTGTTGGGTTACAGCTTGGGTCATTACTAGTGTTTTCCTCGGCAGAAATTTATACATTTGTTTGCAATTTCTTTGTGTTGTTATGGTCTCTCTTATTGTCTCTCCACTGGATGGCTTTTCTAATCTCAATTTTGTAGACTTGTTGTTGTCGCACCGACCATGCTGCATTTTAAGCTCTAATAGTGTCGGGCATAATTAGCTGAAGTTTTGCGCTGGTTTCAACTGTGCCTAGTTTTCAGAAAGTTGGGAAGGCAATGAATTCTGCCCCTATTGGATGATATCCATGCCTACATGGACTGTAAAGGAGGGGTAACCCTGTTTCAGCCCCAGGAGTAGGTTAAAACTGGTGGCAGTTTGCAAAGTGTAGCTGTCCGGCCTTGTGATGTTAGGTGATCTCTTGAAAAAAAGTCCAGGCTTTCGTAATTTTAAACTTTGGCTTTATTCTTATGCTTTAAAAGCTTCAACAGTGGCTAATGCTTGGTTGTAACATCGACTTAAAACCCAACTTCATGCAGCAAAATTGTGTTACTATTTGTAAGCACAGAAAGTGTCTGAGCAAAAAAAAAAATTTCCTCATTTTTAAGTAACAAGAATTGTGACCTTTTCTGCAGAAAATCTTAATGCTATTCTGCACAACCGCCACTCTCAATTCATGCGCTCCTCTTAACAAGCATTACAGCCTTTAAAAGAGACTACCTGGTTCATATTACAGCTGCCAACTTTAACAGGATGGGTAGTTTATAGTTCAAGTCCGGCAAGGCCACCTGCACAGGTAATAGTTGTTTAAATTGAACAAACTGAGAAGTATAGTGAGCCAATGAGTGCATAATGGCTGCACAGAAAAAAAACCAATTCCTGAACGCCGCATTCAGAAATGAAAAGTCACTTCCTACATTATAGGTGGAAGTAATTGGTCAGTAAAAACTTGGCTGGTCGAGACTTTGAAAGTTTTTAATTTTTTATATGGGATTTGAGGCATTGCATGGTGAGGTATCAATATATATTTTTGGTTTGCGGTAACACCATGTGTGTATCTACTTGCCAGGTAGATTTATGTTCTTTTGAGAACTTGCTTGCTTTATTTTCTGCTCATTTTCAGAATTCGGAAGACTTCTCTTAAATTTCTAGATTAACATTTTTAACTGAGATGTTTTAAGTGATTGTAAAAAGTTATTTGTTACTGCCATTTTCTGTCTTGTTTTCAATTTGTAAACCATGTAACACTAAGACCTTGGCGCACAAATGGGGTTGTCAGGTTTATCTCGCCATCATGTAAAAAGAAAAATAACAAGATGGCACTCACTGGGTCACATGTCATGGTAGGAAAAACAAGCTTCAATATTGTTTGCAGCAGCTCGTTTAAATCTAACATCCATTACAATTTAAACATTTGTTGAGATTTGTTTTGATTCTGAAAAGAGATAGCGGTGTAACAACCTCAACATTTCGATCAGTAGGCTTACGCGTTGATTGTCTTCATGAATACTGCACTTGTTCCATTTAAATTAATTCATGACTCATTTTCTGCTTGTTTGGAACAAATACGATGAAAAATCACATCGGCTTTCATGGTTTCCTGACAATCGATAAACAAGCTAAGCTTCGCTAAAGCTTTCAATGGTTTGTGTTTCTGCACGTGGGTCTGCGTCCAGTTGAAGTATCAGCATATTTACAGGCAATTTGGCTGAAAGTACATACTTCCTTGAGGAAGTAAATTAGCGGCAAGTTCGTACAAAGTTTCGTTACAGTATATAACTGATTGTTGGATAATCGCATTACTAAACAAAATTGGCTTGGTATAAGAGTGCTTAGTCTTGCTTAACTTGCGGCAGAGTGTTCAGCCTTGTAAATTCTTCTCTTTAATCAGGTAACACAGTACAGCAACCCCGGCCCCCCATGTTGTCCGTGCAAATACATTCTTCAAAAATTAAAAGCACTTCAGGAATAATGCTTTAATTCCTTGTCAGTCCACAACTGGACAAAAATCTCTCAATCTCAGCAGGATGCCCTCCTTTGCCTCTTGTATTGTTGAGAGTTGAAAGTGTGTCCCCCCCCCCCCACACCATCGATTCCTTTAGGTCCGTTTTTTAAAGACATGGACACTATTGGTAATTGTCAAAGACTAATCTTCACAGTTGGTGTATCTCAACATATGCCTAAAATCAAGCATCTGAAAGCACACAACTTCGTGTGGCTTTCAGATGGTTGATTTCGAGACCTCAAATTCTAAACTTGAGGTCTCGAAATCAAATTCGTAGAAAATTACTTCTTTCTCGAAAACTACATTACTTCAGAGGGAGCCGTTTCTCGCAATGTTTTATACTATCAACCTCTCCCCATTACTCGTAATCAAGTAAGGTTTTATGCTAATAATTATTTTGAGTAATTACCAATAGTGTCCACTGCCTTTAACTCAAAACACTAAATTGGGAGTGTTTGTTTAAAATCGTGACACATTAATTATAGTTGCAGTTATCCCAATTCTGCCATTGGCGGATTGGCATTTGTACTTAACTCTGCAATACTTTTTGCTCTTAAAAAAAAACCTAAAAAATAAAGAAAACTGTTTTGGGTTCACATGGAAGACTCTACCTTTTCTCAAACCCTTCTGTTAAAAACATGTTGATTTACTCAGAGTTTGAAGACCAGACACTGTTCGTTCGTTCGCGTGCGATCACTTAGCCCTGGTCCATGAACAATCACTTTACCATTGCCTACTGGACTAATTTAATTGGTTCATGTCTTACCACTAAATATAAATCATTGACAAACTTTTCTGGCCTTGTCGACGACGAATCTAGTCATCCTCAAGACTGGAGCAAACAGACAACCCATCAATCAAGTCTCACTTGTGATTCCACTGTGAAGCACAACAAACATTTTAAGAAACCACATCCCTGTAACGATACCCTCCACCCAAAAACCCCGCTGCCCCAAAGTACCATAATCGGATAATAATTTAAACCATGTCAAACAAACTTTCCAGCCTTGTCACTAAACCCATTCAGCCTCATCCGAAAGCAGAACAAGACGGTCCCGCCTTAACTATTGATCCTAATCAATCAACCCCGCTTCAATTCGACCACGTATCTTGCAAATAATAAACCATTTTGAATAATACGCAGACCAAACCTCCCCGCTCCCTCTCCTCCAACTCAAGAAGTTTTAGGGGTTGATTAGAAGTCTGAAGTTAATGACTGGAGATGGATCAATTGAAACGTATCCTTCCTGAGCGTCTTAGAACGGTCTCGCTGTAGGCTGCCATCTGTCTGGAAGACAAGCATGGACCCTTATCATGTCTGTTCCAGGACCCCGGTATTTAAGCCCCACCAGTTGACGTCGATCCTTAAGGCCCAACTTGTTTCGCTGAACAAATCACGGGGGCCTTGGCAATTACCAAAGTTTTGTATTTGTTGTTTTGTGTTTGGGATTTTTTTTGTCATGACTCAGGTGATGAAACGAGTCATGCAATGTGTGTGGCTAAGTGTTTATCCTGAAAAACAGCCAGGACCCAAGTTTTTAGAGCTGCTTAGCACAAAAATTTGCTTAGCATGAAATTCCTTCCTTGATAAAAACAGGATTACCAACCAAATTACCATTTGTTGTTGCATATTGCTTGTTGTTACAGATATTAAGCTGTTGTTTACTTATCCTGAAAATCACATGGAAAATTGGTTGGTAATCCTGTTTTTATCAAGGCAAAAAATGTCATGCTGAGCAAATTTGTGTGCTTAGCAGCTCTATGAAATTGGGCCCATGACCCAATTTTTTAGAGCTGTGTAAAAGTTAGCTAAGCGCAAACAAAATGTACGTACAAGAAGAAGGTTACTAGGCAAAATTTATCATGCATGATATGTGAATGGTATTATGTTGCTTAGCAGAAAGTTGTTAAGCAATATTTACTGCCTAAGCAGCTCAATGAAGCAGCTATGGCCCAACTTCATAGAGTAAAGCAAAAAAACAGCTAAGCACAATGGATTTATGCTTGCAAGGATAAGTTACCAGCCTAAATAGCATGTACCTTGTGCCCAGTGACTGGTATCCTCTTCACATTTAAGTTGCTCAGCAAAAGTGCTATAAAATTGGGCCAAGAGCACACTGACTGTTCAAGATGTTAAGTTGTTACAATCCTGGCTCTTTTTTATAGACTCTTTCAAATAAATTGATATTTAGATAATTTCTCTTTTATGAACCTTCATAACTCTACATACAATTTGAATGTATGCAATTCCTTCCAAAAAGCTTAACCACTTAGTAATACCAGCTCCAAAATTAGCAACAACAATTTCTTCAAAACCCAAAAGCAAATCTGAAAATTGATCCTAAAAAAAGTATTTGCCCACCAGCGTTGGAAGTTTTCTGTCACCATCTGCTGAGTTGGTCTTGGATGGATTTCTTGTTTGGAAGCAGTTAATTTATGGTTGATGGATTGTTCCCGGTGTGTTGTACAAAAAATGAGCTATTTGAACCCTTGAGAAGGTTAAGTGGGGTGCAGTTTTCAAGGTTGTCAACATTTGCCAGCAGGGTATTAGGTTTGTTACTCTGTTAATATTGCTCCTAGGCTAGGACTTTCAACTGTATATAACATTCTGAGTTGACTACCTGGATGTCTTACGTACATCCAGGCCTTGAAATAACTAGCGGCACCCACAGCAATTGCCAAAGTGCCCCGTGCTTTTGCTGTGGTGCCCTCTGCATCGTTCCAGTTTTACATTTCCTCAAAGAAGTGCCCCTTATCAGAGGGAAATTGCTGTGCCCCTTCAAGAACAAAATTCAAGGCCTGAACACTCTTTGGAAGTAGAGCTATGGAAACCTTGGCCACTCACATGGAGCTGTAAGCACAACAAGTTGCTAAGCAAAACAACATTTCTGTACAAGAAAAGGTTTTACCAGCCAAACAATGTCCTGTGTTCACTTTTAAGCTGGTACCCTGCTCATTTCTGCTAAGCAGAAAGTTCTTAAGCAATGTTTCTGCTTTTCAAAGCAGCTCTATGAAATTGGGTTCTGTAAACATTAACCAGATACAGGATGGTATAAATCACTCACTCAGTCAGAAAATTGTTGAGCAATTTTTCTGCTTAAGCAGCTCTGTGAAATTGGGCCCTGTACTCTGCATATAAATAAGCATATAGAAATGAACACTTAAGAACAGTTTGGGTAATTTAATGTTTAAATTGAGGTCAATTAGCCTAGTGGCTCGTTAAATAGCTTTCAATACGTCTGATTAGACTCAAGGGCACGATGTTATTGTCTGGAGAGGGAGTAAATTAATTGTCTGGATTGTGGACCGGTGATTGGATCAATGTTGTAGCCAATCACACAGGTGTACTGTGACACCTGTTGTGGTGTAAGAAGACAGTGGATGAGTTATACGAGATGCGTCTGTTTGCCAGGAGCCTAAGGAGTTCTAAGACAGTGAATGAGTTATGAGAGATGTCTGTTTGCCAGGAGCCTGACCCCGTTTTCTAAACAATTAGAAACCATTCACTTTAGGAACCACACAGTAGACAACTTCAGGATGGAGCCAGGCGTATACCAACTATAATCTAAGTCCAATGGTTTCACTGTTTGACGTATCAACCATATGCGTAACTTTGTGACACGGCGCAAGTTACACTCTACTTTCGTGAAATCTGACTATATACCGACTATAATCAAAGTCCAATGGTTTCACTGTTTGACGTATCAACCATATGCGTAACTTTGTGACATGGCGCAAGTTACACACTACTTTGGTGAAATCGGCTGCTGAGCTATAAGGAACCATTCACTGTTAGAACTGAAGTACCACACACACAAATTCAGCGTGGAGCGCAATAACGTCTTGCACAAAGCCTAGAAGAATCCTAGTGAAAAGTATTATATTCTTTGGGGTTCGGAGTTTGTGTAACTTCCATCACGTTAAGTGTGTACAGGTGAGACTGGGAATGTTATTTTTTGCGACTTAATTTTTAGCAAATGTTTAACTTCTTTGCTGTGAAAACAGAAGAATTTTCGTATTTATGGGTGTTTAATGTTATATTTGCCTTGACTTAAAGCACTTGATTTTACCCTTTGTGTATTATGGTAAGTACTGTGAAGTATTGCTGTATACGTGTACATGTAGTAGGTAGGCCTGTTGTAAATAAGTCACTCTTTGTACTGAAAATAGCCTTTTTTGTTAAACATGTTAAATGCATGTTTTAAATTTAGAACAAGCATCTATTTCTACCTCCATTCATGCCATTAAACAATTTAAGCCACCACAGGTTTTACTGTGGGAGGGTATGGGGCTGTAAAAACAGCTAGTCATGGGGGAATATATGGTCCAGTTGTCTGACCCAGTGAATCGGAACTTTAAAGGAAACCCTTTTCCTACTCTATTATAAATAAAAAAAAGATAAGATTTAAACATGAATATGCATGAGGCATATATAATAGGGGAGGCTGGTTCATAGGGAAGTGACTTAGCTTAATTGAGTGGTTTATTTGTGGCATCCTCATTGAACATAAAAATGATAACTTTTTGTCTGGTCTGTAAACTTTTTGTCAAGAAGGGTTGGACTGTTTATTGAATGAGATGTCTGGTAGCCCAGCATGAGAAAGTTGTATGTGTTCTGCTAAGTGGTCTGGTGGTTTTCCAGGCTGAGAGTCAATGGCACAGAACTCAAGCTCTGGCGATGATCAGCAGGGTGCTGGTTCGAGTCCCTACTCTTGACAAATGTGTCCTTACGCAAGACACTTGACCAGTAGGCACTATAAACTGTGCAAGTCTTGTGCATAATCAAACATTTAAATAAATAAATGTGTAGCACGTTGGATTGCAAGATTGCGATCCACTTTTTTTTAATGACTGTTCAGCAAATTCTCAAAAATAAATTCACAAAAAAACTATGGGGTAGGCCTAAATTGCTCACTGTCTCTGTGCCCACCGAGTCACGCAGACAAAGAGCGTCATCTTGGGTAGAAAACCAACCTTACGACCTTTTTGCAGTCTGAGTGTAGATATCTTAACCAATAAACCACCGAGCTTCCCTACACTTAAAGATGCTATGTCAGATTTTTGGCAAAATTTACCAGAAATTTTTATTTTGATGGGGGGCGAGAAAGTTACAAGCTTTCATTTGCTTGAAAAAGTCCGCCAATTATTAGTAGCAGTGAAATAAAGTGCTCAAAATTAGTTTTTGTCGGGATCCCGACAATATATCGCGTGACCAATTCTTATGTGTTTTATAAGAAACGTTTTAAATTTTTGTGATAGTCCCTGACCTTTAAAAGTAAAAGTTAATTTTTTTTTCGTTAGAGCGGGTGATACTCTTTGAAACACCATTCACTAAAAAAAATCTATTTTTTAATGTTTGGGGCCAAACATCTGACATAGCATCTCTTTAACGACATGGCCATGTATGTAGTCGAAGAAAATTGCTGAGGAAGAAGGCATTATCAGCCTGTTACGCTGATGAACCAACTAGGGCTCATCGTGTATCCGCCCTTCGGCCATCTAAAAGAAAAACAAACTTCAAACTGTATTTTAGATTTACATCAACAAGCTCTCCTAATGCTTTCATCGCCTAATCGTCCATAATTTCCTTGGGTGTCACCGACATGTAACTACAAAGTGATCCCTCTTTCATTCCCGAATTGACATAAGCAGACTTTATTTATATCCACCCAATTACAAGGGCTTTGTTTTTTAAGACCTACCAGCTCGGAGATCCTGGGCTCGGGGCTCAGACAAAACTTTCCTGTTTCTGGTGGGCACGATCTCAAGCTGATCGCCGGCCTAAGAGTGTTTTTTACCGGGTTTGGGTTGCTATTGTTATCTATTTGACAATGAGAAGTCAATGACGAAGCTTGAGTACCGGTACGTCTCTTGGATTAAAAACCCTTGATGGATCTGCTGGGCTAGCTTGTTGACTTTGGACTCAGTGACTTTGCTTATTTCTATATATTGAGTCAGAATGTTTTCCAGACTTTTGGCTTTGACTGGGGACAAAAGAGATGTGTGTGATTTGAGTTGACTTGATTTAGGCAAGTAAAGAATAGATGTTTTTTATGCAATAGGGATTTGAGAGATAGGTTTCAGTCAAAGTGAAATTTAAAACCGTTTGTGTACAGTAGTTTTGTTCCTTTGTATTTTTAGAGTGAGCATAATAGAAACGTGTTATAGTATGTTTCAATTAATGTAGCCTGTATAATGGTTGAATTGCATTTGAAGCTTTTTTGTTGTTGCCAATATTGAAATAAATGTCTAAACATCAAATTACTAAAACATTGCCCTTTTTTAGAGCCACCACATATCTCAAGCCACTCTAGATTGTTAATCATGTAAATTGTCAAAATTATAAAGAAAAACTTACATATTATTCAGCACTTAGTGCTTCTTTGATAGTGTTATTGGTGTTAGGTTAGGTTTGGAAAAATGTTGGGTTTGAAATATCAAGATTTTCTTTGGAGAAAAAAAAACGTGTAGAAATCCACTTTGACAAACTTACATATTTTTCAGCACGTTTAAGCTACTATTAACAGGGATGAGATTGTTCAGACTTTTGGCTGAATTCAGACTTTTTATGTTGGCCTGGTGAAGAAAATCAGACAATATTTTGGTTCCACAAATAAAGAAATCCTGCTGATTGGTTTACTTCTCTAGTGCTTTGGATACTGTTTGCAAAAGCTCCTTGGAATATATAACCCCAGGGGTTACCAAACAGTAGAAATGCCATCATTCCAACATACCTTTGAAATTTGTATCCAAGTTTCAGACTTTTTTGTTAGTAACGACTCTTACCCTGTATTAAGAGTGTTCTTGCTATTAAGTTCTTGGAAGAATATTTGATTTAAAATATCAACATTTCCTTGGGAGAAAAAAGGTGTACAGCTCCGCTTTGATGTCTGGATATTGTCTGTTGTATTAACTTCCTATCTGTGTGTACACAGGCAGGCCCAGGTCAGCCCCCTTCAACCACCCTCCTGGCCCAGACAACGTCTAGCAGTCAATACAAGTCTAGTATTGTCAGGAAAAGTGAAGGTTTTGTCTCCCTTTAGAAAAAGTTTTTTTTTCTCTCTCATTGATTTTTGAAACTTCTCCAAGTTGAACAATCGCGTCCTGTCAATTTTTGATAGCTCATAACCCCCCCCCCCCCCGAAGCATGGGCTGTGATGGAGGAAGGGCTGGGCATGATGCATTTGAGTCATTTTTTATTTCATCTCAAAATGTCAAAAAATTATATATCCCTGTTTTTTCCTTCTTTTGGAAGCAGATAGCTCCAGACGTAGAAGAGACGTGATTTTTAGCAACGAGACGTACGGACAGATTGAGACGACAGAAACGTTTTATAACTTGACGTCGCTGAAACCGGAGACAGACTACGTGATTGAGATTAGAGGGAGGACCGGTGCTGGTATGGGAGTAAATGCTGAGAAACTCTTCATCTCAACTGGTAGGTTTTTTAAACTTTGTTCTTAAAAGTTTTTTTTCTTCTGCAAACAGGGAAATTGTTTGTGCCGGTGGAAAGGCTTGACATTTTTCATGTTATGGTCTGATTTTTGGCCCCTGGAAAAATTTGAAAAATTGTGATCAAATAGCATGGAAAGTCTATTCACCTTGTGTAGATTTAGGTCGGCTCCTACTTTTTTCTGAGGACCAAATATCATGTCTGCATTGAGATTTTTTTTTCTTTCTTTTTTTCTAAGTTTAACAATGGTTTAATGTATTGAGGATATTATTAACTTATATCATGACTCAAATATGAACTGGTCAAATTTGAACTTTTGTAGCTAGAAGTGATGACTGTCTATTAGTGTATACACTTGGTGAAGTAAATGTTATACGAAAGAAACTCAATGTTGACTCTTCAAGAAAATACTACTGCAGATTTAG
Source organism: Asterias amurensis (assembly GCF_032118995.1). NCBI lineage: Eukaryota > Metazoa > Echinodermata > Asteroidea > Forcipulatida > Asteriidae > Asterias > Asterias amurensis. The sequence goes on along the minus strand of NC_092662.1, from coordinate 2,203,265 downwards.
CAGGGGTGCATTTTGGTCTTAACCCTGTTTCGGCTGAGTCTGCCATTGGTTAATCAGTGGCTGAAACAGTTATTGGTTACGCCCGCCAAAACTTTTTGCTGAATCCTTCAAGACTACTTCCAACTTGTAGTAAACTAGCAATATCTTTCTTGTACCTCAGGCAGGGCACTACCTACCCGGTTACCACCACCAGGTCAGGGTACCACCCAACCACCGATGGATTCTCAGCCTCCGCCGCTCACCGAGACCATGAACCCCTTTCCAGGAGAAACAGCCTACCCACTGTAAGTACATTTTACCTCCTTACACCTATGGTAGCAGGGCTTGATTTCACAAAGAGTCAGGACTAGTCCTAACTTAGGACAAGTCCTAGGTAATATTAGAAACGGCTAGGACTAGTACTCGTCCTAACTCATGATAAGACTAGTCCTTACTCTTTGTGAAATCCAACTCAGAAAGCCTTCCATCAGGGTCCCATTTCATAAAGCTGTTAAGCAAAAAATACTGCTTAGGAAAATTCTATGATAAGCAAAAAATTAGTGGGGCACCAGTCAAAACAGTGTACACTTTATTTAATTTTGGCTGGTAACACTTTCTGTTGAGCATTATTTTTCTGAGCCAAGCAAATTTTGGTGCTTACATGCTATATGAACTTAAAGTTAGAGACGTTGCAACTTTTCCCCCCAACTTTCGTGAGGACTTTATCTGTTGGAAAATAAGTGCGTCACAAAACGCAAACCTTGGAGCCTCTCTTGAACAACCCATTCATTACCTGGCATTTTGGCTGTTCAAGTCAGCTTCAACAAACTTTGCAGCTCATTTAATTTGGACCCTGGGGCCAATTTCTGTGAAGGTCACTTAATTTGCTAAGGTTTCCTTCGCAGATGCACTTTTCAAACAAAAATGTCAGAAAGGAAAAAAAGAGGTCACTGCTCTCTTTTCGCTAAGCATGTTAAACTTTCTTGCACTATTATATATTGGGTCCAGGTGTTAAGTCCACTTTTCTAAACAGTCCAGGCCAAGCCTCAAGCTATACCCAGGTGTAAATGGTTTGGGAATCTTTCAAGATACAGACGGACTTTTCAGTTTGTAATTAGCGATGACCAACGTTGAATCACGGGCCCAGTCAAATTGGTTCACGGTCGGGACGGTTTATTACAAAGTCCAAACGACTCTTAAAGGAGATGGTTGCATATCAAGGAAAAGAGGTTACTGGCCATAAGTATACACATGTGCTGTTTTGTCTACTAGATTCAATTTCTAACTTAGCCTAAGCATTTACGCTTAGGCAGCTACCATACATGTTCAGCACTAACCCTGTAAGCGGAGAAAAGTGACTGTAAATGCAGAAATCTGTGGTCAGCCGAGCCCATAAAATTGGGCCTTCCTAATTCTTTGTCCTTAGAAGAAATTTGATAAGCAACGGACACAGAGGCCATTGCTGGCATTGTTTAAAAGATCCAGAGCTAGTCATCAGCCAGTAATAACACTGATACCTCCAGACATGCCTTGAGGCATTGACTCCCAAGCTGCGCAGAAATTATCTCAGACGGGTCAACCGGTTCCCCAGAGCGATCGGTTACCAGCTGAGAAGATGTCCATGTGGTATCTCCGGTCATCGTCAAATCATGTCAAATTTGTAAAGCTCCCTTTCTCCAGAAAACAAGCAGAGTATACGAATCAAATTCGTGGAAAATTACTTCTATCTCAAAAAGTATGTGACAATGTTTTGTACTATCAACCTCTCCCCATTACTCGTTACCAAGTAAGGTTTTATTCTTCTTTTTTTTTAAAATTATTATTGATATCCAACAGCGGATAGCCGCCACTTACAGGAATCATTAAAAACTATGCTAATAATTATTTTGAGTAATTACCAATAGTGTTCACTGCCTTTAAGTGGTTGAGAATGATAGTTGTGTGAACTTTTTCTTCTTCTTTTTTCTCTTTTTTTTCTAGAAATTCTCTGATCATCTTCATCTCAGCAGTCAGTCTTGCAGGAGCTGCCCTCTGTCTTGCCCTCGTTGTCCTCTTAGTGTGGTGTAAACGACGTGGCGATGACAAAACGCTCAAAAATTCAAATTACTGTAAGTCAATATTTTTGCTGTCAAGAAATTCCGATGGCGATACTAAATTCCATGACCCGGTTGAACCCATGTTCCCTGTGACACATGACCCTAGGGTTTAAACGGGCAGTAGACAATTTAAAAGAATAAATGTTGATACAAACCATTTTATTAGTGCTTAAAGGGGCTCTCAACAGTTAACCTTTAAAAAGTTTAAATTACTTGTCAAAAATACAAAATTTATCAGATCATTTATTGAAAAGGACATTCGGAAAAGGTCAAACTTGATTTCATTTCGAGGAAATTCCTTTAGGGAGAATGGTTCAATTTCTATAAAGGAATAAAGCTCGGCTATCAAGTATTCTTTGAAATAAACTGAACAGGTTTCACTTAGGCCCTTAAGCAGTTAAGCTTATGTTGTAAAAAGTTTTGGGGTAAACTGTTGTAGTATTTATGATGGCCTTGTTTTTAAATCGCAGTTTCTTTTTAGGCTATTGATGCATTTGCTATTTGTTATTTGTTATTATTGTTAATTCTAGTGAAAACCCTTCTCATTATAAACACAGATTCAGGTTTTATGCGTAATTAAATTCACTCTTGTTAAAAAAATTATTTGTTGTCAGTTGTTTAAAAAAAAAAAAAAAAAAAAAATGCAGAACCTGTTGGTTTAGAGGAATAAACCAAATAGTAAGGTAAATGTTTTTTATTTTCATGAACAGTGATTGACAATGATCAGATGTGCTCATCCAGCCAACGCAGCGGGAGCGATGATATTGTGCTGGACATCTCCAGAGCAAAGTAAGTTTATATCGTTACTGTGAAACTTTTACCAGTAACACAATACTGTGCCATTGTCACAACTATCATGGTACTGTGACATTGTCATCGTGACAATACTGTGACACTGTCACAAGTAACACAATACTCTGAAACTGTCACAAGTAACAATACTGTGAAACTGTTACCAAACAGTAACATGACACTGCCACAAGTAACATATTACTGTGAAACTGTTACCAGTTACACAATACTGTGTCACAGTCACAAGTAACACTGTGACATTGTTACAACGGGTACTAAGTGTCAATTTTCCCCTCTTTCACTGAGTCGATCTCCTTTCGAATTTTTTTTAATTCTAGAGTGTGTGGAAGTGAATCGTTTGGAAAGATTTATTTCACCATGATGAGCTTTAATGCACCTGTACGGATATTGATTTGAACCTTGGCATATCTGGCTGCGGACTCCTCTGCCAGCCAGACTAAACATGGCTGCTGTGCAAGCACAGAGTATAAACTTACAGGAACTAGGAAATGTATAAGAACTCCCATGAGTAGATTCCATTGGCTGCCTTGGGCTTGTTGCTAGGTTGTTACTGTTTCCGGTTGTTATTCCCAACCCACGGGTGATAAATTTGGAGAATTTGACATTTTTTTAGAGACACTTGTGACCTGCTCACTCTTACTGAGTGGCAAGTCTCCAAATGTGATCATCGGATTTTCTGATGGAGAGATTTCTTAGTATTAGATTTAGGATAAGACACGAGGCAGCAACGAGTCCGCACCTCTTAGGCCACATTAAATATATTAACAGTTTCTCATCCCTGCCTGCTTCCTTTTTCTCGGCTGCCTCAATATTTTTATATTTATTTAAACGAATGAAAAACTTAACGATTGAATTGGAAAGTGTCAAACTTAGCAAAGCACCATGAAATTTGCCAAATAGAGTTAAAACAATAAAAATACACTTCCTTCTTTCTTAAAAAAAAACATCACAGACAAGGTTTTTTTTTCTCCTCGCCTTTGTGACCCCCTAGCTTTCCAATTCTTGCTCAACTCCTGGTTTACCTTCCTTCCCACACCCACACAAAGTTAGATTGATTTAATCCTTTTGCCCTGCAAAGTCATCAGGGGCGGATTTCATGAAGCTGTTTGGCAGAAAATTCTGCTTAGCAAATTTCTTTACTAAGCAAGAAATGTGTTGGGCAAGAAATGAGTTCGGTACCAGTTCGGTACCAATGGTGACTGTATGGTACTTGGGCTGGTAATCCTATTTTTTGCTAAGCAAGAGTTTCTGTGCCAAGCAAGGTTTTGAGCTTACATGCTTCATGAAATTGGGTCCAGATGTGTAAACGTTTTCTTTATAGCGCCCTCCCTCTTTAATGAGGAGAGAACTTACCTACCTATTATATTGTGATTTCCAATAGTTCCAAGTCGCCCTCGACAGACAGCTCAAGAAACACTTCTCGTCTCCCGTCCGTCTCCACCCCGACGCCGTCCCCACCTGAGGAATTCGCGGATCTGAGCGGTATGAATGACGGTCCAATGGACCCCAGCCGCCCCCGGGCAAGCTCCTCCCCCAGCATGGACCACATGAGGGTCCACAGAGATATGGATGGATATGCTGCATATAGTGGGCAGGTGGAGCAGGGATCGGGGACCGTACCGAGGGCGAATGGGAGACTCTACACCCCGGCAAGAAGTGAGTTTTTTTTTTTATGGCTGGATGGAAACAGCAAGTAGAATTTATCTAGCAGCATTCTAAGGCCTTTTGATGTTTGGTTGAGGTATTCTGAATTGAAACCTGTCAACGGAATGTTTTTTACTTGGTGTTTATCTTGATTTTTTTTAAAAGACTTTGTGAGCAAAAGCCTTCAGTTTATGTATTTTGTTATGTACGCTACCTGGCTTATTTGGGGCCTCGCCTCCCGCTAGTTTATTCTTTTTCTATCTTGTATATATACATTTATGCATTACAATGTAGTTCTGTAATTTATGGAAATGTTTTTGTGGAAATAAGTGTGAATTGAAAATTGAATTGAACCTGGAGCATTTTATAAGGTTTTTCAAGAATTTTTTTGATTTTTTTTTTGCTTATCGGCCAAAGATTTCCGCATATCAGGGGCCAATTTCATAGAGCTGCTTAAGCAAAAAATTTGCTTAAGCACGAAAATAGCTCGCTTATTTTACACATATTACTGGCCAAAATGTCATGCCATATACATTGCTTACATGTATGACTAGTATTTAGCTGTTGTTTACTTAGCATAACAATTGAGTGGAGTCTTGGCCGGTAATCTGATTTTACTAAGCAATGAATTTTTCGCTTAAGCAAAAATTTTTGCTTAAGCAGCTCTATGAAATTGGGCCCAGGCCACAAATCGAGCGTATCGGCTAGCATGGGAAGAACCCTGGTTTTCATAAAAACGAATATTAATAATAATAATTTTTATTTTTAGGTCCGAGGAATGCCAAGTACCATCCAGCTTCCCATGGGCAGTTAGAGAGTCCAGACACGACGCCCGACAAGCTGGATGAACTTTATAACAAGGTAACAGCAAAATTCTTTTCTAGTCGATTTCATTGTCCTGCATGGTTGAAGTGATTGTTGTGAAAAAAACTTTTAAAATTCCAAAATAAAATAATTTTGTGGTGAACAAAAACAAAGTGATGCTCTACAAACTGAGCTAGACCTGTTTTGTCAGTATCTTTGTTCGTGAAGAAATTTTTAAAATAATTTATTTCCCTTAATTTGAGATTTTGTTTCTTCCCCAAAATGTCTTTCGTGATCCATTATGATACACAGAATTGGAAATGATTGTACTGTGACAAAATTTGTGGTTAGGTTTTCTGTAAAAGTGAAAATTGAACTAGCTGTTGCAAACTGCTTACCAACACTAAGTACCTATGGTATAAATGCAAAAAACTAGTTGATGATCTGACAGTTCGACACGAGTAGAGTCTTTGACAAATGATCACACAAACACACATTGTGTTGTCATTTAGCCTATGAGAAAGTTCTGCTTGGGTCGCGCCAGCCACTATTTGCATTTGTGTATAACTATAACAACTGTCTTCTGACAATCTAATCAAGTGGTTTGAATAACGTTGTGATGTTGATTTTTCCCAGGTGGCCCGAACCTCAAGAGGACCGAGTCGACTGAAGCAAGATAGCCTGGCAGCCATTGCCGTCCTGCTGGACCAGGAAGAGACAAACAGTGACCTCCAACCTGTCGAGAATCCGTCATCGATTGTCATATCAAATGAAAGGACTACCCTCTAACCCTTTGAGCTCCGTCGCTCCTAATGTGTACATATTATATATATGTTAATGTGTGAATAAATAATGACTTAAGCAGGATGTGAACCCAGTACCTGTGGAATGTAAAGGTGCTGTAGGAGTACTGAACTACATAAAGTACGCAGTGTGGATTGGGATGAGCGTTTGCCAATCCTCCATTGGAACAAAGACCATTTGCTGGCAGGAGACTTTTGAATGGTGGATTTTCTTCCGAGTTGCGTGAATGAGTTAGTGTGATTGGACTACGCCTTCCTGCTGCTGTGATTGGTCAACTTCTCTGAGGAGTTTTTGAAAGATCAAGCATAGCGTTGAATACGGTCAACCAGCATAGTGTTTAAAGAGCCCAGGGAAGAAAAAAAAACTGAAAAAAAAAAACTGACCTCCTCTACTGATGGTTTTTGAAATTATGTTATTGAAGAAGTTACTGTGCAAGAAATTCTTCCAACTTCATATTTTTGTTGTCCTTGGAAAAACAAGATTTTTCCTTTTTATTAATAAGGGCTGAGAAGTCTCTTGAACCCTACACAGTTTTTAAATGTTGGTCGGCACTTAAACTCAATAAAATGTTGCTAAGTAGGATTTGAAACTTTGCATGGTGGAATAATGATATGGAAAGGTTTGCGGTAACACCAATAACTATCTCTAAAATGTTTCAAAAGGATCAAATGCCTGGTTAATTGAACTCCCCTTTTGGATTGATGAAATACCATCAGGAAATTTGCTCATGTTTTTAGCTATTTCTTTTTACTTTTTAAAGTAAGTCGAGGTCGCACAAAGTTTTTGTTGTGAGACGATAAGCCATTGATGATTCTCGAGTCCCACTGGGATTGCATTTGTCATTATGACTTATTCACACTACCGAAAGAGGTAGTTTCCCCCGAGGGTGCTACAAGGGAGGGGTGAGCTTACCCCCCAACGAACTCATGTACGGGGAGGGGGTGGGGGATCTCTGACGACTTTCGTCGGGTAGGTAGGGTCGATATCCGACGGGAAATGTGCTTAATGATTCTGCACGTCCCAAGAGGGGTACATTCTTCGTCGTCTGTTTATAGCGAATGAAATCATCTCACATAGGAATTTTTGATGCGGCACTGACTTTGTGGTTCAAAACAGTGGAGTAATGGTTCAGGAAGGCTCACCTTTTACTCCAAGTCCCGCGGGGACGACGGGTATTAAAGAAACTTGAAATGTTTTATTTAGGAAGATATCTGATAGTACAATTGACCTTGGCTTATGAGGAAATCACAATCAGTTTGTGCTAATGGATGTGACTTTGTGAACTTTTTACACTCACGTTTTTTTTTGTATGGCCTCAATATCAGAAGTTTTTTTAATTTGTTTGTCCTGGTGGATCCCGGGTTCTGACACCGAAAAGTGAGGTCACGGTTCTCCCTCTTGGCTCAAATTCAGAATTTTGAAAGTAGCTAAGGAAGTGAGAAGGAATCTCCTGAGAACAGGGCCCAGTTTCTCTTAAAGCTGTTTTCTTTGCTGAGCAAAAGTTGAGTGGGGCACCAGCCACAATAATGCAAACTTAGTGTTATTTTGGTTGGTAACCTGTTTCTGCTAAGCAATACTATTCTGTGCTTAGTAAGTTTTTGTGCTTGAGGCTTTAAGTTTGAAAAAAAATATTTAGTATGGAACTAAGATCCAATCCACATGTTAGTGGAAAATGTTTTTATGAACATTTGTCTTCTAAAGTTGCTAGTGAGTTTTTTAAAACACTGCGATTGGCAAAGTACATTTAGTTTGGAGGTTTTGGTTCAGTTTTGCTATTGAACAGGTTGTTTGTGTATGTCTAGATTAGTTAGCTTTTTCTCTATTTATGTGTGATGTTTTCTAGTTTTTGTTACTTGCAGTCTTGGCTATTTATACCTTTTTATGTGTGCTAAACCAGTTATCCTTGTGTGCCAGAAAGGCTTTATTTTTACCATGAACATTTAAGAAAGATGTATGGTTTTGAAAGATTTTTCATTGTAGCATACATGTTTGTGTAGAATTCGTGTATTATGTACTTAAAGTTTTTGTAGTATTTAATACTTTCTTTCAAGATTTCAATCGTTTTTTTTAAAACACTTTTTATTCTTGCTTTTGTCGATTGCTGTGCCTTCTTTTTTAAAATCACAACTCATCAGCAATATATAAACAAAAATGAGCAATAACATCATTTATATTTTGTGTGCCTTGCGTTTTAATATTAATAAAAGTATTGCTTTAAAAAATTCTGCTAAGCATAAACTAGCAGGATACTAGTTACAGAGAGAATGGTGCATTTTACATGGTGTTTTGTCTGGTAACCATATTTTTATAAGCATAATTTTTGTTGAGCTTAGCTCCTTTTTATCAACTGTTTAAAGACGCACCTAAAAAGCTTATTTTAGGTTTTACTGTGGTTACCTAGAACAGATTTTTCCAAAACATGGTTTTCAACATCAGCTTAGGTACCCTCATTGTGTATTGTGCCCAGCTCATTTGGAGAGCTTTGGTATTTTGCATGAACATAACAAGGAGCTGGACCTGAACCCAGTGTTTAGGATAAGACCCCCTATCCTAGCTAAAATGTGTTGAGTATGATGAGGCTGTATTCAAAAAAGACTGGTGCCTTTCAACTAAAACTGTATACTTTTATATATGCAGGGTCAGGGTATAAATTGTCAAAACCCTACATTTTGAAGAAATACTTTTAAAACCTAGTTTCTGCGCTAAAGTTCTGTTCTTCTTTGTGGTAGAATTCCTGGATTTTTGAAAGTGGGAATAAACTAGCTGTAACTTTAATAAATATCATAGGAACTCTGATCGGCTTTCTTCAGTAGCACACAGTTGCCTTGTAGCTGAAGATCCCATGCTTTTAATGGGAACTCTTCAAATTTGTATATTGTACATGTACATAACCGTTTTTGTATGAAAGGGTTTTTTTTATACTGTAAAATTAAGCGGATTTTTTGCATGATATTGTTGGGTATGAACCATGCTGTGTGTATCTGGATACACAATAAATTGAAATAACAATTGAAAGAAATCTTGTTTTTGTCTTTTATACCTTGCAGCTTCTATCCAATTCGTCATGATTTCTTTCTCACTTAGACTTGTAAAGCAACTCACACGGAAAAAGTTAATATAGCCAAAGATTTTTTTTTTAACAAACGATGTTTATTATACAACATACATTTGACCTAAAATGGTACTATTAAAAACAAAGTACAAATAGAATTGTCAGTATTTAAATTAAAGGCATCATTTTTAGGTCACATAAACAAATTTTTCATTTACATAGAATTTGGTAAACCTCAAAACTGGATGGACGGCATGTGAGGAAAAAAAAAATAATAATAAATATATACACAAACTTTGAACAATATTTTCATGTGAATGGAATGTACTTAAGGACGGAATTTCAAATTTTCATCTTGTTGAAAATCAAATTTTATAGAATATTAATTTTGGTTTTTACCCAAATTTTATAGACAACGTAATACCCCTTGATATTTAGTGTCGACAGATCATCACCAAGGCCAAAGCCAAAAATACTTGAGGCTTACTTAACATTAGTTTATACATGAAAATCTTACTGCTTTTTTTGCAAAAAATTGTTTATCATCCAAAAAATTCTAATGAAAATTTCAAATAAAATACTCTTTTAAAAATGTAACCTGTAAAATGCTTTTCATGAAAAAGGTAATTCTTTATTATACTTTGTTTACTACATTTATTCCTTGCTCAGAAGATGTGATAGGTTACCAACTTCACTTCCACATAGTCCTTATGGAGCTTACAATGCAGCTGGTACCCTGACCCACACAACCCTCCACACAAATGCAAAATGGTGCCTGTTTTTCACTCCTCCAAACACAGTAACTTATTGCTTCAAATATTTACAAATTCTACAATATTTAAGATGGAAATCGAAGGCAGTATCCATGCCTTCTTCTTTTAATACAAATCTTTGACTTTCTGGACGGATTTCTGCCAGCTTTCAAGCCATCTTGACTCTGCTGTTAACTGCTCATCCCTCTGTTGGTCAATCTCAGCCAGGTTCTTGTCAAATGCTGTCAAGTATTCCTGCAGGAAGAAAAGGTAAGAATGGAATCTGAATTTCACATTTAGGTTTATCAATAAAAAAGATTCGGGACAAGATACCAAATCTGACAACCATGTTGGTCATAAGTGTGAGAAAGTGTGCCTCGTATTTGGCAATCTTTCTTAACATTTCTAGAATTTTGTTTTCCACAAAGCCAACCACCTTTTCATTTGTTATGAAACAAACTAGTATCTAATTTAATTAAATAAAAACAAATCTTTTTTAACGTGGAGTGCAAAAGTGTTGGCAGGATTCGGGAATCTTTCCAAATTGGAAAAAAAATGCAGCATGATCACCATTTCCTACAGTACAGGTACATGTGTTGTACAACAACATCTGGTGTATTTATGAGGGTTTGGGCAAAATTCCCTGGTGGCGTCAACATTTGTATCGCATTCACAAAACGTATGAACCCAAGCTTCAGAAGTCTGAAATCAGATTAATCCGAACTTCTCATTCGGGTAAATGTCATGGACCTCTCTAGCAAGTGATAAAACATTTCAAGGCAACTTCAATAAATCGTGCAAGTGATAAAAACAACTTAATTAAGTGCCGCTAAATAAGACTAGGAATTGGCAAATACTTTCATAAAAGCCCTTTGGGATTAACCAAACTGACCCAAAATGACCCAAAACGACCTTTTTTACAGTTTTCAGGATGTTGACAAATCAGTAGTGTCATTTCCGACTACTTTTTTAAAAGGCATTTTTATTAAACTACCGCAAATTCTATAAGAAGTTTATATGATACTTAAAAATGGAATGACACGCAAGTCATCAAGGTATTTCTTGATTTGAAAGAATAGATACATGGTAAATCACACCCAAACACTAATAAAAAAGAACCCTTCAAATTTAAGTTCCTATTTCCCGAACTGCTTTCCCAAAAGGGACCATAAACTTTTCTCGATCAAACAAGCATCAAACCCGACAGTTTTCAACATGACCTCAGAAACCCGCCTTAAGGAACCGAGTAATATTTTACGTTTTGAATATGAAAAAGAAAAGAAAAGGGCAGCCGTTGCAGGTAAACGCACTAAAATTGAGATGCAAATAGCACCCAGGGCTTTCCCCGCGGACCTGTCCAGCGTCTGACGCTAGGGTCCCAGTCTTTCAGGGCTTATCATGGGACGACATTTGTAACCCGGAATCATTCCCATGGTAACCGGCCGGCCCAGGGAACCAGGCAGGTGACTAAACACCTTAGGCTGTGTCAATTTACCTCGGGTAATCGTCTGTGATGAAATGTGGACGAGTTCACGGTTTGCACTAGATTCGTTTTTTTCCTTTTTATTTGACAAAAAATTCCAGTGCCATAAATACCTGGGCCCAGTTTCTTAGAACTGCCTCAGCAGAATATATTAATGAACAATTTTCTGCTAAGCATAAATCTGCAGGATACCAGGATACTAAATGTTAAAATGTATTTTGCCTGGAACCTTAATATGGTAAGCTTAATGTATGTTGCCATACTTCTAATTCTAATTCTAGCTCTAATTCATTCAAGATGTTTCAATTTGTTGGACAAGATTCAAGAGAATTTGTTCAAACATTGTGTGTCACATGCATCCCTCTGGGTAAATTTCAGCATTTCAGCTACTGCTTTCAGCTAAAAAATTGTAGCCAAGGGGAACATTTTCAGACGAAACTCTTTTCGACCTAATTTGCTAGAAATTTGACGGACATTTACTGCAACCGTGTAAAATTACTTGACCACATTCTCCACTGACACTTCACAGACCAAGAAATAACAAACTAGTCCGGTGGTTTGGGGGGAAAAGTCTAGGGGAGTACGGGGGTAAAAGTTCAGTAGACCACACAACCTCCTTCGATAGAGTGGGGGAGGGGGTATCCACAAAGGGTGGTAATTGTTTGTTGATAAAAGGCTGGCAATGTTATAAGACACAACAGCTGTCTTCGTGTAAAAGGCTGTCTTCGTATAGAAGGCGTAGGGGTCTCAAGAAACTGGGTCAGGAAATAACACACAAGGCAGGCAGGCAGTGGTGGGTGATAACTAGAGTTGTGTTTCAGCGCAATTGTAATCTGTGTTTAGTGACGTTTAGAGTGGATGAATAATTGTTGTTTGTCTTGAAGTTTCGTAATGTTATCAGCGCAGAACTTTTGGAGTATTTAGTGGGTTAAGAAGTGGCTCGATCGACCAGAAAGGTCAAGGGCTTCTGGCGGCTGACCCTTTGCCTTTGAGTTGGAGGGGAGACACCAGTGGGTCCCAGAGGAGCTTTGTTCCCCACGAAGTGGCGATCCCAGAAGGGCAAAGTAATATTGTCACCAAAGTTTGTAAGATTTGAACTGAAAGCCTCTCAGGTGTCTTGCTTCAAAGAATTGTACACAGAACACAATTTTTCATCACCCAAACTTGAATCCTCGATTCCGATCGGTGGGCACTGGGCAATATCAGCCTCAAGTCAACAAACGGTTCCTGTGTGAACTTGGCCCCCTGTCTTAGCTCTACATTTATGCACACAGGAAGATGTCAGAAAACAGAATAAATCTAGGCTAATTGGGATGTTTGTAATTAGTGTGCAATGACTAACATTTTTTTTTCGAGGAGGAGAAAAGGCTAATGACTCCGGTACAAGGACAGTAGTAAAGTACCTTTCCCTAAAAAACCGCCTCCCCCGCCCCCTCCCCCACCCAATCACGACCCACCACATCTGTTTCAGATTAATCTGCAATGATACAGTTTTGATATTGCGAGGATATTGGAGTTAACCTTAAAGGGGGTTAGACTAATCCGTTTCTTGGCCCTCTGGAGGCCCTGATAGCTCGGCAGCTGCCATGGTTTCTTCCTCTTTCTTAAAACCCCCTGTGCTTAATCCCCCCTCAGTTTGGACCCCTCCTTTATCTGCGAGGGCCAATCAGGCTGAAGACATTGACCTGAGGCCCACCATAAGGTGTCTTTCCTTATGGGATTTGACATTCTGCACGACTCTCCCCATAGGCTGTGAACATCATTGGCAATCAGCCAGACATTCAGAACATCTCAGCAGCCGATTTCACAAAATGCTAAAATCCTATCTCCGAGTTATGAGTAACTCATTCTAATTTGGGATGGGTTCAATGCATCCTAACTTCTTAGATACGGGAAAAAGCAAACTTGCATACCAATGCATGTCGTCTCGGCTCTCTTAAATTTGAATGCCATCTCACTATTTTCTGAGAAGTGTCTGGCTTTGGAGTAGGGCATCAAACTATGAGTGATAATTTTTTACGTTTTGTACAAAATTTGCCACACTGTTGGGAGCATCCTAGTGCCATGGATCAGGTCTCATAAAAAAAAACATTTGCCAGAAGCCTAGAGTGGGGAAAGAAAATATGCAGAAAAGTATCGAAGGTGACATGTTTTGGTAGCCGTTTCCCCGTGGACATTGTCCCAACACTGATAAAAGTAATGAATGAACAATGAACAGTACCCAGACTTGGGCAGTCTGTTTTCAACAGGAAAATCTCAGTTCCTCTCTGCGCTGTCCTGTTCATTCACATTTGCTTTTACAAGGCGGTGCCTCTGCTTAAAGGAACGGTACGTACAGTCAGACAGTTTCCTCCTTACTTTCTGTGTTTACAAGACACAGCCCCAGTGTTCTGCAGTGCACAAGTACGTGGATTCCTTCTAAAAATTAACGTACCAAGTCAAAGTTCATTCTTGTTACAACGCCACTGTTAAAAAACCAGTCCTAAAGCCTAAAAGTGTCCTTCATCAATATGCTTTACTATAGTTGCTTCTCTTAAAGAAGGGGTATAAACGGGTACCTGCCTGGGTAGAGGAATACATTGTGTATGAAAAAGCCATTGGAGCACTATGGCAGCTCAGGCTGTATACTCTCCAGGGAGCCGAGAAAGGGATTTCATTGCCCAGTGAACAGGGCACTAACGTAAAGCCCATTGATAAGTTATTGTGAAGTGCTATATAAGAACGATGTAAAACTTCTGTTTGTCTCACCTTGTACACTTGATCTCTTGAATCCACTAGTGCCTGGTGAGCCAATGTAGTCTTCCCCGTCGTTATGGCGGCTGAGAGCTGCGGTTTTGCCGGCCGGTTCTTACCGGTCAGCTGATCGACTGGTACTCCGACCCACTGGCGACTACCTCGTTTTATGAGAGGAATGTATTCGTTGTCCTCAAGGGGTAGGCCGGCTTTCTTGCGTCGCATGAGGGCGCTTGTCTTCAGACGCTTTGGATCGACACCTTTTAAAGGAAACAATATTAGAATCTTTGTAAATTGGACAAATCAAAATTTGAACAACATTCAGGCAATTTATATGAGCTGTATGAACTGTTCATTAAAAAACATATAAATCTTGACCAAGATAAAAGTAACTTTATTGATGTAATCATTTAGTAAAAATAAATGTTGTAAATTGTACTTACGACCAATTTCTACTTCATCAACAGTCAACAAGGAGTCAAACATCAAGAGTAGTTTCTCTGATGCAGAGGCAAGCTCCTGAACAAAGTCTGTCCCCAGATTCTTTGCCGATTCCTACAAAATAAATTCACGACAAATATTCCACAACTGACTAAAAATGTGGCATGTCTTGGCCGAGCAAAGAAGAACAATGGACTCAAGCTCTGGTGTTTCTGATCTGCAGAGGGTGGGTTCGAGTCCCAGGTCGTGACACTTGTGTCTTTAGGCAAGACATTTAATCATTATTGCTTCGTCCTTCAGATGGGATATAAAGCCGTAGGTCCTGTGTATTGTGTAATGACATGTAAAGTACCCAGCCGTCGATTTCACCAAACTCTTCCTAACTTAGGAATCATCTTAGGACTTAGGACGGGTTCAGTTCCGTATCCAAGTACGTAGGACGCATTGAACCCATCCTAAGTTAGGACGGGTTGCTCGTCCTAACTCGAGATAGGACTAATCCTAGCGTTTCATGAAATCGGCCGCTGTGCACTTATCATAAAGACAAGGATTGGCACCCGTTGTCCTAGTCTGATTGGCAGCAATATTGCGCCACAGCACCTTGTAAACCATAACATGGTGCTGCGTAAAGAAGTAGGTCTCATACTTCAAAAACCTAGCTCCACTTTGCAGGAAAAAATACTGAGTGCTTTGATGCGCCCATTTGGTGTGATTAAGTGCTGTATTAAGGCCCGGTCCCACTGCAGCGATAACGAGAACGATAACGACGCAAAGAGAACGCAGTCCATTGGTTGAATGAGCGTGTGCGTATTCTGAGCACTTCAACAAATAGAATGCGTTCTCTTTGCGTCTTGATCGATATCGTAATCGTTATCCCTGCTGTGTGACTCAGCCTTAAGAACCCAGTATTAAAGTAGATTGATCACAATGAATGATCATATTTTGCTGAATTACATTTCATGTATAAACTAGAGTCGTCATTTCTTTTTAGATAAGTGCTTTAAACTCTTACCTTGAGATTTTGGGAGTTAGTCTCCACGCCGATCATGTAGTCTTTCTTACGAGTCTCCTCACTGTCACACAATGACTGTAGCTGATTGCGGTTGTGTGGATGGCCTAGAGTTGGGCGTAGAAGCGTCTTGTGCTCAGACTAATAAACAAAACCAAAAAAACAAGTTTAGTTTTGGTATAAAATAAAAATAAAAATGCTTGGACAACTGTTTGGTGTTACCTTTTCTTTGTTTTGTTTCTTTGTAAAATAATAAATTTTCTCCTTTTTTAGACTAAATTGGAAACAGAGAACTAGAATTCCTTTCTCGATGCATTCTTACCCGTTCCTTGTCCCATCTCGCAAGGTTATTTGTGAAGTCTTCAGAAACCTCGTATAGTGACGTCTTGGATATTGTCAGATGTTTGTCTAAGATTTCTCGGATCACCAGCGGAGGCACTCTGCCATTCAGGATCTCGAGTCGCTCAAGTTGCTCACGGAATTCTGGTGTAGAAAGAAAGTTTTATAAAGAAGTTGTTACATTGGCCATTATTGGTAGGGTTATAAAGATTCTGACTGGTACCCCAAACATAGATATTGAATAATAGGGAGACTGCCAACACTAGGGCTCAGTTGGTAGAGCTATGGAGGTCGTTGGTTCAAGTCTCACTCCAGTCAATTTGTCTTTTGTTCAAACCAACATTGTTTAAAATCTACCCAGTCAGTTTCCCTTGTGGATTAAAAAAAAAAAATAATGGAATTTGTCAGCAAAATTTTTCCAACAGTACCGGCATCAACTTTGGAGATCTATGCTTCTTTTTGTTTCAAATCAATCTTTGGGAATTTAATCAAAACAAAATTTAGAACAGCAAAAAAAAAACAACGCAATTCTGAAACTGAAATACTTACCTTGAAGACATTGATTGTGATATTCATCAGCCTGAACGAAATACGATTGTAGCTTAGCAACAACAACATCAGCGCACTGCTCAAACGACTCATGTATAGCATGGGGTCTCGTAGGTGGCCTTAGACCCTTCTGACGATAGTAAAGCTAAACAAATATTTTGGGGAAAAAATAAAATTTATCAAATTTATGGAAAAGATTTACAGAAGGGACCTACACTTTAAATTATTGTTTTAGTATCTACTGTTTCCCAAACTCTCCAAACTTGATGACAGCCGAGATAAATCATGATTTTAACTGCAGTTTGATAAATTTGTGACAGTATCTTACATATTTGGCTCATAATTATATGTTTGTTTGTCTGTTTGCTTGTTTTAGTTTTTTTTAAACAAACTTTGTGCTAGTCAAAAGGTCAAATCCAATGGCATTTTGATTGAATATCATCAAATTCAGGAATGAACTAAAACCTCAGTGAACAAAAATGCACAGATCATTAATTTGAAAAGTGACGCCATCGAAGTTTCAGGTTTTTGAATCGAACGTGAAGGGTAAACACAGTGGCATTTTACACTATTTTAACGCAAGGTTAAAAACATCTATATGTATCTTTTCCCTTTTTTTCAGGCTCCTCCCTATTGAAAAATGAGTTTATCACAAAACTAAGTTTGACCTTGGAGCTCCTACTTAAATTCTAAAAAGCAAACCCAACCCACAGCTTCAGCGACTATTAAGTGGAGTGCACTCTTCTTTTACAAAATAATGACCCCAAATAACCCCATAACCTGTTCCCAATTAGTCATGTTTCTTTAAATACACAAATCCAGCATGGCCTAAATTTAAAATCTTGAGCACTTCCCAAGTCCAAATCCTAAATGATCCCCTTTGAAATTATCCCACGCAAGTATTTTCCGCGTGTTACATAAAAAGGCCTAATAGTCACTTCCACGTCTTGTTAAGTTTTGAAATACCGTGATAGATTTGTGTGATTATAAGTTTACAGTCAATTGTTGGTTCAAAGTGTGTTATGATCGGGCCACGTCAATAAAAAATGTAGGTGTCTATCTTAACTTTCAAAATTTTATCTGATTTTCTCTCTCTATTCAACAATCTTTTGAACTTTAAGGAAAACTCTTTGGTTTCCTAACGCAACGACTCTCATGTGAGAACCACAGTTTGGCAAACAATATTGCCAACCAAATGTACAAACATATTGTATAGGATTTTTGTTTTGATTAAGTAATAATAATAACTAGTTCTTATAGTGTATTTTTACAATATCAGCTCATTAGTGCCCTGGTGATTGGGCCAACAACATTCAAGTGAACTTTCTCAGCTCCATGCATTGTCCTTAACTTTGTTTTTAACAACCAAAATTACATTGTAGCTCATTCGTTGCGTTTTTATTGTTTAGGGTTTCAGATACAGTTTTCTCGATAAGGTTCCTTTTTGAGGGGAAATATTGTACAGAAAAAGTATAAACTTCATAATAACAGGCATTATAGATCCACTCTTACCAGCGCTTTATAAGAAAAAATAGAGGCACTAACAATGATAAAAGACAGTTGGTCCAGGAAAGTTTTTAAACCATTCTTGAAAACTTCCAGTGACTATGCGGAATGAGTTTGATAAGGGAGGGAGTTCCAAAAGTGCGGGGCATGTGCGTGAACCTTCACCAATGTTTTGAATTGAAATGGCCTATTTGGTGACAATTGGTTATTATGACTACGGACTACTGAGGTTGACTTACATCAGCTGTTGTGAGCAGACCATCCAAGGCGTCTTGTAGGATCCGCCTAATAAGGGCCAGGAAGTGCCTGGTTAGGGAAAGAAACAAAAAAAGGACATACTGGGTTCAGTCCAATCAATATTCATTACCCAACAAGAAGGTTATTACTTCATTCATGTTATCTATTTTGGTTCTACAAATATACACCAGTGTGTTTAAACTGTGTATTCGGTACTTTCCCGAGTACTGTAAAAGAAAAAATCACAGGCATATTACTCGAGCGGGATTCGAACCCACAACCTTTGCAACTCTAGAGCAGTGGCTTACCAAAATAATAGACTTCTGAGATTGCCCGGTAGCTAGAGACAGTTCAAATCCTATGTTTTGGCAGCGGGCAAAGCAAAAATATGCAACAGTAATAGATGTTAAATTACTTCATTCATGTTGCAAACTGCTTACCAACTGGACAGACCAATGGTATAAATGCAAAAAGTTGTTTATAGCCTGACGTTTCGATCCTAGTGGAGTTTTGTTTTTTACGCTAAAAATAAATATTGGTGACACTTCGTTTACAGCTGGCCTACCATCCGTCAACCATGTTTGTCTTGTTCATTGGGGTCAATAGCAACGTTACACAAAACACAGAACATACGGCTTCACGTCCCATCCGAAGGACAGAGCGATTATGGTCACTAGTGCAAAGACTTGGACCTGAACTTCACACCCTGACAACACCAGAATTTGATTCAGGTGCGCCAGACCACTGGGCCCTGCCAAACTTGTATGTACAAGAGAGTATTTGAAGATATAAAACTTACGTTTCTCGTTCAGGCTTCTCACCAAAAATATAGTATTTCTGATCGAACTTCAGATTGGTGTTCTTGTTTCGCTGAACTCTGAAAGCAATAATTATGGAAATCATTGTAAAAAAAAACAGGAATATGACACAATACTCGAATTCAGAGGAAATCAGTTGACTAAGTTCCTTGGCAACTTTACTGGTCAAAGACTTTTGACCAATCTACCTGTTCAACTCCGTCAATAAACTTTAGTTCTTGTCGTCAAGAAAAATTGTTTGTGCTCAGTATTTCTAAACTTCATTTTGTTGTCTCCTTCCTAATTTGAGAAAATAAATTCCTTCATTTTTGAGAGTAGTCTCTCCAAACCCCTCAAAAAAGATGGTTTAGTTGATTTTTGTTGTTGATTGTTTGTGTATATTTATTTTTTATAATGAGTAGGGTAGATGGCCTTAGCTTTCGATCCAAACTGGACCTTCTTCAGAGGCATAAAACAAGCACAAACAAATACATTTCCATTTATAGAAAAAAGAGGGGAAAGGGAATCAGGTGAGGATCCAGAAAAAAAACATTATTTTTTCAAATTTATATATACTTTTTTTCTTTGGAGGAGTGGTAAAAACGTTTTGGTCAAAACGGAGAAATCACATCCCTCCCACACTCACCCTGACGCTATCCTCCGCGGATTCCCACTGTCCATAGTCTGCGATATCTTCCTGGGTTTCATTCTCTCTTTGTCCTGCACTGCCTTGACCTGAAGGGCTCTGCCAAGACTCCTACTTTTAGCATCCTCTGCCTGTATGGTGGACTGTGTACCCGGGGGTCTCCCCACCCCAGGGGTAAGGGGTACGTCACCTAGTGTGTCACCGTCCCCGGTCATTTTCACTTTCATCTTTTGAGATCTGCAGATTTTAATAATTGGTGACATTGATTACATGGGACTTGAGGATTGCATGGTGAATCAATTTGGTTTGGGGTAACACCATGTGTGTATCTACTTGCCAGGTAGAGTTTGTTCTTAGAAAACCGTCTTGCTTTATATTTGGTTTGCGGTAACACCATGTGTGTATCTACTTGCCAGGTAGAGTTTGTTCTTAGAAAACTGTCTTGCTTTATATTTGGTTTGCGGTAACACCATGTGTGTATCTACTTGCCAGGTAGAGTTTGTTCTTAGAAAAATGTCTTGCTTAATATTTGGTTTGCGGTAACACCATGTGTGTATCTACTTCCCAGGTAGAGTTTGTTCTTTAGAGAACTGTCTTGCTTTTTGTTCCACTAAAGGGGAGATGATTTTCGGAATTCTTGAGATTTCTCCGTTCTGAAAAGAACTGTCCTGCTTTTTAACTACTACCCGGGCGGAAGGTATAGAAAATCGGCTGGGACTACTACTTTTGCTCAAGTGGGTTGAGGAGGCTTCTCATTGTTATCTGCACTTAATTGGTCTCAACGTTTGGGCTAGCTTGCTCTAATCATCGCGGTAGTAGAACATAAATATAAAATTTGTTTCAAGAACTTATATTTTCAGGCGTTGAATATTTTTACCCAGTTGTAACTTGACCTGTACTTTGGTTTTTCTTTGACTGTTTACTTGTTTATGCTTCTGTTTGTATCTGTGATAAACGTTTTATTACTATTATTATTATTGTAAATGGTGTTGCTAGGAGTGCGTTTTGGCGACCCCAATCAAAAACTGTTTTTGTTGTTGGTCGTTGGTTCTGCTGTTCAGACTGAACGACAACCAAGTTGTGAGCTCGGTTACCGTTTTGGTTGTGACGTCAGAAACAGTTTTGGTTGGGGTCGCCAAAACACACTCTATGTCAGTGATGTGAGCTGGCTCTAACAACAATGTGTACACATCTACTATTCTTTGAGTAATGCATTGATAAGCCCATAGTCAGGGGAGTCGGGTTTAAGCAGGAGTTGTGTGATTTAAAAACAGCTTTAACCAAGAACAGTATTTTTGTTTTCAGTCTCATCTGCAAGGCCTACGTAAATTACACTTAAGACTTCATTTCCCTTGCAGGCATTTTTCCAGCTCCACTTTCCATGAGTAGTAACTGCACCAGCTGGCAACTGTGTTCTTTTTAAAAGACCCAGTGGAAAGAAAAACCTGTTTAAAACATGGAGGAAATTGCTCGGCTCCTTATGTGACAGCCCTTAATTTCTTTAGCCCCAAACCATGAGTGGCCATTTTACCTTGTGACGGGGAGAGCACAATCAAGCAGACAAAGTAATGAAGTTTTTATTTATTTTCGGGAGACTCACGTCAGAATGTTCTTTATGAGTGAAACGGCTGAATCTTCAATTTGCGGCTTGGCAGACTTCAGCGTTGTCAGGGTAACCAATGTCGTCAGGGCCGTTGTCCCCTGAGCTGTCTGTTGTGTTTGTGGTTTATCATCTCCACTGAAGGCCACCTTTGCGCTCTGGAACGGGAGACCAGATTTCTTGGTAGGCGAGTCCAGCAAGATGGCCGGCTGGCGTAGACAGTTGACATATTTGCTCCGGTCGTCAAACGCCTGGAAGATCGCCTTTAAGCTCTCTAGGAGCTGCAGAGGTGTGATTTGCTGAGTGGTATTACAAAAAAAGGAAATTTCACTCATGGGTAGACTACAAATGGCTTTAATATGATTTTGTGATAATGGGTTTAACGTCAAAGTGAAGTGGTCGGTTACACCCATGTTAAATTTCCAAAGTCAGTGTCCGTCCCAGTTTCTTAATCTGCCGCCCATGACCAACAGAATTAAGGGCCAGGGGCGTCAAGGGTCCCTGGGAAGTTTAAGCCTACGGGTAGGCTAGACGACCGACTGACCAGAGCCCAATTTTATGGCTGTGCCTATCGCTGAATTCTGTGCTTGCAATCACCATTTTTTGCATACAGAGCAAGCACTGAATTTCTACACTATCTGTGTGAGCGAAGAATGCCTCTTAGAATACTGTGGAGTCTGCACGATCACAAGCAAAAATTCCATGCTAACCTGTGAAATCATAAGCGCAGAATTCCCAAGCCCAAGGCTTTATTAACTGCTCATTCATAAAGTTGAATGACCAATGTGATTCACTGTAAACATAACTACTCACTTAAAAGGACGTGTTTTCGTTACAAAACTCAAAATTTCTTTAATGGAGCTTTCCCATAATAACGACCACGCAGACTTTCTCAAAGACTAACAGATTTTCACACCAAAATTTATAAATTTGACTGACCTCTTTATCTAAGTTGGGTTTCTCGCACGCATCTACCCTCTTCTCCAGTACGTTGAGATGATGCATGAGACGCTGTGCCTGGCCGTTACTCTCCGCGACCTCTGTTTTGACCTTGACCTGGGTGTTGGTCAACCACCGGGTCAACTTCTCAATAAAGGTCAGATCAAAGAGATGATGCTTGAATCTAAAACGTGGAAAGAAACAAGGAGGGAAACAGGACATTGGAGTTGAATCCGGATTTTTTTGCAACAACAAATTTAAACGGTTATGACTGGATGACAGGTATGCACACACACTGCTTTTGGACATACGACCAAAAATTTGCTGAACCTGCTTTTGTATATACACTTAAAAAAAATATTAAAAAGTGTCAACACCCCTGGACTTTCCATTGTTCAGTTTGAATTCAGTTAGTCAAATGGCGAGCGTATTTGCTAAGAAAAGGTGCGTTCGTTTAGCTTCCCTGGATCGACCCCAGTCTCCCCCCGGTGCGTTTGAATAGCTTTGACGTCATTCCAGGGGCTCACCCGGGTCAACCCCCAGTGCCCTGCTTGTGGAGTGGGTCACTTTGGGGCTGACCCCAGGTGCATGACGTCACTACGAGAGCTCTTGTTAGAGGGCTCACCCGAGTGAGCACCGTAGGGTAGACCCAGGGAAGCTAATCAAACGCACGCATTGATTGTTCCAAAGGTCATGGAGCAGCTGCATAAAAATAAAAACCTTTGGAAGATGGAAAGTATCTGGTTTGAGGATTTGTCAGGCATAACAAGACAATAAAAGGTTCCAAAGGTTCCAAGCCTACAGAGCAGTTGTCTAAAGCTGTTATAGAGAGTAAGCACGGCAGACACAGACATCAACTGAGCTGTGCATTCTGCAAGCTCTACTGCTATGATTTAACCCACTACTTTCCCAACGTACCTGTCCTCGAACTTATTAGCGATGTCCAATGCCTGTTCTAGTCTCCGAGCTTCCATGCCTTCCAAGTCGGCCATGACGAAGCCTTCAGCCGAGTCAATCTTAATGGCCAACTTCTCCAGTTTCTTCTTGTAGGAATCTACTTCCTCCGGGGAGAAGTTGCCCCCATCAGAAAACAGTCTGCAGGGAAGAAAATAAATAACAATAGCTTTTATTGTCTTCATAAACTCTGTAACAAATATTGTTATCTCTATGAACCTTTTTGAAAATGGTGTATCAATGAAAGGTGTGCAGTATGATATATGCATGTCACAGTTCACAATCAACCCTCCTACTGTCTGACCACTGGTTTTGAATAATAGATGAACTTTGCTAGCCTGCAATATGATATCATGTGATGAGTGTGTCTCACAGTTCACAGTTAACCCTCCTACTGTCTGACCACTGATGTTGAATGGTAACCTGCAATATGATGTCATTTTGTGAATGCCTCTACACAGTACACAGGCAACCCTCCTACTGTCAGACCATTCAAGCCAATCCACTGTTATTTTGAATGATAGACAAACTATGCCAGCCGTGATAGTTATGATATAGGGGTGAATGCACATAATACATGTAAAGAGTTAGTTCTGCACGGTTTTAATGCGCCATCTTACACAACTAATGAAGTTATGTTTTCAACCACTGGTCAATTTACTGAAAAGTTTTACTTACTTGAAGGATTTGATGAATCTGGCATTGGACTCTCTCAACATCTGTAATGTGTCGTCCAGATATTGTCTGAACTGCCTCAGTGAGGTACGGATCACATCCATGTGCGTCTCAACTTTGGTGCTTACTTGGTTGGATAGGGCTACCAGACTATAAAAATAGAAATGAAACAATGTATAAATGGAATGCAATATTGACATTACTGGCCCAATTTCATAGAGCTGCGATTTTGTGCATACTGTACTTTTTCCATTTCATAGCACTTTTAACTGCCATAAGCACATGAAAAAGGCATGCTAACCTTGCAGTGCTTACTGCACAAATTTAATAAAGCCACAGTACACACCCATGGTGAACGCTCCAGCTGGCCGCCTAATCTGTGAAATACGCTGACACTTAAAGCAAATTGTCCTGATTCAATCAACATTTACGGACTTACGTTGCCGATTTGCTCGCGTTGACAAAAACCTCTTCCAAGGCGTCAATCTCGTCGCGGAACTTCTCTGCCAGTCGGTTATGCTCGTGCTGCATCTCAACAAAACGCGATTTGACATCATTGAGGGCGCCGTTGATGCCCTTGGAATGGCGCGACACACGTTCCTGGTGGAGGACTAACTCGGCTGCTCGTACATGATGGATATCGAGTTCGGCTCGCTTAGAGCGCGGTCCGTGCAAGTGAAGGCGCAAGTCCAGCTCACTGTTCAGTTCTTCGATCTAGTCCAAAAAATGAAAACGGAATTGAACCATGTTAATATGTACCCCGAGTCAGGAATACTCCAGGCTCGAAAATAACACTGTATCGGGCCAGTAAACTTATGACCGTACAAGTCCGAAAGTCTAGTGTTTTTGAATAATATCGACTCATTGCTAACGTACCTTAGCGGCAACCACATTATTTGCTCTCTCAACAGCCTCCACTGACCACGCCTCCAGATGGTTCAAGAATTCCATACGCATTCTAAAAGAAAACAAACAACAACAAAATAAATAAAATATCTGGCTTCGGACTGGCACTCCTGAACACAGATATTGACTAATAGGGAGACTGCCAATATAGGGCTGGATAGCTCAGTTGGTAGAGTGCGGTACGTTAATCCGAAGGTTGTTGCTTCAAGTCCCGCTCAAGTCAATCTTTCTTTGTACAAACCCAAAGTGTTTAAAGACTTTCCCAGTCAGAATTTAGCAAGATACCAGTCACAAATTGTACATGTGACATGGTAGTTTGCCTGGTAACCTTATTCTAGTAAACAAAATTTGGTTGTGCTTAGCTACTGGTTCTGCTTACAACAGCTCTATGAATTGGGGCCATATCTTTAGTTCTGGATACTTAATCGGAAAAAAATGCCAACTTTCAAATATTTCTAACACTCACACTCTCCGAAGTTCTCCAAACAATTCGTGGGGAATCAGAACATTCGTGGAGTACTTCACGACGGCCTCTGGTTCCACTCCGCTCTCGGTGATGAATGTCGTGTCGGGACCCTTCCCAGAATCCTCCTCTGATATCCCATGCTCCCCAGCGATGGTCAGAACGTAGAAGGTAGTCCCCTTATTGGTTGCTAGGACCTCTTTGACTGCCGTGGGAACGGGGCTCTGGCTAAACGATGAGTCGCCAGGGTAACTCTGAAAATGAAATTAAATCATAAATTTTAAAACTGCATGTTTTATTTCAAAATAAATTTTTCTGATAATGAAAAGTTTAGCCATGATACTTAAAACATGACAAAAACATGGCAGAGTACAAGGGCTGACCATGGTACAGGCTTGTGTGGAATCTTTTTCATGCTGTAACATCAATTTTACTTATTTTTTTGTTAGCGCACGGTGATAGGGGCATCGGTTTTAAAAGGAAAAAAAACACTGGTTATTGGCATAACGCTAACATTACAGAGCAAAAATGTACATTCAAGAATATTTTGAATCACTCTTAACAAGGTGCACTTATTAAGATTTTTCCCCCTCTTAAAGCAGGAAATACAACAATTTTTTTGATAAACCCAAAAATGAAATGTGTACCAGTGACAAGAGTGTAATCTTAATGTAAATTTGGCATGTAATCTGCTTCTGCTTAATGTTTTGTGATAAGCAAGTTTTTTCTGCTTACAGGCTTCATGAAACTGGGCCCCAAGTGGTAACGTATGGCAAATCTTTCTGCTGAAGTGAAGAAAAAAATGTGCCCTGCATCTCTATGAAATTTGCCCCAAAATACAAAAAGATTTAAATTTGGAAGAATGTGAAAAGCTCAAGTGAAAGTGATGCAAAGGACGCAATGACAATATTCTTACCCTCTTGAAGGCTTTCCTCCATTTGATCTTAGACTGACTAATGCTGATCTGTAGGTAGCAGGAATGAAGGATGCGGTGCAAGGAGATGAAAGTGATGAGAGGAAAGTTCAAGTAGATGAGTGAAAAGAAAACAGGGTACAAATACACAAGGGTGATGGATAACGGGGTACGGGTGGGGTTTTGATAGCGTTGGTGAAGATTGGGGGGGGGGGGGAGTTGATAGAGTGAAGGACAATCGTTTGTTTTCGTTTGTCACAATGATGATTTAGAGGAAAATGCAACCAGCTGAGAATTCAAAAGAAAAGGTGGGGATTGATGAAAAGGTAAGGACGAAACATGGCGGTTTGATGACCGGTACAAATATTCATGGCTCTGTTTACCATAAGCAAAGAATCAGCGCTTGCGGAAGCCAGGGCTTCTGCGCTAACATCAAGCGTATTTCAGGTTAGCAGGGAATCTTTGCTTGTGCACATGCTTACTCCAGACTACTAGGCATTCTTTGCTTACACAGCTAGCATAGACAAATTCAGCGCATGCACAGTAAGCGAAGAATGGTGATCATAAGCGCAGAAATCGGGGGTAAGAAGAGCCAAGAAATTGGGCCCAGGCAAATTGGGTCAATAGCCAGGGAGGAGATTTTAAATGAATTTAGGCAGAATAAGGAGAATAATCAGGAAGGTGCAGGGGGTGATTTCAAACAAACGGAGGACAAACTTTTAACTGGATAGAGCTTTGCTGAAAGTTTGATAGAACCCAACCTCCCCATTGATCTTACCGTCACAGACTTTGATGATGAAACTCTACTCTCTGGAGGCAGGGCTAGATCGGCAACGGGAGTCACGCCCCTTGGCGTCTTCTTCTTATGGTTTTTCTTGCCTCTCGCTTTGGCTTCCTCACTCATCTCCTGCTCAATCTGATGCAACCGTTCCTAAAATCCACAAAAATGTATAAAATAGATGTTACTTTTGCTTCGGGGATAAGGAATTTAACTTGTTTCTACGCTTGCGCTGATGTGTATTAAGCACTGTATAAATACATATTTGGTTTGCGGTAACACTATTGGTATCTACTTGCCAGGTAAAATTTGTTCTCAGAGAACTGTCTTTCTTTATTCAACTACTGCACTGTATACTCGGTACTTTCCTAAGTTCTGTGAAAAAAAACCACAGGCAAGTCACTCAGGTGGGATTCAAACCCCAACCCACGACCTTTGCATTGCTAGAATAGATGTATTACCACTAGACCACTGAGCTAGTCCGGTGGCTAGAGGTTGTGCAACTCTAGCAATGTAAAGTTCATAGGTTCGAATCCCACACGAGTGATTTGCCTGTGGATTTTGTTCACAGGACTTGGGAAAGTATACAGTGCTTAACACAAATTGGTGTAAGGGTAAAAAAAAATTTAAACATTTTATTTGTTTCAATACACGATCTGATATCAAGCTTGCAACACCAGAGGTTCTCAGCCTGATTGGAGGACAAAAACCTCAATTGTTCAAATGAACTTTTTGTTTCCAAATACCATTCTTACCGTGGGATGCAGTCTGTCTACTTCGTAGAACATACAGACAGACATATCATAGCGCTGTAATTCTTCCTTCACCATGTCAGGATAGTCTCTGACAATCCGCATCTGATCTTTGTGGAATCTCTCATAACTGTATAAAAACAAAAATAGTAATTACATAAGTAGGGTTTGAAACTATGCCAGGTAGGAGTATAATCAGATAAGGTTTACGATAGCGCCATGTGTAAATCTCTTTTGAGTATTGTTGGTTCGGAGAAGAACCGGTGGTTGACAACTCAACGTTTCGATCAGTATGCTCAGATCATCTTCAGATTTCATAGAGCTGCCATGCACAAAAATTGGCCGAGCATGAAATTTCTTCTTTGATAAAAACAGGATTACCAATCAAATTTCTATTCGTTGCATATTGCTTGTTACTGGTATTCAGCTGTTGTTTGCTGTTGAGTATCACATTGAAATTTGGTTGGTAGTCCTGTTTTTATAAAGGAAGACATTTCACGCTTAGCAAATTTGTGTGCTTAGCAGCTCTATGAAATTGGGCCCTGATCATCTTTCTCATTCACATCCACAATCTTTACCCCTTGCAAATTGATTATAGTGTCTCATTCAAGGACGCAAGTGTCTGGACCGGGATTTGAACCCACACCCTGGTGACTCAGAGTTTGATGTTCTAGACCACTCGACCGCAATGTGATACAATATATAGCATTTTTGTTTATGCTTCTGACGAAAGGCCGGTTTGGATTGAAAGCAAGGCCATCTCCCCTACTAGCATTCAAAGCAAAGCAATATAAATTTAGGTTTAAATCCATTCATGTGGATGTTTGAGGGCGCTCTACACATGAAGCAGTCAGAGCAACGCTTGAAGGGTTTATAAACAAACACTTTGGTGTGTACCTTGATTTGATCTTGTCCAGCATGAGGAGAGCTTTCTGCAATCGATCTTCCAACGTTTCTTCACTACTTTCTTGTCTAAGCCGGTCCATGATAATGTCCAAGTTAGCTTCCATATCCTGCAGAGAAAAATTCACAAATTGTAATCAAGTCACCGAGTGCCATAGCCAAGCTGCTTAGTGGCTTATAGGTTATTGTCTAGTTCCTACAAAACATCAATGAAATGATACAATAGCTGTTGAAAAGTATATGGATTTTTAGGCATTTGCATGGTGAGCTCAATGGTTAATTGCGATAACACCATGTGTATATCTACTTGCTGGGTAGATAAGGTGCTTTTGAGAACTGGGCCCAATTTCATGGCTCTGCTTACCGCCGAATTCTGCGCTTACGATCGCGATTCCCTGCTTACGTGCAAGCGCCGAATTTCTGCGCTAGCCTTGTAAGCGTAGAATGCCTAGATACGTGAAGTACGCACGCGCAGAAGCCCAAATTCGTTGCTAACCCGTGAAATATGCTTGCCGTAAGCAGAGAATTCCCTGCTTCCGTAAGCGCTGATTCTGTGCTTACGGTAAGCAGAGCCATGAAATTGGGCCCTTGTCTCATCTTGATACCTGGGACCAATGTCATGAAGCTGTTAAGCAGAAAATACTGCTTCATGTAAGCAAAAACTGAGTGAGGCACCAGTTAGATCAACCTTATGGAATTTTGGCTAGTTTCTGTTAAGCAAGATTTTCTGTGCTAAGCAAGTTGCATGCTTACAGGCTTTACGAAATTGTGCCCTGTAAACCTGTACAAATATTAAAACGTCCCTCTAACCTGGTTTTGGTTGTCATGATCATGTCGACAATCTTCCAGTCTTTCTTGGAGTTCTCGTTCCTTCTTGGCTAACCCAATCTCATGGACATCCCAGAGGTGGGCTGCCCCCTGAGCAAATTTGAACAGCGAGCGCAGCTGCTGACCGTGGTGCTCCGCTAACTGCTCCAAAGATTTCTGTGGATTACAAAAATTACTTTCAATAAATAACAGTTATTGACGACAGAGTCAGAGGGATGTGCGTAAAATGTAGATTTCTGTGGACTCATTTCTATTAAAGGAACACGTTGCCTTGGATGATACGCATGCTTAAATCCTTAGACTTTGAAGGGGGTAACCCTGTTTCAGCCCCAGGAGTAGGTGGCAATGTGCCTCTTGTTTGACTTCAGCATTCAGGGGTCAAAGCAAGGAGTCTTACAGACTTCTTACTCGGATATGTCATTTCGTTTGGAGGTAGAGGGGTGGGATTGTACTTACATCTATCGTCTCCAGAGTATTCTCAAAGATTCTTTGTTGGTTGCCGACCTGAGGCAAGAAGTTCTCCTCTATCACTTCCTGAACCTTCTCCTCATTGGACACTCCCGCCTCAAGAAGCTCCTCCTGCACCAAGAAATATAATATAAGTGGATGGTTAGACAGGTGCCCAAATTCATCGCTTTGCTTACCGCCAAAATCTGCCCTTGGCAGATCACCAATCTTCTCTTACTGTGTAAGCGCAGAGTTTTCTGAACTGGATGTGTTAGAATGCCAAGTACTGTGGAGAATGCACGCACAAAAATTGGGCCAAAATGTACTTGAAAGCAAAGCTCTAAATTGTTTCATTTTTGACCATGATGAAGAACCCGATAGCTCAGTTAAAAATTTCCCTTGTTCAGAAGATCATCTTAACAATAATGAAAATAACTTTCGGTATGTTTTCTTACCCTGTACTTGTCCACTTGGTCCAGACAATCCTGGCATACTCTCTCATACTCCTTGTGTAGCTTTCCGAGGTACTTGATGTGTAGTTGCTCAAGGTGTTGGCAAGCAGTGGTCAGCTGTTTATTCCACTGGTACACAGCAGTCTTGGTTGAACCTGGTGGCTTCATATCCCTGAAGGAAAATCAGAAGCACAAGAAAGTTTATAAATAAATTTGAGAAGAGAAAAAATTATACTTATTTTTAAAAGTTGACAAGAAGAACTTTTTTATTGTCATTTTGAAATGAAAATCAGAAGCACAAAAAAGTTACAAATAAATTTGAGAAGAGAAAACAAAACTTATTTTTAAAAGTTGACAAGAAGTAACTTTTTATTGTCATTTTGAAATGTAGCATGATGTTGCTGAGCCGTCTAGCACTTAAATACAAGTTCTAATATGTGTTTAATCCATGTTGGTTTGAATATTGGTTGTGACACTTGTGTTCTTGGATAAAACACTTAACTATAACTACTGCTCATCACCCACAGCCCAATTTCATGGCTCTGCTAACCGTAAGCAAAGAGTTTGCGCTTAGGTAAGAAGCGAATTCCACGCTTACTTCAAGCGTATTTTACACGTAAGCAGGGAATGTTTGCTTGTCCGCATGCATACTCAACGCTTTCAGGTATTCTAGTCTTACACAGCGAGCACAGAAATTCAGCACTTGCACAGACGGTAAGCGGGAATGGTGATCATACATGGCCTCAGCCAAAGCTGGAAATGAGTAGCCATACTGGTGGGGGCCTTACTTTTAAGGCATGAGACTTAAAAACTTACCTGAGGGAGTCAAGTAGATCCAGTCTTGTATTATTGAAGATCATCTGCTCTGCCTTCAGGTCTTCTAAGAGAAAACCAATCCGCGGTGGGTTCTTCACCTCCTCACTTTGCATAAACAACCTGTCCACCAAATCATACAGCAACAATCGTGTTTCAATCCCAGTTTTGTTTTGTTTTCATTTTTTGTTATTATTAAATAAATAAAATTAAAAAAATAACAAAAAACATTATCCAGGCAGTCAAAATAAGACAAACTGTTTTGTGGTGCAAGCAAATCAGGCAGTTAAAGATACAGAGAGTTAACATGACTTGTGGTTGAACTAAGAAAAACTGACCAGAGCAGGATTTGAACCAACGACCTCCGGATTAACATGCTGGTGCTCTACCAACTAAGCTATTACCACTATGTTGGCTGTCACCCTATTTTGCATCGTAAATGAAGTGCCATTTTAAGTCAGATTATTTCAGATTATTATCAACTTTGTAGTTTTCTTGCCCAACTGGCGCTTTTTACAAACAGGAGACTGTGGCAACAAAGTCCATAGTACACAAGCCACTTGTGTGATGTGTCTCAACTACACATGGATGATGCGCTCGATATCAGAAAAACAAAAGTACTCACGTGAATTTGTCAATGGCGACGTCCGTGTTGAGTCTCTTCCAATCGGAGACCCTAGTCTCCCAGATACGATGATGATTCTTATCTCGCTCCACATCCGTCTTCATCAACCTCGTAAACAGGTCTGCGTACGCTCGTCGGTTGTTCAAGATCGTCTGGTTGATGACTTGACCCTCCTTGCTGATCAGACGTTGGACGTCCGGGGGCATAAAGAAGGCAATCTTCTCTATGTTTTTTGCATAGGATTTTAAGACGTCTCGAATCTGAACAAAAATGAAATAAATGATGGGAGTTCTTCAAAACAAGAATTGTTTTCAAACTAAAAGAGATTCTAATTTGTAGAACTTACATTAATAATATTCGAACCATCATTGGTTGCTAGTGCATAAAGGACTTGCCTGTGGCTCTGATCTGATTCCCCCGCTAAAGCCATATGTGAGCAGAGTTGTGCATAAGTTCTCTCCTATGTCCCATGGATTTTTTCCTTCCTCCAGCAAATCAAACAATTTCTCTCTATGGCTGCGCTGTGTGATCATAGGTCAATGTGGCTTGCTGCAAAAGCGCCCTTGCGTAGTTGCTTCTTGAACACGTTGTACCCAGGTCCTTCCCAATTCAGCTTCTCAGCTTTGAGTAAGGATGATTAGCCCCTCCCAAATTATTACAACTAGTATCATCTTACCCTTTGTAGTCTTTGACACTCGAATCCATCCAGTGTTTTGTCGAGCTCCACAATCCATTCCCTCCTGCTGATGGATTGAGTACCGATCAGACTCCAGAGTTCATTCAACTCATCCAAACTGTAATCCCTCAGATCCTGGGTGGGAACAAATTTATGAGCAAACAAACATTGTAAAGTGTTGCAGATTTAATCAACCGAATACTACCTCCTAAATGTGTTTTTTTCCTTGTATGTTTGGTTTGCAGTCAGGCCTAAAATTTTATCTTTGAGAGGGCAAGGCCGTTTTCATTTTGCAAAGGGCACTTTTTAAGGGGCACCAAGGCAAAGACCAGGGGCAACAGATGCCATGGCCTCTGTGTAATTCAGGCCTGTGCGGTAACACCATGTGAATATCTACTTGCTGGGTAGATTGTGTTCTCTTACGAACTTTTCTTCCTATTTATACTACTGCCGCGGTGTAGACTTTTAAAATTTGGGAGACTTCTCAGATGTATAAAGACTTGTCCCGGTTATTAACTACTACCTGGGCGGCAGGTAGCAAATCGGTCTGGACCACTACTTTCGCTTAGTGGAATGAGGGGACCTGTTGTTAACCTCATTCCCTTTTCAACCTAAATGATTCACTTTCTTGAAGACGATTTCTTTATACTTACATCGTCATCACCAATTCTTGCGAGCATCTTTTCAATGTCTGCAGGGGAAAAGGAAGCACAGATAAAGAGTATAATATACACAAAACATTGATGAAAGATCACTGCTGAGGTTTCTTTATTTAAAAAAATAGAATACAAACAAAACAAAAATCTTTGTTTTCATTTCATTTTTCTAACCTTTATCGTTTTCCTGTAGTTGCTGAATGAGTGTGTCTCCAGCACCAGTAATCCTTGGCTCAAGATCCTGTCAATAAAAGGTAAATCAAAATTTAATAATTCTTCGATAATATACACTTTAAATAGAAGACATTTTATTTGACCCTGTCAACATACATTTTACTTCAGCTCATCAGCACAAAATAATATGTTCCACAACTGCCAGGGCAGAATTTCATAAAGCTGTTCAACAGAAAATTCTTGGCTAAGCGCGAAATGACAGTGGTACTAGTCGCAGCAATGGTAACTGTATAGCGTTTTGTTTGTTTCAATAAGTGGGTGTGTTTTACAATGAATTTATGGGGTCATTAAAACTTAGTTGTTGAGCATTCTGCCTGGGCAGTCAGCAGCCCTACTAGTTTGTACATAATCCAATTAAGTACTGTTTGGAAAAGGAATTACATTAAGATAACAGGTGTGAGTTGCTAAAGGAGAAGGATGTATTATTCTGGCCTCTTTCTTCAATGGAGCTTTCCCATATTGTGCTTACATTGGCAATGACAGTCAGATCTTGATGGAGATCTTCCACGGCAGCTTCATGTCTTAACCGTCTACTCTCAGCTATCCTCTCAATGATATCAGATCCAGTCTTCTCAGCTTCTGCAGTAATAAACAAATTTGATGTGAAAGAGTTGCTCTTCATTTGCATAACATACTTCCAAGTGATCATCCTTTTAATTTATCTCAAGCTCTTAAGATGAACCAAATTGACTAGTACAGATGCTGTACATGCAGGCCTGGAATTTTATTTGAGAGAGGGCAGGGCAATTTCATTCAGGAAAGGGCACTTCTATTCAGAAAATCTTAAAAGTTTAAGGCATCAGGTTGGCCAAGTTGTCAACACAACACACATAAACAGGTATACTAGTGAAACAAATCATTTGTGTGGAAATGGGTCCGGATATCTATGGAAAAAGGAGAAGGCAAAGAGAACAAAATTAATAGTAATTTTCTTCTTCGATGTCCAGACCATTGGTTTGAAGGTCTCGACAAACAGTCTCCTGGCACTTACCTACAGAATCAGCTAACCCCCTGACCTCCCTGGCTGCAACAACAGAAACAGGCTCAGTAGCTGCAGCTTTCTGCTCCTCCTTTCCCCTTCTGCAATAAAAGAAAAACTCAGACATTTCAGAATAAACATTGCTTTTACAAATTTCTGCTGAGCGAAAATGGGTAAGATACCAGTCCCAAGTTGTACAAAGTGACATGGTTATTTGACTGATAACCTAAATCTGCTAAGCATATTTTTGTGTGTACTTTATTTTATTAATTCAGGCCCAGATAAGATGACAACTGGAAAAGTTTCCGTATGGCGCCACCACTTTTTCATTTGAAATAAAATAATAAAGTATCTAATTTACCTGATTGATATATCCCTTTTTGTAAAAATGAGTGAAAAAGTGGTGGCGCCATACGGAAAGTTATCCAGACAATTTGTGAGGTAAACTTTAAAATCATTGAAACAATTTCTTACTTAAGTAATACTGGGTTCTCTGTCTGGTGATCATTAGGCATGCTCTCGATCCATTCAATCTGTCTATCTGTCAGTAGGCTCTCCCCCATTGATGTACGACCTTCTCGGACCAGTGGGATAGATGCTGTCTTTAATTCCATTGTCTTGAGATCACTCTTTGTTTTCTCCAAGGTGTTGACCAGTTGCACCTACAACAAACAAGATAACAAGCAGTTTTCATCAACTTTTGATAGGGCCTTAATTAGTGTAAAAACACTAACAACATGACAATAAAAACAATCATTCTCTGTATTCAGCAATTATTATTATAAACACATTCATACAACTTTATCATTCTAGTTTTGCCTATTTTAGTGTATTTATGATAACCTTATTTTGCTCACTTTGTTTTGTTTTTCAGATTCAATTTAAACAAAACTGCAAAATATTGTTTGTTTATTTTTTCTTTTTAAAAACTTAATTGGCATAACAAAACATATCAAATTATGGCCTTAATTTAAGCTACATACAGGTGTTGTGTGTTATGTTGTTGTTGTGGGTTTTTTTTTAGGGGAGTGTCAGTGTTTTACTTGTTGAAAGAAAGTTTAAGTTGCCTCATGAAATTTTTTGACTTTCGGTTTTTTTTCCCAGGAATTATCAATTGAAAATGCAAGATTTCCTATGCTTAGCACTCACCTCAGCATCAAATAATTGTCGATAAATCTTGCCTGATGGCACAACCCTCACTGGCCTTGTCTGAGTTTCCGCCATCGTTAAAAGTTCTCTGGAACAATTCCCCGAGAAAACAACAATTTTTACCGGAGTTTGTTTATGAATGCACCGCTGCTGCAGACACACATGCCATTACATTACACATGATTGTGACAATTGGGTTGAAGAAGTTTGCCGATCTTTCCAGCTCTGTAAAAGCGATCAGAAGATTCAAATCACACCAAAACTGAAACCTATTCAATAACAGACTTCCAGTTAATATTCTCGTAATAGAATTTCAAACAAATATCCAGACGATTTTCAGAAAATCGTCAATAAATAGAGACATTTCAGTGCTTCTCGCAGTCACAGTTCCTTGGCAACTATATACACAGAGCATGCGCAGTACGTCGATAGAATCAAGGGGAGTTTGTGTGCAGAGTCGATTTGTTTGAAGCAGACGAAACGTTGTCCCCTTTATGATTTTTAGTTTTTCACAGTAAACTTAATTGAAAAGTGTATTTTTTACATTAATATTATTGTTTAAAACAAAAATAAACATAAACACCAAATTAATTATTCAAATCAGTGGTACGGTCAAAGTTGAAGTTATTTTTTTGAGTTTGTATTTTTCTGCACAGAAAAGGACAAAAACAGTGCCTTTGACATCATAGCTAAAATAAATACCTAACTATGACGACCCCCTGACTGCTTCACATCACTTGGATTCAGGCGCGTGATGATGCACCCGCCTGACCGTTATCTTTACAAAGATTTCCCAAACTTGGTAAACGTGAACTGAAAATTTTGCCAAATTCTTCCAAGATGTCTAACCGGAACGACCCAAATTTGCCACCAAACCAACCCTCGAACCAAGGTAGACATGCACGTGGTGGAAGGAATGCTGACTTTCAGAAGAGTTATCAAATGAACGAGGAGGAAAAGCGTATTTTGCTCCAGTGTCAATCGGAGAGTTTTTGGTACCGTGCACTGCCCCTTGCGCTCGGCGCAGGCCTGCTGACGCAAACACTCATCACACGGGGCACCATAACGACAGGGACAAGATTCGGAAGATTTGGCTCACTTCCAAAGGTATTTTATTAATCAGAATTGGTCAACAACAATTGGTCAAGTGTAGAAAATCACCATCTTAATCGAGATCTAGCTAGGCCTAGAAAATATCAGAACTTAAACTAAAAGTAAAATAGCAAAAAAGAATTGAAAAAGAAAAACTGTCACTGTAATTTTATTTAATTGTCATCAAAAAAGTTTTACAAAGAAATACAAAATACAACAATTGTTTTTCTTTTTATTGTATATGATAATCACTGGGTTTTTTTAATTTAAATTTGTTTTACAGCTGAACTGAATGAATGCTATGTCTTGATTCTATTTTGATATTTAAAATTACAATACATATTGAGCCCAGACAGCAAGCTAAAAAAAAAGAAGTTTCTTGTTTTTACTTTTTGGGTACGGCATGTATTTTTGTCTCAACCGGAGCCCCCACACCAGTGTTTGTTGCGCAACAAACTGACACCAAACAAATACATGGCTAGTTTTTACTTGCATTTGTGTGTTTTATTTATGTTTTTTTTTAATTTATACTTATGCAATTTATTTTTCCTTCATTTGAATTGCTTGCATTTTTTTTAAACCTTACTTCCCGTCAGGTTGCTTTTGGATCCATCATTGGTTACATGGCCGGCAAAATCTCCTACGTCAATACCTGCAAAGAAAAGTTTCTCAGGCTAGAAAACTCCCCCATCGGTGAAATGCTCAGAAAGGGTGGTGGTATGCCCTCCGGTCAAGGCGGAAGCTTTGGGTTGCAACTACCCGGCTTCCAGTCAAATATTGAAGATCCTGTGGAGGGTACCAGTAGCCCCCAATCTAACAGCGATTCCTATTCAAGTTTTAATGCCAATGATGACTACCGTGCAAACATAGACATCGATACAAGTAATGTGAAGACCATGGATAATCATTTTGACTTTGAGCTCAACAACGACGCCGACCCGGAACTTGAAGCGAAGCGACCAGAGATGACAAAGACGTATGAAGATCTTCGACGGGAAAACCGGCAGCATCATCCTTCCCAATACACCCAGGTGATGCCTGGCCATTACCAGCCCCGCCCTCAAACACGCCCACAAGAGCCTAAAGTAAAGAAGGAAAAAGAACTTCCCTTTTCGAGTGGGGCAACCAAGAAGAACAAGTATGGAGATGAAATGGAATGAATAGAGGGAAAACAGGAGAGGAGACTACAGACAATCCTTTATATCCCTCTCAGTTTCCAAGTGATTGTGACAGCTTTTTAGTTTTAAAAGAAATGTACGCATGATGAAGCGATTTAAATCTACGATACCAAGGTCGCCCTAGAATGGGAAAATATCAGTAATAAGTATTCATCATTGACCTAAAATAACCCACAGAGCCCATAGCAATGGGAGACTTTGGAACGCTAGGTGGCAGCAGACTCACCAGGTAAATGTCCATTGTTTACGTAGTTCTGAACACGCGCACATTATCGAGAACAATGGATTTTACCTGGTAAGTCTGCTGCCACCAAGCATTCCAAAAGTCCCCTATTGCCATGAATCCCTGCTGCATTTATGCTGTGGTGCCCTGTGCCTTTGCTGCGGTGCACTCAGCAAGGTTCCAAAACAAACTTACTTTTTTTCTCCATCAAAGTGGCCCTAACCAGAGGAACATTGCTGGGCCCACTTCAAAAGCGAAGTTGAATGTTGAATGTGTAACAGTTTGGCAAAGTAGTTTTTTTCAAAAGAGTGTCTTGCTCAAAAGACACCGCGATTTGACACTCAACATTATGGTGGTCATTTGGTTTTGTTAAAAGGCCGCGTCGCCTGAAATGCTCACTTCCATGAATAACGCACAGTAACAGTGACCACCAAGATTATGCTGATGATGACGTCAGGTCAATTGGGTCAATTAAGAGAAGACAATAACTTTTTAGAAGGCAAATACAAACTTTAAGAAAATCAGGCTCTTTTAATGTTGTTCTTTATATATAAAAGTTTAGTACATCAAGAAAAATTTATGAAAACAGCTCATTTGAAACTACAACGACAACAACCATATAGTAAAACGATTCCTTTTAACCCCAGACCAATCACAGACACCATACTACTAAGTCTTCCAATACATTATCATTGTTGGACTGCTATCCTACAAACAGCTGTAATTTTGTGTGATACAAAAATTAGATTTAAGATCAAATTAAAATAATGCTAGTTGGCTAATAAATGGCTAGACTTGATTCAAGTCTTAGATCGCGGTTATTCTTCTGCATCTCCGCTACAAAAAACGCCCCCACATTGTATTAGCTATCATGGGCCCTAACTCGCAATCTAAATCGTTGACTAAATGACGAAGGTAGATCACAAGAGGGCGCTGTTTTCAGCGGCTTTCACAACGACTAAAAAGCCACGATCAAAGACTTGGAACCAAGTCTAATAAAACAGATTCATCTTGAGGTATTGTTCAGGCCGAGTTATAGTCGGTCACCTGATGGTCGGCGATGGAAATCTTGACGCACGGTCATAAAAACTACCCAGTTTTTAGGCCTCTGCAATGACTATAACTATGTTTGTTTAGGATCGCAGGTCAAGATGTCAATCGTGCGACCTTGCACGACCGACTATAAACCAGCCTTTAAATAATTGGTATAATGATAATAAATCTTGTAATATCACACTTTCCTTGGCGAAATTATGATCAATATGTTTCTTAAGATTAATCTCAGCTATGTTATTTGTGAAATCGAATTGAGCCCAGTAATTTTTGTTTAATTTGAAAAGCAGCATCTCTGCTCAGAACCTTTTAAGTTGTAGGCCTAATGCATGTATGTGAAGCATAACCTGATCATTCATTTTAAAATGATGGGATCGATTGTGGTGTTCAATAAAATGTTAAATTTATACTATTTTAAATTTACTATCTTACTAATATTGTAGGATTTTTTTTAACAAGTTAATTTTGTTGAGATAGTTTAAAGGCAGTGGACACTATTGGTAATTACTCAATATAATCATTAGCATACAACCTTACTTGGTAATGAGTAATGGGGAGAGGTTGATAGTATAAAACATTGTGAGAAACGGCTCAATCTGAAGTGAAGTAGTTTTCGAGAAAGAAGTAATTTTCCACGAATTTGATTTTGAAACCTCAGATTTAGAATTTGAGGTCTCAAAATCAAGCACACAACTCAACTTTGCCGACCAATTGAGCTCAAATTTTCACAGGTTTGTTATTTAATGCATATGTTGAGATACACCAAGTGAGAAGATTGGTCTTTGACAATTACCAATAGTGTCCAGGGCTCGAATTTGGGGAAAAAATCCACAAGACCACAGGGCTTGTTGCTCAGAATTTTTACTGGACCGGAAGATTTTTTACAAGACCAAAATTTTATTAGGAAAAAAAAAAGTTAACACGATAGAACAGCAGGCCTTTTTCATCCCTTAGGAGGCTTTTTTTTTTGCTGTGAAACCCAATCAATAAAGTTCCATATACCTACTTCACGTCATTCTCGCCGCCTCAAAAAAAAATTCTGATTTGACAGGCAAATCACCAACAAAACACTGCAACGTGCAGCATTCATAAAAAGATCGTCATAAAAAGATTGGCTAAAAAATTGACAGCAGTAGTCAGAAGCTCATCACTGTTGGTAGCCATACTTAGCAAGACGTTTGGCAACAAGACCTTACTTTTAATCCATGCAACACAGGGATGTGTGGTATTGCAACCAGACCTTCTTAAAGGAACACGTTGCCTTGGATCGGTCGAGTTGGTTTTTGAAAAGCGTTTGTAACCGTTTTTTATAAAATGCATATGGGTAGAAAGATGTTGTAAAAGTAGAATACAATGATCCACACAAACATGCCTCGAAATTGCGTGGTTTTCCTTTTACCTTGTCGACTAACACGTCGGCCATTTATGGGGGTCAAAATTTTGACTCCCATAAATGGCCGACCATGTTAGTTCGCACAGTAGAAGGAAAACCACGCAATTTCGCGGCAAACTTGTGTGGATCATTGTATTCTACTTTTAAAACATCTTTCCAACCATATACATTTTATAAAAAACGGTTACAAACGCTTTTGTTTTGACCAACTCGTCCGATCCAAGGCAACGTGTTCCTTTAATGCAAATTCAACACTCCTTTGTAATGTATCAGACTTTACACATGGTCAGTGGTAAACAAACATCGCTGTACTAAGTTGTGCCGCCGCGCCGGGTACCAACACATCACTCCCTCGTCCCCGCTTGCTCACTCCCCGGGTGCATAAACATAAATGGTTTGAGACTAGATGTACAAGGTGTGGGCATGAGTAAACTGAATGGAAAACTTGTATGCAGCCTGATGCACGTGAAAAAAGGACGGATTGACGTTCCACAGGCGTGCTCAGAACACTGATTTGACGACAAGTAAAGCAAAGACTTCTATTTTAAATGAGATTGAAATACATTTTTTAATGAAAGATAATATATTTCATACAATTATATTAGTATGCATAAAAAAACACACAAGACCGCCGGACTTGTTCGACATAAAGTTTACTGGACCGAAGCTAAAATCACTGGCCTCGGGCCTGCGGTCCAGCGTGAAATTCGAGCCCTGCTGTGACAGTGTCCAGTGTCTTTAAGGCACATTAAACTACATAGCTTTTGAGACTATATTGCCTGTACCAAATGACTGCTTGGAAAATGGAAAATCAAAGTTACTCTTTACCTATCTAAACAGATTGACCAGAGGTGTGTCGGCAGAAAGAAAAACCTCATTCTCTCAAGGTTATTTTTCCAATAGATTTGTATCATCTCCTCTGTCAGCACTTTTATCTGGAAAAAAAAAGAGAATTCCAATGCAATGAAAGTAAAATTGTTTTGCTTGTTGTTGTAAGTTACAATGGTAATCATGAGACATGATGTCCGCCAGGCCGAGAATCATCTGCATTTTTTTCCAATTTCCAAAGACATTATAGTTTCTCTATAATGTTTGTTTATGTTTGCTACAACCCTTGTTCAAGAAACTTGAAGAAAATCTAAAAGCACTGTTGGCAATTAGCAAATTTTGAAATAAGTTGTGTTACAGTTGCAGTGTTTTTGTATTATGTAAGAACATAACCTACCATAAGATACAATATGGTGCTACTGGAAACCAGCTATATATTAGAGTAATTATGAAATTTTATTATTAGCACACAAAATGCAAAACAAATATAATTCCTTCCCTCTAACAACAGCAATTATTTCTTATATAAAATTGTCAAGGAGACCACGGATAAAACAAACTCCTCCACTCCTCCAACCAACATTATCAGTACCAGGGCCCTATTTCATAGAGCTGCTAAGCACACAAATTTGCTTAGCATGAAATTTCTTCCTTGATGAAAACAGGATTACTAACCAAATTTCCATTTGTTGTATACTGCTTGTTACTGTTATTCAGCTGTTGTTTGCTTATCCTGAAAAACACATGGAAATTTTGTGGTAACAATGTTTTCATCAAGGAATTTCCTGCTAAGCAAATTGTTGTACTTAGCAGTGCTGTGAAATTGGGCCCAGGGCACTTACCAACAGTTGAACTGCTTGGAAATTGTGTCAGCTCCTCAAAAGTGGGAAGCGGGGGTGCCCCAGGATCCCCCGGTCTTAGAAGTGTTGAACTTGTAGTGGTAAAGGCCGTTTGCCCCTCCTCGAGGGAACTTCCGCTTACTTCTCCCTCCCCCTCAGACGGAATGGAAGATTCTTCAAACTCTCTTGACGTTTGATGTCGTAACTCTTGGGTACACTCACTTTGAAATTCATCTGATACAAAACAATAATACGTTTGGTTAAATCTCATTTGAGAGACATTTTGTAAGAAGCTCTTTAGAAAGTAAAATTTGTTGAGAAAGTGATGTTGATGCAGAGGAGTACCAACTCCAAAAGAACTTAACTTTGCTTTGTAACAATTAACTCTTGAAAAAAAGAAAGTTTTTTTGTGAAAGTGATGTTGATAAAAAGAAGAGTACCAGCACTAAAGAATTGTCTTTGTAACTAGCTCTTAAATTTTGTCTGTGAAAGTGATGTTGATAAAAAAGAGTACCAACTCTTTAGGAACTTTGCTTGTAACCAGCCCTTGGAAAAGGAAAGTTGTTTTGTGAAAGTGAGGTTGATAAAAAAAAATACATGTACAAGCTCTTAAGAACTTGAAAAAAAAAGATTTTTTTTGTGGAAGTGTTGTTGATGAAAAAGTTTACCAACTCCATAGTACTTTGTCTTGTAAGGAAAATGCGTCAGTATAGTTACTGTGCTAAATA
This sequence comes from Asterias amurensis, assembly GCF_032118995.1. NCBI lineage: Eukaryota > Metazoa > Echinodermata > Asteroidea > Forcipulatida > Asteriidae > Asterias > Asterias amurensis. The sequence goes on along the minus strand of NC_092662.1, from coordinate 2,160,505 downwards.
AAGGATGCAATGTATGACATTCTCCCCCCTCCAGAGCCAACTTAACAAAACAAATATAAGTAAATCAGACAAACAATGCAACAACAACACCCGAAGTATACCAACAATGCATGGTACACCATTAAACAATGATCTCTGAAAAACTATCACCACCAAAACAGAAAACTAAACTAGTGAAGACAAATTCCAGCCACTTTGAAAGAAAAAAAGATAAATTGACATAAATGAAATTACCCATAAGTGGAAGGTCATTTCTCATATTGGCCAGAGCTTGGTTTAGTTTTTTCAAAACAAATGTCTGTGTCCCGTCTCTCCTCAGCGACTCAAGGAAACAGACGAGAGCTCTTGGGCTGCCATTTCTCTGTAACTCGTCAATGAAGCGGTTGGCTCTTGCTGTCGGGCCAACGATGTGGTCAATCTCTGCGCAGGTTTCTCTGTTTAAGATTCGCTTTGTTCGGAGGTATGGGTAGTGATGCTTCGGGTTGATCCGTCCGTTTTTACAAAGGAAGTCTCTCTGATCATCCAGCAACTATCAGGAAAAATTAATAACTAAATGTAAAAATACTGCGTAAAACATTTGTTACATACCATTGCTATTTGATTTACCAGCCTTATATTATACTAGGAGATTTAAGTAAACCACTAAACAAATATCAATATTGTATCATTTTGAGTACTTTAAAAGCAAATAAATAAACTAATGAACACATGAGCAAAACATTAATAAATGAATGAATATTATTGATGCATTTATTTAATAACAAAAGTAATAATAACACCAAACATTTTAAATCGGTTAACAAACAAATTTTCCCCACATGTTTTACAGATACGATAAACCAATAGCGCACATGAAGATACTAAATCATCACCAAGGGTTATAGATTACTCCTAGAACTATATGCGGTTTCGTTCCGCTATCGTAACGGGAGACGATAGCGGAACAAAACCGCATAGTTCTATTAGTCATAGATGACGTATAAATTTCAACAACAATTATTTGGCAAGATGGCAATAAAATCATAACTTACTCTGTTGTGAAGAAACATAAGATATTCCTCATTTTGGAGTACTTCCCGTCTATTTGAAGAACTCATTGTCTCAATCATAAACCCACAGTCAGTTGAACTTAACAAGTAAATAAATACAACACAGTTGATAAATCAGCAGGATATCCTCAAGTGATTGTTGGAGTGCAACTCAGACACAAATCATAAAACAAGGAGAACTAAACTTTAAGTAACTGTGAAGGTGCCAGAGAAAAGACAACTGGAACTCAATTGTCCAGTTCTGACATTTGCCGCCGACACCACACACTTCACCAGTAATCAGTCACAATATTCAGTCTGTGTGTACTATAATCTAGTTCGAGTTCGTGATTTCCTGGTTGTCACCGAATGAACTCCGGGCAGGCATGGCAGAACACATTTCCGGATCCTGTGTAATGGAAAACTAGACTTGCCAGTACACAGAATCACCTTTTTTAACAAGAAGTTATCTATGAATATCTCCCGAAAATAATTCGGGATTTCCCGTAAGTCCAATTAGTCCTTATAAACCGTCCAGATTCTCCAAATCACAATACAATTGTATTACAAATCAGGAAGTGAAATCTAACTTTTCTTGAATCGTTTGTTTATGACTTTTTTTTTTATACGGCTGTTTTATCAGGTTGTGGTAAATGCCAGCATGCATAGAACAGCAGTTGAGGTTATTTGATGTTATTTCATTGATCTCCATTATACTGACAGTATAATGGAGATCAATGGGTTATTTATAAGTTCCGCGTATTTTTTGTATATGGACAGCGAAGTGGGCATAAAATGTTTTCACCGATGGTTTGAGGTAGATTTCTTTCTGCAAAGAAGAATGCTGCAAACATATAATACTTCTCTATCGATCAAAAGTGAAACAATAGTTGAAATTTATAGTTCATTTTACCATATCTTTTATTGCCAAGATACAATGTAAATAATGATTCAAAATATACAAATACAAATAAAGTTAGGTTAAGCCAAAATTTAACCAGGAAATCCTTAAAAAGTATACTTTTCTAACAAAAACCAGTTTAAATCTAAATTTTAAATTTGACAATTTGAGAAAAAATTACCAAAATTGTTGCATCATTTTATGAGGTCTTTACTTTACTTTTTTACTAATTCAATGTTAAATACACCTCTGTTTTCTGGGACATGATTTTCCTCTTCACTGTTGCTGGAATCCTTTTAAAAATCATCATGTTTTCCAATTTTAGTCCTACCACAATTAGAAAGATCGTTGTTATTATTGCAATGGTCACACAAAAAGAATGTACATTTAACACACATTTATAATGAATATCATTGCTGACAAATATATATACATCTGAATTTCAGGTATGTTGTTTATAAAAAATGTAAAATGAGAAGTACAATTGGACGGTTGTTGGAATATTTTCTATAAACCAATGAAATCAGAATATGACACAAGTTTATTGGCACTTAATTTAAAAAACAATCCAGAGGTCAGTGGTTCAAATCACACTCGTTCTCAACCCCACATCATTTTAAATTAACCCCGCAGTTTCCCTTGTGGCTTATTGTTTGAAAGTTAATCAAAGCAATTGACAAGGGAAACGAACAGGATATTTTAAATTAAATTTGGGGGTCAAAAAAAATAGAAGACAACAGGGTTAGAACCTTTAACCTCTGAATTAACATGTGGACGCTCTACCAACTTTGCCCTTCCAGCCATCATGTTAGTGGTCTCCATATTTTTCAAAATCTTTGTTCAGGGGGTGCCTGTCAGAGGCCAACTATTTCCTTTTTTTCAACGGCCAAATTGTACCTTAGAAAACAATTCATTTCAGAATTAGCTTTAAAATAGTTTCCCTGTTCTGAGACACCCACTGGTCAAAGGTCAAAAGGTCAGGGATTAGTTTTCTTGAAGTCTCAATGCTGAACCTCTGGGTGACTTTATGCAAAAAGTCAAACATGTTGGTGATGTCATCATTGCCAGGGTTCAAACAATTCTGCTTCTGGAATTCCGGAAGTGTAATCTGTTTCAGAAAATAAAAGAAAACAAGAAAATGGGTATTAGCAAATTAAGATATTTTGTGTTCACTCTTTTTTTGCTGTCTTTTGTACTCTGCATTTCTAATACATAGGTGTATCCTTTGAATCTTCAGCTGCCCCAAGTTATTTTCATCTTTAATATTTGTCTCCTTGTATGCCCCTGATCACTGGATGTTAGCCATGTTTGCGACAGAATTGCATTTAGAAAACGCAGGTCATCAGGAAATTACCTTCATGTCTCTGACAACATTAGGTCTGAGGTGCGATGTCAAAGTGGAAGCAATCTCTTTTATTGTGAGCTTGTCACCAACGAGGGAGAAGGTTTTTCCGACGGTGCTGGCACGATTGCAAAAGATGAAATACACTGCTTCCCCTAGTTGCTTGACACTCATCATGCTGAGGGGAAGGTCTCCCATAGGTATACCTGACAAGAATACAATTTAAAAGTTGTAAAAAAAATTATATAAACAAAAATACAAAAGCTGGTTTTCATTTCAGGTAATTTTTTTTCTTTTCTTTTTTCTTCTAAATCTTTGAGAAAGAGTCTTCTAGGGTTACCTTGTCAGGCCATTCACTATTTTTGGCATTATTTTATACAATAGGCCTTTTTGGTTGGTAAGCAGTTTTTCATGAAATAGAAAAAGGCAATTAAGGGTTTGCCCTTTAACCCTTTTTCAGTGACCAGCCAGCAGGACCTTCTGGATTGTCAATTTACTAGTTCTCAAGTTTTCTCACAAGTCCATATTTCACACTTAATAAGCAAAACATTCACTCTTGTTTCAGAGAGTAGCAGATTCATCCAAAAAACACTGTGCAATTAAGGAACAAAATTGCACTGGCTGAGGAGTCCAGTTAACTCTCCAGCAACAGATAACATGCCAGAAACCTACCAATGGTGTACTCATGCTGCTGGTATTTCTCCGGCTTGAATTCCCCGAGGAAGTTCTCATACGCAAATGGGAGGATAACACTGGTGAGTGGAAGTTCCCTTTCGTTCATGTAGTCATTAATGTAGGCCTTTGCGTCGTAGTGTCTGGCTTTCACTCCGATGACCTTGCTGACGTGACTTTGAGCATTGAAGACGATGTGTTTTACCTTCATGGCCATGCAAACGTCAGCCACGCATTCTCCCTGGTAAAAAATATATATACACAAAATATGTATTAACGTGTATCATTGGTGAAGTGCTTTGTGATGGCTCACTGGATTTGGGTGGCTGAGCTCTCCTGTCAACTTAACCCCGATTCATACTTCATGTGAATGCTTTTTTTTTTTCAACACTGCAAATTTTATTTCGTCACAATTAGAAAACAGCGCAAATCGGTTATTGGTCACCAAAATTTGCTTTGCCTTTGCATACGCAGGAAGTATGAACCAGGCTTTACACATGAAATATTGAAGATTCGTCCTCAATATATGAGCAACAAGAATAAGTGTTGTGATCTATATATGTTTGAGTCTTTAGAGATAGCGATGAAAAACATTTGAAACAAGGAACTTAAGTACATTTAAGATACTTCTTCCATGCCTCCACCTTTGTGGACATTAGTTTGAAGTAATCCCATGGACCGAAACCCTTGCATGTGAAATGCCTTTCCAGTCCCTTAATTGTGTGGGTTTTTCACACCGCTCTCTTCAGGACTACGAGTTAAAGTGCCAGTCATCAGCCATGCAGTCATCACTTTTGCAGATACCTTGATACCTGCCTCCCTTGTTTTTCAAAAAGTGAACCTACCTGCTGGTATTCAAGTTCCTGACACATTGGATCTGAGAATGGTACGTTAGTTGCTACAAAGCACCCGTCAGCTCCTTTAAGCGCAGGAACCAGACTCTCCCGATCATTCATATCTGCCTTAATGACGACTGCTCCCTTGTCCGCTAAGGCCAATACCTCAGGATTGTTCGGATTACGTGTCACTGCGCGCACTTGAAAGTGCGATGAATCTCGCAGTAATGCGCGTGCCACAGAGTTTCCCAGCGTGCCTGAGGCACCAAACACTGCAATTACCATCACCATCTTGAACGATTATTCCAAATTTAACTGCAATGTAAAAATAGATGAATGATGTTACATTACAACACTGTTGAAAATTTTCCATCATGTTATCAGACAACTGCCTGCCACTACTCCTTCGTTATGAAATTAATTATTAAAACAATTCAAAATCAGCATATCTTACACATTTTATTCGCACTCTTTGTACTCAAAAAATCATCACGAAGAAGTATTTACTTGCTCGTTCCATTCGGCACAGCGCGCACATGCACTGACCATGCCTGCCGAGTGCGGGCATTGGCATGTCTTCCTTGTTGAAAACAGTATTCAAAACACATATCAAACACATCAAGTTTCAACATATGTTAAACAGCTGCAACCTTTTTTGTTGCCTTTGCATACAAAAAATCAATTTTAGATCAAACAGTTTCCCTAAACAATGTTGTTTTAAGGGTATCTACTTACACTTTGCACGACAGGTGTCCCCGTTGCTACAGACGCATCAATCAATTATCGAGTAACGATTCAACAAACAGACGAACGCTCATCCAATAAGTTATAAACGTGCAGTTGGCGTTTCTTTAAATTTTGCTTTTAGAAATGTCTGTAAAATATTTGTGCAAAATAAATTTGTTTTATTACTATTTTTTACATTACTCAATATTTATTTTGTTTGTGGAGTATAATTAAAGGTGTGCTTTTATATCGACACATACTACATGTTCTATAATATAAAACTTTCCGGATCATTTGGTAGTATGGAACGCCGAAAGACAAATTCAGAAAGCCCGCGACTAAATGTAACCCCGTTTTCTGGCCTACACACATTATCGTGTGTATCTGTTTTTTCCTGATTCCAATTTAATTATTTTAATAATAATAAGGGGATTGTCGTTTGATGTTTGTGTTATAACATTTAAGTAGACCTTTATTTGCAAAATTAAAAAACATTCAAAGATAAAAAATGATGAGAAATTTTCAAAACTCACGGCTCCTAGCTAAAACATCAGGGTATAATTTTTATAAAGACTTTAAGCAGAATAACTTGCTGAGCACAGAAAAAGAACTTGCTTGGCTGAAAAAGAAATACCTGCAAAAAGTTGAAAGTTGCCAAAGGTTCAAATTCATTTATTGCTTAGCAACAAATCTGCTGAGCAGTATTTTCCGCTTAAAGGCTTTATGAAATTTGACCCCATTATCTGTGACTGGTATCCTGCTAACTTTTGCTTAGCAGAACATTTCTAACCAAATGCTTTCTGCTTAAGCAGATCTGTGAAATGTTACTGCCCTTCAAGATATGTTAACAACAAAATGATAAATACACACACAATTTTGGTCCTTAGCATTGATTCAAATTTATTCAACACAGTAAAGTTACTCACAAACTACATGTATATACATTATGTACAGGCAATTTAAAAAATAGCAGGAGGATAACGCACTGTTATTTACAACTCATTTCTTCAATGGAAGTAAAGATAATTTGGACGGAACTAAATTTGTTTTAATTGTTATTATTTAATCAGTTTAACAAAAACAAAGCTACAAATAGAAATAAGCAGGATTTATTTGTGACATACTGTTCAACATGATGAAATATTTGTACATTACAGTTTTAGAACCCGACTCAAATTCGTTAGGTTGGGGCAATGGTTTAAGTCATTTAGTTGAATACATGCACCAGTTATCTCAACCCCAAGCAAAGACGTCACCCTCTACAAAGTCACCGCTATAAAGTTGCCCCCGAACTAAGTCACCCCCTCCATCTACACACTTTTTATCACGACCAACATGAAAGCATTTAAAACACCATTTTGCGGGGATAAATGTTCAATGGGTAATAAAGTTAGAGTGTCATACAATTAGCCACTATTAATATGATTATTATGAAATTGGGCACTTGGAGAATCTTCTCTATGTTATGAATAACAGTATTTTTTTTATGGTTGTAATTTTTCATACAGGGGAAGATGGCGGCATCATAGCGGTCCAAAGAAGATATTATTAAGTCCAGTCTTAAAGCACCAGTGATTTTGAAACATTCCTTTGGGCTCTGACTGGACCTAACGGACGGCGGCCCTTAATGGCGAGTTCATTGACTAGAGCTGATGTAGCTGCGCTTGTCCCACCTCCAAGAAGCTGGTCAGAGTAGAACAGTGTCTAAAAGGTGAGAGAAAATCAGTAACAAAAAGTTGTTATTGAAGTACTAGGTTAAAATTGGTTTCTACTGACTTTTTTATTGATAGACTTGTTTTGTGAAAATAGAATAACCTCTTGCAAACTGCTTATAAAGCAAAAGGAACTATGGAGTAAATGCAAAAATATTTAATTGGCAGACGTTTCGACCCTAGAAGAGACGTTCTCGAACAGTAGACATGTGGGGGTCTCGTCAAAATTGTGGATTTTGTTCTTTTTGGAACTAGGTCTTGCTTTTGATTCTACTGCCGTGGAGTAGTTTTCAGAATTCGGTCATTACTTAGTTCTGAAAAGAACTGTCCTGCTTATAAACTACTACCTGGGTTGAAGGTAGGAAATCAGCCAGGACTACTACATCCGTTAATAGATTCAAGGGAACTTGTGGTTTTTAACTTCACTTCTCAAGCAATGCAAAGGTAGTGGGTTCTAATCACACCCAGGTGTGTTTCATGTTTATTCAGAATTTTTGTTTTGGAGGAAGAAAAGGAAGTTTTTTCTACCTGTGGTCCACTTGATGATTGGATCCCAACAGAGCGTGTCTTGACCCCATGTAGTCTGTTCAACCGACTCGTTGCTGATAGCTGCCTCATCTTATCAGCTTGGAAGGATGCAGGCTTGGGTCTGGGTACCAGACCAAGGTCTCCCAGTTGGTAATGGGGCAGTGGTGCATGACCCTTGGCGATCGGTGAGAGGGGTGCCACGCTATAGGTGATAAACAAAATACTTGGAATTACTTTCTAAAATTGTAAATACCAGCAATACAATCCCTTAGAAATTTGTCCCTTAGAAATTTGTTTACACATCAGTTTTATAATGTTCACAAAATACTCAGTCATGTTTTTGTCTCAAGTTTGTATTACACAAAGATGATAACAGCTACGTATAAACATGTGACAAGTTCGTCACGTTAAATCTCTGTGCCCAATTTCCCAGAGCTGCTTAACTACTTACTGTGCGAGTTTCCATTTCATAGCGCTGCTGACCGTAAGCACAGGAATGATGTAACAATGCAAATTGACGGTAATTGTACAAGCCTGCCGCCTAGTTTTCTTGCAAACCTATGAAATACGCTTAGGCTTAAGCAATTTGGTCCGCTTCATTGACCACAAAAATTTGCTTCTTGTTAAGCAGTGCTAAGAAATTTGCCCCTGGACTTCTTAAAAGTATGTCCTGAATTTTGCTGTTTATTAAATGTATCTTGAGAGTGGGTCAGCAAGACTCGCCACTACAGTTTTCACTCACCCTGGTTGAAATCCCTTGCCTGATCCTGGTATATTTGACTGCCTACTCTTTGTACGATACATGGCTTCATCTTCCCTCAAGAAGCTCGCAGGTGATGGGCCAACTCCGATGGCAGCAGCACTGTTGAGGATGACCAGGAGGTTTTCAAGCATGCTGTCACGCTGTTCAATCCCATCGTCCTCGTCTGCATCCTCAACGTCACCTTCCTCTGGCCTCGACTAATGGGTTCAAATAAATAATCTTACTTTAAGGAAGCAGTAAAAACTTTGTTCTAAAGTGTAGACTTGCTTTACTGGGTCAAATTTCATAGAGCTACTTAAGTACACAGCAAATATTGCTTTATGCTAAGGGAAAAATTTGCAGGATACCAGCAGCGTTCTCTCTTAACAGTGGTCCAACGGCCAAATACCAGATAAGACACCTGAGGACCAGTCAGAATTATGTCCTGCTGGCTACTAGTTCAGTGTTAAAAAGCAACTCTCTTTAATATAACGCTTGGACTGGAGAAGAGCGGACAGACCAGTGAAATTACAAACTTAGTGGTCCTTAAGACCAGTCAATGAAAAAGTTTAGGGCAAACTCTAACCAGTTAAAAATGGTACACGCTATATTGGATGGGAACCTCATTCTAGTGAGGAATTTTTGTTGTTGTGCTTAGCCACTTTTTTGTGCTTAAGCAGCTCTATGAAAATTTTGCTCAAGTTAAGGGCTCAGTATTTTGGCTAGAGACTTTACCCTGCTAAAGCATTGTTCTGTGCTTAGACTCCCATCTGAAGAGAGTCTGTAGAATCTACTCAGATAGTCAAAAGTACTTACTGTTAGTATCCTATGCATTGAGTATGCCGCTTCAGCTAGTATCCTCTCAAGCCGCTCCTTATTCTTCAGAATCTCCTTCTTCTCTTTCTCCATCAGCTCTATCCTGTCTTCTAGTTGCTCGATCTCTTTACCCATGGACTGCATCTCTTCGCGAGATGATTCCGTCTGCTGCCGGAGGAGAGCAGCCTCCGCTTCCACCTCCAGGAGTTCTTTCTCATGCTCCTCCAGGTCGATGATGAGTGCTTCTTGCTGCTTGGCTTTCTCTGTTAGCATGCGAATGACCTGTGGTGACAACATAGTGAAGCAACATTTAATAACAACAATAATAATAAACAGTATTTATATAGCGCCAAAATCAGACTTAAAAGACGCTCGATGCGCTTTTAAACTTTGACCTTTGAAGGGTAACTTCCTCATGGTGACTCTCCCTTCTTGACAGGGCAAGGCACATTTTTTTAAAGTAAAGGGCAGCTAGTAATGACAGAAATTGCACTGGGACTGTCCAAAGGCCACAAAGGCAAGAGCACAAGGGCGACAAGGGCATGGAGGCAATCGCCTATGATTTGTTTGTTTTGTTTGTTTTGTTTTGTTTGTTTTGTTTTTTTATTTCCAAATATCACAATAAATAATCATGAAACATACAAGAAATAAGAACAACGAGTGATAAGAGGAGGGCACCAGGAAAAAGCCTAGGCTTGTACAGAGCCTGGACCCTTTATAATGTAAATTAATAGGTTTTAGTTTATAACAATAACAATATTGATTATTGAAATTAAGGTACGGTGAAAGGTATAGTGCAAACAGCAAAAATAACACAATGATTGTTTGTATCGGCGGCCGGCGCGACTACATGATGACTCTTGATAGTATCAGGCATGCTTTTGGGATGTACTAAGGCAATACAAATCCGCAAGATACATTTTGTTTTTGGTGAGACAGACTTCTTCTTCTTTAATATAATTTTGTTTTCAAAACACAAACAAAGGGGCTGAAGGCGTTAAAAGTGTGCAAGTAGGTATCTAAAAACCTGTTTCTACCTTTTGATTGCTGTGATTCTTCTTAGCCAATTCCTTCTCGTTGTTCTCCAACATGTCCAGCTGCTGCAGCTGTTTCTTCTCCTTGGCCTGCTGCTGCTCATTCTCTTCGATCAACTCCATCGTCTTGTCGGACATCTTGGACAGCTGGGCATGGATGCTAACATTCTCGCGGATGGTGCGCTTGGTGGTGTCGGCCATTTGTTTGTTGGAGACTTTACGGAATTCGGCGGCGACTTGATTCACGCGGAGGACCATCTCTCGTTTCAACCTGTTCAGAGAAACATAACACTAAACATTTAACCTTTGTACTCATTTAGGAGATCTACAGAGTTCATAAGATTTCAGGGCCCAATTTCATTGCTCTGCCTGCCACAGAAATCTGCGCTTACAATCAACGTTCTCGGCTTCCTTTACAAGTGCAAATTTCTCCACTAGCTGTGTAAGTGAAGAGTGCCTAATAATTTGGAGTTTGCACGACCAAAATTCCCTGTAAACCCATGAAATCTTGTAATTTTGAAGAAATGTGGCTCTATAGAAAAAGATATCAGTTATCCCCCTAAAATATAAATCTGCGAAAGCTACGGTAAGATTAGTTTCTCAGATTGTGTTATCCAATTGTATATTATTCTTCCAGCATGGAGAAAACTGCTCCGGATTTTTTGCGATATCGAAAAAACACTACTACCTTTTGAAATTAAATTTTCACAGGTCAGTTTTATTATATATATCTACAATAATATACAATTAAAACAATCAAATGGTTAAAAAAACAAAGGTATAAGTTCCTTAGTAATCACTGACCAATCACAGACTGTGTCCTTTAACCACTGACCAATCACAGACTGTGTCCTTTAACCACTGACCAATCACAGACTGTGTCCTTTAACCACTGACCAATCACAGACTGTGTACCCACCTGTCTTTGTCAACCACCTGTTTCCTCTCCAGCTGGTAGATCTGTTCCTTGTGTTCCGTCTGCTGATTGTCGAGCTCCTGCTCCATCTGGGCAAACTTGGCCATAAGATCCTCCTTCTGAACTTTGAACTCTTCCAACGATGCAAGCTTTCCACCTTTAATTCAAGGGAAGTTAGAAGTTTAACAAGTTGTACCACAAAAACAAATTTGTATGGTACAAAATCCAGCTGTCTCCATGGTTCTTTCCACGAGAACATTTTCAAACATCTGCTGAAAACTAACCTGTTTACTCATTAATTTTTGTAAAGCGCTTCGGGACTGTTGTGTGAAGCGCTATATAAGTGCTGTTCATTATTATTATTATTATTATTATTTCTGCCTGAGGTGTAAAAGTTGATCCATGATCATCTTACCAATTTATTTTACACTACAAAAAAAGTTATTTTGCTTTGCAACAGACACTTAGTATATAGTATACCACCCTCGCTGAGGACGATTCGATAGACACGCACAATTATAAGCCAATGAAATGTCTCCCTCTGGTGAGGGTACCATTTGAATTTTGTGACATCATACACTGACTGTTCAAATGCATATTTCTCAAAGTTGTATGGGTCAAACTATTGTAATAATATTTCTTACTCAGAATCATATTTTCTGATGTAAGTTGATCTTTAGTTTCTTGGAACTCCGTTCTGAGCTGAGCGAGCTGCTGCTCGTAAGCATCCTTCTCTGCATCCTTGATCTGTTGGAGGCCGACGAGGCGATCGTTCAGATCAGCGATGTCATTCTGTCGCTGCTCAAGCTGCTTCTTCAAGAAGGAGACGATTTCCTTCTTGTCGGTGCCCATCTGATCATACTGGGCCCTGAATTCTCCATTTGCTACCTCGAGTTCATCGCATTTTCTTTGGTATCTGTGGTGTAAAGATGAATGATCTTGTAATAATTTTAGAGGAAACATTTAGCAGAGACAACAGTACACTTACAATAAGTTAAAAGTGAGGGTCCACTGTCATAGCGCTGCTTAAAGGAAAGCAAATTGTCGTCCTAACTATAGCACAATTAAAAATTGCTTAAGCATTAAAGCCATTGGACACTTTCAGTACAGAAAAAAAATTAAAAGTTCACATATTTACAAATAATTTACAGGGTTTACAGAAGGTAATGGTGAAAGACTTCTCCTAAAATATCATTCCATGAAATGCTTTACTTTTTGAGAAAACATTAAAACAATATCAAATTACGGATTTATTTTAAACACATGTCATGACACGGCGAAACGTGCGTAAACATTGGTGGGTTTTCCCGTTATTTTCTCCCGACTCCGATGACCGATTGAGCCTAAATTTTCAAAGGTTTGTTATTTTATATAGAAGTTGTGATACACGATGTGTGGGCCTTGGACAATACTGTTTACCGAAAGTGTCCAATGGCTTTAATAAGCATTTTTCACGAAAAAAGCTTCGGGACCAGGATTTGAACCCATATTGCAATAACTCAGCCAAGTCTGGTGCCCTAGACCTCTCGGCCATGACACGTTCTATCAAGTTGGGGGTAGCAACGACAAAATTTAAATTACTCACCTAAATAGCCTCTGCTCTAAGTCGCGTATCTGTATCAGGAAAAATTCCTTACTGACCTCGGTCAGGTTGGCCCCCGAGGGCGCTGAGGAAGCCCTCGCGGATTTCTTTCCGCTCTTTTTCCCACTTTTCTTCCCCTTCTTCTTGCCTCCTTTCTTCTTGGGTGGCATGTTTCTGCCAAAGATTCAAGTTCACTGACTGAGTAAATGTCGCTTTTCTCAACTTTTAAATTCAAAACTGAGGTTCAAGAAGGTCCATCAAGTACGTCCGAGTGCTCGGCTGTTATTTCATCTTTTTGTCTATAAGTGTGTATCCGCGTTCAATCCAACCTGAGTTTAACTCATGTCTTGCAATTGTCAGCATCTGTAAAAAAAAAAAGAAGAAAAAAAAAGTCTTTTTTTAAGTTATTGTTACAAAACTGGTTAATAGCTTGTTTTATACCTGCAGCAGGTCACATGTCTACAAGAAAAATCTTGGATGAATTTTGGTATAAAAATAAGACTAATTATGGCACTGACAGCAAATTAATAAAACTTATTGAACAGTTTGACAATTTCAAGGGTGATTTATAACAGAATTATTTTTAAAAATAGCACTTTGCTTTTACCTGGATCTCAGAGAACCATGCTACTAACTACTGTAGTACTGTACTACACTGGACTAGATCTCGCATCTCACTCAGGCAATCAATGCATTGGCGTGCCAAGACGAGGCAAGGGATAGGGGCCGGGATATTAAGCTCTTTTTTGACTTATTTTTATAAAAAAATATTTTAAAAAAATTATTTATTTATTGGCCTAGCTAAGCTAGGCCTATTTGTTTTAATAATTTTACCCAGTAAAATAATACACATTGGCAATGCAAACATGCTTTCTAATCATCATGTCTGTCAGGATTTCAGGTTGTTCAGTTTTTCTTCCGAGTAACTTTATCAACCCCCCCCCCCCTCTTACACATACCTTCCCCTCCCTCTGCCCACACAAAAACACGCAGTTTGTGTGCAGTGCACAAAGTCACTAACCATGCTAACTTGTTTCTAAATCTAATCATCATAATGGTTTTGTTTCTTCTGTTTTTTAGTACGTTCTGAAATATATCTGTCAGTACTTACCTGTCTAGATATTCAATACATAATCAGTTTCACAGAAATAAACGAAAGAACTACTATGGACAACAAATAAATTAGTAAAACACTATCGAAAATCTTACCAGAATCCTCCCAATCATAGCGCCATCGCTGCTGGTGCTGCTTCGTCGCTGCTTCGTTCGTCGCTAAGAAGCGTGACGTCAGATATAAACACACAACTGGTACTCAATCCAGCACAGCTCACAAAATTTAATGAGTCAGTTTTCTGATTACCAGTGAAAGAATGCGTTTGTTTGTTTTTAATAACTCCTTAATAACAAGATGGCTGCGCCCATGAGATGGTTTTCAGCTCATCTACTGCACAGTTCAGACTGAACGGTTCAGTAATCTAAATCTTTCTGTGTACGTCAAACCAAACAGAAAGGAAAAGGAAGGAACTTTCCATGGTAAAGTTACAGGGAAAATTGTTGGTGTCCGACTGCCACTTTTTTGCTCTTTATGCCGGTTTATTTGAGCAATCACAATTCACAACACAATTGTTGTCATTGAATTGGGGAGTTGGGATGTCATTGCATGATCATGGAGCAATTTAGTGTAGTAGCCCAATTAACAGTGCCAATACGCTGGTGGACTCCCTCCGCTTCTTGGGAGGGAATCCAGCGTATTTATTGGCACCATTGATGGGGTTAGTTGTTGAGCTCATGAGCTGACCAGTTTGCCAGTTCCAGATCGCTTTTTGTTTGCAATTTTTGGCTTTTAAAATTGGGATAATTTTGGGCTCTACACACATTTCCCCACTGCCATTTTCTGTTGAAACATCAAATAAACAAAAAAAGGGTTACATTTATTACAATCATCGGAATTATTTACAGACTTCGCTTTCTTCACTTGTTGACTTTGCCAACCATGTTGATTTTTGAACTCATTCTAATTTTGTCTTTATTACAATAAAGTTTGTCTTCTGTGTACTTTGTTAGTCTTGTTGTAGTAGTGGAAGATGGACAATGGAATAGGCAACAATTATCGTCCAAGGTGGCAGAAAGTCTTGTATAAAGACCAGGGTGTTCCGGATAACTATGTTGATGAATCTTTCCTTGGGGAGTTGAAGAGAAAAGGTACATTTCGAAAAAATTATTTCAAATTTTCTAATGATTTTGAATGGCAAGTTACTTGTAAGTTATATTTATTGATGTGATGTATCATGGAGGGAAAATTATGACTGTATTCAGTGTTATTTGTGTATTCAAAGTTATTTTCCTTTTCAAATTCAATATAGTGTTAGTCTTAGTTAACATTCACAAGTTTATTTGTTTTATTGTTTATGCAGAAACTACGTATGAATTGTGGCATGTGGTGCGGGAATCAGGCGTTGTGACTCAACAAATAAGTAGGTATGTCTAACGAGTGGAATGCATTTTTTCAGGAGTCATTTTTTAATGTTTTTATTGGTTGGTTTTCTCTGTTTATAATTTCTAATGTGTGTAATAATTACTTTTTTTAAAGCAATATATTTTAAAACAAACACAATTTGGCCTGCAGCTGCGGGCTACAATTTGTGTTCTTTTGTTTCTATTAAATATCAAATAAATATCAAATAAATATCAAATATCAAAACAGTTTATTACTAATTTGTTGTTCTTTTCAATTTTTCTCTTTTTGTAGTATCTGCATCTTTGTGGTTTTATTTGTGTATATGCAACAGGAATTGCTCTCTCCAGTCAATCTGCTGTACCTCAACGCTGGGTTGTCTCTGATTGGCTATATCCTCTATGATGTCATCGATGGAGGACAGGATCGGAGGGAGAGCGGAAGATCTCGTAAGTACCAAGTATCCCCTGTCGGGGCTCTGTCCTCATTTTAAGAGTTTTGACATTATTTCGTACTGGAAAATGCTAATTATTATTATTTTTTTAATGAGTACATTCGCCGACAGTAGTTTTTTTTTGGGGGGGGGCCCATCTTTGAGTTTGATTTTTTACGTGTTTTGCGACCTCTGGAAAGACGCTCTTAAATGCAAGCTTATTATTATTTATTAATATTATTAATAGTGATGCCGACTTACTTGAGGGATTTTGGTGTTTTTTATTACAGGCTTGGATGATGTTAAAAGTACTGCCATCTTTGTTGCCTTCTCGTATGGTTTGTCACCAATCCTGAAAACTCTGACTGATACCATTAGTACAGACACTATCTATGCAATGACTGTAAGTATTAAGTAACATTTAATATTTTGGACACAGTTTATTCCTTTAACCCTTACAGTGCCAATTTCTTCTAAAACCTCACTCAGGCAGATGTCAGATTTTGTAGGAATTGGAACTGTAGGTCTAAATAACAATTATATTGTTGCCGTACCCGCTGCCAAA
The DNA here is from genome assembly GCF_032118995.1 of Asterias amurensis. NCBI lineage: Eukaryota > Metazoa > Echinodermata > Asteroidea > Forcipulatida > Asteriidae > Asterias > Asterias amurensis. The sequence continues at coordinate 2,144,217 of NC_092662.1, read as the reverse complement.
ACATAGGATTCGAACTGCCTCTAGCTACCGGGCAACTTCGGTAGTCTAGTTGGTAAGACACTGCTCTAGAATTGTAAGGGTCATTGGTGTCGAATCCCACCCGAGTAACATGCCTGTGGTATTTTTTCACAGGACTCGGGGAAAGTACCGAGTATACAGTGCTAACACACATCGGTGTATAGGTAAAACCAAAAGTAATATTCTTTATCCCGATGCAAATTTAACATCTCTTATAAATAACAATTGTTCATCATTGGGACAAGCATACCAAACATTTGAATTTAATGGATGCTTGTCAATTTCTAAATTACATTCGAATGTATCTCTTATTTTTTGTAGGTATTTATGCTCTTAGGAAATCTGCTCTTTCATGATTATGTGACGACGGAGACAAGGTATGATCTTAGCTTTCATGTTAGTTTTACAATCAAATGTTTTTTAGTCTTAATTGTTAATGGGAACATTCAGCATTGTTATTTTCAGCAATTTATGCAGCTGCATATTTTAACTTAAATTCACTGGTTATCAACACATAAGTTTGCTCACTTTTTTTTTTTTTTGGGGGGGGGTGGGGGGTACATGGCACCATAAAGTAGTTAAATATTCTTTTTTTGCAAAGATGGCAACAATGCCTAGAAACAGTTTAAATATTAGGTTTGTTTATATAAGAACATCTTGAGTTAACCAATTTTACATTACACTCTTGTAATATTTCAGGGGAAGGAGACCTGTCTCACTATGTGCATCTATATTTGCATCTGTTTGTCTGGCATCCAGACTTCCTACTACTCTCCATGCCTTTGCCACAGTCACTGTTGCTATGCAGTTGTTTGCACTCTGGCCTGAACTCAGACGAAAACTTAAGGTAACTGTCTGAAACTTTTCTCTGATTTAATTATTCTTTCGGTGTGCATTAGACCGCCACTGATATTCGTTGATATCTCAAAACTGCTACCACATCTTTAAATGAAATTTCCACGGGTTAGTTTCATTGTATTAATCTACATAACTTGGTATATGTGGGATTAAAACAATTGAATGGTTCCAGAGGTATTCATTCCCTTTAAATACATTTGTCTTTTTAGGTTTGCATTCCGAGATCCCAGACTCCATTAACATTGTTGTCGGTTATCGTTGCATTCCTTGCCTTGGTGACAGTTAGTCACATAGCCGCCATTATCATCGTCTTCATTGATCTTGCCATTACTTTCCTTGTTCCTGTTTGCCTGATACGGTTACAACTTTTCAAAAAGTGAGTTCTACTTTCTTTTCCTTTACTAATAGCTTTGTTTAATTTTGCTAATACATGTGGCTTGCCGCACAGGGACCTTATGGTGATGTCCGCTATATAAGAATGGTTTTATTATTGTTCTTATGTTATTAACTACCCTTACAATTTTTAATTGGTATCATGATCATTTCTGCTTAGCAGAAAAATAGAAGGCTTTATTGTCTACATAACCAGCTCTTTGAAATTGGGCCCTGGTTAAAACAAATGAATGACATTTCAATTTTTGTTTTTCTTGTTTCCGTCCTTTAGAAATATCCATGGTCCATGGGACGAGGCTGTGATTCAACATTAGCTGCTTCTTTGGCGGGAAAACAAAATATTTTTTAACTGAACACTGCATAAGTAATGGAAAAAGGATTTTTAATCCAAAGTGAACTGGTTAACTATTTTTTGGTGACCTTATTGGTATTTTTGAATGTGAGGGATTTTGGTATCCACAAGTTACCATTAAAGCTTCTATCAAAATTATTATGGTTTATTATGGTGTATCACCCCCATTCTGAAACAACTACACTGGCTCCCTATCTCTCAACGAATCATCTTCAAGCTGATGCTCATTGTCTACAAAGCTCTTAATGGCAAGGCTCCCCACTATATTTCTGAACTGCTTCAAGTTTACACTCCATCAAGGAATCTTCGATCAAGTTCCATGCTTCTCCTCATTGAATCAAAGTCTCGACACTCATGGGGTGACAGGTCTTTTTCTTCACCTGCGCCACGCATCTGGAACTCTCTACCATTTAATCTTAGATCTTGTCTTTGTACCGCAAAATTCAAGTCTCTTCTCAAAACTTATCTCATGTCACAGGTTTTCAAGGACTAATTTTGTTGTGTCAGTTTTTCTTTGTGTTGTGTTTTGTTTTTGTTTTGGTTTTGGTTTTACTGCGCCTTGAACACCAAGCAGGGTGGATATGTGCGCATTACAAGTCTTGTTATTATTATTTATTATAAACATTGCTCATTGCAGTAAACATGTCATGGCTGTTTCAAATTCAAATATAAGTTTTCAGGTCAAACAGGCAAAAGAAACCACACAAAAACGGTCGTAGCATCTTTAATAAATCCTTCCAAACAGTTTTGTAAAAGATACTAATAAACACTTTATTCACACAGTAGTTTCTGTAACTTATTATCCTTTTTATCATAAAATTAGGCTTAACATATTTATATTCATTTTCAGAAATAAAACAGGAGTTAGTTGCAACACGTACATCATATTGAACTAAATCTTTGCTTTATTGTACTAGGACAAAGCAAGTTGTGCCCAGTGTGGAATTAGCATAAGTCTATTATGCGTAAACAATATTATAAGGTTGTAAACCAATGAAAATGTTGCATTAATGAGCCCTGCCTTCTGATTGGCCAATAGTGCTACAAACAACAGGTGGACAGATGCAGAATTTGTTTGCACCGTAAATAATCATGCGCGTAAAAAAAATAGGTCCCTGTTTTTATCAAATTTTAATTTATAGCAATCGTTTTCCGTTTTTTTTACCATAAATAGTTTTCAAATTGAAAATCCATGTAGGTCTAATGGAATGTAATTTGTGAAACAGTTGCATGCATTAAAAGTGGGCAGAAGTTGCTGCGCGCAGTAATTACCAAGACGGTGATTCGGCATCGCACAACCGCGCAACAGTGTAAGAAAAAGTGTCCCACACAATATAGTCTACGAGTATCAAAACTAAGAACTTGTACAACGCATATAGCTCTGTCGCTCTGTTATTAATTAGCATTATGAACCATCGTTTCTACCTTATATTTTGTAACATTATGTTTACGGATGCAAAAGGAATGCGGTACATACAGTCGGCTGGTCGTGTTGGCAACTACGGGTAAGTTTTGTTGAAATTCCTGTAAACAGAGTCGGGAACCATTCACAGTATACATTGTAAAAACAAAAATTCACAGCAAGCAATTTTCTAACCCTTTCGAGTAGCCTACAAGTATTACCTAAAGATTAAATCCCTATTTCAGTTTTATATACAATGTAGTGATAACAATTGATTGATTTTGTTATTTACCGTGCGAGTAGCCCAACTCTGCAACAGGAGGAAGCTTTCTATAATAATTTCGATAACGGGTACGTCCGCCTGCGATTGATGAAAACAATGATGCCTGCCAAGTATTACGCATGTCAAAACGCCCTCTGTTGAAACTGCTCTTTCATGTCTCTAGCAAACTGGAATTATTTCACAAAATATAACAGTCACTCAACAACAATTCAGAAGAAGAAAAAATGTCCTGTTTTTATAGCAGATGAAATTGGCGTATCTCGTCATCTATAACCGAATAGATTTATCAGGTGGATCAAGAGCAGCAGAAATTGCCTCCTTGTTTTCTTCAACCCATTCATCGAATGTTTTAGCTGACGGCATGAGCTTCCGGCTTCCTTCAATGTCCATGTATTTGGCGTACCCGGGATATGCCTCTCCCGCCAGGATGAACTTGTACCAGTTGACCAATGTCTCGATGCCGAGTTGGGTCTTGTACTTTTCTCGTAAATCGTCAAGTGTGAACTGCCAAAGGAAAAACAACAATGTTAAAAAAGTATGGTACAATGAATAACAATGTCTTGTAATGATTGTGTCAAGAGTCTTTGCTCACTGTAGCATCTATATGAAAGTGTACTCTCTATATGTAAACGAGTGAAAAACACCCCTCTTTACATTTAGAGTTGTCCCTCATATGGCTCTTCAAAAAGAGTGGCGGTTATTTCACTCTTTTAGAGGGGTTGAACTCCAGGACAGAGTGAAAAATCACTCAAACAGATGCAAAGGTCAATCTAATAGAGTGGTTGAACACTCGAAAAAGAGTTGTCCCTCTGGCAAAATATGGCTCTTCAAAGGGTGCTTTCACGCAGCCCTTTTTTATTTAGAGAGTATGAGCCTTTATCTTGCTTTCATTTATCATCAAAACTAGAGTACTTGGTGCAAATTGTATGGTCCTTTTGCATAAATATGTGGAGCGTAACTGGAGTTTATTGATCAAAAGTAGACTTCAAAGTAATTGTTATAGGCAAAAAGAAAGATTCATTTTGTAAGTCAAACATTGTTGATTGTTCAAACTTGTATAATTCAATGACTGTTTTTCATTGGAAAAATAATATGAAATTGGCATTAGTTTCTGATGTGACTGAGCAGACGATAAGTGAGCCATTACCTGTGCGTTTTCTATGGTCTTTCCGAATGGTTGGATGTGTTTGTTCATAATTTGAGCCACCTCGCCCACCGTATGTCTGTCCGTTACTAGAGTGATATCTCGGTGGATGTAGTCTTCTCTATGACTGAATATGTGGCGTACAGCCTCACCCAAGAAGCTTATGTGCATCATGCCGTAGGCTTGCTCACCAGTCGGTATTTCTTAGGAAGAAAAAAGAGGCAAGAAAGTCGGTGTCTTAGAAAAGGAAAAGAAGCAATAACGTTTTGTAGTTCAAAGAATCATCGCTTGCAAGCAGGGTTCGGAATTCGCTGGCCACGAGGACCAGTTATCTTGTCATTTGGTCCATTAGCTTTTATCACAGGTTCATATTTCATATTAATATCAGGGGCGTGGTGCAACGCTCCGCTGAACTAGCCAGCCGGACCACTTTCAAGAAGAGAATCTTGACTGGCCCTCTGATGTCTTTAACCGCCATTTCGGCCAGCGGACCAATGTTATAAGTGAGTATGCTTGCTGATCAGAAATGGATTCACACTACTTTTCAACATTGACCGAGAAAATAATTGTGAACAAAAACAAACTGTGAGAAGTGAATGACGCGTTCATGACATAAATATCTTCTATAACAACTTAGAATCTGACTCACCTATAGTATACACACCGTCTTTTACCTTCCTCGGTTTAAGAACACCAGCATAGTTTTCATAAAAGTCAGATAGTGTCACCGCCGTCAGCGGCAAGTTCTTCTCCTTAAAATAGTTCGTCACTTTCGCTTTGCTGTCACTCCACGGCACCGGGCAGCCAGTAACCTCCTCACAATGTGGTAATGTCGTGAACACCAAGTGGTGGAGTCCAACCGCCATGCAGGCATTCGCAAAGTTCATCCCGTATTGGTACTCGATCTTGTCCGCATCCTTGGCGAACTGCTGAGGCGGGACTGTAACAAGGAAGCAGCAATCTGCCCCTTGGAGGATCGGTATGAGACTCTCTGTCTGGGCTAGCTCGGCCTGGACGAGCTCGCAGCCGGCGGCTTGGAGGGCTTGGGCTTTGGGTGATGTTGGGTTACGAGTCACGGCACGGACGTGGAATTTCTCAGACTCCTCTAGGAGGGCCCGCACCACGGAGCCACCCTGCCGCCCTGTTGCTCCGAAGACGATGACCACTTTCTTCATCGTTCTAAGAAAGAAAAAGAGAAAATAATTACTATATTTCATAGTCCCTATAAGTATCTTCTTAAGAAATTGAGCTCGAACATTGCAGATAGTATCCTCTTGAAGCAACATGCCGGTTTTGAACCGTAGCGTCGGTCCAGATTAGGCAGTATTCTTGTTTAAAATAAGGGTAGATTTTCACACCATAAAGTTCCCGCCAAAATGTTGGGATAGAAACAGTATACAAAAAAGTCATACCTTTCCCTTGCAACTAAAAATGTTTCCGCACGAAAACTGTTGATAGGAATGAATTTACAACCCTTCACACAAGTTATTCTTCCGTCTGGGATTGTTGTACATCACGCAGATTTTATCCCGAACTTTAGCCTTTCTTTTATGTTTCCGATTTCAAAGATATATATACAGATAAAAGTCTGACCTGATCAACAATGTCATGCAAACAGTGCAGGCCGTAGTTTGTCACAAAATGTAACTCTTCTTATGATGTTGATTGTCATGTTGTAGACAAAGTTCTCGAAACTTGTAATGTTTCACATTGTGGAGTTGTATAAAAAGTTTTTCTTATTATGGGAGAATGCAAACTATATAGGGCCTATAAAGAATCATGTGTAATATTTTATAAGAAGTATTTTTAATCGGTGTAATTTCTGTACATTCAATAATTTATTTTTCATAGACTGTTTGTTTAGTCAAGTATCAATTATTTTCCGCTGTAACTTCAAAAGCTGTTTAGAACTCGAGTGTTCCCCCAGCAACTTGGACTTCGTTATCATGCTTCCATGGTGACGTGCATACAGACGGCTGTTTCGTTATCATGTTCCCATGGTGACGTACTTGCAGCAGACGGCTGTTTTGTTAGCATTGATACACCAAACATCGTTATAGTAGTGCAGATGCTAAACTTGGTATAGTGCATAATATTTCATTTTTATTTTCTGGACTGCCCTCCCCGCCGACCGCCTCCCCTCTTTTGGCACATCGATCAATGGCAAGAACTGATCAGTTCTGTAATTAGTTTTTTAAAAAATTATCAAAGTTATCGACTTCGAAAGAGTTGGGGAAAAAATGGTTGCCGGTGTCAGATGCAATAGTGCCCGCCATGCAATACTGTCCGCTCCGGAAACTTTTGCATATGCAATTGTGTCCGGGGCTATGCAAAACCGTCCGGTGGACATGTAGGCCCCACACGACTGCCATGTAAGCGAGCGTGCATGCACTGAACCTGTGTACATGTATGCATCATGAATATTCACGTATTTTATGATTGCAGCGAATACCCAAACGGACGTTTACTGCCAGGACGGTTTTGCACGGGGTGGACACAACTACATATGCAAATGTGTTCGGGGCGGACACAATTGCATTATGCAGCAGCGTCCGGGCGGACACGATTGCATATGCAAAACCGTCCGACGGACGTTATTGCATATGCAATAATGTCCTCCGGATAGTGTTGCATAGAGGACATAATTGCATGCGACACCGGCATTCGAACTCCAATAGGGGATGGGGGGGGGCACCACACTAAAATAGGCAAACAAATTATATGACTTTATTAACCGACACATGTCGTTTTGAAAAGGGCCATTCATAATCATCATTGGCTTGTGAAGTGGAGGTGGCTCAAACTAGCAATTAGCCATAGGAGAAACAAACACATTTTCGGGGTGTTACTTTCAGGGGTAAATAGCACAATTTTGATTGGCTGACCTATCGAAAATGTTTTTAAAAAAGTCTGAATTTTAGTTTTCCTTCAAGAGATTGAAAGACTTGAAGTATTTTTAAATAGTCCCCGGGGCGTAGCGAAGCCTGAGACTCAAGCCGTGGTTCCGAAAAGGGCCCTGCTTTGATGCGGAGAGCGCCCCCAAGCGGTACATTTCTGCCAATGTTTCCGTAGAGCTGCTTTTTCACGTAGATGTCATGTGTGCACAATACACACATTTACTTCAGTCTTCACATGCACAAGCAGGTAACTATCACTTTGTTTTGTATTCAGAACAAACTCAATAACTTCCCCGTATTACATAACCAATGTGTGATTTAATGGATCGATTTAATAATGTTGTAGTTCTACTACTAGTCTACTAGCTACTACTACTACTTGTCACCAGTGTTACGGGTGTAGTGTGTGTGGCTGGCCTGGTGGTGTGCCATGATGGCCGTGTCAGCCAGAGGAATAAAATTAAAATTAGAATCGACTGGTTCCGCTTACGCCTGGCCTTCGCCTCGGGGGAGGGGTCAGGAGGAGGGTTACGACTTTTACGTTAATATAATATCGCAATTAGTATGACTGTGTGTAACATTGTTAATTCAATGTAATGCTCATTTTCAAACAGATCCTATCCCTATCCAATTTGAAAAAATGAAATTCAACTTGCACAACGTCAAAAGTACAGCTGGTCGCCTAGCAACATTATCTGAGCTTGGTCACCATGGAAACATCTCGATGGAATCTCCAGGATGTACGTTGTATACTCGAGGCGGCTCTGCCCCGAACCTGTCGCTCACTCTACTCAACGGCATAGAGGGAGTGCCACCGGTGACTCAAATTCCGATACCAACAATGTAAGTCTTGCATTAGGCCAAATAAAAATAAAGGAAAAGTTTCCGTATGGCGCCACCACTTTTTCATTCGAAATAAAATAATATAGTATCTAATTTACCTGATTGATATATCCCTTTTTGTAAAAATGAGTGAAAAAGTGGTGGCGCCATACGGAAAGTTATCCAAAATAAATACCAGTTGATTGTCTGTTTTTTTGCCAAAAAGAGGAGGGCCTTTTTATTTTTTTTAATTTCTTTCAAAGGTGGCCGCCAAGCAATTTAAGTAAAAACTTTTAAAGTTAGCAATTACTCTATGTAGTTACTAAAGTAGTAGAGGGCCTAAGTTTAAAGATACATACTCTTAAATATATTTGTCTTTTTTTTTTTAAAAATGTAAAAATAAAAAAGGATTCGAACCCAAAACCTTGTGATTGAAAGTCCAGTCTAACAAATAATCTCTTTGCATTTCAAAGTGAATTAATAAAACCTCTTCTGAATGAAGTAAAGTAATATTTAAGCAGCAGATGTTCTAAAAAACTTGGCTTAGCTACAAAATTTTGTGAATTTTTTTGTGACATTGCAACAATTGATTTCAAATGTTTCCTGTTGTACCATCACTGTGATTATTTTTTACCCTTGTAGCGTTGAAAGCCAAGAGGTCTTATCCACCCTCGACCAGGGTGTGGCTTCATTCTCAGGGAGGCCCGGTACCATCACATACTCCTGCACTCAGGACCCAGGCCAGCAATCACGATCTGGTTATAATGATAAGAACAGTGTGTCTGTATGGACCCCTGCTGGCAGAGAAAGGGTGAACACATTCTCATACTCCTTGTTATTTTTTTTATATTTTTTTTATTCATACCTCAATTCCCAGGGTTGGGTTCGTAAAACACCACCGCACATTACTCAAGAGAATGGTAGTTTGTGTAATGACCTTTTAGCTCTTGTTATAAAAAGCACTGTTAAGAAGAGGTTTTGCTTTTAAAGAGTACATTTTGAAATCCTTAATCTCATTTCCACTTTGTGTTTCTTTGTTTTGCTGTCCTCTTATAACAACATTACTGATATAAAGAGGTCATTTTGGTCAGTCCCAGCAACCTTGTTGTATCAAGAGTTGACTCGAATAGCAAGACGGAACAAACTCTACCTGGCAAGTAGACACACTCAATATATATATTGATACCTCACCATGAAATGCCTCAAATCATACATGTCTTTATTTGACAGCTTACCATTGATAGGTTCCTGTCCCTGCAAGAAGCCCTGCAAGTGGACTGGATGGAAGCTCTCTCTGATGGAGACACCCCAACGGGATCAATGTCTAAGAGAATAAGGAAATCAGTAGACCGGACGTTGGTTTACTTAGACAAGTGTCTGGATGCAAAGCAGAGCAGGCAGGTACACTTTCAACAAGTATTGCGTCTGATTTATCTTTATTGAGGGCAGCATTCATAACAGACACAACATATATTTTCAAAAGTCGCCTGCCGGCAATTTTTGGAGATTCAGATTTTTGCGCTATACTTTTTATTGATTTCTAATCTATGGGGGCACTTCAGATGAAGTAACTTTTCAGAAAGTTTACTGCCATAACCATCATTATGACCATACAAGTAATCTTTTAGCACTCATGCAATATAAACATAGCGTCATTCATTTCGCACCCCGCCTTGGAAATTTGCATGATTACCAGCCATACCTAGAAAGAAGTTCATGGAAAACTTTTGTTGTGATTTTGTTTAAATATGTTTTGTAGAACACACAAGTCACAACAGTGCGGTGAAAGAAGAAAATGATATTGTTGATATCTTTTTGTGAAACAGAATCTTAAAGACACCACTATTCTTGGTGTGATTGTTGGAGGAGACTCACTGGAGGAGAGAAACCGATCAGTCAGGGAGACGGTGAAGAGACCCGTAGGAGGCTTTGTCTTAGATGGATTCCACCAGGGAGCCATGGAAGACAGGACAAGATGGAGCATCATGGAGTCTGTCCTGGTAAGGAGTCTGATTGTCCGTTATCAAGTCCAGGGCAAAAATTTCGTAAAGCTGCTTTAACAAATTCTGCTTAGCAAAAAGTATCAGGATACCAGCCACAGTACATGTGAGATAGTATTTTGGTAGGTATCCTTATTCCGGTAGGCATAAATATTTTGTGCTTAGCTACTTTTTGTGCTTAAGCAGCTCTATAAAAATTGGCCCAGAAGGGAAGGTTCAATATGTGAAGTGGCTTCTTATGTAGCGCTCATATTTATCAGTCATTGACGCTCAAGGAGCCTTCAACAATAATTATTTTCCTGCTAGGTATTTTGGAGCCCTTTTTAAGAATTTTTATTTCCTTTTTCATTAGAACGAAATCCCTGAGGACAAGCCAAGATTTCTCCCAAGGGTTGGTCGGCCGGATGAGGTGATCCAGGCAGTGGAACTCGGTGTGGATATTTTTGATTCAGCGTATCCTTTTTTAATTCTTTAACAGAAAGAAAGTGAAGAAGGTAAAACCAGTACCATAACGATGTATCAGGTTATAATTGGTTCACCCTTAAAGCACTGTAAGTTCCCAGTTTCTGTGGGAAAAAAAACACGGGCAAATCACTAGGGTAAGACCATTGCATTGAAGTCTTGTCAAAGCATAAATCCTGTTATGTGTGGAGATGATTTTAAAAAACTCAACTAGGAAGGAAATTATCCTGCATCCTGAGAAATTGTCCATTCCCCTTTGTAAATAATAAGTTAACTTCAAAAGAAGTACATTTCAAATAACAGCATTTTATGTATCATATGAAACTTTACATGGTGGGAGTATACTTAGAAGAGTTGTCAACCATCGGTTCTTTTTAGAACTAACACCGCTCAAAAGAGATTTACACACGGTGCTACCACAAACCTAACCTTAAAAGCATTATTTTAAAAATATAAAATAAAAACTTTCCTATCACTATTAAACCAGCTTCCCATTTGAAGTAACAGAGAGAGGTTGTGCCTTGGTGTTTTCATACCATCTTGACCATCCTCCATCTGTTAATGATGAGGAGGTAAGGCACACCCTGCCTGCCTCCTCCAGTATGACAGATACAGATGGTGGAAATGACTGGACTACACAGTGTGGTGAAAATGGAGAAGATGGTGGCCGGACGATGTATGAAATCAAACTGTCTGACCAAAGGTATGTTGTTTAACCAAACTTGCTCCATAAGGCCTGAAATATGAGAAATGCATTGGTGATTTTGAAGGTTAAATCAGTAACTAGGACCCAAACCTACACACATTTTGTGTTGTTCTTTGTGATGACAAGAATCAGTACTAGGACCCAAACCTACACCTGTTTGGTGTTGTTTTTTGTGATGACAAGAATCAGTAACTACATGTAGTACAACCTACACCTGTTTGTGTTCTTTGTGATGACATGAATCAGTAACTAGTATCCAAACTTACACCTGTGTTGTGTTTGTGATGACAGGTATGTAGAAGATTTTTCTACCCTGGTTGAAGGATGTGAGTGTTACTGCTGTGTGAATCACACCAAAGCCTACATCAACCATCTCATCAATGTCAAGGAGCTTCTTGCTGGTGTGCTGCTTATGATGTAAGACACATTTTAACTCTTTTAGTTTCTGCTTTTTTTCCTGGCGTTTTGAACCTCAAATTATGTGCTTTTTTGAGTTTGATTGTAATTTTGTAAAAATCATTTTTTTTTAAAGAGTTTCTCACCAAACAAGATGTATTTTGCTGATTAGTATTTCTTGAGTGATAATGCCCTCTTCTGATAACATGTAGGTGGGTCAGACATGTAGGATTGACGATGTCACTTTTGTACACAAACAAGATGACACAAACAAGATGATACTTTCATTTTACCATTAAGTGCTCAATAGTCCATTTAACAAAACTGGCAATGCTCATATACCGAGGGATAAACTAACTGATAGCAACCCCACTGTCTCCCAGATGGTGTAGAAACTGTATTTTACCATTTCGCCCCTGATTGCGTATTGCAAACAACACATGAGGAACTTATATATTTCCAGGTTGAAAGTCTCTTTCCAAACCAATTTCATATGTCTCATTCCTCTTGCTCCATTTGTGTTCCATTATCTTGACAATTTCGAGATTGTTTTATTTCCCTGCAGACACAACTTCCATCATCACTTCAAATTCTTTCAAAGCATCCGACAAGCTCTCCAAGAGGGCAGAATGCAAGAACTGAAGGAAGAAATCCGCAAAACCAGGTGATGCCAATATAGGTGGAATGGACGAGAATTTTGAAATAACATTCTGAAACTTTTTAGAACTCTCTTTAGTCCCAGCCAAAGGTTAGAGTGAGGTTGACTACAGTGAAGATAAATTTGTTGGACCTTTGTGAGTTTCGTGGTCTTACGAAATACCACTGGATTCGCATCAGTGCAGTGTTTGTCCTTGGCAAACTGCAAGGAGAGGAATTTGTGTAAAAATGGGCGACGTCATCTTCTACATTTTTTAATTTCTTATGAGACATCGACTAACGCCACGGACGGCCACTTAAAGATGAGGGTTACATTGAGCTGATTTTGGCTGTCGCCCCAAATCAACTGCCACCAGGGGCACATGCCACTTACTCCTTGGGCTTAAACGGAGGTACTCCCTTCACAGTTCCTAAGGATACAGGCATGTGTATCATCCACTAGGCCTGGCTGGTAGGGCAGAATGCACTACCTCCCAATTTTTTTTACGGAGCAATTATGGTGCAAGATTTTATGCTCATTACTGAATATTTCATTGGAAGTTTATTTACATTTTAGATACATTTATAACACTATATTAACCATCCTGTACATGTACATCTTGAAATCAGAATAACTTCTAATGAAAACAACAACGAACCAATCATTTTAAATTATAAACAGCCATGCACCTGTTATATAAACATTTCATATGATCAACAGAAATAAACAGCCAAAAGTATAATCATTGCATCAATGTACAATTTTGTTAGAGCTCCTAAACAAAAATCCATATTTTTTTCTTCAAGTCTTTATATTACACAGGAAATAAGTGACACGACAAACAGTGCGTGTTTACCCAGAAATATTCTCATTTGAGTGTGAGGATAACTATGCCAGCTGTCTTTACACTTCCTTCAATGTGCTTAGTGATTGGAGGCTGTTGTGCTTGTGAAGTCTCACCGGCTGTTCCTTAATCGAAAATGCTGAGAGAAGCCACCCACAAAGCATTTTCAACACACTATGGTCTTTGTATCTAACAAACTTCCTCTTGGACTTGGAGTAGGAATCCAAGATCAGAGCAATGAAGACATTCATCACGACCGCGACAAGAAGGAAGTTTCCTGCTGCAAACAGGAAGTAGGCCTGGACCCCAAACTCTTCAATCACCTCCAGCATCTTATCATACTTCCGCAAGATGAGGATGAAGACACTCTCAACAGACATGACGAACCCTGAGAAATCCTGGAAGTGACTACCGAAGGCGATATGGCCGAAGAATGCAAATGCGGTTATGGCGAAGAAAAGTAAGAAGATGACAGACGCGATCTTCTCGGAGAGGATTCCGATGGTGTTCTGGATCAGGAAGATGCTGTTGTTGAAATGAAGGATCTTTAGACACTTGAGGATGCTGCAGAAGGCTATACCACCGAGACTCAGGATGAGAATATAGTCCAGGAAGACAATATCAGCGAAGCTGACGTACATCTCACGGTTGGTTTTATGGAGCGCCAACCTCTCTGCTGCTAGTAAGTACTCCCATATATAAGTCGCTGTTGCTGTAGAATGAATTAAAAGTATGATACTAAAAAATAGAATATCCTCAATATGGAAATGTTTGCGGTTACACCATGTAATGACTATCTGAAAAGAACCGTTGGTTTCAACTCAACGTTTCGATCAGTATGCTCTGATAGTCTTCTGGAGAAAGAATGTCCTCATTAACTTGTTGTCAAGGGAACTCGCCAAGGGATAAACGCCAAGCAGGCAACAGCCCATCTCTTTTATACAAACAATAGTTTAACATCTTTATTGATGAGTTGCACAAATCAAAATACTTGAATCACATTGGTGGTATTAATCAATGAAACTGCTTTGAGTAATCACAAATAATTATTGTTGAACTTCTTTGGCTTTATGAAGTTGTATCTTTTTAGAGCTATGAGTTTGCAAAGTCTTTTGCCAGATTAAATAAGCATCTTACCTACAACAGACAGCAAGATAATTACTATCGTCAAGTAGTTCCAGAACACCCAGTAGTCCGCACGTTTTCTTCTCCACTTCTTGATCTCCTTGACAAGAATTATCAGTACGACTAGGATATAAATCACCTCAAGAGTCAACACAAACTTATCAAAGCTGTTTGTGTACCGATAAATCCGAAGTATGACAAAGTCCTCCGCAGCCACAACCTTAGTTGTTCCCTCCGCGCGGAAGATGACGGTATTAACACTGAAAAGATTCACATTGGCGTTGTACATCACCCACTCTGCGATTACAGCCTGCGTGTATTGATCGATCCATAATGCGTCTTGTAGTATGGCCAGAACGTTCTCGGTAGCTTCTCGCGTCATTCCAAGATTGGCAGTGAATCCCCCGCGATGGTATCGCCCCGGATCAGTCAGGATGAAATTCCCACGAGCTTGTTGCTGTGTTTGGTAGACCCACGGGCTGGATGACTGAGACCTGGTTGTTTGTGATAGTTGCTGTGCCCAGGATGTGCTGTAGGATTCTGTATCTAGCATCCAACTAGGGATAGCGTGGCACTCTGGTCTCAAACCGAAGTAAGCCTCAGGATTGACGCAGCGATCTGATGGAAGCAAAATATCAAAACTTACAGCGTTAAGAGTTGATATACAGACCCTATGCCGATAATGTCAATGGGAAACTTTAGACTATCTGCCAATCACCAAGAGAGGGCGCTCTTCATCAGGTAATAGACCTTATCGCAAATACCAATGCGCAAGCGCAGACTGTTGAATGAGGTGCATTGTGGGATAGACATGAATCAAATTTTGCTACCAGCTAGACCACAATGCATCTAAATCCAAGCTTTACGCGCGCGCCCCAGTATTTGCGAAAAGGTCTATGTCAACAACTTAGGAATAGGAGAAGCACGAGTGACGGTCACTGACAGCAAGTACCTTGTGTTTTGCGTGTTTTTGATTTTGTATTTAGATTTAGCCAAACTGTATTTTGTTTTTCATAACACAATGCCAGCATAAACCAAACTGTTCTGGAACAGGACGTACTGGACACGAGTTCCCCAAGGATAACAAGCGGTGTGCATGAGTTTTTGGGAGTGTTTCTTCTAGGGTAATTAGCAAAAGTTACAAAATGCTGACCTACCAAAAATTGAGAAGAAATCTGAAGTTTAGTTGTATGACAATGTATCTGATTTAATTTTCAAGAGGCTGAGAGACTTCTAAATATTGTTTGAGTATTTTTAATTTTTTAGCATTTACCATTGTTTGCTATAGGAGTTGTGCACCCTCACCTGGTAGGTCTGCTGCCCTCTAGTGGCAGAGCTTTCAAAAAGTCTCCCATTCAGTAATGTGCCCTAAGGAGGTCAAGAGGAGGTTGTTTATTGGTAATCCTATGCCACGCGTACAAAATCTGCGCATTTGCATTGTTTCATCATCGTTTACCTCTACAACAGTAGCTGGATGATTTCAATGGATAAAGTCTATTGTGGTAGATCTATATTCACTGACAATTAGACGTGAAATGGTGTCTGACATTGTGTATACAGCCATGGCTACGGCTGGATCACCATTTCAATGCGTTGAAGTAGGACGTTCTAAGCAACACCCTTAGTAATAATCAAAGCCATAGCCACAGCTGTCAATTTTGAAACAGCCATAGGCTTGTGTAGGGAAGTTTTAAACTTAAAATTAAATTTTTTTTTAAAATCTCCACATTAGCTTGAAGATCACCTGAATTGGACATGATGCCATCGACCACCAAATGTGATTAAAAACGTATACGCTCGCGCACTACTCTCAGCTTTTCTCACGTGCATGTTTCAACGATGGTGGACAATGAAAAGCGTCTTTTATCTATGAACACACCTTGTTTGACTCTGAGCTGACGAAGTCGTGGGCTTCCAACCAAAAAAGAGTCTGCCAGTGTTGAATCATCGTCCCCATACAATGCTGGGATAAATTCCAGCTTCATCCAGTCGTACACATCGGCCATATTTATCACCTATAGAGAAGAATACCACATGGGTTAGTATCTATTTTTTATTTCAAAGCAAAAGTGTTGAGTAATTACTTGCTCACTTTCAGGGTGGTACTTGGCAATTTGCCTTTCATCAATGCCTTTGTGGCTTGGAAAAAGCTTTGTAGCTTTGTACTAAAAAATATGTTCATTTATTTTTTCCAAGAATAAATTAACATGCCTATGTAATTGAGAACACTGATGAATGTAGTGTCATCTTATTTCATATTTTTATGACAATACGGCTTTAAAAAAAAATTATTTACAAAAAGCTTGTGAATGCCAGGCTTTGAATTTCATTCTTGAAGGGGCACAGTAATTTTCCTCTGGTAACATGGGTAAGTGGCGCTTCTATGAGTAAAAAGTATTTGACCTTCTCAAGGGGAACCACTGACCGCAGCAAAAGCACTAGGGCACCACAGCAATAGGCTGATCCACTGAGATCCGCCCAGTTGTGTATTGACCAGTCACAATGCAACGAAGGTCCGACAAATAAAGGTCCGACATGCGTGCGCGTATCTTGGCGCGCGCGGCAGAGTTGTGCAGAAAGGAGAGCACCACGTGTTCTAGCTCACGTGCGTTGTGGACGGAGCCTACTGGATCGGTGTATTGCTGTGAACTATTTCTATGCCATGAATACCGCAACTAAGCTGATTTTTCCATAAAATTTACAATTAATTTTGTTACCTTGTTCACTTCAGACGTAAAGCTGTTTGTTATAGCTTGGTGAAGGTAAATACTGTTCGGATCACGCTGACCGTTACTGACTTGAACCACCAGCCAGATGAAGAGCAACTGACCAAGTAAAGACTTGACGACGGAGTACATCTTACTATCCATTTGTTTCCTCTCTCTCGCCAGCTCCACGGCACTCTCAGTAGGCGGGCAGTAGAAGTGAGAGTCTCGCTGTCTGTTAGCGTGGAAACTTTTGGTGTCGACGTTAGTCTTGCTTGCTTGTTGATTGTCTGGAGGTAAGTAAAGATAGTGTAACGATAGTGTAATGATAAGGAAATGATAGTGTGTTTTAGGGTGTCATGGCCGAGTGGTTTAGAGCATCATTTAGAGCATTCAATTCATGTAATTACTCAAACTTGCTCAGCACAGACAACTTTTGCTCAGTAAAGATTTTTAACCAGCCATCCATTACTAGAACGGGTACCCCAGTCATTTCTTGCTGTGCCAAGAAATCTGCCAAGCAGAATGTTGTAAAAAGTAATGTAAAAGTAATGTGAAAGGAAAGAACAATGTCAGAGTTTGGAGCACTAGGTGGCAGCTCACATAACCAGTAAATTTTCATTGTTTATAGATCTAAATATGCCTACAATTCCCGAGAATAATTAGTCTTGTCTCGTCTTACCTGTGTAACTCTTCATCTGCCTGAAGAACCTGGCCCCGATGTCATCATATTCAGAACCCTTGATGACGATAGCGTAGAAAGCTGCTATAGCAATGACATTAAACGGTTGAATGACAAAGATGCTCTGAAACATTGACATGAACATAGCAATCACCCACTCGATAGACTTCGCCTTCCCGAAGGTCAGGCCATAGAGAATGATCAGGTAAGCGGCGAAGAGACTCGAAAACACGGCAAGAAACCATCCTACGTAGGTGCACCACCAGGGGAGGCGACCCTTCACCACAAACAGCTTCTGTACTTCATCCGTAGGCTCCTCCTCCTCGGAACTTGAACCGTCTCTCTCTTCCTCCCAACCGTGGAGAGACAAGACCAGTTTGAACTTCCTCAACGCCCTCCTGCGGTCCTCTTCGCTTTTGAAGAGATTCGGATTGGGATTATGCAGCTGTTCGTACAGCAGCCCTAAACGAGTGCTCAGGTACTCCTGGTAGTTTGTGTAGGTGGCGGATTCGTTTGAAGTGGGCGATGAGATTGAGATACTGATGCTGCTGGTGTTGTGGCCGCTCAGGTCGGATGGAGAGGATTGTTGTCTTGGGAATGATGCTTCGCTGGATGCACTGAAGTTTCTGTTTGTGTTCTGGTTCCTGCACGGTTCTGGAGTAAGTTCCGTTATGTAGTGTGACAGAATGCCCTGGTCGCATTCTGGCAACAACTCAAGTCTGAAATGCTCTTGCTTTGGAACACTCTCTTGGACGACGGGAACTTTAATCGTCCTTGTCTTCTGTTTTCTTTCGGGGGGGTTATTGTTGTTGGCTGATGTTTGAGAAGACTCATGACTTGTGTTTTTGAAGTTGGTGCGTGTACTGCGCAGATAGACATACTCAGCATGCATGTCGATGTACTCTTCATACGCTTTATCACCAGCAAAGAGCTCCCTTTCCGGAAGGGTGCTATGACTCACGGCCGAGTTGTTGTCACCACGTCCAGGATTTAAGGTTATCGTCAACTCAGAAGGAGACTCGGGAGCTAGTGAATAGCCAATATTTGAGCTTGATGAAATTGAAGGAGTACCAGGTATATCCAAAGGAGCAGCTTGAAGCTGGGAATTCTTTTCAGCTTCTTCAATTTTGGAAGATGGTTGTTCGGCTTGACTCGAACGTTCGCGAAGGCCAGTTGAATCCGCATGAACCACAGTCTCATCTTCCTCATTCATGGCCACAATCTCAACCTCTTCTTTACTCCTCGGCCTAGTGTTCCTGAAGATCTGCACAATGACAAAGTTGATTGGAAAGGCTAACAGGCAGCTCTCAACTGTGATCAAAACTGTGTTCATCGAAATACTCATCACCCCGAAGTTAAGGGTGGTATCCTCTATTCCTTCTTCGGCCTTAAAGAACATGATGTTCATGAGCATCGTCGACATGAGGAGCGACCAGCAACAGGCGAGACGTTGGAGCCGCGTGAAGGAGCTTCGTGGTGGTCTGGACAGCACAGAGAACCACAGATGGTTGTCCTTCATGTCGCGGGCGCTCTTGGTGAAGAAGAGGTAGTGGAAACCCTTCAGGTCATCAGGGGCCGCCACTTTGAAGGTCTTGTCGATTTCGCCGTTGGATGCATCGACGGCGATCCAGGTATGGGCGAGGAAGTACCACCAGCGGTCTTTCTCTAAATCGTGGACCAAGATTCGGCTGAGATACCTGCAACAAAGAGTCAAAATTAATGCTAAGTTTAAATGTATGAACAAAAAATCAAGTTTTTTTCCGTAAAAATTGTGCTGCTTGTTTATGGTTTAGATGAACATCTAAAGCTGTTTCTCAGTTATTGATAAAAATGAATATTTTAAGGTGGATTTTTTAAGATATGGGTAGACAATGTGAAGGATTGGACGGGAGTATCGTAGCTGGGTGCAAATGTTGAGGACCACTGAAGATCCAGAGTTGTGGAGGAAGTGTGTTGTGGCCGCCATCTCTTAGCCCCTTCAGCCTAACGCCCAGGTCAAAACTCCAGTTGAACCTAGTTAACTGGGGTCAACTGGTTCAACTGGATAGTGACCAAACTCGTCCATTTTCCATATTAACCAACTGGTTTGGACTAGGTTTAACTGTGTTCAACTAGGTTGAAATTTTAAACCAGTTGGTCTCTGTCCATTTTCCATATTAAACCAACTGGTTTTAACTGTGTTTAACTAGTTTATCAACTGGTTTCAACTAGTTCCAGTTAAACCCAGTTTAACTAGGTTCAGCTGGAATTTCGACCTGGGCAGCTACGGGGACCGGGATAGAGTAGAGTCAAGAGTACAGTGTCCCTGTTATTATTTGTTGTTGGTCAGCCTTTACACACCAATCCCCCCTTTGTGTATCACTTTGTCTCCTCCGAAAAAGTAATTCTCCTGCCAAGTATTTATATTGAAAGCCACTTGGAAAATAATATCCGATTATATTTATTGATCTTACCAATCAGGACTACTGCCAGCGTTATCATGCCACACCCTGACCGACCGTAGTATCCCAAGTGACTCTTTAGTCATCAGCAGGAAGGAATCGATCCCGCCTCTCTGCAGCACTGGGCTCTCCTTGTCGTCTGTGGCCAGTACATGACGCTCGCTATCGTCCACGATGCCTTGTAGGGTGAGAGTCACTGAAGCTGTCGTGCCAGCTCCTCGACGCATTCCGGTAAAGACCGTCACATGATATCCGTAAGTTGCCAGCGGTTCGTTATCTTCAAGGACAATAAGGCGAGCCTGTTTTCAAGAAGAGAATTTGGTGTTTACTTTTTGTCTTCCCAAATTGGTCTGGCCTCTTTTTGTATTAAATGAGGGTTCTCCATCAAAGCATAGAGAAAAGACCACTGTTGTCCTTTCTCTAAGATCCATATACCCAAATAGCTCAACTTACAATTTCTCTCTATTTTCATTCAATAGTATGTGGTTTATAAATCTAACACTACAATATGTGCAGCTGTGATGGAATCGTAAGTATAAATTTAAGATTTAAAAAAAATTGTTTAGTACAGTGGGATTTAAACATGTGACCTTCAGATTAGCGTGCCAGTGCTCTACCAACTGAGATATCTAGCCCTATGTTTGCGGTCTGTTGATCTCCCTACTTTGTCAATATCTTTGTTTGGGGATGCCTGTCAGATTGGCTTATGACGATCAGTTCATTTCATTGTATTTTTTGTTGTTGTGAAAATGACAATTTTAATCCTACAAACAAAACAGTTCGAACCTTCTCTTTCTCCAAACGATCCCTCCTATGCGCCCACACAGCGCCGAGACCAAAGATAACAAACACCACAGCAACAGTTATGACAGTTATTGGATTCTCAGCCACATTTGCGAAGAGACTGAAGTCTGTCAGATCCACAGCATTGGGCATGACTAAGAAACTTGACGCGAAGGATGTAAGATGACTGCACAGACAGTGAGTCTTGGCTGTGGATGTTAAGGGTCCAACCTGGGAATAGAAAATGTATATTAAGAGACAATCATACCAATTAGATTTGGATGTTAACGGGTCAACCTGGAAGGAGATGGGAAATAATTTGTGAGCCGTCATACAAACTCTGAAGAAAATGTAAAACATTATAGTTTTGAAGTGTTTATTCCAATCAGATTTGTATGAAGTTATTCTTTGACGGTATTCAGGAAGCTCCATTGTGATTAAAAAAAATTTTTTGGGGGGGAGCAAAAAAACAGCATGTATATTATTTGAAGGAAGAGTATACCTTTGTAATTACTCATATAAACTTACTTGGTAAGAAGCACTGCAGCTGTTCATAATGTAGGTCATGTTGAGAAATGATTCGCTTTAAGGAATGTGGTTTTAGAGAGAAGGATTCAAAAACAGTTCAATCTGAGAAACGTTTCTGCGTGAAAAGTTCCTCAGTTTGTGTATTCAATATACTGATTTTTCTTCCCGCGTTGACATTACCAAATGGTCATCTTCTCTTCATTACTTTGATAGCTAGGACAGTTTCCTCGTATAAAATCCGTCTCGCATAAAATTTGCAAAAAAGTAAATTGTCACCTTACAACCGTCGCCTAGCCATTCTTCTGTAGCCTCATCCCAGTACAGACATTGGGAACCAAACGCATACACCAAGAGATGTAGATTCCTTACATCCACACCATCCCCTCCGTCCACCGTCACAAAATACGCCCCTGTTTCAGAGATCTTCTCACTTGGTATGACCCAAATATAAGGGTCAAAGGTCATATTGGTTGTATTCCAATTCAGTTGGTTTTCCACTGGATTTGAAGGCAGAATTGTTGATGCGTCGAATGGTGTGTTTGTGTTGTTTGGTGGAGAATCATAGTACAGGCTTAAATTTAAAGCCGGTGCTTCAATTGAGTCAAACGATTGGTTGAATGCAACTGTGATGATGGCGGAAGAATTTTCATTGGTCACATTTAAAGAGTAGAGGAGCTGATTGGTCAGCTGGTTGAAAGACGCACGGAGAAGCGTAGGTTTTATGTCGTCGCCATTTATCACCATCATTTCAACGGCCTCGGGTAGGGTCTGAACGGCGATGTCTGATTGGTCAATGCCATGTCCAAGCTTGAGGCTGGTCACATGACTTGTCACTCTGTTGCTGCTCTCCGACCATGTAAAAGGGTTGTGTTGAAAATGATGGATCTACGGTATAAAAAGCTTTTATCAGTGATAGATTTCAGATTTGATTTTTTGGGTTTAAACATTTCCTACACAAATTAATTAATATAAGTAATCACACGTTGGACTGTATTATGCCAAACTCTTTCAATAAAAGAAATATACCACAGGAGACTGTGGAGACTTTTAAGTCCACAGAACGGAAGAAACCCATGTACTCAATGGTAGCCTAGAAAGTATTATATTTGTGGTAGTCTATGGTACCTCAGGGTTTTTTAGGGACTAGCTTGTCACTTCATTGGGTCCTCAGCTTTTTCACTTGTCTTTTTTTAAACAAAGGTGATTTGGCAGACTGAACTAGCCAGCCGGACCACTTGGAGTGTAATTTGACAGGTCCACAAGTGTTTTAAGTGGCATTTTGGCCAGTGGACCACGGTTAAGGTAGAACACTGCCTGTATGTAGGAGGGTCAAGTAAGTGCTCTCATTTAAAGCCAATTCTGTACCAGTCTTTGTTTTACAACAAACCAAAATTTATGTAATACTTACCTGTGTATCAATGACTTCATCATATGATGACCCATGCTGATCAATTGCTGTACTCAATCCCACAGGCAACTTGAAAATCACATCAGAGTTTTCTGTCTGGAGCATCAAACCATCCAAATCATGTTTCTCCTGTCGCTGCAGGATGATGGAGAGGGACTCTGTCTGGAGAACGGTCGGCTGCTCACCCGGTACTTTGTTTAAGAAAATAGCAGCCTGGACGTCGTCAAGAGCGTGGAGAGATGCCAAGGTGATGTTACGAGCCTAGAAGAAAAAACATGCCGAGAAGGTAAGATGATTTGAGGTTGAACAAAGACAAGTTTACTAGAGCAGGATTTGAACCAACAGCCTACGGACTCATGTGCTGGCACTCTACCAACTGAGCTACATATATAGCTTGTTTTGGCACGCTCAAAATATTCAATAAGGTTGGGGAGACTATTATTTGTGTGTTTACATCTTACTCGGCAGCCGATTTTGGGGGAATGGGGTCGACTTTAAGATCTAAAAACATTTTTTATTTTTTATTTTTTATTTTTACCTACCTGTGAAATTCATAAATGAAATGAAATGAAATGAAAATCTCTTAGATTATATAATTAAACATCAATAATACAGAACTGATTTTTTATTATTTTTATTTCTGATTGACGTTGTACTATTAAAAGTATCAAATCACCTGCTGTTTAGTTTCCAATTCTTGCTCCGATAACTGTGAACTTTCTGAGGTGTTTTGACCCTGGGTGATGGCTGTAGAACTCATGACATTTGACAATCCAGACACGATAAACCTGATGTGAGAGGATCAAATCAGAAATGTGAAAAATTGCTTACTTTACAATGTACATTTTGTTCCTTGTTCTGGCGGAGCGGTCTAGTTCACCGGACCCAAGCTCTGGTGTTGTCAGCAGCAGAGTAAGGGTTCAAAGCACGGTCATGACACTTGCGCACTTGAACAAGGCACATAACCCTAATTTATCCTTAAAAAATGTGGAAGGTACATGTAGTGCATTCTTCTCCACCAGCCAGGCACCTAGTGGATGATACCCATGGCAACATCCTTGCCAGTTGTAAAGGGGTTAACCCTTCAGCTTCAGCACTAGGTGACAGCACCCCCACCTTTAAGTGGCCTGTAGCAGATTTCACAAGATGCTAGGATTTATCCTATCCTGAGTTGGATGGGTTCAATGTGACCTAACATTTTTTGATACAGAAGTAAACTCGCTCTAAGTCCTAAGATTAATCCTAAGTTTAGGAAGAGTTTGGTGAAATTGACGGCTGCCGGCCTTGTGGTATTATCTCTTGTACAAAAGTAAATTATTTTTTTTAGACTCAATCCACAAGGGAAAGTGTCTTTCAGATTCTGTCATTGAAATTGTTCAACAATTTTACTTTCTGTAGGTTATGGATCTTACTTAGCTGCTCCTTCAACTGCCTCTCCGCCTACTCCCATATCAGACTGCTGCTTTAAGATGGTACTCATGCTCTGGATTGCCTTGGTGGTCGACACCTGGAGATTCAAGTGGTAAGTACAATGGAATTGAAACAATGTCCGAGGGCAAAGCCCGGTTCATACTTCCTGCGATACCAATTTTGACAACACAAACTCGCAACAAATAATTCGGTTGACTTGTGCTGCACTCCTGCGAAACCTTTTCTGCGAAAACATCCCTGTGACGTAAAAATTTGTATCGCGTTAGCAAGAAGTATTAACCAGGCTTTACACGTTTTCTTGAACAAGTTGAGCTTGAATTGTAGTAATAATCTTCACCGAGTCCAAGTTGAATGTATTGGGTCTATGGATTGACAAATTAAAGAGGGACTCAAGATTAAACTTCAGTTTTCCGATAAACTAGTTTTCTAATAGATAAAGTTCTTATAAAAATGGAAATAAATTACAAGTTTCAAAAGTTAACCAAAACTTTTATACCTGAGCTTGTGGTGATATCTCCTCTACCTCGCTAGTAATCTGGGAAATAGCCGATGATGTCAACTGTATGGATTCCAGGCTATTGACTTCAACCTGGCTCAGCATGTTGAGCAGAGACTCTCTTGCCTACACAAAATAGAACCAATTGGGAAATGAAAGGCAGAGTGGTTTAGAGCATCGAATTCAAGTTCAGGGCCCAATTTTATGGCTCTGCTTACCGCCGAAGCCTGCGCTTACGATTGCGATTCCCCGCTTGCGTGCAAGTGCCGAATTTCTGCGCTAACCTTGTAACGCACGCGCAGAAGCCAAAATTCGCCGCTAACCCTTGAAATACACTTGTCACAAGCACTGAATTCCCTGCTTCCGTAAGCGCTGATTCTGTGCTTATGGTAAGCAGAGCCATCAAATTGGGCCCTGATGGTTGAGCCATTTGAGTGTTGGTTCGATCCTGGCTAAACATTTGCGCCCTTGAGCAAGATGCTTTACTATAATTGCTTCTCTCACCCAGGGGGGAATAAATGGCCACCTGCGAGGGTAGAGGTTGATATTGTGTCTAAAAAAGCAGCACAGGCCGTATACTCACTAGGGAGCTAAGAGAAATTAATGGATTGTTTTTGGCCCAATGACCAGGGAAATAATGTGCGCATTGATACATTATTAAAAAATGTGCCATATAAGAACTAGTTATTGTAATTATCAGTAATTTTAAGTATTGAAGTTCTATTAGCTTGGTTTTTGCCCATATAAACCGATAAGTGTCAGCACTGTGTACTCAGTACTTACCCGAGTTCTGTGAAAAAAATCACAAGCATATTACTCAGGTTGGATTCGAACTCATGACCTTTGCAATTCTAGTGCCATGTCATACCATATACGAAGACCACCGAGATTGCCCGGTGTATATGGGTAAAAACCCAAAATTTAACATCTGTTATATTGAAGTATTCCAATCAGACCAACCTCCACTCGCTGTTGTTTCTTCTCAACCATGGTCCCCTCATCATCCCCATCCTTCTCTGCCTCTACATTCAGCATAGAGCTGACAGTGTTGATGACTTGTGTAGCTGATTGGTAGTAACCCTCATCTAGTAGTTGATTCAACTGCGAATCTTCATCCGAGGTCAGTTGAAGAGCGAGCTCCTCGATGTCCACTTCCTCTTCAGATTCCCAGACCTAATAGTCAGGGATGAGAAACGTCAGACTTTTTTTGTGAATTCAGACTTTTTAAAGTTAGCCTGAAGAAGATAATCGGGGCTGTAAATGTTCTGAATATAGCCCACTTCTGGTGGCTCGCAGGCCCAAGAGAATATAGATGTGCACTAGTGACTAAATTTGGAACTTGGCAAACTGCTACACACCAAGCTGCCAAAAGCCAATCTCTCAGTCACATACCAACATCGGTTTTATGTCTATGATTATGAATTTCAGTAACTAGACAACAATACTTATTCTAGTCATTGTGAAATCAGCGGTTAGCTTGGTAGGATCTGAACCCACAACCTTGTGGCTGCAAGTCCTGCAGTCTAACCACTAGAACACGGTGACCACATGTTTTCTAAGGGTTCTGTCGTCAATTTCACAAAACTCTTCCTAGCTTAAGACTAATCTTAGGACTTAGGACGAGTCCCAACCCTGCACTGTAGCATCCAGACCTTAAGATTAATCCTAAGTCAGGACAAGTTACTTGTCCTAACTCGAGATAAGATGAGTCCTAACTCTTTGTGAAATCGACCCCTGCAGCTGAACTGTTTAACTCGTTTAGCAATTAAACAATTAAAATAGCACTTTTAGTTTCCATATTCTGTAAGAGCCTTGACATTTTGCCCAGATGTGTTGAAAGTGCACTTACCACAGCAAAGAGGGACGTCTGTACACTAGAACCCAGCGAGTCAGTGACATGTATTTTGATCTCTACTCTGAAGTCACGACTGGACAAACCAACTGGAAGGAAAGTTGCAGGGATATTTGGATCTACTCCATAAAAAAGAAAGCTACCTGGAAGTAAACACAGAATTTAAGAACGGGATAATTCAAATTTTGCATTCCACCGAAAGAGCACTATCTCATCCCAGAGACATGCTGTTGCTAATTTATAAAAAAAAAAATTGCATCCCCTTAAGGTCATGATCCCCTGGCTGCTGCTTCCTATGTTGTGATCCCTGGCTAATACAGCAGCTAATGGTTATATGGCTTCTGACCGGCATCCATAAAACAAAGTATTGACTAAACAGGGCTGGATAGCTAAGTTGATACAGAGGTTTTTTGATTCAAGTCCCACTCTAGTAAATTTGTCTTTGTTCAAAACCTTTACTATTTCAAACTTCCCCAGTCAGTTTATTACTTGATTCCAATTTAGTACAGTATTTTATTCCAAAAGTAGTATAATGTTACCCTGTGTCTTAGAATGACGTATTTTTTCTTTGAATTATTCTTCTTTATTGCTAGACCAACCTTGTTGAGATGAGTCGCTGAGTGAGCTAACCCCGGCCGACCTCTCTGCTCCGGTGACAGCATTTGCCGTGTAGGTCAGTGGTGTATGGATGTCCTCGAAGCCTGAACACTCAATGGAGAACTGAGTGACCAGGACCACCCCCTCAGATGGAGTGATAGAGCAGTGGCCGAGGGTTGGTGGCGAGTTGGTCCTGAAGGTGTACTCGGCAAAGTTCGTGGAACCGCTCTTGCTCGAGACTAAAGAAAGGTATGTCAGTTTATAAATGTCTCTCACCTGGGCCCAATTTCATAGAGCTGCTTAAACACAACAAGAAGCTAAGCATAACGGAATTATGCTTACCATAATATGGTTACCAGAAAAACTACAATGTTGCTTGTACAATCTATGACTGGTATCCTGCTCATACCTGCTAAGCAGAAATTTGTTAAGCAGTTTTTGTGCTTAAGCAGTTCTATGAATTCTATGAAATTGGGCCCAGGGCACAATTTCACAAAGAGTTGAGATTTTACTGTGAATCACTCTTAATTGCTTATCAAATTGTGATGGCTTAATACAAGTCACTGTGAAAAGATGACTTATAGGGCCTAGAGCTTTGTGAAATTGAGCCAAGGCAGTTTAAAATTATTTTAGGAATATATTATAGATTTAGAGACCAACCAAATGAATTGCTCAGTGTTTTTTTTTTTTTTGCAGAATTTTGTAAAAGGTTATTCGATGGGTTTTGCTGTCAAACATACAAATGATTCCCTTACTTTGTTGACGCAATATGTAGGTCTCGTCATGAGATCCAGCAAATACTCCTGCTTGGATGGCAAGGTACGGGTAATACGGTCCAGTGGTTGTGTCTTTAGACCAATCCAGTGTCTGCCTCGTATTCGATGTATTTCCTGGTAGTAGTGTCCACTCAAAGCTGGGCTGTGTTGTGGCTGTGCAGTCAGTGCATTTCCCTGACAGGACCAGCCGGGCCGACGGGTTGAGTTGTGAGCCGCAGTTCATCAGACACCTTGGACAGGGAAATTTTAAATCTTGTTATCAGAGGAAGATTTTGTTTCAATATATGTGATGTGATCGAGCAAAATGAATCATTTGTCGACTAAGGTCATTTTAATATCGTGATACATTTGAAAAGAGCATAGTCTATGTTTTAATGCCACTAAAAACCCTTGTTGATACCTCTTTGGTTTAAACGTTGCGAAAGTAGAAACTCTAAGAAATATGAGAGAATGAAACTGAGGAAATGAGTTAAAAGTCAAGTTGGTTATTTTTAACCCCTTTTTGATGTTGAAGGAAGTTGCCAATATGATTTAAGATATGATTTGGCATTTGAATTTACAAAAACAAATATTTTTGAAAAATTTACCTGTTGGCCTGTTATTGCTTGTTATTGCTGTCAGTCGCATCATATAATCTGAAAAATTTGTTATCAGTTAATGTCAACCCTCTACTCTGTTCGGTTGACATTATTTTTCTGTAATCATTGCACTTTAGAAATACTGAATTAAATATAATAATATAATATTTGAGTTTATATAGCGCTTTTTCACTCCCGAATGGGTGTCTCAAAGCGCTTCAAATTATTACCCCTGGTCACTGGGCCTTAATTCACTCCTTAAACCATCTCAGCTCCCTGGGGAATATACAGCCTCGTGCAACAAATGCGCTACTCGGCTAAATCAATCACAATAACCATCTCTGCCCTCACAGGTCCCCATTTACCCCTGGGTGGAGAGAAGCAATAATAGTTAAGTGTCTTGCTCAGGGACACAAGTGTCACGACCGGGATTCGAACCCACACACTGCTGAACAGAATCAGCAGAGCTTGACCGCTCTTAACCGCTCGGCCACGACACCCCATTATACCAATTGGAAATCCAAACACTAAGGAGAAAACTACATAGATGCCACGAACGTTATTTAAAATTACCTCAGAACAAGAGTTGGTGGGTCACCCGGTAGAATTGTAATTCTCTGCTCTGCACTTCTGCTTTCACGATCAGACTTTGACAACATCAAGAGAAAGACGTAGCTTTGGTTCCCTGCAAGAGTCTGGGCTGAGATGGTTAGTGACCTGACACTATCATTAGAAAGCAGGAAGCCTGTCCCAAAGCAGCCACCTGAAATTCAAAGAAGGACAGTGCATACGTTAAGAAACTGTATTAGAGTTCATTGGGTGCGTTCGTTTAGCTTCCCTTGGTCATCCCCGGTCTGCCCCGGTGCGTTCGAATAGCTTTTGACGTCATTCCAGGGGCTCACCCAGGTCAACCCCCCAGTGCCCTGCTTGTGGAGTGGGTCACTTGGGGGCTGGCCTCAGGTAAACGACGTCACTACGAGAGCGGTGAGTGGTCGTTCGTTTAGCTCTTGTCAGGGGCTCACCCGAGTGAGCATCGCGGGGTAGACCTAGGGAAGCTAAACGAACGCACCCTTAGTTTCACCTTTCTTTTCGCTGCATGCTTTCCGACTCTCTCTCTCTCTCTCCATTCATGTATTTCCATTTGATTGCTTCTGTTACACTTATCTATTTGTTCATGGGTGTTGTGTTGGCCTTCGAGAAAGACTCTGCGAGGGTTGATTATCGTGACACTTGTGTCCCTGAGCAAGACACTTCACTTTAATTGCTTCTCTCCACGCAGGGGGTAAATGAGGATGTTGGTTGTTTTAGACCGAGAGCTTACCTGTTGTTTGTAGATTAGGACTATCAGTCATGTTAGCAGGGAAGGATGTATTTTCCTGGTGGCAGTACCAGGTATATATCAGATCATCATGTGACTCTCCAAGTATCACATCAGGATCGTAGGAGTCAGAAGCATCAAGGGTGATATTAGAATGCCAGCCTGTCAGAAAATAATGGAAAAGTCTGTTACGGGGTGTCATGGCTAAGCTGTTTAGAGCATCAAATTCTAGTTCTGGTGGTTTAGTCATCAGCAGAGTGTGGGTTTCGAACTTGGTCATGACACTTGTGTCCTTGAGCGAGATATTTTACTACAATTGCTTCTCTTCGCCAGGGGGTATTAACAGGTACCTGTGACTGTAGAGGTTGCTATTGTATTTGAAAAAGCCTTCTGAGCACCACAGCAGCTCAGGGTTGTATACATTATTCCAAAAGGAGCTGAGAAAGATTAAACGAAGGGCATTGGTCCAATGACTAGGGCAGTTATGTATGTTATTCTTGTAAAATGCGCTACATAAAAACTAGTTCGTATTACTATTATAAGAGGACCCCCTTTGCGTAAGAAATATTTCCTGTCTGATAAGATGGGGTAGGTCGGATAATGGAGCTCACCAATCGCCAATGATGACCCTCCTCTGATTCTAGCCACGAGATCAGACGCGACAACCTCGATGTAACTATGAGCCGTACTCTCCATACTAGCGTCTCCTTCATCCTTCATCACAACAGTAACAGTCAAACGAACGATGTACATGCCATAACCAAGTGTATACTGCGGGATATAAACATCAGCTGCGTCTGTTCTTAAGCGGGGGGGTAGAACGACCTGATTGGAGGAGCTAGGTACGGTGAATAGACTCTCTATCTTATAGATCGACCATTGGAAGCTGGTTCTCTTAGCTCTCCAGCAGTCGATGCTAACCGTCGCCCCAAAAATCAATGCTTGGCTAGGGCTGTACTTCTTGGCCTGGTAGTAGTTACTCCCACCGTCTTGAATGTAAATGTCTGGTATCTTACATGGGTGAATGTTATTTTCAATATGGACGTAAGTTATGGAGACCCATTCCATGGCTGCGTTGGAGCCTGTGAGTCTTGGGGCGTAGACCCCTTCTGCGGCATAGGTGTGGTTCAGGATGGCAACGTAGGACTTCAGTGGGTCAGATGGTAAAGCTAGGTTACTTGGGATGAATCTCATCACAGTGTCGTCTCGTCGAGGTTCAGGTATGGCTTCAGAGAGCCCATCACCATAGTCGATGCTGAACGTTGGATTCAAGCCAAGTTTCTGTACAATCACCACAAAGGTCGTGACCTCCCCTTCAACTCCAGGGCTGTTACTGATCAGGTATTGGCCGACAATAGCATTAACGGCAGTTATAGTTTCCTCTTGTGTTGTGTAATGAGAGTACGCATTACTGGCAGATGCTGAAATCGTAAACGTCCCGTTGGTCGGAAACTGATAGTATAGAACTGGACCCGTGGTGTTGCGTTGGTACCGGTCACCATTGTTTGCCATAGTCCAGACTACATGCTGCGGGATACCAGTGCCTCTCACCTCCAATGCATATTCATTTTCGACCACAACTGGATAAGAAAATGGTGGTTCCTGCCAAAACCAGTCATTGTCAATGCTTGGAAAGTAGATACCACCTGACAAAAATATCAATGAAAAAGAAGGTGTATATGAAATCGAAAATAGTGTCTGGTAAAGTATTCATCAAATGTTTTTTAATGTTTTAAATGAGTAGCAAAACACAATTAGTCTGAGGAGAAGAAAGGGTTCAAGCTCTCTGCCTCCTGTCTCATACAAAACTTTGAGAAATGAGAATTGAGAAAGTTTTTCAGCTCGACATCATCTCGGTCAGCCCCAAGTGACCCGCTCCACAAGCAGGTTACTTGGGGGCTGACTCGGGTGAGCCCCAAGAAATATGTCAAAGGTATTCAAATGCAGCGGGGGAGAGGACCTGGGTCAACCTGTGGAAGGTAATCAAATGCACCCATAGTTTTCATGGCACTCAGGTATGAAATTTTCAATTTGGATTTGGATGTGGATATATTCTCAATGTTCTCTACTACAACCAGACAGTAAGATAGAAGACAATGAAGAAGTATCAATTTTAGATGTGGGAGGAAAACCAAAGAGAATTCTTCCAGGGAAAACACACGCAGTCAATTGGGGACTGAAAACCCAATCCACATAGTGCCCCTGGTGGGATTCGAATCAAGGTCCAAGGGGATGGAAGGCGATGCAAGACACCAGCCTAACCTGCTGTCCCTTAACAAACATTGTCCCATGTAAAACTTACTGTTATGACTCAGACCGATTGCCAGATAGGTGATAGGCACCAACACAGCCACTGTTGTTTCATTCGTGACCGAGCTGAGGTCGTTGTAGACGGTTATCCTAGCGTTGTAGACATTTGGTGAAGTGTAGGTGTGGGAGGTTGTTATCAGATCGTCAGACTGAGTACCATACCGATAATCCCTTTTCCGCAAGCGGGCATACCAAGGATCGGGGCTCTGCACACTGGAGTTTTCTGCAGAAAGAGTTTGCCACATTTTTGTCAAGCTACACTCAAAGTGAAGAAAATAAACCCATCTAATTTGGGCCCAATTTCATAGAACTGCTTTAAGCACAAAAAGTTCCTTAGCACAAGAAAACTGTACTTAACAGAATAAGGTTACCAGCCCAGTACCATGTCTCATGTACAATCCACGACTGGTATCCTGCTTGTTTCTGCTTAGCAGGAAATTGTTAAGCACTATTTTCTGCTTGAGCAGCTCTATGGAAATGGGCCCTGGGCCAAATTTCAAAGAACTGTTTAAGCACAATAAGTAGCTAAGCAGAAGAAAATTTGACTTACCAGAATAGGGTTACCAGCCGAAATAGCATGTCACATGTGCAACATGTCACTGGTATCCTACTTTCTTATGCTTAGCACTATTTTCTGCTTTAAAAGCGACTCTATTAAGTTGGGGCCAGACGTGTACTGGCTTATATCAAAGTTAGCTTTTGAAATAAGTTTTTATCCTCAAATAAAATGGACTTCCCAAACTGTTGTAACAATTGTTTCACAAAATTATTGTGTGAAGATGATTTTTCTTATTGAAGTTGAGGCTACTGGAAGCACTTACCGTGATGACCATCTCCAAATTCAATGAAGTATTTCAGACATTTCGGGAGAGGAGAATCCAGTATCTGTGCCGAGAACTGAATAGTATTTTCTGCATCAAAGTTGACTGGACTATTTGATGTCAGGATAACTGATGTGACGGGCAACTGGGTCTTAATATGAATGGTGTCCTCCTCTGAGGATAGATTGTTGTAGACCCGGACTGTGACTTGATAACTTCCAACTGTGTATAAATAAAAAAATAGAGGATACAATTTCTGATGTTTTATGCCCAAAGCAGGACACTTCTTACCTGACTTTAACAGTTGAGATTCCCACAGGAGTGTGGCAAGTGTCAAAAGAACATTGGTATGGTTGTATTATAGTTGTAGAACATGTTTTTTGTTTTTTGCTTTAATCAGATTAAAATACACATTTTTCTCCAAAAAGAACAGCTGGGCGCTTTTTTGTTTGTATTGCCAGCCCAAGGAAGTTGATGAAGAAGTTTTCAATCATTATCCAAGGGTCTAAGGGCCTTGCCACATGAAGCAATTTGGAGGCAACCAAAGGGCCTTTTTGCACAAGGCAACTTTGAGGCAATCAACTCCTGTGCATGCTACAGGACAGGACAACTTTGATAGCACATCGAGTAATTTTTCAAACAATGTCTTGAGATCTCTAAGATGTGCACATCAAAATGTGAATGTTTTTCATCTTTGAGATTGCCTAGAACTGGTAGCCTGTAAATTGCCTCATGTGACATGGCCCTTAGCAGTTATCAATATTATAAAGAAAAACCATTATGGTTTACACTTTTCTAGAAAGCTAAGGCTCCTACACAAGATGACCAAATCAAGTTTGGCCCTTTAGTGCAAATAATCTTACCATCTTGCAAGAATACTGTTATCTGGTCAACATCCAAGGCTGTTTTTCCACTGCGCTCTTTCACCAAACTCCACGTAAAAGTTTCATTGTGTTCTTTCTTCATTGTCCAATTAATCATTGCAGGATAGCCTGACTCGGCCATTACTTCAAGCACGACTTCACTAGCGGGAAGCACAGCACTCTGACTCGCAGACAAGCTGACTTCTGAAACTATGGTCATCAATGTTACCAACTCATCGCAACGTACATTGACACGGTCGCTTGTCACACGCAGTGTTACGTTGTGATGACCAGCTTGAAGCTTGTCTGCCTGATCAGTTATGATCAAACTATCCTCCACGAGATTTGTCGGCGGATTCGGCGTCGCTGCTCTGGCTTCATAGACTATCACATCATCGATGAGTACAGTATACTGAAGATCTGTTGTGTACTCATGTTGGTAGTGGATAACGATATCTGTACCATGTTGATAGAGCTCCTTCTCCGTTGCGCTCGCGTCTGTTATCACACATTGGATTGAGTCTATAATGTGAATGGCGTCCACTTGAGTGCGTTGGTGGATGAAGCCACGTGAAGTCTGACAAGTCGTTAAAATCTAAATTTAAAAAAAAGGTTATTGTCAGACATTCTGTTTTAGCCTTTGAATTTTGCTCTTGAAGGGGCATGACAATTTTCATCTGGGTAGGGGCACTTTTATGAGGAAAGGAATTTGTGTTTGAACTTTGCAAAGGACATCACAGCAAAAAGCACTGGGCTACACAATTGCTGTGGAGCTTGGGGTTATTGCTGTGGGGGCATGTCTACACTGTAGGAACATTTAATCAAACCCAAAACGTTTCAAATGTCTGCTATGCTCATAAGAACCATAACAAGCAAAAGAAAAACTGCTGAGAAGACAAACGGCATCTATTTTTTTATTTTGCAAAATTAAATGATTTTTATACCAATAATTTGTTGTGATTTTTCTTGTAAACAGGTCTGTTTGAATGGATGCATTTCAATCAAGAAATGTTTACTTTATTATGAGAAATGATTAAATATCTTATAATTATTGATTTTTGTTTGCAGAGTTCAGTGTACTTACCGAATAATGACCAGGGTAATCATATAGGTGTGACACCCCCTGTTTTAAATCTTCTGCAGTTGTAAACAGATGTTGTCCATCACCAAAGTCCCAGAAGCAGACTATTTGGCTCTCTCTTGTAAAATCAGTCAAGAAGGCAAACATTACAGGATTTTGGTAGTTGACTTCAGGTGGGGCAGACACCCCAAAAACATCTGGTAGGAAAAAGAAATAAAATAAGATATTAAAACAATCAGAAGGGTGTGTTAGGCAATTGGTTCTGTTTGGTAATTGTCAAAGACCAATGTTCCCACTGGGTGTATGCCATCATAACCATAAAATAACAAGCCTGTGAAAATTTGGGCTCAATTTGTCATCGAAGTTGCGAGAAAATTATGAAAGAAAAAACACCCTTGTTGGATGAATTTGTGTGCTTTCAGATAGGAATAAAAGACTTCTAGCTAGTAGAAGTCTTTTATTATTTTAGTCAGAAATAACCTCTTTTTCAAAAACTACATTACATCAGAGTTCTCTAATGCTCGTTACCAAGTCAGTTTTGAAGTTAATTTGTTTTGAGTAATTACCAAACGTGTACCTTCCCTTTAAGAGCGTAGATCTTTTTTGATGAGTTTCGTTTACTTGTGTACTTCCCTTAATTTCCATGTGGACACCCTGCTCAGGAAATGTTGTCCAAATAATAAATAGACTAATATAAATAAAGTAAAGTGTCAAGGACAACATATGTTTATTTATAATTGTTGTGTGAATTTACTCCTGATGACGTATATTTGTTATTGTTGATTAATGTTCGTTTTTTAAGGTTTTTAATACAATTTTATTTACACACTTTAGTTTCGGTGGAACATGTTTACAGATATTTGTACTGAAAAACATTAACAATATTGGTTGATCAGTATTAAGTAATACTAAAAACATACAATCTGTACTCACTGCAGCAGACTAACTTTGTAATTGCATTGACAAACCGAGGTCTTTACAACTTTACAAAACCAAAAGTGCCCAGCTAATGGAGGCAGCTAAACAAGATTTAAACTTACCGTGTGTTGTTGTGCCAATCACTATTCTGCTCATCATAGAAATAATGCTCATCCAAACAGCATGAAAAATGAAACATCGTTGGGATTGGATAACTTTTGTCTCACTCAAACTTCTCACCATTGTAAATGAAAAACGACAAACAATAAATTTGATTGATCTTTAAACACAAACCATCTAATTCTGTAGATAGTTTGCAACTTTCAGAGTAGACTTTGGAAATAAATCTTTATCAAAGTCGTGCACAGATGATGAAATGCAAAAGGTTTTTCAGTAAAGTGATTGCGTTTTGTGTGTGATGTGCACAGTGCGTCCGCGTTCAGCTCTCTCCACACCACGCGCCGAAAATTGACGCACACGCGTCGTTGGCCGGTTGTCAACAGAGTGTAGGCCTAGGCCGTCTGCAGAATGCTGACAAAAAAACATGAATTTTTTCACAAGAAAAATAATGGTTTTTATAATCTTTCAAGGGTTGAAACTATGAAATGCATGTATTTTCTTTTGTTAATAATACTACCTTTTATCACTTTGTTCCCCGCCAGTTTATTTAATATTTTATACAAAAGAAGAATTTCAATCCAGAGCAGACGACATTCATTTGTTGTTAACAAGTCACGTTGGAAAATAATATGCCGCCCTCTTTCGTTTTGAACCAAATCCCTCTCTGGTTGTTTAACTGGTACTCATCATCAACAATGCATTGTCATCATGTGTGAAAGATCGATCGGGGTACCATGTATCTAAATATAAGATGGCTGACACTTCCTGGCAAATTTCTGCAGACGTTTCGTTCTTATAAAAAAAGATCCCCAAAATGACCGTATTCGCGGCATGAAATCTGAAAGACCTGTGGAGGTTGTTGTAGCTTCGAGGCCCCGTCGTCGATCGGGGTTAGGAAGATTTCCATCTTGCTGGACCTGTTCTTTGTGGGATTTATTGGAAGAGCAGCGGTGAGGTTTTTACGTGCGCGGACTTCCGTACCATCATGCAGTAAAACATGGGACAGCAACATGGAAAGGGCGACCAGTCGCAACAGAAGGAAGCTACGACCGCCGTACATCAGCCACCTCCGGCCCCACACACCACTAGCAGTCGACGCCACTCGGCCAGTGGAGGACGCGGACCAGGTACCAAGCCGTCCAAGCAACATGGCCATGGTGGAGATGGAAGGAAAGGATATGACCACAGAATTCCACCAGATGTGAAAGGTAAACAAAACTTCAAATTACTTGTTTGAAAAGGGGTGTAAATTTTACAGACATGAACACTGCATAAAAACAGTAGACTAGAAGCTTTCATTTTTACATCAAAATTTAAAAGGTCTGGGGTTGGAAAGAGTTTTAATGGCTGGTGGTAATCACAAGGTTGCTTAGTTCACCATAGAAAATGTTGCTTTTGCTGGAAAGGTCTGGCCAAACATGCCAAAATGTCTTGTTTACATTGCAACTGCTTCAGTGCTTGTGTGTTTGTTTTTATATATATATAAATTTAAGCAACTTAATCAGCATTAATAATATATTTAAGATCATGATGAAATATTATTGTTTGCATTTGGAGAGTTTTGAGTGGTTGCTTTACCTCAGTAAGTGAATTAAAAATGTATTTTTGGATGATGCTCCTTTTGACTTGGCGTGGTACATTTTGATTTAAAATCAAGAAGTGCGTTTGGGAGTTGTGACTGAATTTTCTTGTACTACCTATTACGAGTACGTAGCAGTAGCACTGCCAATAAGCACTTATTGGTT
Organism: Asterias amurensis; assembly: GCF_032118995.1. Taxonomy (NCBI): domain Eukaryota; kingdom Metazoa; phylum Echinodermata; class Asteroidea; order Forcipulatida; family Asteriidae; genus Asterias; species Asterias amurensis. The sequence continues at coordinate 2,106,425 of NC_092662.1, read as the reverse complement.
TTGACATTGCCTTTTGCTGTACATAGTACGTAGCTTTTGTAAAATTCAACTAGACATTAAATTTCTTAAAACTAGGCAAATCTGACCTCCACGTTTTCTCCATCAAGTTTTAATTGAATTCTGTCATAAGTAAAAGGGAAAGAAAGTCTCGCAGTTGTCAAAGAAGTGAATCATATCATACCAGCGTCAATATACCTTACTATAAAGGCCCACCCACAACCTCCTCCCATGGAAAGACAAATAGTCTTACTGAACACTACAATTGACAATGAAGGTCAGATGAGGCAATTTCCCCCAACCTCTTAAAGATTTGCTTTGCCAAAAGGGAAAATTGGCATACTACTCCCACGTTAACATTTTGCATTTCAGCAAAGCTCAAGGACAAGTCTATCAACCAGTTGTTATCTTTTCGCGGAAAAAATGGTGGTTTCGAAGAAAAAAAAATTAGAGATAAGATGATCTTGATATGTGACCACATGTTCTGCTTGTCTTTGTGTGCACATTGTACCTAAAATATTGACTGCAATTATGTTGGGATCAAATGGTTTTGTGTGTAAATCTAGGTATAATTTTTTTTCAGTTTTGAAAAATACGCCTTTACATTTTTAGATGCTCAGTCGGAATCCTTAATCTGTCAAAACACCCTACATTCCCTCATTGTCTTTAATACTCTGCACTTGCAAGGGAAATGCAGTATACTATCAGTAAAGGGCATATGAAGGAAATAACTCTCAGTGTGTTCCATGATGGAGCATTTCATAGGGCACCAAGGCAGTGGTCAACGGCATGGAGGCAATAGTCTCTACTGTTGCCTCCGTGAAGCATCAGGCCGGCTTCTGGTTCATTGCTTAATTTTGTAGTTCTCTTTAGAAGATTGCAAAAAGACACCTTTAAGTCTATTTATCAGAAAACCACAGGCATGCAAAGTCCCAAGTGATTTCAACCATTTTATTCTTTCTTCCCAGGCCTGGACCAACATGGAGGCCATGGCCTTTGTTGCCCCTAGTCTTGGCCTTGGTGCCCCTTTAAAAGTTTTCCATATTGACGTGAATTAAGATATTCCAATGGAAGTGCCCTTTGCAATAAGCTTGGGCGATATCGATTTATTTTATTCACGATATATCGCCGACAATATATCGCGATATTCGATATAATCGCGATTAATGAAATTTGACATCATCAGTCTTAAAACTCCAAGTGAAAGTTGTAGAAGAGACAGTCCTAGTATAAGAGAGGTGTTCTAATGACCTATTCTTCTGGTTTTACTCCAAACCAATGGGGTATCAGCTAGCAAATACACAGCGATATTTAATCGATATATCGATATCGCGACATATCGCGATATATCGATACTTCGATTAAAACCAAATCCATCCGATATCGAAATCGTGTCCAAATTAATATCGCGATATTCGATAATATCGTGATATCGCCCAAGCTTACTTTGCAAAATACTTTGTAGCCTCATCCTCTCAAAGTTCAATTTCCAGGCCTATCTTCCCACATAAGTGCCATAGATTTAAACCTCCTAAAAACACCATAGATCATGTACATGTACCAACTTGTGTTTTGTCAAAAAACAAGTCCTTGGTTTTTGCAGTTTCATACCTGGAGAGTGATTTCACAAAAAAGTTTATGTTTTTCTGAGTTGCTTTGAATAGAAACGAAAACTTGCATAGAGGAGTATAAACTTGTGTATAATGCCACTCAGCTGTGCAATAAGCCTGCTTATAAATGTATTTAAGTTTGTGCGTTTCCTGGTTTTTTGTTTGCCTCTTGCTGTTGATTTTATTTCTGTAGGCTGACTATTGTGTGTTTACCAAATTTCATTGTTTGCTGGTGGGTGGATTTCCCTTAATTTTCCCAGAGTGTATGGGTGTGTGTACTGTATTTGCTTTAGTGACAACTCATGCATTTTGTGTGACCTCAACATTAATGGTTTGGGCAGTGCCCCATACATACATTGTATCAAAGACTCGTAATCCGAAAATGTTTTTAGGCCTATAGATTAATATTGACTGTTGAGCCTAAGTGCTTTGTGAAATTGTTTGTATGTATGATACATTCTGATAATGCTGATTTTCAACAAGTGCCAGTCCCCCCCCCCCCCCATTGCAGTTTAACATCCTCTGCCTGGAATTACTTAGAAAGCACAGAAGCCATGTGTGCTGTTGCACTGGGGCCAATGTCACAAAGATAAGATTGATCTTAATGCAAATCAATGTACCAATGTACATGCAGTTGCTTTAAGTGTGATGTCACAAAAATCTCTTTGGTAACACTGACAATTTGTCGTGGACTTTATTGCTTTGTGATGGATTTTATTGCTTTGTGATGGATTTTATTGCTTTGTGATGGATTTTATTGCTTTGTGAAATCATGTCTTGTCCTGAGCATGATGGCACATAGCCAAAGTTCCCTCTTGCCCCGGTCTTGTCCTCAGTGCCCCTTTAACAGTTTCCCTGTCTTAGACTTTGAAGATTTTCCAATGAAAACGCTCTCATCTTTTAAGGATGAAAATCCAGACCCGTATAACATCTCACCAGATCCATCTCTTAGAATTTGTGTTCAGAATAAGATATTTTAGGAGAAAAAATAAAGAGAGCCTCAGAGGAGAATCTTTAGGGGCATCCCTGAGGATGAGAGGCACTTGTACGAGGAGGTTGCATGGAAAGACGAGACGAGCTCCTCGGAGGAAGATGATATTAATGTGACCTTTTCCCGACGTCCACCTGGCACTCTCTCCGTTCCTAAATTGAATCAAAATTGGACGTACATTCCTTGAGCGTCTCACGTTAATTATCAATTTAGAAAACATTGGCAGTTGCCTGTAGACTCTGGATGAAAATGCTCTCCTGTTTTATTATCAGGGGGCTTGGGTGGTTGGGGGTGTCGGTTGCTAGGAGTTTGCGAAGATACTGTTGTCTCTTACTGCAAAGTTTGTATTGATTCGGAAAGTGTATTGAATTTGTGTTTTGTTTCAATCCGATCTCTCGTGTTATAATAAGAAACGGTCTCTATGTGTAAAAATATACTGGGCCAGGTACATAGGCCTGATACTTCACAGAGACAACGAAAAGGCAATTGCTTCCATGCCCCCATTGCCTTAGTGCCCTTAAAATGCTCTACAGTAGAAATTTACCCTCATTCATAGGGTGCCCTTAACCATAGAAGATCTGCCTTGGTGCCCTTGCCCTTTCAAAAACAAAGCACACAGGCCTGGGTACATGTACATTGTAGATGTTGTTTACTTCATGCACTTACACTGCTTTTCTGGGAATGATTACCCTATCATTGGCCCCTGACGTTGTTTCTTCGAGGCAGACAAACGCGCCCAATTAATTTCCAATTAAGACGTCTTTGGAAGCCTGGGGAAAAAACAAGAGCGGGAATTAATTGAGTTTATGTTGATCGTTTTTTTGTACAGAGCGTTTCTGGCTGGTCAAATAACGGTTGTCTCTGTGGTTTTAGATGGATGAGGGTATTGGGAGGGGGGGGGGCTATGTGCCTCTGAAATGTTCCTCGTTGCCTGTGAGTTAGTGAAGGATGGTGTAGCAGGATCTTCGTCTGAGAGGATTTCTTATTTGGTGTTTTATTTTATCTGGTTTAAATGTAAAACGACCTTCAGAGAAAAAGGCCCTGAACATGGCCTGCGGGTGATTGTGCAGAGTAATTGAGGTGCATTTTACACTTGTGCATTATGGAGTGCAGGGGCTTGTGGAACTGGCCTGAGAGGATTAAAGCTGCTAAGTTTTGGTTTTCGTTACCCAATAGTTTAGATTAAAATTTGATAAGAGTCAAGAAGTTTACTTTTTGCATTTTTTGCCAAATTTAAGATTCTGGAAAGATAATTTATTCAGCACTCAAAATTTTGGAAGCACTCTACAAATTTGCTGAAGAACATTTTTGAGTCCGTCTTCAGCTGTTTCCCACTGGCATTTGGCCAGAGGACAACCCCCCCCCCTTCCAGTTAACAGCACAGCGAACTCCGGTCAAATTTTGGCACTTGGAGTGCCGCATCTGTTTTCCTCAACAGGTGTCGTACATGTAGGTTTTTCGTTTTTCCCTGGAAAGCGGTGTTAACATGTTGTAGGATGTAGACTTAGGGAGCGAGTGAGGTACTGTAGTTCATGAGTCGGTGCTCTGGAATCCCCGCTGGTCCATTGTGTAAATAGAGTGACTCAGGATGATCTTGGAAGTGGTTGAGGGGAATCTTAAAGGCACTGGACACCTTTAGTAACTGTTAAAGACCAGTCTTTGAAGTTATGAGAAATAACACCCTTGTCGCACAAGTTGTGTTCTTTCAGATGCTTCAATTAACCTCAGTTGTATGAGGTCTCAAATTTAATTAAACTATTTTAGTGAGCAATTACTTCTTTTTCAAAAACCACGCTACTTCAGAGGGAGCCATTTCTCACAGTATTTTATACTATCAACAGCTCTTCATTGCTGGTTATCAAGTAAGTTTTTCTGCAACAATTATTTTTGAGTTATTACCAATAGTGTCCAGTACCTGTAAAGGAACTAAGGAAGGGTGCTGTGCATCATTTAGACACTAGCCCTTCCTGCAAACACTAGTCAAGAGTGCTGCGGGCTATTAAAACATGCTTCTGGGTAGCCCAATGTCTGGGGAAAAAAGAGAAGACTTAAAATAAGAAATGAGATAAAAATGCCCAGGTTGGATTCAAACCAGGGTTCACAGAGGTGAAGGCAGGGGAGAAACCACTATAGCCAACCTGATCACAATAACAAAAAAAAATTTTTTTCTTGAAACAAAAATTGAAGTGATTTGATGAAACTTTACTTGTTACTCTCTCAATTGTTGGTGGGTGATAATCCCTTTAAAAAGTAAAAGCCCTAGATAATCGTTGTTGAAGACCTCTGGAGCGCAGGGTCACTTCTTACAGTTGCCAGTGCGGCATCGTCGGTAGGATTCAGCAAGATGAGTTGCCTAGCAACCAAGTCGTGGCTTGGTGATGGACTTATTCCTCCGACACCCGACTCCTGAAACACTTGACTGGGACGTGTTAAATCCGTTGAGACGCTTAGCACAGCGTTTTTTTTACCCGAAGGTTAACAGCTTGATGTTGATGGCCGTGTTTATTCATAGGGCCGTGGGTACATTTGTCTTAAAGCCGGGCGCTGGTTTGAAAAGCTCACTGAGCACAGAACAAAAATCTCTGCTTTTTAAAAATAAAGTAAGAGGTATTAGAGCTGACAAAATAGTTGCAGACAGTGTTCAGGCTAAAGTGTGATCAACTATGTACATGTACAACAACTGGGCTAGCTCGGTGGTCTAGTGGTAATACATCTATTCTGGCAATGCAAAGGTCATGGGTTGGAATTCCACCTGAGTGACTTGCCTGTGGATTTTTTCCCAAACTCAGGACGGTTATAATACAAGAGCTTTGGTGTTAAAGGGTAAAAACAAGTTGCATTTTAAAACTAGTGACATGAAATAACAAAGCTGTGAGTATTTTATCTTAATTCGTTGTGTTGAGTCAGAAAAAAAAGGTGATAAAACCATGAACATTTTTTTAGCATGTAAACACCTATCTTTAATTTTGGTTAGGAAATAGAATTAGCTGTTGCAAACAACTTACCAACCAAATGGACCGAGAGTATAAATGCAAAAAATAGTTAATGGCCTGACGTTTCGACCCTAGCAGAGTCTTTCTCGAAGGCTAAATGACAACACAACTAACATGAACAGGTAACTAAGTGAAACATAAGCAGTGAAGTGGAAGTTGTAACAACTGCAATAAACTGTTTTTAAGTTTGTCAGTATTACATTTTGAATATAGGCCTACAGGACTTCATTTCATAGAGAAAATTTCACCGGAAAACAGGGGTTGATAAACAATATAGTGATTTGTATCCTTACCAATCCTGAGCTAACATGCATACAGTACATTTGTAACTTTTATTGGTGTTCAAAACACATTAAAAGCTTTGCTCACCAGACCACCAGCCAAACTACCATAGGGTATACTGTACATAAATTGCAGGCAAGGATATAATTTTTATGCAAATCAAAGCAAATAAGGCACAACTTGTCAGAACTTTTCAGTTGTACACACCAAGTGCTGACAAATGATGAGTTTTTGAGTAGCAAGTGGTGATACCCTCTTTGTGGCAATTTGCTGTTCAGGGTACAAATCATTCACTGTGTGGATCCTTTTATAAGGTCTTTAAAACTGTGTTGATGTCTGTGTTAAGTCATGCATGAGTTGAGTTCTTGTGTTGGGTTCTTTTATTAAAGAGCTGCTGAGCTGCTCCCTTGGGCCCAATGTAGACAAAACAAGACAGTGTGTGTACATTTTATTGTGGATAATGAGCGACCTGGGTCAAATTTCCTAGAGCTACTATTAGTACAAAAATTTGCTTAGCATGACATTTCTTCCTTGATAAAAACAGGATTACCAACCAAATTTCCATTTTTGGCAGATTGCCTATTGCTGGTATTCAGCTGTTGTTTGCTCTTCCTGAAAATCACATGGAAATTTGGTTGGGAATCCTCTTTTTATCAGGGAAGAAATTTCATGCTAAACAAGTTTGTGTGCTAAACAGCTCTAGGAAATTGGGCTCTGATGATGTACACACAAGAGCTTGGCCCAATTTCATAAAGCCTGTTAAGCGCATGAAAAGCTTGCTTTGCAGTAATTGGGTACCAGCCGAAATTCAATAAGGTTAAACACTGTTACAACTGGCTTCCCTTACTTAATTATTTGCTTAGCAAGGAAATTTGCTAAGTGATATTTTTGTCTAGCGTCCCTCCTTTTTGAAAGAAAAGGAAGAAGGAGGGCCACTTTTTCCCCCTCCCCCCCCCCCCACAAAATGGCCGCACACATATTTTTTAAGACAAACAGCAGGGCTATTTTTTGAAACAAAATAATTTGTTGCTGAGATCGTCAAAAGAAAGAAAATCAAATAAATTATCATAAAAAAAAATGAGTGGTGGACTCTAAAAAGGGAAGTTGGCCTTAAATGTCTTTATGAAATAGGGCCCTTATGTGGGGATGTGAGGACTGTATTGTACCCGATGTGCAACTAGGGCCCTTCTTAATACAGTACAATATATGATGTAAACATATATCGTTGTCACACAAGTATACTAGTGCATGTATTGTGTTACCACTAGAGAAGAACACTACAGCAGGTGGTAAGGATTCCATAAGTTTTTTATTGTGGTTTCCTGTACAGGTTGTTATGTCCATTTCCTCCTTTCCCATTTTTTCATGGCTAGGCTTTAAATACACTGTACTTTCACGTACACATGTACTGGACGTAAACGTGTACTGTATATATTACAGTACATTTTAGTGTATAAATAAACTGACAAACAAGTGTACAGTGTGTAGTTAAAGTTTGTTTGGATACACCAAGTGGGGATATTGGTATTTGACAATAAGGCCACATAAAAGTAAAAAATTGTTGATTGTCCCTGCCCGACCATTCAAAACCCCCCGACCCCATTTTTCTTCTTTTTCTTTTTTTTTTTAATCATAAAAACAACCTTTTTAATGATATTTTTTTTCAAAATGTACAGGTTTGAAAAGATGTTTAAAGAAGGTTTTTATTCATGTTGGCAAGGCATGAACAATTCTTTAAATATTTACTTGGGCTACATTGTGCTTAGTTTTTGTAATTTTTTTTTTAAGGGGCCTAACAAAAAGTATTTGAAAACAATAAGTTCCATTTTAACATTTCTAGCCCTGGTTGCTTACAATTTAAGCTTATTTGCTAGTTTGAAATTAATTAAGTTTTATTTAGTTTTATCTACCTATTCAATTGACATACTGACTGAGTAAACAAAGGATGCTGGCAGAGTTTGTTCATTGCTCTGCCCCTCGTAACCAAATCACTGACCACCGTTGATTGACACCCCTCTGGGACATGTGGCGTGCCCCAGCTTAGGACATCATGGCGTACGAACTGACTAGTGTGTATGATGTGGTAAATAGATAAGACAATGAAAATATTGAAATATGTGAGCATGTCCTGGCAATAGTTATATTTACAGTGTTTTAAGAAAATGTTGACTTAGAGTCTGATAAATATCTTTTAATCCTGTTTAGTATCAACTATCAAAGCACCGTACCCATATGACATTAAAATGAGATAAGGATTCTCTGTGTGCTTATCTTCAAAAAAGACTGTTTATATAACGACCATGTAGATAAGTTTTTCCTTATATTTGTTTCTGGGTCTTGTGAAAACAATTATGCTACAGTAAATAATTCTAGCTACAAGCCCGACGTTCTTTGTGACACCCCCTCCCTCCACCCCTCCACCCCTCCCTCCATTCAAGCTCAAAATTTACTCCTACAAATTCTGCAAAATATATTTTTAAAGGACATTTGTACGTCGTTTAAAAAATATATATCTGATCAATTGAGAGCTATGTGCAAGACCTGCTGAAGATGTATTCTTTTTCTTGAAATTTGAGCCCTGGAGATGCCAGCAAGGATGTTTTAATATCATGTCTGGGTAGGAGGCCGTCGTCCATTGAATTTACAGCCTCTATGTTTGATCTACCGGAACGAGGCGACGCCCACAAGACACACATGTTTAGCTTTACACTAACGGAATGTTGGCTACTACACACTGAGTACCAAGGTAGAAACAGAAAGAATTTCCCAGAATCTAAAGATACGTTAAATTTGGTCGCTCCATGTTGCGATCGAGTGTAAATTACATTGTTAAAGTCGACCCTGGGAGAAAAACAATTCAGTTAATTATAAACTAAAGACTGAAAGTGTATTTAGAATGTTTTCCTAAAACAATCAATTTTTGTTTCACTCTGATTATATGAACTTGATAGAGTTCCTGACAAAGCAGGACTATGAAGGTAGAACTGTAGGTCTAGTTTTGTCTAAACCTTTGAGTTGGGGCCTTAATTTTGTTTGATTATTGCAAACAAATTCAGAATTGTTTAAATATTAAATTTTTAATTAAACAAACAAACACTATAAACAAGTTTGAATAAAACATTTCTAGCTCAGTAGCTGTTTGTAATTAAAAATTTAGAAAAGCATCATATTTGCTCGGCTAAGTTTTTATCTTATTTCAGGCTGAAGTGTAGAGCTAGTTTTTGTAAACCTTTGGGTTGAGGACTTAATGTTGATAAATAATTAGCATAAAAAAAATACAGAAGTGTAAAAGTATCCAAAATGACAAATGATCAAAAACACATTGTAAACAAGCATTCTAGCTCAGTAGCTGTTAAATAACCAATTTATTAAGAAGAGTAAAAAAGTCTACATTTGCTGGGTTAAGTCTAAATCTCTGTTTTTAATTTTTTTAAATTTTTTTTTATAAATAATAATAATAATAATTATAATATGAAACATTTATATAGCGCTCTACGGAGAACAGAGCGCTTTACATGAGACTATGACAACAAAACAAAAGAAGAACAAACTAGGATGGGTGGGGAAAAAGAAATGTCTTGAGGAGGCTTTTGAATACAGGCAACGAGATCGCCTCTCTCAGACCCGCGGGGAGCTCATTCCATAGGCGAGGGGCAGCTATGGAGAATGAGCTATCCCCAGCTTTCCGTCTAAATGACTGTCCATTCTGAACCAGTAGACGGAATTAGTGCAATTCCGAGCCTCACAATACCCTCGGCTCTTTAGAACCTGCCACCTTGACCCATAAACCAAGCTGTAAAATACTACCCATGAATCATACATATTGATTTATTTCTCCCCTCTCACTTACAATGAAGACGAAAAATAATATTAAAGATTTGTACGATTGTTCATGGCATGCAGTAGACGCTGAAGGCTAGTCGTGCCCTACATTTGGTGTTTTCCTGTCGTCTGAGATCTTTGCAATTCTGCTTGTCCAACCTCAGAAAAAAGGTTGTGATTGTACTGTAGACTTTTAAGCAAAATTTATTTCCTTATTTTGTCAATCTTGGTCCACATTTTTTGTTCTTCATGTAATATTTTAGGGATATGTACACTATACCTTTTAGCAAATGAAAGTGAAGTAGTTTGTCCTTACATTTTTTCCCCAATTACAATTTGTATATAAATTGATGTGCCTTAATTAAATATGGATTTGATGAAGAGAAATTAAGAACAGTGTAAAGGGCTCGATTTTGGGGGAAATCCAGAATAATTAGCAAATTGATGTGTTAATTAATCATTTATAAGGAAAAACTAAGTACAGTATGTAGGACTCAAATTTTTGGGAAAATCCACAACAAGACAATTGGGCTTGTTGTTCAAAATATTTATAAGACCAGCCCTTAACAGTGGTCTGCTGGTATGTTGCATGTAATACATTGCATTACATTCAATGCATACTTACATGTAGTTGTGGTCAATAATTACTGTGAGTATTTATAAGCGACTGAGCATTAATTCCTTTTTTGTTTTGTGAAACTGAAACCTAATGACAAAATATTGCAGTAGTTACATTTTCAATATATTGTAATTATCTTAAATTACTGTGAGCTAACGAGCGTGCATAGTTGTTATTATCATATTTTTTCAAGGTGAAACTTAAATTAACAGCAAATTTGATGAACATTTAATGAGCCTCATTCATTGTGAATAATATGCATTTAATCATAGTAAACTTAGGCTGTAGTGTTTTTTTTTTGTGTTTTTTTTTTTTGGGGGGGGGTTGTATTCAGACTGCAATACAGACTATTTTAAAGGAACACGTTGCCTTGGATCGGTCGAGTTGGTCTTTGAAAAGCGTTTGTAACCGTTTGTTATAAAATGCATATGGGTAGAAAGATGTTGTAAAAGTAGAATACAATGATCCACACAAACATGCCTCAAAATTGCGTGGTTTTCCTTTTACCTCGTCGACTAACACGTCGGCCATTTATGGGGGTCAAAATTTTGACTCCCATAAATGGCCGACCATGTTAGTTCGCACAGTAGAAGGAAAACCACGCAATTTCGAGGCAAACTTGTGTGGATCATTGTATTCTACTTTTAAAACATCTTTCCAACCATATGCATTTTATAAAAAACGGTTACAAACGCTTTTGTTTTGACCAACTCGTCCGATCCAAGGCAACGTGTTCCTTTAAGAGGAATATAAATTTTTCAGCTCCCTTGACTGAGTTATTTTTCTTCTTTTAGCCCCTTACCAAGATCACCATAAGTATTGTGTACGTAGGGTACATGTACATGACAAATATGTCCACACTGTGATGAAGAAGCAAACTCTCCCAGTCCCATCCATGCAATGACTCTGACCAGTGCTTCACCCCCCCCCCCCCAGGCATCCTGACTCAGCCTCTAAAAAGAAACGAACGAACAATCCTCGCTTCTTAGCAGCTCCCCCAGGGGGCGGATCATAACCCACTCGCTGCGTCTTTGACTGCCATCAACAACAAGAAAAAGCCCTAACCTGCCAGGATTACAAGGTTGAAAGTTTTTGCCTTAACTCCCGATGAGTCAAACATAAGATGCTTGTAATTTTTGACAGTTATTTTTTTTTTTTATGGTGTGAATGTCCACTGTATGAGCTCATAGCTCTGACTGCATAGAGGCCTGTTTAATTAGGATGAGTGTGATGGGTTCGAGGGGGGGGGGGATAGCCATGGCATATGTAAGCAGGTTATGTTTTTGTGGTTTTATTTCTCTGATGTGTCACATCTTTTGCATGCGGTAGACGGGTGTCAAAATGATGCACACGTATGAGGGATGTTGGAAGAAATTATATATGCGTGGATTTCTTTTCAAATATTTACAGCTCATAAGATAGATTCCTGTGGGGATAAAATGGGATTTAAGCAAAAGGCAGAGTCTGTAAATTACAAAGGAAAATTAACAATAAATTTGTTTGTACCATAGATACAGGTAAAGGTAAATTATTAGTTTTAACAATTTTTATTTCTTCAGTCGACATGATAAACGGGCAGACATATCTTTGGTTATTTTGGAGGAAAAACTTATCCCCCAATAAAACAATTTTGTTAACTTCTTTTGACTCATATCTTAAACAGTTAAACTTAAGGGATTCTGCAAAAAAAAAATAGATTTCTGTTAAATTGTTCACACCACTTTGGAATCCTATGGCTAAACATTGCAACAGGCTCTTTATTAACTCCTTTAATTTCACGGCACTCTTCTAAGTAGTCGTTGCATTTTTGTTTTGTAATCATCTGTTACGAAACAGAAACTCTGCCGAGGTTTAAAATACTTGGCTTACAGGATTAACCCGGATAGCTTGTACTTTACTCAAAAGTCCCTTTCACACGAGAGTAAATTAGCCAGGGTCCCTTGCTAAATTGTAGCATGGTTGTAAAATGTTACCTCGTGTGAAAGGACGAACCGTTTTTACTGTCCAAGTTTCCTTGTAAAATATTGTCAAACATTGCAACATTTTACAACCATGCTAAAATTAAGCCAGGGACCCCAGTTAAAGTGCTGTCGTGTGAATAGGGCTTAACAGTTATACTAAACTGCGCCAATAAAGTATCTAAACACTTACAAATAGTCAGATTTATCGGAACCTGAATTAGTATGCCAAAGAATAATTATTCATTTCTATTCACCGTTAATTTCTGCACATTTTGACACATCTTGTGTTGCAAAAGCCCCTATTCACCCCAATTCCAGAAGGGAACTCACACAAGCATCACACACAGACAAAATCAAGACAAAAGACACAAACTCGTTTCGTTTACTTGACCAGGAAGTTTATGGCCGTATCTTTAACTCTAAAACTGCTGATATCCTGTCCTCAATACTTGGTGTGTCCTCCATCACTGTTAACGGCAAGGAGTCGTCTTCTCATACTCCAAACGAGACATCTGATCTGTCCCTGGTCAATCCCCTGCCATTTCCTGATCAGGGTGCGTCGCAATCCCTCGAGAGTGGTGTCAGGCTTGATGGACTTGTTCACTTTCTTCTGCTGCAGAAGTCACACTCGGGCGGCCACTCATTGGCAGGTTGTCCACATTTCCCTGAGCTTGGTAGCCATTCCACCATTTTACTGACCGTCGCTGGTGACGTTCCAACTTGATGAGCTGCAGCTCGAATCGACATACCGGCTTCTATCAAACCAACGATCCGTCCTCTTTCCTGTTTGGTCAGTTGAGCCATCTTTCCTGTTATCTTGAAACACCTTTCCCTGTCTTACCATAATCAGGGATTCTGGCTCTTAACCCATTTTGTTGTATGCCTCCCATCTTTGACCCCTTTGCTTGGTTACTGACAATTATTGCTGATGTTCATTGCAACCGATTTATCCAAAACGCGACAAACAAATCATTTATAAAAGGCGGGCAAAAGAAACGCTGATCTTACTCGTCACAATACAACGATTTAGCTCGAATAGGGGCTTTTGCAACTTTTGAAATTCGACCTTAAGCCACTCAAGTGCCCATAAATCCACCAAACAACATCGTAGCGCAACATAAGATGTGTCAAAATGTGCAGAAATTAACGGTGAATAGAAATGAATAATTATTTTTTGGCATACTATTTCAGGTTCCGATATATCTGACCATTTGTAAGTGTTTAGATACTTTATTGGCGCAGTTTATTATAGTAGCTGTCATGAAATAAGCATATATTGTTTAATATTGGTAAAAGCATATGACGGTGGATTTAAAGCCCACATAGTCCCCTTTCCTACCCCCACCTGTTACCCCCTACTCATCAACAGACATCCCTGACCCCCACCTAGTTCCCTTCCCCCACCTAGTTCCTCGAGTAGCCCCCTTCCTCGGGTCCTTACCCCCTTCCTCTTAAAGGCCCCCCTCCCCCTACGCACGCTGCATTCATACAGTGTTGGAGAAGAGCGATCCCATTCCGTTGTAATGAAACACGCTCATGGATATGCACACCGAATCCCCCCATGCATGTAAATTTATATTAAAGGTAGGTTCAAAGATTAGTAAAAATCGAACGGCCATAAAAACTTACTTGGTGAGAGGCAATGCACAGCTAGCTGTTGATGTAGTACACAGTATTTTGAGGAAGGATTCCCTTTGGAGTAACATGGTGTGATAAAAAATGTTCTTCTCTTGAAACATCAGCCACATCGGATCTTTTTTCGAACCAAAACTTCAAGACTTAATACATGGCTGTACCTGCAAGTCTTATCTTTAAAACATTTGAATCTGAGAAATTATTCATTTCTTAGATTTCTGAGGGTTGTTGTCCATTCTCGAGATGTGGTTGGTACCTGGTAACAAAAGATAACTTATGATATAAATCAAAATTATTATTTTGAAAATATGTATAAAAAATACTCCAGATGGCACAATAACACACACATATCAGGAAATAGTTTTGTATTCAAGGCATCGTATGGTCAGTCTGACCTTTTTATATTATCATCCCCGCAGGCAGCCGTCCACATGTCAGGTAAAATGCCATGGATAAACTAATGTACTGTCTGATTGTGCAAACACAGCAGTATCTGGGCAGAGAACTGCCAACTCTTTCCATGTTCTGATGGCAAATCGAGAAATCTCCTCGATTTATATCAAAACATTTTCTTCAATGTAACTAAAGATCTTCCTGATTTGTTGTACAAAATCTCCTCAATCGCAAGATGCAAACACTCGGAGCTCGGACACTGACAGCGTAGGGGTGGCAAATAAATGCGCATGAATTGTTTACAACTCTCGCACTCTGTCTTCCGGATCCCAGATGACTTTCCACACAGAGGACTCAATTCATTGCATTTGCATCGGCGACGACGAGTTAAAACTCTGAAGTTTCCTGAGTTGTCGTAAACACATTCCTTTCCCCAGAGTTGGCTCTAAAAAAAAAGCGCTGTTTGCACACCCCTTGGATATTAAAAACAAAACCTTGCGGTTTCCAGCTGCTCTTCACACTTGATACTAGCGTCCAAAGAAACCCTGGGAATTTCCAGAAAATCCTATTATTTTAATTTCATCAGACCCTCAGCTCGTTTGGATACTTGGTTAGATCATAGAGTAAGGACAGAATGGTTAGATTCGTGCCATCAGAAGCCAGCCAACAGCAAGCCTCTGTAATTTCTAAGAATATTTTCACGGTATGCCACCAGTGTGTCCGGCCTGGTTTCTCCTATCAGAATGTTTTGAGTGTGAAACGCATGTTAAAGAACCCAGTGCACTTTTCGAAAAGAGAAGGGGTTCGCCCCGGTGTTCCTGGCTGTGGCTGCTGTATGCGCTGTAGCACCTTGTAAACTATTATAAGGTGCTAAATAATTGGGTCTCAAAATTCATCACTGCAATATTACCTATCTTTCTGAAAGTTTGTATAATACTCAGCGCCTTGAGTACCTTGTTTGGTAGATACATGCGCTATATAAGACTTCGATAATATTATTATCATTAATAATGTGTTGATAATTATATGAAAACCAAGCAGGATTGATGTAAATTGCAAATTAACGAAAGATTAACACTGGAGCTTGCTCAGATTGCCTCTTGCATTTGTGGCCACTATTTGTATACAGTAAGTTTTGTTTACCACAGGTTTGAGAATTGAAACAGTTTACTTGTGAAGGCCTGAAATTACATTGCCTCTATCTGTTGCCCCATGTGGCCTTGGTGCCCCGTTTGAAGAGTTTACCATAGACTTTAAGATTTTCCAGTTGAAGTGTCCTAATTGTTGCAAAATGAAAATATGCCATGCCCTCCCAAAGAAGAAACTCCAGGCCTGCATGTAGCCATCTTTTTTTTTTAACCCATTCAAAATCAATGGAAACCAAAATGAGGCTCAAAGAGAATATTATAGTCAGGCGCATTTTTCGGTAAGATGCAAATCAGTATTCCAGACTGCTAGTGCATACAGGGAACTTGACAAACTGGAGATATTGACAGTATGATAAAGGCATATTCTGAGTCACTGTATGAAGGAAAATAGATTCCAAGAAGTCACTTGAGGGATGAAAAAGTCGGGCAATTTCATCGCCAAAAAACTGTACACAGCTAACAAGCGAAGCGTGTTTAAATATCAAGACACGAGGGATGAAAAAGTCGGTGATTTCGTCGCCAAAAATGTACACAGCCAACAACTGAAGCGTGTTCAAATTTGACGACAAGCCTCTTACTTATTGTATTATTAAAAAAATCAAAATGGGGGTCCTTGTCAGTACACAGGAGTAGGCCATGTTCGTATTGATTCACGAGATTGGGTTACAGACTTCTTCGGACCGTGTTGTCTTCCTAGACACGTTCAGAGGAAGATCTGCAAGCCTGTTGATTTGAGTTGACGGGCTGCAGGAGGGAGAGGAAGAGAAAGAGTGGGAAGATGGAAAAGGAGTGGGTTGGGAGTGTATTTTGAGAAGGAAAATTTCAATATTGATCAGGCGCATTGAGGAAAAAATATTTCTTAAAGGTAGAGTTGCACAGTGGTAACTAAACAAAAGATTGATGAGCTTTGAAAACTTACTTGGTGAGGAGCAATGCAGCTGTTGATAGTGTGAACTATTTCGAGAAGGGATTCCCTTCTTTGAAGTTTTAGGGGGGCCTATTGGTTTGGACAGTTTGTCACTCGAAAACGTTTGAATCTGCGAAAGTTTTTTTTTTTTTTTTTTTTTTTTTTTTTTCTGAGGGCTGATGTCCATTTGTGAACCTTTACAGCCCAAGATGCAGTTCGTACTCACTGTCACCTCGCTAAATAATAGGGCCTATGGTTTGGACAAATTTTCACCCTAAAACATTTGAATCCGAGAAAGGGTTCTTGCATGCATTCCAAGGGCTGACTGCCAAATGCTGTGGTCAGGGGGAGATGCAGTTGGTACTTGCTGTCACCTTGCTAAAAAGTGTGGATGGATTTGACATTCTTGTGAAAATACCATGACAGTTTTTTGAAGTGTTCTTGTCAATAGTACAGTGCCCATTGATAGGCAAAATTATCACTATTTTGTCAGATCTACACTGTACCAATCCTGTATAGTACATGTACCTTTGAGAAAAAAAATTCCCAGTCTGCAATACTTTACTAAATTTCCGAGATTAAAATGTGTCAGACTGCACATTTTGCGACACTTTGGCAGACCTTATCCCTTTAAGATTTGCTTAGAGCAGGACTCTAATATTTCTAAGAGAGAGGAACATCAATGGAGAATGGCATTGTATGTATGTTCTGCGTGACAGACCATGTAGTATGCACCAGGGCTCGGCTTGGAATCAATTATTAAGAAAACATGGCTTGTGTAAACATGGATATTAATTTCTCTTCTTTAAAGAGAGAGGTTGGAGGAATCAGTTAGAGAAGGTCGGGTTAAAGGTACATGTAGCTATACATTTATATTTGTATTGATAAGGAATGTTTCTACCAATCTAGAATGTGGATTAGTTAATTTTTTTTCGAAACTCTGCTTTCTGCTTTTGGTTATGTTGAAAAGGGAATTTCTCAGTTTACACTGTCAATGGCTTTTGGTTATGTTGAAAAGGGAGTTTCTCAGTTTACACTGTCAACGACTGCAGTACTTTAATTTTTTTGAGTGTTTACCAATCTGAGACCCTCCCTTTAAGATCAGAAATGTTGAATCATCTCAATTAATAAAATTAATGTTATGTGCGTGTGGTTGGCACTGTCGCTTGTCACTATGGTCTCTGTATAGGTTGCTAATGAGCCTTGAAATATTTGCCAGTCTATTTTGTTCTACGTCTGCCATCAAGGTGTGAATCTAGTACATGCGTGATTGGAAGGGGGATGGAAAGATAGTGCCTTAGTAAACGGTTGGATAGTGTGCCCCAGTAAATGGTTGGATAGTGTGCCCCAGTAAAATGGCTGGAGTTTTTTCCATTTTAAAACATCGTCATTTAAAAAAAGGTTTTTAAACCCCAAGTAGAAAAAATTCCAAGGACATTGTTTCAATGCAGCGCACTTTGGCCACACTTTAAAACAAATATTGGTCCAGAATGCCCCAGAGGTTAAACAAAATCCTGGGGAGAAGAGCAATTTGTTTTCTTTTTTTTACGTGAGAAAACCTGGCAGTACAACTTAAAAGTTGCTTGGTTGAGGACTGTTCGCTTTTCCTTTAATTAGATTCGAGAAATACTCGTCTCGCACGCACTTGGTTTTGCCTCAATGACACAAATATCCATATCTCGCTCTAGATGGGAAAGTGAAAGCGAACACTCGCTGGTTCTCAGCTCCTCGTAAGCTCTGCTCGATCATGTGTTAAGTTCCTACGAGACATTCACATTGTGGATTACGGATAGTTCCTCATAGAATGTTACGCCTGGTTGGGCTCGCTGACACTGTGACTGAAACTGTAGTGTGTCATACATGAATGAAATTACCAAAAGAGTAACGCAAGAACTGTTTGATATGCCTTGCCACATGTACAGAACAGCAAAACTGGGCTAGGCTTCATATGTCGCAAAGCATTTTTTATTAACAATTGGACATTGTGCTCAAATGCAATGTCAAGCCTTATTTCAGGATCTATCCCACGCCACCCTCAACAATTGCTGTGGTGCCCTGGTTTTTTTTTCTTTGGTGCCCTCTGCGAGGTTATAATTAAAACTCACATTTTCCTCATAGAAGTGTCCCTTACCAGATAAAAACTGCTGTGCCCCTTTAAGAGCAAAGTTCAAGGCTTGCAGTTCGTTAAAAACATTTATAATAATATACAGTAGTCTAGTATTCTACCAATAAGGTACTCAAGGCGCTTGAAAAAAGATAGACACCCTTTACAGACACGTTTTGAACGTTTTTTTTTTATGTTTTTTTTTTAAATACATGTTTTGCTTGATATGTTGCTTGAGGTACCCCATGCTATTGTGTTTTTTATCTTGTTCTGGGAATCTCAAGAATTCTTTGGAGGATTTTTTAAGGGGGGGTGTTCTATTCAGGAGGAAAAGGGTGTGTCAAAGCCATTATACACTTTCGGAACAGAAAAAAAAATAAAAGTTCACAGATTTACAAATAACTCACAGGGGTTACAGAAGGTAATGGTAAAAGATTTCTCTTGAAATATTATTCCATGAAATGCTTTACTTTTTGAGAAAACATTAAAACAACTATCAATTCTCGACAACGAGAGTTACGGATTTATAGTAAACGCATGTCATGACACGGCGAAACGTGCAGAAACAAGGGTGGGTTTTCTCTCGATTCCGATGGCCGATTGACCCTAAATTTTCACAGGTTTGTTATTTTATATATAAGTTATATAAGTGATACTGTCATCATGATTTTTCTTTTGCTCTAATGCATGTGGTCGCAACTCCTACAGCATGGTTTATTTTTAGAGTTGTCCTTCTCGTTGTCCTGTGGCCGTTGGAAAGTGGCTCGGGTACAAGCCTTTCTCATCCACCCTTCACTCTTGACACGAAGTGTGGGCCTTGGACAACACTGTTTACCCAAAGTGTCCAATGGCTTTAAAGTATTGGAACATTTGGGAAAGGGGACACCCTCTGCCACGTATGTATAGTATTAGGCATGGTATAGAGCTTCATGTTGTTCTTTCGTGCATGACAATTATGTACTTTCCTCTTTCTACATCAGAATAATAAATGTGCACTTGTGTAAATGGATGATTTATGAATATTATATCATGAAGATTTCATGTCTGGGAAATCAAGAGACTGGCATGATTGATCGGGCCTTGCCCTTTTCAGAAATGCAAATTAATGCAGGATAGATTCTTACAGTTAAATGTGTACAGTAATGCAATACTGGCGATCAATGTACATACATGTAGCTGGTGCATACATTTCATGCACAATAGGTATCAAGGTTTTAGTTTGCCACACAACACTACCCTTGGGGCTAAGAAAATGGATTTTCATTCCAGCACGCCTGTGATTTGACATTTTGTTTCCCCTGATCTTAAGAATTGTTCATTGATCTTCTTTTGCTATCAGAATTTGTTTTAAAAAAAAAAAAAAAAATACTAAAAGAAAGTGAAGATAAATGCATACAAATCGCAAAGTATTGTGTCGCCAGAAAAAGCGATAAGGTCACAAAGTCACTTTGGTCAAGTGGTTTGACCATCGCTGATTTCACGAAGTCTAGATTATTATTGTGGTGTGGAAGTTTACCTGGTAAAGTCTGCTGCCACCTAGAGTTCCAAAGTCTCCCAATCTGTGTTGTATCTAGGAACTTGTACCGGTTAGGCATCTCTCAGCATGTATGTTGTCTTTAACAATAAACTGTAGAGAAGTTTGTTTTTCTCATCATGATTCTGGACTTGTTAATAAATTTCCGGTCTGCTAAAAATGTTTAGCTACAAGCCCCGAGGTTCATTATTCACTCCATAAACTCGAGCCCGGAAAAAAAGTCTGGGTGTCAGGAGTTATTCATTAACAGCATTCGAAGACTGTGAACTCACTTTGTAGGTCATCATAGACAGCCAAATGAAAACTGACGTCCGCACCAAAGTCCCACACGTGAACAATATTTGCTGCATGCTAGAAGTGCCTTCACTTCCACTCAGCTCGACATCCAGAGCCCACAGTAAAATGCACATGTAGGCATTCACAGATAAATAAACTACAGGTTTCTTTTCCAAATGGTGGGCTTCGGGGACAGCGGTTGAAATTACCCAACTGACAAATGTCGCAATGCGGGGAAGCGGCATGCTGTTGCCCACCCGCCTCACCAGAGATGCCCGCCATTCTTGATTGATTCCCCGAGTGTACAATCAATTAAAAGATTCCCAGAGATCCGAGAGGGGCTAAGGAGCAATTATCTGGGGATCTTTTTTCTCTCCATTGGTTGTGGGGGGGGGGGGGGGGGGGAGGGGCGGTAGGTGGTATTTAATCTAAATATCTGATTTGTGGAGTTCCAGGGAAGGTTGTTTTGAGGGAATGTTGCAGTTTATGTGAGGCTCTCTGCACTTGGAAGGGAAAAGTCTTTCGTAAAAAATTCTCAAGGGTTTTCTTCAAGAAAATTTACATACATGTACGTTTTGCAGTAAGGAGAACTTTGACCTGTTCCAATCACTTAGTGCATTTGATATTGAACTTGACCCGTGATCATCACTGACCAGAAATCTGCACTTCCAGGCGGTCTGTGAAAACTTGACACTAGAAAAGGAACTCTAGATTAGGAAGGAAATCTCAACCTAAGACTCCACCTCCGTCTTATTCGTGGGTGCCATACTGAGACTTTGTCAGCTTTATGGAGAGGGCGGTTCATCGTTTATAAAGTGCTTTAAAGCCAAGTACATTGATGTTGGTTCGCATATTCAAAGGTATTCCTGAAACTATTTGAGCATAATTTCAACGCTCTGCTTACCGTAAGCAGGGAATTTCATGTTTATGTCAAGCTTATTTCAGGGGTTCGCAGGGAATTTTGCTTGTGTGTGTGTGTGTACATGTACATGTACCCAGTGTTACTAGGCATTCTTTGCTTACACAGCTAGCACAGCTACTGTAGCGCAGAAATTCTGCTTGCTTGGTAAGCACAGAATGGTGATGATCACAGAATTCGGCAGCACTGAAATCGGGCCATGAACCTTGGTAGAATGCAGCACCAACAAACATCCGATCTGGAGCAAATGTACCTAACCTTTTTAGCTAATCAGTGATCTCAATCAGATCGTAGTCAGAACCATTGCCAATCTTCCAGGTAATCTCTAAGTAGAGGTACAGCTTGAATGTACAGGGTTCATTGGCATGCACAGACAGTGTTTAGGAAGTGTCTTGTTTTACTCAAGTGATAATATTATTCTCTGTAGTATATACTGCTATACTTATGCTTCGATTTTTAAAGGGCAAGGGCACCCTATGAGGAAATTGTAAATTTCTGTGTGAAGTATCAGTTCTGTCCTGTCATCTGGGCCCAATTTCTTAGAGCTGCTTAAGCACGAAAAGCATCTAAGCACAACAAATTTATGCTCACCAGACTAAGGTTACCAGCTAAAATTAATGACATGTATCATTTGAGACAGGTATCCTGCTCATTTTGCTCGTCAGAAATTAGGCGAAGTAGGCGGCCGGCTTGCGCATCACCATAGCTTTGCATAGTGGCATTCATTTTAGTAAGCACCAGAAGGTTACAGCATGCCTTTTCCTGCGCTTTCACAGTAAGCACAAAATCAACCATTACGCAGCTCTATAAAATTGGAGCCTCGTCTGTCAAGGCCACACCTTGTTTCCCCTTAGTGTAACTTATCCACCTGTGTTTAGAGGTCCGTGCAGAGCCTTTCACACAGGTTCACATGCACTTCTCTTAAGTACATTAGGCGTATAGATTTGAATGTAGAATTGCACAGATAGGATGACGGCGATGAAACGTACACAAATGTGGCCCCTTAGAATTTTTAACAAGATTATCAAGTTCTTTGCATACGCCGTTGAGAGTTTGTGAGACGCACAGGTGACACTCTTGTGTCCCTGGCACTTTGTAGATTATTAAGGGTGTTTGAAGATGTTAAAGGTGTGGACATTGGATACAAATATGTAAATTACATCTTGCATAATGAATGTAAATTATGTTGTTGGCACGGTAGGAGGCAAACATCTACTGTACATTGAATGTATAATGTTTCTATGTAAATTACATCATGTATATTGCATGTGTAAATTTTATGCATTGGTGCCTTTTTATTGGTCAACTGATCCATTGTGTCGGTTCACATCGTGACTTTATAGTCGCCCAAGAATGTTGGATATTTGTAATATTAGTGTAATCATGTCTCCCCATTTAATACAAAGAAAAGTAAAAAATACCTTGGGTGTTTCTATTCTTAACAGTTTTGTATTCTTCAGAGTTTAAAGGGATCATTCAACTGCATCTGCCCCTGCAGGCTTGATTGCCTTTAAATTAGGTAATAAATACGGCCCTGTATTTTACTGTCACAAAGGGCCAGGATGCAGCTTTGTGGCCCTCTCACACTGAAAAATCACTGACGTGTTACAGCTCTGTTGTGTTTATGACGTCAATTTAGACGTTGCCAAACCCAGGGTGATTGTCCCCTATGAAAAAGTGGTTGCTAGGCTAGTTGGTTGCTAGGTGACTTTAGAGGCTTACTAAACGAGGGATCAACAAACAATGATGCATCCCACTCTTTGGCCTTGGTGGGTTTTGGGGAATGTCAGGGTTACTATAAAAAAAATTGAAAACGTGTTAGGAAGTTTTGGATTAAAATTCTCCTGGGGCAGTGAAGTGATAGTCATTCACAAACTGAAGTTCAAGCGGAGTAGGTGTTTTCTTCTGGTTATTAAGGAAAATTGTGAATTTCTTCACTGAAACTTTTGATTTTGTTTGGGGAAATACTTGTTTATGAACATTTTGGAATGATGCCTTGCCCTTTAACCGTGCTAAAAGAGAACAGTCAGAAAGCGATGGATGTGATTTTAGAGAAAACGTCTGCGTCTTGCACTTGTTATTGTACGTGTGTGTCCACGGTTAAACGAGAACGGAGGAATGGGCGTGTATTTCCAGGTATGTAGTGAACACATGACTGAACTATTCACATTGTTGAATGATGACACATAGTTGCTGAGTTTTGAAAGAGTGCATTTATTCCAGTCCTCCCGTTTGTAATGCTTGCTGTGTCCTTTGCCGATTAAATGAGCAAAATTTGTTGACTACATTTGTGTATGGGTATAGAAATGCCTTTGTATTTATGAGTTTAATCATTTTATTCCAACTATCTTCTTGGACTATACACTCAAGGCTATATATGGAGATCATAAATAAATTGTTGTTTTTGTCCTTGTCATACTGCTGGCCAATCTTTGCTGTCATGCAAACTCCTGTTTCCATGGTCAAAGAACCTTCAACTTTATTGCACCTTCACTGGGGAATATTGTGTTTTAACCTAAAATTTTTGTAAAAATTGTGTTGTTAAATGATAAATACTATCAATTTCCAAGATTTGGGATGAACAAAGACAATTTTACTAGAGCAGGATTTGAACCAACGACACCTGGATTAATGTGCTTGCACTCTAGCCACTGAGCTATCTTGCCATTAGTGTTGCCATTCTCCCTATTTTGTCAATATCTTTGATTATTAAACTCTCTAAAGAGTAAGATTTACAACATAGATTCAACTCTGTTGTTTTTCTGTGCTGTTTTTTTTCTTCACCTTATGGTAGAGTCACTGCCCTCAACATGTATTTGTAAGTACATGCCATATTCATCCCTTTAGCGGAACGTTCGTACTTAAGACCATCCTTCTGAATAATGACCACCTCTCAGGTCCGACCACATCAATCTATCTCAAGGATAAGGGACTTCACACGGGTCCGATATTAAACTCTGTACACACTCGTCGAGAACAATTTATCAAGAAACATCGAGTGGGATGTAAAGATGTAATGAATTATTAGTAGAGGAGAAGGACCATCGTCTTTTTATAAAGTAGAATCTCCCCCCCCCCCCCCCCCCCCATCGAATTCACTCAACTCTCAAGATGATGTGTAAATCGAGCGCGATGAAAATCTCAGCACCTACAGGTGTGTCGTGTTGGAATAACATCGTGTTGGCCGGGATCGCTGTACGTCATCCATATCGGAATCTAAATCTAGAGCAGAAGCCCACCCCAATTATTGCCTCTTCAATTGGGCCTCTCCCTGTTTTTTTTTTCTTTCTCTTTCTCGATCCCGGGTGCGCGGCCACTCCACGCACGCTGCCGCTGTATTCGTTTTCATTTAATGGCATCGCCTCGTGTAATCGGCCGATCCCGTAGCCGGGTGAGTTGAGTGATCATTGCCCCGCATACTCCTCCTTGAAGAAGAAGACGAGAAGGAAAATCAGGTGGTGTTCATTTAGGCGGTACATCATACCGCGCTTGGTTGCATCACTTGTGCAATGGCTCCGAGCGATTCTGAGGATCCGTATTTATGACTCAGTGTTGTCTATTCATTAATGGCCTCCGACCAGCATAATGGCCTTTTTTTTTTTGCCTCTCTCTTTCTCTCTAACGTATTCCACCATTGAGATGGCATTGAATGCAAGTCTAGGATTATGTAACACGCATCGCCGTTAGGATTTCCTGTGTGGAGTAGGGGCATAGATTGATCAGCGATCAATGTTCGTTGATGTAGAAAACTGAGTGGGGAGCAATGCTAGACAGTCAATTGATTGTGAAATGTGAATTAAGATAATGTGTTTAAGGTTGTTGTATAAGAAAGAAGCAAACTCGTGTCTTTTTTTAGAATTTTTACCTGTATTCTGGATTTATTTGTCAACCTCATGGAGTTTCTTAATTTTTTTTTAAATGCTTAAAATTGTCTTGAAAGTTACACAGACATCAGCGTGAGGGAGAGTCAGTCCACATTGTGTCCTAACCTGTTGTTTTGTATTTCTTGTGATTCACAGAGTCTGTGAAATGCCCGAATTGTTGAAACAGTTTGGATGACAAATGCACCCATAAACCATGCGTGGAAATGAAATAAATGCAACTTCAAATCCACAGCTAAGATGTGAAATAGCACTACAATTTTTCCTAAAATAAAATTGGGAGAGCGCCAACAACGGGTTGGATAGCTCAGGTGGTGTTTGCCAGTACGTTTATCTGGAGTTTTCTCATGTATATTCAAATCCTGCGCTAGTCATATTTTTTCCTTCTTTGACCAACCTAATTTGTTTTTAGAAACTTACCTAGTCAGTTTCCCTTGTGGTGTATTACTTGATCAATGTCAATGCTATTCATCATTAATTTATGCAATTCATTTGTTGCTGGTTCTTACTGAACATTCCGATTGTCCCCCATGTAAACTGTACTTTCTCACTTCCTGCTTGCAGTTCCGGTTCAGGAAGGTTCAAACAAATTCATCAAGCCCGTTCACACGTTCCAAAAAAAAAAACCTTGCCTGCTCCATCATTTTCTCATATTGGAGCACTTGATATGGCTCACTAGCAAGTGTAAACACTCTGCAAGTTGGACAGGTTGGCCCTATATACACAAATCTCTCAGCAGAGTTATTGCAATTGGGAGATCGGTGGCGCGCAAAACGCTTTTACAGGTTTACAGGTTCATTGGGTTTAAATTGCAAAGCATGCCTTCCTGGACGTCAACTTAAAGGGACTGGTTAGAGAGCCCCCCCCCCCCCCCACACACACACTATTCCATTGCAAAACAGCCTAACTCAAGAAATTAAATTTTGAGAAAAGCAAATACAGAGTTAAAAGCTGTTAAAACAGAAGGGCAGTGTAAAAAAAAACTTTGGTCAGACATTCTTTAGGACAATTTATCCCCAAACTGAACTACGTCCTTCTTTAATACATTTAACAGAAAATTGTAAGGAGCTGCTAAACCCGGCAAATATGCTTGGCATGGACAAATCTTGCTTAGTGGGATTTACCGGCCAAACAAGAATGTTGTGTGCATCATTTATGGTTGGTTACCTGCTTAGTTTTCACTTAGCAGTTTAATCATGCTTTACTGTAACTGCTATCATTGTTCTTCATTGTGCCCACATCTGCGTTAAACTTTAGCGAGTTGTTTTCAGTTCATTTTAAAGTCAACCTCATTTTCGTGTCCTGTTCAGTGTTAGTATTGCCAAACTAATCTTTGTCATTGTTTTCTTTTGGCGTAAGTTTGTTTAACCTCAGGAAAAAAGCGTCAACGTTCAAACAAAATTGCACAAGAGAAATTTGAACTTTGTATAGTAATAACCCAGTCGACCATCAACAACATAGTGCAGGAATGAAAAGTTCAAGTAAATAAAGATATTTTCCTGTGTGAACATGGAAACAATAAGGTTTGTGAAACGAAAGCTGCCCAACCTTTTTTGAATATCAGACGTATCCTATTTAAAGAACAGTGACAAAACAATGACGACAACCACAGAACTAAAAACAGTTTGTTGTTTTTAAAGTGTAATAAGGAATGGTTTTGGAATTGTTTTTAATATTATTTCACTTTGATTTGTGTTTGAATCAAACACAATAAGGAAGAGACAAAAGGTAATTAAATACAGATTTACACTCAAATCTATAACTTTTTGTGTTTGTTGTTTCTTTCTTTCTTTTTCTGTTTCTTGCTTGTATTCAAACATCTGGGGCCAAATGCCAGTCATCTTGCAATTTTCTTTTCGAGTATTCTGTAAATAAAATTTATCAGGAAGATTTATTTCTCAGGAATACTGTCTTCGTTCGAGTTGTTTTCAATACGCGTGATACATGCATTGAATTTCGTTCTTGAACACAACTATTTTCCTCTGGTGAGGGGAACTTCTATGAGGAAAATGTGAATTTATATTGGAACCTTGCAGAGGGCAGCAGGGCAAAAGCACAGGGCACCACGGCAATTGCTGTGGATGCTGTAGGTTAATTTTCAGGCCTAGTAATACCTGCTGCACAGTCAACTTTCCCTTTAAATTTGAACATTAAAGGAACTGTTAACGCCAGCGGCCTGTTTCTTGTGTCTTCCATCCTGTAACCTTTAACACATTGACCCCTGGGGGCGCTATCTAACTGTGTACAATATGTGGCCGG
Organism: Asterias amurensis; assembly: GCF_032118995.1. NCBI lineage: Eukaryota > Metazoa > Echinodermata > Asteroidea > Forcipulatida > Asteriidae > Asterias > Asterias amurensis. The sequence continues at coordinate 2,079,094 of NC_092662.1, read as the reverse complement.
TCATCAGCAATATCAGTTATTCTCGTTTAGATCAACAGGAAACATCATCAAGTACTGTGACGAAACAGGAACACTGTCTCCTTGACGATCTGGGCCCTTTCTCATAAAGCTGCTTAGCGGATAATTTTAGTACCAGTTGCAGCAGTGTAAACTGTGTGGTATTTTGGCTGGAAATCGATTTCTGCTAAGCATTTTATTTATGTGGTTAGCAAGTTTTTTTTGTTTCCATCAAACATGCTTTATGCTGGGCTTGATTTCATAGAGCTGTTTTTAAGCACAAAACATAGCTAAGCACAACAAAATTATGATATGGTTACCAGCGTAGTTACCATGTCACATTAAATTGTGACTGGTATCCTGTTCATTTCTGCTTAAGCAGCCCTATGAGATTCAGCCCTTGACAGAAAATACTCTTGATATAGTTGGCCTTTTTGTTGAGGCAGAGTTTAAACGCATTTTCTGCATGGTTGGTCAGTAAACCACTTGGCTGGGTAGCAAATTTGAAGCGCTTGACGCAGCTGAAAGCCAAAACCCAAGCTAGGTATCTATCTTTAACTATTTATAGCACTTGTTAATAACTAAGTCCAAGCCTGTAAGCAGACATTTGTTGATGGGTTAAAATTTCATTTTCCTGTTTTAATTTACAACAAGCCGTCGTTTACAATGACTGTCGTTTATATTGCACTGTAACCTTAACTCAACCATTGCGGAAGAAAAATTGTATTTTGATCCACTAGGAACACAAATTGCGAGTTAGGTGTCACCCCCCCCCCCCCCCCAGTCCCCTAGTTGATCCATTATACTTCATGGTCAGTCCTGTTGGATAGGTACTTGTATACAAAAAATAAACAATTTTCTATGTGGGAAAATTTCTGCAGTTTCATGAATAATTTTGCTGAAATTAACGCAGAATTTGTTAAATAATGCAAAGGCGAGAAAGAAAATCAGTCTGGCCCTTCATGCTTGGTGATAGTACAGCTCATAGTGCACTCTAGACATATAGTAACTAGACAAATATGGTAGAAGCATAACCGTCTGGTAGCTGGGAGTCATTATAATATGTCGCACACTCCAGTGAGCAAATTGTTAACGGTGTATTGTACATTATGGAGCACCAGACTCGCTCAGAGTAACTTGCCCAATGATAGGGATAAATTGTGTGGTGAGATGACGCGATGCCTGACGCTGTAATATTATGATTCCTAATACCTCCGTCATGAAAGACGTTTTGTAGATACTACATGTACACATGTGTGATTCAAGGTCGAGTGTCGGCTACGGCTAGGTTTGTTGCTAAGGATGACAATAAGCTTGGGCGATACCACGATATCGAATATCGCGATACTAATTTGGAAACGATTTCGATATCGGATCGATTTGGTTTTAATCGCGATATCGACTAAGTATCGCAATATCGCGTGTATTTCCTAGCTGAGACATCTTACACCCCATAGGTTTCGAGTAAAACCAGAAGAATTGGTCACTAGAACACCTCTCTTATGCTTTGACTGTCTCTTCTTCAACTTTCACTGGGAGTTTGAAGACTGATGGTGTCAAATTTAATTAATCGCGATTATATCAAATATCGCAATATATTGTCGGCGATATATTGTGAATATAATAAATCGATATTGCCCAAGCTTAGATGACCAGATGCTTCAATGATGTTGTTCAAGTCATAGCCGGTAATTTTGAAGCCATCTTTTAGGTTTAATCCTGTCTTTGAAGCTGCTATGAAAGCAGATTTTGTGTGTGGTACCCATTCCTAGAATGTAGGATTCAATGCTACTGGGCAAGCTGGTTGGTCTAGTGGCACACGCTCTAGAATGGCAAATGTCATGGGTTCGAATCCCACCTGAGTAATATGCCTGTGGATGTACAATATATTCAGGGGACTCTCATGCTGGAAAGACCGAGTAAACCGCCCTTCACTTATTTGTGTAAGGGTACAACCAAATACATGTAGGAATACAATTTTTTATTTGTTATGACACTGAGTATCTCACTAGCACTTAGCAGAAACAAGCTACCTGCTAAAGCGCTAAGTAATTCATATTGTTGTGATCTGTGCCCTGCTTTTCATTCGCTTAGCAAATAAATTTGTGAAGCAAGAAATTTTAGCATCATGAAATTTAGATAGACCCTTGATAATCCTGTGCCTATTTAATTTAATGATAAACCACAGGGCACTGGAGTGCAGTATATTTACTTGAATCTCTGCTGGTGACCAACAGAGGGCTCACTTTACAACTGCTGGCTGCTCACTTTACATTTTCAGTCATGGCAAGAACACCATGCATGCATGGCTGATGGTGTTTCATTCTGAGTTGTCAATTGAGCAGCCACTAATCATGATTGGCAGGTTGTTTGTGAAATATCTGTTATTCTTAATAAAGATTCTTTACTGTTTGAGAGTCGGAAGAATATTGTTAAATATTCTATGCTGTACAACTGTACATGGGCTCAAATTTTACACTGGATCACCGGCCCAAGGCCAGTGGTTTCAGAGTTGGGCCAGTAAACAGGTTGATATTGTGTTTGAAAAAAACTTCTGAGCACACATCAGCTAGGGCTGTGTACTCCCAAAGGAGCTGAGAAAGATTAAAAAGGAATGTTATTTGAGAACATCTTCTTAGAGAGTGTTCAGTTGAAATGAAACAGTTTAGATGATAGACTGTTTTCTCATTTTGATTCTATCCTCTACTCATTTTCATTCGGGTGTTATCCTGGGGTGGATTTCACAAAGAGTTAAGACTAGTCTTATCACGTTTTTAATATCCTAGGGCTAGTCCTAAGTTAGTTACTCTTTGTGAAATCGACCCCTGGTCACGTAAAGATTCTTGTGGATTTCCCGTCGCCCCCCCCCCCCCAACAAAAAAAAGAGAAAAAAAAGAGAAAAAAAAAGCCCTGTATACATTAAAGTGCTGGCAGCTCCTGAACTGTTTTTTTTAAATATTGCTATTTTCTTTGCAAGACTCATTTTTTTACTGTAATAGCTCGGCAGGTGTTGAAGCTTGAACTCCAAATTGTTTGTCACACACGCAACGCGCTGGATGTGACACGCAGTTGGTACCGGTACATTAATGAGGATATACTCCAGGAAGCACCGTCCATAGTTTTGAGGCGACTTAAGCTGAGAGTCTTAAATGTTTTAAGACAATAAGAATTTTATCCCCGTCATCTAAGGAAATGGTTAATTATTTTTAAGACATGCGTCCGATTTGGTTAGTACCTTGACCGAAAAAAAAATGAAAGCGTTGATTTCATAACTGCGACTTTTTGTTTATTCACTATGTATTGTTCCGGGTAGATTTGAGAGGATTTGCTTTTTTATGTCATCAAGGTCTGACTCTATTCAAAATATAAAATGAGTTAGCCTGAATTCCTTGAGCTTAAAAGACGAGGAGAGGTCGTTGAGTTGCAAAACAAAACAAAACAATTAGGCTAACAGTTGTTACGTTGTGTTTGTTTTACCCATACACTGCTGTGTGTACTGTATACTTGGTACTTTCGCAAGCCCTAGAAATCTAGTAGGCATATTACTTTGGGTGGGATTGGAACCCATGACCTGTTGCCATTCTAGAGCCTGTCTTTACCACTTGAACAGAAAACATGCAACCACTAAAACATGTTTTTCTTATTTTAGGCTCTGTGTGTCGAATTGTCTCTAATCCAACAACAAATATCGTCCTGTGGTTTATCGGCTCAAAGATCAACTCAATTGTTAGATCAAGTATTTATTTTATAGCCTGGTAAAATAATTTCCTGGAATTTTTCACAGACAATATTACTTACATATTCAGTAATCAGACCACCACCCAATTTTGTAGAGATGCCTAAAAGCAGAGAATACCTGCTTAGCAATAATAAGCAGGATACCAGTCATGAATTGCACATTGTGTAACCCAGTATTTCGGCTGGTAACCTCATTCTGGTTAGCATAATTTTGGTTCTGCTTAATTTATTTTGTGCAGCTCTATGAAATTGGGCCTGGACCAGTGCACCATAAATCTCTGAACCACAACTGTAATTTAAAGCTCCATTTCTACTCAACCCATGACTCATCTGTGAATTCTATTGTACCTACAATGCATTGTACAATGCAGTACGCTCATTATAGGGTTGGCAGACTGGGGGTTGATAAAAACCTGTGACTGTCTTTTTGATTTGGCTTTATGGCTTCCCAGCCCAAAAAGCCAACCTGGTGGCGGCAGTGATTGCCAGTTTTATTTGAGTCTTTGTCGAAACACCCAGACCGTAAAATTCCCCCTGCATAAGAGGTCAGTTGAAACACAATAGCATTTACCAGTGTTTTCCTTGTCCCCAACTAGGTTTATTAACGTTTATTTTGTGTTTTGCCCTTTTGGGCTAACAGTCTCTGTAATTTTCTTTTCAGGGTTGTGACGGACAGTTTCCTAAGATTTACCCCCTCGGGGCGATGACAGTGTTATGATTGCAAACAAATGAAAACAACCGATCTGTCACGTCTTTTAAAGGACTGACAAAAATCAAGTCCCTGAAAAAAAAGTTGAAGAGGTGCTCGACAAAATCTGTTGGTTTTACATTGTTGATATACTTGTTATTATTCTATTAGGAATGTAATTGCTGGTCAAACGAAGTAGAATGGCAGTACAAGTAATCAAATAAAGTTATTTTTTCAACAATACTTTGGAGTCAATAGGAGATTGTTAGGGGGGGTCGAAGAGGGGGGTTTCCGCCTAAAACATCAACAGCAAAGGTCTGAGGCGACCTGCTTTTCGGGTCGCGGTTCGCTCACCCCAGGTTCACGGTACGCGAGTACAGTTGTCAAAATAAAATTTCATAGTGGACTGGAGTGAATTTGCCTCAAACAGAAACCTGTTCTGTGGTTTTATTTCCTTGGTTTGGAAACTAATGAATCAGTTATTTTAGGGGGGGGGGGAGTGACAGAAAAAGAAAAAGAAAAGAAACTCTACAATTCGGGGAATTTGTTATTCATCAACATCAGTCAAACCTCCTTCGTTTCTCTGGGTTCAACCACCCACTGCCTCCTACTGGTAAACAAGAAACTTGCTTCGGGCCTTAAAGAGGGTTAAAAAAGATAATATAAGAATGCTAAGAATGAGGAAGAAACGGCCGAACTAAGTATATTCCAGGAAATGAACCAATCTTGCGGGCCTATAGAATCTCCACTGTTTCCTGTATTGCTTAGACCTGATGTCTTTTTTTCCCCGTCAGTACTGTGGACTTTCATCTCAGTTTATGGACACGAGTTCAAAATGTGGTTTTCTTGAAGGATTTTTATCGAACGGGAACCTCTAATTAAACGCTGGATTTGGCCTAGTTTAACTTCCCCCTGTTCCGTTTCCTGGGTGTACCGTGAAAAAAAAAAGTAAATGCCAAGAAGTCTTATCAAAATATACGATCTTCCTGTATTGTGTTTCTGAGAAAGTACATTACAGTTAGGTTTAATAATATTTGGTTAAATGTGATGTTATTAAAACGGGGATTATTGACGGTCTGAAAATGTTTGATTTCGTAAAGAAGGGTGGTGGGGGGGGGGGGGATGTATGAGTCACTTGTAAAGATTCAGAAGGAACTGTAAATTCTCTTTATGATGGTGTTTGTTCTAAATATTATATTTCGACAGCGAATTGTTTTGTTTACAATTTGTAATAGGATTTGAAAATTTGCATGGTGGGAGTACAATCAGGTGAGGTTTGTGGTGATACCAGTAGGGTAAATCTTGTTTAAAGGCAGTGGACACTACTGGTAATTACTCAAAATAATTATTAGCATAAAACCTTACTTGGTAACGAGTAATGGGGAGAGGTTGATAGATTATCAACAGTGTCCAGTGTCTTTAAAGGAACACGTTGCCTTGGATCGGACGAGTTGGTCTATAACAATCGTTTGTAACCGTTTGTTATAAAATGCATGGTTTGTAAAAGTAGAATACAATGATCTACACAAATATGCCTCGAAATTGCACGGTTGTCCTTTTACCTCGTCGACTAACACGGTCGGCCATTTATGGGAGTCAAATTTTTGACTCCCATAAATGGCCGACCGTGTTTCTTTGCGACGTAAAAGGAAAACCGTGAAATTCCGAGGCATGTTTGTGTGGATCATTATGTTTTACTTTTAAGTTATCTTTCTAACCATATGCATTTTGTAACAAATGTTTTCAAGCACTTTTCAAAGACCAAATGTGGGGTCTGCAATAAGACAAATAGTTTGTCAACATCGTTAAGCTTCTTTGCTGTCACTTCCCATATTGTAGTGTTTACTTGAGTGTGATCCCTGGTTATATGATAGTTATAGGTTGAAAGTTTTCTGACCAGTGACTGACACCCCGGAATGAAGATATTGACAAAATAAGGAGACCGCCAACATTAGGCTTGATCGCTCAGTCGGTAGATCAATTTACTGTCAGTCAAAGTCGGCAGGCTCCAATCCCACTCCAGTCAATTTTCTTTCTTTGTTCAGCCCCAAGTTATTCAAAAAACCAACCAACCAATGTGTGGAACTTCCCTTGAATTGTAAGAGATAAGGAATGATTGATAAATGACAGTCCAAGAAACAGTCCTCTGTAGACATCATTCCAGTTGGATCGTTCAATTGGAATAAACGAGATACTCCAGTTGACCTGAGTCATCAGGGAAGAGGGATGAGACATAATTTATACCACTTCAATAAAAAATTGACAGCTCATTCATTCATACAAATTTCTTATAGGGGTAACTGTTAACATACAGTCAGTTTATGTTAAATTTATTACATATTAGCGTGTTTAATTCTTAGGTTTTGAGTGCGCAGTGCTTAAATGAACATTGAGAAGAACGACTATTATACTTCTTGTGTCAGCTTCATAAACAACAGAAATTAGTGTTAGCTGAAGTAAAAAGCAAATTGCTAACCAACCAATAAATGCACTAAAAAAAACATAATTTCAATCCATCGTAGTCAGCAGGATCTTAGACTAAAGTTAAACATTGATATTTTTTGTTCTTGCCAATTCTGTGTAATAGCTTTAAGATTATTCACTCAAAAATGTATGCACTATTTGGGAAATGTTTTACTCTGTAATTTTTAAAGAATATAAACAAGTGATTTTTCTTTCATTGTGGCAGTTTTAGTGGAATTTACTCATTCATGACACAATGGAGAAAACCTCACCTCATTATCAATTCTATTCTACATCTATTTTCTTTTGAAAACATTTACAATGTACACACTTCTGTTTACAAAGCGCTGCTTCTCTCCCAGTCTGGCCAGCATGTTGGTTTTCAATTTGTCCAGACCTGCACTTTGACAAAGGTCAATTAAAAAACTCGAAGGACAATACCTCATTCACTGGCTCTACTCAAATATTGATAAAAATGTTTCACCCTGGCTTTTGTCCCCTGACATGTAACACCAACACTACTTGACACCCTGGTGTGTGAACACTGAACACTGAACACACACAAGGCTTCCCCCCCTCCATCACCCGAGGCCATTGACCATATTGGTGTTCTCCTATTGGTCGCTTGAGCTGGTGTAGCCCCGCCCACTATGGATGACATCACAGGGCATGCCTTTGTGTACATGACTCAATTGACACATGTAGTTGATAATACGTTTTTCCTGCTTGGGTTCTTGGTGGGACTCCACACACACTGTTTATTCTTGGTGTTGTTGGGGTTAGGGGTTTTTCGGGTGTACTGTATGATAATTTCAGGGGGGCGATGATTTATTTTCGGGTGTTGAGTGGCTGAGAGGGATACTACATGGTGGATATCCTGTGTGAAGTTTGCGACAGATTTGTTTTCATGAAGGATATGCTAATGGCAACTCGCTTTGCTAGTCTGGCTGGCACGCTATGTGACCCAAACAGCAACTTCTACTTCTACCTTCGTCATAATATTTTCCCTAGTTTGTGATTAATGAGTGAGTTTCTTTATGAATGGGTGGCCATTGATGCATAATGAAGTGTCTACGAGAGTCTGAGTTGACATAGTCCAATGCGTTGATGATGATCGTAATGATGGTATATCTTCGGCAGTGTCACATCATCAGAGAATCTCCAGTGATTCATGAATGATAACACCCCTGGGCGATTCTCTTTCCCCGGCCAGATCTATCGGGGGACTCACAGATAACCTAGTCTTTGTTATCCTAGTGCCTATTTATAATATTTATATTAGCGCGAGAGCCGACGACGACGAAATTCTCACTTCTGTATCTAAACAATGACATCCTGCGCCTCGAGTTTTGTTTTCAGAACAAATCGCTGAGAGGATATTTTGAAAACAAGAGGACAGAGTTTCACCCGGATGGAATTGGAAACGCCGATACGACAAGGAACAACAACGAAGATCATGCCGACTTTATTAACAAAGGGAGATAAGAAGACGAGCAAATCGCCGATGTTGCAGATACCCGTGGCGATGGCGGTGCCCGTTGCCGAGACGGACTCTTTTGTTGATGTGGTGGTGTTGCGAGACAAGGCGAACCGGGCGCCGCGTAAGAACCGAGTGGTGATGTGCGAACGCTGTAGGCAGGAGAAGCTGAGTAGGAAGTTGCAGAAGCAGCGAGAGCCTTGTAAAGGTAGGTGAAGGGGGTAGCTCCTAGAACTTAGAACTATGAGGTTTGTTCTGCTATCGTCAAGACAATAGTGAAATGAACCTCTTAGTTCTCGGAGTAGGTGAAGGGAGTCTCAACGAGAAGGTGACAGAGAGAATTGTTTTTGAAGAGGTGGAATTCAAGATTGTTTGGAATTTTAAGATAACTGATGTGATTGCTTCATGTATATCTGTGAAAGACTGTGATGATTTAAAATTTGTCATAAACATTGGCACTTTCTAGGACTCTTTTTATTTCTGGACAATTTACAAAGCTTCTTTGGCTGAAACTACTTAATGTGTGGCAGGCTGCCAATAACTTATTATTTATTAACGTTTTTAGTGTTAAAAGTATATGTGGTGATTATGTAAATGTAAATTTGTGTGTAAATTAAACACAGGGCAGGCCCACTTTCAATGGTAGAGGGTAAGGGCATTATCGGAAAATCTTTTTTGGAAACTACTGTAGGGGGGCCAAGAGCAGGGGAAACATTCTCAGGCTGCAAGGGTTGGAGGAAAACATTTATTTGTAATGACAAATCACAAATCAGAGTTAACAATAGTTACTCTAATGAACATCACAGGCGTCATCTTTTAATCAAACCCTTACTCGATTGAACACTCGACCAACTCCTCGATTGAACACTCGACCAACTCCTCAAACGACCGGCTTGATTGATCACCGCTCACCTATAAACATCCTCATTACGTCCTCTCAGCACACACCTCCATTCCTCCACGTTTCTTAATTACAATCCAATCGCCAACCCAACATTGTGATTTGGCTCTCTGTTTCATTTGTCATGGATGATGGAATGGATTTGCGTAACAAAGAGAGTATGGACACGGGGGGCAAAAAAAAAGACGTCAGGCGTTTCTTGTGTAGATCTTGCGAAGGAAGTTGAGTTTCTTTGTTAGATTTAAGTAATCCAATTTGGGATGATACGGAGCACGTGTAGAGATGATCGGACTGAAATGATGCTTTATGTTCCTCATGTTATTATAATTTGATTACGGGATTACAGCTGGGACCTTTATGGTGGGGGTCACCCGATGGAATTCATGTGATCCAACAATGGGGATGTATAGAGTAGTCTGACCCCTCCCATGTATTATGGGAATCATTGTTCAGTATTTATTAATGTAGACGGGGAACAAGACAAAGATGTTCAAGGGGAATTCCATGGTGAGGCAATGGAGATCATAATTTTTAGTCTAATATTAAAATAAAAAACTTAAAATTCTGTTAGAAACTAAATAAATGTACATTTGCCCTTATGACAAAATTCGATAAATATTCACTCGATCTTAGGCACGGAATTTCATCTTTGAGTGGTCAGAGCCATTTTCATTTGCATTTGCTTCCATTGGCAAATCTTAAAGTCTATGGGAAACTATTAGAGGGGCACCAAGTTCAAGACCGGGGCAAATGGCCTTTGTGGCATTCCAGGCATGTAATATTGCTGCTTGTTAAAAAAAAACCAGTTTGCATACATGTGTTAAACTGTTTAAAAAGTTCTTTTAGTTACCATTTTAATTCTGGTTTTGTGAAAAAAAATTCCAGTCCGGTAGAAGTTGTGTACTACAAGTCTGATGGACTTTCGTACCAATTTCGAGGCTAGGCTGTGAGGCAAAGGAAACATTTTCACAGACAACAGTTCCAGCTTCACTTTAAGTATTGGTACGTGCGTAATTGTGTATGTACTACATGTAGCTCTGTAATGAGCAATGAAATGCCCTCTGGCTGCCGACTCACTGCATGCAAATGCTACACAAGAATTCCTTCGACTGGCAAAAAAACGCTAGACCGTCTAGATTGTATGTAAATTAATTTGTTGGGGGAAATTTATATATTCAATTTCCGTTCTGATCACTCAAAAGAGCGATGGATGCTTGCTGTGTGGGGAATATAGTTTAGAGAACAAGACAATTAGGAAGTTATTTAAAACTTAAAGAGGCACTTGATGGGTGTGCTGAGTTGGTCTTTTTTGTTTTATTTGTAGGTTTATGGAGTTGTTGCCATTTTGTGGTGAACTTATTAGGTAGGGTCATAGATTGGTAATTGTACCAGCGAAATTAATGACCTTAAAAATTTACTTGGTGAGATGCACTGCAGCTGTTGATATTTTAAACTTTTTTTAAGAAAGGAGTCCCTACAAATGAAAAAGGCCTATGAAAATTGTTCACCATAAATTACCTAAATAACAACAAATTAACTTTTTGCTTGTAGTAGTCTGGCAATATTTCAGCATGGAGATAGAGTTCTACCTCCATGGTTCTAGTGACTGTAGTCTAATAATGTTCAATTCTCCATGGTTTCGTGCAATACAAAATTGATGCACATAAAGAACAAAGGCCATTACATGTAATGCGCACACAGTAAGCCTCATTGACATTATTTGACTTTGCCAATGGTTACCATATGCCAGCCAGTCTTTCCAGTTTTACTGAGCCCTGCTGTTCTGCGTTCTGCCATGGAGTGAGACATTCGTTTCACACTTTGCTCTGGCCTCACAGGTCTAGCACTAGTCTTTAGTTACTTCCAGACAGACTCCTCATTCTACTTCATGGAACAGATTGTAGACATTCATGTTGAGACAGTCAGCTAATCCGCAGCGAAAAGATTATTTTGTGGCCTGAGTTTTGTTTATGTGACCTGGAGAGCCAAGATTTTCATTGTAGCTACTGTTTATTCCAAAATTCACTGATATAAAAAACAAAAGAGCCTTATAAGTTGTATTGAACATCTGCATAAAGACCCCCTAGATTAATGACTATTTATATGTTTCATAAACATGGGTTTAGGTTTTTCATCATTATCGGTTATAAATGGACTCTTTCTTCACTTTGTTATTGTTCTATGATGCATTACTAATATTACGGTCAAGGGCCAGATTTGTCATTGAGCTTCTGTAGGTGCTTTTATCAAAGAGAAACATTTTAAGACAGAACTTTGGAAGGTAGAGCAATTTAATGTGTTGTTGTCCTAAATTTAAGAATTACTTGAAATTTTTTTTTTAAATGCCTTCGTGTCTCATCAGAATGTTGTAGTTTTACTTTTCATCATCATGTCTTGTCAGATGGCATATTATTACTTCCAATTATTTCGCAATTATAATTTGTCTTGGTTGCCCGGTGGGTGGGCACCAGACAGCAGGCAACCAGACTACCCATGAAAAACGTGTCACACCATCGCTACACTCTTGCACTTGATTGTCCACGTCTCTTTCTTTGATCGGGCGTTTTGAATCTCAAGAGGTCAGCACGCCAGACACAGGTGTGCGACCTTTGACACTTGGCGGAGACAGTGCTTGGCTCCCTAGCTAGAGGTCATTTGTCTTGCCCTTTGAGGGTTTCTAGACTTGCCATCAGTCTCCCCCCATTGTAATTTGTAATTTCATGTAACATCATCTCACAACTATGTACATGAACACGTGTACATATTAGTCCTGGAATTACAAGGAAACCACAGAGGTCATGTTCACAGAGGTCATGTCCTCTACTGCCCCTGGTCTTGGCCTTAATGCCATTTAGGGCTCAGTATGGTGCATTGTGGTAACACCCCCCTTCTATTGTATCTTCATTGTGTGCTTGTAATCTCAGGCATCCTTTGGGGAATTATTAGAGATTAATGTGTTCAATCATACATGAGCAGGCCTGTGTGCTTCGTTTTTGAAAAGGCAAGGGCACCAAGGCGTTTTCTCTTTGGTAAAGGGCACCCTATGAGGAAATTGTGAATTTCTACTGTTAGCATTTCAAGGGCACCAAGGCAATGACCAGGGGGCCTTTGTTGCCTCCGTGAAGAATCAGGCCTGCATGAGACCATTTGGGGGTGGGGGGGGGTACCCTCTGCCACCATATTGGGCATGATATACTTGGTGCCGCTTCAAACGATTCTCATATCTTTCAAGATTTTTGCAACTGAAGTGCTCTTGGTAAAATGAAAATGGTCGTGCACTCTTCAAGATGAAATTCCTGGCAAAACAGTCTGCAAAATATCAAGCTTGGATATTAATTTTGGAAGTATGTTTAATTACCTGTACGACATGGTCTGAAAAAAAGGGGATGATGAAGAAGAAAAACAAATCAAGAAATTGTCACAGGGGAGAAATAACCTTGCCAGTCTAGTCGACGATGGAACCCCCCCCCCCCCCTCCTCCAGCTTGCAGACAGATAATCTGGAACTAGATCTTCGCTTCTCAGCACGGAGCCTCTGTATTGAAATTCTAGTCTTGGGTATTAAAAATAGCTGTGTACCAAAGACGGGTCGGGGTTTGATGGCACATTGACATCAGCTGTTGGACTGTTTATATTAATAAGAACTTTAATGTCTAATATCTTGACGATATCGCAGGTGCTGGGTGGATAAGTCGTTGTCCTCGGTTTTTGTTTTGTTTGTTGAATCCCAGCTGAAATGGGAACATCAACAATTGAATTGGGTGTGAATTATCTTTTAGAAGTGCTTTGTTCTGGACAGAGTTTTCCATTATTTGAATACAGTGCAAAAACATTCCGTCTGATGGTATCAAATGCTAAGGGTTAAATTGGTGATAGCATTTTTGAGTTATTGCCAAAAACCTGGAGCGGTTATGTCCACGCAAGAAGAATAATTCATAATTGGAATGAACAATCTGAGAAATGAATCATACAGAAACCCTCAGATTGATATGTTTTTGAATCTCTCTCTAAAACTACATTCGTTTGAAGGGAATTGTTTCTCAACAGCTCTGTCTTCTTTCTAAGTAAGTTTTTGTGGTTGTAATTTTTTTTATAGTAATTACCAATGGACACTATTGGTAATTGTTAAAGACCAGTCTTCTCAGACAGACACTTGCTGTATCTCAACATGTATGCATAAAATAAGAAACCTGTGAAAATTTGAGCTCAATTGGTCGTCTAAGTTGCGAGATGAAAGAAAAAACACCCTTGTCACACGAAGACTATGTCACTTAAGAGGAAGCCGTTTCTCACAATGTTTTATACAATCAACCTCTCCCCATTGCTCATTACCAAGTAAGGTTTTATGATAATTTTGAGTTATTACCAATAGTGCCACTGCCTTTAAGTTGAGTACTTATATACAAGCTTTAGTGTTCATTTTCTCTCCCCATTGCTCATTACCAAGTAAGGTTTTATGTTAATTTTGAGTTATTACCAATAGTGCCACTGCCTTTAAGTTGAGTAATTATATACAAGCTTCAGTGTTCATTTTCTACCTGTCTTTCAGAAAACACCACATGTTGAACAAACCAAGAAAACTCAGACAACTTAGTAAACTGGGTTTTTAGAATGACGGATAGAAACCGGAAAAATCTCTGTCATAGAGTCATATGGAGCAATTAACCATGACCCTCCCTTGAAATGTAGCTGCCCCTCTGGTCCTTGGCCCTACCCCCAAAGTGACATTGACAAACACCAGTAATAAATCGGTCCAGGAACACCTCACATAAAGGATATTTAAAAAAACTGACGACATTGATAGATTTTCACTTAAATCACCCCTTTGTGGATTTACGTTTATTAGTAATGGCCGGACCACCTATGGAGAGAGGCTAGATTTCCAGAACAAAACTGAAAGAAAAGTGAGAAAATGAAGGGTGGGCACATCTGTGTAGCATTAGGGGTAAAATTTCATAAAGCTGTTTGGACAGAAAATATTGTTTTGAAGTTTTTGTTTGCCTAGGAAAAAATCTTGCTTTGCGGCACCTTTCCTCATTATGCAGGCATTGTGGCATACTTGGGGGCTGGTAAACTTGGTGTTTCTGAGCATGGGAAGTGTTCTTGCATACCAGCTTTTAATGTAGGGTCTATAGATGTTTTTTTTTGTCCATGTAATGCTGATTTATACAATGTAGGATGCATATACAGATGCAATTTTGATTGTATCTGTTTGCCTATGTGAAGGTTTCAGCGTAATATAGTGTCTACTTGCTTAGAAAACAGAAAAACACTGTCACGTTATTTCCGTTGAATCCATCCATGATTAGCAAGGTAGCAACATCTCTGGGTGCTGCATTTACGAGCGAACACCTACCCTAAGAAGAAATATGAGAAAATGATTCATACCTGAATCAAGCGTTTCTGAAGTTCAAATGTTTTTGCCTAAAAAATTATCCAAAAAAACCTTTACTTCAAAGGGAATCCTTTCTCAAAATACTATCATCATTAGCGGCATTGCTTCTCACCAAGTAAAATTTGATGCTCATTAATTTCTTGTGTCTTACAATCTATCACCCAACCTTTAAAAGTCATCTTGTTAAAATGCCCCTGTCAGTGTCAAAAGACAACTCAATGATTGGTGCAACACCTGACGTCCAATTCTCATATCTCTCTCCGTCACACAAGAGACAACTTGATAACACCATCTCATCTCCCGGTCCTTAACCTTCCTCCGCTATCCTACGTATGACATTTCCTCCGCCAGCATTCTCGTACAGCCGTTACTTCTGCCAGCGATCACGTACGGTCGGCTTTGTAACATTCCGTTTGATAAAAACGGGGCACCAGACTCCTGCGGGACTACTTTTCAGAATGATTAGTCGGTAACGATTGTTGATTGGGATCTGATTGGACACCCAGTGTGAGCGATCTGTTATCTAGGACCGGTATTTCCTTAAATGGATAAGGTTGGCTCTCTAACCCCCCCCCCCCCCCCATACAATGTTTAATATTTGGGAGTGGGTGATTTATACTGATGGAGTAAATGTCAAATAAGCATTTTGGAATGCTGTTAAACTTTCAGGGCAAGTCTCAATTTGGACCACAGGCCTGAAACCAGTAGCTTGAGTGTCAGACTTGTGGCTGGACTTGGTCGTGTATTTTGGGGTGGGAGTCTTCAAACAGTTGTTTTGGTATCGTATGTAAAATAAATACAGTGAGCTTTCAAAGTTTTCAAACTTTAAAGTAACATGAACGCCGACTTGTAGAATTTCTCTTTCCCCGAAAAACCTGCCAAGTATATTTCCGACCTGTTTTTGGATCCCATACTTGGCATAGGGTGCGCACCCCTCTGACCTGGGGGGGGGGGGGGACTTTTTTCCTTGTGTTTACTGTGTCTTTGATTTCAACACATTCTCACATTGGATATCAAGGTTTCCTATTCTGTAGTCAAAATTTGATGTAACTTTTTAACAAATATTTATCTGTGGTGTTTTGTTTGGTTTCATCTGTGACCCTTTCTTTCTCTTCCCCCCACCCCCACTCGCCCCCTCCTTACCTCCTTATTAGACTGTTTGTCACACTGTCTGCTTCCGTCGATGTCAGTGTCATTGCTGTGTCAATCTGCTGGTATGTTTACTCCCTGTCTGTTGGGAATGAATATGAATGAAGTCTTGGTGCAAGACCTTCTAAGTGAAATTGCTCGTTATTAACATCAGTTTTTTTTGTCATTGAGTATTGCTGATTCGTTTGCAGCGACAGCATGAATTGATGCATCTTGAGTTTTTGAACAGAATGAAACTTTGTTTTGATTTTTTATTTTTTTAATATGTAAACAATAAATTGATGTCAAACAATTTAAAGGATGTGTTAACTGTAATTAACAGATACCTGGTCTGTAGCACTGCTTTGTTTTGAAAATTTATTTCTTTTTATGATTTATTGCTGACTGATTGTAAACCACCTCAAAATATTTCTTTTTATTATTTATTTCTGACTGATTGTAAACCACCTCAAAGTTGTGCATGTTAGTAAAATATTATTGTATCGTCTCTTGGTACCCTGCCATCTGGTTGGCACCAGTGACAGTACCGAGTGCTGTACTTTTCTCCGTAAACCTGACTGGTCCACTGCTGTTTTACACTGGTCCCATTTGTTTTTTTACAATCATGGATTAACACAGCACTGATTAACGCAACAGGCTTCCGAAATGTAGATCACAAACAAAACAATCCAATGTGTTAAAAATAGCTCCCTACACGTACTTCACACAATTGAATGCCAACAACTGGGCGTGGTAGATAATCCCAATAGCCATTGTTCACCGTGCCATTGTTAGCGGTTAATTTTGCCTAGTCACAGTCGTACCGGAGATAATTGTTTCCCCTAATATACAATGGCGTTTTGGCAAATTTAATTAGTTCCGGGGGGGTTGGGAATAATGAGATCGTCGCGGGAGAATAATGAAAAGAAGGAAAGACCGTGGAGGGGAATGATTGGTCTGACAGGAGTCTACTCCATCAAAGGAGGTAAAACATAACTATTTTTAGGGTTGAGGTTTAAGTTGAGGTACAACTCAGGGATGACTCTCTTAAATGTGACACTATTGGTAATTGTCAAAGACCAGTCTTCTCACTTGGTTTATCTCAACATATGCATAAAATGACCAACCTGTGAAAGTTTGAGCTCAATCAGTTGTCGAAGTTAACACCATGTAATGACTATTTCTAAATGAAAAGAACCGTTGGTTTCGATTCAACGTTCCTATCAGTATGCTCTGATGTTCTTCTGGAGAAAGTAGAATCTTTTCCTTAAAGAGGTGTCCTTTCCAGGGGAAATTTTCTGTGCTCCTTCAACAGCGAAGTTCAAGGCCTGATACATTATACTAGCATCTCAACAGTTAAGAGAGCTGTTAGTGGACTGGAATAGACCTGTTATATGATGAAGGAATTGCTAAATTTTTGGTTGCGGTAGGAAAATCTTAGTTTGGGGGAGAAATAGATTGTAAGGTAAAAGGTATGCATGAGGGCATGGCTGAAGTTTTCTTCTACGGGCACTGAAGAGGGGATCTCTGCTATCAAATGTCAATGTCAATGTGTACTGACATGACTGGAACAGTTCAATTGGAAATGTCAATGTGTACTGGCATGACTGGAACAGTTAAAGAGACATCCAGACAATGTCCCATCAGAAGGACAAACAATTGAAAGTACATGGATTCTTGCTCAAACAAACAACCTGGCATGACCATGACTCGAACTTATACACTCTGCTGATCAGAAACACTGGAGCTTTAGAAACACTGGAGAGCTTGAGTCCGGTGTGGACACAAAACGGCACAAAGAAAGGACACAAGCACTGAAAACTGCAAATACATACTGATAAACAACTTGATTTGTTGAACCCCATGCTCTGTGGTTGAACTTTTATCTCCTGTGTCAATGAACTGTCATTCATTAAAAAAAAATTCACTCACACAAAATATTTCCTTCAATTGAGTTTGTACAAATACAGTTCAAGAAAGCAGGTTTATAATACATGCAGTTGAGAATTTGCTGACCTCATGCTTTGATGTGGCAGCGGGTAGACCCTCACCTGTTTTTCTTGGAATCTTAAATTTTCTTTTATAGTACCATGGCTTACTCACTTTATGCTCACCTGTGTCGACCACAAGACACATGTGGTTGAACTTGAGTAGCTCAAAAGCAGGAAGCTATTTTTGGACGGTGGTCAAAAGGTTTTTATTTTGTTGTGAAGTCATACTGTGTCGTGGCCGGGCAGTGAATAGCACCGAATTCAAACTCTGGTGTTTCTGATCAGCAGAGTGTGGGTTTGAGTCTCAGTCGTTTCCTTAAGCAAGACACTTAACCATTGCTTCGTCCTTCAGATGGGACTTTAAGCTGTTGGTCCAGTGTGTTGCGAAATGCACGTTAAGGACCCAGTGGAAGTGCACTTATCAGAAAGAGAAGAGGTTTGCCCTGGTGTTCCTGGCTGGATTGGCTGCATGTTGCGCCACAGCACCTTGTAAACCATTACATGGTGCTGTTTTAAAGGAGGTGTACTCAATTGTATTCCTACATACCTTGCAGGAAATACTTTGAAGTGCTTTGAGCGTCACTGAGTGACGGATAAAGCCACTATTACATTATTTCTTCCCTGATGAGCTTGAACAGGTTTTGTCGGGATCCCTCCTCCCAGAAACTAATTATACTTCAGACGAATGATTGTCATGAGAGGGTGTCGGTACACGCTCTCACGTGTGAAATGTCTAATTTTTCTGCTAAATTTGCTGTCGTTTGCCAGCATGACATTTCAATTCCTAATGAGGAAATTGAAAGCTATGAATGTATTTAAAGGACATGTCTTTCACAAGTTTGTAAGGCTGGGAAAATTTGTTACATCCGTGTTGAGAAAGGCTGTGGTTATGTGGGAGCTATATCTGGTTTAAAGAGAGGGTTTTGGTTTGAGTTTAAGGAGATCTGAAGAGCTGTGGAGGAAAAGAATGGAGGCAGGTGGAGCATTTGGTCCATTGTTTCAGTCCATTATACACCGGTCATTATTTGCAACCAGTCATTATGCCAGTCCATTATACATGTACCATGGGGCAATAAGCTCAATGAGTATAGGTGTTCACTGATCATTTGCTACCTGTCATTGTATGCCAGTCCATTATACATGTACCATGGGGCAATAAGCTCAATGATCATACATGTTCAATGATCATTTGCTACCTGTCATTGTATGCCAGTCCATTATACATGTACCATGGGGCAATAAGCTCAATGATCATACATGTTCAATGATCATTTGCTACCTGTCATTGTATGCCAGTCCATTATACATGTACCATGGGGCAATAAGCTCAATGAGTATAGGTGTTCACTGATCATTTGCTACCTGTCATTGTATGCCAGTCCATTATACATGTACCATGGGGCAATAAGCTCAATGATCATACATGTTCAATGATCATTTGCTGCCAGTCATTGTATGCCAGTCCATTACATTTGGTCCTAATTTATCAGGTTGCTTTACCATTTCACTTTCATATATCTAGTCCAGTATACCGGGCCCATTTTTTATGATGGTCACCTGAATCAATGTAACAAACAGGATGTGGCAAAAGGTGCGACATTCCGGGACCAAAGATATTGGAAATAACATTCTCCAAATGCCCTCCACTGTGGAAGCCTGTGGTGCCTGGTAATGAGTGGAATAACTAATGACCATGGGCAGAGGGGGTAGTGAGGGTTTTCAAGTTTCTTACCCTGGAGGAAAAGTTGTTGGGAGTTTGGAGGGGAAAAAAAGATGTTTTTAGTTTTGCTTTAGAGGTTGTTTTGTATGGACTCTGCATGGATTTTCTCTGACTTTTGTAGGAAGGGATAATTTTGAGAGGTTTTGTTGTGCATGGAACTGCCTGAATGCTTCTTTGAGCTCTCTAACCACACCCACAAAGAAGCCCCTACCCTCCTCTCCCCTCCTCAGTCCCCTCCTCAGTCCCCTCCTCAGTCCTCCATTGCCAAAAATGAATTTGATATTATCGCTGTGATTATAGTTTGTAGCAAGCTTCCAGTTGTTTCCCCCTCTGCTGAATAAGAATACATGTACATCAGCTTTTAGTGGACACTATTGGTAATTACTCAAAATATTCATTAGCATAAAACCTCACTTGGTAACAAGTAATGGGGAGAGATTGATAGTATAAAACATTGTGAGAAACGGCTCCCTCTGAAGTAATGTAGTGTTCGAGAAAGAAGTGATTTTCTACGAATTTGATTTCGAGACCTCAGATTTAGAACTTGAGGTCTCGAAATCAGCCATCTAAAAGCACACAACTTCATGTGACAAGGGTGTTTGTTTCTTTCATTATTATCTCGCAAGTTGGATGACCGATTGAGCTCAAATTTTCACAGGTTTGTTATTTTATGCATATATTGAGATACACCAACTGTGAAGGCTAGTCTTTGACAATTACCAATAGTGTCCACTGCCTTTAAACTTCCTCTGTGTTCCATTGCCATCCCTCCTCTCAATAAGTGAACATCACCAGCCACTGAAAGGTTTCCACGTGAACAAACAGAATCTCAGGTCTATAAGTATCCTGTAAGTAGACAGGAGGGAAAGTCAACTGACAAATGACTTGCGATAGAAGTTCAGTTGTTTCCCCCTTGGGGGGACAAGTGGCATTCGGTCATTCCTGCCAAGTAAAAAGGGAATAGTTCCGCTAGGTGTTGTCATTACTCTGGATCTCAGCTCTTGATCCAAAACCTGATGAATGGAGGACAGGAATCTGTAATGTCGCCAGAAGCTCCGATGGTGATTGTGTGTCTGTTTAAAGGTATAGGACACGTTGGGTAACTACTAAAAAATATGTATTAGCGTAAAAACTTACTTGGTAACAAGCAATGGAGAGATGTTGGTAGTATAAGACATTGTGAGAAACGGCTCCCTTTGAAGCAGTGTCTGACAATAACCAAAAGTGTCCAGTGCCTTTAATGATAGTCTATGTCAGCTTGATAATTTATTGGGTTGTTGCAGGAGCGGCATTTCTCAAGATTACCTGTACAGGTATGATGTCTTGGGACTCATCCATAGCTTGGAGGGGACATTTTTTTTCTGAAAGGAATTTCTGCCGGTCTTGAGGCTCGGAAGCTGTGCTCGCTGAAATGAATAAACGGACAAAGAAAAACTAAATGAAATGACAGTTTTGGATTTTTTTTTAGTAAAGTGTCAATTCAACTTCAGGGAAGTCATGCGGCGGCAATTTGTTTTTTTAAGAACTTGTCATTTCAAAGCAACTTTGAGGGGAACGTCTTGCAAGATTTGTTTTGCATCTCACCATAAATGGAGATTTGTAGAGATGTTTTTCAGATGATGATGAGGCTTTTTTGAAAATGCAAAAATGAGGAATACTTTTGTTTGTTTTTCTCACTTTAGGAAAAACCAAAACAGAATTAAATCCACATGGAATTGTTTAGCCTCCTCACAGGGAATCTTGAGAGGGGTCAAAATAGGTTGCTTCGACAAGGGAAAAAAAACACAGTTTTTTAGTGAAATTTTGAAAACTTTTGTTAAAAATGCCTTTCAGAAGAAAAATAAAAATAAAATTTGTGTGAGCATCCTAAAAATTGTTGTCCTTTCACATGAGGTAAATTTGTAAATTTGTACAACCACACTACACTTTAACAAGGGACCCATGCTAAATTGCTCTTGTGTGAAAGGGAATTTTGACCCTACATGTACCATTAATACCCACACAGTCTGTTTACACAGTTGATTTTACGATAATATAGACTCTTGATTTATGACCCTCAACTGCAAATAGTGATGTGTACAAGTGTACTTGGGAACATTTGTCATACTACAAATATTCCCAACACGTACTCGACATGTACAATTTGCAGTCCATCTGTTTGTCATCTCTGAACTGACGGGCCGAAAGTGCCAGACCATTAAAAATGTTGCGTTGTGTCATTTGAATGCATTATACCTACATGTGGGAGCTTGTAAATTCTTGTGTACGTTATGATGTTTCCTGTGATTGGTAAAACACGGGTGGCGGGCTGGGGGGGGGGAGGGTTCGTAGGAGAGAGGCGGCAAAACTCACAGAGCCTTAATCTGTGATGATAGCTTCAGTCATGTGCGTTTAGTTCTACATGTGGTGTTTGAATTCAGGATTACTTATTAGCATTGAATGGAGTTCTATCAATATAAGTCCCCACAGGTAGCGTGTTACCTCTAGATGCATGACCGAGGTTTGTGGTCAAACTTTACATGGCACATTGTAGAGACAGTGGCCAAGGGTAATTTTTCCTTTCTTCCATGGTCTCAAAGTGGCGCAATTTAAGCAGATCTACACCCAATTTTCATTCAACCACAAAGCAGAAAACGTTGTAAAAGCAATTTTACCAACTTACACAAGTCACAATGTGATTTTTGGGGCTGGTAGGTTTTCTTTTGCTTTCTTGTAAAGAGAGATGAAAACATTACAAATATTACAAATTTTCCCTTCCTAGCCAAAATTTGCAGTGAACCAGTGGCAGAATATTCAATCAGCATTTTGGCTGGTAGCCTGCAAATACTTGTACCTTCCAAAACAATTTGTTTTTAATTAGCAGCTGTGTAAAACTCTGGAAAGTCTTTACCATACTGCTAAAATTACAAATGTGGCAATAAAATTTGTATGTGAATATTTTGTGCCCGGTTACGTAACAAAACACTAACCAATGAAGGTCATTCAACAAACAATGAACTCCATTCGCTGCCCACCATATGCCAACACGCTCCAATGCATATTCTTATAAAACAGATTTCTTTTCGCCTTCATCCAAGAAAAGACCAGACCAGGACAAACCAGCAGTTTATTCTTTCCCTCTTTGCCTTGTCGGACAATATTCCCTTTCTTAAAATTCTGTCCCCCATGCTGTTTTATAATCCTATATTCACACTGCAAGCGCCAGAGGGCCTAATTTTCTTAAGTGGTTTCCCTGAGTGACCAAAGTTTAAACTGGATTATTTTTAGACCTCGTTATTTTTTGTAGTCCCCTGTTTTAGCGAGGAGAAATTCAGTAGAACCGTTATTTATAGTCGTGCTGGAAGATGTTTGTAAATAGTGATTGTTTTCACTGCTGTTTTGGAGAAGTTGTTTGTCTGAGATTTTGCATATCGTTTATGTGTTCGGCTAACAGCTGAAAATTGTTATTGTACAAGAAAATCTTTCTTGTTTCACTCCCTAGTAATTTGTTCTTTTAAGACTTTGGCGAGAAAGACTCTGCTAGGGTGGTCACATTTTAGGCCACTACAACTAAGCATTTATGCCATAGATCATTTTGGTTGGTAAGCAGTTTGCATCAGTTAATTCTAGTTTCTCAAGATTTTTGGGAGTGACTGACACAAGAAGGGTTTTTTGGCAAAAAAAGAAGTCCTAAGGATTTTTTCTTACTTCAAGAATACCATCTGCAGTGCATGAAATCATGATTTAGTACAACAATGAATCACCGATCAAAAATGTTGACGATCTTTGACATTTTACCACATTGAGTACTTCCAACTATGTGAGAAATAAAAAGAGAATCTGATTTTGTTTTTTTACTGAAATAAAATGGGAGGACAATCGACAAAGTGTTTTGGGGTTCAATAATGTCGGTCAAAAGACAGCTGCAAATTTGAAATGTGTCTCAGATGCTCCCTTCTTCCTTTGAGCTGAAAAATTCATGTGTAAGCCATAAACCCATCAATATGTGAAAGTTTGTATTGTATATCATTCACCTCCCCTCTCCCCCCATACCACAAGAAGTTGGGATGGATTACACTTACAGAGAATAGTAATGTAGGTCACTCAGGCAGCTGGCATCTTAGACTTGGCTATCAATCAGGCTCATTAGAGACTGCAAACTCTCCCTGATTCTACAGAAAGTTCTCTGAAAAACAAACATGAAATAGAAACTTATGAACATGTAATAAGCGCATCAGCCATTATAGAGTTGTCTAGGTGCAAGACGTTTCTCGTTTTCCTTTTATGCACACCGCGGCCAATTCACCGACAGCGCGCGCAACGACTCAGAGCTCTATGAAAATGACCCAAGACTTGCAAGTTACACACCCAAATCCACATCAGAGCCGCCAACTCTCCCTGATTCTGCAAAATAATTATCAGCATAAAACCTTACTTGGTAACGAGTAATGGGTAGCTGTTGATAATATAAAACATTGCAAGAAACAGCTCCCTCTGGAGTTACCCTAGTTTTCGAGAAAGAAGAACTTTCCACGAATTTGATTTCGAGTGTACAACTCTGTGTGACAAGGGTGTTTTTTCTTTCATTATTATCTCGCAACTTCGACGACCAATTGAGCTCAAATCTTCACAGGTTTGTTATTTTATGCATTTCTGAGATATACCAAGTAAGAAGACTGGTCTTTGACAATTACCAATAGTGTCCAGTGTCTTTAATCACTCTAGGTTAAACATAGAAAACTCTTCTAGAGTGGGTTGGATTTGAACCTGTAACCTGCTGGATTAATGTGCCGGTGCTCTAAAAACTGAGCTAATACTTAGCCCTATGTCTTTTGGCTCTCTCCCTATTATGTCAATATCTTTTGTTTGGGGTCCGCAGTTAGAAGCTTCAACCTGTAACTGCCGTTTAGCCAGGGATCACACCCAAGCTTATGATACAACCTGGGAAGCGGCAGTCAGGGGATCACCAAAAGGGGATGCAAATTTTGATTTGCCATATCACGTAATAAACCACTTCGTTTTATATCGCAGTATGGAAATATAAAGTAATCTCCGTTGGTTGAGTGTCACATTCCAGAAGAGAAGGGAAGAAAAAAAATCCCAGGTCACATTTTCTCTAGATTTTCTTAAAACTGGACGTCACGCACGACATTTGAGACCATACCAAGGTGGCTACCTCAGCCCCCAGAGAGGCCCTTAATTTCCTGTGGGGATATTAAGTCCAGGTGCCCAAACCCCTGGTTGGGGTGTACCCCTCAAAGTAGTTTTTATAATTTAAAGACAAATGTGAAACTAGAAAAAGTAGACTCAGGAAATTTGTCTTGCCTGTGTAAAGTATATTTTAGCCGCAGGGCTTGTTTTTTCTTCAGTTTGGGGGAAAACAAATCTTCTCTTTGCAATATCACGGAATAAACCACTTCATTTGTTTCCCACCTGAGTAACATGCCTGTGATATTTTTTCACAGGACTCAGGGAAAGTACTGAGTATACAGTGCTAACACACATCAGTGTATGGGTAAAAATAAAAAAATAAAAAAATAAAAATAAAATAAAAAATAACATATAACAAATCTTTTCTGTTCACTTTTCAAAGTATTAAAGTGACGGAGAAAAAGAAAAAACATGATATAAAATTTTAATATAGTCAGCACAGTCGCAGATATGATTAACAGAGAGAGTTTTTTTTAATAACAACAGCAGCAGAGTGTGTTTATTTTACTTGTTACATGTTGAAGATGAGTAATACATGTGTTTCGTAATGTGGTTGTTATGTACGGGAACGGTAAATTGATCGCAATGTCTGTTGGTGTCCAGGGTTTTTTTTCTTCTGCTGTCAATAACAGGCCTTGAACTTGGAAATGTCAATGACACTTACTGGAACCATGTTGAGTTGATGTGTGTGCGATTTTGTCTCTTCAAATACTGTTTAACAGATGTTAAATTTGCATCGGGGATAAAGAATATCAATAATGTGGGTATAATAATGTTCGGAAATCAACAAAGAAAACCTGAGAAAGACTCTGTTTTTGGTTTCTGTAATTGTAAATATTTTTTCTCCAGATCTGCCATCTTAAAAAGTGGCCTAATACAACAGTAATATGCCTAGCATTTCATCTTCAGAGAGAGCAAGGCCATTTGAATTCTTTTTAAAGGCGCTTCCTTTGGAAAATTTTAAAGTGATTGGGAAAGTTCTGAAGTGGTACAGTGGCCAAGATTCGGGAAAGTGGGCCATTGGGCCGTATCATAAAAAATAGCAATTGCTTTTTCTGGGCTTCTGCTTACATCTTTATACATACATCTGTATAAAGATGTAAGCAAAAGCCTAGAGAAAGCAATTGCTATTTTTTATGAATACGGCCCACTGGCTTTGTGGCCTCCGTGTAGTTTCAAGCTTGCCTAACCCAGCCAAAAACTTGAATTTAGTTTCAGTCAGAAAGTGTGTGTACGTCATCGAAGCACGACTGAATTTAAGATCAGGGTGCTCTTTCTTGTGTACCATGCTACATCCAATAGAGATCATTTAATTTAATTTGTCTCTCGTATTTGTCCGTTTCATTCTAGAAAACTTTCCAGACAGTATACAGTCAAGACCTCTTCCCAGCACCCCATCTCACGGCCCCGTAGACCTCACAAGATGGAACTCCTCAGAGGAATTAAACGTTCAAGATGAGTTTGACCCTGACGTCTTCGTTGTGCTCTATGACTTCAGCGGAAGCGGTGAAAATCAACTCAATGTTCGAAAAGGTACGTCATTACTGAGAGAAACTTGAAGAAAAAAAAAACAGGAAAGGGTTTGGTGCAGTTCCCTGATAGGGCTTTTGTCAGGAAAGGCATTCACATATGAATGTTTACATATTTTTTAATTGGGGGATCGTAAGGCATTGTCTGAAAGTGCCACCAAAGTGGTCCGTAAGCACGCACTGCTGTTGGTTGTCTGTAAGGTTGCCTCGTATGACAAGGGTCTTAAGCAACAACAACCATAGAGATAATGGAATCATAGTTTTGTGGAAGATTTTAATGTCGTGATTTGTTGTCATTTGTCATCAGTTTAAATCGTGGCCAAAAAAATAATTCAGGGAACTAAAGTTCTGCTATTTGTGGACACTTCGAATCGAATACTCCTAGAACTGCTGTCCTTGCCTGTTTTTGTTTAAAATAGTTTTGAGTTTTCTCGAGTGCTCTGATTAGCGCTGACGCAGGAACGTACGAAATACCAATATGAGAAAAGCCAATATAGCCGTGATGAGAAGATGGTCTTTTAGAGGCTTGCACGGTACCACCGCGCAGTACTTGAGAATGTTGGCTCTGTTGACGCCGTTGACCTTTTCAAAGAGGTCTCACCCGGTTCCCGAAATAGTCCCAAACAGGACACATTGCACATGTCAAAGCGTGTCCCTGCGTTTTATATGGTGACAGCAAATAAACTTATTGACTCTACACACCCGAATCTCAATAGCCTTCTCCTTGTCTTTGAGGAAGAAAATTGCATTGGGGGGGGGGGTGTAGGTTGTTCACGGAATAGGACCAGGACCTTATTTCACAAAAGCTGTTAAGTCGGAAATATTGCTTATCAACTTTCTTAACTGAGCAAACATTGAGTGTGGAACCAGTTGCAACAATGTAAATTTTGTGGAATTGTGGCTGGTACCCAGTTTCTGCTTAGCAATACTTTTCTGTGCTAAGCAGATTTTTGTATTTATACTACGGGCTTTTTTCTCTCGAATCGCCAGCTTTGGTGTTACGCTCACATTGGCTGATGTTTTGCGTTAACCTAAAAAAAGGATGGTCACCCTATTTCAGGATGGCCCACAGTTTCTCCCCCCCCCCCCCCCCTTCTCCCAACCACGCTGCCAGGAAAGACGTAGCTAAACCGCTTGTCTTACGTCATTTGGCTGCGGTTGCCGTAGCAACCAATTAGCTTAATACCAACAGGATGTTTCAACTTGCCCTGCCCGTAGTAATTCGGGAAAGGAGCCCGTTTAATTTTGGCAATAAACTAATCAGTCAGGTTTTTTTGGGGGAGTTGTGTTTTTATTTCAAGCTATTTTCGGGTTTTTTGGTGAGTTCAGGTGGTCATGTGATACCCACCTGATAATGTCACCTGATAAAGGTCACCTGATTGTTTACAGGTGACCTGACCAACAAACTCATTATTGAAACGCGGTAACGGCGTTAAGTTCGTTTTTGGTTTATAAAATGTTTGGCACGAAAGCTTTGCGGGACTGGCTGGTACGAATTGGCACAGATATGTGGGACGAAAATAGCTTCATTTCGAAATGTTTATTTGGAAGTCCAAGGTTAACGCGTGCCTTCAACAACTGCAACTAGATTTGTTTTTCCTCCCATATTGCGCTTTAAATTTTTTTATTGCTATCTGCACTGGCTGGCATTTACAGGTGAATGTTAGCAAAACATACAACTGTGTCAACAGATGTTGTGACAAAATTCAACATATCTGCAAACTATAGGTATGCATACCATGTGTACACCAACACAGTTGTACATGTACACCTACATCACAAGTGTTTTAACACTAAAATGTATCAACAGTTTTGAGTGCAACCAGGTAATGTACAATGTACAGACATTCTCCATACATGTCAAACAACGTGGTCATAGTTAATTCAAATTGAGTGCCTTTTACCAAATTTATGAACCCTCTACTTATTTCACTCGTTGCATTAAATTGTTTTTAAAACGAGGGCATATTGATCATGTCCCCCTGTGAGAATTGTTACAATTTCGAAATAGTTGTTCTTATTCCCTTGTCCAATATTGTGCGACCCACATCCCATGGCGTGGGACTTATCCAATGTGTCAGCACGTACCACCAGACAGTGTGGATAGCTCTATCGTTAACTCTGTCTTTGCTTCCGGTTGGGACTGCTGGGTTGATCATGTCATGTTTTGGAAGTGGGGTGGGGGGGGGGGGGGGGCTTCTCAGTCTGGGTTCCTTGTGAGTGACACATAGAAAACAAATGTTGTCTTCATTCTTAAAGTGTGTGTACCATTCTCACTTGACAGTGTTTCACTGGCCATTAGTAGTCAAAACCCTCCAGTAGAAATTCTCTCCAAGTGGTTCGGCCAGCTAGTCCAGTGTTGAAAAGTACATGTATACCGTTTTGTATGGACTATGGCCCATGAAAAAGCTGAGGGACCATTAAAATGAGAAGCTAACTGGTCCTCCTGGCCGGTCAATATAAAAGTTATGAGAATACACTGGGGTGTTGGGGTGCGTTTTCGCAGTTGTGACCAATAACCGTTGAGTTTGCTTGAATTGGCCGTTGTTTGATCACTGGCCAATGACCAAAACAGGTATCGGTTACCATCGCGAAAACGCACCCCTGGTATGGTATGCTTGGGTTGGCTGCACCATTTATGACCTTTAGTTTTTTCAAGAAGAGGTCAGTGCGTTAAAGACAGTGGACACTATTGGTAATTTTCAAAGGCCAGTCTTCTCACTTGGTGTATCTCAACATAAGCATATAATAACAAACCTGTGAAAATTTTAGCTTGATTGGTCGTCGGAGTTGCGAGATAACTATGAAAGAAAAAAACACCCTTGTCACACGAAGTTGTGTGCTTTCATATATTTCATATCTTGATTTCGAGACCTCAAATTCTAAACTTGAGGTCTCGAAATCAAATTCGTGGAAAACTTCTTCTTTCTCAAAAACTACGTCACTTCAGAGGGAGCTGTTTCTCACAATGTTTTATATTATAACACCCCTTGCAAGTATTCTGCCTGCTCATTGGTTTAGAGCGCGTCACATGACATGTCTTAGTTTTGCTAGACGACGGCCGTGTGATAGTGCGTCGGTTTGCCATGCGCTAGTCCGAAGACTAGCACACGACGCCGACAGACTAGCACACGGCGTGCAGTACCCAGACGTCCGTTGCATGTACGAGGATGATAAATTAATAGTCTGTAACCATTTCGGATTGCACTACACTACATTGAACACAGTAAGTAAAAGTGTTTGCAATCTGTATTCGCGTCGTCCGTGGATTGTAGCATTCAGGTCTGTAACTTAATAATAATAGTACAGTATTTAGAAATGTTTGGGGTGTTATAAAACAAATATTGACTCCTCGGTGATCCCCGGAGCGTTCTAAATAGAACGCTCCGGGGATCACCTCGGGAGTCATAGTTTTAACCATAGCACTCGAAGCAGTCAATATTTGTATACTATCAACCTCTCCCCATTACTTGTTACTAAATGATGTTTTATGCTGATAATTATTTTGAGTAATTACCAATAGTGTCCACTGCCTTTAAACAATGTCGTTTCTGTGTTTTTCAGGTGAACATGTCCGCATCATCACATACAACAAGAACGGGGAATGGTGTGAAGCGAAGAAGGTCGTCGACAGCTCCAAGGTGGGCTGGGTACCGTCCAGTTACGTCACCACCGTCAACAGCCTTGAGAAACATTCCTGGTATCATGGACCTATTTCCCGTACCGCGGCGGAATATCTCCTCAGCAGTGGCATCGATGGGAGCTTCTTGGTTCGGGATAGTGAAAGTAGTCCCGGGCAGCTGTCGATATCGTTACGCTTTGCGGGGAGGGTGTACCATTACCGGATTAACCACTCAACAGACGGAAAGGTGAATAAATAAATGCAACCATCTTTGGTCAGGTACCCTGTGTCATAATTTGTTTGGATGAGTCTTTGTAATTTTTAGGGACCGGACTTTTTTTTTTTTAAATCATCATCTTCTTCAGATCTTGCAAACAGTTCCATGTGAACATTTCCATAGTCACGCCTGGTTCATTCGTAAAAGAAGTCACTGAAGGGAGATCAAACTTTGTGTCCCATCCTGTAGTTTTGTCTTTCTGGTGATGCACATAGTCTGTTAACCTCCTGGGCCCAATTGAATAAAGCCTGTAAGCATAAACACTTGCTTAGCACAAAAACTTTCTGGGCCTAGAATAATGGGGACTCAGGCCGCTAGCCATTTTCCCGGAATTTCCACTTGATGTCAAATCTCATACCTGACTGTGTCTATCAAAGTAATTTTTCCAAGTATTAAACTTTATTATTGAAAAATCTTTATTGTATTTCATGAAGATGGTGTACGTGACCAACGAGAGCCAGTTCTGCAGCGTGGCCGAGCTCGTCCACCACCACTGCAAGGACGCAGACGGCCTGATCACCACGCTGCGCTTCCCCGCGGCCAAGATGAACAAGCCGACCATCTACGGGGTCTCACCTCAGCCTGACGAGTGGGAGATCCAAAGGACTGACATCTCAATGAGGAATAAGCTTGGAGGGGGGCAGTACGGGGAGGTGTATGAGGCCGTCTGGAAGAAACATGGGAAAATTGTCGCTGTTAAGACTGTCAGGGTAAGAAAGATGTCTGATTTAGGAGGGGGGGGGGAGGGGATTGTGGAAGTTTGTAAAACTGTAGTGGTTTAAACTGTCGGAGTAAGTGAGACACCTGAATTTCTAGTTTGGCGAGGGAGGGATTGGAGGTTTCTGTCCAAGAAATATAGCAATATTGTAGCAGGTAAATCTGCCAGTGTAATGAAGATACTCTCTAGGTTACATGGGCAGGGAAGGGGTGCTTGTTAAAACCTTCTTGGGGTAAGATAGACCTTAGTTTAGGGTTAAGGATGGACGAGACTCGGGTGGAAGATTGGTCTTTGAAGTTTTGTTACAGAAGAAGAGACCATTTTGGGATTAAGCAACCGTTCGTTAAAGAGTTGATGTTTATTGCAGTTATATCCCTACATGTTTTTAAGTTAACTTAAACAGCCTTTGTATTTAAATATTTGTTGCTTTTGTGATCTTTAGGAGGAGAATATGAGAGTGGAGGAGTTCTTAAGAGAAGCCGGTGTGATGAAGACTATCAAACATCCAAACCTGGTCCAGCTGCTAGGTAAGAACCAATTGAAGTTTCAATGGGTTAGAATCGAGCCATTTTCACACTACTCTATTCCCTAGGGTTGCCCCAGGGTATAATGGCCGGCCATTTCACACTATGATCGCTTGACTCACGGTCTGCCCTGGCAAATGTCCATACCGCGGGGAATAGACACCCCCCTGCTCATGTGAAGGGGGTAAACGGCAAAACCCCTGGGCTTTCTTAAAACATTGCCACCAGAACCCTGTAGAATAGGGACACAGTTTGAAAATGCGCCAGGGTAACTGCAGGTAAAAAAAAGAAGCTAGAAAAATGAAAAAGAAGCAGTGTGAAAAGGGCTGATTTGTCTATAGACCTTATGCACACGACGTAATTTCAGTAGGGCGCCCTCACTTAGAGGTCAAAAGGAGGTTGTTCATTGGCCAATCCTGTGCGCCGCGCGTACATATCTGTGCGTTTCGATTATTTCGTCACCGTTTTTCCACTAAGATGGCCGCTGGATGACGTCAATGCATAAGGTCTATTCCTTGATGGCAAAGTATACCTTTGGTATTTGGAGTTACTTTATTCAAGCATGAGTCTCTGACCAACCCTCATCTTACCATCCTCCTCTGACCAACCCTCATCTTACCATCCTCCTCTGACCAACCCTCATCTTACCATCCTCCTCTGACCAACCCTCATCTTACCATCTTCCTCTGACCAACCCTCCTCTTACCATCCTCCTCTGACCAACCCTCATCTTACCATCCTCCTCTGACCAACTCTCCTCTTACCATCCTCCTCTGACCAACTCTCCTCTTACCATCCTCCTCTGACCAACCCTCATCTTACCATCCTCCTCTGACCAACTCTCCTCTTACCATCCTCCTCCTTCCAGGCGTATGTACAAGAGAGCCCCCATTTTACATCATCACTGAGTTCATGCCCCATGGCAATCTCCTGGAGTATCTCAGAGAGAATGATGACAACACACTGCCGGCCGTCACTCTGCTGTACATGGCATCACAGGTAGCATCTGCAATGTGCTACCTGGAGGCAAAGAATTTCATCCACAGGTACGTCTCTCGGACTGACTCCAATTTTTACTACATCAGTGCTTTTTTTTTTGGGGGGGGGGGGAGGGGGGCATTTACCTAGTCCGTTTCTCTTGTGGTTTGTAAATTGTTATTTAAGATGTACGGAACATAAATTAATTTTTCTTTTATAGACATATACATCCTTTAAGCAATGGATGGCTGGAATAAACAAAGAGATTTTTAAGTATTAGAAAAGGAATCTTTAAGCTATATGTTGAGACTGATGCAAAATAAAGGGGCCTTTTTTATTGCTCATATTGTAGCTGGTCCAAATGCAGCAAAAAATGCGCAGTCTAGTCTGGCACCCTGTACCGCTCATGCAGTTGTTTTTTTTGTCAATAAGAAAAGGCTTCTCATCACAAATTGTCACACTTGTCACAATAAACAGCACTATAGCAGCCCAATGAAGAGTGCCCTCTATTGACAGTGATTTTGAGACTTTTTCACTTTGATAAATTTTGAATGTAGCACCTTTTCTTTCCTCTCCCAGGGATTTAGCAGCGAGGAATTGTCTACTGAGTGATAACCATCTTGTGAAGGTGGCCGACTTTGGACTGGCTCGGATCGTGACGGGAGAGATCTACACGGCCCAGGCAGGGGCCAAGTTCCCCATCAAGTGGACTGCCCCGGAGAGTCTCGCTTACAACAAGTTTTCCAACAAGTCTGATATTTGGGGTGAGTGTAGGCTGTCAGAGTAATTTAAAAAACCGGCAATCAAGCATTTCTGTTCTTCAAAAGACAGTATGATATCAAAGGTGAATTACATCTACACTGAACACATGTAGTTCTGTGTGAAGTGAGTTGCTGTACCCTACAGAAACCCTTGCAGGTGAATGCTGATGAAAATCAACTGTCAAATGCTGCTGAGCGTAGGAGGGCAGGCGTTGAATTATGGGAGAAAATCAACTACAGCGCTTGTATGTACTCTCTACCACTTAACCTTAGATCTTGTCTTTGTACCACAACATTCATATCTCTTCTCAAAACTTATCTTATGTCACAGGTTTTCAAAGACTAATTTTGTGGTGGTTTTTTTTTTTTTTTTTTTTTTGGGGGGGGGGTTTACTGCGCCTTGAACACCCAGCAGGGTGGATACGTGCGCATTATAAGTCTTATTATTATTACTATTACTCAAAAAAGTCACTTAGACCAGATGTCTTTTTTACAAGACCAGTCATAAGAAAAGATTTGAACATTAACACTGAGAGAAGAGTGTTCTTGATTGTATTGTAGCAAGTTTTCTTCAATACTGAACAGAATTAATAAGATTCTTATCAGACTCAAAGTCAACATTCGAACAAAAATACAAGACCGCCAGACATGTCAATTACAAGCTACCTGGCCCAGTGCTGAAAACACTGTTATCGAGCTGCGGTCTAATGTATCATCTTTAGTACTATCACCTACATGTAGTGTATATTAAAGATGCTATGTCAGATTTTTGGCCCATAACATTAAAAAGTAGACTTTTTTGAGTGAATGGTATTTCAAAGAGTATCACCCGCTCTAACGAAAAAAAAGTTTAACTTTTACTTTTAATGGTCAGGAACCATGACAAAAATTTAAAACGTTTCTTATAAAACACATAAGAATTGATCACGTGATATATTGTCGGGATCCCGACAAAAACTAATTTTGAGCTTTTTATTTCACTGCTACTAATAATTGGCGGACTTTTTCGAGCATTGGCTCAAATAAAAGCTTGTAACTTTCTCGACCCCCATCAAAATATCTGTTGAATGTTAAATCAAAACTTTTGGGTCAAATCGGCAAAAAATTTGACATAGCATCTTTAAGTCTTGTAACCTTTCTAACCACACAGCGTTTGGCATTCTACTCTGGGAGATCGCCACCTACGGCAGCTCACCCTACCCAGGCCTCGAACTCCAGCACGTCTACGAGAAACTAGAGCGGGGCTACCGTATGGAGCGTCCCGAAGGCTGCCCCGCCGACGTCTATAAGCTCATGCTCAAGTGCTGGGAGTGGAAAGCGACGGACCGACCCAACTTCATCGGGATCCAAGAGGAGATGAATAACATGTTCCAGAACTCCAGCATCACCGACGAGGTTGAGAAGTCACTGCATCGACGCCGGGAGCCACCGATGCTGCCGGAGAAGCAGAGGAGCAGCCGGAAGGGGAGCAGGGATCCCGATCATCACGGGAGGGGAGGGAAAGACGGAGGAGGAGGAGCACCTAGCGATAGCTCCAGTAGGTCATTCTCGTAGGTTTGCATTGGCTCTTGCACAGCTTCTACTGACATATGGGTACTAGGACCTGGCTTTGGTTGGCTGCGTTGAAATGTAGCGTCCGTGGCAAAGAAAATTGTATCTCGATTCTTCAGAAATGTTATACCTTGATTCGGCAATTATGTCAAATCTTAGTTTCTGCAGAATGTTGTGTCGCACACATGATAGCGCCTCACTTTTGAGTGTATATTTGCACTTTTTAAAGTGTGATGCGATATTTTGACATTTTCAATCTCGTGTGGAATGTTTTTATGTTGAAAGTGTTTTAGGAGATATATTATTTTGGCACTGAGACAGTGAAGGTATCAAAGATTTTAAACACCTTTGTGTCACTGCCAAAATATTGTATCCCCTAAAATAGCACTTGGGTTTACACCAAGTTTGAAAGTGCCGAAATATTGTATCATGCTTAAAATAGCATAGATGTACACAAGTATGCGCCAAAATATATTATGTATTTGCACGGGGCATTCTCGGGAGAAAGAACAAGTTAAATCTGGGAAAAAAAGAAGACTATTATCAATTTTGTTTTCAATTTTTCAATTGTTTACATTAGATGAGAGATGCCACAACCATGCCGGTTCTAGTCCCTTTTCCCGTTCTAACTTCCATCTGTCACTCATGCAACAAACTGGAACATCCAACACAGTTTGAGAAGTCTAATGGTCTGAGATTAATGTGCAGTGATATGTAGAAATGTCACTTGAAACTTAAACAGCAAGTCAAAAAAACAATTAGACAGCCAGCTTTAATAGTTGTGGTTGCTGTAATGCCATAAACTTTGAAATTGCGCCCTCAAGTTTTATGAGATGTGTTGTTGCACTAGTGACGTTCCTGTATCTTGTATTTTCGTTGTTTCTTGGAAATGTCTGTGTTCTCATTCTCTGATAAGGTGAATTGTTCAGGCAAATTGGAAAATTGTTTAATTATAGTCTCACTTATACAGATAGAGAAAACGTGTGTTGACATTCTGACATATTGATGTTTTATGGAATGAAGACAGGAAGATTTTTACGAAAAGTAAAAAGAATCTTGCTGTCAGAAACTGATTTGTTTAAATGGAATGTTAAATTTAACAGAGCAATGACTTTCATTGCACGATTTCAAAAGCTACTCATTTTTGTACTTGGTAAAACACTGCATGACACACTTCCGTGCTTGTTCATTTCTCATTCATTTAACTTCTTCTTTGCTTTGCTGCATGTGCATCCAGCATGAAACTTAAGCATGTTTCCAGGGTTTGCCCATATCTATTTTAGTGACTGGCCAGCAGGACCAGTTAGCTTGTCGTTCTACTAGTCCATTAAAGGCAGTGGACACAATTGGTAATTACTCAAAATAATTATTAGCATAAAACCTCACTTGGTATCAAGGTTGATAGAATAAAACATTCTGAGAAACGGCTCCCTCTGAAGTGCCATAGTTTTTGAGAAAGAAGTAATTTTTCACAAATTTGATTTCGAGACCTCAAGTTTAGAATTTGTGGTCTCGAAATCAAGCATCTGAAAGCAAACCACTTCGTGTGACAAGGTTTTTTTCTTCCTTCATAGTTATCTCGCAACTTTGACGACCAATAAAGCTCACATTTTCACAGGTTTGTTATTTTATGCATATGTTGAGTTGCAACAAGTGAGAAGACTGGTCTTTGACAATTACCAATAGTGTCAAGTGTCTTTAACCTTCTTCACTGTTCCATATTTCGAATGAAATAGAGATGCTCTTCAACACTGTGAGCATCGTAACACTGTGAAATTGCCCCAAACATCGTTTCCGGGTATAAATGAATGCACCACTTTTTTTGCACCTGTCTTTATTTTGTTTACATGGTTTTGTTTTCTGCCAAATTCTCCATTTCTTATCGTATAATGGTCACAATCAAGAGCTAAAAAAATATAAATTTATCCACACTTAACACTCTACCAAATGTTAGCATGCAATACATGCACATGTACTATGTACAGGTCCAGGGCTGAATGTCATAGAGCCGCTTAAGCACAATAAGTAGCTAAGCACAAAATGATGCTTACCAGTATAAGGTTACCAGCCAAAATAGCATGTCACATGCACAATAGTTGACTGGTGCCCTGACAAGTTTTGTTTAGCACAAAGATGTTAAAGCAAAATTGCCTGCCCTGATCAGGACGACAGTGCCTTTTAAAAAGTTTTTTTCCACCCAGTCAAACATCATCTCTGTTGTGTCTTAACAACCAAAACATACTAATAATCATCCATTTACCATTCTACTAACACTTTGCTTGAAGCTGTGCAAGAGAAATTAATTTATAGAGAGGCACCAAAGTCCATTTCAGTTTCATGATGCACTCGTGTTCCAACAGACAGAGCCTTTGAAAGTCGGAGAGAAAAATTGCAAGTCTCTAACCCGACTTAAAAACAGTGTAAAACACTGTTGTGTTTGGGACTCAATCTGTTGAAAAATGTGTGCGTCACAAAACTGAGTTTGACCTTGGAGGTCCTTTCGTATATGCACCATTTGATTTAAGATTTCTGGAAAAGATTAATTTGGTAATTTACAGTTTTTCGCCCAAACAAAGACAACCTCAAAACCTGATTGATTTTTTTGCACATTTTACCTTGTTTACTTTGACCAATCCTAGTGTAAAATTTCAGCAAGTTCTTTGTTTTTTCTTTTCTTTGCTGTTAGTGAAAACCAAGTCCCAACACTTTTTAGAAGATTTGGGTTTGCAACCTCACTGAAGTTTGGTTGATCACTTTGAGAATTCAGTTGTCCTTTATTTGGAACGTTTCCTCTGTTTCGTCTCAGCTTGTAAATGAGGCAGAGATACAACGTTGTTGCTGGGAACGCTTTCACATGAAGCACTAATTTGGTGCATTATCAAGTTATGGAACTTGTTAAAGAACCTGAAAAACTCCTGGCCTTATCAGAAAAGTATATAAATGAAGTTCTCTGAACATTTTTTAGTGGAATTCAAAACTCTAAATTGTTTATGTTGTTGTTTTAATTTACAGAACAAAGACAAAGCCCTCCAAACTCCCCCGAACCTAGCCGCAAGAAGCTTCCCTTCAAGATTCCACATCTGCCCAAGAAGAAGACCGAGCGTTCCAAACAGGATCACCATCACCAACCCCAACCCCCCGAGCGACAAATCAGCTCCTCCGCCGAGGACGACACCAACACACGAGGGCAGCGCATCATTCATCAAGACATCCCCGAGAAGCCAAAGAGGGGCTCGCCGCTCCACCACCGCCAGGAGAACGGTACAGCGATGAAATTTCAGGATTCCCTCCACCAGGAGCTGAATTCTTGCCTTCATAACTCCTCGTCGCCGCTGCAGACAAGCTCTGAGAGCAGTGAAAGCGGCGGCTCAGGACAGAGCGGGAGAGTCGCTCTAAGACCGCCCGTGCGAAACGGGCAAAAGACAAAACTCAGGAAAGACAGAGAGCGTAAGAAGAGTGCTGAGGAGGTACTTACGGAGGAGCACCAGGAGGTACCTTTCCCAATTCCTCGCACCTCCTCGTCGCCGAGTTTCGAACAGAAACCAAAGAGAACAGAAGCACTGCCTGAGGTTAAGGAAGGGCGGACATTGGGTCGCCAAGCCCTCAAACCGCCCCCTAAACTGGACATCAAACACAGAGAAACAAATCAACAGTCAGATAATTCCAAGGAGCAGTTAATTAAGACAAAATCACTGCCTTCTACTAAGAAAATCTCACTTCCGCCCCCAACGAGTCCGTTACTGAGCCCGGAGATCGACAGCCCCCCTGGAACTTTACCAAACTATGGAACGAAAACCCGGGATAAGGTGCGTCTAGCTCGGCCCTCTGTGCCCCCTCCAGCACCCCCTATTGAGAGGGTAACATCACCGACACGTGAATTTTCGTCGGGATCCAGCCCGAGCCCTACAGGCTCGCCAAGCAAATCCTCTCTGCAGACCACCGGAAAGCCTGCCCCAGTATCAGGCAAGCCTCAAATCATTGGACCTAAACCAATCCTCAGCCCAAAACCGGACCTAACCAGCCCCAAGTTTCAGATGCCCACCCCTCCCAAACCTCAGAAGCGTACTTCGATACCCAACAAGCCCTTTCCACAATCGGACCTTCAAAGTGCCAACGGACAAATCACAAAGGGGTCCATACTTCAGTTATCGGAGACACTGGGGTTGAAAGCCACCTCAATATACGATAACAGGGACTTTAGTAGGTGTAGCGACTTGTGCGCCGAACTGGAGGTCCTTTACAGCTCCTGCATCAAATACTTGGAATCGTTACCTGTTCGGACTCGCTTCTCGGTAAGGGAGCACCTCAGCCAATTGGACACTCACGTTCAGAACTTGAAAATCAAGACAACGACGGGGTCTGACGATCAGCTCGGGTCGATACTTGGTGATGTTAGAAAACAGATTGAGGAAATAAGGGCCCTTATTCAACGATAGCTAAGGCGGGAAGGGGATAGCGCATGTATGATATGTGAATATAAATACTGCTCTTTCATAAACGATGTCGTTTTATCATGTATGTCATTTTCAATTGCACAATTTTCAAGTATTCTGAACCTTGCTCATGCTTGCTCATGCTTGCTCTATGTTGGTTTGTGGGATTGGTGAATAGGGGCAGATTTGTACGCTTAGCAAATCAAGATTTGCTGAGCAGATTAAGATTTTTTGAGCAGATTAAGATTTGCTTAGCAGATACAGGTTACCAGACAAAATGTCTCGCTGGGATCGGTAAGCAGGGACAGATTTGTGTGCTTAGCAAATTAGGAATTGCTGAGCAGATTGAGCACTGCTGAGCAGATGAAGAATTGCTTAGCAGGTTAAAATTTTCTAGGCAGTTACAGGTTACAAGCCAAAATGCCTCAGAATTGGATTGTTTAAGACTGGTCCTGACTGATTGTGAGAATGTGCACTGCCATCATTGATGTGTAGGCTGGATACCAAACCCAAGATGGCTGCTGTTGTAGTCGACACCGAGTCTTCAATCTGCATTTGTTCTTAACTCAGTGTCATTTTTGTTAACACAAACCAAAGTAGTGCAAGCGTAAGTATTATGTATTTCTCAGAAAGCTCCTCCACTTCTGAGGTCCTCCTTTCAGCAACAAAAGACGAGAAAACAAAAATTGGTTATATTTCAAACAACGACTCTCGTATCTCCAAAAAATGTATGAATATATATATGTATATGTCATGTGCTGTATTTGTATATGTATTGTAACGACGGATAAGCCTGCCTTGTATTATAAATATTAAAGAAATTGTTGGTCTGACTTATACTACACATAAGCCTTAATGAGAAATCGTAGTTTCTAAAACCCTTCTGAAGAAAATCAGATCTTTAACTATCAGCTTCGTCGTGTGTGTTTTATTTTTTAAAAGAATCGTAGGAGAAGTTCTAATGTTTTTAAGACGAAATCAGACCTTAAATTTTGTTTAAGGGATGCGAGTGCAGGTGCTTGCCTCTACACTCCTTTATCTTGATGGAGAAGTGCAAAAAAAAGCACTCCGTAAAATTGTTGAACAAATTTAAAAGCACTGTGTTTTTTGTTTTTTTTTATCATGTAACCAAAATTACAGTCCACCAATCGAACCCTGCAATCTAGCAATGAATCAACAGAAGTACATGCATGTATAGTATATGTTTGTGCTTGAATAATTTTGTATCTTCCCCCTTTACACTCAAGTGTGGTTCTGAGACACTCTCGACAGTATTTTTTAGGAGATCAGTTCGCAGCTTTCCTCACTTTCCTTGAGTCATATTTCTCAAGATGATCAACTGTCAAATGGTAATAAGATTAATAATAATAGTGGCGTCTTATATAGTGCTCAATTCTGTCACCCCTTTCAACTCGCTCTAACATTACTACCCCTGGTCACTGAGCCATTTATTTCATTCGTAAAACGGTCTGAAATCCCTGGACTGCTAAATATGTAGCACACCCAGCTAAATCAACCACAAGAAACATATCTGCCGTCACAGATACCCATTTTTACCCCTGGGTGAAGAGCAGCAATTATGGTAAAGCATCTTGCTCAAGGGCAGAAGTGCCATGACCGGGATTTGAACCCACACCCTGACGACTCTGATGACCACAAGAACTTGAGTCCGATGCTCTGAAACTGCTCGGCAACGACACGTTAAGAAAGTGTTGGTAAAATTACCCTACTTAGCAGGCATGTAACTCTTCCGCTTTTTTTTTTTTTCTGATTTTTTTTTAAAGCCTCATATATGCCTGGCATTAACAGTGTACAGCTACAATCATGTAAAATAAGCCTAGTACATGCTAAAAATGCACCTAAGATCATAAATAACTAGGGTACCATTGTGGGTATCATGTCCCGTTGTTTCTGGTGCCTCGCTCCGCACTTGCGTTGCTTTGAAAATTTTCTTCTTTTTTTTTCAACGGGCAGTTGCATGCCTGACTTAGGCAATACTAAACTCAAGCTTCTACGCTTAGACCTTTACTTTCCAACCATGGATTTGAAGCAGTAAATTGATTCCAGGGTCTCTTAATGACCGCCTGTGAGAATTGTTTTTTACAATCTTATAGAAAATAAATATACTAGAACATGTTTCCCTAATCAATCACATTGTATAAAAGATTTAACCAAAATTTTATTGAGATTTTTTATTGAGATTTTTTAATCGTGAATTAAAAATTACATTTTGTTCGTAAACTTTATATTTTAGTGTTTTGAGAGTTGACCTAAAAAAGAAAAAGATGTCTAGCTTAAATGGAAAACCCCCTTACCTTCACTTATACGTTATCAAGTTAACAATGTCATTTCTAATTTGTAAGGAACCACACTTTGTTTCCTTCCAGCCTCAATTTGGTTAACAATGAGCTGAAGGTGCATCACTGGGGGTAAAACACAACAGTAAAAGTAATTGCATTGGAGGTTTTCTTTTCTTTCTCTCAACTCTTTTTTTTCTGTTCGGGTAAGATTTGAGATAATATTGACTTCATAGTTCTGACGTTAGTTATTTTTGTTCTTTGTCAAACCATGGAGGAATAAATTTCCTCCATGGTCAAACTGACCTCATTATTTTCTTTCAGTTTTCCTCAACGGTTAACACAAAATTTAACCAATCATGTACACCCTTGTTATCATGTGACATAGCATCAACCAATCAAAAATGTGTTCTTGCAAAGATTTAAATATAAGAAGTTTTCAATTGTCTTTCGTATAGCAGTATATTTCATTTTTCAGTTCTAAAATATGTTTACTTTATTTGTTTTTCGTTACAGAGAGAGAGTTATTAAGTGTAACTTGTGATTTTATTTAATATTGTCAGTGTCATTTTCTGAAAACGAAATGATGAAAGAATGTAGTATACAGTCCGCTACATGTGAACACTTGGCCAGAACCAACTATACAAACGCTGTTAAAGTCAGTGGACACCTTTGGTAATATTGTCAAAGGCCAGTTTTCTCACTTGGTATATCTCAACATATATGCATACAATAACAAACACTGTGACTATTTGGACTCGATAGGTCGTCAGAGTTGGGAGAAAATAATGGACGAAAAAACACCCTTGTCGCACAAGTTGTGTGCTTTCAGATGCTTGAATTCGAGTCCTGTGCTGAGGATTCAATTCAAATATGTAAGTGAGAAATTACTTCTTTCTCAAAAACTGCATTACTTCAGAGGGAGCCTTTTCTCACAATTTGTTATACTATCAACAGCTCTCCTTTGCTTGTTACCAAGTAAGTTATATTCTGACAATGTTTTTGAGTAATTACCAATGGTGTCCAGTGCCTTTAAATTGTGACTGTATACTATACTCTTTCCCTGCAATAACTGTTATGCAATTATTGAGCAATGGCATTGTTTGAGTTTTAATTACTGATTCAGCAGGCTGTTGTTGACCTTCTGAACATTTTATGTGTCTAATTATAAAAACAGTCGACAAGGTTTGATCAGAAACCTAAAAAAAACTATTGGCCGTATGCTGTACAATTTATAATAAAAAGTGACATTTGAAGCATATAAATTCATTCTTTATGTCTGTTAGTTTTGTATATTTTCTCTCTGCATTTAAATAATTCTATCCCATTATCAAATGATCACATTAAAAGCCTGGAAAAACAAAACATGTTGAGCGAACTTCATCGAATGAGAATTAAAACTCTCGTGGTCGAAAGGTGTACAAGAAAGCTACCAAAGATTTACTGAGGTGACAAAGCAAGTTAGAAAAGGTGACTATACAAATTCACAACTCTTGAAAAGCGCCACCTACGGCCACACTGCAAGCTTTCCTGTGGTAAATGTTCAAAATCATTTAAATATTTCAGTCTCTTGAAACCAAATCAAATATATTATGTTTGGCAGGTATATACTGTAGACTTTTTGAGCAATGCCTAACGACAAACTGGCCAGTCTCCATCTTGAAAAAGGGAAGGGGCTGTACGCTTGATAGCAAATTAGAAAAAATTTCGACGCGTATGACCGAAATGCAACCCCAAGGCTCCATTTTCAAGCAGTACCCAAAAGCCAAGACTTACAACAACTCAAGTTGTGGGTTAACAAATTATTCATTAGGCCCGGCGCATGATTTTTCTAATCAGGCTATTGAGTGTAGTGCACCCCATGTCCCAGCAAGCAGAGGGCAATGGCCTCAGACATTAACTCCGTGGAGATGTGGCTGTTCCAACCACAGGGATTAAGAAACAAAAACTGATAATAATTGCCACAGATGCGGACATTTTAACAAGAAATTAAGAGAAACTAAAACTTAATTGGCGGCTCGGAAAAGCCAAGACAAATTCCTCCCCCGCAAGTCAAAAGACTTTAGGCTCACATTACGGTCTCAACAAAGAACCTTTTATTTACCCGTTAATCCCTTCGCATTTAACTATTGTACCACTTTTGTAGTTAGTATATATCCGAAATGAAACCCTATGGATACAGCATTGAGCCGTGAAATTGTAATGACGACGGATTAATACAAATGTATGTTAAATAATTAGTACCTTTCCTTTCTGCCG
Source organism: Asterias amurensis (assembly GCF_032118995.1). NCBI lineage: Eukaryota > Metazoa > Echinodermata > Asteroidea > Forcipulatida > Asteriidae > Asterias > Asterias amurensis. The sequence continues at coordinate 2,035,458 of NC_092662.1, read as the reverse complement.
GTGGCGTAAGTAGAAATTTTCATTGGAGGTAGGCAGGGGCAAATGTTAGTGACTTAATTCCTTACTACATGTACATGTAAAAGATCCAGGAGGAAAGAAAATTGCATTTGACGCTACTCGATATCCATAGTTTATTTTTATTTTTTTATTCTGAGATCTCGTTTGAGGGGTTGTGTTGGGGGTCACCCAACCCCCAACCAACCCTCCCCCACCCCATTTACAACTGTCCTCTGACAATTTAATGTATAACTTATTAGCCCCTAAAGTATACTTTTGACTACATACAATGTCACGTGATGTTTACTATAATAAAAACAATCCATTCTCTCATTTTGTTCTTTGTTTGTTTCAAAAAGAGCATCTTCTCTTTGCAAACTAAAGTATGCAATTAATGCACTCGATAAACAGGTGTTTATTATACAAAATTAACAAAGGACACAGGTGCAGCTGACCAATCAGAACGAGCGGCTGACAATCATACCACCCGTAAAGAAAACTTGCCCACCAATCAGCAGTCGCGTTACATACCCGTGCGGGTTGATCGATCGTCTGCTACATGCATTCATTGTGAAGTCGCCGCAAGTACCAGATGACAAAATCTTGGCAACTTGACGTTCAAATTCATCCTGAAATACGACAAAAGTTTCCTCGTTTGGATAGCAGAATGATGGATTGGTGGAGTAAAAGAACCGAAGGCAGCTATTCGGGTGAAGGTAAGCAAATGTGTTCATGCTTTGTTCTGTGAACTTCAAATGTGTTGAGGGTATTTTTCAGCACACAGCACGAACGACCATGACGACTTGACCAAGTTTTTAAGTCCATTGTAGCTCCATGGGCATAGCATGCGAGCTATTCCTGACTACTTTCTGGTTGAGTGCACTTTGGCCCGGGAGTCTATGTGCTTTAGAACATCTAAATAATACATAATTGTCCCCAATTTCAGTCCTCATACTCCTTTGTAAAACAACACCAAGTCACTCATTGTTTCATTCGTCTTTGCTGCACCATCCCATCTGAAATAATTGCATAATGAAGACGCTGACAGACGTCAAACATGTCAAACAACCTGGAACAGGAATTCTCAATGCATGATTTGGTGCTCAATACGGTCATAGTGTACCCACTATTGTGTATCCATTGTGTGTTTGGAATCGCAGGAATTCTTCAAATTCTTTGAAGGGTTTGCGGTGGGGCTGGGTTAATAGTGTATTAAAATAATTTATGTGAACATAGGGGAACACCCTCTGCTCCAAATCGGACGCAAGTTTTTCCCCTCGTGTTGTAAAGGCAGTGGACACTTGGTAATTACTCATGAAAGTTATAAGCATAAAACCGTTGGTTACGAGATGGAGAGCTGTTGACAGTATGGCATTGTGAGAAACAGCTCCCTCTGAGGTAGAAAGAAGTAGTTTTTCACTAAAATATATGATTTCGAGACCTTAGAGTTTGATTTCGAGGTGTCTCGAAATTGAGCATCTGAAAGCACACAACTGCGTATGACAAGGGTGTTTTTTCTTCGATTATTCTCTTGCAACTTCGACGACCAACTGAGCTCAAATTTTCACAGGCTTGTTGTGTTATGAATATGTTTAGATACACACAGTGTTAAGATAAGACTGGTCTTTGACAATTACGGATAGTGTCAAGTGCATTTAAAGTTTTAATTGTAAAATAATGTTTATTACAATGTCCTCACGTTTGTCCACTGCATTTTTGATAAACTTATAATACGTCATTATGTAATACTTGTCGCTCGCCGCGATTAGCAAACTGTCGCAAGAGGGCGCCACACAATGACAGGGCACAGAGCTATGAGAGTCAAAGTGGTTCCTCACACACAAAGGGTTAATTTATGCAGCTTGCTTTTTAGAAATGTTACAAGGGTAACCCTCTCAGATATATTTCCCCTGATTAATTGTGCACTATACTTTCTTTAAAAAAATTGTTCCACTGAATTAAAAAGTAATTGATACTTTAAACTGCTATACCTTCCATTTTTGCTATAGGCGCAGATTCTTAATTCATGTTTAACTTTAGCAAGTTGTGAGATTGTGTAATTCTGAGCACTTTCAAGAACAATGGCTTTACCCTGACCAATGAACTGCTCAAGCCCCAGAAGCAGCAAAGGACAACAAAATAATGCTTACTTGAAACAAAAGTTACCAGCCAAACTGTTATGTCACATGTACAGTTTGTGACTGATACCCTACCAACCAGCTGCTTTGGGCCCCGGTATGCTGCCACCTAGCGTTGTCATTTGTCTCCCGTTCTGTTTCGTATAAAATCACGTCGATAGTTAAGGAACGAAAAATGCCCACACACACCCCTGCGTATTGAACTTCGGCACTTAAACAAAATGCAATAAAAAACCAACAATAAATAAAATCCAATAACTACCGGGCAAAGATCAAATCTTAAACCTAACGTAAATTTAATGAAACTCCAACCCCAGAAAAACGTATAAGATTGATAAATGATTGACAACGAGTTTGAACAGTCAGCGCAAACGAGCTAATTCACTGCCGTACTTCTGGTCAAGTACACGGTAGCAGTTGTCAGGCGTGCACGGCAGAAAAAGCCCCCCGCTCCGTGAGACAATTAGCCCCGCCTGAAGTGTTGGTAGAGTTGCGCACCGGCCCGCAAATACGCTGATCGCTGTGTTATTAAGCCTCCATTAAAACAAATCTCAAGGAGGTTTATTTTATTTCATCAAGTTGAAAACAAACGCCATGCTGTTTGCGGCAGGGTTTTTACTCGACGGACTAGAAGTTTTGATAGAGTGGACATGTTTCAACCCACTGTTTTAATGACCCTTCTGTGTCTGAATTGAAAAATAAAAAAAAATAGAACTCCGACTGTGAAATTAATGATGTCAATAAACAATTATGAAATTAATTTATAACTTGTTAACAACTTGGAAATAAGGGGGTTGGAAATTCCTTGGTTTTCTTTGCTCTTAAAATGAACACATGGGAAATGTGGGAAGGTGTTTTAATCGGGAGTAAACGCAATTCTATTTGACGGTCAACTTCAGCCAGCAGCAAAAAAAGTTTACAAATTGAGACTGCTAGCGGGTAACAAGCATAAAACGTAATGACCTGTCGTTGAGGGCGATTTATGCGATAGCTTGGCAGAGTGCAGTTCGTAATTCGGTGCAGTTGACAGATGTACCCCACATCGCCTTTAATTGGTTCTTCTAAACGGGGTATCGTACCCATTGTGGAAACCACTGGACAGAAAACTCTCTCGCATTGAAGGCACGCTTTTGCAGTGGTGGAATGTACACAAAGGTAAGCTGTGATATAAATTTCAATCTGCTTGACCTTAGAAAGGCCTGTTCTAAGGTTCTTTTCTGTTTATTTACTCAGGACTTTCTAAGTTATGTCAAATAGGCCGTTACTTAAGTTAAACGGTACCTAAAGCGAGAACCCGAAAGCAATGTTATTTTCTTTACATGCATTATCCCAGGATAGTGATGCTTTGTGGCATGTGGGTTAATAACAGTTTACCCCCAAAGTTGTCATTAATATAAAACCAAACTACACATTTAAAAGTTGAATAAGTACATTATAATGTTATGAGTCCAAACTAACAAAGAGAACAATTAGACGAAACAAAAAAACGGACGTCGATTTCTGTTTGTGTGAAAACATTATAATTAAATGCTTTCGTATAATTATATAGCTGCAGCACCCAGCTTTTAAATGTTAAAAATAACATACAAACGTGATGGGGTGGAAAGATCGCATTGTTTTTTCCTGTTTACTTTTTGAATTTAACGACGCGTCGGGTCTTCATTGATGATGGTCCAAGTTGTTTTCAATCGTCACCCTTGTCTCTGCGGAGACGCGTGCCGCCCGGGACCTCGTCGTGACCCGTGCGAGTCGGTCCTGGTTTGAACCACGGTGTGTGGACAGCTATGTTGGTGGCTTACTTGTAAAGTATAATACGGCGAAAAGAAATGAAGAACTTGTCAAAGTTATTGACTTGACAAGTAGGTGATTTTGTACAATTGACTGCACGGTCGCTAACACCCATAATGTCGACTCAAATTGGTCACTTTTCTTTGGTACGAGACCCTTATATTAGTAGCACAATAAAAACTGTTAGCGTCAAAGCCTATTTTTTGCGAAAAAGTAATTTGTCTACTACAAAGGAAAGGTTACTTGTATATAAACCTTTTTGTAAAGGTGACGTCTCTCCGACGTTTGTATTAATTTTTTTGTTCAACATTAATTTCAATCTCTTTGTACCATTTTCAGTTTTTTTTTTAACCTTTTTAATATCTGTTTTCAAATCAAAACTCTTTCAAACAACTTCAGCTGAAATTGAACTTTTTAAAAATGTACAGTTTTGATGTAAATTAAATTTGCACAGTCGCTCCACGTAGTGCATGCCCCCATTTTGATGTAAATTAAACTTACACAGTCGCTCCACGTAGTGTATGCCCCAAAAGTTGTAGAGAGTAGATGAATCATTTGGAGTAACTCGACTTCTTAAATGTTTATGTTATCAGGCCGTGATGTTATTTGTGGTAAAACCTTTAAACTATTAAACACAGTAGTCATTGCTATGAAACTTTAACAGGTTGTAGGTTTGTGCAACATTAATCATGCGCGAACAAAAACAAAAGCTTTTATGACAATAGGACTGAAGGCCAATTATTTGGTGCAATCTATTTACCACACTCCAAATGTAGCAAACTGTTTTTGTGTAGCTCCCCTGTTCCATCCACGTGAAGCTCATAGCATAATCATCAATGAATCTACTATGTGGTACCTTTTTATTAGAAGTGAAGGTAAAACCCAAGGGAGAAGGGTGCACACTTAATGGCAACCTTGAAATCCCAGTTATAAATTGGGGCTTTATTTTGAAACTGAAACTTTGTTTCAACATAGGGTAAACAAATACTTCAGCGCATATTCACGAAGTGCCCTTTATATATACACACTATGACAAAAAAAAAAGGAAAACGCCCATAGTATTAACTCCCCCGAAATGTTTGAAGTCGGTCAACACGCCTTGAGTTCCATCTTTGGAATTGCAAGGACATTTTTACGAAGGGCACTTCTATTGGGAAATCTTTAATGTCAATGGTAAAGTTTATTTTATTTATTTATTTTAATTCCTCGGACAAAAAAAAAGCAACACAATAAAACAAGCACAAGCCGTCCAGGGAAGGGCAAAAGTTAAAAAAAACTGTCATCAAAAAAAGATGTGCCCTACCAGTTAAGGGGTAACAGGGGCCATTGCATCCGTGGCCCTACCCTCTTGTCTTCCAGGCCTGGGGCAATACGTCCATCAAACACAATTTTTTTCCTAACTACCTTTGAACACAAGCACAACACACAACTCATACAATGTATTGAAATTAAATATTATTGTTATAGCCTAAAATGATCACGATCACATGTTGCAATTCCGTCTTGACCACTCTCTGGAGCAGCTTGGACTCTTTAATCTCTCATCGTCTTAATCCAGTTTCAAGACATTCGTAACTGAATCCTAAAATGTTGCGTATTGTAAAATTACTAACTGATGATATGTGTAAGTTTCCATTGATACCGACGGGTGTATCAGCATTTTATGGGCCCAGTAAAATGATCGTTTATTAAAACACCTGTTTATCGCTTTAGAATATAAGTGGGCTGCAAATAGAGTTGGGAGTAAAACCGTTTTATCTGATGGAATCGGACGTAAATTAGTCTTAATTTAATCCAAATAACAATTGTTAATAATTATATGCTGTAATGTTTTGTGGTATTCTTGACCCATGCCCCCAATTCGACCATAAAAAATACTTCCAGTCTGGTCTTTTGGAAGTCAACCATGTACAGACATTTAGGCGCGGTGGCTCCTGGATAACAGACTTACTAAGCGATTTATCCTCAATTTCGACTGAAGGTTTAGTTTATGTTTATCCATAAAAGTTGTGAGTATGATTTTTAAGAGAGTTATGTATCATATAAACTTTCTAACTTTAAATTTTAAATAGACATTGGCGCATAGGTAACCTTGAAAACATTACTTTTTGAAAGCCCATAATGTTCCATCGTAATTATTGTTAAGGGAAAATTTAATAAATGTTGATATGTGTTACAAGGTCATGATGTTTTCTGCCATTTCGAATGCTGGCTCTATGCTAATTGAATGATTGACTTGATGTAATTCACATAAACTGTTAAATCAAGGACTCCCCGACGCAGTGGTTCTAATGGGCAGAGTATTAGACATTGGCCTAGTTTCATTTGATCGCGTTCTGGGCGCAGAATCATTCTCCGTCTGCAGATTTGTTTTCAATAACAACCAAGGTTTTACCCTCTCAACGGTGTGCGTTAGCACTGTGTACTTTCCCGAGTTCCATGAACAAAATCACATGCATGTTACTCGGTGGGATTTGAACCCACGATAGACACTAGTCAGTTCTACTTCACTTTTCATGCGATTCAAAACTAAACAGTTTTCCTCGATATTTAACTCCATAGAAAACGAATTTTGGGTGATATAAATTGGAAGTGAATTTATTTTTGTGGACATAAACTGGAGTCAATAAGGCTACTATACACAGAAAGTAAAAGTTAATGGTTTGTAAGTTCGCGTGGAGCAGCAGACCTCAGGGCAACGAGAAGATCTCACGACCAGACTAAGTAACTTTATTGCACCTCCGCACATAAAGTTGTCATGATCTTCCTAAGAATAAATAAAGAATACTGTTTGACATCCCGTCAAAAATGGTTCTGTGTAATCTCAACTCTCTTCTTGATAATTGAGGGCGCTGAACTTTGGGTGCTCATTGGTATTATTCTTTCGTAGTTTTGTCTATAAGATAATATAGATTTGATTTCTGGCCGACTTCTTTGTAAAGCCATTTTCTGGACATTGTTGGTATTACTAAAAAAAAAAATGGTTAGCATAAAAACTTACTTGGTAACGAGCACTGAGATGTTGATAGTTGAACATTGTGAATGTAACGGCTCACTCTGAAGTAAATTCTTACTCAAATAAAAGACTTCGGGCCTGAAGCTTTTGATTAGGCATTTGAAAGCACACACAATTTGTGAAACAAGGGTGTTTTTCTGTCTTTATTGCAACGCCAAAGAAAAATTGAGTTCAAAATTTCACAGATTTGTAATTTGGTGCTTTTAATAAATAGATATACACCAAGTAAGTGAGAGGGCCAGTGCCTTTAAGTTTACATTCTAAAAAGCCATTTGTAAAAACAGATTCAAGAAAGTTACGAGCTTCCGTCTAAGATCTTCCACACACAAAAAATCCGCAAATGGTGAGTGGTAGTTAACTTTAAAACCTAAAAAATGAGTTATTGTCGGGGTTAAAAAAGCGATTGACGTCAATTAGCCAAGTGCAAACAGTTTGATACACTACATTTATTTTGTGCATTGTCCGTGATGTAGCATGCGAAAGTTTATGTGTGTTTTTCGTTTTGTGCACTGCAAAACTCGTTCAGAGCATGGATGAAGGTTCTATATGTAAGGAAGAAGAACACAATAACACCATGTTCCTTCTGATTAATTGTTAAAAAAACAGTCTTCTCACTTAGTGTATCTCAACATGTGCATAAAGTAACAAACCTGTGAAAATTTGAGCTCAAAAATTATCGGTCATCAAAGTTGCGAGATAATAATGAAAGAAAAAACACCCTTGTAACACGAAGTTGTGTGCTTTCAGATGATTGATTTCGAGACCTCCAATTCTAAATCTGAGATCTCGAAATCAAACTCGTGGGAAATTACTTCTTTCTCGAAAACTATATTACTTCTAATGGAGCCGTTTCTCACAGTGTTTTATACTATCAACCCCACCCATTACTTGTTACCAATAGAGGTTTTATGCTAATATTTATTTTGAGCAATTACCAATAGTGTCCACTGCCTCTAAACAAGCATCGACATTAATTATTTATGCGCTCTGCATTGCGTTTTCCAGGACGACGAAATACTATTCTTTTGGTTATGGTGTTTCACCATGCCGACCAGTGTACTATAATAATGGTGTTCACGGGAATGGGGTTTTAGATTTTTTGGACAAAAGTAACTAAAAAATGGGTCAAATTGACACAGAATCCGAGAAACAATCATGTGTTTAACCACTTTACGGGACCGCCTGGCCCGGAAAGGGTCAAGACCCGTAATCGGGTCAACTCTATGGGAGCTTTTTGGATTGTGCGATCAAAACGTGGGGGGGGGGGAATTAATGGATGTGTGTGATAGGATACCGTTAAACGTAATCGTCAAACAAGGTTAACCGTTTAAACTTTATTATAGAGGGATCAATTTCTTTAATACCCTCAACACCCTAGTGATCTTTTCATATTGCCGATTTTTATTAACTTTCTATTAATGTAAAAACTTGTCTCTTGCTGGTTGTTTCGTAATCTTATTTGAGAGCGTTTAAACTTGAGTAAGACAGAGTCAACTACTCGTGCTTTGTGTATGAAACTTTGTGTTTATAGCTTTATCTATGGTAATACATGTATGTCTGATTCCGTTTGAGCTTGGTTGAGTTCTGTGTAGCGCCCTCACCAGTTGAAAGTCTGCCAGGTTGTTTGGTTAGCGCTCGAATCATTCTAATATCTGTTATTGTATTAAAGATCTTAGCTCGGAGCATTGACCGGTTTTGCCCATAAAATGTTGGGCTAAATTATGAATGGCTATTTTGATAGATTCGGGAAAGGTATAAGCTTTCAATTAAGGTATTGCACAAACAAATTAACGACTGATAAATGGTAGTCTACTCAAAACGAATTATTTATTGTTGTCTGGATCCCGACGTTGCCTCGTATCCACCAGGCAATCTTGCAAGTTTGTGTATTTTGGGCACTGTCCATGGCATTATGCGGAAGTTTTGTATGTTTTGCTTTTGAAACGACATCAGATTTCGGCGAAAATCTTTCGAAATTTGTTGGGCAGAAATCGGGCCATTAAACTTGTTATTCAGCTTGGCTTCAAAAATAAAAATATTTGCAAACTACGCCCTCGCTTGACGATAAGTAGCCAAGTCATTGCCAAAAGAAACATGAACGGCCAAACGGGCTTCTTGGTTAGTTCGTACATTCGGGTCAATACTAGTCGAGTCTAATTACACCAGGGCATTAAAATAATTAAACTTTGGCTGCATGACCCTCTCAAAACGAGGCAGAAATCCCGAATAATACGAGGTACGAAGTGTCTCGTAAGACTGTACGAAGTTTCCAGGGCCATTTAAGTAGGGCGCCCTCACTTAGAGGAAAAAATTATGTTATTCTTTAATCCAATATGAATGCGCCAAACAGCTGAACTGCCTCTGTTCGATAGTAGGCCCATTGTCATTGATTTGTCTATATATTTTCAAAATCATCAAATGATGTGCACAATATTGGTAAATTTGGAAGTTGTGATGTTTGCACAATAGTTGAAACATGGCCGTGGTGGAAAATGTTTACTTGAAATTGTTACCTGCTGTGCTGTTGTTTTTGAGAAATATAGTAACACCAATCAGTTTTGATCTTGGGGTCTGAAATCCGATGTTTGAAAACATCCTAAAAGGTTTTTGCACTATTTTCTGGTGTGTCCGATGACCAATTTTGAGCTTAAGTCACAGGGTGATTACTTCGTGCATGTGGGTCACAATAAAGTGTGGACGCTGGTCGCTGGCGCTTACCAATGCGTGCTTATTAAAATTAATTGACCATGAAGGTACTTGAACCAGCGACCTCTGGATTAACGTGCGGGCGTGGCTCCAATTAAGCTAACCAGCCCTGTTGAGGGTCTCTCAGCATGTGCTGGTCGTGGCTGAGCGGTCTTGGGTTCACCGGACCTAAGCTCTGGTGTTATCAGCAGCAGAATAAGCGTGGTAGTGGTTCGGAACCTGGTCGTGACACCTGTGCCCTTGAGCAGGGCCCTTAACTATAATTGCATCGTTAACAAAAGTTTTGAAGGTAGCGCATTTTGCTCTACCAGCCAAGCACTTAATGGATAATAAACATGGCTCATTAGGGTCTCTTGAGGGGGGGTACCCTGTTTTCAAACCCGAAGATGACCACGTGCCCCTGGCAGAAAGTTGATCTGGGTCGGTAGTCCAAATCAGTTAAGGACAGCCCTCACATTAAAATGGCCGCCAGGCCTTGCCCTTGAGATGTTAAAAATAAAATAAAAACGGGGTCACACTCCCGACCCCCTTTTGGGCTTAATTTATTAGTGAAATTGACCATAAACTCCGCCATACGTACCGTGAACCAACCCCCGTTCAATCCTACCAGTATAAAACATAAGCATCAATCAATCAATTTAAGCGAGTTATCGGTCATGGGAATATAGTTCGTGAGGTTTTATGAGTCAGGACCGTGGAAAATACCGAGCTAATCTATTTGCTCTTCTTCGCGTATTGATAATTGGAAGTGTCGAAAACAGGGTACCTGCAGATCTCTTCTCTATCATCAGTGACGCATGTTTAATTTAAAGGAACACGTTGCCTTGGATCGGTCGAGTTGGTCTTTGAAAAGCGTTCGATAACCGTTTGTTATAAAATCAATATGGTTAGAAAGATGTTGTTAAAGTAGAATACAATGATCTACACAAATATGCCTTGAAATTGCGTGGTTTTCTTTTTACCTCGTCGACTCACACGGTCGGCCATTTATGGGAGTCAAATTTTTGACTCCCATAAATGGCCGACCGTGTTAGTTCGCGACGTAATATGAAAACCGTGCAATTTTGAGTGATACTTGTGTGGATCATTATATTGTACTTTTAAAACATCTTTCTAACCATATGCATTTCATAACAAACGGTTTCAAACGCCTTTTATAGACCAACTCGTCCGATCCAAGGCAACGTGTTCCTTTAATAACCTTCAATGAGGGACCTCTTGTCAAAGACCACTCTTCTCACTTGGCGTATCCATTCTTCTCACTTGTGAAGACCAGTGAAGACCAGACTGGTGAAGACCAGTCTTCTCACTTGGTGTATCTCATTATATATGTATCTCAACAATATATGCATAAAGCAACAAACCTGTGCAAATTTGGGCTCAATTGTTCGTCGAAGTTGATGAAAATGAAAACACCCTTGTTGCACAACTTTGAGTGCTTTTAGATGCCGAATAAATACTTAAGCTGAAATGTGTGTGTATCTGCCTGGCAAGAAGATACGCACATGGTGTTACCGCAAACCAAATAAAAACTGAAATCTTGTATTATTTGAGTGAATAATTACCCCTCTCTCAAAAAAACTACGTTACTTCAGAGGGAGCCGTTACTCACAATGTTTTATACTATCAACAGCTCTCCATTTTTCGTTTATACCAAGTAAGTTTTTATGCTAACAGCTTCTCTGAGTAATTACCAATAGTGTCCAGTGCCTTTAAAGACACTGGACACTATTGGTAATTGCTCAACTTGTGCATAAAATAACAAACCTGTAAAATTTTGTGCTCGATTGGTCGTCGGAGTTGCAAGATAACTATAATGAAAGAAGAAAAAAAACACCCTTATCACACGAAATTGTGTGCTTTCAAATGTTTGACTTCGAGACCTCAAACTCTAAACTTGAGGTTTCGAAATCAACTTCGTGGAAAATTACTTCATTCTCGAAAACTACGTCACTTCAGAGGAAGCCGTTTCTCACAATGTTTTATACTATCAACCTCTCCCCATTACTAGTTACCAAGTAAATTTTTAAGCTAACAGCTACTCTGAGTAATTACCAATAGTGTACAGTGCCTTAAACGGCCGATTTTATGCATAATGTGCGGGTTTACATTTGCTGCTTCATATCGCGAAAGTTTACTTTCGGCGCGTTGAAATTTGCCCCAGGCTAAAACAACTAGGTTGGGGTCAGTATTTAATCAAACGAACTTTAAAAAGGGGCGCATTATAAAAAATGGTTTCTGAACCGGAGGTTCGATTGATTTTTGACAGACTTGTGCTGTGCTGATTATGAAGTTGAGAAGAACCATCACTCAACCGAGATGTATCTACATTATTATTACCGCAACAATATTTCTTAGTGTCCTTCCACCATGCAAACATTCAAGTCTAATTTAAACTCACAACAACAGTAATTAAGATTGATTTCAAAATAAATAAATGTGGAGAATAAAACTGTTTTGGTTTGCTTTTCAAAGCAACGTTGATAATTAATTTACAGTTGTTTTCAACGACAAAGGAAAACAGCCGAGTATTTCCTTGTAGCAATATTTATCAGTGTGCATGATTGTGTTTTGGAGAAATTATATTGGGTGCGTTCGTTTAGCTTCCCTGGGTCGACCCCGGTGTGTGACGGGTTTTTTCCAGGACGAACGTGTGCAGATAGTTACACACGTTCGTCCTGGGGAAAAAAAACCCGCCATACACCGGGGTCGACCCAGGGAAGCTAAACGAACGCACCCATTGGGTTTTGATGATTCTGAAAAGATTCGTCGCAGTGTGGAGTGTCTTGGCCGAGTAGAGGTCAAGCGTACTGGACTCGACCTCGCAGCAGAGTGTGAGTTCGAGTCCCACTCTGGACACTTTATTCAGTACTGTTTCATCCTTTGGATAGGATGTGCAACCGTAGTCCCGCGTATGGTGTCCAGAAGAACACAGTGTCGCCAAGAGAAGAGGTTTGTCCCTTGTTTCTTGTAGTGGCTGCTGAGTTCGCTGCAGCACCCTGTAAAATAAAGGATCCCATCATTCATAAACCTGTCTTAAAGTAATTTACAATTGTGCAAAGTTTCAAATAATAGTTTTGTATACTTGATCACGAGTAACATCATGCTTTAAAAGTTTCTGCTAAGCAAACATTATGCCAGTCACAGATTGCACATGTGAAATGTCATTTTGGCTGGTAACCATATTTTGATAAGCATATTTATGTTGTGCTTAGCTGCTTTTTGTGCTTAAGCAGCGCTATGAAATTGGACCCAGTTCTTGTTAGCATATTGTGTGTCTATACGAAGAGACCTCGCATGTATCCCCTCATATCATTCCTTCGGAATTAGGCCGACAAATTTATCAGTACTAAAAATTAATCAAAACAGCTACCCGGAATTATATAAGACTTACTAATTGATCCTTCAAAACCACCAAAGAAAAAAAACACAATTAAAACGGCTATACCGGACCTCACACCAATAATAATGATTGTCCCGTTATTAAACTGATGGGCGTGGCTCAATGCAAGTCCGGGATTAGAATTCACGCCGCGTTGGGCCGAACGTGACGAGGGTAAACCCAAATGGATTAAAACTTGCTATCATCGTTAGATCCTGAACAAGCACTATGAATACTAAGCTTGATAATGTCCCTCTGTGGCTGGGGAAATTTCCAAATGATTGTTGTTCTTATATTTGTTGAGGATGGAGTGGAGTTGCAGGTGCATCTGATAGCCTATAAGAGAATAAGGAGAACCAATTATAAAAAAGAAACAAAACGCCTAAAAAAAATGCTCTCTTTTAAATTGCTCTCTGATAAAAAGAAAATAACTAGAGCCAATCACAGTTCATGGCATTTCTAATGGTAACCTGTTTCTTGCTAAGCATGGTTAATCTGTGCTTAGTAAATCGTAAGTGCCACGTTATAATATCGGACCTGGAATGAAGCGGATACAATGAGAAGCTGTCAAGTTGATGCAAGATGCTTAACAGTCTTTGTTGTTTTGGGGTTGCTTAATTAGGTCATGTTTTGTTTAAGGGTTGGTCTATTTGGAAGCTTCTCACCAGTCAGGGTCGGTGCAGAAATGAATGATGTTGACAAATAATGATGTTGAACTTCTATAGCTATACAGGGTAAAGGTAAATAGTGCTTCTTAGTGCAACATATCCCCAGAAAATTATCGTGGAGTAGTAAGGGTTTAGTATCTCATACATGTTAAAATCTTACCTTACGGCTTCCGAGCTGCAGTAAATATCTCTCTTTTTTCGCCGATCATCAATTCTAAAATTTAACACGATTTGTAAGAATTTACTCACGCACTATACACTGACCAAGATTCATTAATGTATGAATCTTTCCATTGCACAGGGGCAAGGACGTTGTGACACCCTGGTGACGTCAGTGATTATACTAAAATGCTTTAGAATAGTTTCCGTCGACCAAACATGCTGGTAGCAAATTATCCTAGTTTTTGCTGTGCGCTCTACAGCTGTACGTAGAACTACTGTGGGGGCGAGCATGAGATGAGCATAACGAGCCCTGCAGGTACATGTTTGATGGATGTCCGGGCCAATTACAGTGTATGAATGCACTTGATATTAAATATGTTGTCGCATGTTTTAATAGGGTGGCATTTTCTGCGAATTATTTATTTATGTGTGTGCATATCAAGTTATTACCATTTAAATTACTCACAGTGTGTGTCATTAGGATTTGTTGCGTACAATTCCACAAATCTGTGTTAAATGATGGTATGTATAATACGTAGATGTAGAAAAACGGCTACTCCAACAGTCCTGAGCTGTATCTTTTTTGAATATCTGCCCATGGTCAGTAGTTTATTTGCTCTGCGAGTCTCCAAAGAGTTTCACATTTATTTAATCTGGGTTGCTGTTAATCATCTATGATTTCCATTATTTGGAATTCGTATTCTTATAACTTCATGTGTTTATCATGCTGTTGATGATTTGCACATTGTCCTTCAACGGAGCTCACTGGACATCGACACTGGGTACACTGTAGACACTTGAGCGTTAAAATTTACACCATTGGTGTTGTCACATAATATAGATAACGAAAAATTTAAATCATGGTGTTAAAGTTACACTAGTTTAATTATTTGTGTAGAAATGGCTTTAACTCTAAACACCATGCGGTGTAAATTCTGACTCCCTTTTTTGAGTCGCCGAATCCTTGATTCCATCAATCGTAGGTGACGACAAATAAGGCGATAACGACCGACATACCGACCGGGAAACAACCCCTTAAAGACCAAGGGCTGCATCCACCTGTTAGCCGGTCAACTTGACCCGTAATTAAGGCCCCGTGGTCGGGGCGAGTGCACGGTCGCTCTGGCGGTCATAGGTTTCTAATTTGATGATGATGTTTTGATGCTCGGCCCACACGTTTTAGTTATTTTCTATCTTGTCAAACCAAGGACAAGGTCAAACATAATTACATCTTTAGTGCTCCCATTTTCCGAAATAACTTTACCCGCATTGTGTTTTGTCTCAGTGTCACTTGTCCAGGGGTAGAGATGCTTTTGCAAATAATTATTGCTTACTGTGTGTTTAGTCAATATATATGTTTATGGCAATTAAGCCTTTTGTAACCCATGTGGAATTTTTAAAGGCAATTTCTTTTTATCTCTCTTCTTCATCTACACAAAGGCAAAAAACCCAGCATGAGCACATACTAAAAAGCTATATTGGTAACTACTCAAAATGAAAACTAACATAAAACCTTACTTGGTAACGAGTGATAGGGAGCTGTTGATAGCACAAAACATTGTGAGAAACGGCTCTGTCTGAAGTAACGTCGTTTTCGAGAAAGAAGTAATTTTCAACGAATTTTATTTCAACACCTCAGAATCAGATTTTGAGCTCTCGAAATCAAGCATCTAAAAGCACACAACTTCGTACGACAAGGGTGTTTTTTCCTTTCATTATTATCTCGCAACTTCGACGATCATTATTTTGAGCTCAAAATTTCACAAGTTTGTTATCATAAATGCATATGTTGAGATACACCAAGTGAGAAGACTGGTCTTTGACTATTACCAAAAGTGTTCAGTGTCTGTAAAGGCACTGGACACTATAAACAATTGCTCAAAATAGTTGTTAGCATAAAAGCTGACTTGGTAACGAGCAACGGAGAGCCATTGATAGTGTACAACAATGTGAGAAACTGCCCCCTCTGAAGTAACGTAGCTTTTGAGAAGGAGGTTTTCTCACTAAAATAATTTAAAAAAACACTTTTTAGTATACACACAAAGTAAAGCAACAAGGATGTTTTTTCTTTATTTCATTATTCTTTTGCAACTTCGATGACCAATTGAGTCAAAATGTTCAATATACACCAAGTGAGAATACTGGTCTCAGACAATCACCAGTGCCTTTAATATCATAAGAATGCGTTTTAAAATTCTAACCGAAAACCGAAACTCGGAAGTCTTTAGAACAAATTTGAGAGTTTTCACGAGCACACTGCGCCTAACTGAACAACTCAAACAAGTCTTTGCTGAAGACGTTTGTTCAACTTTTGCGCCGTGCTTTCAGTGTATTGTAACATCAAAACGCAGCTACGGTTGAACAAACCGTCACGTATGGAGACTACACAAGTACATTATGTGCACGCGCTATACCGCGGTTTCTCTGTGTTGGTTAAAACCACAATTGATGATTGGTAAATTAAAATAACCACAGAGTCATTAAAATTAATCAAAAGCAACAAATCACTATGAAACGGCTTCACATGACATGCTTTAATGTCATGTTAGCAAGTAAACACATGACTTCACAATACCGTGCTTAGATGGTGCTATTATAATAAGCTACGAGAAAAAAAATGCTAAGCAAATTTATAGGCACAAAGAGCAGGGCACAGTCCCGACAATTTGAAGGACACAACATTTTGAAATTGTCTCTGCTTTATATCAAGTTATTTCTTTGATAAGCCTTTTAGTGATGGGGGGGGGGGGGGCTTATATGGCATGGAACATTGGTCTGATCTCAACAAATTTAAAATTACTCCGGAGGGTTGGTCAAAATAGCAATCATGTCACAAAGGCTTTCCCAGAATTTTGTTGCTAAGATTATTTCCATTTCTTTAAAACGCAATCAAATACGCAATTGCCCATATACAACTTAACTGTCGCTGATATTATATTAAATTTCGTTTTCGAGCACATGTGATTCCGGTTCTTCTCATTTAGGATCGTTTTATGATTCCATTTCATTTGCAGGAATTCAAGACTACATTTTTACCACTCCTCTGTTGGGTGTCCACTACCTTACACATTGAATGGTTGACCAGCCTCATGCTGAACACTGTTAAAACGGGGACTTCTTTATAGTGTGACAACACCCATTGGGCAAATTTTAACTCCCCAGTATGCAGCCTATTGCCGCCGGCTTTAACGCAATTGGTTGATCTTTGCGACCTAATGAATTTTAATGATCTGATTTCAGAAGTGAATTTTGACTGCTGATTGCTGATGCAACGGAGGTGTCATTTTGAAAGGGACGTGAATGAGCCGGGTGTTAAAAAATGAACATTTAGCAAGAAAACCCATAATAGTACTAAGCTATTCTTGTATTGCGGAGTTGTACATCTTAAGATTCAGTGCGCATGGACTATATGAACAAAGTCATATATCTAAGCTCAGTACAGCATATCAAATGATCTTTCAAATCATAGCAATGTAAAGCGATTTTGGGTTGAACAAAGAGAAATTGTCTAGAGCGGGATTTGAACCTGCGACCTCCGGATTAACAAGATGGTGCGCTAACTGAGCTCTCTAGCCCTTATGTTAGCGGTCTCCCCATTTCGTCAACATCTTTGTTGGGGAGACCGCTAGTCGTAAGCCATTTGCAACTGCCGTGTAGCTTGGGATCACACCCATGGTATATCAAATATAAAGTAATAAACAACAACTTGTTTGTAAATTGAACAGTGTTGAGTACATTTAATAAAACAGTATGTTACCAAAGCCCACTTAAACAGAAAATACATGTCAACACGATATATATAAAGTTCCAGTAAGGTGTCACGTGGGCTACTCTCGCACATTGTTTCCATTGAGGGCGTTTAGTCAAGAGTGCATGAGTAGCACGCTAGAATGCTCGCTGTCTCAGTTTTGAGACAAGAACTTGGCTGCTAGTTTGAAGAATTCTTGACAGCATATAAAAAACTGCTAAGATATTAAAGGCAGTGGAGACTATTGTAAATTACTCAAAATAATTATGAGCATAAAACCAGTAACGAGTAATGGGGAGCTGTTGATAGTATAAGACATTGGGAGAAACGGCTCCCTCTGAAGTGACGTAGTTTTCGAGAAAGAAGTAAATTTCCACGAATTTGATTTCGACACCTCATAATTATATACTGAGGTATCGAAATGCTTTAATAATCCATACTCAAAGAGGGTTGGAAATTACACAATATCAATAGAGCCACGATACTCTTATCAACGACACCTATTTAAATAGGTGTTAAATGTTTAAAATACTAACAATAAACATTTTAACAACATCTCGTTATTTTTATTCCCCTTCAAAAAAATGATAGCACAACTTCTTTGTTTGAACCTATAAATGTTATTACATAAACTCTTTTGATATAAATGTAATTAATTTACATTACCGTCCATAAAACCCGGTGATAAAATACAAACAACGCTCTACATGTTACTGTAAAACTTCCGTAGGGTACATTGCGGACGAGCAGGCCGCTGTAGACACTAATGGTGTAATATTTAACACCCCGCGTCTCTAGGCAAGTGGAGAGCCCACTTAACACTTAATAATAAAAACTGATTTGTATTTATAGCATGGAAACATTGGAGCTTTGCTAAACGGGGGCCATTGTGTGCGCACACACATCTTTTGCATCACACACCACGACTTGACAAAATAAACACAAATCTGGCGTGGGGGTTTTGGTAGAGTATCTGAGTCGAGTCGACTTTTGTTAAAGCTCTCGAATTTTTAGCATTTATGAATAAACTAGAATTGTATATGTTCCTATAGGGGCTCACCGCGTCTTCCGATGTGTTATATTTTACAAGGGATTTGTTTCGTTTTCACACATAAATACAAATACAAGGGTTTATAATGTCTTTGTATATACATAAAAAGACATTATAAACCCTTGTATTTGTATTTTAATCGAATTGGTGTTATGTACAAAAGACATCAGTCCACTTGTTCGCAATCGTTTGTTAGGGAAAACTTTCACAGTATATTTCACTGTCAGTGGTGCTCGTTTTCATAGTGAGCTGAAATCTTTATTGGGAACACTGTTGTTGGTGAAAATATTCGGCACTAGGCGATTTTTTTCCTCTGTATTCAGTGCACCTCAGGATTTGAGGTTGAATTTTGTTCATGTTTGTTTTCAGAACCAAATGATGCCTCTTTTACGTCAAGTGAGAAAGTTTGAATGTGTGTTTACAGAAATTGCTGATGTACGGTTGACTATCTGGTATACCAAGGCAGGTTATTATGTTTCCTATTGGATTTGACTGACTCATGCTTTGTGTAAGTTTGCCGACGTCCAAAAGTTAGTAAATGTTACCACTTCGTTACTATTTTATTGTTGGAATTTACTTGGCACTCGGGAGGTATACGCGAGGGGAGGCGGGCTTGCGTGGATGCGATTCGCCCGTCGCTCAGCCGCTTTAACCGCGGTGTAAATCTGGCCAATCACGCTGAGCCTCGCAGACAGTGGTTGCCTTGAGTGGACAGAACACGATCGGGGATCTCTGTCTCGCATGACCCTTGACAAAAATCTAGGCCCTCGGCGGCCACGTGATTAACAACAAACTTAATAGCATCCACTCAGAAGAAAGCTTATGATTGTGACCATTACCCCCCCCCCCCCCTCCTCCATCCAACCAGACAAGATGGCAGGAACTCTACTCGCATGGTGTACCACGTCTCCTCAAATTCAACCAGATTTTCATTGATCTTTACAAGGCTTTGTTTTTGGTTTTGAGTAAAAGTAGTTGGAGATTACTTGTTTGTTGGGCCTTTTTTGTTTGAGGATTGAGCGCTGGCAAGTGCGTGAGTGTTTAAGTTTTGATGCGATCGGCGGGCTGAGCTATACGCCGGTGTTGAGCCTTCACGTCCCCCGTGCCTTGGGAAAAAGTACAACTGGGGGCGTGTTTAAAGTATTTTATTGTGTTTTTTGTCTTTTAACAAAGGATTTGTGTTATTACAAAGCAAGGTTGCATTGAAAACAAAAGACGCCATAGTTGTTTCGAATCATAAAATGATATTACCTCCGGTGGCTGTGGATCGTTGTCTGAGGCACCCCATGCCTAGCGTTTGGCCGGTTCGACCCCGCCTCACTCATTGCGTGCATATTGCTATACATGGCCCACGCTATGGCCACGCAGTACACACACACACACACATACAGAATAGACACATTGAATTAATATAGAAAGACAAAAACATCAAAAAAGTACAGGCAATAAAGTTGAATTTTCCTGAGCAATTTACTCCTGTGGGACGGTCGGGACAGAAGAAGCATTAAATACGCTAAAATGGCAACAAATGAGGGGTGCAGGAAGATGGCGACGCGAGGCGCTGTACCGATCGTGTGTGTATATAGTGTAGCACGCATTGGCTGTATATGCGCCTACAACACAATGCTGTTTTCGTTCCAAGACGCGAAAAAGGTCTTCTCGACATCTCGCCGTTTCGCCAAGACGCCAGCGACAAATTTGCTCGCAATGTCCTCAGAACCCTTATTTAGGCCTTTTTCAAGGTGAGTAGGGGTGATAGGGTGGCGGCTGCCCCGGCGTCTTATATATAAAACGGGCCAAGTTTTGGTGCGCAGATGGGGCCAAAGTGCCGGTTTTGCTGGCTTTGCATTGTGTTGAATGGGCCGTCTGATGGCTTGGCTCACAAGATAAATCTTTTGCCAATCTTCATGATTCTGTTTGGGCATTAAAAAGCTCCTACTGAGCCAGAACAAAGAGTTGGGATTGATCGAATGAGTCTGTGATTTGGTTTGCCTCCTGCCGACCCTGGTGAGTCGGCCGGCGCGTCGGCCCAAAACATGTTGAGATACTGTGCCCACGTTCACTTGCAAAGCCCGTCAGCCAAGAACGCGCTACTCTCGACCAATCTAAGTCGTCTTCGATTGAAGCAGAGCGAAGCAGGCCTGATAGTGTTAGCTTTGGTCGTCTTTTGGGGGTATTGTCTAGGCAGCAGACACCGGTTGTTCTGGCTCCCGGCGGTGGGGGTGCCATGTCCGAGCCGAGCGAGTAAGACCGAACGAACAGGCGGCACGATTGTGCCGCTTGCAAACAGCGAACGCCTGAGCGCCAATGGCAGGTTGCCTTGTTGCACTGCCACTCGCGCCTCGCACGCTCCAGAAACATTTATCGTTTTGTTATTTATTTATATTAATTGAGCTATTAGAACAACCATAGCAGGCAGCCGACAATTCATCATGTTCGTTCCTTACCATTGAAATAAGCGAAAAAGCGATCGACTTTTGTTGCGATGTAAGCGGCCGGGGAGCGAGCACACGCGCTGGCCCCCAAGCTGCAGGTGCATAGCCGAGTTGTCAAGTGTACCCAACCCGCTGGAAATACACTATTAAATGCCCAGGCTGGTGATAGGGCACATAATAATCATCAGAGACACTTATTATGTTCAATCGGCAAAAAAAGAGCCCTTTGTTCGGCGGGGCCGTGATTGTCAACCGAGCTGTATTTCCCTAGTTGTTAGAGCCATATTTGTCGCTCATTATCCTGGGTTCCTACTTCAATGGGCGATCCCAGGTCGGTGAGGGAAAAATTTCTATATAAACAAGTGATTGCGGCAGATAGAAGCGACAGTCAGTTTTTACTCTTTCACCTGCTCGGGTTAAACTCGCCAATCGCCAGCTGTCATGGACCAGGCCCTACTCCCGCACGACTACATCAGTCCTGAGATTTTGCGTAATGCACTCTACGGCAAATGGTGTAATGTCTTGGGCCAGGGGCTCACACGAGATAACAAGGCTGCAGCGGCGGAACTTCTGGAACGGAAAAAGGGTAGGACAACTTTTCGCTTATTTTCTTTTTATTGCATTAAAACTTCCGTGTGAAATTTCACAGTCTTATTTTCAAAGTTAACCTGGATGCGTTGACTTCGGGTTTGAATCTTAGAGTAGTCCTAAGACGGGGGCGCTTTGCGCTCTGGACGGAGACATTGTCGGCCAACATTTGGAAAAGTTTGGCAATTTGAGGGAAAAGTGCCGGCATTTATTTGTCGGCCGAGAGGCATTTTCATTTTCCAGATAAAATTTTGCGATCGCTTGATTTTCTTGACTTGAAGCGTCACGGCTCTTGTTTTTTCGCCTGTCCACCGCGTATAACATTACTCTCGGAGGGGGGCTCACCTTTGAGGAGGGTACTCTCCAAGTTTCTTTTTTCAACCTGAATGTCGACGGGATCGCCAGGTTTGCCATTTTTCGGCATTTTCGGCACTTTTTTATTTCAGCGAAAGCAAGTTTATGACGAGCGATCATTTTTGTGGAAACCAGATTGCTTCATCGCAGAGGCGTGTTTTCCGATTTAAATATTCATCTCCCGGGGGTGAACCAGTACATTAGCTCATTGTGACGTCATCCTCATTAACATATGTCGATGAGGGCCATTTTCAACCTTACAACCGTCTTTGTCCGATTTTCTGTCATTTTTTAGTCAAACGCTTTCGAGTAAAATTTTACTTTTTCTCACGAAATCTTTGAACAACTCCATTTTTTTAAAAATCGCAATCAAGAACTATATTTCATCATGCAGAGTTGTTTTCGAGGGGGGACGGGGCAGGGGGAGACCCGGCGTGGTCCTGTTTCTTAATTGCGAATAAATCCTGGTGACTGTCACCTTAGGTAAAGCCACCCATGCCTCTGCAACAGATGCGATCCCTTTCGTCATCTCAACGTGAAGCCCGCCTCGCTCGCCCCCGACCAAAGACACAGACGCTTGTAGTAAAGTGAGTGTGCGAGTGCCTGTCTCACTCGAGCGCACGTCGGTCTCCACGTTCGAGTGGCTTTTGATGGATCGACTTCTCCCCCGTTTTCTGTTTTCTTGATTTCCACACTAATTGAATTGCCGGCTTTTGGTGAGAGAGAGAATAAGAGGCAGAACATTTTTAACGAGAACCTGCACAGCGCGATGTACAAAACATGCGGTGTTTCAGTTGGCTTACTCACGTTGTGTGTGTTTTTATATTTTTTTAATAGATATATATTTATATGTAGGGCGTGTGTATGATAGGTAGAGAGGGATTTTATATATACACATATAAATATATGTTTCAATTGCAACTGGTGGTTGAGTATTTCTTTGTCTGGGGAGTCGGGCAGGGTTTGTTCTGGAGCCCCAAGAGTATGTCGTCTGGGAAGATCGCTGACAACAGCTCATGCTGTCACTTGTTCATGCTGTAAAGTTTTACGACACCTAGTCGCAACCCAAACTCGCCTGACTTTGCTTTTCTGTCTGTTTTCTCATTGTGCCGTCTGCTTTTCATAAAATCAAGTACCAGGTGACAAGTATTACCATCCCCCTCTGCTCTAATTTTCCGCTATCGGGTAGCATTAAATGACAAAAAGGTGGTTTTTAGTTTTACTACCGCTAGACTGTGTTTTTTAAAAGAGTTTAGAGACTGTTGTTGATCAACAGGTATTGTGGTGGCGTCCAGACTGGGGCTGCGCGCGTGACAGACGGTGCATTACATCCCCCATATGTCACACGAAAGCGAGCTCAGAGTCTGTTTCGAGTGGCCAAGTATAACATTGTGATAACAAGCAATTACAAGCATGTCACCGAATGGGTGAAAAAGTAGAAATTAAACGGTTCCTCACGCCCTCCGTGTCCCAGTGTAAACACGGGCTCTCGACGTAGTTGTGGGCCGCAACTTGACTAGTTTAGAGACGAGGCTCTCGCCGGTCTCTCGCCCCCCGTAGACTCCTGTCACCAGCAGGTAGGCTTGTGGATTCCCGCCGGTCCGTCTGTCGAAAATTGTCACAGGGAAAATAAAAACCACCGGTTTTGTTCTGGGCCATTTGCCGCTTTAAAAACAGATTAGTAATGATACTT
Organism: Asterias amurensis; assembly: GCF_032118995.1. Taxonomy (NCBI): domain Eukaryota; kingdom Metazoa; phylum Echinodermata; class Asteroidea; order Forcipulatida; family Asteriidae; genus Asterias; species Asterias amurensis. The sequence goes on along the minus strand of NC_092662.1, from coordinate 2,011,732 downwards.
TGTTCTATTGTTATTAGTGTTAAATTTATTCTCGCCCATGTCAGTGGCTTATATACAATTTGAAACCTGCAAGTGTTGCCACTGTAATCGCGGTCAGTGTGGCAGGCAAATTAAGTTTCGCATCTCACGGATCAAAGCTGTGAGGAATCAACTCGTGGAAAAAAATCACAGATTTTTTGGGGCGAACGGTGCGGGATATAAGTTATCAATACAACATGTTAAGAAAGGGAGAGTTTGGCCTTCTTGCTAGCGTGTGAACTTTGTTTTCACGCTGAAATCTTTCGATGTTTTTTGCAGGTTATAAAGTTAGGAATTAAACGCGCCATTGTTAGGGTTGGCGGTAGTAAAGCTCGCCTTGAATAGATCGACTAATATTGCAACACGTGTATCCGTGTAAAGCTTAATCCCAACCCGCCAAATACGTCATCCTCTGACCAATGGCAGTACAGCCTTTCCCGCAAAGCATGTAGGGAAGTCATCCCATGAAAATAAAGTCATTCATAAAAAGCTTAAAAACTCCCATCAGGCTGATGTTGCTCACAATGCTATGGCGCCCCTCAATCAGTGCAGTTCTAATTTGAGATTGATTGTAGCAGTATAACCCGCGTGAAAAGGTGAGATCGCGTACGAAGGGGGGTTTCAACTTGTAGCCAGCGTCTGTCGTAGACGCACAGACACGGGGCTCTAGATATGGGGGCACGGAACAGCTTTTGTGATGGCGATATAGGACCAAACACCACAATAGTTTTCTGATAATGTTTCTGTTAAATTTTAATTTATGGCATTACGCCATTTTTTGGGGGTGAGCGATCGAGATTTTTGTTTTGTTTTGTTTTAATCAGATTATGTTGGGGTGTGTGATGATGTTTACTCCAGTGGTTTAAATGATCTTCGCGTTGGTCTGATGTTTTTATTTCGTATATATATTTTTTAATTGCCATTTATGGATCTCCTAAAATCTTGTTTTGATACAGTAAACTGACAACCCACAAAAAAATATTGAGTCGTTTTTGTGTATAATAAATAAAACAAATCTGGAGAAGGTGATCAGTGGATATATTATAAAAACTAAAGTTTGTTTAAGTCTTTCCACTGAGTTGTGACGGTGCCACGATGAACCGGTGATAGTTTCAAATTTTACGAGATATTGATATTCTGCCGAATGCATGAAATGATTTTCTGAAGCACTGTTCTCCAATCCATATTCATTTTTCTGATCCGTTGCATCTGTGTATATCCTTATATCTGACAAACACTCTCAATCACATCGAGACACTTTCAGTTCTGACATATTATCTTATTCATGTAAAATACAACTCTACCACCTCTTCACATTTCCCCTGTAGTCTATGACAAAACCATTTTACCCAAAACGGGAATGCCAACTTATTATAAGAAAAGACGAGACTTGAGCTGTCTCCCTGAGTTATCTTCTTATTTCATCCTCGTACCTTACCTTAAAGGGAAGGTACACGTTTGGTAATTACTCAAAACAAATATTAACTTAAAAACTGACTTGGTTATAACGAGCATTGGAGAGGGTGTGTTTTCTTTCATCATTTTCTCTCAACTCCGATTACAAATTGAGCTCAAATTTTCACAGTTTGTTATTTTATACCAAGTGAGAAGACTGGTTTTCACCAGTCTGGTCTTCACTGGTCTTCACAAGTGAGAAGACTGGATACACCCAGTGAGAACACTGGTCTTTGACAATTACCATTAGTGTACCTTCCCTTTAATGGTGACTTACTTGTGGTTATGTTGGGTCGATCGAAATGCCCTCGGCCTGTTTACCCACCCCATCATGTCCAATCACAACCTGAGAGTGGTTCAAGATTCTAACTCAATCACATCTTCATACTCAAGAGTGGTAGGAGATTCAACCAAAAAGCTCTTCAATTTATACAGATATATTAAACTGAACTTGGTATGGAATTTAAAATTAAAAAAATCGAGAGATTCAGAGTACATCTTTTTTCTTCTTTTCAAGATGTCTTCTTTGCAAGTTTTGCTTTCCCCATCCCATCATATCCAACTTGATACTTCTAAAGAGTGGTAGAGATACAAGCTGTTTTGGGTTTCTAGAGACTCGCTGTGCATCTTATTGTTTGTCTTAAGTCTTCTTTGTAAGTAATTGTTTTCCCATCTCGTCATATCCAACTTGATACTTATATAGAGTGGTTAGAGATTCTAGCTGTTTTTGTTGTCTAGAGATTCGCTGTGCATCTTATTGTTTGTCTTAATGTCTTCTTTGTGAGTAACTGTCCTCCTTACATCAAATAGAAAACGTCATACCGAAGTTGATGACAGGGTCCGACCCTACAGGCCAAACTCACACTTCGCTTTACAATCGAAAACACAGCCGTAACTTCAATCTTGATGCGGCCTCGTAATCTTCCTTAAAGTCGCCATGGGTGGAAGTAAACTTCTTGGGTTTTGAATTTCAGCATAAAGAAAACGAGTTTCTCATACCGAATGGACATTCAAGAGTTCCTAGCTAGCTTAGAAAAGTTACTAACTATTCCCAAACCCCAACAGTTTAATTATTACAAATCTTCTGACAATAATTCTTACAATTTGTCGAGCGTGCTATGTTGTATGACCGGGAGAGGCCTTACGCAATAAAATGGCTCATAGCCGAAAACATTTATATATTTATTGCATTTATGTTATATTGTTGCTATAGACAACCCAAGAAAAATGTTAACCCATTCCCACGCAGAATTTAACCTTGCTAAAACGCCTTATTAATGGGAGCAAAAAAAAAGAAATTACACTGTCACGCTCAGTTCTACTTGAAACTCAATGTTGCATCTTTCTCGCGCCCTTTTCACGGTAAAAAAAAATGACACCCTTCTTTCAGAGGCATACGATTGCAAGTACGAGATCAATGAAACCGTATCCTCTCTCAGACTGAAGTCAAAGTTATCTATGATTTGACGAACCTTTGATTTATAGCTCCTTTCCTACCCGACCACGTGCGCAGCCCTTCCAGACTTCAAACTCCCGCACCTCAGCTATATTTTTAAAAGGTAGTTATGTCTCCCGCCACAAAATCACGTACGAAAAGGCAAACATTCAAGTTGTCATCGTCCAGCATTTAAGGTTTACGACGCGACTTGGTGAAGACAAAAGGCTAGAACCCCCCCCCCCCCCCCCCGTTTTCGGTCATCGCACTTCTCTATAAGCTCTCCTATATATGGATGTAAAATCTACACACAATATTGTCTCATATTGTAATAGGAACACACATGACACATTATCGTCGGAAAATAAACCGGTTTGATTACATGTCAATAGTAAACATCTGAGAGGACAGAATACCGACAGCTGGAATGTTTCCAGGAGACCTCTTTTGTTCTCCTTATTAATTTTCTTTTTACTTTACAGACGGTACACCCAGAGTGTTTCAAATAAGCTAAAGTGCAACAAAGTATTTTTTTGGGGAAAAGAAGGACATGGGGGTGTTTGTTTGATTGTCAAAAGGTATAAGTGTGGGCGTGTGCAACGCGTTGTCCGCTACTGCTTTGCTTTCCTTGTAAGAAGTCTGTTTGATTTAGGCCTGGGCCAAATCAGCCGTTTCTCGGGTCAGAAGACAGTGCTTGGCGCCTGTAAAAGATGGTCTTATTATAAGAGAAAGAATGAATGAAGAAGACAACACTAAATGAAACAAATGAGTCAAATTGGGTGCGTTTTGAGTTCCCCTTAGAGCACGTACAGCGTCGATGTACTTTTACCCCCCCCCCCCCGATTGATAATCATGGTTAATTGCAACTATTGAAATTGGGATTGTATTCTTTGCACACTGTGACATTGTCACTCTGTCTAACCATTGTGTCTTGGAATAGAAAGACATTTCACAAACGATTGGCTTTGTGTGCATCGTTGGCCTTTTCGCTCATTCATAAATGTAATCCTGATCAGTTTGGAAGATGAAGTGTCTAGTCTCTTTTCAATAGAATAACACAAAAAACAGGCCTTGGTTTCACAAAGCACATATCCTTCATAAGATAGTTGTAAACTTTGCCACAGTGATTCAAATTGTGGCATTGCACTTTACATGGCAATTAAAGGCAGTGGACCCCAATTGGTAATGACTCAAAATATCTATTAGCATAAAACCTTACTTTGTAACGAGTAAAAGGGGGTTGTTGATAGTATAGGACTAGTCCTAGGAGATTTGAGAAACTTGATAGTATAGGACTAGTCCTAGGAGATTTGAGACACTTTTATAAGGCTAGTCCTTACTCGTCCTAACTCGAAACAAGACTAGCCTTAACTCTTTGTGAAATCCACACCATTGGTTGCCAAAGACGATGATGTCGTTGATAAACGATGCGTGGAGTTAGAACACCAATAAAAATGTACTGCATTGTGCCTAATATGACAACCTACCATTGTTGGGCTCTGTGCGCACTGCAGGAGGCTTGGGTTGAAGATCTCCAACCTCGCATCCACGTCTCCCATTATCAACTATAAAACCTTGTTCATGTACCCCTGGAAGGCATAATTAGCCCCTCATTAATAGTTAATCATCAGCAACTTGTAATTATGTGCACCTCTTTTGTCTTGATAAACCATCTGGTTGGTGGTCACCCAGGCAAATCAGCCCCGGGGAGAAAGGACGCATCTCCCCCATGACCTTCGTCCACGGCTCGGTGAACCTCCAAACAAAAACTGTTTGTTTTTTCCCTGCATAACTTTCTTACATCAATGGTTGACTAGTGAAAAGGATAACGTTGAAAAAGTATGCTCCAATGATTTATGCACCAGTGTTCAATGAAGGATTTTATTTTATCTACCAAAAGCCATGTACCGTTTACAAAAGCACTACCCACAACCTCTCCTGATCAACAAAGCATGGATTATCAAAAAAGTTATATTACAGGAATCAGCTGCAGTTAGGCTACTAGGCAAGGACTTAAGTGAAAAAAATTAGAGTGTGTTTTTTTTCTCGTCAAATATTATGCCCAACACCGTCCTGGCGATAATTTGTTTTCAGCACACTACACCAACATCGCCATTTCCCCAACATAATTCACAACCGAAAAAGCACTAAACTTTTCGATTTGCAATTTGTTTTTTTAAATCGATTCAAGAAGGGAATCCTTTAAAAAAAATGGAACAATTTGGAGGATGGCATTTCAATACTACGGAAGAAAAAAATGCGTCCAGGGCTGTTCATTTGCAAACGATGCAGCATTGAAGTTTGCCAAATAGGCCATACTATGGGCGGACTCCGCCATACAATAACTTAAATTGGTTTGAACAAAATGCTACAATAAAATCCAATCAATCAATTATTACAGCTCACCCATGGCAGCAGTTGTTGTGTCATATGCTCAAGGTCGGCTATTCAAAATTGGTGGCTTGTATTTGTGAAAACAAACAAAACAACTTGGTCTAGATTCGCACGATGTATTTATAGACACGTTTGTAGTATTTTTATAACCGCAATTGTTTGAAATATTGCAATTCTGGGCGGTCTGGAGAAGAACAAAAACTGATGATAAATTGTGTTCGATGATCTGACATGATATGTGTTTTAAAAATGGGAATGGGGTCGGGTTGTTAGTTCAAAGCCCTTTTTATCAATTAAGGCTTATCCGCATGTTTTGTTAAACGACGTATAAAAACGGCTTTACATTATTTACTAATGCATAAAGTAATAACAAATAGTTACATTATGTTTACAAGAAACTATGCAAACAAAAATATTAAAGATAACGAAAAACACCGTTTGTGATAAACCCTTGTACACAGAGTTTGAAATAATATTTATTGTTTAAATGCCTAATTTTTTTCTTGTATCATTATGAGACATTTTTACCTCGATTTGTTCTGTTTACGAAACTTGATGCAGTGGCTATTGCGACGAGTTCAGTGCCCGGAATTACACGGAAACCACGGTTCTAATTACCCTCTTGGCCTTGGTGTCCGTTTTAAAGTTTCCCTCAGACTTTGACAATGGAAGTGCCCTTCCCTCTCAAAGAAGAAATTCCAAACATGTGAGTTAGTCGAGACTTACCAGCGACTTATCGAAGACAGATAAAGAAGAACATCTCTGTTGATCGACCGTCTGCTAGGTTGACCCCATTCGGGTAAAGATCAAAAATTGAGGTTACGGAACAATCTGCCAGACTTTCTTGTGCTAAAAACATGCTGGGAAAATGTATCCTTTACCACTACTATCAAAATATTCTCAAAACAGTATTCCTAAGTGATAAACTAAAACAAAAATGGCCAGTGTGGGTTGGTTGGTCTCAATTTCCCTCTTCCATGGTCTCACACAAACCCGAGTTCCCCGCGAACGTTTTTTATTTTAAGAATCATTACACAAACACAGCAAGCAACTATGAAAATTTGTCCCCCTTCAGGGGGTATGGTATGGGACTCTTTTTGGGCGCGTGTGGCGGTAACAAAAAAAATCCAAATGCCTTCTAGATTTACCTGCAGTGGGATCAATTTGAACACAAGGCAACAATATCCTCTCTGCCCAGGGTGTCGGGGAAAACTTAGCAGGATTTGCCCTTTGTTAGAGGGCCGTCTTAAAGGATCAACGCCACCATAAAAACAAAAACAACTTGGGGTTTCCATGTTCTGGAGCTGGTGTTGTACTAATAACATCAAATAATGTCCCGGTTTTTTTTCCTGTTGCCTTCTAACAAAATCTCACTCTTATGTTGTTGTTTTGGAGTTGAGTGTAATAAGACATACGGTAATTGGAACTCGAGGGCCCGGGGTATGAGTTGGGTCTCACAGCACGTCCGAGATTAAACACGGTGGTGTCCCCATCTCGGACCAATTGGAGACCCGTCGACTGAGTCCCTCTTCCACTGAATTAAACTTTATTGGGGGAAAATGATTGAATTTAATAGGCGTTGTCATAAGACCGTCTCGTCATTGTCGGCTTTTCATATTTTTTTTTCCTTCCCGCATCTTTTATTTTTTTTCTTTCTTGATGCTGCAGCGAAGTTCATTAAGAGAGCTTCAGTTACACGAGGGTCAATCTAGGTCATGTGCATTATTAAACTGAATAGGTCTGTTAAATTGGTACAGGTTAGAGTTTCTTAGAACAAAGGGCTATTAATATCGACAACAGAGACCGAGCTCAGAGAAACAATAACACACGGACACACGACTGTCTGAGTCACGTGTGCTTCATTTATAGATACTAATTTAAACTTAAGTACATTTATTGTCTTTAACCATTATCTGTAATGTAAAGCGATATTTGTATATTTTTAGTCAGGAATCACTGCACTCTTAAATCTCTGAGTCAGAATAATGATCCGGGTCCAATTGAGCTTGACCCATTTCTCGGTCAGTATGACCGAGGAATGGGTCAAAACTGATGCAGAATCCGAGTTAAAGTTCCGGTGGTTTCCGACAAGTTTTCGGGTTAGTTGACCCAGATCCGGACGCGGACTCCGGGTTAATACCGACTTCTGACCCGGGAGGAATAAATGGACTGACCAATAACCAGCTACTTAGATTCCAATATTAGAAACAAACTCATTGTCACTAAATCGTCAAGAGTTTTGCGCTGAATGAGTTCAAACTAAGATAGACAACCAATAATACATTTACAAATTATTATTCGTGGCACCTACATTGAAATGGGGGTGTGGGGGTGGGGGAAGTGGGGGGCGTAGAGTATCAACTACGAGATCGATCGGGATGAAAACGATACCTCATTTTTACGCCTTCACAATTCATTTTCCTTCAAATCATAATCCCAAGAAAACACAGAGCCCATGATATTAATATCTGTCAACTCGAGCAAGTCTTCAAACCAACCGACTTCCTCTCTCCCTCTCTCCCTCTCAACCCCCTCACCGGAATAAAAAAAAAACACTGCCTACAGTTACAAGTCTGAAAATCCAACCGTTTGCCCCTAACACAGCAATAACAAAAGCACACCAGTAGAACCATGGTGGTGTATTAATAATACAACAACTTAATATACGCAGAATGACAGCAAATCTGTTCTGAGCCTATCTCCGGGCCACAAATCACCAGCGCGCAAACCCAGTCTGTTCCCCGGGCCCATCGAGGCGAATCCCCGGCTTAGAATGACCGCGCAGTCGAAGCTTCCCCCCTCAGACAAGAAAAATATCTCCGTTGCAGTAATTCCATTTCCACATCATTTGGTTAACTAGCTACAGTTGATCATAGCCCGTTTTACCCCAGAGCGGTACAAAACCCCAGGACATGCTACATAATTAAAATTGTTATTAATCGTAGATTAAATGATTTTAACCCCGTGCGTCATGGAGTCCCCACAAAGGGGTACACCAGTGACTTATACCAGTTTAGAAGTCACTCGACTTTCTTCCCGTAGTGAGATCCTATCCAGCTAAACCCTCCGGTGTTGTTTTAAAAGTGTAATGAAATTATTTCTCTTTTCTGGTAGGTGTTTTTTTCTTCTAGTCTTTTTTTTTCTACTCCAGAGCTGCTATAATGCGATATGTTTTTAAGTTAAGTACTACAAAGATGCTTTAGTTGTAATTCCCTTAACAAAAGGGGAATTACGTAGTTTTAATTCTTTGTACATTCTTGTCGGTTGGTGTTTCTGTATAGTGTGTTTATTGCAGTTCTTTGATCTTAATGTTGTAATGCATAACTTGTTTTGACGCCGGCTTATAGTTTCAAAATGGGTTAAAGATTGTAGGTTGAGGAGGGAGGGCGAGAACGCTCAAACCTCCATAGTTTTGGGGGACAAACTTTTAACTGGGTCGGTATAGAGTACAACCTGGCATCAACATGTGGCCCTATCCTCGAAATTCTTCTTGAAAGAACTGGACACGTTTGGTAATTGTCAAAGACCAGTGTTCTTATCCCAACACATGCATGAAATAACAAATCTGTGAATATTTTTGGGTCTTGATTGGTCAACGAAGTTGCAAGAAAACAATGAAAAAAGAAATGTCCTTGTTGCACAAATCATTGTGCTTTCATACGCCTCATAAAAGGCTTCATGCCTGAAGTCGTTTAGTATTTGAGAAAATTGGGAAATTACCTCTTTCTCAAAAACTATTCAGAGGGAGCCGTTTCTCACCATACTTTATACTACCAACAGCTCTCCATCACTCGTTACCAAGTAAGTTTTTCTGCTGAAAATTGTTTTGAGTAACTACCAATAGTGTCCAGTGTCATTTACAATGAATCTTCCCCTTCTGCTTTATAACTCTAGCGGTACATACAAGGCTCCACAAAACAACGGGTGGCTTTCTCGAATAAATAACAGTCCCGTTACAGTGCCTCCATGTGTCTTTCATCAGCAGCTTTCTTAAATCCTCACACACCAATGTTAAACGAAATTTTTTTCACTGAAACCCACCCGACACATCGAAACTCGAGCCCGAGTCGAGATGGGTTTTCTTACCGAGAAGCCCGAGAAAGAAAAAGTCCACTCGGTCCGATGCATATGCAAGATTGTGTATTGGAACAGTACGCCTCACCTTTCACTGTTTAAAGTGACAGTATAAGACTTACAGATAATTGGGGTGGGTGATGTTCTGGAATGATGCAAAACATATTTCCATTGCTCACTTGAATATGAAAGTGGTACAGATGGTTATAGACAAGGGACCCTTTGTAGGGGCATATGCTGAAACTAAATCAATGCTATAACATTTGAATAAAGACGCACATTTTTGCCACACTGAAATATTAAAACCAATATTATTCCAATATTGTAACGATTATACACTCTAAACCTCTTAATGGTTTCTTCTTAATGTTCCTTACAACGGGAAAAGTTGTATAAATGTGCTTTTCCTGAAATTGATTTTGACCATCCCTTTAAGGCGGTATAATGATGCACTCGTTTGCCACGCTCTGTAAAACTCCCGCTTCAAACCGCACGCCCTCAACACCCCCCATTATCACCGAGACGACATGATATTCCCCCAAGCGCAAAACAAAATACCCCGGTATTATTTTTTTGAGGAATCCGCTCTATCTTAACTCTTCCCAAGAAATCAATTTGTCTTCACCTCGGATAAGTGCGAATCGTTTAGTAAAATTTGATTGTTTTCCGTAAAGCTTAGTAGACCATCTTGAAACGGAATACGCGGGGCCCGGGAAAATGGGGGCTACTTCAGGTCGGCCCTCCGGCGGGTTAGATCTGAGCTAAACACGGTATGCCGACCAGGACAAAACACACTGGAGAAGTTCATTTTTTGCTTAGCTTAATATTTTAATATGGTTACGGTTGATTGAGATGTGGATGAGGGGATGTAGGGATATGGGCGTGGTTATTTGGTGGAAAATGGTGGGGGACCGGATTGCTCGAGTTGTGAAACATCTTTAGATAGACAAAGAACATCTGATCAGTTTCACGCTGAAAACTCACTGTGTCATCCTTTTGAGAAATATTTCCATCTTTAAAAAGAGTTGGAAAAAAATTCTCTGTAAATACTTTAACCTCTTCTTGTGAAGACGATCAGAGTATACTTTTGGTCCCTTTTCAACCTTTTTCTCTCCGCCGAACCGGATCAAACTTACATGTTCTTTATGCAGTTGCTTTATTGATTGAATTAGATTTTCCAAAAGGATGTTATTTTACTTTTTATTTTATTTTATGGAACTATGTTTATGGTATCAATAATAAGGAACACTATCCCGCGCTCTTTTTTAAATATTTTTTATTAAAGAAAAATGAAACATCTTTCCTCAGATACATCGTGACACCATAACCCTCGCTCTCTAAGAACAAAAAAAATTATAACTTAAAATGATTTATTTTAATGAAATATATTTACACTAAGGAAAACAAAAATAGTTTTCCTTATTGTATACAATCTTACTCTAAACTTTAGTACACACAATTAATAGTATAATTACTTTTTGCGCTGAAAGCACCTGAACAATAAGGTCATCTACCAACATTTCTAGCGACACACCTTGTTTGTTTTGACTACTACCCTGCTCCTTGCCAACCAACTGATTTTGTTAACCCACTGTTTTCTTTAGTCAAAAGCTTTGTAACATTCTGAAAACCCCCAGATCGAAATCGCTGCGTGAAAGATCGCACACGTTCATTTATTTTGTTAAAGACCGCTCAGCCAAGAAACTTAACCAAGGACATACCGTCCCCAAACCTTGTTAATTTATCGCATCACTACCCCACTCCCCTACCTTTGGGTCCATTAAAAACAAAAACCCAACCCGCTCAACCAAAATTTGAAATTCTAATTAAAAATGATTTAATCATTCCTTGTGACGAGGTATGGTCACTGTTAGGAGAAAGCTGTGGGCGGTAAGAATGCACACGATGAAAAGTAATAATACGTCGTGCACAATAACGGCAAGGGCAAAGGGCCGTCCCATGCAAAGACCAACATTATGCATGCTTAAGAAACACCCCGGCCCTACTGCATAATTCACCACTATGCCCTGCGGTTATTTTCCCATTCACACAGGACTTTGCTTTCTTTTCTTGCTCACTGCTTCTAGATGTCCCTTCGTGGGCCTGCCAGGAGCACTGAGGCAAGGGGGTAAATTTCATAGAAAGTTTGGCACGTACAATTGGAAAGTTATTTTAGGGTCGCGTGCCGCCATTATTATAATGCTATATTCCAAGAACGTCAGTCAAAGAGTGGTTGTTCGTCGTACTCGGTTATCATACCTGTGCCTAATTTCATAAAGCTGTTATTAAGCAGAAAATACAGCTTGACAAGTGTCTTTGCTAAGCAAAAATTTAGTCGGGCACCAGCCACAACAATGCAAAATTCATACAATTTGGGCTGATAACCTGTTTCTGCTTAGCAGAACTATTCTGTCCTTAGCATTTCTGTGCTTACGGGCTTTATGAATGTTGGCCCTGCTTTTGTTATATCCTTGTGAACCAATAATGTTAACTGACTTTGTCATGTTCCCTGTTTATACAGAGTAACATTGGTAAGCGAGACTTGCACAGTATGTGCGTGACTCTGTAGAAGAGTCACGTAGGCCTAACTCACAGTAACATTATATTTGGAGTGATCAAATCCTTATATTTAGGCTTTAAAAGGACGGTGGGGGGGGGGGGGGGCGGGGGGAAATAGGGATTTGAACAAATGTACGAAATTTTTAATAAATGTTTAATTAAGAGTTCTCAAAATATTTTTTTATTATCAGATCATAGAATAAGGTCATTTAAAATTCAAATGTCTTTAATTTAAGTTCAATTAATTTTGTTTCGTTTTACTTGATAACGGGGGTAGGGGGTAAAAGATGTTTGAATGTTTTGAATGCGTATGTTTTCTATTTTTGTGACGTTATATTTTTCAAAATGCGTTTGTTTATATTTTTATTAGCTAGCCTTCTGGCTATTATCTGCTCATCCAAAAATAACCTTATTATGACGTCATTGTTGCTCTCGTTCCCAGGTATGCCAATGCCACCGCAGGTTTCCCTATGCCCCTCCTCGCTCCCCGGCTCGGCCATTGGCGTCTTCTCAACAGACTGGATCAAAGAGGGAACGGAAATGGGACCCTACACTGGACGTATAGTGCGCCCCCATGAGGTGGCTACCGACAGGGACAATCAGTTCATGTGGGAGGTTTGTCAATTTTTTTTCTTTGTGATCGTTTGTTTTAGTTTTGAAGAAAACTCGGACTCCCAATCTTGCTAGACAAGTGCGGAAGGTAGTGCATGTGGCAGTGACACTTGTTGGGCTAACTCCCACCGGCCAACAGAGGGCGCTGTTCAGTCAGATTCAATTAACTTGGCTAATCATGGCTACTTCAGAAGTCTCTCATTTGCCCTTCGATGTGCCGTTTTATGTGTGTTATACCAGTATTTTAAAAGGAACACTAGGTTCTGTCCATATTATTTTCGGATAGATTTATTATCGACACCAAAATGATATTTTGCTTCAAGTCGAACTCGGGTTCCGAGCTCCAAGTTCATTTTTAAGCTGCCGAAACATTGAGTGTACTTTTTATTACTTTTCGGTCAAAAATATATACGCAATTATATGAATGATCGAAGATAAGCTGCGGCTAATGGGCGAACTAATGTAACGTCTTGAACCAAGGCTATGTTTTCTGACAGAAATAATCCACTCATACCTGAATGATCATGAAACCTTTTCTTGTCCTTGCTAAACTCAGGTATTTGACGAGCAGGGGCGGCTGAGTCACTTCGTAGACGCGTCAGACGAGACGCTACAGACGTGGATGTGTTACGTCAATTGCGCCCGCAACGACCAGGAGCAAAATCTGGAAGTGTTTCAGACGGGATCCGACATTTACTACCGCGCCGTCAAGGTAAAACACCAAGTTCCAAGTAAAATATAAAGTCGGGTATCTTATTCTTGGGAACACAAGTTTTGATGAGACTTTTTATTGGTAGTTGGTTGGGATAGTAATGTGTTTTGGCCTTACGTTTGAAAATGCACATAAATATATTCCAGATCATTTTCTGTAAAAAAGCGGCCGACTTAAATTTCGCGTGTATAGTGGAAGCAGTGGAAGACTGTAGACACGGTAACTTCATTCTCGATTGAAACGCTCTTCTAAAAAAATATATATACAAAAAGTTCAAGAAGTTCACGAAGTTCATAAAATTCACGAAGACTTTGGAAAATTCTGAAGTTTGCAAAACTAACGAAGTTTGCATCATTCACACACAAAATCACGACGTTCACTGTGTTTACAAGCTCACGAAGTTGCAAATTATATGAAGTTCCTTTATACTTTATTCTTTCTTGCAGACTATCCCGCCAGACCAGGAGCTGTTCGTCTACTACGGCAGTGCATACGATCTCTTCATGAATAGCATTCCAATCGGCCTGGCCTCACCAGAACACAAAAACAACGGCAGCGTCAAGCTAGCTGGCTCTGGTAAGTAAACTGCTTCCTGGCCCCTCCCCAGAACCACAATATACTCCCCCCAAAAACCACCTCAAAACATTAACCCTGCCGAGCTGAGCGGTTAGGAGCACAGGATTCAATGCTCTGGTGTTTCTGATCCCTTATTCGAATCCCGGTTATGGCACTTATGTTCTTTTAAGCATGATATATAGAAATGAACTGAGAAAGTTTTGCCCACTGGGATCGTTCCAAACCACATTAGTATTGCTGAAATTGTGGAACACATGATTGTTGCTTTATCCCTCTGATGGTACGTAAAACTGTAGGTCCCGTGTGTTGTGTAAAGCACTTGTAAAAAAAAACCTCACAGGACAAAATTGACCCAAGCGGGGCCTGACCAATTTGATTTTGGACAGTTTGAAACAGAATTGAGGTATTGTTAGCCATTGCCTATTGTCAATTCCAATCTAGCCCCAACTATTATCATTCAACCCAACAGAGGATCTTGCTAGTGCCACCGACCATCAGTCTAACTCAGCCGGCCGTCTCCACTGTGTTGTTTGCCGTAGGGGGTTCAACTCCCGCAGTAACCTCCGGTCCCACATGCGAATCCACACACTGGATAAACCATTCGTGTGTAAGTTCTGTCATCGTAGATTCAGCCAGTCGTCCACACTTCGGAACCATGTCCGTCTGCACACAGGTAAACATTATTTATTAATTCCGTAACATAAGAACTGATCAACACCTTCAATAAGTCAAGTTATACTTTCGGGGTAAGATTAAAAGTATAAAAGAAAGTTCCACGGACCTGTTTAAACATGCCATGCCTCCCTAATTTCTGAAATATTCTGCAAACAGTTACTCTCAGTACATAATATTTTTGGGTGAAATGCTTGCAGATCCTTCCATGAGCTCGGCTTCAAAATGTGGGGCAAAGAAATTTGTTTCAACCGCTGATTTGATCAAAGGAAATGAGAACGAAAAACATCCTTCCTCTATCTCATTTCACATCGTGACACAAGTAACACTTTTTCATTTTTTTTTCAAAGGTGAGAAACCGTACCGATGTAACGTGTGCCACAGTGCTTACTCACAACTCGCCGGACTCAGGGCTCATCAGAAGAGCGCCCGGCACCGTCCCCCTGCCGCCCCAGTCAACCAGCAGTCCCAACAACCCCTGACATTCCACCAACCGGACCACACCACGTCCAAGATCCCACAGAGCTAAAAATGGAAAGAAAGTTGAACTTGAAACATACAAAATGAT
This sequence comes from Asterias amurensis, assembly GCF_032118995.1. NCBI lineage: Eukaryota > Metazoa > Echinodermata > Asteroidea > Forcipulatida > Asteriidae > Asterias > Asterias amurensis. Next base: position 1,996,657 of record NC_092662.1, on the reverse strand, counting down.
GTTGTCTACAATAGCTTTATGCTGGGCCCGATTTCATACAGCTGCTTAAGCACAACAAGTAGCTAAGCACAATAAAACTATTGCCCAACAGAATAAGGTGCCAAAAGACAATGTTACATGAACCATTTTTGACTGTACTGTTTATTCTGTGCCTTTCTGCTTCAGACGATTTTCAAGCACTATTTTCTGCTTAAGCAACTCTATGAAATTGGGCCCAGGAAGGCCGATGTCCTAGGAAAATCGGTCCGCCAGTGTCAGATGCAATTGTGTCCGCCATGCAATACTGTCCGCTCCGGACACTTTTGCATATGCAATCGTGTCCGGGGCTATACAAAAACCGTCCGTGGACATTTATGTGCAGCATGAATACTCACGTATTTTATGATTGCAGGGAATATCCAACGGCAGAACATTTCCCATGTCACTCGTGACATGCACTTTAATTTCTTGTAAACAAAATGTTGAACGTGTTCCGTGACCAATGGCGGTTAATTTACTGCAAGGGGTGGACACAACTGCATATGCAAATGTAACCGGGCGGACACAATTGCATTATGCAGCAGCGTCCGGGTGGACACGATTGCATATGCAAAACCGTCCGGCGTACATGCAACAATGTCCTCCGGATAGTATTGCATAGAGGACATAGTTGCATATGCAACAATGTCCTCCGGATAGTATTGCATTATTTATTCTACTGTTCAACATTAATTTTTTGTATCCAACTATTTATTTAAAAACAACTGTTTTTTATAGCCCAAAGTGTACAACACGCAAAAGCAAAGCCAATCATTGTCTTAGGCTAGGTTTTCCTCAAGTTTCCAGCTTTGAAGTCTAATCTGTTTCTTAAAAACTGGAGAGTGACTTAGGAGTAAGAACACAACATAACTGTTTATTATGCTACAATTTTTGTTTATTATTTATTAAAGCCATTGTACACTTTCGGTAAACAGTATTGTCCAAGTCCCACACTTCGTGTATCACAACTTATATATAAAATAACAATCCTGTGGAAATTTAGGTTCAATCGGACATCGGAGTCGGGAGAAAATAACGGGAAAACCCACTCCTGTTTTCGCGCGTTTCGCCGTGTCATGACATGTGTTTATAACAAATCCGTAATTCTCGTTAACGAGAATTTATATTGTTTTACCGTTTTCTCAAAAAGTAAAGCATTTCATGGACTAATATTTCAAGAGAAGTCTTTCACCATTACCTTCTATAAACCCTGTAAATTATTTGTAAATCTGTGAACTTTTTTTTTTTTTTCTGTACCGAAAGGGTCCAATGGCTTTAAAGTAAAAAATTATACTTATGTTCGAAACTAATATATACAATTTTATAATGTCATTACTCAACCAAGAATTCAAGCCAATCATTGTTACTTTGGCATCAAACTCAGCACTAAATTTTCTAAATATTATTTAAAACTGACGCACGATATATTTTCTGTTTCTGTGGGGCGTTTTTGGAAGTGAAAGTTGCCGTAAAATAAGAGCTAGGACTATTTTAGCAATGTTTATATTTATTTTAATTTATTTTTGAGTTCCCGCAAACGTGTCAAATGCTATGCCAAGCATCATGTGCTTAATCAGGATACTAAGTTATTTTATTTAAATGTTGAGTTAAATTTAACTCACTATTATAATTATTTATATTATTTATGCACCTACTCATTTGTTTAGAGTCTAATTTATTCAAATTAGTACTAAGTTTATTTATTTGTTTATTTATTTATTTATTTGTTTGTTTGTTTGTTTAGTTGTTTTTGTTTGTTTCGCTCGTCGAGCTGATAAACATTCCATTGTATTCTTCAGAAAAGCAATAAACAATTTATTTTATGTTAAAATAATCATGATTGCACTTTTTGAAAGCGGAGTAGTAAATTTATAAAGCCAAAGTTTCATATTTTTTCCCCCCTCCAATTATAAAGAACATTGATACGCGGAAATGGACCCATTATTTTGAGCAAAAAAATGCTCTGGTGGGGAACCTTAAAAGCACATCTGGACACCGTTGGTAATTTTCAAAGACCGGTATTTTAACTTGGTGTGGGCCTATCCCAACATATGCTTCGAAAATTTGAACTCGATGATTATCAGAGAGAAAAAGAACGAATATACACCCTTGTAGCACAAAATGTGTGTTCTTTCATCAGAGGAACAATTCTTTTAACTTTGAGTGAGAAATTACCTCTTTCTTACAAAACTACGTTACTAGGGTAGGGATCGGTTTCTCAAAATGTCTTTTTAAATATTTTATTTACTTTCAACGAGCTCTTCATTGTTCCTTACCAAGTTTTTATGCTAACAACTAATGTGAGTAATAACCGAGTAATAGTCGGAGTAATTTACTTGGTTTATATAAGTTTATTATTTTAGATGTCAAGTATTTTACAGAAAACTGATCGAACGATGTTGCAGAATGAATGAAAGGCCTACTTACGTTACAATAACATTTTTTTGGACGCTGTTAATTTCATAACATTTTTTTCCCTTCTCAAATTGAAGGTACATCGTTTATTTTGTAGACGAAAAATAATTGTATATAATAATTTAAAATTAAATTTAAATCGCAGCATTATTGAGCTTCATAACTCGCTTTTTGTATATTATTGCTTATTAATAATATTTTGAATAATTATAGGCATTAAAAGCAGCTCACAGAAATGATTTTTTGAGGTTTGTTTTCTCTTTGTTTGTCCAACTTGAACAAAATCAAAATAGTGTAGTCTATAACTCACAGTTCTAGATTAGCACATTTATTTTTGTATGCCTAGTTGAAGCCCTGGTTCCAAAAAGGCATGGTGTCCACAGCTAACATAGAGGGCGCTCGCACCAATAACGGGAAAGGCATTCTGAGCTCGGAGTGGGCTTAAAATTTAGGTTTGGACTTTGTATCAAAAATTATGACATTACATGTTTGAGTCATTCAGGCTATCGTTATGCACAATCGTAATGGTGCATCAATTGTTAATTCCATCTGGAGCATTAGCAATCTTGTTGGTCGGAAATTCATGCTTTTTCAAATAATTCACATAGTCCTATCGCTGGATTGAGTGTAAATAAAAAACGAAAATTGTAGGCCTACTTTTGCACACTTTGTGAACTTTCAATTTTGTCTTTTTGATTTAATAGTGTTGACAAATTTTCCAGTTAGGAGTGTTAAACATCAACTGGTCGGTTAGCTCAGTCGGCAGAGCATCGTGCTAATAACGCGAGGGTCGTGGGTTCGAGCCCCACACTGACCATAATTATACTTTTTATTTCATAACTTGTGCAACTTAATTTTTTCCCAGTGTTTCTAAACAACATTATTATTATAGTGTGCACTTATCATTGCTATTTTTTGTTATTGACAGATTAAGTTTTTAAAAATAATGCAAAAAAGTCAATCCCTTTCGTGAGACTGAAACTGTGTTTGTGCTCTGATGCCCGGTGGTGGCGCTGTGCGCAGCGGTGCGGCTGGATTTTCAATTATTCTGATCAGCCCACTGAGGGCGCTAGATAACTTTATCGGGGGGAAGTGAAGAGATGAAAATTAGGGTCAAAAACTGCGTGTTTCTTTTAGGAATCAAATCAGAATATTACTGCCACAGAGTATATGACTCACCGCTTAGCAGTAAACGATTACTTTTTGATAACAAAATATATGAAAATAACCATGCATGTGCTCATAAGAGTATAAATTTTTATGATTCGTCATTGATGTCAAGCGGTCGGTTAGCTCAGTCGGCAGAGCATCGTGCTAATAACGCGAGGGTCGTGGGTTCGAGCCCCACACTGACCATGCTTCCTTTTTTCTTCTTTGCTTATTTTCTTTTATTATTGACCAATACTGAATTAAATACTGATTACTGTCGAACTGCCAAAATATTTTAGTATTCCTCTTTTTACAAGTACCATTTATTCGGTGAATGGTGATGATTGCTTTTAAAGTTTTTATCCTGAATTTTGTTTCTTCTTCAAACTTACGAAATACGATACACACAAAACAATTAAATCAAACCATGGAGGTAGGATTAATCCTACCTCCATGATCAAACAGAGTTCGGGCCATTTTCGAAGCTGCGGCTTCGGTTTTGGGTCTCGAGGCTGAAAACATGTACTTTCGATGGGACGGCAGCATGCAGAGCTTCCATGTCAGTCAGCCACTTCTGTTGAAGTTCTACCGAGCGGTGATTGAGAGTGTCTTGACACAATCAATGATCGTTTGGTGGGGCAATGCAACAGCCGATGACCGGAAGCGTATCAGCCGGATCGTTCGCACCGCTAGTAAAATCATAGGTTGCCAACTTCCATCACTTGATGAACTGTATCTTTCTCGAGTTAAAAAACGAGCCCTCTCTATAGATGACCAGTTTCACCAAGCACATTCCCTCTTTCAGCCCATGCGGTCTACTAAGAATAGTTTCCGTTCAATTAAATCTGGGATCCAACCGTACTTTGCAGAGTTTTTATCCCACAGCTGTTCATGTTCTAAATGACAGGTTTTAATCATGAATGTCTCTTTCTGATTTTAATTATTTCGTACTATTTTTATCTTTCGTATTTCGCCTGTATATTGTAATACTTTCAGAGTTGTTTATATTATATTTCCATGTATTTTTGTAAATGGTAAATTTTTAGTGTAATTTGTATATAACATAATATTTTTAGACACGCAAAACCTTGTCTTTACTTGAACGCTTTCTTCGTTGTATTTTATTATACATGTCTTGTATTTACTTGAACGCTTTCTTCGTTGTATTTTATTGTAAATAATTCGTAAGAACATTTTAGCACTTTCACAATTCGTACTTTTTAAACCTGCACTGTTTTCATGATAAGATACTAATCTTGACATACTTTTGAGTGTTCTGTTCGTCTATTTTTTTGCCTTGTATTTACTTTTAATATAAATCAGCACTGTGCAGCACGGCGCCCGGACACTTTTTGTTGGGCGGACACTATTTGTCACGTAATACATGCCAAATAGTGTCCAGGGTCTACTGCGCATGCTCAGCGGACACTTATTGCAAAGATTATTTTTCTTGAGACGGCTGAGAAGCTTCCATGTCAGTCAGCCACTTCTGTTGGAGTTCTACCGAGCGGTGATTGGAGTGATCGTTTGTTGGGGCAATGCAACAGCCGATGACCGGAAGCGTATCAGCCGGATCGTTCGCACCGCTAGTAAAATCATAGGTTGCCAACTTCCATCACTTGATGAACTGTATCTTTCTCGAGTTAAAAAACGAGCCCTCTCTATAGTAGATGACCAGTTTCACCAAGCACATTCCCTCTTTCAGCCCATGCGGTCTAAGAATAGTTTCCGTTCAATTAAATCTGGGATCCAACCGTACTTTGCAGAGTTTTTATCCCACAGCTGTTCATGTTCTAAATGACAGGTTTTAATCATGAATGTCTCTTTCTGATTTTAATTACTAATTTTATTGTCTCATTGTCTTGTTTTGAATGTCTCTTTCTGATTTTAATTATTTCGTACTATTTTTATCTTTCGTATTTCGCCTGTATTGTAATACTTTTCAGAGTTGTTTATATTATATTTCCATGTATTTTTGTAAATGGTAAATTTTTAGTGTAATTTGTATATAACATAATATTTTTAGACACGCAAAACCTTGTCTTTGCTTGAACGCTTTCTTCGTTGTATTTTATTATACATGTCTTGTATTTACTTGAACGCTTTCTTCGTTGTATTTTATTGTAAATAATTCGTAAGAGCATTTTAGCACTTTCACAAGTCGTACTTTTTAAACCTGCACTGTTTTCATGATAAGATACTAATCTTGACATACTTTTGAGTGTTCTGTTCGTCTATTTTTTTTTGGCTTGTATTTACTTTTAATATAAATCAGCACTGTGCAGCACGGCGCCAGGACACTTTTTGTTGAGCGGACACTATTTGTCACGTAATACATGCTAAATAGTGTCCAGGGTCTACTGCACATGCTCAGCGGACACTTATTGCCAGCGGACAGTTTTTGTCATGACACCGGAACCTTGATCGATCTAAGCTTTGGTTTCGAAAAGGGCCCACTTTGCATGGTGTATTGCTAGTCTTGGTGCAAGACGTTTCTCGTTCCCTTTTCACGCACACCGCGGCCAAATTACCGACAGCGCGCGCACACCGACTCCCCACTCACCGCCCCGGAGCCGGAGGGGGGGGGGGGGGCGGTGAGTGGACTAAGGTGAGTGGGCGCGCGCGCTGTCGGTGAATTTGACCGCGGTGTGCGTGAAAGGGAAACGAGAAACGTCTTGCACCAAGACTATAGGTGTATTGCATAGACCTTATCGCAAATACCAATGCGCAAGCGCAGACTGTTGAATGAGGTGCATTGTGGGATAGATATGGATCAAATTTTGCTACCAGCTAGACCACAATGCACCTAATTCCAAGCGTTACGCGCGCGCCCCGGTATTTGCGAAAAGGTCTATGTACACACGACCATGACGACACGACACGCATTGTAAATGGTCACATGATATATGCTAATTGCCTAATGACGTCATAATGGGCGTGCTCTCCTGTTAAAACGTATTTATTGTAACAATTTGGCAATGGTGACATGAGGTCGGTTAGCTCAGTCGGCAGAGCATCGTGCTAATAACGCGAGGGTCGTGGGTTCGAGCCCCACACTGACCAGAATTTCTTTTTTGATTTCTTCCTTAAATTTTAGTACAAATAATGACTGCAACAATATATTGAATGTCTGGCAATCAGTGAAGAATTTTGAGCTACTTTGGTTCACATAATGTTGTGGTATTACGGACAAGATTATGATGCTTCTTCAATAGGTTTTATAGGCAGAAACTAATTTCTTTTATAACTTATTACTCTAAGTATAGCTGCAAAACTGTTTGACGTCATCACAGATTTTATGGGAAAACCATGAATGGATGGAGCAATAATGGAAAACACACTATATCGATAGACCTAGGTAGAATCATGGAGCTTTTTATAGCTCCATGGTAGAATTGATCATGGAGGAGGTATAATAATAACTGGTCATTTTATTCACCCTGACAGACAAGGGGAGTTGGGTTGGTGGAAGTACCGTACAAAAATAATCGTTCAAAAAATAAATCCTTCCTCAAAAACCACAAGGGAAACTGACTGGTATCATTTCCCCACGGGACCGGACCTCCTTTTTTGGGATCGAGCCCATAGCCCACAGTCGCGTGACCAAAGGACAGGGGGCCGGACGCACAAACTCATACTGAGGACAAAGGTTGAGTGTCGAGTTGTCTTATTCTACACGTATCGCATCAGCAGACGACAACCTGCGACTTGCGTAACACAATGTTCTTGCCTGCAACTGCAAGACTTTCACGGGCAGCGTTAACCAGTGCCAGATATCTTTCCCCCATTGTTTCTCCCTCCCTGACAGCAGCAACATCTCCCTTCCAAACCTCCTTCAAGATACGCTGTTTGTCGTCAACGTCGTCGTCCACAATGGCAGAATCATGCATTCCCGTCAAGAAACGACGAACTGAAATCACGGAATCCGGTCCAATGGCGGAGAATGATTTCAAGTCGAGGGGTCTCTTCTTGAACGTGAAACAGAACTTAACCGTCGGTGGCCCAGGGCCGGACAGGCTCAAAGCAGTTGCTGGTCTTCTGTCCAAGGCCTCGGTGAAAAGGATGGTAAGTTTATCCAAGGATGTGGAACGGAAGTAGAAACTACATCAATCATGGCTTTTTAGGAAAAAGATCGACCATATCGTATAGCGCTTTGCTTTTTAATTTTAGCCATCCGTACTTTTTTGTGCCAACTCGTGAGGCATAGCCAAGGGAAGATCTGTTTTCTTGTTGACCTTAGTCATAGAACTATATAATGGAGGTTCCTTGCTCCATGCTCTATGGTGGAACGAACCTTATGGATCGGAGTAGACTCCTCAGCTAAGTGTAGCATGTCCTCTACTCCAGAGTCCTTAAATTTTAGGGGCTAGTCAACTCGAAAAGTTTCAGTATCCTGCCACCACTTTTTCATTCGCTATAATAAAAAAAAAAAAATAGTATCAATTATTAACTTTACTAAAAAATTAGTGAAAAAGTGGTAGGCCTAGCTAGCAAGATTCAGAAATTTTTCCAACTACACTACCGTACAGCGTACTACACACTTATATTAATAGGCCTACTGCCTGGCTGCGGGTGGATATATTACAAGTATGGACATTTTTTTAAATGTCAATGAGGATTAGTTTTGAAGTAACAAACATGACCACTCAAGAGTATTGGCATTAAGTTTTGAGGAGGTTTCTGCACAGTATAAATTCAAATTCTTTAAAAATGCTTGTCCTTCATCCAACAAGTCGTAGCTCCTACCACCAGTCTGATAGTACTTGTGTCCTGTCAAATCTCTCCCAGCCGATTGTATAAAGGATTGGTAAAATTTTCTGGAAAGCACCCTAAAAAGGCCTAACTCGTAATTTTAATTTCTAAACATTTCCAAACATCATTCATGAACTTTCATATATAGATTTAGCATCGCCCACTTGGGGTCAACAGAGTAAACAAAGAGAATGATAGCGTTAACAATATATATGGGTCCATTGGTTTGCCACAACTGGGTGGCAAATTCTATACAAAATCCCCAAGGCACCATGCAACAACTGAAATGCATTGGAGCCTAAACAAGTGTCAATAGTGGGATTGTTAACCAAATTAAACCCTATATACAAAAAAATACCTAGCAGTCAAATTCTCAACCATTACAGTAGAAATTCCTAACACTTCCAATACAAGGTTCCAATACAAGCTTCCAATACAAAATTTCCCGATAGAAGTGCTCCTTAGGTGAGGAAAATTGTTGTGCCTCTTCAAAGGCGACGTTCAAGGCCTGCACTCTTACAAACAGAGGAAAGGATCAAAGAGCAAAGCAAGGAAAAGCAAAAGGTCGAGCTGGACTTAGCTACGGAGGAAATTCTATCTGATATCACTGGTTTCATCATGGAGGTATATTTACCTGTTCGGGGAAAGGCGCACAGACATCCAAGAGATTGGTTTTCTCGCCCAGAACCAATTTCAGTTCAGAGGAACTCTGGTCGGTATTCGTCAGCATTTATCCCTCGGTGTACCAGGGCATGACAAACTTCAAGATTGTAGCTGGGTTGTTGTGGAAGGCTGCGGCGAAGAGGATGGTAGGTTGAGATGGGGTCGGAAAGGTGGAGTTAGGGACGGGGGGTGAAATTTTTTCATATTCAGTGTTTTGAGAAGTGATTCATGCATCAACATTTTTCTTCAGATTTCTTAGGGTTGGGGTTTGTTCGCAAATGCTGTGGCTAGAGATTTGGTTGTTGTTGGTACCGGCTGTCACCTTGCTAATCGTGGATGGAGTTGGCATTTAAAGGAACACGTTGCGTTGGATCTGTCGAGTTGGTCTTTGAAAAGCGTTTGAATCCGTTTGTTATGCAAATGGTTAAATGCAAATGGTTAATAGATAAAATAAAAGTAGAACATATTGATCCACACAAACATGCCTTGAAAACATCGAGAAGTCACACAGTCGGCCATTTTGTGGAGTCAAAATTTTGACTCCATAAATTGGCCGACTGTGATAGTTCACGACATAAAAGGACAACTGTGCAATTTTGAGTAATACTTGTGTGGATCATTATATTCTACTTTTAAAATATCTTTCTAACCTTATGCGTGTCAAACGCTTTTCAAAGACCGACTCGTCCGATCCAAGACAATGTGATCTTTTAAGTGTTAAGACCGGGACTTGAACACCAGAGCTCGAGTCCTGTCTCTTGACCTCTCGGCCACGACACAAAACTTAAGACTTAATCTTTTCATCCTATTTCTCCATAGGGTGAAGAAGCAGCAGGTGAAGCAGATCTTTTACAGTACGGTAATCCTTACGGAGATCCACTTTGCCGCATCGAGTTAGCCAAGTTCCTGAGCGACGCGTATGGCATGCCGGTTGACTGGTAAGTGCCCATAAACTGATGGATGTGTAACATCTAGCCATGGGACGAATTTCATAAAGCATGTAAGCATAAAAATCTTGCTTTACAGAAACTGGTTACCAACCTAAATTCCATGGAGTTTACATTGTTGCAACTGGTGCCCCACTTACTTTTTTTTCTTATCAAAGACATTAAATGCGTAATGGCTACTATGAAATTAGGCCCAATTTCATGAAGCTGCTTAAACACTAAAAATAACTAAGCACAACAAAATTATGCCTACCAGAGTACAGTTACCAGCCAAACTACCATGTCTCATGTACAATGTGTGACTGGTATCCTGCTCATTTCTTATAAGCATATAATTTGTTTTAAACACTTTTTACTCATGAAAACAGCTCATTGGATTTGGGGCACTGTTTTGGGCTAAAGAAACAAGATACTAAATATCTAGTTTTGACTTTTGGGCTGACTTGACCCCCGAATTTAGATTTTATAGGTACTGTGTTATCATGATTTAAAGGCAGTGGACACTATTGTTAATTACTCAAAATAGTTTTTAGCATAAATCCTTTCTTGGTGACGAGTAATGGGGAGAGGTTGATGGTATAAAACATGGTGAGAAACAGCACTCTCTGAAGTGCCATAATATTCAAGAAAGAAGTAATTTTCCACGAATTTGATTTCGAGACCTCAGATTTAGAACTTGAGGTCTCGAAATCAACCATCTAAACGCACATAACCTCGTGTGACAAGGGTGTTTTTACTTTTTCATCATTATCTCGCAAGTTTGATGACCGATTGAGCTCAAATTTTCACAGGTTTGTTATTTTATGTATATGTTGAGATACACCAACTGTGAAGACCAGTCTTTGACAATTACCAATAGTGTCCACTGCCTTTAAATCATTGTTTAGATTTAAAATAGCTGTTTATTAAATTGGTTGTAGGCTTTCATTTGAAGGTATTGCACCGCACACACAAATTCAGGACTGAAAATTCAATCCACATGCAAGCCTCCAGGTCTGAGGCGGGATTCAAACCAAAGTCCACAGAGGTGAAAGGAACCACTGATTCAACCAGGGGCCAAGTTTCATAAGGCTGCCCAAGCAGAAAATTTGCTTAAAAATGTTCTGCTGAGCAGAAATAAGCAGGACACCCGTCACAAATTGTACATGTGACTAGGTCATTTGGCTGTTAATCGTAATACTTTTTGTGCTTAAGCAGCTCTATGAAATTAGGTCTTGATTATTTATTGATTTGGCCATTCCTAATGAATCTATTAAAGAATTTGATGTGTAATGATTGTCGCTTACCGTTATTTGCTTTCAGCAATGATCTGTTGACGACGGGGGGAGCCACCCAGGCTATGTCCTTCCTACTCTCTTACTTCTTCACTGCCGGGGACACCATCTTCGTCGAGGACCCGACGTACTTTATCCATTTGGGTATCTTCAAAGATGCCGACATGAAAGCTGTGCCAGGTGGGACCGACTATTAATCGAACATTGTTCCATAGGCGGTGAAGTCAGTTAAATGCAGTGGACACGTTTGGTGATTACTAAAAATAATTATTAGCAAAAAACCTTACTTGGTCACAAGCAATGGGGAGAGGTTGGCAGTATAAAACATTGTGAGAAACAGCTCCCTCTGAAGTAACAGCTCCCTCTTAGTTTTCAAGAAGAAAGTAATTTTCCTCGAATTTGATTTCGAGACCTCATAAATAAGATTTTGCGGTCCCGAAATCAAGCATCTGAAAGCACACAACTTCGTGTGACAAGGGTGTTTTTTCCTTCGTTATTATCTCGCAACTTTGACGACCAGTTGTGCTCAAATTTTCTCAGGTTTGTTGTTTGTTTTGTGCATCCCAGCCAATGCATGCAATAAAATATCTGTTGGATGCCCCACATTAGTGGGCAATAATGTCACTGTGCATTATTCAGTGAAGTGCGCATTCTAGGCGACGCAAACCCATTGCCAACCGAAATGGTGAGCATGGGCACAGTCGCCGCTTGTGACATGCGTGCAAGGGGTCAATTTGACTCTTTTTTATTTATTAACTTTTTTTTTGGCAGTACCGCTTCAAAAGGATGGGATCGACACAGACACACTGGAGGTTAAATTGAAAGAGATGAAAGCCAAGAGCAGTTGGGAACCGACCGCCGCACATCCATTCCGTGCCATGCTTTACGTCATAACTGTCTTCCAGAACCCTACCACACTGTGCTACTCCAAAGGTAACCATTGTGTTTTGTGTTTTTTTTGTGAAACGTTTTTGACAATTACAAAAATCTATTAACAGAGGCTTGTGAAGGAGGCTTACTAGCTTACCAGTGGTAATTCTTCTTTTGTCCTTCAGCGAGCAAAAGGATTGATTTTGACACAAATTAATTTACTGATTCTGTGAACAAGAGAACAAAAATAAATCGCAAGCATCAGTTGGGATTCAATCCAATAACCTTTTTTTTTCTAAACAGACATTTTGGAAAGTATATAGTGCTTCTGCGCCTGCAACACCCAGCAGGGTGGATATGTGCGCATTACAAGTCTTATTGTTATTATAATTATAATAAGTGCTAACACACTGTGTAAGGGTAAAACTCAAAATAATATTTGTTATCGTCAATGCAAATGTAACATCTTTTAAATAGTCTTTTGATTGATTTACTATTTATCTTTCCCGTAAAAACAGCTAAATGTGAACGTATCATCGAGCTGGCCAGGGAGTACGACCTTCTGGTTGTTTCTGATGACATCTACAATGTACTCTCGTGGGTGCCAACAGGCGGCGATGAGCTCGGCCTTGCCCCACCTCGACTCTTCTCATACGACAAGAAGGACGACCCAGGGTACAAAGCTAACGTCGTCTCCTGTGGCTCGTTCTCCAAGTTCATGTGCCCAGGTGTCCGCTTGGGCTGGTTCGAGACTGCTCCTCGCATCATTGATATGATGAGGAAAAGGTAAGGGCAGGCATGAATTTTCACCATTGAGTGGTCAAGGCGATTTTTATTTTTCAAAGAGCAATTCCATTAGAAGGCGTTTTTTATTTTTCAAAGGGCAATTCCATTAGAAAGTCTTTGAAAACCATTCGGAAATGGTTTTTGAAGGGGCATCAAGGCCAGTGGCAACAGGGCCATGTAAGGGGGTCCAAAAAGGATTTGATTTCATATTAAAAAAGGGCTCTATTACTTCCAAGTGTTTAAAAATGTTATTACTTGTTCATACACTATGATAAAGCTGAGGGAATCATTCTCTCAAAAATATGCACTAAACAAAGATCACTCCTACGCCGGTTCATAGATCCTGCGAACAAATTCGCAACAAATAATTTGCAGCAGTTGAACTCTGCTCGACTTACTTGCGAATATCACTGCGAAAGGAGTTTGTGACTACAAATTCACGTCAATTTCGCTTCGCATTCGCATGAAGTATGAACTGGCCCTGATATAATGTAACCTGTATTGCTAATGACTGGTTCCCTGCTGATGTAGGTTCTGTTTCCTTTGACCTCTGTTACCTTTGACCTTTTTGTTTGAACAGTTCATATCTGCTGAGTGGCGGTAACTTCAACACGTTGGCTTCAGGTATTATGGGTGCTGCATTGGAGATGAATCTGGTGCAGAATCATCTAGCTTGGCTCAGGAAAACTTACTCTGTGAGTATATTAATTTTTGGTTTTTACCCATACACCGATGTGTGTTTAATAGCACTGTATACTCAGTACTTTCCCAAGTCCTGTGAAAAAACATCACAGGCATGTTACTCGGGTGGTATTCGAACCCATGACCCTTGCAATTCTAGAGCAGTGTCTTACCAACTAGACTACCGAGGTTGCCCAGTAGCTAGAGGCAGTTCGAATCCTATGTTTTGGCAGGGGGTATCGCAACGATATAAGAGATGTTAAATTTGCATCGGGGACAAAGAATATTTTCTTTTGTTTTTTTTACCCATAATTATACTCTGTGAGTATAATTAGCTGTTCCTACTTAGTAGTCAGATTGCCTATTATTTCCGTCAAGATTTTACTTTGTTTTTCTTCTTATTACTATTGTTGTTATTGTTAATATTCTTTCCATCCGTCGAAAAACTAAACCCATAAGATTTGTGCGCACATTTTTTTGTCTGAAGAGGTATTTTAGTTTTATTTGCAACGTACATAGTATATTTTGACCATCACATCATAAATACTGTCTTTAGTTTGTGTCAGCAACATGTTCATGTTTAGACCATCAAATTTAAAAAACCACAATTTATGAGCCATGTGGTGCGAGGGGAGGTTTTAAATTAGGTTCCTATATTGCATGTTTCAGTAATCATGTACCTCTTTAACCTGAAGCATTTTAAACCTTGACATTTTTTTGAAATATCAATTTTGATCTTGTTGACAGGCGTCGTCACGGGCAATGTGGAAAACTCTGCAAGCAGAGATGCCAGAAGGGGTGCGTGTTGCAGAACCACAGGTAGGACAAAACTCGGCTCATTTCTCAGTTGAAACTTTAGTCTCGGTTGTAGCCAGAATTTCAAGATACGGTGTTATGTTTCTAAACATGACATTATTTCAGGCCCAAATTATTAATTCAATTCAAAATAATCATACTCACATTCAAGGCACTACATGGTTCAGCTCCACCCTACATACACAATCTGTTGACACCCCGTACAACTAGACCAGGTCTAAGATCTATCAGCAATATGCTCCATGTTCCTCGAACTCGCCTCGCCAGTTACGGGAACAGGGCTTACTCCAACATAGCACCAAGACTCTGGAACTCACTTCCGGAATACCTCAGACAAATACACAACATCACTCTCTTCCAGCAGAAACTCAAAACATGTTTTTACCAGTATCTTTAACATGGTTTATCTCCCTGTAGGGTGGGTACTTCATCTGGGTGGAGCTTCCCGAAGGAGCTGACGCAGCTGAAGTCCTCAAGATTGCAAAGGAGGAGTTCAAAGTCGCCTTTCTGCCCGGTCAAAAGTAAGTGCTTGTTCCTTCCCCTTCCTTCGGGCAACTTACAAATCCTGTTTTGTTTGTCTTAAATGCACCCACTGACCATGCCCTGTTGTCATGAATAAATACCTTATCACATGTACCCTTGACCAGGGCGTTTGAGTTTTGTTTCATTTATTCATATATTTTATTTGTTATATTTTTTTCTTTGCGCCTGCTACCCGCCCGAGTTAGCTGCGTAACTGTCGTCTGTATGCATGTGTATTTTCATGTGTATGCACACACAGTGCATGCATGGTGTGAGATCATGTACTTTCAAAGCCATTGCCTTGTTGGTTCTTTTTGAGCTTGCCAGGGTAGTCACAGTTTGCATGCATGCTTGTGCGGCTCCTGCTAATACAGCACTCCCTTTTCTGTAGTGAAAACCGTGACCTTGCGCAAGATAAATCATATAAAACATTTGTGACTGATATTCTGCTGATTTTACTTTATGTGAAATGAAGTTGGCGGTTAGAAAATCTCTATTGTGCCTTGCCAAAGGGTTTACAGCTCAATGAAATTGGGCCTATATTGTTTTTAAGGACTTAAAGTTCGTAGTACAGGAGTGATATAGCAGCGGTTTCCCTGATTTCAGGGATTTTCTTTCAATGGTCTTCCTGCTCCTTCAGATTATCTTGACAGATGTGAAATTTCCATCACAGAGGTGAAATTGTTGTCACCAAACCTTGAGATGATGTAGAGAATCTGTAAACCTCTAACCATGCCTTGCCTAGCCTTGCCTTCCCTATAGCCTAGCTAAGCCTTGTCTAGCCTTGCCTTGCCTAGCCTAGCTTTCCTTATAGCCTAGCCTTGCCTAGCCTAGCCTAGCCTTGCCTAGCCTTGCCTTGCCTAGTCTTGCCTTGCCTAGCCTTCTCTATAGCCTAGCCTTGCCTAAGCCGTGTTCATCCAGTATCTGATGTAACCCTCCTCCTGTGCTCACCATTTTCCTCATTCTTGTGCCTGTCTTATTAAGTAGTACACAGCTAGGATGTAATGTCGTCTCTCCACCTCCTTTTTCTGTCTGCATCATTTTCTCTTCTCTGTTCTTAGTTGCCAACCTGAAAATCTTGCGGTCCATCTCATGTCGATTATGCATGCTACGGTGTCCTGCCAATCTCCACTTTGCCTCCCTGATTTTTTACATTTATTTCGTGGTCTCTCTACCATTTAACATCTCCCACAATGGATTGCCTTTATCTCCATCCACTAAAAGATTGAGCTTATATTCCAATTTTTAGGATTTTTCATTTACATACAATCTCAATTGTCTCGTTTCTTAGAGCCTCACCGAGCGGTAAATACGCCAACTGCATGCGGTTGTCTTTCAGTTTCTACCTAGACAGCGACTTACAAGAGGGCGCTAAAGGCATCGCCGCGGCAACCAAGAAGTATCTCTCTAAATGATTTGATTCGGAACCGAGTGACTTTCTGTTTTCCGATTTTTATTTTTAAGGCACTGTGTCAAACGCAGGTAGCCTTAAAAAAAAGGGCACGAAGTTTGAGTGGAAGGTCGTAGCTCATATGGAACTGGCTTGCTAGTCCTTTTCTTTTACGAAAGTCATTATTTATATGCCCAAATAGTAAATTAAGATTGCTACCATTTAAATTAATCGTGATTTGGGTAGTTTATGAAAAATAACATAACAATATATATAATGGGTAGGATCTTTTGTAAGAATTGTTTCAAATGGTGAATGCACAAGTCTTTAAATGGAACTATAAAGAGGGACTCCAAGGTCATATTCAGTTTTGTAATTTACTCGGAAGTCTGTATGAAAATGGGGTAAAACGTACAGGTCTCTAACATAAAGTTAAAGGAACACGTTGCCTTGGATCGGACGAGTTGGTCAAAACAAAAGCGTTTGTAACCGTTTTTTATAAAATGCATATGGTTGGAAAGATGTTTTAAAAGTAGAATACAATGATCCACGCAAGTTTGCCCCGAAACTGCGTGGTTTTCCTTTTACTGTGCCAACTAACGGTCGGCCATTTATGGGAGTCAAAAATCTGACTCCCATAAATGTCAAAATCCAAAAGTGTTCAATGACGTCACTTTTCAAATCCGTGATGAGTACATTTTTCTACAAAGAATTTCCAGTTAATTGCGCTCTACGCAATTTAGCTTCTCAGTTGGGAGTAAGGACGATTAGCCTCTAAAATTGTTTAAGTATTATTATATTCTACTTTTAAAAGTAATAATAAATTTAGCCTACAAAATCTTATTTTTAAAGATTATTCTAGTTTTGGTACATTGGGGATATGAATTCATGATAGTTGCACCATGGTATGATGGTATGAATTTTAACATGAATGTTTATTATTTTGTAATGATAAAATATGATATTACATATCAACAGCAGTGGTGAAGTAATGTTCTCCATTGTTGAAAGTGTAAGCTAGGCATCATATTCTAGCCTTCGATTGGCTGAAGTTCTTAATGAGGGTTAGAACATAATGTACAGCTTTTCATGGATTTTCTTTAAAGGGTTTGCACAATATTGGTATGATTTAGAATATAAATTTCAAGTTTTGTTTTATTATTTTATTACTTTGTCTGTAAAATTAAAGATTTGAAGGCCAAGTTTCTATGAGCTTAATAACAAAAAAGGTCCAATATTGTGCCCATGTGGGTGTTAACTTTAAACCTGGAGCATTTTGGGTTCAGCTAGACCTCTACGCTTCAAAGATTTGGTAGACTTTAACATCCCCACCAGATCTTGGCCTCAGTTGGCTCACCACCCCTCCAGCTGGAGGTCTATGCTGTATGATGGGATGAGACACGATCACCAACAAACTGACAACAAGATGAGGAGAGGAAGATGACATTGTCGTCCGCTACAGACGTCTGCCAACTACTAGACCTCTAAAAATCGTCCTATTTTGCCACATTACGAGGTAAAGGGTAGTTTTTTCCCAGACAGAGTCTGGCCAGTTTAGTCCTTTATGGGTGTTTTTTTAATACTTTGGATGAGCCTATTATGAAAGCTAAACGGCTATCCTACCAAAAAAAAATCTAAAGAAAAATTAAGTTTAGATGTTGGAAAATATTATTTGGTTTGTTTTCAAGAGGCTGAGAAACTTAGAAATACTTGTTGAGTGTTTTTGATCTTAACAATCAGCATTGACAGCCAGCAGGAACTTATCTAGTGTGGTGCACCCAAAGCACTGACCAATAATAATGGGTATATAATAACGTCTGTGACCCTAAGTCTGAGGAAGGCACTGAATACTAAACTCCACAGCGGTTCGGCCCATCGGAGAATACCCGAGCGTAACAACCAGTTCCTAGTGGTTAGTCCACTCTTATGTAGTCTTGAAGTCAAGACGGTAATTGTTAAGCGCGGTGTGTAGTTACAGCGCGGCGTAGCTACGGGGACGATGCACACACCCTCGATCCCAGTATGTGTGTGTGCGCGCTACCTACGACTGTTGCATGTGTAACATCGCACTGTGACTGTTGCATGAAAGGCAGACAAATAGGCAGCGCCTAACGACTTGTCATCAAGTCTAACTCTTATGTAACAACTCCACAAACCTGCTGCTACAAATGTACCTGAATAAAGAGGTCTGAAGCAGTGCTTGCATCTTTTAAACATGAAAATATAAACAACCAGGTCCCAGTGGTTAGTCCACTCTTCTGTAACAACTCCCCAAACCTGCTGCTACACATGTACTTGAATATAGAGGTCTGAAGCAGTACTTGCACCTTTTAAACATGAAAATATAAACAACCAGGTCCCAGTGGTTAGTCCACTCTTATGTAACAACTCCCCAAACCTGCTGCTACAAATGTACCTGAATAAAGAGGTCTGAAGCAGTGCTTGCATCTTTTAAACATGAACATATAAACAACCAGGTCCCAGTGGTTAGTCCACTCTTATGCAACAACTCCCCAAACCTGCTGCTACAAATGTACTTTAACATAGAGGTCTGAAGCAGTGCTTGCATCTTTTAAACATAAAAATATATACAACCAGGTCCCAGTGGTTAGTCCACTCTTATGTAACAACTCCCCAAACCTGCTGCTACAAATGTACTTTAACATAGAGGTCTGAAGCAGTACTTGCATCTTTTAAACATGAAAATATAAACAGCCAGGTTCCAGTGGTTAGTCCACTCTTATGTAACAACTCCCCAAACCTGTTGCTACAAATGTACTTGAATAAAGAGGTCTGAAGCAGTGCTTGCATCTTTTAGACATGAAATCATTAACAACCAGGTTCTAGTGGTTAGTCCACTCTTATGTAACAACTCCCCAAACCTGCTGCGTGGGGGATCGTCGCGAACCGTGCCGGAATGTTCCGAGAGCACACGAAAAGTTCCGAACCGCTCTAGAGGTGAGGTTAGTTTTTAGTGCCTTCCAAAGTGTGATCATGAGTGTTGCGTAGCGCCCTCTGTTGACTTTATGACGCCAAGCCAATGCCCTGGATCAGCCAACAGGAAGGACGCGTGAACTCGGTCATGACAACCTTGGCATAGAACTCGAACCGCTCCAATGTCAGTGGCCTTCCTGGCCTACTTTCTGGAATTAACAGCTATCCCAGCCTTTTCCGCTTGCACGCCAGCTTACCTGTAGGAGACTCTTCCTCTGTTTCTCTGTCGGGTCACCAACTCTGGGAAAAGGAGGGGGGGGGGCTAGGGGGTAGAGGGTCACGGTCGCAAAAGGGTGTCAACAATCTCGGCGGTCCAAATTGTTGGTTCTTTTTCTCTCTGGAGGGGTGCTGATTTGAAAGGGGAGCGGAAAGTGGGCCAAGCTCACAGGGAGAGAGTCTGGGAGTGAAGTGGGTGCGGCTGAGTTTGCCTGGACGTGCTTGGTAGACCGTAGAGGGGGTAGACTGTGAGATTACGGAGTGGGATTTTTTGGTGGTACTAACTTGACCCTCTGCCCATCAGGGGGAACCTCTTAAAATTAATGTACGCAATGGATATACAATCTCTGATGGATCTCAAATCAGTGAGTCGTCAGAAGGAAATGTTTATCAATGTTGTTTTGTTGTTTTGGGGTGGTTCTGTTTTGGTTTTTTATTTTATTTTTAAAGTGTGTTTCGTTTTGATAGGAATCAGGATGCAGGTGATGGTGATATGGCAACTGCATCGAGCTTTTTAAGCACAACATGATTTATGCCTACCAGAATAAGGTCACCAGCCAAAACACAATATCACATGCAGCCTTATGTGACTGTTCTGGTCATTTTTTTGCTGAGCAGAAAATTGCTTAAAAGCAACATTTTTCAGATTCAGTAGTTTATGAAAATCAGGCCATGGTCGTGCGTAATAAAACCGCCTGGCAATTGTATTTATTCAAACTAAGTATTAAACCTGCCAAGCATTTCCTGACCTAGGACTCGATTGGGGGAAAATTCTCAAGCCTTCCTGGGAACGATTTTCCTGTCTGTCATAATGGCTCAATGACCCCCCCCCCCTTCCCTTCCAAAACGTTATTCCTCAATGAATCAACCACAAAAAAAAAACATTCGTGCGGGCGGCTAGGTTGAAAAACAGACCGTCGACCTGGCTGAACCCGCTTGAAACTACCGGTCATCAAAAGCCCTTTACACCCACCCATCATGGGTTCGACCACAATTCTAAAACTGCAAACTTCAACCATATGACCTTTTCACCCCTCGCAAATGGTTCCCCCAAGTTGAACACATCTATTCTGTTGTTGTCTCGGCAAAAAATTCCCGGAAATGTTTTTTTTATTTTTTATTTCCACCAATTGTTTTCAAAGACGGAGACTTAGCATCTGGGCTGAGAGAGAAACAAATCGTATTTTGTTTCCAACTTCTGTGGTAAACTTTTCTTTTCACGGGTTTTGTCGTAACCGTGAAGTGGTTAAGAACACACCGGCATCAAGCTCTGGTGCTTCTGATCAGCAGAGTGTGGGTTCGAGTCTCGGTCTTGACACTTGTGTCCTTGAGCAAGACACTTTACCTCAATTATTATTGCTTTGTCATTTGGGTGGGACTTAAAGCCGTAAGGTCCCATGAGAGTTGGTAAGTGTACGTAACCCAGAACACTTACCGTAGATCTGGGAGAATATTGGGGTTAACCTTAGAGTTTCAGGTTCAAATACCAAGCACTTGTTTACATGTGTCCTCATGTTTGCGAGATACAGTGATTAAGTTCACTTTGAGGCATCCTTTTGTTGATACTTCCCATAGGCAACGAAGTCTCGATGCCCTCTGGGCCCAATTTCATAGAGTTGCTTAGCATAAAAAAATTGCTTAGCATGAAATTTCTTCCTTGATAAAAACAGGGCTACCAACCAAATTTCCACGTGATTTTCAGCAGCAACAAATGGAAATTTGGTTGGTAATCCTGTTTTTATCAAGGAAGAAATATCATGCTAAGCATGTTTTTGTGCTTAGCAGCTTTATTAAATTGTGCCCACGTCATTGCCTTGTTGCCCTTGAAAATAAAATATGCTCTAATAGACATTTACAATGTCCAAATAGGGTCACCTTCACCAAGGAGAAAAATACCTTGGTGCCATTGCCCTTTCAGAAACGAAGCATACAGTCATGGGTGTCATTACTATAATCATACCATTATAATTAAGTAATGATCTGGGACTGGCAAACACTTTTCGCTACATAACGTGTTAGACGGATTAGCAGTCTTTTTCTTGCTTGACAACTTTGACTGAACTTTAGGATCTGTAACAAGCATCCGGAAAATTGTACCCATCTGACAAATTCATTTACTAGAAAACATGAGATGTATGTTGTGTTAATCTTATAGTTGATTTTACTGTAAGGCCTCAGCCAAAGTTCTCGTCCGGCTGTTTTTACCGATAAAGTTCTGAGTTTCTTTAATGATTTGGAGAGATCAATCATAACATACATGAAATAATAAACTTGTGAAAATTTGCGCTTACTCCGTTTGTTTTGAGTCAGGAGAGAATAGGGTGTACAAAATATTTGCACAATTTTCATCATGTTTTTATTGTCTTTATTAGTTATAACAACCGAAATCAGCGTTTGTATAGTAAGTCGATTTTCAGATAGTTTCTCGAAAATGACTTTGAGGGAAAGATGTCACTGGCAAAATGGTTCTGTGAACTTCATAATCAGTAAGCTTTTTCATAATTAAATTAAACAATGTGTTTTATCCGGAACGATCCTATGTAGGCCCAACCTTTAAGAAAGCTACCGGCTTTACTCGGATGTATTTTAATTTGACACCAAGATAATTATACTTTCCCAAGAGACAATACCATTTGCTTGTACCTTTGTTTAGATCTTCATCGAAATTAATATTTCCTCAACGTAGTTGGAATTGGAGAAGCAAGCCAGATTTCTCAAAGTTTGTTCATCTTATCAAAACTAGTGACGAGTCAATGACCTGAGTGTTTTTTGGCAAATTGTCGAGACCGTGCCCCGGTTTATGCATAATGTCACACTAAAAATAGGACAGGTCTATAAACAATTTCTTTTAAAAACAAGAGGACGGAATTATTGGTTTCTTACTTATTTTTACGCCGATAAAATTGGCGGTGGCGGTTGTTATTCGGGGGATGACAAAGTGTGATGTGATAATCCACTAGGATTTTGTTTACATTGAGTTAGTTGAGTTTTCGTAATGGTTGGTTCTCTGAGAGTCGAGTCGAGTTTGACCATCTGGGGGTCGAGTTTTACCATAAATGAGGGCCGAATTGACCACCAGAAGGTCGAGTTTGATCACCTGGGATTCGAGTTTGACCATCTGGGAGTCAAATTAGAATCATGGGTTCATAGCCGACGTTTATCACACAGCCGACATTTTGTTTGTATCCATTAACCATGCTGGAAAGGAATAATTAATAGCCTGGCCCCCTTTCACACTACCAGAACTGGTGTTCGTCACTGCTATTGCACGCAGGTAACAATACATACATGGCGGCAGGCACGTAGACCAATAGTCACAGACAGTTACATAGACGTCTGTTATCATGATAGCGCTAGATCGACATTGTGTGTAGACGTTCCCCCATTAGTTTCCCATTGTACATTCACTTCCCTCGTACATTTTATAAAACTTTGGGGACTTAGCTCCCAGAATATAAAACAAACCAGAGTGCCCACTTTAATAGAGGCACTCAGACAGGACATTATTGGTAATTACTCAAAATAATTGTAAGCATAAAAATGTACTTGTAACGAGCAATGGGGAGCTGTTGCTAGTAAAATACATTGTGAGAAACGGCTCCCTCTGAAAAACGTAGTTCTTGAGAAAGAGGTAATTTCTCACTAAAATATTAAAATGCTTCAGGCCTGAAGACTTTCATTAAGCGTCTAAAAGCACACAAATTAATGTGGAACAAGTGTGTTTTTTCTTTCATTATTCTCTTGCGACTTCGATGACCAATCGGGCCCAAATGTTCACATGTTTGTTATTTTTGTGCATATGTTGGGATTACAAAGTTGAAGTCACCCAGAATGCAGGATTCACTAGCCCCACTGTTTGTATCGCGTTGCCTGGCTCTCCAGACTGCGGGGCAGAGACGTTGGGGGCGGGGGCTGGGGAATGAGCCAGCCGTGTCTGTTAGTTCTGTCGGTCATTTGCGCTTGGCTTTCGTCAATCATTAAACCAACTCCTTATTGACTTCATGCGATCTTGACATTGGGGCGACGTTGTGCTGTAATCAGTCGATTGGGTAGAAACTGACTGTTATTATAATAAATGACCCAATGTTTGCTGCTAACAATGTGCAATATACAGCCGCTCCAATATCACGACGTACGGATGGCGCGTGTTCGCGGTTGAGATGGCGCCATTATTTTGGGATGTTTCTTTATCGAACAAACAAGAACTTGAAATGTACAAAACTTCATGTTCAAAGGTTGCAGTTAAAAACGAAAGTTGGGGTACTTGGTTAAAAACACTCAGAGGTGGATCTGGAAATCATATTAAATTTGGCAAAACAAAAACTTGTCCACAGTAACATTTGTTCGCACTACCAACGCACAAATTCCATGGGATATCCTTATTTACACAAAAATTCTAAATTTTCACAAAATACAGAAAATCCACATCAACATTGTATAGTGTCCTATGTTCGATAAATACATGAATACCCATTCTCATAAAAGGCGCCAGACTTTCCTGTCTGTGTACCAGTATACCAGCTTTTTGCCATTGACTTGGATGCAAAAGCAAAATGAAAATTGCCGCACCAAAGGTCTGCAATCCTGACTCTCATTGTCACTATGAACCATAACCTGAGTATCGATCTCCTAAAGGAGCCACACTATTCATCCGTTTTAGTTTCACGGTCAAGGTGCTTATTTGCGTTCAAGGAAACACAAAATGGCCGCCATGAAGGTCTAGGGTACGACGCCATACTTAGTTTGATATTAATTTATTAATTTCTTTGTCCAGGCAACGCGAAGTTAATAATTAACGACACAACCTCGAAGCTAAAATCGTGCCGTTATATTTGTCTCCTCCCTACAAATGGGTTTTCCAATTTTGAGGGTATTTGATGAAAAATAATCGAATAATATTGACTCAGTACGGGCTGTTGGAAGGTCAACCTGTTTGCTCGGGTTAAATATTAATCCATAAAATGTTGATAAGAGGAATTCATGAACTTGAACTGACGATGAGGATGCATTTTATCAGACAATTGTAGGAGATATGAAAATTTACGTCCGAAACGAAACTGAATTATCAAAAATATCAGATAGGAAAAAGTTCAAGCCAACCTTTCAGAGTCTGATTGCGTTGTTTTGATGGAATGTTTTTGTTGGTTCTTGTGTTTAAATTTCAAGTTCATTGCTTTGTTGTGATGATAATTAAAGGCAGTGGACACTATTGGTAATTACTCAAAAAAACCTGTCTTGGTGACGAGTAATGGGGAGAGGTTGATGATATAAAACATTGTGAGAAACGGCTCCCTCTGAAGTGGTATGGTTTTCCACGAATTTGATTTCGAGACCTCAGATTTAGAACTTGAGGTCTCGAAATCAACCATCTAAACGCACACAACTTCGTGTGACAAGGGTGTTTTCTACTTTCATTATTATCTCGCAACTTTGATGACCGATTGAGCTCAAATTCTCACAGGTTAGTTATTTTATGCATATGTTGAGAATATACACCAACTGTGAAGGCCAGTCTTTGACAATTACCAATAGTGTCCACTGCCTTTAATTCAAATGAGATAAAACCCATTGTAACAAGAATTATTGAAGAATGAAATTTTACTTTCATATTTTGTTCAATAGAAAAATAGCTGAGTTTTAGTTAGAACAAGCATTCGGGTTCCTACCGAAATGTGTTGATTACATTATTTATGCAAATTAATATTCAGTTCTTGTTCATCTGCATTTTTAGAGCAGTATTTATCAATATTTTAAAGCTAAATTATTGTTCTCAAAGCCAAACTAATGTGAATAGAATTGTTTCAAATGGCAATTAGTTCCAGTACCAACTCCATAATTAAGTAAGGACAATATTGGTCATAAATAAAAAATAACCCATTTATTCTTTTACAAACATCATAAAAACCTCAATTTTGTGTAAACCAATGAATATCGTCTGATGGCAGTACCTTTTAACTCTGTTGCTTCTATATACCTACGGTCACATAAACATCAGTTGCTCCTCATGCAATATTTAAGCCCACTCTCTTTCCAACAAGGTGAACAATATCAAAGTCACTTTGCCAATTTCGTCCCCGAAATGCACCGCCGTTTTGGTGTTACATAATTTATCATAACCGTACCATGTTTTTATTAATAATTAACAGTGTCAATTTTAAACTGACAAGCGCACGGCGTCGCACACAAAACAACCACCCTCAGTACAGAAACTGCCTGATGGACAAAAGCTTTCCCATATGGTGCGAATTCGGGAGGGGAAAATTTGGAAGAGTTTGGGGGCGGGGGGCAAATGGTAGATAAAGTGTAGATTTTGGGGCGGGGGTTGAGATCAAACCATCTTTTCTTCACGGATCTATTAAATTAATGTTTTTCTGCTAGGCAGAAATGAGCAGGATATCAGTCACAAATAATAAACTTCACATGGTAGTTTGGCTGGTAACTCTTGTAAGCATTATTGTGCTTAGCAAATTGTGCTTAGCATTTTGTGCTTAAGCAGCTCTATGAAATTGGGTCAAGACTGTTGCAATCCCAACTGAATGGAGTCGTAACCTCTGGATCAAAAGACAGACGGGAAGAAAACGCCTGGACCACGGCCAATAGTTTCTTGTCAAGACGGTGGCCCGTTTAATATCACATTTTCTTAAAGGGATGCTGAAATTTGAACCCTTTATTTGCTCCAAATGGTGGAATTTATGCAAAGGTGAAGCAAACGACTGTTTGATGGGCGAGGTGCCAGTCAAATATTTGGAGTTAGTTTTGATTTGGAATGGTACCCTTTTGTGGGTCAGCGTGACCCAAAATGTAGCAAAAGATCCACGTGTTTTGGACTCGAGGTTGAATGTAGAAAGTGGCTACGATGTTGAGTACGGGGTTAAATTCTGACCTTGGGTCCTTTTGAATAATAGTATACAGTCTTTCTGAAAGGCTAAACCATTGATACAACTTAGGTGAAGACAATAATCATCATAGATTAAAAAACTAGGACTGTCAAAGCAATACTTGACAAATTACAACCAGGAGATTGTGAGATTGTATAATGTACATGTACATGTACAATGCATGGGAAAAATTATTTGCGCGAGTTATGAATTAAAAATATGGTCAGTGTGGGGCTCGAACCCACGACCCTCGCGTTATTAGCACGATGCTCTGCCGACTGAGCTAACCGACCAATTGATCAGTCGTTATCCAACTTTCATTAAGTATTGACAACAGTTGATCAATACTAGGGCTATTGATCAACAAAACGAAGTAGAAATTTCACAAATTGTGCAAAATTACAATTTCTTTTTATTAACAATCCAATCAGCTAAATGCCTGTTTGAGTAAAATGTAAACAAAAATCTTAATTTTCTCGACAATGTGATTGTTCACGCTCCAGAGATAATGTATCAACACGTCGCAACGTTTTCATTGAGGCATTTTTTATTGTAACTTACTAATTCTTCCTAATAAGCATTACTATGTATTAGTGAACTTATGGCTCTCAGTTTCAGACCCATCAAAAAATTACTAAGTGGCTATTTACTGCCAACGATGAAACGTCCGTAGACTTTCACGTCACCTTCATTCTCCACAGACCAAAATATCCCATGTAGGTCAGTGCCACCTCTGTGATAGGAAACACGTCTCCCATCTATACAGGAAACAGTCGTCTCCAACGTCAAGAACAGACCCTCTGCTAAATTGCTTGTCCCCCTTTTTTTCGTCTTCTTCTTCTGGATCCATTCTGGAGCCGACCGAGAGTTGACCCCAGCCCAGATGAATTTCCCAGACGATTATAATTCCATATTTCCCCTTACATCAAGAGAGAGTGACCTATGTCGATGAACCCATCAGTGAGTGTTTACTCTTCTAAAAACACATCATGGAACAATTTCATGGAGAGCTGCTCAAGCACAAACAAAAGTAGCTAAGCATAACAAAATTATGCTTACCAGAATAAAGTTAACAGCCAATTTACCATGTCACAAGTACAGTTTGTGACTGGTATCCTGCTCATTTCTGCTTAGCAGAAATTTGGTAAGCAGTTTTTTCTGCTTAAGCAGCATGATGGGCCCACTGACTTGGCGCAATTTAATGAAGCTGTTAAACAGAAAATACTGATTGACAAATTCCTTTGCTAAAAAAAACCCCGAGTGGGGCATGTCGCAACAAATTACACTTCGTGTAACTTTGGTTTGTAACCTGTTTTTGATAAGCAATACTTTTCAGTGCTTAGCAAGTTTGTGTGGTTACCTGGGCTATAGAAATTGGGCCATGCAGAGTGCTGCTGGAACAGAAGATAGTGTTGCTCCAAAGAGCAGGATACCAATCACTTATTGGTACATAGGACATGATTCTTTTGCTGGTTGGTAATCTTATTAATCTTTCAAGCATAATCGTGTTGTGCTCGGTACACTGCGGCGCACGTAATACTTTAAAGACACTGGACACTATTGGTAATTGTCAAAGACCAATCTTCTCACTTGGTGTATTTCAACATATATGCATAAAATAACAAACCTGTGAAAATTTGAGCTCAATCGGTCGTTGAAGTTGCGAGATAATAATGAAAGAAAAAACACCCTTGTCACACAAAGTTGTGTGCTTTCGAGACCTCAAAATCTAATTCTGAGGTCTCTAAATCAAAATCGTGGAAAATTACTTCTTTCTCGTAAACTACATCACTTCAGAGGGAGCCGTTTCTCACAATGTTTTATACTATCAACCTCTCCCATGACTCGTTACCATAAAAAGGTTTTATGCTAATAATTATTTTGAGTAATTACCAATAGTGTCCACTGCCTTTAAGGACAGGGGTCAATTGGCCGTGACCTAGAAAACATTGTGTAATTTTATCCGAAAATGAGCAGGATATACCGGTCATGGATGATACACGTCGAATTGTTATTTTGGCTGGTAGCTTATTTTGGTAATCATTATTCTGTTGTGCTTCTAATGGTATCACCTTTTTGTGCTAAAGTAAGTTGGGCCCTATATGGTCAATGTACAGCAACTTCAACCAACGAAATTTGTGGTGACAATGAAAATCTGAAGGCCCAGCTTGGTCTAGGTTTAGCCCCTGAGTGAACCCCCCAACCACAATGACCCAGTTAGAAAAACGCATGACTTTGAACTTCACGACACGGGCTTATGATTACGGCGCCATTTTGCAACTTTTCTGAGAATTAACGGTGTTGTTGGGCAATAATATACACCGTATACTTTACATGACAAAGAAAGTTACAGACAGTTCACGAACTGCCGTGAAAATGTATTTTAAAAGTATCATTCAATATACATTCTTATCATACCAGTTTTGCTAAACTGCTAAACCTGAACCAATGTATGTTCTGTGCGTGATGTACTGATGTAAAAACATCACCTGTGTTGCAAACTTTGTGGTTTTTAGGTCTGCAAATAATCACCTGGCTTTATGTTTAATGCAAATAACTTATGTTGTGCAGGGTTAAATCTGTGAAAATGGTCTCTCTTCATACTTATAGTTGTTCGTTAATGTGAAAAAAATACACAAATGTTTGTTTTTTAGTTCACTGTTCGGAGGAAATGGCGCGGTCATCCGGTGCCTATTCCCTTAAAGAGGTGCCTCAAGGTTCAACTTAGTTTTGTGAAGAAATCATTTCCAAATAGAAAGATTTGGGAATGTACTTGTTCCCCCCCCCCCCCCCAAAAAAAAGAAGAAGATTTGGGAGTCTACTTAAATCCAAATAGAAAGATTTTGTGAATGCACTCATTTTCAAATAGAAAGATTTTGTGAATGCACTCATTATTTCCAAATAGATAAAGTACCCTTTCAGAGCGGAACTTGAAACATGACGTCATCGAACGGTTTGGGACTTGGACCTCATCTGGGGGTATCAAATACAGTGGCATTTTACACCAATTATTGGCATGAGGTTAGAGACTTGTAATAATTATTCCCTCTATTGTAAGACTCTATTAATTGGAAAATGAGCTAAGTACAGAACTGAATTTGACCTTTTGAAACCTTTTGTTTTTTCTTTTACTATAATTTTTCACCTCAAAAGGTGGTAGCGTTTTGAGATATTGAACATCTGGAGCGATTATGTCCGCGCAGTAAGAATAATTCGTAATTAGAATACAATCTGAGAAACGAAAATAAGTTTGTATGGTCAATATTTTCTGGGGGAGTAATTACCCCAAAAGGCATAAACCCTTTAAATAGTTGTTCTATATAAATTACTTGCCGTGTGGGTCGGGCACCAGTTACCACGCAACGACTGCCGATCTCACGCGAACCATTCTAAATTCCAGATGACATCTATTTATATAAAACAAAAGAATCAACATTTTTCTAATCTGAAACCTCGCTTTTTATAAACTGCCCTTTGGAGCCAGATTGTAAACGAAATATTAATTGAATATTCCATAAGTTCAGGTCGTAGTATAGTTTGTTTATATTTATTTATCGATTTCTTCTAACAATTGTAGACATATACAGTTGTTTCATTCTATTTTTGTGAACATTGTCATGAAATTGCACATGTTGTTCTGAAAAGGTTCTCTAGTTGGTGATAGTATACACATTATTTAGCTTAAAAAACAAACAAATGTTGGTCTACAAACATCACATTATGTTCTTATATGTGAAGTTTTTAGATCGACTTATATAAATTACTAACTCTTTTTCTCCCCTTATAATATTCTGTAATACTTATTGGTGTAAATGTGAATCGTGCTGCTACCGTAGGGCCTATGCATGTGTGTGTCGCGTTCCTTGTGTTCGCCAGTAATATAGACTTAATGAAATTGGTTGAAGAGAAAACCAGACTAAAACACTTCCAACCTCGTGTTGGCAATATTGATTTGAATAGACAAAAGTCAAACTTTCTGCAACATGAAAAATGTACGTTCCAAGTGTACTATACACTGTTATCAGTTTAAGTCATTAAATGAACATGTTAAAAAATAATAAGTTTTGTGGTGGTTTTAAGACAAGTCTCAAATATTTATTGTATTTGTTTAAATGTCTGTACAAACGCTCTTCATTATGAATTGAACAAAATGTAGGCCTATGTAAGAGTGTATCCAAAACAGATGTAAAATTATATTTACGAAACTTCCTTGGGACAAAAATATTTTAGATATATATATCCAGTATCCACACGAACATAACATTTTATATCCCTGTTTAAAAATTCGGCAGTCGCCTCCTCCAAAATAAAGAGAGGTACAAGTTTACTGCACTGTGTATAATATTTACACACCGAAGCTCTTTAGTCATGCCAGCAACAATGGGCAAAGATCCAGAGCACACTGTAACCAAAGTAGCCAAGTGACCCTGGCCTTCTATGACTGCCTTGTTACATAGAGCCCAAATAGTAAACCCATACCACACAACTCACTTCAGAGTCTAGTTCAAGTGCGGACAGACGGCCCGGTTACATATATTTACCGAGGTTGAACTTTGCCTGAACCGTGGATATTTCCCACAACCAAGCCCCCCTTTCACCAGGCTGCTGTCTAACCTCGTTCGCAGATGGATATTTTTTTTAAAGAAGGAGTTGAGGAAATAAATTGAAGCCAAGTGAGGCCGGATGGAGATGTTGGATGTGTCTTGGATGTTGTGAATTAAAAAGTCCGGTACACCGTGGGGAAGGTAACAGCGCCATAGCCGGCGAAAAAGCGATCGCGCTACCGCGGCGGGCTCGATCGAACGAGTGTGAGCGAGAGAGGAGCACTGAACTCCGTGGCCTCTCTCGACTGACTCACGCACAACACTCTGCTGGCAGGCGACAAAAATAGAACAACGGTAAACAGGCGGCGCAGGCAGCGGCATTCAAAGTCACGGTCGTGCGAAGGTCGAGGGCAGGCATCTGTGCCGCGGTTGAATCTATTGACCTAGAATTCTGCGCCCGCGCAGTGCTTGGGTTCATCGCCTGCTCATGGTGATGAAGTGCTGTAGCTAGGGTTGATGCTGCAGCCCTTGTTTGCAAAATGCCTTCTTCTTTCTACTTCTCCCCCCTAGAAAATTCGATTAATCCCGTCCCTCCCGTGGAAAACCTGGCGATGTTATTCCGGCCACGGCATTCTGAGATGCAAGGGTACGGGATGGGCTCTCATCCGGAAGCGATGTAGCGCTAAGACTTGAATTTGAGGCGGATAAGAAAATCGATGAGGCCCGGCCGACTGGATCATTTTGTGGCACACGCGGGGGCCGGGCAAGCCGGCTGGTTGGTTTGCTCTGACTTGGGTCGCTGACCCGATGTGGCTGTGCACAGTGCTAGTTGAATGCACTTCCCGTACTTTTGACTCGATGGACTCGGGTTGGAGAGCAACCGACGTCATTGTTACTATGGCTCACGATGCGGAGGATATAGATTCTGGGGTTTTACTGCATTTGTCATTACGGGAAAACGAGGGGAAAAAATGAGAAAAAAAAAAAAAAAACACGCTTAGCGAGCCTTGTGCGTATGTTGGGATGGGAGGTGAGATATGGTGGGGGAGAAAAAAGGGAAAAGGAAATCATGTTTTTTATAGACGGGTTTGTAAATCCCAGGAAAAAAAAAACTGTCGGTTGCTACGTTTAATTTCCTCTGTCCCCTTTTGTGTTTACATATTACACAAAACAATCGCCATCCTTTAATTATTCTGAGCTGTGTTGGTTTTG
Source organism: Asterias amurensis (assembly GCF_032118995.1). NCBI lineage: Eukaryota > Metazoa > Echinodermata > Asteroidea > Forcipulatida > Asteriidae > Asterias > Asterias amurensis. The sequence continues at coordinate 1,964,530 of NC_092662.1, read as the reverse complement.
TGATGAGGAGAGAGGAAGAGAGACTGTGAAAGAAGGGGGAGAAGAATATCAGAAAGTGACCTGTGACAATTATCACCTCTGTCAGTCCGTCGGTTTTGTGATGGGAAAAGGACGGTACATCGGTGTACGGGTGAGCGGACTCCGAAGCGACATTACGCGACAGCAATGCGGGGAAAGCGGGTTAGCGGTGCCCTGGGGGCGTTCCTCGGTACCCCGCGCATGAGCAAACTCCCCAGTTGGCCGGGGAAAGTGGGACGCGCGAGCAACGACCCTAGCTTATAGAAAAAAAATCTCTAATGCACAGCTAGCTCTGCGCAGGGAGAGAAAAAAAGGCTTGCAGCAACCTGCGGAGAGACTTCAGCCTAAGAGGAGAGAGCTAGTTGGATGGATGGAGGGACACTGGGAAATAAAGACGTCTTTCATGTTGCGAAACAGCCAGCTTGTCGTCACTAGGAACAGTCCAACATGGCCGCCGGGTTTATATAAAACTCGAAGATGGACACGCGCGTGATATGGCACACGTACACAATGGCCCTGGTTTATTTAAAGGCCGGAAAGAAATAGATATATTTATTTTATTTTGTGATTATCTTAAATAACATTTGTCTTCGCAAATTTCAGTTTGATAAACGAGGAAAAGGAATGAACTTCCTTAGTCTCTATCCCAACAAGTGTTGGTTTAAGTAAGTTAAAGATTTTAAAAGATTTTGTTTGCCAAAAAGATTAACCGACTTCATGCGAAAGTGTTTAGGATATTAACGAATTTTAGGTTTTGGGGATTTTTTATTTCATTATTTGAAAGTTTGCTTTTGTATATGTTTAAATTGCCCATTCATTAAAGAAATATCAAACTCTGTTTTTATTTGTCTATTGATTTAAGTATTTGTTTAGTTCCTATCATCAGTTATTGTCTTTTGTATTGTATTCGTTTATTAGTTGTTAGCGTGTTTATAATCATACATAATAGAAACTAACATTTGTAAGGCACCTTTTTGAAAGGACAAAAAGCGTTTAATGACAAATAAATACTTACATTATTACCAATAATAAACAAAGTTACACAATATCCCCTCTTTTACAAGTTAAAAAAATTATCAGGACAGATTTCACAATTTGCAAAACACACGTATTAGTTTTTTTAGACGAAATATGACCCAGTGCGTCCCTTACCGGCCGTTGTGCCGTGTATGCTGTGTCCGAAGGCTAGATTACGTAACAGTTCCCGTCGCTTGGTGGCGCTATTTGTCGATCCACAAACTACACAACAATCTTTCAAGGACAAATGAGTAAAAAATAATCAAGGGTCCTAGAAAATGTTTTTTTCTGCGTGCTATTTGGTGCGTCTCAGTCTAGCCGATACAAATATAGTTTTCGTAGTTTTGTTTGTGATTTTGTGATTTACAAAAATAATAAAACAACACATTATTGTTGAAATTCTGCTGCGATCACGCAAAAATAAGATTAAAAGCCGATACAAATATAGTTTTCGTAGTTTTGTTTGTGATTTTGTGATTTACAAAAATAATAAAACAACACATTATTGTTGAAATTCTGCTGCGATCACGCAAAAATAAGATTAAAAGGCGTTTACAGAAATCAATAGAGTATTTCGACCACAATTAAACCAACAAAAGTATCGTTAAATTATTTTGAAGTTATACATGAATTACTTAACTATTGTTGAATATTATTTGAAAAACAATAACTGCATGAAGAAACATGTATCCAACCGATGCCCAAGCTTTCAATTTCCAAATTTCCTGACGAAAATATTATTCACACCACTTTTATTGATAAACGAATAATTTGTTATGCCAGTCTCAAAAATCTCTGTTAATGTTTTTTGAGCTTCCATAAAAAAATAACCCCCGTTTAATTATTCATCAATGTATTCCCAAAATAACAGATGGGAACACATAAAACATATTCAATGAAGATGTACAACATATTTTGTTGTTTGCCTCCACAGTTGCCAGCATAAACTTAATTCTGAGGACAAGTTAATTAATCACTCATTATTTGTATTCCTAAATGGAATCCCCAACTGGTTAGTTTCAATCCAGATTTTCGAAAGCATCTTGATTCAGAAAAAAAAAATGTTGATGGACCATCAACATTTGGGTGACAAACTCTGTGAATTATAGATTGTTCAAAACGTGTTCACTGTGTGAGACGAAAAATGAATGTGATGGCGAACTGTGCTGAAATAATTAACACTGCGTAAGCGTGTTGATTGATAGCGCAATTAAACAGACAGTATTATAATGGATGCTTTGCAGCAACTACGGTGTTTTGGAGAAGCCATCACATCAGGCATTGTTTCAGCATTGATATTACAATTAGGTGATTTTTTGTTTGCTTGAAAGGTATTATACCAGTAAATATAGAAATAAATATCGAAAATATTTTTTTAAAGACGCTCAAAATAACGGGATTTTCTGAACAAAAAGCAGGAAGCCATATTTATGTTTCCTCATGCTAACAAGTTCCAAATCTAATATGAAATAAACTGGTAACTTTTTGTAAATTGAACGTCAGGTTCTTAACTGTTTATTTGTTAAAGGGAACGCGACCAACATGGCTGCTTTTGAGCTGTTCTTGCTCATTCCGTGACTGCCATATCTCAAAGTTGATTTGCCAATAAATGACGTTAAACGGTAATGTACTTAAAAAAATAAGAAAACGCATGGTGCCAATTTTAAGATGTTTGTATATGTTCGATATTAAATTTTAGGTTAAAGTTGAAATCCATTTAAGATTCTGTTTAATTTTCACATTCATCGAGGATAATTTTGCTAACAAATTTATTTAGATATTTTTTTATCACCGATTTACCATATGTTGCGGGCAAAACCTTAATTATTTTGCGGCCCCAATTCCCGATGAAGAACCAGGCCATACTAACATACTGAGTGCTTAGTCACTGCCGTAAGGCCTGGCCATAAAACATCAATTGTACGGGGACAAACATTTACGAGTTCAGAGCTAGGAAGATTTAAATAAATGTATACCGATATGATAACAGGTTTACTAAACAAATTTCACAAAATAAATAAATACAAAATCGAGTAGAGTTCAAAGAAAACAGCGAAAGATGATGTTTTATTCATCATTCCAAGTGACCCCAAACACTGACTAATTCTCTGAATATTAAAATAAACCACAGAGGTCCTCCCGACCGCAATTTATTTCACTTCATTTACCCCATGGAACTTCCCAATTCCATCCCTTGAATTGTTCACCCTCGTTCCCAACCTCATGTTCGCCGTTTAAATATTTAACGAGAGCAAAGAATGTCTAGCCGAAAATGTTCCCTTATTTTTTCCCTCCCCGCTACCCGGGAATTACCCAGTTGCTGATTGCATCAGCTCATCAATAGTGAGGAGAGAGAGAAAAAAATTACTAAAGAAGAGTATAAAAGAAGTTGGCTCCATTGTGTTTTGCCTATCATACGTGACATTGAAGTTGTGGTCGTTCAACTTGTGCTATTGCTAACTGTTCAGCACAGTGATGTACCTGTATTCATGAATTAGTAACAACGCGTGCACTTTGCGGCCGTCGTAGCATTACTAATACCACTGTATTTATAGCCTAGTTTCAGTCCGTTTTGAACTCCGAGTTGCTCTGTACACTACACATGCAACGTACGGACGTACACACGCAGACCGCACTGTGGCACAGCAGTGCACGCATCGCATACACACAAACTCGGGCGAGTTTTTTTATTTTACACAAGAAGGAAAAATCTTTATCTCATCGCATCTTTTTTGGAGAGTATCCCCGGGAACACAAAATAACCTATCTAGGAGAAAAGTTTTCGATTGATCGTGGATCTTTACGAAGGTAAGATTGAATGAGGATTTCTGATGTTTTTCATTTTGTTATGTTTTGTTTTGTTTAGTATATGGGGTTGCCTACCCTGCTTTAATATTATGAATGTAGGCCATGGCTCGTTCGCCTGGGCCGGGGTCGTTGATCGCAGAGCTCTGCCCTCACAGAGTGCGCGACTCACGGGCTTCGGGTAGTTGACTCGACTGGAAACGACCGTTCCTGCTAGCTGTGCCTTGGCTAAAGCAAGCCGGCTGCCTGCCCTGCACCGTGGAGAGAAAGGAAAAACACCTCAAAGTATTGGTCACGATCAAGGTGAATTCAGTTTCCACGGACTTGTGCCCGGTGAAAGATCCCCAGGAAAAACGGCTTCTTCCCCGCCCGCGACTTGCTGCTGATGTCGCTCACACCGAATAATTTGCTGGTCTTTTCGATTTCCGAGGTGAACAAAAACTACAGAAAGAGATCCAGGTTGAATTGAAGTCTTCGTTTCTGCCGTAAATTAAAATCACCTCCAAATATCATCTCATATTTACCTGGGAAATTGTTGACCTGAAACATTTAAATATTGAGGAACGATTTCTGGAGATTTGTACCTGTTTTCGTCGATGATAAAAGATATTTTTCTCCCGGGAGTCATATTGCATCGGAGAAAAGTACATTCCGGGTCGACTGAAAATCATGTACCATTAATTCCAGCGGGCATCGGGTTCAACATCAGACAGGAACACCCGGGTATCTTCCCATTGAAAAACACCGGTCAAATTGCTAATTTTTCATCTCTTTGACCCAGGTCAATAAAGGTAGGTAGTCTTATTTTACTCACTTTTGGCTTTATAGACTTTTCGATTACATCATAATTTGTTTCTGCTCATGTCGACATTTTTTGTTTTTGGTGAAACATTAATTTTTAAAACAATGGAAACTTTAAACTTGAAAAACAAAGGATGTCTCGAGCTAGATGCTTTGTTAAACTAAACAAAAGAAGAGGAAGATATTTTGAAACATGTATTTCATAAACTGAAATTGAAATGAAAAAAGAATTGCTTGCAAAATTGAAAACAAATCTTAAATTTGATTGGATAACCTGCTCGTTAAACCAGCACCATTATTTCCAAAAAGGCAGATAGAGAATTATTTATTATTTATTTTATTAAAAAGTATAAATTTATTCAGATTACTGATCTTTTAGAAGTACTGCCATAAATGTGATTTATTTTTCACATTTTAAAGACATGAGCATGATTTTTTGATCCATTAAATATTACTTTGTTTTGTAATAAGGACAACGAAGCTCTTGGAAATTAAAATACTAAAGACCTTTCCATAAAAAATTGAACATTATGTAATTTTCTCCCTAAAATGCAAGTTAACTGAATTTTTTTTTACAAATGGGTGATTGCACATTTTTTCATCAATTTGTCAAGGTTTTTCATTTCCTTGTTCACAGAAAAATATTATTTTGTTTGCCTTTTGTTGCAGTTTTTAAGGAATCAAATTATACTTATGTGTGGGTAATCTGACGATCAAATTTACATTTTTATTTTCCGTTAATCCGGAGGTCGTTGGTTTCGAATTCCACTCTAGTCAATTCTTTGTTCAACCTCCAAATCATTTTTATTTTGCTTAAGTTTCTTTTGGATAGGGTTTCTTTGGTAAGAACATACTTATTACAAAGTGCAGTCTTGCACTATGGGGAGTTGTCCACTGTTTAAAATAGCTTGTAACCTTTGTAATCATTCCAAAGACTCCAATATTCTTTGCAAACAGTTCCCTTCGTGGTCTGGCGTCTTTTCTAGGGTAATTTTGAAAGTGGCTTTATGCCGGATCACGATCAAAGTTCAGTCTATAACAGCTGTATGAATTATTCACACTACTCTTGAAAGGTTAGGAATCATCTGAGGAAAAGAAAGAAAAAAAGACACGGGTCAGTCACAATAACCGATTCAAACATGCCAAATAAAATCAGAGTAGAGAGCCCCCCCCCCCCCCTTGATATGTTTTCCTTGTGTTAATTTTGATTGAAGACTCTGTTCGGTCCGAGTATTTAAGTTTTTGTTTGTTATCCTTGCTGACGGCTGTGTAGCAAATTCAAGAACAATGCGTTTTTCTACATACCCATGGTTTAAAACGCACTGGACACTATTGGTACTGTAATTAATCAAAATAATTGTTAACACAAAAACTTACTTGGTAATGAGCAATGAAGAGCAGCTGATTGTAAAAAATGTTGTGAGAAACAGCTCTTCTAAGGAATCTGAAAGCTCACAAATTTTTGCAATAAGGGTGTTTTTCATTCATATTATTCTCTTGCAACTTCGATGACCAATTGAGTCAAAATTTTCACAGATTTATTGTTAAATTATGCATATGTTGAGATACACCAAGTGAAAAGACTGGTCTTTCACAATATTACCGATGGTGTCCAGTGCCTTACAACTCATTTTACAAATGGGTTGTTTTCTGTTTTTGTGTGATCGACTTGCAGAGAAATTTTTCCTCATTAAAAACATAGTTGTTATGTAACATTTTCTTAGAACCCGGTTTTTGAAGATACTAAAAATTGTTTATTTTACTCAGTAAGTAATACAGAAACATGCTGGTAGTTTTGAGAAGGCAATAAAAAGGAGAGACTAAAACAACCCACATACAAAAAGCTATAAATAATTTTATTTCACATAACAGCTGTTTTATTGGATTTTTAATTATCATTTAGAATTACAGACAAAATAAGTCGTCATCAGAAATTATTTCTTTCCACTAGTGCAATTATAGTTTTAAGGTAACTTCTGTTAAAATGATATGCAGTTTTACTAAAAATGAAGCGAGTGATGAAATATGCTGCTCTGAATAAACAGATATGGCAACAAAAATTCAGAAATGGGGGGGGGGGGGGGGGATGGGGAGTAAAGTTAATCATTAATTCTTTAAAATGATGCAACATTCATCTCTGTCAACCTCCATAGTATAAACAAATTTTAGAAAATGAACTAAAACTTTTAAAGACTCCATAGCTGTCACTGCTGGGCATGCTGCAAAGATCCCATTTTATTTGACATCATAAATTCAATATTTCAAGGTAAATTGCATAGTTGATTTTTTGGAGTAGCAAATTCAAATTGTTTTCTTGATATTGTTATGAATTGAAACAAATGGAAATTAATCAGTTTTTATTGATGATCAATCCTTTAATTTATTATTTTCCGTGTAGATACAAATTATGGCTCTTTACTTTCCTTGAAAAACCCAAACAGCCTTGTCATACAACGAAACAAACAACAATGGGTAGAGATTTTACAACTATACAAAGGAAATTACAATAAACTTCATATTTTATTGTTTGTTTGTGTAGACAATTTTCTTAACAAAAGAATTTGGCAAAGCTTCTACTAAAGTGATAACTATTAACACCAAGTTGGCATCAGCCAATCTCTCTCATAAAAAGTGGTTTAACATTTATGATTATGAACTGCACAAATCAAGAAATTGACTAGACAACAATACTTATTCAATAGTCGTTGTAAAATCAGCAGTTAGCGTGGCTGGATTCGAACCCACATCTTTGTGATTGCAAGTCCAGAAGTCTAACCCCTTGACTACAGAGTCAAATTAACGCAAATTTACAGAAGTTTTGTGATGCAGTGTTAAACTAAACTGACATGCGATTCTTCTATGATTGATTTTAAAAATGATTGATGTTGTAACTAGGTTTGTCCAACAACCGTTTTATGTTTTTTTTTTCCCTCCGATACATTTTTTTGATATGATGAAAAAAATTGGCAAATTGATATTGGTAGATTAATTGTGGCATCTGGAATTGATGCCAAAAGGGTCTGTTTTAAATTATATGATGGTGTCAGTTTCAATTTGTACAAATTTGTCGTTGCTTATACATTGTTTATTTTGTCTGTGTATTATTTACAAATTGACCTATGCAATCAACACGCTGTAGAATTATGCCAACGTATTATTTTATAATGTATTTCTGATCAGGAAAACCAAGGATGCCTTATAAGTGAACTTAATCACTGTAGCTCGCAAGCCTGAGGAAACCGGTTAACGAAGGTGCTTGCTTTGTGAACCAGAAACACTGGGGTTAAACCCTTCTCTTCCTTGATAAAGTGTTCTGGGTTCTTTTACGTTCACGACCATCTGTAGTATGCAGCACCTATGGCTTATCCTAACTGAAGGACAAATCAATTTTGCTCACAACCGGGACTCGAACCCACATTCTGTTGATCAGAAACATCAGAGCGACAGAGCTTGAGTTCTGTGCTCGTAACCACTTGGCCATGACAGGCCACAGTGTGAGTTAACTATTGTGTTATTTAATTTCTTGTTTGTTTTTATTTCTATCATTTCAGATTTCCTCCCAACACAAAATGAAGCGCTCTTCAGTAGACATGGAGTTCGCCGACAGACCGTACCTCATGTGTAAATCACCCAAGATGGACGCCATCTGTAACAACAACAACAACGAGCCCATCTTCAAGAAACTCCCACCGACCAAACGCTGGAGTGGACTCTACAAAGGGGAGGACCGCATGTCCGTCTCCCCCCTCGCCAAAAGCCCCAGCAAGGACGAAGTATTTCTCAGCGAGGAGTCTTCAATGGACGCAAACCCAATTCACTGCCGCCCCCCACTTCCCCCACCCCCATTACTGATGGTCCCCGGACTTATCCCAACGAGCGTCGGACAGGTCACACCAAGAACCAGCGAGGGTTTGTTGATGAAAAGCCAGCGCCAATCCCTCGGAGGCATGGACTCCCCACTCTGTGGCCTCAGTCCCTTCACCGTCCTCCCCTCCCCAAGTTGTCAACCCTCACCGTCGCCCAGTCTTCCCACCCCGGGTGCATTCCTCCCACCATCACTCCCAAATGGGAACTTTCTTTTCCCACCGTTCACTGCCGGGATCCCGTTCTCCGCAGCGACACGTTTCCCGTTCCCGCCGCAACTGCCGTTCCAGACGCACCAGTTCCTGCGCGAGAATGAACTCAAAGTCAGATCGCAGTCGGAGAGTGCCGTCTCCGGGCTGGACAGCCAGGGCCACAGCGAGGAGAGCAATTCGGACGAGGACGACTCGTTGATGCTGTGCAGCATCTGCTGCGACAAAGCCACAGGGTTGCACTACGGCATCATAACCTGCGAGGGGTGCAAGGGTTTCTTTAAAAGAACAGTTCAGAACAAAAGAGTATACACTTGTGTCGGGAGCGGAAATTGTGAAGTAACAAAAGCCCAACGGAATCGTTGTCAATACTGCCGGTTTCAGAAATGTCTACACATGGGAATGATGCTCGAAGGTAAGCCTCAACAGAGTTTTTATATTTGATCAGCATTATGCCTTTATCCTTTTTCTCAATGGCTTTTGATAATTGTATATAATCAAAACATCATACGCCATTATTTGCATACATCTTGCGGTTTCGTGGATAGTCCACACACTGATGTCAATCCAGTAATTAAACACATTAGGGAATTCAGTCAAAATAACTTCCGCAGAAAAAAACCCCCAACTCAAGTCGGACAACTTCATTTTTGATGTCAATTGATGTCACCAATTTCCACCCAAATTTCCACCCCTAATTTTCCCAGCTTGAGAATACCTCACCAACATATAAAACAGATTGAAATGTACACTGGAGTTTCGGAAAAATACTTCATCCTGCACAGATTAGTTCAGTTAACCAACAACCCCTTCGATGACTTCAACACACCCCTGGCGGGAAAAAAAGAGAACAAAAATGTGAGAGAAAAAAAAAACCTGACTTTCTGAACTCGTCGCCTCTTTTGCCTTACTTGTTTGCCTGTTTGTAACACATCTGTCACGGCAAACAGCCCTCACAAATAAAATCAATGATTCATGGCAGCCCAATCCTGCCGTTAAATAGGTCCTGCTTATTGCCTCTGCCAGATCTGTTTCCATAGTTTATCAGCACCGAAGTCGGGTGTCGGACTCGGTGAGAAGGGGGGGGGAATCCGTTACGCACACAGAGTTAATTGATGCTGCTTGCTAGACGTGGTCACCAATCCACTCTGACTTACATGGCTACCGAGAATAGAAAAAAAGCAATCGGTATTACGAGAAACAGGCAACCAAAATGACGTACGCCAGTTCCTGTGAAATACTTAAGGATGGTAAAATAGACTAACGAACACGTGGAAACCCAGTATGCAACAGGATCATGGCGCAATATTTTTTATTATTAAGAGTGGATTGACTGTAATTTTTATCAGAAATGAAGATTAATTTTACCCGAAGTGTCCATTGTCTTTAAATTTATTGCAGTAGCAGTTAAATATGAAGTAAATTTATGAGAAATAAAATCCTTTTCAAATGAGGTTCATCGCTTTTGATCTGCTTTTTTAATTTTTTATTTTAAGAATTGATCCACAGATCATATAATAATCACAGAAAATAAATAAATATCTTAACTGAACATTTTGGAAATTTTGTTTTAATGGAAGGTTTATAGATATATTTTTTTAAATGTGTTAATGCTGATTTATTGGCATAGTTATCTAGGACGGTACAATTGGAATCAGCTGTGAAAGTTTGAGCTGAAAATCTTTTTAATTTGTTTGTCTTATATGAATGATCACCTTTAGTCTTTAATATCTGTATAAATATTTTTCAGAATTACACTTTTGAATTAAAAATTCTTGTCAACATCCGGCTGTCTGGCAGTAAAAAAACCCATAACAAGATTTAATGCAAAAAGAAAAGAAAAGAAGAAGACAAAGAGAAAAAATGTGAAAGATTAAACAAACCAATTCCCCAACAGTCCGAAGAGGATGCAAACCTGAAGTCATCTTGTCAACAGCTTCCTTACAATTACTCTTGAAGGAATAAACCGAAAGTACAAAAAAAATTGCGACTGTCCAGGAAACAGAGACTATCACTATACAACACAAAAAGATAAGGCTTTTTGAGAAACTGCAGTTTTCACTTTTCATTTTTTGTTGACTCGTTTGAGGCTCCCACAGGAAGATGGAGAAAAACCTCTATTGATCAACAGCCACCCCCTCAAAATTATTTCCATCTTGGGAATTGTAAATAAGATAATTAATATTATTATATAAAGGGTTCACCCTCATAATGTACAAGATAATGTATTGCGTGAATCATTTGCTGAGACGCACACAATTCCGGCCGATACAGAAAAGAAGGACAAAAATACACAAAAAATATCAAGAGAAAACCATATAGAATGTCTTACTGCACAAAAAGGCTTTTAAAATCAAGGTAAACACCAAGTGGGAAACATTTTGAAGACCCTGTTTCAATTCAGCATGCTTCAGCATAATAACCACAGGTTTTGGTCCAGAATGCCCTACAGTTTAAAAAAAAATCATTTAAAAAAAACTTATTTGAGAAGATGGCCATAGCTTTCGATCCAGCTGGACCTTTGTCAGGGGCATAAACTCATTGGCAGTGATATAATAATTTTTTACATAATAACAGAATATTTTTGGTGGTCAGGTCGTTCCAGAGGCCAGTGTTTTGAGCATTGGGCCAGTAAACTAACAGTAACAACAGGCTGTCAATATTGTATGATTTTAAAATAATAACCCTCAACCTCATAAATAATTTTAACAATTATGCTCAAATGTTGATTCTGAATCTGATAAATAACTGAAAATATTACTCATTTCAGACAAAGGAGATAATTCTTCTGTTAGTGCTTGCCAATCAAGTAAAAACATTTTGATTATGTGTAGACAGATTTTTTCTTTCTTCTTATTTTTTTTCTGTCTTGTCTTGTAACAAATAGTCTGGTCCATAAGCTAAAGAAAGGCCCGTTGTTTTGTATTTCCCTCGATGATACCTGATAGGATTTGTTACTTCATAATATTTTAATGTGACATTCGTTCTGTGCAACGTATGTGTCTAATGATGGCAGAGAGAACATTGTGCGTGCATCGACTGCTGTGTTGCCGTCCAGTGTCCAGATTGATCGTATCCTTATGCCATGCTTTGGAAGCATGAAAAACCCCGATGATTAATTGTCTTTGTATGGATGTACTCATAATACATGTATGTGCCTGGCGCTAGACGCTATATCTATGTAATAGTTTAACGACATGGGAATAAATACTTGTTATGAACTCTGTGTAACCACCATGATGATAATTCTCAACCAACAAGTGATATTTTTTTTCTCCGGTCCCTTGTCTCGTCCTGCGCAATTGGAACTGTTTCCTGTGCTTCGTGCATTAAACCATATCAGTTTTTTTGTGTGTGTTGTCCCACAGTTTCAGGTTCCCCAAAATAATTTGTTCTGTGGATTGCTATTATGGGTATAGCTTTGACCGTGTTAGCTTGCAAAGTAAAATGAAAACCATGCCATTTCGAGGCAAATTTGTGCAGATCATTGTATTATACTTTTACAACATCTTTAAAACCATGCATTTTATAACAAACAGTTACAAACGCTTTGTATAGACCAACTCGTCCGATCCAAGGCAACATGTCCTTTAACTGAGCTGTAGCCCTAATTTGGCAGTTTTCCTCTTTTGTTTTTAAATCTCCGTTTCGGGTGCCAGTCAGAAGCCATTCAACCTGTAACTGCCATGTAGCCAGGGATCACACCCAAGTTTGTGATACAACCTGAGAATCGGTAGCAGAGGGATCACCTTAAGGAAATGTGACTTTTTATTTCAAATATCAAGTAATAAACCTCAAGGGAAACATTGCTTGGAATTTTGTTTATACAAGCACAAAATACAAAAACAAAAACACAACAAAAACATGTTTTTTCCACTGTGGCAAAGTTCATCTTTATATAAAGGGGAGGCAAAGTTCATTTGAAAAGCAAAGTCATTTATTTAAACAATTTGAGTTTAGGGTAAGAAAAAGAAAATGGAAAAATATTCGTTGTAATGTTTCTGAGTTTTGTTATCAATCGTGAGGTGATGTTTTTTTAAATGTTGAACACTTACTACATGTAGACCTTAAAGGCATTGGTTTTCACTCAAAATAATGAAAAAGATCAATGGAGAGCTGTTGATAGTATGAAACGTTGCGAAAAAAGGCTCCCTCTGAAGTAACGTAGTATTTGAGAAAGAAGTAATTTCTTAATACCACTAAAATGTTTGAATTTGATTTTGAGACCTCTGATTTAGATTTTGAGGTCTCAAAATCAAGCATCTAAAAGCACACAACTTGTGCGACGAGGGCGTTTTCTTCTTCCAATATTCTCCCGCAAGTTTGACGACCAATTGAGCTAAAATTTCCACAGGTTTGTTATTTTGTGCACAGGTTGAGATACACAAAGTGAGAAAACTTATCTTTGAAAATTACCAAAGGTGTCCAGTGTCTTTAACACTACTAGACCTTAAAGGTCCGAATCAGGGTTCAAATTCCTATCAGTTGGATGAGAAAATTTTGCCCTTGTCTGGGTCCAGAGCATGAACAAAATACTCAAAAACAAGAGATGTTTGTGAAACATTTGTGCTGTGTCTGCTGCCCTTTTAGTTTGAAATGTTTTGTGTTTTCGTTGTTGTTCTTTGATCTTTACCCAACGATTTATGCGATGCCATTTCCGTAGCATTTGCTCGGGGTTTTTCAATGACCTACTCCAGCTTGGATCGTATTTATGATTTATTTTAGAGAGGGAATTTTTTTCTTCACCTCGTAAGAGCAATTTATATTGCAGAGGCAGATTGCTAGAGAGCCGGGGTTGAGTTGGTCTAAGTAGAAGAAATGATTATGGGCTTGTTCAAAGAGGAAAGGTTCATTAAAATAACTTGATGCATAAGTTTATTGAAAGTTCCTTTAAGAAAAAAAAACCCAATTGAATCTTAAAGATTGATAGCTCAATATTTCTATAAATTACAATTGTTTTGTCTTTAATCATTTGTCTTTTTGATTGTTTTTTCTAAAATTTGGAAATTTTCCGTAGCATTAGCAAAGTGTTCTTTTGAAAGATATTGTAGGTTAGCTCAATATTTCTTCAAATTTTCAATTATTTTGTCTGATTCATTTTCAGAACCACCCCAACTCAACTAGATCTTATTATTACGTGATGTTACCTCAAACTTTGCTGTATAAAATCCTACTGGTTCATCTTTTCTTTAAAATACAAAAAATGTCTAGGAAAGTTTACTTTGTAGGAATATAGTAGGCCACTCACAGGAATGCTGTACCTCCAAAAATGTTTTTGTTCATTTTGTAAAGTGGTATTTTTTAAAGTCGATGGTAAATAACCGTGCATTACATTCACTTCATTCTATCCCGAGCTTGTTTGCAAGACTTCATTTCGAGTTTGTCAGTCCTTGCTAGGCTGTTATCATCCCTGGCAACATTTGTTTTGCTCTCTCTAGTGTACAGTCAAGGGGAATTGGACCACCAAGAGATGATATTACCTAAGCAAAAAAAAAAAAAAAAAATACAAAAGGCTGCCAACCTTGAGATAGGTACTGATTACCATGTCAGACAAACAAATGGTCAAGAATACTACAAAGGTAGGGTGTCATAGTCTGACGTCCTTGTATGCCTCGGACCGGACCTTTTTCTCTCTTCAGAGAAGTTGACGAATCCCTGATAAGGGGGTGGTATTACATAAGAGGGTTTTAAATTTATGCAGGCATCTTTTTAAAAATGATTTTTTTTTTCCCCTGGCTTTTGTTGATGCTTTTCATTGTGGTCTTTTTTTTTTTTTTTTTTTTTATGTGAAGGTTTTTTTGTTTGCTAAAAAATGCAGGAAGCATGACTTTTCAAGGCTGGTGCTTGAGGTGGGTGCCTGCATTATTGTTCTTCAGGTAAAGCTTTTTCCTGAAGGGCAAACTTTATTTGAGAAAGCTTAAATTCTGTCTTTTTGTGTTGACACCATTGCATAATACATTATACTACCAGCCAAATTGTGCCTATATCCATGTCGGCAAAACTTCCTGGAATGAATTTCAACAAAAATGGTGCAGGTCTTTTCTTTGCTTGTTGAAACTGTCTGGCTTGGTACATGTCATTGACTATATTTAGTTCAGCCATTTATTGACTTAACAAAATCAATCTTCTTATAATAACGGAAATGGAATCTTCTCTGGACCGAGACCCGTTTCTGCGAATAAAAAACTATGCGATCAAAAACCGAGTGTCGATGATATATTTCCCAGTTGTGGTTTCACAATTTCATGGAAGTTCCTAATTTATTTGCCACACCCAAACTCGAAAGCAGGGAGAGTGGATAATAATAAGTCCCCGAGCTTGACCAATAATGCGCGGGATTATTACATTCACCCCTCGAAATGCTGTGACATTGAGAATGGTTTAGCCCAACAATACCTGGCTTGTTTGTCAGACAGTGTTATGTAACAGGGCTTAGTGATGGCCCTGAATTGGTCTGAGTCTGGCTGTATTATTTGCAGCCATACTGTCTGAAGAACTTGTTTCCCCCTCAAAAAAAGAAAAATCTAAAATCTCTCAAGATATTTTATTGGTATCATACACCATAGAGTAAGGAGCATACACCAATATTGTAAAGACAGTAACATTGTTCTATTATTTTTTTTTTTAAGCCATAGGGTGTTGGTGTAATCACCTCGTGGACAATTCTTCAAATTATGTTGCCACATTTCCAAGAAAACATTCAATTATTATTGTTCATGTTGTAGCAGAGACTCTGTGCACAGTCATTGTGCCTGTGGCCTTTTAATTTTATGGACAATTTGAAAGGACTAGGGTGTTTTTCTGCCAGTGGATTTTGGTCGTGGACCTCTGACAGAATGTAGCAATGTTAGACAATAACTTGCAAGGGACTGTTAGTGAGAATACAAAAGTTTTTGTCATTTCACACGATGTACATTTTGTAAAATTTGACAACCATGCTACAATTTAGTAATTGACCCATGCTAAATTGCTCTCATGTGAAAGAGGCGTTAGGGTACAATTTTCCTATTGCACACCATCAATCCGATATCTCAGATGGATTCACTTCTCAGTGAGATGTTGAGGCTGATTTGTCCCCAACTCATGTTCTGCAGGGAAAAAAAACACACACACAAAAAAACTTGATGGTCAGTCACAGTACAGACAAGATTTTAAATCTTCATGGCTGTTTTTCCATTAGTTTCCATCCAATCATATCCAATTGTCCTTGGCGGTTGGTGATGACCAATAGCCAATGAGAATTATACAAAACCAACGACCTTGATGTTAATGACTGTGGTTGGCTAAAAAAAAAATGATGATTTGTCTTACGATCAGTCTGAAAAATCTGAACAAAATTATATTCAAGAAAAAAATTGAATACCTTTAGCAGTATATCTGAAAACTGTTTTGGATTTTTTTTAGAAGGGTAATCAAATCAAGTTGTTCTTTAAACTCTTCAACCCCAAAATACAGAAAAAAATGCACTTCATATTGCAATCTAGAAAAAAAGGAAATGTTGATACTTTTAGAAATATATCTGCTGATTTGATCAGTTTTGTGGATAATTAGAAGGGGGAAATAATCACCTTGTTCTTCAAAGTCTTCTGCCAAAAGTACAGACAAATTCCCTCCCACAATTGTATGGCAATAAATTGTGCTTCTCCAGTATATATGAAACTTTCAAGCGACTTCATTTCCCATTGATATCCTGTTTTATATCATTCATTGATTCCACATCTGTGAATAAGGAAACCCTAAAATGACAGTCAAGTTCAAAGTGTAACCACACGTAGGCAGAAATACAAACAGTGAGAGAGAGAAAAAAAACGCTTCTAATTTTGAGAAGCGTGTCCTTTTGTTGAACTGTTGCTATAGATGTCGTTGTTTGTTTTGGAAAGGAAGTATCAGGTACGGAAAAGCCGCTATTTTCTATAGGTTTTCCAGAGAATACACTCCCGGACATGATTTCAGTAAACACAAGCCGTGATGTGACAGTTTTGGGTTAACCTTTTTTGTTTGTTAAAGTAGCGTTCATTCAATCTTTCATTAGCCATCTTGCATTTTCTAAAATGGGTGTAGCCATCAAAGTAAGCTGAAGGGGAACATAGCATGGTCATGATCCCTATATCAAGTAACGGCAATTAATAGTACAATTCATTGTACAAAAAGGAACCAGACTATTTCTCCATCAAGCCTTAGTTTAGTTACATTGATCTGTAGTGAAGGAGAAAAAAAATCAAGATGGCCGCAGCATGATGTAGGTATTCAGTCTGGCCCCAGCTTGATACAATTGATAGTTATCATTATAGCTAGTTAACACAGGGTCCATGACACATATGAGAGGTTCTTGAACAGATCATTATACCCCCAACCTCTTCATAAACTGAAGAGTGTTTCTTTTCTCCCATCTTGTCATCAGAAAAATTCAGGGCAGAGCCGTCCTAATAAAACCGATCTACGAGGGTGATAATGAAACTGTATAATGAAACCCTAAATTTACTCAACATACAAACTGACACGTAGATATTACTGTGGCTGGCCCAAATTCACATTAGATTGCTTCTACCTGACTAAACTGCGAGGTCTTCAAATAAGTCAAAGGAAGATAGAAAAACAGTTTGGGGTGGTTGAATTGTGAGAGATTTCTTTAACAATTACAAATTCAAGGCTTGCAATATCGCTGCAAAACTAACCCCTCTTCCCTGGCAACTGAATCCAGAGATTCACCTTTTTTTCGACCACACAATTGTAAATTAAGAGAAAAGCTAAGAGATGCGTTATGTACATTCATAGGGAAATGCTGCCGACTAAAGCACGAGTCCTGACAGGGAAATGTGTATTAATGGCTACAGCTTCATTAAGCTATGGCTACATCTCTACATCAAATCACTAGCCGCAGCCACAACTCATGAACAAGGTGAATTGGCAACAATTTTCCGCCATATCCTGTCACTGCACTTGTATTTTCTTTCCCAGAGTAGTAATTGCAGTTCTAGCACGCCGTTTAATGACCAATGGAGAGTCAGCCATTACGAGTTTTGTGTGGGTGGGTGGACGGAGAAGGAAAAAGCTTTAGGGAGAGTAGAAAGGAAAGGATATGGGTCGAAATGTTCTCCTGGGATGAGGCGTCTGTACATTAAGCTTTGATGAATGTGGACAAATACATGTAGTGCGAACAGATAATGGCTTGATAACAAAGTCGTTTCAGAGTTAATGAAGATTGAGAATGTGCCCGGTTTGTTTCGCAGCCGCTCTGGATGCGAGTCCTGGATTTTTAAAACCAAATATTTTTTTCCCCCAGAATATTTATGGCAAGATTATTTTTTTAGGGGGTGAAAATGTGTCTTGGATTTGAATGTGTACAAACGTCAACCTGGTAAATGACGACTGTGTAATTGTTTTGTCCCAGTAGGAATATAAGGGTGGAACTTTGGTGCGATAATGTTCACAAATTGTAGCTTTACCTCAAATCACTCCATAAAACGTTTGTTTGTTGGTGTACTCATTGTCTTTTGGTTTTGTAATCTGTACATTTCAAACTGACTCTATTCTCTATTGGGGGGGGGGGGGGGGGCAACGGCCACAATTATGTATTCACAATTGCAGGTGTCAACCAGAACTGACTATGTCTGCAAGATGTTGTTTGCCTATTGTGGTTTCATGGCTTGTCAATTTGAAAACGCAGATGCTCAAACTGAAGAGGTAGAACACTAAGAGAAATCATAGCAGAAGCTGCAAATTCTGGGCGTTTAACAAATATTGAAATACAATTCCCGGACTGGCCTTGCCGTGACCTTGATGCTGATTGGATTGCAGGCGGAGAAGCCAGATGGTTTCATAAGACAAGACAATTGGAGAGATCTTGCGCTTGCGGATTCAATCATTTCTTTTACCTTGTGATGGAGAAACGGCGACGAGTAGAAAGAAAAAAGTGGTAATCTGTGAAGGAGAAAATGGTGCAGCGAAACAGTTGTTGAAGTGTAAGATGAAATTGTTGATAAGCAAAAACAGTAATATGTTATTTTGTGGGAAATGTTTGGTAACCATAAGACTGGTTACAAAGGGGATCCAGGTGGCTGAGTGGGGGGGGGGGGGGGGACGGGGGAGGGAGCCAGATAAGAGGTAAAACTAGTTCCAGAGATACTTATAGGAGCTACTGAGCCAGGCTGCCAGTTTTTGAGGAAGGGTGGGAAGTTGAGGTTGTAGGGTGTACACCCCTCCCCAACCCACCCCAACCCAACCCCACCCCCCTTTAAGAACCCACTAGCCTCGGCTCATCATCCCTGGGTCTACGTCTTGCCTCGGCAGCAGAGTTGTCATTGTTTTTGTGGTTCAAGCTCACAATGAAAATTTGCCGCCCCAAAATGTTTTCCGATGTTGGTGCAATTTAACTGCAGTTGGTATCCCTTTTTTGCATCCCGCTTCTCTAGATGGACTTCTCTGATTGGTTGACATCACCCTCGATCAGGGTACTATCCCCTGATTAGGATACTCTTTTAAGTTGACGATGGGGAACCTGGTATTGGCTTTTAATGCTGATCATATCCTCCCGATTAACATATAAAACAACTGTGAGCATAAACCTTGAAAATACCTTAAAAAAGCAAAGTCGAAAATGACCATGTTGTTTCCGGACAACTCGTGATGACCATTATGAAAATGGCTGCTACATCCATCTGACCCCCCCCCTCAATTATAGTATAGAGCAAGGCTTCAGTGATACCATTGGACCCTTGATATTCCCAAATGGAAATTCTCATTTTTTTTTTTATTATTGTCTTGATTCGTCCATCCCCATAATGGCTTTTTTTCCCCAGGTTCGGGTAAATGACCAGCCAGAGAATGACCAACTGACCACTGGTCCGATATTTCCTCTCCGTCCGGTTGGATGATTCAAGTAGCCGAGTAAACCAAGGATGAAGCGATTATAACGAGATGGCTTTAGTCTGAAAGCACCTGCCCCGCTGACCAATCAGAGGGCTGCATCTACTACATGGTGTCATTGGTCAGCCTTGATTTTAACAGGGTTTTAATGCAGTTTCCACTTTAGTCACTGTCTCCTGACAAGCTCTCCCCAGACTGGAATAGTTTACCCCTTTTGGTAAAAATGGAATAACCCAGAGAAAACAAGTTTTCTCTTTTCAAAAAACTATTTGTTCAGGAGGCAAACAGAGTGAGGAAATATATTTGTGCTTTCAATTCGATGAAACTCTGTTTGATGAATCAACCATCTTAAAAGGCTTTGTTTTATTCTTCAAATTTCGCATACTCATCTCTGCTGTCTGTTTGGATGGTTGTTATTTCCAAAGCCAAATTTTCACATCAAGTTGAAATTAAATTCAAAGACTTGAGTTTTTACAAATTTTGGAGAAACCTATATTAAACAAAACCATTTTTTTTTTCTTCTCTTGTCCATTTTGCAAATGCTTTTAAACACTGAGCTAGCCAGATTGACCACTTGGTGAGAATTATGACTGGTCTTCAGGTGTTTTAAACTGGCTATGGCCAACTGACCACTGTTAAGGGAGAATGCTAAACGGAAAAGGTTTACCTTTTTTCTAGGCCCATTGTTCAGGGCAATTATTGCGTTGAGAAATAAATTCTCAATCACTCCCACTAATTAATCACAACCCTAACCTCAGTAAAACACATTCTTGTCAGCAGAGCAGTTTTTTAAAAAGACCAAACAAATACATAGGCCCCGCAAGATCCATTTTTTTTTTTTGTCCGTTCCAAGGTTGTGCCAGGTAAGAGAGAAGCGTTACGTAACAATTTTTTCTGTCTGACGCACACAGTGACATTGAAATCCCCAGGAATAGGCGTGCCTGTTTGCTTTATGATGTGTGATTGGTCAATTCTATTCACATGGAAACCAAGGACCCGCTGTTAATCATCGGGAACAAGGCCATTGACGGCAGGTAGACTTTTTTTGAGGACCAGGGTCGCTGGTCAATATGTTTGTCTTTATTTTAATGGGGGTGGGGGGGGGGTGGAGAGATGGACATAAAGGTTGGGACATTCCAAGAAGAACTATTAGAACATTCCAAACCTGTGAGTTAACAAATGGTTTCTTGCTTTACTTCCATTCGAAGTTGTCTTCTTTCCCTGTTTTCCACGAAAAATATCCAAAATGATGATGTCAATCTTTCAAGAGCATCTCCCTCTGATTTGTAAAAAAATTACAAATTTGAGTCATGCCCTTTCAAGAAACACAACTACATTTTTTTCACAGGTTCTTGAACATGACAGCAGCTCTGAGGAAAATATTTCTTCGTTGGTCACCCCAAAAGTTGAAAATATTCCTCAGCACAATTGGTTGGCTAGCATACTATTGTAAAAAGTAAGCTTAAACAAAAACCCATAGAATTTTGATATTATATCCTTCACAATCGTGTACAGATGCGTTGAAATTGTGGAATTGGCTAGTTTCTCAAGATTTGGAGCTCAGAAATCCATTTGATATGCCATATGTGCCTAGCACAGTCATCCAATAGATTTGGAAATGGGAAAGCAAGCGAGTGAATATAGAACGAATTTTACAATTTTTAGAAATGAAAAATGTCTCCTGCATGTTCTAATGTCTATCAACAGGCAATGCCCGCCTCCATGGTCAATTTCACTGCAAACCCAGGGGGTCTCTCTGAATGTTGTGTTTTGGGGTGGAAGAGATCCTTGACCAGACTTTCTTGGTGGACATCAAGGACCAGCCACTGCTGGTGGTGGCCAAGGTACCAGCTTATGTTGATTGACTGCCAGGGGTCCAACCCTGCCCATGGTCTAGACGTAGAGGTCATTTACAGCCAGTAAAACCCTCCACATTGTTATTTGTTTTAAACTCAAGGTTTAAAAACAAAATTTCACCCCTTGCAATGGCTGTCATGGCTGATGAGGAACAATGGAAATGTGTAGCCTTACTTGCACATAATTCTCTCAGCCAATGAAAGCATTTATCTCACAGTGAGGGCGCTGTTTCAGCCTGTTGCGTCATCTTCAAGGGGTTGATCCCTTTAAGGCTGCTCTATCTCTCCTTCATTTTGTATCGTTTAGTACAAATTTTCGCTGAACAAGAGTTTTGACATATAGCAAGAAGTAACTATGTTGATCGTGTACAAACACAGAGACAATCTGTCTTGTTGTAACAATTCATCAGGCCATTTTAGAAGAAGTATTGAGGCTCAATCGTAGCTGTTTTTCATTTCCCTCTTTTTAGTTCCACTCAACTGTAAACCCTACCCCAACTATATGGGGTGAGGGGGGGGGGGGGGTCCAGAAGCGTACCTTTTGAAGATGTCGACATCCAAAACTAAAAATACCCTGGCGCCCGAAAGTTTAAAATGGCTGCAGGACCACTTTTGAGTGTTTGTGTTTGCACAGTGTGTTTACAGAATGAGTAGAGTAGTGTGGGCGTTGGCATTGTCTTCTGTGGTTTGCAATGACAGGGAGCGGTAATGATGGCCGAGGGAGTGTTGTCATGTCTGAGATATGCGAAGGTTGCATCCATAACAATGACTTGTCGTTTTGTTGTCCTCAAAAAATGAAGGAGAAGAAGCAAAACAGAATTAAGAAAAGAAGCCTTAAAATGATTGGAATATTTTGGAAACAGTTTGAAAGGATCAAAGTTAAGCATTGAATATTGTGATTTCAAGGTAAATTCCTTGCTTTTTTGAAAACCAAAATTCAAAAAGGTAGTAAGGATTCCCCAAGCACAAATTTTTTTTTAAAAAATCCGTAAGCATTTCATCACTGAGCTATGTGTTTAAGCAAGAGCATTTGCCGTTTTTAAGGGGTTGATAACATTCATTCCAATCCTCTAGTTTATGTAATCCAAAGTTATATATCACAGACATTATTATCTGTCATGTGTTTTGTTGGATCTAAAATTTAATATAGGAGTCCAGCATGGATAGCTAAAGAACTGATGTTTCGGTAAAGTATCGTTAAAAAAAAAAAAAAAAATTGTTCCTTGCTTGTTTGTCCAAACCAGGTAATGGCGGACATGGTTGACAACCTTCATATGTAGACTCATCCATTTTGATTAGAAGGGGTGTTTTACAATAATCAGAGTGTGGGGAGGATGAATTTCCGTGTTGATTATGTATTTATTTTGGAAAAAAAATCCAAATGACAAAGATTGAGTTTTATGAAATGAATATTGAACAAATTTCGTTCTAAATTTTGTTACAAAATATAAATTACTCCGGTGAAAACTTGCTTATTCCATTTCACTTGTGAAATGGAACAGTCCAAATTTCACCTTGTGATTTTAAATTCTGGGACATTGCCAATATTTTCTAGAAAATAAAAAAGATAAACTTTTTTTCAGGGTAGCATTCCTGCTGTGGTTGTTGCTTTATTCCGAGACCATTGGTCACTCTACAAGGCTGGACCCTTACTCGGAAGACCTTGTCCAATCTCGCCACTAATTGTCATGGCAGAGTTAGATTATTTCACCCTGAAAAAAAAAAAAAAAAAAACCCTAACAACCTTGTACACTTTAGATAATGTAATGCAATTATTAGTCGGACATCCATTGATATGTGGCAACAGGTCAATGATCCGAACACCAGGGAAGGCCTAGTACCGGGTGGATAAAGTGTCCTTCACTACCCAACAGACCGATGCAATTCCATTGGACGATGGTCAGAAAAGATATAAATTTGCATATCTTGTCTGGGTTAAAAATTTGAAGGTTGTTTTTTTTCACAGAAAGCAATTCACTGCTGAGTGTTACGTAATTTTAGGGTGTGTCCGGACAGTTTTCTCCAGGGATAAACATGTAGATATAAAAGCAGGTGTCGAGGGCTCTGATAACTCTGCACCAGAAGTGTAGTTTAATGACGGATATTGCGCATGATAAATTCACAGTAATGAACATTATGTGTCATAACACATTCTACACTCTCAACCTGATGCTGTAGAGAAAGAAAGAAGGAAAAAAATTGCTGGGGAAAAAAAATATTGTTTTGATCATTTTGGCGAAAACAGCTATACAGGAAATGGCAAAACAAATTGTGTAGGAATAAAGAAAAATGAAATGCTTTGTCCTACAGGACTTCTAACATTTCCTCGTTGTTCACATTTTTTCACCGTAATTTCTACATGGTTAAACATGCTTTCAGTGCTATTGACTTCCTTGTGTAACAAAAGTGTTTTTCTTGTTTTGTGCGGGGGAAAACAGAATTGGCAATTTACAAACTGCTAATGAACAAAACATATAAAAACGGTGGTGTAAATACAATCATTAATCATAAATGCCAAGAATAAACTATGAATAATAGTAAACTTGCGGGTACAACCATGTTTCATTGGTCTTATTATGTGTAAATCTCCTTTGAGGGAGTGTTGGCTCTGAAAAGAGCAGGTTTGGTCTTGATGTTTCAAACAGTAATACTCTGCTCGTCTTCAAGGAGAAAGATCTCGGAGAAACATTGCTGCTCTGTAGATGAACTTTTGTTTCGACCCAAAAGAGGAATAAACTATAATCTTGCGGGTACAACCATGTATTAAATATCTAATGAGGGAGTGTAGTGTTGGCTTTGAAAAGAGTCAATTTATTCCCACTGTTTCAAAGATTACTGCTTTGTAGGTGAACTTTGGTTTTTACCCAAAACAGAAACTATAAACTTACGGGTACAACCATGTAGGCCTATAAATCTCTTTTTAAGGAGTGTTGTCCCTTAAAAGAATTTTGTTTGTATCAACTTTTCAAAGATTATTGCTCTGTAGGTGAGCTTTTGTTTTTACCCAAAAGAGGGTTTGCACTACTGAGGTTAGGTGAAGGGGAGGGGTGTTAAACTTCTATCATAATGCTACCTCCGTCTTGGTCTTGTTCCTTGTATCGTATAACAATAATGAATGCTTATAATCATTTTGCCTCTGTTTGGTACCATTGATATCAAGATGGCTGCACCATGATAAAGGTTTATTGTGTGGCTCTCCATGTTGTATTTGGTAGAGGGGTAACCGTCTCTGATGTAATACCCAGAGGGGGCTTGGGGAGTTGTCCCCAAACGAGGTGACAATCTGTCCAAATTCCAGGCCCTGGTGTTAAGGACTGGACCCTTGGGATTACCAACCCCCCCCCCCTGGAACCCTGATGTCATTGGTCAACCCATGGTGATAGCTGGACCTTGGATCAATAAAGCCTTGGGCTTCATCAGTAAAGCAGGCTTTAAATGTATGTTTATATTTTTCAGTTATGTTGGCCTAATGCCCAGGTTTGGGAATTTTTTGTTCTCTCTTTTTTTTCTTCTTTCTTTTTTGTGTGTGGACCAAGTGGCCTTGCCGGCCAGACCTATTGTGTCCGTAATGATTAGTGCTGTCTGGGTTGAGCTTTTACTGACCAAGGCCTGCTGACCATGAGTAACTGATTGGGTTTTAGGCTGTGGACTGTACCATTTCGGAGGTGGGGGTCGAGGTCGCTGGAATGAAATGGAGGGGGTGAGAGTTCTGTTGTGGTCATCACCTGATGATGGGGATTATGCAAGAAAAGCATCCGGGTCCGGGGTCGTAAAATGATTATACATCTGTCTGGTATGCTTTATTACATCCAGTTCATACGATACTTCAACATCTTTAATTATATACATTATACAGTTTTGTGTTCTGAACAAAAGTTTGCGTACATGTATCATGCACTTTTACTCTAACTGTCCCTTGACCAATCCCTGCTTAAGAAAGCAGGAAGGAAGCCTTTATCATGCGATGATGCAGTTTTGTTCTCATTCATCTGAGAGCGCACAATTCTATGTAAAAAGGATGTTGTTGTCTTTCATCATTGTCTTGCAACTGTGTGATGACCAATCGAGCCCATATTTTTACAGGTTTGTTATATACATATGTTGGGACAAACCAAATGAGGATAGTCTTTGAAAATTTCCAAAAGTGTCCAGTGCCTTTAAGAAAGCATAAAGCATTTTTTCATGCATCTGAAAGTGCACAATTCTATGTAACATGGATAATTTTATCTTTCACCATTTCCTTGCAACTGTGGTGACCAGTTGAGCTCAAATTTTCCAAGGATTTCATGCTTAAATGTAGGGAAAAACCAAGTGAGGATACGAGTCTTTGTTAATTTCCAAAGTATATCCTGCCTTTGATACATCCAAGGTCTTCTCACACAGGCTTTCGGACTGTTAGGGTATAGTCCGAACTCTCTACCCATGAAAAACAATATTTCTATTGAAATATTTAAAACCTTGCCATCCAGGGGCTGATGGCATTGGGCAGCCAATGAAGTCAGCAAGGGGTAGAGAAGGAGTCATTGACTCGCTGGGTTTATGAATTGCTTGTTGTCCGTTTCACAGCGTCCAAGGTTCCTATTGATCAAGTTGTAAAGGCAGGAAGCCTGCTTAATATGGACGGGGAAATTTATTTTCAAGGTTTTTTTTTTTTTGGCGGGTAGGGCAGGAGATAAATGAGTGAACTAGCCCAATGAGAGAGCTGGTGGCTGGACCTGGGACGAGAAAAAAAAAAAAAAAAAAAAAAAAAAAATAGCGGATGTTGGTTAGGCATTTAAAAGAACTGGTTTTGTAACAAACGATGGTTAGTGGTGTCTCAAATCTGTGACTTCTTCAGAAACATGTTCCAGTGAATGATTTTGTCCACCAATTTCGCATAGCAGAATAAGTTTTGTGCACACTGAATGCTAATATTGAGTTTGAAATGATGATTTTTGAGTAGCAAAGTTCTGATACATTTTACATAGGATTTTGCTTTGCTGTCTATACAAGGGAAATCGTTCACAGTATGTTCATCAGACGACGAGAAACAAGATTCAAAATGTCTGGTTTAAAACGGCAGTTTAAGAACTTGTCGCTACCCTTTCATTCCCTTATCAAGGTTGTTAGACATCAAATAGTGCGAGCAGCAAAGACAAGATGAATATCATAAACGAGAGGAAACGGTCAGTTTTAGATGTGGGAGGATAACCTCAAATGGGCAAACACATGCAATCAGGAACCCATTTCATGAAGTCTGATGTAAATACAAATACTTGCTGTGCTCTCCAACCAGTGCTGTAGGTGCCATGGGTTTTATTCAAGGCCTATCCGTTCATTAAAAATATTAACTACAAATATGCAAAATTGCAGGTCGTTAAAAGGACTTACAATTTAATTTAAACCATAAAGTGCCAAAATATTATACATTTTTTCTCTGCCTCATTAAATAGCTTTGTCTATGGGTTATTCCTTAAAAGAAATTGATTGTTCTGTTTTCATGAAGTATGGAAGTAATTGTAAGTTCGAATGAATGAAAAAGGTACAAGCATAGAGAAAAAAAAAAAAAAATTAAAAATAGCAACACTTGAAAATGTCACTATGGTTTTTCTTTTGTCTATGCCCTGCCGATTCCACGGCGGCGACAAGTAGCCGGGGAAATTCAACAGAGCCCACTAACCTAGATAACCGGGCGTATGGTCATCGGTCGTCACATGTTTTCTGCATCTATGGTTCACTCTAGTGTGTGTGTGTCTGTGTCACATACGTACGTTGCACTTCAGGCTGCACTTTTCTGCTCTTTTGTGCCGTGACTCCCCACATAAAATTTTCAATAGCAGGATGCTAAATGAGTCCTCACATTTTATCTGATTTCGATAATTGTTCCTTTTACAAAAAAAAACAGGCTGTTTTCATTTTTTTATTCTAATTTTATTTTATTTTATTGAGTCCCCTGAACTCGTTAAAATTCTAAACCATTAAAAGAAAACCTGTTAAATGAAATTTCTTTTTTAATTTCATTTTTTTTTTGCAGCTGTTCGTGAGGACCGGATGCCAGGGGGTCGGAACACCGGACTTTCATACAAGGTAGATTATTCATTATTTATGAAAATTTGCATGTTTGAATATTCTATGGTTTATTAATTTTCTACTGTAAAAGAACCCAGATACATACATGGAGTGTTATTATATCACGAGATATTTCACTAAATTATCAACACACTCTCGGATTGGAAATTTGATATGTATTGCTGCCACGTTTGATTAAATTCTCATTTATGACAATATTGTAAGTGAGTGACAAATTGTCAAAGAGCAGAAACTTTAATAGAGATGTCATGCAAAATGTTATTAAAGGTATTACATGTATACAGGATTGTTAAGGATAACAAATATCATTGTTTATTTTTAGTCTTCAGCTTAACTGATTATGAAACTCATACCAGAACCATTGATAAGATTGTTCAGTCTTTTGGCTGAATTCAGTCTTTTTATGTCGGCGTGGTGAAGAAAATCAGACAATATGTTTTTCCAAAAATAAAGAAATCCTGCTGATTGGTAAACTTCTCTAGTGCTTTGGATACTGTTTCCAAAAGCTCCTTGGAATCTATAACCCCAGGGGTTACCAATCAGTAGAAATGACATCATTTCAACATACCTTTGAATTTGTATCCAAGTTTCAGACTTTTTCGTTCGTAACAACTCTCACCCCTGTAGAACATATTTTTCTGTGGAACATTTCCCCCTGAAATGAAGTCACAGGTTTTTTATACCATGCATACGATTGATCACACTGAATATAACCACTGTGACTGTATGGGTCTACTTTCTCAGCGCTACATAACGTCTTTAACATTTGTAACACATTTTCAGGACTGTTTTTGTCCTCAAAATATTAATATTGTCACTACCAATTTACCTGGGGAAAAAAATGACTTATTGCTTTCTTGTTTGTCTCTACAAATCTTTCAGTACAATAAAATATTTCCATTGTATTAATCCACAAAATGTAAGATATGACACATTAAGGTCACATGAACAAAGTTATAACAGCCACTTGTTGTAACAACACCTAAGTTGAAGTACACATGTAACATAAAATCCCTTGTAACTTTACCTAAATTCAAAATTCCATATAAGTACACAAATTTTCATTGGTCATGCTCAGCATTTGGCTTTTCAAGAAAAACTGCGGAAACGGCGAGCGCTGAGGGGTGAACTGTAAACTCATTTCCCCTTAACACACAATGATTCTACAAATAATTTGCCATTAACGTGAACTCAGAAAGTAGCCA
This sequence comes from Asterias amurensis, assembly GCF_032118995.1. Lineage (NCBI taxonomy): Eukaryota > Metazoa > Echinodermata > Asteroidea > Forcipulatida > Asteriidae > Asterias > Asterias amurensis. The sequence continues at coordinate 1,935,820 of NC_092662.1, read as the reverse complement.
CACAAAGGGATGTTGTAGACATGTCGAGGGGGGATCGCTTTCTGTAGCGACAGGTTCCAGGGAAAACCCCAACTAAGACCTAGTCGTACGTCACGACTTTTTTCCTAGTAATACAAAGCTCTCGAGTCAACCTCGCCCTACAGCCTTTTTTATTTCTTCCTTCTCTTCCTCAGTTCTTTTTTTGTTTCCGTAGTTACACTCGTCATCATTTTTTTTCTTTTTTCATCGCCCCCCCCTTCAAAATCATTGTCGTCTTCTTCGTATTTGGTCCGATTCAAAGGAGAGCAATGATCCTATTTTGGATTCACCTATTTTAGGTGGCAATTACCGAGCCGGGTGATGACTCCGGCTACATTGACGTCAGGAGTGGGCTCAACCATTCCTGTCTGGAGGGGGGTGCTTTTTTTGTATATATTATAACACTCATTGTGTAAAAAATTAACCCCGATATGAACAGAAGAAATTTAACTAGAGAGTTGGACGGGGCGGATGGGAAATAGGATAGTTTGGGGCGGGATAACCAGGTTGGGGGTTTGGACATGTGGCAAAATTAAACTCTTTGATGGGGTAGGGGTAGGGGCGGAGGCGGGGCTGAATATTTTTGAAACAGGACATTGTTTCATTGAGCAAGGAGCAGCTGGTCTATGTTTGGCTGATACATTTGGGTCTCGAACAATGGTGACGAATAGCAATTGTGTGATCTTTGACTTAATTATGGCAAACTTGAAGTGGAAAGCGGTGAGGATGCGGTTGGAGGGGGGGGGGATGTGAAACAACACACACTGACATGGTCAATGATTAATCTTTTGTAAGTTAAGTATTTGGGTTACGAGAAGTTGTCATAGAGATTTCATTAATGGAGATCAATGTTCCAGAAGGGAATAGCGGCCGACTCTGAGATGTGTGATTCAGGAATGTGTTTCGAGGAGCAGTGAATCATTCGGGAAACTTCATCTTCTGTGGGTTTTTTTTCCCTACTAAAGTTGGGTCAAGATATGGGCTTGAAAAATTAATCAAGAGAGAAAAAGGTGACTTTCCTTGAGTCAGAGTGAAGGGGTCTTTCTGTTATATAAGGGCCATCGGGTCCACGACAAAGGTCCGAAAATTTTAAGGCGAGAGGAACAGATCTGAGAATTACAACCTTGTACCCAGTTGTGTACATTCTTGCATTCTTGTATTCCTCCTCCCTTTTAGAATGCCTTACTGGATCACAACCCCCTGGAAGTGTGACTTTGGGAGAACTAAAACAAAGACCTTTGGATTCAGTGATTCACCAAACAGTCCTAAATTTTAGAAATTTACTGCTTAACAAGTGCATTTGCTAAGCAAAACTAAGCAGGGGACCGAGCATTATGAGTAATGATCTTAACAACATACTTAGGTGGAGAACCAATACCTGCTTATCAAGACTTTTTGGTGCTTAGCATATTTCTTTGCGGAACTGCAGATTTATGAAATTGGGTCCTCATCAATTAACCTTATATCTTGACACTAGTCTACTTCATACATGGATTTTTTGCCAGAAAAAGTTTTGGAGTATACTTCAATTTGGAAATGACTGGTGGTATTTTTTTTTATGTCCGGTTTTATTTTTCCTCGTTCATAATGCATGTACTCCATTGCTAAATATAGTCGGTTTTTCATGTGTGAGAGATTATTCACCACACTGGTAAAGGTTACGGGCGTTTATAATTGTCGTTACTTACTAAAGTTCAAACAGCTATTTAGCTTGGTTTTTTTTCTTCTCTCTCTTAACTTAAGATGGGTAAATCATGATAGTACATGAGCTTTGGATTATGTGTTAAATGTTGAAGGCACGCTCATCCTACTTGCATCGTGAAGCTAAGCATGCAGTGAGCGTGCAGTACACAATGAAAATGTTTTCCAGGCCGGGCGGGAAATGTCATTCAAAGGGTTGTGACTTTAAGGCGTGCAGGACTTTAACCGGGTCACAGTCTGATCATTAATGAAGCAGTGATTTGGCTGATGACCTATATTTTTTCCTAACCCAAATTGTTTTGTGCTAAGCTATTTTTGTGTTTTGTGCTTAGCTACTTTGTACTTTTTGTGCTTAACAAGCAGCTATATGATTTGGGCCCTCGGACTAGTTTCTTAAAGCCTTAAGCACAAAAACCTGCTCAGCCGAGGGAAATCTTGCTAGGCAAAAACTGGTTACTGTAACCAACATTTTATTCAGTTTCATTGTTAGGACTGGTGCCCCTTTGATTTGTTGCTTGACAAATAGAGTCTTTTAAGCAATATTTTCTGCTTAAAAGACACTAGTGGTAATTACTTAAAATAATTATTATCATAAAAATTTACTTGGTAACGAGTAATGCGGAGAGGTTGGTAGTATAAAACATTGTGAGAAATGGCTCCTTCTGAAGTGACGTTGTTAGAAGTTAAGAAGTAATTTTCCTTGAATTTGATTTTGAGATTTCGAGACCTCAAGTTTAGAACTTGAGGTCTCGAAATCAAGCATTTGAAAGCACACAACTTCATGTGACAAGGGTGTTTTTTTATTTCATTCATATCTCGCAACTTCGACGACCAATTGAGCTCAAATTTTCACATGTTTGTTATTTAATGCATTTGTTAGATACAGCAAGTGAGAAGACTGGTATTTGACAATTACCAATAGTGTCCACTGTCTTTAAAACAACCTTATGAAATTGGGCCCCGGTGCTAAATCTCATATCATCAGCTTATCATTTACTCCAGCAGTGATAATCTGTTGCAAAATGGGGCTCATTTTTCCGGCAATATCACTTTGCCCAGCACACCAGAAAAAAAATGCTCCCAGAGTCATCGTTCAATAGCACCCCCCACTGAGGACATGACCAGGAGCCGTGAAAACATTTAGATACAAGGGGCAACAAAAGCCGCCCCGCTGCGAAGGAAAACACAAAGGCTGTCACGATGAAGGGTGTATCATGGCTGTTCATGGGGAGTGTAAACAGAGGATCAGAAGCTAACGTTGTAGTGATCTAAACAAGCGGAACGAAAAAGAGCAGTCATGTGTCGCAGTGGGGTTAGCTGATCTTGGATAATTCTGGGAATTTTTGTGTGTGCAGAATTCATGTGTTATTTGTTATTGTTGTGCTTTCTAACAGTTAATTCCTCATCTAGGACCCTCAACAAGGATTTGACAGTCTTGATATTCTTCCCTTTAATATATAATAATTTTTTTAGTTTTGAATTTTGGGATATTCTTCCTACTTAATTCTGATTTCTTGGCCTTTAGAAACTAACGAAAATGTTGTTGTTAAAAGCTTGAAAAGCCTGTTTATTAGCCTGAGCCATTGTGCATATTAAGGTCAGCCTTGTACTCAATAAATTGTCCAAACTTTTCTCAGCGACAAATTTCTGACCTGATTTATTGAATACCTAGATTTGTTTGATTTTTTTTTTCATTTTGTATTTTAAAATTACTTTTTTACACCAATTTTTAAAGAAACTTGAGCTTTTGACTTTGTTCTTTTGTAAGGAGTGCATTTCTTGTATTGGTTTGGTATTAATGTCAAATTTGTTTTTTTTCTTCTGCAGAGTAAACCTAAGAACTACGACAAACTCCGCAAGAAGTTCCAGCAGATTGCTCAACAGAAAGCGCAGCTAAGCCGCAAGAACCGGGCCGATAAACAAGCCCTGAAAGCAGCCAGAGACACGCTCAAATCCGAGAAAGACCAGAAGTCAAAGAGCTCACCACAAAGTCCGTCGTCGGGCGGGGGCAGCGCGGGCATCCACAAGCTGAACTCCCACATCGACGTACGGCAGCTCAAACCCCAGACGGCACAGCTTATCGAGGTCCTCCAGCAGACCGAATCGGCCGTCTTGAAAGTCTCGTCTAAAGAGAAGGGGAAAACCGGATCGCCGGCCCTCATTGCGGGGATGACCCTAGATGAGTTTTTGGGGCAGCAGTGCTCGCTCGGCGACACCCTGGTCTTCAACCTAGTCCAGTGGGTGAAGCACCTCCCCTTCTACACCCAGCTATCGCAAGTTGAACACACGTACATCCTGAAGACGAAGTGGGTGGAACTCTTGATCCTGTGCACGGTCTCCCGGGCAATGTATTTCAAGCAGAACAGTGGTGAGAAGGTACTTGGGTTTGAGCACTGTGTGCATCAGAATCTACTCACCCTACAGGAGTGCATGAACAAGACGATGGATCTCAAGTTGGACATGGGCGTGTTCCGGGAGGAGATGGGCGAGGCCGTTGAGGAGCTGACGAGACTCGCCGCGTCGTTCAGGACGCTCAACATCTCACGCAATGAGTACTTACTCCTTAAAGTCATCATCCTTCTTAATTTCAGTGAGTATTCCTTCATTTTTTATAAAGGTATATACAAGATTGGTAGAGTTGACAAAAAAAGTTGCAAGGAAGGAAGGTAGTGGTTGCTCTGAAAGACTCTAATTACATGCAAAACTGCAGGAGGCTTTCATAGCGACCAATACTTCAGTAGTTGCAGACAGTGATTGCTTCGTGTGATCATCCATGTGCTACAATGCTTTTGATTAAATATATTAAATAACAAACCCAGGGGTCGAAATTGCCACTAGCCCGCTAGCCCGGGACTACCAGATTTACAGCCGGGCTACTCATTTTTCCAGTTTGATAGCCCGACGGGCTAGTGGAAAAATAATGCCAAAGTCATCATCACAAACAATAAAGAACTATGTTATTGGTGTATTGTAAAGTTTGAGCCGTGACGCGAGACATGTGTCTTTCGGGCTACCAAAATCTAATCAGGGCTACTAAAAATTATTGGTCACTAGCCCTGCTGACTACCATGGAATACACTTAATTTCGACCCCTGAAACCGGTTTTGTGAGTTGGGAGAAAATAGTGAAAAACCATGCACAATTTTTTTCAGCCTGTAAACACATTGTCCGTCATTGTGGTTGTTGTAACAACCAAAATCAGCTGTTGCGTTTTTTTTTGTTTTTTTTTGGGGGGGGGGGGGTTCAGATACAGTTTTTAAGAGATGTCAAATTTGCATTGGGGATAAAGAATATTAATTTTTTTTTTTACACATACACCGATGTGTGTATACACCCATACACAGATACAGTTTTGTCAAATATGACTACATTTCAGAGGGAAATAATTATTTCACCACAAAAAAATGGTTCGATATAAACTTCATAATCAGTAAGCTTCAAAACCAATATTAAACAATTATGTTTTGTATCCTTACCAATCCTGTGCAATACTGTCAGAGAAAAAATAAATACATTTTAGCTTTCTCTTGGCTTGCTCAGTCAAATTTCACTTACTTAACAACTTTTGTCTGAGAATTTCTGTGGAATACTATGTCAACAACGGTTTGAGGATCGAATTTCTTGTTGATCATAGAAACATTTGGGTAAAAAGTACATTTTTTTCCCACTCCAAAAGAGCATTGAACCCAATCTATTTTTGCATAATTGAAGACCACTTTAGGATTTCTACTCGTGATTTTGATATAATTTTGAAATGTACTTTTATAAAAACTGCCAATTGTTTTTTATTCAATGTGGGACTAAGATCTCTGGAATGCAATTTGAACCAATTTTTTTAGAAGAATTGTAAAAATAGAAAGTTATTAGATTGATCATGCAGGTGAAGGATGTTGGTGTTTATTATTTATAAATTCAGTTTAGCATATTTTAAGAAAAGGCGATTTGATCAATGATCTAAGATTGAATCAGATGATAAGCCTTTTGTCTTGAAAGGAAAATGTCTAAAGGAAAAGCAGTGAACATAAGGTTAGGTAAAACCACAAGATATAGTTTCTTAAATATATATCACCTCCTCAGTCACCAAATTTAAACTCAAAAGAATTTTTTTCAGAAACCTGTGTTAGATAAAAATGCAAAATATAGTCTTTTACAAAAGGTATCACTTCCTTGGACACCAAATTTAAACTTCAAAAGAGGACAAATTTAGAAGTCCGCAGCCCTTAAAATGATGCGCTGAATGGGAAGAGGGGGGTTCATTATCAACTAAAAATAACCACTTCAACCCCTTAAAAATTACCAAGCGTACGTCATACTGCTTTTGGAAAAAAAAAATCAAAAGAGAGATAAGTGTGAAAATGCTTGGTTTCTTTCCTGAAACGAATACTGACGGGAGACTTTTATAGTCGCCATCCCCGGGGGGGCTCGGGGAGCTGCAACGACATTGTGTAGTACCCGAAGAGGCAGACCATTGCTCTTTCCTATTGTTCCGTCCTGTGGACCGAAGGTTCCATTCACATCTGAAAAGCGGGACGTTTTTGTGAATGACGTACAGCGCGCTAAATAGGCTGCCCGTGTGTAATGTGTATGCAGTGCGGGGCTGTGGGGAAGTTCATTGTTAGTTCGAGTGACAGCATACGATAGCTCCTTCCAAAGTACAGACAAAGTGTCTTGCACTTTTCTTGAGGAATGCTGTTGCCGCGATGGAGAAATCAGCGTAGGGTGATTGTCCTAGGCAGAAGCTGTTTTTTTCTTCGTCTTCTTTCTCTCTCTCTCTGTCTTTATTTATATTAGTATGATTTTTTTTCCTCTTCTTAAATTCCGCTCATCCGCAGCTAAATGTTTCCATTCAGAGTAACGCGTAAAGCAATTTAAGTACTTATACATTTTTTATTTATTTATACAATTTTACAATTTTGTTGGAGAATTTGATGGCTATTTTTATTGGTGATGGGCAGTGATGCGTGGGAAGATATTTAATTGGGGACTTTTTTTTCCCTACGCTCCCCACAGGTTTATTCCGCACGAACAATAAGTATGAGATTTAATAGAATGTGTTCATGTCTGTGAAATGCGGGCCTGTGTACTTTTATGCTTTAAACGACATGAATGTGCTGTATTGAAACACGCAAACGAATCCCTTTTGTTTGTTTTTTTTGTTTCACAGACAACTTCAAAATAGAAAGTTATAATTTGATTTAGAGAAACATTTTCCGTGATTGGGTTTTTTTGGAAAAATAGTGTAATGAACTACGATATCTGACAATTATAAAAAATCAGCAGTGTGTAGGTTTCTCTCCCCCCCCCTCATATTAAAAACTCAACATTTTGTTTCTTCGTTAAGTTTCATTTATTAGGCCCGAAACACATTAGTGTTTTTGTGAAAGAGGTAGTTTCTCACGCAAATGTTAAAAGACTTGAGGCGTGAAGCCTCTCGTAGGCATCTGAAAGCATACAACTGTTAGCAACAAGGATGTTTTTTTTTCTGTCAGTATTTTCCTGCAACTTCGATGACCAGTTGAATCCAAATTTTTACAGTTTTGTGCATATGTTGGGATACACCAAGTGAAAATACTGGTCTTTGACAATCATCAAAGGTGTCCAATGCGTTTAAAATAGAGAAGTTTGTTGCAATTCAATGCATAGACATTCTCTGCTATCATTTAACCAGGGATAAGTTACAATAGATGTCAGGGATAAGTTAAAATAGGCAACAGTCTGTATCGACAACAGAAAGCAGAATAGGTCAGACCAAAAAGTCTTTCACTTTTGTACCCCTGGTTAAGGCTTTTGAATTTTGACTCTTTCATTTGACCTGCACACTAACAGGTTCTATTTTGAAAACAAACAATGAATCTAGCTCTCACAGTTCACACTTTCATTTTCATTGACGTTGACCCATATACACTGTGTGGGAAATTCACGAAAAGAATGTTTTGTTTTATCCGAATGTCTGATTTATGGCAAAGTTTAATATTTTCGTTGATGGGTAGATCCAAGAGCAGAATTGAAGTTTTAAATGTTTAGAAGGGGTTTGGGTTTTTTTATCCCAAAAGGAAAAATATTAAATGAATGCTGGGAGGAAAGGTCCAGGGCAGGCCACCCACCTGGCCTGGAGCAGATACAATTTGTAAAATGAGTCTCTAAGTGATTTGAGACTTCAAAGCTAAATTCTAGGTGTAGGATTGGTAAGAATAAAAAACACCATTGTTTAATTTTAGCGTGCCAAACTTTACTGACTGTGAAAGTCATACTATAACCATTTCCCTCAAAATGGAAGTCATAATCGCGAAAAGTGTCTAAAAAATAAAGGGAGACTGCCTTTAAAGGGCTAGATAGCTCAGTGGCTATAGAGTGGCAGCTTTGTTAATCTGGAGGTCATTGGTTCCAATCCCACCCTAGTAAACTTTTCTATGTTTAACCCCAATATTTGAAAGAATTCACCCAGTGCATTTTTAATTGTGTTTTTTTAACTTGATGATTTCATTTAAATTTTTTTTTTTAACCCTATCTTTTCAGAAAACCGTTCAAGCAGCGATGTCGTCCGCCAGGTCCAGCATCCGTACGTCTTGGCCCTGCGAGACTTCGTCGAAGTCAACCACCAGCTCAGCCGCTTTGAGGAGATTATGAGCCAACTTCCCGAGTTGCAGAAGTGCTCTGAGCTGCTGTCCAACAGCAAACTGATTTACATGCCGTATCTGCTCAACGCGGTTGCCATGGCGAAATCCTGAAGACGCTGTCGTCATCGCCGGGAAGGACATAAAGAGAAAAAATGGTACGGCAATGCTTATCAGACGTTAACTTTTTTGAATGACTGGCCAGCGGGACCAGTGAGCTTGTCATTTTACTAATCTGTCAGCGTTTTTTTCAATAGTTCATATTTCAAAGAGATGCTTTTTCAATACTGAACTAGCCAACAGGACCAGCAGCAGGAGAGTGTGTTGGGACTGGTCCTTATGTGTTTTACCTGTCATTTGGCCGGCAGAAAACTGTTCAAGGGAGAACTCTGATTCATGAAAGCGGTTATAATCCACAGTTTCGGAATGTTATTGGAGAAAGAAATTCATTCCTAAAATGTATAACGTTGGATATGTCCAATTTGAAGAACAACAAATAGAAAAATCGATGATATTCAAAAATAGAGACTGATGTAAGAGAGAAAGTGTACATCAACAATTAATATTTTGGGGTTGTACAAAGACAAATTTATTAAAGCAGGTGTTGAACCTGCGATCTCCGGACCAACGTGTCAGAGGTCGAAGGTTCAAGTCCCACTCTAATTGATTTTCCATTGTTGAACACACAGTTATTTAACATTTACCCAGTCAGGTTCCCTTGTGGAAACAATATTTCTTTGTTATAATTGCTGGCTTTTATCAGAGCGTTCTCTTGAAGTATTTGAACTTTTGAGAACGATTTCATGAATTCGTAAATCTGACAAATAATTTCCCGAAGGTAGGCGCTGTTTGACCAAGTACCATTTTTTCTTGTTTGAGAAAAAACATGTATTCCAAACCACCAATTAAAAAAACCTAAAATTGTGCATTAAATTCTTTGTGTGTTGTAGATATTGTAATATATATAAAACTGATGTCTAATACTGGTAATAGGACTTTGAAAAAGAATCCTGTTTGTACATAGTTTTTAAGAATTAAAAAATTAAAAACAGAAAAAGTGTTACCTCAAAACTCTGGATTTATAGAAAATATTTCGCCAGAGGGCAAGACTTAAAACAAAGTTTGACACTTTCTAAAAAAATAGCTGACGATATCAACAGGTGATGGTAAATATAAAGATTTGGAGCAAAAAAAGAGTTACACAAATTCAGAAATTAATCGTAAATTCCTTGGAAAATGGTTTTTATCTGTTCTATAAACCAACACTTTGGGTGTTAACACCTTGCTGATTAATAATCAAGGTGGCCAAACAAATGTACCACATGTAGGTTTATCATCATTTCTTTGACCTACACGACTCAAATATTAATCCATTGCACCCATAGCGATTGCCACGGTACCCTGTGCTTTTGCTGTGGTGCCCTTTGCAAAGTTCCAATACAAAATGATATTTGCCTCAAAGAAGTACCCCCTTACCAGAGAAGAATTGCTGTGCCCCTTCATAAACAAAATTCAAGGCCTGAGCCTACATACTAACATTACGCAAGATATACATTCAAATTTGAGTTTGGATTACGAAAAACCTTTTCCTTCTCAAGTTTATAACAGAAGTTCAGTGTGTGGCATGGACAATGGATTTCCTGTATGGTAAACGTTAGCATTGACGCTGTGGTAACGGTTAAAAATGATATTTCCCTAAAAATCTTCCTGGGGCCTGAACATTATATTTTCGCCTAGGGCTAAATAAAAGGGTCGTGGCAATGATAATAGTGAGGGGCCCTGCACCTTTCGTCAGCAGTGGACGCACTCACTGTTCTGACCAATTCAACCATTATGGTGTCCCTATGAGCAGAACTCATATAAATCCGACCATAAGTTGTTTGTAACTCATTAATGTCCAAATATGGTCTAAGAGAGGACATCTGTCTCAAAATGTCAAGGGCCTGTGTAGAAAACAAAATCATTAAAATAAAAAAAAGACAAAAAATAGGTCAAACGACAAATACTGTAATTGGTGCATAATTGCTGAATCCATACACCAGCACTTCACAGGTTTCAACTTCCTCTAAATTGTTTGCAAAAAATTATTTGAGTTGTTACAAAACTTCACTGTTGGTGTTTTTGTCGCTGAGGTCGGGAAACAAATAACCATATCTTTGGAAATGCAGGTTTTGTTTGGTTGAAAAAAAATGTTTTATTTGGAAAGAACTATTTTTATTGCAGAAGTTTTTAATTTTTTATTTTGATTTGTCTCGAACTACAAAAGGGGACTTCCAGATTATCCCATAACTCTTTTGAATTTGTTCTTGTTAAAATGGCGTCAAATTCTTTACTTTTTGTATCCCCAGCACCTGTTGATATTAAAAAATATTAGCGTATTATTCCACCGAAAAAAAAAACATTCTGTACCTATATTTCTATATATATATTGTGTGTGTGTGTGCGTTTGGTGTCACACACAATTTTAGCCAAAGATAAATTTGGCGGTTTAAACATAAACTTTAAAAAGTATATATTTTGGGATATATATATATGAGTGAGGGCTTTGTGAAAGAACATTTTTTCGTAGTAACTTTTTTGACTTGGATGTGCTTTTATAGATGTTTAAGAAACTTGAAGCATATTCTCCCTGTTAATGGAGAGATGATAGGATCCCACCGATTTTCCTCATAAATCCGCAATGGTTCGATTTTAAAGCACCGACAAGATGCCTTCTGGGTTTGTATGTTTTTCTGTGAGTCAGGTGACTAGTCATGTGATTGGTCATATGATTAGTCATGTGATTGGTTGTGTACTTGGGTGTTCCGAAAAGTAACACACATCTAGATTCCAGTAGTTCTGCACAGTCTTTTTCTTACAAAGAAGTATGAATTTGACTAAGTTAGTTTTGTGTTCCTTAGAAAGAAAGTACAAGGGGTTGTTTCTCTTGGTTTTTTTTTTTAAGTAGAGTCAATTACGACTTTGAAATAGTGAGTGTTATTTTGCTTCTCCCAAAGTGTATTTTTTTTGTTATTATGGATGTTTTTGTGTGGGGCTTACAGATAAAGAGATGGAAGAAAACGAAAACCACCGACAGTATTGCATTTTTTTTGTATATATTCTCCTTATTGATGCATTTGTAAACTTGTCCACGAGAAAATATTCTTATGAAGAAGAAGAAGGGAGGAAAAAAAAGTCTTGTTTGTAAATGTGTTGGAGCAGGCCTCCCGTATTTAAAAAAAAAAATTACCAAGGATTTAAAACCAAAAAAATATGGTGTGGTGATGTTGGCGTTTATGTGTAATGTGAACTGTACAAATCAACAGTGTTGTGTTTTTAATTCATTCAGATTTAAGTCGTATTTAAGTGCTTTCTTTTGATCTTCAAAGAGGGTTACAAAAAATTTAATATATATATTAATTATGTGGTGTTGGTAAATAAGTAACTTAAGCAAGTGTGATGTGAGCTTTGTATAGGATGTCATGAAGTAGAATGTCTGTATTTTAAATTCAGCCATTTTTGTTATTTCATCTGGTAGTTCTATTTTTTCTTCTTTTTTTTTCTTCAGAGAAGGTGTTTTCCTAGTTTTCTTAAATTATACACTTGTGTCGTTGCCACATTTTATGGAACTCTTATTCAGTTGTAAGGGCAGTGGGGTTGTTGCCTTCAATGTAAGGGCCTTGTCACACGAAGCAACTTTTTACAGGCAACTTGCAGACAACCAATTGCAGTATGTCCTATGGGACCACTTTTGTTGCACATGAGCATTTTTTCCAGGCTAACAAGGTCTTACAATCTCCGAGAATAATATGTGAAAATTCAAACATGAATGCCTTTCTTTAATGGGGATAGCCTGGAACTGGTTGCCTGTAAATAGCCTTGTGTGCCTCAGTTTTGTTTGGCCGTTTCTAAAATTTGGATGCCTTTACCAACAACTGCAGCCACGATTCGGACAACGCCTTATACATGGTTAACAGGGAGTAAAAACAAAGATGGCCACACCTAGATAAACAGTCCAATGCACTCAAAGTGTTGTGTAGTTAAATATCTTTTACAATCTGTTCCTTTTAGGATACACTGTGTAGTTCTTTAGATGAAAATAGGATAACGTCGAAGAAGATTCAGAACTTTTTGGCTCTTTGTACCCTGCAAAGGTTCCATGGTACACTGTGGCGCTCCCTGCCTACTATTTCATGGTGTACTTGGAGAGGTTCTATGTTAGGCCGTGTCGTAAACGGCGACTCGGTTACAGCTACGGCTAGATCAGCGTGTCTGCCAGTGTTGAAGAATAGGCAGGCGAGAGTGACCTAGCCGTAGCTGTTGCCGAAGTCGCCATTTCAAACGCAGCCTTAGACGGCAAAGCATTGTTGGTACCCAGTAAAATTTCCTTGGTACTCGCACATAAATTCCTTGTAATTGGCAGAAATTCCCTTGCTTCATTCAGACATCCCAAAAATTTGCAGTGTCAGAAATGACGGGTCCGAATCGTTTGACCAAAAGGCCCTATCTACTCTGTAGTTGCGTGGTACAATTTTCCTTAAAGATACAAATCACTGTAGCTATTTACATGTGTGACAAGGCACTCTAAGTGCACTAGTTCTCCTTTAAGTTGAGTTGTAGTTGACAGTACACCTGTGAATTTGTCCCATTCACACTAGTATTTCCTGATAACCCATCACATTAATTCTCACTCCATGTGACTACTTAATAAGTTGTCTATAGTTATAATTTATTACTTTCTTAGAAAGTCTCTTTTAAAATTAAACTTTAATTCAACCTTAAAAAGGATGTTTTTGCCCAAAAGAAACACCAATATTTCTGTTAAAATCAGGGCATCTTTGGACGTCATTGTATTACAAAATTCCTGCTTACAAATGCTACAAATACAAATACACTTTTGAGATGCACTTTGTAGAACTGCATCTTAAAAGTGTATTTGTTTAAGAGTCAAACTGCACATAGCTGTTTCTTTTTGAAACGTTTTGATGATGTTTTTACTTTACCATTGGGGGGCCTACCAACTTTGGCCAAATTCTTACATTATCTTGGTTTAAAGCTATACGCTTAGCAGGAACTGAACATTATCTGCAAATGAGCACATGAAGTTTGTTTTCTTGCAAGAACTTGAAGGATGTGTCATTTCAATTAATATTCTGATGTATGTTTTAAAGATGCCCTTATTTTAAAACCAGTATTTAAGAAGTTTTTTTTTTCCAAAATTGGTGTACGTAAAAATGTCTAAATGAAAAATACCCACCTACCTACCTTTTGATTTATTTTGGTGCTGTGTACATTATACAAACTTAATAAAACAAAGTAGGCACTGTACGGTCATGTGGGTCTAAAATAAACAATGTTCTTGTGCACTATGTATTCCTTTTGGCACTTGTCATTAATTGCAGTCACAATCGCACATGAAAATCGCACTTGAAAAAGTGTACATTTTCGAGAAAAGGTGTACAAGCCTTGTGTACTTGACAAATTTTGCTTGAAAAAGTCTACAAGGCTATATTGTATATAGACTTTTCAAGCAAAATTTGACAAATTCACAAGGCTATACCCTTGTAGACTTTTCAAGCAAAATTTGACAAACTCACAAGGCTATAGCCTTGTAGACTTTTCAAGCTTTTCAAGCAAAATTTGACAAGTTCACAAGGCTATTTTCACGCAAAATTTGACAAGTTCATAAGGCTATAGCCTTGTAGACTTTTCAAGTAAAATTTGACAAATTCATAGCCTTGTAGACTTTTCAAGCTTTTCAAGCAAAATTTGACAAGTTCTCAAGGCTATAGCCTTGTAGACTTTTCAAGCAAAATTTGACAAGTTCACAAGGCTATAGCCTAGTAGACTTTTCACGCAAAATTTGACAAGTTCACAAGGCTATAGCCTTGTAGACTTTTCAAGAAAAATTTGACAAATTCACATGGCTATATATAGCCTTGTAGATTTTTCAAGCAAAATTTGACAAGTTCACAAGGCTATAGCCTTGTAGACTTTTCAAGCTTTTCAAGCAAAGTTTGACAAGTTCACAAGGCTATAGCCTTGTAGACTTTTCAAGCTTTTCAAGCAAAATTTGACAAGTTCACAAGGCTATAGCCTTGTAGACTTTTCAAGCTTTTCAAGCAAAGTTTGACAAGTTCACAAGGCTTTTCAAGCAAAATTCACAAGGCTATTTTCACGCAAAATTTGACAAGTTCACAAGGCTATAGCCTTGTAGACTTTTCACGCAAAATTTGACAAGTTCACAAGGCTATAGCCTTGTAGACTTTTCAAGCTTTTCAAGCAAAATTTGACAAGTTCACAAGCCTTGTAGACTTTTCAAGCAAAATTTGACAAATTCACAAGGCTATTTTCAGGCAAAATTTGACAAGTTCACAAGGCTATAGACTTTTCAGGCAAAATTTGACAAATTCACAAGGCTATAGCCTTGTAGACTTTTCAAGCTTTTCAAGCAAAATTTGACAAATTCACAAGGCTATAGCCTTGTAGACTTTTCACGCAAAATTTGACAAGTTCACAAGGCTATAGCCTTGTAGACTTTTCAAGCTTTTCAAGCAAAATTTGACAAGTTCACAAAGGCCTTGTAGACTTTTCAAGCAAAATTTGACAAATTCACAAGGCTATAGCCTTGTAGACTTTTCAAGCAAAATTTGACAAATTCACAAGGCTATAGCCTAGTAGACTTTTCACGCAAAATTTGACAAGTTCACAAGGCTATAGCCTTGTAGACTTTTCAAGAAAAATTTGACAAATTCACAAGGCTATAGCCTTGTAGACTTTTCAAGCTTTTCAAGCAAAATTTGACAAGTTCACAAGGCTATAGCCTTGTAGACTTTTCAAGCAAAATTTGACAAATTCACAAGGCTATGGCCTTGTAGACTTTTCAAGCTTTTCAAGCAAAATTTGACAAGTTCACAAGGCTATAGCCTAGTAGACTTTTCACGCAAAGTTTGACAAGTTCACAAGGCTATATAGCCTTGTAGACTTTTCAAGAAAAATTTGACAAATTCACAAGGCTATATATAGCCTTGTAGATTTTTCAAGCAAAATTTGACAAGTTCACAAGGCTATAGCCTTGTAGACTTTTCAAGCTTTTCAAGCAAAATTTGACAAGTTCACAAGGCTATATAGCCTTGTAGACTTTTCAAGCTTTTCAAGCAAAATTTGACAAGTTCACAAGGCTATAGCCTTGTAGACTTTTCAAGCAAAATTTGACAAATTCACAAGGCTATTTTCAGGCAAAATTTGACAAGTTCACAAGGCTATAGACTTTTCAGGCAAAATTTGACAAATTCACATATAGCCTTGTAGACTTTTCAAGCTTTTCAAGCAAAATTTGACAAATTCACAAGGCTATAGCCTTGTAGACTTTTCAAGCTTTTCAAGCAAAATTTGACAAATTCACAAGGCTATAGCCTTGTAGACTTTTCACGCAAGATTTGACAAGTTCACAAGGCTATAGCCTTGTAGACTTTTCAAGCAAAGTTTGACAAATTCACAAGGCCTTGTAGACTTTTCAAGCAAAATTTGACAAATTCACAAGGCTATAGCCTTGTAGACTTTTCAAGCAAAATTTGACAAATTCACAAGGCTATAGCCTAGTAGACTTTTCACGCAAAATTTGACAAGTTCACAAGGCTATAGCCTTGTAGACTTTTCAAGAAAAATTTGACAAATTCACAAGGCTATAGCCTTGTAGACTTTTCAAGCTTTTCATGCAAAATTTGACAAGTTCACAAGGCTATAGCCTTGTAGACTTTTCAAGCAAAATTTGACAAATTCACAAGGCTATAGCCTTGTAGACTTTTCAAGCTTTTCAAGCAAAATTTGTCAAGTTCACAAGGCTATAGCCTAGTAGACTTTTCACGCAAAATTTGACAAGTTCACAAGGCTATAGCCTTGTAGACTTTTCAAGAAAAATTTGACAAATTCACAAGGCTATATATAGCCTTGTAGACTTTTCAAGCTTTTCAAGCAAAGTTTGACAAGTTCACAAGGCTATAGCCTTGTAGACTTTTCAAGCAAAATTTGACAAATTCACAAGGCTATAGCCTTGTAGACTTTTTCAAGCAAAATTTGACAAGTTCACAAGGCCTTGTAGACTTTCAAGCAAAATTTGACAAGTTCACAAGGCTATAGCCTTGTAGACTTTTCACGCAAAAATTGACAAGTTCACAAGGCTATAGCCTTGTAGACTTTTCAAGCAAAATTTGACAAATTCACAAGGCTATTACCTTGTAGACTTTTCACGCAAAATTTGACAAGTTCACAAGGCCTTGTAGACTTTTCAAGCAAAATTTGACAAATTCACAAGGCTATAGCCTTGCAGACTTTTCAAGCAAAATTTGACAAATTCACAAGGCTATATATAGCCTTGTAGACTTTTTCAAGCAAAATTTGACAAGTTCACAAGGCTATAGCCTTGTAGACTTTTCAAGCAAAATTTGACAAGTTCACAAGGCTATAGCCTTGTAGACTTTTCAAGCAAAATTTGACAAATTCACAAGGCTATAGCCTTGTAGACTTTCACGCAAAATTTGACAAGTTCACAAGGCTATAGCCTTGCAGACTTTTCAAGCAAAATTTGACAAATTCACAAGGCTATATATAGCCTTGTAGACTTTTCAAGCAAAATTTGACAAGTTCACAAGGCTATAGCCTAGTAGACTTTTCAAGCTTTTCAAGCAAAGTTTGACAAGTTCACAAGGCTATAGCCTTGTAGACTTTTTCAAGCAAAGTTTGACAAGTTCACAAGGCTATAGCCTTGTAGACTTTTTCAAGCAAAATTTGACAAGTTCACAAGGCTATAGCCTTGTAGACTTTTCAAGCAAAATTTGACAAATTCACAAGGCTATAGCCTTGTAGACTTTTCAAGCAAAATTTGACAAGTTCACAAGGCTATAGCCTTGTAGACTATTCAAGCAAAATTTGACAAATTCACAAGGCTATATATAGCCTTGTAGACTTTTTAAGCAAAATTTGACAAGTTCACAAGGCTATAGCCTTGTAGACTTTTTAAGCAAAATTTGACAAATTCACAAGGCTATAGCCTTGTAGACGTTTCAAGAAAAATTTGACAAATTCACAAGGCCTTGTAGATTTTTCAAGCAAAATTTGACAAGTTCACAAGGCCTTGTAGACTTTTCAAGCAAAATTTGACAAATTCACAAGGCTATAGCCTTGTAGACTTTTCACGCAAAATTTGACAAGTTCACAAGGCTAAAGCCTTGTAGACTTTTCAAGCAAAATTTGACAAATTCACAAGGCTATGTATAGCCTTGTAGACTTTTCAAGCAAAATTTGACAAATTCACAAGGTTATATAGCCTTGTAAACTTTTCAAGCAAAATTTGTCAAGTTTTGCTTGTAAAAGTGTACTTGCCAATTTAGAAAAGGCTATTATAGCCTTGTGTACTTGTCACATTTTTCGTGAAAAAGTGTACAAGGCCTTGTGTACATAGCCTTGTGCACATTTTCAGGCAAAATTTGATAAGTAAACAAAGCTATAAAGAAGGATGCATGTACTTACAAAAAGATGCAAACATTTAACCCAAATAAAGTTCACACAGATACCTGAACTTTACACATCGCCGTTAAATGTGACCATTTTAGGAAACGACGTAAAAACCAATGAAGAATAGAAGCCGTTTAAAAATAACGCCAACCCTCCCACTGCAGACCAACAAAAGACTCAAATCAACTCTAGAGACTAATTATCGGTCTTAGCTATTCTTAAAATCTGACTCACAGTCCATGATTTTCTTTTTTCAATTCGCACAAAAAGAAGAAAACTCATTGAAAAGTGTCCGATGACTGCTTATACAAAACAATCTGACAACTCCATTTCCCAACAAGTCCAACGTCATCCCGCTCAATAAACTATCTTTATAATACCCCCTCCCAAGATACGAACGAAAAAAGAAAAGAAATATCCTCGCTACAACTGTATCCAAGGGTATTTGTCATGTGGCACAACGACGCTATCGGCTAGCTCAGGAATATCTCTTTGTTCAACGAGAGGAGTTTCTTTCTGCTGTGTTTGAAAGCGCTGCATGACGGTGAACCTGCCTTGAAACCCAATAGCCGAACAATGATGGTCGACTGAATCAAATAAGATGTAAGTAAATATGTGCACTTATAAATAAATAGACACGTGCACGTTGGATGTATAAAAAGATTATTGATTGGACAAAATTAGACGAAGTCTGTCATAGTTGAGACATATGAATACAAGTTACATGGAAATCCCTTTAGGAAAAACTAAAATAAGTATCGGTGCTTTATATAACATTCATTATGCTGTTACAATGATCTCTGATTACATATCGGACACATTTTTTTCAAGCTGCTTTTTTCACAAAAAAACTTACTCAGCTGTTGCGCACTAGTCAACAGGGCCCCAAGTCATTTACACTGCTTAGCGCGGCATTCGGTGCTTACAGCCCATAGATACTTGTGCATCCAGGGCATCGTAAGCATGTTATTTTGAAGTAAGCAGTGCCATGAAATTGGTCCCAGATTACCAGCTGAAGAAACATGTACTTAGTGTATGTGGTTCCATCTTAAACTTGATTTGGCACAATACAAGAAAAGCAACATTAAAACAAAAATCTCAGGCCAGATTTGGAATTTCTTCATAAAACACATAACAGCCTTTGAGTTTCCAAAGCTGATTCGTAGTCCTAAACATTGCACCATAAAAACCAATATTTCTAAACCAATAATTCATTATGAAGTATTGAATGTAATTTTCTTCAGAGTCTCAGGCTGTCACTCCACGCTCTTCAATAAAAACAAAAATATCTTTGTCTTTCATCGAAAAGCTGTGGTTAAACCAATTCACGACCCGATATTAAAAAATGAGATTGAAGTCATTTCAGACACCTTTTGTTGTACGGGGCCCTTAAGCGGGCCCTTTGGCGATTTTACGCACACACCATCAGTGTCTTTGGGATTATACATGACTAATTCAATATAGGGAGTGTAGAGCGATGAGCCATTACCTTAACGCACCCACAAAGGTTATTCAATCTAAACTGGGTTACAGGCCTATGTTCCTAAACACCCCTAGTGTATTTTCCTTTCTTTGACCTTCACTCTAGGGGCAAGTTCGATCAGTGACCATTTGTCAAACACTAGTCAATGTTCCATGGTTACCTATGCATGAAATACATCCTGGGTACCAAGCAAAATTGCCAAATGGTTGACAATAGACCTTTATCGCGATGCAGCCATCTTGAATTTCCCCTGTTGATATCAACATTGCCAAACCGAGGCTGGAAGGACAAAAACAGTCTGGTTCCTATTTGCAAAAAAAAATATGAGCATTCAATACTGTTATTGGATACGAGGACCATGACCAAGATGGAGGCAGCATGATAAAGGTCCACAGCCAACTATAGTCCTATGATCAAACTTGCTCTTAGCATGTAAATTCATTTTTTTTGTCTACTTGTCGTAATATAGAGCAGTTACCAATGAACTGAACCACCACTGGTCCATTATCATTTGACTTGAGATTGCCTTGTTTCCAGTGTACTGACTGACAACTTTTACAGTTGTAACTTTCGTTTCATAAAAGGGAGACCAGACTAACAACCTCTCAGCCTCGTTTTAGAATGAACAGGTATGAATGGAAGAAAAAATGATTGTATGACCTAGGTGTCATGCAACAAAAGAGAATGATATACCTACACAACCACAAACTTAACTGTGTCACTACATTGTCCCCTTTTTCACCCCTGTTTTTTTGTTCTTACTTACAAAACTGTTCACCGGTTTTGATCACTAGGCCTACACGTAAACTGTCCAATAGGTAGACATATACCAAGATCCTACAACCCCCCAGATCCAAGATGCGTCTAGAGCTATAATCATATTAGTTTAGCAATCTGTATGTGGAAGTGAATCACTCAACGATTATCACTTTCAGATTGTACGGACATTTCCTTGCCAGTTTCTCAGAAGTGACAATAGTTACAAAGATATCACCTTATGAAACATCTTATGTCAACTTCCTAAAAGACGTACAACTACAAGGTGCTCAATTGGTAATTAATTGTTTGAGTTATTACTAATTATAACATAGAGTGAGCACACCCAGTTAGGCAGAAAGAAAACATTGTCATTAATTTGCCCACAAATCTAATTTCGACAAATGGTCATCATAGGATATGCTTGCAGGACACTTGTGTAGCTGTGGTAAAAAGTTCAATTTTACATTATTTGTGTTTTACAAAACCGATGTGCGTTACACACTTTATATTAAGTACTTTCCTGGCTCCTGTTAAAAACAAAACACAGGCAAGTATCTAGTACTACTTAGGTGGGATTGGAAGCCACGACCTTTGCTATTCCAGGGCAGATTTCTTGCCAGTAGACCACCCCAAAAGTTATACATGTACCTATGTGTGAAAAACACTCAGTACTTTCCCGAGGCCTACGAAAACCCCACAGGTATAATACTTGGGTTGGATTCAAACCCACAACCATAGCAATTCTAGGGCAGATGTCTTACCACTAGACCACTGAGCTTGCCCAGTAGCTAAGGGCAGTTTCAATCCTATATTTAAGCAGTGGGTACTGCAACAATTTCAAATAATATTAAAATTGCATCAGGGATAAAGAATAATCTTTTTTGTTTTACCCAAACACAGATGTGTGTTAAGCACAGTATACTCGGTAATTTCCTGAGTGGAATTGTTTATTTATTTATTTACTTTAGCTTATAGGATCGTTATTAACTGCACTACTGCGGAGTGAGTTCTTACATTGGTCTCAACGTTTCGACTAGCTTGCTCTAGTCATCGTCAGGATACTAAAGAGATAAGAGATAAGTGGGCCTATTTTTATAGGGGTTCAGGGGCTTCAGTGTAGAGTCAACCACCACTCTGTAATTTCAACTAGTGGTTGAATCCCAACGAGGCCTGGTTCTTGATAATTTTACCGAGACGAAGTCGAGGTAACTTGCAGAACAAAGATCATCAGTCCTTAATAAAATTGTTTATCCCCAATGCAAATTTATTACCTACAATATTAAAACAGCATGCAATAATCCTGCTAAGCCAAACTTTCCTTCCATGCTAAGCAAACGCGGGCTTACAAGCAAAAATTAAAAGCCGAGGTCATTTCAGTACAAAGATTTTAAGTCTTACATAAATCCCTTATCCCTGATGCAAATTTATCATCTATTAAAACCCTATCCAATACTCCTGCTTAGCAAACATTTTCTTCCCCGCTAAGCAACGATCAAGAGGTCATTTCAGTTCAAAGATCCTCAGTATAAGAAAGTATTTAGAAAGGAACAGTAGAAGACAAAAAAACAAAAAACAAAACAGAAGAGGGCTGGCTCTTGAGTTACAAACCAACGTGTTCAATCAAGCAACAGTTTACCGAGTATAGACTGTTGCAGTATTTTTTGTCGGACGAACGAGGCATGCAAATTGAATGTTTTTAATCACTGAGAGGCGTCGGGGAAATTGAGCATTTTTGACGGGTGGCACGGCCGGGTGACAACCGTCGACTGTGCGACCCACAAAACGAGACAAAGGATCAGCCACAAGTCAGTGCACCAAGGTAACAAAGAACAAGAAAATGTAGCGGTGGGCGGTGTGGAGGCTGAAGGGGGGCATGTCAAGGGGAGGGAGTGAGGGTAAGCTCTGAGGAAAATCAACCCTTGAAAAATTCTCTTGAGGCACTAGACACATTTGGTATTTGTCAAAGACCTATATTCTCACTTGGTGTATCCCAACATATGCATAAAATAATCAACCTGTGGAAATTTTGCCTCAATTGATCATCGAAGTTGCACGAGAACAGTGAAAGAAAAGAAACCCTGGTGCGCAAATTTTTTATTTGCCTTTCACTATTTGAGTGAGAAATTACATCTTTTTCAAAAACTACATTACTTCAGAGGGAGCCATATCTCACCATGTTTTATACTATCAAAAGCTGTCGGAGTAAAATGGGCGGAGTAAAGGTAAGGGAAGGTGGGGGAGGGAAGATGGAGGGATAAACAATCATTGAATTAGTGAATGATGCCCCAGTGTGAACATGAATACGAGTGCCAGCAACATGCAAGACAAATAAAAACCTTCAATGAATGTATCGTAGCTACTCTCAAGTTTGGGAAAATACGGGAAGAAAAGAGGGGGGGAGGTGGATCAAAATGAGTTTGGTTCACTGTCCTCCGGAGCTAATGAAGCACGCATTATACGGTTGAGTGCACCCAAGTACAACCATTACGCAGCGCTGCCGAGCGCAATTTGAGATTATTAGTATATTCCAAAAAGGATATTGCAGTACGTAATTCTTTAAACCCACACACTTTTAGGAAATTAGTAAATGACGAGATAAAGTAATCATAGGGATTCAACAACGACTTGTGGGGGTGAATAACAAAAAAGGATTCACTATTTTTAACCACAGTATATTTTAAGCTCTTTTAAAATTTGGAAAAACATTTTCTGCATACTTTAGCCCAGTCTAAGGCCTACTAACAACCAAGGCCATTTCAGGATTCTAGTTTCACCTTCATAAATTCGAAATTTTGTTCCTTAAAATAAAAATAATTATAGATTTGCAACAGCTAAATTATTATGTCTATTTTGTTACTATTATACATTTCTGGTTATAATAAACCAATGATGCCTTCTAAGTGAGCTTAATCACGGTAGCGTTCAAGCTCGAGGAAACCTGTATGCTTGCTACGTGAACCAGAAACTCTGGTTAACCCCTACTCTTCCGATGTAAAGCCCTTTTCATACTTCCTGCGAATAATAAGCGAATTTGACGTCACAGCTCTCCTGATTCAAGCAGAGTTGAACTGCTGCAAATTATTTGTTGTGAATTTGTAAATCAACATTCGCTTCGCATTCGCATTCCCAGGAAGTATGAACCAGGCTTAAGTGTCCTGGGTTCAATACTGCAACCTCCCTCGTCCCAAAACCCCACAACCCAAATAGAAACATACCCTCAAACAAAACAAAACCCTCAACAAAAGTAACCTGAGACAGATGGCTTCTTGATAACAGAAACTCAAGGTTGTTAACATTTATTCAGC
Source organism: Asterias amurensis (assembly GCF_032118995.1). NCBI lineage: Eukaryota > Metazoa > Echinodermata > Asteroidea > Forcipulatida > Asteriidae > Asterias > Asterias amurensis. Next base: position 1,912,448 of record NC_092662.1, on the reverse strand, counting down.
AAGCAAAACTGATACATTTTTATTCCAGCCAGATATGGGTTGAGTTTAAAAAAAATTGTATATACATGACATGAATATCACGAAAGTCTCCAAGAGCTACATGTTTTGTCAAGTCTCCACAAAACCACAAGTCTTGTAAACTCTCCACTTGACTACAGTGCCCAATTTCATAGGGCTGCTTAAGCATCATTTTATGCTTAACATCTTTCTGCTAAGCAATAATATGCAGGATATCAGTCGGATACTGTGTATATAAGGGTATTTTGGTTAAGCATAATCTTGTTGTGTTTAGCTACTTTTTGTGTTTAAGCAGCTCTATGAAATTGGGCCCAGGTCTCCACTACACCACAGGTCTTGTGGAATCTACACTGGACCACAGGTCTTGTGGAATCCACACTGGACCACAGGTCTTGTGGAATCTCCACTACACCGCAGGTCATCTGGACGCTCCACTAGACCACAGGTCTTGTGGAATCTACACTACACCACAGTTCTTGTGGAATCTCCACTAAATCACAGGTCTTGTGGAATCTACACTACACCACAGTTCTTGTGGAATCTCCACTAAACCACAGGTCTTGTGGAATCCACACTGGACTTGTGGAATCTCCACTCCACAGGTCTTGTGGAATCTCCACTACACCAAAGGTCATCTGGACGCTCCACTATAGCACAGGTCTTGTGGAATCCACAAGAAATATTATTTTCTCTATTTCCGATATTTGCTGAATGTTTGGCGATGAATCTGTTTTAAGTGTATACCAGTACATTTCTTAAAAAGTTTGGGAAAACCACTAGATTATAGGACCTTGGTTATGAGGTGAATGGTTACGTGCTAAAATACTGGACTTAGGCCAGTGGTGCAGTGGTGTTAATTGAACCTGATTCAAGATAATGAAAAATAGTAGAATTTAGAACAATTTGCTGAAAATAAGAATGTCCTAATTGTGCAATAAAGAACACAATCTAGGCCCAAATTCAAGATGGCTCTTCTTACTGCATAGTTCTGCGCTTACGGTCTTCATTCCCTGCTTAGCGCAGAATTACTGCACAGGCTGTGTGATCAGAACTGTCAACGTTTTGCATCTTACAAACAGAAGGATTTTGTTAAACAGTCAGGGAGGTATTTAGAATTACCTTCAAAATAACAGCGGGAAAAGTTTCCATTATCGAGGAGTTTTTTTCAAATTCATTCATCAGAACATGAAAAGATTGGTTCATCTTTAGGAAACTGTGCACAGAATCAGGGAGAGCTGGCAGCTATTGTGTAATACATAGTTATCATAAAATGTGCATGGGCACAGACAACAATTCCTTGCTGACCAGTAATAGACGCTTACATTAACCAGCAACTTTTCTGCTATCGTAAGTGTTTTTGCTAACGGTAAGTTAAGCCATGAAATTGGGCCAGGTGTCCTCTTAAAGACATCTCTTTGAAAAAATTACTTTTCCTGCAATCACTTCCCAAATTCTTCATATAAATAATGTTGGTAACGTTCAGGAGCACTTTTGAGTAAGCAGTTTTCATCATTTTACCAACTGACCAAAAAATCGAAACTGGTCTACCCTTCATGGCAGTAGATCTCAGGTTTTAACGATTGGAGAAATCAACAACCCAGATGCGTTTGTTGTGTGGTCTTTGAAATCACAGAACTCCCAAAAAGTGCCAAAGTGAGGTTTCTATTGTAGAATATTTACCGGCCTCCACCCACATCCTCCATGAAAAAAAAAAAAAAATGAAAGTGAAAGGGTCCGTTTTATGCTGACTGACCATCAGCTCAATCACCGGTAATCCGACCCAGCAGGATTATATCACTTGATTATCATAATAATACGACCAAAGTGATGCAAGATACCAACTACTGACAACCCACATGGGAAATAAAAACCCCAAACCTTGAGTATCAAAAAGATATTCCGTTAAAAATTTGAATATAGTCTATAAACGTGTTCATTCAATCTATCCAATTATGTTAAAATAAACAGGGGAGTTGGGAGGGGAATAAATTGATAATAACTAAATGAAATATCATATATCAAATTTATTTTAGGATCCGACGAGAAATATATGAAGTATTCCTAGAAATACCCAGTGGTACCCTAAGATACTTTCTTGAACAAAATGGATTAAGTTAAATTAACTACCAGTAATCAACAATTGTGCTTAACCTAAAAAAAAAGAGAGAGGGAAATTTAAGTTATTAACTTACTTAGAAATTGAGGCACAACTTATGTTAATCCGATATTTCGCTAACCATAAACTGGTTTAGATATTATAGACGATTGTAGTAAATGTGAAATATTTCCTTTAAGCTGGTTACAATGTGACAAAGTAATAATTAATGTAGGCTTAAGTCCTGATTAAACTATTTGCTTCTTTAGGCATTTCAGATTGTCATCATTCCTAAATCAAGCTTTACAAGCTGCAATATGACAAAGAAATAACTAGCATATATATCCAGGTTAAGTTCTAAACCTCTGCAGCATCAACAGGTTTTAAACTGATTAACTGTTATATTATTCATAATCGACCTGTAACCAGTTGCAACACCACAAAGTTACATAACTAGCATAAACCCTGGTTTTGTGTCTATCAGACAAGGCTAACTGGTTAAACTATTTACTGTTAGATAGTCATGACCCACTATATTGGTGCAAGGAAAACATAGCGAGACTCAAAACACACACTGGTGAAAGCAGATAACTTATCCAAAGTTATGGAGACACTAACTTATCAACCAATGCAAGTTATCCCGGTTATGGATACACTAACTTATGAACAAATGCAAGCTATCCTGGTTGTGGATACACTAACTTATTAACCAATGCAAGTTATCCAGGTTATGGAGACACATGCTTATCAACCATTGCAAGTTATCCCGGTTATGGATACACAAACTTATCAACCAATGCAAGTTATCCCGGTTATGGATACACTAACTTATCAACCATTGCAAGTTATCCCGGTTATGGATACACTAACTTATCAACAAATGCAAGTTATCCTGGTTATGAAGACACAAACTTATCAACCAATGCAAGTTATCCAGGTTATGGAGACACCAATTTATCAACCAAACAGGTTATCCAAGTTATGGAGACACTAACTTATCAACCAATGCAAGTTATCCAAAGTAATGGAGATGCTAACCTATCAACCATTGCAAGTTATCCAGGTTATGGAGACACCACTTTATCAACCAATGCAATTTATCTGGTTTGAGACGTAGCAAGGCATGACCGATTATTCTTATCTACCCCCAAGCACCTTTTTGTCAAGACACACGGCTGTGGAACAAAAGCAAGTCCAGGCTGTAGTAGAGTGCCTTCATGATGCACCCGATATCTACAAGTAGCATTTTCCCGTGAGCACCACAACAAAACGGCACTCAGGTCTCAAGTATAACTGCATGTTCTCCTGTTATCCTTGCGAAGGAGCTTCTAGTTTTGACACGGTTGTGTCCAATCTAAACCATTGTCAAGCCCGCCCATAACAAATTATTGTTAGTCTCAATAAAGAATAGAATAGATAGTTAATTATTAACTCCGCTCGACGCTGGTAACAAAGCCCCGCTTTGAAAATACATGGCTGACCAAATAATTTAATAAGTGGAAATAAATTACTCTCGATAATAATGAACCCAGTTCAAGCTGGGTAAGAGTGAACCAGTTCAGTTTAATACATCACAATGTACTGGCAAACTGTCTATATAGTCGTGTGAGTGCAACGATGACAAAAGTCGACGTTGTTTTAAACCGTACGTGAACAGGTTGCGTCTAGCAACGCACTGGGTGACGTATCCAGTGATAGACACCCTGCCAGACCGTATGACAAACCTGACGACGCAAACCCCCCTACCGCTGTGACATACACACAAAAAAACTTTAAAAAATTGATGTATCTAAACCGTAGCGGTCTGTCGTCAGAAAAAGAAGAAAAAAACACACCAAATCTCAAGCGTTGTTGATTCCTGTGTTTGTTTTCTCTCTCGCTGCTGCCAGACGAGGGCGCCATTCGCCCGCTTAGGGGGGATATTGATGCAAACACAACATATCCAGTCACAGACACGGTGACAGACAGGGTGACACACCCTGTGACAGACACAGATGAGACTCTGCCACGCCATGACAGTCTCTCTCGCTGCTGGTTTTTTTCTGATTTCCTTACCGTTTATTTTGTTTTCGCTTCTCTTGCTTTGGAGTCCTCTATTGGTTTCCTTCACCTTTGATCGGTCATCTGCTGGCGCTTCAGCAATTCCTCCAGAGGGGATGGCTTGTGGGAGGAGGAGCTTCCTAGGGGAGTGGCCCAGATTGACTGTGAAGACAAAAAAAAGGGGGGCATGAAGAACCAATACATCCATTTAATGAAATCCAAACTATACTACAACTGTTTTTGGTGTCATCGCAAAGCACTTTATAAGGGTTTTCATGTGATGAAATCTGCCACAGCCATGCCGTAGACACAGTAGCGAACCCCTTCTCTTAACGATACATGAACTGGGTTGTTAAATCATAATTTGTTTTTAACAGGATAAGTAGAGCTGTGTTTTTAAATCATGAGACCCATTTACGTAGCATCTTCTAATGGTTTACAAGGTACTGTGGCGCATTCAACAATATGTGTAACTGGGTTCTTTGTGTATTACACAACCAATAGAACCAACAGGTTTATGTCGCATCTGAAGGATGAAGTAATAATGGTTAAATGTCTTGCTTAAGGACAAAAGTGTCAATACCAGGGAGGTGGGTAAAAAAAAAAAAAAAAAAGATTTCCAGTTAAAAACGGAGAAAATACATCCCTGCAAAATAAAATAAAGTTAAGTACCTGAATAGAATCTGGAAGCAGACCGCTCGTTGGCGAGCTGGACAGCTGATTGCCCAGGGCGGGGTTACTCCAAGCAGTCGCCCCACGCTCACCGCCCCACCCAAGGCCTCCTCCCAGACCCCCGAGGTTCTTAGACATCATCTGCCCACCTTGGACACTCGGAGACTGAGAACGGGGCGAGCTGGGAGAGCTGGAGAACGGGGAAGGAGTCAGATTGTGTCCTCCTGGAAAAGTGAAGAAAATAGAGAGGAAAAAAGGATGAAATGATTTCCGAGTAGGGGACAAAAAAATTTACTCCCGGTTGTGAATTTTTTTTCCACAAAAGTTGTTTTTGCTGGGTCGTACACAATTGTTCAACAGTTTGCAGTCTATTTTGTATAAATAGTGCAAAAACTTTAGATTACAGAATTTAGGTTTGTATAATCGAGACTCTTTCGTCCTCATTCTCGTCCTCGGTTAGTTGTATAGGCCCTTTTAAGATGTTTGTACCCGTGTATTTCTTTTGTTTCCTTTCATGTTATTTTGTACATATTTATTATTTTGTGCTGTTGTACGGTATATATTTTGTACATTTCCTGTTGTTTTGGTCAAATAAATAATGATTATAAAATAACATTTGTTTTAAACCTTCCAGACGGACTCTGCTAGGGTCGAAAAGTCAAGCCGTTCATAATTTTAAGAGGTCCTTTTTGTTGGCACACAGTTTGCAAAAACATTATTTTTTTTTTCAATTACAGTAGTTAGACAATGCACATATACAACATGTTGAATATGATTCATGCAAAACTCTCCCTTTTACCACTAACTGCAACAAAATCAAATTATAATTTCTTGTTCTCAGGCAGGTACAATAATTAACCAGTTTTAAAAGGCTCTCGTTTTGATCTGAAAACGTTCCACAGCGTGGGATGAAAGGCTTTGATCTGGCGCTCTTGACAGTTTACGCTCTAGTAATTTCAAATTAGAACACGTAGGATCGGTGTTGGCGGTTGTTGCACTTGCCGAGGCCGACGCGTATAAGCGGATAACTCTGATTTTTGTGGATGTTAACATTTAAGAGCTGTCCTTTCCAAGGGACAATCTCACAGGAGTTGTTAATAATTCAAGTGATGGTTGGGTTGGGGGGGGGGGAGGATGGCAGTAAATAAATTCATCAGCCCCTTATGTGAACGTTTTTGGGGTCAAATTTGTCATCATTAGAGGTATTTAAAGGTTGGATGCAATTTTTTTTTAGAACGAGTAGTTCTCGTGCTAAATGAACGATAAATACTCCGCGTACCTGTGCAGTGCATCTGCAAATAGTGGAGGTAATGGTTTTCTCAATAATGAATACGTTTTTCGCATTAGAATACGTATTCATATGATCCATCTATCCTCTTTGTGTAATCAAGCGCAACATCCCTTATTAAATTTGTCCCTTTTTTAAGTGTCAACAAAGAACAACTAAAAATTTCAGGTTTTTATATAATTTTGTTTCAAATTAAAGAAGAAAATTGCAATATTTCTACTACAGTTCTACAAAATACAGATTTTCCACGAAATGTTAAGCAAAAAAAACTATGCTTGGCAAAGAAAAAATTCTGCTACACAAAAAAAAAGATTACAAGAGTGCTCCAATGCTATGCAACGAAATGTGACTGGTGCTCAGCCGAAAAAAAACCCAGGTAGTCTACTCCAATGCAATTGTATGACAAGCAACTGGTTCCCTGCTAAGACAATTAATTTTGATATACAAGACTTCCCTTTTTGCTTAGTAGGTTATTGAGAACACGAGGACACTAACATCAGGTCAAATTACTTCAGTAGATTCCCTAATACATTTCGCAGAGAGCCAGTCACGAGTGAAGACATAATGTAACAACACAGCAGGTAACATGTTTCCGCTAAGAATGATTGTTGTGAGCGAATAAATTTTGTCTTCCGTCCAACCCCAACCCCCTCCTTGTCCCCCGTATTCATTGTTTACCCCTTGTTTTTATTTCTTTATGCTTTCAAACCCCATCATGTATTTCAACTTCACTGCTTATGTTTCACTTAGTTACCTGTTCATGTTTGTTGTGTTGTCATTTAGCGAGAAAGACTCTGCTAGGGTCGAAACGTCAGGGCATTAACTATTTTTGTTGCATTTATACCATCGGTCAATTTGGTTGGTAAGTTGTTTGCAACAGCTAATTCTGTTTTCTCAAATAAAAATTTAAGAAGAAAGAAGTACTGAAAGAAAAGCTGTGCATCTCGTTAGCAAAAAAACGAATGCTTGAAGTGCTTTAGTCAAGGGGTCATCCATCATCCACGCTCAAGTAATACAATATTGTCAAATAATACACATGTTGTGCGCAGTCTCCCAAAAAACTCTGACAATGAAGCTTTTTAAGAGATTACCATTTTTTGTCTACGAACAATGATTTCATTCCGTTTCCCCTCAAGTCATCTTTTTTATTTCCTTTCTCGGAGGTGAGAGGTTGGGGGGATGATAAAGGCACTGACCCCCACGGGGGGAAACTGAACTGACCGTGCGAGACTGCTAAAGGTTTTGGCCTGACAAGCCGATTAGATCCATCAAGATGAGCTTGTTGGCCGCTAAGGTGACGGGCCGCGGGATGGGAGAAAGATGGAACGTCAACTTCTATGAATGACCTTGCTGGTGGAAGTACATTGTAGGACCCTACCTTTGAAGGCACTGGACACATTTGGTTATAACTAAACAGATTATTAGCAGGCCTGTACAGTATACTTCGTTTTTGAAAGGGCAAGGGCACCAAGGCATTTTCTTCTTGGTAAAAGGACACCCTATAAGGAAATTGTAAATTTATACTGGAGCATTTCAAGGGCACCAAGGCAATGACCAGGGGGCATGGAGGCAATCGCCTTCGTTGCCTTCGTGAAGTATCAGGCCTGGACCCTACTTTAAAGGCACTAGACACATTTGGTTATAACTAAACAGAATATTAGCAGGCCTGTATAGTATACTTCGTTTTTGAAAGGGCAAGGGCACTAAGGCATTTTCTCCTTGGTAAAAGGACACCCTATAAGGAAATTGTAAATTTCTATTGTAGCATTTCAAGGACACCAAGGCAATGACCAGGGGGCATGGAGGCAATCGTCTTTGTTGCCTCCGTGAAGTATCAGGCCTGTAATGAAATAAACAATAGTAGGCAACGAGGAGCTGTTAATAGTATAAATGTTGTGAGAAAAGACTCCCTCTGAAGTAACATTGTTTTTGAGAAAGAGATAATTTCTCACCAGAATATTTGAATCTGAGAAACATTTCAGGCCTGGAGCCTTTCTCAGTGCAACAAGGGTGTTTTTTTTCTTTCAGTATTTTCTTGCAACTTCATTGACCACTTGAGCTCAATTTCTCATAGGTTTGTTATTTTATTCATATTGGGATGCAGCAAGTGAGAATACTGGTCTTTGACACTAGGTGTTAAGCGCCTTTAAGTAATACGTCTAACCTTACACATAATTGTTTGCCAGCTATAGTCAGCAAAAGTGTTCTCTTACCACCGACCAGATGAAGTTGTGCCATTGTAAAAAAAAAACCTGCTGATTCACGGCAAAAAAACCCCAGTCCCACTAATTTGTCAAACTTGCATTTGTCACAAATAAATCAGAAACGAAATAATCTCTTAAAAAACACACTCGGCAACAAACAGACACAGGACTTGCCTGGTAATGAAAATTCAATAAAAATAGATGACAAACCTTTCCCTTTTTTAAATGATTATTTATAGCTCAGAACTAGGAAGTATCAACTTTCATTCCGTAGCTTCATCTTGTTCTGTTTGTCCGTCGACCCTATATTTCTTAATATTCAGGTAATTTCACTTCGTGCTCTGCGACAGTTTACAGCTTTCTCGTTAACGAATATAATCTTTCCATACATAAAGTGATCTTCTTAAAGGTGACGTAAATCATTGTTTTCTGGACAAAGTACATCAACTCTGATCGACTTGTTTCCACAAATTTCAACAACCCGAACAACCAACTTACATGTACAGTATTTGGTGGCCACGTTTTTGTCTAACACGACACAAAACGATTCATGAACTAACATAATTTTGTTTGCAATATTATCAATCTCAGTTAAATTACAGCTATCAAAGAATGTAGAAAATGCATCTAACAGAAATGTTTCTCAGATTCAAATTTTGAGGGATAAAAAACAAATTTATTTTTCCTTAACCACATTACTTCAAAGTAAAATGTTCTTAAAATGCTTTAGACAATCAAAAGCTACTGTATTTTCTAACCAAGTAAGTTTCCAATGCCATTAAAGCCATTGGACCCTTTCGGTTCAGACAAAAATAAAAAAGTTCACAGATTTACAAATAACTTACAGGGTTTACAGAAGACAATGGTGAAAGACTTCTCTTGAAATATTATTCCATGAAATGCTTTACTTTTTGAGAAAACAGCAAACAATATAAATTCTCGTTAACGAGAATTACGGATTTATTTGAAACACATGTCATGACACGGCGAAACGCGCGGAAACAAGGGTGTTTTTTTTTTGTTGTTTTCTTTCGGCTCCGATGACCGATTGAGCCTAAATTTTCACAGGTTTGTTATTTGATATAGACGTTGTGGAACACAAAGTGTGGGCCTTGGACAACACTGTTTACCGAAAGGGTCCAACGGCTTTAATTTCAAGAATGATTACCAAATGTATACCTTCCCTTTAAATCTGATTCTTTCCAGCAGAAAATGTCGGCTAAAATTGTCAGACGAAAATTGTCGGTTGAGCAACCTATATTTGATCACGGAGCCACCGCCAGCAATGACTGCATTCATTACTACCCGTCAATCTTACGAGTTGAAACATCTTTGGTTGTCCATGATTTTTAGTTGTCACCAAGTGTTGCTACCCATCTTCAGGGAGATAGTGTCTGCCCAAACTGGTGGGTCGATTGTTACACTGACACATTAATGGGGACGATGGTTGGACTGACACATTAATGTTCACTTGGGAATAAAATACCTATTTATTGACCTCCTTTTTTTTTAAAGGGAAGAACTATCACTCTTAAAATACTTGGCAATCAAAACTTATTTTACGTTTTGTTTTTTTCAAGAATCTCTTTTCAAGGCAAGGGTAAACCTTCGGTAAATGCTCATTAAAATTAAAGACAATCAAAACTTACATAGTTTATGTTAGAAGCCTACGGCAGCTTTCAATAGTATAAAGCATTTCAGTTTGAAGTGGTTATGGTTATGGAAAACTAAATAATTTTTGATTCCCAAGTTTGATTTTGAGAAGCTTTCCTGTTAGACTTGATTCAAGTCTTAGAGCCACGAAAAACGCCCCCACATTATAAGCTACCACGGGCCCTAACTCACAATCTTTGATCGTAGGCTAAATGTCGAAGGTTGATCACAAGAGGGCGCTGTTTGTGGTGGCTATCAGGACCATTAAAAAGCCACGATCAAAGACTTGGAACCATGTCTACGTTCCTGTTGGATACAATTCTCAGACTGTATTCCAATTACTGATTGTTCTTCCTGTATGGTCATAACCGCTTCAGATTTTTGGCAAATCTCAAAAACGCTTTCACCTTTATAAAATGACAATTTCACAGGTCGGTTATAACAATAATAATTTGGGGGGCTAATCATCCTTACTCGCAGCTAAGAGTTGAATTGCAAAAGACACGGCTATACAACGTGTTCATGAAGCAGGCAATGCCAGCCAATTCAACCCATTATGACCCCGGAGCACAGCCAAAGATTTTATGTTGTATAAAAATCTACATTTTTAAACAATCGAGTTTACTTAAGATTACTTAAAGAGAACTTATTTCCTAAATAAATTCTTCCATGAATATGATTTACAGCGACAAATTTTGCGGCCTATGTAAATACTGGGTCAGACGAATAATTTTACTGGTGTGTTTGATGGAGCTGAACCAGCCCAGGTGTGTGAGAAACCGTTTTTCACTGTTTTGTCACAGCCTCGTCACGGTGTCTTGGTCACCCCCGAGCCATGCTCCATCACGGCCGAGTGAGACAGGACGACGGTTCCTCGTGCATGGTTAATGCAGTGCCAGTCAGCCGCATCGAATTTCCTCAATCGCCACAGTTACTAGCAATTCTTGTTGTGACGTATTCAGCAGGTTATGTTCATAATGCAGGGGTCATGTCTGAATGGCTTGATTTGGCTACGACTTGGGCTAGTCTGCCTTCATCTAGCCATAGCCCTTTTAAAGGCACCGGACAACTTCTGCTTTGATAAGATTGTCAAAGACCAGTCTTCTCATATGGTGTATCTCAACATATGCATAAAATAACAAACCTGTGAAAATTTGAGATCAATTGGTTGAGGAAGTTACAAAATATTAATGGAAGAATACTGAGGTCTCAAATTCAGTTCAAATATTTTAGTGAGGAATTACTTCTTTCTCAAAAACTGCGTTACTTCAGAGGGAGCCGTATCTCACAATGTTCTACCATCACGACTCTCCATTATTAGTTACCAAGTAAGGTTTTAATGCTAACAATTATTTTGAGTAATTCCCCATAGTGTCCAGTGTCTTTAACCAACGCCGGGTGTTCCTTCAGAAAATATCCATAATTAGGAATTTTACTCAGGTGCAACTTTAGAATATAAAAACAAATAAATATATACGATCATAATGTTGAGAATATTCCAAAGAGTTGAAAAGTTGAATGTTGCAATCGAATGAGGCAGAACCCCCCAAAATTTGTTTTTATTGAAACGACCCTTTTTTCATTTTGACAAAGACACACCGCACGGTTTCTCTATTCATAAACAATCGTCCACAATTCTCACAACAAAGGTTTCCCATGTACAATTGTACACACACAAAACAAAAACAACTCCCATAAACTGCAGTGAATGTAACGCAGACCCATAAAAACCACCCATGAATGCATCGTCAACCGCGTTTAATGTCACCATCTGTTTTGACATTTGGTTAAATTTTTCTTCCAACCCTTAATTTATTCAGGGAATGTTTTATTGCCCTTTTGCCATTTTAACAGTATCATACTCCCATAATGCACAACCGAACTTATGAATAGGAGCGCACCCAGTGAACCAGAATGGGCCCTGACTATTTCAGCCTCACTTTGGATCCATTGATGATTACTGTGAAACGACGAGAAACAAGATGGCTGCCCCACTGATTCATCTCATCGTTGAAAGAAAAATTAAGACAAACTCTCCCCAAAATACATCATATGTTACAATTTCCAATGATGTTTATTTATCAAAAATTTAATTTGTAAGAAATGTAAATTGCTGAATGAAAAAAATTACCAGAGTGAGCGCTTTAAGCACAAGCCAACGATGCCTCCCTAAGCAGATTTGTCTGTGCTAAAACTTGGCCTGTCTGTCTTAACTGCTAAACCACCGAGCATGCCCCATAAAGAGTGGGCAGTTAGAATTCTGTCATTAGCAGTGGCACAAGTAATAGATGCATTGATGACAAGGAACAAATGCCGTAAACTATTTAAAAAACAATTTTAAATTTATTTTATTACCTTCTTTGTTGCCTCCAGCCCATGGTGAAGAGTAGCTGAATAAGGAATAGCCCGATGACGAGCCCAGTGTGCTGTCCTCCAGGCTGCTCTTACGCTCTGAGGAGTCCGAGAACAGACTACTCCTTCAAACCAATGGGAAAAAGGAAATACTGTTAGCTATTTATGTATTGATCAAGTCGATTAGGTTTTGTCAAAGTTGAGCAAAGAAAATATTACTATAGCGGGATCTGAACCACTGACCTCCAGATTAAGCCCTATATGGTCATCTTGGTGTGGTCATCTTGATCTTATTCTAAGCCTTATTGCTTAATACTAAATTTTTGTAATTAATTCTGTGTTTTTAAAATGTAATGTTTTTTATAAGTATCAAATTTGAATTTTCACTTTTTATTTGTAATCTGTGATGAAATAAATAAATTGAATTGAGTTGAAGTGAATTCCAACTCGTTGTAACCAAACTGAAGCTGGACGAAATATGAGTATGGTACCATGCACACTGAATGTTAGCATTCCTTCACTGTTATTGGAAACAGGGAACATGACCAAGATGGTGACAGAGTGATTAAGGTCAAAGTCATTGTAACCAAACTGAAGCTGGACGAAATAATAGTATGGTGCCATGCGCACTGAATGTCAGCATTCATTACTGTTACTGGAAACAGGGAACATGACCAACATGGTGACATCGTGGTAAAGGTCTATAGGCCTGAGAACATCCCCTTCTAGTTTTTTTTTGGAGAACCCTGAAAAAGTATCTAAAATAAAAAAATGCTAGTGAACGTTAACAAATGCCACTCTGCATACAGAGATGCAAATTTCTGCATACGAGCAGTCGTTTGTTACTGTATCTAAAAAGCTATAAAAATCATGCAGCGTAACACTGTAAGCACATCATACCTATTTAACCAGGTGGGTTTATTGTTCATGACCGGGATGAACTCATATTTCCTGAACACAAATAAAAATAAATCCCTGGGATAATTTATTGCTCAAGTTCATGGTTGACTAGTGGATTGTTAAAAGGGTAGAGGTTGTCTTTTGTTCTGGTAAAGGCGGGGCGGATGTTACAAAGAGGTGTACAGTTACAAATATTCTCTCCCACCATTACAACCCTGTACAAGGATAATAACACTACAGGGCTTGGTTTTTGAAAGGGCAAGGGCACCAAGGCATTTTTGTCACTCTATGGGGAAATTGTAAATTTCTGTTGGAACATTATGAGGGCACCAACATGACCAAGGCAATGACAAGGTGGCATGGAAGCAATCGCCTTCCTGAAAAAAAAACCCTTAAAAACAAACAAAAAACATTTCAAGGGCACCAACACGACCAAGGCAATGACAAGGGGGCATGGAGGCAATCGCCTTTGTTGCCTCTGTGAAGTATCAGACCTGCACTGATTATCTGGATGTGGATGTATCTGGCAATTAATCACAAGGGAAACTGACTTGGTAAAGTTTTTGTAACAGAGGAAAACAGGGGTTGAACAGAGGAAAATATACTTGAGCAGGATTTGAACCAATGACCTCTAACTGAGCTTTCTAGCCCTATGTTGGCGGTCGTTCTTCTTTATTTGGGGGTGCCAGCCCACAAGTGTGTAGTACCTTGTAGTCTGACCTACAATACCTGTGGTGAATTTTTTCATACCAGGGGCTGATTTCACAAAGAGCTACGACTGATCTTAACTGCTAATCAATCGTAGTTACTTAGTAAAGTGTGATGTCACAATGCAAATCACTATGGTGATACTGACAATTTGTCTTACGATGGATTTTATTGCTTTGTGAAATCGAGCCCAGGTTTCTTATAGATAATTTCTGAGTAAATTGAGAGCATTTTTCCATTTCAAAGTTTCAAAGTCATACTATTTATGGATGTGAATATCCTACCTAGGCCGCTCTTACACTTTGTCCCATTTTTATAGCAAAACAGCTTATAAATCTCTGCGTCTGCTTTTCTCAAAATGTCATTTTTGGCGAGTTAGGCTGTTTTCTAGTTAGCACTGATCTGTGCGTCCTGTACTTTTGGGGGTAAATTCTCAAATGAAATCATGAACAGTTGGTGTCAAACACCTCGGCCTAATATCGTGACATTTGACGGCAACATGAACAAACTGTACCCGATCTCTACAAAACAAATTGAAAGAAAATCAATTTGCATCGATACAAGTTTTTTTACACGTCCGCATGCTGGGCATAGAAGCTCTATTTTCTGTGTGGTGTGGTTTTGCTCTACGTTAAAGGCACTGGACACTATTGGTAATTGTCAAAGACCAGTCTTCTCACTTGGTGTATCTCAACATATGCATAAAATAACAACCTGTGAAAATTTGAGCTCGTTCGGTCGTCGAAGCTGCGAGATAATAATGAAAGAAAAAAACACCCTTGTCACACAAAGCTGTGTGCTTTCAAATGCTTGATTTCGAGACCTCAAATTCTAAATCTGAGGTCTCTAAATCAAATTCGTGGAAAATTACTTCTTTTTCGAAAACTACATTACATCAGAGTAAACCATTTCTCACAATGTTTTATACTTATCAACCTCTCCCCATTACTCGTTATCAAGTAATGTTTTAGGCTAATAATTATTTTGAGAAATAACCAATAGTGTCCAGTGCCTTTAAAAAGAGAGCAAAATAAAATGCTTTTGAAATTGACTGTATATCTTTTCAAAACACAGAAGGTTTGTTATTTGTTATGGATGAGTAACGCCCATTAAGGTTTTGCATTTATTAGGGGGCGGTTTTTCAAAGAAAAAGGTTTTATTTCATCAGGACAAAACAAGAAAATATTGAAATAAATGGGTGTTTTGTTTTTTTCCATTGCTTGAGCTTTTTGTGGTCAATTCCTATTCATCAATGACAAAAGTCGCTACACAACTAGCTCAAAACTGCTGACCTGGGCTTGGCCCTGTAGTTGTATAGAGTGCTTTTCAGTGTCAAGGACGCAGGTAGTGGGGGAAAAAAATGAAACAAGTTCACGATTGTTTGCTGAATGAAAGTAGGGTGGCATTCCGTGAAGGTTATTGTGGGGCCATCATAAAGGCAAAGCATTCACCGGTGAATGGTGTAACGCAAAATATGAAGAAAAAAAACTCTTTTTGAATATATGTTTGTGATGGCAGTTATCGCATCAATTATGTCGTTGGATTGTTGGTTGTTGGATTTCAACTGGTTTTCTCATCGCTTGGTATGGCCAGACAATCTGGGCAAAAGTTCTCAGAGCTGGGCACAATTCCACAGTGCTGCTTAAAAGCAGAAAATAATGCTCAACAAACTTGTGCCTTGGTACTTTTTGTGTATAAAGACACTTGACACTATTGGTAAGTGTCAAACACCAGTCTTCTCACTTGGTGTCTCAACATATGCATAAAATAACAAACCTGTGAAAATTTGAGCTCAATTGGTCGTTGAAGTTGCAAGATAATAATGAAAGAAAAAACACCCTTATCACTTGTTGTTAAGGTCTCGAATTCAAGTTCGTGGAAAATTACTTCTTTCTTGAAAACTATGTTACTTCAGAGGGAACCATTTCTCATAATGTTTTAAACTATCAACCTCTCCCCATTACCCGTTATCAAGTAAGGTTTTATGTTAATAATTATTTTGAGTAAACACCAATAGCACTGCCTTAAAGGATATCTTTGGTAATTACTACAAACATGAACGGCAATACAATCATACTTGTTAAGGAGAAGCACTGCAGCTGTTAATAGTGCATCACATTTTAGTAAAGAATTCCTTTGTAAGGAAAGGAAACAACCACACGCAATATTCCTTACAAGATCTTTATTTTGACGAGCAACCTACTTCTACTCAGCAAGATTTGTATTTTCAAAGCATTAGCAAATTCAGATGCCGAACAGTCTCATGATATTGGAAACAGCTAGGGCTCAATTTCATAAAGATGTAAGCAGAAAATACCGCTTGGACAATTTCTGTGCTAAACAAAAATTGAGTGGGGCTCAGTCGCAATAATGTTCACTTCATTGAATGTTGGCAGATAACAAGTTTCTGTTAAGCCAGGTTTTTCTGTGCTTAGCAAGTTCTTGTGCTTAAATGCTTTCGGGGCCAGTACAGCTTCCATTCTACTAAAGCTATTCCAGATTTCCCTCCCAAAGCCCTTATATCTCTTCCCCTTGCTTCATCAAACGGCAACAACATCTCTGTGTCGAAACGTAACCAAAAATCCCTCAAACAGCCTTGCCCCTTCCAACCGATAATTGCATAAAAAAAAAATTAAATCTAAAATTAAACAACGCCGATATTAGGTATGAACCGTTATCTCTCTCGATATTATTTCCGATAATTAAAAATTTCATTCCATTTACAACCAAATTACTACCGCCGGAATCGTGGTCTACGTGGATTTTTAACAGCAGCGAGTCAATGGATTAAAAAAAAAACCAGCGAAAAAATAAAAAACAACGCAGGAGAGAAAAAAAAAAAAGGTGGTTCAAGCACAACGTACTCTTTCCCGCCGGTCAATGCTCTACACAGACTCCGCTGCTATACAACTCGTAGCTCCTCCTCCTTCTGACCCACTTCACTCTACACACTGTAGGTCGCCGGTCGTATAAATGCAGCTAAAAACCCCTGCACAATTGATTATGGAAGGGGGGGGGGTTGGTTGAGGGAAAAGAAGGGGAATAAACTAACAAGAGCTGCAGGAGACCGGTTGCCGGTGATATGCACTGGTTCACCTTGACAATGAGAAGGAGTACCGGTTGGGAACTCACAGTGGGTTATTTTTTTGTTTCTTCCTTGTCCTTCACGTTTTTTTCCTTCTTCTTCTCTTTATGGGTTTTGTTTTTTTATTTCTTGACGTTTCAGAGTCAAGGATAGGGCACTGGGATGAACAGGGCTGGCGACCGTAGTACAGGGGGGAGAAATAGTGCAGTGTACTGAAGTCAACCCTACCATGGTGACTGCACCTTCCGCGGCGGCGCAAGGCCAATGATAAATAGAATGTTTACCCCAAGTGCCCGTTGACGTCGTCGTACAAGAGAGGAGGTTGGGGAAAAAAATGGCTGAGGAATTAGGTTAAGGGGAAGGTCAGGAAAGAAAACAACGGAGGGAAAAATGAGGGAAAGTGTCCCTCAATATTTTATGTATTTTCAGGTTCCATGGATTCAATAGTAGTTGTGACTAACGGATTCCTTTATATACAGAACAGTACCAGATCATTTGTAGGTGTTTGTGCAATATGTGCCCGAACACCTCTTGTTTCTTTTAGTCCCAGTTTAGTCACATTAAGTTTGGTTTGGAGAAGGGAGGGTTTCTTAATTTTGATTTAATACACCTCAATGGAGGCCTGAAACGATATTTTCTGTAACGATATTTTCAGCATTAAAGACACTTGACACTCATCATAAAAGGCACTGGACACTATTGGTCTTCTCAATTGGTGTATCTCAACATATGCATAAAATAACAAACCAGTGAAAATTTGAGCTCAGTTGGTCATCGAAGTTGCGAATTAATAATGAAAGAAAAAACACCCTTGTCACACGAAGTTGTGTGCTATCAAATGCTTGATTTCATGACCCCAAATTCTAAATCTGAGGTCTCGAAATCAAATTCGTGGAAAATTACTTCTTTTTCGAAAACTATGTCACTTCAGAGGGAGCCGTTTCTCACAATGTTTTATACCATCAACCTCTCCCCATTACTCATTACCAGGTAAGGTTTTATGCTATACTTATTTTGAGTAAATATCAATAGTGTCCACTTACTTTAATGTCTTGCTCCCCGTCTATACTTCTTATTACAGCTACTAATTCCAACATACTAAAAAAGTACCAGACCACTTTTTACTTTTGGACTTGGTTTGGTTACATCGATTTGAAAAGAATAGAGGGTTTGCTCGGTCCCACTGGTTTATCCAAGATTTCTGAGATGGGCTGATGAGTTTGTACATGTTCTTGTTCAGGATGTAGTGATGGGAACGATTGTACTGCAGTAGGGGAAGTGCGCAAAAAACAATTGCACACATATGATCATGGAGGTTGAAACAACAATAAAACAAACCAAAAATCCCACAAATAAACAAAGAAACAAACAAGCAAGCAAGCAAAAGAAATTTACTGATCATGATCATTCTAGCATCAATGTCAAGTTCCCTGAATTCACTTCCCATCAAAACTACCACTCGTCCCACACCGATAAAAACAGTCACCAGACTACTTTTTCCTTCTAAGACTCGCTTCCGGTCCCATTGATTCGAAATGGGAGAATAACAAACGCAGACGACCGAACAATAATCCACTGGAAGGAACTTTTTACAAAACGATGACACTTTCACAGACGGCACTGACAGCCAATGTCTGCACATTATCGACAAGTCTTGCCCTGAAATAAGGTCAGTTTAGAAAGACATATTGACTTCGGGGCCCTGCGTCTACTAACAGGTTTTCTTTATTTGATGGAGCAAAACAAAATCTATGTCATGTGGGGGCGGTGGATGATAAGCTGGACCCCGAGA
Source organism: Asterias amurensis (assembly GCF_032118995.1). Taxonomy (NCBI): domain Eukaryota; kingdom Metazoa; phylum Echinodermata; class Asteroidea; order Forcipulatida; family Asteriidae; genus Asterias; species Asterias amurensis. The sequence goes on along the minus strand of NC_092662.1, from coordinate 1,893,641 downwards.
CAGCATTAACTGCCTTAGACTAATAAAAACTTGCAGGCGCATCGTTCGTTCAGACATGTTCCGAGTGTTTGGTTGTTTAACATGTTTTACCGACTGTAAATATAACGGGTTTTTACCATTTGTCTGTCAATTAAGGACTGAATTCCACAGAGGCCATGATAGTTCCCAATGCCCTGGTCTTGGCCCTAGTGCCCCTTCAAAGGATTCTCATAGACTTTAACATTTTCGATGGAAGTGCCCTTTGGAAAATAAATTTGGCATTTCCCTCCTACGGATGAAATTCAACGCCTGATCATAAAGGCAAAAAGGTGTGACGATGGTAGTGTGCCCTTTACAAAAAGAAGGTAGCCTTGCCCTCAGGCACAATTTTTAGTATGTTAACACCTTGCCCTTAAATTTGGTTGTAAACAATCAAACTCTCTTTTTTTTATAGGTTTCCAGATACAGTTTTCTTGAAAATGACTTAATTTCAGAGAGAAATATTTGACAGAAAAATAGTTCTAGAATGATTTTTGTAATCAGTAAGCTCTCAGACAAAAACAAATAAACAATGATGTTTTTATCCTAACCAGTCCTGTGTAACAATGTTAAAGGCCTGTGTACTTTTTGTAGGATAAAAAACACAATGTCCACAGATTTACATCAAACTTACACCATTTGAAGATAATGATGGTAGAAAGTGTACCTTAAAATATTAGTTGCTGAGGTGCTGTAGTTTTTGAGAAATGAGTAAAACAATGTCATGAATTGTTTTTTTTAGATGCTTAAATAATTTTCGTCTCATAATCACTGAGATGAAAATTACTTTCATGACATTGTTTTACTCAATTCTCAAAAACTACAGCACCTCAGCAAGGAATATTTTCAGTGAAGCTTTCTACCATCGTTATCTTCAAATTGTGTAAGTTTAATGTAAATCTGTGGACATTGTGTTTTTTGTCCTACAAAAAAACCCATAGACCCTTTAACCAACAATGCATCCTTAAAATAGAAATTGAATTCCTTGGGATTAATATCAATTTTATAAATTAAAAAAGGGAAAAGGAGGAAATTATTTTCAATCCTAATGTGTTCTCCAGCGCCCCACATCAGTAAGCGACTCACAAAACTTATTATTCATGGAGAGATAGCATGAACTTGGTACCAAGATTTTATCATTTGAATTGCAAATAATCATGGATACTTTTCAAGGAGAAAGCTAATAAATAAAATAAACTAGGAGTCTAGAAAGGGAAAAAACAGTGTTTTTTCCATGGAGGTGTAAGTTTTCAGCTGCAAAAAAGACCATAATTAAATCGACTGACCTTATACACTGACTGTTTTGAAAAAGATCATCATGGATAAATTAAATGCTAAAACTTGAACAGAATTAACATTATTTAGGATTTGAGGCATTGCATGGTGAGGTATCAATGTATATTTGGTTTGCGGTAACACCATGTGTGTATCTACTTGCCAGGTGGAGTTGTTCTTTAATAGAGAACTGTCTTGCTTATTCTACTGCCGCGGAGTAGATAATCAGAGGTTCAGGAGACTTCTCAGTTCTGAAAAGAACTGTCCTGCTTTTTTAACTATTACCTGGAATTAACATTACTGTCCCCAGCCGTGACACTTGTGTCCTTAAGCAAGACACATAACCATTCCTTCGTCCTTCGGATCGGACGTAAAGCCGTTGGTCCCATGTGTTGTGTAAACGCATGTAAAAGAACCCAGTGCACTTATCGAAAAGAGAAGGGGTTCGCCCCGGTGTTCCTGGCTGGATTGGCAGCATATTGCGCCATAGCATCTTGTAAACCATTACATGGTGCTTAAGGATTAGGTCTTATATCTCAACATTCGCCCCACTCCTTGCAGTAATAATACCTGGCGCTTTGTATCCTTTGGCAAAAGGCGCGTTATAAATAAGGTTATTATTATTATTATTATTGTTCGTTGTTATAAAAAGGTAAACAAATGTGTAATGATTACATAGTACTGAGTAAAACTCAATAAAAACGATTTCATAAAGCACCAAAAGTTTGCTAAGCACAGAAAAGTATTGCTCAACAGAAACAGTAAACCAGCTAAAATTACATTCAGTTTACATTAATGTGCCTGGTGCCCCACTCAATTTTTGCTTAGCAAAGAAATTTGTCAAGCAGTATTTTTCAGTTGAGCCTCCTGTACCCCAGCCACTGCCCAAATCTCAGCACTAGAGGGCCACAACGACCTTAAACAGTACTCCATGATGGCTCATCATTTCAACTTTTTACCTCGAGAGTTAATCCAGATGGCAAAATGAGAATCATAAACAGTTAAAAATAAAAAAAAACCAAAGCACAACAACCTGTCAGCAGGAAATCACAAAGTTCATAAAAGTAGGCTAAGCTAGAACCTGGGAAAACCCCCAAATTATGTTAAAATGTAACTTCTTCTTTATCAAAATTTCAAACTAAATAAAGGACAATTGTCAAACTAGTTTAGCAGTAGTCTTTACAATTTTTTTTATCAACTTTCTATTACCATAGAAATGTGTACACTATACAAATGTTTTTACTGTACAAATGTTTTTGTTCAGACTCTGGACGTGGATACATTGTAAATAAACCATTTCAAATCAAATCAAATCAAATCAAATCAAATCATCAATAACAAGTAAGCTTCCAGGTAGTCATTGTTGAGGGGTCATTACCAAATTAGGACCATTACCTAAGCACAGTGTAAAACGCAAATCTCAAAAGGGTCATTTGTTATGAAAACACTGACAATTTGTGAATATGTATGGAATAACATTTCAATGAGTACCACAAAGAGAGAAACATTTTTTGTAAATGATTTTTATGAAGCACAACATCTTGGGCTGCCAACTTCCCCAGAAGAAAATAATCAAGAATATTTGTTGTTGTTATTGGATCTCCACCCAAAGGTGTCAGATGTTCTTTTTGTATAAAATATTCTTATTATTCTTGAATATTTTGGACTCTCAAACTGACCTTTTTGTCAAAATCATTTTTTCATACTTCTTTGAGATCCTCATTTACTATTCAGACGTCAATTTCAATAAACTCTAGTTTCATTTTTACCCACCCCCTCCCTCCTTCTCAAACCTAACCTTCCTCGAACACAGAAAGAAAAAAAAACAGGAAAAAGAACAAGTGTTCAACTGTCGTGAATATTCCACAGAAACCCCCGCAAGGCCATCACCAATGATACATGTTTATGAAGGGGGGCTGTATTCGCACCTAGTTTAGACTTCTCAACACCTTTGCGGGTATGTTTTCCACACGTTTGACGCTCATCAATTATTCATGGATGAACCTTAAGAGTGCCCAAGGCGTGTGGCAAGTCCGAAAGAAAAAAAATGGGGGCGAGGATAGGCTATTTGAGCCGAGGCGGGCCAGCACAGTAGGGGCTAGCTGATTTAATGCAGCCTCGGAACGATACATGAATAATAAGGGGGAGTTTTGGTCGGTGTGAAGGGTCGGGAAAGAGTAACCTGACGGGGAGATCGGACTGAGGGCTAAGATGTAGCTAAGATGACCTTCTTGAGGTTTAGTGGAGATTGAAGGTTTGGAGTGAGGGCTGGCTAAGATGAATTTCTGGAGGTATTTAAGTAGACCAAAGGTTTGGACAATTGAAGAAGGTAGAAATGGCCCAGAGGTCTAGGCTTCTCTTGGTGCTAGGGATCGGAGATCAAGGAGGGTTACACCAACCACCGAATTCTGCGCTTGCCAAGCAAACGGTGCAGTTGATGTTCACCGTGGCTCTGTAGAGTGCTTGAGGGTTAGAAAGTGGGCACGTAGTGTGGGGACTCAATATAGCTATTGATATTTATTCAGTATTGATCTTCTTAGAGCGCTATGTATTTTTTGTTTGACTGCGAAAGATAATTGAACCTTGATTAAACCCGACCAACAAAGCAAACCACTCACGCTTAAATTAACAGCGCAATCTCAAACCTAAAGCAAGCCTTGACTCTCCGAACTGACTCTACAAGAAACAAGCCCAAGGCCGACACTACACCACCGTCTGTCCATAAAAAACCACCCAAACACGACCAGACAGTCTCACCTACCTACAAAGGGAAAGGTCAGGAACCCAGAAAACAAGTGTGGTGTTTCCTAGAATCAACATAAAATCAATCTCGGGGCAGCGTCGAGCGAGCGCGATGTGAGGGTAAATGATGGGGACAGGCCTTGGGGGGTTAGTGACACAAGTGACCTGTTTTTTTTTCCTCTCGGTTTCCCCCCCCCCCCCTCAAAAGCCACCCTTCACCTCCCTCTCTCTCTCTCTACCCCCTTCTTCTCCCCTCAAGTCGTGGGGGGCCGTGGAGGCCCTTGGGGGGAAGTGTAAGAGGCTAGCTACCCTCCTTGCCAGAGGGAAAGGTTATCGTGGCATCGCTCTACATACTGGGGTATCCAGATCTTCCCGGGCGGCAATGCCCCCAGGGTGAATATCGCCCGAGCTACTCTACAATCCACGCTGAGTGATTTTTTATTGGTGTTAAGCAGATATCAAACAGACAACCAGTCAAGGTCTCCTACTACGCACTTTTCACTGGTAACCCAGATTCTAAAGAGGGATAACTGCTAAGTGGATTTACCCGCTTAGCAATTTTTGCTCCCACCCTCGTACTCCGCTAAGCCACACAATGGAATTACCGTGTGATAATTATATCTATCAATCAGAGCATGGGGATATCTTGGATGTTGGAGAGGGGTCTGATAAGAGGCTTCAAGAGCAATGACCCAGCTAACCGGGGCCAATGCCCCCTTTACCCTCAAAGTATCTCTTAATAACACCCACCCTTACAGCAAGAGTCATTCTCGTACAAAGAGTTCATATTTCGTCGTCAATAACATAAGCATCAAGACGTCGCCCCTTGCCCCCAGACCACTGTCCTATTGAGCTTCGTGAGAACATTGATTTAAAAAATCTGTTCCAATTGAGGCGTTACTTTAGTCAGTTATATTAATATCTAAAAATTGAAACCTGGGGTGGGTGGGTTAGGCCGAACCATATAAACAAAATTAAAAAATCTAAATCTAAGCATTGATTACTCTAGACTGCCCTTAAAGAGATATTTCATTTAAGAGCGTCTATCGTGAAAATTAATTATACCCGATGCGTGTTTGAAGCCAAATGTACAAACTAATGAATTAAATGCAGCACTTTGAGAAAACTGTGAACTTAATCTAGGTCACGTCAGGCAATCGACATGTCATGTATCAAGAGACCATTTAACTATCTCGGATGGGCATCATTTGCAAAGGGGGGTGTGGGTAAAGATGACGGACTAACCCTGAAGGAGCCCCCCCCCCCCCCTCCGGCTCATTGTTAATCCCTCAACAAAATATTTGAATTTACGCCCTGCCAAGGTGGCTGAAATTCTTACAACTCTGCCATCAGATGCAAGACAAATTATGTGTACAAAATCCTGCAACGTGCCATTAATTGGCGAGTGTTCCTGAAACGCAAACCGACACACATCTATCTTACCGGGATTGTGACAAACGTATAAAAAAAAACGTGTTACTTCGGAATGACCTTTTCACCACGTTCCAAGGTACAAGGAAAAGTTTTCTCCTTCAGGGTGCCAAAATGATAGCCCTCGGATGGAATACTTGATGAGGATGCAGCGGCACTTTTTTTTTTGTTCTTCAACGGGAGCCGTTTGCCAGTTCCATCGAGTAATTTAAACCTGCGGAGAATGACAAATGGCTGGGCTGTGTCGCTGGATAGATCTGACGGCCAAAGGTGTGAAGGTATAAAATTGATGGACGTTTTCGAAACGTCAAATGCGTTTGGTAGATGATAATGAGGGAGCAATATCGACACAGGTTGAATTCCAGAGTACGATTTGTGTTTGATGGTGACCTTGTGAAGATGTAGGTTATGCTTTCATTATTTTTGACTTTTTAAAGGGGGGGGAGGGGTATTTGAAGATTGGATTGGATTGAATGTACTCTTCCTCCAAATCGATGATGCACCGGGTCTATTTATGTTTCTTGAAACTAGTGAGTCTGATTGAATGAATGAACTCTTCAACAATCAAAATGATTGAGAATCCCTTTCCGTTCAAGCATGTATTTTTAAATGTAGGTTTAATTCGGAATTAATGCATTCTCTTGAACAGCAACGTGTATTTGAGCAACAAAATTGTGAGCAGGAAAAACGTCCTTACAATATGCTTGCTAGCCATTTAATTGTAACCATTATTTTTTACAATTTTGAATTTTTCTCAACAATTTTTGGCCCAAGCTCAAGCTTTTGAAAATATACTACACTTCTGCTGCTGACAGTGTACGTCAAAATGACAATACTTTGACATCACTTGTGGGAGGTTTCTTTGTTATCGCAACAAAGCGGCTATACAAAACAGAGCTCCCACAAATGATGCAACATGAGTGATGACGTTATGGGGAATTATTTTTCTGAAAGAACGGGAGAAGGTTATTCTTAAAACTATTCGGATTATTTTATCAAAATCTGTTTACTCTCATGTGAACTCAATTTCCTAATATCGATCGCATGCATTTTAAAGATCACTTGTTGCCGTTTCCGTTCAAGCTTGTCTTATAAACAATGTACCTTCCCTTAAGTATTTAAACATTTCATGAAACTAATAAAGGATTTGTGCGAATGTACTCTCCAGAAAACGGCAATTGTAACATCCTTTTATAAAATGAGGGCTTCTCAAAACCGAAACTAACGGTATTCAGAATTTCTGAGTAAACCTTCAAAAGCCAATTCACAATCGTTTCATAAAATATGTTATTCTCAAAACAAAAACTGGTGGGTACTTTTTCAATCAACTGGCCGGCAGGACCAGTTAAACTAGTTCTATCCTTTAAAATTACATTACTTCAAAGAAGGTCATTTCTAACAATGTTTTATAATATCAACTACTCTCCACTGTTCTTTATCAAGTACATGTCAGTTTTTATGGTAATAATTTGTTGAGAAACTACCAAAAGTACACCCTTCCTTTAGAAGAGATGATTATTTTTCTTTAAATGGAGCTGGACAAAAAAATTGGAAAAACATTGCGATAACAACACTACCATTTTATCAAAATAAAATTGTTTTTAATTACAATCGACAAAAACAGTTTTACATCTCAAGGGGATTCATCATTCAACTAAGATAATTACTAATCTTCGCGGTAAAACGTTAATTAAAATTCCCAGAATCAAATCCGTGTTTTCTCCAGAGCACCATACGGGAGTCATTTGCCGCTGGAAATGGAATGAATTTATTTCCCAGCTAGGCTGCATCATGTCAGTAATGCGAACACTGCCTCGGCCGTGACAACCCTATCGATCATCCCAGATGCAGAGTTTATACCTGAACACAAATCGTCTCTTCCCCCCCTTCCACTAACATGTGTACTTTAGGTGACATTGACTTGATGTAGCGGTCGGAAGTTTCATTCATACGTCTAGATCTGTTACAAATGCAGGATTGATAATATTGTCTGCGGAAATGACTCATTATGACATTGTTAGTTTTGCATTTCATGGCCGATTTGTAAAGGTGTTGTTGGTTCATAGACTGAAAAAAAAAAAGGCGCCTAGCATTTCCATAATCAGCAAAAAATTGGCCCAACCTATTTTTTCCCATGCTTTTTCATTTTTTTCTTACTGAATTACTGTAGAAACTCAAGAACATTTGTCATTTCAATGTAAATCACACAGTAATAGGGGGATCGTTATCACGCTCAGTAGGCCTGCAACTGTACACAGAATTATGAACTCTGACATAGGGTGCGTTCGATTAGCTTCCCTGGGTCGACCCCTGGTGCTCATTCGGGTGAGCCCCTGACAAGAGCTAATCGAACGATCACTCAGCCTCTTGTGGTGACGTCCAGCACCTGGGGCCAGCCCCAAGTGACCGGTTCCACAAGCAGGGCTGACCCGGGTGAGCCCCTGGAATGACGTCAAAGCTATTTAATTGTACCGGGAGCAGACCGGGGTCAAACCGGGGGAGCTAATCGAACGCACACACACAATGGTTGTCACATGACCTCCGTTTAAAAAAAATTCTTAACATCACAAGGCCACGGATGGCCCCCTCAAGGTGAGGGCTACACTTAAACTAAATTTGGACTGTCAGCCCAAATTAACTGCCACCAGGGGCACGTTGCCACCTACTCCTGGAGCTGAAGCAGGGTTACCCCCTTCACAGCCGGTAAGGTTCATAAGTAAATAGGCATGGGTATCACACATTAGGAGCCAGGCTGGTGGAGCAGAGCGCTCTACTTTCACCACTACCTTGTCCAGGTCCTGGCCCTGGTGCCCCTTCAAAAGTTTCCCCCAAGACTTTCCAATGGAACTACCCTTTGCAAAACGAAAATGGCCTTGCCCTCTCCAGGTCTGATCATTAAGAGTCCTATCTGAACAAAGAACGCTGGAAAACATCTCTAAAGCTATATATAACTTTTTCACTTGATACAAACGCCAAAAGGTGGCGCGAATAAAGCATGGCAGGCAGACCAAAGGAAAAAAAATTTACAAAGTCAACAATTGTACTTTTTCCCCGGCTTTTCTTGACACAATTGTTACTTCTTAAAGTTATCAGTTAATTACCATGAGACCAAAACGAATCCACTCCTACGCACCATCACAACAAATTACTCTCCGTTATCCTCAAAGGAGGAGTAGTGTGTGGTTTTTGTTGACAATTGTTACCGCAAAGCCCAAAGTCAGGTCATTCAGAGTACGAACACCGTTACACAAGAGTAGTCCCTTTGACGCACCCTAAATTTCACAAACCCCTTCAGGGGAAATTCACAATTGACTTTCATGCAGAAACTCCTCAGTGCGGAACTTGCACAATTAAACAAAAAAACTAATAATGATCACAATTCTAGAACCTCTGGATTCTTTATGGCAACGAATCAAAACATAACCTTTTAAGATAAAAGAATTTTTTAAAAGTATGATTAGTTCTTAGCGAACAATCAGACAGGCATTTTCAGACAGACATAACTTTGGGTTAAATAGTAAACCACAGCATTTGACTACACATAAAGTTGAGAATTGTGAGGTGAGTCAGCAGTCAACCATGAGGGCAGTCTACGCAAACAAATTTTAATAGACCTTATCGCAAATACTCGGTATGTGCACCTCATTCGACAGTTTGCGCGTGCACAATGGTATTTGCGAAAAGGTCTATGAGATCACGTAGGCAGCATAGACATTTCCCTCTGTTGACGTAACCCAGACATTTCTGCCCTTTTTAACCACTTCACGTCAGATGACGTCATTACGTCGTATGACAACCTCAAATCACAGCTAATCATGAGAACCTTTGTTGTATGCTCTTTATGAAGTCAGACTTTCATTGTGGAAATGATATTTTTCAAAGAAAAAGGATTCCTCAAGAAGATTAAAGAAATTCAGAAAAATAATAACCGCAGGCGGGCAGGCAAAACACTACCAAAGTGAAGTGGTTAAAGAAGTCCCCTCAACAAAGAATTTCAAAAAACCAACCTGGGTGGATTTCACAAAAATTCATGGCTAGTCTTATCTCAAGTTAGAACGAGTTACTCGTCCTAACTTAGGACTCGCCTAAAGTTTGTAATGTTTCCTTAAGAGTCCTTGGACTAATCTTAAGTCCTAGGATTATCTTTGTCAAATCGACCCCAGGATAGAGGGCGCTTTATCTCATCTGCAGTTTAAACAAACTTTTCCAACTTCAATGTTTTGTTAAGTTTCAGCATCTTTTACAATAGTTCAATCTAACATAAATTCTTTTCACTTGGAGTTTATCAAACTTGCAAATCTTTTCAACAAACTCTACAACTTCAAAGAGCTGCTGAAGCACAAAAAGTAGCAAAGCACAACACAATTATGATTACCAGAATAAGGTTACCAGCCAAACTACCTTTATCACATAGGGACCATCCATGACTGGTATTTAACCAATATTTTCTGGCCTTAGCAACTCTACGGAATTGGGCCCAGCTAAACAAATTTGACAAATTTTTCTCGCAAATTTTGTTGTTCTCCGACTGTCTGAACATACATTGTGTCGGTATCTGTTTGTTGCAGAACCCAAAATTGGCATAAAAGCATAAACATAAACTGGCATAGAGTATGAGCCGAAAAATTATCAACAAAATTAAAATCTCACTCACCCTCCGTTGTCGTACCGTCTGTTGTTGGACGGGGTCGAGCCGTAACCTTGGGGACCAAGAAATGTGGGCGTGGTCTGAAGAGAAGGCTGGGAGGAGGGAGTCGATGCCAAACCAAGACTACTATTAGAGGATGCTGGACTCTATCAAGAAAAAAAACAAAAAAACACAGAAATTCAAGATGATTTTTCCAAAACCGGAGTGAACTTAGTTGCTCAAAAGTTATTTGAAAGTTCTACATTAAAAGGTTTTGTTTCTTTTGAACGTTGTCATCAACGAAAGTCTTGATAGAAATAACACAGATCACTAAAGTGAGAACTGCCCAAAGTGTGAAAAGCCCATTTGCATTGGACATTTGTATGGGGGGAAAACTAACCAAGCACATGGGTAACTTGACCATTTTTAAGTCCAGTGCCACAACCAGGGAATATTTCACCCAGGTAACTTAACCCAGTTCAACGGGTAGTTTAACCAGCCATCTTTTCAGGTAGCTCAACCATAACAAGTCCAGTGCGAACAGCCTATAAAGATTAAAGTAGGCAAAGTTGTGGCAGAGAGCAGGTTCACTTCTTGTTGACAATATTTTCACTTTTACCTTGGATGTTATCAAGCCTTATTTTTTTATGAATCTATTTTTTTGTTTTTGGAGGGGGGAAACAAGACAAAAATCTGTAAGGTAGTAATCTTGCCGCCCTGCAGAATTTGCTTACCAGTAACTTGGGCACCTCCCTCGTTCTTTGTGGTTGGTAGTCGTCCATCGGGCACACTGAGAACTGATCTGGCCACGTGGAGAACCCCGGTACATTCTTCATCTTACTGACTTCCTCATTGGTCGGGAAGAGTGTCGGGGGTGATGTTGGCGTCCCTCGCCCGTCAGATCCATCGTCGATACTCCAATCTGGCTGGATTCGCTGCTGCTGCTGCTGCTGGAGTTGGCTAGGACTACTCCTGAACAAGCTAGTCTGCTCTTCGAAGCTGCTCGGGTAGACCTGGGTCTTGTGTTCCGGGGAGAGCTGAGGGTATGCGATGTGCTGTGGGCTGCGATAGGGGTGGTTTTCATCTCCTACGAATCTGGGCGAGGGTTGATCCTGGGCATTGAAGTTCCGGGAGCCGGGGAAAGAGCTCTGAAAAGGTTTCTGGACGGGGCTTGGCTGCTTCCTAGCAGCAAACTGCTCTTTGTTCAGGCTGGAGCCTAAAAACCTTTGACTGGGCGTATCTGGGATGGATGCACTCTGCTGGGCAAGTTGGGATAGAAGAGCTAGACTCTGCGTGTCTAGGGTGTTACCAGAGCCAATCTGCTGCTCCAGGAAGGACTGCATGCTGGAGCTTGCGTCTGCAGGTACTTCTGACGACTGCTGGATCTGTTTGTTTAGTGTCGACAGGAGCTCTAAGATGTTCTGGCTTAATGTGTTCTGGCTCATCAGCTGCTGGGCCATCTTCATGGATTCCAGGGTCAACTCCATGTCCTGATGGGGTTGGTTTGGAGGAGGGGGGAAGGACTTCTGTAAAGCTTGTTGTGCGGAGTGCTCCTGTTGCTGTTTCTGCATCTGGAAGGGGTCCATCTTAGCACCAGAGCCATGCTCTTGTATCTCCTGGTCTTTCTGGATTCCCAAGTGGGGTGGCATAGCTTGATCCAGATGAATATACGGCTGCTGTTGAATTTGACTGCCATCTCTGCCGCCCATGTGGATGGGGTTTTGCCTCCCTGTTTGACCGCGGTTTTGACTTGGGATTTGGTTTCCCCCTCCCCACCCCTGAGATGCTCGAGAGGCATCTGCAGTGCTGCTGGAGGTAGGGCCTGTTGGCCACATCCCCGTCTTGCCTGGTGGGTGGGACTGGGGTGCATGCGGGGGCTGCTGGTGGCCAAACTCGTAGCCAGATGGTCCGTCGTGCTTCTGCTGCCACATAGGAGGAGTGATCTCTCCTGGAGGGTACCCGGGTCTCTGACGAATGGGTGCCCCGGGGAAATTAGGGCGAGGCCCTTGAGGGGGATGAATATGGGGTGGCATACCCTGCTGATGGGGCCCTGAGGGTAGGCTTGGAGGGGGGCCTTGTGGGTGAGCCTGTGGAGGATGATGAGGAGTAGCTCCTTGAGAAGGACCTTGTTGATGAGATGGTGGCAGGCCTTGTTGGAGATGAGGGGGAGGTCCGCCCTGATGAGGCGGACGTGGGCCTTGCTGATGGGTTGGAGGGTGCCCTCGTGGATAAGAGTGTGGGTGTGGGGGTCCATGTTGTGGGTACTGGGGGTGATTGGGCCAGGAAGGCGGAGGGTGATGCCTCATGGGTTGACCAACTGGGTGTCTGAAGCCACTGCTTGGGGAGTGCGTTGGGGATTGATAGGGGTGTTGTCTGCCTTGTGTTTGGGCAGGAGAGTGGACTGGAGTATGGTCTTGGGGTCCTTTGCCGTCCGCTGCTAGGCTACGAGAATTCCCAGGTATGGGAATAGGCTCTGTTGATCGGGTTGTGGTTTCAGTGCTGCTAGTCTGACTTGGTCTTGGTAGAATAGCCTGTTTATGAAACAAACAAAAAAACTGTCAACAAATTGCTTACAGTTTAAACAAAAAATTCATGAGGGGGGACGGACTCCACAAGACTGCAGGGCTGGTAAATCCAAATTTTGACAGGACCACAAATTTGCAACTGTCCAACTTTAGAAATAATCTAGTGGGATCAGAGGGACAGAAACTGCTCTGTGAGTACATTGAGTCTTTGAAAATCATGAGTGAAAGGCAAGTCCACACACTTTGTTTCCCCTGAGAAGAAACTCAATGCATTTCTTAAATCAAGTGGGCAGAGCTTCCAAACACTTTACAAACAGTGGCTCACATATTCTTACAGAGAAAGACATTTTAACAAACATACCTGAATAGCAACACTGTGTGTCTTATTCTCTGTGTTTCCATCGTTCCCCTTCGGAGCTCCGCTACTCTTGACCCCTCTCTCCCTCTCCCCGATCGCTGGCTCCGTGCTGCTGTCTCGCTTCTGAGGACCCTCCCTGACCTGCACCTTCTTAGCCCTCTGTCCACCGTCCCTGACAGAGACGGTGCTCTGCTGGTGTTTGTTCTGTCGCTGCTGCTGCTGCTGCTGTGAGGGAGTCTTTGGCTGTTTTTGCTTCTGGTGGTGCTGCCTTCGCGTTTGCTCCTCGCCGCTCTGACTGGTGAAGGTGACTTTTGCGGCGCCCTCATTGGCCGGTTCTGCCTTAAGATGACTGAATGAATAAAGCGGATAAAACAAATACCAAAGATGAATTTGTCATCGAAGTGCAAAACTGAGGAACAGCCTAACCATTGTATTTTACTGTCATAATCCAAGACATACACACAAATGCTAGATACAAAGATTTTTTTTACAGAGCTTCATCTGAGATGCAGCATTATTGCGAGCCAAGAAACAATTTCTTTGCACTGAATCAACTTAAAAAAAAAAAAATCACACTGTTGATGATATTGAAGAATATCAAAGGCAACTTCAAAACGATAAAAATGCAATGAAAATGTTAAAAAATTTGCAGAATAAAGTGGACTTGGCATGGCAATTGATGCCACACTAGGTTTGTTCTATAAAAACAATTATTTAACATTAACTAACTTTCCAATAAATAGAGTCCCCATGAAAAAATTAGAGGACAAAAATAAAAATAGAAACCTAACAAATCAATCAAACTCACTCAGGGTATTTCTGAGCGACCCATTTGCCGTGGGCTACAAGTCTCTTGGCTCGTTCCGCCTGCTGTGTCTCTTCAGTCAGTGGCTGCTGATTGAATGCTGTAAACTCAACAGAGCTGAAATGAGAAACAAATTTTTTATTTTTATTTTTTTAATTAAAAATGTGTTTGTCCTGTGGCTGATCTCTGTTTGTTGTGTATGCTGTGTTGCAGTCCCAAGTACTTTTCAGTTTAGTATTAAGTTAATAGCCAAACTGCTAAGTATAATATTTATTGCTTGTGTTCCGAGCCATTTTCATGGCTCTGTGTTCCGAGGCCATTTTCAGGCTCTGCTTACTGCTGAATTCTGTGCTTGTCATCACCATTCCTTCACTTACAAGCCATGCAAAATTTCTGCGCTAGCTGTGCCTTGAACACCAAGCAGGGTGGATACGAGCGCATTACAAGTCTTATTATTATTATCATTATTATTGTTATTATTATTATTAAGTGGAGAATGCCTAGCAACATGACACACATCAGCAAAAATACCGAGCTAACCTGTGAAATACGCTTGATGAAAGCGTGGAATCCCCTGCTTCCGTAAGCAATGATTATTTTCTTATGGTCAAGCAGAGCCATGAATCTGGGCCTGGTTCCCACTTGAGTTTATGCTTCGAAAAAATATTCGCTCTTGGAAGTCTGATCAAAAAAGTTTCAAACTACTGATGAGCAATACTGAGCATTAATTAACATATCTGCTTATCAAAGTTTCCAGCAGATCAAAAGACTTAATCAAAGTGCCGTCATCTTATTTCTCTTCCATACAAATCAGTGTAACCAAAGCGAGGATGGAAGTAAAAAATAGTAAGGCACCCCCTTGAGTAAATCAAAAATAGAGCTATTTTTGCCATTAGGTAGTCCGGGAACCTTGCAGCAGAGTACGTAAACATCAATCCTTTTGCTTGCATGCCCCCCAGATGCCCCCGAGCAGTGGTAAATCCCCGCTGGTCCCAGCGGATGTATATCTGTCATCGAACCGTTACGTCTTCACGCTTAAGTTCCTTCTCAGATAGGATTGACATACTTTATATCTCCTAAAGATACCCCAAGGGCTTGTGTCTGGAAGGGAGGAAGAAGGGGGAAGGGGAAGGGGGGGCTTGTCTCAAGCACTCATAAAGTGGTTTGGAAAAAAAAGAGCCAAGCACCTTATGTTGGAATTATGATTAAAAACCCGAAAGATTTGGCGAGCAAAGCCCGTGCAAAGCGCTGATTCTAGTCCCAGTGAAAAAATAGAAACGACTTTAGTCTTTTTCGATTATGAGTTGTTTAGTTCAACCACAGTGCATTGAGATAGCCTGCAGTAAACATAATATCTTAAAGGCAGGCAACTTTGGAATTTTTGTACAAGCAAAAACAAAAGGAGCAAATAGCCAAAATACATGTAACTTCTACTACATTAAAGGCACTGGACACCTCTGGTAATTGTCAAAGATCAGTATTCTCACTTGGAATATGCATTTAAAAACAAACCCATGAAAATTTTGACTCATTTGTCATAAAAAATGCAAGAGAATAATGAAAGAAAAACACCCTTGAATGCACAAATTTGTGTGCTTTCAGATGCCTAAAAAAGGCTTCAGGCCTGACGTCTTTTACCAGACTCAAATATTAAGAGTGAGCCACTTCTCACAATGTTTTGTACTATCAACAGCTCTCCGTTCCTTGTTACCAAGTAAGTTTTTATGCTAATATAATAATTGTTTTGAGTAGTTACCGTTAGTATCCAGGCCTTTAAGGGGAACAACAAAATTATTATGACACAACTTACCTGTGAATTTCTTGAAGCGGTAAGAACTCGTTCAAGCTGACGTCTTCAGGCAGCGGAACTTTGCTGTACTTGGGTAAGCTCTTAACATCTGACTGAATGCTGTTCAAGACCCTAGCCAGTTTACCCCACATCCTAACAGGTGAAAAAAAAACACCAATCAAACAAGAGGTAGCAATGAGGCTTCTGCTCCAAGGATAAAGTGTCATATCCGAGTAGTTTAGGGCATCGAATTCAAGCTCCGGTGATTAAGTCAGCGAAGTGTTGGTTCGAATCCCGGTCATGACACTTGAGCAAGGTACGTCACTATAGTTGCTTCTCTCCACCCAGGGGTATAAATGCGATGGTAGAGGTCATATTGTGTATGACAAAGCCACTGGAGCGCCACAGCAACTTGGGGCTGTATACTCCCCAGAGAGCTGAGAAAGATTGACGGAATGTTATAGACCTTATGCACATGATGCCATATCAGTAGCGCGCTCTCACCTAGAGCGGCTGTTCGTTGGCCAAACGTGCGTACGAATCTGTACGTTTTGACTGTTTCGTCATCGTTTTACCTCTTAGATGGCGTCTGGATGACATCAACAAATAAGGTCCATTAGCTCAATGACCAGGGCACTTATTATGCAAAGCGCATTGAGACATTATTGTATGATGCGCAATGATTTTTTTTTATGGCCTTGATGCCCCTTTTGAAATAGTAAAATGGCCTTGGTGCCCTCCCTCATGGCCTTGGTGCCCTTGAAAAATTTGACCAATTCAAGGCCAAAGTGGCCTTGCCCAAAAAATTGGGAAATTTGATGCATGTATAAGTTCTTGTTATTATTATTATTTTAAAGACTATAAGTGCCATCAGATTAAACCCCCCCTCCCTAGGTAGGGCATGACCCGGTGCACTGTTACAGTCAATAATACTTACACTGATTTTGCGGACATGAAAGGGTCTTGAAAGAGACTCGGCTGGTACACTACCCAATCAAGGATGACTTTGACGGCTGGAAGTCCGCACCACTGCAGCGGTTTGCCTTCTGACTTGCCTGGTGTGTAATGCAGCATGAGCTGCAGTAGGGTCACTGTGGGTACAACGAAACAAAAGAAATACAGGTTGGATGTAGGTTTGAAATCTAAGTGACAGGAGCGAACTCCATTTTTTTTATATACAACATTTGTATCCTTCCTGGATTGGGTGCCCCATAGTTTACAAGTCAGTAATAAGTATACCACAACAAAAAGTCCAGAAATTTCTGCTTGGCAAAAATGAGCAGATAACCACTCACAAATCGTTAAAGTTTTATTTTGTAATTTCTTTTTTATAACATCAGAAGGGCCGCTTAAAATAAAATGTCACCAGGGGCACATTGCCACCTACTCCTTAGGCTGAAACAGGGTTACCCCCTTCATAGTCCATAAGAATGTAGGCATGGGTACCAATGGAAGCGTCAAAATGGAAGTGGCCTTGCCCTTTTAAAGATGAGATTCCAGGCCTGAAATTCCTGCCTATCATAAGAAACTCAACAATTCCGCACTGTACACCTTACAATAACGAAAACTTGTTTCCACCTACTCGTCAAACCAAACACAAGATTCCAGCTCCTCGTCTCATCAGCAGCGTAGCATCCCTCCTGTATCTCGCCACTCCCTTTCACCGTCTCCGTGGTAACAGCCCCGCCCTCCGCCGTCTCCTGCTGCCTCATGAAGACGCAGTAGAGGGCGAAGAGATTGATGGAGGCAATCTGGACGAGCTGCTGGGCCGTCAGCGTCTCCTGGGACAGATGGCTGCGGAAGTTCTCCTCCAACTTCTCCTTGATGGCGGATGCAATCTGAAGATCTGTCATGAAAACAAAGAGAAGAACTTAGTAATAGGTTTTCTGCCACAAACGAGAGAACATTTGAGTACAGGAACCTATCTGCACAAAAGGACTTACAATGACACCATGCCTCAAAATAACCCAAGACACCCACAGCAACAGCCATGGTGCCCTGTGCTTTTGCTGTGGTATCCCTGTTCAAGATTCCTGAACAAATTAACATTTTCCTCATAGAGGTGCCCGTTTTCGGAGAGAAATTGATGTGCCCCCTCAAGAGCGAAGGACAAGGCCTGCTACACCATGGACACTGCGAAGATTTTAAGGTAATCAAAAAAGGCATATCCTCTGTTTAAAAGGAGGACAAGCAAACCATGACAAAGGTGTTCAGACATGGACAATCACAATGGCAATGACGATGACACTGACCTTGGTCCCCAACGGCAAGGTAAATAATGGCATGAAACTTAATGAAGAAGTGGATCAGCTCTATTTCCTTCATCTTGAAGAGTTTCACCTCATCTCTGAAAAATAAAAATAATAGCTTTAAGAAAAACATTTAAAAACAAGAGGTCAGTGGTTGCAGTGTTAGGCCAGTAAGGGCAGGATAAGTCTAGTGGTCTTGCTTTTTTTTTATTATTTTTTTTATTATTACAATTTAACATGTTTATCTCAAAGAATGATGTTCAAATGTTGAGTTTAAGTGTCACAAATATCTTTCAATCCTGCAGAGTATCACCCATAAAACAGAAGGGAGAAATCTTCTCTGAGTGTTTGTTCAAATGAAACAGTTTAAATGATAAAACTGTGTTCTCATTTTGATTCAAGTATCTTCAGAACTGAGAAGTCTCCCGAACCTCAGATTATCTACTCCGCGGCAGTAGAATAAAGCAAGACAATTCTCTAAGAACAAACTCTAGCTGGCAAGTAGATACACAAAGGGTCGATTTCACAAAGAGTTACGACTAGTCCTAACTTCGGACCAGTCCTGGGAGATATAAAAAACGCATGGCTAGTCCTAAGTTAGGACGAGTAACTCGTCTTACTCGTCCTAACTCGAGATAAGACTAGTCTTAACTCCTTGTTAAATCCATCCCTGTTGTCTTGAGGATTTTTCACCCAAATTTGAGGCCTATCTTACCTATCCACCAGTTTAGAAAATGTTGTCTGCAGGTTGGTGGCAGCGGCTGGGAAGGGGTGCTTGACCGCTATACTGCGGATGTAGTAAAAGGTCATGGCAAGCTGGTCAGCCTTGGAGGCTGCCACGATGGCCAACTGGTTATAAGGCTGACCGTTGGAAGGGACTAGGTGAGCTGCCTGGAGGTAGTAGCTCTCTGATTGGTTGGTCTCGTTGCGGTAGCGAGCTGATTGGATAAGAAGTACAGGGTGTGGTGTGAGAGTTAAGCTTAGTTCATATTTCCTGTGAATGCGAAATGAATTTTGATGTCACTAATTCCAAACAAATAATTTGCAACAGTTGAACTGTGTTCAACTCCTGCGAAACACACGGTGCAAAAACAGCCATGCAACGCCAAAATTCGCTTCATATTTGCATTCGCAGGACTTAAAGCTTGGCTTCTGATGATTGCATGGTGACATACTAGTTGACTTCAACTACCTGTTACAACAGCAATAGTCATTGTGTCACTTGCTTTTGCTGTGTTGCCCTCTGCAAGGTTCTAATACAAACTTAAATTTTCCCCATAGAAGTGCCCCTTACTAGAAGAAGATTGCTGTGCCCCTTCAAGAACGAAGTTCAAAGCCTGATAATGCATTCAAGTTTTTGGTAGAATATTGTAACCAATTGAAAAAACCTAGCTTCAAGAGCGCTCATTTGGCCATGTAATGAACAAATTATAGAAATCAAGGAAAAGGTAAGACGGATTTGATCACAATTGTTGAAATAGAGGTACACAGAAGGTGACTGTCTCTTCTATCAATATGATTGGAAACATAACATGTGAAAAATTGCAAAAAGAGTATCATCCCTACTAGCCTCAGTTAGGGTTACATCGACTTGAATAGAACAAATCCAAGATGGCTACACTCACCTAAGTCTCCAAGGTGCACGAGGCAGTGCTGGCATATATACAGGATGGAGCAACACTCCGGCGTGGCCACTTTGTGCTGGCCACCACTGACTGGGACTCTCTGGTCGGACTGCATCCCGAGACGCGGCGCCCTCACACAGCACGGGATGTCCAGTTTGAAGGAGCAACACACCTCCTGCAGGAGCTTGGATTGCAAAACCGGAACAGACCATTCATGATAACAGGGGTGTTTTTTAAAAGCTATTCTCATTTTGATCTATCCGTTCATCTGTCTGAGCATTCAATATCACATTCATGGTTTTAAAGGATAGATGCACTCTGCCAGCCAGCAATAAGTGGCGAGTGCATTGTACGCAATAAACTGATAGTTCTATGCACAACTGTTAGCCATACAAAACTCATGCCGTTAAATGCTTCCCAATGGTTTCCTCAGCTTACGAGCAAATGTTTTGGAAAGAAAGAAGGTTTGAATTTTATCTACATGAACCCCTCTGACACCAAACTCAATCTCTGGTGTTTCTGAGCAGCAGAGTGTGGGTTTGGGTACAGGTCTTGACACTTGTGTCCTTGAGCAAGACACTTTACAAGACTTAAGCAAGATGGGATATTAAATCATAGGTCCTGTGTACTCCGATTCGTAGTGCACATAAATGAACCCCAAACACTTATCATGGCAGAGTAGGGGTTAACCCCGGTGTTTCTGATTCACGTAGCAAGCACCCCTGTTCACAGTTTTCCTCAGGCTTGCGAGCAACAGTGGTTAAGTTCACTTATGAGGCATCAAGCTCAAGTCAAGTGTTCTAAATAGCTTTGCCATGACACATCACCATGTAAAGCATCCTCGGTTTACAACTAAACAGTGATGGGTTAGGGTGGTTTGGATTTAACATTATACATTGCTTACCTGTAGATAAAAACCACTTCCACTGTCTAAGAACAGAGTCAGCATAGCTTGGACTTCACTTCGTTTGGGATTCTGCACGATTGAAGAAAATCAATAACAAGTTCATCAAATCACAACCAGGGATCAGATTTGAGAATGTAAAAAGATTCCTGATAAATGGCCTGAGGGCCTAGACTCCCCCTTCTTCAAGACCCAGAACCTCCCAGATGTTATACATGCAATTCAGGAGGTTTACAGTCTCTGTGCATTAGCAGAAATACAAAACTCAGTTTTGAAAACAATGTGGGTTTTTTGTTTATCTCTTCGGCGACTGCTTTTCTTTTTTCAAGATAATTTGTAGGCTCGATGACATTTTTACATCTTTACTTTAAAATACATTACTACAACACCAAGGTAGCTGAGGGTTTGCCTTCAGTTTTCAAAATGTGTTAAAAGGTTCACAGAGTACCAACTTCTTGACCCATTCTCTGACCCCCTCACCCAAAGTAGTACTTAGCCCTCGGTGTTTGTGTCTTTTCTTTTGTCTTTGTTTTAAATTTTGATACCCTATTTTATCAGTCATTTACATGTAGTGTGTATTGTAAGTGAACAATTTGGACACCCAGTTTTAAAATTTCAAGCATATTTGGACATCCTTTTATCAAATCATGGCTAAAAACCTTGACTGTAGTCTTACCATTTTGTCCTTCGCCTTGCGCTGCAAAGCTGATATCTGATTCTTAAAAGCATGGTTCCACAGGTCCTGTTCCACTTTCTTGTCCAGGGCGAACTCCAAGTCTGTCACCAAGAGCTGCTGATACAGCTCCCTCAACTGCTGCCGAGTGACCCATGGGTCACCGCGGCCCTCTAGAGTTACAAACAATTCAACAATGACGTCAGCTTGTGCGCCAATTTCTTTTTGCAACAGGCAATTTCATTTACAATTCTTGTAGTAGGTAAAGAACACTTTAAAGGGGCACTAAGACCAAAAGAAACATGATTTGCAGTTACGATCAATCTTACATGTTTGTGAAATCGGCCCCAGGCCTTTGGTGGAAACTTCTTGTTAAACTTGATTGAAAACTATATAAACAAACTTGGTCTTTTCAGTGTATTTCAACAGTTACTTTTAGACAGATTTATTTTATTTTTATTTATAGGGAAGCCTTATCAGGACAGATTTATTTTATTTTTATTTATAGGGAAGCCTTATCAGTTTTACAACTGCTATCCCTAAGAACCCTGTGTGTAAGAGGTAAAATTAAAATAGTGAAAATGGCAAATTACAGAGCAATAAGAAAAAAAAACATGAAAGGTCAAGGCCGGTCAAGGCCAACCAATGCAAACATAACATACAAACTGTACTTAAATTTTTTATAAACAATGATCAGCTTAATCTTTTTGGACTTACCAATAATCTCAGCCTTGCGCTCATTTGCCTTCCTAAAAATACAGAGATAAGAGAAATGATTTCACCTTTGGGCTAACAGGTTAATGTTAGACTAACCTTTACAAGATTATATTTGGGGCGAGACCATTTTGTGCTAGACATCATACATCAAAACCAGTTATTCTTATTTTGGTGTATGAATGCGGTGTGTAGGACAAACAAAAATTCACTTTTCAGATTAGCCACATTGATAAGTGTCAATACAGGGTGCGTTCGTTTAGCTTCCCTGGGTCGACCCTGGTCTGCCCCGATGCGTTCAAATAGCTTTAACGTCATTGGGCTCACCCGGGGCAGCCCCCAGTGCCCTGCTTATGGAGTGGGTCACTTGGGGGTGACCGGAGGTGCATGACGATACCATGAGAGGGCGAGTGAGATTGTTCGACTTGTCAGGGTCTCACCCAAGTGAGCACTGCGGGGCAACCCAGGGAAGCTAATCGAACGCACCCACAGTAAAGCTTCCTCCACTTCTTGGCCGTAAGCCCACATAACGGCCATGAACATTGATGGCCTTTCCAATGAGAGCTCCAGTTTTCTGTTAACAACTTTCTCCCAGTGTACACTTACTTATTACACAGTTTTGGTGAGTATATTAAAAATTATTATGCCGACTCCTTTTAGTGTAATTTTATGATGGAACTAGATGTGAAACTGACTCCGTTGAAACTTGACACTATCCATGATTATTTGGTCTTGAACTGTAAGCACTGTATACTTTATAATACTTTCCTGGGTTCTATAAAAAAAATCACAGTCATTTAATATTACTCGGGTTGGATTCAAAATCACAACATTTCCCAATCTAAAGCAGATGTCTTTTACCAACTAGACACTGAGATTGCCCAGAAGCTAGAGGCAGTTTGAATCATATATATTAGCAGTGGGTACTGCAACGCCTATTATAAAGCATCCATGATGTTTACTGATGATAGTGGGCGCTGCTCGTATAGCGCTATGATCTGTCTTGTCTTTTTCCAGTCACTGTTTCGTTGGTATCCTGTTGGGAGTGTTTATTGTGTTTGTGTCACTGAATGCTACAACTCAGGGAAGGTCACACATTCAGCAAATACTTGGCTTGTGGTTGAAGAAAGTGCGTTGCCCGAACATGACACTGACACTTTGAAAATGACAGACAGTAATGCTGCTGGAAGAGAGACTAGGGTAGAAGTCGTGTCATACTCAATCTCTACAGTGCGCATGCGCATCAGTAAATATAGCTGCTGTCGTGTTTTGGACGACTCCCAAAATAATGGACATGGTAGACACCCTTTTTGGTTGTTACGTAAAGTTTTTAAACAAAATATACTAGTATTTTGTTGAGAAAACTTTACGTATCGTGCTACCACTTTTTCACTAATTTTTACAAAACGGAATATCTCATTTGTTGAACTATGTTTGTACTTCAAAAGTTAAATTGTAGTAATTTAGAATTAGATAAGCCTACTACTACTATTTAATTTTACAACATATTAAAAAGCGATGGCAGGACACAGAAAGCTTTCTGAGCACAACCCGGGCTAGGCCAAGACCGTTTGAACTTAGACCCAGTAACTGGGCTGGAAACTGTATTCCTTTTTTGAATTTTGACATTTTCTGTCATGCCAGACAGAAACTGTCAACATTTCGAGAAAAAAAATACAGCGCCCCTGTTAGTACTGCTGGGTCTAGTTTGAACTCATTCTTTTCCAAGACCAAGCAAGATGGGGGGGGGGGTACATTATTCTGACACATTTGTCATTTCACTGTCACATTGTTGTCGGTAGTGTCAAAATGACGGATAACTTTCCGTATGGCGCCACCACTTTTTCACTCATTTTTACAAAAAAGGATATCTCATTGAGGTAAATTAAATCCTAAATTATTTCATATCGAATGAAAAAGTGGTGGCGCCATACGGAAACTTTTCCAAAATGACATTTACAAACAAACACACATTGCATTTTATTTTTAAACGAATTTTGCTGAGAAAAGAGATTCACAGTTGAACTGCTTCAGTTTATTTATGTTTCCTTGAAAAAAACTTACAACAAATACCTCAAAGCACGACAGTGTACACCGAGTGCCAAGTGTCACTGTCACGAGAACCAATTATGGGTATTTATGATCTTATTATTTTTACTAGTTAGTTAGAGCATGGAGGAAGGAATAGAGAATAACACCGCACATCAAGCTACTGTCAGGAACTGTACGTACGTGCGCGCATATATAAAACGGCGCAAATTTATTTAACTCAAACTTAAAACACTTACTTTTAATTTCAACTTTTCACCGCATTTCCTACATAAAAATAAAGTACTGAAAACACAGTAAGAGAACATAGTATTACAGAAACAATGAAGGGAAGGTCTTACCGTAATAACTGCTCACAAAACATCACATTTCAGGTCGTAATTTCGGTACAACTGTCGTTACACCGACAATATATCGTCCGCCATGTTTCACTGAACTT
Source organism: Asterias amurensis (assembly GCF_032118995.1). Lineage (NCBI taxonomy): Eukaryota > Metazoa > Echinodermata > Asteroidea > Forcipulatida > Asteriidae > Asterias > Asterias amurensis. The sequence goes on along the minus strand of NC_092662.1, from coordinate 1,869,418 downwards.
AGCTAGCCTAGCCCGGAAGTTCACAATTTATGCAAATTATTCTCAGGGCAGTCAAAACTGTGACTCCTCCACAAAAATTTCTGCCCGATTTTATCAATTTTTTAAATTTACATCAACCGTACAGAATACATTGAAGAACATCTGTCAGAAAATTATGACTAAGTCAATATGTAAATATGCTCTTAATTGCTTTATAAAAAAGGGGAAAACAATGGTAAAGAAACATATGTGTCAAAGGTTAAAAGGTTGTAGTTTCAGGTCACGAGTAGTTGGATTTTGCTGTGTTGATTTCGTTGTACACAGCTAGACACACACGTATAGAGAGGAAGTGTTGAAATGTGCAATAATATTCTGTTTCAAATTCACGATTTTGACAATTCCGAGTTGTTTTAAATTCGCCTATCAAAGACCCCTGTCAGAGCAATCTTAGGGATCAATTGAACTGTCCGAAATGATCCGATCCATCGCCGAAAAGGGTATTTTAGGTATGTAAAGTTTCAACGGTTTCTGAAGAATAGCACCAACGAGCCAGCGGTGTTTTTGTGGGTGTAGACAGTAGAATCGCCCGGGCGCGGAGGCGGGCTACGGACTTGAGCTGACGGTCTCGAAGAAACACCGACTCAAAAATGAGGTTTAACGAGCATTTGGGAACCCATATCACGCCAGAATGGCGCAAACAATACATTAAATATGAGGTAAGGTATAATTTAGATGTCATATTCGTACATTTTGTGATGCGTTTTGGTGTGGTGGTTGTTTGTTGTGAAAAGCCTTTTTCCTAGTCTTCTGATTCTGCTGTGTGTGGGGACTGTGATGGTTGTGTTTGTGTCATTGTATTTCCCTATTGTGTCTATGCACAACAATGGCAATCAGGTGATCGACCACTATGTCAAACTGTCCTGTTTTGATTTGATTAAGAAATCACTGTATGATTGGTTTACAAATGATATTTTCTGAAAGTTTTACCTTGTTTTTGATAAATTACTTACTTATCTTTATTAATAAAAAGAAAAATCATGAAATAGTTGCGATAATACGTAGTCAATTGAGGTATCGAAAAGAGAAGATAAAATGGAAAGAATAAAGTACTTTGAACTTTATTCTTTTATTTAACAAATCTTGAAAGTGGACGTTTGAGGTGGGGCATAAAAAGTGCAGCTTGTCAAGTGTTACTCCTACTACTACTAGAACTATTTGGGTTTTGTCCGCTATCGTCTCCCGTTGCGGACAAAACCGAAATAGTTCTAGGAGTAGTCAAGTATGGGCCCCTTTAGTTGCGATAACGTAACCCTCCTCTCGACGAGGGTTAAGTTATCGCAACTAGGGCCTCTTGAGTTATGTTGCTTGCAGATTGGCTTTATATCAAAGGAAGGATCCGCGCTCCAAAATAAAAAACTTGTTTTAAATTTTATTAAAAACTATCATCATGTGTTTTAATACCGGAACTCGGTAGATGCTAAATTTGTATTATTTGTGTTTTACCCATAGAGCTAGCTCTATGGTTTTATAATATATGTTGAATTTGCATCGGGGATAAAGCATATTAGTTTTGGTTTTTACCCATACACCGATGTGTGTTAGCACTGTATACTCAGTGCTTCCCAAGTCCTGTGAAAAAATATCACTGGCATGTTACTCGGGTGGGATTCGAACCCACGACCCTTGCAATTCTAGAGCAGTGTCTTACCAACTAGACTACCGAGGTTGCCCGGCAGCTAGAGGCAGTTCTATGGTTTTACCTAAACAACACAACTTATTATGCCTTTCCTGTAGACTCTTTTTCAGACGACTTGGGGGGAAAGTACTGAGACAAAATTATGTTTAGATGAAATGCGATCTGACTGCCCCAGGTCATCACCTTGGTGCCCTTTGAAAAAAAAGCCACAACAAGACTCTGGACATTTGATAAAAATGTCATCTTTTAACCATTAATCATCTTGTTGTCTTTATCAATAGAAAAATTGATACTAAATAATGTCAACACATACTTCATCACACAGCACTAGTCTCTGTTTGTCAGGACAATCACCCCCATTATCAACCCAAAAGAAGATCATAGAAGACAAATAGTTTGGGTAAATAAGCAACCCTTAAAGGAACACGTTGCCTTGGATCGGACGAGTTGGTCAAAACAAAAGCGTTTGTAACCGTTTTTTATAAAATGCATATGGTTGGAAAGATGTTTTAAAAGTAGAGTACAATGATCCACACAAGTTTGCCTCGAAATTGCGTGGTTTTCCTTCTACTGTGCGAACTAACATGGTCGGCCATTTATGGGAGTCAAAATTTTGACCCCCATAAATGGCCAACGTGTTAGTCGACAAGGTTAAAGGAAAACCACGCAATTTCGAGGCATGTTTGTGTTGATCATTGTATTCTACTTTTACAACATCTTTCTACCCATATGCATTTTATAAAAAAACGGTTACAAACGCTTTTCAAAGACCAACTCGACCGATCCAAGGCAATGTGTTCCTTTAAGTTGTACAGTGTATGTCTAGTGATTTTAAGCTGTGTACATTTTGTATTCCAGGCTTCACTGAACCTAGACTGGTCCCCAGTATTTATCAATCCTCAAGGATGAAAACAGGCACACAGTTGTCATCACAACACTAGTCTAACACAATACATGTTGGTGGGCCATTCAATGACACTTATTACCAATGACACATTTAGTAAACCTATATTGTCATACTTAATGCCTGCACACAAGTTCAGAGTTAACACATAAAGTTTCTGGGTAGTGCTAGAAGTTACACATGTCAAACTTTAAACTCTTAATGTTGTCTGATTGCAAAGATGGGGGTGAATAATAATCATACCCAAAGCTAAGTTCATTGAACCTTCAGAGCTAATAATCATTCAAACCATCATTCATGTTGGTTGGTTTAGCTGTGTGTTTGATCATTGTCATAAACCTAACATTTGTATCATCAGCAGGATGCGTTTCATGATACAATGGTTAGGCACCTACATAGATCTGATTATTTGTTTCAAGTCATTTCCTTCCCCATTTCTTGTGGGTCAGTATTCAACAATATTTTCCTTGCCTGTCCTGTGAGTGGATGGGTTTTCACTTTTCAGAAGTTTACAGAGCTTTTGGAGTGTTACAATAAAACCCTGACTTGACCAAAGGAAAGATAAAAAGGTTCTCAAAATAAGCATCTGTATGTGTGTGTTGCCCTTGTGAGAAAACATGAGTAGGCACTCACTTTGATTGGGAAACCCTTGGCTGGAAGCCATGGCCAATACCATACCTTGGTCCTTGCCTTGGACTGCTTGAATCTCTGAACACCTCTCATTAAAAGCTGAAGTGTTAGGTAGAATCCTAATCTTGTTGGCAACAACACAAGGACAATGGTCTGGAATCGGGAATAACACAGCGACCCATGGAAAAAAAGGGAGATTGGGAGCATGAACTCCAGTACCTTTTGTTCCTGTTTGAAAAGGGAAAATGGTGCAAAAACAGTATTATTAAACTGCATACGTGTACATACTGCTACACAACGGAACGTCTAGTTGATGATACACATTGAACAGTCAGCAAGAAAGATTTTGTTAAAAAAATTATCTCATAATGTCTTTATGGTTGTCAGTTATAGTTCATTATCCAACAGAGTTGATAGGTATTTTTCACATTCAAAGTCAGTATTTGAACAGGGTTTGTTTCTGTTTCAAGGCAGTGTACACTATTGGTAATTACTCAAAATAATTATAGCATAAAACCTAACTTGGTAACAAGTAATGGGGAGAGGTTGATGGTATAAAACATTGTGAGAAACAGCTCCCTCTGAAGTGACGTGGTTCTCGAGAAAGAAATAATTTCCAGACCTCAGAAGTTTAAGGTCTCTCTCGTAATCAAGCATCTGAAAGCACACAACTTCTTGTGACGAGGTTGTTTTTTCTTTTTCACAAGTTTGTTATTTTATGCAAATATACTGAGATACAACGAGCAGAAGACTGGTCCTTGACAATTACCAATGGTATCCAGTGTCTTTAACACAATACACCGTCGGGTACTGCTATTCAATTGAAAAACCAGTACTGAGTTATTGTGTTTACTGGCTCAATACTAATTTCATTGGCTTCGGGCCTGAGGTCCAGTGAAACATTCAAGCCCTGAAGTAAAATGTGTCAACAGATTTTTGCAGAAAACTCAGAACAAATCTGGTGTTTTTCTCACTTCTTACAGGAACTGAAAAATTTACTGTACCGAGCTCAGGAAGAAGCCCCAGACCCTGAGGGTAAGTGGGAAAACAAATATTCCGAATTGTCGTCCCTCCAGAGCATGACTGTGAAAACAGAATTTTGCCATAATAATTTTCTTCAGGCGGCTCGCTCAAGTTTCATAAATCAAGTTCATCAGTTTTGCTTATTATTATATAATTTTGTAGCTTCAAAAATTCATACTTTTTTAAACACACACACTCTTCATTTGAAATACTCCCGGGTCACTAAATATTCTAAATATTTAAAATATGAAAATAGAAACATGGACTTCCATCTGTTTGCTTTATAATTTTTAAAATTCCAGAGCTTTGGATATCGTTTATTTTATTTTGAGCTATTTTTGCGATGACAAAGATTAATTTGTTTATTTATTTCTCTTTAGTGGTCGGGGCAGCTATGGTGGAGCGACACTTTTCGAAATTTGAGGAGAAATTTCTCAAGCTTTGTGAGAAGGAACTGACCAAAATTAACACATTCTTTTGCGGTAAGTTGGTTTATAAACTCAGCACATGTGGATAACATGGTGTTTAAAAAAATATTGTACAGTGTTCCTGGCTGTGGCTGCTTTATGCGCCGTAGCACCTTGTAAACCTATATAAGACATGTATAGGGTGCTACATAAATGCGTCTCAGAATTCATCACTGCAATAACCTATCTTTCTGAAAGTTTGTATATACTCAGCGCCTTGAGTACCTTGTTTAGTATATTATTATTATTATAAAATAACATTTCTGATAATGAAACCCAGGATGCCTCACAAGTGAACTTGTAAGTAAGGTTTTAGGCTAATAATTATTTTGAGTAATTACCAATAGTGTCCAGTGCCTTTAAGCATATGGACGGATTAAGCGGTATCAATGTTGATCCAGTTTAAATGGTCTCAGTCCAATACAACAGGGTGGTGAGGCAGCCACTTTTCCTGATGAGTCTCACCACCATTCCGGAAATGATTAATTCCTTCAGAGGAAGACATCGGTTAGTTTTGGAGACTTCCTGCTCAAATCCCCTCTTTATAACTCGGGAGTCCGAGGGAAATTGTGAGCTTCCGATTTTGGTGTCTCGGGGGAATACAGAGTGCAAGTTGTTAATACTTGGCACTTCCTGAACAGGGGGCTTCCCTACTGAGTGTCTTAGCAGGGCGATGTCATTCAAAAAATTTTTGCAAAATGGTAGTGCATTTCCTAAGACAACTACAGTCAGCCAGCCCCTATTTCACCCCTTCACCAGCCCCAAAGAAATCAAATCTATGCACAGGTACATGCACTCACAACGCTACACATTGTTTCTCTTGTACAAAGTGGGACAAAGGGTACTGGTATCCATGCTCTAAATTTCCCTTTTTTGGAGGGTTATTGTGTAATCCCTGATTCGAGACCTTCGACCTTGTACTGTGCAAATGAGGATTATGTTAGATCGATGAAGGAGAACTTAATAAAAATGACGTATCATGTTCCCCATCTCCCGCCTTGAGTACCTTATTGGTAGATGTGTGCTACGCAATACTTCGGTATAATTGTTATATACCAATGTTTCCTCTTTCAATATGGAGGTTAAGATTTGTTGACAAGTTGTTTGCTTTCTATTTCTAAACACAACAGAGAAGGAAGCTGAAGCCACACGCCACTTTGCACAGCTTAACGATGAGCTGCGGCAGGTTGAACCACAGACCGTCACGAACAGCGCATTGATTCGACGGCGGAAAAGTTCCATCTTCCTAACCAACGACAACGAGCTGAAGGTGACGAAGAATGTCCGACGGAAAGTGAGCGACCTGAAGCTGGCCTTCAGCGAGTTCTACCTCAGTCTCATCCTGCTGCAAAATTACCAGGTTCGTGATGAGAATTTGTTTTCTTTACTCTTACTTGCACAGATAAGAGTAAAAAACAACTGTTTACTCGGGAACACTATCATTTGGTAATACTCAAAATATTTTTAATAATAACCCGCTTTTATATAGCGCTTTACCCCTGGTCACTGGGCCTTAATTCACTCCTTAAACCATCTCAGCTCCCTGGTGGGGAGGTCGTTGGCTCAAATCCCACCCAAGTAGCTTAGGGAGTGTTTATCACAGGACTTGGATAGAACTTTTACACTTGGCACTTTTACTCTCAGATAGCACTTTTACTCTCAGATAGCGCTTTTCAAATGATTCCGAAAACTGGTTTTGAGAGCTTACTCTTAATTTAATTCCATTCGAAACAATTTTTATTTCACTTGAAAAAAAACCCAGAAACTGAACTTCACAGGGTTTCGCAAGATTCTCAAGAAACATGATAAGATGTTGAAGACAGAACGAGGCGTTGAGTTCCGGGAATCCAAAGTGGAGTCAGCGCCGTTCTACACCAGCAAGCAGATTGATAATCTTATCCTAGAAACAGAGGTAAATAAAGTCTTTATTATCATCAATGTGAGAAAAATATCATCTTTGAGAGGGCAAGGCCATTTTACAAAGGGCACTTTCATTGGAAGATCTCAGGCCAGGGCCTCAAACAAATCCACGGCATTGACAGAAATGGCCCTGTGCCTTTGCTGTTTTGCCCTTTGAAAAGTTCCCATACAAACTAAAATTTCCTCATAGAAGTGCCCCTTATCAGAGGAAAATTGCAGTGCCCCTTCATGAGCCCGAAAGGCTATGGGAAGTTTGTGAAGGGGCACTAAGACAAAGACATGGGGCAACAGAGGTCAAGGTTTACAACTCGGCAACAGTACTTTAGAATCCAAATATTTTGTCAATATTTTGACTTACTTTTTTGAGAAACTTCTGTATTTTTGTTTTGTTTCTCTTAGACGTCTTACATCAATGATCTTGAGGAAGGTAACAGACAGAAAGCAATGAATAAACTACGAGTGCCACCTCTTGGGGCCAAGGTAAATGCCATGTTTCGTGTTATTTGAGGTGAACAAAGTAAAACTCATATACTAGCATGTGTATCATGTGCAATGTCATAATTGATTACATTAACAATAAGAACTTGTCAATTGTTTTATGTGTAGTTTTCTCTTTCCATTATCAGAGTACCAATTGGACCACATTCCGGATGGGGCTTTTCACAGGAATCTTTGTGGTTCTTATTGTACTTATTATCCTGGCAGGTAGGTGTCAGAGCTAGTTTTTTTTTACACCCATTTCCTTCCCCCCCCCCCCTTTTTCAAATTTTCTTCTGACACCAGGTTAATGATTAAGTACACTTTTCCTAAAAGACCTTTTCAAGTCTTCTTCAATCTTTGCAATTACCTGAGTAACACGGCTACCCACCAGCTGTTGAGAGATATTTCCCACTTGCAATTCTGTCATCTTTGACCCTTGGCAATAAATTTTCTGGCCACAAACTTTTCTCCCCGCAGGAATCTTCATCCCGATCAAGGAGGACTTCTGGCCGGCCGTGAAGATGTACCGTGGGATGTTTCTCATCATCTTAATCATCTTCTTGCTTGGGCTGAATACCTACGGCTGGAGAAAGTCTGGCGTTAATCATGTACTCATCTTTGAATTAGACCCAAGGAATAATCTTTCACATGAAGATTTTATTGAGGTGAGATTATTGTGAGGATGATTTTATAGAACTGCTAAGCATGGCTCATACTTTAAAAATGACCTAGACACATAACTGTCTCATTTTTATCCAAAAGATTACTTGCTCGAAAGAAGGTGCGACCCTACCTTTAAGTGAAGTTGACAACTTCAGAATTTCTCAATATTTCTTGTTAAATCTGTGCTTGAATCTTTCCCCCATTTCTATTTCTACTTTTTCAACAACTTCTTTTTTAACAGACTTTTATTTTTTTTTTAAATACTTTAGATGGCGATGTTCTTTGCAGACCTTTGGGCATTAAGCATTCTAGGTTTCATCTTCTGTAATTTACTGTCCAATGTCTCTGGGTACATCAGCCCGCTGGTCCTGGCTGGTGTTATGCTCCTATTCCTTATCAACCCCATCAAGACATTCAACCACAGAGCCAGATTTTGGCTCCTGAAAATCTCGGTAAGTTATCAAAGATGGGATTTGCAATATTGCATGGTGAGTTATCAATATATATTTGGTTTTCGGTAACAACATATGTGTATCTACTTGCTGGGTAGATTTAGTTCTTTTTAGAACTTTTCTTGCTGTGTATTCTAAATACTGTGGAATGGATTTTTCAGAAATCGGAAGACTTCTCCATAACCGCAGAGTACTTTTCTAAATTTTGGAGACTTCTCAGTTCTGAAAAGAACTGTCCTGCTTATTAATTACTATCTTGGCGAAAGGTAGAAAATCAGATAGGGCTATTAATTTTCCTTAGTGGATTAGGGAGACTTCTTGTTATTGACTTCAATAATAATATGCAAATATTTTGTTTGATTTCAGACGCATATACTGGTGGCGCCGTTTCACGCTGTTGGTTTTGCAGACTTTTGGCTGGCCGATCAACTTAATAGCTTAGCGACGGTGCTGTTAGACCTAGAGTTTCTCATCTGTTTTTACGCCTGCGAAGTTAGCTGGCTAACCCACACCTGTAAGTTAAACTGTTTAGTAAGTCATTGAAATTTTAGAATTAATTTTATAAATTAGAAAAGAAATTATAATAGGGTTTAATGCGTAACGCAGTAAACCGATTTAACACCAGGAAATATGCATAATTATAGTCAGGTTGCACAGTCGGGGCTATAAGCGATTGGGATTGTCAGGGCGCATTCAGACGTGGTTCCATTGTTCTTTTCAACCAACCAAAGCAAGGCATTTGGGGAAAGGGTGCTTGTCTTTCTGGGAACCGTCATTGAATATTCTGCCACCGAGGAGTTAAGATAGATTGTATAGTTTCGCAAAATTCGGTACCTTCTTGGCAACTCGCTGGAAGTGGGAACCGCATTGAAGAAATCCAAGTGATACCTGATGAGGAGGGCGAAGATGGGCGGCTACAGAGAGTGGTGAAGCCGATGGCTTACTAGCCGGGCCAATCGGGTGAGTCGCTACATTTTCAGACCTAATGCTGGGGCAAGTACAGCCCCAACAGTAACGCTAGTAGGTAACACGAGTACCGTGAATACGGAAAGGTTTCAAACATCTAGTATTTATAAAGGGTCAATAATTGCGAACATCCCACAGATTAATAGTCAGGATATTTCACGGCCTTTACACGTAACTCGGGGTATAACGGGCCAACATTCTCAAAGCATGAGTACAGGTACACAAGGACAATAAAGGGCGGACAATAAAAATTTTCTGGCAGCTTGCCGTTTAATATGAAAGTTAGTCAGAGCTTGTGTCAGTCAGGCCAATCAGGAATAAGTAAGCCTAGTAGTTTAGTGTACAACTTGGCAAACTCTAGTCAATATTCAGGGTATTCCATACATAACAGGGATGGGGCATGTAGTAGGTTAGGAGGGACATCATCTTCAATAGAACTGGGCGGTGCCCAACTTTCAAATGCAGGGTGCAAAATAATTACAGTAGGGAACAGTTGCATGTGGGGGTCCATTGATTGCACAGCGGGCTCTTGAAGCATACCGATGGCGGATAACATGCAGCATATGAATTAACCATCAACTCCCTTTAATCCATTGATATCGGTTCGTAGCGAATTAGGCGAGGGCCAACCGCTAACCTTAAAATTTTTAAGATTATTCATAGCGAGTTTGTGGATTTTGCTGTGATCTTATAAAGAAGAGTGACCCTATAGTAGTACAAATAGCCTACCGCTAACCTTAAAATTTTTAAGATTATTCATAGCGAGTTTGTGGATTTCGCTGTGATCTTATAAAGCAGAGTGACCCTATATTAGTACAAATAGCGGTCAAGACACAATATTTCTTGCTGGCTGTAAACGAGGGGGATTTTATAATATGGAAAGATAATAAACACAGGCGTCCAATTACTTCTATACATTACATGGACCTCTGCATTTTTTGACTTATGTAGCAGTGTATTTGCGAGCTCATCTCCATAGAACACATAGAATTATTGAAATAGTGTCAGATCGTACGCACAGAGAGCAGCAGCTCGTCCAATAAGGGGGGATGGCGCACTTTTAGAATGAGGCAGCAATTAACACCAGTTAGATCATGGGCATAATTGACGATGAATTATGGGCATTGCACGTCACAGCACCATGTGTTAATCAAGCTCTAGAACAAAGTGTACATAAAGAATAGAAGGGCAATACCAAGTTTCATTATGACCTTTCGGAATGATTGATCATTATTAGACACTAAATGGCCAGCTTCCAAAAATCAAGGGGTAGCCTATTGCATAATATTAAAATTAAAGACCTTTGCATCTTCTTCCATTTGTACATACGTATCTGGTATTTCATATGTTTAATGAATAGGGTGGTATAGATGGCCTTAGCTTTCGATCCAAACCGGACCTAGTTCAGAGGCATAAAACAAGTACAAACAAATACATATCCATTCATAGAAAAAGAGAGGGGAAATGGATTAAATGAAGAAAGAAGCGGGAAAGAAAGAAGCGGGAAAATAACAGCCAATCAAAGTTTCTATTTCAGAAACAATTGGTGGCTATGAACCAATACGAGTAGAGTGGCGAGGACAAAGGAGGTTTCATATGAAAGGATGGATTACTGGACCATAAAAGTGGTAAATGCATTGTTCGTTAACAATGCAGGGAAACATGAAAGGGTAGAATTAGAGAACAAGTTGCATCATGATGCAATTAACAATGGTCAATTAATAGAGAAAAGCAAGATCAAAAGTACGATGGTATTAAAAATAGGTATGAGGGACCTGTGGAAAAAAGAAGGGGGGTTACTTACATGAGATAGTTATAGTAACAAATATATAGGACAACTTTAAAAAATTAATTTATACTTGAGTTACAGAATATAAACAACATTATAGTTCTCAAGCAGAAGTGAAGTGGGGGTAACGGGAAGTTATTTAACACCAGTGTTTATGTTTGGTCCAAAGGGCTTGACTGTCTTGAGTTGGTGAATCCAGTGTGATTCTCTATGCTTGCAGTTATATTTCATATGTTCATAAATTGCACAAATGGGAGGATCCCACGGGTAGTTTCATTGTTTCTAAGATGAATGAGGATTGTAGACGCTTGGACCCTCGGCAAGATTCAAGATGTTCCATTACATTTCCAGTGCTGAGCAGTCTGGTTAGTTTTTACCGCCAGTCTGCAAAATATTGAATTATTCGGTTGGGTCCTGAGGCGAATTAGAATAAATCTGCTTTATACTTGTTAAGTATAAAAGAGTTACACGGTTCAATGGTTTGGCGGGAACATTGAATAGGACTGGGTGCGGTACCCAGGATAATATCTGGCTATGCTATCAATATACACATTAAAGCTTTGTTAATTTAGTCTTTTTTTAGTCGTTATATAGTTTAAGTATCATCGGTAACAGTAGCAGCTTCCATAGCTTAGCAGGGAGGTCAGTACTAGCTTGAACCTGAAAGCGCTGATTTGCATAGATCAGGTGTACGTTTCCAATATCGGTTGGTTTTTCGTATCTGGCGGTCAACACAGCACTGATGTTCCATGGCAATGACACGTTGTGTCGTAAAAATGTCGGTACAAAATGTAACGAACAATGGAGGCGGGCTAAACCGTAAAGCTTACGTATATGAACAACAAAGGCGCATGATTAAAAATTATCAGTTGATCCGGTTATTCAAGTTACAGGGTGTAATTATTGTCAGTGAAGACGAAAATTCGGTCGTTACAAAAAGTAACAAACATTATAATGTGGGACTAAACGTACAGAGTATGTACATGAGATGAGAAGACGCATGATTAAAAATGATCGAGTGCTCCACTTATTCAAGTTACAGGGTGTAATTATTGGCAGTGAAGATAACAATTCGTAAAGTGGTTACAAAAAGTAACCCATTATAATGTTGGATTAAAATGTAACATAGCATACACATGAAATGACAAGATGCATGATTAAAAATAGGTTCAATTACAGGGTGTAATTTTTACAGTGAAGACAAAAATGTTCGATGCAAACGTAGAAGAGTGTGAAGATGAAAAGAGAAGATGAATGATTAAAAAGGAATCAGTTGCTCCGGTTGCAGCATAGCTTGCAGACATCTTCATCCGGTTGCAGCATAGCTTGCAGACATACCATATTTGACCTATATGACCTTTATTAAAGTAGCATAGTTAATGTTTAAAGTATAATCAGCATATGAAGCTCTGCTGTTAAAAGCAGCATTCTTGGTTGCCCTTTTCGGTTATTCTGAGGGTGAGTGAGTTTACAACTCACGATGGCAAATTCCCGGGCGTTGCGTATTGGTGATATTTCCTTTAATCAGGAAGGGAATTTGCAAGTAGTTCTAAGATATTCAAAAACGGATCAAGTGGGTAAAGTTCAATCATTTCTATTGACAGGAATGCCAATACTTCACCGTTTGTACATTGAGGGGGACCCTATGTCCGCCAGACAAGTTAATCACATCTTAAAGTAGGGATTAAGGCCATCAGGTAAACCCCACACCCTTTTCAGTTCATAGTTGCAGGATATGTTTGGGGTTCGGGAGGAACAAATCAAAAGTATGGGGAGATGGAAGTCTGGAGCACTTGAATCCTACATTAGGCCAGACTTAATGTTTTCAATTGTCTAAAAAGGGGTAGCTTGTAGCAAGGTCATAAATAAGCAGTGTAGACAACCGCTTCTTTAATTAGCATATTGCTGTTTAAGATAAATAATCATTTACAAGATTGGTGAATGTTGAGTTGGTTGTTAACAAATTGTGTACAACATTTTCAACTACATACAAGACTTTGACAAGATAAAATATTGGTCAGAACAGATTACCCAGGCTGTTTTTCTTTGAATTTGTTTTTATACAGATGTTTATCGGGGACAGTATCATTCGCCACAGCAGCGGCACAGTGGTGGTACAGTGACAAAGGCGTGTCTGGGGCACGCCTGGACGGCTGGGACTAGGCTCAGGTGATACGGCAAAAGGCGAGGTCCCGACGACAATAGTGTTACATCTAAGGACCAAAGATATCTTGAAGGAAAATTCGGGACAGATAACACATAGGGTAAAAGGGAGCCTAAAGATGTTCATCAATCCGAAGCAAGAACGTGGGTACCGGGACAGTATCATTCGCCACAGCAGCGACACAGTGGTGGGACAGTGACATGGAAAGACGTGTCTGGGGCACGCCTGGACGGCTGGTACTAGGCTCAGGAGATACCTGGCAAAAGGCGAGGTCCCGACGACAATAGTGTAATATCTAGGGACCAAAGATATCTTGAAGGAAAATTCGGGACAGAGTAGACATAGGGTAAAGAGAGCCTCAAGGTAATTAGGAACATCCTACCCAACACACGGTTAATTTGGTCAGACATTTTGTTAAGGGTGAAGTATCAAGGTAAAGTTAAAGGAGGGCAGAAAAACGCTGCACTTGGGATTTAAATATGTATGCAAAGAAGATACTTCGGGAGATGCAAAACGCACCTGTTATAAAACAACCCCATCTCATTAACCCGGAAGGTGCGTACTGGCAAGACATGATTCATTTGGTTCCATCAAAATTTATCAGACGGGTTGAGGTTCTCCACTTCACACTCGGAGAAAGTTTTGTTACAAAAAAAAAAAAAAAAAAAAAAAAGGGGGGGGGGGTGTTTGGGCAAATTTTTATATCAAAATTTGCTTTGGCGGTAAGTTTAGGTTGTTCCTATAAACAAGAAGCTAATAGGCATTGTAGCCTGTGAGGAAGTGGTAAATTAATTTATGTGAATTGATATGGATAAATATGGTGGTAATAAAATGATGTGATTGTATATAAAGAAGTAGATTAATTTGGTACCTTCTTGGCAACTCGCTGGAAGTGGGAACCTCATTGACCCGGAGTTTTCTCCAGTCAATGAGTGCATTTATAATTATAATAATTTATAATAATAATTTAATTATAATAATTGTAATTAGTCTGGTACCTTCTTTGGCAAATCGCCGAGAAGTGGGAACCTTTGCGGATTGGAAATTTACCGTTCGCAAAGTGAGGAATTGGGACCCTTTGCGAATTGGTCTCAAAGTGTATTATAATGGGAACTGGTATACTTCTTTATGAGTGTGGATATCACTGGATGGAATTAAATAAAGGGAAATCCCTTATATTATTATGAATTGGCGTTTTACCACCGAATTCAGAGTACGGAATAAATTAACTCTTGGCAGAGTTCACTACAACAACAAATCCTTGTGTCTGTGTATATTTATCAGGTGGTAATAGGGTTTAATGCGTAACGCAGTAAACCGATTTAACACCAGGAAATATGCATAATTATAGTCAGGTTGCACAGTCGGGGCTATAAGCGATTGGGATTGTCAGGGCGCATTCAGACGTGGTTCCATTGTTCTTTTCAACCAACCAAAGCAAGGCATTTGGGGAAAGGGTGCTTGTCTTTCTGGGAACCGTCATTGAATATTCTGCCACCGAGGAGTTAAGATAGATTGTATAGTTTCGCAAAATTCCCTCCCTCCCTCCCTGGGGTTAGTGGAAGGGTCAGGGTATTACGGAATACGTGGTACAGATTGATATGACTGATAATCTTACAACTTACACTTAAAGCGGTAAGTTTAGGTTGTTCCTATAAACAAGAAGCTAATAGGCATTGTAGCCTGTGAGGAAGTGGTAAATTAATTTATGTGAATTGATATGGATAAATATGGTGGTAATAAAATGATGTGATTGTATATAAAGAAGTAGATTAATTTGGTACCTTCTTGGCAACTCGCTGGAAGTGGGAACCTCATTGACCCGGAGTTTTCTCCAGTCAATGAGTGCATTTATAATTATAATAATTTATAATAATAATTTAATTATAATAATTGTAATTAGTCTGGTACCTTCTTTGGCAAATCGCCGAGAAGTGGGAACCTTTGCGGATTGGAAATTTACCGTTCGCAAAGTGAGGAATTGGGACCCTTTGCGAATTGGTCTCAAAGTGTATTATAATGGGAACTGGTATACTTCTTTATGAGTGTGGATATCACTGGATGGAATTAAATAAAGGGAAATCCCTTATATTATTATGAATTGGCGTTTTACCACCGAATTCAGAGTACGGAATAAATTAACTCTTGGCAGAGTTCACTACAACAACAAATCCTTGTGTCTGTGTATATTTATCAGGTGGTAATTAAGAGTAGTGATTTCTTCTTGAAGGTTTACATACAAGATTTGCAAGAACAAGGAACATCATTAACTAATTTTAGCCTGTAAGCTAACTGATTATGAAGTGGAGAAAATAGAATTTACAAGCCAAAAGGACCAATGGTAAATAAAACAAAATAGTTAATGACCCTTTCATTTAGACCCTAGCAGAGTCTTTCTTGAAATCTAAATGACAACACAACACACACATGATGAGGCAAGTTAAACATAAGCAGTGAAGTGGAAATACATGAATAGGGAGAGAGAGATTCAGAAAGCATGCAGCAAAAAGCAAGGCGTAATCAATGATTATGAAGTTCGTACCTTTTTTCTGTGAAATATTTCTCTTCAAAGTAAGTCTAAAAAAACTCCTGTATATATTGGATTTGAATAATCTGAAAATCTGGTACCTTATATCTCCCTCCAGGTTTATTCGAATGCAACACATACTCGTATTATGCAAGAGCAATAGTGGCCTGTCTTCCAGCCTGGTTCCGCTTTGCGCAATGCTTACGCAGGTACCGCGATACTCGAAAGGCTTTCCCGCATCTTGTTAACGCTGGAAAGTATTCCACGACTTTCTTTGTGGTCGTGTTCGCCTCCATCGCTTCTTCCACAAAAGGTAAATTATCGAAATACATAGCTTAATAATAACTGGATTTATGTAGCGCCAAATAAGCAAAGGTGCTATGGCTCAACTGAGCTTTCTTATAACAGGTAAAATGAGAACCAACCGGCTCTTTTCAGAGCCAACACTCACTCAAAGGAGATGTACCCGCAAGTTTACTAGTTATTTGTAGTTTCTTCTTATTTCTCCACACCATGCAAAGCTTCAAACAATACTTACGTAAAATGTTTGTTTTCTTCTATTGTCATTTTTTTTATTTATTTCTCTATTTGCGACATCTTTGTTGAACCTTCTCACTTGGGTACTTGCCCTTATTTTCAATATGAGGATTTCTTTTCTTGGTTTCTAGAAAATTACTCAGCCTTTTATCTGAGTCCGTATTTTTACTTCTGGGTGATGAGTGCCTTCATTAGTTCTTGCTACACGTTAACGTGGGATCTTAAAATGGACTGGGGATTGCTGGAACGATCTGCAGAGAATAAACTACTTAGATCAGAGATTGTCTACGCTGATAAGGTATGAACAAACTTCGCTTTCGATCATGATTTATATTTTGTTAGTTGTTATTCTAATATATTTTTTTATGAGAGGTGAGGGTTATACTTAACTGATTTGGGCTGTTGACCCATCTACTCTTTGGGCTGAAAAAGGATTACCCCTAGACTGGGCCCCTGTCTTTATCCACAAGGATAAAGACAGGTCCCTGCCGCTAGATCCAGTGATTCCATTGGATACAATAATATGATAAATGTGCAGTGACATAGATGCCCAAGCGATCACTGCTGTCAGGTCCGCAGTGGAATTTGACTGCGTATCTCTATGTGAAATGACTGAGGTCAAAGGTGAATCTACACACCTGTTTTGAAAGCTGGTCTCTGAAGTAACGTTGATATATTTTTTTCGCCTTCTCTCCACAGTATTACTATTTTGGAATGATAGAGGACTTTTTACTGCGCTTCACATGGACAATCACGGTATCCATTGGTCAGTTAGATTTAGTGCATGGAGACATCTTGCTGAGTCTTTTGGCGCCCCTAGAGGTCTTCAGGTATGTACTTAATCGATACGTTTTTCATAAGAGTTTCACAATTTATCAAAGTGAAAAACAATGAGAATAGAAATAGCTGCTGCAGACTACTTACCAACCAAAGGGACCTATTGTGTAAATGGAAAATGACAAAAATACTTCATGGCCTTGGCCTAAATTCATAAAGCCTGTAAGCACAAACAAATCACTTTAGTATTGCTTAGCAGAATCAGGTTAGCAGCCCAAATTACATTAGGTGGCCGACTAAATTTTTAGGCCGAGCAGTATTTTCTTCTTAAAAGGATTATGAAATCATGCCGAGACATTTCGACCCTAGCAGTCGTAATTACATAATTAACAGGTATAATGGTGTAACTAAAGAAGTCAAGAAAAAAGAAAGGAAAAGAGATGGGCAGCTTTCACACAGAAAAAACCAAGGGATGAACATTGAAGAAAAAGACAAGGGGGCTGACGGAATGGGCTGGTGTAATACAAGAGGTTGGAAACACAAAAGACTACATTCAGGTGGGAAGAGGGAGATTAAGTAATTAATAAATGAATGAGACGTCAAAAGGACATGGGTCTGGGATCAGGGATTACACAATAACACATGGGAAAAAGGGAGATTACAAGCAAACATTCCAGTACCTTCTTTCCCTGAAAGTGGGTAAATTAGATTCCAACGCCTAAACAAATATCAAGTCTGGATCCATACCTGATGGGAGTGTATTTACTGAATATCCTCTTTTCTCACCATGTAGGAGATTTGTTTGGAACTTCTTCCGTCTTGAGAACGAGCATCTGAATAATTGTGGTCAGTTCCGCGCCGTGAGAGACATCTCCATCAAACCAGACAAGGAGAAAGAAGAAGAGAATCCAAAGAGTATGGAGGCCATGATGGACGACGAGGGCCAGGTGCCTCTACTCAAACACAAGGAGAGTAAAGGGGAAGTAAGGTAGGTACCAGACATTATAAAGAAATGGTTGAGTTCCTTGTGAATAGCACAAAGAAAGAATAAGGTAGAGGCTGGTCATGTCCGTCTTTGCCATAATTGATAAACACAAAAGAGTAAGGCCGTTTCTGAATTTGCGGCTAGGGCTGCAGCTTGGTCACCATGTCATTATGTGTTAAAGCATAGACTGCCCTTGGCACCAGACTGAGCAGTAGCTGCCACAGCCTGAAGTAGAAGGATGGTAGATACCAGACCATGCAGGGTAAGGTGGGTGCCTCTTCATCAACACAAGTGTATTTTAAAGGGAAGCTCAGTAGGTTCCAGGCGAGAAAGGATTGGTCAGGTGCCTTGTCATAAATAGAAGGGTAGTTAATGGGAAGTTTGGTAGGTACAAGACAATACAGTATTGATCTGGTGCCTTTTCACAGTCGGAAGGAAAGTGAAGGGATAGTTTATTAGGTACCACACAGTAAGGTTTACAGCCTCTTTAAATGTAAATTTTATCCAGTTTTGATTTTTATACTTTGGTATTTCATTTTTTCTTCAGATTCGATGAAGCCATTTTACGACAGCGAATCCTGTCATCGGAGAGCAACGTTTCGAACGAAAACAAAAACAATAATCCAGAGAGGGAACGTTTGCTCGTCAATCAAAGTTGCAACTCAACGAGCAGGATAAGGTTCCAACTCGGCGATGACGACGATAATGGACAGGGAGAGGCATTAGTATGAGGAATAATAATAATAATAATAATAATAATAATAAGACTTGTAATGCGCACATATCCACCCTGCTGGGTGTTCAAGGCGCAGTAAAACCAAGACTTTTGCTGTCCCACAAGATGTTTGTCGGATGATTGGAGCTTCCAGCAACTGGAAAAATAACAAGTGTGGATCATCGTTGTCGTCTTTTATTTTTTTAGGGATGAGAAAATTCAGCCGTTTATCTGAATTCAGACTTGTTTAAAGACTGCCTGGTAAACAAAAAATGATGTCTTGTTCTCGAAGCGAAATAAGTCGTGCCATGTGATCTACTTCTCTATGCTGAGGAAACTTTTTTCTAGAAGCTCCTTGGAATCTAAAGCTCCAGGGTTGATCAGCAGGTGGACATGTCATCATCTAAATGTTCCTCTTAAGATCTGGATTCCTGTTTCAGACTTTTTTTTGTCAGGATTGACTCTCACCCCTGTTTTCTAAATGAACACCACTTCTTAGACAAGAAAAAAGACCCACTACTGTCAACAAAATAATTATTGTGGAACATTTGATTTCCGTCCAAGGGGAAAGGAACAAGAGATAGATGTGGGGTGACCACCTACATGCTCGGCAAATAACCCCCTCCCAGGTAATGGACACCCCTGGAAAAAAGTGGCCTGAACCCTCAAGGGAGGGTCAGTCTTGAAGGGAAGAAACGCAGACAAAATTGAAGAAATTTGAAGTTGACGATGGGGGAGTTTAATATGAGGTCAAATTTTTTTAAATTCCCCATTGCTTAGCATAATATATAAGTTAAATATATTTAAACAGTATCTCAGGATAACATTTGGTTCCAGCTTATTAAAAGCAGCAGGGAAATTGGTTACAGTTTTTCTTAGATTATAGTCGCTACTAAAAAAATGTGATGTACATAGTATACACACCACCATGTAACGTAAATGCTACATACATGCTAGCAAATCAAACTACATGTAGCCACATTGCCACGATACCAGAAATGCAACACAAGAATCTTGCACTGTATATAATTCTCAGTTGGTGCAGGCCGTGGCAAGTTTAAGCTTATCCTTGGCTAAGGCTCTAACTTTAGGCTTCAATTTGTTGATGTCAGAGTAAGTTGCTGGGTTAAGCTCCGGTTTAAAATGTGGCTTAGGCTCTTGGTTAAATCATGGCTTAAATGTTGGTACTTTACTAGAAGCTGTTTAATTTTTTTTACAGAACCCAGCAGTGAACGATTTCCCATGTATAGCAGAGCAAAACGCTACGCAAAAATGTGTCAGTTACTACTCAAAAATAATAATAATAATAATAATAATAATAATAATAATAATAAAAATAAAAATAAAAATAAAATAATAAAAATAATAATAATAATAATAATAATAATAATAATAATAATAATAATAATAATAATAATAATAATAATAATAATAATAATAATAATAATAATAATAATAATAATAATAATAATAATAATAATAATAATAATAATAATAATAATAATAATAATAATAATAATAATAATAATAATAATAATAATAATAATAATAATAATAATAATAATAATAATAATAATAATAATAATAATAATAATAATAATAATAATAATAATAATAATAATAATAATAATAATAATAATAATAATAATAATAATAATAATAATAATAATAATAATAATAATAATAATAATAATAATAATAATAATAATAATAATAATAATAATAATAATAATAATAATAATAATAATAATAATAATAATAATAATAATAATAATAATAATAATAATAATAATAATAATAATAATAATAATAATAATAATAATAATAATAATAATAATAATAATAATAATAATAATAATAATAATAATAATAATAATAATAATAATAATAATAATAATAATAATAATAATAATAATAATAATAATAATAATAATAATAATAATAATAATAATAATAATAATAATAATAATAATAATAATAATAATAATAATAATAATAATAATAATAATAATAATAATAATAATAATAATAATAATAATAATAATAATAATAATAATAATAATAATAATAATAATAATAATAATAATAATAATAATAATAATAATAATAATAATAATAATAATAATAATAATAATAATAATAATAATAATAATAATAATAATAATAATAATAATAATAATAATAATAATAATAATAATAATAATAATAATAATAATAATAATAATAATAATAATAATAATAATAATAATAATAATAATAATAATAATAATAATAATAATAATAATAATAATAATAATAATAATAATAATAATAATAATAATAATAATAATAATAATAATAATAATAATAATAATAATAATAATAATAATAATAATAATAATAATAATAATAATAATAATAATAATAATAATAATAATAATAATAATAATAATAATAATAATAATAATAATAATAATAATAATAATAATAATAATAATAATAATAATAATAATAATAATAATAATAATAATAATAATAATAATAATAATAATAATAATAATAATAATAATAATAATAATAATAATAATAATAATAATAATAATAATAATAATAATAATAATAATAATAATAATAATAATAATAATAATAATAATAATAATAATAATAATAATAATAATAATAATAATAATAATAATAATAATAATAATAATAATAATAATAATAATAATAATAATAATAATAATAATAATAATAATAATAATAATAATAATAATAATAATAATAATAATAATAATAATAATAATAATAATAATAATAATAATAATAATAATAATAATAATAATAATAATAATAATAATAATAATAATAATAATAATAATAATAATAATAATAATAATAATAATAATAATAATAATAATAATAATAATAATAATAATAATAATAATAATAATAATAATAATAATAATAATAATAATAATAATAATAATAATAATAATAATAATAATAATAATAATAATAATAATAATAATAATAATAATAATAATAATAATAATAATAATAATAATAATAATAATAATAATAATAATAATAATAATAAGATTTGGCCAGTAAACAGGGCGAACATCGTGCTCCGTAATTTTGACATAAAATTTGGAGATCCCCTGAACAGAAAATCGCCAAGTTTGGAGTAAGTACAATTCGTGTGACATAGACAGCACTGGGAAAGTAAGGAACTACTACGACATCAACTTTCTGCAAAACGGAGGTGAGAAAAGTAGTTTTTCATCGATAAATATACACTACAAATTTAAATTCGGTGGTGCATCTTTGTTCGGTGCGGGACAACACAACGCCCGCGCCTTTAACGCATCGCCTTAGAACTCCCATAACGACGCAGAAGCAAAGATCTACGCACAACGATTTGTAGTGTTGCCTTTGTTGACGTAACTTACAAAATAATAATGAGCGCAGAAGTTCAACCCCCTTCGCCCATGTCACGGCGGACCAGGCAACGCATGTTTGGCAACCCAGCTATACCAATCACCGAAAGAGCCCTGCCGACAGCTAGTAACAATACGCCACTCCAACTTACCAGATCAACAAACCGCATCGGTCGTCACGCGGGTCAACGTGGACCGCGATCTCCAGTGAGGAACCAGATTGGGATCGAAAAGTATGCTGCTGGAACAAGCTCTACCCACCAAGTACTAGAGGAACCCCATGCAGAGGACGCACCTCAAAATGGCCCCCTATGTGCAACCACTGGAAACCCGAAAAAAGTCACAAGAAACAAATGGTCCCGGGAAGAGTATAAAGATGTTATGGAAGCATTCTACACCGCTTCTCTAAACCCGACTGAGACATCAACAACCAAAGCCGCCTACAATATCTGGCGAAAAAAACACCCAGCAGATCGACTGAATCTAGATGCTAACAAACTCTCTAACGTTAGACGTGACATTGTATCCAAACAACGTCTAACAGAAATGGAACTTGAAAACATCAGAGTAAAGATAAGGGTGAGCATCATCAACCACAACGATATAGTTAGTGACAATCCAGATGAGATAGCTACCGCTGCTGAGGAAGAAGAACCAACAGGAAATGCCACTGTTTACCCCCCATTGACACAACACCAAACAGAGACTACCCAAGAAGGAGACAATGTAAAGTTAAACGAAATGATAAACAACATAAAGCAGAAATTTGAAACACTGAAGGAAACGTCTTTCAAACAACGACCACGAATCCCAAAAATAAAGAAAAACCTATCCATAGAAGTCCTTAGACTCGCCAATGAAGCCATCCAAAATATCACAGGTGAGATGACGAGACCTTTGAACATAACAGAGATAAACCAACTCATACATGCAGCCGCCTCAACCATTGCAGACACAGTGGGAGAGAAACCTAGGCAAGAACGGAAGCGGAAGAGAAGGAAGCCTGTTTGGAAGGAGAACATAGAGAAGGAGATTAAGAAACTACGTGGACAACTATCACTCCTGAGTGAAGTTGAACGGAATTCCAACATCAAAGACAGGAAAAGAAAACATCTGGAACGAAAATTTAAAATCAAATGTAAGGAAGACATATCAACTGCCAAAGAAATACTCAAACAACGGATCCAAGCAAAGGCACATAGACTCAGAAGATTTGACAAAAGGAGCAAGTTCTTTTGGCAAAACAAGATCTTTAAAGAAGATGCAAAGAAATTATACCGTGAGCTTAGCAATAAGAAGATAGATGTCACCGAGCCACCCACTATAGAAGAAGTTGAGGAGTTTTGGAGTAAGATCCTTGAAAACAACAAAATGCATAACGTCCGAGCTACCTGGATCCAACAGCAACAGGACCAATACACAGATGTAACGAGCCAAGAATGGTCAGATATAAACACCATTGAGACCACTGCAGCTATCAATAAAACCAATAACTGGAAGGCACCGGGATTAGACGGAATTGCGAATTTCTGGATCAAAAACTTGCCTAGCATCCACGAAGATCTTGCATTGGCCTACAACGACATAGTCAAACACCCAGAGAAATGCCCCGAATGGCTGACACGAGGAACTACATTCCTGCTTCCAAAGTCGGAAGAGACTCGGAACCCTAAGAACTATAGACCAATCACCTGCCTGCCCACAATGTACAAAATCCTCACCTCCATCCTAACAGAGAGGACGTATAGCTTCCTTGATGAAAACAACTTGCTACCAGTAGAACAGAAAGGGTGTAGGAAAGGAAGCTATGGCTGCAAAGACCAGCTACTGATCAACAAAACCGTAATGGAAGAAGCCAAATTTAAGAAAAAAAACTTATCAACAGCGTGGATTGACTACAAGAAGGCATTTGATAGTGTACCTCATTCCTGGATAAGAAAATGCCTTGAAATCTACAAAATATGTCCAACTACTGTCAACTTCATCACAGCAAGCATGATGAACTGGAAAACCACCTTGAATCTCCACCATGCAGAAGGGTCGTTAACATCAAGACCGATTAACATTAGATGCGGGATTTTCCAAGGAGATTCACTATCACCACTACTTTTCTGTTTAGCGCTAGCACCACTTAGCAACCTGCTGAACAACAGTAGTTACGGATACACATCCGAAAATGGCAAACTTAACCATCTTGTCTACATGGATGACCTCAAGACATTTTCCAAGGATGACAACCAGCAAAAGGGTCTGCTCACCATTGTGAAGACCTTCAGTGACGACATCAGGATGGAGTTCGGACTCGATAAGTGTGCCAAAGCCACATTCATAAGGGGAAAACTCACCAAAACAACAGACCTAGACATTGACACTGTCACTAAAATCAAGGAGATGGACCAAGAGGGTACATACAAATACCTTGGAATAAATGAAGGTAACGGCATACAACACTCAGCCATGAAGGAGAAGGTCCGGAAAGAGTATTATAGAAGAGTGCGGATAATACTGAAGAGTGAACTTAATGCAGCCAACCGATTTGAAGCTATCAACACCATTGCAATACCTGTAGTATCGTACAGTTTCAATATCATCAACTGGAAACTGTCGGAGATTAAGAGGATGGATGCAAAGACACGAAAAATAATGACCATGAACAGGATGCACCATCCAAAAGCAGACATTGACAGGATGTACCTGCCAAGATCAACTGGAGGACGTGGCCTGATCCAGCTTGAACTGACCTTCAAAACCTCCACAATCGGTCTAGATGCTTATCTGACGAAAACTAATGACCCACTCCTCCAAATAGTGAAACAACATGATGACAAGAAAAAGCTCTACTCCATCAAAAAAGAAGCAGTAAAATTCAAAAGAGAACTTGACTACTCAGAAATCACACCATCAGATAATGAAGCAACAACTATCTATACAAAGCGAGTAAAGAAGACAGCAAAAACCAAGGGTCATGAACAACTACAGAAAACCTGGGAAGACAAGGTAATGCACGGGAAGTATCCAAAAAGGACGAAAGAAGCAGATGTTGACCAACTGAAGACACACCAATGGCTTAAAAACACCGGGCTGAAAGCAGAGACGGAGGGCCTTATCATTGCCGCCCAAGACCAGAGTCTCGCCACCAGATCATTTCACCATCGCATCATCAAAGATGGAATAGACCCACAATGTAGGATATGCGGAAAATATGAAGAAACCGTAGACCATATTATCTCTGGATGTCCAGAGCTGGCGAAGACGGAGTATATTCATCGACACAATAAGACAGCGGCGTACCTTCACTGGAAAATTTGCAGGCATTACAACATAGAGACGACAGGGGAGTGGTACAAACATCAGCCGACAACGGTCACAGAGAATGATGTAGTCACCATCCTCTGGGACATGCCAATCCATACTGACAAAGAGATTAAAGCCAACAGACCCGACATCATCATCAAGGACAAGAAAGACCAGAGGTGTATACTAATTGATGTGTCAATACCTTCCGAACGAAACACCTCAATTAAAGTTGCCGAGAAGCTGTCTAAATACAAAGACCTTGAGATCGAGATTAGCAGAATGTGGAGTATGAAGACCGAGACAATCCCAGTGGTCATCGGAGCTCTGGGACTAGTAAAGAAAGGACTGGAGAAATTCATTGAACGTATCCCTGGCAGCATAAGCATCAACTTAGTCCAGAAGATTGCACTCCTCGGCACAGCTCACATACTACGTAGAATTCTGTCATTTAAATAACATCACCCCTTAAGCGCCTCAGATCCAGAGTCTGGATCCGGCTCTGTAGGATGTATCGTAGATAGCATAAAATAAACTTCTTAATAATAATAATAATAATAATAATAATAATAATAATAATAATAATAATAATAATAATAATAATAATAATAATAATAATAATAATAATAATAATAATAATAATAATAATAATAATAATAATAATAATAATAATAATAATAATAATAATAATAATAATAATAATAATAATAATAATAATAATAATAATAATAATAATAATAATAATAATAATAATAATAATAATAATAATAATAATAATAATAATAATAATAATAATAATAATAATAATAATAATAATAATAATAATAATAATAATAATAATAATAATAATAATAATAATAATAATAATAATAATAATAATAATAATAATAATAATAATAATAATAATAATAATAATAATAATAATAATAATAATAATAATAATAATAATAATAATAATAATAATAATAATAATAATAATAATAATAATAATAATAATAATAATAATAATAATAATAATAATAATAATAATAATAATAATAATAATAATAATAATAATAATAATAATAATAATAATAATAATAATAATAATAATAATAATAATAATAATAATAATAATAATAATAATAATAATAATAATAATAATAATAATAATAATAATAATAATAATAATAATAATAATAATAATAATAATAATAATAATAATAATAATAATAATAATAATAATAATAATAATAATAATAATAATAATAATAATAATAATAATAATAATAATAATAATAATAATAATAATAATAATAATAATAATAATAATAATAATAATAATAATAATAATAATAATAATAATAATAATAATAATAATAATAATAATAATAATAATAATAATAATAATAATAATAATAATAATAATAATAATAATAATAATAATAATAATAATAATAATAATAATAATAATAATAATAATAATAATAATAATAATAATAATAATAATAATAATAATAATAATAATAATAATAATAATAATAATAATAATAATAATAATAATAATAATAATAATAATAATAATAATAATAATAATAATAATAATAATAATAATAATAATAATAATAATAATAATAATAATAATAATAATAATAATAATAATAATAATAATAATAATAATAATAATAATAATAATAATAATAATAATAATAATAATAATAATAATAATAATAATAATAATAATAATAATAATAATAATAATAATAATAATAATAATAATAATAATAATAATAATAATAATAATAATAATAATAATAATAATAATAATAATAATAATAATAATAATAATAATAATAATAATAATAATAATAATAATAATAATAATAATAATAATAATAATAATAATAATAATAATAATAATAATAATAATAATAATAATAATAATAATAATAATAATAATAATAATAATAATAATAATAATAATAATAATAATAATAATAATAATAATAATAATAATAATAATAATAATAATAATAATAATAATAATAATAATAATAATAATAATAATAATAATAATAATAATAATAATAATAATAATAATAATAATAATAATAATAATAATAATAATAATAATAATAATAATAATAATAATAATAATAATAATAATAATAATAATAATAATAATAATAATAATAATAATAATAATAATAATAATAATAATAATAATAATAATAATAATAATAATAATAATAATAATAATAATAATAATAATAATAATAATAATAATAATAATAATAATAATAATAATAATAATAATAATAATAATAATAATAATAATAATAATAATAATAATAATAATAATAATAATAATAATAATAATAATAATAATAATAATAATAATAATAATAATAATAATAATAATAATAATAATAATAATAATAATAATAATAATAATAATAATAATAATAATAATAATAATAATAATAATAATAATAATAATAATAATAATAATAATAATAATAATAATAATAATAATAATAATAATAATAATAATAATAATAATAATAATAATAATAATAATAATAATAATAATAATAATAATAATAATAATAATAATAATAATAATAATAATAATAATAATAATAATAATAATAATAATAATAATAATAATAATAATAATAATAATAATAATAATAATAATAATAATAATAATAATAATAATAATAATAATAATAATAATAATAATAATAATAATAATAATAATAATAATAATAATAATAATAATAATAATAATAATAATAATAATAATAATAATAATAATAATAATAATAATAATAATAATAATAATAATAATAATAATAATAATAATAATAATAATAATAATAATAATAATAATAATAATAATAATAATAATAATAATAATAATAATAATAATAATAATAATAATAATAATAATAATAATAATAATAATAATAATAATAATAATAATAATAATAATAATAATAATAATAATAATAATAATAATAATAATAATAATAATAATAATAATAATAATAATAATAATAATAATAATAATAATAATAATAATAATAATAATAATAATAATAATAATAATAATAATAATAATAATAATAATAATAATAATAATAATAATAATAATAATAATAATAATAATAATAATAATAATAATAATAATAATAATAATAATAATAATAATAATAATAATAATAATAATAATAATAATAATAATAATAATAATAATAATAATAATAATAATAATAATAATAATAATAATAATAATAATAATAATAATAATAATAATAATAATAATAATAATAATAATAATAATAATAATAATAATAATAATAATAATAATAATAATAATAATAATAATAATAATAATAATAATAATAATAATAATAATAATAATAATAATAATAATAATAATAATAATAATAATAATAATAATAATAATAATAATAATAATAATAATAATAATAATAATAATAATAATAATAATAATAATAATAATAATAATAATAATAATAATAATAATAATAATAATAATAATAATAATAATAATAATAATAATAATAATAATAATAATAATAATAATAATAATAATAATAATAATAATAATAATAATAATAATAATAATAATAATAATAATAATAATAATAATAATAATAATAATAATAATAATAATAATAATAATAATAATAATAATAATAATAATAATAATAATAATAATAATAATAATAATAATAATAATAATAATAATAATAATAATAATAATAATAATAATAATAATAATAATAATAATAATAATAATAATAATAATAATAATAATAATAATAATAATAATAATAATAATAATAATAATAATAATAATAATAATAATAATAATAATAATAATAATAATAATAATAATAATAATAATAATAATAATAATAATAATAATAATAATAATAATAATAATAATAATAATAATAATAATAATAATAATAATAATAATAATAATAATAATAATAATAATAATAATAATAATAATAATAATAATAATAATAATAATAATAATAATAATAATAATAATAATAATAATAATAATAATAATAATAATAATAATAATAATAATAATAATAATAATAATAATAATAATAATAATAATAATAATAATAATAATAATAATAATAATAATAATAATAATAATAATAATAATAATAATAATAATAATAATAATAATAATAATAATAATAATAATAATAATAATAATAATAATAATAATAATAATAATAATAATAATAATAATAATAATAATAATAATAATAATAATAATAATAATAATAATAATAATAATAATAATAATAATAATAATAATAATAATAATAATAATAATAATAATAATAATAATAATAATAATAATAATAATAATAATAATAATAATAATAATAATAATAATAATAATAATAATAATAATAATAATAATAATAATAATAATAATAATAATAATAATAATAATAATAATAATAATAATAATAATAATAATAATAATAATAATAATAATAATAATAATAATAATAATAATAATAATAATAATAATAATAATAATAATAATAATAATAATAATAATAATAATAATAATAATAATAATAATAATAATAATAATAATAATAATAATAATAATAATAATAATAATAATAATAATAATAATAATAATAATAATAATAATAATAATAATAATAATAATAATAAAAGTAATAATTCAAAGCATTTATACGGCGCTATACAAAGAACAGAGCGCCTAACATTAACAAAGGGAGGGCAACATAAGAATAAAAACTAAACCAGACCAACGACAGGCATTTGGTACTCAATATCACCATTCACTGTGCACACTATCTGTTCGGTCGAAATATTTTGCCATGCAAAATTGCCGGATGAAATCGTTCCAAGCCCAGACATGTGTATGAGAATCTTCTTTATGCACAATTTATGCATTATTGTTATATTATACACATGTACCTTTATGCAACCGAACACATGCAGGGAATGATTTCCCAGCATAGTAATGCTATGCAAATTGTAACAAAAACAGTTACTTACTTCTTAAGAAAGGTTTTGTCTTGGTGTTTCTGGGAGTGGCTACTGAATGCGCTGCAACACCTTGTAAAGCATTAGAAGGTACTATGTCAGTGGTTCTTATGAGTCGAAACATAGCTGTGGTTAGCCTGTTGAAAAACAAATACTGAGCGCTTTGATACACCCGTAGGGGTGTGATAAAGCGCTATATAAGAACACAGCCGTCAATTTCACAAAACTCTTCCTAACTTAAGACTAATCTTAGGACTTAGGACGAGTCCCAACCCTGCACTGTAGCATGCACACCTTAAGACTAATCCTAAGTAAGGATGAGTTACTCGTCCTAACTCGAGATAAGACGAGTCCTAACTCTTTGTGAAATCGACCCCTGTATTGTTAATATTATCATTCAGTATGCATAAAACATGTTGGGTGTAAATTTTTAGCTAAGCAATTTGCTTGAGAGAAACATTCCATGATATGAGTAAGCGACTGTGTATCATTTATCCTGTACATGCAAACAAAAAATGCAAATGAATGTTTTTTCGAATATGCAGAATATGCAGTACATATTATAATCATCTAATGTCAAATATTCTTAATTCTAATTGTTTAGCAGTGATAAATGTTTATCCAATCGCAAACAGCCACTGCTTACGGGCAAGATTTTATAAAGCCGCTAAGTAAACAAACCTGCTAAGCATGGTAATAGGGTTACCGGTCAGAATACTGTATAATATGTATCAGTCTTTGACCGGTCCATGCTGATTTCTGCTGAGCAACTTTGATTTAATGCTTTATATATTCAAGTGTGTGATACCACCATTATGTATTTGAGGGGGAGAAAACATGCTGTGGGAATTACAATCTTTTATCTTTGCAGGATTATTTTCTCAATTTGGGGGCGAACACTCACAGAAATTTGTATGACATCAGACCACTGCTGTTTTTTAAGATACGAAGGGTGGACCTGAGAACAAAATAAGTCCACATAATGTAGGAACTTACAAACACTATGTGGACTTAACACACGTCCACACAGTGTTGAAGAATAGTTTTTTTCAAGTGTACTAAACAAAGGGATGTCCACACAGTGACCTCAACACAGAGCTGTGTGTGTTGCATCAGAGTTTTGCTCGTTATTACATCCTCCAAAGTGAACTGGTTAAAGACACTGGACACTATTGGTAATTGTCAAAGACCAGTCTCCTCTCTCAACTTATGCATAAAATAACAAACCTGTGAAAATTTGAGCTCAATTGGTTGTTGAAGTTGCGAGATAATAATGAAAGAAAAAACACCCTTGTCACACGAAGTTGTGTGCTTTCAATGCTTGATTTCGAGACCTCAAAATCTAAATCTGAGGTCTCGAAATCAAATTCATGGAAAGTTACTTCTTTCTCGAAAACTACGTTACTTCAGTGAAAGCAGTTTCTCACAAGGTTTAATACTACCAACCTCTCTCCGGTCCTAGTTACCAAGTAAGTTTTTATGCAAAAAATTATTTTGAGTAATTACCAATAGTGTTCTTTTTTTTGCTTTTTTTTCCAGTCCTGATTACAGGATAGATTATCTATGCAAACGAGAAAGAACCCGATGAAATTTAAATTAAATATAAAATTATTGGTGCTCATTATAAATAAGTGCAATTGTTTTTTAATTGTGGACATGTGCCAAATTGAGTTTGTATATAATGTTCTCAATTTGTATATAATGTACAATGATACTTAAATAATAGAAACTGACCCATAGAAAAAAAGGCACTTAAAATGTTAAAAGAGATCACCACCTAGTGAAGTGTTGTAAATGAAAAGATAGGGAATCGTTTAGAGTAGCTGAGGGAGGGGACACTTGATTTTATTGACCCATTGCTTAAGGAGAAACACACCTTAAAGCCATTGGACCCTTTCGGTACAGACAAAAAATAAAAGTTCACAGATTTACAAATAATTTATAGGGTTTACAGAAGGCAATGGTGAAAGACTTCTCTTGAAATATTATTCCATGAAATGCTTTACTTTTTGAGAAAACAGCAAAGCAATATAAATTCTCGTTAACGAGAATTACGGATTTATTTGAAACACATGTCATAACACGGCGAAACGCGCGGAAACAAGGGTGGGTTTTTCCGTTATTTTCTCCCGACACCGATGACTGATTGAGCCAAAATTTTCACAGGTTTGTTGTTTTATGTATAAGTTGTGATACACGAAGTCTGGGACTTGGACAATACTGTTTACCGAAAGTGTATAATGGCTTTAAAGAGAAAATGAACATCTACAATTTCTGCCTTTTTTGGGGGGTCAGCTTCTTTGTATACATTTTGACTCTCGAAGAGGACGAGTGCGCGTAAGTACCCTTCGTTTCATAAAATGGTCCATTTCACAAATATTGATGGGTTATTAAAAGCACTGTACACGTTTGGTAATTGTCAAAGACCAGTGTTCTCACTTGGTGTATCCCATCATAAACATAAAATAACAAGCCTGTGAAAGTTTGGGCACAATCGGTCATTGAAGTTGCGAGAAAATGATAATAGAAAAAACACCCTTGTGGGACCAATTTGTGTGCTGTACGATAGGAATAAAAGACTTCTAGCTAGAAGTCTTTTGTTATTTTAGTGAGAAATTACCTCTTTCTCAAAAACTACATTACTTCAGAGGGAGTTGTTTCCCACTATGTTTAATACTATCAACAGCTCTCCAATGCTCGTTACCAAGTCAGTTTTTAAGTTAAAATTTGTTTTGAGTAATTACCAAACGTGTACATTCCCTTTAAAACAAAGAAAAAGTGTTTTTCCAACACATACGTGAAAAGGAATGCAACCTTACAGATGCGCTTTTCAGGCAGGTCTCGGTATCGAATCAGGGTCTTGTGTTGAGACCTTCCGAGACCTTAATTTCATATTTGTCCAAAAAGATATAAAAAAAAGAAAAGAATATTCTGCATTGATAACAAGTCATGTGACTCAGGTCAGTGTGACTCGGGTCAGTGTGATAATACAGCAATTCCTTGTTTGTAATTTAAGTAATTTATGCAATTTTTAAAGAATCAAATCAATTTCTGTATACACTCTGAAGGCAAAAACTTATTTTTTTATACAAAGTCACCATGTACATTATAATAGCACTGTAAAATACAATGGAAAATTTGATAAATAAAGGGATACTGGAATTTGACAACTGAAAAACAGTTTATGTGTTTTTATTGCATAAATTTAAATATGCCTTTTTTTATACCAAGAATACTCAAGACTTA
This sequence comes from Asterias amurensis, assembly GCF_032118995.1. Classification (NCBI taxonomy): domain Eukaryota; kingdom Metazoa; phylum Echinodermata; class Asteroidea; order Forcipulatida; family Asteriidae; genus Asterias; species Asterias amurensis. Next base: position 1,835,715 of record NC_092662.1, on the reverse strand, counting down.
AAACAGTACTGATTATATGGTGCTTATCACACATTGGTGTAAGAGTGAATCTAGGGTAGACCAATCAAGAACCTTAAGTTAGCAAAATACCTTTGATCCGTTCTCAAACTAGTTCTGTTTAATCAAGAACTCTTCAAATGAACCCTTGATGTACCCTCACTAACTTCTTATGGCTGTGTCCTGTCGTGGCTGAGCGATCACAAGCACTGGACTCAAGCTCTGGTGTTTCTAATCGGCATGGTGGGGATTCAAAACCTAGTCTTGACACTTGTGTCTTTAATTGCTTCAACCAACAGATGGGAGTGAGCTGTTGGGAGTAAAGCTGTTAAAGCTGTTGGTCCAACAAAAAAAACAGACACTTGTCGTAAAAGTTGGGTTTGTCCTGGAGTTTCTGGCAAGGTTGGCTGCATTAGGTTTACACAACAGCGCCTCTAGCTGCCGGGCAACCTCGGTAGTCTAGTTGGTAAGACACTGCTCTAGAATTGCAAGGGTCGTGGGTTCGAATCCCACCCGAGTAACATGCCTGTGATATTTTTTCACAGGATTCGGGAAAGCACTGAGTATACAGTGCTAACACACATCGGTGTATGGGTAAAAACTAAAATTAATATTCTTTATCCCCGATGCAAATTTTACATCTATTACATTACAGAAACATCAGAGCTTTAGCCTAGTGTGCTCGGCCACAAACACCACATTCTCAGCTCCTTTGGCATATGCACCAGCGGCAGACGTATAGGCACACAGTTTGTAAATCCGATCAAGACGTTTGACCACGACAATAAGTAAAGATCACCTTAAAGAATATTACAGTATCTACATTCTACAAGGCCAAGTTCATCTTACAAAAAAAAAATCAAAAATTCCTAGAATATTAGGACCGTAACTTTCTTCACTGGAATGTAGTAATAATATCTCATATAAATACACAAAAACCAATTATATACAAAACCATACTTTAAAAATATGGTAGTTGGCACCAAGTCTAAGGCTAGTTAAGGCATAGGATATCTGTATTTGCTATCCACAATTATTAAACTACAGTTGTACAAAAACGTCTACTTCAATAAAATAAAAAATTCAAACATTTCAGTAAACGATGCCAGTCACTGCTGGCATTCAATAATAATGAACTATCTGGTAGTGCAATTGTATAAGTTATCACACAAGCGCGAGTGGAATACGGAAAAATATAGCGCGTTGGATACGGGACGCAGACGCGCTACATTTTCCGTATTTTCACGAGTGTGCGTGTGATAACAGATTTGTCTTCAAGCAAACTTGGCGTGTAACCATAGAACACACAAGACGCAGGTAGTGATATTAGCCGTGCAATATAGGTTTTTATCACCACTCCATTCTGCGAATCTGATTTAAGGATTAGCGCTTACTTGAAGATAATTAATATTATATAACGCCCAGGTACATGTAGATCCTTGTCATTTGATTGGAAGACTGAAAGACACACAATTCATTGCTTAAATTTTCTAAATGCTAAGCAAAATGTTGTGAACCTTTCAAATCATACAACAAAATAGCTAACTGGAACTGGAAATATTGGTTTATTTTCTGGAAACTTTCTGCAGAATCAGAGAGAGTCGGAAGCTCTGGAATACAATGCTGTGGGACGCTTAGGGATCCAGTAGATTTGACAACAATACAAACCATCATAGAGTTGACTTTGGAACTTTTCATTTCAAGGCGTCAGCCTAAAACTGCTTCTCATTTTTCCGGTTCGTCTTTTCCAAGGATACGATTGGTGATTTTGCGGGCGTGGTCTCTCATGTTGTACAACTGGTCGTCGATGCGACGTCGTCTTACGTCGTTGGCGCGTAATCTGTCCTGCAGATCGGCCATGCTGTAAAAAAAAAATTAATTTCATACATTTCTTGAAATACTTCCATTTTGCAGAAATATCATTTGACCAAAGATATTTTTGACAAAAGTTTTACATTTTATGAAAATGGAAGCTAGTTCCTACCAATCTTCTGGTTTGAGTGGAGTTTCTGTCGTGGACTTGTGAGCGGCCATCTTGGCTCGCTGCGATGCTAGGCGTTTCTTCAGTGGCAAACTCTGAGGTGATGCACCAACTGTGCAAATGACAAATATTTTGAAACTTTACTGTCTTAAAACCTAATGATATAAACAAAATTCTTTGATGCCATAAAACCCAATGCTATGTGTGTAATTAAACTAAAAAATATTATACAACCATTAATACAACCCTTTAAGGTTTTATACAACCCCAAGACATCCTAAAACCCTAGCATAAAAAGCCTAATGCATGAATCCTTTGATATAAAACCCTAAGATATCACAAATACCTGAAATATCATAAAACCCTAAGACCTATATATAAGATTTAACATAAGCCCTTCAGATTTGTGTCTACAAACAACTTTTAATGTCATTAAACCCCAATATGTTATAAAAACCAAAGATATCTTAAGATAGACAAATCAAACCTTGAAACACATATCCTTCTTTTTTAATAAGATATAATAAAACCCCTACATATAAAAACCCAAGACATGACAACCCATTAAATGTTAAGATACAAGTATATCATAAGTGTTAAATCACTGTGATCGAGGGATACGAAGAGACAGACTGGATGGCAGTCAAATTACGACTAGAGAGGAAGGTTTTGCCTACTTTCCCCCCCCCCAAGATATCTATACGAACAAAATCTAATCAGAATAAATGCTTACATGGAGACTGCATGATCTTCGGTCTATGACCAAGCGAGGAACTCTGTCTTGGAGATCTACCAGCCCCGTCCCTTGACGATGGAGAAGCCCCAGGTCTGCTTCCAAGATTTCCTGAAGACATCCTCGCACCAGGTCTCGATTTCCTTGGACTTTCTCCTCCACCCTCCTGCAGCTCGGAGAGATTCAACTTTAATTCTGAGTCCTCTAGAGTTAAATTTGCTATGGAGTGTGATTGATCACCGGCGATACCTGAAATATTGAAGTTCATAGCATGGGGGTCGCTCTGAGGTTGTTGTTGCTGATTCGTCATTTGATGATTCACATTTGCAAGCATCCCTTGGAACGATTCAAAGTTATCGTCCGCGCTGTCTGTATCAGAGAAATGCCCGAGTCGGTCGGGATCATTCAGAACCCTATCATGTGTATGAGAGTCATTTGGGTCGTAGCGTATCGGAGTGTGAGTCGTCGGAGGTTGATGGTAGTCCTGGCTGCCGTATAGCCCCCCGCGTGATTGGTAGCCAGTGTCTGTAAGATGTCGTGAATGTTTCTTAGGACCTGAACGAATGAAGGGATCGTGGTGAGTTTCTCCAGATACGTGGAATCCGTTTTGGAGTAAGGGGTCGTTCCCGACGGACGCCAGGTAGAGGTCTGAGGTGCTTCGTCTTAGGACGGTCCGAGGGGACTGGACCTGGGAATGGGATCCGGGTAAAAGTGATGGCATGAGGTACGGGGCACTCCTATTACGAGCAAACGGTGATGGGTTATTCTGGGCGTCCTGATTGGTAAACGGGGTTCCGAATGTTGCCCTCTCGTAGCCGGATATGCGGGCATTCAGGCGGGCTACCTCAGCTTCCTGAGAACAAAAACAAAAATCAAATATTGATTTCACCACCTTTTTGAGAAAATAGTAAGATGTTCCAGGGCAGTCAGGTTGGCGTAGTGGTGTCGTTCCTCCCCTTCCACCTCTGAAACCCCGGTTCGAATCCCACAGGGGGGCAGTATGTGGATTGGGTTTTTAAAAGTCTCTACCCGACTGTGTAGGTTTTTCCTCCCACATCTAACCCTAAAACTTCTTCATTGTCTTCTGTCCATGGAATTTTTGGCTGTAGAGTGATTAAGTTTGCTTCTGTGATCGTCATAATCTTCACCACCAGAAACTGAATGAAATGAAATGTTGTAAGGGGCACCGGGGCAGAAATCAGAGCACAATTTGTATTCTTCATATCATAATCGTCAAAGTACCCTCGTCTCTCCTCAGGACCAGATTGAAACTCTCTAAAGGTTCCGGTCTGAAGTTGGATTCAAACCTTCTCACCTTGATGACGATAGCCTCGTTGGCGGCTTCAATCACCTCCTTCCGAGCCAGGAGCTCATTCTCTAGACCCGTTGCCTTCTCCCTGCTCGACGCCGCCTCCTGCTTACTCCTCATCTCAACCTCCTTGATTCTGTTGATCTCCAGACGGTGACTCGCCTCTAGCTGGTTCTTGGAGGCCAGAAGGGCTGAGTGACTGTCTCGTAGCTGTGTCAACTAGGAGATCAATTCATGCAAATTTAAATATTGTCAACATTTTTACCAATGAGTGCACAAATTCTACAAGGTATTTATAAACACAAACAAATTTTATGAAATGAGTTTATACCTCGCGTTCTTTCTCGTCCAGTTCCCTCATCTGAAGATCACGTATGCGCTCAAGCTCAGCACCGAACCTGGTCTCTGTCTCGGTCTCGCGTGCAATGATGGCACCATGCTCCTCAGCTAGCCTAGCGTGGTCTTCATCCTTGGAGTGACAGAGCTTCAGGGTGTCTTCTAACTCTCTGGCGAGCTGGTCCTGGTAAAGATAAGAGAAGATGTTGCGATCAGGGCCTACATTTGTAAAGCTGGAGGGTGAGATTTTTCATCTAGAAATCATCATTGAAACTGCATTGGGTTTTTCCTCCTTAGATGCAATTCAACTTCTTGGGGAAGCTTGAAAAACTATAAAGATTGTAAATCAAATTTTGAAAAAAGGACACAAACTTGAAAAAACACAATCTAGAAGTTGTCATTAAAACTAAATTGGTTCTTTTTCTCTCCTAAAAAATAAGATGCTAACTCAACTTCCTAAAAGAAAGTTGTAAAGCTGGAGAGATTGTTAATCAAGTTTTGCAGTTGGACAAAAACAGAGAACCACAGAGAAACTGACCGGGTAAATTTTAAATGATTTGGGGTTGAGCATGCAAAGACAAATTGACTAGAGCAGGATTTAAACCACCAACCGCCGGATTAACGTACTAGCGCTATACCAACTGAGGTATCTAGCCCAATATTGACGGTCTCCCTGGTTTGTCCATATCTTGACAACCAAATCAAAAACTTGACAAACCACAGACTTAAATTTAATCAGCAAAATCCAAATACCTTTTCTCTTTGCACCTGTGCCAGCTGCCGTCTAGCCTCAGTCAGCTCTACATGGTGACGCTGCATCTGCTCTCTAGCCAGACGTAGCTGCTGGCCCTGAGCCAACTCATCCTCTCGGTAGTTACTGGACTGTCTCATCAAGTCATCTACCCTCTAAGAAACAAAACAAAATTATCACAAGAATTATTTTGGTAAGCATAATTTTTTTGTGCTTAGAACCATAAGCAGCCATATCCAGGACCCAATTTCATAAAGCTGCTTAAGCAAAAAGTATGTTCTGTCCTGTTTTATCAAGGAAGAAATTTCATACTAAGCAAAGTTTTGTGCTTAGCAGCTCTATGAAATTCGGCCCTGATGATACAGTTGCATAGTTGCAACAACATCTGATAACCATATTGTCTACTAGCGAACTTTAGCTCAGTCCAAGGGAAAACATTGGACACAGCAGAAACAAATCTCTAGACAAGCAACCAACCTGCTGGAGTTGTGTAATCTCCATGGTCTTGCGGTTGATTTCATTCTTCTGCCTGGCGACTACCTGCTCTAATTGCTGCAGCTGTAAGGCACGCTCCTTCAACGTCTCCTGCTGCTCCTGGCATCTATCATCTACCTCAGTCATCTAAAAGATGGGAGGAGGAAAAGATTTGATAATCACTCTTAAAATTTGTGGCAATAAAAACCTTTGGTTAGACACCTACAGCAGCTTTCGATAGTAGCGTGTCATGGCCGAATAGTTAAGAGCATCGAATTCAAGTTCTGGTGCTAAATCACCGGAGTGTGGGTTCTAATCCCGGTCGTGACACTTGTGTCCTTGAGCAAGATACTTTACTATTATTGCTTCTCTTCACCCAGGGGTATAAATGGGTACCTGCGAGGGTAGAGGTTAACATTGTGAATGAAAAAACCTTTGGAGCGATATAAACTAGGGATTTGTCTTCCCATCATGTACATGTACGCACCAACCTTTTGAAATGATATTTTCAGATGTTGTAAAATCACTTTCTTGTGGTTATCTTTAGTCTCTCAAATACTGAAAATCTACTCCAAGGTGGTAGAATATATAGCAAGGCAAGTTTTCAAATAAACATAACCTACCCAGCAAGTAGATATACCAATAGTATTACCACAAACCAATTCTACATTGATACCTCACCATGCAATGCCTCAAATCCCATATATTGTAACCTACCTGCCTGGAGCATTGTTTCAGCTCATACTGAGTTTTATTCAAGCTGCTCTCCAACTGAAGAATCTTCTGCTCTGATTCACTCTGATGCTCCTTCACCACCATGTCAAGCTGGCTCACCTGTGATCGCAATAACAACAATACAATAATATCAGGGCCAAATTTCATAGAGCTGCTTAAGCACAAAATTTTGCTTAAGCAAAAAAATCCTTGCTTAGTAAAATCAGATTACCGGCCAAGACTCCACTCAATTGTTATGCTATGTAAACAACAGCTAAATACCAGTCACAAGCAATGTATATGGCATGAAATTTTGGCCAGTAACATGTGTAAAATAAGAGAGCTATTTTCATGCTTCAGCAAATTTTTTGCTTAAGCAGCTCTATGAAATATGCCCCAGGTCTTGAACTTCTTTCTTGAAGGGGTAAAGCAATTTTCCTCTTGTAATGGTCACTTCTCTGAGAAAAGTGTAAGTGTGCATTGGAACCTTGCAGAGGGTATCACCTCAAAAGCGCAGGGCATCGAGCAATAGATCGACCCATTAGGCTCCGCTCACGGTGCACGTGTGAGCAAGAACACGTGAGCCACTCCAATGCCATTCTGCACAACTCTGCCGTGTGCGTCAAGCATACACACACTCATGTCGGAACTTTATTTGTCAGACTTTTGGTTACGCAATGGGTTGACTTTTGGTTGCGCAATGGGTTGTGATTGGTCAATACGTAATGGGGCGGGGCCTTATGCATCGGTCTATTGCTGTGGGTGCCGTTAGTTATTTCAAAGTCTGTTATATGAAGTCTTGTCAAATTTTCAACTGATTTTTCCCCCTTTCTGGTCTCCTACCTGTGATGCTCTTTGATGAAGCTCTCGTTGACTGCTCTTCAGTGCTTCATCCATCTCAACAATGTCTTGATTCCGACTCCTTGACTCCTCTTGGCTACGTCTGCAGAACAAAATATACAAAATTCAGTACACAATGACAATGACAAAGAGGATTAAGGAGAATATTAATGAGTGACAGTGACGAGGGAGATAAGAGGGAGTATAAATAGTGACAGCGACTAAAGAAGAGGAGACAATAACAAAGGGAAAGAATATTAAAGTGACCATAGGTGGGGATGAAAATGACAATCGTGAAGAATACGTGACAATGTCAGTTGAGATGAAAACAAAACAGGGATGGCAAAGAAAGTGATATTATCATAGAAGATGGTTAACAGAGAAATGACAATGACATTATGTGACAATGTATCTACTTTTATTTGCATTGTTGGATCTTTTTAATGTTAGTCGCATTGAGGAATCTGTGATTCATAATGTGCCTTATAAATGCTGTTTGTTATTATTAATGACAAAAGGGCACTATGATGACAATGACGTTGATGAAGCTGATGATTAAAATACAACAGGTTTTCAGCTTCTATCGTTATTGTGATCGATCAAAAAGCCTGAAAAATTTCAACAACCCTTAATCAGACCCTTTTTTCTCACTTCTGTGTGAGACTTATCTTGAGTCTCTCCCCAACTAATGGAATAATAAATAAATAAATAACTAGTCACACAATTTCTCACCGCAGCTCTTCATTCAGCTCTTGCATCTGCTGCTGTTTCTGCTTGGTCTCTGTCCGGCTTCGTTGCAGCAATCGCTGTAGTTCAGACAGCTGCTTGGTGGCAGTCTGCATCTCAAGCTGCGCTTTGCGAAGCTCGCCGTCTAGATCCTGGAAACGCTCTCCGTGTTGTTTGTTGTCCTGTCTGGCCTCCGCTAGGGACTTCTCAAGATCTGTTACTGTTAAGTTGAAAGATAAATAATTTTGTGAAACTCTTCTTAGTTTTTTAACACCAGTATTATCCTGTCTCTGTTAAGCCGACTCTTTAAAGCTGACTCTTTTAAGCGGATATTCAAAGTAATTATAACATAAACACTGTCCCTTAGCCCAGGCCCAAAAACTTGCTGAAAGAAAAACCTTGATTAAGCTTACAGCGTTGCAACTGGGTGCCCCAATAATATTTTGCTTAGCATAAAAATTTGATATGCAGTATTTTCTGCTTAACAGCTTTATGAATTTGGTCTTATCTGTGCTAGGGGGGATGGTCTCCTGAATCTTACCCTTTTCAGTTTTGTGATCGAGTTGTAGCTTTGCTTCTCTCAGATCGATGTCCAGGTGGGTTGCTTTGTTAGCGTGGTTATCACAGTCTTTCTTAGTTTGGCTGAGCTGTCGCTCAAGGTCAGCGGACCGTGTGTTGGCCTCAGCGAGCTCCGACTGTGTTTGGCTGTTATTACACAAAAATAAAGAAGTTATTTCTTGTATCTCCTGCCTCGTTGTGGATATTCTATGATACAGTCGTCTCTGCATGTACCCCGTTTGAAATTACATTCATAAATATTAAGTCTCATTGTACCAAAAGGTGTCTGACTATTTTGCCCTTCATGTGTCAGTTTCATGCCATTGATTTGAATGAGTCAAAAATACCAAGATGGTAACTGTGCAATAAGTGTCTAATATTTTATGTTTCTGCCGCTATAAATGATTGCCTAGCTTGTTTTTTTATGCTCATTTTCCTCACTTCTCTTGACACTTTAGTTGTGTTAGTTACCTTAGAGTTGTAGTAATTTCTGTGAGCTGGGTGGTCCTGTCTTCAAGATCCATACATGCTTGATGAAGCTTTTTCTCGATCATTGCAGCATCGTTCTCAGCCTCTGTAGTGATGTGATTTAAACCTTTCTCAAGATGAGACACCTATGATAAGAACAATGTGTTTCAATGGCCGGAAAATTAACCCATGATTTTCATCTTTTATCCCCTCTCTTAACAATTTGTAGAGGGCCCGATTTCACAAAGCAAAACGAGTCATCTTAAGATGAGTTGTCAGTACTGCCATTTGAAAATCACACAAGACACATGTGAGGGCAATACAAATAAATATTTGCTAAATTGTATTGAATTTAGTTGAACAGTTTGATTACTTCCATGCAAAATACCTTAGGGGCAAGAAGGGTCGAATGCATTTTTTATTGGGTTCTGATAAACACTGGAGCTTCGCTGTATAAAGTGGGCAGGTTTTATCGTACAAACAGACAGGATACTGTGATGTATCTTTGAGCCTGACCTGGTGTTCTAACTGTCCCTCTTTGTCTTCTAGCTCAGCCATACGAGAGGCACTCTGCTGCAGCATCTGCTGTCGTTCGTTCAAGGCTTGCTCTAACTCTAGAACCTGGTCTGCAACCGTCTCCAACTCCTCCTTAGCCTGCTTCAACTCCTTCTCCAACTTCTTCATCTGGAATATGTAATTTGTATGAATTTTTTTATTTTGTCTTATTTAACCAGGGTAGCTTCATCAGTTGTCAATTAACTGCCTGGATATTAACCAATTCACGTTGAATGATGTCTTTATCCGCAAAGCCTTTTTGAAAGACTAAGTTCTTTGCTAACCAAAAAAATCATTTGGGGCACCTATTCATAACTATCTTACACTTTTAGAAATTTTTTCCAGTAACATGTGTAAAATAAGCGAGCTATTTTCGTGCAGGAGTTCTATGAAATTGGCCCCAGACTGACCTTGCAAAAGGAAACCAAGCCTGCTTCACCTACCTCAGTCTTCTTACTCTGTAGATCCTTCTCATGTCTGTCTCTCATTCCATCTAGTTTATCAATATACCCAGTCAGCTCTTCCTTACAGACGAGCAGAGCTGCTTCCAGCTGAGAGACTCTCTGACCATCCTCGTTGGCTTTAATCTCAAGGCTCTCTTTGCTCTCTCTAAGCTCTCTGACCTCCGCATCCAATTCCTTGGAGATGTGGCAATCAGAATCAAGATGTGTAAATAATTGGTAGCGACAAATTTCATAAAGCTTGTGGAAGATATTACCCATGCAGAATTTAGTAAGCAGAATTTAGATTTAAGCAAAAAAGTCTGGTGTTTATGACATCGGGGGTGGATTTCACAAAGAATTAGGACTAGTCTTATCTCGAGTTAGGACCAGCAACTCGTCCTAACTTAGGACTATCCATGCAATTTATATATCTCCTAGGTAGTCCTAACTCTTTGTGAAATCGTGAAATCCACCCCTGGTTTCATTGGCATGAAACAACTGAGAATATATTGATATTCCCCTTAATAGAACTCCAGTCCTTTGTTGATTACTCCCCAGCTCAAGCCAGTACCTAGTTGTACTTGTGAGTGGAGAGAAGCACTTATGACAAAGTGCCTTGCGCAGTGCGACTGCAGGAATGCGCCGCGATTACAACTTGAGGATGAGGCAGCCATGGACTATCCAGTATGATAAAGCCTTGCTTAAGAACTCAAGTGTTATAACTGAACAGGTCAGGATTCGAACATGAATTCAGCAAATTATCGCCCTGGACAGCTCAGACACTATGTTTCAGGTTTAAGAGTACTTATGTTTCAGTTTGCTTACTGTTTTGACTTTGTCCAGTTCTGCTTCCAATAACTCGCTGTGTGATTTTTGGGATGTAAGCTCACTTTGCAGTTGGTCGACAGTCTTGCTGAGTTGAAGGTGATCGGTTGACAGTGTGTCTTTGTTTTCCAGTAGCTAAATGCAAAAAAAACCACAAACGTATTTCAAACTGTTATTCCCTACAACTAAAAACATTTGTCAAGGCCGTTGTTTGGTATATGTACTAAGAGAGAGACAAACAAGTTGTATGGTATTAAGTCAATATTAAATTATCTGAAATCATATAGAGACAATCTCTTTTGAGCGTGAAGCAATAATAAAAAACATTAACTAATAAACAATTCATTTCACAAGTCAAAACTGAATGTATTTAAATAATTATTATTGACAACGTTTAACTTACAGTTACAAAAACAAAGCAAGGTAAGAAGACAAAATATGATGTATATATTCTCACAAATTTTTGATGACAATTTTTTTTTTTTTCAATCAAGGGGGAGAAATGTTTATAAAATAACTTACATTTTCTATCTGTTGCTGCATCTCTTGACAATGTTGTACATGAAGCTCCTTCACTGTGGATAATGCATCATTGGTCTGTTCAAACTCCTCCGTCTTCCTCTCTAAGACATTCTAAAGAATATTGATTATCATCTATTACTCAGTCAATCAATCAGTCAATTAATCAATCAATGACGTTGTCAATAATAATTATTTAAATCAATCAATCAAACAATTTACTTGATAAACTATATCAAGTAAGCCGTCGATGGATAAATATTAGAATCGATCAATCAATAAATCACTTCTTTTGGTAAATATTTGCTCAGATACAAGTGCTACCAAAACTCATTCCGGATATTTTTTTATTGTAACTGGAACCCTTTTCTGCTATTGGTGATGACCGCACCTTCATCCCAAATGGGATAAGCATTGTATAAATAGCACAGTGCATAAAGGACCAGGGGTCGATTTCACAAAGAGTTAGGACTAGTCCTTACTTAGGACTAGTCCTAGGAGATATACAAATTGCATTGATAGTCTTAAGTTTGGACGAGTAACTGGTCCTAACTCGAGATAAGACTAGTCCTAACTCTTTGTGAAATCCACCCCTATAATTAGAAAAAGGGCAGAAAAAGTAGATGCAAGTATAATATTCAGCAGCAGTAAACAATTTCTTTCTCAGAATATCATATTTTTTACTTTTGTGTATACAATCCTGCCACTTAATACTGTACTCAGAGAAAACTGATCGAAAACTTTAATAAAGTACAGGGACCAACTACATCCAAGCCCAAAAAACGCTTGCTTAGCAAATATACAGTTTCCATTGCTGTGACTGCAGGTATCCCACTCACTTCTTCCTTATCAAAGAATTTTGTTGAGCAGGATTTACTGCTTAACAGCTTTATGAAATTGGGTCAAGATCTAGTTGTGCTGTACCTGTAGTTCCCTGAGCTCCGAGGTCTGTTCATCGAGTTGGTGTTCTAGATTAGCCAGGTGGGAGGTAGCTTCATCAACAGATGCAGTCTTCTCAGCAAGATGTTCCTCAAGATGAGCTACTAAGCCGTTCTCCTTCTCAAGCTAAAATATATTTTTAGAGAATGTAATATTAATACAACACAGTTTGTATATGGTGCTCAATCTGAAGGGTGTCTGAAAACACACATTATTTTACCACCTATGCAGAGCTGGGTTTGAATTATGAGACCACTAATATAGCACTATGTATCAAAGGTTTTTAAGGTGCCAACCATGCCAGAGGCCAGCCAAATTTCTTAGTGCTTAATGTATTTTTTTTTTTTACCATGGAAGATGTGCATGAATGCCAACTTTTCTTTTTTGTTGTTGCCCCGAACGACTTTGAAGCGTCCTCAATTTTGTTGCAGTCAGTCTGAAGGCTGACATGAATGCGTACTCACGATGAAAGCTTACAAAAACAACAAATCCAAGTGCTTTTATGAGAACCTTTTATTGTCTTTCCTTTGTCAAGTCAGGATTTCTTTGTGCAAACGGTATTTTGAAACAGTTCTGAAAAATAAGCGGCACACAGATTTTTATTTGTAATTTTTTTTTCTGGGAGAGGCCAATAAAAAGTAATGAAGATCCTTTAGTTGTGTGTGATTTGAGGCATTGCATGGTGAGGTATCCATATTTGGTTTGCGGTAACACATGTGCGTATCTAATTGCTCGGTAGATTACGAGAACTTGTCCTGCTTTATATTCTACTACCAAGGACCCTTTATTTAATAATATTATTTCTGTTACCTCTGCCTTGAGCGTAGACACCTGCTTCTCCTTCTTCTCAATCTCATCATGGAGTATCTTCAGCTGGGTGTTGTAATGGTCAAGTTGGGACTCCACGGCCGTACTGTGAGCCTCCTGCTCAGTCAAACGCTCCTGCAGGCGCACAAGGTTCCCGGCGTGCCTGGTCCTCTCCTCTTCAAGGCGATTGATGATGTTACTTAGCTCCTGGGCCTTACGGTCACCTGGTGGTGATTTATGATGCAAAAAAGGGGGAATATGAATTCAGGATGTTTGCTTTGAGTGTCATGGCCAGGTGTGCATTTTCGCTAGTGCAACCAAAAACTGCTTCAGTTGAATTGGACATTTGTTAGTCACTAGCCAATGACCAAAACAGTTATTGGTTATGGTCGCAAAAACCACTCCTCAAGCCAGAGACTGGGTTTTCAAGTAAGTGGCTGGATTGATTTGTGACCTTAGAGGTGACATCGCTACTGTGAGGCAGCAAGACAATCATTTGCTTCCCTTCAACCAGGAGTATAACTTGGAGCATGCTAGGGGTGATGATAAATAGGGTCCGATTTGAACATGAGCAACCCACCTGGTTGATATTACAGCAAGAAACTATAATTTGCTTCCCTTCACCCAGGAGTACAGTTCATCAAACTTCATCAAACAACAATAATTTACTTTCCTTCTTCATCAAACAACAACGATTCACTTTCCTTCCTTAAAGGAGCACAAATTGAATCCTGAAAGGATTGGGTATACCGTTTCTGCAATACAGTCCTCATTTACTGCTTGGTATTGTTCGCTCACCGATTTTGTTTTTTTCGACGAGGGCGGTAAATTCTGACCTAAGCCCATCCATTGTACCGCTACTTGATAAAGACACACCGGCCGTGTCTCGCTGCCGAGCTGCTTGTAATCTGTGATTCTCAGCTTCCTTCATTGCTAACTTCATCCTTCAAGAGAAGAAAAAACAAATGGCGTCAAAAACCACTTAGCCTCAGGGTTTCTGAAATGCTGCCACGCCCTTGGATGGGATAAATGTGTTTTGCAACTGGCGAAATATTTTGTTTTTTTACAATGAAACCCTGAAACCCTAACTAAAAAAGTAAAATAATCTTGAAGCATCGAAACTTAATGAAATAAGCCTCGGGTATAAACAAAAAGAAGTGAAAAAAAAAAAAAAGTGGTTTTAGCGTGTCAGTTTGTGGCGTCGGTGACAAAATTTTCTCAAAAAGTTTTCTCCAAAACTGATTGTTTCTTCTGCTTTCTTACTAATCCTGTTATCAGCGCTTGCACTGTTGGATGTGTTAAAATAACACAAAACCAAAGCATACAAACATCTTAAAGGGAAAGGTAAATCATTGAAAAAGTAAGTTTACAAAATATGTTACGAAACTCAGGGCCCTAGTTAAGAACAAACCTCAACTCTGCAACGAGGGCTCGGTTGCTTCCCCCGCCCACTAACCCTCCCAGCTCCACCTCATCATTCCAGCTAGTGTCGTAACTCTGATCCGCAGAGAGGGTGCTCCGCGTAGGACTGGCGTTTCTGCGTCCCGTGTGCGCAATGAGGCCGGGGTCTGATGCCGGGCTGCTTGTCCGGACGGGGCGGGGAATGTCGTAGTGAATGAGGGCAGAGTCTCCCGAGTTTCTCTGGAACACCCCAAAAACAAACATTAGCATTAGCTCAAAAAACATTCTGGTGTGATCCTTGGCAACAGGCAGTTAACGATTGGATAGCTTCTGACTGGAACTCCCAAAACAAAGATAGTAACAAAATACAGAGACTGCCAACATAGGGCTAGATAGCTCAGTTGAGCGCCAGCATGTTAATCCAGAAAGGGTCTATGGGTTTTTACACCCTCAGGGGTAAATGGCACCCTCTGCTTTGCATTGGGTGCCATTTGCCCTCATGGACCCCATCATAGCGTGCAACAATTGTATAACGTCACACAGGGTTAAGGGTGTAACTTTCCGACTTACCATTCGCTCCTGTAGTTTCCGTGCCATCTCCTCCAGACGCTTCAGCTCGGTGTGACTGGCCTCTATGTCTCGCTGGCATTCTCTGAGTCTCTCATTCTGTCGCTCAGTCAGCTCCTTTAAGTCTCTGTTCTCCTTGGTCTTGGTGTCCAGATCCTGCTGGAGGTGACTGAGCTGCTGGTTCAGGCTTGAGACGGTGGACTGTAGGTCTTGGGTTGTGGACTCCATACTCACGATGGACTCTTCCTTTAGCGTCCTGTTAAAAGAACAATGCCTTATCATTGACAAGATCTTTTTTTTTTTTTTTTTTTTTTTTTACCAAACATACACATGTGCAATCTGCATCCCACTTCAAACTTGGCCTTTGACTAGAAATACTTTTACCTCATGTCCTCTCTAGCATCTTGAAGCTCTCCTTCTAGAGCGGTGGCTTTCTCAAGTAAGTCCTCCCTCTCTTTATCACAGTGAAGAAGACTGTCTCGTAAATGATCTTCAGTATCTTGAGTCTAAATCCAAAGAAAATAAAAAATAAAATGCATAATGATGATGGTTTAGTTCAATGTTGACTAAAGCTTTGTAGTGTAAGTATGAGAATCTGGTGGCGAGTACTGTACATGTATGCAGGTTGCGGACTCACCTTTTTAAGTTTCTCTTTGGTCTTGGACCTGTACTCGTTAAGTTGATCACTGAGTTCTTCAAGATTCTGCATGGCTTCATCTCGCTGATTCTCAGCCCTAAGAAGAGGAGAAACAATAAAAAATAATATTAGTTGGTAATCACTGTAAACTCAGTACTGTCCAGAGTCCTGCGAACAAAAATCCACAAGCATATTACTCGGATGGAATTCAAAACTAGGCAAGGCGAGGCGAGCCTCTTTCCCACTTACCTTTTTCTCTGTTGTGTTTCATACGTTAACTCTGCCTTAATGGTCTTGGATTCTTCTCGGCACTGCTTCAGGAGGGAGTCCTTCTCTTTAATCTCACACTCCAGTTCAACCAGGCGCCCGTCAGCAGTCCTAAAAAGAAATTGAAACATTCACATACAAAGGAAAATTTGCAAGTGCTGTGAATTGTGATGTGGTATGGCTGACACTTAAGAGCACCAAACTCAAGCTCTGGTCTTTCTGATCAGCAGAGTGTGGGTTCCAGTTCCACGTGTGCCCTTCAGCAAGATACTTGACCAGTTTATAAAACTCCTACACCCAAATTCTCAAAGTTTCTACAATGACGCTAGCTAGACAATCAATCTCAAGACGAACCAAACCCTAATCATACAGAAACTTACCTTAGTGCCTCATCATCCAATTTGATGCTGGACTCCAACTGAGCTACTTTGTCCCGTAGCGATGGAACTTCTTCATTCTTAGCTTCCAGGTCATGACTTACAACTTGTAGCTGTCAAGTAAAAATCACAGCATTTAACAAAAGTCAATTGAACTGCCAACATTTGCATCTTGTAACCAGGGAGCTAATGTACAACAATCAGGGAGATATTTAGAGCTCCATTCAACATATTAGGGAATATTTTTCAAATTAAAAAAAAAACAAATTCAAGTTTGATCGTCATTACATATGGACAAATTTGTACATTTTTAAGGAACTTTCTGCAGAACGGTAAGTTTTTGTAGTTACATTCAACATATTAGGGAATACTTTTTTCAAATTTCTAAAAGATTTCCAAGTTTGATCATCAACACATATGGACAAATTTGTACATTTTTAAGGAACTTTTGCAAAACGGTAAATTTTTGTAGTTACATTCAACATACATGTACTAGGGAATATTTTCCAAATTTTTTAAAGATTTTCAAGCTTGATCGTCAACACATATGGACAAATTTGTACATTTTTAAGGAACTTTCTGCAGAACGGTAAGTTTTTGTAGTCAAAATAACTTGAGTGAAGTACATTTTCACTTTTGAATTCCCTGATTGAAAATATCTTTAAATGAGTGGTTATAGCAATCATTGGTACTAACAAGATGTCTTTGAGTTGAAATGGTCTCATACTCTACTCATCAGTTCAATGAGTAACTTTTGATAAGATGTGAGTTTTAGAGTTGTTTTTACTCAAATTTTAAAGCAACCATTTTCAAATGAGTAATGACATTAATAACATGATGCCTACCTGGCCTTGAGTTGTGCGTAGCTCATACTCTGTACTCTCCAACTCGGTGAGTAATTTGTGATTACTCGTGACGAGGCTTGAGTTTTCATCTCTCAGTGTCTGCAGCTTCTTTCTCAGAGACTCGTTCTCCATATCGTGGATGGATGCCTTGGATCCTTGCACTGCACCATTCTTTGAACCAAGAGAACACAAATCTTTCTTAGGTATCTTTCAAAACAACGGAGACTGAGCTCAAGTCGTGGTTTTCAAAGTGGCAAAAGTATTTAAGTCAAATAAGAATATTCTCTCATCGGCGCTAGTTCAAATAAACCAAAAGCTTATTATTCAAATTTAGTAGATAAGACATTTTCTCATTTGACTCTGCTCTCGAAAACAAAATTCAGTTACATTTTAGACTTACATTATGTACTCTTTTGTGCGGTTGAACCTGATGAGGAACATCAAACTGATGAGCCCCTTGCATGATGCCAGTCTCAAGACGGGAACTATGTGGGATCTGATACCTTCCCTCACTTGACCCTATATCTAAGAAGTCATCTGTAAGGTCATCCAAGGTCAAAGGTTGCAGTGTCTCATCCACTTGGGAGTCACCATCTGATGAATATGCATACCTGTGATCAACAAAAATATGAGTTGGATATTACTTGAGTTTTCTCCTGAGCTATGGTTATAAACATGATACATTTAGGATGCTTCACCATTTTCTGAAGCAATCTTTCTTGTGGCCGCAATTGTGCCAAAATGTGAGTTTGGCTGCAGCTACCTCCACTTTGCCTATCCCCAGGTACGATTTTGGTATTCTAGGAATGTATCATCCCATGAATACAACAGCTGAAAAAATTACGCAAATTAATAACAAGCACAAAGCAAACTAAAGGCTTGAAGAAATTTGCGAATTAAGGAAAAGCGTAAACAAACTAAAGAGGGCGCTAGTGTGTACAATCTTAGACGCTGACGGCGCCGTAAAATAATGTGAACACATCGCATGCTATCTATACTTGTACTAGTACATAACAATCAATTTGTATAAATACAAGGGCGTGGCAGTGAAGAGAAACAAGTCTGGCTGGTCACACTTAGCTACTTTTTGTGATGAAGCTGACTCTAGTATGAAGCTGGGCCCATCCAGGCCCAGGGCCCAGTCTTATAAAGCTGGTTTACCAGTAACCAATTGTTTTGTCACTTGTATACTTACTAGAACACGCAGTACAAATTGTGCGCATTTGCTTAGCTAATGGATCGAGAATAATACAGATTTATAAGCAACTGTTATAAAATAGTTCACTGTGCTAAGAACTATTCCATTCTACACAGAAAACATTTGCATACACGATTTATGAAATATGAAACTGGCTCCAGCATCACAGAAATTTAGAATTTAACAGCAATATCTAGTCAACTCATAGAATGAGGCCAATATTTTATGGCAGGAATACTAGCGGTTGCTTTTACTTTTTTATAGAAAATCTAGAAGAAAGTTACAGTGATTCCCTTCAAAGAGTATTGAAATTTATAGCCCTTTTAGAATTTCACTTCTTTATCAAGCAGTATGTAAGGATTAAGAGGCTCAAACCAAAGGCACTTTTAAAAACAAGACAGAGAAACACTCTGAATACAAAATGCAAAACCAAACACCACAAATTTATACCATATCAAAAAATAAATAACACTTTAAATTTATTATCAATCTAAAAGTGCAAACAAAAAACGTTTTTAAAGTCAAAGTTCACTCCGTGCAAATAGTGACATTTTAACGTGTTCATTTAGAAAAGAATCTTTGATGATCAAGAATTCATTCTTACTGAGAGATACTTCATTTCCTAACAGAAGAATAATTATTTCAACAACAAGAGTCCTAAATTTACAACTTTTAGAAAGCCATGCCTTTCATAATACCTTGGTAATTCCAGTACGTTCATAACAAAAATCAAAGTACACCAACTGTTAACACCACAGGAATGTCAAACAAAATCAAACGAATTCAACTTGCCTTTCAGATATCCAACACCAATGGCGGTTATTTAACACCACTCGTGCCCCCAACTGACCCTACCAACACCTCTCCGCCAAATAAAGACAAAAAACAGCCTACATAAATACCATGCCAACTATCATATTTCCCATATGCGTCTACCTGTTTACCCACGCCAAGCTCACGCTAGTGTACACAACTCCACACATTGAATACTTAGCAGGCTTTTGATTTTTGATGAAGTCAATATGACTAGCCAATGAGGAGTGGTGTTTATAGATTGTATAGGGTCAGATTTCTACTACGCTATTGTGCTCTTTGTTTACATTAGTCATTGACAACCGATCAGAGATTTTGACTTTTTTCACAAGTATGCCTATGCCAATTAGTTATTTCAGCTAATTTGCTTATAATAATTTATGGATTTGGTTTAATTTTGTGCATAAAAGAGCTTTTTTTTTAAATCCTAACTCATGTATTGGCAGTTTATTATTAATAAAGTGTATATTTGTGTAACTTATATTGCTGAGCAGTTAAAACGAAAATTTGACCTCTAGAATAAATCAGATTTGTGTGATGACAATGATGATAAGTCTCTTATTGTAAAACAACTTTAATAGCTTACTCAAGCAAACAAACAAAAATACCTTTTTATGCAATATAGGCCTAAAGCTTAGGTCTTGTTGTTACTTGGGTTCTCCTAATGATTTTCAAAATTGTAGGACATTTTAGAGGTAAATTTTGGAAGTTTTGCCAAGCATGCTGAATTAAAACGACATCCTCTGAATGTTTTTCTTGGTGTTTATCTTTGGTTTAAAAGCTCAACTATGCAATATGTGGCATTCAAATGGTTTTATCTTTATTATTTTTGGTGAATTTGATCTCCCCAAGTTCCCCCCTCCCCCCCCCAAAAAAAAAAAAAAAACGAGGGGGTGATAGTAGTTTTTGTCTAGCTTTTAGATTTTGCAGGGGGGGGGGAGAACCCTGATTAACAGAACATCAATAAATGGAACATTTGCTACAAATATTTTTCTCAAATGTGTAACTGGCATTATGCACAAAATATGCAAATTAGTCCAACACAATCAACCACCTGCATTTTGCAGCAATAATATTTCTGATTTCCTCTCAAAGAAGAAGAAGTGAGTCACAGTAGCAACCGCAATGAGTTGTGTGTAACAAGCTGCAGCCAATATCAATTATTCACAACCAACTCTAGATAGCACAAATATGCAAATTACTAAATTTTTAAATATTCATGACGTTGAAAACACCTGTACTTTTCAGAGGGTAGAAATATGATTTCCTGTTGATGAGGTGTGATTGATCAGAAGCCTTGTCTACAAGCGCTGGGCAATTTCCCCCTAGAGGAAATTGATTTTCTCAGGTAACAACGAAAGACAACTCTGGAAGCTCTTTATGTTTTTAAACAGGAGAGAATGCCTACAGGTGCATGTCAACGAACACTTTAAAAATTAAGTGAAGGCCTATCGGACAAGTTTAGTAGAGCTGAAAAAGTAGCAGACATTGTTTTTGGTGTGATCAACTATGGAAAACCAAACCTGTGCAGAATTTTGCATAATCCGTTGTGTGAGTCAAGTGATTTAGTGGAAAACCAAAATCAGTTGTTTTTATTTTTTATTTTTGGGGGTGGTGGGTTCAGGTTCTCTAATTGCATATAACTTTGTTTCAGAGGGAAATACATGTATTTCATTGGGAAAAAAATTATAATTAAAACTTCATAATCAGCAAGCTTTCAGACTAAAATTAAATATTTATGTTTTTTTACTAAATACCTCACCACTCGAGAAATCACTGAAGCATACTCAACAGTTACTCGCACCTACTATTATTTAGACCTACATAGGTACACTATTTATCATATTAAATACAATGTTATGTTTACAAGTGATGATCTGCACATTGATTTCTGTCCCTAAAGTGATTTAAGTGTGTAATTTGGTTAACACAAAAACATCACACTAAATATAATTTTGGGTTTGAACAAAAAAAATTCAATTTAAAAAAACCGAAGTTCCACACAGTACAGTTTGCAAGAAGGATTTGTACAATATAAAATAAGGAGATTTATAATCAATATTAGGCTTCAGACATAGGCCTACCTAAAGTACTTGTTCCTTTCAGAATAATGAAGGAGCTATTTTGATTTGAGGTGCTGGGGTAAGGTTGTTGAGGAGGAGGGTGTTGATTAGGGGGTATTTGAGCATAGAGGAGGGGTGTTCCAGTCAGAAGCCATTACAATCGCTCAACTGCCAGTGGCACCCCAAGAACAAAGATATTGACAAAATAGGGACACCGCTAACAAAACGCTAGATAGCCCAGTTGGTAGAGCACTGGCACGTTTATCCGAAAGTCGTTGGTTCAAATCCCACTCTAGTCAATTCTTTGTTCAACCCCCAAAACCATTTTAAAAATTTACCCAGTCAGTTACTGTTTCCCTTGTGGTTTATATTGATACTACTAATCTTAGTACAATGGACCTATGGCTGGGTGTCCCTTCCAAACGACATGTTGGTATCTTGCTCGGCAACACAAGTGCCATGACCGGGACTCGAACCAACATTCTGCTGATCAGAATCAGAAATATCAGAGCTCGAGTCCAGTGCTTATAACCACTAGGCCACGTCACACCACAACGACTGGTGCATTTAAACAGACAGCATTTTATTTTCACACTACTACTAACCTGGAATCTCTGCCTCTGGGTGTCTGCAGTTGCTGAAGACTTCTCTCTGTATGGAGCAAACGTTTCCGGATGTTTTGAACATTCCTTAGAATGAGATCTCCATCTGTCTCTTCCTTCTCCATTATTGTCTTTGATTATCTCCTATTGGTATCAGACAGAAAGTAAGATTTAAATTTCCTTGATAAAAAAAAGGGGGGGTGGTGAAATCTAATTGGTATCTGTCAGGGTAGTTTTCTGGCCCCTTTTGTGTCTCTAATTCTAATTTCAGAAAATATCCACAGAATCATTAGTTGCAATAATGTAACCCTCTTCGCCGTCGGGAGGAGGGTTATGTTATCGCATCTACTTATTGCCAGAGTCCTTTTTTTAACAACTGCACCAGTAACTCAAGAAAACCAAAGAGGTCCTGTCAGTCTGTCTAGTGTTTATTGTGGGTTCGAATCCAACCAAACAAGTTATTTACCTGTCCTGTGGATTTTTGCTCACAAAAGTTTTGGAGTTCAGAAAGTATCGAGCAGGCCTAATATTGGGCTATTGTCAATGTCATTGAGTAGAGCCTTGACTGGGAGTCAAATGATGGTCTCCTCTTGAGTCTATGAACGGTCATATGGAGGTATAATTCTATCTATCTCCATTCTCATGAACCCATGCACACTCTGCTAATAAAATAGTTTTCAAAATCCCAGACGCCCAGACCATCCCATGCCAAGACAGAGCAGAGCTTGACTCAGCCTCAGGTCAGAGCCCAATTTCAAAGCGCTGCTTAGCGGCTGATTTTGTGCTTACTGTGCGATCTTCATTTCATAGTATAGTAGCGCCGCTACTATATTACTAACCGTAAGCACACGAAAAGGCATACTAACCTTCCGGTGCTTACCGCACAAAAATAAATGGCACCACAATGCAAATCAATGGTGAACACGCAATGCGGGCGCCCAATTTTTCTGCTAACCTGCGAAATACGCTTGCACCTGAGCAAATTTTTCTGCTACAGTAAGCGCAAAAAGGTGCTTACCGTTTTATAAGCAGTCATGACTCATGGCAGCAGTGGTGCTATGATATGAAATTGGGCCCTGTTGTCCGGTGCTCTTTTTCTTCATGAATGAATTAACAACAACCACTGGCACTGCCACTGAACTGTCTTCACCTGAGCTGAGTGAACAGCTCAGCCAAAGCATGTCACCGTACTGTAGTCCAGGCCTGTTTGATTTTCAATTCAATCACTGTATTTTATAACAATATATATTACGCACATAATGCGTGTGCAAAGTTGTAACTTTAAAGTTTGCAAAGTTTCCCATTACACATATGTTGAAACAGCGCCCTCTTGTGTTCACGTAGAAGCTTTTTTGGTTTGTGTTTTGTTTGTTGGTGGATTGGTGGGGAAAGAAATTACTGCAAAAATAAGGTTAACATAAATTCACTTTGACAGAAATAATCTAAACTTGTCGGCGTCTTTAATACACTTACATGTACGTCAGTTTCTTGTAAATACTCATTAAAGGTCCACAATTTAAACATTTTGTTCGGAGAAATGTATTGTCGTCTGCAAAACAAGTTTATACAAATCCGCCATTTTGAAGTGATGAAATTCCTCGAATTTGATTGGTTGATAAATGACGATACTCTGGCTCATCCGTGACAATTTATGGTGAAATATCTCTCTTAATTGTTCATTCCGAGTTGAATTTAAAGTACACAAATATTATAGTAAAGTGTTAATTAAGTCTATGTTTTTTTTTATATTAGGTTAAAAGGTGCATTTTTACTTTTAAAATAACGAATGTGTCACCTAAGGAAAGAAGTTATTTTTGACGGCGCATGCGCTCAGTCTGCCTTTTCCATTTTAGGTCAGCCCCCAGCCGAGGCTATCACAAGTGCCTGTGTAAAAATAGGCAAAAGTTTCGCAAAATGGTATGATATTTTTGTTAAAATATGATGAAGATATGTGCTTTAATCCATTGTTAACATTATGAACCAAAAATTTATGGAAAATATAAACTCATTTTTGCAGGATGGGTCAGATTGTAATGGTAATGTTTCATAGTTTTGCTTGTCATTGCCTTCATTGCACACATTCCAGTTGAAGGTTCCAACGTGGCCGAAAACCCTCAACGAGCTCAATGAAACGTTTTGGAACGTTTCTCCCACAACTTATGCATGTGTGATACTTTCCATTAACTAACCCTTCGTATGTAGACTTCTTTAATTAATGTTGTTGTTTGTTTTAATGAAAAAACTTGATCGTTGTTTGAAGTGGTTAAAAATTCAATTGCTTGACAATATTCGACCATTTTTGTAGAGCAGCTGTGCTGTGGTTGTGTGTGTGAGCTGGTTAACATTTTGTTAACCTGGATTATTTTGGAGTGGAGGGTGATGCAACAATTTTGAAAACTTTCCACTAAAATGGTTCTGAATATTGTTTGTGATAAAATAGGTAGAAATAGAAACATGTATATCGATACAAAACTTTTAGATGTGGTGCATATTTATTTTATTTAATTTTACAATTTTTTTTTTTAACCTGGCTACAGGATTATCTGATAAGCCCTTTTTGCTGGCCTTTTAAGACCTTTTTATTGCCAATCTGCTTGGCTGATTTTGCTGAGTGGCCGAAAGAGATCGTGGGATGCAAACAATTTTTGTTGTGGTCGTGCCAATTTTCTTCCCAAACTGTCAGTGTCGGTGCCTTATGGCAATCAGCAAAATCAGTCTGTCGGGAATATGTAACGTCTATGTTGCCAATATGTTGCGTTTGTTTTGGGGTGAATTTCTGAGATTCAGTCTGGGGGGG
The DNA here is from genome assembly GCF_032118995.1 of Asterias amurensis. Taxonomy (NCBI): domain Eukaryota; kingdom Metazoa; phylum Echinodermata; class Asteroidea; order Forcipulatida; family Asteriidae; genus Asterias; species Asterias amurensis. The sequence continues at coordinate 1,811,173 of NC_092662.1, read as the reverse complement.
GGGGAACATTTTCATTTTATTTACAAATATCAGTTTAGTTTAGTTTATCTTTAATTAAATTTTTCTTTCTCTGTGATGAAATGCCAAACAAATATAGCTGGAATTACCGTATGATTTTCCCTGATTAGACTTGGCTTCTGAGAGAATTTCACAACTCGGATGGAGTATTTTTTCCTCACTATTTTTACAAAGTGATAAACAAATAAGCACAACATTATTATAACTATGGTTAAAATCTATTACAGGGCACAAAATATATTTCATGTTCACATTTGTTCCGTCCTTTGCAGGGGTTCGTGAAGGTCGTCAAGAACAAGGCTTACTTCAAGCGCTACCAGGTCAAATTCAAGCGTCGTCGTGAGGGAAAGACCGACTACCAAGCAAGGCGCTTCCTTGTTGTCCAGGACAAGAACAAGTACAACACCCCAAAGTACCGCTTGATTGTGCGTTTCACGAACAAGGATATCGTTACGCAGGTTTGTAGATTCAGCTTGCTTGGTATTTTCTCTGGCCTTGGAAGTATGGGAATTGTCACCTCTAGTTTTCCCTTTTGTTGCAAGAATTTGGAGTCTAAATTCGTCGTAACTATAAGTGTAACACGCTGGAAGTTCAGAAAACTTTTATTGGTAAACCAGACTGTGACCACTTTGCATTTGGATTGAACTAATACAAAAAAAGATTACTAGAGCATGACTTGAAACCTGCACCCTCTAGATAACTGAGCTGTACCAGCCTCATGTTGGTAGTTACCCAGTTTGTCATGTTAGTAAAAAGCTAGCATGTTTCGTTTGTTTGCAAGTTGAAGTCTTCCAGTTCATTTTTTTTTTTCCCAACCCCAAATTATTTGAAGTTTCCCCATACTGTTTCCCTTGTGGTTTATTACTTTCAATTTGTTTTGGGGTGGTTGCATCCTATTGTTGTTCAGATATTTTTCAGGGTTGGAAAATTTCAATTAGACCCTGCTGGGACCCTGATCCAAAACCTCGGTGTGACTCCCTTGATCGGGATTTTGTTCTCAGTGATGATATGCCAAACAAATATAGCTGGAATTACCGGATGATTCTTTGTGATTAGACGTGGCCTCTGAGAGAACCAATAAAGTCTTTTCAAGTCCAGGGTTCGAAATTAATATCGTTAGCCCAAGGCCAGTGATTTTAATGTTTGGAAAGTAAACTCCTGACAGGGCAAGTCTGACAGTTAGGTGCTTTTCATTTGAGTGATTAATACCTCACTTTGTCATATTAGAAACAAAACAGCTTATTCAGGGCTGATACTTCCTTTGCAACAAAGGTGATTGCCTCTATTTCCCTTGTCAGAGCCTTGGTGCCCTTGAAGTGCTCTGTAGACAATTACAATCCCCTCATTGGGTGCCCTTTACCATAGCGTTCAAAAAGCGAAGTATACAGACCCATAACTATTGTCAAACTATTGTTACAAAGTACTCTTTTGTTTTTCTCTGCAGATAGCGTACGCCAGAGTTGAAGGAGACATCATCGTATGTGCTGCATACGCACATGAGCTCCCCAAGTATGGCGTCAAGGTCGGGCTGACTAACTACGCCGCAGCTTACTGCACTGGGCTCCTGCTTGCTCGCAGGGTAAGCTGCTCAAGGTTCTGTCGTTTTAATTTTTTATTTGGGGTTCAAAGGGAGCCCTGGGTTACCCAAATGTCCATGTTGAAACTTGTTTTTGTTTTTTTATTTTTCACTGATTTTTCCTGACGCGCACAACAGATTAAGCCCAAAGTTTTCACTGGTTTGTTATTTCGTGCATAACCTTGATGACACAAATATGAACACTGTCCCTTTTTTCAGCTCCACCAATCCTGTAAAATGCCTTTAACTACAGCTACGTTACATTTGTGCATAGCTTTGATTTTGATTCTAATCTGTGATGAAATGCCAAAAAAATATAGCTGGAATTACCGGATGATTTTTGCTGATTATACATGGCGTCTGAGATTACAAATTCATGCCATCTTTGGGCAAGGTAAAATTGACTGATGGTGGCTTATTCCATAGTTACTTGTGAAGGAAAGTTTTTGACTCGCCCGTCGCTATTTTTCACTCCTATTTGGCAACTGCTACTTTCGAACCCTGTCAAATATTTTTACATTAACAAAGATGCACCAAAACTACTTCCAACTTGCCAGGTATCTTGGCGCTTTAGGTAATCTTTTGTTGTGATGATTTTGTTTCAACACCTAAATGATTGTAATAATCATGAGTGTTCTCCCTAGGAGTTTTAATGATGTGGAGGTGCCACTCTCATGTTTTTAGATCCTGAAGAAATTCAACCTTGACACCGTGTATGAGGGAGAGACGGAGATCACAGGGGAGGAGTTTCATGTCGAGAGCGTCGAGGGTAAGGCTGGAGCCTTCCGCTGCTACCTGGACGTTGGCCTTGCCAGAACCACCACCGGTGCCCGTGTCTTTGGGGTGCTGAAGGGCGCCAGCGATGGAGGCATCGACATCCCACACAGGTGAGTTTTTTACTCAATCTCCCTTAGATCAAGCCTGGAATTACATAGGTCATGGAGGCCATGTCATCGGTTGCCCTCTGGTCTTCAAAAGTGCCCTTTCAAAAGTTTCCAATTTTCTAGTGGCCTTGCCCTCTCAAAGATGAAATCCAGGCCTGTTAGATGCCCCAGAGCAATCCAAAGTGTAAAACAAATAAAAATTCTTGGATAAATTTGTGGTTTTTCTTAGTGTTCTTGATGATGAGATGCCAAACAAATATAGCTGGAATTACCGGCTGATTTTCCCTGATTAGACTTGGCTTCTGAAAGAATATGCACCTAAAGATTTTGTATCATTTATGAAATCACTTGGGTCCTAGCCACTTGTAGTAGTAGGTTTTGCTAGTGGTAGGTTTGTGTGGCTCAGCTGAACTGATTGGACTGGGGCGTTTTTTTGGCTTCCAGTGAAATCATGATTTTTTATTTTGATTTTGGCTTTGGGATTTTTGAATGTTACCAATAGAAAAAAACAACGCCTCTATGGGGGCTTAGGTTTCTGTTTTTAGGGTTTTGGTTTTTGCCTGGTTCCCAACGTTAATGATTTTGCTGTACTTAAACTGCTGCCTGTATTGTTCCCAAACAGCAACAAACGTTTCCCCGGCTTCGACGCCGACAGCAAAGAGTTCAACGCTGATGTCCACCGCAAGCACATCATGGGCGGACACGTCTCCGACTACATGAGATCCCTGGCGGAGGAGGATGACGAAGCCTACAGACGACAGTTCTCTCAGTACATCAAGCTCGGTATCACAGCTGACGGGGTAAGAAAGACAATAAAAAACTATTCCTCTGTGGCCAAAGATAGTTCCGAGTGATCCTGTAGGTTTCCAACAGCAGATCATGTTGCATTGTGAAGTGAAAAAATGGTTTACACTAGCTTTGGTACTGGGCATTAACCCTTCTTAATGCACCAATATGCATTGAAGTTTGCTGGGGACTCAGATTGCACATGGACATGTTAAGGCTATGTCAGACCATGCTAAATGAAGCCCAGTGCTACTGAATATGGGATTTTAGTTGACTGCAAAAAAATACAAGTCTTACAATTTGGCGCATTTTGTTGTATTTGGCTGGGATAAAGTTAAGCAAATTGTTTAGTCATGTGCACAGTGTACATGAAACTCATTTTATAATTAACTTTGTCTTGTTTCTGTTCTTGATGATGAGATGCCAAACAAATATAGCTGGAATTACCGGCTGATTTTCCCTGATTAGACTTGGCTTCTGAAAGAATATATAAACAACAGACCATGTATCATTAATGCAAATGCCTAGGTCTACTGCCTACTACCATTTCCAATTTCCCAAAACGGTCAAAGTCATGCTGTGCCAGGAGATTTTCTTTTTTTTCTCTTCTTTTTAACCAACTGCAGTTGCTGGCCTAGATGCTAGAGTATTGATGTTTGATCTAAATTCAAACTTACAATACCTACATGTGTAAAATAAATGGAAAGGGGGTGTTACCAAAAGTGGGCATCTGTATTGTATCATACTTATTTTGTTGAATACCTTGAGTGATAAGGTCTTGCTCCTTGTTGTTTTAGATGGAAGAGATGTACAAGAAGACGCATGAGGCAATCCGCGCTGATCCCGAACACAAGGCGAAGGAGAAGAAGGAAGTCAAGAAGACCAAGAGGTAAGATTTACCTCTTAAAAAGCCAAGATCCAATGATACTACTTAAAATTAAAATAAACTAAAACATCGGACAAATTTCTTTGTGATGAGATGCCAAACAAATATAGCTGGAATTACCGTATGATTTTCCTTGATTAGACTTGGCTTCTGAAAGAAATAATTCAAAGTATATGTATGCGACTATTGGAGCGTTTCAAAGGCGAGCAGGTTTCAGGTGCAAAAGAACGCCCTTGTTGGCCACCTGCTGGAAATACAAGCTTAGTAGACGCTCCTTAATTTTCACACTTTTCCTTTTGAAGTCTTGTAAAAGGAAGTGTATCACAAAACTATTTTCCCGTAACAACAGTCTTAACAACTTCTTTGTTTGTGTGTCTATTACAGGTGGAACCGAGCCAAGATGTCCCTTTCCCAGCGCAAGGACCGTGTCCGTCTGAAGAAGGCATCCTTCCTGCGAGCCAAACAACTTCAGGAATAAGAAAAGTTTAAATATCCTTCCAAGAAAGAAACTACTACCTAAACTATAAATGATGTAACAACTTGACCAGGATGGTTTAATATTATGGGTTTTTTCCCCCCTTTATGCAGCAACACTTTTATGAATGGTATCATGAGAACCAAATGAAAATAAATGTCGAAACTGATGCAGGGAATATTGTATGTGTCTCGGATGAGTTCTTTAAAGTTTTTTGTCTTGCAGTTAATAGCCTCCCGCTTGTTGACCGTTTTGTGCCTCATCTGTGGCATGGTGGTACTTCCCTCCCCCCCCCCCCCCACTATTGCGTGCTCAATTGTCAACTCAAAAATTCATTTGCGGATTTGAATATAGGAGTCTGTTCATGTATGTGAACATGTTTTGGAGATGCCCTCTGCCCCATGTATTTGGCTATGTCTAATTTTTGACACTTCAGCACTTCATGCCTACTATCATCGGAAATTGCAGTTAAAAGGAAAGGGACACAAACCACAAAATTAACTTTGTTCACATGTTTCTATTCTTTAATATTTTCATGTAGTATTTAATATTATTAGCTGCCAGGCATTGACGCACACATTCATCGCAACCAGTCTTTGGGTTTTGTTTTCTTTTCATTATTCCTTCAAAAATGTTTCCAAAAATAAATTCAATTTAAAAATTATAATTAAATGTCTTGGACATGCCCACCGTTAATTTCTTTAAAAAAATCGGCAAATAGTTGAGTAAACAATGAGCGGAAAGTGCAATTTTATGTATTTTAGGATAACAATATCCAGAAAAACAATCTCTTGAAAAGCATTTCATTCACTTTATTAACGGCTTGCTGACAACATGCATATTGTACCTTACAACAGTCCCACAAGTCGCCATTCTCTGTAGAAAGGGTGTCCCCCCCCCAAAAAAAAAAGTCAATATAATAAAATAGCCCTGATAAATCCCTTGTGCCTTTTTTCACTGGGACTGGAAATGTCTTGGTTTTTTTTTTTTTTTGGGGGGGGGGGGGGCGAGTAAGGAAAGAAATTACTCATCCAAAAATCAAACTTTCCCTTTTATGGTAAGTTCATGCGCTATCCATAGAGTACATGGAGTTACACATACATTACTGCAACAACCCACCGAAGCCATGGGTACGAGTAAATTACAAAACGTTGTGTTGGTAAACTGGTGTTATACAATCGGTCTGCCCTTTCCTCAACTGTACCCTCGAATTATATTAAAGAACTCTATATCATTTACATGGCTCAAAGATGCTATGTCAGATTTTTGGCAGATATGACCAAAAAAATTCGAGTTAAAATTAAATGGGTATTTTGATGGAGTCGAGAAAGTTACAAGCTTTCATTTGAGCCATTGCTCGAAAAAGTCCGCCAATTATTAGTAGCAGTTAAATAAAGGGCTCAAACTTAGTTTTTGTCGGGATCCCGACAATATATCATGTGAGTAATTCTTATGTGTTTTATAAGAAATGTTTTTTAAAAAAAATGTATGGTTCCTGACCATTAAAAGTTTAAGTTAAACTTTTTTTCGTTAAAGCGGGTGATACTCTGAAATATCTAGTTTTTATTGTTTGGGGCCAAAAATCTAACATAGCATCTTTAATAACAACTTTAATTACAGAAACATGATACTACACTTGGACTCGATATTTCAGCACAAAGAACATCGGGTTTAATAATGATTTAAAGAGCAGTATGGAAAAAAAGGGACAACCTACATGTACAAGTACGATGCAACCTCTTCCCTAGGGCTAAATATCGATCTTGTCAACGAATCCCTGGAAGGATGGTGCCGACAGACGACACTGATTGGCTCTGAAATTTAACTGCAACACTTCTTTAGCGCAGAACATTTTTTGCACAATTGTTTGGCTAAACGGGAAAACTTGTACACAGTTTCTGCACTGACAGTGACTGATGCAATGAATTGTTGTGAAAGTGATACGAGTTTACAAACTCGTATTCCAGTTTTTCTATATCAAGTGGTGAAACAGTTTCGTATACCCCTATGTTCCAACACCTCAATATTTTGACACCCCCAAGTTCCAACACTCCAATGTCCTGACATCCCTATATTCTAAAACCCCAAAGTTCCAACACTCCTATGTTCCGAAACACTTAAGTTCCAAAACTCGTGTTCCAGTTTTTCTATATTCCGAACCTCCAATGTTACAACACCCCTATGCACCATAACCCCCAAGTTCCAACACTCCAATGTTCCGACACCTCTAAGTTCCAACACTCTTGTGTTCCAACACTCCTTTGTTCTAACACCCCTTTGTTCCAAACCATAGCATGTACATCACAAGACGTTAACCGAACAGAGGAGTGTCTGAACATACAGCTGTCGGAACATAGAGTAGTCACCATAAATTTGATAAAATAGATTTGATAATATATATTAATTCAATTGTGAGATAAATGGTCTAGGATAACAAGTAAACCAGCGATCAACTCTCCGTGTCGTCCCAGTTGAAGTCGTCCTCCATTCCCCAACCATCACCCTAAGAGAAAAAGAAATTATTTGTGAATACTATGAAAAGAGGTCCCAGGAATTAAAGTTAACCACTTCACATTTAAGTTTTAACAGATCTTAACCACGCCCCTGCGCAGTAGTGCTTAGTGGAACTATGGTGGAACTTCTCATAATTTTGTGAACAATTGTAGAATATCTTGTGAATAAAGGCCCGGTCAACACAGGCCCGATAACGAGAACGATTGGTTGAATGAGCGTGGGTGTGGCGTGGGCATATTCTGCGTGGAGCATTTTAACCAATAGAATGCATTCTCTTTGCGTCGCATTATCGTCTTTGTAATCGCTGCAGTGTGAAGTGGCCTTGGCCATAGAATGCTGTCCATAGTACGCAGGAATCATGGCCTTGCCTTTCATATAGGATCATGCCTTGGATGATTCAAGATTGGACATTGGCACACAGTCGGAGAGCATCTTAAGAAACTCCCTAATTCCATGGAAACATTGAATGATCCTTTCAACTAGGCTTCCCTTTGTTTGAATGGAACATTCCATCTATCATATTGTAAAAAATATTCTCTCCATTACCCTCTTAATTATTTGTTTACTTACAGATTCCATATCCGTTGAGGGATTATTCATTGTGAAAGACAATTTTGTTTCATCCTCTTTTGGTGACTGGCTGGCAGTTTTTCCTTTCTTATTGTCCGTTGTTTTCGAGGAAGGTGTGAAAGAAAATGAGGGCTCCATATCGGCAAAGAAGTCAAGTTCCGGACTCTTCACTTTGGGTGTTGCGACAATGTCTGGAATGAGAAACTCACTGCCAAGTTCTGTGCTTTTCGGGGTGGTACGGAGTTGTTTTTTCGGAAATGTTTTGGCGTTGCCTGGTTTTGTTGCTGGTTTGGGGGTTTCTGTCTTTGGTTCAGCAGATTCTTTAGCGACGGTTTGTTTTTTGAGCTGTAAAGGCTTCGCTGTTTTCTTGGAGGAGGCATGTCCTTTCTCATCTGCCATATTAGTCTGGCCCCAGTCATCATTGACCCTGGACCAATCAGAGTCCACCTGAGCATCTGCACTGGTTCCAACCGGTTCTTGCTGATCTCCTCTTGCATGTAACACCACTCCTGATTGGTTAGCCTCCGGGTCTGGGCTGAAAAAGCTTTCTGGTTGGCTGACATCATCCCAGTCTGACCAATCATCTTCACTCTTAGATGCTTCCTCTAGCTCTAGCTCTTCCAACTTATCTTCAACGTCATCAGGGAAACTGATTTTCTCAAATCGTGGCGATGTTTCGTCCAAGGGAACATCTCCAGCTGACTCCACAGGGTCTTTCCTCAAATCAGTCATGGATAACAATGTCACTGTTAAAGAAAGAAAAAATAACTTTTTGTAAATTTTGTGTAATTTTTAGATTTATGAACCAATCAAATGACAATGATATAAATTGTGTTATTGAGAACATATTTTCATTCATAAATTGATCAATTATGTTCCATTCAATCTCACTTCATGGAATGGAACAGTCCATCTTTCAACGCATGATATTATTCTCATTGTTGCACAGGCCTGTATGCTTCGTTTTCGAAAGGGCAAGGGCACCAAGGCATTTTCTCCTTGGTAAAGTCTATGAGGAAATTGTAAATGTCTACTGGTGCATTTTAAAGGCACAAAGGTATTTACCAGGTGGCATGGAGGCAATCACTTTAGTTGCCTCCGTGAATTATCAGCCTGGTTGCACTCAATGCAATAAAAACATTTTTTTTAAATATTATCCAAACTCACCTTTCCCACTACCCTGGTTCCTCTTTGCTTCCCTCTCCCGTCGTCTCTGCTCATTCTTCGCTTTCAGCTCCTCCCTCCTCCGCTCTCTCTCCTGCTGGCGACGCCTAGCAACAGCTGCCGCTTCCTCCTCATCTTGCCCAGCCACCCCGGTCTCATCCACAGTATCAGATGGTGTCCCATCAGTATATGGTGGCAATGGAGGCTTAGTGGGCGGGGTCTTATCCAATGAAGGGAGGGTGATGACGCCACTGACGGCTGTCAAGTTTGTCACGTTGTCCATGTTTTTGAGGGGGGTCTCTTTTTTACTAAAGAACTGAGTGGAAAAATGAGCATAAATCAAAATAACTTTTTACTGCAATCAAAGAACTAAAGGCCAAAATTGTGTACCCTTGCAGAGTCTTGCAAACGAATATCGTCTGGCCCTGAAAATCTGAATTCCACTGTTTAAATATTCCACTCAGGCCCGAGTCTGAATCAGCGACTACAGCTCCCCTAGATTTCCGCGTCATCATGCTTTGAAGTACATGATTGTGTATTAGCAACACACTTGACAACAGTCATAGCCGTAACTCATGCCCCCAATTGGGATACGACCCAAAAAAGGATTGATATGGTGAGTCTGCTGCCAACAAGTGTTCCCAAAAGTCTCTCATTGATGTTAGTCTTGGCTTACAACTGATGACGACAACTCTAATAGAAAGAGAGCCTTACCTTGGGTCTCCCTTCCACAAAGTATTTGATTCTTTCACCACCCACAACGAGCTGAGCGCCAAGGATCGGCACAATCTCGGCAAGAGCCTTAAGACTGGCTGCTACTAATTCATCCTGACAATCCTTCAGTCCGATCAGAAGCTGTTTGCAAATTAAAAATAAGAATAATCTGAGAAACCAGTCGCTTTAAAGGGTGGATCATCACCTGTTTTTTTGTTTTTGTTCCAACTTAATGCTGGTTTATAGGCAAAGTTATCAAGAAAGACACACTAAAAGCCATGTGTGAAAGCTGAATACAGTGTCTTCTTGTTGAGATAGCAGCAATGAAAACTGTCACAGTATTGTCTTGAAACTTGTCACATCAATTCATGTCTTATGAGGAAGCAGCTGGTTTTAACCACAACTCTGGCCACATCATTCACAAACGAACACCACAGAAATGATGATTAACTTCAGATATGATTGTCTTCACCAAAAAGAAATATTTACACCTGAAAAATTAAGTAGAAAGAAGTATAACTAAGAGAGATTTTCAGTTACACCATGTGAGTATCTCTTTTTAGTAGTGTTGGTTCTGAAAAGAACCGTTGGTTATCGTTATGAGGTCCAACACTACTCAAAAGAGATATCCACTTGGTGATACTACAATCATCTCTTAATTATGCTTCCGCCAAGTTTCAAATCCTACCTAGAATGAAGTAAGATGTGATTTTATTGTTTTACCAGATATATCGGTTACCAGCCAGTGTATAATGCGATGAACAATGCTTGAGAATGGTTCCCTGCAATGGAAATCTCACCTGAGGTAAGACACCTTTCCTGAGGATGTTTACATCGAAGAGGTGGGCGTAGAAGGAGAAGTATTGGAGGAGGCAAATCCGTACGTGCATCTCCCGAGACGGGAACAGCCGAATGATGACCGGTATGACGAACTGTTTGTACAGATCCTCGGAGAACAACGGGTTGATTTGGTCTGTGAGGAACTCCCTCCGCTTGCTGTTTGATTCTGAAATAGGATAAAAAGACAACTTTGATTCAAGACTTATGGGACACATAGAGAGCAACGCCATTTTAATTTTGCAAAGGGCACTTCCAGTGGAAAATCTTGAAAGTCAAAGGGAAATAATATTTGAAGAGACATCAAGCCAAGACATAGGGCGACAGGGCCTTTCTGGCCATCGTGTAGTTGCAGCACCAAAGCAGCTTTATAAAATTGGACCAATGTGATTTATTGGTTGTGCTTGTCCCCTTTCAGGACCGGCCTCTATCCAGTATCCCTACATTAACACAAGATCCTTACCTCTCACAGGAGTCATAAAGTGCGGTAACACTGCTGACACCGCCATCGGCTCTGCCATGACAAAGCTAGACAGGAGCAATGGAGTCAGACGGTTTGCCACTAGCTGCCTTGGTAGCCGGTGGAGTCTGGGTGCCAGACCTTCAAAGAAAGCATTCTTGGCTGCTTCCGGTTTGACGGTCAGATGGACTAGGAAGTTGGTGATTTCGAGAAAGTCATTTCTAAAAAAAGTTTTGAACAAAAATTATTTTATCACGGGTTTGTTATGGGAGTGCCAGAAAACTGTGATGGAAATAAGTTCAAACTATTTTGCTCAATATCTTGGAAAATCTCCCTGTCTTCATTGTATTGTTTTGGTCAAGTTGGTAACTGCTAAGCAAAAATTTGCAGGGAACCAGTAACAAACTGTACACTTTATGCTTAGCCAAATATATTTTGTGCTTGAAATTTTATTGAAATCAGTCTGTGACAGCAAGGGGGTTCTTAAACACAAATCGGTCTTTAGATTCATCCATTTTGTTTTACACATTGTTCCTTGAGGCTTACTTGAAAAGTTGATCCTTGAGCAAGGTGTTGAGTTTGGGTCTTACAGTCGGGTCGTCGTCCAGGAATTCTTCATTAATCCGCTGCTCAAAGGTGGCACTCATTGAACCTGTGGAAATAAACAACAATCCAGACAGATTTCATGATGGAGCAAGACACTATAACAGCGGCATGTTGTGATTGACGAATTAAGAGCACTGGACATAAGCTCTGGTATTTCTCATCAGTTTGTCTTGTCCTGGCCTTGACACTTGTGTCCTTGTGTAAGATATTTTTAACTGCTTTGGAAATTAAGCCGTAGGTTTCGTGTACTATGACTGGTAGTGCACATAAAAAAACACTTTAAAGAAGAGTTGGGGTTAACCCCGGTGTTTCTGGTTCACATTAGCAGCACCTTTGTTTACAGACTTCCTCAGGCTTGTGAGCTACAGTAGTGATCAAGTTCACTTATGATGCATCCCTGTTCTCATTACCAGAATTATATAACAATAATAATCATTTTGATGGGTTAGGGGTGGTTACGGTTATAATTTACACACCTAGATCAGTCAAATACTCCAGCATATTCTGAGCTAAGATCCCAAAAGCGTAGGCATCCCTGGCATGGCCGTACTGGGGTGCCGTCGATGACTTACTATCCTCTTGCTCCTCTGGAGGGATGGAGTCTTCATTGCGTAAAGGCTGGCTTCTTTTTAGAAACTAAAAGAGGTAAACACAAAAAAATACATATTGAGCAAGGAGGTGGAAAATTAGAGATTGTACTAGTTTTGTGGGAGACGGTTTCAAATGAACTACATTTTGCAATTGTCTGGTTGTGTATTGCTATGACCCTTGATTCAAAATTACCAGTCTGTGTGGAATTGGTCGGTCATCGAAGTGATCCGTCAGAGACACAACCGTTTTTAAGGTTCCCTTTATGGAGCAAGATTTGGTCATTTCTAGTTGCATTTGTGATCAAGAAATATCTTACACCATAGTTATTGAATTAAGAACACGGGCCCAATTTCACAGTGCTGCAAAAGCACAACAAACTTGTGCTTACAAGCATTTATGGCTAATAGGGCTTGAATTTCCTCTTCGATTGAGAGGGCAAGGCGCTTTTCATTTGGCAAAGGGCACTTTCGTTGGAAAATCTCAAAGTATATGGAAAATTTTTGGAGGGGAACCAATCAAGGCCCAACAGAGGACATGGCCTCCGTGTAATTCCAGACCTGGGTTACCAGCCATATTATGTAACATCCGTGACTGGTATTCTGCTCAATTTCACCAAGCAGAAGATTTTTAAACAATAATTGCTGCTGAAAGAACTCTATACAATTTTGGCCAAATGAACTGGGCTACACTGCATAGAGCTACAAGTAACTTGGTGAATCAATCTTACCTGCGCTGTGGCATCTTCAAATTTGCAGAGGTGTTCCATCCCTCCGAGTCTCCATCCTCCATCCTGGCAACTGACGTAGATTGAGGAGAGACAGACATTGTTGTGAGATGCTCCTCCCTAGATTTGAATAAAGTCAAGACATTGGTGAATTTGTATCTTTACACTTGTGTTTCTTTCTTAGTTGGCCATCCTTACCAACATCATTAATGTTGGTAAAGACGGTTTGTCCAAATGTCTGTTATTTCATATTTTATGCATACATAATATGGTTGATTACACAAAATATAAACACTGTCTTCAACTATTTTGTAAGTTCTACTGATCATGTATATCTTGCAGAGGGAACACATTATTACAATAGCATATAATATAACAGCCATGTATAAACATTTGATTTAAATACATTTCAGCATTTTTGTCCAGGTTCCAGTTATTACCAGGCCTTGGCCTCTGGTAAGGAAAATGTTAATTTGTATTGAAACCACAGCACAGCGCACTATGGCAATTGCTAGGTGGTGTGGGTGTCAATCAAGGCCTATATGTTATTACCCTATCGTGTAGAAAGCTGAGTGCTTCTGCTACATTGTATAAACCAGCACAGATCTCCTCGGGAGTAAGCGTGTCCAACACCAACTCAAGAGGGCGCACTTGCTCCGTGATCAGGTACGTGCCTTCAACATTGTCACAGGATGCGAAGAACTTCAAGATGGTTGGATGGCGAAGAATTTTCAGTTGCTGATGAAGAAACCAAGTTATTAAAATGTTACATAAATATAAATAAACGATGGAATTAGTCAATTAATCACTAAGAAGGCTTTTGAAAAATATTAAATTCACAAAGTAAAGTTTCAGGGGGGAAAAACTTTATTATTTTTAATTTATTCTTTTCATTCTCATATAAAATTGCCACATCACACATTATTGGTCTTGAAAGCAATTTTTTATATTTCATTAAGCAATTATTACTAATACTAGTATTTATAATATTAAAGTTATTTTTTCAATTTCAATTTTTTATTATTCATAAAATTGATTTAATAATTTTCATTTTATTATGGAAAAATTATAATTTCATTGACAACTGGAAAAATGTTGTATGGCGCCACCACTTTTTCATTTGATATGAAATAATATAGTACCTAGTAATACCTCATCCTAACCAATGAGTTATCCCTTTTTGTAAAAATTAGTGAAAAAGTGGTGGCGCCACGGAAAGTTGTTAATGTTACCCAACAAATAATAAAATTAAATTGTTTTCAATTAAATTCTTTGTTTTTACTTTTGACAATAACTACAGTCGTTTGACCAGTTCTGGATCACTTCTTGAATTCACATGGTTTTTTGTTGCAATCTCTTTGATATCTTAAACAAAAAAGTTTATCAGTTTACCTAAACATGTCATAAAACTCACCAAGTATTCACTGACAAAAAAAGATTAGTTCTTTTGAAGAGGCTTTGAGAAAAGTATCGTCACCTGTTTGACCAGTTCAGGATCAGTTGAATCTATTCTGAATCAGTAGAGTGCCCTTTATTGCAAACCCATACTCCCATTCATAAAACTGTCTCTCAAGGACACGACACATCAGAGGTGTGTTGGCATGGACTTGGACTTCCTTTCTTTAGTGAATGTCATGCAAGTGTCTTCAATAGCAGCGCAAAAAACCAGCGACAAAACCACAAAACAACAGCAAAGGCAAATGAAAAAGTGAAGCGAACCTAAAAAGCATTATTGACCCCTCCAAGCTTAATTTTCTCACAAAATAAAAAATCTACAAGAATTTGTTGAAGTAATGTTTCTCAAAATCAACTAAATAAACTTTCTACTGCAGTAGTATGATTTTACCAGACTTAGTAAGTTAGTGCGGCACCATTTGACGCAATGAGATGTTAAGTGATCCCGAACTGGTCAAGGGTAAGTTGCCCCCTCAAAGAAGATTTTGATAACTTTGTCTCCTCAAAGAAACAAGATGACTGCACAGTAATTACAGGAATGTTTTTTACACATTCTTATCATTTTACATAAATATTTTTTGCCCCGGCACTCCAATTCTAAAGGTAAGAAGTTTTAACAGTGTTTTTCAACCAACATTTTTCAACAAAAAAATGACAAATTTTGCAGACAACCTTCAGGAAAACGGCCATAATTTATTTGCTGATGATGTTTGGCACCTTATTTTGGGTTTGTTGGTTTAATGGATGTTAATCTTCACATTTATCAACAGAAATTGGTAATAATGAGAAATGATATAATTATTTGGTTATTGCAAAGTTGAAGTGATCCCGAACTGGTCAATGATCCCGAACTGGTCAAATGACTGTACTATGTGCAATACATTTCTTGAAACCAATATTATCGTCTTAAGTTCTTCTCATGCATTATTCATCAGTACCTTGGCCGCATTTTCCAGGCGTTTATCTTCTTGCTCGGACTTCTTGTGTACAAATACTGAAACCCGTGACCCGTCTTTACGTTTCGCTGGGTGGAGTCGCCAATCCGAACATGACGGAGTCTCCAGCGGTTCCTCGAGTTTGCATCCCTGAAGAATGCTACTCTCTGCTCCCATTTCCCACAAATAGTTCAGCCTTTTACAAACAAATTACAACATTTAACACCAACAAACATAGAGTTAGTGTTAGATTTGACATTATTTATATTTTTATATCACATTATTTTCACACAGACCAGACACGTCAGTTCATCCATTCACTTTCAGTTCAGTTTGTTCTTTCGTGTGTGTCATGCATGCCACCCGTATTTTTGCATGGTACCTATTTTTTCAAAGAAAATATAACTTGAATAACGCTGTATGCTGTTGTTTAGATTATGGGTACCTGACTGCCAGGAAGTGTTAATTTTGTAGAGCGCCCTCTGTTGATAGTACGGCCAACGTATAAAATGGAAAGATTTTACCAATTTAGAGTTGAGTAACATAATTACATAAAACGAAATATATTGTTTTAAAATATCCATAGATTGCTTCTGATTTTTCTTCAACGTTTACGTAAAGTTTATATGTCTGAAAATGAAATGTAATTTGGAGATTTAAAAAGGTAGTCAAAACACTTATGCAAATTATTGTTTGACGTCAAACTTTGCATATTGTTAGCCCGCGTGTGCATGCTGCGTGCGCATTTAGTACGGTCAATTCATTACGTTCGATAATTTGAGTGCCGAAAAGAGGCCATCTTACAACCTGATCTTAGGAGAAAAATGACCGATTTTCAGGCCGTAGCCCCGCCAGTTTCTATCTCCACCGACGGAAAAGCGGCCTTTGCTGACGCAGTACAAAGAGCCAAGCAGGTTTGTATTCTAGGTTTTGTCAAAATGTATATTTATTTGCGGCAAAGTTGAACCTTGCAAAACGTTTTTTCCACATGTACGAAAATGCATTGTTCGTGCAGCGTGGACTCGGCATGAGGCACGCGTTGTAAATTTTGTTGTCTGAAAAAAGTGAGACCGTAGGTCATGGACGGAACTGAGATTGAGGATTAATTCAGAAAGAGAAATAGGCCGTCCGTCACACACTACCATTACTTCCCCCTTGCACTGAAATATTTCTTGGTGTCACCCCATTGTGTCAGTGGAAAAAAGTGAAAAGAAGTCCATTTAATTTTAAAAATGATCAATCTTTCTTTATTTTACACCAAAAAAAAAAAACAGTTGAAAAGCCGAAAAAGAATGAGGTCCAGCCGGAAACAGTCAACTCGCTCAAAGCGAAGTCGCCCCTCACTTACAAACTCGCCCTCTCAAAGACTTCCCCTACTCTTCCCTTTAAATTTTTGGATAACTTTCCGTATGGCGCCACCACTTTTTCACTCATTTTTACAAAAAGGGATATGTCAATCAGGTAAATTAGATACTATATTATTTTATTTCGAATGAAAAAGTGGTGGCGCCATACGGAAACTTTTCCAAATTTTTTGGCCATTGGAGTTAGACTTAGAGTAGACCCAGTAACTGGGGCGCTGTACTCCTTTTCAACAATTTTTGACTTTATCTGTCGTACTAGCGCCCCAGGGAATGGCACAGAATTTTAACGAATACCCAGTTTTTCGCGACACCCAGCCACAAAAAATGCCTCAAAATGACATAAAGACCAAACAAACTAGCTCAAAAATCGCCTACTCTATTCTCGATACGTCTAAGATGTAACATCAGGCATTTAATTGTACTCACGATCATTTTTTAAACTCCAAATCGATGATTTTTAACTCCGCATCGTGGAGCGATTGACAAGTCTGCGATTTTCGGATGTGTATGGTAACGAAACATGGCGTCGCGTTGTGGGTGGATGTCCATCAACGGCTGTTTAATGCTACACTTGTTACAGGCGTTGCAGCGAATGCTATTGTACACGGGGATGGGTACAGGCGCTGCAGCTAGCGAGTGCCCACGTGCGTTCAATCATGGTCAACGTAACTTACACGGTGCCGGGTTGTTGGAAAATTATCAGAAAGAATTATCAGAATATTGTTTTTCTGGTCTGAAGTCTGCTGGATGAAGCTGGATGGTTCTGGATGAAGTCTGCTGGTCTGGATTTTTCTGGTCATCGCCCCCCCCCCCCAAAAAAAGGAAAAAACGAAAAAAGGGGAAAAAAAGATGATAAATAAATAAAAAAAAAATTCTACAGTGACACTGGCAGCACTAAACATTATAAGAAGCAATTTAACCATGCACAAAAATCGTAGGCCTAGATGAAGTACAGCGGTTTTTATTTATTTATCATATTTTTCCCCTTTTTTTTTTTTTTTTCTTTTTTTTTGGGGGGCGATGACCAGAAAAATCCCCTCTTTCAGACAATATTCCCTTTCTGAGAACCTTTCACCCCCTTTCTGATAATTTTCCAACAACCCGGCACCGTGTAAGTTACGTTGACCATGATTGAACGCACGTGGGCACTCGCTAGCTGCAGCGCCTGTACCCATCCCCGTGTACAATAGCATTCGCTGCAACGCCTGTAACAAGTGTAGCATTAAACAGCCGTTGATGGACATCCACCCACAACGCGACGCCATGTTTCGTTACCATACACATCCGAAAATCGCAGACTTGTCAATCGCTCCACGATGCGGAGTTAAAAATCATCGATTTGGAGTTTAAAAAATGATCGTGAGTACAATTAAATGCCTGATGTTACATCCTAGACGTATCGAGAATAGAGTAGGCGATTTTTGAGCTAGTTTGTTTGGTCTTTATGTCATTTTGAGGCATTTTTTGTGGCTGGGTGTCGCGAAAAACTGGGTATTCGTTAAAATTCTGTGCCATTCCCTGGGGCGCTAGTACGACAGATAAAGTCAAAAATTGTTGAAAAGGAGTACAGCGCCCCAGTTACTGGGTCTAGACTTAGAGGGTGTTTATTAACTTGTTAATTTTGTTTCTAAAATTAAATTGAATTGTTGAATTTGTTCTGATCTAAATAAAAAATATGTGGAATTTTAACTTCCTACCAAACAAGTTAAAATTCACTTTTGTTTTAATTTCATTTGTGTTTATTTTGTTTGTTGTGTAAACTTAGATAATTTTTTATTTTGTAACGAATGACAAATTGGTGGCACTGGCCATGCTGGCGGGACAGACAATTTTTTCAAGGAAAAGTGTGTGACTTTGTTGTAAAAAATAAAATAACTTAATTAATATTAGATGTGTTGTTGTACTGATCAGATTGCAGCAAAGATCGGAGGAGCATCCGTACCTGCGGGCCAAGCAGGAGATCCACTCGGCGGTGGACTGAAGAGACCTCTTGAGGACTTCAGCGGAGAGGAACCAGATAGAAAAAAGAACATGGCCTTCCAAAGCATGAACGATCGTAAGTTACTGGCGTACTCGATCCTCCGAGTCTGAGTTGATAGAGGTGTCAACCAATTTTGGTCAAAGTTGGGCCAAGTCTGAAACAAGTTTGACTGAAACGGCGACTACAGCTTCAGGTATGGCTAGATCGTGTGCGTCTGCCTTTTCTTCAACACTGGCAGACATGCTGATTCAGCCAACGCTGTAGGGGGAGTGTAGCCAAAGGCACCATTTCGTTCATGGGCTGAGACTGGAAAGCAAAAATACAGCTGCTGTTGACGTTGTAGGCATGGAACCAGACAAAAAGACGACTACGCTGTAGTGCTATTTATGCACAAAACTCCTTTCTAATCTTGAATTCTGTCTGAAAAAAATTGTTTGGAAAACCGCAGGCCCTGAATCAAATGCCCTTGGTCTTTGTGACCCATCAAGCGCTTTTTCAATTGAATTGCCCTCTGTAAAATGAAAATGGCCTTTGTTTGCACTCTCAAAGATGAAATTCCAGGCCTGGAAACAAACTTTAGACAGTTGTGTGGTTGGGTTATTATAAAGTTTGTAAAGATTAAGATTTACTTTAACGAAAATATGTACATGTTTAGAGTTGAGCGTTTATTAAAAATTATACTATTTTACTCCTTGTTTCTCAAAGCAAAACTCATGTCGCCACAAAAATAATGATAATATATATTTATTTTGTTCTTTTTCCAGCCTTAAACAGCATGTTTTCTATGAAACCAGTCATGCCAGGGTAAGAAAGTTTGATAAAAATAGTATTGTCATTACTATTGAACAAGTTCATAATATAAAGATTATGGATTCATGAGTACAATATCGCAGAATATAACACAACATGAAATTTAGACTCTTCCATTTCATGAGACTAAGCCGACAGAAATGGAACATTCCATCCCTAACATGGCACGAGATTAGCCTGAAATGTCCAACTATACCAATATTGTACTTTGGCTCGAAACAGTTGTTGCACTAAACAATTTTAAAATCTATACTTACTATTTTTATCTTTATTCGTTTTTTCCTCTTAGTGTTGGTGGTAATATAACCGAAGACTACAAGGTTCCAAGCAGTCTTGTTGGTTTAAGTAAGTATCTTTTTGACCTGGCCCAATTTGAAAGAGCTGCGTAAGAAAAAAAAGTAGCTAAACTAGAATGAGATAACCAGCAAAAATACCGTTTGACAACTATAATCTGTAACTGAAATCCTGCTAATTTGGGCTTAGCTGGCAACTGTTAAGCATTATTTGTTGTTTAACAGTCTATGCCTGTAGAAACCAATGTTGCAAAGCAAAGACAAACCTTTTTTTTTTAAAGCAGATATGGGTTATCGGCCCAAAACTGTAAAGTTTACATTGTTGCAACTGATGCCCCATTTATTTTTTGCTTAGCAGAATTTTCTAAACGTGGACATGTAAAACTGTTTTATTAATTTTAATTCTTATTTTGCATTCAATTAGAGCCCAATGCCATTGATAATCGTGGGTAGTGGGTGTCGAATGAATGCTACATTAACATTGAAAGCTTCGTCTTGGTTATTCAAGAGTCACAAAAGAATCACTTCTTTATCCCACTGACTTTTGATTGAAGGGCAAGCTACAGAACTTTCTTTGGAGATTTTTTAGATTAAAAACACCAATGGTTTTCCCGAGTATTTAAGTCGGACTCTACAGAAAAGAAGCAATGGGGTTGTATTTCATGAAAATAAGTGTTTTGTTCACCCAAAACACCATCATGTGTTTTCTAGACGCCCTGAATCGAAAACCCTGCTCAATGTACCAAAATTGTTGCTTTGTGATTTGAACTGGTTTTAACGCCAGCCCTTGTCCTGGGCAATTACCCTGCTAAATGCACCAATATGCTTGCTGTGCAGTTTGCATGGGACTGGAATTGCACATGGCCATGCAGAAC
The DNA here is from genome assembly GCF_032118995.1 of Asterias amurensis. NCBI lineage: Eukaryota > Metazoa > Echinodermata > Asteroidea > Forcipulatida > Asteriidae > Asterias > Asterias amurensis. Next base: position 1,790,655 of record NC_092662.1, on the reverse strand, counting down.
CTTGGTGAATGCAGCACAGTGCAGTAGATCAGTGATTGGACATGTCGGATGTCTTTGCCATATGACTTTAACAATCTGTTGCCATTTATTTATACATCTTAATTATGAAATGTGTTTGTATTTCAGTCATCGGTAGAGGTGGTGAAACGATAACAAAAATTCAGAGTGAATCCGGTTGTAAAGTTCAAGTAGCTGCTCGTAAGTAATACTTTACATCATAAACAGTTCTGCATAATTTCTTGTTATAAATTAATTTCTCTCTCCAAAAAAAACCATGCTTTTGAAGAAATAATTTGTAACATTGCCTCAACTACAAATCTTCTTGGCAGGAAAACTGGTTTCATAGTGTATTTTATTTATTTCTTTTCATTTTTGGAATAACAAATTTGCATATCTGATAAACCTGAATGAAGTTATTTCTCTGATGTGAAGATTTATGTGTTATTAATATTTTTTCTGTCCGTTTTTCTCATACAGAAAACGATGTGGATAATCCAGAAGTCAGAACATGTACATTAACGGGTTCGACAGACGCATTACAGTAAGTCCAAGTGTTGTTTTTTTAACTCATATTTTCAAAGCTCTATTCAAAATCATCATGATGAAATGATACATCTGATCGATTATGATTCGATGTGAGATAAATTTAAATTTTTCCGGTTGGCTTCCCAAATTTGTCCTGTGTGTGCTGCAACAATATAAAACAAAATTCTAAGAGAGGTTTGCAGTAACACCATGTGTAATTTCTTGTTTTTTTTTTAGGAGAGCCAAAGCGGAACTTAACAGCATTGTGTACAACTCAAAGGAGGCCGTTACAGAACAGCTTTTGATCAAAGCTAACAAAGTGGGTCTCATCATCGGCAAGAAGGGCGAGACAATCAGAAAAATGATGGTAAGTTGAAGGTTTTTTTTTGGTTTACTCTTACACCAATGTGTGATAAGCACTGATTACACGGTACTTTCCCGAATTCTAAGAAACAATCACATGCATATTACTCGGGTGGGATTTGAACGCACGACCTTTGCAATTCTAGAGCAGTGTCATACCAACTAGAACACCGAGATTGCCCGGTAGCTAGAGGCAGTTCGAATCCTATGTTTTAGCAGCGGGTACTGCAAACGATGTAAAAGAAGGGGATAAAGAATATTGTTTTTGGTTTTACCCATAAACACCGATGTGTGTAGCACTGTATACTCGGTACTTCCCCGAGTCCCGCGAAAAAAGAAATAAAAGAAAGAGAGGAAAAAATGGGATTTTGTTGTTATCAATATTCACTGATTCTGTGCTTCAACTTGTCTGCATTTCTGTCTAATCTCTACAGGAAGAGTCTGGTGCAAAGATGATGATGATCCAAGACAGCACGATAAACACAGGTCTGGAAAAACCACTGAAAATCACCGGCGACCAGAACCAGGTCGATGTAAGTGGGCAAACCATATTATTGTTTTTTATTTTTGTTTACCCTTCAGCCCAGTGCAAATGCGATGCAAATTTGACATCAATTTAATGTCAAAACTCTCCTTTGGAGGCGATCGTGGCACTTTCCCAAGCTCTGTGAAATTAGTCCTCAAACCCTAGACATTTGCATTTCAAAGCAGACTCTCTTCTGTTTATGTTACTCACAAACTTAGTTTTCTTATTTTCTTGCAGAAAGCCAAGGAGATGATTCAGGAGTTACTGGATGTAAGTTTTTTTTTTTTTTTTCCTTGGGTCATATTTCGGCGAACAAAAAACCCAGCCAATGTCTCTTTCATGCCTTCATATCAAACCCATTTTGTCTGTTAGTTGAAACTGGCAGTCAATTTAAATGGAGGCATGCAAGTTTATATAGCATTTAAATTCAGTGAGATCCGGTTTCTTGATTAGTTAGTCTTCTCGTGAGAACTCACTGAGTCGTTAAGAATCCGTATTAATTATCTGCAAAAAGCTGCTGCGGATAAGAATGCGTGATTAGCCAGACTTGCACACAAACTTCTTTGTTTAAAAACAACTTAAAGCTGGTCATTAAAAAAAGTTTGAATGCTGAACTAAATACATGTATGGGTTTACTTTGTTTACTGCTAATATTAATTTTATGTTTTGTATCATTTTTTAATGAGTGTAAAGGAGCTGCACCCTGCTAGAACCCTGCATCCATATTCAGTGGGTGCCGGGCGTATTCTGGGTGCTACAGTAAAACCCTAGCCTTGTTTTCGCTAACGCCACAAGGACCTTGTGTCCCATGAGTGGAGTTTGATAGTAGACCCGGCTACACTTGGTATTTTTCCGTTGAGTTTTTTTTTAGTCATTTTCAACCCAAAAAACTTTGTGAATCTTTCCATTTTGTCAAACGCTAAATGATCATATTTAATCCATCTAAGATGTTTACCTATTATTGACGACATATATTGCACTACTTACTGGATACCTACTTCGTTGTTTTTTCTCCAACCCAATAGAAACAACAAGAATACGATAATAACTCCGGGGGAATGCAGAGACCCCAACCTAATTATGGGGCTGGTGGAAGTGAGAGCAGAGAGGTAAGTTTTTGACCACATCTTCCAAACTCCATCAAAACATAATGACTCGGATCTCTTGGGTATTACTTTAAAATAGTCCCAGTTCTTGAGTGCAGCTGTTAGACTACATACTTTAACTTGCAATAAACTTATCCCCCTAGCGAACCGTTGATTTTACAGTGACTAGAATAAGTGTTGTCGTCTAAGTACTGAATTATAATTTCTTGGTTTCTTCAATTCATAATCATAGACGTTGAACTAATGTTTGTTTGAGAGATAATTGCTGTTGCCAGGTTGGCGTTTATATCCCAATGTTGCCGAGTTCTTTTTATTGGAATATCATTTAAACAAACAATGTAAAGATTTCTTTTCTTAAGTCTCACTTTGTCTTTTCTTTTGTCTAATCACACCTCTTGATTTTTTTTTTTCGTTCAGTTCACCGTACCAAGGCTTACAGTAGGCATCATCATCGGTAAGAAGGGTGACATGATCCGTAGCATCCAGGAGGACACCGGTGCCAGGGTACAGTTCAATGACGATGACGGCAGTGACGTCAGGGTCTGCATTGTTACGGGTTCCCTTCCTGCTGTAGAGCGTGCGCGGACCATCATCGACAGCATCGTTATGGAAGCCGAGGTTAGTTTTAAATATACCTGCCAAGAAAACAAATTTTATCTTTGTTGTCCGGAGAGTTTAAGTCAACATTTTGTTAATCTTGCTCTGAGCACCCTACCAGAACCACCCTGTACTCTTTTCCTGTGAGTGCCGTGCGTGTTTTGGGTGCCACAGTATCCCCCAGCCCGGATTTCGCTAACGCCACAAGGAATAACTTCCCATGAGTGGAGTTTGATAGTAGACCAGGCTACATTTCTTTATCATGCTGTTACTTGTTTATAACTTTTTCATCCTCACTGGAAACACCCTACCCATCACCACCCTTTGAAAATTTCATCAAGACAAAACCTGAATTGAGTATTGTTTCTAACCCATGCAGCAACGCGATATGGAGAGGGGGATGGGCGGCATGAGAGGGCGGGGCCGCGGAAGGGGTGGCGGCCCCAATAACTTCGGAAACCGTGGCGGCGGCTTCATGGGTGGTATGATGAGGGACAACCACTTCCAGGGCGGCCGAGGCGGTGGTGAGATGAGAGAGATGCCAGTCGCATTCAACAAATGTGGGTTGATCATCGGCAGAGGTGAGTCTTGCTAATCACTGGACTATGTAGTCAACAAAATACTAAGTTGTGTAATTTTGAGAAGTCAATGTCCGCATGTGTCGACCAGTGTTGTGCAATTTGAGAGATAGATTGTTAACTATCACCGCAACCCTTTCCACAAGTCTAGTAACAAGAGGGAACGTGAAGGAGAGTTGCACCCTGCTAGAACCCTGCATCCATATTCAGTGGGTGCCGGGCGTATTCTGGGTGCTACAGTAAAACCATGGCCTTGTTTTTCGCTAACGCCACAAGGACCTTGTGTCCAGTGAGTGGTGTTTGATAGTAGACAAGGCTACATTAAGTTTTCTTGGCTACGGCTATAGATTCATCAATCCATCATCCATCGGCTTATGCTTTATCACTGCTAAGTGGCCATATTTCCTAGAGCTGCTTAAGCACAACCAGTAGTCGTTAAATTACTGTTGCAGTGATAGATAGCAGTAGTATCGAACGGAGTAGTAGTCTCGCAAGATGTCTGTGATAAATTGTTCACTATCACCGCAACCCTTTCCACAAGTCTAGTAACCAGAGGGTCATCTATTGATATTTCATTCTAGGTGGAGCCAATATCCAGGCTATTAAGGGCAAGTCTGGTGCTCGTATTGAGATGACACAACGGCTGAACCAGGAGGGCGACAAAATCTTCACCATCCAGGGTACACCTGAACAGATTGAATCGGCCGAACAGCTTATCAGGGAAAAGCTCAACGTAAGAACCTCTTTGTTTTCTTTTTCTTTTTTTCTGGGCGGGATGATCCAGACTTACACATGAAATTCTTGATTTAAAAAAAAAAAAAAACTTCAGGCTGTTCTTTGTGCAAAATGGAATGCTGTCGTTTACTTAAAACGTGTATGTACTCACTTTGTTTATTTATAATATTAGTTTTTCAATAATGAACATGAAGGAGAGCTGCACCCTGCTAGAACCCTGCATCCATATTCAGTGGGTGCTGGGCGTATTCTGGGTGCTACAGTAAAACCCTAGCCTTGTTTTCGCTAACGCCACAAGGACCTTGTGTCCAATGAGTGGAGTTTGATAGTAGACCCGGCTACATTTAGTTTTCTTGACTACGGCTATAGCTGCAATAATCCGTCGGCTTAAACCCTGCAACCTGGCCACATTTCCTAGAGCTGCTTAAGCACAAAAAGTAGCTAAGCACAACAAAATTATGCTCAGTAGAATGAGGTTACCGGCATAATACCATTTTACATGTTCATTTGATGACTGGTATCCTTTCTACTATTGCTAAGCAGAAAATTAGTAGGTAATGTTTTCTATGAATCTTGGCACTGCTGCAGCAAGTGGTTGCAACTGTAGCCTAAGACAGTAAAATCACAGACTACATTTTAACCCAGTAGGATCCAAAACAACAACTTGAGTAGTTATGAAGTAACTTCACTTGTTCTCTTTTTTTTATTCATACAGGAGCCAAGCATGGGCAGAGGTGGTCCTGGCGGCGGTGGCCGAGGAGGGTACAACCAAAAGTAAGAAGTAACGCCTTTCATTTTATATACATGGAAGAGTTTGCCAGACACAGCGATTTTCACTTCGAGTTACCTACTATGTCTCCTCTGCACCCTGCTAGAACCCTGCATCCATATTCAGTGGGTGCCGGGCGTATTCTGGGTGCTACAGTAAAACCCTAGCCTTGTTTTCGCTAACGCCACAAGGACCTTGTGTCCCATGAGTGGAGTTTGATAGTAGACCCGGCTACATTTCTTAAGGTAGTAACTTCTTCGGAATGGTTTTGTAAGCAAACATTGCTACATTGGAAACTGTCATGGTGGTCACTGAACTAAGCAAGATAACTTGAATTGTTGTAACCCCTTTGTAGTGGCGGCCAAGGAGGAAACCAAGGTTTCAACGGTGGAGGTGGATGGGGTAACAACAGCTATGGAGGTGGCGGCGGTGGTGGTGGTGATGGCGGTAGTGGTTGGGGACAACAGCAGCCACAGCAGCAACAACCGGTAAGAAACTCTCTTTACTCTTTCTTTCAGTCCTTTCACATGCGCGCATATCGGCTGCACGTTTGAAGATTTTGCTACCTCCTCCAAAGCTGGTAGACGTTCTTGTGTAATTTGACCCAAAATTGCCCAAGGGGCAAATTTCATGGACCTGCTTAAGTACAAAAATTTGTTCAAGCAAACAAATCCTTGCTTAGTAAAATTAGACTTCACTTAATTTTTATGCTTAGTAAACAACAGCTAAATACCAGTCACAAGCAATGTATATGGCATGAAATTTTCGCCAGTAACATGTGTAAAATAAGCAAGCAATTTGTGCTTAATATGTAGTACTTTTGCATTCAATTAGAGCCCAATGCCATTGATAATCGTGGGTAGTGGGTGTCGAATGAATGCTACATTAACATTGGAGGCTACGTCTTGGTTATTCATGAGTCAAAAAAGAATATTTTCTTTACCCGACTGACTTGTGGTTGAAGGCCTAGCTACAGAAGTTTATGTTGACAATTTGAAGAATTGTTAATAGTTAAAAGTTCCAATGGTTACTGCGTATTGAAGTCCGCCTCAAAAAGAAACAGAGTATTAAGGTTTTATTTCATAGAAAATATTACTTTAAAACCTTAACCACCATCATGTGTTTTCTTAGCACCCTGCTGAAATGAACACCCTGCTAAATAAAACGCAGCACCAGGTTCTTCTGCATTGTGAAGTGCATTGGTCTACACAATTGGATGGTAACAAATAATGCACCAATATGCCTTAACATTTTCCAAAGGACCAGGATTACAGATTGACAAGCCTAGGCAGCTATGCAGAATCCTCTTAAATGCAGCTCAGTGCAACAGAGTATTTAAGGTCCTGCCTTTTGACAAACTTCTTCATTCACCAAGAAAATTGCTTAGATTTGTATTGAATATTTACTTCCTGCAGCAGCAAGGCCAGGACCAGAGCAAGTCTCACGAGGCAGCATGGCAGGCCTTCTACCAGCAGCAGCAGTACTACCCTCAGCCAGGGCAGGGCATCCAGCCCCAGGCCGCTGTGGCTAGCCAGCCGCAACCGTCTGCTGCCGGCACACAACAGACACCAACACAATCACAAGGTATGACATTTCAACTCCCTCATCACTCATCTTTTCTTCTTTTGAGTTCCATTTCATTCATCCATCCATCGTCCCACCAAGGGAGGACACTTCAAAATTTGAATCTTGAAAAAAAAAAAAAAAAAAAAAAAAACCTTGGGCGATACATTGGAAGAAAAGGCACCGTTGAAACATGAATCAGAAATGGATTTTTATTCCAAATGTTGTGATCAACAAAATTCAACTTGTTTACCTTAAGTTGAGAAATGTAGTTACGATTTAGAAGGGGAAAAAAAGAAGGTAGATGTGTACCCTTTTCTTATGGGCTCTCATTTCACTTGGAGGTTTTGACCGCCCCTTCAGCAGATTGGGGCAAAAAGGCAGCCCATGCTTGAAGCCCATGCTGATGGGGCGGTCAGTTAAAGTAGGTAGTACTCAGGGGCAGTCTCTCATACTTAGTGGTCCACCCTTTGGTGTGTTTTGCTTGTTTGTCGCTCTTTAGCAGGCCAATCCTCGACGACGGCGGCCGGCCAGCAAGACTTTTCCAGCCAATGGGCGGATTACTACAAGCAACAAGGTAGGTCCTTCCCGTTGGCATTTTTACTTTAGGTTCTGACGAAGGTACCAAAACAAACGACGCCTCCAAGAAGCAACTATCTCTGCGCTTCAGGATCTTAAAATTGCACAAAGACCTCTATAACCTTTCCGATGACTTCCTATTTGCACATCTCAACCATTGTTTTTGTGTTATTGGTAACAATTTTATTTGTGACTTAATTAATAACTTAATAATGATAGTTAAGCCATAAGACTGTTCACAGCAACTGACGGTTGTATGGAGTTAAACCCCCGAACAAAGATATTGACCTAATAGGGAGACTGCCTATAAAGGGATAGATAGCTTTAAGACTTAGAGAAATGTTAAAAAATATACAGGATTGGTAAGGGGGAAAAACTTTGTTTATTCTAAAAGCTTACTGCTGATTATAAAGTTCATATAAGAAGGAAAAAAATCTGTGAAATACTTGCCTCTTAAATGAAGTCATGTTCGAGAAAACTTTATCTTAAAAGAAAATATGTTGATTTTGGTTTTTACAACAAAAAAGAGGGTCCATGTGTGTGAATGCTGAACATTTTGCATAGTTTTTCTATGTTTTCTCTGATAAAAGATAAAGATAAGGCTAGTTTTTCACTATTTTCTACTGGCTCACATAACAGTGTTATTTCATTTATATGGATGATCACATAAACCACGTCTGTAAAAACTATTTTGTCAGCTCCACCAATCCTGTATATTACTCTATAGTTACAGCCGTGCATTACCTTGATATAGATTATAATCTGTGATGAAATGCCAACAAAATATAGCTGGAATTACCGGATGATTTTTGCTGATTATACATGGCGTCTGAGATTACAAATTCATGCCATCTGCTGGAAAACGAAAGTTGAATGGTGATGGCTCATCGCATATTCTCACACTGTACAGTTTTGTTTTGATCAGTGAATGTTGAACTTCGCAGCACACACCCCTGTATAGTATCTTAACTAAGAAACCACTTGGAGGTAACCCGTTTTTTTTTTCTGTTTCGCTCTCTCTCCCGACCCGCAGCTGCTGTTGGACAAGCCCAGACCGGTCAGGCCCAGCCAGACTACAGCGCAGCCTGGGCAGAGTACTTCAGACAACAACAGATGATGTACGCCAGTCAGAACCCGGCCGCAGCTGGCCAAGCGGCTGGCCAGCCAGGACAGCAGCCCAATCAGGTGAGAATTCAAATCAAATCTGTCCCTAAAATGATAAGTTCATCACAGGGGCTTCTTATATAACCCTGATATCCGTCACGTTGTGACGCTAAGTTGTATTCATGCATAATCGATGATGAAACGCCAACAAAATATAGCTGGAATTACCGGATGATTTTTGCTGATTATACATGGCGTCTGAGATTACAAATTCATGCTGTCTGCTGGAAAACGAAAGTTGAATGGTGATGGCTCATTCCATATTTACTTATTTATATTTGCTGCTCCATGTGTATAGTTGTTCACACTATGAACACTATCTGTTGAAATGCTTTTACCTGCAAGGTAAGTGGGACTTCACTTGAAGTACCGGACCTACTCATTTTACACAGCACCATGTAATTGATTACAAGGTGCTGATGTACAATATACAGCCAAACAAACCAGGATCATTAAGCAAACCCCCTTCTTTTTATGTTAAGTGCACTGGGTTCTTTTACATTAAGTGCACAACACATTGGACCAACAGCTTTACTTCCCATCCGAAGGACGAAGCAATCGTGGTAAAGTGCCCTACTTTTAAAAGGACGCAAAGGTCAATGTTGTTCGCCTGTTTGCCTTATGCTCTTTTCCTTTTTATTGGGAGGGGGGCAACCTCGGTAGTCTAGTTGTTACAACACTGCTCTAGAATTGCAAGGGTCATGGGTTCCAATCCCACCCGAGTAACATGCCTGTGATTTTTTTCTCAGGACTCGGGGGAAAGTACTGAGTATACAGTGCTAACACACATCGGTGTATGGGTAAAAACCAAAATTAATATTCTTATCCACGATGCCAATTTAACATTTCTTATAAAGTAATATAATTGTATGATTGTTTATCTCTTTTGTCATTTAGTCTGCCGGTTACCCACAGTAGTTTGATTCCGGGTACCATCTTCTATAAGTCTTGAGTTTCAGGTGAGTTGTCATCACACACCCCAATATTTGTGACTTTCATCACCTCAATGTCTTTGTGTGGTTTTAAAACATTATTTACTGTCGTGTTTTCTATGATTGAAAGATTGCATTTCTTGTCTTCCCAAATGTGTTTTCTTTGTCTTCCTTCAAAATCCCATGATCTGCTTACTTGATTGTTCACACTTTAATGTATATTGCAAAATAAATCTCTTTTTGAAAAATTGTTTTTTTTTTGTGTTTTTTTTTTATATATATATTTTTAATAGATAACATCATGTATTTTATTTATTGATTGATCTTTTTTGATGAAACATATATTGCTTTTTGATTGAGTTGAAATTGTAATATCTCGAAGAATATTTTTGTGCATGGATACTTTACAATGACTGTTGAAACTTTTTCTTATATGCAAATTATAGACTGACTCATATCATATGCAAATTTGTGTATTTGTTATGTGCATATTCATGATGCTGTTATGAACATTTTTATGAATGATGATATCACACCTGATGTATTTTTGCATAATTTTTATTCTTGAATTTTTGACATATTTCTTTATATGGACTTTTATTGCCACCTTCTTTTTCTTCTGCAGGCGGGAATAATTTTTTTTTTTTTAATTTGAAGCCAAACTTAAATTTCATTCCATGTTGTTGCTTTCTGAATGCGTGATTTATTGATGAACTATTGAATGATTGATTGATTGATTTATTGATGACTCTGTTAAGATTAAGTACATTTTTGTTCAATTGTTCATTGTTTCCATTGTGTATCTTCCACTGTCCTTGTTTTTATACCATTTATTTATTTACTATGCCACATCACTAACTAACCATTTATATGGTTTTTCATCTGCATTATGTGTGTTGTGTTTTAAGTAAAACTATCCCAGCGTTTGATTAACGTAGGGACTCATTTTTATAAACCATTACAATCCTTGTGTATTTTCTTGTTTTCCCTACTATTTTCTTGTCCACAGACTCCGCCAACTGTATAAATCTCCCATCCAAGTGTATTATCACAAAATTTGTCGCCAATATTTTGTCATCTCCAACACCGATTTGAGCTTTGATGTAGTTGACATTGAAATTACAGACAGTTGTACAAAGACAAGGAATATAAACAAACCGCTGATTTTTTTGTTTGTAGAGTTCAGTCCAGATACCAATATTATTCATAGCAAGTTTTGAGGATGAAGAGTTGTCCGAACAAAAAAAGAATCAGATATTGAGTGTGGAACAGGACAATGGGGTGCAGCATTTTGGTCTTTTGGGTAGTACTCGAAACATGCAAAGACTTTTGGGTCGGCTGTGGAATAAGCACCAACCATTCAATTGTCTGACCAAATTCAACTTTGGATATTTCCTGTTATAAAACAACAGTCAATTTTCACCAACAGTGTATAATATTCCATTTATTCTGAAGCTTACAAATGAATGATTTAGCCAAGATTTGTACATTTTTTCCTGCCATCGGTGTCTGGACAAAAGTTATCACGTTCCATTTTCTAGAAACATCCGTTGAATTTTTTAGTTGGTACAGTTTTTTTTATATCCCTTTGGAAAAGAAACAATTGAAAATGAATCTTTTTGTGGTGAATTTTATTGTGTTTTTTAATGTCTATCAAGAGAGCAAAAGATCGCATAGAATTTATTCTCTATAGGGCAGGAGTTATGTTTATTATACAACAGAGAGAACTTCGATTGGCTTTTGGTCCGACACATCTTCACCGATGGCCTACAAGCGAGACTCCGCCCTTTTCTCCGATGTGTGGAGATTTTGTAAGTGGTTTTCGACAACACTGTCTCACGAGTAATTTTGGTTTATTCGTTTAGTTACACTTCTGTGTTCCTTTAGCATTAGGTTTACTCATGTGGTTTTTTTTTTTTGTATCTTCAAAGATAAGAGCAACTTCTGAAGTTGCCTTGAATTTATTTTTGGGTTTTTTGTGCTACGGCTGGGGATTACAAAAACCAGATTTTGATAGTTTTATTGTGTATAGCATGTTAAAATTGTTACAATAAAATGCAGCACTCTGTAGATATGTTCAGCTTTTAAACTATCTTGATTAGTGTTTATTCGTAATAAAGAACTTTGTGTCTGAAACAGGAGAGTTCGGAAACTGGGCGAGCAGCAAGAAGAAACGGTAGGACTTGCAAACAAGAAAATAGTGATAAATATTTCAATTCAGAACCTTAGAAATGTACATGTATACTAATTCTTTGTGCTAATCAAAGATAATGTAAGACTATATTGCATCACATTGGCTTTGTTTATTTCATGTTAACTTGAAATGTCATGAACAGGTTGCATTTATTCAGCTTTCACAGATTTCTTGTGTTGTGTTTTTTTTTTTAATGACTTGCTAAAACTTCAGAACTTGTCAAAATTTTCATGTGGAATTCTCATGGATGACTTTGATTCTCTATTTTGATATGTCTTTGTTTATTATGAGCATTGCTTTTTTGTGCGCATATGTTCTTCCAGTTATGAACATTCTAGGTGGGGTGGCTTTAATATTCAAAATGGCGGCTCTTCTGTCGGCAAACCGTAAGTAAACGACTGCCACTTCAATCACTAATTTGCATATTACTTGTGATGCGTATTACCATGTGACGATCATTGCTTTCAATTTTTTTGATATTTTATTGACCATATGTGATGCTTTATATGTTGTAAATGGACAAACTAAATATAAATATGACCAATGTAAAATAGTTGTTTTTAGGAAGGACTGGGTTAAGCTTTTGTGGCTATAAACGTGTATCTTTTAAAGTGATCTGATTTTTCTGTCGAACGCCTACTAAAGATGTGAATTTCACACTGTTTTTATGTATTAAGGGACTCGGGTAGGATAAGTTGTTTTCTAACAGGTCAACTTAAGGTCATAACGAGGTCAAAGGTGATCTGCCAGAAGCATTGGGGGTCGCACTGGTTCTACCACCCGAGAACAACTGACTGGCCACGCGTAAAAGGGTAAGCTGTGTCACATAAAAGCTAGTAGAAAATTTGCTACGTTGAAGAATTTATTGCGGTGTTTATTATTTCACTTATTGATCAATTCTAGTGATTTGATAACTTTTCCATAAGGGGTATTAAATATTGATTACATTATTCTTTCTGTACATTTAAATCTGTATTGTTATGAAGTGTATTGTAAACCAACTGCATTGTCTTATTATAGGGGTTTCGTTTACTGAAACAATTGTATTTTACTTTTCATTGCTTGGATTATTAAATGTAATTTTTACCATTGTTTTGTGCTGAATTTGTTGGCTCTGGTTTTGAATTTGTGCTTGCCTTTAAAATATTTTTTCTTCCCTTGAAATAAAACCGATAAGCTGCATTTAGACAATAGTTCGGTAAGTATTCTCTAAATAATAAAGTTGTGTGAATTTTAGAGATCATTTGTCAATCCAAACAATATTTTGAATTGTTGAAGGGAACTTTAAACTTCATTGCAATCTCTATCTCTTTCAACTTCTTTATCTTTGTTGCCTTTTGAAACAACTGTCAAATTTCAAAGTGTTTTACAACACTGAAATTTTTGTTCCAATTTGTTGACCTCTTGCAAAATTGTTTGAGAAGAATTCGAGTTCCATTTTTAAATCTGCGATTTTTTGTTTTCAAACTGTTTATTTCTATTGATTGGCATTCAAATCAACTCTACATCGTCATATGTTAAACTATTTGTCCTTTTAGTTGAGTTATTTTTATTGTGAGATCCGAAATATCTTCCAACAAATGATCATGTACAGCATTGCCCCTTTTACCGTTTGGTTAAGTCCAATATTTCTTGAAAAGGATTCCCATTAAAACAAATGACAAGGATCAGAATAAAGAGTGGTCTTTGAGTTATTTTGAGTTGGCCTACTTGTTATAACAATACATATATTGAGACTATAAGTTGTACAGTATTTTAAATAGATGTTAATTATTAGAACTCAATTGGTGAACAAAAATAATGGAAGAAAAAACACCCTTGTCACTAGTCTTGGCCCAAGACTATGGTGTTTGATGTTGGATAGTGTACCACGTGCAGTTGTAAATCGCCAATGCGCGCCCACCACGGTATGATTTAGTAAACTGCTTGAAATCTAGACTACTGGGTTGCCAGTAGTACTCTATCCAAAATCAAGCACCAAAGTCTTGGGCCAAGACTACCTTGTCACACGAAGTTGTGTTTTTTCAGATGCTTGTTTTCGGGACATCAAAATCTAATTCTGAGGTCTCGGGGGTGGGAAAAAAAAAATCAAAATTACTTCTACCACAAAAACTATTTCTCTATGTCCAGAGGGATCCATTTCTCACAATGTTTTATACTATAGCTCTCCATTACTTGTTAATAAGTTAGTTTATTTGCTAACAATTATTTCGAGCAATTGCCAAAACAAGTAGTGTCTAGTGTCTTTAAATTCAGGCAGATTCTTTCACCTTGTGGCAAAGTAGCGTGGGCTGATTGAGGAGTTTTCAAAAGAGGGCGCTATCAGCAGTTTTATACACGGTTCACCATAATGGGGGGACAGAATCTTACACGGGATGTCTATTATGCAAATCACGCGGGTGTCAGTCGCAATATGTTTTCAAATTCAATTGCCAATTATTGATCTAGTTTATCTGGCAATATGGTCAGAAGGGCACCCTCTTGTAGAATAACCTTTGATGAAAAGTACCTGCAAATAAAGAAACCCAAGTCTCTTGGGCCAAAGTCTGAAGAGATAGAATTGGATAGATGGATAAAGTGGTTTCTTAAAAAAAACTGTCCCCGCAGCAAAATGGCTGAATGTTTACATTAATATAAAAACTGAAAATAAATAGGAGGCTAAGAGACTTTGCTTTATGGTAAGACTTGAGGGAATATGTGTTCAAATTCAATTCCCGTTCTCGAAAAATTTGTTGATCCAAGTTCTCTGGCAATAATATGGTCAGTAGCGCGCCTCTTGTAGAATAACCTTAGATGAAGAAAGTGCAAATACAGAAATCAAAGTCTCTTAGGCCAAAGTCTGAAGCGATAGAATTGGATCGATGGATAAATATAATGGTTTATTTAAAAAACTGTCCTCGCAGCAAAAAGGCTGAATTACAAAAATGTTTACTGAAGTAGGAGGCTAAGAGACTTTGCTTTATGGAAATGATTAACTTTCAGTGGGTTTCTGAGTCATTGAAAGTTTGTACAAAGTAACCAAAAGATGACGGCATCCTCTCACGCGGTGACGAGTTTCCGTTTTAAAATCTTATCCGGGTGTTTTATGCCCTCTGACTAAGAAAAAGTGCTCTTAACAATACGCATTGCTGTGGTGCCGGTCATGTTGTGGTTTGACCTGGATGTGACTTTACGTACGTGTATTTTTTTTTTTCTTTCTGTTCCTCGTCTCCATCGATGATGTTCGTTGAACTTAAGGTTACCTGCCTTTTTTTCCCCAGAAATAATCGATTTGTTTTTCTTCCTAAAAACGGAACATTTTGTCACTATGACAAATATGTTTACACCAATGCTGGTTTCGAAATTGAATACGAAAGCGTTATATAATAGGGGTATTGAGAGAAATATTTTTAAAACAATTCATTATCGTGACCTCATAAAATATGTTATGACTCGATAAAACTATATGAGTAATTAATTGTACATGCTCATCTAAACTTGCAATCACATGAATGTGGCCTCGAAACCTCACAAAGCATTGAACCGTCGCCTGTCAGTTCGCTGTCAAATGAATCACAGTTTCTTAAGGCAAAGTTCACAATCATACACGCTAAAACCATGAAGAGATGACCTGTCACTGCAAGGAATGCATGGTGTAGCGGGCAGAAGAAAAAAAATATTTGAAAAATAAATTACTCGAGTCCTTTAGAGATACTAATGTATGACTTTGTCGTAATACGATATCTTTTTGAGTCATAAATAAGCAGATTACTTTATTTCTCATCTGTTTTGAATGTCGCGTCCGCATATTATTATTTGAGGCCATTGATAACAAAAACAGTGTTTGCGGGGGCAGTCTTTGGGGAAAACCCGCGTTGATTGCGAAACGCCAGGCGGCGCATGTTAAATTTAAAAACATGTTTGTCCCCTCGCTAAACTCCAAATTCTCTCTAGTAAACGCAACAAAAGCCCCAAATGTTACATTTTGCAGATTTATGTTGACATTTTGAACAGGTTATAATTTGCAAGAACTTAAGTGCCGAAAAATGGATGAATAAAGCAAAAAATTGCATAAACAAAGGGCCACACCGTGATTGCGAAATCGGGGGAGATCCCTCCTATTTATAGTTGAGTTCAAGGACCGGTCAAATTGTGCAATCATTTTTCCGTGTGTGTTGCAAGAGCTCACCATAAATTTCAGACATGCGGTTTGCCCCGCTCTTTCGGTTACATTTACAAGCATTGAGGGAAAGTTGCATGTATGAATGCCACTAGTTTTCCATTGTAACAACGAAATGCATACTACGATACAAACCAAAAAGAAATTCAATCGATTTTGGACCATTACGTTGGCCTGTAGCCATATATTCTTTTTTTCTGTTATCTATTTATTTTTGATAAAATGCACACTTGGAATTATGCTGTATCGCTCAAGAAAAACAAAATTGAAAGGCCCACCCCCCCCCCCCCCCCCCCCCCAATGAGTCTAAAAGACGACCAGGGCCCAAATTCATAGAGCTGCTATATGGGGCGCCGTCTGTCAATTAATTGTTTGGCACTTTTAAGGCCTGTTTTTACCATGGTTTATAGCAATTAGATGTAAACCATAGAAAGTGTTGCCAAATCCTTTTTATGGTTTACATACCAGTAGTATTTGATGTGTGTAAGTTTATGGTTTACAAACCATGAACATGCAACAAACATTTGTAAATCATGGTTCATAAACCATGGAAACTTTACGCATCTTTAAAACATGGTTTATAAACCAGAAAAAATAAGCATCAAATTCATGGTTTACAAATCATGGTTTATAAACCATGAAAATTGGGTCATCTTAAAAACATGGTTTATAAACCATAAAAATTGAAGCATGAAAATCATGGTTTATAAACCATAAAAATGGGAGCACGAAAATCATGGTTTAAAAATTATGGTTTATAAACCATAAAAATTGAGGCATGTGTGTACGGTTGCCCACTGCTGACTGTTGCATGAGGCTCGTGAATAACGCCAGAGACCGGGCTCCAAAAATATTGTAAAACATGCGTGTAGTTTAACCTCTGACCTCTGTCATTTCCAGTATAGATATGCAGTCAAATTCCATTGCGGACTTGAGAGCAGTGACTATTTGGGCATCTATGTACGTCACTGCACGTGCATTGTATCCAATGGGAATCACTAGATCTAGCGGCAGCGACGGATAAAGACAGGGGCCAGTCTAGATTGCAGCAAGAATGATCAGCAAGAATGCTTAGGGTAGGAGGTTGAACACAATTAACCCACGTTCAGGTTTTATGGTTTATAAACCATGATTTGTGCACATTTTTTATGGTTTATAAACCATGATTTGTGGGTGCACATTTTTTTATTGTTTATAAACCATGATTTGTAAACTATATTGATGCCTCAATTTTCATGGTTTATAAACCATGAATTTGATGCTTCAGTTTTCATGGTTTACAAACCATGTTTTTACAATGCCTCCGATTTCATGGTTTATAAACCATGAGTTTCAATTTTCAATTTTCATGGTTTATAAACCATGTTTTCAAGATGCCTCAACTTTCATGGTTTATAAACCATGATTTGTAAACCACGTTTTTCATGCTACGATTTTTATGGTTTATAAACCATGATTTGTAAACCATGATTTTCATGTTTCAATTTTCATGGTTCATAAACCATGTTTTTTAAATGCCTCAATTTTTATGGTTTATAAACCATAATTTTTAAACCATGATTTTCGTGCTCCCATTTTTATGGTTTATAAACCATGATTTTCATGCTTCAACTTTTATGGTTTATAAACCATGTTTTAAAGATGACCCAATTTTCATGGTTTATAAACCATGATTTGTAAACCATGAATTTGATGCTTAATTTTTCTGGTTTATAAACCATGTTTTAAAGATGCGTAAAGTTTCCATGGTTTATGAACCATGCTTTACAAATGTTTGTTGCATGTTCATGGTTTGTAAACCATAAACTTACACACATCAAATACTACTGGTATGTAAACCATAAAAAGGATTTGGCAACACTTTCTATGGTTTACATCTAATTGCTATAAACCATGGTAAAAACATGCCTTAAAAGTGCCAAACAATTAATTGACAGACGGCGCCCCATACTGCTAAGCACAAAATGTGCTTAGCATGAAATGTTTTCCTTGACAAAAAAAGGATTACCAACCAAATTTTGATTAGCATGAAATGTTTTCCTTGACAAAAAAAGGATTACCAACCAAATTTTGAATTGTTGCATATTGCTTGTTACTGGTATTCAGCTGTTGTTTGCTTACTCTGAAAATCACGTGAAAATTTGGTTGGGTAATCCTGTTTTTATCAAGGAAGACATTTCATGATAAGCAAATTTGTGTTCTTAGTAGCTTTATGAAATTGGGCCCGGTGGTGGGGTGGAATTCGACACACTTGAAATTAATGTGGTTTTTCGAATTCTTTTAGCGGAAAATTTGCAATTAAAAACGCGGCATTGTTCAGTACAAAATAATAATGCTGTTGAGTATCATCAACATAGTGAACAAAAATTGTATCGCTCCTCTAGTTCATTTTTAGGTTGGGTTTTTCGAAATAATTTATTGTTATAATAAAAAATAAACCCAACAACAAGCAAACAAACAAAACATTGCCCTTTGCCGCCCCACCTTTGCCGCCCCCATGTCACGGTCGAGGTCAAATACAATGGGTCTACATTGATCATGATGGCTTGACGTTGCGCAATCTTTGTCCATTCCGCACATAATATTTAATTCGACCTACAGAGTATTTTATGTTGGAATACGGTGAAAAACACAATTTTATTTTTAGTTGTGACGAATGTGGGTTTAGTTTGTTGCAGACCCGTGACGACTAGGAAAATCGGCTCCATTTTTTCGAGAGGGATTATGCTATGATCGTAGTAGAAAAAAAACTTGAACCTTTTTTAAAACTCTATAGTTTTATTGTTGTGCATTTTGACGGGTGCAACCACTTAAAGGCAGTGGACACTATTGGTAATTGTCAAAGACTAGCCTTGAGTTGGTGTATTTGAACATATGATTAAAATAACAAACCTGTGGAAATTTGAGCTCAATCGGTCATCGAAGTTGCGAGATAATAATAAAAGAAAAATAACACTTATCACACGAAGTTGTGTGCATTTAGATGGTTGATTTCGAGACCTCAAGTTTTAAATCTGAGGTCTCGAAATCAAATTCGTGGAAAACTACTTCTTTCTCAAAAACTATGGCTCTTCAGAGGGAGCCGTTTCTCACAATGTTTTATACCATCAACCTCTCCCCATTACTCGTCACCAAGACATGTTTTATGGCAATAATTATTTTAAGTCCAAATTTCAAGTCACGGGGAATATCTGTGTTGAAATTTCCAAATAATATTACTCACTTGGCCAAAAAGTATGGCACGCCGCGAAACTACCGTAATCATATAAATAAGAGATGTTAAATTTGCATCGGGGATAAAGAATATTATTATTTTTTTTTTTACCCATGTTAAATTTGCATCGGGGATAAAGCATATTAATTTTGTTTTTTTTACCCAGATGGGTAAAAAAAAACTGTTTGCGCAAGAGTGCTTTGCGACTAGGGCCCGTTTGGACACTCTTATTACCGAAGATTACCGTAATTTCACAGTGCCTTGCTTCCATTGGGTTGTGTGAAACCTTTTATGCCTTGTGGACTTTTACAGTAGGACCCTACATACAGTATACGTTTGGAAATTATATCGGTATATCGGTCCCGAGTTACTACAATTAAAAGTCGTCTACATGTTTACGGGAGTGGCATAAGCATTGGGGGGGGGGGTGCTTGAGGGGGCGGATATAGTGTATCTAACCTGTGCGTATTTTCTATAGGTCTTATACATTCTGGTGAGTAATTTCTGCTCTATGGAATCAGTGTAGTTGATCCCAGGTCCAGTTTCAAAGAGCTACATATTGACATAAACAGCTGCGTATTAATATAAATAATGTAAATTAATTGCAGATTTTATGTTGACGTTTTGAACAGGTTTATGATTTGCGAGAACTTAAGTGACGAAAAATGGATGAATAAAGCAACAAATTGCATAAACAAAGGGCCATATATATGATTGCGAAATCGGGGGAGATCCCTCCTATTTATAGTTGAGTTCAGGGACCGGTCACAATGTGCAGTCATTCTTCCGTATGTGTTGCAAAAGCTCACCATAAATTTCAGACATGCGGTTTGCCCCGCTGTTTCTGTTCCAAACATTGAGGGAAAGTTGCGGGTATGAAGGACACTAGTTTTCCATTGTAACAACGTAAAGAGCTACATATTGACATAAACAGCTGCGTGTTAATAAATTCTGCCAAGCAAAAAATAATATGTATAGGATACCACAGTCACGATGCATTATTTTGGCTGGTAACTTTACTGTGGTT
The DNA here is from genome assembly GCF_032118995.1 of Asterias amurensis. Taxonomy (NCBI): domain Eukaryota; kingdom Metazoa; phylum Echinodermata; class Asteroidea; order Forcipulatida; family Asteriidae; genus Asterias; species Asterias amurensis. The sequence continues at coordinate 1,770,624 of NC_092662.1, read as the reverse complement.
AAAGCATATTTTGTACAACTTTTGTATACGCTCATTAGGTGTAATACACTTGGCCCGTCTTTCTCAGCAGAGGAGATGCTCGGAGAATGATCATAATAATAGTAATTTGTGATGCCGGGTCTCAAGAGTCAACAATGGACCGATCCGGCCTGTCAATTTAACTGTGCGCGTTCACCCATTTTGACCAATCACAGCAATGATTGTGGTCGGACAAACTCGGTCATGCGTGCGCGTATATTTGGCACGCGCGGCAGAATCGTGCAGAATGTCATTGGGGAGTGCTTGTACGCGTGTCTTGCTCACGTGCGCGGTGGGCGGAGCTTAGTGGAAAGCCGGAACGGTCCATTGTTGTACCGGTGCTGGTTGTGCCACAGGTGTCCAGCTGACCAGTCTGAAACGATTGTCAACGCCCCCAGTTGATTTACAAACAACAACTGCATTGGATAATTATTACCGTCTGTGCTTTACGAACTTTCATAATGGTTAACTGTTGTACGAGCTGATTGATCGAACACATAGAAACATTCCTCACATTCCATAAGTTCTTGACTGTACAGACGGGAAACTCCCTTCCCACGCTGCAGAAGTATTCGTCTGCTGTTATCGTATTTGACCTGATTTTACTCTGGAGTTGTTTCACCCCGGGAGCTAAACATGGATGTTTTTTATTTTTGCCGACGGGAAATCCCCTTCCCATGCTGCGGAAGTATTCGTCTTTCGTCTGTTGTAATATCGTATTTGACCTGTACCCTGGAGTTATTTTACCATTGAGCTATATATGGTCATTCCACATTAGGAAACGTGGTAGGTCTATTCATTATGCCCACTCATCACAGGAGCAGACCTGACTGGCCTATTCACACGATGGCATAACAGGATTAAATGGATTAATCTTCTAAAAGCACCAACCTGTCCTTCACATTTAAAAAATGTTTCCAAATGAGGAAAATAACACAAATTTACTGCGAGATGCTGGCGGGTAAGTTCCATCAGTTGTTTTAGTACCGACCATTGATTTGTTTTCTGCCAGCCTTGTGGCTTGCCGTGTTCTGGTGTAAAGCAGAGTGTGGATTCGATTCCCGGTGTCTTGACACGGACGTGCATGTGTTCTTGTAGGCCTGAACACTCGTGGACTTCTCGAGACGTCCTACGTGCATCCCTGGTTTCGCATTACCAGAAATAGCAACTTTGAAATGATTTTTTATATGAAGCAACTTAGAACCTGACTTTGGCTCTTTGTCGAAAACGAACACTGACTTCCGGTGCATCAGTGGGTGGAGGATACCTCTAGGAGCTCTAGGAGCCAAGCCGCGATTTCGTAAACGGCCACTGAAAAAATGTGGTCACTGTTAAAACCATTGCCGGTATATCATCAGCTGCTGTCTTTTAAAATATTGGCATATATGCCTATATAGATGGTTTTTACGCATGAACAATGTGCCTGATCACCACTTTGCTCATTGCCTAAACTGAACCGTTGAGTTATCGGTGACGGCCCGCACAACTCAAAATCTGAGCCATACATCATAATCGATCATAACAAAGCAATTACTCTTTCTTTGTGTCAATAATGATAAAGTGTGACACTAACGGTGTACTAGACACACACTGTGTCCACACTCCATAAAGTAGGTCAGGCCGGGCGTGGTAAACGTACCCCATGAATACCCAATATTTACGAACATTTAGCTGGACTTCCATTCCGGAAATGCAACCTGTAGCCTACCCTCCCGACGAGTTCATCTGGGCCGTTGGTTGTCGTGGAAACGCTACCAGTGAGAGAGGCACGTCCGGTGTGTCATAAATTTGGATACACACAATATCGAATGTCCAAAACACCCCCAAATCGGGTCCACACTAATGGAATTATTGTCTGTAATTACCAGGTGAGGGCGTTTTCATTTCTCCATAAATTGTCGACACTTGGAGATAGGGACCGTATTATCGTAGTATATTATCAACATTGATAGTGTGACACCGGTAGCGATCAGACCGCATGGTGTTGACATTGACATTGGATTGCGCTTTGATTGAGCAGAAGTCGCCGTGTGTGTTGAGGATCGAACGTGACTATTTTTAATGTTTTCATAGGCATGTCGACATTAAAATGAGATGGACTAGGCGTACTTGCGATTCACCCGGTGGTTTGTGATGCAGTTGAAGATGATTATTATCATGTGGCCAATTGTGACTGTGCCGTGTTGACATTGGCACCCGGGAAAATTAGATGAACTTTGCGCCTGGATCAGAAAGAGTTCAACCGATGGTTTGTGTTATTGATTATGGAATACATTTGGGAGTGTATGTTTGGACGAATATTGTGGAGGCATATAAATAATGAGTTGTCTTCTGGAAGCGATTGGAAAATCATCCATCCCTGTTTCGGTATGTATTTTCACCCCAGAACTGTTTATTTAATTCTGTTTAAACAGAACAAACATTTGATTAACAGGTGGTGTTCGAGCAGTTTTTGCCGGCATTAAACTGGGGATTTCCCCAAGTGCATCGCGCCAGTTGTAACCTGGGACAATACAATGTTTACTATAATAAGCCACCGTCAGAGGCTGGAGTTCATGCAGGCACCATTTGTATACATGATAGGAACACGGACGTAAAATCTTGCTTTCCATGGAGATCCTCTGATATTAAAATGTATCAACTCTCGAGGCACTTACTGGACAGGTAAAGGCTAAGGGCGACACTCGGTCATTCACTTTATAGGGGATTTCCCCATTTTGAGTGCGAGCACAAAGAAACGCAAGTTCGACTCTATCACCCCGGAACTCATCACACTACACTGGCTCCCAATCCAACAAAGGATCGACTTCAAGGTCATCGTTCTCATGTTCAAGGCCTTACATCAACAAGCCCCTCATTACATCATAGACATTCTGAAAGTTGGTGCTGAACGGAGACTCCTTCGGTCAAACAGCCCCTGTTCACCATACTTTGTAGTTCCAAGAACAAGTCACATCACTTTTGCTGATAGAGCCTTCTCGGTATATGGACCCAAACTCTGGAATAAACTTCCAAATCACATCAGGGACACAACATCACTCAACACATTCAAAGCACTTCTGAAAGCCCACTTGTTTCAGGAGGCATACCATCAATGACTTTTTATTTCTTCTGTGCCTCAGCGCCTTTGAGCAAACTTTTGATTTAGGCGCTATACAAATTATGTTTGATTGATTGATTGATGGGTAGCAGACACAATGCCAAGTGCAAAGCCAGATCGTTGCTCCACGCATGATAGAGATTGAGTGATCAAGTGGCATGCGTTTCCTGCAGTTATGGAGAGAATTGGTATCGGAGGAAAGTTCACATTTTAAACGATGAATAAAATCACTTCATCACCCAGTAACGAGGTCATAGTAAGTGGTAGCAATAATGTTCCCAAACCAAGTTTCAACTGTAATTGGCAACTCTCAAGGACACTCACTTGTTCAGCCAGGTAAGTCTCGGGGCGACACACAATCATTTTTTGTGAATGAAAAAAACTTCAGGTACTTCCCCGTGTTAGTCGACAGGGTAAAAAGAAAACCACGCAACTTCGAGGCATATTTGTGTAGATCATTGTATTCTACTTTTACAATATCTTTCTAACCATATACATTTTACAACAAACAGTTACAGAACGCTTTTCAAAGACCAACTCGACCGATCCAAGGCAACGTGTTTCTTTAGTTAATTTTACCTTTTTTTTGAATTGTGAGCTATTTTGTTTATTGATGAATATTTTGTTTCAACTTTTTGTTCTACCTTGTCGAACATAATTTTTTCTTCTTTTTCAAACAAACAAACGCAAACCAAATAGAGATATATAGCAACCAGTCATGATGTTGTCCTCCACAACAACCAGCCCATTCTGGATTCCTTGTGAGTCAACTCTCAAGGACACTCACTTGTTCAGGTAAGTCTCGGGCGACACACAATCATTTTTTGTGAATGAAAAAAACTTCAGGTACTTCCCCGTTTCGTTTATAGGAGTGAGACAGTGATGCAACCGCATTTCACACGATAAGCTTCAAGCACAATGTTGGCCAAGGGTGAATGTTTGCCGAGGCGACAAACAAGTTATAGTTTACGTTAAAGGAACACGTTGCCTTGGATCGGATGAGTTGGTCTATTAAAAGCGTTTGAAACCGTTTGTTATGAAATGCATATGGTTAGAAAGATGTTTTAAAAGTAGAATATATTGATCCACACAAGTACCACTCGAAATTGCGTGGTTTTCCTTTTACGTCGCAAACTATCACGGTCGGCCATTTATGGGAGTCAAAATTTTGACTCCCATAAATGGCCGACCGTGTTAGTCGACAGGGTAAAAGGAAAACCGTGCAATTTCGAGGCATGTTTGAGTGGATCATTGTATTCTACTTTTACAACATCTTTCTACCCATATGCATTTTATAATAAACGGTTAAAAACGCTTGTCAAAGACCAACTCGACCGATCCAAGGCAACGTGTTCCTTTAAAGGCAGTGGACACTATTGGTAATTGTCAAAGACTTGTGTATCTCAACATAAGCATAACATTACAAACCTGTGAAAATTTGAGCTTAATCGGTCATCGAACTTGCGAGATAATAATGAAAGAAAAAAACACCACTGTCACACGAAGTTGTGTGCGTTTATGGTTGATTTCGAGACCTCAAGTTCTAAATCTGAGGTCTTGAAATCAAATTCGTGGAAAATTACTTCTTTCTCGAAAACTATGGCACTTCAGAGGGAGCCGCTTCTCACAATGTTTTATACCATCAACCTCTCCCCATTACTCATCACCAAGAAATGTTTAATGCTAATAATTATTTTGAGTAACTACCAATAGTGTCCACTGCCTTTAACGTCCAATGATCACTTCCTTCAAACGTTTGCTGGATATTAAATCTAATCAATTTTGTATGCATCGGTCTGCGTTTAGGAGTGCAGTTAAAACCACCAAAACCAATATCTGACACGAAGACAAAAGACCAGTGTTAAACACAGTCAAACCAGGTCTATTTTAATAGCGAGGTTTAGCTACACGTTACGCGAGCAAAATACGTAAACGTCACCAACGTCCAAAATGGTGTTGTTTCTGGGTGACGTCGCCAAAAATGGAACTTCACGTATTCTAAAAACGTGAAGTTGTATACGACTCACTCTTCTGACGTTTCCCGTTCACGTTTACACGGAACTTGCAGCTAAACCTACCCAGTGTTACGTTAAAGGAACACGTTGCCTTGGATCGGACGAGTTGGTCAAAACAAAAGCGTTTGTAACCGTTTTTTATAAAATGCATATGGTTGGAAAGATGTTTTAAAAGTAGAATACAATGATCCACACAAGTTTGCCTCGAAATTGCGTGGTTTTCCTTCTACTGTGCGAACTTACATGGTTGGCCATTTATGGGAGTCAAAATTTTGACCCCCATAAATGGCCGACGTGTTAGTCGACGAGGTAAAAGGAAAACCACGCAATTTCGAGGCATGTCTGTGTGGATCATTGTATTCAACTTTTACAACATCTTTCTACCCATATGCATTTTATAAAAAACGGTTACAAACGCTTTTCAAAGACCAACTCGACCGATCCAAGGCAACGTGTTCCTTTAAGCACACACATTGTAAACACCTTCTTGATCCCAAGTGAAGACATATAACGAGTTTACCATTATTTGGTCTATATTTGATCTCTAGTAGGCCTAGATGTCACTATATTTATTTTATATCTTCTCAGGAGAAATTATTGATCTTTGGTGCAAATAATTTATCCAACATACCTCAAGCTTAAGTCAAAACCCCAGGTAGGCCTATTGTTAAACAATTGGACAATTTGTACAATGTGACTCTTTTCTTGGGTTGTCGAATCTATCTAAAATAGAATATATTCTAGTGGAGTGAACCAATAAATTAACGACGGGTCAACGAAAAAAGGGGGGCATGCAGTTGATTGGAGTTTTTGCCTCTCTGGCTTTCCATAGTGTACCCGTATAATTATGTTAGTTTCCAAACGCCAGGAGTCGATCGTTACACGTGAAAAGGATCCGAAATAACCACACTGGTTATTATTAAAGCCCGGTCACACAGGCGAAAACGATAACAATAGAAATACACGCTCGAGATTGGTTGAATTGCTCCACGCAGAATACGCCCACGCTCATTCAACCAATGGATGGCGTGCATTTTTATCGTTATCGTTTTCATTCTCGTTATCGGGGCCTGAGTGACCGGAGAACGCTTTTAGACTTGACTAAGTCCGTCCAGCATTAGCCTTGATCAAGGCTGTTGACGTACTGTTCCCCGGCCCGGTTCGCTGCACACGCATGCAGTGCATACACAAATGTACATTACCATACATTGTACAGCGAGAACAGTACAGCGTAGTCGTGAGTACGGTCGTGTCTTTCTACTTTCAACCTCGCACACGTGGCTCAAACAACAGCCTTGATGGGTTTGTAAAGCTTTATCGGAATTCCGATAAAAGGGTATTCATGATGTGGGCGTGTCATTCTAAACATTGGCCAATCACAGGCGCGATTGAGAATGACGTATTACTGCAAGCAATCATGCCACGTCCATGCATGCATGCGTGTGTGTGTGTGTGTACGCTGTACGCTAGCTGTATGGACATGTACTGTAATACGTGCTTTTTATAGCAGTGTCGGGAGCGTGGTGTGTATATTAGCTATGATTGTAAGGGGTCTGAATGCGCTGCCGGACGGGTGAGCCGGACAAGACTCGCCCGGTCGGTAATGGTGTTGAACAACTTCGAACAACTTCCGTTGTCTTGCGTTTCATTATAACACGAGGACTAGCATCATAATTACAACGTAGCTGGTAGATTTGTCCCTGAATTGAAAGCTGCTGTACTATAAGTGTAATGTTGTAGTGTAGTACTAGTAGTATGGCAAGAGTTAGTTTATGAAATTGAACTTTACTTGTAGTTGTTGTTCAGCCACATGTTCAGCCACACGCCATCTTCTACCGTCTGGTATGTTTTCGACAACACATATTTTCGATCCCCAACTTTGATTTACCGCGAGAAACGTAATAAATAATATATGTCTACATTAAGACAAAATAAACAGCTGGGTTTCTTATCTCATCTGGTCTGTGTTTGTGCTTCAAGGGGATGGGGTGTGTTGTACTGTCATATGCCCAACACCTAAGAATTCTTACCAAGTAGCCATCTTGCCGGAAACCCATGACACCTGGATACTTTTTTAACCTTTCTCAAACACATTTCACATGTTCTAATTTTCTTCCTTCTATTTCTAAACCCATGATTGATGCATTAAACGCGGTTGTTGTATTTTGTTGAAAGTTTCTGTAGTTGTGTTGCAAATTATACACCACTGATTTCCAGCGACTTACTGTTTTGTTTTACTAGTAGGGATTTCTCCCTCGCCCGCCGCCATTGCAACTACAACCACGGTTTGTTTACAATTACGTCGACGAGCACGTGTGTGCAAGTGCTTGCAGAACGTTGTGATTGACATCGCAGCGAGAGGTTATAGGTCAACCAACAACCAATGAGAACGGGTTGTTAGTAAACATTAGCATAATGAGCTCCGCCCTTAATTTTGGCAGATACAAAACCATCAAGGCGCTACTTAAGAAGTACCCATGTACCTAAGTGTACCGTATACAGATGGTACATGTACATGTACAGTACGTATGTGTGTACATACGCTGTATACGTATTATATGCACTGTGTTATGTATGGGGGTGCACTGGTGGAATTCAGTGATGGGGACTGGGATTTTGCAGATCGCGGCTGGCTGTAGCGCCTTGATCAAGGCTAGTCCAGCATTTCTCTTGTTGCGAGTGGATGGGACCCACTGCAGGGGTGGGTACGTACGTATCACTCTCCACGTTGCAAAACTTCTCAACACGAACGTACGTTATCATTCAAGTTAAGGCCAATCAAAGACTGGTCTATTCCCTTTCAGTACACAAGAGATTCATCTAGTTCTGCTGATTTTATTATATTTTTATGAAGCTGTCTGGTATTTATTTCAGATTTTTAAATATTTAAGACCGAGAGTCCCCCTATAATTGCTTCATATACTGTGACAAGTCACTGTGTGCCGTGCGTACAATTTAAGATTTCATGAACGCCACGGGTCGATTTGTAAAACGGTTTATCAATACGTTATCATTCAAACGAAGCCAATCAAAGACTGCCATTACCTAGAAAACAGTATCATGTAGCATTCCTGAATTTATCATAATTTTATAAAGCTCCATTATATTTATTTCAGATTTTTAAAAATTAAGACCACGAGTCCCTTAATGCAGCATACTGTGCGAGTGTATATACAACACCGCTGTGTGCACAGTTTACGATTTCATCAACGCCACGGGTCGATTTGTAAACGGTTTATCAATACGTTATCAATCAAACGAAGCCAATCAAAGGCTGTCATTACCTAAACAAAGCATTCATATAGCATTACTGATTTTATCATAATTTTATATACCTCCATTATATTTATTTTAGATTTTTGAAAATTAAAGACCACGCGAGTCCCTTTGCAGCATAGGCTACTATGCGTGTGTAAACAACGTACACCGCTGTGCGCACTGTTAAGATTTCATCAACGCCACGGGTCGATTTGTAAAACGGTTTATCAATACGGTATCATTCAAATTAGACCAATCAAAGACTGTCATTACCTATGCAAAGCATTCATGTAGCATTACCGATTTTATCATAATTTTATAAAGCTCCGCTATATTTATTTCAGATTTTTGAAAATTACACACCACGAGTGGCGTGGCGTTGATGAAATTGTAAACTGTACGCACAGCAGTGTTGTACACATGCACAGGATGCTGCAAAGGGACTCGTGGTCTTTAATTTTCAAAAATCTGAAATAAATATAATAAAGCTTTATAAAAAAATATGATAAAATAAGCAATGCTACATGAATGCTTTGAATAGGGAATGGAAGTCTTTGATTGGCTTAATTTGAATGATACCGTATTGATAAAAAGTTTTACAAATCGACCCGTGGCGTTGATGAAATCTTAAACTGTGCGCACAGCAGTATAGTATACGCGCACAGTATGCTGCAAAGGGACTCGTGGTGTGTAATTTTCAAAAATCTGAAATAAATATAACGGAGCTTTACAAAATTATGATAAAATCAGTATTGTTACATGACTGCTTTGTTTACATAGTGACAGTCTTTGATTGGCATAATTTGAATGATATCGTGTTGATAAACCGTCTTACAAATCGACCCGTGGCGTTGATGAAATTGTAAACTGTACGCACAGCAGTGTTGTACACACACACAGTATGCTGCAAAGGGACTCGTGGTCTTTAATTTTCAAAAATCTGAAATACATATAATGGAGCTTTATAAAAAATATGATAAAATCAGGAATGCTACATTAATCCTTTGTATAGGGAATGGCAGTCTTTGATTGGCTTATCTTGAATGATACCGTATTGATAAACCGATTTAAAAATCGACCACTTTTAGTTGATGAAGAGTTCGTATTCTGTGGATACGCATTGCTTTGTTGTAAATATAAAAATCTTGAAAATAAACTTTAAAAATCAGCAATAAAACATGACCCTTTTGTATAATAATGGTAGTGAATAAAAATAGATAAAATAAATGTCTGAACTAAAGAGCGAAACTCCAAAAACATCGGTATATCTACCATACAAAAACACACAAACAAATCTTAGGGAGAAAAAGCTCAAGGAATTGTAGCGAGTCTACGTATTACTGCTCAGTTCGATGACTACCCTATTACATCGGATCCTTTCGAGAAGCATCGACTCCTTTCTGGCGTTTGGAAACTAACATCTGTCAATCTTTATATGCAGCATATCATAGAGAGGAAGGACAATGCAGGAATCATAGGACATTGCACGTGTAATAATTTCAGAACTTATATTGTTGATCTTTTCGCTCCCATCGCCTCCTTCATCATCAGGAGACTGTGTGTTGGTGTGTTCTGGTATGGTATTTTGCTGATAATATCCTAATGCATAAAAAATTGTAAGATGTGGCAGCGGCAGAACATTATATTTCTCTACATCTGAACACCCAGGTCAAAATTCCAGTTGAACCTAGTTAACTGGGGTCAACTGGTTCAACTGGATAGTGATCAAACTCGTCCATTTTCCATATTAACCAACTGGTTTGGACTAGGTTTAACTTTGTTCAACTAGGTTGAAATTATAAACCAGTTGGTTTCTGTCCATTTTCCATATTAAACCAACTGGTTTAACTGTGTTTAACTAGTTTATCAACTGGTTTCAACTAGTTCCAGTTAAACCCAGTTTAACTAGGTTCAACTGGAATTTTGACCTGGGCATCATTTCCAGATAGACAGAAAAGTTAAAAATGTTTAATAAAACTCCTAAATATTGATGTTCGTACGACGCCCGCTCGCACGACCTCATGATTAAAATAATACAGTTCGTTATCAATCATGAAAGCATCTACCTCCATGATGAAAGATACTTGTTGTAGGCATATGAAGCCGGGTAGGGAGTAGTCAGATACAGTAGACTAGTGAAGTACATGTAGTAGAGGTAGTACTACCTAGTGTAGTACATTACTAGTAGTAGTAGTAGTACTCTAGTAGTAGTAGTAGTAGTACGTAGTACTAGTATACAAATATTGACTGCTTCGAGTGCTATGGTTAAAACTATGACTCCCGAGGTGATCCCCGGAGCGTTCTATTTTCCCTCGGCTTCGCCTCGGGAAAAAAGAACGCTCCGGGGATCATCGAGGGAGTCATAGTTTTTAACCATTGTACGAGTAAAAACAGTCAACATATGTTTTATAACACCCCAAACATTTCTGAATACTGTACTATTATTATTAAGTTACAGACCTGAATGCTACAATCCACGGACGACGCGAATACAGATTGCAAACACTTTTACTGTGCTGCATGTAGTGTCGTGCAATCCGAAATGGTTACAGACTATTAATTTATCATCCTCGTACACGCAACGGACGTCTGGGTACTGCACGCCGTGTGCTAGTCTTCGGACCAGCGCATGGCAAACCGACGCACTATCACACGGCCGTCGTCTAGCAAAACTAAGACATGTCATGTGACGCGCTCTAAACCAATGCGCAGGCAGAATACTTGCAAGGGATGTTATAATAGTAGCTAGTAGTACCATGTAGTACCATGGTCACTTTCTTTGGGGAGGTAGAATAGAAGTATCCAGGTAGCATGGAGTTAGAATTAGGGTTACTACTTTAGTCAATTTGCCCTCCATCTTTCCATATACCAACAACCTAGGTTCTAGTCCTCCACATTCGGAGAGTATACTCAGACTAACTATTGGGCAATTTTGGCAATGAAATAAATACAGTTTTTCTTAAAACAATTATTGGAAAGGTGGTTCAAAAGTGAATAAATAAAATTATCTTTATTTGTGTGGTCTATTTTTATTTTGAATATATTAAAAATGTGCAATTATTCTTTTTAGTTAAATTACCAGTCCCACTTAAACTTGTTTTACTTTGCCACAGTTTTTTTTAATTTTCCACCTTCATTTGGAAAATCTTGAAGTCGATGGGAAACTTTAGAAGGGCCACCAAGGCCAAGACCAGGGCAAAACGGTGGCAATGACCTTCGCGGCCCCTGTGAAACTCCAGGCTTGTAACGGCCTGCATTTCAAAACTTTCCTCAATTTTGTTTACAATTTGTGGAGAAAATCTCTTTAAAGGAACACATTGCCTTGGATCGGTCGAGTTGGTCTTTGAAAAGCGTTTGTAACCGTTTTTTATAAAATGCATATGGGTAGAAAGATGTTGTAAAAGTAGAATACAATGATCCACACAAACATGCTTTAGAATTGCGTGGTTCTCCTTTTACCTCGTCGACTAACACGTCGGCCATTTATGGGGGTCAAAATTTTGACCCCCATAAATGGCTGACCGTGTTAATTCGCACAGTAGAAGGAAAACCACGCAATTTCGAGGCAAACTTGTGTGGATCATTGTATTCTACTTTTCAAACATCTTTCCAACCATATGCATTATATAAAAAACGCTTTTGTTTTGACCAACTCGTCCGATCCAAGGCAACGTGTTCCTTTAAGAAACCCTCTAAAAAAATTTTTTTAAACCAGTAGTTTGTTACATTATTGACCATGAAGAACACTGTTGTTATTGTTGTTTTCATAATAATTGTACTTTATTGTCTTTCTTTTCAGAGCACAATGTGGTGAAGATCGATTGCCTTTCGAATTAATGCAAATTAAAACAGTTGAATCTTTCATCAAATATTTAGCAACAATCCACAAAACGAATGTCAGAACCAGATTTGTTAAATTAGCTTACGGACAATCACTTGTTGTGCTGTTAATTTACACCACTGAAATAACGTAAACACAACTACCATGCCTGGTTTACCAAAAGAGATCTTCAGTGATAAGAATATTGTGGAGAGGTTCATTTGCTCAATATGTCTGTTGGTGTTCCGTGATGCTGTGCAAAGTCCCTGTGGCCACCGTTACTGTGATAGCTGTATCAAGGAGCAGATTAAGAAGTAAGAATTGAAGATCATACTTTTTTTCCAAACTTTTTTTAAGGGAAAATACTTGAAATATGAAGCTGATATAGTCAGTGGTGGTTCTAAGCCTACAATTGATTCACAGTTCATGTGAATAGTTTGGAGTCTTGTAACTAAAGAATACAATGAGCAAAATAAAATCCCGCTTCTGCAACCAAATCCCACTTCTGCAACCAAATCCCACTTCTACAATCAAATTCTACTTCTGCAACCAAATTCTACTTTTACAACCAAGTTCCACTTCTGAGAACAAATTCCACCTCTGCAACCAGCCATCTCTGCAACCAGTTAGAGAATTCCCCAGTGGTTGGTAAAAGTACGGGGGGCCTTCTCGGCAAAAAAAATCTATTTATTAGGAAAGCTATTTGTCATTTAAGTTTTATGTAGTTGCTTTCAAATTACAATCAATTTGCCTGAGATATTGTGTTTATTCTTCATACAAAGGGTTCTAAATATTTAAAAGTGACAAAGGTGTGCCGACTTGGTTTCTTTTTTATGTTCAAGGTCGTTCGTTAAAAACATTACAGGGGTTTTCTGATAGATGCATCTGAATGCACAGCTCAGCACCTTGTGAATCCTATAAAGTGCTACACAAACAGGGCTCATAATACAAAATCTTTATGAAACTAGTTTTTTAAATTTGTATTAAATGTTATTTAAAATGTTTTATGTTTATTATTAATTTCAAGCTCATTATTGAACTTTTTTTACCAGTCGAAAAGGAGAGGAAATAAGATGCCCTGCTTGTCCAGAAAATTCCGCGGAGGGAGTTTTAATAGTGGATGAGGTAAGTGATAAAGATGGGTCATAGATGGGTAACTTCTTAAAATATAAATAAACATAAAAACTTACTTGGTGGGTGAGAAGCACTGCAGCTGTTGAGTACGTATAAACTATTTTGAGATAGGGTTCCTTGCGAAAAATATGGTTTAGATATTTTTGGGGGTTGAAGATACACCAACAAAATTAAACCCTTTATCACACAGGCGCTCAATGAATATGGGAAATTTAGCGCCTGTGATCCATATCAAATTCTGCCTTGGGCCTTGTTAGATATTTACACATAATCTCTATTTTGTTTCTGTTCCATTCTGTAATATCACTTTAATAATGGCAATAATATTTCCTTGTTTATGAAAGACTGTATACAATGCATTCACATAACACAGGTTAAAGAAGATGGAGGGTTTCAATTTTGCCAAAATCATTTTCCGTCAGCAGTTTTGGTGACTTGGTTAGATGACTACTGCATGACTCAGTATTTATCATCTTGTATAATGCCTGTTTCTACAGAAGCGTATCTAGATAAGTAATTTTAAATTAGAGTAGGAAAGGCTTAGATGGGCCTCCGGCAGCCCAATTTGTCACCAACATTCATTGGTATAAAGGATTACAAATTATGAAAATACACTTGTTTCACTCTTTGATATTTTAGTAAATATGTTTTATAGTATTAATTTCCATTGGCAAAGTACACTGGGCATAGAAACTATTAATTTGGATAAAAAGTGTGGAAGAGAAAAAAAAAATTAATTAATTAATTTTGCGAAATAATTAACTCTTCGGTGAACACAAAGCTCATTAGAATGTTAGAACAAAAACAAACATATGTTCTGAGAGCATGGATATTTATACCTGCTTATTAGTGAAAGGAGTTACCATGGTAACGAAACACCATGAGCGTCACTGCATGACGAACCTGAGCACTATACAAGAAGCCACTATTATAATTTTTGACGTAGATGAAGAAGAACATTTAAAGTAGTGCTTACATTATAACAAAACTGCAGCTGAAACCACTGCTTTTATCGATGGTATTGTTAACAAAATTTTGACATTAGATTTGGTACACTAATAACACAGGCTTGGAATTACACTGCCTTGGTTGTTGCCCTTGTCTTGGCCTTGGTGCACCTGCAAAGTTTGCCTTGGTGCACCTTCAAAAGTTACTCGCAAGCTGTTGATGGCTTACTCGCTGTTAATTACGAAATACTAACCCTAACCCTAACCCTAACCCTAACCGTAACCCTAACCCTTTCTTTGCTTCAAAGAAAAATGATTGTAGTTTCACGAAAAAAATGCTTGTAGCATTTCAAGAGTAGTGAGTCACTTCCACTTGTTCAGCAGTTTCGCAATTTCTTTGGCGAGTAAATAATAGCTCTTATCTTTCCACAAGCAATTTGCGAGTTGGGTTTCAATAAAATCTTGTACAATGATTTGCTTAGTCATAAGTTACCGTTTACATTTGAATTCCTCAGACTAAAGAGGCAGTTGCTATGTCAAATGCTTTCGGGCAAGCTTTTGTATAGCAATCTCCAAATGTGAAAACCCTGGTACCATGGTGCCATACACCTCAATTCATGTGTATGGGTGTTCATCATCTCTTTTTATAACTCTGCATAAGCTTGCTCCAAATCATGTCACATAGCAACTATCTCTATACCCTGAGGAATTCAAATTTAAAGTAGTGACTTGTGATCAGGCATGTCATTGTACCAAACAGTATACAAATATAACTTTCAAGTGGCTCATACATTACACAATACTACCCACTTCGTAAAAAAATCCCAACTAATTGTGTGATCTTGTTTTAAAAAATTACCTTAATGCTAGTGTATTGTAGATTATGTACTCAAAAGTGAAATATTGGTAAAATGTAAATCCCCACAAAATCTCGCAAACAGTTTTGGTTTCACTCCAATTATCTATTTAGTTTGTTGGCCGATTCTTTTGTATTATAATGTACTTGCGTATTTCCAGGTGTGTCCCGACTTTGTTGCGAGAAGAGAACTGAGAACAGCCGTAGTGGTTTGCTTCATTGAAGGTTGTGATTGGAGGGGAAGTGCCCACCAATATGTTCAGGTATGTTGTATGAGATACTGATCGGAACATTGAGTTGTTAACCATCGGTTGTTTTCAGAGCCGACATTACTACTCAAAAGAGATATTCACATGGTGTTGACCGCAAACGCCTCTTAGATATAAACTACCATCATACATAGTTTCAAATCCTACTTGATAACTTTTCAAGCTACTTTGTTTTTGCCTCCATAAAATTTGATTTTAAAACATTTATATTTTGTTTGATATTATCGTTTTCATTTACAGGAGCATGAAAATGCTTGTCCGTTCCAGAAGATAAAGTGTCTCAAGTCAGGATGTGGGAAAACTGTCAAAAGAGGAGATTTAAGTCATCATTTAGAGAAAGAATGTCCGATGAGATTGGTAGAGTGTAAACAGTGCAAGAAACAATACCCTTACAAAGAATCAAAGGTGATTTTCTCGTTTATGTAACTATTTTCTGTATAAATTTTGGTTTTACCCTTTCATACACCGATATGTGTAAGCACTGTATACTCGGTACACAAACAATTACAGCCATATTACATTGCAATTCTAGAGAAGTTTCTTACCAACTAAACCATCAAGATTACCCGTTAACTAGAGGCAGGTTGAATCCTAGATTTTAGGAATTCCAATTTCTTTTTTCTCACACAGAACTTTGGAAAGTGTAAAACCCAAAGAAATGTTCTTCATCCCTGATACAAATTGAACATCTATTAACTAGTTTCTACTTCCAAAATCCTCTAAAACTCTTACATTGTGTTTATTTATACCTGTTTTACAGAATAATGAACCATTTAACACTGGAAGTCATGTTAACACCACTAGTATAAACGAGGTCTCTAAGACCCTTGGTCTTGTTAAGAAATTTGAACCGTGTTTTTATCTTGTCTTGCCACAGAAACATGCCAGTGAATGTTCGAATGCACTGATAACATGTAGCAGTTGCAATAAACGTATTCCACGAACTCAGGTATGTATTTGCGATGATGCACCCTCCCATAAGCCATTTTGAGATGTGGTAAACACATTCATACGACACTTGGGTAAATTTGTCTGCATATACACCCAAACCAAACTGCACTCCTGTAGTGTTCGCCATACCTCAAAAAGGCTAAGACCTTCTGCTGTAGTATTTGACCCATAAAATCATATCAGTGTTTTTTTAAAAGTCGCATCCCCTTAAGAAGATCCCTCTGCTGCCACTTCCCATGTTGTATCATAAACTGGAGTGTGATTCCTGGCTACAGGGCAGTTACAGGTCCAATGGCTCAGCAAAACGCAACGCTGTACAGCTACTCGTTTGTATACTACATGTGCTTAGTAGTCCAGCATAGCTGACCTCCAACATTGCTCTAGAAATGCAAGTTCAGTCAAAGGGTTGTATAGACGCAATTACGCACATGACATCCCTGCAGGAGGGCACCCTTCACATTGTTGCCTAGTCTTTGCTCCGAGCAAATGCGTCTGTTTTGTGACTGCAAAAATGGGAAGGGAGGCGTTAATATGTGCAGTGGGACTTCACTCTACAGTCACCACCCCACCCCTCTTCTCGTCCTCCCCTCCCCTCCCTCAAAAACAAACCCCAAACCTTTTCTTTTAATACTAGTCCTCTATACCATTCCTCAACCTTTCTTTTGTTACAGACATGTCTTTTAATATAGCAAAGTAGATCTTCAAAGTAGACATATTTTTCCTTTTCAATAGATGGAAAGTCATCTGGATGTTGACACAGGGGATTGTCCGAAACTAAAAATCAGATGCATGTATTTTCCTCTTGGCTGCACAGCAAAGGTACGTATTTGTGTGCAACTTCCATGGATTTCTGAGGATTTTTTCCCTGATTTGTTGTGTGTTTTTCTTTCTCTGATTTCAGGTTTTGTGTTCAAGCCTTTTGTTTGCCTCTCAGTTTATTTTGTGAAAGAAATACATGGAATAAGCAACTGATGAAGATGAGAAAGTTTGTCACAAACATTCTAGAACCCTAACTCTCTTCGTGAAAACAGCCTAAAATTCCTTCCAAAATCAATATAAATTTAGGTAGGATCAAAATCGACAGATAAGATCTTGTGTTGGAAGGCTACTGCCTCATCCTCTGAAGTCAACTGATAAGAGTTGTGTTGGAAGCACACTGCCTGAACCCTCTTAAATCAACTGATGTGTTGGAAGCCTATTGCCTCAATCCTCTGAAGTCAAATGATAAGAGTTGTGTTGGAAGCACACTGCCTGAACCCTCTTAAGTCAACTGATTTGTTGGAAGGCTACTGCCTCATCCTCTGAAGTCAACTGTAAAGAGTTGTGTTGGAAGCACACTGCCTGAACCCTCTTAAATCAACTGATGTGTTGGAAGCCTATTGCCTCAATCCTCTGAAGTCAACTGATAAGAGTTGTGTTGGAAGCACACTGCCTGAACCCTCTTAAATCAACTGATGTGTTGGAAGCCTATTGCCTCAATCCTCTGAAGTCAACTGATAAGAGTTGTGTTGGAAGCACACTGCCTGAACCCTCTTAAATCAACTGATGTGTTGGAAGCCTATTGCCTCAATCCTCTGAAGTCAACTGATAAGAGTTGTGTTGGAAGCACACTGCCTGAACCCTCTTAAATCAATCGTTATGAGTAGTGTTGGAACTTTTGAAGCCTACCCCAATCCTCTGAAATCAGCTGATAAAAGTCGTCTTCGAAGCCTAAATACTCCAAAATCATTCGATAAGATCTGTGTTGGAAGCATACTGCCTAAATCTTTAAAAAAAATTCAGCCGATAAAAGTTGTGTTGGAAGCCTACTACTGCCTCTGAAAACAGCCGATTGTGTTGGAAGGTTTATTTCAAGGTTGGGTTCCCTGTTGGAGTCCAACGAGGGTTACTGACCTTTCAGTATCATCCAAAATAGTTTTTGACTTGTGAACTGTGACTGCCTGTTTAATTATATTGGAGGGAAAGCATCTGGGCAGTTCTACGCTGATGGGCACCAATTGTTTCATGGAAGGGTGTTATGAAAAAGGGGGAAATGCGATCTTTTAAAAAAAAAAAACCTACAATTTGGATCCTAGTATCAGACTTGTTGTCAGCAATAACTCTCTTTCACTGCACTGGAAACATGAGAGGAGGCCAAAAATTGATTAGTAACAAATCCGCTGGAATTCACCCTTGACATTCTTCAAAAAACAAAAGTGGTTTTCCCGCCCACTTAACATTGCAATCACAATACGTAGTAAAACAGTTGTTTTTGCATTTCTGGATGACTGGAGCTTGCTCTAAAAATAAGCTAATAAAAGATCCGGTTGAAAATTGTTTGTAGCAGCTTGGCGCTATTGATTCTGTATGCACGGCTGCAAAAAGGTTGTACATGTTTCAGGGAAAAGTAAACTTAGATGGTGTACATTACCTAGTAAAAACTGTTATGCGCTAGTAGTGTACACACCTCTTCTCAACTTGCCCTGTGGGCTACTATAAACTGTTCAATCTACCTGTTTATAACAAAACAACCTTTAAATGTTTGAGTCTGTGAATGTTTTCATTCGACCAATAAACTTGTTTCTGGTACATCAGAAAGGTCTGGTTTGTTGAAATAAATGGTTTCAATTTTGGCTGACAAAACTTCCAATGGGACAAGTAAAATTCACTGTGGACTACTTTACAAAAAGCTGAAGTACAAGGCCACTCTAGGGACAAAAACCCATAAAATCACTTTTGATATGGTGTAGATGCATGAAGTAAACCCCCCCCCCCCCCCCACTCGGGGAGAAACATTTACTACATAATGCACATAATATACGCATGACCAGTTATCTATTCAGGATTGAATAGAAATTGCATCTGCCCCACAGACCACAAAAAACTTTTTGTTAAAAATATTAAAACATAGTGCATTTATTCCCCACATATGCTAATCAAAACAGAAAAACAAGAGAATTATGAGTGACGCACTTGTAAACATTTATTGCGGTGTGGTATTAGTGTTTTCTTTCAGTGCTGGTTGATCGTTGGGCGTTGGCGCCATATGTAATGCAGTTCAACCACAGTAATATGGTCACCTTGTATAGCCCCCTCTTGTGTTATGGATTTTACACAGCTGGCTTTCCCGCCAAAATGCAACCATGTGATGGGGATTTCCCTCTCCCTAAAATTTCCATGGGGTTCATTGTAGTTGAAAGTAAAAAATCCAAACCCAATTGCAAACATGAAGGTTTTAGAAGGAGGGCATTTATGCCCAAAGAACAATCTCTTATCATGGGATCGGGATTCCAATCTTATCGAAGTATGTTTGTTTGTTTGTTTGTTTGTTTGTTTGTTTGAATGATCTTCCCATCAAGGGAACTCTGCAGACTCCCAAAAGGGGTAGAAAACACCAAGCTGGCAAAGCATACCAACATCGGTTTAACCTACGATTATGAGTTGCACAAACTCAGTAATTAAACAACAATATTTGTTCTAGTCATTGTGAAATCAGCGGTAATTAGCTGGGGGGTTTGAACCCACAACCTTGTGATTGCAAGTCCTGCAGTCTAACTTCAGTGACCAAACACTTTGGTTAGTATTGTGGAGTGACATGAAGAGAGGCCACACGCTGGCAAAAATGCCTAATCAGTAAAGTTTTTAGAATGGGAATGTTCATTCATGGTTCATTTTCCAAGTTTGAATAGACCCGCCTGCATTGGCTGCCATGGCTGAGGTCAAGCAATAGACCATTATCAGGTTGCCTCCATCTTGGTCATGTTCCTTGTATCGAATAACAATAATGAATACTAATAGGTAATCATTTTGCAAATAGGAACCAGACTATGTATTTTGTTCTTCCAGTCTCAGTTTGGTAACGCTGTCATCAATAGGAGAAATTCAAGTTGGCTGCACCATGATAAAGATCTTTAGAAAGTTTGATTGGAAACTGCAAAACCAGATCCACCAAAAGCAAAAACCTTCTAGATACCTGTTGATGTATGATGTTGTGTTTTCATTTAGCCTTCGAGAAAGACCCTGCTAAGATTGAAAACATCAAGCATTAAAAACAATTTGCATTTATACTAAACATGTAGGTCGTTTTGGTTGGTAAGCAGTTTGCAACAGCTTAATCTATTTTCTCAAATACAAAAAGCATTTGCACAGTTTAGTTTACACATTACTAGCCTGAATAAGCATTCATGAAATTTTTCATGGTCTGTTTAAAAACGTCAATAGTTTTTATCGCATCACTTACCTTTTGTCAACATCTGTTATGTGGTCGTTTAATGAAAATATAAACTTTGACTCCCTCGTTTGTCAGCCCCATTGTGCGACACGTGTTTCACCTTTGGAGGCGAGCATTTTTATTGTGAAGTCACCCAATGTGCTATTTTTATATGTAACGGTACAGTTAACAGCGCCCTCTGTTGTTTGTTTTTACATCTGTTGTGTCGCAATTGACAAAACGTTTCTTTGTCGTTGGTATTTGTGGTAAAAATTGATCAGTCTGACAGTTGTCAACAAAATGAGGTCAATTAATCAGGCAGGGGAAGCGATTCCGTTTAAGGATAGTAGCAGTGAAGAGGAAAGTGGAGATGATGAAATGGTCTGTTTGCTTTTCTGTCGCATTTTGTTCACAAACATTGATTGTTGTGCAATATTGGTGCTCATGTATAATTGCCCATACCATGTACCCATAGATGTACGTGTACATAGGTACTCATGGTTGTACCCCCAAGTTGACTATTTATTTATAGTTTCCTCTTATTTCTCCACACCATGCAAAGCTTCAAACAATACTTAATGTCACTAATAAGTCACTGATGAATTATTCTTTTTTGTTATTTTCTTTTCAGCTTGACGCCAGCCGTATGGAGGAGCATCTCGCTAAAAATGTTGTGGAACATAATCGGCAGATTGTAAACACTCTCTCCAACACTAGTTTTCTTAAGGGGGAAAGTAAAGGAGCATTACCGATGATTGAAAGATCAGAGAAAATCAGCAAAGCCAAAGGGCTCTACTTTGATGAAGCTGCGTTGTCGGGAAATCTCCGGGAGATGGTTGTTGGAAAGGTAGAGGATTCGAAAGGATCCAACAGCTCAAAAGTTGTTAATGGTGGTGTAGATCTTACAGCATTTGAAGGCATGTTGAATATGCAGATGGAAGAAAGTAGAAGGGAAATCCGCAAATTGAGTCGAGACATCGAGAAGAAGGTGGCGAGTTTACATAATAATTTCCAGGAGAAGGACGAGAAGACTGGATCCATGATCGCCGTCCTGGACCGCAGGACAGAGACACTCCAACAGGTGCTGGCTGTCTTGAGCAACGAGCTGGAGGCAGTGCACTCCAAGGTGTCCGCCCTTCAGCAGCAGAACACCTACCTGAAGGAGTTCACTGAGAAACAGGAGAAGAGGCTGCAGTCCCAGGACCAGATGCTGACGCTCAAGAACATTGCCCTGGCCGAGCAGGAGCTGCGTATCCAGGCCTTGGAGGCATCATCCTACGACGGGGTGCTGCTCTGGAAGATCAATGAGGTCAGACGCCGACGCCAAGAGGGAGTATCGGGTAAAACCACTTCATTCTACTCGCCTGTTTTCTACACCAGCCGACATGGCTATAAGCTCTCTGCAAGGATCTACTTGAATGGAGATGGGTTAGGGAAGCACACGCACATGTCGCTTTTCTTTGTGGTCATGCGTGGGCGCCATGACGCTCTCCTTCCGTGGCCTTTCCACCAGAAGGTGACCTTCATGCTGATGAATCAGAACAACCGGGAGCACGTCATTGACGCCTTTAGACCAGACCCTGCAAGCTCCTCGTTCAAACGGCCCAACAGTGACATGAATGTGGCTTCCGGATGTCCGCTCTTCATTGCGCAGGAAGTCCTGGATTCAACTGACAGTTTCATCAAAGACGACACAATGTTTGTCAAAGTCATTGTCGATACTGTTGGATTGGACAACATTTGAACAATGACAGTGACAAAGCCGTGTCCAAATTGGTAATTACAGCTGTGGCTACGACAGGATTTCTGCGTCATGATGTAATATAGCATCCTATAGCAACAGTTGTAGCAATAGCTGTAGCCAGCAGTTCAGCAGTTCGAGTATGACCTGACTTTGTTGGATTCAAGTGGTGCTTATTTTAAATATTGGCAAGTTGCCCCTAAATGTCTTCGTATGCATAATTGATGCGATGTGAAGATTTAACACAAGCTGCGTGTTCGCACCAAATGTGTGATGCTCGACTGAAGTTAGACATTTTTTTCTGTAGTCCACCGGAAAGAAAAATTTATAACAGGTAACTCTCTTAACCCTCTCGTTTCTGAATTGTTTCAAGATAAAGAACCACTGATGATGGGTCAGCATATGAATGTGGGACTCAGAAGTGTGTATCCATGCTCAAAATAAGACAGGAGGGCACCCCCCAAACGTTCCCATGCTTCAACACACTATTCTTGGGCAGAACCCCCCCCCCTTAAAATCCTCTAAGATTTTCCAGAGAATCCCTGAAGTTTTTGAAGACGCAATTGGGGAAGGGGAGGGTGAGGGGGGGGGGCCTATACACCATGCCACATAGGGAGCACCAAATGAAAGTGCAACAAGATAAGAGATTGAAATCAAGACCTCAGCTGAGGTCTCGAAATCAAGCGTCTGAAGGCACACAACTTCGTGCGACAAGGGTGTTTTTCTTTCATTATTGTCTTGCAATATCGACGACCGATTGAGTTCAAATTTTCACAGGTTTGTTATTTTGTGCATTTGTTGAGATACACAAAGTGACAAGACTGGTCTTTGAAAATTACCCAAGTATCCAGTGCCTGTAATACCTTAAAACTGTTGGCAAATCAACACTCTATGTCCCTGTATGATTAACAGTTAATTTAAAGTTGGGGAAACAAACGGTTTAGAACCGAGGTCAAACAATTTTAATGTGCGACTCTCACCCAATTATAGGTTTTTATTTGACCTCGTTGAGGGCACATATTGAGCTTGTGACATTATTTGCAAGGGTCTATAGATTGGTGTGTTTTTATACAGAGATTTCAAAGTCAGTGAGTTGTTTTTTTCAAATTCAGAAATAGTTTATTCAGGGAATTTACTCTTTTCATCTGTTTGCTCTTTATCTTTTTTTTGAAAATTGTTACTAAAGAAAAGCAAAATTAAGCTTAAAACTTGATTAATGTTTGTGATTAAGTAATTGCTAAAACAATATGTAAACAATATTTGTTTTTATTTAAAACTAATAAAGGTTTCAGTATAAAACAAAATGAATGTGGTTTTATTGATTGTTAGAATTATATATACAACTGGTAAATATTTTTAATAGATTCAGTCGTTTAGATTGATGTGTTGTGTCTCTGTGTTAGGGCTGGAATTTCACAGAGGCCCTGGCCTATGTTGCCCTTGTCTTGGCCTTGGTTCCCCTTCAAAACTTTCCCATAGACTTTAAGATTTTTCAGTGGAAGTGCCCTATTCATAATGAAAATGGCCTTGCATGCCCTCTTGATCTTTAAAAAGAAATTCCAGGGGTCGATTTCACAAAGTGTTAGGACTAGTCCTAACTTAGGACTAGTCCTAGGAGAAATACAAAATGTATGCATAGTCCTAAGTTAGGACGAGTAACCTTACTCAAAGACTAGTCCTAACTCTTTGTGAAATCGACCCCAGGGCTGTTATTTATCCAGGGGATTAAAGTGCCCTCTTAAAATGAAAAGGGCATTGCCCTCTCACAGAGAACTTCCAGGCCTGATGTGTGAGCTTGGTTCCACAGAGCGGACTGGTTATATGGAAAGTTGCTATGATGGGCTGCGCTGCATGAATCTGATGGGCAAACACTTCAACACGAAAGGGTACACGGGTGGTTTAGGATCTAATTGAGGCCGCACAATAAAGTGGCAGAATTTAATGTGGAGGGGGTGTTTTAGACGACCACGCATTCTTTGAGAGCCAGACTAAGGTGAAATCTACCTGTAACTTAAAAATGCATCATGTTGCTTCAAATTTGAAAACAAAAATTCCATGAAAAAGTCAAGTTCCTTTTAATTTCTAAAAGTGTGGTGACCGTTGGTAATACATAGCGCCCTCGTGTGGTGGGATTAACAACCTGCAAACCGATGGATACTAGAGTTATAGTCGGGTTCCTTGTAAGTGTTACAAAAACAAAGATATCCATGACACAATAACAGCTGAGTTTTGAAGGAAGTCTAGGTACCACACAACAATACAATCCATTGAACAACAGGACTGCAATTTTACCGAATGACATGCAATTTCGTTACCGTTAACTGAAGCTGTAAAATAATCCTGGGGAAATGGTAAGAAAATTAAATAGAAAAACATTGTCATTGTTGCTGTCGCTTTGTTCCATTCCTCTATAATTAATTAAACGCACCAGCATACGGAATTTGTTTTCCTTTTGTTGGGGATGCTAGCCTTACAATTGTTGAGATAAACACACTATACACTACACTAGGACTGCACTCCTCCTCTCTGCACTGCAGTGCTAGTACGTAGTACTAGTAGTACTAGTAGTTGCGATAACGTAACCCTCCTCCCGACGGCTAAATTGCTAGTTGCTGTCTGTCTGTGTCAGATAATATTAGTTCCGAAAAAAACAAAACAATAAAGACAACCTTGAAAAGGTACAGAGACAAGCTGCCAGCTTTGTAAAAAATAGAACAAAAATACAAGTACGTAGTGGGTCAAACATGCTGAACTGGGACGAACTGGCTGTGTGTTACATGTTACTAAACTAAGTCAAGTGTTCACAGAAATAAATGTCGACTAGTTACAATCTACTACTACTACAAATTACCATCAGAAGCAAAAATGGCCTCAGATGTCTCGGCATTTTATTTATTAAAGCCATTGGACCCTTTCGGTAAACAGTATTGTCCAAGGCCCACACTTCGTGTATCCCAACTTCTATATCAAATAACAAACCTGTGAAAATTTGGGCTTAATCGGTCATCAGAGTCGGGAGAAAATAACGGGAAAACCCACCCTTGTATCCGCGCGTTTCGCCGTGTCATGACATGTGTTTAAAATAAATCCGTAATTCTCGTTAACGAGAATTGATATTGTTTTACTGTTTTCTCAAAAAGTAAAGCATTTCATGGAATAATATTTCAAGAGAAGTCTTTCACTATTACCTTCTGTAAACCCTGTAAGTTATTTGTAAATCTGTGAACTTTTTTGTTTGTTCTGTACCGAAAGGGTCCAATGGCTTTAAGCGAGAAGTGTTTTCTTGAGTCTTTTTTATGTGAATTAACAACACACTGGACGCAACATTTTTTTAATAGGGTTAATTCTAACCTTGACTCTTTTCTTTGCCTCACAGGGAACTCCAGTCAAAGATGTGACGCTGAAACCAGATGCTCCAAAGACTCTGCTCTTAGGGAAACATATCCAGTTCATTGCCAGCTACAGCTCAAAGAAAGATGATTACGTAAGGATGATTGTTCCTTGTTTACCTCTTCTCTCTTTGTACTACTTTTTAAATTTTGATTATAGGCCTAAGCATTGCACCTTTCTTCCACGAAAAGTGATGGTTTTTCGTTCCACTGTGACAAGTAATGTGAACAAAAACTGACACCAACATTGTGTGTTGCGCATGCTGACCTACATTTGTATTAAACTGATAGTTACACAAGACTTCAGGTCTTGTTTGCATAAAACTTTTTCTGAACCAGGAATGTCTCAAGGAGACAGGAACAATCGAAATGATAACAAATCTATCTGACATACATACTTTACATGGCCGAGCAGTTTAGAGTGTCAGACTCAAGTTCTTGTGGCTGGGTCATCTTAGAAAGAGTCAATGGTGTAAGCGTGTGAGTTCTGATACTTATTCTTATTCTTTATTTGGCCGTTAAACAATAACAAATACAAGCAGACAATATGCAAAATAAATAATATAAAAACAAAAGTAAATACAAAGCAAGACAAACAGTAAGGGCACAGGAAATTACAAAACAACCCTAATGTGATGGCCAGGATCAACAAAAGTCTAATTAAACACTGTAGCTCGAAAGCCTGTTAATCCAGTCTCATAGGGAGACATGGTGTGCCATTAAATTGTATAGGGATACGTAATGCAAGTTCCCTCCTTTTACCCAATCCCTTTTTTAGGAATACATAATGACAGAGTACCTCAGAATGAGTGGAATCTATTGGGGAATCACAGTCATGGATCTAATGAAGCACCTAGAACACATGGACAAGCAGGATATAGTTGACTTTGTTGTCAGCTGCCAGCATGAATGCGGTGGTCTCGGAGCTAGCGTTAACCATGACCCACATCTGCTGTATACACTCAGTGCAATACAGGTTAGTTACCTCAGGCCACGAATGACCACGGCACACCACATCAATAGGAGACTTTCCAATGCTAGGTGGCAGCAGATTTACCGGGTAAATTTCCATTGTTTACGTAGTTCTGAACATGGGCATAATTCTGAGAACAACGGATTTACTCAGTAAGTCTGTTGCCCTCTATCGTCCCAGAAAGCCTCCCATTGCTGTGGTTTTCTCTCTTTTTTTATATTTTTTTTTCTCTTATAGACTAAATGGTTCTCAGATTCAAATGTTTGGGTGAAAATTGTTCAACCCATATTACTTCTAAGGGATTCCTTTCTCAAAATAGTTTATACTCCCAACAGCTGCAGTACTTCTCACCAAGTAAGTTTTTTGGAGCATTAATTTTTGAGTAGTTAACAATTTATTACCCCTAACTTTTAAGTCATCTTGTGACGACTCTTAATGTTTCAAATTTATCTTCAGATTTTGACAATCTTCGATGCCGTTGATGCCATAAATGTAGAAAAAGTTGTTGAGTATGTGAAGGGACTACAGTTACAGGATGGCTCATTCACGGGAGACAAATGGGGTGAGAAATAGCGGCTTGTAAAAAGACTAGAGTTTAAGTGTCTTTGTAGCTTCTTAGGCTGTTTCTGAATGTGTGAAGTTGTGAAGATGTGAAGTTGTGAAGATGTGAAGTTGTGAAGATGTGAAGCAAATAATATACTTCTTCAGCGATCTGGCCATATTCATAACATTTTTCAAGTGAAACATAGACAGTTGACCCCAAAACTTCTTATTCTCTAAGAAATTACTGTTTTGGTGTTCTTGGAAAGATGCCATCTTTAGCTTTATTCATACACTGCAGCAAGCAAAAAAACTTCTTGAATGTTGGATGATCACTTAGAGATTTTGAAGGAGTCACATTTCTTGCAGCATCAATTTGATCAATAATTTCTATCTTTGTCTTTCCTGTAGGGGAGGTGGACACCAGATTTTCATTTTGTGCTGTTGCATGCCTAGCATTACTGGTAAGAAAACTAAAGCCATAGTCTGGCTGCTTGCCCGGGCAAACTTCTTTTAGCTGTCATGACTATCTTTGGAAACATTGAATTGTCAGAAAACTGGAAAAAAAAATAAAAAAAAGTTTAAGCCAGTTTTCATGATATGCATTTTTGATAAATTCATTACGGTTTTAAACATCATACTTTTGTACAACTGTAACCCCTAATTGTTTTTTTAAAGCAAAACGCAGACAGTTGACCCCTAAACTTCTTATCTCTCACAGATGGTCTTTGAACCATGCCATCTTTTATTGTATTTATAAACTTTTATTGCTTCAACACATACAGAATAGACTTGATGCTGTGGATGTACAGAAAGCTGTGGATTACGTCTTATCGTGTATGAATTTTGACGGTGGCTTTGGGTGTAGGCCAGGCTCGGAATCCCACTCAGGGCAGGTAGGTTCAGCCAGGTTATAAGAACTGGTTTGTTTTGATTGAGTGATAATTAGGAAATAAAAGTGGGAGTAACCCTGTCTTACTGTCTGGCTTTGACCTGGGTGGTGGCTGGGCACTGTTAATGGACTTTGCCAAGAAATGGCCAGCCCTATTTGACCATGTGACCAGTCTTCAACCAATCAAGATGTTTATTTAGTAGTTTTAATTGAAAAACAAAATTTCAGCAGTGCTTTTGTCCAGGTAAATATTTCTGTTTTAAATAATTTCAAAGTCAAGAGGCATTCAAGACCATAATCACCAAGCTCATTCTGATTTCAGAAATCTTTTTATTTGCAGGTTTATTGCTGTGTTGGTATGCTTGCAATCACCGGTAATCTGCACCACATCAATGCTGATCAGCTTGGCTGGTGGCTGTGTGAGAGGCAACTCCCCTCTGGTGGACTAAATGGTACGACCTTGCTGCATTGGGGACATGGGGCTAGACTACTATCTGTCTGTAGTTAGGGGGATCTCTGTACTTAATGTCATATGATTTTGAAAATGTGTTGATGGAAGAACTTAAGAAAAATTCCTACGTTAAGTTTTTGGATCGAACAGTCTTTATACGAGTGCCAGTCTCAATTCAGGCCCCTGCCTTCCGCTTGCCTGTCCTCAAAACACCCAGCCAGTCCTCACCACCCTGCAATCTAAATCTGCCCCCACTATGCCTAGCTAATTCAAGTTTCTAATAATCAAGAAACCTTGTCTATTCGTTGGATACTCAAATTTTCTGTTGGAATTGCTCTATTGACAGGGAGACCAGAGAAGCTACCCGATGTCTGTTACTCCTGGTGGGTTCTAGCCTCCCTCAAGATCATCGGTAGGATACACTGGATCGACAAGAAGAAACTGGAGATGTTCATCCTTGCATGTCAAGATGACGAGACAGGAGGATTTGCCGACAGACCGGGGGATATGGTGAGATTTCTGTCTTTCGTTGTGCCGATAGTTGTGGCCGAGTAATGTACTCCTTTTTTCTATAGACTTTTACGCACAGCGATAGGTAAATATTGGAGGCCTAGTAGCGTTGTAAATGGCACACTGGTAGAAAAATGTGGAGTAGCGTAAAAAAAAGCTGGTAGATGCCAGAATTCAAGCTTATTTGATCCCATGAAGTAGGGTCCCATCCCGCTCCCTCATATTTCCGAATATTGGTCAAGAAAAGGTCTATATTATCTGGAGGGCGTGGAGAAAAACCCTTCTGGCATATGAGAGAACAACGCCCAACATTACTCTCATTAAGACCTTAGCTAGGAGTCGAACCAGGGCCACAGTGGTGAGAGGCAAGTGCTTTACCCAGCCACACAATGGCACCAATAATGCTGTCTTTGCTTTATTATCAGTTCCATTTTTGACCCCCAGGTGGACCCATTTCACACCCTCTTTGGAATCGCTGGCTTGTCTCTACTCGGCTCCTACTCAGACCAGATCAAACCGGTGAACCCTGTCTACTGTATGCCCGAGGAGACACTACAGAGAATACGACTCACAACGCCTCTCCTTTGAATTCCACCTAGTTCAATATACTATTTTCTTCCAAAAATTGCTCTGCAATCAATTATCTGAAGACGACAAATGAGTACCATGAATTTGATTTCGCAAAGCATGAAGAATCTTCTGTAAAGTGGCTTGCCGTAATAATTTGTATTGTGACTTCACGCTTTGCTCAGCAATTCGTAGGCCTTGAATTGCACAGAGGCCTTGGCCTCTGTTGCCCCCTTGTCTTGGTGCCCTTTAAAAGTTTTCCATTTAGACTTTAAGATTTTCCAATGGAAGTGCCCTCTGCAAAACGAAAGTGGCATGGCCTTGCCCTCTCTAAAATTAAAACTCCAGCCCTGGATTTGCACTGAAGATCAATCTTATTGCTCTTTATGAAATCGAGCCCCGTTTTTGCTCGATTTTGGTGGACTCTTTACTACATTGTAATCCTGATAATCCAGTATACAGCAAGTCATACAGAGGATTACGGATTCGGCCAAAATATTTCAGGTTTCAAAATTCCCGCTTTCCCGATAAATGTGCTGTTAATTTCTTGGTCTGTATTTGATTCACTTGTTTGTAAATATTTTTTCAAAAACCTTGATCCTACATAGACCAGGGTCCAACTTCATCGCGCTGATAAGCAGCCTATTTTGTGCCATCTCTGTGCCATTTCCATTTCACTGACTGACTCTGATGTATGGCATTGATTCTTTGTCAGGTTCCTTGAACACACAAACAATACAGAGTCTGGTTATCAAACACAAACTGGAGCCAGACTATTTTTAACCTTCAGCCTCGTTTGTACAAATAAAACAAGAAGGGCTTAAAAAGAATTGAAATGCATGACAAATGTATCTCTCAATTGATTCTAACATTGTTCTATTCAAAGTACTATTGTATTGAAAATTATATTTCATCTTAAAAACCGTAACCCCTTGCCATATTGTCATGTTTCTAAATAAATATGTAACAATGAACAGAAAAAAGTCTACAGTAATTAGTCTTTTCACATTGCCGCCATCTTGGTTGTGTCCCCTGAAGAAATACAAGTGTTTATCATTACATATGAGAGAACACAACAAAGGTAGCAGACTATTTTGAGATGGTGATTTATGACAAGAGGAAGAGAGCCTCAAATAATGGTGCACAATTTGATTTAAAAAATATTCCAGTTGAACATTCCAAGTTCCAGGCCCAGTTTCAAGGCTCTGCTTATGCTTTAGCAGAATTTTTCTGCTACAGTTAGCAGGAAAGTTTGCTTACTGTTAAGTAGCTCTGTGAAATTGAGCCCAGGACTGCATTAATGCTAAGGAGATGGTGTCGGGAATGCCTTTGATCCAAACATGGGTAGTAACAGCGCAAGGCCCTCAGTTAATTTGGTATAAAAATAGTAGAAAAGGAAATGAAAACACTGAAAATGTCATGGTAACTTTATTGTCATAAATTGTACCTGGTAACAAATCTGCTAAGCAGAAATATTTTCTGTGCTAAACAAATTAATTTGCTTTAACATGTTTTTTTACAAATTGGACCCTAGTCTAATTACATACAGCTTGTAACCCCCTTGCTTTTACATGAAATGGAACCAGCTAAAATGACATATTATTCATTGTTGTAACTGGTGCCCTGTTATTTGTTTGCTAGGTAACACATTCTGCTTAACAACTTCTTAATATTGGACCGTTGACCTGTGGGGTGCATTTTTTTTTCTTCAAATATCAAAATTAATTTTGAATCCTCAAATTTTATCAAAATATTTCATGCTTGCTTTTTAAATAAAGTACATGTACATCGACTGAAAAACACACCCAAATACCAGTGAAACCCATACTGTGCTACTGTACTGCAACAAGTCTAATGGTCTTGCACAGGTGAGGGCAGGCTTTATCTGAACAGAACACTTCCTTATGAAAGGCAGATTGTTGGGGGAATAATTAAGAGACACCAAGGCAACTAACAGGGCCAAGAGAAGGGCAAAGAAGACAGCAGCCCCCAAAAATTCCATCCACAATTAGCTCTGTTCTACATCAAGGTAAACAGTATTATTTTTCAATTCATTATGAAATTCTGGCCCATTATTTATTACACCTCAACTATTATACTTCTTTCTGCATCTTGTTCTCTATCTTGTTCAATAACGCACAACATAACATTTAATCCTTTAAATAACATTATTCTATAAAGATCTAAAACATTTCAAGATATTCTTAACCAGAGTTCCCGATGAGAGAAACCATTAGAAATTATTCCCCAAAAAGCTGACAAATCTGGCGGCCATTTTGCTTTTACCAACAACATAAATCCACACAATTGAGGCCTGGGCCAAAAACATGTACCACTCGTAATTAAGGAGGTCTCTTTTGCTCCAAATACCCATATGTCGGATACAACTGTCTGCAGTACATGATCAGATCATCAGCATTCCAGACTGCAGTGTTTCCAAGTCAATTTAAATTTTACATGTAACAGCGTGAGTGTTATATTATCATTAACCATTGCTTTATACTCAGTTGGTCATAAACTGCAGGACTTGCATTCACAAGGTTAAGGGTTCAAATCAAGCCAAGCTAACCACTGATTTCATAATGACTAGGATTAGTATTATTGTCTCGTTACTGAATCACAATTCATCGATTTGCGCAATTCATATTGATCATAGATGTTTAAACCAATGTTTGTATTAGGTTGGCTGTTGCCGGCTTGGCGTTTATATCCCCTTATGGGAGCTTTGTCGAGTTCCCTTGTTGAGAATATCATCCAAACAAACGAACAAATATAACAAATCAAATTGTGTATTTAACAGAGTTCTCGTCAACTTGATCAGGTCGTTTGCGCCGGGTTATAGTTGGGGTCTAGATAGTTGTAATCTCCTACACTGGGCTCGAAACTGGTGTAGTCACCATCAACAAAGCCCTGGCTGTAACTGGTATGAACTGGTTCCATCCGGTGTGTGCTGGAATGGTGCTTGGAGCTGAAGTTGCTGTTGGTTGTGAGAGTGGATATTGTCTTGGGAATTATGAAAGAATACTGTTCACTGTTGCTTGGGAAAAATGCTCAATAGTATAAATAGATTTTTAGGGGCAACACAAATGTGCTGGTCACAAATAGGATGTCAACAAAACCTGTTGCATTGTTTGCTGAACTTCTGAAAAAAATTGTGACTAAACTTCAAGTTCATTTCAGCTGGAACTTGCAAAAAACTGTTGAGTTGTACAGCTAATACAATGAATGGCTGCTTTCCTGAATTTTATTGGATGTTTTACTTCTGTTGGTGAAGGGTTTTGTCAAGTGTGTTCAATCTCAAACCCACACAAATGTAGTTTGTTGTTTTGTGCCATCGTCAGCGTAATATTTGGAACTTGATGGTCAGTTGCTGTCAATGACTGTCAATGACTGATCCTTTGGCGTAATATTTGGAACTTGACGGTCAGTTACTGTCAATGACTGTCAATGACTGATCCTTTACATGAGGGAACCCAAGTATGTGGCAAGTTAAAGATATTTGAAAACTACTTTTGCTCACCAGTCGACACAGTTTTGGCAAAGATCTGTGGAAACTTCCTCTGGGCATTCCGTGCAATGCCACCGTATGCCAAAGATGGGCTCCATCTCACACCCATCACAACGATACCCAGCGTGGCCCTAAAAACAAAACGTAACAAAAGTCAAATTTGGGAAGATCGGTGAAGTCGTTCTTAAGATGCAATGCAAGATACGATGTGTAATGATTTGATGTGTAATGCGTTGTATCTAACCCTGATACGTTGTGGTGCTTCAAACAGCTAGTTAGAAGTAGCACAGATCTGTATGGGTCACTAGAGTATAGACTCCTGGCAGCGGCCCAGGAATTTTGGACAATTTAATATTCTATCTTTATTTTTCAGAAAACTCAATTCTGCGATGACCCTTTTTTGTAATACAATATGTTTGACAAATTCCATGCTTGTATCACCAAAGGCACAGTTCCCTCAAATATTCTGCCCCAATTTTAAAGTAAGATTTCAAAGATGGGCTGTGAAGAAAAATAAAAACTCATATTCTACTGACCTGAACCCTGATTTTCCTCTTCTTGATTTGCTTGAGTTTGAGTAATTCCTGATATTCTGGGGTGCTCCTTAACACTGAAGGAATCGTCTCGTCATCCTATCCAAAGAAAAGAAACAAATGGGAGAAGGTTAGGTTGCGTTGGCCTGTCCTCTAAGAAAGCAGGTAATTTTACGTTTGCATCAAGCATATTTAACAGGTTAGCGAGGAAGTTTTGCCTGTGCGCTTCTTGTGTACAGTCACTCTCGGTAATACAAGGTCCGTCGGACTGGCCCATTTTCCTCGTATTATCCAAACCTCGTCTTAAACACAGCTGCGCTAAATATAAATACACACCTCATCATTGTGCGTACGTGCATAGTTATGTACTTCTAGTTTAAGACATTGTTTGTTTTACACAACTAGCGCAGAAATTCAGTGTTTGCCCTATGTGTATTGGGTGTTCAATCCTTACCCGACTGTTTCGGTTTTCCCTGGAATAATACTCTTGGTCTTACCTCCCACATCTAAAACTGAAACTTCCTTCTTTGTCTTCTCTCCAATGGGTCCGTGGGTAGTACTGTGCTTAAGTTTGCTTTTCTGAGAATCCTTGGATTCACAACCAGAATTTTAACAAATGACCTTGAAAATGTCCTTGAAAAAACAAATCCAAGAAAAAAACAAATCCGTTTCAATCTGGACCACTCACCGATATTGTATCATCGTCATCATCATCATCATCATCAAAACCATCGTCAAAACCATAGCTGTAGGGGTCATCATCGGACATAAATACTGGGGGCAGGACAGACTGGAGGAATGTGGAGGGCTGGTACAGCGGCTTGGTGAAGGGGTGCATCCTCTTGCCCGTCTTTTTGAGACAGAAACAGAACAGAAATGAGAACAAAAAAGGAATGAATTATAAATAAATGGATAACTTTAGTACGAGATAAAATTCCATCATTTGAATGCCGCTTTTCGTGTTTTGAATGGGATTGTTGTTTTGTGTCTATGGTTGCTTTTCCAGTTAGTTTAGATTTTCGACAGAGACAGGGTTAGAGGTGTCCGTCTCCTGAAAAGATCAAAACATTACTGATACCACCAGAGTTAGGCTCATTTTTCAGTGGGACAGATGTTAACAAAAAATAATACCACAGGGTGACAAAGAAAGTTTTATAAGTAAGGTGGTTTCGTCCAAATCCGAACTTGACTCATTAACCATCGTGACTCTAGTCCGAGTTTGAATCGTCAGAAAATATTACTTACTCGGACTCAAGTGGGAGCCAGGAGTCACCAAACAACATGTGTACATTGGTTGTAAAACTTACCTTCTTATTGTTCTGGTATGTTGTTAAGTTTGGTAGTCTTCCTGGCACAGGCATACCAGCTTTCATCAGTTTGATAAAGTACTTTTGTACTCTGCTAGCCACCTATTACAAAAATACGTATAAAAAGAAAATTATTTTACAGGTCCACAATACCGAAAATGCAGTCCCCATCATCTCACAACATTCAGCTCTCTGAGCTATTCATATTTACTTGTTTACAGCGCACAGGGACCTCATGGTTATATGCGCTAAATAAGAATGTTTTTTGTTATTATTATTATTATTTCAAACCAGGAAATGAGACCAGATTCAACTTGCTAAGAGAACTTTTGATAAACCTTGTAATGCCTCTAATGTTGTAATATTTTTTAGAGGTCTTGACCAAATTAATCAAGGACAGGTAGTCGGCAAAAAATTCTCCGATGTCAAATAATTTTTGTTGGATTTCCGTCAAACATTATTTCTATGAGAGCCATAGTTTTACTCATTGAAAGACACACAACTCTCCAAGACACTAAAGACATTCCCTACACCTTAATATACATCTAAACCTCTCAAGTGTAAATATAGCCCTCACAGAATTTTGTTTTTACCTGTTGTGAAGTTCGGTTTCCAAGCGCCTTGGCTATCTTTTCCCATCGTCTTGCCTCCACATCCTCCATCGGGAATTTTAGAAGACATTCCTCCAACCTCCGCTTCAGTTCAAGCGAAAACAAAACATTACAAAAAAATAAAACCACCGGTGAATGGAACATCCAAGATAACCTGATTGGATGATTGTTGGTCATGTGACCTTCATTATTCAAACCATTTTACGACCTATGTCATAAACTGCGCATTATGTTTGTTAAATTATTATTATTTGTACAATTCACCAGACACTTTTGTCACGTCTTTCTCAAAAAATTATTAAATGCTAGACCCCACCCTATGCATGCATGGTTTATACACAACTAACAGGTGTTTTTCAGAAGACCAAAGTGTTTTGAAGAACAGACATAAGCCAAGTCCAATTATTAATCTTTTTTTGCAAAAACCACCAAAGAAAAAGTAGCTCCATGCAAACCTTAGTGTATTGAAATGTAGACGTACACCAAGTACAACTACATGTATTAAACCCCCATCAAAAATCACGAAAGAAAAACTTAGGTTTCTGTACTCGGTAAAGTCAGTTTGCGTGAAGTGGGCATGGCCCAAAGTTGAAATACGTCACACCTACGAATGATATAATAAATTGCGGCTAACATTTTGAATTTGTTTGACTACCTGTTCATGTCTTGTCCATAGCTGGTTGAAAGTTGCCGATTTGCTCTCATCTGCTGGACGACCTCGAATCAGCTCAATCTGATGAATTAAACATTAGGTGTCTCATGAATATTCATGTATTTAAATTTGATAATCTTAATATCGGTAACCCAACTCAAAAGCAGAGTTGCCCACAAATTGTAACGTTATTACTTTTGAAACTTCCATCAGTTATTTTGGACAGATTGGTTATACGATTATTCTTGATAAGGATTGGATTGGACAAGTGTCAACATGGTCAAGTGGTTAGACTGCATGACTTACAATCTCAAGGTTGTGGGTTTGAACCCTACCAAGTTAACCATCGATTTCACAATGACTAGAATAAGTAATCTCATCTAGTTACTGAGTCACGATTTGTGCAATTCTTAATCATAGGCGTTCAACTTATGTTTGTATGAGAGAAGTTTGGCGTTGCCAGCTTATAGTTTATACCCTCTTGTGAAAGTTTTACAGAGGTCCCTTGTTCAGAAGATCATCTAAACAAACAAACAAACAAACAAACAATAATCCATACGCTTTTGGGGGTTTAGTTTTATTGAAACTACTATAGTTTACAAGTACCTTCAGATCGTGTTTGGAGTCCACAGCATCGACACTTTGCATGAGGTCTGGTGTACTACTCGTAGACGGTGTATCCATGTCAAGATTGACTGGTACTCCTGCTGTTACTGCGGCTGGTACTGCTGGGGGTGCCATGGTCGCCGGCTTGGTTTGGGTTGTCGAGGAAGGTGCAGAGACGGGTGCTGAATATTCATGAGTTAAAAAAAATCACTTGAGTTTTGTACTCGTGCTTGGGTGAGTACCGCTCACTTTTGTAAAGAGTTTGACAACTAGGCTGCGCAGGAATTAGCCTTCTAATTTGTGAGAGGTAAATAAGTCCTTTGAAACTTACAAAATTCAATCCAAGATGTCGGCTACGTATTCTTCAGGGAGCAGTTCTCAATCAAGCATATATTTTTTTTACAGACTTATTGTGTCATATGAAAGTTTAGTCCATAAGCTATCCATACATCTAAACCCTTTTCCCCCAGAACCATATATTTTTTATTCAGCTGCCATTTCAAAAGTATTTTGTTGTTGTTGAGACACCTCAGTTTTTTAAAAAACCTACCAGCGTTGCTAGTGGTCTTAGTAGATGGCCTCATACTCCTTGGTTGATGCACCAGGCCGAGTAACTCGCTCGTCTCGGGGGCTCCGATATACCGAGCCCAGTCGATCTCCGGCAAAGTCACTACTCGCTGCGAGATGGGGAGATGTAGTGTATCCTGGCAAAGAGTGAGAGAGAGAGGGGGGAGAGAAAAGGGCAAAGTATAAGTAGGGACATCGAAATATAAGTTTTGACTGTTTTACTGTATTAGTAAATTAGCTGGTCCAGTTCTGATGTTTTTTTTACTGCTTTCTGTGTTTTATTTCCTTTATTTCCTTGTTGTATTTTCTGTTTGAATTATTTTTTGTAAAATCAGTGTGAGCATCCTTAACATAAACCTTTGGCTGCAATGATATAATTTGTTTTTACCACTAAAAATCTAATTTTATATTGATACATTGTGAAATTTGGTTCCTTTGGTTCTTATAAAATACAGTCCAGTTTGAGTACCCTTGCACACACGTCACACGCGACAACTGTGCCACGCATTAATGGGACGCATAAATGGGTTATTCTCAGATTTCTTTAGTCACCTTATGTTGGAGCTTGTGCACAAACTTGATTGGGTTTCTCAGGGCTTTGTCATTGCATTCCAACAATTTGTCTAGATCCACAACAGCTTGCTTCCGTTGCGCCTCTAGCGTGGTGAGTGTACGAAGGAGCATTCGATAACTGCACAGGAGTAAATTAGTAACACATTTTCAAAAATCACATTTAAAACCAGGCCTTGAAAAATGTTTGCTTGAAAATTTGTCTAATTTGCATCTTGCCAGAAAATTAAATTTTTAATGCCACCAACATATCAGCTGTAGCAAAGTAAGTCTATGGGTCTTTATAAAAAAACAACGTAACTTTGGCTATACATCAAAAGTATACAGTGCTCATTACTACACACTTGATAAATATAGATATTTTTTACAAGTGAAACATTTTTTTCAAAGCAAGAATAATGGTTGATAAAGCAAGCCCAAATGCCTGAGACAACATTGTCGATTATTTCAAGGTAAGTCTACTGCATTACAAAACACCAACCACCTACTCTTTGTTTCCTTTGATGGCCATGTGGTCTGATTCAAAGTAGAAAGGTTCGCTCTCGTCAACATCCTCGAACCACTCTTCCGCCTGATAGTCCACCTCCTCTCTGCTGACCCTGATCCTTAAACCTCCTTGCTCCTCGCCCTTAGAGTCAGCCTTCTCATGTGTCACATCCTTCTTGGAGCTCTTCTTCTTGCTGGAGGACTTCCTATGGGTGACAACAGGGCTTGAGGAGGGTGTGACCTCCTCTGACCCTTGGGTCACAGTTACTTCTGAAGGGGTTTCCGAAGCTGGGGTTTCCAATACTGTCCCACTTGATCGTAGACCACGTCTAGTTGGAGATCTTGTCAGGTCAAGTTGTGTGTGTTTATGAGGGGTGCCCCGCGGGGAAGTTCCACTACGATGTCGTGTACGTTGGACAAGGGCAGAGGTTTCAATAGAAGCTACAGAGTTATTCTTTAAAATTATTTTATCGATAGCATCGCTGACTGATTCCTGGATTTGATCACCGTTGGAGGCATCTGGAGGGTCAGGTATGAGTTCGCTATTGCATTCAGTTTGTTGGAGAGAGGGAGTGAGTGTCTCTGAATCTGCCGGTTTGGATGTATTGAAGTCTTGGGATAGGTCCCTACACACTGAAGCGGTTCTCCGACGCTTAGGCGAACCAGGCAGGACAGGATCTGCCGCCTGGTTCTCTAGTGGTTTCTTCGGGGAGATGCTACTACTGGTGCTCCTCGTCCTTTTCCTGGGAGTTGTCTTTTCTCCCCTGACCTTATTTCTTGGATGAGTTTGTGCCTCCTCCTCATCTGGCAAGTCTTTCGTATTAGTATCAAAATTATCTTTGCTCTCAGATGAGAGGGATTGAACCTGCCTTGCACGTCTTGGACTGGTCCTGGAAAGCAGTCCTTCAGTGGAGGTGGTAGACAAGTCATGTTTTGATGCCTTCTCTTTGAGCTTGTGAGGCCGCTCAGCAAGACCGTCGACTCCTGAGGAAGCAATTGATGCAGTTTCGATATGAAGTTCCATCTCTCCTGATTTGGAAGAGTTTGTTATGTGTTCATAAAATGAGGTAGATTCAGGTAAGTCTCTCAGCTCCGGCTGTCGTTCAATCGTCAAGGCATCTGCGCTTCCTTTTGAATCGTCCACCTGGTTGGATTCTTCAGTTCTAGTCTCCTGGTGATCGCACTGCAGATAATCTGAATCACTGTCTGTAGCTTGTCGTCCTGACGGACCATTTCCAACAGGCTCCACTACTGTCCCTGATCTGGTTCTCCGTCTTAGAGACCTACTTTCCTTTTGCACGCCGAGCGGCAATGCCAGAGGTTTCTCTGAGTCTTCCTTAACATCTTGGGTGGTGCTCAATCTTCCAGACCTCCTTCTAGAGCGGCCTGAATTATTAGCATCCCCTCCAGCAAGGTGGTCAACGGCAACTGTCATGTCTTTATTATTAGCAATAGAATGATCTGTACTTCGCAAACCTCTTTTTGAAACTTCCCCCTCCACGCTTGGAACAATAATTGAATTCCCTTTGCCATTTTTAATCGTCTCTTGACCCTGGCCTCCAGGTCTATGATGACCCGTTTTCTTAGTCCTAATCATTTTGGGTAAATCTAGAACAACCAGAGCTTCTGATGATGTCCGAGATCGTGTTGATCTCTCATTGGAAGCTGCTTCTGATTTGTGCTCCGGTAGGGAAGCATGACTGG
The DNA here is from genome assembly GCF_032118995.1 of Asterias amurensis. NCBI lineage: Eukaryota > Metazoa > Echinodermata > Asteroidea > Forcipulatida > Asteriidae > Asterias > Asterias amurensis. The sequence goes on along the minus strand of NC_092662.1, from coordinate 1,730,460 downwards.
ATACTCGTGATTGACGTCTCATGATTGCGCTGAACTTATTTAGACTACTTGTCAAAAATGAACTGCTTCGATCATGTTGATACACTCCCACCAATCACATCTACACACAAAGAAAAACATGTTAAAAAACTTAAAGTCACAGTTGGCATACTTAAAAGAGTGCAATTGAAAATAATTTGGACATCGTTCAAGATATATCAAAACATATCTTTACTGTACACATTCTCAACCTCAGTTCCGTCTCTGCCTCTGAGAAACCTGCAAAAACACTGACTGACAAAATCGCTCACAAATGTCATATTATTTTTTTATGAATTTGCTATGAATACTTTTCCATGACCTCAACTTAATTCCCTGATTAATGTTTTCTTATTTCAACAAATGTGTACCTGTAATAAAATCGTTCAAAACACTTGTTTTTACTCCAAATGAGGTGAATAGCGCCCTCAACGGCTGATCCAATCGCTTAGCGCTGAGCATTTTTAGATAGCGTGAACACCAAAAGTCAGTTTCATTGCTTAATTTGTAATCATTCCGTCATCTAGATCTCAAAGTAAAAAATCACAGCAGTGTAGAAATCAAGTAGAAACTATCTTTTTGTCAAAACCTTACATAAGATGATCAGCAATACTCTGTTTTTATTGATTTTTCGGAAAGATTACCTTTCTTTAAATTCTCATGGAGGCTGCCATCTTGGGTTATATCTACTTTCAACATTGGTAATTCCACTTTCAGGAAGTGCATGAAATAATATTACCAGGTAATTTGTCTCATTTTTTTACATGCTTTTTCATAAAATAATTATTTGAACAGTTCAACTAATGTTTTTTGTGCATTTAATCTTACTATTTTGGAATTTTGCTTTGAAGTGACGACTATAACATTTCTCATCAAAATTTGACACCCCTGTGAGTTAAATGTGACAGTCCATTCAAAACGCGAATAAATTTATTGTGGCGAAAACTGCCTTGCGTTTTAGAATTAATTATAGAGTTGTTGAGACTACTTAAATGCTATCTCTTTATTTATAATGTCTTGCTAATTCACCATTATTGTAAGTTTATCTTCAGCTAAATTTAGTGTTCACACATTTGGTTGTGCGTATTGGGCTGTGCGTTCGCGTGCGCTTTACGCTTACAAACTGCTAGCGCGCACGCTACCAAAGGTGTTAACATTTTGTTTTCTTAACGCTTATAGTTAACCAATCGGTTCTCTGGCTTAGTGCAGCGCGTAGGTCTGCTAGGCTATAAAAGGGGACGAAAACCAGAGATCGGGGCTCAGTCGCTTCCAGACTCGAGATCGCCACTCAAGACCTCAAGACCTCAAGACCTCAAGACCTCAAGACCATTCAAGACCTCAAGAACTCAAGACCATCTAAGGACACACACACACGCAAAATGATGCTACTCACTTTATTCATTGGCGATTCTCAGTAGATAGTTACTACACGAGCAGCCACGCTACCAAGTACTGCTGCGTGCGAATAACGAACCAGCGAACTGATTGATTACAGAATCCCTTAAGTTAATACCGTTTAAATCAAGAGAGGGCGCTATGTACATTTTGTGATTGAACATGATTGAATAAAATACACACTGTGTAGTTCCTTGCGGTTAATGTCAACCCTCTGTTTGAAACACTGATTTATTTCAATGTGCCTCATCAGTAGAGTTTAAGGACAATCCCCCCAATATTATATTTCATCCTTCCCCTGTGACTTCTTCAGATTCCAGAGTGGCGGCTTGGTTAAATTCATAAGAACCATACCCCACCCCGGAATCGTTACATTTTGGTGGCAGCGGTGTGGGATCTCAAGACTGGTGAATTAAAGAACTTCGAATCAAGAAAAGAGAATTAAAGAGTTTAAAAGTGACGAAAAGAGAAATTTATAAAGATGGAAAGTCCAGTACAACAAGAGATCCAGAACGAATCCTTTTTAGATGAAGTTTCAGGGGAAGATGAAAGTAATATTTCCACGGCAAGTTCTAGGGATGAAATAAAGATTACAGAGAGCGGTGATTCAAGATTATCAGAGTCAACTTCAAGTGATAATTCTCCGGAAAAGAAAGTAATCAAACAGGGACAAGCAGTTCTAGACAAAATGAGGGCAGAATGTGAAATTCTTCAGAGAGAGTTGGATTGCGCAAATGAAGAAAGAGAACAATTAAAAGAATACAGAGCACAGTTGCAAGACCCAATCAAGAAAACAAGACCCGATCAAGAAACAAGGCCCAACCAAGAAAACATGAAAACAAGAAATCAAGAAAACGGAGGTTGTGGTGCAAAAATGAAGATAAAACCTACAAGCTACGACGGATCCAGTTGTTGGAACGACTATGCTGTTCAATTTGAAATGCTTTCTGAAATGAATGGCTGGAGTGACAAAGTAAAGGCTATGTATCTCGCAGCCAATTTAAGAGGTTCAGCACAGTGCGTTTTGGGTGACTTGGATGATAACAGTCGTCATGACTACACAGCGTTGGTAACCGCTTTGAACAACAGGTTCGGCTCAAATAACCAGAAAGAATTATTTAGAGTACAGTTAAAGAACAGACAACGAAAGAGGGAAGAAACATTGCCTGAGTTGGCTCAAGCAATTAGACGACTCACACGGCTTGCGTACCCATCAGCTACGTACGTTTTACAAGAAACTTTGTCTCAAGAACATTTTATTGACGCTCTGACCGATGGTGAGATAAGATGGCGTGTGTTCCAATCTAAACCAGAAACTCTGGCTGATGCAGTCCGCATAGCAGTGGAACTAGAGGCTTTCCAGGCGGCTGATCGCCAGCGTGGGGTAACTCGGAAAATGGCAAGAGTTATCGTACCAGAACAAGACAAAGAATCGGAGCAAAGTAAAGAAATGAAAGACATACAAGGCAAGATTCTCTCACTGTCTGATGAACTTGGCGCTCTAACCAAGGCTTTAAAGAACATGACCAGTGGGCATAAAGAGGGTGCTGGGTTTACCCAGACCGATAAAGTGACGTCATCACCGGCATATGATCAACGCAACCAAGCAAAGAACCAGTACAGGCAAGATGGACCGAACTGGAGGCACCATGAAAGAAACAATAGAGGACCCCCTGCATGTTGGAATTGCAATGAATTAGGCCATTTTGCACGTGAGTGTCCGCACCCAAGACAGAATTCTTACAGATACAACAATAATATGAGCCAACAAGCAATGCAGCAGGGAAACGGACAGCAGCCGATTTCGAGGTCCAACGGTCGGCTGGGAAACTAAGGACAGACGGACCAAAAGAAAGCAAACCCCCATCATTAAAGCGTGCAGTAATTAATCAAGGCATAGAAGTAACTGTTCGAGTTGAAGGCGTTCAAGTAAACTTTCTAGTGGATACTGGGGCAAGCTTGACTATCATCCGCCCAGATATGTATTACAAGATTTCCGAAAGTTCAAGACCAAGACTAGATTCGACAAACGTAAAAGTAGCCATGGCCAATGGAGAACTCGCCCCTTGTTTGGGACAAGGACGACTCAAGCTAGAATTTCAAGTTAAAGAACAAAGTAAAGTAATAAGTCAAGACGTATACCTAGCTGACATTGAGCCTGAGGGAATTCTGGGCTACGACTTCCTTGAAACGTACGACTGTACACTGAATTTGGGAAGAGGCGAAATGCAGATTGGAGGACAGCAAGTAAAATGTCATGTTTACCGGGCGTCTGCTGAAAAGTGCACCCGAGTGATAGCCGACCGAACTATTACAATCAAAGCAGGAGAAGAGATATTGCTGCCTGGCAAGCTGAAACACAGAAATAGAAATTCGAAGTTTGGCATTGTTGAACCTGAGCCGAGATTCGTCAGAAATCACGAGGTCATGGTTGCCAAAACCTTGGTTGATGTCCAACAAGAGTTGGTACCGATCAGAGTTCTCAATCTTAAAGATGAAGCTATAATAATCTACCAGGGTGCAGTGTTGGCCACGTGTGAACCCGTAGAGAGTGGTGAAATCGTGCAAGAAAAAGAGGGACGTCGTGTAACTATATTACAAGAGAACAAGCAAGCGTCGGAACAAGAAATTCCAGAGCACTTGACCGAATTATTCAAGATCAGTAGTGAAAGGCTAAATCCAAGTCAAAAGATGCAATTATCAAGAGTCTTGACGACGTTTCAAGATGTTTTTGCAAAAGACTCAAGTGATCTGGGAAAGACTTCAATTGTCAAGCACGAGATAAATACTGGTGGGGCACGGCCGATCAGACAACCATCCAGGAGACTCCCAATACATCAAAGAGATGTAGCAAAAGAAGAAATCGACAAGATGTTAAGGCGAGGGGTGATTGAACCATCGTCAAGCCCCTGGGCTTCGCCCATCGTTTTAGTCAAGAAAAAGGATGGATCAACAAGATTTTGTGTGGACTACCGAAAACTAAATGCCTCAACCATCAAAGACTCATACCCTTTACCAAGAATCGACGACTCACTGGACACACTATCCGGGTCTCAGTGGTTCTCAACGCTGGATTTGGCAAGTGGGTACTGGCAAGTGGAGATGGCACAGAAAGATAAGGAGAAAACTGCTTTTATTACCAAAGAGGGGCTATTCGAATTCAAGGTGATGCCCTTTGGTTTATGTAATGCGCCCGCAACCTTTGAACGCCTGATGGAACGAGTGCTCTCCGGACTTCAATGGCAGACCTGCTTACTCTACATTGATGACGTCATCGTTTATGGAAATCATTTTCAAGCAGCCCTTCAAAGATTACAAGAAGTACTGACGCGACTCAGGACAGCTGGCCTTAAGTTGAGTCCAAAGAAGTGTCATCTCTTTCAGGAGAGCGTGACATTTTTGGGACATGTCGTTTCAAGTCAAGGTATACAGACAGATCCGGTCAAGACAGAGGCAGTTGATAAATGGCCCACCCCCAGAACAGTGACTGAAGTTCGGAGCTTTCTAGGACTTTGCTCATATTACAGACGATTCGTCAGAAATTTTGCTGAAATTGTAAGACCTCTGCACCGCCTAACAGAGAAGACGCAAATTCATTTTGTGTGGACAAAGGAATGTGAAGATGCATTTCAACGACTCAAGAGGGATCTGACAACCGCTCCAATACTGGTGTACCCTTCAAGTGACGAAACCTTCATCTTAGACACAGATGCAAGTAATCAAGGAGTAGGGGCAGTGTTATCACAAGTTCAAGATGGAAATGAGAAAGTCATCGCATTCTACAGCAGATCATTGGCTAAAGCAGAGAGACAATATTGTGTAACAAGAAAGGAATTACTCGCAGTGGTTGCGTCCACCAAACATTTTCATCACTACTTGTATGGCAGGAAATTTCTCATCCGGACAGATCACGGAGCACTTCGGTGGCTAATGAATTTCAAGAACCCGGAAGGACAGATGGCAAGATGGTTGGAACTTATGAGCGCCTATGTTTTTGATATCCAACATCGTCCTGGTAAGCAACATGGGAACGCTGACGGTCTGTCAAGAAAACCTTGTGCCAATGAATGCAAACAATGTGACAAGGCGGAGAAATACAGCACAGCACAAGAAATAAAGTACAGCATGAGAAAGCCCCGACAGCATAAAACAACAAGTGAAAGTACAAGACCAATTGTTGATGGTGCATCTGTAGAGATTGCTGATCAACCATTTTGTGGAATCGTCACGACAAATGCTCAAGAGCAAACAAGTGAAAGAAACGACGACGAGGAACAGTTTATAACGGAAGAAGAACTTAAAGACGCACAAAGAAAAGACAAGAGTGTATGCAAGATACTCCAATGGAAGGAAACTTCAGCCGAGCGACCACGGTGGGCTGATGTTTCACCTGAAAGTGCAGAAGTAAAGAGCTACTGGGCACAATGGGAAAGATTGCACATTCGAGACGGCGTCCTATGCCGACGATGGGAAACCGTGACTGGCGATATCATCAAGTGGCAGATTGTTCTTCCAAAGAGTTTAAGGAAGACTCTTGTAACAAGATTACATAGCGACAAAACATGTGGTCATCTTGGACAAAACAAGACAAGGGGCAGAGTCAGAAGCAGGTATTACTGGAACAGATGGCAACGAGATGTGAATCTCATCGTCTCAACATGCGACAAGTGTGCATCAAGAAAGTCTCCAAACAAGACCCGCCGAGGCCCAATGAAAACCTATAACGTAGGAGTACCCATGGAAAGAGTAGCTATGGATGTGTTGGGTCCACTACCCCAGACTGATCGAGACAACCGATATATTCTGGTTATAGGTGACTACTTCACCAAGTGGACCGAGGCCTATGCAATACCGAATCAAGAAGCCGCTACCATAGCAACAGTTTTTGTTGAACAGTTCGTCTGCAGATATGGCGTCCCGATGCAGCTCCATACAGATCAAGGGAGAAACTTTGAGTCTCACCTTTTCAAAGAAATATGTGAACTACTTGGCATTGATAAAACAAGAACATCGGCACTGCATCCTCAATCGGACGGGATGATAGAGAGAGCGAACAGAACTATTGAAGGGATGCTAGCCACGTTTGTAGACAATAACCAGAGAGACTGGGATATCTATTTGCCATATGTCATGATGGCTTATAGATCTGCTGATCACGAAACAACCGGCTACACACCCAATGAGATGATGATGGGAAGAGAGGCAACACTGCCGGTCGATTTACTAATGGAGAGACCGAAAGATGACCAGCAAGAAAATCAAACTGAATATGTCGCTCGTCGCCAGGAATGTATGGAGCAAGTCCATCAATACGCACGAGAACATCTTCAAATTGCAAGTGACAGACAGAAACGCAACTATGACCACAAAGCAGACCATGGGGGATACAGCAAAGGAGACATAGTATGGCTGTACAACCCAAAACGAAAACGAGGTCATTGCCCCAAGTTCCAATTACCGTGGGATGGACCATTTGTGGTAACAACGTGTATGAGTGACGTCACCTACCGAATTCAGAAAGGAGCGAAGGGAAAGCCAAGAATTGTACACTACAACAGACTGAAACCTTACACTGGAGAGAATGCGCCAACGTGGTATCAAGACACGGCAAGGGCACGAACTCCAGCAACGGTGGATGGAGATGAAAATGGTACAGAACGACGGCAAGATACTCGTGACAATCGACATCAAGATAAAGAAACCATGGAGATGACGGAAAAGACTGATGAAAGTGAAAGTCTAAGTCAAGACAGAGAAACCATGGAGACGACGGCGAAGACAAATAAAGAGAAGCCTTGCCAGCAGAGAAACCAGTTGGACAACCTCGAGAAAGATGAGGGACTGGAACAAGACAATTGCGAGGCGCGTCGCAGTCACAGAGAAAGACGGCCACCGGCAAGATATGGAGACAGATAAAGAGAAAATACAAGGCCTTTGATGATGCAAAAGAAGTTTTTTTTTTTAAAGATGGAAAACACGTAAACAAAGAGAGATGAACTCAAGAATAAAGGGCTGGAGTGAAAAGAGCCCGCAGAGAATTAATCAAGACTATTGCAAAGATATGGACGACTGCAAAGGCAAAGGAGGAAACAGAGCACAAAGATGACGCCAAGACGGCTGATGCAGCAAGGATGATTAATAAGCGACAATAGACTTTGGGAGAAACAACTGATCACTGTTTCAAAAGCCCAAGAGGATATTTTGTTTTTAGCGGTTATCATCAAAAGCAAGCCTCTTCAAGACGTCAGTATGCCCAACACCTTCGACCTGAGTAGAGACCTAATCAAGTTATGCTGGATGTTGTATACTACTCGTGCTTGGATGCAACGCGCACGCACGGAGTGAGTGGATATTATGGAGGGCGTTCTCATACGTTTTTGCGGAGAGACCGCAAGTTATTGATCCAGTATAGTTGCAGTGTAAAATTGTAAAGAAAAAGCAGAGAAAACTAGCAACAGTAAAGAAAATGAGCAATAAGGAGTTGCTCGAGACAGTTCATCTACGAAATCAAGAAGAAAAAAAAAGAGAGGAGACATAGGAAGAGAATCTCCAATAGTATACCCACGTGTAAGGTGGATGTTTGCATCACCATCAGCTCAGCAGATTGACATTATTACTGGTGAAAGAATGGTAATAATCAAAGACTAAAGACAAGAAACTCCGGCGATGTCGACGACTTCACCCAAAGACGCCTCTACGTCAAGACGACCCCTCCCAAGTGACTTCATCCCCATGCAAGAGGAACCCAAGACGACTCCACGGCCAAGACGCCCTGGCAAGACGGTATCTCCTCTGAGGGAACCACAGGAACAGGAGTGAGGCATCAACGACGCGACCGCGGTGGAACCCCCCCCCCCTTTTCATTAAAGATTAAATTAATTTATTGAGGCAAAGGCACAGTTAAAGTGGAGTATTTAAAGGTAAATTAAGGTGTTTAAGAAGCAGAGTAATGGAATTTTGTGGTTTTAATGAAGGTCTAGATGGGCCAACATTAAAATAATTTATTATTTATTTAAAAGCGCGCTCTCTCTCCCTTTATTAGTTTAGAGTAATGGACCATGGAAATAAGATGGTCTGACGAAGTGGAATTTTATGGTTGCATTTGGATGCAATGATTTTAAAAATTAAGGAAGGATCAAGAAAGATAACTTCCATTTTAATTAAGCAAGAGCAATTTTTGCTAAGTGATGTAATGTTCCATTGATATTTAATAGAAAGTTAGTATTTAGCTAGTTTTGAAAGTTTCATAAAGTTGAGTTCCAGTTTTTCAGAGTAATGTACAAATTTTCTTGTTGCGGATACAATGCGAGGACGCATTCTTTTTTTTTTAGACGGGGGTAGTGTGGCGAAAACTGCCTTGCGTTTTAGAATTAATTATAGAGTTGTTGAGACTACTTAAATGCTATCTCTTTATTTATAATGTCTTGCTAATTCACCATTATTGTAAGTTTATCTTCAGCTAAATTTAGTGTTCACACATTTGGTTGTGCGTATTGGGCTGTGCGTTCGCGTGCGCTTTACGCTTACAAACTGCTAGCGCGCACGCTACCAAAGGTGTTAACATTTTGTTTTCTTAACGCTTATAGTTAACCAATCGGTTCTCTGGCTTAGTGCAGCGCGTAGGTCTGCTAGGCTATAAAAGGGGACGAAAACCAGAGATCGGGGCTCAGTCGCTTCCAGACTCGAGATCGCCACTCAAGACCTCAAGACCTCAAGACCTCAAGACCTCAAGACCATTCAAGACCTCAAGAACTCAAGACCATCTAAGGACACACACACACGCAAAATGATGCTACTCACTTTATTCATTGGCGATTCTCAGTAGATAGTTACTACACGAGCAGCCACGCTACCAAGTACTGCTGCGTGCGAATAACGAACCAGCGAACTGATTGATTACAGAATCCCTTAAGTTAATACCGTTTAAATCAAGAGAGGGCGCTATGTACATTTTGTGATTGAACATGATTGAATAAAATACACACTGTGTAGTTCCTTGCGGTTAATGTCAACCCTCTGTTTGAAACACTGATTTATTTCAATGTGCCTCATCAGTAGAGTTTAAGGACAATCCCCCCAATATTATATTTCATCCTTCCCCTGTGACTTCTTCAGATTCCAGAGTGGCGGCTTGGTTAAATTCATAAGAACCATACCCCACCCCGGAATCGTTACATTATCATGAATATTCATAATCTGCATAAACGTCCGAAAGGAGAAATCAAAAATGGCGACGTTGGTTGAGCTCTTTTGTTCTGAAGGCGAAGTCGCCGAAACCGGCGAGTTTCTCCTTTCGGGAGCTGCAGAATCGATGAAAATTTCATCACAGCACCCGCCCGCACCTCGTGGGAGAAAGTCCACACGAATTCAAGCCGTACGGATGAAGCAAAAGGGCAGAGTTAGTCGTGGTATGTGCAGCTGTCTAGAGCTCAATTTGGAGATGATGTTCACAATTCTCCATACCTCACGTATCAAGCCATTGAAAACTTTTGGCCTACGGGCTGTCGGCAGCTAATTAACAGTCTTGAAAAGCACTGAAACTCAAATGAAAGATAATGCCGTGTTGTCAATTTGAAATGAGATATATGTTTTATCTCTGTTTTAACTTCTTGTTGTTTATGTGTAGAGCAATGATTGCTTTTTTCTTTCTCTAGTCTAGTCTATCTAGTGACAGTCGTGTTACTGTCAGTGTAAAAACTGTAGAGTAGAAATCGTCAGAACTCTAGTCTAAATAAGTCTAATTAAAGCCATTGGACCCTTTCGGTTCGGAAAAAAAAAATAAAAGTTCACAGATTTACAAATAACTTACAGGGTTTACAGAAGGCAATGGTGAAAGACTTCTCTTGAAATATTAGTCAATGAAATGCTTTACTTTTTGAGAAAACAGCAAAACAATAAAAATTCTTGTTAACGAGAATTACCGATTTTTTTGACACGGCGAAACGCGCGGAAACAAGGGTGGGGTTTTTCGTTGTTTTCTCCTGACTCCGATGACCGATTGAGCCTAAATTTTTACAGGTTTGTTATTTGATATTGAAGTTGTGGTACACAGAGTGTGGGCCTTGGACAACACTGTTTACCGAAAAGGTCCAATGGCTTTAAACCATACTAACTAAGTAAAGCCTAGTCTAACCTATTATATTATTACATTAGGCCATGAGAATGAAAATAACGGATTTGCGTCCACCGCCCGCATGCTCTGAAAGCTACCGCCGAATCATTTTTACAAAATTTCATTATTTTCACAGAAAAGACTCTGCATCACAAATTTTCAAGTTCAAAATATCGAACAAGGGTAAAAAAGGTTGTTTGTACGCATTTTAGCAGTAGTAAATCAAACCCTGGTGTTTCTGACCAGTAAAGTGTGGTGGCCAAAACACCTTGTAAACCTATCGCTTCATAAATTAACTTAATTTTCTTGATAAATTTTGCTGACAGGTAAAGATTTAAGCAACCAAGATAAGAACTATGCTGTGTCATCGTCACCAGAACCCACAGTAGACAACACCAAATCTGAAGTAGACATTAACGACTCTGCTGATATGGAAACCGTCAATGAACAGGTGCGGATTACAGTTTGTGTTCCCCCCAAAAAAAACCACCCCAACCCACCCCACCCCACCCTTGCTCGTGTGCGGCATATAACATTTTGTTGAACACTTTTTGTTTGCAAGCAGGTTCACCAAACACGTCGTAGCTGCCGAACGAAAACACCTGCCCGGCATTTCATAAGCGAGGTACAAGAAACACAAAGGAGACAACTCAACACCAGAACTTACCTACCAAGACGGCCAGGCCAACCAGATGTGAACCAAGGTATGCTTTTCAGACGATTGTCCCATCTAAACAAAATTAATCTTATAACCCACTTCACAAACATTATATTTTGACTTGATTTTCAAACAGATGGATCTCCTTTTTGTTGTGACAAGTGCGGTACAAACAGCATCATCAAGCCAACAAGATTTTTAAACCCAAAGACCAATACACTCAGAAGGAGAAGAATCATCGGAATACGCTATAAGGTGGACCCTAACACCAAGAAAAGATTGACTCTGTGTAATGCTTGTGGTAAGTTGTCGAGTTAACAGATTTTTGTTTTAATGGCAAGATGATCAGGTGTGGGTTTAAATCCCGAGAGTGCAGTGACATTTGTGTCCTTTAGTAAGACACTTTTAACAATTATGGGTGGCTCATGCATAAAGTGCTTGTCTCTTACCACTGTGGTTCGCAGGCCATAATATGAGTGTTGCTTATGTTTTTGGTTCTCTCCTATGCCACAAGGTTTTTTCTCTTTGCCTTTTGGTTTTTGCTGCGCCGGAAAAATCAAACACTTTATGAGTTTGCTCTGTAATCAGACATTTGACCGTTGACCTTTGACATTTGGGGTCGTTTTGCAAGGATGTGATGTCACAGTTTGTTGTGTTTTTGTGCATAGGTCTTCAGTTTGACCGCATGGAGAAGAACCAGGATGGATACAAACCACCGCGAGCAACGGAGCAAGATAAGAAAAAATACAAGGAAGATGCAGGAAGATTTGCCTCCTCCCTCGTGGAAGGACTTAAAGACCCTGATGGTAATTTTTTTTTTTTTTTGGGGGGGGGGATATGAAAATGTCGAGTGGCATCGCCTTCTTCTTGGTCAGTTGGCACTTCAATGTAGCCCTCCAACCATCTCTGCTATTCGCCATGGTGGTACTAAACTGGCATCCCTACTGATCCGGTTCACATCTTCAAGGCATATTTGGCATTAATCCATCAAAATGTTCTCAAAATAGATAGTAGAAGTTACTTTAGATGAATTGGCAAGCTCATGATTTTTTCAAAATTTTTCATGATTTCAGGTTTTGCTTAAAATCTCCTGGGATTGATTTCACGATGCACTAAGATTCGTCTTAAGCTAAGTTGTTACAATTACCATGGTGATTTATATTGTGACATCAAACTTTTGATTAGCAATGGCTCTATGTGAACTCAGCACAAGGAGCCTTAGAATGTTCTTGGATGAAGTAGAGGAGTTGATAAAGGACAAAAGAAATGGTCCACTGTGTGTACAACCCTGTTGTTTGTAAACCTTCTTGCAATATCATGGTGGTTCCCATAGAGTTATATATAAGAACTAGAGGGCGCACTGGTGATGCTTCTTGCACAAACGCGACGGGACCGCAACCTAGAAAATGGCCGCTTGCGCGCATGTCAGGTCACATATATAGGCCAGTGTGCCCTCTAGTTCTTTAGATATAACTCTATGGTGGTTCCCTGTCTGGAACAAGTGGGAACCCAGACTAGCAAGCCTTTTTTAGGAATGCCACATTCAGGAAACCTCATGTTGTACAAAAATTTGTCATTTTGCATTGTGTAATCGTTGCAATTTTTCATTTGAAACTTTGTTTAGCCGCCAGACTGGCTTGTTTGCACATCTCCTCCAAGCCCTGTGGCTGTATGCAGAGGTACATTATCGCTGAAGGTAAGTCCTAAATTTTCATGTTTATTCTACAAACATCTTAATGGAACAGTTGTTGCCTTTTTAAAGTTCTCAGGTACAGTTTCTCAATATAATATTTTACAGAAAAAAAAAATGGTTCTTGTATTAAGAACTTCATGAAAAATAGGCTTTCAGGATTTTGTTTAAATTTACCAATCCTGTGTACTACCTTTAACATGCCAACAGCGTTTAACTGATTTAATTGATTTGATAGGATTTTGATAAGATTGTTTACTTGATAAACAGGCAACATGGAGGAGTCGAGGGATCGTGCTAGCCAACTCCTCAAGATGATCAAAGACGCCAAGAAGCTGAAAGATAAAAAATCCTATAATGTCGAAGAGCTACTCACCAAAGGCAAAAAGTAAGAACCATTTTATCAATCAGCGGCAAAGGATTTGGTCATCTTAAAATGAAAAAAATTGAAACACTGGCCAGATAAACAGAATTTTACTTACTCAAAATAGTTTATACTTTTAACACAGTGCTTCTCACCAAGTAAGTTTTTTCCAGTTTCTGCCCTACCTTTAAACAATTCTTATTAAACCCTCAACAGATTTCGCAAGGTCGGCCTCGGCAACGGCCAAAAGCGCTCCAAAGAGTTCGAGGAGTTCGTCCTGACCAACCGACAGAATCTGCGCAACAATCTGAAATTCTGCGAGCGAGCGTGCCAGCGGATTCTCAGCTACTCCAACAACTTCCTGCACAAGAGGTTGAAGACGGAGCCCGAGCAACGAGAGAGGATCAAGAGGACGAAGGGTCAGATGGCGCTGGGGAGACTCAAGGATGTCGCTGACTTACATGAGCTGAAATGCTGCGAGGGGGAGTGTGTTATGGTAAGTCATTGCACTGCCCCTGCCACTACCTTGGTCATGTTTCCTGTATTCAATAACAGTGTTGTATGCTGGTATATATTTGAGAGAAAGGAACCAGACTATTTTCCCTTTCAGCCTCAGTTTGGTTACATTGATTTGAATGTGAGAAAATCTAGATGGCTGCACCATGACGAAAGTCTGTTCAATTCAATGAGTGTAACTGTGACAGATTGGAGTGTTGTATAAGAAGCCATTGTTATTAAAAAGAATGATAATTCATGTTGGTTGATCTAACAGATGGCTCATACTCACGCTGTCCTGCTGAAGACCTGGAGAGAAAGGGCCAACTCTGGCCAGGCAGAGGCCAGGAAAGTACTTGCTGAGATGTTAACGCCGTCAGGTGAGCTGATGTTAACCCTTTGACCCTTGAACCATTCAATACAATATATATTGTTTTGTACTTTATGCAGATGACAGAACTCATCACTCAAAAGGTGTTGCATGTTGTGTCCGAGCGGACAACTTCATTGGACTCGAGCTCTGGTGTTTCTCATCACGGGAGTGTGTGTTCAAGTCCCGGTTGTGACACTTGTTGTCCTTAAGGAAGACACTTCACCATTTTGATAATTTCAGTACAAAAACATATTAAGGCTCATAGCAAAAATGTTGTATTGGCACCATGAGCGTGGTTACCCGTTCAAGTAAGGACTTCAACAAATGGGATAGCATCATACTTTACCCTTCATCAGTTTAAAATTATGACAAATCTGACCAATGTAAATCAAGCAAGGCAATTTGTATGTATTACAGGCAAAGTCTCTAACTGCGCCACTTTCATCACTCTGGTCACCGGCTGTAGCTTGAGCACCATCCAAAGTGTCGCCTCTCAGATGAAGGAGACCGGTGGGGACAGGGAGCCGCCTCCCCACGGTCTCAAGAAATACTGGAAAAACAACCCACGGCAACAGCAGAGCTTCAGCGACCTAGAGCAGGAGGTCTCTACAGGGTCTAGGGAGACGCAGAAGGTGGCTCCGAAGACTGGATCGGAAGGGGGTAGCGGTGGGGGAGGGAGTGGGGACAGTAATGGCGCAGGGGACGTAGAAGCACCTGCTTTAACCCAGGTAGGTCTTTTTAAAATCTTTCCTTACCATAGGCAACTTTAGTCGACTGCATTTGATTCCCTCTTCTGACTTTAGTCGACCAAGCTTACACCAAAAAATAAGCACCTGAACCGACTAATGGTTGGAAAAGAGACAGATCGCACATTTTCAATGGACTATGCAAGACTTTGAAAAAGACTATGATGCATGCTCAAACATGAGGACCCTTTAAAGTTAATGGGTTTGTTTCTTTCACATTATGTCCTGGGACCACCCCAAAATATTTTAATACTTGTATGTGGTAAAATATGCAATTCTCTTAAAATGGACTGTAAAGATCCAGATTGTAAAACAACTATTGAGCATCAGATGATTGTGCACTAAAAAGTGTCAAAACAACTTGGAAACCTGAAGGTTTTAAAAAATACCATTTATTGGAATGATGTGTTTTGATTGCGTAAGGTATAATAACAATTTAAATAAAGTAGAAACATGAAGTTTACTTTTGTTTATAATCTTCAGGCTCAACTGCGAGACCAGCAGCAGCAACTTAAACGCCTGCAGCAGCAACTTGAGGAGCAGCAGCGCCACGTTCTTCAGCAGCAGTCTTTGATAGAGCAGCAGCTGCAGCAGCACAAGCTGGCCATGCAGCATAAACGTCAGCAGCAGAAACAACGCCAGCAACAGCAGGAGCAGCAGGTACAACGGCGACGACTGCAGCAGCAACAACAGCAGCAGCAGCAACTGACGGAGACGCAGCAAGAGATCATGCAAGCCCACCAGCAGCAGGTCTGTATGCATTTTCTATATGTGCATGTTTTCTCGTACAATTGTGAAATCAGTCAAACAAGCTGCACTTGCACGCACGCCATAAACATCATACCTCAACGACAGAGGTCCAAGGCCCAATTTCATTTGGCTGCTTGAGCAGAAAATATTGCTTAAAATTTTCCTGCTTAGCAAAAAAAATACATATATGGTACATATGACTTGGTATTTTGAGTGGTAACCTTCTTCGTGTAAGCAACATTTTGTTGTGCTTAGACGCCCTTTGTGCTTAATTAGCTCTATAAAATTGGTCCCAGGTGTAAATCTTGGAAAGTTAAAGAAGATAACAGCTGTAGAATTCAAATAAACATGTCATGTATAATGTATTTGGACTGATATAATGATATTATTATGATAGTATTTTATTACTTTCGTCTGTCTTCCCATATAACTCTTGTTTTTGTAAGTGCAATTCAACCTATTAGTTGCAATGCTGTACAATTTTTCATGTTTATACTTGCATGAAATAAACCAGTAATAATAATATTGACTGTTCTTTTGGTTGTACATGAAGGCGTCCTCGGAAGAGGTTGCTGCCCAGCCAGCAGCACGTCAACATGTGGATACACAGCAGGCTATCGGGCAACAGCAACAACAGCAAGCAACCACACAACAGCAGCAGATGTCTCAACTGGCGGCCCAGCAACAACTCTTGCTACAACAGCTCGGAGCACAACAGGTGACTCTTTAATATTTTTTATAGCTAGGAGTATTTTACAATAATGTTACCTCGACTTTCATCTCGGTGGAATTATCAAGAACCAGAGTCCAGAGCTGCTTAAAAGCAGGAAACATTGCTTAGGAACTTTCTACTTAGCAGAAATCAGCAGGATACAAGTAACATACTGTTCTTGTGACAAAGTAGTTTGGCTATGCTTAGCTACTTTTTGTGCTTAAGAAACTCTATGAAATTGATAATTGAACCACAATGGGACCTTTTGTTTGACTCGCCCAACTCTTTTGATCACTACTTTGGTTGCAGACTCATTGAGCCTTTCTGCCTCGGTTTGGTTACATTGAATTGAATGGGAGAAATCCAAGATGGCTACAGCATGATGGAGTTGTGTTGAGTTCAGATTAAACATGTAAAGTCCTCTAAAACTGTTTCTGTTTTTGCTTTAACAGATTGCACAGCAACTGGCAGCGCAACAGCAGCAAGTTGCCTCTGCCGGAACAACAGTTGCAGCGGCTCAGCCACCAGCTGGCATGGAGGGTATGGACAGCAGGCTGCTGCAGCAGAACATGCAACAACTACTGCTGGAGATTCAAAACCAGATCAACGTCCAGCAGAACAGCATGCACCAGCTGCTGCTTGAGATGCAGAGTGAGATGACGGCACCGCAACTGCAACAGCTCGGTATACCCAACCCTAATGGTGTCGGCAACGGGACGAGTGCCGCTGCCGCCACAGCTACGCCGACGATAACAGCCACAGCATCGCAACCCCCACCAAGTTACAACGCTGCCGTGACGCTGCTGAATGCACTCAACAGCGGGAATATGTTGAACAGCAACGCTGTGTTGAACTCCGCGAATCCTCTGCTGCAGCAGCAACAACAACATCAGCAACAAAACACAGTTGTACGGCAGCAGGCGGCCGGCCAGCCCACCCAGGTGATCATTCAGGCCATCCCGACACTCCAGCAGAATTTTCTTATCGGCGGGGCGGGGCTGCCGAACCAACTCCTACATGGGGGTGGCGGAGCCGGGGATTCCCGACAAACAACCCAGCAGCAGATACTCGTGTCTCTCGCTCCGAGTCTCACCACAGAGTGCATGACAAGATCCGGGCTTGGCGGCACGACGCTCACTCAAGATTCGCTGAATTCAGACATTGTCGAAATTGTTGAGCTGCCACAGATCACGCTATCCGGCGACGTCACAAACCAACACCAGGGGAGTGGCATCCAGCAGGTTAACTTGACCAATAAGTTGGATGCTGCCACTCTTGCTCAACTCATGGGCGAAAATCTATCCCAGTTACATGCCCGATCATCAAGGACGGCGACAAGCACCACCTCCGAGCTGGCGGCTTCACTGGCTGGAGAGGGGGCTGTTCTTCAAACCAGTGATTCCTCTGACGGGCATGCGTCATCGTCGTCATCTCTTGGGACTGATGCAGCACAGTTAAACATGAACATTGAATCTCTGCTGCCAGAGTTTCAAATAACGGGTCCTGCTGGACAGAACCTGTTTAAGCAAAATTCGACTAGTAAAGGAGACTAGTCATCACATCAACAAGAGCAAGCTCTTTTCCTGTCGACAAATTATGAAAGCACAGTGCAAACTTTAAAAAAATGTATTTATAGGATTCAGATTTATTTATTTTGGGCACGGATCCCAAGTTTTAAAGCAGATGTATTTGCCACCATTTGAACCAATTCAGACTGTATTGTTTACCACTTTCAATGTATTCCTCACTATAATCATGTTCAGCATTGGATGGAAATTCAGCTCAAAGTTTGACCAATCTACAGACCAATCCAATAAGCTCCACCTCTCGTAAACACTTCCCGTGTGACGATGAAACCTTGGGTAAACAAAGTACCAGCAGCCAGCATTCTCATAACCTTCACCAGAAATTTTTGTTCTCTTTTGAGAAACTGTAATGTCTTCACGCTCATTCAACCAATATAATGCGTTCTCTTTGCGTCGTTATCGTTGTTGTTACTGCTACAGTGGGACCGAGCCTTTAAGCTCTGTTCATTTGAGTTATTGCATTTGGATTGTTATGCATTTTATGTGTCAAAGTTTACCCCTGCACAATCACTCTTGATTGGAAAGCTGTTTTAAATGGTGGGGGGAGCTTCTGGATCAGGCTTTAATTGATCTATCAGTCTATCATAATATAACGTTATGTATACCTTTGCATAATAAGTAATGAATTTGTATGACAGATTTAGCTTTAAAACAATACAAATTGCGCGTAACTGTTATAATATTTCAAGTTGTCAATGGACTTTATTCTGCGTTGACATTGTATTCTTACAACAAATTATATTTTTGCTTTGTCAAAAGCATCTTTGCTTTGAAATAATAATAATATGGATACGAGATTGAAGTGCCTTTAATGTGAAATGTTTGACTTATTAAAAAAGGCGCATTTGTAAACAATAGTCTGGTACTGATGATGTCATCAATGACTTCACAGAGATCTTACATATTCCCCCTGGGGACTATACAATGGTTGATTAACATTGTAAACAATAATTTGGAAAATACACTTTTGCTTAAAGGCACTGTACATGTCTGGTAATTGTCAAAGACCAGTATTCTCACTTGGTGTATCCCAACACATGCATAAAATAACAAGCCAGTGAAAATTTTGACTCAATTGGTCATTGAAGTTGCAAGAAAATGATGAAAGAAAATAACCCTTGTTTAGTTTTATAGGAATAAAAGGCTTCTGTCCAGAAGTATTTTATTATATTAGTGAGAAATTACCTCTTTCTCAAAAACTATTGTATTTCAGAGGGAGCCGTTTCTCACAATGTTTTATACTATCAACAGCTCCCCATTGCTTGTTACCAAGTAAGGTGTTATGCTAATATATATTTTGAGCAATTACCAAACATGTACAGTGCCTTTAACTCGGCGTTTTCTTTTAACAGTTCTGCTGGCCAATTGCCAGTAAAAAAAAACGAGGACCAGTCAAAACTGTCTCCAAGTCCAGTTCAGTGTTTAAAAGCATCCATAGTTAATTTTAGTTTTCATTCATTCAAAGCAAGAGGCATACTAACTTGCCCACTGCTTTTGTTAAGCTTGGCCCAATTTTCATAAAGCTTTTCGACATTCAACGAATTTCTGTGCTTACTTTAACATAAAAACATCCATTTTTGTTAAACAAAGATTTATTGTTTAGTTTGATAAACAATTACAAAAACTGTGCTATAGATCCTTTGCATCATCTTTATATAGACACTGCTTGCCACTTTGGGTGTCAAATTGCCCCGGAAAAATTGCAACAAGGGTAGAAAGTTGTCGCCTAAAATGTACACTATAATGCTATACACGGACATACACTTCCAAAATGGCGCAACCAAGAATTATTTTGATGATGTCAGGTGAGTTGGGTTAGTTAACAAAGGTTGAGAAGCTTGGAAAATCTGATCACTCTTGTTGCTGAATGTTTCCATAGACCTCGGTTGGGACGGCTTGGGTCTCTACTTGTACTTCTGGAAAGTCAAAATGAGATAGATAGAGAGTGAGTTAATGTAAGTTGGTCAAGCGGCCTAGTGCACCAAACTCAAGCTCTGGTGTTCCTGATCAACAGATCAGTTTGATACTGTTTGATACTTGTATCCTTACTTGTACTCCTTGACGATGCAGTGGTTTCCTTTTTAATTTTTTCCCGTTTTTTCCTCATAGAAGTACCCATTTACAGGACGAAAAGCAGGGGTCTGTTTTTGGCGCCTACCGACCAGAAACAAGTTTCTGATGTAAAAACTCAATGATTGAAAACTATTTCCAAGAGCTTCAGGAAAAAAAGGTCAGTAACTAAACAAAAAATGAAAATGCGTATTATTATTGTTAATGTACTAATGGAATGTAATTGCAGTTCAACGGAACAGACCATGAATACTGGAAATACTTTCTTGTCCTGTTCCGTCTTGTGAGTCGCTAACATGAATTATGCTATGCCGCGCCGCCGTTCCATTCATCCAGTTTTTTTATGGCAAAACAGCTTATATCTGTACTTGTTTTTCTCTAAATGTAATTTTTCGAGTTGGGCTGTTTTGCCATGGAAATGCAGCGCGTCTTTTTAAGGCACTGGACACTATTGGTAATTACTCAAAATAATTATTAGCATAAAACCTTACTTGGGGAGATCTGTTGAAAGTACAAAACATAGATAGAAATGGCTCCCTCTGAAGTAACGTAGCTTTCGAGAAAGAAGTAATTTTCCACAAATCTGATTTCGAGACCTCAGAATTAGATTTTGAGGTCTTGAAATCAAGCATCTGAAAGCACACAACTCCGTGTGACAAGGGTGTTTTTTTTTATTATTATCTCGCAACTTCAACGATCGATTGAGCTCATATTTTCACAGGTTTGTTATTTTATGCATACTGGATACACCAACTGTGAAGACTAGTCTTTGACAATTACTAATAGTGTCCAGTGTCTTTAAGACATCTTTACTTACCATCTACATCGTCCCCACTTTCATCATCATCATCGTCGATGTCGATATTGATCTCCTCGGGGTTGGTTGTCCGTGCTGCTTCAGCCAGATCAGCATCGCTGGCTTTGGCGTTCCCCCTGCGTACAAAAACCAAATTATTCACCATCACAATGTCAATTTTTACTTTAAAGATGTCGGTCAGTGCAGGTTCTCTAACAGTGAAGAGTGCCCTCACATTATTTTTCAAGACAATTTCCTCCCACGAGCAAAAAAACCTTGGCTCGGTGTATGAATCCTGCCAACTAGCAATTTCATTTATAAAGTGATCGTGATCTCATAAGCAGCCCCTCACTGTAGAAATCAACACCCCCATTTCTATAATGGTACGCCCTCACTGTAGAAATCAACACCCCCATTTCTATAATGGTACGCCCAGTGTACAGTTTCTTTCGCAGCGGGTCGAGGGCTAGTCCACTGCTTAAGCAGAAAATGTTGCTGACCATTTTTGAGCTAAGCAAAATTGGCTTGTAACCTTTGGCTAGTAAGCATGACTTATGCTTGGCTAGTTTTGTGTTCAAGCATCTCTATGGAGCTGCTTAATGCAGACAATGTTGCTTAACATTTTTCTTCTTTCTTAGCAAACATTAATAATATTACCTGACAAACAGAATATCTTTCTTTGATTTGGGTTTATCAGCCTCGGCCTCGGCGGCCATAACTTGAGCTCGTTGCTCCAATAACTTCATATCATCCAAGCCACCAGATCCAAGATCAGAAACTAACAAAGAAAAATGGAGAAAAGGATAATGTTACTAGAGTAGAATTTGCAACTTTCCATGGTGGAAATACAAAACTGTTGAGGTTTGTGGAAACACAATGTACATAAATCCTTCTTTGAATTTTGTGGGTCTGAATAGGACCAACAAAAACTTTAAAAATTACAAACAATATTGATGTTTTTCTCACCTGTACCAGATGGGGTTTTGGATGCAGCTAACATCTGAGCCGACATGAAGTTCACCTGTTCAACAAATACAGTAAGAAACGGCAATTAAAAACCAAACAAAGTTGATTAGATTTATTTTATAATTTAGATAGTTCACGTAAAAGTACAAGATCTGCTTAAACCTAAATTCTGAAAAAGATGGGGGTACTAACCTGTGTGTTGAAGGTTGCCTGGACACTACGTTTGATTCTTAGCATCTCTCGTACAGTGTCTTCATTTCCATGTTTAATCTCAAACTCTTTCCACGTTTGCCAGAAAGCTGCAGTTGTCTGCGAAAGTCAAACAGATATACAGAAACAGTAAAAATTGGTGTACTCAAATCAAGAGACTACTTGCCAGTTGATTTCATCAACTCCATAACACTACTTGTATTATCTTAAATAGATACAGTTGAATCCGAGCCCACAAGTCTTAATCATGAGTCACTAGGTCGATTCAGAGTCTAGAGTTGTGTACATTGCATCACAGTCTTGAGTCACTTATGAGGTGTTCGAGTCCTAGGTTAAATATTGAGACTCCGTTCGAGTCTCCAAGGTCAAGTCTGATTCTCAAAGCAGAGCTGATTGAGTTTTAAGTCACTACAGTCAATTTGAGCTTTGAGTTACTCATGATGAGTCTAAGTTATGAGTTACAAACAATAAGTCTCAATCTTAAAACTATGGCCAAGTCTAAGGCTTGAGTTCTAAACGAGGAGTCTCACTCTTAGATCACTCAGGTCCAGTTTTTAGTTATTAATGTCAAGTTTAAGTGAAATCGAGTTCAAAAAGATACAACAGGAAAATTTTAACAAGTAACAACTACTAAAAACATACCCTTGGGTCACACATCTGTGAGCAGTGAGCGTAGACAGCCCTGGCTCGGTCAATCTCCCCAAGCTTTCGTTCTAGATCAGCAAAACGTAGACACATACTCCTAGACTGTTCCTCAGGTAGGACCTCGATGGCCTTCTCATAGATGGAGCGGGTGTGTGTCACCCCATACACCTCGGCAGCTCTCTTGATGTAGATGTTGAACATCTGAAAGGAGTAGCAGAGTAGTTTTTTCAGTGTCATTGTCCTCTCAAAATGTGGAATGTCAGGGCCGAGTGGTTCGTCATGAAGGAGTGGGTTCGAATTCCAGTCATGACACTCGTGTTCTTGAGCAAGATACTTGACTACAATTTCTTCTCTTCACCCATGGGTAAATGGGAACATGTGAGGGCGGAGATACTTCTTGGGATCGATTTTAACTTGGTGTGCTACATACTTGGCAGCACAGGCTGTTTACTCCATAAGGAGCCGAGTTGGTTTAAGAAATCTAACGATGGCCTAGTGCCGAGGTAACAATAGTGGAGCGTCACCGAGTGATGGATTTGAATGCCATACAAGAAGCCACTGTTATTATTATTTTGTTGAAAACGCACACACACTAAATTCCCGTAATATTTATTTCAATTTATGGTTTTTCAAATCTGACCTCATTTTGTTCTTCAGGAAGCACGCCCTCTGTTGCCCGCTCGTAAACAGCCATAGCGTGTCTGGCCAGACCATAGTTCTCCTCCATCTTGGCGTAAAGCAGAAAAATTCCTGAAAGAAAAGAAGAAGAAAGTTTCCTCAAAAACAAGGTAACCTTATCACATTCTTTTTTACCAGGTCATTTTTAAAACCCATTATAACATATGCAAGATATAACAGATTTACAGAAAGAACTGCACAATGGGAATTACTCATTGGCAGATTATGGCCGACAGTCAAGAGCACCGGGTTCAAGCTCGGATGTTTCTGATCAGCAGAGTGTGTGTTTGAGCCCCAGTCTTGATACTTGTGTCCTTAAGATAAGTACTAACCCTTAGCGAATTTCTTGGGGCAACCATCCAAGCACTGCTCAAACAGATCTCTGGCTCTTTCCAACTTTTTGCCACCCTGAACAAAAGAGAGAGAAAAAAAAAAAAATCAACAAATTAATGGCTTGCAAGAAAATTTTCTTCAAAATTACCATTATCGACTTATTTAGAAAATTACGTTTATAGTGTTAAACAATTTAAACCTATCAATAAAATACTACCCATGGAAAACGGGGAAAAGTTTACAAAAACAACTTTCTTATATCTTACGTATCGCTCGATGAATTTGGTCAAGTATGTGTTCCACATGTCAAAAACGTTTGGCCACTTGAACAGCCCAATGCCCTTCTCGTATGCCTGAAAAAAAAGGGGGGAAAAAAACATGCAAGTTACAATGAACTGAAGGAAAAAGATTTTTGGAATTGATACATGAAAAGTATTACTTTGATAAAACTACAGAGGATAAAATTGATTAAAATGTATTTCTTGAAGCTGTATACATGTTTGAAACACTCCAAGAACAAGATTCAGTGGTCACTTAAAGATTCTTCTTCAGTTGGTTATTTGTTTGTTTTAGTTATCCCACCAATGTTTTTTTAAACCACCTTTGATTTGCAATTGAAAAGCCTGTTGGTAAAACAAATTAAGAATGCAATAAAATCTTGATATAGTTCCCCTGGAAATAGAAGAGCTCACCTTAAAGGCTTCCTCATAGTACTTATGCTCTTCCAGGAACATACCATAGTTGATGATGATCTGGGGTGTGGCGATTCTCAGATCAACCATTCGGTCGTACACTGCTTTTGTGCTCTGTATAAAAAAATGTAAACAAATTACTCATATTTGACAGAAACGAGACAAAGTTCACGGCTGTGCTTACCGCAGAAATCCGTTACTGCACTTATAGGCTTACTACCAGTGCCCCATTTCTGCGTATTTAGCAGAAATAGTTGCTTATCATTTTCAAGCTTGATACGATAAAACAGTGCAATTTCTATTAAACATAAGATTTAATATTTCCTTCCAATACGATGTTCACAAATTGTGTCTGCAGAAAGTCCAGGCTCGGTGGCTCTTTTTGTATACACGTTATGTCACAGGCTTTAATGGTATCATCATTTGTTAAAGTCCAAACATTCACAATCAAAACTAAGCCAGACGGAAATTACTAAGAGTATTATTTGTTTATCTTCAGTATAATCGGAACCTCTTAAGGCTGATTTTCTCTGCTAAGCAGAATTGAGCTTACCTTGAAGGTTCCAAAACTTTCTTCAAGATCAGCATACATGGACCACACTTTCAGGTTCTTGTAGAGTCGGTTCTGTACAGGCTCACTCTGCATACACAAAAAGACAACGCACACAACTGGCAATTATAAAGAAATATTTACATCTGAAATACTGTCAAAATTGACAATGATAAAGTTGGATTGGATCAATCAACAGTCAATTCCTTTGTTCAATTTACCCAGTCAGTTTTCCTTCTGGTTTATTACTTGATATTTGAAATATAAAATTGCCTTCCCATTAGATAATCCTTCTCCTGCTGCTTCCCAGGTTGTACCTTTAAACTTGGGTTTGTTCTCTAGCTACAAATTAACAAGTCAAACACGCCAATTCAAAGGGCACAAATTAAATCCCTTTATTTCTTTAAGTAGGGGTGGGTAGGTGAATCAAAAGAATTTGAAGAAAAAAAACCCCTGAAATTTAAAACTAGTGTACATTCTGTATGCTCCCCTACCTTGTCATAGTAGGATGCTTTGTTCTTTGGCGTTGCTGTTGCTCTCCTCAGTAGTACTAAAGCTTCACTGAAATTCCTGGAAACAAAAGTCAGAACAATATGAAAGACAGAGAAAGGGAAACAGAGTATGCTGTATAAAGTCCTGGTCATGATCTCAGTGTGCTTATTACTATAAGCAACAATAAATGAATTTAAGCTAAGGCAGGTGACCTTTGACCTAAAACTTACTCATGCCTGAGCTCCATCTCTGCCCATTCACACCACACTGCTCCGAGGTCATCCACTTTGACATAACTGACCTTTGTACCCTTCTCAAAAATCAGCCGCGCCTAGATTGAGAAAGAAGAAAGTACTTATTTAATTATAACAAAAAGGGGTTGAGGGGTCAAGAATCAAGCTCTGGTGTTTTTGATCAATAGAATGAGCATTCCGGTCCCATTCGTGACACATGTGTCATCAACAAGCCACTTAACCATTCATATTGCATCGTCATTCAAATGGGACGTAAAGTCATTTGTCCCATGGTTTGTGTAAAACACCTAAAAGAACCCAGTTCACAAGAAGAGGTTTGCCCCTGTTGTGTCTGGCAGTGACTGCTGAGTACACCGCATCACCTTGTAAACCTTTACAAGGTGCTTTATAAATAGCTATCACAACAAATTCAAAACCTTTCTAAAAATTATTGTTTTATTAACCGCCGAGTACCTCATTAGTAGATACTTACACTAAAAAAGACTAAATGCTACTATTAGAAGTTTTGAGTTAACTGAGAGTCATTCTGCTTGTCAGTCTGCTTGTCAGTCTGTCTGTTTGTTTTTACCTCAGGTATCTGTCCATGCTTCTCATAGTACTTTGCAAACTCCACCCATAACGTGTACAGTTTACCGGTTGCCTGGTTTGCATCCACGGTCTGTACTGCCTCGGTGTATGTATTAATAATCTGAAAAGACAAAAACAGAAAACCACAACAATGCAAACAAAAATCTTGTTTTAGAGGTTTTGGTGCAAACTTATCTTTAAATTTTTTTAATTTTTTTTTTAAATTTTTTATTTTTTTTAAATACTTAGTTTCCCTTGTGTTTTTTTTACTTGAGATTTGAAATAAAAAGTGCTGCTGCTTCCCAGGTATCATAAACATGGGTGCGATCACTGTTGTACCATTCTTTCCTTTCTTCCTGTCAATTACTTCTTCTAATCTGGTAAAAAAACAAAAATTTTAAAGATAGAATGACCCCTTCATTTATTACCTCCTTCGGTTTCCCTTCAAACAGATTGACCCGTTTGTGCCATTCGTGGACGTTGTGCGGGTTTTGTCGAAGCAGGACACTGTTCAACAGTAGAGGGCGCCGGTCCATCAGGTCTTCGTAGCGCTCTAAGCGTAGCTCAAGGTCTGTATCATCTGATGAGGAAACGATGAAACATTAGGTAAGTAACTGCTAGTATTGGAATGCAAGGTCTGCATTTGTGTTTACGAATGGTTTTAGATTTCAGTTGTAAAAAATATTTCGGTGGTATTTCACTATGAGTGTTTTTGGAGGTTTCACAATTTGGTGGCGAGTCTTGGCTCAAGTCATCAAGGATTGATAGTGGATCGTACGATTGTTATAGTTTGTAACAGCGCCCTCCAATGGCATGATTTAACCAACTTGACCAGCTCGGAATCCCGCAGCATTGGGTAACTTTTGTTCCCTTTTTTCCCCCCATCCATTCCTAAGGAACCAATCAGGGCACAACCCAAGAAGTAAATTTACATAAATTATGTGACCCATTATGTATATTTGTTTCTCATGAATCAAGTTTCAATTTCCGAAAGGTAAACACACAAGTGGAGACAATTTGTCTATTTTCTTTGAAACCAACCTTCCTCAGCATGTCCCAACTCAGACGTGGTTTCCATCTTTGCGCTGATCATGCTCTCCTCAAACTGGGCATATGCATCAAATACCTACAATGATCAGATTATATGACATCAGTTAGTCCCTATCTGTGGCAGTAAATTGTCATTGTCATTCTCAGTCGTCCATTCCATTGCAATTGACATGTGTCACAAGTCACTTCTTCTTAAAAGTCATTGTCATTTATCAATATCGCACCATCTGTCACTTGTCATTGTCACTATAACTGCAGTTGACATCATATAATGACATTTGTCATGTCACTATAATTGAAATTGTCATTGCAAAAAAATCTTATTATCTGGTGATATAATAAATCATTGAAGGTCGTCCCAGTGGTGTAGTACTAATACTTGTACTCAAGTAACATTTTAGTACCTGTGCTCAAGTACTATTGAGTACTAGCACTCAAGTACTACCCTGGTCCCTGGCAGTACTTGATACTCGACTGAAAAATACTTGAATACAACATTGGGAAGGTCGCGATGGGAAGTTAAAATGTTCAAAAGGCAAATACCTGAGTGAAATCTCTGACAGTTGTGACTGTCTGTATCGCCTCCTCATAAATATCTCGGGCCTGTCAAAGAGAAAATGTCAAAATTTCACAAGGATTAAAAAAAGCTCGGCTGACATATTGCAATGTTCTTTGTTGTTTATTCAAGTATTTGGCAATATAAAAAACAATACTCAAAGTAATATTAATAACATTGAATGGCAACTTATGAATGAAAGGAAAACAATTTGAAAACCTTTTCAAAATGGCCGCTCCTGATATAGTAGTCGGCCAGGGAGCACCAGAGTTTTCCTCGCTCATCTGTGAATCGTTTGATGCCACCTCGGATAATGGGATCGACCTTCAGAGACGTCACCTTGGTGGGATTCTTGCAGATGAGATTGCAGAGATCGTGCCACAACTGTTTGGAAGGTAATAATAATAATAGTAATATTAAAAATGGTAATAATAAGGGTAGCTTTAAAGGAGATGGAAAAGATCTAGAAGTACAACGACCTGGCCAGGGAACTTCCTTAGATTTAAAAGGCCATAGTGAAAGTTGTCCTTGTGGTGGTTGGATTGTTTGACAACATTCCATTCCATTCCAAGCATTGGGGAAAAATCTAGAAGAAATAAGGATAAATGTTAGGGTAGATCTGTTTAATGAAGGCAGCACTTTTGGGAACAGCAAGGATCCTGAGAAAGACCCTTGAAATCTGACAGGACGTAGCCTGACTCAAGGAATTACAGGCACCAGCGCTAACATTTCTGGACTCAGCGGTCCAGTGGGTATTTTGATCACTGAAACCAGTTGCAACAACAAATTTTGGCTGGTAACTGATTTGTCCTACTACTAAAAAACAATTGTTTCTGTGCTCTGCAACATCTATGTACTAACCTGATGGTTTGACTTGCCAACCTTTGACACAAAGTTAGCGTTGTTGACAATGTCAGCCATTCTGACCGCTGCTTCGTCCAATCTGTCGATGGACACCAAGTACTCGATATACTTCTCAGCATTCTCAGGAAATAGCTGTTAAAACAAAAATAAATGTGTTGGAGAGCAATACCAATTATTCAAAGTTTGTGATATTCTACTGCTGTTTGAGCATTAAATGTCAGCCATATTCTACTGCTGTTTCAAACACCTGTGTGTGATCCCTGGCTACTAGGCAGCTAACAGTTGAGTGGCTTTTGACTGGCATCCCCGAATAAATGGCTAGATGCTCAGTTGGCAGGCCGCCTGCACATTAAACAAGAGGTCATTTGTTCAAATCCTGCTCTAGTCAACACTTCTCTGTTCAACCCCAAATTACAGCATTTATTTCCAGACAGGTTAAGAAGTTTTTATTTAATTATGAGACCTATTAATTTAGCATCTTGTAAAACCACTAGTACCTTTAGGTATCTTCTGTAAACCCGAACAGCCGTTTCATGGAGGGGGTACATCCGGACAAATTTGAGGTACAGTGGCCAGATGCGATGGTGCTGGCTGATGGGTAGCGCCCTCAATGCCCTGTCAAATGTCCGTCGTACGCGGGAGATTTTGCGCTGGTCCATGAGGAACTGGCAGTAGTCCAGCCATATACGAGGCATCTATGGAGAAAAAGAGTATTTTCCCCCCCCATATTTTATAGAGTTTTTTAATGTTTTGAAAAGAGAGATATTTATAAATGCGAGTCAAAGTGTGTTGAATTAGTGTTTAACTAGTTGTTTAGACAAGGTGAGGCGTGTGGCTGATTTCAAAAAGCAATTCAATTCATCGTTAGACAAACTGTCAGTTTAGCAACTTGGATTGATTTGCATGTAAGATTAATCTTAGCTCTTTGTGAAATCAGCCCCTGGTTCTTGATATTTTTACCTTAATTTCCTCTCTGTAAAATTTTCATGAACCAGCCGTCGATTTCACAAAACTCTTCCTAACTTAAGGCTAATCTTAGGACTTAGGACAAGTCCCAACCCTGCACTGTAGCATGCAGACCTTAAGATTAATCTTAAAGTTAGGAAGAGTTACTCGTCCTAACTCGAGATAAGAGGAGTCCTAACTCTTTGTGAAATCGACCCCTGGTCTCAGTACTAGTTTAGTTAAACCTCTTCATACGCTTTGATAGACCTGTAATTATCACCTTGTGCATGAACACCAAAGCTCTCTCAAAGGCATTGTTGACGTCTTCATAGCCAGGGTCAATGATGCAGCGACCTTTGACATGCTTCCGTCTGACCTTCAGGTAGTTGTACCAAAGTTTGTAACTAAAATACACAAAATAAATTGAATAATAATTAATCTGAAGAAATAGCAGTATAAGTTCAGAGTTATAATTTTATTCTTATATAGAGGTAAGGCAGTCCTTAATTGATAAAGGGTAGCTTTATGACTTGGTCTTCAACAGACGTTTCAAACCTTGCAGGGTCGCGTGGCTGTGCGATAAGGACCTCGCCGGCCACGACCCTGTAAGTTTTACACCACCATTAATAAGACCTCATCGCCTACTCTTTTATTTCTTAATTACAACTTGAACAAACCTTCCAGGCAACTCTTTCAGTGACCTCTCATAGATAAGGTTGAGAGGCCCGGGAGCTCCAGTGCCTTTGTGCTCGACGTAACGAAGCCAGCACTTGACGGCATACGGATTACGCAAGATCTCTTCCTCATATGGAAGGTCATCCTCCTCCTTCAAAAAGAGAAAAGTACAGATTTAATGTGACTCTTAAGATTGAGAATGTTCTAATTAGAAATGTTACTGCCTTGACATAGCTTTTGGGGGCACTGTACTCCTCAACAATTAGACATCTGTGGCCGTGGGTGACCGCAGATTTCAAATTTGTATTTCATTTTCATTTTAATATCAACCAACCAAACCTCCAAAGGCCAAGAAATGGTAATTTAATATTAAAAATATTGAAAAAGGTACCACTGCAATAGGCCCCGTAACAGGGGCGCTGTTCTCCTTTTCATGCCTTTTTTTCGAAATTTGTCATTATCAGTCGACTACTGTTGTACCACTATAAATGTCAAATAACAAATTTTGTACAAAGGAGTACAGCCCCCAAGTTATTGGGTTACCAATCCAATGTGATTATTTTGAATTTGGTAAAGTTTGGTTAATCATGACTTGCCAACAGAACCAGACAAGCCAGACAACAACTGTTAAGATAACAAACACAAACACAACTGTCTCGGTTACAAGATCATCATAATACAACAATATGATTTTTGCAAAGGCACCCCCCCCCCCCCCCCCCGCGGCCAAACTCCTAAATAGTGTCGGAAATATGCAACTTTGGATTCAATACCACTGTTTAAAACGGACAAATTTAATTATTTTATATCATCAACAAATACTCACGAAAATGACTTCTGATTGCTGTTCCGAAATAGGCATCCTCTACTCTGCTGTTTCGTCCACAAATTTAGCTTTTTTGAAGAATTAAAAATTTGCTTTAAATGTGTTAAAACTGAAAAACTAAATACTAAACACTTGACACAAACCGAATAAATAACGTAACTC
Organism: Asterias amurensis; assembly: GCF_032118995.1. NCBI lineage: Eukaryota > Metazoa > Echinodermata > Asteroidea > Forcipulatida > Asteriidae > Asterias > Asterias amurensis. The sequence goes on along the minus strand of NC_092662.1, from coordinate 1,699,230 downwards.
GTGAAAGAAGCGCCCTCTCTTGACCTTTGGCTAGAGGAAATTTGACTAATTCGTACCACCGCAAATGTGTCCATCTGTTAACTGGCTTTTTATTTTCCGGAGGGTTGGGTCCGTAATCGTTGAACCGACCAATCAGCAGAGCCATCGATAAATTGGTGGCAGTGTTCATCTTGTTGACAAATTTTTCACCCTTCTGTATTTTGGTTGTCCGTCCGTGAAAATATTGCAATCAAACTCACGGTTTTCTCTGGAAAGTCTGGTTGTTATTTCCGAGTGGAAAAAGGCATTCATGAGTGCCTTCATGGTAAGTACTCACTATTTTGTGCAACATTCTGTGATATAATCATGTATTTTCTGTCCAAAAAGGGCTGTCAATTTCTCAGGTTTTGGATTGATTGATGTTTTGCATGCAGTCTAAATCTAGTTTAGCATGGTTAGGGTCGGTTGAATGTCAAAACTTTTTGACATGGTGGTTGGTTAGTCAATGGAGCTATAGCTCCATGGTTAGTCTAACTCTAATTCTACCTCCATGGTTACTTGTTCTTTGATTCAAGAGATTGTCACTTTTAATATGGGCTACATCCATGATGGGGGTCCAACTGATGTGGTGGAAGTGTAATTGTTTGCTAAGTATTATTTATTAAGTTAATTAAGGTTTTAAGTAAGTATTGAACATTTTCGACTGGTATCGACAAACAGAAACATTAATTACAAAACAGAGTTTTGTTGAAAACCTGCTTAGCCAACGAAATGCTAGGATTAATTCTATCTCGATTTAGGACGAGTAACTTAGGTAACCCATCGAGTAACCCGTCCTAACGTCTTTGGATACGGAACGGAACTGAACTCGTCCTAATAATAAGAATAGATTAATCCTAATTATTTAATAGTTGCGATAACGTAATCCTCCTCCAGAAGAGTTTGGTGCTCAACCTCAAGTTCGACTGCTGGTCTGGATTTAGTTGCTCCTGACGTTCTCCGGCTTCGCTGTCGGGAGGAGGGTTATGTTATCGCAACTAGTCTAGATTATTGTTTGTAAAAATGGGAAGGTGTAACCGTGGCTGTGCGACTATAGTACACTAAACTACTAATCCAGTTTGCACTTCATTGTTGCATACAACTTGGCGATGTGCATCAGAGACTGGTCTGGTGTGTAGCCTACATGGGCTGGGCCAAGTTAGTAATTATGTCATTATGTCAACCCCGGTTCATGCTTCCTGCGATTGTGAATGTTTAGACATCAAGAGCAAGCAAGGGAAATGTCAAATTCAATTTTATGATGTACTAATTTTCCAATAGATAGTCCTCATGAGTCATCTGGGTAGGGAAAATCTAACAGGTTTTCAATTCTAAAACCATGTGGTAAATGTTGTAAATTTTCATTGTTTTTGAAACCTGCCCGGCAAAATTTGCCCGGTGACATCACTTTGAGAACGATGGGTCTGTTGGGGGTTTCTCAGTTGAAGACAGAATTACCTCTCAGTTTTGCCAGTGAAAATGAAAAAAAATACAGTGCAAAGTGCAGTTTGTATGTGCGATAATGGCTCACCATGTTCCCATTGTAACGCATTGAGTGAAAACAAATAAATGAGAAAAGTCCAACAAAATATTGTGCAATTACTGCAATGTAATGTGTGATACATGTGCATGAAGCAACTAGGCCTATATCTCTATCAGAATCTGATTGCTCAAAACGGCTATCAAGCTGACACAAAGAGCAATGTCTGTATTGTTTTGTGTTTCAATATCACATGAAGTGTGTAAATCAAGCCAATTGTATGCATGATGCTGAGCTACTAATTCCAGGACTGGAATTGTCCTTGGTCTTGGCCTTAGTGCCCCTTCAAAACTTTGAAGATGACTTGAAGATGTTCCAATGGAAATAATGCACTGTGCAAACTGAATAATTTAAAACCATTGACAAAACAAACCTGTTTCAATACATTTAATATTTGCTTTTCTTCCTTCACCTAAAATTATAGTTTGGTAATTTATCTTTTTGTTTTCAATGTTTATTGTTTACCTGCCTGGCATTTGCATAATACTTAAACAAAACAAAAACAACAACATTCTGTTACCATCAGGGAGTTATTTAAAGACACATTGGTACGATACACTTCGTTAATTCGATTTCATGATTATTGTTACAAACCGTGTAATTAACACTCAATTAATAACTGACTTGAGGTGAACTTTTTGATCAAGCATTCAATGTCACCCTAAACCCTCTTCACCAGAAGGAATTGGGAAGACCACCCATTCCCCATAGAATAATCATGACATTCAATCACTTGTAGCCAACGGCTAGGCGTTTGTCTCTTAATTTAGCCGCAGCGAGTAGAGGCCATCTCATAACCAGCAACCACCAGCAGGATCCTCGGGTGGTGCTTGCGTATACATGGTTTCCTGTGTCCATTATGTATACAACTGTTTTATCTTGTGGTGTAAACCGAAGATGCTCCTACACTGGCAGAATTGCTCTAAGGAAAGTATTGATGTGCCACAATCTAAAGTGTGTGCGTGCATCTGTGAGTCAATGATGAAATTGGTTGAAGAAAAACAATCTCAAGAAAAACATGTTAAATGTTATGTGTGTGCTACATGCTGTGTTATCTGGATTGCAAACAAAGGATAACGTGACCATGGCGCTAAACACACAACAATATCTTTGTCACGTTGTCACCATCTTGGTCATTTTCCCTGTTTCCATAACAGTAATGAATGCTAACATTCATTGCGCAAACATCATGGCACCAGACTATTTTTTCGTCCAGCCTCAGTTTGGTTACATGAGTTGGAATGGAATAAAATCAAGATGGCCACACCATGATAAAGGTCTAATTGCTTGGTAAAATCTCCTTTGAAACTCAAACATGTCCTGTACAGGTCTGCAGGTCTGTACTTCACGCAGGCAGCTAAGGCGATTGCCTCCATGCCCCTCTACTAATTTCCTTGGTGCCCTTGATTTTCTTTGTAAGGTGCCCTTTACCAAGGAGAAAATGCCCTGGTGGCCTTGCCCTTTCAACAACAAATCATAATAGGCCTGGTTCTGGAATAACATGGAGTCCACAGAACAGAGGCAATGGCCCTTTGTTGCCCCTGGTCTTGGCCTTGGTGCCTCATCAAAATGTTTCCATAGACTTGAATATTTGTCAATAGAGTTAGCCTTTGCACAACTGTAATGTAAAACCTACATTTTGTGTACAGAGCTGTAGTTAGAGTTAAAGGCAGTGAACACTATTTAATTACTCAAAATAATTATTAGCATAGAACCTTACTTGGTAACGAGTAATGGGGAGAGGTTGATAGTACAAAACATTGTGAGAAACGGCTCCCTCTGAAGTGACTTAGTTTTTGAGAAAGAAGTAATTTTCCACAAATTGGATTTCAAGATCTCAGAACTAGATTTTGAGGTCTTGAAATTAAGCATCTGAAAGCACACAACTTGGTGTGACATGGACGTTTTTTCTTTCATAGTTTATATCTTGCAACTTCGAAGGCCAATTGAGCTCAAATTTTCACAGGTTTGTTATTTTATGCATATTTTGAGATACACCAAAATTGTGAGAAGACTGGTTTTTGACAATTACCAATAGTGCCCAGTGTCTTTACCAGTGATTAGTGGCTCGGCGATCTAGAGCCTGTATTCCGCACCAGGGTATGGAACTCTTGTCAGATTCTAAATAATTTTGAGTCAACATCAACTACTAATAACAGTGGCATGTCATGGCCGAGCGGTCTAGTGCACCGAACTCAAATTCTGGCAGTTCAGTCATCGGGGCGTATATTTGAAAAAGGAGCAGTGTTTATTTGCGTTGAGGACCAACTGTTAGAGACAAACTAAAGCATATTTTATTCAGTGTTGACAAAGGAGAGCTGGATGATTGATTTCTAAAAAATAAACATGAAGAAACTTTGGCATCATTAGTTTGCTAAACATATTTGTCCGAAATTTAATTGTTAAGACACCACACCAGAAAGTCTATGGTTGTGTCTTTATTGGAAGTTGGTTTGAAGTGGTCACAGGAAAAGTACCAACTTTATTAACGGGGTCTACTGTGCACACATCTCTTTTGAATTTTCTGTTGACATACAGTATTAATAGTATGATACTACGGCTTCAAGTGTCATCGTTAAACTGTGTAATTGAAACTACGAGTGAAGTAAATCTTCCCTTAGTGTTGTTCTAAAAATGTGACACAATGTGTCACATGCGACTCCTCATGGTTAATAGGCTTTTCTTATTTTGATTCTGGTCTTGTAAAAATTAATTCTGCTTTAGTAAAAATGCTGAGCTACAATTTGAAACTTTGCACGGTGGGAGTACAACAAGTGAGTTTTGCGGTAGCACCATGTGTAAATCTGGCTTTGTAGTTCTTTAGACCTGTTAATTTGTCACCCAAATTGGAGCCCGGATATAATGTACATCATTGTTATCATTTCATTATTTTGTTATTATTGAGTAATTTACTAATTTCCTCCAATTTACTTGGTCCCCAGTTCTTCTACCGCCAGCTGCCTTCACTTTGAATATGTCACTGACCGAGGCCTGGGTCACTTTACCCAAAATCCTGACCTTTACCAAAATCAGGACATAATACATTTTTTAGCATAAGACTTAAATTCAGACTTGTTTTTCAAAAGCCAGTTGCATCTCTGTCTGTATGATTTTGTGATTAACACATGTTTCACAGCAACACATAGCTGAATAGAATACATTATAAACATTTCCTTGGCTGGTAAGAAGCTCAGTCCATCTGTGTACACATGATCTGTTTACATTTACAATTATGTATTCATACTGTGTGTGTACAATGTACATGTACATGGATGGTTTCTTACTGTTAGCAATGCTCTGACCTTTACAATTTTAAATGCCATTTATCATTATTTTGCAAGAAGCTGAGCACTAGTCCACTTTCATAGAGCTGAACAAATTTTGCTGAGTATAATTGGGCGGGACACCAGTCACAAATCAATGTTGAATGTTATTGTGGTTGGTAACTTTCTGGTGAGCATATTTGTTATAATATGCTTAGCTGCTTTTTGTGGTGAGCAGCTTTCACTGAAGTTGGGCCCGAGTAATCATAAAGCATTGAGTGTACATGTACATAGTATTTCATTATAGATTACTACAAGCTTAACATGTTGTGAAAAAGGTTAACAATAAAATCACTTAGAATTTTACTTTTTTTTTAACCCACACTACAAGCTTTAAAGTGCTTTTCTTCATACGTGTACATAATGATTTAACATTAAAATATCATTGTAAATGTAAACAAGATTTGATGTGCTTATTTTTGTGCATGTGTGTACATTATGTACACGTGTAATTTTAAAACAAACCCAGTGCAAGAGCATACCGATAAAATTGCTGCATACCAATTTCAATGGCATGCATTATTCAATTTGCAGTGATAACACTACACTAATCTACCCCTTGTACTTGACTACGAGCAAAATGCATGTACATGTGTAAAGGTCAGTTCATTCAAGTATAAACAACACACAACATGAAGAAGACCAGTCAGGTTCTCCTTCTTTCTCCAATTGGTTAATTCTTAATTGATACATTTTGGTATTACTTACTGCACACTACATGGTACATTATGTAGTGATGAGCATGGTGTCAGGCTGTGTGTGGTTTTAAAGTCCTCACATTTCATCAAGCTTAAATTGATCACAGTGGGGTGAGAACTATAGTTAACTTTTCATGCAGTGTTCACCTCATGCACCGGCTAGCACAGCGGACCGATAAATGTGAATTGCGAACCGATACGTGCAAATCGTGTGCCATTACGTGTGAATCACAACCCGATACTTTAAATTTAGATTTTGTTCACTCAACTCAATTTCCATACTGTACATGAAGGCCATGGCCCATGTTGCCACTGTTCTTGGCCCTGGTGCCCCTTCAAAGGTTTCCCATAGATTTTTCAGCGGAAGTGCCCCTTTTAAAAATGAAAATTGTCTTGCCCTCTCAGGGTCTTTAATTGCAAATGTTCTCTGTTTAAACTAAATTAAATTTGAAAAGATAAATAAATCAAACAAAAATTCTTGGAAAATTAACACTTCTTTTTGGCAAACAACAAACTCGATCAATGAACTCCAATTTGCTGAGTTGATGAACTTTAGTTTATAAATCATGTATAATGGACAGAAGGCCTACCCAGTCTATCAGTGTTTAAGTAGAGGTTAATGGTAAAGTTTCTTCAATTTATAAGTAAATTTCCTTATATAAATAGAAACATCTGCCAGAATCTCTCTTTTTTTTTTTTCATTTTCAAATCCATTGGGCAGAGCTGTTTGTACTGCAGCTTTCTATCAGTGTCACACCATCTTCAATCGTCAGCTTGTAAAGTGAGATTAATAATTGAGCATCCACTGTGCCTAGGCGGCAGTGCAAACAAAGCAGCCCCTTCCCGATCCGTTTTCTTTTTTTAATTTCATCTCGAACAGTGAGCAGTGCTCATTTTGTTATTGACCGTCTGCGGAAAAGATCACTCCTGATTAACTACTGTTTGAATACCTACAATGGGCCATGGCATGTCTGTTACCAGATTTACTGTTGGCGATTGCTACTTGTGTTTTAAAACTTCCAATTAAGTGAGACTCACATATAATTATTTCGCTATTTTGCTCAAAAAGTATCAATTGTTTCCATGGTTTTTATCTACCTGAGAGTAAAGTAAAGCCGGCACGTCTAGTGCTGACAGCTTTGTTGAATATTAAATGAAGAGCACACTGGAAATTTATCGCAACAATCTTGACAATTATTTCTAGCTTGGGCCTGTGCGTGCATACACAATATTAAAGTGTATGATGATATACACGATTACAAGACAGTTTCAGACAGTGCATATCTTGAAGTCAGTCTGCAACAAATTGTCGAATTCTCCTGTGACTTTTATTCAATGAATAAGAAACTAACTGCATTTCCTGCTCATCAGTCGACATAATACGACACAAGTACAGCACTTTCGATATCTGTGTTTCATAAAAGGTAAATTATGTACACCTTGGCATTTTAATGTACATGTACATGTACATGTATAATGTACAATGTAGTTCAATTGACTCAAAGCAAGCTGAACACAGCTGTGTGCTAGTGTATATTCTTCCACGCATATTAACATCTTCAAGATGCTTAGATGAACAGCTCTTATCCAATGTATAAACCAATTTTGCTGCCCTTTTTTTCAATTCTAGAGTACAAGCTGTCCTGGGTGCGCCTATGTCAGTGAATCAATGAATTTTTAAAAACTCCTTCTGAATTCTGATTCTACTTCACAGATGGATGCTTCGTGCATGGAGCTCGCCCTTGAAGGAGAGAGGCTGTGCAAAGCAGGCAACTGCAAAGCAGGTGTCCAGTACTTCGAAGCTGCCGTAGAGGTGGGAACGGACGACCTACGGACACTCAGCGCCATCTACAGCCAGTTGGGCAATGCCTATTTTTATCTGCAGGACTACACGAGGGCGCTGGAGTACCACAGGCATGACTTGACGCTGGCATGGTAAATAGCTGTTTTCTCATTCATAGGGAATGTGCAAAGGTACCATTTGCATTCATAGGGGTAGTTTATAAAAACAATACATCCAAGAATTAAATTTGTCCAGTAAAGATGGATTGCACATAACGTTATTGCCCAACATCTTTGATATGAAACAATGGAAAAGCGCTGCGAACGACCCTCGACCAATGATAGCCTTTCACGTGTGCCACTTCATCAAAGATGGTGGTCAATGCATGGATCCTTTGATGTAATCCACAAGGGAAACTGACAGGGTACCTTTAAAAATAGGTTTGGGTTGATCAAGGCCAAATGGACTTTAATCTGCAAGCTCCAGATTAATATGCCGGAATTCTACCAAATAACGTATAAAATAGTCCCACATTAGCGGTCTCCCTTTTTTTTTATCAATATCTTTGTTCAAATGGCTTTCGACTGGCACCCCCGAACAACAATAAAACAGCATGGGCCACACAGCTCATTTGGTGGAGCACCCAAATGTGAATCAGGATAGCGCAGGTTCAAGTCCCACTTTAGTAATAAATTTTTCTTTTTTCGACCCAAAATTATTAACAAAATAAGTTAAGGATATAATCTTAAACACGCACACCTGTGCCAGTTTACATCGGAATGTCCGGTTGTGTACTTGTTAACTGGTCAGTCAACCACAACAACAAGAGGATGTTTGCCACCGTTCCAAAGTTTTTCTACCATATCAAATTTCGAAAAGAGAGATCGACATTTTCAAACATTGATTTTTCTGAATGGCAACTTAAGCATAAAAAAAATGCCTACTTCTTACAAGTACAAACCAACCTGCTACATAACATACACAGAATATGACAATCAAATTATGCCAGGACAAGCCTGGACTCGCTCATTCTCCTTCAACTCTCTCATAGTTTTCATAAAAAATATCATTCTGTTATGTGCACATAGTACATCGTAATCTATATCACAGAGTCTTTACTTGACCTGAATTTTATTTATTAACATTATTTAAAATTAGAAAGATTAGAATCAAAGTGAGAAGATACTAGAATAAAAATGAGAGCACAGTTATATTATCAACTAAACATAATATGTTTGAACAGACAAGAAGAAAAGATTGATCTTTTCTGTTTTTTGGGTGATACTCAGCAGAAATGGAAGAAATTTATGAGACTCAAGCTCAACATTTGAACAAGATGTTGAATTGACGACCAGACTTGTCCCGTTTTGAGTTAACCAGCTCGATGCTGAAATCACTGGCCTCATGGCTATTGTCCATTGTAAAATTGGAGCTCTGCAATATGTTGATTATCATAAAAAATACACACACTTGAGCACGCATCAGAAAAACAATCGGCTAAATGGGAATTTGACAGTCTGTCCAAAAGCACTTACATCATGTACGAACACATTTTGTGAACATGTATTTTTTATGCAATGATGAATTGCTCAACTCTTTCAGCGCTTGCTTTTCTTCACGTTTTGAACTAAAAATGCTCGTTTTTTTTAAGGTTTTTTAAAATTCTGTATGCAAAACAAATAAGCTTGGGCGATACCACGATATTATCGAATATCGCGATATTAATTTGGAAACGATTTCGATATCGGATGGATTTGGTTTTAATCGAAATATCGATATATCGCGATATATCGCGATATCGATTAAATATCGCAATGTATTTGCTAGCTGAGACATCTTGCACCCCATAGGTTTGGAGTAAAACCAGAAGAATAGGTCATTAGAACACCTCTCTTATGCTATGACTGTCTCTTCTACAACTTTCACTTGGAGTTCGAAGACTGATGATGTCAAATTTAATTAATCGCGATTATATCGGATATCGCGATATATTGTCGGCGATATATCGTGAATAAAAAATAAATCGATATCGCCCAAGCTTAAAAACAAATTAACAATACTTTCTCATCAAACAAGATTTGATTTTCTCTCCGGCTTAATGTATTGTGGCTTATCGAGTGACATAAAGCATGGCAGTTTTGACTACATTCAAAACAGGAAAGTGTGCCTTAATCTGTATCTGAAAATTATAATAGAATTGGGGGAAAAAAAACACTGATAAAAGATCAGAAATTCATCGAGCCAGTCAGTACTTGCCAAGCTGCAAATAGTCAAGCTGTGTGCACTGAGCATCATCGTGATTGCATGCTCATGTTCTCTTGTCCCTACTCGATTGAAGGTTGTAAGTGCGTTTGGCATAATGGGTGCAACACTAAGAATCATTAGTCCCATCAATGAGGACATGCACGTGCCGATTTGGCTGTGTGTGCAGAACGCGCAAACACATGCTGTCTGTAAATGATCAGAGGCCTGAGAGGAGTCTAATGAGAATAATGGTGTCAGGGAAATGATGGGAGGCTTGAGAGAAGTCTAATGAGAAAAATGGTCTCAGGGAAATGATTGAAGGCCTGAGAAAAGTCTAATGAGAATATTGATATCAGGGAAATGCCTGGGGGCATCAATCATTTAAGGGAATCGGGTTGGCTCATCTAAATTTTTTTATTACATTTCTTTTGCGCGGAATGTGGTTCAAATCCAACCTCAGACCTAGAGCCTTGCATGTGGATTGGGATTTCAGTCCCTAACTGATTGAGTCTTGGGTTGTCCTCCCACATCCCACATTTATTTCCACATGAATGCCCAGCCTTGTAGAAACTTGTTGTGTACCGTGACGGTGTTCAAGTGTAACATTGTTGTTTTCAGTGCTCAGTTAGACATGCTCCGTTAGACATGAGCAGAGCTGACAGTTCTCCCTGATTCCGCACAAAGTTCCCTGAAAAAATAAACCAATCTATAGAAACTTTGTCCCTACATACGTTTAATATAAATCTGATTATCTCCCAGATTTTTTAAACAAGATCTCCCACGTTGCAAGATGAAAATGTTAGCTGCTCTGCACCAGACATAAGATCAAAAATACCTTGCTAAAAATCACTCAAGTTTTTTGTCGAAAAGTTGCCAGTACTTGACTTTGTCCTGTCATGCCTGCCATTTTGGTCAACCTTGGCTAATGCTATTCATCCATTGAGAGCCAAATACAGTCCCAGGTGAGATCGTTAGTATTTGTCAATCCCCATCAGTCCGAGATGGTTTGTAGAGTCAATAGCTTTGCAATCGAACAGTCCTTGCAGGTAGGCTGACAGGATTATTCTCTGCCTTGACTCCATCGGAAAATAAATGCAAGCATTCAAACTCCCCTTTTCTGTTGTAGTCTTACATCAAATTGCAAGGTAGAATTTCTTAAAGGTAAGGTCGGAGATTGTTTTTTTTTTTTTTTCGCGGTAATTCTGATTGATAGGCGGAATTGTCGGCTCCAGAAAGATACAATGAAAGTCACTTGTGAAATACAGTGTCTACTTGGTACGAAAACAGCAAACAAATTGTTACAGTGTTTTTAATGGGAATTTTTAATCCATTCACTTTTTGCGAGGTGACAGCAGGTATCAACTGCATCTCTTGCTGCAGCACTCGCAATGAGACACCAACACTCAGAAATGCAGAAATCTGAGAAAATTCTGATTCCAAAATAGCCCCTTGCCCTACCTCACCAAGCTCTTGAACACCTTAAATCATTTTAATGTTTTTGATGCTCAATTTTTCTGGTTTTAATTACATTTCTACCAATCTTTATTTTGAGATTTTATCATATTTTCTTTATGTATTTTCTATTGTAAAGCTTTTAATAATTATTGTAATATTTTGAAAGTTATGTCGCAATTCAGGGGTATGCTTCGATGACATTTAAAAGAATATTTTAAGCTAAATAAATCATTTATAAAAGATCATGCATTCAAATAACCTTGTAATTTCTAAATGTCACAGATTTAATAAAAAATTGAAATGAACAATCATGAACAGTTTGGAATGTACTGGAAAAGACTGACAAAATGTTCACTTTTGTCTCACTCTCAGATGCCTCTCTTACAAAGTTTTAAATTGTTTTGCCCATTAATGTGGCATTGCCCACTGTACAAAATTATGTTTGCTTCGATGTATACTTTTTCCTACCTGTAAATGTGTGCATTTGCCTCAAGGTTATTTCTCTTGATCACAATAGAATTACTATGATATTTTGTGTCCTTTTATATAACACTAAGAGACAAGTCATCCATGTAACGTACCTTTCAGTACACTCCCTGAGTTATGTCGCAATCTGCAGTCTGGAAATTCATTTCTAAAGAGGGATGGTCCCTCTTCCTTCAGTGACAACACTTCCATTTTGAAATCATTGTTAGGGTACTTTTTAAAGACGGGCTCCAAGGTCAAGTTTAGTTTTGTGATCCATTCATTTTCTAATATAGATAGAGTCCTCATGAAAAGGAGGGAGAAAATTAAGTGTTGGGATGCCAGACAGAAGTCATTCAACCTTTAATTGCTGTAAATTACTTTATAGTGCCAGGGATCACATCCTTTTATAAAAAATAAATAACAAATGATGTACATGTAATAACTGCAGTGGGGATAAAGTGTACGGTTTTACCCTCTAACCAATGCTTGAAAAGCACTTAGTGCTTTCAGAGATTTGTGTAAAATATATGCCAACGGCCCTGTCCAACAGTCTGGTACACTGACCGAGCAGTCAAGTGCCTGGACTCGAGCCCTGCTTCTGATCAGTAGAGTGTGGGTTCAAGTCCTGGTCTTGACTCGTTAGTCCTTGAGCAAGATACTTTACAGTTAATGCTTTGTCATTTGGATGGGACTTGAAACTTTTGGTCCTGTTGGTTGTGTTAAATGCAAAGAACTCATTAATTCTCTGAATTCATAAGAGAAGGGTTTTGTTTGCCTTGGCTTCAGATTATTCCACAGCATTTGTGGTTCTAACTTTACAAGGTGCTACGTATATAACAATACCAGTCTCCCCCAGTTTAAAAACAATGCAGTATGCCAGTGCAAATGTATAACACATATATGTAACACCACTTTATCATTATCATTATGTAGATCATACACTTCATAATGGTGTACTTTGAACATTATATTTATTTTAAAGGTACATGTAGGGTCAAGTAGTGCTCTCAAAATATTAATGATCATAAAAACTTACTGGTGAGGAGCACTGTAGCTGTTGATTTATAAAACTACTTTGAGTAACTGTTCCCTTTGAAGTAATATGGTTTGGATACTTGTTATTTCTTTTGTTACCCGCTAAAAATTTGAATATTTCTCAGTTTTCTGTTGGTTGGTGTCCATCAGGAATGCTGCAACCAGAGATTGGAACCTGCTAAACAAGGATGGATTTGATGTTCTTGTGAAGACGTTTCTTTTGATGTTTTCTCAGCGAGTAGACTCTGTAGTCGAAATGTTCTTATGTGATCTTTCTTTATAATTTTGCCTAGATAAATTAATCAGCATTTATGCATTGACAAAAGCATTCTATGACCCTACCTTTAACACACTAGTACTCATTATACATACTATTTACCGGTTATTGTTTACTACGACAAAACAAACAAAGATTAATCTATGAAAAGATCAAAATCTGCATTTGCCCTGATAAGTTTACAAAGTATAAGTAATGCATACATAGTGTCACTCCTGCAATTATACAGAGGCTACAGGCCCCTGGCCCCCTGTAAATGTTTTTCATAGACTCAAGGAATTTGCAATGAAAGTGCCCCCTTGCAAAGTAAAAATTACCTTGTCCTCTCAAATATGACGTTTCAGGCATGCAGTGTTTATTATTTGCCAGGTCATAAACCTACTTATTATGTGTTTAATGAACTGTGAGATGTCACTTAAACAATTACTCACACTCTGTCCTTACTCTATGCTCACACTGTTGTTAACACTTAAACAGGAATTCCATGTGTTGTGTGTAGTTCACAGCTTAGCAGGAAAATTCCTGCCTGTTAGCAGGCATTCTTCGCTTACACAGCTACATTTATGGCAGAATTCTAGCATCTTTCCTGTAAGAATGGTGATCGCAAGCACAGAAGCTGGCGTTAAGCAGAGCCATGGAGTTGTGCCTAGTGTGTGTTAAACAAAATAGGAACTATGCCAAATGCTTTAAAAGAACAAATTTAATCAAAGATTGCAATTTGTTTGAGCCAATTAAATTGTGTTTTTGAACCCTCGGCTGCTCTTTCATTTTAACAAAAATGTCATCCACTGAAAAAACCCAATCTCATTTCCATTGAATTTGATCCAATTCAACTCAAAAGTTACGCCAGGTTGCCAAGCAACGGTTGCCGTGGGAACAGCAACGTTAATCCATTCATTAAAAAAAAGAGCTGAATGTAATAGATATTATCATTTGTTGGCTACCTTGGAAATACAGAGTAAATGTTTTCAGAAAACAACACAGGATTAGTGTAATTTACTGTGTATTTTACAATTGGCAATCTTATTAAGATGCACGTAGGCGAAGTTGATAATAAACCCAGATGTAGAACAATAAATCGTTTATTTGATAGCTTGTTTTTAAAATCAAGAGACCATGCACTCACTCACAGCAATGTGCTTCAAATGCAAACACAAATGTCTACGAATGGTCTCTGAATTTGTACAGTTTTTCATTCTAATTTCAATTCCGTTAACTGACGTACTATTTTCTAAATCAACTGGCTTCTAAATTTGTGCAGTTTTTCATCCCAATTTCCATTCCTTCAATCAATATATTTTCCAGATTAACTGCTTTTAGTATACATTTTAACAGTCATTTTCACTTTTTTTCTTGTCCCTATTAGCACGTTGGGGGACCACATCGGGGAAGCTAAAGCGAGTGGTAACCTCGGTAACACGCTGAAGGTGTTGGGGAAATTTGACGAGGCCATCGTCTGCTGCCAAAGACACCTGGACATATCGAGAGAGCTTGGAGACAGGGTAATGGCCTAGAATTACTTTTAGTTTTAAATACGTCTGAAGGGTTGTTTTCATTTAAATTTAAGTCGTGGCAGAGTGTGTTACTTGGAACTCTTATAACTTGGAAAATCCTAAGCTGTACCACTCAACATAGTTTCTGTTATACTGTTTACTGTCACATAGTTTTGTCGCCCTTTATTTTGCCATGTACAGTATGTCTACTGCCGCGATGCCCCCAAATTTAATATAGGAGTCCTACATATGGATATAGGATGCTTCAGATGCTTAGCAGCATTGTTTTAACCATTTTACCGCCGGTTCGTCCATTTGGGGGCAAGGTCGTTGTTTAGTTCTTGCAGAAATCAACTGCAAATTTTGGTTTATTCAACTGTTCACAGTCGACTTGTATTATTTCTTTTTTGGTTATTTCGCTTAAAAAGCAAACAAAAACATTATGAAATGATCGAAATTGAAGGTTTTCTTTTCCTCTTCATTTCTTGAGAGAAAAACCGCTTCTCTTGAATAAATAAACGTATTAGTCGCCCCTTCATGCAGCTGGAAAAAGTGATGACAAAATATCGCTACATTGTTATTCGACGGTATTCGTACCGTCTCCCCATAGCTTTCACCAATACCTTATTAAGCAACCCAAGAAGGCAAAAAAGCAAATGGCAGAGCTGTGGTTCTCTAATAGCAAACTCCTAGAGTAATTGCCCCTATTAGAGATGCAGTTAGCGGAATTAAACCAGGCATGCTAAGAGGTCGTACTCTGTACACAGGGAATGGCCAGAGTGTATAAGTTTATCAAGCGCTGCTCCGGGAGTGGAATGCCTGTGATTAGATTATAGTGACAGCTTAGGACTTCAACCCGCAGAGTCGTTTGACGTCTAGGATCAATCAAGGAAGAGATCAGAGCCTCCAATTTCAATCACCGTACTACCGCATATTCAAAAATGCTTATTTGAGAACGTCGCACGGTCCGTGCATGCTGTACTATGAATATTTGTACAGCCCATTAAGAACCCATGGATTTGTTGTATGACCATTGACGTACTATGTCCCCCAGGTACAGCTTTATAACATGTTGTCTGTAGTACGTGCATTTCTTGGTATAAGGGGATCTTAAATATTTTGTAGGTAAGCTTTAAATATTTGTCACAGTCAGATTATGTCTTGAGAATTATATTGGCTATAGGCCCATCACAGATTTGTATTTGAAGAAGTGTTGATATATTCTAAAGAAGCAATGGGAGTCATTTTGAAAATGTTGAGAATTGCTTGTTTTTTTAAAACAATAATAGACAAATCTGTGATAGCCATTGTGGCCCTACTTTCCTATTGGCATACTCTATGATTGTGTGCTAAATCCCATACTTGAAACATCAAAGCATAGAGTAAAAAGGCACAAACGAATCGCCTACCCGACGTGCTCCTGACGATAAGCATGAAATATGACCATAAGAATGACCTTATTTAGTTGAGTGGGAGTTTGTTAAATCTGGATGCCATTTACAGCCAGCTTTGGTTATTTTTTTGCAAACTCACAGCCACAAACAAACACTTATCAGGGATTTACATGTACTTCACTCAATTTATAACCTGGAAGTTTCTTAAGAATCAGTATTCAAAGGCTTCTGCCTTTATCTATTAAAGTAAGGCTCCAACGTCGAGCTCCGTTTTGTGATCTGCTTATTTTCCAATAGGTAGAGAAGTCACTGTGCTTGATACACTTCAGTTGCAATCCTTGTCAAAATCAAGAACCATTGACGTCACATTTCAGATATATATGGTCCGTATGTTTTTGTGCTGAGAATTTTTAGTTTATCCCTGAATTTTGTAGATATCAATCAAAATGGCTTTCGCCTTTGGATTTGACCTTTTAAATGGCACAAAAATTCCTGTTTGGTCTGTACATTGTACACACTCGTTTGTTTTTATGCTTGATCATGTGTCAAATTTTGCGTGAAAGTGGCAGCTAAAATTACATTTTAGTTACACCATAAATGGTGTCTAACAACAAGTTCAAATTGTAACTTGTTGTTAGACGCTTAACTTTTTGTAAGGACTCTATCTTTTGGCAAATGTGTGCAACACAAAACTGAATTTGACCTTGGAGGCCCTCTTTTGTGAACAGTTAGTCTCAATAAACTTGTGTTTTGTTCCATTTTCTGTTCATAAAAAAGGGAAAAATACATGAACAAGAAATTATTTAAGCCAAGTCATCTCATTGCTTTAAAAAAAATGCAGCATCAGAGTCAGTTAGACTGGATTGGTTGTGGTGCTGTCAATCATGATACAAAATTGTTGAGTTGTTTTTTTGCTGTATTGTACACAACTGGAGGAAGAGACCTTGGCCATGGTAAGGCCATCTTGATCTAAGCAATGCAAACATTCTGCAGGCTTCGAGGTATAATAGTCTGGTTCCTTTTTTGTGCATGGAATATCAGTATTCATTACTGTTATTGGATACAGAGAACTTGACCAAGATGGTGGCAGCAGTGAAAAAGAAATTCTCTTAGGATTTCTGTTTTCTCCCTGTAAATCAAACACTTTTAAACAGATCTAGAATCAAATTACCTGTGCAAGTGGGCAAATAATAAGGTTTTATATAGATTGGTTACCATGGTTATAAGGGACTCGCTGTTGATATTTACATATTTATAAACTGATAATGAAATTACGTAGCAGAGGAAGATGCACGTCTCGGCTTGATTCCCCTAAAGGAAGATATTTATAAGTTTGGCGCTTAATTTTCTCATCAAAAGACGTCGAAAATGCGAGTTGTTTACTCTTGCAGATGGCAATAATTGTGATTGACATTTCACGGATTCAATTGTCGTCATTCGGCAAACAGTGACGTACCTGGGGTTTTAACAGTTGTTTTTTATTTGGGTCGTATGGACGTCTTGGTTCTGAATGAGGAAATGTCGTTAGGCTGTCTGCATTGCGGCAAATCATCAAAAAGCTTCTGAAAAGAGCCAGTTGGTTGTTTCAGATGGTTTGACACATCCACACACGTTTTGCTACATTGCCTGAAGTGTGTTTCGGAGTTTACGGTGTGGAGGCTCTGGTAATTGCAACAATAGTGGAAACAAAACAGTTGGCAACCTGGTGGGAGTTTTTAAACAGGCACATTATGCCCTTAGGTGCATGCAGACCCATCCCCTTCCTCAATTGACATTTTT
Organism: Asterias amurensis; assembly: GCF_032118995.1. Taxonomy (NCBI): domain Eukaryota; kingdom Metazoa; phylum Echinodermata; class Asteroidea; order Forcipulatida; family Asteriidae; genus Asterias; species Asterias amurensis. The sequence goes on along the minus strand of NC_092662.1, from coordinate 1,681,723 downwards.
TTTGGGGGGGGGGGGGGTGATTTGTCAGACCCTTTTAAGGTGGAGCAGATGGCTAGTGTGTTGAGCTGCTGCTGTTTTTTTTTTTTTATAGGAAGCTTTTAACAGAATGGCCTGGAGTGCGTTTTGGCGACCCCAACCAAAAACTGTTTCTGACGTCATAACCAAAAGGGTAACCGAGCTCACAACTCGGTTATCGTTCAGTCTGAACAGCAGAACCAACGACCAACAACCGAAACAAATTTTGGTTGGGGTTGCCCAAACGCACTCCTGTTTACCATCATTAATATTCAAAAAGCCTTCCAAGAAGGCTCTCTCTCTATACTATTTCCTATATAATTGTAAAAGGTCTAATTAAAGATTGGTAATGAAAAAAAAAGAAACGTCCTGAATTTCTTTCTGAAACCTTACTGTTGACGAAGTTCATACTTGAACCATTATACTAGCGAAATATTTCTCTTTGAAAATAAGTCTTTTGGAAAACCTGTATCTGAATTCCACCCCCCCCCCCCAGCCTAAAAAGAAAATACTAAAAATAATGCAAATGTCAGCGCATTTCGATTGCCACATCAAAAATTAGGAACAGTGTTATTCGCTATTTCCTCCTCACTCACATCCAGTAGATTAAGCCCAAAATAATGTTCTCCGGTTTATTTCATGTACACGTAGGTGTATGGTTCATCACGCATAACATGACATTTGTCACCTCAACCAATACATTTAACCTTCTTGCGTTGTTATCATCGCTCCACTTTTTTACACTCATCCTCTGACATTTTTGTTTTTCAATTTTTCGCTCAATAAATCTTGTTAGTAACAAAAATTTATTGCCCATTAACCACTTAAGTGCAGGGATTTTAAAAAGAAAATTCCATGCTGTCCTTGCAGCAAAAAGGTTAAGTAGTAAAAATATGCAATTACTTTTTGAAACGAGCTTAGTTGCTAATGGACAATTTTACAGTCCATTTCACACAAAATTTGCAAAGGTTCATTTTAAAAATATTTTTTCCCCTTCTTTTTCTTCAATTTTTATTTGTAAATAACAATTCACACACACGAAGTAACTACTTTGAGAAGTAACTACTTTGACTAACATTATCGGGCATGGTATTCTTTGTAAGTCTGTTTTCAGATTATTGTTTAGCCCTTGAAAAATTCTGGAAAATTGTAATTTAAATCACCTGACATGATCATGATGTATTATAATACTTTATTTAGGTCAGTTCTAGTATTCATATATATTCCTATTTATTTTCAAAAAACCTAATATCATACCTGATTATGGGATACAACAGATCTGTCTTTAATTGGCAAAAGCCTCCCTAATTTAAATCCAAAAAGAAGTTTGGAGTACAAATTATCAAGATTACATTTTATTCTCTCTAAACTTATTTTCAAAGGTAAACCTTGTGATGAATCTACTCATTCTGAAATATCCTTAGCCAAGACTCTTTAACAAGTAATTTCAGACTACCTGACTTTCCTTATGCTGAGAAGAATACATTATTGATATGTTATTTCTAATACATTTATTCATACTGACCTCCCCCCCCCTCCTCTTTCATAATTGACTTCCCTATGCATAGTGTAGTGAATGATTGCTATTTTCAATCAGTGTTTTGTGGTTGGATAGGAACATTTGCAACGTCAGGAGTTCTAGTGCATAATGCTCGGTTGGCAGGATAGAGGAAAATTGGTGTAGTGTTTCACCGACAATGGACTGACAGACAGAATAATGTGTGTGTTAATGTGTGTGTCTTCTTGGACGTCGTCTGGCCTTGATTAGATCGTAAAATATTCATTAAAATGGTTTCTAATCATGGAAAAAGTTATAATTTGCCTAAATATGCAGACAGTTTGTATGGAAACTTTTATGCAGGATACATAATTTTAGACATTCGTGTAAAATTAATGTGCGATTGGATCTGAAAATATGTTTATCCGTAGGGTTTCTAATTATGAAACGTTGAACACGCAGACAGTTTTTATGGAAAAAAAAATTATGCAAGATACATTTTTTAGACACTGTTGTCAATTGAGGAAAATTGGTGTTGTGAACGGTTTCCCTGATGGGCAGAATGATATGCGCCGTTCTTGTACATGTATACATTGTCTGGCCTTGATTGGATGTGAAAATATTCATACCTAAGGGTTTCTTATTACGGAAAGTTTCAATTTGTCTGAACATGCAGAGAGTTGTTATGGGAACTTTTATGCAAGATACAGTTTTTAACACTATTATCAATTGAGAGAAAATTTGGTTTTTGTTTCATTGATGGACAGAATAATGTGAGTGTCGTTTTTTGTCTGTTCTCTGGCCTTGATTGAATCTAAAAAATAGTCATCCGTAGGGGTTCCTATTATGGACAGTGATATTTTGCCTGAACTGATGATCTACATCTCTTTACAGACTGTTTTTTATGGAAGCTTTTATGCATGATACATCTTTAAGACACTTTCATGTATGATTCATCATTTTGACAGTGTGTCAGACATTTACAAAATGTCAGAAAGAAAAAAAAATTCATTCCCAATCGTATATAAATTTAACCAGAATTTAACTAAGTTTTTAAATATTTTCATTATTTTATAACAACATTTACAAACAAATTCCCATTCGAAACACTAAAATCAATGTATAAGTACCAAGAAACTATGGGTATAGTACTCTGGTTGCTATGGGTATTATATCGGTTGTTATGGGCATATTCCCTCACACCTGTTTGGCTATCTAGTAAGGCACATTTTGCTGTGAATAGTCCTTAAACCATTTTGGTTTCCATGATGGAAATTTTTCTTAAACACCAATTGAAGTGTCTGCTACATAATACTATCCGATCAGGACATAAGCGTTTTTGTACCATACTGCTCACAGCAACATGTTGCTCAATACAAGCAGCCAATTTATGTTGATCCTCTGCTGCACTGTCTACAAACAGAATCCCGAATTCTCAAACAGGATGAGATGTGTGAACATGTACGTGGCCTCCTGACCTTTGCAGACTGTTAGAGAGTCTCAGGATGTATTTATAGCCCTCTATTGATTTGTAAAACAGAGAGCTCCTGTGATAAATTGCCAAGAGGTCTGGGTTAGGACCAACGATCAGTGTACTATCACAGATTATAATACACCTCTTGCTTGTTCTGTATTCTGGTTGGCTGAAACACGGTCCTGCGTGCGCGTGGTTTGCAGGAATGGTGCCCGCTGGGCACTAGACTTTGGAAATAGTGCTGGTTACAGCTCCCTCTCCTGACTAGAACCAAGAACTGCTGCTAAAAAAATTCCTCTCTTTTCCAAGTTTCTTTCTTGTTTCACATTTAAGACCGAGTGTTATAAAACCGGTGTCCCAACTTTCCATAACCTTGCTCAAAGTTCTTCACCCTAGGTCTAAATGGCAAGGCCAAATTCTAATTAAGTGTGAAAAAGTCTTAAGGGCATTCATTTCTCATAGAAGATCAGAAAGTCTAAAGGGAACCATCTATAGTTTGTTTTAAATAATACCTCAGGCAGATAAGATTTGTTAGTGCTTTCATGTACATTGTAATTTTTCAAATAAACATTATTAAACTGCATCAGTTCTCGGGGCATTATTCCTCCTTTTGATTCTGGTTTTAAACACAAATTTCTGGTCCAGTGTACATGTTGAACTACATCGCCTGCAGTATTGCGCTTTTTCCTTTCTAATTGGAGCGCCGATGCAGAAAGGCATCCGCTCACAAAAGGTTAAAAACCTAGGAAAGACCCACGTTGTGCCTCAGTACTTGTACTTGATACAATAAACTGATAAAATACCATTTCTTTTCTGTGCCTACTTGCTTCTTCTTTAAGCTTCCCTCTTATCAACACCTCTAACCCTCGTTTACTGCTTTCCAACCAGTACTGTGCTTCCATGGAGATGTAAATCGTACACTATTTAAATTATGCCCTTGCCTCTGCTCCTCATCATTCACTTTTTTATCTCTCAAGTGACCTCCATTTGTCTTATTATCTCTGCGTAAGTCACATCTTGACGCAGCACTTCAAGATCCAGCTCTGCTTTCTTTCATTTTTTTGTCGTAGGGTTTAGTGTAGTAATGCAGTCTAGGGCAGAGACGTTTAACCTATTATGTTTACCATCAACTTTCTTACAATCAAATGATTAAAATCATTTGATAAGTTGATGGTAAAATGTTGGGTCATTGATTGGTATTAGCTACTCGAACATTTTTATAAAGCGTCATGAGCGTCACTGCGTGATGAACCTGAGCGCTATATAAGAAGCCACTATTATTATTATGATGCTGTAAGCTCGCTAACAAGAATGACAACAACCATAGTGAAGTTAATTGATTAATGACCATAAAAGCACCAAAGTATGTTGACTTTTTGTACAGGTCAGCTCATAGTTCGGATTGGACATGGTTAACAGGGTTTGCACATTTCAAGTGACTAGCCAGGAGGACCATTGCACTGGTCCGCTAGTCGGTCAAGCCATGGTCAAGCTTTTTCAATAGTCCATTCATTCATATTAATTAGGGATGCTTTTCAACTTTGAAATAGCCAGCTGGACCACTCCGGAGAGAATTCCGACTGGTCCTCAAGTGCCTTAACAGGTTGAACTAAATTTGGCCCACAAACCACCGCAGGCCTGATACTTCATGGAGGCAACACAATCAATTACCTCTATGCCTCCAGGTCATTGCCATGGTGCCCTTGTTAGAAACTTACAAGTTCCTCATAGGGTGCTCTTTACAAAGGAGAATATGCCTTGGTGCCCTTTCCAGTACGAAGAATACATGCCTGCAATTGTTAAGGGAGAACGTTGTTCCTTCTTCACTGTTTATTAGGAAAATAAACATAATGCCCAACCCTCATGCAGTCCTTTGTACTTGAATACTTACCCTGTACCTCATCGATGTTGTTTATCATCTACCCCATTCATCATTAAACTCCAGTCCCCTTTCCCCCCTGGATAAATTCAACATTTAGTGTACTTGTGAAAATAGTGGACTAACTTTGTGAGAATTCTGACTGGACCTCAGATGTTTTAACTGGCATTTAGCCAGCAGACCATTGTTAAGGGAGAACACTGCTCCATTTCACTGTTTAGGAAAATTCACATCACTCATGCAATCCTCTCTACTTGGATACTTACCCCTTACCTCATCCATGCTGTTTATCATACCCCCATCTTATTAACCCCCGACCTCTTCTACAGACCTGTAATCCACACTTAATGGAGTACTCAATATCCCCTTTGCCATGTCGTGTTTATTCTCATCAAGGGGCATGATACTGGATCCACTGAAAAAGGATTTATAACGTATTGCACATGTCAGAGCTATAGTTACAGTTCACTTTCTCTTATCGGGCCATGTCAGCTTTGCTTCGAACAGGGTGTGATTTTTCAGGATATCCCCCGCTTTCAGGATTTTCTCAGAATCTCCTTGAGCATTAACATTTTCTTTGGGAGAGAGAGAAAACAATATGCCAAGCCCTGATTGATTTTGTCTCTCAATTTATATTCTTCTTTTTCTCTTTGGATATTCATTGCACCTCTTGTTGTAAAACAAACTGCCCGCCCGTGTTTCCTGAAGTCTTGTTTACCTTTTGCCAAGGTGCATGATACAAGATACAATAAACCACGGCTCATCCGTTTGTAATCATTCTCTCTCCTCATTCTTCCTTCCCCGCACCTTAACTCTACAAATCTGTCCCTTGCTCTAACCTCCCTCTACCCCTGTTCCCGCCGCCTTGTTTACTTTTTGCCAAGGTGCACAGAGACACAAAAAAACTTATCATCTCATCTTGTGGCCCGTCCTCCCATTTGCATTCAGACGACACTCTTCCCCTCCCTGCCTTGTCGTCATCTTCCTCAAGTAACGGAAGAATGCCGTCAGCGCTCACGGGAGAACAAATCCTGACAAATTACAGACCAACGGCGGACGCAGGAGGAAACCATGTCCCATTCCGACACCCCCCCCTTCTCCATACCCTGTTTATCCTGCGGGGTTAGACGTCTCACATTTTGCTCCCGTGCATTTCATTTGATCAAATGCACTCCCAAGGTACAGAGTGTTAAACATGTGCAGTCTATGTAAGTCCATGAGCGGTGGCGTGTGCCGTGTGCAGTGTGGAGGTCATTTCTCTCTAATAACAGGTGATAATGGATTTCGCTAAATTGACTTTTATTGATATGTTGCAGTTCATAAAGAAAATGATCAGTGTGAGTGGCACACAGTTGCAAGTTCGGTAGAAATTTCTTAAAGATCAAACAAAATGATTTTTAAAAATCTCGCCATTTTAGTTATTGTATACTTGGGCCTATTAGTACAAATATCCCAAATGAATTCGTGGAATAATTTTTATGTGGCCCTCAAAACTCTTTATAAAAAGTGCTTTCCGTGTGCCTATGCCATGTATGCGCGTTTATGTCAATTTATAAACCACAGGGGAAAACGGGTAAATTTTAAACAATTAAAACATTTTAAAACAATGTTAAAGTATGTTTATAACCCTTTGTACAACATTCATTTCTGTATAATCATCACCACACTTACACCCATGGCTTAACATCTGTGAATTTCATCTCAGACTTTTGCAGTTCACGTAAACAGCTTTGGAAATATTTATATCAGTTTCCTTCCGTGAATACATTCCAAGGGATCAGGGTCGTGCTCTGAGCCAGCATTTGATTTATATTCTATTTGCAGATATTATTTTTCAGTATTCTCCCCTAATTATAATATTAATGAGGTTTTATAAAGTGCTTTGTCTATGTGCGTCTCAAAGCGCAGGTTTTTAAAGTTTTTGAATTAATGAGACCCATTTATGTAGCCCTTTAAATGGTTTACAGGGTACTGTGGCGTATTCAGTAGGCGCTGCCACAAACAAGGGGGTAAACCCCCTTCTCTTCGCGATAACTGCGTTCTCTTATGTGAAGTACACAGCGCACAGTATGTAAAATGGATGGCTTTATGTTCCAATTAGATGATGCAACTTACATGGGTCTCATGGTTCAAAACACAGCTCAGCTTATCCTGTTTAAAAAAAAGGAATGAGCTCTTTGATATCCCCTTTGTTGGCTAAAGTGCTACATGTATGTAAAAACAGCTTATTTTTATAATTATCCCTGATGTCTTTTGCAGAATTATCATCAATGCTTTGGCTCTTGCATACAGGTATTTTACAGATATAATAGCTGACTCGATGAAACTAATCACTGTCGAAACTACCAACTGTTTTTCTTTTTAAATGAGGTCATTAATGGCTGCTGTTTCATTAATGGAGAGTAATATCCTGTTTTATGCATTGGGCCCCTGTGTTTCTAGCAGGGTGTGTTGTTTGAACCGAATACACTACAATGTTTTTTAATGTGTTTTAATGCCCTGAATGTACAAGGCAGGTTGCCTATGTGGCTGACCTGCACACAGGGTTAAACGCATGTGAATGTAGTTTGACATAACACAGCATCCAATAATTTTTTTTTTAATGCTTTGACCTGAAATTGTAGACAGTTCACATTGTGTGTGAATGTAGTTTGACATCTTGAACACTGTACAACGTTTTTTTTTTTTTTTAATGTGTTTTAATTTGGCAGGATGGGCTCAAAGTAATTTTGCTGGCCTACACCATACATTAAGGTTCTATGTGTGTGCACTGAATGTACATACTAGTCTCCTGATGATGACTAGAGCAAGCTATGTAGTCCTAACGCTGATACCAATTTCAAGAACTGACTAGTAGTGCAGTTAATTACAATCCTATATAAGCTAAAGTAGTAGTCTCAGCTAATTTTCTATACCTTCCGCAAGGGTAGAAGTTAAAAAGCAGGACAGTTCTTCTCATCATTATTCCCCTAATCGGACTTTACGATCATCTCAACAGTCATTGCTTTCTGCTACTAGAGCTTCTTCCATTTTTTATGGCCACAGATCTTTTCCTTATGCTGCACCGTTTCTTTGGAATAGCCTTCCTGTGCATATTCGCCAAGCTAATGCTTTACAATGTTTTAAGTCCCTGTTGAAAACTCTTTCGAACATTCGATAAATCTACCCCGCGGTAGTAGAATAAAGAAAGACAGTTCTCTAAGAACAAACTCTACCTGGCAAGAAGATACACGTGTTACCGCAAACCAAATATGTTTATTGATACCCCACCGTGCAATGCCTCAAATCCGTTAGACATCTTGAACACACACAATCAATGTTTTGATTTTAAAATGTTTTTTGACTTCTGAAATGTTAGGCAGGGTGGGCTTATACGTATGTGTTGGTGTGAATGTATTTTGACATTTTGCTTACTATTTTTTTGGTTTTTAAATGTGCTTGACCCCTTGAATGTGAGGCATACATGTTTGGCCCATATATTGCTGACCTGAACATGGGGTTAAATGCAGTGATGCCAGCATTAACAAACGATATTCTTTAACATTCACTAATTTTGACTGCATGTTCATAAATGCACTAAGTGATCCAATCTGTTTTGGCTATTTACAGATGTCATGGGATGCCTGTATTTACAATTTACACAGTGCTTGAAATTTTATTGTCATCATTGTCCCAGCGATTGTTAATTGGTCCCAATGTTATTTATATACACTTGTATACAAAATATTGAGATAACACTCAATTTGGTTTTTAAGTTTTTGTTCATAAAATTGAAAGTTTTCATAAAAATTTATACCCACTATTGTGATTGTGTACAAATGACACACACAATGCAAATAGTCAGTAAATTTCCTTGATCTGTTATTTCAGGTTGGAGAAGGCAGGGCACTGTACAACCTTGGCAATGTCTACCATGCGAAGGGAAAGCACGCTGGCCGAGCAGGGCACCAGGACCCTGGGGATTTCCCGGAAGAGGTGATAGCGTGCCTGAAGAAAGCTGTGGAATTTTACGAGTAAGTTTTGTGTCTGTGTGAAGGGGACTGGGTAGTACTGGGTAGGGTGGTGTTTGACCTGCCTACCCCACGTTCATCTCTGCTTCCCTCCCCCACCCACACTCCTCTAGATAACTTTCTCAGGATTTCTTGGGAATTTTAATGATTTTCTTGAAAGGTTCGAAACACTTACAAAAGGAAGAAAGAAGTAGTTTATATTGTATTCACAAACGTGGATGAATTCTTAGCGTGGATTTTGTACGTTTTTGAGGAAATACGGGGACAGTTTTTTAAGTGGAATCTGTATACAGCTGATGCGTTATAATGGTGCCTACAAATCAGAATTGCGTCAACAATAACCATTTTAGTATGACACTTCCTTTAAAGGCACTGAAACACGTTTGGTAATTGTCAAAAACCAGTGTTCTCACTTGGTGTATCCCGTCAAAAGCATAAAATAACAAGCCTGTGGAAATTTGGGCTCAATTGGTCATCGAAGTTGAGAGAAATTGATGAAAGAAAAAACACCCTTGTTGGACAAATTTGTGTGCTTTCAGATATGAATAAAAGACTAAATACCTCTTTCTCGAAAAACTAGGTTACTTCAGAGGGAGTAATTTCCCACAATGTTTTATACTATCAACAGCTCTCTAATGCTCGTTACCAAGTCAGTTTTTAAGTTAATATTTGTTGTGAGTAATTACCAAACATGTACCTTAGAGATATGCGTAAGAATTTGTTTGCCAAGCACATTTATAGCAGTGAGTGTCAGTTACATGTTGTACACATGGCATGTGTTTTTAGACTTGTAATCATATGCTGGTAAGCTTTATTTTGTTTAAATGTTTTTTGAACTTGTGCCCAACAATTAAAAATTTCTTTTCTTCTACGCAGGATGAACCTGACAATTGTCAAATCGCTAGGAGACAAGGCGGCCCAAGGTAGAGCATGCGGTAACCTAGGCAACACTCACTACTTGCTTGGTAATTTTGAGACGGCTATCGGATTCCATAAAGAGGTAAGATATCTGACGTTTTGTCCTTCGATTATTTTTATGTTGATTCACTTTCAGAATGAACAAATTTATTTTTAGCTGATTATTTTTCCGTGAAGACACGCGTTGGAAGTAGGGATAAAATAACTCAAATGTTTTACAAATATTTGTGTAAAAAAAAAACAACTTATTTTGGTGTTTCGCAAATTGATTAGAAAGGGACGAACAACATTTGAATCTGAGAAGTGCTTCATGCAGGAATAGTTTCTCTGATTTCTGAGTGTTGGCGTCTGTTCACAAATGCTTCAGCCAGAGATGCAGTTGAACCTCGCTATTAGCGTAGATGGATTTGACCTTCTTGTGAACATGTACTGTTGACGGTTTCTTTTGCTGTTTTCTCAAGTAGACACTGTTCTCAGCTGAAACTTTTACAAGTGACTTTATTGTGTCTTTCTCTATAATTTCACCTATAAATCAGCAGTACGATGGCCCCCAAAAAGTCTATGACCTGACCATTGTTGTAGCTAGACAAATTTTAGTGGTGAGCTCTAAATCAAATGAGGTCCACCAAAAGCGAGTGGTTCAACAAAATATTCATGTTTAGATGTTGGGTCATCATTGCTGAAGTGCGATCTGGGGAAATTTGTAAATTTGTGCTGGGCAGCAGCACAGTGTATTTTGATCAGAGTGCTGGGCAAAATTTGTAAGTTCAGGGGTGGATTTCACAAAGAGTTAAGACTAGTCTTATCTCGAGTTAGGACAAGTTACTCGTCCTAACTTAGGACCAGCCACACGTTTGGTATATCTCCTAGGACTAGTCCTAACTCTTTGTGAAATCGACCCCTGGGCTGGCCCGCCCGGCACTGCCCACCGTGGCTACAACACTGGACCTGACCTTTAAGGCCACATGGAAGGATCTGTCCATTAATGCACAACCTAAGAAGTCCATCTCGGATCTTCCTGTCAGTGTGTCAATATAATCTTAATTATTAAGACCCCACCAGATGGCTTGGAGGGATTGAGCATACTGGAAGCCATCCAACTCCGCTCATCAGGTCTCGCAAATTAGGTTTCCCGCTCTGCCCCTAAGCAACAAAAACATTTTGCTCTGTGGGACAAGAAAAACAAAGAGTAACTGGGCGTCGGCCTAATCAGAAATCAAATTGTTTGAAACAATCTGCAATGAACCAGTCAACATCTAGTACCTTTTTCCGTTGCGTGGAACTAGATTGAAAAGTTATTCAGCAAAACATTATTCTACTATGTGCTGTAAACTAGGGTATTTTTTCATAAAATGTTTTGATCTGAGATCAATCTTTTGGTAGGCAACCCTGGCTGGTATTAAACTTTGACATTAATTCTCTTCCCATTGCTGTCGGGTTGGTTATTAGAATCAAGTTGAATTCTCACCTTTTGTCATTGATGGCCAGCCACCTCCCATGAATAACAAATTACTTAGGAGTAACTCAAGGTTAGATCCGAAAGCTTATTGTATTGTAGTGTTGATGTGTAATGTGTCTCCCCCCCACCCCCCTTGAGTTTCAGTCAATTCAACAGAATAATGATATTAGGCTTGTGCACATTTCCTCATGGAGTGCTAACATGGCAAAGGTTCAATCACTTTGCACAGCATGAGTTTTGACAACCCTTGGATAAAATAGACTGGGAACAGTTTGCTTTGATCACGTGGCTGCTGGACGCCATTTTGGATCCAAATGCTCTGATGCACAAATTTAACAATCTCTCACCGATTATGGAAACATGTGTTAAAGGGAAGGTACATGTTTGGTAATTGTCAAAGACCAGTGTTTTCACTTGGTGTATCCCATCATATAAAATAACAAGCCTGTGAAAATTTTGGTTCAATTGGTCATCGATGTTGCGAGAAAATGATGAAAGAAAAAACCCTTGTTGGACAACTTTGTGTGCTTTCAGATAAGAATTTTATTATTTTAGTGAGAAATTACCTCTTTCTCAAAAACTACATTACTTCAGAGGGAGTCGTTTCCCACAATGCTTTATACTATCAACAGCTCTCCAATGCTCGTTACCAAGTCAGTTTTTAAGTTAATATTTAATTTGAGTTATTACCAAGCGTGTACCTTCCCTTTAATTGTAATTCTAAATATCTCCCATATTTTTGTGTAAAATCTCCCTGATTGCAAGAGGCAAAATGATGGCAAATCTGCACTTGCATGGTTCTCTTTGTGCATAGACGCTTCATCGACCCCAACACAGCGTTGGATAAATTGGCTCACTTAAAACACACAACCTGTCCATTGCCCCCTGGGGGAATCTAGGGTTTAATTAGCAGTCGGTAAACAGTGATTAGCTTGTCATTACATCTTCTTTTGTTCCTCCATCAGAGGCTGTCCATCGCCAAAGAATTCGGAGACAAAGCTGCGGAGAGGAGGGCGTATAGTAACCTTGGCAACGCTTGTGTATTCATGGGAGATTTTGAGACTGCTGCTGATTTCTACAAGTAAGAATTTTTTTAAAAACCGAAAGGATTTTTTAAATTTTGCGTTGCATTGCTAAGCTACTAATATGTGGTTTAGCAAGCAAGCATGCTTGATCCGTGTTTTGTTATCTTCTTTAGGCGGTTAGGGGAAGAAACAAATCTGGTGTTTCTGATCAGTAGAGTGTGGGTTTGAGTCCTGGTCTTGATACCTGTGTCCTTAAGCAAGACACTTAACCATCATTGCTTCGTCCTTCGGATGGGATGTAAAGCCGTAGGTCTTTTGTGTTGTGTAATGCACGTAAAACCACTCATTTATACTTATTGCTAATTTGCCCTGATACTCTCTGGCAGTGGCTGCTAATTGCGCTACAGCACCTTGTAGTTGACCCTTCTAAAGTGCTCTATAAATTGGTCTCAATATTTAAGCAATTTCCTTAAAGCGCCTATAGTACCGTACTGATAGATACGTGCGCTTTAAGACTTTATACTACTTTACCGTATACTCGTACGGCACACTGAGGTCAAATATTTGCAAAAGATAATTGCTGTCCAACCCATTGTCATCTAAAATGTATACACAATCTTTTGTGCTTATTTTCCAAAGAAATTAGCACACACCACCCCCCATCTGATTATTCCTCTTGAGTGACTGCGGATAATGCCGGGTGCTGAGTGTTGTGCACTCTTAATTAGATATGGCTCCTACCTGATCAAATTTGAAATTCCAACCAGCTGAATTGAAGCCTCTGTTATGCCAAAACAGTGGCGCTTGTTTTTTGTGTGACTGCCTTTCAGAAGCAAAGTCGGTGTGCTCTCAGTGTTTAATAACAAAAGTAGCTTGCCTTGGGTTGTGTTCTTATTGTTGTGTTTTTATGAAGTAATGGGAGCATATATCGTAGCACCAATAAGTGTTTTTCTTTTTTTTTAGTGGGCCTTAACGTACCTAAGAGATTTATACTGTACTTTCAAATATAAGACCGCAATAGAAAATCGCTAAATTTTTTTATTGACTCGTTTTGGTTAAATGGATTTAAGGTTTGCTTCATCAATGTCGTGTACATTATACAGCAAGCTTTTTGTCCTCCCACTCAAAACATAATTTCATTTCAGTTCGCTCTTATTGAATTACTTCACCACACGTATTATTCCAAAGGCTAAAAATATCTGGTTTATAGAAACAAAATTGTATTATATAAATAAAATACATATGTATTAGTTTGCTGTAAAACCATGTGTACACATATCTACTTAGCTGAATAGATTTTTAAAATCGGGGGACTACTTACTTTTGGAAAGAACTGTCCTGCTTATTTACTATTTCACCTTCGCTTCGTGGTTTGACAATGAGAGCAGGCTAGTCAGAACGCTGAGACTAGTTAGAACTGACTCTGCAACGGTGATATTGATAACAAGAAGTCCCTAATTCCACTAAGCAAAAATAAACAAGGGTGTTTTTAGTGTGAACCAGAAACACCAGGGTTAAGCTGTACTCTTTCGTGATGGTTGTTCTGGGTTCTTCCCATAGAGTTATGTATAAGAACTAGAGGGCGCACTGGCCTATATACGCAACCCGGCCTATATTCGCATCGTTTCATCTTGGGTCGACACAAGGTATAAATATTATGAGGAACCATCCAGACTAAAAAGTTTCTATTGATTTTTTGTCTTCCAGGAAAACCTTGCACATCGCCAGGAGGTTAGGGGACGTGGCTATCGAGGCTCAGGCCTGCTACAGCTTAGGTAACACCTTCACACTTCTTAGAGATTACAACACGGCCGTGGAGTATCATGAGAGACATCATAGAATAGCACAGAAGCTCAAAGACAGGTAAGATGTGCGGCTAGTTTCCATATTGGCTTAGAGAAATATTAATGTTGGTTTTTACTCATCTACACTGATGTGTGTTAGCACTATATACTCAGTATCACATTAGAGCATTTGTATCCATTTGTCAAACTTATCAGAATAAAGAAAATAAAACCATGCCTGACCTGCGGACCCTGTATAACACACTGACACATTGACTCCCAAAATTGCACAACAAATATTATTATAAAGATTACGTCACATATTGACTTGAACAGTTCCCTATGATTATTTATAATATTCACTATTTGGGGATGAATCTCAGAGATATGAAAAGCTGGTGAGAATAAATTCCCGATGTTTGTGGTTTTTTTATCTTTAGGGTCGGAGAGGGCAGGGCATGTTGGAGTCTAGGTAATGCACACACAGCACTACAGAATCACGACAAGGCTTTGCACTATGCAACACTTCACCTGCAGATATCCAGAGAGGTAAAAACAACATTTTTTTCAATTTTTCCAGTTTAATTCCCACAGCATTGGTAAATGTGCAGGACCAATATTCTTTATTTGAACCAACCTATGCTTGAAATAAAATAAAAAATTAAAGTTTAAATGCAGTGTCATATATCGATGTATATGAAAATAAAACTGATCCACCAACCAAAATGACCTATTGTATAAATGCAATATGGCCTGACGTTTCAACCCTAGCAGGGTCTTTATCGAAGGCTGAAAGAAAAAGAAAAACTTTGCTGGGGTCGAAGTCAGTAGCAATATTTTTTGCAGATTGGTAAATTATCCAAATACGAAAGACACCAAACTTACTTGGTGTGGGGTACTGCAGCTGTTGATGTTCTACTATTTTGAGTAAAGATTCCAATTACAAATTATGGTTTATATATTTTTTGCCCCAAACCATTTGAATCTAAGAAACACTTCATGCACCACCTAAACATGGATGGATTCAACATGGATGGATTCAACGTTCTTGTGAAAATACTGTGATGTATTTCTGTATAAAAGTTTGTTTCTGTCTAAAAGACAGAATAAGGAACATATCTTCTCGATTCCATATCACGATCTTGTTATTGGCGCTTGCACTGTTGGATGTGTAATGCAATAAATAATTACATAAATAAATAATTAAAGTAGCAGATAAATAAATTAACAACTACAAATATTTAAATCATTCCAAATCTTGTTTTCGTCAAGCTGATGATCAAATCTTCTGCCTGCTACGAAAACATTACAAGTTGGAAAAAACAAACCCCGGCTCTTTTCTTTACCTTCAGTAAAAAACAGAGGTGGTTCTGTTCTACTCTCTCTTTTATTCCTATCTGAAAATCAATGAGATTTTCTAATGCCCCGGGGCTTCAATCGGCGTAAATATTTTACTTGTTTTGTCCGGGGTAATCCCTCTGTGTTTATTTCAACCTTGCCCCGTGCATAACAGAATTTCATTACAACCCGCGAGAATGGTCAAAGCTTTCCCTAAATCTCATTCCAATTCCTTGAACAAAAAGAAAAGGCATTTATTTTTATGTTTGTCCCATATGGACAAGATGAATTTGTTCATTTGATAAGAATTGTGTTGTTTTTGCTTATAAATGTATTTGCTTTAAAGGAAGGGTATACTTTTGGTAATTGTCAAAGAGTATTCTCCGTTGGTAATAGCACAAAATAATGAACCTTTAAAAATTTGGGCTTAATTGGTCATTGAAGTTGCAAAAAAATAGTGTAAGGGGAAAAAACACCTTTGTTACTCAAATTTGTGTGCTTTCAGATGCCTGAGAAATGCTTCGGGCCTGAAGTCTTTCTCAGGTTCAAATATTCTAGTGATAAATTACCTCTTTCTCCAAAGCTATGTTAGAAAGGAGGCAGTCGTTTCTCACTATAATTAATGATATCAACAGCTCTCCATTGCTTGTTATCAAGAAGAAGAAAACATTCCTGATATTGTGACTGGTTACTGAACATGTCCAGTGCCTTTAACACATGAATACATGTAACTAAACCTGGTCACCATTCACTGCCATCCAACAAAGGCCAGTCTTTTCTTCCTCAATGACATTTGAAAGGAGCTTGATTTTTACCGCCTCCTTTTTCCTCATCATGCTTTTCTTTTTATCATTGACTGTGTTTCCTGATTGTAGGTGGGGGACAAAACAGGGGAACTCACAGCGCAGATGAACCTGGCTGATCTACGGACTGTACTCGGACTTGACAAAGACCCTGGCAGGTAGGGAAAAGCAAGACAAACAAGAGCAGAAACTAAGCTTCTTAAGAAGTATTGACAGCAAAGTCATCTTTATGACAATCTCTAGGGGTGATATTCTTCCCTATTTTCCCCCTAACACCCTCTTTTCTTCATATACAATCTAAAAGTAGCATTCCAAACACTGTCTCATTCCAAAGTCATAAGTCCTCAACTGGCGCCTCATTGTCCGAAACCATATCCAGAAAAAACGTGGACCCATGGGTCCAGTAAAATGCAGAAATATCCCCCATCTTACCTGGCCTGACGACACAAAGCAGATCTAACCTACTTGACAAGTTGAATCTGCAATTATTACCCATTAATAAAGTTAACCCATTAATTTCTTTGAAATTTTTCCCTTTTTTTCCCCGCTCTTATAGCCAAGATGGCCACATACATAAAGGGTCCTATAAAATACGAAACCCCCCCTCTCATCTAACCTGTCCTGACGACACAATGCAAAATGTGACCTATTTGACAAGCCGGATCTGTAATTATCACCCATTAATATAGTAAGCTCACTAATTTCTTTGAATTTTAAAAAATTGTTGCCTGCGCTCTTGTAGCCAAAATGGCGACAGACCTACTATGGGTCCTAAAAAATGCAAAAAAAATCTCCCAAATTCACCCGACCTGACGACTCAAAGCAACTTTGACCTACTTGACAAGTTGAATCTGCAATTATCACCTATTTATATATAGTTTAACCCACTAATTTCTTTGATTTAATTTTCTTTTCTTCCCTGCTCCTGTCGCCAAGATGGCCACATACCTATGGGTTCTATAAAATGCGGGGACAAAAATTCCCCCACCCATCTTACCCGACCTGACGACACAAAGCAACTTGAACCTACTTGAAAAGTTGAGTCTGCAATTATCACCCACTAATTTCTCTGACAATTTCTTTTCTCTTGTAGCCAAGATGGTCTTCTCCAAAGCGCCAATCAGAAGACCCTTAAAGAAAAAGGTAGAGTTTTCCATCTCGTGGTTTACATTGGGGACTAAAGAAACCAAGCTACTTCAGAGAGCAATTAACGACAGTATGAGTGTGCATTTTTAAGGACCCCATTAAAGCCAGACAGATCAAATTACTTCTTAGAATCTACAGACTGACTAGAATTTTATTGCTCCATCCAGGGCAGGCAGATCTTAATTTTATTCATATTTTGTCTGGGCTCGTACTTATTTCTGGCACCTCTTCCTCTATAGATCATAATTTTACATGACTTATGTCTTCCTCTGCTTTGCATCTCAGTGGTAAGATGGAGCAGTTTTTGGCAGATTGACAACAGCTCAGATTATGTCTTATGAATAAAATCCATTTTTTCTTCTTCTCAAATCTGACTTTGAATAAATAATCATTTTATGAGTATTGATTACAATAGATAAAGAAATATATGTCGTAGATAGTTGTTTTTGCCTATTCTCAAAGATCATTTTAAAAAGAAGTGTCCTGCTTTTTTCAGAAATAAGTGGTTCTCCAAACTCTGAATCTACTCTGCGTCAGTAGAATGAATAGCAAGAAAAGTTCACAGAGAACAAATCTACTCTGCAAAAATTAGCTCTTAATCTATGCACAATTTTAAAGTTTATCAAAACGTTGGTATGCACCGAGATGCAATGTTTTTTCAAAAAGTGTTTTGTCAGTATGCTCGGATCATCTGCAGAAGTAAAGAAGAAACCAATTTCAGTTTAAGGTGACAGTCACTGTCAGTTTCAAGAGATTTATATTTTTTTCTTCTACAGTCACTCAATCAATCCTAAAAATCATAAGTACTTAAAAACCATTAACTTTATCTTTCAAGACATTTTTTTCTCTTGTGTTAGAAGACTATTTGTTTGATGAAGTCACACATTTAAGAGGCTTAAGAACTGACTGGCTCCTTCCGTTCGTTTCTCAAGATTATTTTCATCTCATGTTGCAAAAGAAGATAGATTTTTTCGTAAGATTAACTTTGCACAATTTGCTAAGCAATAAAGATTACAAGGTGATTATTTTTTGACTAAGACTGAACCTGTCTGTCAGTTAGAAAGAATTTTGTAGTGATGACAATTTTTTTTTTTAAGCACTAAAAAGAGTAAATGTCAGAGTTCTCACTTCATCCACTCCTCAAAGGTTTAGGTTAGGGTCATCACTCGTAGATTAGTAATTACTCCGAAAATTTATTACCATTAATCCTTAATGACGTACAAACTTACTTGGTAAGAAGCGCAGCAGCTGTTGATTTTGTAGAAACTATTTTGAGTAAGGTTTCTCTTCGATCGATGTAATATGTTTCGGATAATTTCTCTCCCAAGAACTTTTGAATTGAGAAAGGATTCATGTTTGGATCGTTTCTGAGAATGCTAAGACCAGAGATGTGATTGGTACTACTGTCACAAACGTGGATGGATTTGACATTCTTGTAAAAAATACTGTGACAGTTTTTACTGTTTTCTCAACAAGTAGACTCTATCAAGCTGAAACTTTCTCAAGTGATTTTTTATTGTATTTTTACTTTCAAATATCTTGACCCTACCTTTAACCCCTCCCTCCCTTTTCCTAAAAAATAAGAATGCTCTTCAAATTGTTCTTTCTTCTTCTTCTTATCAGAACAAAACAGGCAACGTCGGCGAAGTATGGAACGTCTTGAACTGGTTACCATGACACCGGACAAGGTAAATTATACTACAACTTTTAGTGAGATTATTTCCAATGGTTTTTTTTTCTAGTTGTTATGTAGTTCGTCAGGGTGTGGTACTACTCTCTATAATTGTTTAAAAATTTTGGATGGTCCCTGAACTTAAAATGGGATTCAGCATACCATCTTAAAAAAGACCATCGAAAAAAACAAAACACAGCTGGTCGTCTGGGCGATGGAACATCCCTCACTCAGAGTTTAAGGACCATGTTTTAACTAGAGCTACCGCGCATGCACGCAAGATGATTGGTATTCAACACATGCAATAGTAATGTTGACCTTTGATTCCTTGTGTCAAGGGATGTTGGTTTCGGCGTCGTTGCAAAGGTTGTGTTTGAGTTAGACCAACGCCTGTGGTCAAGACAACTTGCACCCGAGTCCAAGGACTCCAGTTTGCATCTGTCGTTTAAAAAGTGTTTTAGCATTAAACAAAATGTTTGTGTTACAATTCACCAGAATGCTGTCCTTGGCGCCACGGCCAACGGCAAATCCAAGCAGTCCATGGGAGCCAAGTTCAAGAGGAAAGCGGCCAACAAGGAGAAACTGAGCAGGAAGAGTTCCAACACATCCAGCACCAGCTCCAGCAGTGGGGATTCTGCATCCTGCATCGTCAAGACGGAGAATGTTAATATACAAGTATCGCCTGCACAGGTTGGTATAGGTTTTTGTTTTTAAGATTAAATAAAACAGCTCTTAAGGTTTGCTGAACCATAATTTTGACCGAAATGAGACAAACTGCTTGACACAGATTAACTTGCATTTCATTGTTTGCATTTGAAGCACTATTAGAGAAAAGATTTATCTGATTTGTCTTCATGGGTATTAAGTATACTTTGTAACTCAATAGAATTGAATAGTATTTTTCATCAGACTCAAGGAAATATCTTTAAAAAATCTGTACAAAATATCCATGATTGCAAGATGCAAAAAATAGCAGCGCTGCATTTGGTAGTGAATGTTTTAACATTTCTTTCTGATTGACCGTTGGTGAAGAGGCAGGTTTCATGCATCCTAGAGGAAAAGACAAATAATATGACAATTATCCGTGAACTAAAGGTTGCAAGAGTTAATATCAACTTTTGACAAATTGTCAGAACTCATGTCTAACGTCATCATGTCAATCCTGATAATCTCTCCTGTCTTTTTCAACAGAGGGCCTCCCCCGAGATAATGGACGATGACGACAGCTTCTTTGACGTCTTAAGCCGCTTCCAGGGGAAGAGGATGGACGAGCAGCGGTGCTCCTTCAACCGGATTCAAGACAAGCAACGAGAGAGGGAGAACAGTGAAGATAGAGGTCAGAATTTTCTCCTCCTTTACCGTAATGTTTTTTTTTCCCCAAAAGATTATCAAGTTGAAAGTCTGTCATTCATTTGTCACGATGAGAAAGGTTTGTACTTTTTCACAATGTTTAACGCTTTCCTTACCCTGTGTATTATCTTGAGGCATTAGAGCTTTTGGATATGACGTCACTGGACCCAAACAGGGCTACACTGAGGTCAATGAAGACCTATCATTGGTTGAGAGTTGTGCTTTTACCCAGTTCTAGAAATAACCCCTGACGCGCCTTTGTGCCCTGTGCTTTTGCTGTGGTGCTTGTGAAGTTTAAAGGCAGTTGACACTATTGGTAATTGTCAAAGACTAGCCTTCACAGTTGGTGTATCTCAACATATGCATAAAATAACAAACCTGTGAAAATTTGAGCTCAATCGGTCATCGAAGTTGCGAGATAATAATGAAAGAAAAATAACCCTTGTCACACGAAGTTGTGTGCGTTTAGATGGTTGATTTCGAGACCTCAGTTCTAAATCTGAGGTCTTAAAATCAAATTCGTGGAAAATTACTTCTTTCTCGAAAACTATGGCACTTCAGAGGGAGCCGTTTTTCACAAAGTTGTATACCATCAACCTCTCCCCATTACTAGTCACCAAGAAAGGTTTTATGCCAATAATTATTTTGAGTAATTACCAATAGTGTCCACTGCCTTTAAAAACAAATTTGAATTTTCCTCATAGATTAGAAGTGCCCTTTACCAGAGGAAAATTGCTATGCCCTTTCACTTCAGGAAAATCCCCTGTATTGCAAACTTCAGCATTCCAATTGGTTGATCTGATTAATTTTGCCAAGTGGCCACAGCTGACAAAGAGGGCGCTACACGGCAGACACAGGCAACGTTCCAGCTGATTATTCTCTGTGTTCCATTTTTAGCATTCAATGTTCTATGTCTATGTTGGGGGAAATGTTTTGTTATGAATACATGAATAAGTGCTTCATGCTTGCTGGAGGTTGTGTGCACATTTCATCACTAGTAAAATCAACAGCCAGGAAAGATAACATTGATTTCACATATATTTTATAATTAAGTTTAAACCACATCACATAGTTTTATTTTTTTAATATCCATGCCTACCCGCTGTTATGTTCTGGGTTTGTTTACTTTTATTAAGCTTATTGAGTAATCGTCAACTTTAAAAATATTGAGGTTGGTGAGTTTTTTCAATGTCCATTGTGTGTTTAATGTAAAGAAAAAATATCAAATGACAAGTATCTTTGTTTGAGTAATGTATTAAAACGAATTTGAATGCTTATCCAAAATCAATTGCCATAAATGACCATGATTGGCTCATTAATGCTGCGACCAGAGATGCTGTTGGTGTTTGCTCTCACGAGGCTAAACATGAATGGATTTTGCAAGCTTGTAAAAAAAACTGTTATAAAGTTTTGTTTACTGTTTTGCTCAGCAAGTAGACACTGTATTCTGCTGAAACTTTCACATGTGACTTTTATTAGGTCTTTCTTACAATTATGTAGACCAATCTACGACCCTACCTTAACACGCACTTGCCATGTCAACAGATCCATGGCCTAATGGAAGTGCTCTTTTCTCAATTTTTGAGACATGTTTTTCACTTAACCACTAATATATTTATTCCTTACTCTGTATGATTTGAGACTTAATATGTGGGGGTTGGAACAGCTGTTATATTCAACTGTGACATTTGGGAGTCTCGTCGTGCCTGCCTTTTTTCACGACATTCTCCAAACTATACGTGCAGTATTGTAAACATGTGTGTATCCCTGGTATTTAGGACGCCAGTCTCTATTGCACTGCACTGACACACAGGAGAGTCCAACCTGGGCCCAATTTCATAGAGCTGCCTAAGCAGCTGCTAAGCAAAAATATTGTCTGCTAAGCAAAAATATTGTCTGCTAAGCAAAAATTAGCAGGTTACCATATATTTTTGTTAGCATGTTGTTGTTGTTCTTAGCTGCTTTTTGTGCTTATGAAATAGGGCCCCTGGAGAGTGCAGACTTTGTAGGCCTCGGAAAAACATTCCAAAGACCTTGTTCAACACAGTGTGTTTCATCCAAACATCCACATATTTGGGTCCAGAATGCCCTACAGTTTTGAAAAATGCTAAGGAAAACCCTGCCTGAAATATCTATTAAGGCCTTGTACATGTACTTGATAAAATCTTCCTATTTTTTCAAGGACTACACTGTATATCCGAGAAGAAAAGCTTTGTATAACACGTATAAGAACTGATTATCATTCATTACTATTTATGCATAAATCTAAATACAATGTAAATACATTTCAGTCCTGTTTAGTCCAAAATGATATGGGGAGAAAAAAAAAGAGCCTGAAACCTTCCACTAAATCTATGCATGTCTTTGAACTCCAAACATTTAAACCCTCAAGTGTACTTTGTCCCCTTCAGCTAAAGTCCTAATGAAGAAGTATTAAGTCACCCATCAGTAATTCGTTCTGGCATCCGAGAAAACACTCTAGTGCCAGCTACATGTAGCGCCATTAACTAGAGCAGTACCTTATCAAGATGACATTATTTATAGGTTCTGCGGAGAACTGGCATCTATGTTACGCATGTTTAATTTATTTCTGTAATGTCGCTCTGTTGACGAAAGTGTGAGTTATTTTTTATGAGTCTACACTCAAGTTTGTTATGAATCTACACTCAAATGACTGATGAGTATTAGGTTAGCATTGACTGTTAATGTGTACACATTACGGGTCTACAGTTTTTATTTAGATATTCAAATCATTGAAACTATTACATAATCAATGGCTTCGAAGAAATAGTATAGGTCAGAGAAGAAACTCCAAAGTATCTGTGAAATCTGTGAAAATTATATTCAAACTAAATTTCTCAAAGGTTGTAGTGTTTCAAACTTGAATACTCCTTCGGACAATTATTTTTTTGCCACAACTACACAAGAAAAAAAAAGATGAAAAAATAGCTGTAAAGATTAATATTGACAGTGAGTAATTATTAATGGCTTTTCGGACAGAGTGTACCTTTTTTTTTTTACGGCTGTAACATATTATAAGCTAAAGAATAAATATTCATGTAAATTTAAGACAATGACAAATTATTCTGGCCTTTCAGTTGAACTGAATTGTGAAATGGAGATGTAAAATGAGATTTTAATAGAAGCATGTATTGTGCTAGTTGTCAGCACGATACATGTAACGTAATCCCCTTTAATTGCGGAAAAATGTGTAGTTTTATTTTTATCGTCACAACACCCTTGCGTTGGTGTTATTATCTCACGAATGCTCCCCATCCGCCCGTGGGAATTACATCTTCCACATGTCACCTCTTGGTCAACACTAAAAAGGGGATAAGTTTCAAAAATAGCACCTTCCCAATTGCTACTCATGCGCGAGCCGTTAACCAATTACAGCTTGGTCCCCCGTGAACACTTTGTGTTGTGCCAAGCCTCTTTGCATCTCAAGTCCGGGGTCAGAGAGAAACAGATGACGTCTTTTAAATGGTCTATCAGCGGACAAGGAAATTGGGATGGCAGGCTTTCTCGGAGCAACTCTTCTTGAAGTTGGTTTTTATTTCTGACGTCACCCTTGTCCGTGAAGCAATATTTATTTTATAATACACTGGAGGTACTCAAGCATTGAAGGAATGTATTGATTGATTTATATAGGAACTGGTTCTCAAAGTGCGGATGGCTGCGTTATTGGAAATGGATACAACCTTGGATGGATTATTTAAAAAAGATAACACAGTGTCAGGTTTTCTTGACGCGTTGTTATGAACTGAATGACTTGTTTGTAAGGGTTCCTTTTTTTTCATTGGGAAATACGAGTCCAAACACTTGGCCCCGACTGACATTGGACTCCTTAGTCATTGATTTTAAGAACAAATTATAATTGGTAAACAGAGTAGAGATGCTTGTTTTGAAAATATTTTTTTCAGGGTTGGTCAACAGAGTTTGTTGACAATAATGTATGAATGATACTCCAAAAACATAAGTAATAAATTTATGAACACGTGTTTTGCACTATTAAATAATAAATTCAACAAGTTGAAAAGGTACAATTTTTCCTTGTATTTTTTCCTTGTTTGAGACCCAATCCTGAATATAATTAACCTGGTGATGTATCGTTCCAAAACCAATTCGGTCTTTAAAGGATAAATATAAAAAGCATCAATTTATTTTAGTTGGAAAGATAGTGCTTATATAAAGGTTATACTAAAAACAATTTTTTTGTTTCTGTGAAATATTTCCTGCTGAACTGAAACAAAGCCTCATTGGAGAAAAACTGTATCTGGAAACCTAAAAAGACACAACTGCTAGTTTTGGTTTGATTATAGCAATCAAAATGAAGGAAAATGTGTTTTACACGCTAAAAATTGTGCTTGGTTTTTCACTATTTTCTCTTGATCTCACAACGGCTTCAGCACAATTTTGTTCACAGGTGTGTTATTTGAAGAAATGGGTGATCTCATAAAACATGAACACTGTCTACGACTGTTTTATCACCTCCACCAATCCTGTATAATTTTATAACACCTTAAAACGATAACCTAATTTGTCAAGAAATAATCCATCACATTTGATATGTCGTCTGGAATTCATCATGAAAAGCCTTGAAAGACATTCAGTCTCTTTAAAAACTCCTGAAACACTGCCCGCCCTCTCCCCTCCCTCTGGCCACGGGTCTTCTGCTCCCACGAGAAACACAGATAGTGATTAACGGCAATGTCGGGCGAAACACAACTTTCCCCATTGGCGGCCCAAGGCATGGTTTAATAATAGTACTCGGAGACCGAAGTTCGTTCACATTTACATTCCCCCCCTCCCCCCAGTCATATGCGCAATCTAGAATACATGCTAGCTCGGTAATTAACTACGATCGCCATTGTGCACGGATTGGATTATAGTCGAGTGGGTCATGGTTAATTTAAAGAAAAACATTCTTTTAAAATAAATTAAACCCTGCAACTTTAAAACATATCGCTCATGTTGGTTTTATTTAAGAGTGTTTTGTATTTTTTTAAGCATGACCAATGACAGTAATAATTAATCCAAGAGATTGTGGGTTTAGTGATGGTGTTGTTATTTAAGCCAAGAATTTGGTCCAATCCGCTTATTAACATTTTGCATAACTTAAGTGTTGTCATTTTTTTTTTTCTACTGTTTTTTTTTTCCCCCAGGATATTGGTTCTTTCTTTGTTTTAAGTATTTTAGTTCACCTGAATATAAGAAACATTTAGGCATTTTTTATATGGAAAACGCACAATGTAAGTAGGGTTTTTATTCATATTATTATAACCTTATGGTGTTTTTTGTAAGGATATTTAGTAGTCAACTTAATTTGTATTCAGTTGAATGTTTTTTTAGGTATAAAAAGTTGTAAAAACTTAACTTATCATTGGACTCTTATAATAGCAAACATTTTCTTAGTGCATGTAGTTTCCATCATAAAACTTTAGCAGTAACCATTGTACCAGCAGAAACTAATCAACCTGCGTAATTAAGCTTATCAAGGAGATTATTGGTTGGTTGGTTTGACGTCATTCGGAGGGGGTTACAAGTTTACCGTCGGTCAATTCCGCGATTCGTTATTTTGTTGGTGTGAGGATTGTGGACGACCCAAAGCTTGCTCAATGTGCCACTGTGCCCATGAATGGGATCATGGCGCAGACGTATTCAATTAGCATGTCATGTGCATTAATGCCGCATGGCAGGTTCCTCTATTTTCATTTTCATTTTCTTCCCAGTCTGACGGACGACGGATTCCGAGTCGAGTCCCCAGGCCACGTTTTCAGATGAATATCCAGAGGAATAGACTTGGCCTAGTCCAATCAGGAATTGAACGAGATACTGTCAGCCCTCATTAATATAAACAGGACTGTTATGAAGAGGCTCATCGCAGTGGACACTATTGTTAATTACTTAAAATAATGATTCGCATAGAACCTTTCTTGATTACGAGTAATGGGGAGAGGTTGATAGTATAAAACATTGTGAGAAACAGCTCCCTCTGAAGTGGTTCGGTAAAAAAAGTGTAAACAGTAACGTTACTTGATTCTCTCTCAGAGCAAAATTTGATATACATGTATGACCTTGTTGGAATCGGATATTAACAATACTTGGGTCTTTACATTCCAGTCACTTAAACTTGAAATATTCTTCTTATTCCATGACAATGTTTTAACGGAAAGGACAGCAAACTATATGTGAGCTTAATCGGTATCTTTTAAAATTGGACTCTGTTAATTTACTGCAAGAGTCTTGATTGAAAAGTAAACCATTTGGTTGGTCTGGAGCCTAGAGGGCTGACAAATGGTGGCATGCATAACTTCACTGTCAGACCCTAGAGCCTGCAGAGTCCCCAGACTACCCTCTTATGCGGAGCCCAAAAAATGCCTGCTGGAAGGACTCGGTCATGTCAAGTCATTGAGTTCGTTCGAGTTAACTATTTACCCACACGGCTCTACAGAGTGTCAGGCAGAGTGTCGTCCAAATGCCAGAATTGATTTGAGACCTTTATACTCGGGTGTTTGCGGACTTAAAGCGACTTGAACTTTGTGTGTTTTTTACTCTTCTCGGATTAGATGGAGTATTTGTCCACGTAATTAAGAGTCATTTATGCAGTGTTGCCAGGTCACCAAGACGACTATTGTAGATGTCTTTGTTTTCGTGGCGTGTCGTGACCGAGCGGTCTACTGCATTGAGCTCACGTTCTGATGGTTTAGCCATCTGAGGGGGGGGGGGGGGGGGGGTGGTTCGAATTCCGGTCATGACACTTGTGTCCTTGAGCTAGGGAAGGATAGGGCAGGTTAATGGTAATGACCAGGGCCCAATTTCATCAAGCCTGTAAGCACAACAATTTGCTTAGCATGAAATTTCTTCCTTGATTAAAACAAGATTACCAACCATTGTTGCATATTGCTTGTTACTGGCATTCAGCTGTTGTTTGCTTATCCTAAAAATCACGTGGACATTTGGTTGGTAATCTTGTTTCTATTAAGGAAGAAATTTTTTGTCTGTCGCATTCCAGAACACAATTTAATACTTTTGCAGTCTTATCACTAAATGGTGTAAACAATAAATAATTAATTAAGCCTATCTTGATATGTACACCTTATCTGTGAACTATTACCTTTTACATCTGGAAAGAGGAATTTTGAATGTAGGAAGATCTCTACGCTATTTCCTGTACAGACACAATAAAATAGTGATATGTTAAATGCTTTTATGTGTTCCGGCATACAGTTGTCGATTGCACCTGTTTCTTCACATAAAAGATCCAGCGATTTCCCTTACATTGATATTCCAAAACAATTTCTCAGCAATCCTGGGGGCACATGGAGCAGCAGCACGCGCTCAGTACAGATATGGCGTCTTTAATTTATCACCCCTCCCACGAACTCTGGTCAGGATTACTGCATTTTTGTTAATCATTGTGTCGCAACCCCCGCATTGCGATCGATTGTTTGTGTATTGAAATTAATTAGTCATTAATTACGGTTCATGCTCTCTCTAATGATTGTTTTTTCATCGTTGTTTCATCATGAATGAACCTTTCTTTAAAGGGGGTTATACATCAGCGATTTTTGGAGGAGTAAATTAATTAACACCATCCTCCAGTATTGATTAAATTCACCGTACTACCATCATATGTGAAAACTACAAGTTCATGGCCTTCCTGTTTAAACAAAAACGCTGAAAAAAATTATTGTGAAGGTACATATTCTCACATACAGGAAATTGTTTTCAGGAATTTTATTCAGAATCTTGTTTGGCTTACATATACCGCTGTCAAAATAAAGGATGCTGATTTGCGAGTCTTCAAATTTTTCCCGGACTTTGCTTTGACAGCACTTCAAAACGGATTATTTTCCCTGAAGGATTTGTATTGGTTATTATATTATGTTCTGTGAGCTTTCAATTTGAAGCTGAATTTATTTCTTGGTAACTTCAAAATCTTGACTTTAAAAGTGACTCTTGCTTGGAAAGTGAGGATACTATTATCTTTGGGGGGATATATTCACCTGACTCCACGGTGCATAAGTGAGCTGTGTTTGATTACCAACCCCCCCCCCCCCCCCCCCCCCGCCTTATATATGCCATATGGCCATCACAGCCTTCCTACCCAGCGTTGAAGAACACCTGCTGTGACATACAACTCACACAGCGATTCATCATCGGCGATAAACAGTACACTGCTCCCCGTACGGAATCTCCCTGCATTTACAAAACCCAGCCTCCTGGAAGAGAAAGAGAGAGATCTCTTCTCATCTGCGATGGAGATTTAGTGAGATTTGGTGAGATTTTTGCAGCGGTGTTACTGGATCAGTTGAACTCCTGACGGAGATAAACAACTGGAGTGCCTGGAATACGTGGCGTGTTAAATGGTGCATGATCGTTTAGCAGGATTCCATACATTGCTGAGTGAACACAAATGTCAGTAAACTACACGCACCATTGTTGGACTCAAGCCAAGGAGTATTTCAAATGTGTTTTGTGTTTTGCGGACTCTCGTCATAATTAACGCCAAAATAATCTTACATTACGGTTGGATAATTGAGAGCATAGATCTACTAGTATTCTTCTTCAGAGCGACTAAACAGAAAACTCCATCCAGCTAGATCAACAAAAATATTCCATTATCCATTTCCCCATCTGCAGTTCGGCCGAGGGGTTCTGCGATTCCGAGAGATGTCTGTCGGAGAAGGCCGCCCCTGTTCTGTTGTTGAAGACAGAAATACATCATAAGTTGTGTGTCATCACTGTATGTAAACAAACAGTGAATCCCGAACCGAGTGAAACACTACTGTGGGACATCATTGAGTACTAGTCGTGTCTGTCAGCGAACGTATATACATGTATCTACTCAAGCTTTGAAGGATCGTTGCCAGACCTGTAGTTTCTAAACTGACAGTAGTCTTCTGATTTCATCATTTTTCTGCATTTTATTTTGATTTCCGACATGTTGTCGAACTTTGTCACATCTTGCATAGCCAGCTTATGATGTTTTATCTGTTCATATGGGATTTCATTTGATGGTTCTGAGCACTCATTTGTGAAACCATGAAAAAACCTTCCAAGAAATCGGGTATGTTTACTTGTATCTTTATCCTTATTAGAGGTATACTCTTACAGTTTTTCTTTCTTCTAATTATTTTGTTGACTGAGTGAATTAATTTTCATCCTGTGTTCAGTAAACAACACCATACAACCAAGTTGCAAAAATTTCATTAAATTTGGTTAATCCTTCTTCCCCTTTTTTTTTTTTTTAACAAAATATTTTTACTGATTGATTTTATGCTTACAACGGGCTTATTTCAATCGAAATAAAGAATTTTTAGAGTCTTCAATTGAGAGGCAAGAGTGTTTTTTCTTTCATTGTCTTGTAACTTTGATGGTCAATTGAGCTCAAATTTTCACAGGTTTGTTATTTTATGCGTATGTTGAGATACACCAATTGAGAAGACTCGCTTGACAATAACCAATAGTGTCCAGTGTTATAAACGTCATCTGGTCTTTTTGTATTTTTACAGATTACCCGATGAAAGAGGAGCTGATGAATCAGATAGCTAGCTTCCAGCGGAGTCGGCTCAACGAGCAACGCTCCAGCATATGCAACCTCCCTGGTCTCAAGACCAACAACGAGGAAGTCTTAGGGCAACTCCTTCATAAAGGGGGCCAGGGAGTACCCGATGATGACTTCTTCGATATGCTAATGAGGTGTCAGGTGAGTTGATGAATATGCAAGAAAATTTGAATATTTTGAACATGACTATGCCTTATAGTTATTTATCCTGATAATAAGTCATTGTGTCCCGCGCCTGCTACTTCTGGTCCTAAGCTGGCATCAGTTTGTGTATAATGTTACCCCAAAAGACACAAACATTTCTTATGGCGGAAACTTTTCATTCTGAAAAGAAATGTCAGGTGAGGAAATGAATGCACATTCAAATGACTTTTGTATGCTGATGAGGTATCATATGAGAGAACGAATATGTATTTAAAAGAAGACTTTCAAGCTAACCATGGCATAAAAATTTGCTTAATTTTAAGCGTATTTCACAGGTTAGACAAAAAAATGAGAGAAATAGCTCCCTCTGAAGTAACGTAGTTTTCGAGGAAGAAGTAATTTTCAAATGAATTTGATTTCGAGACCTCAGATTTAGAATTTGAGGTCTCGAAATCAAGCATCTGAAAGCACACAACTTCGATGACTGATTAAACTCAATTTTCACAGATTTGTTATTTTATGCATATGTTGACAAACACCAATTGAAAAGACCGATCTTTTACAATTACCAATAGGGTCCTTTCTTTTGTAGACGTCTGGATTTGAAAGAATAAAGGCCCGGTCACACAGGCACCGATAACGAAATGAGAACGATAAAAATGCACGCTCGCGATTGGTTGAATTGCTCCACGCAGACTATGCCCACGCTCAATCAACCAATCGAGGGCGTGCATTTTTATCGTTATCGTTTTCGTTCTCGTTATCGGGGCCTGTGTGACCGGGCCGCAACAAGTAATGACACTTGGATTTTACTGATGAAATGGACCAGAACTAATTTGTAACAGTCATTGTACTTTTTGTTGTGTAAGTCTTGCTAATAGCCAATATTTTTAATGCATTTTTATGGGGGTTTTTGTCGCTGTAAACAACAGAAGGATTGTAATGAGTAATTGCTTTCAAAGGTTGTTTATTTTTATAGCTGGTTTTTTTTTTTTTTTTTTTTTTTTGTGTTGCCATTTACTGATTAAAAACGTAATGGGAGATTATCAGCGCCATTCTTTTTAATTAGGGATATTGCATTTGGGTGGGTTAAAAATAAATTTGCATTTACTTTTTTATGTAAAAGAACATTTTTGGTACAAATCTTCAATAGTAAAATCTGCAACTGTGTACTTCACAGTTCTCGAAGGCAGGGTGTACTTTGGGTAATTTCTCCACAAGTTAACGACCATCAAAACTTACTTACTGAAGTGCTGTTGATATTAAAACATGAAAAACGACCCTCTTTGAAGTATTGTAATTTTAAGGCAGTGAACGCTATTGGTAATTACTCAAAATAATTATTTGCATAAAACCTTTCTTGGTGACAAGTAATGGGGAGAGGTTGATATGATAGTATATAACATTGTGAGAAACGACACCCTCTGAAGTAATGTAGTTTTCGAGAAAGAAGTAATTTTCCACAAATTTGATTTCGAGACCTCAGATTTTAAATTTTAGGTCTTAAAATCAAGCATCTGAAAGCACACAACTTGGTGTGACAAGGGTGTTCTTTCTTTGACAACCGATTGAGCTCAAATTTTCTGAAGGTTGGTTATTTTGTGCATATGTTAAGATACACCAACTGTGAAGACTAGTCTTTGACAATTACCAATAGTGTCCAGTGTCTTTAAGAGAAAGAAGTCATTTTCACCCTTGAAGTCTGTCTCATACATCTTGAAGCAGACAATTCTGTGCAACAATGGTGTTTTTCCTTGCATTTATTATATTCTTGCAACTTTGATGACTAATTGCCTCAGTACTGTTACAGTACAAAAATGTGCGCACTGGGTGTATGATCTAAGGACAACGTACCCCTTGTACACCCCACGTTCATCTACTCCACAGTATTGATACTTTATAATTGCTTAATATCGTTCATGCATAATGCACCTGTTTTAATGTTCATGGTTGATGAAAGAAATACAAACAGCTTACTGCCAGGGCACCAGACATCAATATTATTAATATATATTAAACTAGTGAGGCAATAACAGTAGGACTAACCCATCAGGTTTTTAAGTTCTGTGAAAGAGACTCGGATTGCAGTGTCTTTAACTTTGTTTTTCAATTTTAGGTCCAGGCCTGGAATTTTATCTTTAACTTTGAGAGGACAAGGCCATTTTCATTTTGATAAGGGCACTGGTTCCATTGGAAAATCTTAAAGTCTATGGGAAACTATTGAAGGGACACCAAGGCCAAGACCAGAGCAACTTACAAATGGCTTCATGGTTAATTACAGTAAAATATAGGCATTGATATCATTATTGATGGTGTTCTTTTACTGTTGTTTACTTTTGCAGGGGTCAAGAATAAATGACCAGCGGAGTGAGCCCCCAGTCTTGCAACCTGCCCCAACGGTACCAGACGAGGATTTCTTTGCCCTGATACAACGCGTCCAGTCCAAGCGAATGGACGCTCAACGAGCCGACAACGGCCCCAAGGAAAAGAAATAAGTAATATTTTTAGCCAACTCGCACTCTTCCCTCCTTGGAACAAGGTTATGTAATATTGAAAGGTCCACATTCAAGAGATGTGGTGACTAGATGCTGCGTTTTAGTAACGGTCATTTCGTAGAGCGGAAGGCACCATGTAAAATGGTAAACGCCCTTTGAACATCGAGCAGGAAACAAGCTAAGCTTAACATCAGGTGTATAATCAGCTGAGCCACAAAAGGAAGCCTAGCTACAAAATTATTAAATATGAGGTGGAAGCTTGTTCAAAGGAAGCATAGCAAAGCATCAAATACCGTCATATGGGAACTGAGCTTAGAGTCAATCGTGAGTTAAGCTTAACTTCAAGCAGGAGCAATATGTTACAGGAGCTAAGCTGTGCGTCAAGTGCAAACTTACTTATCTGAGCTAGCGCAGTGACAAGATCCTGGACATCACCTTCTTAACCAGAATGAGCTGAAACATTACCACTCTGGACACCATTAGATACATGTATAATCCACCAGAAGTGACTGCTGAAGCAATGTACCTCACTGGATGCAAGCTACTTTAGGATTCTGTTTTGTGCATACACAAAATATAAGATAACATAATATTTAATAAGCAGAGGATGGTACTACACAAGATAACTTCTTTGATACCAAGGCCTGCTATAGAGGCAGAGGCAGGGCACCTTCCTAATGTTCCCATACTTTAACTCACTATTTTCCTCCTAAAATCCTCCAAATAGCTCCTGAGATTCCAAGCACACAACAAAGACATGGGGGCACTAGGCTAGTAGAGTGATTTAAAAGTCCCTTTTCTGAAAATTCTTGGCTTCAAAACCAGTCTTAATAAATAAAATAAAATAAAATAAACCACACCAAAGGAATCTGGTGTACTCTGGTCATCTTGATTTTACTCCATTCCAACTCATTTTAACTAAAGTGAGGCTGGACGAAATAATAGTCTGGTGCAATGCACAATGAATGTTAGCATTCATTACTGTTATTGGAAACAGGGAATATAACGAAGATGGTGACAGCGTGATAAAGGTCTATTTATGCCCCTCCTCATTCCTATCCCCTGATTATCTCCCCCCCCCCCAAAAAAAAAAACCCTCGACAGCAGACCATCCTGCATCCATCCATCCATCCATCGAAATTCTCTATACACTTTGATCGTTAGTTCATTTCAAACTCTGCTTCCAAGTTTAATTACTTTGCACCAACACTCACTGTACATTGTTGATGTGCCTTTTTTAGTCTGTCTTATAAAGTAGTTTTTAAAGGTAGGTTTTAAGTTATTTTTTAAGTTTTAAGAGTTGATGAGTAATTGAGTACAGTTGGTGTAATGTATGCACATATGGGCTTGCTGAAGTGGAATTTACCTTGCGTCAAACTGTAATTATGTCACAAGTATAAACTGAAATTCTAAGTTACCTCAGAATTAACAACCAGAAATAATTATAACATCTTGAGAGGGAGTCCAAAGACTTTTGACTCAAAGAATTGGAACACAGAATCAAAATTATCAATTGTATTATTGAAGAAA
Organism: Asterias amurensis; assembly: GCF_032118995.1. NCBI lineage: Eukaryota > Metazoa > Echinodermata > Asteroidea > Forcipulatida > Asteriidae > Asterias > Asterias amurensis. The sequence continues at coordinate 1,647,612 of NC_092662.1, read as the reverse complement.
GAAAACAATTTCAGAAATGTTTGATGCTCATAAAACATTCAACCACAAAAATGTGCTTAGTGCCGGAAATCATGCTCAGCAGATTATAAAGAATTCTTTGTGCTCAAATGCTTGTTAGTAGCTGATTGCAGCTTAGCAGATTTGGTTCAAGTCTGAATTCTTGGCCAAACAGCTGTTTGCCATAGCCCTGTCCTAATTGTAATGCTAGACATATGGGTTGCATTATGGCACTTCTATGTATGGCACTTCTATGTATGATTAACTATGCAACAGTCATTCCTAGGTATCTGTAGACAGTGCTGATACTTAAAAAAAAAAAAAAATTCTCAATGGGGCGATTACTGTTATACATATCACGACAGGAACACAAGTGTTTCTACTACACTTTCTAGTCCTTACAATCGTCAACCATTTCCATAGTTTTTCCTTTTGACTGTTATGTCATGGGTGGTACTTTATATTGTCTTGTGCATCACGTGTGGATCGAATGCCACTCTATCAAAACGGATCGTGTTAAATTGGTTGACGTAAAGAGGCACTTGGTGTAGAAATAATTTTAGATGTCGTGGTAGATATTTTAGAATAGACAGGACTCGTTTTGGGAGTCTGCTTTAAAGGTAGAGTCATTGGTTTGTTTCTCAGATTCAAATGTTTTGGGTATAAAATTCTCCAAACCCATTTTTTTCGAAGAGAATCCTTTCTCAAAATAGTTAAAGACTATCACTGCTGCAGTGTTTTTTCAGCAAGCAAGTTTTTGTGGTCAATAATTTGTTTGAGTAATTACCAATCTATGACCCTACCTTTAAGTATTCAAACATGGTTAGGAACTTTTAGTTCTCAATCGCGCTTTTTAAAGAGCCTCTCCAAGGTCATCTAAAGTTTTGTGATGGACTCAGTTTCCAATATATTCTTTATAAAATGCCATGTCATTCACATTCATGAATGGTGTCCGCTACCATTGGTTAATCGTTCCACAATAATTTCTGCGGAGCTGGTTGGGTTGCACATACACATGTAAGTCGTTCATCAATACTTTGCTTAGCAGAAATGAGCAGGAAACCAGTCACAAATCGTACATGTGGCTTGGTAGTTTGGCTGGTAACCTTATGCTGGTAAGAATATGGGCCCTGAATAAAGTCGGCAAATAATAATATAAGCATAGACAGTAGCACCACAATGTTTATGGCCATTTTGTGAACCTGATGGGCTGAGGGTTTTACTTTTGGACAATCATTTTATCAGCAAACTAAACCTTTGATTAAGTATATTTAACTGTATAAATAATTGTGATAAGTATTCGGAGAAATTCCAGCGTTTGTAAACCTGTAAATATTTCCTATGGACTGAAATTGTGATTATGTTTTTAGTAATTATAAAATGTCATGTTTTTGTTTTTTTCTCTTCTTTTTTATATGTAAAATGTACAGAAATAATATCAAATTGTAAATAATTATTTGGGGGAAATTTGAAAACCCCAACTGAGTGTATGGGAACTCTTTTATGTAGATATGTAATCTGTGAAATGACGCTTAAAAAATATAATGAAATTTAATGGTGTGACCCCAAGTATCAAACTCATAATTTTCCGAAATTTAAGAAACATTTTGCTAAACTTACTGAATCCAGTAGAATAAACCTCTACACCATAAGTCATTTTGAGAATGGTGGACACAATACTACGGCCCATTAGGTTTGGGTAAATTTGTCTGTATACACCCAAATCAAACACTAGTGCACCCATGTAGTGTTCACCATCCTTCAAATAGGCTAATGGGATTATTTTCACAACTGAAAAATCTGGGCCCAATGTCATAAAGCTGTATAGCAGAAAAGTTTGCTTAGCAAGAAATTAGTGAGGTACCAGTCACAGCAATGGTAAATGTACAGTATTTTGACTGGTAACCTATTTTTGCTAAGGAAGAATGCTTATTACATGCTTTATGAAATTGGGCCTTGGTTCTGTTATCTCTGCCAGATCATTAGGCTGGAAACCAATGTGTCCATCATGCTATGTGCGTTATGCGTATCCTTATTATATGCATTACTTGACGTGTGGTTGCATTTTTACGCATTACGCACAACACATTTTGGACGCATGGATTTCTGGCCTAAGGTTTGTCAAATTGATTTGGTTCCTAGAACTTGCAAACAGAAGATAACCATGAAAGACATGGCACTGTACAGTCAAGTATTGCAGTCTTCCACACCCTCGCAACATCCTGATCTCATTTCAAATATGACGCCCTAAAACAATGATCCAGAAGATTTGAGTGTCCGCCCCATCTACTTTTACTTTATCCCTGTTAAGTTATATTGATCAACTTTTAAATGTTTTATGCTGATTTAAGATGTCATTTTACAAGTGTGGTTTTACAAAAAAAAGATGAGCTGACAAAAAATATTTTTTTTTTTTTTTTTGCAAAGCATGGGACTTTTCGACTAAAGTCCTTTTCGACTAAACTGACCAAAATTGGTTTCTTAAATTGTTGGGGAAAATACAAGACTTTGCCAATCATCTTTTTTTTCTCTGAAAATCTCCACACTTCTTGCGTGTCACATAGGGCAAACTTTGTAGGCAACTTGGAGGCAACCAACTGCAGTGTATGCGAAGTATTTCACTTTCTCCGAGAAAATAATGAGAAACTGAAATGTGAATGAATTTTCTTATCAGAGATTGCCTAGAACTGGTTGCCTGTAAATTGCCCTATGTGACATGCCCTTTATTTTGATAAAATTACACATATTCTTATAACTGTGCTTTTTCTAAAAGGTGCCCCCTACCCCAATTCGGGAGTAACTTTGATTTGGTTGGGGTTACTGACAAAAATGTAACCTGCATACTGGAAAATAGTTTAAATTGACCATTTTGTATGGGCTTCAAAACAGCATATATGCATCAATTAATAATATTGAATAATTATGTACAGTGATAATAATTGTAGATTCTTAAAGCAGCAAACAATTGTAAAAGTAGCCACATTAGCCCGATCCAATTTCCGTTTGACCGTTCCATCATAATTGTCACAAGCACTGTAAGTCAAGAAATTAAAAACAAAATAATGTCAGTAAAAGTGAAGGAGCCATTTTGTGCAAACTTTTGCAAAGAGTGGACACCCAGTGAACTACAACAGTGTTGTGTGTTGTTGTTGTGCAAGTGTGTTGTTTTATGCAACGGGAGACTTTCTGGGACGATAGAGGGAAGCAGACTTACTGGAAAAATCTATTGTTCCCAGAATTCTGCGCATCTTCAGAACTACGTAAACAATGGAAATTTACCCGGTAAGTCTGCTGCCACCTATCGTTGGAAAGTCTCCTATTAGTCTACAGCATGTTTTGGATTGGTGCGCTACAAGTTTTTTTCTAAACCATAGAGCATGGTAAAGGATGCCAACAACAGAGCAAATTTGAGAGCCCACATTATTAGTCGACACGGGACCTGTGGTTGACCACTGATTAGCAAGGTTCCTGTGCAGAGATGTAACACCCCTCCCCCAACCCCGCCCCAACAACAACTCGTTTGGATGCCTCTAGAGTCGATCATCATTTCACACTTCCATTGCCCACTGCCATTTTCACTATGGTTTCAATGGTGTCGCATGCAAAAACACCTCTAAAACCAAAGTTGAAATGTTTTGTCATGGAAAGTTGTTGACAAAAGTGAGTTGAACATCTTCTCATAATTATTAAACATGACCATTCTATCTGGGGGGGGGGGGGGAGGGGGGGTGGCGGGGGCTCATAGTCCGCACATAGCAAAACATAGCACATAGCATAGGATACGGTTTCGCATGCAATTATGTCCTCTATGCAACACTATCCGGAGGACATTATTGCATATGCAATAATGTTCACCGGACGATTTTGCATACGCAGTCGTGTCCGCTCGGACGCTGCTGCATAATGCAATTGTGTCCGCCCGGACACATTTGCATATATGCAGTTGTGTCCGCCCCCGTGCAAAACCGTCCTTGCAGTAAATTAAACGCCCTTGGTCGACGGAACATGTTCGCCATTTGTTACAAGCTGAGTGCATGTGTCATGAATGACATGGGAAATGTTCGGTTGTTGGGTATTCGCTGCAATCATAATACTTGAATATTCATGCTACATCGAACTTGCTCTATTTTTGCTGAAAGACTGACTGATACTACTGCAGGTAAGTGGACATTCAAAAGATGAGGGTTAGCTAAAGAAAAAGTAACAAGAAAGGATTGGGGGGGGGGGGGTAAATGCAATATTTTGAGTGCTAATTAGTGGTTTTGCTGACAGCAGGCGTCCACGTGTTTGAATTTGAATGAACAAATCGGTCTCCTAAGTTAAGATGACGGCAGAGGGCGTCCTTCATCTTGCCGGTCTGTTATTTTTTTTTATAGAGAGGCGGCGGCCTGTGATAACTTTAATGGACGTCAGGGAGAAACTCACACGGAAAACCACAACAAGAAAAACTGCGAAAAAATAACTTATTAATATAATTGTTTTGCGAATGCATTCCTTCCATCCTGCCATATTATCACAGGGCCTAGTCGACAAATGGTTGCTGAACGAACTTTGCCCTGCTGCACGATAAAGACTTACAGTAACAAAGAGGCGTTGCGTTACAAAAATCATTCACTCGGCCTTCAACAAGCATGACAAGTTCGTGAACATTAGCAACAAAAAAACAGTTTTCCTTTAAAAGTGTGTGCACTTTTGTTTTTGTTCAAACGGCTTCTTTGTTAGCATGCTCAGTAGCAATAGCAATTAGTTTTTCTTTGATTTGTGAGAGTCAAACCCATCTTTAACGTAAGTCTGCTCATAACTCAGTCTCAAAAAAAGTTGATTTAATTTACACCGTAGTGTACATAGCATTTTTACTATTTTAGAACCACTCATCAGTGATGAACTCAGAACTGGAGCCCTGTATTTTTCTATCTATCTAAGTTTTTAAATTCTGCTTCGATGGTCGTATTATAATTTACATCTGGCCAGGAAAAGTTTCCGCATGGCGCCACCACTTTTTCATTCAATGTGAAATATGTAGTATCTAATTCATCTTAATGAGTAGGCCCTATCCCTTTTTGGAAAAATGAGTGCTAAGTGGTGGCCCCATACGGAAAGTTATCCATCATTGTTTCCACTTTACGTTCCACTTTAAGTGTTACCATAGAGAAAGGACTCCTGCTGACTCATTTCTTTATAACACTAACAGAGTTTAACCAAGTTCATACTTCATGCGATTGCGAAGGCAAATTTTTGCATCACATGGCTGTTTTCGCAGTGAATGATTCGCAGGAGTTCAACACAGTTTGAAAATTTGTTGCGGTTTATTTGTTGCCAAGTTGTGACTTCAAATTTCATATCAAATTATTCTCATTCGCAGGAAGTAATCTGGGCTTTTGCATCAAAGTCATCATTTCAAGAAGTAGAGTACAGAGTGTCCCAGTTACTTACAGGGTTTAAAATGCATCCTGTGTTTCGCTGCTGGAATTTGGTTCACTCATTTCATTGGTTGAGATAACGTAACCCTCCTTCACTGTCGGTAGGAGGATTATTATCGCAACTGTCATTTCACATACCGACAACACGCAACCAAGTCATGTCAGACCCCAGTTCAATATTTTACTCTGGATAACTCTAGTTGCGATGATCGTATCCCTCCATCCTCGATCGTCAGGAGGATGGAGGGTTTATGATCGGTCGGATAACTTTCCGTATCCTGCCACCACTTTTTAACTCATTTTTACAAAAAGGGATGTCTCATTGAGGAGGTAAATTAGATACTTTATTGTGTCATATTGAATGAAAAAGTGGTGGCGTGATACGGAAACTTCCACCTTACCAAAGTTGGTTCAATTCCTACTCGGATTGACAACGGACCGACCAAGGTTAAACTGTACATAAGTCAACTCCTACCTACTAGCCCATCTTGTTGGGCTGTTATGGCTTTCTCTTATCATTGGTCTTATCATCATGGTGACTGTAATAAAGACAGATGATAAAATTAAAAGAAAGCCTTAACAGAACAAGATAGGCTAACTTGTACCTAAGTCAAATCGTACCAGTGTTTGTAGGCTGTGATCATCATCATTACTTTACATATATATCGGCTATAAGATGAGTGAGAAGAGTAGATACTCAAAACAGGATTTTCGTTAAACTCTCTGGTTTAAACTTGGTCTTGACTCTTGTGTCATTTTAGTTTGCTAAAAAAATAAACATCCATGATTTAATATTCAATTAAAACCAAAGCAAACTAAAAACAAATGAAGAAAAGGAAATTATTTCATGCAATCAGTTATCAAGCTAAGTTAAGTAAATATTTGCATTTTTATTATATCCCTCTAGTGTCCACACAAGGGTTAATGTGTAGATTACGACCATTGTTAAGTGACCTCAACGCCAGAAGAGCTGCAAGTTCAACTGTTCTCGCCTGTCAAAATTGTCATCGTCGGAAGCAGCTTCGTTGCTTTTCAAAGGAGGTGAGAGACATTACCTCTTCTTCAAATCTTCTTCAAAGCTGGAAACTTCTAAGCATACTTTTATGATAATAAATGTTGGTGCTGTCTCATCCAGTGACATTGTATCGGATAACTTTCCGTATGGCGCCACCACTTTTTCACTCATTTAAAAAAAAAGGGATATCTAATTGAGGTAAATTAGATACTATATTATTTCATATTGAATGAAAAAGTGGGGGCGCCATACGGAAACTTTTCCATTGTATCTGTTGACTTATTGCAGTTTGAAAAGTGTATTGTGTTAATAAGATTCCAAATATGGTAACTGTGCTGTGCTATTTCCACAGAGAAGCAATAATGCTTTAGTGCCTTGCTCAAGCACACAAGTGTCGTGACCGGATTCGAACCCACAATCTGCTGATTCAACCATCAGAACTTGATTCCCGTGCGCATTTGACCACTGGGCCTTTTAAAACTATTGTTGGCTGTAGTGTTACGATCAACAATATTCATGTTTATTTTGTTGCAGTCCAATATGACGTCTCATGGACCAGCCAAGAGACTTCAAGGCCAAAAAAAGGAGAGTGTATGGTAAGTTTTTATCCACTATTAAAACTTTGTCGTTTGTAGGGTCAGATCATGGTGGCTTCTGGGCCAAATTTCATGGCTCTGATTACCGCCAAATTCTGCGCTTACAATCACCATTGTTTGCTCACTTGCGAGCCCTGAATTTCTGCGCTGGCTGTGTAAGCGAAGAATGCCTAGTATCGTGGAGTATGCACAAGCCAAGCCAGAGTTCCCTGCTTACCCATGAAATATGCTTGACAAATGTTCACAATTTCCTGCTTCTGCAAGTGCAGGTTCTTTGTGTATGGTAAGCAGAGCCATGTTATTGGGCCTTGGTATAAAACTCTGCTGTTGCAAAGAATTGAAGTGTCAAATTTTTTTGAGGTACTCTGTTTACAATAGAGACCTTATGTGAGTGATGAACAAATTTGAAGTCCCTTAACCTCAAGTTAAAATTGTGTGATTTGCCATTTGATAACATTACAGCCTGGGGACAAATAGTTTTAACATCTAAAACATCCAATGACATCATTCTGAGAAAATTGGGTTTGTATTGGTTCATTGCGAACTTTCAATCGAAAGGCCTTGAATTTGACTTTTTGACTGACGAGATATTCCTTCTTGGAATGTAAAGTAGACCCAATAATTGTTAAAATCCAACAACGTCATGTTTCTAACTTTCACTCTGCAAAAGTTATTTTAAGTTTTATTTTTATGAACAGGACGGAGTTTAGCAAGTTATGCTCGGAGACGAAAGCAACCAATCTTGGACAGGTGAGATTTCTTCCCTATTATCTTCCCTTTCGAGCTAATCCCAGCTTATCCCGTCCAAGTTCCCGCCTTTGAGTTTAGCCTGACTACCGGTTAATCTCTTTGGCAGTACTTAAGCAGCATACCGCAACAGAGTCCAGCATTCTCCTGAAGATGATCAGAGCATACAAATCAAAAACGTTGAGTTGTCAAGCCACTAGTTCTTCTCAGAACCACCACTTCTCAAAAGAGACTCTACACATAGTGTCACCGCAAACCTCGCCTGGTGTACTACTACCTCGCACGATTTCAAATTCTGCTAATACAACCTTTTATGTATTATGCTTTTTGTGATTTGGCCCCCCTTTTTTTAGGGTTTCCCAGATTCTGCAGCACCGGAGCATATACGCAAAGCTTTAGTCGATGTGGCCAACAGTTCTAACCCTCTTCACTTCCAGTACACCAGAGGCTTTGTGAGTACCTCAAGATGTTGTTTTTAGACATTGCAACATTTAGTACATATATGGCAACCAGGGCCCAAATTTCAAAGAGCTGCTAAAAACACAAAAGTTTGCTTAGTATAAAAACAGGATTACCAACCAAGTTTCCACGTTATTTTCTTTTACATGTGTTACACAACACATGGGACCAATGGTTTTACGTCCCCATCTGAAGGATGCAGCAATGCTTAAGTGTCTTGCTTACTGACACGAGTGTCACGACTGAGGGATTCAAACCCATGTTCAGCTGATTAGAAACACCAGAGTTTGAATTCTGTGCTCTTAATCGCGCAGCCACGACACTTCCAAAATATCTCCTGCCTGAAATGGCCAGCAATTTCTAAGGTCCTGTTTATTTCAAACAAAACTCATGTGGTCTGTAAAGAGGTTGTTGTTTGTTTGACCTTCTAGGGCCATATTCGTCTTGTGAATGCCATAGCGGCCCTCTACGGGAAACACATGAGCAGAAATATCGACCCCATGGGTGATGTCCTGGTGACCGTGGGGGCTTACCAGTCACTTTTTAATACCTTCATGAGTCTTATCAACCCAGGTGATGAGGTAAGTGAAACAGAGTTTGACCAATTAAGCCCCATTAAAGACACTGGACACTATTGGTAATTGTCAAAGACCAGTCTTCTCACTTGCTGTATCTCCCCATCAAACCTGTGTAAATTTGAGCTTAATTGGTCGTCGAAGTTGCAAGATAATAATGAAAGGAAAAACACCCTTGTCACATGCAGTTGTGTGCTTTCAGAAATAGGCCAGAATAATACATCCCTTTAGTCTTTACCAACTCACACCTGCTATCTTCATGTAATTCCTTTATGAAACAGTGGAGTTTAATCTTTTAATTGGATCATAACAAAAGCAGCTGCTCCGTTACATATCTCGAATGAGAGCATTTCTGATTTTATTCGTCCTTTTCTCGTTTGCTTTTGTAGGTGATTATTATTGAGCCATTCTTTGACTGCTATGAACCAATGGTCATGATGGCCCAGGGAACCCCAAGATATATACCTTTAAAACCGGTAAGATTCAAACTTTCATAAAATCAGACAAATTTCTTCAACTTTAACCTTGAAAATGATTGTGAATATCTGGTAATGGAATCAAGAATGCCTAAAAAATGAACTTGATCATTGAAGCTAAGAAGGCTGAGGAAACCTGTAGAAATAGTTTTGCAAACTGCCTACCCAAAAAAACAAATGGTGTGAATGCAAAAGAAATTATCATTGACATCATGTTTTGACCATAGCAGAGTCTTTTCAAAGGCTAAAAGAAAGTCTTAAAAAATACCCTGCTATTGTTCAAAAGTGAGATGGTAGAAATGAGTGTGTTTGCTATGAACCACATTAGAAACACCTTAAATATATGCCTTCTTTTAAACTGAAATTGTAATCTCTGTTTTTCTGCAGACAAATGAGAATCCTCAGTCTGCCGGTGATTTTGTCTTGGATCCCGACGAGCTGGCTGGAATGTTCAATGAGAAAACAAAAGCAATTGTTGTCAACACGCCCAATAACCCGCTGGGAAAGGTAAATGATGTAGAAAACTTATAATGCGCCATGTCTGTCACAGGTGACACTCCTGGCGCAAGAACCCTTACCAAGCTAACATCTAGGAACTAGTTAAACAAAATAAGCAGAAGGAGAAGCAGCTAGAAGAGATGGCTTTTGAGTTGATTTTTGAAAGTGTTGAAGGAAGTCTCCTTTCTCAGTTTGATGGGGAGTGAGTGTCATGGGGAAGGACTCGACGGAGAGAAAGAAAAGTTTCCCCAGGAGTGATGAGAGAGGGGCACTCGCTCCCTTATACATCAATAGTCTCCTCTCACAAAAGTTGCCTACTTATCCATGAGCCTTTGATCGATAACTTATACTCACCAGTTTCCAATGGCCCACACATGAACACCCGCTATGGTGACAGAGCATTCTCAGTAGCTGCACCAACTTGCTGGAAAAAGCTCCCTCTACACATCGGTGACTCATCTTCGATCAGCTCATTCAAGTCTCATTTAACATCTTTTCAGAAAACGCTTTACAAACGTGTGATTATTATTGTTAATATTTTGAAGGTGTTCAAGAGATCTGAACTTGAGATGATTGCCGATCTATGCAAGAAACATGATGTACTGTGTATCAGTGATGAGGTGTATGAGTACATGATTTACCCTGGAAATGAACACATCAGAATAGGTGAGATTATAAATGACCTCTGACCTTCTCTTGCCTCTATACTGTATTTAAAGGTAGGACTTTACTCTGGAATGAAAACATCAGAATAGGTGAGAATAAGCAAATGATACTTGACCTTCTCTTGGCTCTAGTGTATGGGTTAATAGAGCGAAAAAGGAGTTGTGACGTCAAATTCACGTCAAATTCGCTTCGCATTGGCAGGAAGTATGAACCGGGCTTTAATCGTTTTTCAGATTCAAATGTTTTGATTAATTCGTTTGGCTTTCTTTGTTTGTTTGTCTAGCCACCCTACCTGACATGTGGGACAGGACGTTAACCATTTGCAGTGCTGGCAAGATCTTCAGTGTAACTGGTTTCAAGGTAAAAAAAAAAAAGTAACAATTGACAGCTCAGTGATATAAGGCCATCAATTGCAATTTCAAATAATACTCTTTATCACCGATGTAAACCTAACATCACTTTAAGTCGTTGCAATACCCACTGCTAAAAAAATATAGGATTCGAACTTCCTCTAGCTACTGGGCAATCTCGCTGGTCTAGTTGGTAAGACATCAGCTCTAGGGTGGGTATGAGTCCAACCTGAGTAATGTGCCTGTGATTTCTTTAACAGAATTTGGAATAGTGCTGAGTACACATCGCTTACACACATCGCTTACACACATCGGTGTGAGTGTAAAACCAAATTATGTTCTTTATCCCCTATGTACTTACCCCTATGCAAATTTAACATTTATAAAAATTTCACATCCGTTTATGAACGAAAGTGCATTATAGTAAAAAATATAAATTTGAAGCAATAAAACAAAACCCACATATAATTGTCTACCTAGAGGCTTGTTTATTTTTTGTGCAGCTTGGTTGGACGATTGCTCCTCCCCACTTGATGGACATCCTGAGAACAGTGCATCAGAATTGCACTTTTAACGCAGCCACACCCCTCCAGGTAAGTCGTTCAAATCTTACTTGCATTTGCCTCCAAGACCATTGCAGTGTAAGCCCTGAATTTTTTTTTTTTTTTCAATGGCGTAGTACATTAAGAGAAGCTTTCTACAAATATTATTTTCAAACTGTGTAAGTTTGATGTAAATCTGCGGACATTGTGTTTTGTGTTAGAAATAAGTATCCAGACCCTTTAAATGCACAGGGATCCATGTATAAGGTGCTCAAGGCTCTTGAACATAGAGACAACAATTATTTTGTGACTTGTTTTACTAATTTCTCAAAAACTACATCACCTTAGTAAGAAGTATTTTCAGAGAAGCTTTCTACTATCATTATTTTCAAACCTTGTAAGTCTAATGTACTTTTTTTTTGGGGGGGTTACAAATTACTTATTATTACTTTGAGATGCTGGCCTAAAGTCTTACAGCTCACAGTTTTGACTAGCCTGCTCTTTCACTTTCACTTACACTCTTGCATTGGCTGGACTCCATGAGAGTATGATGCCAGGCTTGTGTAGGGGGTATGGGACTTTATTGGAACCATCAAGTTGGGCTTACTGTATCAGTTTATTACCTTCCCAGGAAGCCCTTGCCATCAGCTTAGAGCTGGAGTTCTCACGTCTCAACAAACCGGAATGCTACCTGGTCAGCCTCGCAAAGGAGCTGGAGGAGAAGAGAGACAAACTGGCCGCTATGCTGAGAGAGATTGGGATGACACCCATCATCCCACAGGGAGCCTACTTCATGCTGGCTAACGTCTCGCACCTTGGTGAGTTTTTACTTTGTGAAAATAGTCTTTTGGAGGCGTTGTTTCTCTCGAAGAAAGAGAGTAGTCATGAAATCTTGGAGGGAAAGTCTGAAGGTTCAGAACTTTTTTTTTTACAGATATGGATTTGTCGGATGCTGGTGATGGGCCCAGAGATTACAAGATTGTGCGTTATTTGACCAAGAAAGTGGTAAGAACTTCAGGCTCATGATTTTTGCATATTTTTGTTTTACTCCAAATTTGTCTGAATAAGCACATGATTTCTATTTACAAAATGTTTGCCTTTTTTTTAATTTCTAGGGAGTTGCGACTATTCCATGCAGTGCATTTTATTCTGAGGCTCACAAGTCGATCGGAGAGAAGTTTATTCGTTTCTGCTTCATAAAGGTAACATATAGTTACTTATTGGGTTCCTATTCTTCCATTTGTATGCCCTGTTTCAATTCCCGGCTGGGGCCAGATGTGAGGAGAGTTGTGCGTATAGCGCCTGCCTCTCCACCACTGTGGTCCCAGTTCAATTCCTGGCTGGGGCCAGATGTGAGGAGAGTTGTCTCCTGTGCCATGTTTTTTTCTTTGGACTTTTTAGTTTTCCTCTCTTTGGAAAAAATTAACACTTGTGACCCATGGTCATATGTCACGTTAGGGGTTTCCCTTAGCTTCATATTAAACAAAACAGACACAATTGGTAAGTATTCAAAATAATTTTATAGCATAGAAACTTACTTGGTAAAAAGGAGAGCTGTTTATAGTATAAAGCATTGTGAGAAACGACTCCCTCTGAAGTAACATACATTTAGTTTTTGAGAAGGAAGTAATCCTGAGCTTGCCAGCTGGACCAGTTACAGAGAATTTTGTGTGTTCCTCCGGTGTTAAAATTGATGTTTGGCCAGCAGATCACTGTTTATACTGGGAGAACAGAAAAACCTGATCTTGATTGGAATTAAAAGTTCTTGTGTAATCTTTTTATTATTTTAGGAAGATCATACTTTGGATAAAGCAGCAGAAAAACTCAAGAAGTGGAGAGATTTGTAGTGGAACCACGCCCTTCGATGGCAGTATTAATTAGGCAAAAATGAAAATATTCACTCAGGCACAGTAAAAATGGTTTTACTTGTTAGACTTTGTATAAACTGTTTGCCATAATAGTTATATTAATGAAATATTATACGCAATTCTTACATAGTACTGAAGCACTTATACTTTGTATACAGAGCTATGTGTGGCATTTATAAGACCAGGGCTTGATTTCACAAAACACTAAGATTCAATCGTTAGATGAGTTGTCAGTATATCGCACAGTGATTTGCATTGTGACATCACACTTTCAAAGCAACTACGATTGACTTGCAGTGAAGATCAATTGTAGCTCTTTGTGAAATCGACCCCTGGGGCTCGATTTCACTAAACACTATTAAAGATTCATCGTTGGATGAGTCATTGTCAGTATCGCCATAGTGATTCGTATTTTGACATCACATTTTACTAAGCAAATTCGATTGATTTGCAGTTAAAGATACACGCTGCCTTGGATCGGTCGAGTTGGTCTTTGTGAAAAGCGTTCTGTAACTGTTTGTTATCAAATGCATATGGTTAGAAAGATGTTGTAAAAGTAGAATACTAGAATGTGGTGAAATGAAATATTATATTTTTATCAGGTAAATTTTATTACAATTTATCCTTAAGCAGATCTGGGAGTGAATTTATATTTATAGCAGAAGTAGTTTACATAAAACATTACATAGCGCAAAAAAGAATCATGATTCATGCATGTTTCAAATTTTTGGGATGAAAAATGATCAAAACCATATTACTACAAAAGGAATATACTTTCTTAGAACAGTTTGTAATCAACAGATGCAGTGATTCTCACCAAGTAAGTTTTTTAGGTCATTTTATTTTTAAAGTAATTGCCAATGACCCTATATTTAATTATTCCATCTACGCTGGTGACATGTTACGTTCAAATCTATTTCTTTACACAATTTTCTCAAGCAATGTTTTGCTTTTAAGTTTTATTTAGCCATATGAAGTAGTGTTTTTAATTAAATATCCATCTCCATAAAGCCCACTATCCAATATTTAAAACAAAATGGAAATTTTGATCTGTATTAGCTAGGATGTGACAAACTTTTGTTTGAAGGCATGTATTTCTTTGGTCCTTTGGACCATTTGATTGTTTTAATCCTATATAAATGACAAATGTTTTTAATACAATAAAGGTATTCTTGCATGATGTCATAATTCTTGCCCAAAATGTGGCCTGCGCCTCGTTTTGGGTTGGAATTGTGGCGTATACTCATGCATATAAGAGAGGCGTATAACCTGTGGAAATTACTGTGTCATGTTACCAACAAATATTAGTTAAAACATAGGAAAGCAATAGCGCTTGTTTTCGCTACTTTTTCTTGATCTTGTTGTTGTACACCAATAAGTAATAGGCGCTTTATAATCTAATAGTAATAAGTAACCAACTTCACTTCACATAATAACACACAGATGTAAAGTTGGTTACTTATTACTTATTGGATTCGCGCGTAATTGCATACAAATGACAGATACTGTACACGTGCACACACGTGATTGCGAAATCACTGTTGTGGAGATTCGTGTAGAAAATGGCGTCTGAATTAGAAGCGGACTGCGAGAAAGTGGAGATTTTCTTTCAAGAAAATAGAGGAAGAGGGGTTCGGGCGACAACCATTATCGAACCAGGAACTATCCTGTGTCAGGAGGATCCTTACGTTTTTGTTTTGGACGGCAAGGAAAGGAAAAACCGGTGTAGTTTCTGCTTTCAGAAAAGGTAAAAATCGAAAAGTTGCATGACAAGAAAATGTCGATCATTTGTTGATTCAACAAAACGGGACGGGCTGGCATATGTTTGATGATTGATGACTTTTAATTGATGCGTTTCTCTTCTTATGTTATATAAAAGTAGTTTTCATGTTTTCTGAATTGTCTGTTATTTAATGTAAAGTGCTGTCCTCGTTTGATTTGACTGCAGTTCACACTAACACTTTTTCTTATTTTGGTTGGTGTGAATGGTGTGAATAACGTCATTTTTTTGTAACATCTTTAAAACAAAAATTAGTGAACTGTAATTGTAAAAATGTAACCATGGTCATGGAACTAAAGTAACTTTTAAAAAAGTGGTGGGAGGGAGGGGGGGGGGGGTCAGACTGGTCAGAAAAAATCAAAACAATAAACCAAACTCGCATCAATTCAAAGATCTCCAAAATGTTCAGAAAAACTGCTGCGGGTCACTGCTGCGGGTACTCCTCGAGTCTTACCTAGTCTGATAAGGCCCTATATAACAATATCAGCCAAGGACGTAGGAAGTAGGAAGACCTAATTTTAAGAAAACCTGTACATAATACCTATCGAGGTTTTGTCTCTGTGGCGTGGAAACGATAGCGGACCATGGTGGAACTAGCCTTTTCAGAATACGGCCAGATCCATGTGAATTAGTTGAAGGCAGTGGAATCTGTCAAAGTTTTTTTTAACAATCATGTGTGAAACCATAACACTCCATTTCTAACGCATACTTTTTAGTATGCCTAAAAAATCATGGAGGTATTTTCGAAAAAAATGATGAGATCGAGTCAATTAACTTAACTTTCTTTTTTTGCAGAGAAAAACTGAAGAAGTGTGGTGGCTGTAACTATGTGTCTTACTGTGATCGACAATGTCAGGTGAGATATTAAGTTGACTTGTTCAAATGCTGTCGGACGTTACTGTTACTATCACTCAGTCACTGGTGTCGGACAGTGTGCTTGACCGAGTAAATGGTTTTAAAGAAAAACTGTCCGAGTGTTGTTGCAGCACACCACTGAAGGCTGAATTAACAACAATTCTTTATTTAAAAAAAAAAACAATTTATAACCACTATGAAAGTAAGGAAAATATATGATTAAATATTAAATAAATCAATTTAGGAGTAACTGGTAAAATGTTTTCACTTGATTTTCTTTGACAGTCTTCCAACTATGCTAACCATCAATATGAGTGTAAATTCTTGAAAGGTGCAGAATGTGATGTCCAGTTGCGAACAAGGCTACTGTTGATGTGTCTGCAGAAACAACTGGTAAGTTAGGTTGTCTGGGCTCAAATTTCCGAGAAAAGCTCACAAGACTGCAGGACTTGTATTTTTTTTTTTACTGGACCAGAAGTTTTTTTTCACAAGATCAGAATTAAGTACCAGGACTTGAAATAACCCACATCACCAACAGCAATTGCCAGGGTGCCCTGTGCTCTTGATGTGGTGCTCTTTGCAACGTCCGAATAAAAATCAAAAATTTCCTCTTAGAAGTGCCCTTACCAGAGGAAAATTGCTGGGCCCCAAAAACTAAAATCCATGCCTGATGTACGGAAACTGTTTTATTTGAACAAGCAGCAAGATTTAAAGGATTTGGGTATTTTTTTGAAAATGTCAATAGATTAACATTAAACTTACAGGGTTTGAAGATAATTATAGTAGAAAGCTTCCCTTCAAATATTACTTACTGCGGTGCTGTAGTTTTTGAGAAATGAGTAAAACAATGTCATGAAAATATGTTTGTAGATTATTAAAATAATTTTCGTCTCATGAGACGAAAATTATTTTCATGACATTGTTTTACTCATTTCCAAAAAACTACAGCACCTAAGCATGTAATATTTTCAGGGAAGCTTTCTTCTATCATTATCTTCAAACTGTGTAAGTTTAGTGTAAATCTGTGGACATTGTGTTTTTTGTCCTACAAAAGTTACATAGACCCTTTAAAGACAATTAATCTCATTTGACAGAATGGGCAAGTATGATCCTCCTACATGTGTTTCGCTGCCTCAATGCCTCAGCCCCTTTATGTCTCATTGACTTATTGTCAATCAAAGAACCTGTCAGAAATCTGTGTTTCTGTTCCCACACTTCAATTTTTCACATTCAAAGAACTAAACACAGGGGATCGTCAGTTTCTATCGCAGCACCTAGGATGTGGAATCATCTTTCTCAGAACATCAGGAAAGCTTACTGTAAGACGCTATGAGCAACGACTGTTGGATTAGTCTTTACATTTAATGATTGATTGATTGAAGTATACTGTGACAGTGATACTCAACATAATTTAAAGGTTTTTATAACTGATGACTATAATGTGTTATAGATGAAGGCTTTTCATTCCGAAAGTTTGCATTCATAAGTTTCAAATTTTGTGTATCCCCTCTCTCTTGTGCAGAAGCGATCCAAAAAGAATTCAGTTTTCAACTCCCAGGGATTTCCATTGAGACCAGAGGGTCTGTATGAAAGTAAGTTGTAACTTCAGTGTTTGTTTGTCGTTCATAATCTGCAAATGATATAACCGCCTCTATTGACAAACAAAACAAAGGTGTAACATTTTCATTCAATGAAACGTTCATACTTCTAATAAAAAGTTGTTAAACTTTGCTGGAAGTTTAAAAACTGGGTGTCCAAATTGTCCATTTACAATATGTTTACATGTAAATGCCATTTGAAACAGGGTGTCCAAAAGACACCAGACACCCATCTGGCTAACACTTTGAACCCTCCTACTTCTGATGTTGGGTGTAATTTTTGCAAATGCATCGGGGATAAAGAAAATTCATTTTGGTTTTACCCATACACACTGATGTGTGTCAGCACTGTATACTCAGTACTTTCCCGAGTTCTGTGAAACAAAATTAACAGGCATATTACTCGGTTGGGATTCGAACCAACGACCTTTGCAATTCTAGAGCAGTGTCAAAAACGGACTCCACAACACTTTGATTATCTTGGTTTCTTTAGAAAAAGAAGAAGATCATGAGAAAGAAACGTCGGATCAGGGTCCTGACATGGAATTCCTACTGGTCTTCCTGTCCGGTCTTAAAGGCGTTGACATCGGCACCGAGAGCGTCTATCGCTGCCTGAGACTCCTGAATGCAAACACATTCTCTATTTATGACGAGACGATATGGAAGGGAGTTGGTGAGGGTCTGTTCACAAGGTTAGTGATGTGTAACTAGTGTTTTAAAGGTAGGGTCATATAGATTGGTGTTTGTCAATGTAATGCTGATTTATTGGCAAAATAAAGAGAAAGATCCAATAAAAGTCTCATGTGAAAGTTTCAGCTAAGAAAACAGCCAAAAACTGGATCTGGATGTTACTGTACAATCGCCTGGACGGACTATCACGTACAATTGATATGGTATTTTCCATGAATGTCAAATCAATCCTCGAATTTAGCTGATTCCATTGTTAGTGAAGTGACAACAGATACCAACCGCATCTCTAGCCGAAGACGCGACCGGACACCAACCCTTAGAAATCTGAGACATGATTCATACATGAGTGATTTCTTAGATTCAAATGTTTTGTTTCTTTGAATGGAATTCTTTTTTGTCACCCTCTTTTAAATTTAAAGCAAACTTGGGCACCATATTTTTGTGATCCATTGTCAAACATGGATTTGACGGGGTTCTTACATTTTTATTACAGGTTGGCAATGTTTAACCACGACTGTCGACCAAACTGCACATTTGTTTTCGACGGCGTACGTTTGTCGGTCAGAAGTTTGAAGTCCATCAGCCCAGGAGAAGAGGTTGGTATTATTTGTGTTATTCTGGCAATGTTTTTTTACTATTATTTATTATTATTATTATTTATTCGACATAAAACACATACAAAATACAAACATAATCAAAACAAAACAAAAGCCAGGTACATATGTCTGGAATTAAAAAAGTTTACCAAAAAACTGTAGCCCGAAGGCCTTCAATTCCAATATCCCTGGCCATACAACATGAAAAAGGTCACAATTAAAAAAGCGGCCTATCACATCCCTGTTATACTAACACTATGCAAATTTTGAAATCCAACTTAACTGCTGTTTATGTTTTTACTTCCTTGGTAACCTGATAGTGTGTGATTAGCTACCTGAATCTGATGAAACCCGCCGCTGCTCGCCAAAATACTCTCAGGATTTGGTACGACTTTGAATGCGACTGCAAACGATGCACGCAGGGATCCAATAAGGTATAATCATCAACTCCAATTTTTATTTATTTTAACAATTTTATGCTGTAGGTTCTCCCGGCCAATTTCAACAGAAAATTAATTCAAAACATCCGGCTCATTAAAATATTGTTGAAAAAATAAATGCTGTCGCATCAACGTTTTGCGGTAGTAATTGAATTTTAACAGTTTAGCATTCACTGGTTCAATAAGATCATTCAAATTCATTAGACTACAATTATCTTTTAACTATAGACAAATTAGCAGCAACAGGCTGGTCAACCATTCCAAGTAGTCAAACATGCATAAATTGGAATGCATTTGGTAATGAAACTTAATTAATTTTTGCTCAAATTGGCCAGGGAAAACTACAAAAATATGATATGCTTGGATGTTTAAGGGTCCTTTTGTTATTATTAACCATTTTGAGCACTAACAAAAAAATATGGGTGTCCAAACTGAGCCTCATGAACAAACAAGTTGTGAAATAGAGAGATAAAATAGTGTTAAGCCCGGTTCATACTTTCTGCGAATGCGAAAAGCAAATCTGGTGTGAAAGTCACAACTCTGTTTTCGCAGTGAATGTTTCGCAAAAGTTTGAGCACAGTTCAACTGCTGCGAATAATTTGTTGCGAATATTGTGACGTCAACATTTGTATGGCATTCACATTCTCAGGAAGTATGAACCGGGCTCAAGACTAAAAATAATCTTGCATGGGTAGCAGGAAAAGAATTTGTAATCCTGAAGCGAGCTGGCATCTACAAACTATATGAAAGCCATCGTAGCATTGGACTAGTCTAACTCACATACTGTACGTGGTGTATTAAATGCATGACCTGTTGAATATGCATGGCTCTTTGACAGTCTGCTCTTTGAATATGCATGACCTTTTGAATATGTATATTAATATATGTTTTGATTTGTTTTTCCCTCCACATTTGTTTTGTCTGTTGTCTTTTTTTACTCTGTGCAACAGGATAGGTTAATGTACGCTATAAAATGTCCGCAGATGAACTGTCTGGGGACTGTGGTACCATGTCAACCAGGAATAGTTATGAGTATGATACCCCTGTTCCCAAAAAGAGAAATTTATAAAACAATTACACATCTTGGAGAGTTTCCTCAGAAAACTCTTTATCTACTAAAAATCGGACCTGGCATCTTCATGGTGCAGGGGCCGTATCCACAGAGATTTTTTGCACTTCATTTTACTAAGCCTCTCCCCTTCACCTCCCCCAACCTCCTCCCCCAACCTCCTCCCCCAACCTCCTCCCCCAACCTCCTCCCCCCCCCAAAAAACAAACCTTAACAACAACAACAACAACATCAACAACATCAACCTGCCAAAAAAACACAAACAAACAAACAAACAAACAAACAAACAGACAAACAAACAAACAAACAACAAGCAAGCAAACAGTACAAAACAACCGCTCAGAAACAGGATACCATCCAAAATCTATGTAATGTACATTGATTGCGAATGCTTACCTGCAATTTTGTCAACAAGCGAAGAACATTGCAGCAGTGTCTTCTGCTTTTAGCTCCATGAAATAAAACTCCAGTCCTTTAACCAATTGTACCACTGGTGTTTCATTATTATTTATTTTTACAATATAATAAGGACATTTTTGTTAATACATTATCTTTTCTTTTGTTCTCCCCCTCCATTGTCATCTTCTTTTCTTACCTCTTTTCCTCATAATCCTTTATCTTCCTCTTCCATGCTTTGGCTCTTTCCTCCCTCTTGCGCCTTTTCTCATTTTTAGACGAGGACTTTGAAGGATGTGATGCATGTGGTTTTGATATAAGCACAAGTAATCTTCCAGACAAGATCAAAGAAGCTGAGGAGAAAGTGAAGAGCTTCTGGGATGCAAACCATGGAAATATCCTTTTCTTGTTACTGATGGCTTGAATTAAAGGCAGTGGACACTATTGGTAATTACTCAAAATAATTATCAGCATAAAACCCTCACTTGCTAAATGAGTAATGGGGAGAGGTTGATAGTATAAAACATTGTGAGAAATGGCTCCCTCTGGCTCAGTGCCATAGTTTTTTAGAAAGAAGTAGTTTTCCTTGAATTTGATTTCGAGCCGTCAGATTTAAAATTTGAGGTTTCGAAATCAACCATCTAAAAGCACACAACTTTGTGTGACAAGGGTGTTTTTTTCTTTCATTGTTATCTCGCAACTTCGATGACCAATTGAGCTCAAATTTTCACAGGTTTGTTGATTTATGTATATGTTGAGATACACCAAGTGAAAAGACTGGTCTTTGACAATTACCAATAGTGTCCAGTGTCTTTAAGGGGGAGAAAGACTACAGGGCTTGTAGCTTAAATCTTTTACTGGGTTACTGGAGCATAATTCATTTCACAAGACCAGAGCAACAGAAAAGATTTTTTACACAGTTTAACATATTGTATTATGTAAACTTATGGTTTTCAGTATGCTTTGCTACACAATTAAAAGATGTTTACAAACTAATTGCACAGTGAGGTATACATGTACATGTATTTAGTCGGTTAAAAAACACAAGACCAAGTCTTGCCCAGTGTTTACTGGCCCTAGGCTAAAACCACTGGCCTCAGGCGTACGGTTTAGTGTAAATTTCAAACCTGGTTTTGACCCGAAGGAAAACATGCAGGGTCAGTGACGAAAAGTATCGATATGGTGCGCTGCCTATGAAAGGGGGCTGCTCTTAATGTTTCGCCCTTCTCTTGTCTTTATTAAGAGACTGACGGTACAACAGATCTTTTCTATGCAAACCAGTTCCCCCTTTTTACATTCCTTAACTTATATCTTGCACATGATGCGCTCTTCTTGGATGGATGCGGTCCACTTGTGTCACTTCTTGATTCCGTGTACCAGCCACACCACATGTCTGTCTACAACTTAAATAAGGGTGCCTTCAATGCGGCTTTGCGGACTTTCCATGATGCTGAGCATGAGATGACGTTGAAGTACGGACTGCGAAGTGTTTGTGCTTTAAGGTTTGTATAACAACATTGTACAGTATGGTGCAAAGAAACACATATAAGAATTTGAACCTACATCCTTGAATTATTTGAATGTGTCATTTTATATAACTTGTTTATGTCCCTTGTACTGTATTTTTGATGTAATTTTTATAAAATAAAAATTCTCCATTTTTGGAGGTTTTGAGGAAATAAAATAATGTAGTGAAAATTCTGAAAAAGACTGTGGATGTGTGTAAGTTTGCATAGTGTCTAAAGTTCTTACATTATGTGAACTCTTTTGTTCTCAGGTCCACCTTCGTACGTAGTGTTAAGACATGTAGGTCAGCCCTTGTACTCAATCAAATGTCCCTACTTTGTTCCAAGGACCAAACATGCCTGATACAAGAACCACTTGTTATTACTTCCAACAGGATCTCAAATCCCAAATACTTTGACAGGTTGCAACTTCCCATTCCCTCTAAATAAAAATATGGATATAACTTGAGGTTTGACTGATGTTTTTTGTGATTTTCCCCCTGATAGAACACAGCTAGATGACTGTGATGCCTACATGTGTTACACTCTATGGCGTGTTGGGCAGCTACAGGCCCAGCTTGGTCTCAGCTCGAAGGCGATTCACACCCTGGAAAAGGTTGGTGTTTAATTTTCTGAGTTTAGATGAAGATGAACTTCATTATCAGAATTTGTTGATGTAAAGCCAGTTCTTTTTTTTGTTGCGTCACCAAACTTTGCATTTGCATTCGTAGGAAGAATGAACCTGGCTAACTTGTATAATTTTGTGTGTGGAGAGTTTTAAAGATTTTATTACTGTACTGTTTTTATTCAACAATAAGCAGTTCAACAATTAAAGGACCGTTTTAAAGAATGAGTTTTTAAATTGCTGTTCACTGCTCATGTCATGAGAGGGCACTTTAACCAGTCAAAATATATCCCTAAATTATGCAAGTTCGATGTCTTATTTCACGGCGGTGCAAATCTCATGCAAATCTCCAGCAAAAGGTGTGTTATAAAAAAAATTCCATCGTTCGTAGGTTTTGACGAGCATGAGGATTGCGTACGGCAGTAACCACAAAGTCACCTTGAAGGCGGAGGAACTACTGGTCACACTAAAAGCAGGAAAAGATGACTCAGGGATCGACAACACTGTAACTCAGGAAGAATCAAATCTAAGCTATTGAATTTTTTTAAATTTTGACGATATTAGGAATGTTTTTATTGGTGAGGAAAACTTGTTTATATCTGTTAATATTTTAAAGACATGGACATTATTGGTAATTACTCAAAATAATTGTTGGCATAAAAAGTTACTTGGTAATGAGCAATGGGGAGCTGGTGATTGTAAAAAACATTACGAGAAACGGCTCCCTCTGAAGTAACGTATTGTTTTGAGAAGAGGTAATTGTCACTCAAATATTATAAGAACTCAGGTCTCCAGTCTTTTATTAGGAATCTGTGCAATAAGGGTGTTTTTCTTTCATTGTTCTCTTGCAACTTGGATGACAAACTAAGTCCAAATTTTCACAGATTTGTTGCATATGTTGGGATACACCAAGTGAGAATACTGGTCTTTGACAATTACCAAAAGTGTCCAGTGCCTTTTAAGAAAAGTTGTATGAGATGTATAAGGTTTTCTAGTGGATGGATATGTGTCTGTAATGAATATATTGATTCAAATGCTCTAGTGATGATATATTATAGTATATATTTTATGCTATATTTTATTGTTTAGTAAAGTAAATTGTTGGTAATTGAAAAAAAAAATAAGGGTAAACAACAGTGTTTAGTCTGAAAGCTCACTGATTTATCTTTCAGAGAGTTTTGTCAACCAAATTTTCCTGAGAACTTGACTAGTGTGAAAGGGCTATAAGGGCCTTCAAAGTCAAATTCAGTTCTTGTGATGCACTGAATTTCAAATGAAGAATCCTCACAAAGGGGGAAATAACAAGCCTCTAACCCCACAGAAATTCAGGAATGAACCAAGAATTCTCTGTACATAAAAACACAAGACCTTGTAATTTGAAATGCAACATTATTGAATTTTTTAATTGAAAGTGCAATTACATGTATATGGTAGAATTTTAACACAAGGTTAGCGACTTACAATTTGTCCCCAGTTTCATAACAACTCTATTGGAAAATGAGTGAATCACAAAACTGATTTTGACCTTTGGAGTCTCTCTTTTTGACTTGATGAAAATTATCCACTTAGTATTATTTGAAAAAATAATGAATTTAGCTATAGACGAAGTGTTAAGTTTACCTATGAAACTGCATTTTCATTGTTCAACTCTATTCAAGTGCCAAAATGCAAGTTGGGAGCTTTATAAGTCTGACTTATTACTATTGGGCAGGCAGACGCTGTTTAGCATAATGCTTAGAGCTTAATGGAAAGTCAACTTGTAGCTTCATACAAAATAAACGACACCAAAGAACACAAATGCTCCATTGTTTTCCACAGGTAACTGTTTTGTTTTTATTTACTTCCACTATCTCTTGGTTTTATTTTACACTCGTTCTCGTGAACACTTGTCAAATGTTTCAAGATTTAAAAACAAAAGGTTGAGAGTTGGCGGCCAATGTAAAAAACCAGCCAAGATATTCCAAGGATGAAGGCATGAAGATTTCCCAAGTATTTTTGGCGAATTGGTGTATGGTTTTTATAGCGCTCAATGTTGTGTTTCTTAAAGTTTATGTCCGGCTTGCCAGCTCCTTTGCCTTGATCTTCTCCAGCTTGCGAATTCTGTCGTTGCTCTTGCTGCCGAGCTGTCCACCACCCCAGTGACGACGGATCTGCGAAGTGAAGGTAAAGACAGAAATGTTATTCATTGATTATTTTTAGGAACGTGAGAGCTCCCTGTGGGCCGCGTCGACATGCAACCCTCAATCTCCCACTACCCTATGATCACTTAACACCAAACTGTTTTGATTTTGGTAAGATTGATACGCCCAGTAATGAACAAATGTTTTTTTGAGGCACAATCGTACAATTCCCAGCACAACTTCATTATGTCCACTGTTGATCAACAATTCCAATGGATTCAATAGTAGATACCAAAAATGTTTACTGACTGACAAACTTTGTTTTTGTACGTTCCTACTCAGATTTAAAAAGCTCGATGATTAGATCCACATAGCAATTGCTTCAGGTGAAGAAATTCAATACATCATCGCAGGAACGTGTTTCTACGGTCAGTCTTGCCAAGACGCCACCTATGCTTAAGAAAATTCCCCAAGATGTCTTTGTACGTACCTCCTCGTATCTGTCATTGTAGTTGGTCTTGACTGCTTCAATGATCTTGGCCAGAGAGCCCTTGTCCTCGCTGGGGAAAAGAGGGGAGGATAATTAGCTACAGGTCTTAGTCTACAATTCTACTTTATAAGTACAGGAGTGAGCATCAGTAACGACAAAATATGATTGGGGATCTAATTTTTAGGAGGCATGTTGAAATGATGAGTTTTCAACTCCCTAGTAACCTCCGGAGCTATAGATTTCCCTGGGAAAAATGTATAACTAAACAAAACTTGTTGCTTTCTTTCTCACTAGGTAGACAACAAGATATTCAAAATTCAGATAAAAGTCTGAGGTTTCTGATCATGTAAACACATTTCTTTAACTTGAAACAGAACTTTTATTTCAACTTCCACCATAAATCAGACTGTCAAGTATTAGCAGATTGCACATGAGGCATACTCGAGCTTTTCAAGTGCACATTTTCAGAATAGAGGAAGACTGTTTTTACCTGTTGACATTGCTGAATGCCAAGCACGTTGCGGTCTTGCGATGAACGACGGCTCCAAGTCGTGCCTTTCCCTTAATGATGCAGTAGGGCACTTCCATCTTGCGGCACAGAGCTGGAAGGAACATCACCACCTAACAAAAAGAAAGATGAAAATATAATTGACTTTAACTTACCACAAAGATAGAACCAAATAAATTGAATAGTGGCTTTTCAACAATGTAAAAAACTTTAATTTGATTTGATCTTATTCCTGCTCAGATTTAAAAAGCTCTGTGTTTGATCCACACATTAAGCCATGGGCTCTTCAGGTGAAGAAATTCAAAACATCACTGCAGGAGTACAAAATTATCAAATACCAAGTTCTTTACACAATCTACAGTCCAGAACGAAGACGTCACAAAGAATCAACAAAATTGGAGGGGTGCGAGGATTGCTTGCACTTAGACTCTGTAAATCCTTTCCATCCAACACGCCAAACATCACCTATTTAAAACTAATCGTGTAAGAACTCCAGAATTGGCCACAAGATCCATAAACTCTTAACATTGGAGACGTGTCTAGCTTGTTTTCCATGCAGCAAACACACGGGACGAATTCTATAATGCGATATAATTTTTTCCAAAACTATACCACCGCTTCTGCACTCCTTTACGCATACATACCTCAATAGGATCAACATCATGGGCGATCATGACCAGCTGAGCCTTCTTGGACTCAACTAGAGAAGTCACTGTGTTCACCCCGGACCTGACGATATTGGGGCGGCGAGTTGGGACATCTTCTTTGCCCTCAGCACGCAGGGCAGCACGAGCTCGCAGGCGTTGCTTCTTATCCTGCTTGGTCTCAGGGCGGTACTTGTTCATCAGACGGAACAGCTGGGTGGCTATTGGGCGGAAGCGAGAGGAGATAAAACAGTTAACGATACAGATAATTCTAGGTTTTTAGTGATTTTGACATTTTAGCCTAAAATAATAACTTTTTTGTTGATTATCCTGCTCAGATTTAAAAAGCTCGGTGTTTGATCCACACATTAAGCCATGGGCTCTTCAGGTGAAGAAATTCAATACATCACTGCAGGAATAATTCAAGAATTTAACTGATAGAGGAATTCCTTTTTGGGTACAATAAATATTCTGTGCGCTTGTTCGTTGATTAGGGAATGATTTTGAACAAGCATGGCAAAATATTTGGACAGAACATTTTGTGCCCACAAAATGCTAATGTTGTGTAGAATTTTGTTCTGGGACATTGGGAATCGTTCACTAAATAAGGCAGAGGATGGATGAAGCTTCTATTTATACCTGTCTGACGGTCCAAGGTCTGGTTGAACTGGTTGATGGATGGTGGAACCTTCAGACGCTTGAAGAGGATGGCACGCTGACGTTGCAGACGGACATACTTGGGCCACTTGACAAAGCGGGACAAGTCACGCTTAGGCTGGATGCCTTGACCTGAAAACAATGATAAGAGTGTCGTTTTTAAAAATGTCTTTCGGCTTGGAACTACACGGGCTGTAGCCCCATGTTCTAAACATTTCCCATACACTTTTCCTATTGAAGTTCCCTTCGGAAATTGAAAATGAACTTCCATTGTTATCAATTAATAATTCAAGAACATAAAAACTTTGACTGGTAACCAGGAAAGCACGCTGAAGTAAACTTTTCCACTTGTCAATGGCGGAATACAAACTTGTAAGCTTTCCCAAATGGTTAGGAAAATACAATCAACAAAAACAAAGGTGGGTCGGATTTACTTTTGATCTTTACTTACCGATGCCAAAGTTCTTGGGACGCTTCTCAAAAAGGGGGTTGACAACCTTCTTGGGGGCAGCTTGGCGAGCTGCGTAAGGGGCCGGAGCCACCTTCTTACCCCTCGGAGCTTTCTTGGCTTTGGGCTGAAAAGTCAAAGCAATTTATTGTGAGTTTACTAACTAGTTTGGTGTGTAATTGCTTGATCTTCAGAGAAAAGTCTGAACTTTTTGTCACTCCTTTCCAAAATTACATTCCCAAACAGAAGTTCATAATTTTGTCAATCATTAAATTAATTTCCTTTCCAGCTTCAAAATCAAATGCAATCCACTCCATCCAATGGCCAAGCACCCTCACATTCTGTCTCAGTCAACATTTTCAATTTCACATTAATTTTGAAAAATGTATTACTAAATGCCCTGGCTTTTTTTAAATATGCATGTGTATTCTGTTTGGGAAAATGAAATTGAAAATGGTCAAATATTTTTTTTTTATTTTATATAATTTATATTACATTTTCGTCGTCATATGAACGTTATTCCACTTTCTGCACAAATTTATAAACTTATTAACAAGTTATTCCCACAAGAATGAAGCCCAAACAGACAAATAATATCAGCATTTTAAGGTTATGGCCCTCGTAAACAGGTTTAGAAAAAGATTGTCATGGCCCAACGCATTGCAATACTCATACGTTACATATTTGTAGCATTTTACGATTGTTTTAAATATAGTTGAATACAAATAATGATATGTATTTGCAGATATACCATTGTTGGGTATAATACTTCAATTTAATGTGATAATTTTAAACGATGTTAGAGATTTAAAGGCGATTTAATTTCCAACACAACGACAACCATCCATCCTACCATTTTGGCTGCCACGGAAAGAGGACGATCTCGTGTGAAATCACGAGAGTTCGAAAATTAGTAAGCACCCGAGAGTCATGTGTCTGACTTCGTTTAACGAAAGAGGGAAGCAAATGTACTTCGGGGCCAGACTAAAAAACGCTCAGCGTGTTTGCTATGGACTTGTCATCGTGAATGTTTATGTCAGCCATTATCGGGTGTTTTTGTGCATTTATTTCACTTTTCCATCAACAGGACATGAACAGCCAGCTGAAATTGGAGTGCAGGTATGAATGACAATATTTAATTGCATCCAAGCTGTCAAAGTTGCTGCCTTTGAGCAAAATAAACACAGTGATACGTTTTTGTATACATGGCTAGATTTGGATGAGTGAGGGCGCTGTTTACTGCATGTTGTTTTGTTTATACATTTTTCTTTTGTTGTTGTTTTATAGGTTCATCTTTTAATAGCAGAATCAGCATGTCTCAAGCAGGTTCTCAGAGGGCGCTACCACAAAGTAAAGACAATCTCCTTAAGACGTACGCACGACGGCTTCGCGGAGATGTTCAATCCATTCAGGATAACTTTACAGAAATATTAAAACTTGCAAAGGTAGGTTACGGTAATGTGATTGATCCTGGAAATAAGATGCTGATGCATTGTGCTTCAAATAATCAAGTGGAAAATTGTCCGCATCCTGCCACCACTTTTCCCAACAATTTTTATAAAAAGGAATAGCTCATTTGAGTAAATAAGATACTATTTTATTTCATAACGAATTAAAAAATGTTGGCAGCAGGATATGGAAACTTTTCCAATTAAAAAATATTTAATTAAAAGTTGATAACAATAACTGCCAGTACAATGGGTCCTGCTGAGTAAACCAACATAAACATAAATGTAAAAGCAATGTTACCTCAATTAATATCTTTCCTTTGGTAGGTTTATATCACAAATTATAATACATCAATCAAAAGGAAAAGATATTTCCCCATAATGCTAAGGTACTTGATGGTAAGATGGCTTAGTAGTGTAGTTTTTTCATTGACCACAAAATGGTGTTTGATATTAAGGCAATACATTTCTTGTTTCATTCGCTTACAGGTTGACGAGGAGACACAAGTAGCGAGACAGACCCAGGGAGAGCAAGAACAAAATGAAATGCATGTCAGAGCAGCAAATATAGTAGGTTTATCAATGGATTGGCTTGAATGATGCAAGTTTCTAAACTGCTGGACAAAGACATTGTGCCAAACTACAAGAAAATTTCTACATGTGAGAATTTTCGTGTTGGCACTATATGCTTTGTTTTGTAAAAGGTCAAGGGCACCAAGACATTTTCTTCTTGGCACCCTATGATGAAATTGTAAATTTCTAACGGAGCATTCAAGAGCACGAAGGCAATCCCCATCGTTGCCTCTGTGAAGTATCAAGCCTGAACTATGTCCTATGATCGTTCAAGAGGAACACTTTAACAGTTCAACTGACCTGAATCTGTTTTTAAAACTCTTACTTTTCTCTGTTTAAAATTTGAAGATGTATTTGGAGTTGTCTTTAACAAATGCTTTTTCGTGTTTCACTCTTTTTCAGGTTCGTGCCGGTGAGTCTCTCATGAAACTCGTCTCGGACATCAAAGAATTTCTCATCTTGAATGATTTCCCTTCAGCCAATGCAGCCATAGCTCAGCGTACACGATTTCTTCGCAATGTTCAAGCGGAAGTCGATGAAAAGATCATGCAGCTACGGGATGAAATGTCATTGAATTTATTTGAACTTGAAGAGGAGTATTACGCATCAAGATACAAGTTAAAAGTTCCTGATGCCACAAAATAAACACTTTGGAGTACGTTGCCCTAGACGTCTTTAGATGTTTAAGTCCATCACAACTTGAAATGATGAACTACTTGCATCAGGGATACTGAACAATATTTTGGATATCATCATCGAATACTGACTGGTGTATGAAAAACCGAGGCATACTCAAGCCTGAAATGCACAGAGGGTAGGGTGTATGTGCCCTGGTCTTGGCCTTGTTGCCCTTACAATAGATCGTAAGATATTTTATCGGGATGCTCATTGCAAAATGAAAATGACCTTGCCCTCTCAAAGATGAAATGCCAGGCCTTTGTTTTGTATTCGGCGCTCTGTTTACCCTCAGGAAAAACTGAGTCAGTGAATGGGATTCAACACCGTGATGCTCTGCGCTGCGCCGCAGTCTAGAGCAGGTTTCTCACTCGCTAGAGCTTGCCCGGTGATGAGAGGGCTGGCAGATGGTGCCACACTCAAATATATTCAATATAGCCCCTTTTCAAGAACTTTCCAGGAATTATTGCCCTGACTAACTCTGTAAATATTTGGGTCCATGAAAAGTAGCAGAAAAGTAGGATAGTAGAAAAATTGGTATAAAAACCCCATAAAATTTGCTTTTCTGCTATTCTGATATCAGAGGTGTAAAGGCAATTTTTCGTCCTCCATACTGTCACATAAAGTGATCCTTTCTCGACCATTAAAATTCACTATCCAAAATGGCATTAACAATTGTTTACTTTTTTTATATTTTAAGTGATATGATAATAAAATAAATTAACCTGAATGAAATATTCATCTTGTTCCTTAGTTTGTAAGTTTTTCAATCATTAAAATTTCTTAAAAGGGATTTGAAGACAAAGCTTTAATTAGGGTCTAAATTGAGGGAAGGAATGCTGATTATGGCATGGAGTTAGGATTAATCCTACCTCCATAATTATGGAGAGGATATTTTTTCAAGAATTTAGTTGTGGTTTTTTTATCGCAAGAGGGCGGGCGAGCGCTCGCTGGTACCCCGCACTTTGTAGTGACGAACCAGTCCATTTGCAAACCAGGGAAGATGTGTCCCAATCTACGTACGAATTTGCATATTTCTCTGAGGACACATGTTCTACCGTCTGCGTTTTGTATTATTTTGATTGCGAAATCACACTGTTTTTGTCTTAAATAGCAGAAAACAGTGACTTTTGTTATCAAGAAAGTTGTGCAGCAAGGTGTCAGAGTCCGTTCTACCAACATTTAATCCTCCTTTTATCAGAAAAAAATGCCGAAAAAGAAGGACAAGAAAAAGGCTGTTGAAGAGGAATGGTACGGCGACGAAGCGGAAAAGAAGGCAACGGCGAACGGGGCTGACGAAGCAGCAGACGGCAGTGGTGGAGAAGGGGATGGGAAGTCTGCCGCAGCTGGCAAAACAAAGAAAGGTACGACGATCTAGGGTATATCCCCTACATTGTTATTGTATTTTGTAGTACTAATGGTTTTGAGGCTGCTACTGTAACTCTCTGTGTTTACTTAGGTTTAATTACAGACAGAAAAGGGGCCGGAAAAGTTTCCGTATGGCGCCACCACTTTTTCATTCGAAATAAAATAATATATTATCTAATTTACCTGATTGATATATCCCTTTTTGTAAAAATGAGTGAAAAAGTGGTGGCGCCATACGGAAAGTTATCCAAGGGGCCCGCTGGGGGAGGGCGCTTCGTACATATTATTTATTTGGGCCTACTGATTGATTGGGGAGTGTTTACATCATTTTTTTTTTTTGGGGGGGGGGGGGATTTAGGGGGCTATCACTAGTATCTCCTATATGATATATCCTAAATCCTGAGTCCTGCTGCATGCTGAAAACATTTCAAATGCACCAACATTTTGTTCAAAATAACTTAAACTTGGCCCAAGTTGAGATGAGTGACACTTCTTTTTGAATTAATCTAGCCAAGAAAAAAGAAAAGAAGAAGAAAGACAAGTCTTGGATGACAGGAGAAGGTAATAACGACGACGAGGAAGACTTGATGCTGGAAAAGAAGATGGAGAGTCTAGCTGTTGAGGATGATGAGGAGGATATTACACCAGTAAAATCGAAAAAGAATAAAAAAGGTAATGTGACACTTTGAAAATTCTGCCACTGCCAGGATTGTGTAAATGTCTCTGTGATTTTTGTGCTGCATTCAATGTAACAAAAACTGCCTAGATTCCCATAAAGATAATATTTCATGAGCTGATGTTTGTAGAGATGGAGAAAAGTTTATGTATTTTGTATTAATTCTGGATGTGAGAAGACAAGGAAAGAAGTTTGAGGTTTAGATGTTGGAAGAAACCGTAGAGAATTATTTCAAGGAAACCCATGCAATCAGTTTGGGACTGAAAATCCAATCCACATAGTGCCCCTTGGCAGGATTAGAACCGGAGTCCTAGAGATGGATGGCAGGGGAAAGATAACACTGCGCCAATTGAATGCCCTAAGTGCAAAGTTGTAAGGCTCTCTATATTGTGTTGGGGGGGGGGGGGGGAGGCAACTAGCCCAATGAGCCTTTTTGAAGTATGGCGGACGTGATAGGAGTGTACTGTTTGGTTTGGGTGTATACACACAAATTTACCCAAACCTTATAGTGTTGTAGCATTGTGTCCGCCATATTTCAAAATGGCTTGTGGGTCTTCATCGACGGGTCATAAAATATACTGTTGTGGGTTTTTTTGCAGGAGGTTTTGCTGCTCTGAGTGTTCTTGAAGATGAGATGCCTGACAGTGAAGAGGAGGAGACAGAAGAAGTCGAGGAGAAACCAAAGAAGACAAAGGGAAGAGACAAGAAGGAAAAGACAAAAGGTACAACTTGACGACTTGTCAACCCCCCTCTATGGTTTGACCATTCAATATCATCCACTGTGGTTTTGATTGATAGAATATATACTCTGCCAGCCGGTGTATAGCTGTACTACGAAACTGACCTGCTCTACCTATGAAGTTTTGCAAAAGCATAACTTTGCAAAAGAAACCTTGTCTTATACAAAAACACCAGTTAACATTTTGCACTATGTGAGTAGAACATTGGATGTTTCTATAATTTTGTTGGTTTTGATTCTGTATATGCATAATGGTAAATTGTTTCCTTGTATCTGCAGGTCGCACAAAGGAAGATGATGATGAAGATGACATGGACGACCAGGGCGAAGACGAAGCACAAGAACAGAGTAAGGAAGTATAGGTTGAATGACAAGGCATAGCATTGGGCAACAGGCCTTGCGCTGAAACTTTTTGTTAAGTAGCCTACCAGGGCCCAGTTCCATAGAGCTGCTTATGCACAAAATATTGCTTATGATTTGTTTGCTCATTAGAAATCAGCAGGATACCAATCACAATTTGTACACGTCGCATAGTAGTTTGGTTGGTAACCAAATTTTGGTTAGCAAAACTTTGTTGCGCTTAGCTATCTGTTGTGCTTAAGCAGCTCTGTGAAGTTGTGCCCAGACTATTAAGCTGTTCTAGTAAGCAAAGTTTGGTAGCTCAGATTTTGAACATGTTTTGTCATAAATGTGTCTTTCTCTTTCTGATGTATTTATGGTAGCAATCACAGCCAGTCTAATCGTCAAATTAATTTACGTTCACACACTGAAAAGTAACATTTGTATTATTTGTTTGTCATTCTCTTTGTGAAACAGGTCAAGATCCTTCTCCCGAGCCGAAGCCAACCTCAGAGCCAGCAGAGAAGACCAAGAAGATCAGCAAGAAAGAACTGAAGAAACAAAAGAAGCATGTATGTATGTTATGTTTATTGTAGAAAGTTGTAAAAACGTTTTCTATGCAAACAGCAGACCAATAGCCACATTTGAAGTCAGTTCAGGGGGCGTATAATTGTGGCCTGTCGTAGCTGCAACTCAAGCTCTGGTGTTTCTGATCAGCAGAGTGTGGGTTCAAGTCCTTGTTCTGATCCCTGGCTATAGGGCACTCACAGGTTGAATGGCTTCTGAATGGCAACCCCACGCAAAGATATTGACAAAATAGGGAGACAGCCAACATAGGGCTAGATAGGTCAGTTAGTAGAGGGCTGGTCCTACTCTAGTAAATTTTTCTTTTTTCAACCCTAAATTATTTAGAAAAAAATGTAATGGTTAACCAATAAAAAGGATGGATATTACCTTGATTTTCTTTGTTGACTTTGACAGCAAGAGTTCCTGCAGTCGATGCAGTTGGCCAGCGTCGGAGATGACTTGTCACAATTCTCGCTATCACAACAAGAGAAAACGACCAAGGGAGCATTACTAGAGAATGCCACAGACATCAAGGTAAGCTATTATTTGTTGAGCCATTTGAAATCAGATTAAACTGTTTTAGGGTAAAACATTTCCAAACCATATTGCTTTGGAGGGAGCCTTTTCTAGAAAATACTTTATGCTGTCAACAGCTGCATTGCTTCTTACCAAGTAATTTTTTCAAGTCAATAATTTTTGGAGGACTTACCAATCTAACAACCTAGCTTTAGCTTTTACTAGAAATAAATTGTATTCTTTTCAATTTATCAATGGTTTTAATTTCACAGATAGAGAAGTTTTCAATATCTGCAGCTGGGAAGACCCTGTTTAACAATGCAACATTAGCCATCGCACAAGGAAGACGATATGGCCTGGTCGGACCTAATGGGTAAGCAAATCATTCCAGTGGACAGAGAGATTATAAGACAAACACTAAAAACAGTCGCAACACTCCATATTGATGTTCAATTGTGAGCAGGGGTCGATTTCTCAAAGAGTTAGGAGATATTTGACGTTTTGCTTGTCCTAAGTTTGGACGAATAACTCGTGCTATTTCAAGATAAGACAAGTCTTAACTCTTTGTGAAACCGACCCCTGGTTTGAAATGGTAAAGTTTCCTATACTGATTGAAGCTATTTCTGATTGATTTGTTATTACAGTATGGGAAAGACAACTCTGCTGAATCATATTGCAACAAGAGCCTTAGCCATTCCACCAAATATAGATTGCCTACTATGTGAACAGGGTAAGCAGATTTGGATACAAAACAACCTAGTCAGGGTTTGCCTTTGAAGGCAGTGGACACTTTTGATAATTACTCAAAATAATTGTTAGCATAAAACCTTACTTGGTCACAAGTAATGGGGAGAGGTTGATGGTATAAAACAGTGTGAGAAATGGCTCCCTCTGAAGTAACCTAGTTTACGGGAAGGAAGTCATTTTCCACGAATTTGATTTCAAGACCTCAGAATTAGATTTGAGGTTTTGAAAATTTGAAATCACACAACTTCGTGTGACAGGGTTATTTTCTTTCATTATCATCTCGCAACTTCGACGACCTGTTGAGATTTTCTGATCTTGTGGCTTATATTCCTGTGGCCTTCTATTCCATGAATTACGATACAGTGATATAAACACATAACAACAAAACCATTAAACTAAAATTTCGCGTTGAGTCACTGTTTGTCTTGTAATGCAATGATTTCCGTTTTACATTTTGTAGAGGTAAAAGCTGACGCGACACCAGCATTTGAAGCCGTTCTGAACTCAGACACAATACGATTGAAGCTCATGAAAGAGGCAAGTAGGCAGGGTTCATTTCAAACTAAATTTGCTTAATTCAATCTGTTCGACAGTGCTTGAAAGTGACTATACTGGACCACAGGCCACCAGGCCAGTCATTTTAGTGGCAGGCAAGTAAATTCATGACTAAACAAGCCCAGTGGTTTTGTGTTCTTTAAAATCAATCTGTTTGACAGGGTTTGAAATTGATATTGGACCACTGTCCCTAGGCCGGTGAATTCAGCGTCGAGGCTAGTAAATGCATAGCCAGACAAGCTATGATTCACTAAACGCTAGGATTAATCCTATCGCGAGTTAGGACGAGTACTCGTTCATGCAATGCCTCAAAACCCACAGTTGAAAAACATCTTGTTCTCATCTTCATGAGTGCAATTCCATTTGGTGATTTGTTAATATTTTTGCATTAACAGAGTACTTTATGGAATTTTTTTTCACCTCACAGGAGAAAGAATTAATAGCAGAGAGTGAACGAGGAGACGATACTCACAGTGAACGGTTAAAACAGGTTGGTCAAAGTTTAAGTTCTTTTCATCATCAAAGAATCCATTCAAAATCCATACAAAATCTATATATAAAAATAAAAATCTGACTTTTTTAGGTCTATGAGGAAATGGAGGCAATAGGAGCCCATTCTGCTGAAGCAAGAGCTAGAAGAATACTGGCGGTGAGTTACTTTAGTTTCTTCACTAACTTTCAGAACCAATGTTGGATTAGAACCAATGACTTCTACACTCTATGGCTACTGGACATAGCTTAACTCGAGGAGTTACGGGCACAACGAATGTGATCTTTCTTTTGCACGCTGTGATAAGATGAAATGATATTAGTGATAATCGGTGAAAATTAAAACCTGACTGCACTGATTATGTTTTATGGGTTTTTTGTTCCAGGGTTTGCAATTTACACCAGATATGCAGAAGAAAGCAACACAAGACTTTTCCGGCGGGTGGAGAATGCGTGTATCATTAGCAAGGTGAGCCAAACCCACTGACAAATATCATAAAAATTAAAAGTTATCCCGAAGACTGTCAACAATGTTCCACTGGTGTTTTCTGCATATATAGGATGTCCCTTCTTTATAAATTGTCTTAACGCATTCCAAATAAGGGCCTGTATGCCTTCAAACCACCTTGGTCTACTATATGCGCCCGCTTAATTATGGTAAGAGGTATCAAGTCGGCCGATCAACGATGAGAATGAACTCATCTTTATGTCTTTAAGTGGCTTGTCGTTTCTAGTTTCTAGTTTTTCTTTCTTTGCAGAGCATTGTTCATGGAACCAACATTACTCATGCTGGACGAACCCACAAACCATCTCGACCTTAATGCTGTTATCTGGCTCAACAAGTAAGTTTCTTTTTAATTTCTCAAAGAGTTAAGACTAATCTTATCCTGCGTTAGGATGAGTTGCTTGTCCTACATGTAACTTAGGACTGGCCTTAAGTTTATAGTTACTCCTAGGACTAGTCTTAAGTTAGGACTATCTTTGTGAAATGAACCCCAGGGATGAACAACAAGGGATCAAGTGTTTTGACCAGGATTAAAACCCACACTCTGCTGGTCAGAAACTCAAGAACTTGCCTTCAGTGCTCTTAACTGTTATGCCATGATACACATAAATTAATCCTAAGGTCTCTGTTCTAGTTCAGCATATTTGAACTAGAGCATATTACATACACTCATTGAATATTTTTTGCTGTGTTTACAAACTTTGATTTCACACTTGCTAATTTTGTTTTATGTTGATGTTTGTCCACCTTATCAATCATGTCCTCTATTTTTTCAATCCAGCTATTTACAAGGATGGAAGAAAACGCTTCTCGTCGTTTCTCACGACCAGCAGTTTCTTGACGATGTCTGTACGGATGTGATCCATCTAGGTTAGTTCTAGATCCAGCTTGAACTGAAAGGAAGATTCTCTCATTGAATTAGAATACAGGGAGTGTAGATTTGAATCCTACTTGACTACCCTTTGTGTTTTTTCATTCTGATTGGGTTCAAGTCCCACCCTAGTGGCATGGTTTTTTCCCACCCATGATAAGTTCAAATAGAATAGGTAGATGCTTTTAGAATATTAAGACATCACCTTGAAATCATGGCTGATGGCTGATGACTTGGTGTTGCCATTTTTTTGTATTGTTTCATTATTTCCTAGATGTGCCCTGTTTTGGCATAGGGTGCCACCGTTTGTAACTCAGAACTTGTCGTTTTGCTTTTCAGATATGCAGAAACTACAATACTACAAGGGAAATTACAGTAAGTTGAAAGTATCTGGTTTGTAAATTATATTAAATGATCAAACAGTAGGGGGGGTTAAGTTGTAAATGACTTTGTGTAAGTTATAATTTATTTGTATAATGTTAAAGATGATTCGGCCTGCTCAATTTTCAAATTAAATTTGACAAAAAAAATGTTTTACTGCCTGGTTCTAACACGTTTTTATTTCACGTTTAAATTGGTCAGATGCCTTCAAGAAAATGTTCAAGCAGAAGAGGAAAGAACAGCTCAAGGAATATGAGAAACAGGTAAGAGTCTGGGTACCTGACTTTAAAAAATAAGATCAGTCGTTATTGGAAGCTCTGGAGGAAATCCTGCTAGAACTTAAAAGCTCTTCGGATCGAAATTTGAGTGCTATATAAGAAGTCACTATTGTTTAGTGAAATTCGAGAAGGCTATGAGTTTTTATACGTGTATATTTTAGCATAAAAACTAACTTGGTATTGAGTAATGGGGAGAGGTTGATAGTATAAAACATTGTGAGAAACGGCTCCCTCTGAAGTAATGTAGTTTTCGAGAAAGAAGTAATTTTCCACGAATTTGGTTTTGAGACCTCGGATTTAGAACTTAAGGTCTTGAAATCAAGCACAGAAAGCACACAACTTTGTGTGACAAGGGCGTTTTTTCTTTCATTATTATCTCGCAACTTCGATGACCGATTGAGCTGAAGTTTTCACAGGTTTGTTATTTTATGCATATGTTGAGTGAGAAGACTGGTCTTTGACAATTACCAATAGTGCCCAGTGTCTTTAACTGTTATTACTTCATTTCATGTCAACAGGAAAAGAAAATTAAGGATCTCAAGTCAAGAGGGAAGTCAACAAAAGTCGCAGTAAGTGCATTTTGTAAAAACCCTACAAAACACATTAAAAGACAAATGGCCCTTTATGACCTAGACCATGTGGTCTGTGACATCACTTTTATGTTTTTGGATCATTTTCAATCCTGGGGTGGATTTCACAAAGAGTTAGGACTCGTCTTATCTCGAGTTAGAACGAGTAACTCGTCCTAACTTAGGATTAATCTTAAGGTCTGCATGCTACAGTGCAGGGTTGGGACTCGTCCTAAGTCCTAAGATTAGTCTTAAGTTAAGAAGAGTTTTGTGAAATCGACTGCTGCACTTTAATGTAAGAATAAATCCTCACTCATTTTCTTGATTGAGTTCAAACCATTTTTTTGACCAATGTCTCTTCTCCCCCTTTGACCTTGTGTTGTTGTTGTTGTTGTTGTTGTTGACAAACAGGAAAAGGAGACGAAGACTCAACAGGGTAAGAAACAACAAAAGAACCGTAAGAAGGGAGACCCTACAGAGGATGAGCTTGAGGCAGTGGAACTCCTACAAAAACCACGGGAGTATGTCGTCAAGTTCACCTTCCCCCAGCCTCCAAAACTCAACCCGCCGATCCTTGGTCTCTACTGTAAGTATGAATGCTTGATGTGGCTTTATAAACACCCCTTACAAATATTCTGCCTTTTCATTTGTTTAGAGCGCGTCACATGATATGTCTGAGTTTTACTAGACGGCGACTGCGTGATAGTGCATCGTTTGCTGTGTGATAGTGCATCGTTTGCCATGTGATAGTCTGACGACTATCAGGCTTGCAGTACCCAGACGTCTTTTTACCAACCTCAAACCCAATCAGTTGTGCATCTGTGTATCTGAAACAAGATGATAAATAGTCTGTTAGGGTTTTATAAAACAAATATTGACTGCTGTAACTCGTGCTTTGGTTAAAACTACGACTCCCTTGGTGATCCCCTGACCGTTCCATTTTGCGCCTCGGCGGTCTAACCAATTACTGTTTCAGTGGTAATGACCGCCAATCGCACACATGATTCATTTGAAATAGAATTGTACTAAAACAATTGCATTGTCACTAAAAGTGTTCATTTTCAGAGCAGCTGACGGACCTTAAGCCTTAGCTGTATCCAAAGCCTTGATTTTGAAAATGGCATTGACTAGGAACTTTTCAGATGTGTAATTGTTTTTGTTTGTATTTTTTGTTAATAGCTGTTGATTTTGGATATCCTGGTCAAGAACTGCTCTTTGAGAAACTGGACTTTGGTATAGACATGGAATCCAGAAGTAAGTCCTCTTTACTTAATAAAGTGTCTGAAATGTTTCAATTTATTCTGGCATTTTTTATTTCCAACAAGAACTTGATTTTTGGTTGGAAAATGTGTTTTAACTAGAGTGGGATGTGAACCAACGACCTTCGTATTAATGAACTGTCTAGCCCTATGTCGATGGTCTGTTTTGTCCACATCTTTTGTTCTGGGGGTGAATTTTAAAGATATTATAAAAGGATTGGTAAAGGTTCAAGCCTTTGTTTAGATTTAGTCTGAAAGTTTACTGATAATGATATTGTCTCCTTCATTCACTTTCAGTCGCCATCGTTGGGCCGAACGGAGTCGGAAAAAGTACGCTACTGAATTTACTAAAGGGGAACATAGTTCCGGTGAGTTACATCTTGTTTGAAATTGAATTGCTTCTTCCTTCACATGAAATGTAAAGCTTGTCACGCCTGTGATAAAATAATGAGCACTTTGAAATGTCTGAAGGTAAAGTGTTATATAAACTGCTATAAACATTTTGAAGATGTGGATGGATTTTCTGAACAAATATTTCAGATTTAAGAATTTGTTTTAAAATAATGTTTACAGGAAATTGG
Source organism: Asterias amurensis (assembly GCF_032118995.1). NCBI lineage: Eukaryota > Metazoa > Echinodermata > Asteroidea > Forcipulatida > Asteriidae > Asterias > Asterias amurensis. The sequence goes on along the minus strand of NC_092662.1, from coordinate 1,606,846 downwards.
TGAGATGAGAAAGAATCATCGACTGAGGATAGGTTTTTACAGTCAGCACTCTGCAGATCAACTGGATTTAGATGAGACAGCCGTGGAGTATCTACAGGTGAGAGTAGCATCACAGAGATGTTTTCACTACGACAAAGATATTTGATTATCATAGCCAGACACTGTTTATTGCATATCCAGAAACTGAGAAAATGCATGTAGATATTTCATCTGCTGCCACAAACCTAGTGTCCCTTCTTAGTAGTATGTCTACATAAGTCACGTGACCTCGACCCTGATGCTCCCCTCGACTTTGACCTCTTGTTCTTCTCTGACTTGCAAACAATTTAATTGATTGAGTGTTATTTCTTTACCCCCCCCCCTTCCCCCTCTTCAGAGATGCTACAATCTCGGCTACCAGGAGGCTCGTAAGACCCTCGGTCAGTTTGGATTGATCAGTCACGCTCACACCATTAAAATCAAGGACTTGTCAGGTGGTCAGAAGTCTCGAGTAGCGTTTGCCGACATGTGCAAAAAGGAGCCGGACGTCATCATACTTGTAAGTTATGTTTAATCACCTTGTGCTTTTTTGTAATTCTCGTATCTTTCTGCTCATTTTCCAGTGAGTTGATCAACCATTTGAAACATTTTTATTTCCAGCAAGCTGAAGAACTGTTTGAAATTATTTAGCTTTGTGGGCTGTGTATGATGGAACAAAATTAATTGTGTACTTTGTTGGTGCCTTCACACCACAGGCTGGCATACCTTATCTATCAATCATTACCGCAGTGGGTGATACTAAATGATCAGAGAGTTGACTGATTGACTGTGAACTGTGTAGATACAGTCACCATACTATGTCATATAGCAGGTGGACATTTGCTTACTTGAAAATAGCTTTGAAATATTGGGTCATCATAAAAAAAACTTCCATTATAAATGGTCTTATCTGCTACAGTTTTTCCAAGCAAATGTTTTGTTACGAAATAAGTATAAATATTTAATAATATTTTCCCCCATACTTTCAGGACGAGCCTACAAACAACCTGGATATTGAATCTATTGATGCCCTGGCTGATGCTATCAATGCCTTTCAGGGAGGTAAGTAACAAGACACCACAAAACACCACGAAACACCACAACACTTCAATGAATGTCAGAATGTCAGAATGAATACTACTACTGTGGCCCAAATGTGGAATGCGTTGATATTTATTTTTTTCTCTGTATTTTTTCTCCAGGGGTGATCCTTGTTAGTCACGACGCCCGCCTCATCACTGAAACCAACTGCCAGCTTTGGGTTGTTGAGGACAAGGGTGTGAACGAGATCGACGGAGACTTTGAGGATTACAAGAGAGAACTCCTTGAGGAACTGGGAGAACTTGTAAAAGAATAAGAAGAGGAAGGTACTCCTGTTATTACCTTCTAACTGCACGGAACTGCAATGAGAGTGCAGCTAGGTCATTATGAAACACTAATGGCCTTGGTACAGAGGGCAATATGAAATACTAATGGCCTTGGTACAGAGGGAAATATGAAATACTAATGGACTTGGTACAGAGGGAAATATGAAATACTAATGACCTTGGTACAGAGGTTAATATGAAACACTAATGGCCTCGGTAGAGAAGGCAATATGACACACTGATGGCCTTGGTACAGAGGGTAACTTCAACAACTTTACTTGAGGTTTGTCTGTATGAACAGTTAATGACTGATTGTCCCTACAAGTTCTTTAGGGTGGGCAATATAAAACGCTAATAGTAAATATAAAAGAATATTCCAGAGCTTTTGGTATCAGCGGCCAGACTTTAAAGTGATTAACATCAGGTTCGTTTTTACAAATCCAAAAGTATTGTAGATGCTACAAACAAGTTGGTACATAATTATTTATGTAGCATTCAATTTGTGAAGAATTCAACTTGTGTATCATATAGTATTACAGGCTGAACCCAATGATTTATAGAGCAAGGAAGGCACAAGTTGGGGACCTGAAGCTTTATCTATCAAAGGAACATGAAGTGTGCATGGACGCCATTTCGGTAAGCAAATCTTTTGTTATAATATTGATAGCAATGGTCGTTGTCTGCACTGATCTATTGTTGCATCAAGACTTGCTTACTGAAATGGCGTCCAATGCATACCTCACCTCAACCTTTAGTTCCCTATCTCGCGCTGTCTTTTGCTCTATAATTATTGGCTACACAAAAGAATTAAAACCCTGGATAATGTTATATGTTTATCTCTGCATATCTGCAGTTACCTTTAGAAGCAATATGTCCACAGTTGACATAAAGGGCGCTAAACAAGCATATGCAAATAAAATAGCAGAGAATTTTTATCCTTTTTTTTGTGGACAACACTCAAAATTACCAGAACTAAAACTTAAAGACTTAATGATGTAGAGAAGTATTTTATGATTGTACATGTCTCTACCGTATTAAGTATTTTTTCTGGAATAAAACGTATTTATTTCAGAACTGTATTATGTGGGTGTTACATAAAACAGAATTAAATAACGAGTCTAAGAATTAAAGACACTACAAATATGAAGTATATTTAAGAAAGTGTATATTTATTGTGTCTGTGTACCTTCAAAATCAAACAAAATGGCAACAAAATATTATCACTTGATTAAGTCAATCACCTTCTGTGAGTTTACAGAGTTCCATTGACATAATAGATCATCTACACAAACAAAAACTACTTTGTTTACAAACTTTAGACAAAACTAGCCATTCCTTCTGAGTTGTCTGAAAAGCAATTTCAGATTATACAAATGACTACACAGATATATAAAATGGTTTCCCTGTGGGTTAGGCAGTCAATAAAAACATTTAAGGAACATTACAGAATTGGTTTCGCAAACAACAGTTACTGAAAGTGTAAGCAATTGATGTAATCCACCTTATACATAAACTGACAAACCTGTAGAAGTTTGAGAGCGATCGGCCGTCTGGGTCACGAGAAAATAGTTTAAAACCGATTGCACATTTTGCATGACACTGATGCAAAAACAAAAATGAAAAACGCTCCCTGAGCGATAAACTCCAAATGCGAAATTTGAAAATTTGTTTCGCCTCATTAAATGACATTTCAGAAAGAAATATTTCAAGAGATTTTTTTTACTATCATCAGCATTAGACCATGCAAGTTTTATGTGAATCTGTGTTCTTTACGATTTGCCTTCTTAACATTTCTGTAACGTTCCTTAAACTCACAATTGCAGATAGATTTTGTTCTTGTGAACTTTTCGATAAGTCAAAAGTTATTTCTCTCTAATAATGGACTGTTTGCTTTACAAAGTGTTTTAAATATTAAGGTCAGATATATTTTGAACCCCCATCTGTGTCATAACATTTTGAAAACCAACTTTTACTTTGCGATAACACGATCCTCAATTTCTGTGCATAAGCTCTACGAACATTTTAAGCCTCCCAAGTAAGTTTGCACAATGGATATTTTAATCGGATTCTACACCCTAACTCCCTTTCCCTGCCCTTTTATGAAGGCCAACCATTCTTTGAAAGAAAGATTAGCAGCTTTATAGTTCACTTGGAAAGTTTTGCAAACATGAAAGTTTCATGCTTTTGGACACCACAGGGTGTACAAGTGTTTGGGATTATCCCAGATTATTCATGAAGAGGGATTTTCTGAAGGATTAACCATATAAAAGTGATTTACAGGGGACATGCTCAATATTCAGGTGGTAAAATTATGCAACAAGATGAGCATCTGGTTCAGCTTTGGTTACTTTTTAAAATGGCTACTGAAAATATGATCAGTGTGTGGTCACAAATTCCCATTAGATTATCAACTTTGAAAATTCTAATCTTGTTTTGGGGGAAGGGTAAACATAACTTTGATTAAGGTAAATTTAGGTAAATTTTTAAAAGTAAGCACAGTGATTGGAATGGATGTAGTGTTCCAAAACCCAAGGAGTTTGTAGCCCTTTGAAATGCTAGGGCTCGTAGATTTTCTCCTTGAGAAATATTTGTAGAAGACATGTACTTCAGTGTCATCTCTGGCCGTTAAATTTTTGGCAATTCCCAAAGATTATAGACGATAAACTTTGTTTTGTTATGGTTGAAAGAAACCTTAAAATGTAGAAAATTCATGAAACAAAATAATAAAGTGATCCCAAATGCTGTCTTTATGACACATAAATTACCTCACTGGATAGCAATATTGGATTCCAGTCTAACAAATGGCAAGAATGCTGTGTTGCTTGGAGACGGAATAACCTCAGTACCAGGTCTGTCAAGAAAAACAAACAGTAAAAACAAATTGAAGTTAAAAAAGCAACCACAATTTTAAACCAAACATAATACGAAGACAGACAAAATACTAAGATTTATCTGGTGTTTTGGCAATACCAATATGTTAGTTAGAATTACCAATGAGGTATTAAATGGAATTATTTGGGAATTGACAAGAATAAAACAAAGCTGAATTTCAATAGATATGAGGTATAAGATAAACTTAAAAATTAAAAGCAATTCATTTTGAAAAATGTTTATAACTATTTGTATGCAGTTAGTATTTCCAATTCACCACTGTAAAGTGCAAGGAGGGCAGACCACAACTTGACTGTTCATCAGGACTTGATAATAATCATGTTTGTCAGCTATTCCCAACTTTACTCCAACCAAATCTTTCCAAAAATGTGGCATACACAAATGTTTGCACATTTCATTCTGCAACTTACCACTTCGCAGACCGCAATTGGCCGGTTGGAATTGGCAACCATGTCCACAGGAGAGCTGTCTTCCACCATGGAGGAAGGCACTTCAACTGGCTTCTCCTTGAGTGTGACCCGATAGGATGTTTTGTTCACTTCTGGTGAGGTCCTCTTAGCATGTGCTGGAGCTGACCTTACATCAAATGGCGAACAAGTCGGGGCTTCAATGGTAATGAAATGAGTCTCTTTAGTTGCAGAAGTGGGATCCGCTATTGTGTAGACGGGTGTGGTCTTACTTGATGCTGTGTGGCGTTTTGTGGCGTGTAGCTGCGAGGCTGATTTGGTGGTGTGTGTTGGAGGGGTGCTAACCCCACGTCCCTTGATGTGCACTTGTACGTTTGGCTGTTGGGGTGGAGGCGTGGACTGTGGTGATTTCTTGCCGGGTGTTTTATGCTGTGATGCGGTGGTGGTCACGTCATGGTGCATGGTGAAAGTTGGCCAGCGTGGAAGTTCAAACTCAAAGTCTGAGGATGAATACTGCATAAAAGAAACATTTGTCTTCAAATACAAAACTCTCATTGCATTATTCCACATGCAAATACTCTATTCAATTTTTGTAATTGTCAACTCAATGTCGAAAAGCTAAATTAATTTGAATATGAAAATCTAAATACTTACATTGTTGGCTAGTCTCAGACAGTTGGCAGCGTGCATGAGTTGTGAGTAGAAGTCCCGATGAGGGCCCGGTTTAAGTGAAATTCCAGTCGAAGAGCTTGTCACGGGAGTTCTGAAAACATGATAACTAAAATTAATGTGGTAAAGAGAAGAGTCCCACTCAATTATAATGAAACTTCAAACAAAAAATCCCCTTTGCTTCCGTCCACATTTCGTCATCCATGAGTTTGTCTTTCCAAATCATGCTTTGTAGTTTCCTTCTTATTAGTGATAATACACAAATCTAAGATTCTACCTTCTGTTTTACTGTTGAAACGAAAGGCCATTAGGCCTAACTATTTTTTACAGTTCTACAATTTGGTTTGATTTGAAATTATGTATTAAATTTAGAATCAATCGTACAGTCAAGAGGCTGAATACATGATTTGTACAAGTTTAAAAACATTTTTAAAACATCAAAAAAGTTAACACCGTATAGGTCCTTTTGTTTGGTAAGCTGGGCACCTATGAAAAACAGTGTTTCACAGAGAGGTTTCCCCAGGGTAAAGAATAAATGAATAAATAAAGCATTGTTTTAGAGTAGACTGATAGGTCTAGTATTGGAAATACTTTTATAGATAATTTGACCTGTGACATCACTTGTTTACAAAGCCACAGAGCCTGGACTTCCTGCAGGCATTATTTGTACACAGCTCAATGGAAGAAAACATAAAATTTTATATTTTTTATGGAGATTGCACTGTCTAATTCTTATCAACTTTTGATATGATGAAAGGGGGTACATCTCAAAGCTTGTCCAGCTTTTACTTTCATAACTCTTAGTTTATGTGGAAATTATGAAACAAAATGTCAACTTTCCCCCATATGATCTGTGCAGTATTGTGCCTTCCAGAATACTCAAAGAATGTACAAGGTCAAACTTATTGTAAACAAGGTTTACAAGTTGTATAGATTAGTACTGAGACATCACGCACACACGCAAAAAAAAGAATAAATCTTCACGGCAACATCACATTCAAACAATAGTTGTTATTGTTTGTTGACATGCTCAGCTCAGAATTCAAAACACACGAGTGAACCATAGCGAGAAAAGTCATGACAACCAACGCATTGTAAGCGAAAAGGTTAGCTGGGTTATATTATCAGGAAAAAGTATTTATGTTTTTATGATTTGCAAGAGAGTTATGGAAGTTAATCATGTTTACAGTTGGTACAGCAAACTGTATTGTATTACTTGTTTTTATTCAAAGAATGGAAATTGTCTAACGACTACATATATTTTCCAATCTCATATTAAATATTTCATTACTCTATTTGTATAGTAAGATATTTCATTGCATTGAATAGCAAATATCTTTAGTATTCTTATATTGGTATCCAACTCGTGGCTAAAGCTGTAAATGTTTATTAGCATTTTTGTTATTCGAAAATCACACAACTTGTTATGGCTATTCTATGGGTTTATGTTGCTAAAAAATATCTGAAGGTTCTTTATTACCATACGTCATCCTGACGTCATCTACTTGGCCTTACAGGGATTCTGAGTCGATCATCTTCTTTTGTCATGAAATTTGTGCTTCCGTGCCCGTATGTGTGTGAAATTTACATAGCAATGTGACATGACATAAAGGTGCGTTGAAAGTGAAACAATAGCACCAGAGTGTGCACAAATTGGTAAACCCCGCCTTTGAGAGAAGGGGCGGGGCTTATGTGCCTCGTGATGTAGATACAAGGCTCCCATTGGCCCACCACCAGAGTGTTTTAAGCCAATCAGTGTGGCCAGTGTTCGTCACAAGTGGCCATCAAACAACAGGCGCATGAATATTACCCGTCGATCCAAGCGTAATGGTTGAGACCTCGTATGCATGAAACTGAACAAGCATGACACAAACAAAAAACAAGAATTTTACAAACAGTAGTGTCTATTTTCTATCATAAAATAATCACAAACACTGCAAAAAATATTCAATTGTTTAACTAATCACTATTTGAACCTCATCAGTGGGAAACAACATCATGGGAGGCTTTGGGGACAATAACAAGCAACCCACTCACAAGCTTTTTCGTTGTGACGATAACAGTAGAAAGGAAACGGTTTCATTTTCGGCAGAACATTTTGCCAAACCCTTTGAGAAAAGTCTGTTAGAGTTTTTGAGAGTTTTTTTCGGGAAGGCTACATGATATAGCCCCTTCTTTAAGAAAGAAACAAACAATTTAAAACAGTTCAATTGAAGAACGCTATCATCTCAAAAGTCTCACGTCCTAATAAATTTAATCAGTCAGACTTCTTACACTAAACTGTTGAATTTGTTGGTTCCTTTCTGAAAGAAAGTATAATGCAACCTTTCCTGAAAAAAAACAAAAAAACTGCAAAAGCCCGACAGATATTTTTCAAAGGAATTTGCAAATTTGTCTCCCTCAAATTGGAAATGAAGTTTTGGCAGCTAGTTTTAAGATCGAGGTAGTCTAGAGATTAGATCTGGCCTAGACGAGGTGGATAGTTCAAAACGTATGTTTATTCAACAAGACTATTGATCTGCGATTAATTCGTATATCCCCAACAATGGATTGTGAATCCTTTAAGATGCAAAGTATATAAGCATTAAGATGATTATTATGTGAAGGGTAGTCAATACCACACTCACAGTGGACCATAGGATGGGTCAAGCCATTGTAGGGCATTGTGATTAAGCGCCAAGTGATCAGGGAGCAAATAGAGCTGTTTGTGTCACAACAATTATTGGCGAAGCACAAAATACTTTTGCTTTCTAGGAGCCGTCCAAAATTGTGTAAATTTTCACAATCTTTCAAAGAGTATGTGACGGTGAGGGTGGGGGGGGGGGGCATTTACGTCTTCAAGTGGGGTGTTAATGTTAATATTTAAATAAAAATGTGCATTGAAAGAAAAATGTTGATAAGTTCTATACTTTGGCGGAGGGAGTGCATGGGGAGGGGGTCCTTAAAAGAAGTGGTCTTTGTACGACAACAAGTTGAAAACTTTGGACGGTCTCTCGAACATTACCAGCAAAATAACCCCCTTTTCTTTTTTACTGAAATAGGATTCTATACCCATGTGCACGTGTGTTTTGTTTTAATATTGTTTGGTTGTATATATTTAGCATTACATATCGATGTGGTATCATTTGTTATATATCATGATGATCGGATATTAATTGGCGGGTGATTTGTGTGCGGTGAGCTTGCAGGAAATACACGCAAGGGGAATTCAATTCCTTACCCAAGTGTTTTATCCAAAGAAAATCCGCTGTGCAGCAAGTCATTAGTGGGATTCGAACCAGGAGGTGTCATCCTCGTGGTTGAAGTTTGGAGTTGTTTCAATGGTTGTTGGCTTGGAAAGAAAGGCAAGTGTGGCTTTGGCGGGCTGGATGAGGAGGCGGCAGGGGTATGATGGGGCGATGGGAGCGCTGGGGCCCGGGAGGTATAGACGGTCAGTGTCTGGTCGTTCATGCCGATATTCCAGGGCTGGCCTCCGGGGTGGCCTGCTCCGTTTTTCTGGAGATGTGTCCAATTTATCGAAGGAGGGCGTTTCCTTTGTTGACCAGTGTCTGCTAGTAAATTATACCGCGGGGAGTTTACTGATATATCACTGTAGGTGACAGGCGGTTGGTTGTTGGAATTCGGTACCTCGGTTGAGCCACGGGCAACATTAGCACCATGCCCCAGGCCAGGTCGGTTCGGAGGCTGCTGCGTCCTGGTGACAATACCTCCAACTTCCACGCCCGCATCTGCCGTTGCGTCCCCGGCGTAGTAGATAGTCCTGGACCGGCCGAAAGCAGAATGTGTCAGCTTCTGCAAGGGGCCACCACAGGTGTGATACCGACGGTATTGCTCACTGTATTTCTTAATATTGCTGTAATGTTTAAACTCAAAGTCTGGGGTAGCAGCTGTCTGGTGGTTTTGCCCGTGTGTGCTGCGCTGGAACCTCCGGGAAGCGCTCAGCCTTCCAGCACCATCCGGCTTCGTCTTCCCAGCTTTTGGCGGGTGTTTCTCCACTGGCTGCCGTCTGTGTTGCACGCTCGGATCGGGCACCCATCCACACATGTCTCCCATGAACTTGATGAGGTTGAGGGAGAGACTATGAGCCTCAACCGCTGCCTCGTTCAGTTCCTCCTCATCTTCAAGTTGAAGAAGTGACCTCTGGAGGCGGTTGTCGTGGATGAGAGATGGACACACCTTGACCTTTTCCTTAGGTACCTCATCATCTGAACCTACCGCCTCATCACTTGATTTATCCGTGTCTTCTGTTGATGGTGGCTCGGCATCTTCAGGAGGCATTTCGGTAGCCATCTGCCAAAAATGTCTAATGAGCTTGTTATTATAGCTTGCAAGTTGCAATCAGACGATAATTTCCCTCTCTTTGTGAGGAACTAATTACCTGACGACACCACAAACCTACGAACCCATATTCGTCACTGTGTTGGCACTACTCTTGATTGCATCTTGGACAACCCAATCTTGCTAGAAGTTCGGCTAATTAGACACGACTAAGTATCATGTTTGTCAACTACCTACCGACAGTAAACCACCTAATTATCACGATCATGCAATCCAACTCATGTAGTCATTCATGGAGCAATAAGTCATTTCACCCAGCAAGTCAACGTACATGTATATCTGAAGTCGAGGTGCTTGCCCTGTCCCCAACAAGAAGCGAATTTATCACGGTGCAGTAACTCCAATGTGTTGAGTGTCAACATGGATTCCTCCAGCAATTTGTAATTCACACTGCGATATGAAGTACACCCGATCCGCTTTTGATATTACCAACCACTCAACCGTGCTTTGTATTGTGTACATACAACCAACAACAACTCATGATTGATGTCATAATCCGAAATGAGTGGATTGTTAGTATGGCTTGAACCCAAGTAAAACCATGCTGACTCGGCTGGTTGGCAAGACGGCAAGAATGTCACAGCAGTTCCACACACTAACCCCTTCTTGTAGGAAAAAAACAACTTGACAACCTAATGTTGAAGGTCATGCACTCACGTGTGGTAGGCCTACAACAAGTTAGCTCATGGAGCTATGGTTAGATCTAGATCCACTGCAATAACTGTGCGTCCCATAAAAAGTAAGCCTTGGGCAAAATCCTTGCATTCCCCTACAAGGGGTTCAAAAGTTACCCTCGTCCCATGGCAACGGATACGCTGTAGAATCGATCCGGTCAGTCGCCCACATTGTGTTCCCCTGCACCTCGATCAATGCTCATATTATTTTTACTAGGGGAAGGCACAACTTCGATATTTTAGCTGTGTGTATTGTATGTTTTCGTCCTACGTGGTTCTTTATAATTTATACACAAGCAAACTGAATCATTGATCTGAGTGCAGAAAATGGATTGTTTGCTTTTCGAAGTTTAATGAGGAAGGTAGCGGGCCTACAATACTACATGCGTGCGTTTTCGTAGCAACAAGTACCTCAGTTGCAATGACGGTGACAATGCTATAAATACATAGTACTTTGCAATATGCCGCTGTCGCCATAAAAATGCACCCTATAGTCTGTAATTTTGGTTTACGTTAAACACAAAGTACACGAGTCAAGACTGTTATGCTCATACCAGCTATTTACGTAATCTGATAAAACACAATGCAAACAAAAAATTTTTTATATGAAGGCACGGTTACAACCTTAATCACCCTTGACTCTGATAATCACCCGCTTCTGTTTACCGAGTCTGTTATTAAAGGGGTATTGTCAGCACTGGTAATATTATTTAGATAAAATTAAACGTATCATTTTGCTATCAAGCTATAATTATGGACAAAAACAGGAACACAGTTAGTGTGCATTTTGTTTTCGTATAATGTTGACAATTCTTTATAGTCCCAACTAGGCATTCGACCATAATCAATCACAAGGCGTTGTTAAAATTCACTAAACATTACATCAGTGCTAAGCTAAGTGTTGTGTTAATTTACATTTAACTTAAAAATTGGGGGAAATTTGCAACATAAAGTTGGTGATGTTAAATTCAAAAGACGCAGGATGGAAGCTTGTGAAAAAACGTTATTAAGTTGCTTTATGTATAGTAGGCGTGTTATACATGCCTATATCCAACGTTCTCCTTCATCTCCCATTGTCTGCTCACCAAAGTCAGATAAAATAATACCCGAGAATTGCAATATAATATTCTATAATTAGAAAAACTTCAAACCAAGAAAACAAAAACGCCGATCCCCCACAGCAACTAAAACATTACTTTTTATTCCCCTTCTGTTTTTATTATTATGGTTTACCCCTGTGGTTAACTTAAAAAACATGCATTTTATGCAAAATAAAAGACAATATTGCAAACATAAAATAGAAGCGGGCAAAAACTATTTTTGTCAGCATTTTCACGGACTAAACAAAAATAATATAAAATTTATTTGTTTTTGTTCATCTTGATGAAATTTTGCTCAGGTTAAAAATATCACTCATCACTATCTAAGACAGAAATCCCTTCCCCTACCCTACTTAATAAAAATTCAATTTGTCTTTAGTGTGTCCCTCTTACACAAATTGGCACGCATCAAGTAGCAGGTGCATCAATTAATTAAAAAAAACTTAAAACTTTGCGCGGGAGAGTCTACAATCCGCTGCCAGAGGGCGCCAGTCTGATTCAAATACCTAGTCAGATACCCTACTACCAATTCAACGCTGAACTTTCGGATGAAGTCCAGCTTGATAAATCACGTGCGTCCTATGCAGAAGGGACCCATGCTGGATCAGAATTTCTCAAAAACATGGACGGAGAGGGATCATTTGCTTCTTCGCGAGAATTTTGCCCGCAATGTGGCTCCATTTTACCGTTTCCTGAAAATGGAACGGTAGTTATGAAATGTAAGACATGTCCTTACAAAGTCAATGCAAAAAGTAAGTTTGAAATATATATAATTCTTGTGGAAACCGTGGCTTGTAAATTGTGTGTGATCGAATGATAATTTAGCCCCCTTGACTTGTTTGTGCGTAATAAAAGGGGTAGGCGTGGTTGGGACGTGGTCCCGAAGGCGTTGAGGGGAGGCAGAACAGTATACCAAAGTTGATTGTCATTAATTGCAAACTCAGCTCAGCTCAATAGTCAATAACTTTGAGTTTTTGACTCTGATGGCCTGTGTGTGACTGAATCCTGATAATTTGCAATTAATTTAATTGTTTTAATTTTATTTTAAACTTCTTTTGGGGTTTTGTGATTTTTTAGTTTGAGTAGAAATTAGTTTTCAATTTGTATTGTATTTGTAAATGTATCACAACTATTTGCATATTGGCCTACTTCTTTAGGATTAATGATTGCCTTTATCATCATTCATCTTTTCATGGGATGAATAATAATGATTGCATTGATTCATTGGTTGGTGGTGGCTCATTAGTCATTACTCCTAGAGCTCATAAGACGTACATCTCACAACAAAACGAGTCTGCTTTTTTTTTTTTTTTTTATCTTGCCAAAATTAGGCTCTATGTATGTGTCCTTTGAACTCTCATTGGCCCTGTGGGCGACAGAAAATCAACTACGCAATCTCAAAAATTGTCAAAAATGATAAAATTCTTATCGTAATTCAGTCCCCAACTACTCTGTTTTACCACTACACTAAATGCCGATGGTCCCCGACCGTGCGCGTATTTTTTCCCCAGGACAAATTTGGCGAATTATCTGCACACTTATCTCAGATTTAGAATTTGAGGTCTCAAAATCAAACATATGAAAGCAAACAACTTCGTGTGACAAGGGTGTTTTTTCTTACATATCTCGCAACTTCAACGACCGATTGAGCTCAAATTTACAAGTTTGTCATTTTATGCATATATGTTGAGATACACCTGATCCAGTGTCCAATGTCTTATCAACAGCAGAATTTTGAATGAATGAAAACTCACCACTTTTCTTTCCTTTCATTATTTATAGCTGCATTACATGGTGTGGTCTATCACTCGTACCTGCGTCTCAACTCTCGCAAGAATGTTGAAGGTCGTCACGAGGTCGTCAGCCAGAAAGACCTTGGACCACTGGTGAGTAACACTGGCGTTTTATCTTAGGAGATGTCAAGACTGTGGTTGTTTACATACAGAAATGCTCGTATTGTATTGTTGTTTAATTGTTACTACCTCCAAAACATTTATTTTTTTTTTTATTTTTTTAAGGTTTTAATATTATTTTTTTACTCTGAATGAACAAAAAAGATGTAAAAATATGTGAAAAGGGATCACCACCCACAGGGAAACCTCTGGCCATTTTTAAAATTGGTTTATGAAAAGAAAAACATACAATTGTTTAAAATATTTTACTGATTTATTTCATATTGTTTCTTTTGAAAGTTATAACCCCAAAAATATTTAGTTTCACCGTTCTATTTTATTTCAGGAAAGAAAAAAAAAATAGAAAGAGAAAAAATGGACGTGAAAGGTTCACCACCTGTAGGGGAACCTCTGGCCAATTTTAAAATTGTTTGAATGGAAAATGCATAACCTTTTTGATGTAAAGTGATTTATCGTTTGGTAAATTATTAAAAGAATTACCCCCCAAGTTCTTTGTTTATTTTTTTCAGAGGTTTTATGTTTCACCCCTCTGAAAACAGCATAATTCAATGATAAAGGGTTCGCCACCCGTAGGGAAACCCCTGGCCAATTTTTTAACAGTGTATAGTTGAAAAATGCACCACTTCATATTTAAAGGCGATTTATCATTTGGTAATTTTGTAAGAAATAGTTTGGTTTTATTTCAGAGGTTTTATACTTTTAAAAAGAGCAAAAATCAGTGACAAAGGGTTCTTTACCCATATAAGGAAATCCCTGGCCAATTTTTAAATGTGTATAATTGAAAGTTCTACCACTTCAAATTAAAAGGTGACACTTGGTAAATGTTGAAAAATAACCCCCAAATATTTTGATATACAGTTTCGTTTTATTTCAGGGGTTCTATGTATAACCAGAAACAGAAGAGCCAAAATCAGTGATAAAGGGTTCGCCACCCGTAAGGAAACCCCTGGCGAATTTTTTTGCAGCGAAGCTAATGTGTATCAAAATCTCTACCATTGATGGATTCGTTGCTACTGAGACAGTTTTTTGCTTCTTTCTGTTTTCTCAGCAAGTAGAACCTGTAGACTTATTCTGCTGAAACTTTTACAGTTTTATTTCATCTTTCTATATTTTGTCCATTAATCATTGACAAAACAACAAACCTATGGCCCTTCCTTTAATGTGAATTATCACAAATTTGTTTTTTCAACGCTTGGTTATTTTTTATCACTTCTTAATTTCATTTTTGTATCTGTCTGTTTTCAGATTGACAGAGCATGTGCTAAGTGCGGTCACGATGGACTTCATTTCCACACCAGACAAACACGATCAGCTGATGAAGGACAAACCGTCTTCTATTTCTGCCCATCATGCAAGTAAGTCAATCACTACTAAAGCCTGGTCTATACTTCCTGCAAATGCAAATGCAAAATGAATTTTGACGACACAGCCCTCTTTTCGCAGCGAATGTTTTGAAGGGGTTGAACACAGTTCAACTAATGCAATTTATTCATTGTGAGTTTGTGAGAACAAAATTTGTTCCGCATTTGCGTGAAGGATGGAGACCAGGCTCAAGGCTTGTAGACCCTTCTAGGTTTATCATGCAACTTGCATAGAATGCACAGGGGTTAGTAGCTGTGAGGGCAGAGATAGTTCTTGTGATTTATTTAGCCAGGTCAGTACAGTTTTTCCCCCCAAGTGAGCTGAGATGGTTTAAGGAATGAAATAAATGGTCCAGTGATCAGGGGTAACATTGTTGAAGAGCCACGAGCGTCCCTTAATGACTGAAGTGCTACATGAGGATGTGTTCAAGCAGAAAATGACTGTTCACATGACATGTGTATGAAGCCAAACTGGTTACAAATGCAGCCATCAGTGAAACAGAATCAAACAAAACATGCAATTGGATTTGGAAGGATCTGCGGTGGATTTCACATAGAGTTAAGACTAGTCTTATACTCGTCCTAACTTAGGACTAGCCTTAATTTTTTAATATCTCCTAGGACTAGTTCTATGATAGGACTAGTACAAGTCTTAAGTTAGGGCTAGTCCTTACTCTTTGTGAAATCGACCCCAGGATGGTTAGGGTCAAAGGTTAATCTTGTGTGTATTGTAATGTTTTTATTTATTTTTGATTTACAGGCATCAAGAGATTGAGTACTCCTAAGATGGCGAGGCTGAAGAGAATCAACGTCTTCGTATCAGTCTTCACTGAGAGGAAATGAGGCAAGAGCTCACTGGATCAAGGAGATGACATCACCACCGGCGACGACTACAACGACGACCAGCTGATGCCAGAGAGATGTCTTACTGTCGAGGAGGCCGAGCATCCATCCGTCTGTAGTAATCACAGTATGGGTACTTTAAATAAGATCAGGATCCTTTATCACTAACAGTGCCATCAGGATTGTCTTAAGAAACAAAATGAGGCTTGACATCAAATTTAGTCTGGTTCCTTTTTTCAAACTTTGAGAGTTTTGAGCGGAATTTGATCGGTACAAGGGGAACCAGACAAAATGGCCGAACTGTGTTAAAGGTGTTTTTAAACTGTCAGTGTTGCTTACATTACTTTGTGATAACTCATGCTGTATAGCTAGTTTAAAAAACCCGAGCACAGTGTATATCAATTGAATTGTTTACCTTCATAAATTGTTGTTATTGATTGATCCTCCCCTTACCCCTGGGGTGGGTTGATTGAACGAAAGAACGAGCAAGACACTTGAGTGCACAACTTCTATGATGAAAGCCTTCCAGCTCTGGTTAGGATCATGGCATACTTTGTAACTTATGGGTCATGACAAGACTTAAATTCCCTTTTTCCTGAGAGTTGGTCATTGCACAAATGTCATCCTCGATACTGTTACTACGAAATGCCTGATGCATTACGGAGGCAACCTTGCCCCTGGTCATTGCCTTGGTGCCCCTTGAAATGTTCTTGCACTTGCCCTGTTTACATGACAGAGCTGTCCTTCTCTGCTAGGGGGGTTTGTGTCACAGCAAACTTAAAAGCCTACTAACATTTTTGCTAGCAGTGGCTAACTGTTGTTCCACTACCATGACTTCCATCCCTTTATGCTAGGGATTGTGTCCCAGCAAACTTAGTAAAGTTTTAGTTTAGTGGCTTACTGTTGCACCACTTCCATGACTTCCATTCCCTTTATGCTAGGGATTTGGTCACAGCAAACTTAGTAAAGTTTTAGTTTAGTGTACCACTTCCATGATTTCCATCCCTTTATGCTAGGGATTTGGTCACAGCAAACTAAGTGAAGTTTTAGTTTAGTGGCTAACTGTTGTACCACTACCATCATACATGACTTCCATCCCTTTATGCTAGGGATTTGGTCACAGCAAACTAAGTGAAGTTTTAGTTTAGTGGCTAACTGTTGTACCACTACCATCATACATGACTTCCATCCCTTTATGCTAGGGATTTGGTCACAGCAAACTTAGTAAAGTTTTAGTTCAGTTACTTGCTGTTGTAGCACCACCATCATACGTGACTTCCATTCCTTTATGCTAGGGATTGTGTCACAGCAGACTTTATATTGAGGTTCATATGTACACACATGACCTTTGCCCCTTCCTTCCTGGGGAAATGACTGGTACTTTATACTAATCCACCTGCCATGTGACCTCTGACCCTTCCTCTGTGGGGTAAAGTTACTGTAAATCTTTGCGGGTGTATGTCAGAAATGGCCACCTGCCATTTTACCTCTGCCCCTTCCCACGTGGGGTATTTGTTGCAAAAACACAATGATAAATCTTGAACCATGTGTTGTGAATTGTTTCTATAGATTTATTCATGATTGTTCATTCAGTGCATATGTGACCCAACTTGACAAAAAGAAGAAGAATTATCATTCATCATCCTTGCCACACACACTCACAAAAAGTCAATTTTTGACGAAACTATTCAAAATTTTGGCTGTAAAACTTTATTTTGAGACAGAAAATAGCAAATTGTGAAAACATTTGTCCTTTTTTGTCAGTTTAGGTCACAACTGCAAAACATTTCTGTATTTTACATAAAGTTTCCATTTTGTCAAGACATTCCCACAAAATGAGTTCACATTACTTTATACGAAATATAATTTGTTTTCAAACAGAAAAGATTGCAAAACTCTTTTGGCAAGTTTCTGTTTGTTACTGTACAAATATTTTTAAAACTTTACTCAATAAAACCTCTTCTTTTCTAAATTCCCCAGAGTTGGAATATGTTTAATCGGTTTCCTCAAAATGGAAACCATTTTTTTCTTTACATTACTAAAATTCATTTAATGTAAAGTCTGCTTGTGGCTCATACTGTGGGAGTGCCTCTTGTTCTAAATTATTTATACTTTGATGATTGTGAAGCCAAGTACAACTTACACTCAACACAGTTAGACAATTTCTGCAAGCAAAACACATCTTCAGTAAAGTACACTGTTGGGGCAAAAGTATAAAACTTTATGACATATTCATGCTGCTATTAATTTAATCAGATTTGTTCGGCGGAAAATATTGGATAAGTGTGATGCACACCTGTCCAAAATTTAAAATGAATTGATCAAAAACAACAGTAGTGGTTAACAGCTCTTAAATTCATATAGGTTTTTGGCATCAGCTGATGCAACAAAATCTTATTTTGGGGACAACCTTCATTTCAACTCAAGGATAGTAAATCTTGTACTTGGCTGTTTTTATAATTTGAAAAATTGTTTTCTTAAATTATTTGGTTACCATTCATTAAATGCTATAGAAAGCACCACTGAACTGTAGAAGCAGCAGAGTTGTGCAAACGTGTGTGCCAGTCGGTGTGGCCAACTACTATCTGGAATGTGTGGCGACCTAATGATCCAAGAGTTAATGGTTGGGTAAGCATTTTATTAAGTGAAATCTTGTTGATGTGGCGCTGGTAGTCTGTCTTACCGGTGTCCTACCTTACATGATTGACAAACTATTTCAACTTCTCGATCTCCGACAAAAAATCAAAACCTAAGAGAGAAAGGATTCAGTTGCTTGTTGAAGTCTTTGGGGGCCTGTATCAAAAGTGTCAAGGACTGAGGACCATTGCACTTTTTTTTCACTTTTTTACCTGATCATTTTGTTATCCTAAGTTGGTACCCGTCTCTCTATACTGTTCCTGTGTAAACAGGTCTACTTTTTGAGCAACTTTTGTACACCGGACATCCTCTTCTGATCTGAGGGAGCCTCTGAACTTGACGGATGACGGAGACTTCTACCCAGATGTTGGTGCGAGGGTTGGAGAAACGAGATTCTGAACATGGCTATTCACATTTCACTCAGGTACTCAGGTGTTTTACATTGGTTTCACTTGCGTTAAGAAGTTTTGACTGTGTCAAAAGGAGATATCAAAGATGACATTGGGATTGTGTAGGATGTAAACAGGGCCGTTTATTGTAGAAGAAACATTAGAAAGATGCTGTTGTGCATTATGTACTTGTGACCAATTTAGTTCTCAGCCACAGTAAGTTGTACTTACACCCCTTCGTAAGTTAGAATAGTGTTAAGATTTCAGAGTTACTTAAAATCGCTGTACTGCTGAATTGCTCGTCGTTTTTCAGTCTACAACATTCACTGTTAGTCTATTTAAGTGACCAATTTACTAGGTTGTTCATTGTAGGTTTTTACTAGGTTTGTTCATTATAGGTTTTGAGTGGTCAGCTCTATGACAGATTCTAGAGTAGGTATGTTAACGATATCACTTGAGGAAATGTTGTACACTTCATCTGATGTTGACCGATAGACACTTCCCCTTTTTCTTACAAGTCACATATCCTGCCGCTGTGCATGATTTGTATAAATTTGTCATTTATGTAGTACCTAGCATTTATGCAGTACTTAGCTGCAGTAGGTTGTGTTAGTTCCTTCAGGGCATCATTTGATAATTTAAAAAAGAAATTTCAACTAGTTGACCCTTTTGCTGCATGGTGTCATCACTCAGGCTGTTTCAGAGACAAAGACACTAGCTCGTTAATTATTTGACAGGTTCTAAAAAGAGTAGGCAAGTTTGTGATATAAAACCTGTAGAACTGTTAGGAACAAATGCAAATGGTTTGTCAGTACATGTATAACTATTGTATTTTGTTTTAGATCTCTTTCAAACGAAACAAATTTTGTGCGACGTCTAACAATGATTTAAATTCATTCATGGTAAACATGAGAATGTCTAAACATGTACAACAGCGAAGTGTACAATGGATCAAACTAGGTGTTTATTAGCAAATTAGCGGTATTAGTGTAGACGTATTCAGTTAAACAACCAACCTTAGTAATTTGTCACATGGCTAGGTAGTTATAGGTTAAGGAAGCATACACACTAGTCCAGTATTAGTGTAGAACTATTAAATTAAATAATTTCAAAACTAAACTAGTTATTTCTCAATTCGCTTGTTTGATTGATTTTGTTATGAACATTATGCCAAAGAGACACATCAGGAATAGGTATTCTAAATAAGACGTCACTTTGTTACTTGATTCAAGCACTGTTTAACTGTTTGCAGAATCACAGGTGTCTGTCTAGATGGAAAATACACCAAGTTATCAGTGATCTGATCGTCACTGATAAAACCTTAATTTTCCGACATTGACGTCGGACTTATTTTTATGCAAAAACAATGTTTTAAAAATTGGTACAAAATCATTAGAGTGCAGTGTTTGGTTTGCAGATTTATATGAAGTTAATCAGTAGGAGTAGTTGTTGATCCTAGATGTTCAATACTTTATTGGGACTTTATCAGCAAGTTGTAGTTGCGTTAGATTTGAAACTTTGTTGTACTTAGGAGTTTAGAATTTGTTTAGAGATAGGTTAGGTTTTCTTAAACAGTTTTTTTTCTCAGTCTAGTTTTCCTTCATAAACCCAATGTCATCTGCAATATCTCCTGTAATGATACTCAGTGCAATGAAGATGCAAATCTGATGTTTATGTACCACCACACTTTGGACTTTGAAATTTGTGTGAACTGAATGTCGTTTGAACACGTAATCACACACACTGTTAAAATGTTGCGATGTTTTAACAAATCCAAAACTTTGATTGATTTGAAACAAAATTTACGAAGTGTAGTACTTCTAATGCAAGTGAAACCAATACATTCCTGAGTATGCTGTTAATATTGAAAAGAACATGCGTATTTTGTTCTTTTTTGTTGTTGCTTGTTACAAAATGCAAAAAATTTGTAAAGTTCAGCCGCCATGTTGGAATCTTGTTTCTCTGATCAGCGCATCATCATCTGGGTTGAAGTCTTCGTTATTCTGATGGTACAGGACTCAATCGGTGACGGAGTGGAAACGTCCTTTTACACTTCAACCAAAATTCAAACTTGAAACTTTACTCCAAAAACTTAGTGACGTGTTTGCCCGAACAGGGGGAGACGTCCGACGGTACACTTGATTCAGATTCATCAAACATTTGAACGGGCAACTTAGAATCCTTTCCGACTTATGTTTTGGACTTTAAAAAGAAAATCTTTAGTTTGTTTTGGCTTCGGACTTTAAAAAACAATCTTTTTAGTTTGTCAATCATGTAAGGCAGGACTTCGGTAAAACAGACTATCAATGAAACATTAACTTGATTTAACTTAATAAAATGCTTTCCTTCCATTAATACTTAGATCATTAAGTCGCTTCACTTTCTAGATAGTAGTTGGCCACACTGACTGGCACACGCGTTTGCACAACTCTGCTGCTTCTACAGTTCAGTGGTGCTTAAAAAAATAAAAAAAAATCCCTTAAAAAATGCCTTTTTTATATAGACTAAGTCAGCCAAAAATATTTCTCGTGCCGTTGTACGGTTCGAAATTAACTGCGTAAAAACTTTGGCCCTACCCCCCCTATTATTAAAATCATGATCAACCAAGTGCACCCCCTATAGGGGTGCAGAAGAGACTGTATCCCATAGTAATGTACACCAACAATATAATCAACTAGAAATTTGCACATGACACTTATACATGGCGTCAAATTCAAATTACCATTAGATTATATTGCTCGGTACATCAAAATGGAATGCAGCCCCTTATTAAAGGTATCGTCTTATAGCTTGTTGTGACTTTAAATAACAATAAAATGGAGTCCCATTGTGGACTTAGTCATTTTTTTGACCAAAACACTTGGCCATTGTTTGTACTTAGTTATTTTTGTACTTAGTCATTTTTAGACCAAAACGCAGAGTAGTTATTGAATTTCTGTGTCCCTTTGTGGACTTAGTCATTTTTTGACCAAAGCATTAGCCAATTTTTTGACAAAAATACTTAGTTCATTTTTGGAATTAGTAATTTTTTGAGTAAAACACTCAGGCATTTTTGTACTTAGTAATTCTTTTACAAAAACACTTAGTAATTTTTGACTTTCTTTGTCCCTTTGTGGACTTAGTCATGTTTTGACCAAAACACTTAGCCATTTTTTTTACTTATAAAACTTTCCAAGATGGAGGTGTATAAAGTCACGGAACAAGCTATAAGATGCGGCCTTTATAGAAGATACAACATTGGTAGCTATGCTATTGCGAATTGAACTTATAAACTGAATGCAGGATTTTAGTGAACATACATTGCCTTAAATTTTTGTAAGCGCGCAAGTAAACTTTCATCGGAATGTCCACTTGATGTAAACATTTGGTCGAGTGAAACAATAACTTGAGAAATTTGTTCTGAAACGCTGGAAGTTTTAGATAAATTTGTTGAGTCAAAATTTGCGCACTCTATATATGCAGTAAATGAATACCAATGTTGTACCTTCTTTATAAGTAAGAAATGTAAACTGTAAACCATAAAGGAGTCAAATTGAATTACATTTGTTTGAACAGAAACAAAACCCGCTTTGATTCTGGAAATATCCTGAGTTCTTGGAAGATGAACAAAAAAACAAAAACAATTATTTTACAAGTTTGCAGAAACCAAATAGTTAGTTCATGTTTTCATGCGACTAGTTTTTTGTTAGCCATGTGGACTCCTTTTAGAAAATAACAGGTTACATTTCTTACTTGGTTGATCATTTATATTTCTTAGCTATGGTTGTCATTTGCCAGCTGATATTTCTTTTAGGATAAATTCTGAATTGTTTTATTTTTAAGTTGAATTTTGAAACTACTGACATTTTCAACATTTGTAATAAAAACAAGTGTGAATTGAAAGCTGTATCTGATTTTACAAATACAATTTTAGTGCATTACAAAAAATGACAGACATTTTGAAATAATTTCAATGAGGGTTGCAACAAGTAATTATACATCAACTGGCATATTTCCAACCATCAATTTAAGCAACTATCCAAATGAATAGTAAGGAAGCAATAGGAGTGCCAAAGCACCCCAAAACAAACATTTCTTTAATTCAGTAAACATAACATACATAGGCATAATCAAGTTCTGGAGGTTGGGGTGGGTGGGGTAATTTCTAACAGTTTGGATGTACTAATTGATGTATCTGTTTTCTTTCTTTGGAACTTATTGAAAGTTTGTTCAAATAAAGTATTGAAAGATTCAAATAAATAATCCAGTCTGATTTGCTCTAATTATTTTCTGATGAATCCTAATATTTGGACGATATTTGGTTCTATGAACAGCTTATAACTTTGATGATTCCCTTCTTGGTGGTGATGAACTAATTAAAAGTAACTTTAAACAAATAATTAAGGCAGGGTATACTTTTGGTATTTATCAAAGACCCATTTCCTCACTTGGTGTGTGTGCCACAAGAAATATATAAAATAATAATAAACCTAAGAAAGAAACACCCACATTCCATGCATAGAATTACATGAGAAAGGCTTCATGCTTTAAGCCTTTCTAAGATTCAAGTTTTTTGGGGTGAAACAAATCTTTCCCTAAAACTACATTTTACCCTAAAGGGTGTTGTTCCCAACAACATTTTTTAACATCAACATGACCAGTGCTTTAACGTTTTCAAGGTAATTTATTTGTGGAGTAACTACCAAGTATACCCTGCCTTGGACTACTCAAAATTGATAATCAGAATAATCAGATAAAGTGTACTGTTATATTTAAGAGGATGCATTCAAAATTATAAAGCTAATATTGTTTTCAAAATCCTTTTTTTTTTTTTTTTTTGGGGGGGGGGGGTTGTGTAGAGTTACATATTATTCATAAACCGTAATTCCATAGAAATACAGTGCAATCATTCCTTTTGGTGAACTAGAATGAAAAAAAAAAAAAAATGCTTAGCCTGTAATACATGCATGATCTTTGGCTCTTGAGGGAAAAGTTATGAATATTTCATTGAGAAGGACTTACTTAATTGAAAGTTTTTACTAGAATTTAACTGTTTTTTAGGATGCCCCACAAAAAATATAATCCATAAATAACGTGGGTCTTTGATGAAAAAAAGTATGAGAGAGATTTTGGCAAATTTGTTGGTATATTATTATGGCCCTACAGCGAGAATTAATAGAAACATACATTTTGGTTGCCTTACAGAACGGTTGAGGCTTTGTATCTCAGTGACTGCTGTTGTGGCTGGAAAGACCGCTAACATGCTGGAGGAGGCAGCATACGCTTGATGGAAGGGAAACATCAGATTTCACGAACTCTGAAAAAGAACAGCAATTATTTTTTAGAGTATGGATGTCAATTATTGTTCATACATATGAGGGGATACAGAAAGTATGCATTGGAAAGTTTTACGTCAGTTCAGGGGTTCTTAAAAAAGATGTCTAATTTTCATGTATTAATGTCTTCAAATCCAATGCCAAATCCCCAAGAAAAACAATTCAAGGGAAAATATGTGGGAGTAATGTGATTTTACTCGGAACATTTGCATTGAAGGAATTGGAGAAAAACAAAAACAGTGCAGAGTCTTGAAAAAAGCATTTGGTGTCATCAGCAAAATCTACGTGGTTCAAAGTTTCAACAAAATATCCGTCCCTAACAATTTCCTCACTTGTATCAAGACAAGGGATAACTTTCCGTATGGGCCACCACTTTCACTCATTTTTACAAAAAGCGATATATTATTTTACTGAGGTTAATTAGATGGGGAATGAAAACGTGGTGGTGCCATACGGAAACTTTTCCAAGACAAGAATTCAGTGGTTTTATAAACCCGTTAACACAATCTATGTTTCCTCGATTGGTCTTGACTGTTACATATTATTGGCTGAAGCAACAGCATGCAGCAGTGCACCACATTTACATGACACTATTTCCCCTGACGTCTCAGAAAACCCCTCAAATCTCTCCTTTTGCATCGACACACGAATTATTTACCTGATTTAGAAGATCCTACGAACATCCGTGCAGTTATCGTCGTGGAAGTTGCTGAAATTTGATGTCGCTTTTCGATGTAAAACGTTGCAAAAAATCAGCCTTTTCACCACACACACGTGGAACACACCATGCCCGCGCTCAGAAATAAAATGGCCGCGGGGAGTAAGAGGGTGCATGCGCGTGACGTAGTACGAACGGCATCCTTTTATTGGTCGAAATTTGAAAGGATCATGAAAGGGGGGGGGGGGAAGTCCAGCACTTTTATCAATTTTGGCTATTTTATAAGGTGCAATTTTGTGCTCTTATGATGCAGTAGGCTTTTCTGAAGCAATTTTATGGAACAGAATCCAATATATAAGCAGTAATTAGGGAGTTGTTTTTTTTACATGAAAAGTAGGGCGAAACTTGTTAAAAAAACTATAAATGGATAAGTCCAGCATTTTGATAAAATTCGGCTCATTTTTGAAGCTTCACTTTAATCCTCTAAACTGATGAAATAGGCTTTTCCGATGCCTTTTCATTAAACTTGGGCCAAGATAAAACCAGTATTTTGTGTTAGTGCAATTTTTTGTAACTTGAAAAATTTGTATAAATTTGAAGAAAACAAAATAAAAACCATAAGACAGTCCATCAGTTTTACCCAAATTTCTGCATTTTTTTAAGGTGCAAGTTTAGGCTCTAATTCATTAGGCTTTTCTTGTGCATTTTTATCGAACTGGGCCGGACAAAGATCTAAGCATTATTTTGGAAGATATTGCAATTTTTTTTAAGTTGAAAGATATGCCGAAAATTAAAAAAACTCATAAGGTAATTTTATTAAATTTTGACTAATTTACGAGGTGCGATTTTAGGGCATAGAATGATGTAGTGGTCTTTTCTGATGTCGTTTAATTTAACTAGAGCCAATAATAAAACAGGGTTTTAGTAGTTTTTTAAAATATTCTTTTGTTTGTTTTACTTTTGGCCACCTAAAAATAGGTCTAGGTCATAATATAAAAAAAATCATATGGAGTAAGTCCAGCTTTGTTTAGTCAAATGTGGGCCAATAAAAGATGTTTTTTTTACAGATATGTTCAAAAATTATTTGTGTCAATCTTGTTGAGAGGGGAAAATTTTCACGACAAATACACATAGATTTAACTGATTCACAGGTGAGCAAACAAAATAAAAAAGACAACAAGAAAACATGACTTTCTTGCTGGATCTTGGTCATAAATATGTATGAGGTATGTTATACTCTCCTAATAACTTTCGTATTTACTGATGCATTGACCATCACCATTTGACATTATTATTGTGCAGACCCAGCACATCAATTAGTATTTTCCTATTCCATTTTCCAATATTCTAGTTTAGTACTTACACTATTTGTAGTCTAGTCTACTTAGTACTTTTCGGGTTTAATATTAATTGATAACAAAAAAAACCAAGTAAAGTAAAGGGACCTAATAAAGTCCATCTGTCAATCTCTCTCTTGTCGACACATCGTTTCATATTAATTCAGCCTCATGGCCATTAAACAAGGTTTCCATGAGCTGAATGAACTTCCGCAAGTTTCAACAGTCACGAGTACATACATTGTACAAACATGACGTTGTGTTCAATCAAAGTACACAACACAGAAACGAGAAACACAGACTCCACACGAACACAACACTAATCTCCAGAATGTAACTAACACTTACAGCTTACCCTGTTAATGAAGAGTCAGGTGATCAAAGGAAAAGTTTCCGTATGGCGCCACCACTTTTTCATTCGAAATAAAATAATATAGTATCTAATTTATCTGATTGACATATCCCTTTTTGTAAAAATGAGTGAAAAAGTGGTGGCGCCATACGGAAAGTTATCCTGATCAAAACCTACCCTTAATGAACAACACGAAAGAAGTTGAAGCACTATCTGGATGATCTTTTCAGTCATAGGAGATTCATTATTGCAAGATTTCAGGGAAATACCCTCACCGTCAAACTTCAAAACTCTCTCATAAATGGCGCGCCTGACTAAACTGTGGCAAAGCAAACTAGAGAGGGCGCAACAAAATTAACAAAGTTTAATTATAAAACCAATAAATTATCACACAACAAAAAACAATAAATACTTAACAATTTTGAGGAGAAGACCAACTTTATAATAGGAAACCAATTCAAGTTTCATTCTTTATACCTTTTTAAGCCCTACGCTGATGATGACATCAGGAAACTTAAAGTTACATCAAAAAGTTTTTATTTTAGCGCCCTCATGTGACGAAACTATTTTCAAAATGGCGGCCTCCGTCCGGCATGTACGGCAAATTTTGATGCAAGGTTTTCGTGTAAAAAGTATGTATTTGTTAGGATTTAACCATGAATGGGTTATCCAACATCATATCACTACTTTAATAACAGTTTTTGTAAATGAATGTGATATTTTGATTAGCATAATATTAGCTTAAAAACATGATGTAACATTGCCTGGCTGGGCGCGCATCCGCATGCTCGCTGCCTCATTTGCAATTTTGCTTGGGTTGCTTTGGCATCTTTGGCTTGGTCAATAAAAATTATTATGGTTTGTTTTCAACATGAGTCATTTGAATTTTAATATTGCTCTAAAGACTGGTATGGTTGAGTTGGTCAAATGGATTTTGTCAGTTTACTTTTAATTTGAATTGGTCATGAACATTCGAACAAATCATTTTTCATGTTTTATTAATTATAATCTTATAATATTATTAATAATATTTAATAATTTGTAGGCTAGATGGCCTTAGCGGATAACTTTCCGTATGGCGCAACCACTTTTTCACCCTTTTTTACAAAAAGGGATATCTCATTGAGGTAAATTAGATACTATATTATTTCATATCGAATGAAAAAGTGGTGGCGCCATATGGAAACTTTTCCGCCTTAGCTTTCGATCCAAACTGGACCTTCTTCAGAGGCATGTATACATAACCATAACGTTACTAATCTTGATTTCTTTCTTTGTCATGTTGTGCAGGTGGTGTTTCAAGTTACAGTAGATCTGTTTATTCAATTGCGAAGAGTTTTTCAACACAGAAGATATCATCACTTGATTTGAAAGTAGAAACAGCCGAAAAATGTACGTCCAGTTTTTAATGAACTTAACTTCTATTAATTATTAACAAACTAAACTTCACTTACATTATAAAGTGTAATAGTCATATAATTTGTCAATGGTTTAAAATTTAATTGGCAAATATTTGTTTAAGATTTGAAAGTAGTAGGTACACTGTACCTGGAATCCAAAACTTTTCTGGTAAATCTGATTCTTTATATTAAAATAGCAAAACATGGCGTTTAAAAAAGTATTTATCATAAATGACACTCCTGCTGTTTGAATGTTCCCTTGATAAATGCGTATCATTATTTTTTTCACAGATGTCGAAGGAGCTAAACCTACAAGTGATGTCACCGACCCGTTAAAGGACCCAGATTTCTTCAAGGTGAAGGATCTTGTCAAACTTCAAGAGCTGTTTGACTCCAGGGTACACATCGGCCATAAAGACGGCCTAATCAACCCACACATGAAGAAGTACATCTTTGGCATTAGACAGAACCAGTGCATCTTAGATCTTGACCAAACAGTGGACCTTCTTCAAGAAGCGTTGAACTTCACAGCCCATATCGCTTACCGTGATGGCATCATCCTGTTCATCAATCGCACACCACAGTTTTCATTTCTCACCGAGAACATAGCTAAGGAGTGTGGGGAGTACGCACACACACGTCATTGGCAGGGAGGTTGTTTCACTAATGCACCAATCCAATATGGTCCTGGTACACGACTCCCTGACCTTCTCATCTTTCTTCATACACTAACAAACACCTTCACGGAGCATTTAGCGGTCACTGATGCTGCTAAAATGAACATCCCAACGGTTGGGATTGTTGACTCTAACTGTAACCCTAACCTGATATCATATCCTGTACCTGGGAATGATGATACCCCCGCTGCTGTCGAGCTTTATTGTAAGCTCTTCAAGACGGCCATTTTAAGAGGAAAGGCCAAGCGAAAAGAGATGATGGAGATGCAGTAAAGAGGCACAAAAACTTTATCATCTGGCATCAGATTGAAAATATATCTTAAGGATTATGGAAAGAGCAGATGGTGTTATCTCTAGAAATATTTCCATGAACAATGTATCTGTGCTGCTGCCACTCATCTATCAAGATTGCGATCATTTAAAATTCTTGTTCTACTTTGGGCTATCTGCTCAGTTCAGTATGCAAATTTACTGGTTGTCCCTCCACTTGGGGCAGTTTTGGCCAGCTATATACATGTAGTCACAACAAAAATCTGCTCAAAGTTTGTGTAGAATCAGAATGTTTGTGTAGAATAATTTTGCTACTTTTCAAATAAGGGAGAAAATTGTTTTTTTGGGGGGTTTGTGAAAAGAGAGAAAGAAAGGTTCAATAAATACACTGTAACTCTTTTGACATTCATAAGTGTGGACTCATAAATTCCTCCATTTTGTTAATGACTATTATGAATGTATTTATTTAAAATTAGAGTATATGATCTAACATTAACAAATGAAATTGGCTTCAAAATTATTAATTGCATATTCCAATGATTTTACAACTAAATAAATATCAATGTATATACAAAAATAAAGTTTTGTGCACACAAGAAAAGCTGATAAATTTGTATACATGATTGGTGTAAATTGGAACATACAAAAAAGTTAACATATTTTCAATCAATTTAAAATGCCAAGTGAAAAAAAGTCCTCGACAGAGCTTGGTTTTCAAAAGTGCATAATCATTGTAACAAATACACAAACTATATATTATATACGCAAATTATTTTGGTCGTTTTGAATTAGAGAATTGTTTACTGTTGCATTTCATGATATAAAAGCAAATAGTAAAATAAGATAATATACTTTGAGAAAACTTCCCTTTTGGTAGGGTTTTAAATAATTCAATATTAAGCCCTTCCTCCGATAGGGTCTCTGGACCACTGAGAATTTAAAGGAATACATTGCCTTGGATCGGACGAGTTGGTCTTTGAAAAGTGTTTGTAACCGTTTGTTATAAAATGCATTTGGTTGGAAAGATGTTTTAAAAGTAGAATACAATGATCCACACAAATTTGCCTCGAAATTGCATGGTTTTCATTTTACTTTGCGAACTAACACGGTCGGCCATTTATGGGAGTCAAAAATTTGACTCCCATAAATGGCCAACCGTGTTCGTCGACGAGGTAAAGGGAAAACCGTGCAATTTCGAGGCAAATTTGTGTGGATCATTGTATTCTACTTTTAAAACATCTTTCCAACAATATGCAATTTATAACAAACGGTTATAAACGCTTTTTATAGACCAACTCGTCCGATCCAAGGCAACGTGTTCCTTTAAACACTCAAGAACAGCACCTTGCCTAAATAGAGTAATGAAAATATTTGATTCAGTTATTTAGTATGGGCTGATTTTCTACTGACATAAGGCTGGAAGAGTTTCTGCACAGCATCCAGATGACGTTTCTGTATATCGGAATTCCGAGCATGCAACAAGAAATGTCCATAATCTCTCCTCTGATCAATGGCCTCCATGCTCAACTCCACCGCCTGGTTTAATGGTTCCCGATTGCATGATGGCGTAGTACCAGCCTTGACCTTGACGACCTGTGGTCGGGGCTTGGGTCGACCAATAGCTGATAAGGATTTCTGAGCTTGTGGTGTGACTGAGTCAACTTGCCAGTGACGAGCGTGTTTGACGTGGCGGCCATATTCCAAATGAAGATCACTTAAGCTGTTGACAATAAGTTTAACACTGATAATAATTGGTTCTCAATGGGAGACTTTTGGGGCGCTTGGTGGCAGCAGACTTACCAGGTAAAATTTATTGTTCTCTGTAATGTGCGCTTGCTCAGAACTACGTACACAATGGAAATTACCTGGCAAGTCTGCTGCCACCTAGCGTTCCAAAGTCTCCCATTGGTTATAGCCAAAGGCATACTTTATATACCCAAGAGACGTTACGGTATTATTATCCCTGTTCATTAGGCAAACATCCCTTTGGGAACATACAACCCCAAGCTACTTAAATTAGTGCTATGAGGTTAATCCAATACAATACTGTCTCATCCCTCTCTCAGGTTCCAATTTATACACCTAGGTAAAGAGAAGCAATTATGGATTGTGCCATGCTCAAGGACACAAGTGCCATGCCAGAGACTTGATTCAACCATCAGAACTTGAGTCTGATGCAGTAGACCACTCGGTCATGACAAACCATAAAATAAAACAAAGAAAAATTTCAAAGAAAATACCTGTACAGATACAACATGGCCTAATATCCCAACTCATTACCATATTTACGAACTGTAAGAAGCTTATATATGCGTATATAACAATTGAATATTCATTTTAAAGTCTTCTTGCATACCTTCTTGCTAGTCTCATCTTGTCCTTCATCTCTGGTGACTTCACAGATTGGCTCCACCATGGGGTTGAAAATTCCAGCTAGAAAATGCAAATCATTTGAATTATAGAATGATTAACTATTAAACAAAAATAGGCGTTTGTAGTGATGGTAATTTAGCATCTTGAATTGTAGCCCTTCAGAGTCTCATAGAGGTGTAAGGAGTATGGCCATCTCTTAGGTTTAACTGGCAATGTTAAAGTTGGGGTTGGGTGAGGTTGGATTGAGATAAGCTTTTAAAATTCACCTTTTCCTTGGAAACTTGGACTGGATTTAATGACGGTAGTGATTTCATTGGACTTGGATCAGCATTGATGACAGGTGCCGTCCGCAGCCTCACAGCTGTAGGAGTACGTGATCTCAACATGTTTGGGGTCAGAGTTCGAATCGTACTTGCTGACCTCATTGCAGACTTGATTGGGGTCTTATGAGCGGAGCGGGTGATGGGTGATTTGGTGCTGATGCCAAGGTAACGGATGTCAAGACGGTGTAGCATGGCTCGTCCCTTTTCACCCATGACGGAACAGAGAACCAGAAGAGCAGCATTTAAAAGAGTCCTGAAAGAGATTGAAAATAAGTTATTAACAGAGGGGTCGGTCTACGCCACGTACTTAAAGATGATTACAAGTCACGGCAGAGACAACCTTAAGCTGCGATAGATAGACAATGTGGAATGGTAGAAGTGTGCGAGAATAGAGAATAGCAGCGGTGACTCCATGCAGGAATGCGCCCCTTTACAACTCGAGGATGAAAGGTACAAGTCTAGGCCAAATGATGAAGATGAAAATAACCGAGGAACACTTCTGCATCATCTGATTATAGTAAACCCTCAACAACCATGCACATATTATTCATTGTGACTTACTTATTAGCAGTTGTGCCGTCAAACATCAGAAGCTGGCTGACCTGAGAAAAACCAAGGCTGACCAACAGTGCCCTCGCTTGATGATGACCCCACAAGTGGCTGACCCCTGTATCACTGACCTTCAGCTGAACTTCTGGCATGTGCTTGGTGAAACTTATCTGCGGGAACGAAATGTGAAATGAAAAATGTATCTAATAGGAAACATAATCTATGGCTCGCAACCTTGAAAAAGTACAACAAAGAAAATACTTAAAGATGCCCAAGAAAAGATTGGCAGGGAATGTCATTGAAAGAAGCAAAACAGGAAGACAAGGGAAATTTTAAGGCAATTGAAAGAGGTAAAAGGTTTAAGAAAACTGCCTTTTTCTTACCACATCAATGAGGCCAGAGAGGAGAGGCTCTTTTGCTTCTAAGACTCTGGCAAGGTTGTGGGCACACTCTCCATTCTCACAAATATCTGATGAAATACAAAACAAATTATTTCTCATTAATCCTTTGTGATGACAAACAGTGTTGAAAAAGAGCAATCTCAAATGAAGTTTGGTACTTGAGAGTCTGTTGATGAATGCTTTAAGATAACAATTATTTATTGCTAGGGGGATATAATTTGTATCTTGTAGCTCTTGGGGGGCCTGCTTGGCAGGTTGAATGAAATAAAGAAAAGAAAACCAAAATTAACTCAGAAACCTGTTCGCAATAGTCTAGTAGCTGACAATTCTACCTTAGCTGAGTCATTCTCGAAGACTAATTGACAAGAGGCAAGAAATGAAAAGACAGAGAAACAGAAAGCATCCCTTCTTTCTGCCTCTCTCTTTTCATTTTTTCCCACTTGACTGCTTCTGTTCCACTAGTTTACCTACTTATGCGTGTCGAGAAAGACTTTGCAAGGGTTGAAACATTAGGCATTTAACTATTTTTATTCTATAGGAGATCTTTTGTGTAGCAGATTGAAATAGCTGATTATATTTTCTCGTTAATAAGAAATATTCACCTTTTAATCCCATGAGAGCCTGTTGAACTGGTTGAATCAATGCATCAGGGTCCCATTGTGGGTAAACAACCTGAGGATTTAGAGTACTAGAGCTACCGGGCTGAAAGTGAAACCCGATCTGATTAAGGAGTGGAATGGCTGATGGTGATGTCATGAAAGACTCTGGGAGAGGCTGTACAGACGGTGATGGTTGTCGCTCATTCTGTGGATCTATCAGGCTCAGGCAATGGTTTACCTGCAGAAAAAAAAGAAAACTCAAATTGTTGATACCATCTATAACATCCTTTGTCCTCACTACTTAACTCTTATCGGTTTTCAGCCACCACCTAGTTTGTAAACTAATAACTTTGATTGATGGCTATATTTTTGTCCAGCTTGTTTTTCTGGATACCTTCCCTTAATCCTTTGCTCCTCTTTTTGCTACAAATGGACATGTTAAACGTTTATGTACTTGTTTTTGCCTCTGACGAACGTCCGGTTGAATCTAAAGCTAAGCTCATCTCCCCTACAGTTTTATAACATCTACATGATACTATATGTAATCTACCAGCCTAATCATCATTTTGAATGTTGAAAACCCCCAGAAATAAAGTAAATATGTTATGGCCTCACCAGCTTGCCCAGTTGGGAGATGACATCCGGATGTTTGGAGTGATGTAACAGGAGACCAGACAAGTGCTGTCTGATCTTTTCAAAGAGAAACGCTGCATCACCAACTTCAGGAGAAAGAGAATGAACATCTGAATAAAATTTTGAGCGTGGAAATATTCAAATATTTAGGGGAAAATAAAATAAGGTAATGGAATGATATTAGGTTAACAACTGCTTATGGGAGGGAGGATGTGTAACTGAGGAGTAAGAACTGAGGAGTAAGTTGAGAGAAGTAAGTAGTAGAAAGGTTTTTGAAGGTTCAAAGAGGGCGAGACATCAAAAAGAAATCGTCAAGAAAATCTTGAAAATCTGGAGGGATGAGAGATGAATTCAGAAAGAGTGTACACATTCTGAAAGCAGACTTTCATACAGTCTTGTTTTGCTGAGATAGAACAATGAGCCATTCAAACAGCGTTATTCTGTTTTGAGTGGAATATCATTTCCTAACTTCAGCTCCACGAGTTCTTTTCACATTAAATAACTGTTCTTCTTTTAGCCCCATACCAAGCGTGGCTTTTAGCTTTGTTTGGGGCGAACTTGCAAACCAAAAATGACGACGATACAAATAATTCCCTTACCTTGACTTGATTCTTTTCTTATGTTGAGCACATCAGTCTTTTGGCTGTTGAGATAAGATGACTCGGTTGAGTTAAGAAGTTGATCCAGCATGTCACGTTTGACTTCAAGGAGATTGATGTATGGATCACCTCCAAGGATACAAAAGGCTGCCCAGTATCGTGGGGATGTGAACCTGGGGAAACAAAACCAAATAAAATCAAAAGAAGCCCTAGCATGATACATCTTTATTTCATGTATTACAGACAAAAAGTTTTCCTTTTGAATGGGCATCTCTACGAGGGATTTCTGGAGAATTTCTAGGGGCACCCAAGGCATTGATCTCCCAAGATTTGTGTGAGTCAACCTTTGACTAAAATGTGAAAAGCATCATTAACAAAGTGTGTTTTAGTTTGCAATGGCTGTAGTTATGAGGCAACCATATTCACAAAAATCCATTCATCTTTCTGAAATGAACAATGAACAGATTTTTTTACCTAAAAGTTCTCATCTCTCTTTACCAAACCAACAGTAAAAACTGTGAAGTTCTAACCTTCTGCACTCAACCATTCTTCATTTGAAACTTAATATAAATCAGTTTGTTTGCTTTCAATATTTGCATAACATTATTTCTTCTTCTTCTAACCTGTCATCTTGTCTGATGCTCCTCTTGGCCTGTGCTACCGCCTCCGTCACACGGCTGCCTTCTTGAAGAGCAGCATAAAAATGATGCCAGAACTTATCCTTAACTACGTCCGGTACTGACCACAGGAGAAGTATAACTGACTCCGCCCCTAGAGAAAAAAGAGTTGTCCCAAGGCAAGTTAAGCAATGAAGACCATAATTTGGTGAGGGATTTTGGTATGAACAGTAAATATTTATAACAGTAGACACATAAATCCTTTTAGATTTGCTTTATAAGCAACATTGGTATAAAAAAAAGTACCTGCAACAAGGAACGCTAGAGGAAGTTGAAATTGGACATCTCGGTGGCGGTTTCCATAGCAACAGCTCATCACAACCATCTTAGCCTGGAGTTTTAAACCAAGGATGTCATCTACTCCAATCATGTATGCACTCTGGTTATATGAACCATCAGCAAGTGGTTGAGAGGTTGGGTTTGGTGTACAGGCTAGGCTACCTTGTTCCCAGGAACCATACATTGCTGTGGGGTTCAGTAAAAGTGGGAAAATAGACATATAACAAAAATATTATATTGTAATATTTTTCACCAAAGTGCATTTCACTTTGAGAACCTAGTGAACTAGGTCAGATCAGATGAAAGAAAATGATTCAAATAACATTTTCTAGAAATTTGAACATGAGTATGAATTGGTAAATGATTCATAACTTCCTATGAATAAATAGTAGATTGAAATATCTTACCAAGATGCACCAATGTTGCTTTGGGAAGCTCAGACAGTAGCGACTCCTTGGTGACCTTTGAACCCACCATGACCTCTGTGTCTAACTGGTGGGCAACCTTGTGAGCCTCTGCTTGTGCACTCTTCAACTCAGAAAGTGGTTCCCAAACCTGGAAAAAATGATTGAATCAAAGAATACTTTATTGTCGTGCCATCTTAAGGTTTTTGGAACCTGGGATTTTGTTCAAATCATCTTGGTATATTTTTGTCTAATTGAATACTGTAACAAAGGAATTTTCAACAATGTCTCGACACATATAAATGAATAAATTTGTAGAGAAGATGATAAAGAAGTTTAAAGGGTCTATGTACTTTTTGATGGACAAAAAAACACAATATCCACAGATTTACACTAAACTTACACAGTTTGAAGATAATGATAGTAGAAAGCTTCCCTGAAATTCTTACTTACTGATGTGCTGTAGTTTTTGAGAAATGAGTAAAACAATGTCATGAAAATAATTTTTGTCTCACTGATCATGAGACGAAAATTATTTTAGCATGTAAAAACGTGTTTTCATGACATTGTTTTACTCATTTCTCAAAAACTAAAACACCTCAGCATCTAATATTTAAAGGTACGCTTTCTACTATCATTATCTTCAAACGGTGTAAGTTTCATGTAAATCTGTGGACATTGTGTTTTGTGTTACAAAAAGTACTCAATCCTTTAAAATGTGGAAGAAAAAAAAAACACTTTTATAAATCTGACAAGCACAAGGTGCTAAAGTTATTCATTGACAATCTGATACACAAGCTTAAAAAAAGTATTTCAATGTAAAAACTTAAATGGAAGTACCCACCTTCTCATGAAGTTTCAACTTTGCAGGCATTTCAGGATTTCCGACGACTAGAGCTCTTTGCTGTACACTCTGAAGCTGGTACTCCTGAATCTTCCCATGGTTTGCTGAGTTTAGATTGAGGCCACTCCAGGTGTTAGAAATAAGAGTGCTACTGGTCCCCTCTCTATCCTCAAGAAATCGCTTCTCCATCAGAGCAACTTCATTCTTCGGGCTTTTAGAAATATAGTAAGAGTTGCTGTCGAAACTGACATAACTTGGTTTGGCACTATTTTGGGACATTTTGGGGGCATCAAGATTGCGTTCTGCGATGATTGAATGGGGGCGCTCTTTAGGCGGAATGACAACTCTAAGCATGTGATCCAAGTATATGGGATGCGTTGGTGATGATTGCAGATGAGATGAGCTACTTTGCGTCTGTACTTGCGTATCAACTTTCCTCTCCATGCTTTTAACATTTTTGAGAGCTTCAATACAAGGGAGAATAGTAAGGTGGAACTTGTCACCAAATGTACCCCCTTCTTCATCTTCCAAGGCATCAAAAGGAACTTGACTTAAGACTTTGTCTGCAACAATCACAACAGAGCTGACCCCTTTAAGTAGACTCTCAACTGAAGAAAACAAAAGTTCATACAACTTTCTTGAGGGAGACATTTTAAGTGAGTTTTGTTTTTCTTCTTCACTGTTAGGGGATGAAGACATACCCTTGATGGTTTTTCTTTTAGACTTGGCAAGATTTAAAGTCTTCAATTGGTGAATCTTAGAGTCCTGTAGGGGCAGAGCTCGGTATTCGGTCTCATATGACTCTCCGTCTTGGTTAGGGGAAGCTCTAATTAAAGACAATAGTTCTTGGACATACTGAGGACAATTGTCTACCATCGTCTGATCTTTGCTTGTTAGACAGCCTTCTTCAGGTCTTAAGACCCAGCTGAGAACGCAGGAACGACAAAGAGACAGATAAACAACCACTGCCGATTGTCTGTTGACAGTTTTACACATGTCCTCAACTGTTGCACTACTGTTCAATGAATGATCCAAGGCATCTCTACTGTCACCAACGCTGGCAATGTTCTTCGCTACCGTCTTAAGAAACTCACATCTCATTTGAGTCTCTGCATATTCCAGAGCCTCAAAGGGTCTTTTGAGTTTCTTCAGAGCAACTTGGACAATGCTGTTACTCTGTTGAAGAAGACATGTAAGATCCTCCTTCCTTTGCTTACTGTCTTCAAGACCTCGACTGCAGTAAGCAACAGTTTCCTCAGCTAAAAATCGAGCTTTCTCAAGATCCTTCTCTTCTCTCGACATGAGTAATACTTGGGCAAGTTTACCTCTACTACTGTAAGCAAGGTCGATCTCCTTGGCTCGTTCTGCAAGACTTAAAGCTTGTTCAAAGTAATGTTGTGCATGTTGAGACCTTCCTTGCCCCTGATGAACTTCACCCATACAAATAAAAGCTTCGATTTCGGTCTCAAATTCATCAAGTTTGCGGCTGATCTGTAGAAAGCGTTGAAGGTACTCCAAAGCTTTGTCCGAGTCTCCCAAATCTTCATGAATCTTAGCAAGGCTTCTTAGAGCTGTGGCCTGCATGGTGTGGTAAGACAATTTCTCTGCTATGAACAGTTGTTGCTCATAGAGACTCTGGGCAAGAACATAGTTACATAACTTATGGTAGACCCTTCCCAAGCATCCGTAAGATCTCCCCATACCTCCTCGATCTTTTGACGCTTTTGTGATTGCAAGGTAAGATTTAAAGTTCTCAAGAGATAGTTCAAAATCTCCTGTGGCTTCGTATAAAGAGGCCACAGTGAAGTGAGCCTTCCCGAGAAGTTCACTGCTGCTAATTCCGTCAGTTCCATCA
Organism: Asterias amurensis; assembly: GCF_032118995.1. NCBI lineage: Eukaryota > Metazoa > Echinodermata > Asteroidea > Forcipulatida > Asteriidae > Asterias > Asterias amurensis. The sequence continues at coordinate 1,568,693 of NC_092662.1, read as the reverse complement.
GCAGCAAGTACCTTTAAGTTCTCTCTAGCATGCTTCAAAGCATGTGGAAAATCACTAACTGCATTGTATGCAGTACTAAGAGTCTCATGTACTAGGCGTTGCAGATTTTCATCAAGATACTCAGGAAACTCTGCCTCTTTATTTTCCATCAACTCTAAGTCTTTGCAGATTGAGAGTAGTTTCTCATAGTAGACGATTCCTTGGTCCAGGTTACCATCTTGGAGATACACTTCAGACAGTCTACAGTAGATTTCAGCCTCATAGCTTTGGTTCTTCAGTTTCAGCGCAATAGACAGACCCTGCTTGTAGTAGTCTTTCGCGGATTCATAATCCTTTTTCCCAGCGTGTGCCGCTCCGATGTTGTATATCGCCCTCTGTTGGCAGTGTTCATCTAGGGTTTTTAGATCAAGGGCACTCTGTAACACCTCAATGCATATCACATTCTGTTTGGCTTGTTTTAGGTTGGCTCCAACCTCTAGCAGTTTTTCCGCAGGTGACAACCCTGGGAAATAAATCAAAACAGTAATCAGTGGCTTTAAATACAATGAAAAAAAACAAAAACAAAAAACCCTTATATGAATTGGACAGAGTTCAAAGATTACAAAATAGTGCAGTTCCTTTAATATGTTCCACACCCTTGAGAGAACATATTACCCCATCACTTAGGGAACTTTGTGCCCCTTTAAATGTTCTAGAACAAAGGTATATTTCCCTCATTAAGGTACACTTTAAGGACAAACTATCCTAGCCTTACAACAACGCTCCATGCAACCTTTTTATAGCTCCATGCAGCAACCATGTATTGATTGAGTCTGAAAACATTGATACTCACCGACAAACTTCTGAAGAGTCTCTTCAGGAAAGTTGCAGAGATTAGCGGCGACTACAGCAACATTATCTGCGAGTCTATCCCGGTGATTGACATCATAATGTAAGGCATTTAAGAAGGCACTTATTGCTAAGCCATAGAACTGCAGGTTATCAAGACTCACAGCTAAGAGATAATGTCCCTGTAAAAAAATGCAAAGTAAAACATCATTTAAAAATACATTTAACTTCCTTGAGCAATTAACACCCTTTATCACTCTAACAAAAATTCAACATCATTACGGATAAAGACACTGGACAATATTGGTAATTGTCAAAAAGCAGTCTTCTCACTTGGTGTATCTCAACATTATGCATAAAATAACAAACCTGTGAAAATTTGAGCTCAATTTGTAGTCGAAGTTGCAAGATAACAATGGAAGAACAAAAACACCCTTGTCACACGAAGTTGTGTGCTTCCAGATGCGTGATTTTGAGACCTCAAAATCTAATTCTGAGGTCTCGAAATCAAATTCATGGAAAATTACTTCTTTCTTGAAAATTATGTTACTTCAGAGGGAGCGGTTTCTCACAATGTTTTATACTATCAACCTCTCCCCATTACTTGTTACCAAGTAAGGTTTTACGCTAATAATTGTTTTGACACCCACCTGAGGTACATGAGGGTTTAACTTGATCAAATTCTCTGCATCTTTTCTTGCTTCAGCGTACTCTCTGAGCTCAATGTTGGAGACAGCTCGTCTGGCCAGTAGCTGTGCATTATCTGTGTCTATTTCTAAAGCTTCTCCGTAACATGCTGCTGCAGTAGCAAAATCTTTATTGCGGAACGCTGCATCACCTTCCTGCTGTAGTCTTTTGACCTATGAAAAAAACAATAGTTTGATATTGTTGTTCGTGGAAATGAGAGCGGAACGAACCTCATAATTCTATGAGTAGGCGACATCCATCTTATGAATTTTACTTACACTTTCAATTTCTTCAGCTTCACTTATGGGTTCACTAAAGCCAGCAATGCTCGGCAGACTTGCCATGCTGGCACTGTGTTGGAACTCCATCTTAATTGATTGGATGCTGTGTCAGTCAGGATGGCCTGAAGATCTAAAACGTACAGGATGGCACCTGTTGTCGACTTCCTCTTCACTTTGAAAAAAAGTTTCAGCAGTCCATGGTTTCACTTTTATTTCAGTCTTTCTGTTGAAGAAAAAGACATTGAGTTTTTATCGAGTTGATAAATCATTAAACCATATACAACATTCCACTGTGTTTATAAAAAGGTCATGAGCCCCCATGGTCAATGGATAAATATCAGTATCCTATCCTATCATGGAGGTAGGAATCATACGGATGGTTTGCGGTAACACCATGTAATGACTATCTCTAATGAGTTGGGGTGGTCCTGAAAAGAACCATTGGTTTCAACTCGACATTTCGATCAGTAATCAGTATGCTCTGATTGTCTTCTGGAGAAAAGATCAGATCATACTGATCGAAACGTTGAGTCCAAACCAACCAACTCAGTAGAGATAGTCACTACATGGTGTTACCGCAAACCTTTCCATATCGTATTTCCACCATGCAAAGTTTCAAATCCTTCTTATCCTGATCTGAATCCTGATAGTGATACTCCTGTCACTTCACTCATTATGAAAAACTCTGAAAATGTTTGTGAAAATGTGGTGGCAGGATACGGTTTATCTTTTCCAGTATACCTTTGCATGATGTTCGTGCTTCTACATCTCCATCATAATTTACATTGCCGTGCATTTCCGTGCCGTGCATTTCTGTGCCCGTACCCTTTTCCGGTAGTTGCTCGTTCCATCTCGCCGCCGCGCCGCGCCGCACCGCCCCGGCCAAGAAATGGCACTCGAGACGGTACAGCCACCTCCATGGTACAGCGGCTCAGCCAGAGTCAGAGTCAATTAAAATCCTAGACTACATTAAAAAAAAACATACAAAGTAGTTATAACTTTACTATGACATATAATCTCAGAACTAACCTTCATATAAATCGGAAAACAACACGTCAAAGGTGGATATTCTGTAAAAACTTGCCATCCAAGTTCACGATACCGTAACGCTGCCGGGCAACCACATTGTTTATGATAGCAGAGACCCAACGACTGTTTTATTTTTTTGTCAATAAAGACATAAAACTGCCAATGCTCGATAATTGATTGAATTCAAAGAGGGCGCCCTAACTCACAACCGATTAGGTTAGCGAACTTTGCGAAGTCCACACGGGGAAAACCGGTGTTTTCATCCTCTCTGCATTGACGGTAACTATCATAATTGCTAATGACAAAAATGTATTAAGTTGTTTAAGATTGATACTATTATAAAACTTGAGTGTTTTCAAACGGTCTGGAGTGCCTGAGTTACTGTTTAAACCATGAAACGTTAACCGCGTAGGCGTTAGATTTAGACGTATCAAGTCAAGTGTCAACCAATTTAGCTAGTCTCAAAACTTTTTAAAGTTTTATTAACTGTCTATAATTTACTCAGCTCAGTCATCTGTCATCATTTGTATGTCCCCTGTGGACTTTGTCTGTGCTGCGCGTGCTGATTCATGGAGGTTCTTTCCAGCCTCCATGCATGGTTGCGTGGAAGGGAATTTTACCTCTATAGTAAAGTTGTTGTAGATTCAAACTATTGAAGATGACCAATAATTTGTGAAAGTTTAACAAATATCATGCACAATTTGTGAATTTTGTTTGGTTATCTTTCAGAAGTGGTCATCACCAATATGTTTCTCCCATACGATCGCAGTCCAAGGAACACACCTCCACCAGTGCAGGCACTTGAAGAGAGGGACATGCCAAACTCCCCGGTTCTCATGCTACCTTCATCAGCACAAGGCAGTCCACCAAACGAATGCTTGGCTCTCACATGGCACAATGACAACCAAAACAAGCCAGGGGTAAGGGAGAACTACAATTCTTATTCCTAAAACTTAAAGTTAAAACTATGATTTTATGAGTTTTGTTCAGCAATCATTTACACGTGGAGATGACAGCAGAACGAACCTCAGTCACCGTTCAAGGAGTATATAATTCTAAGCTCACAAAATCTGTGGTCTCTCATTGCCTGTTGACGTGTTTATTTATATTTTGTTAGGGGGTTAAGTTTTTTCATTAGGAAATGTTGTGGCAATCATGTTAGATTAATAATGAAAAAAAAAGAAAAAAAGTTTAACATTGCATTTCATTTATATAACAAATATTTGTCCCTGTTTTTCATTGCAGAGTTTGAGTACTTCACCAACAACCAGAGACAATGTTCTGCCAAACGGCCAGTCTCCTGATTCCTCAGTATATCGTCAGTCCAGAGCTCTTGTCTTCTACTCTCCTTCAGGACAAAAGACAGTCTGTCTTCAGGAGACGCGCTGCTACACCTTACCATCAGATGAGACCCAGAGCACAAGTTCAAGAAGAGGATCTCCAAGTCCCTCAAAGTACAAATCTTTTGCTGACACTACATCTCCAAGAGGTGGAGGAGTAGGTTCAGAGAGAAAAGCCGCGACTCCGTCACCGCGAGGCGGACTGGGTAGAGATCAGAATGTCTCGTTAGTAACGCAGACATCACCAGAAATGAGAATTCAAAATAGCAAAGGAAAATATACTCCTGATAAACTTCACAGTGACACCCTTGGAAGCACTGAAATAGCTGATCCTGGTTCTCTTGACCCCACAGTTCGTAATCGAGGCCAACGAAAAACCAGGAGAGATGGTAAACCGGGAAGGAATCTTAGCAAAGCGGATCGTTACAGTGGCATCTTAGAGCAAGACCACCCTGAAGAGACACTGTCTCGTGGTATCCTAGGAACTTGGTGCTGCTTTCTCACATGCATCATTGTGTTGTTTCTGCTTGCAATAACAATACTGGTTTGGTGCTCAAAGTCACCATCTGGTTGCCTTGTGCCTTTCTTCAGTACTAGTGAGAATTGTCAAAAGATGAACATTTCTCATGTCAAAAATGAACTTGAAAGAAATCTTGTTGGGCAGCCTGTTGCAATGAATTTTATCTTGGACACGTTGGATGCATCTGGAGAATCTGGTAGCAACAAACCTCTTATTATGTTCTTCCATGGCAGTTCTGGAGTAGGTAAGAGCTTTACTGCGGACGTAATAGCAGAGAGCATCTCGAGTAATACTAAGAAAGAGCCTTGCATTAATCTATTGAGTGTTGATTTGTTTTTAAGATCAGAGACAACTCAGTCGAAAGAAACATACATGAAGATTCTTCAAGATTGGGTAAACAGACCTATACAAGAGGACAATAGATGCTGCATTTCTTTTTTCATCTTTGATGAGCTTCGAGATGACATTCCCCAGGATTTGATTCAAACTCTCGGCCAAACTCTCTCACAGCTCGACACCCAAGACTCGCCAGCGCAGTCTCGACATCTCAAAGTCATCATTATTATGACATTGATTGGTTCTCAATCCATCAGTGATTTCCTCGTAGTGAATATGAAGCGAGGACAAGATCGTCAGTCTCTGACACTCCCACACCCTAATTGGCAGGAACCCTGGAAGCATCTTGTAGCAAGCCTTGACAAGCAGGATCCTTTCTGGACATGGTTGCCACCAGGGGCCTTCATTCGTATCCCCTTCCTCCCCCTTGAAAGATCTCACATTAAAGAGTGTGCAAAACAAAGCCTAAGTAGAAACAACTTAACAATCACAGAGGAGCGATTAGAGTGGGTGGCAGATCAGATGACTTACATCCCAGAAGATTGGCCAATGTTTTCAGTTTCTGGCTGTAAGAAGGTTTCAAGTAAAGTCGGTTTAATCCACAAAGAGAAGACAAAACCACTATTTGAATTTAAGAAGTCGTTCTAAAATGTCTCTCAAATTTATGTTTATTCCTCACACAAACACTTTTAATTCCAAATTAAATCTTCAGTATCAAAACCAAACTCACAAAACCCTAAAAAATTACCTGCTAAATTGTTGCAATTTGATTGGCAAAATATACTCAGTTTGAATTGAAGCACCAACTTGAATAGTTATAATTTGATGATAGCCTCTCTTAATGAAAATCACTTACTGGAATAAAAGAATGCAAACATTTATCAGTGAAAGGAATAATTGTTTGGAGGAATCAAATTTTCAGCTGTTTACCAGATCCATGTGTTATGGCCTTGTGACACGAGGCAACTTTTACAGGTAACTTTTGCAGGCAACTTGGAGGCAACCAACTGCAGTGCATGCTACAGGACCATTTTGGTAGCACAGGAGTACCTCTCAAAAATAATGTCTTATGATCCTAAATAATATGTGAACATTCAAATGTGAGTGCCTTTCCTTCGTGGAGATTGCCTGGAACTGGTTGCCTGTAAATTGCCTGTTGTGACATGACCCTTGGAAGAACAACTGGTATGCAATAGACCGATCCATTAAGCTCCGCCCCATTGCATATTGACCAATCACAACCCATTGCACAACCAAAAGTCTGACACTAAAAAGTCCAGCTTGCTAGCGCATATGCTCGGCGCGCGGCAGAGTTGTGCAGAATGGCATTGGAGAAGCTCATGTGTTCTTGCTCATACATGCGCCGTGGGCGGGGCCTAATGGATCGGTGTATTCCCATGCAGACTAAAATTATCATTTTCATAAATAAGAATACTGGTTATGGTTTCTAATGAATACATACTTTTGTTATGTAAGTCACTGGAAGACAAGAGTGGCTAAAACAATTTTAAGAATTTATGATTTACATTGCACATTATAAATTGTTAGATATTTAAATAGTAACAGGAATGTTCCATTTTGGTTATAGCATTATTATGATATTAATTTATAAAATAAGTCTTTAGAGAGACTTAAATTGTCACATCTACAAATGGTAAAATTTTACAAAATACTTCATAATTGAAGATAAAAAGGCACTGATTCCCAATAGCTTCCTTTCAAACCAGTCAAACCTGATTATATAAAAATCAAGTGTTTTGCCTTGACATATCAATATAATATTTAATAATTTTTGATTTGGCAATGGCTTAATTTTAGTCCAATATCTTTACTACTCGAGTAATAAGGAGGTGAGTACATGTATATCAATTCATTATATTGAAATTGAGAAGAAAAAAAAAAAACGAAAAAAAAAAACAAGAGATAAAACCACACCAAAACTGTTGCCTGATTTAATTCCATGATAACAAGTTATCATGTGTAAAATATCTGTAACAATTCTTTTATTTTCTTTGTTTAAAACACAAACACTTCATTTGATCAAATTCTTGTAAACAATCGAGTTTACTCTTCCATAAACCCACAGATGTGACGCCCCATTTGATAAAAATTATACGCTTTAGTTTTGTCCATTCCTATTATTTTAAATCTATTCGTTGTCACTTCTGTTGTCTCTTCCTGTGTACTTATCCGTAAACATCTTATAGAGTTTGTCAAGTTGGCTGTATAACTGCATAGGGGCCTTTGATTCATATTCAACCTATAAACAAAGATGGTAAAAACAAAAAAAGTCTTGTGAGGTTCAGGAAAGTTTGCATTGTACTAAACAGATAACAGGGCTTGATTTAGGGACAAAAATCCCACAGGGCTTGTATCTCACAATGTTTACTGGACAAGTCATTTTTGTAATAGACAAAAAATGAGATACATGAATTGATATCCAATTGAAAAACACAAGACGGCCAGACTATTCTGGTTAAAGACACTAGACACTATTGGTAATTGACAAAGACCAGTCTGCTCACTTAGTGTATCTCAACATATGCATAAAATAACAAACCGGTGAAAATTTGAGCTCAATTGGTCGTCGAAGTTGCAAGATAACAATGAAAGACAAAACACCCTTGTCAAATGAAGTTGTGTGCTTGAGGTCTCGAAATAAAATCTGTGGAAAAATACTTCTTTCTCGAAAACTACATCACTTCAGGGGGAGCCGTTTCTCACAGTGTTTTATACTATCAACCTCTCCCTATTACTTGATACCGAGTAAGTTTTTATGCTATTAATTATTTTTAGTAATTATTACCAATAGTGTCCACTGCCTTTAAGCACTTACTGGCCTGACTGTAGCATGACTGGCCTTAGGTCTGCAGTAAAGTTTAATATTCAAGCCGTGGAAAACCAATAAACTGAGTTCATGAGTAAAGTAAATGAATGACAGTTGTGTTCGTCTTGAAATATTTTCCTGAGTCTACAGAGTAAACAAACAAAAAATACTGAGTTGGTGAATGATTTACCTCTTCGGGTACAACGTAGCTATGTCCTAATCCCGAGCTATAACTTGTGTATTTGCGATCTGGACGAATGCAGATTCTATCCTCCTCAAATACCCAAACCTAAAAGAGAAAACAAAGATATTTACAAAACAACTGTTTGGACTGAAAAGTTAAAACCATGCAGTTTTTAATGAGAGAAATTTCAATACTTATTGGGGGACATCATTGGCCAACAGCTAAAAGAGTGTTTTGCCTTTGTGAATTCAAAACGTTTTTATGAGGCAAACTTCCAGGAAAATCAGTTCATGGGTTGCAGGGAATATTATTGTCTCCAGTGTACCCATTTCTGTTTTATTATTAAACAGTACAAAGAAAAAAAAAATCAGTAAAATCATATTTACCATTGACTCTGCTCCTAAATGAGGCTCAATGACAAATCTTGGAGCAAATACACGAATCTACAAGGTAACAACAAGTTAATCAAAAACCAATTTTATTGACAATGAACTGAATAATGCAAATTTAATTTCCCTTTGAACAGTTAGTTTAAAAGTCATCTGCATTAATGACATGATGTAGTCTCCCTCGATCTAGTCGACTGAGGTCAGAATCATGTTAAGATTTTACCATTCCTGTTTATCCCTCATAATTTTAAGTGGGAGCTCAGATGTCCCTGGCAACTAAATCTGTGTAGCTGAGCTTCTGTCTCCTCTATTTCTACCACCATGTTCTGGTGACCAGGGCCCAATTTCATAGAGCTTCTTAAGCAGAAAATTTGCTTAAGCAAAAGAAATCCTTGCTTAGTAAAATCAGATTACCGGCCAAGACTCCATTCAATTGTTATGCTAAGTAAAAAACAGCTAAATACCAGTCACAAGCAATGTTTATGGCACGGAATCTTTGCCAGTAACATGTGTAAAATAAGCAAGCTATTGTCGTGCTTAAGCAGCTCTATGAAATTAACCCCTGGTGATAAGCTGAAAGACGGGTTCATTGATGTTTCTGTTTGAGTGTCCTGCTAGTCTTGGACATCACTGTTATATCTTAGTTTGTTTTGTCATACTGTTCAGTCATTTGAGTTACTCAAGTGTACATAATCTAATAAGCATTTCCGTCTAGTTTGAAGCACCAAATGAATTTAAGCGTGACTTACCAGTAGAAATATCGGATAGAACATCGACCACATCCAAGCTGGAAAAAAGGTGCTGGTAATGTTTGTAGCCACAACTCCTGGAGACACCAAATGGCTATAAACACCATGCTGGTTGTACTGCTCATTCAGTGCTACATTTAGAATATCAATGGCGTACTTTGATGAGCTGTATCCCTGAGAACTACAAACAAATTACAGACTTTTACAAATTAATTATTGTTTTTATTTATTTTATATGAGGTTTCATTTATTCTTTATGAGGTTTCATAGAAAGCCTTAAAAAATACAACATACACACCACAATTTAAAACTTTTGGCTTGGTCTAACCAAAAAGGAAATTTAGAAATGGGTTTCATTGTTTGTTTTTGATTAAACGTGTAATCAATTAATTGTACCAGCCCTAAAAGAAAAATATACAACAAGTACCAAGATAAAAGCAAAACATATGGAAGAAAAAAAAAACCCTGTATGAATTAACAGTCAATTGTAAATGCATTCATAGAATAGCATTGCTGAATGGTTCCTATGTTATTTGTTTGTTTGCTTCTAGAGCTACTTGTTGAACTGAACTATTTTTGAAATATTTCTGTAATTACTTTTAATAGAAAGATATTTCCATACCCATGTTTGTGTTGTACATCTTGGAGGCTGAAGTTTGATTGGTCTGCATTACTGGAAGACGTCCATACGATCCGTCCTTTTGATTCAAATAAAAGATCTTCCAATTCCTTTATCTGATAAATCAACAAAAAAACAAAGGTGTATTTTTAGTATAGATTACATTGTTGGTTTTTAGAAGATTAAACTCATTCACTTCTAGATAAATATAGAATCAATTTGATAAAAATAAAAAAGTTATTTCGTTTGGTTTAATAAAGAGTACTTGTAATAAAAGAATGGTTTGTTTTTATATTAAAAACAGCTAAACTAAATAATGGTTGTGCATTGTAATGAATTTGGTGCACTTTTACTTTTAAGGCAATCAAATTAAAAAAGGGGTCTACAGATTATATTTGGTCAACTTTGAGAGTGTTTCATGAAAATTTTTCATATGGACTGGATGATTGGCACTGGTTTGACCCCCAATATGAGCAATAAGATAATTATAACTCCTATACTCTGCTTTGCAAAGAACTGTTTCAAGTTATGAAATACAAAATTCTAAAAAAATATTTGACTGTATCATCTTAATTTGTGTAATCAAGTACACCCCAAACAATATTTTATATAGTGGCAGGACGGCTTTGTAAAGGTGCTGGTCACCTGTTCCTCCTTGCCACTCTTGAGCTTGGTATTTTATCTATTTAGCTTCTTTGTTGCTTTAATTATTGATTTGTATATTTTTATGCCAGTGTAAAGCTTAAAAAAACTAAACTAAAAAAATAAAGGTATTGGGCTGCATGAAGGGAAAATTTAAGATGATGATACAGAAAAGCTGTGAGGAATAGATAATCCTCTTACGAACAGTCTAGGTTGTAGGATAGACAAAATAGCAGGAGAATAAAAAAAAAAAAGTCTTACCAGCACAAAATGGCCGAAGATGTTTGTTGAGAATATTGTCTTAAGGCCATCATTGGTCATGTTATCTTGAAGATTCAATAAACCCTCCCCTGTGGTCAGCATCTCAAATAATTGGGTTCTGAAACAGAAATTCAAATTAGTATTATATTCCCCAGAACAAAAAGCTGTACTTTGTAATGCTTGAACTTCCACTTATTGAATTTACAAGAATAGGCCTAAACATGATTGTTTGCAATATAAATAAATGTCAGACAGACAAATTATATGAAAAAAGTCAGCTGCCATATAGTTTATGTATAAATTTACACACAAACAGTTTGGAAATCAAAGGTCGTATTGTATTTAATAACATTTTTTTTCTGGATCATCCAATTAAAAACTCAGTGGCACAATTTTTAGCATTGAAGCAATTTTTGTTTGTACTTTTATATTTTGGATCAAGTTGTTTCTTTATAAATAAACAATTGGAGTACATGCAGGTCAACTGAATTATTATCAAATATAATCTTTTTTGATGGGAAAAAAGTCAACCTTTGTGACGGTCACTTAAGTGTTGATCTAGTTTAGTTGATGGGGTGATTTTTAGTCTAATAGGAGAGCAGAAAATAACATGTTATAAAAAGCACAGCTACGTCGTTAATCAAACATTATTTCATCACTATGCCCATTTGTTGTGTTTTACCTACACTGATGTGTGATAAAGGTAAAATGCAAATTTAACATTTATATTAAACCCATCTACTTTCCATATTCTTTGCCAGACAGGAATTTAAAACCATTAACCAACATATGTTGTGTATGATATTTGTAAAGCAAATACACAAAACAATCAGTGTACTGTGATGCATGAATCAAATGATTTCACATTGCAGGCTGGCTGGCATTTAATACAGCTGTGATTTGAAATCATTTTGTGGATGATATGGAACGATCAGTTAGTCAGTAGAAGGGTTTAAAAAATAATTGTTCCCAATACAATACAACACATTTATTATTTTACAGTAGCTTATATTTTTGATATTTCCTTAAGTTTCTGGTACCAGCAGATAGTTTCGAAATTCAACTCCCAGATATTGCACCATTTATTGCAAACGTATTAATTGAGTTTAAAAACAGTACACAAACTTCTGAAGGAGCAATCATGGTCATAATTATGTTGTCTAAATAGTAAAATAAACATTCAAAAGATCAGGCATAAAGCTATAGGCCTAACTTGTAAAGAAAGAAAAAAAAGTATTGGGCACAGAATGACTTTGTAGTCTACTTTACTATCTTTTAAATTTGTCATGACACAGCTGGGAAAATTTGAGCTCGATTGGTGGCCGGAGTTGCGAGATAACTATGAAAGAAAAAAACACCATTGTCACACGAAGTTGTGTGCTTTCAGATGCTTGATTTCGAGACCTCAAGTTCTAAACTTGAGGTCTCGAAATCAAATTCGTGGAAAATTACTTCTTTCTTGAAAACTATGTTACTTCAGAGGGAGCCGTTTCTCACAATGCTTTATACCATCAACCTCTCCCCATTACTCATTACCAATGGAGGTTTTATGATAATAATTATTTTAAGTAATTACCAATAGTGTCCACTGCCTTTAAAAATGAAAAAAATGTAAAGATTTACTTACGGAGTGAAGATTGCTTTGAACATGTTCTTCCAGTTCAAATGTGTAACCGGCATTATACCAGCATTCAGATATAGAAAGTCCAATCTTGTGTATCTAATTAGACAATAAAAGAAAATAAATAATAAAAACACAGCGAGCAGTCAGGTTGTACATTAAGTAAAGAGCACAGACCAGACAGAAGCAGCAGAGCCACATGGTGAAGAAAGAAAAGTAATCATGAGGCAGGAACAGTTTGTCGGGGTGGGGAGTTTGTAAGTGACCTCGGAAGGTGTTCTATCTTGATTACTCTTACAGAGCAAATGTTTCTCAAAAGTTTGAAATCAATTTTTGAGTTTGCAATGCTCTTTCCCATTCGAGAGAGTATAATGGGCAACAAGGCAAAGACATGTGTTTTTCACTCACTAAAAACAAAATAAAGTAATTGTGTTATCTGGGTAAATAAGATGTAGTTTGGGGTCTAATGTAAGGATGCAAAGTTGCAGTTTTGTCTGGTAGGTAGGTCTATCATTTTCAAAACACTTACTTTCTTTTAATACTCTTTGCAGTCTCGTATATTCCTTTGATGTCACTCGTGTCTAATCGTACAAGTTCTATCTTTGCATCTGGATGGTTGTCTAGAAGCGTTTTTCTCGCCGTGTCTGCTCTGCTTGGGTTCCGACAGGCCAGGCATAAGATTATTGTTGGATCAATGGCCAAGAGACGATCGGCAAAACTCAGACCAATACCTCTGCAACAAATTAAACAAATTATGCCAAGTAAGTTTTCAACACTCAATGTCTATCGCACTTAGGGTGTTGTAATTCCACTTTAAGTTTAAGCCACACCCATGTAACACAAACCTGGTCCAATAATGCCCTTTCATTGAATGAAGGAAAGGCATTAAGTTGAGGGTTTCTTTGGGAGCTCTTCTTCTTTTTCTCTGAGTAAAGTGCAGCCTTCAAATGATTGAAGATGTACACACTGCGTGCGAGCACATGGGTTGGCTTAGACAACAGGACTTGTGTCAGGTGAAGTTAGAATTATGTAAAGGTGCGAGTAAAAAGCTGGAGATCATGAGATGAGGTTACTTCAGCCAGGGGTCCCTTAACACCAGTTTGAAGGCGTCAAGGGACGGTACATACACAGAAGGATAAACAGGGAGGTGGACAGGAATATGGATCGGGAGCTAGCCATGACATACCTCTAAATTGATGATGTGGTGGAATGTGACAGATATGTGCTCCAGGCCAGGGGATGTCAACCAACTTGCATCTGATTTTGTACATCATTTGAAGGCGATTTTGGTATGGACGTTCCTGTCACTTGAAGTTGTAGAGAAGGCCATTCATTTCAAGGTTCAGAGACCTCACCTCGCAGAGCTTAGCGCCCCCAACCCCCGGCCCGCCGCGCCTACAAGTACAAGCTATGAAGGCCAACATTTATTTTTATCGAGTAAGAACACTCCCCCTTTTTGACACCAAGTTCTGCTCTCTTGTGGCAATTAAATTAATAAATTAATACTCACGAGTTGGCACCGGTGATTATTACGACTCTTGGATCTTCTGCCATGATGAGTTCTCACTGGAAGAGCTGAGCAACTCCTGGGCAAATCCACAACTGGGTCACACAGCTTTACAAAAAGTACCGGCAGATCTAGTTACGTTATATTTCAACATCTACGCTCAAATGATTGCATAGTCAAACAGATGACATAACAGCATGTGTGCACACCAGTCTCACGTACATACACGTTGAATTTAGTGCAATGACGACTGGGGACATGTCTCAAGATGAAAAACATGTTTAGTCAACAGAGGGCGCTCAGTAACAATTACGGGATTTCGGGAAGAGGTGGGGGGGGGGGGGGCTGCCTACAACATGGGGAGATAGATCCTCAGGGTAAACCTCAAATAGATACTTAACGGAATACTACATATTTGTTATTTGCTAACAAATCAGTTGCTGGCAGTCTAAACACTTTAAATAATCCACCATACCAAACTAACAAATCTCTAGAAGTTTGAGATCGATCGGCCGCGCCATCTGGGTCACGGATGAAAAAAAACGACTTATTTTTTTGCAAACGGGGTTAATTTGTGATCTTCACGATTTTTGTTCTCAATTCTTTATTGCCATACAAACCAAAAAGGCCCTGAACATACTTAACATTGACTAAAGTGTTTTCTAAACCACCACTCATATTCAAAGTACACTAAAGGAATTCAACGAATGGAAAGATTACAATGACAGCCTGTGGTTTGTAGGTTTCCATTCATTCCAAAACTTAATTACCTCCTTCTCTGTTTTATTGCAAAACTAATTTGAGACTTCTAAACAAACATGTCGAGCTGGAGGCAGCACCGGGCCGCCAAGACGACCGCAGGCTAGTTTAGTGAAGAGTTACAGGGATGTAATATTTCCTGTCGGATTCGTGTACCATGTAGTACAACTCATTCAGGAAATTAATATTTGCCTTCAATATAAAGTATCGCTTAAGATTCAATACAAGGCTGTGGACGATGGCTCAGCGTCAGTTTGTCTGAAGAATCCCTAGAACCGAAACAATGTCGGCTGAACACGATGAATCAAAACAAGAGTGTTGGCAGTCCTGATAAATTAATTTGTGAAACGATTGAGTGACAATCAATTATAGAAGCGGTAATCAATACAATAAAATAGTTTCAATCGACACTCAATATCAGGCCTTATTCGAATCGTCAACTTGAAGAAAAAACCCAGTCACAGACAGTTGCTTACCTATACCTGCAATCTATTAAAACAAGCCGGACTCATGAACGAGTTGCCAATGCCCTTAAAAAACAAGAACGTCTGACCACAGGTTGTATGTCACAAGAAAGTTATAATAATGTATCACTCCCTCTCTCTATAGTCGACCGAGGTCCGGAATCATAATTAGGCTTGCCCATCCCTGTCGATCTCTCATTAGGTTGGAAAGATCAGCTGGAAGCATCCCAATGTCCCACAGCAACTACATCTGTATAGCTGAGCTTCTGTCTCCCCTGTTTCTCCTTCCATGCTTTGGTGTCCAGCCCATGTGATGAGGGAAGATACTCCTTGGTGATCCTGTTAGAGTGCCCTGTGAGTTTTAAAACGATGCTGCTGTATTATATTATACGTACTCTTAAAAACTCTAAATAAAAACCTCCTATGGGTCCCTTGGCAGGGACCTGACCCATTTTGGTCACAGAATCCATGTCAAAATGACCATATAAATGAGTGAAACTGACCACCGTACGGACAATCGGAGTGGTCAGCCTGACCCACCAATCAGACCCCGGGACCCGGGATCCGGGTAGATTCTGACCCACGCGTGTTAGTGAGACTTTATTTTTATGGCTTTTAAATTTCAATTTCGGTTGTTCGGATTATTACAAACCAAGCCGTCATAATTATAATATGCACAAACACGCAACAAACAATATGATTAAAATTACCATTGTCACTAATCACATAATTAATTAATCAAGTCAGCTTAGTAATTGACAATCTCCTGGCGAAGTCATTAAGCCCAGGTCTTTAATGCTTGACTTAAAGAATCTCAGGCCACAGTGAATTGCAAGTAAATTGGCGAGGCGGTCACGTCAGTCATGGGCCGGGAATATGCATCACGAACGACGGTTTATAATTATTTCGACATACAACGTCCACAGTCAATGAATAGTAATTAACGAATCTTTAATGGCAGACAAGGTTATGTCGTCAGAAACTATAAACAGTGATTTCAGTAACTTACGAATTCACGCCTCGTTCATGTGATCAATAGACTTATCGTAAATATGTTGCTTATATCATAGAGTAAGGACAGCTTAGCTTATATCGAATGACGAAACAAACTGTTGGTCTCTGGACGTATGCCTGATTCATTGTAAAGAATACAAGAACCAACCAGATCCACTTATTTGACTATCTTTGTCAAATCACCTGCATTCATTATTGAAAAATAATGTAGATAATGTAAATAATTTGAAATTAAAGAAATTGCTGTTTTATATCTGGCCCTAAATTTAATATCATCTTTTGGTACCTCGTTGCAATCGTAAGGTTCACCTTCACATAAAACTAAGAATGGACCCAAGAATATTCCTGTGTCTTTAATATTAACCAACTATTTCATAAAAGTACCTTGAAGTGAGTTTCAATTCGTTCAAAATTCCCCATTGACGCATCTCGCAAGTAACCATAGCCCCTTTATCCTGCCGTCCCCAATTAGATGGGCGTATAGTCTTCGCCTCGTGATGACGTATTTTTTCTGAACTAATGAAAACGATCGAAGATCACTGATTTCATACTACGGACGGCACACGTGACTAGAGTGACCATGATGATAAAAAAGAAAATTAAGAATGAAGTTAACTGCTAAAGCTACATTCACGAATTCACATCGGAGCAAACTGATTTCTTGTATTTAGGGCGGTGCATGGCAGTCGCAACATCATTATTTAGAAAAAAAATCACATTGAACCGCATTTTCGAGACTGATTTCAAAGATGATAAGCACATACTTGGTTTGTCTTTGTTTTGTACATGGATTTTTACTATCTATGACAGACGGTTACCAGCACTCTAACCTCCCGTACCACGTTTTACTCGTTCCGGAAGGGGAGGGTAGCGACCGTGCGGCCGATTTATCTTGGGCCGTCGATTTTGAGAAAGAGACGGTCGACTTTAGGCTGAGTGTCCCGCTGATAAACGGAGAGAGTCGACCGCGAAACAACAGAGAATGGTTCGCTTTCGGTATGTCACCTGATGGATCACTGGTTAAGGCAGATCTTGTGGTGTTTTGCTTTCCACGTGGCATTTTGAAAGTAACGGTAAGTTTATAATTGCTTTCCAACTGACTACTTTGTAAACACTGTCTGAAATTGTGATGCAATTTCCCTCCTAAAATACACACGTCATACGCTTTTCAGAGGCATACTGCCAAGAATTATCAAGTTCTAATGAGAAGTTATCAACGACGTAACCAGAGTGAAACTAGATGACAATAATATTTACAAATATCGCTTCTCTGTTCCTTTGAAATAAACCCTAGGCCCTAACCGTGACCATAGTGTGACTATGGTCATTCGACCTGTAATAATAATAATAATAATAATAATAATAATAATAATAATAATAATAATAATAATAATAATAATAATAATAATAATAATAATAATAATAATAAGACTTGTAATGCGCACATATCCACCCTGCTGGGTGTTCAAGGCGCAGTACGATTGACTTCATCACATGCCCTGCCGTCACAGAAATACTGACTTAATTTAGACCTTCTGAAACCCAGAGGGGCTTTTGCTACCCTCTGGATCTCCCGTAAAACTGACAGTACCTTTTCATTTTTCCTCACTGTGGCTCAGGCATCATGACTTAATGCCCCCCCCCGTGCCCGAAGCAAACGGGCCCCAACAGACTGGGTGTTAAATCGATCTGTACTGACGCTACTGAAGGCTCAGTTGTCGATAGTCAACTTCTCGAAGTCCTTTAATTCTGTATGCCCAAACCAACTAACCGTTTCCGTTGAAATAGTTTTAGTGTAACTTAATACATTAAATATTTAGGTGTTTATAGGCTACCCTATAATATATGCATAATTTTTTTCTCGATCTGAGCTCAAAATAATCATTTATTGAAACCCCATAATACCAAAAGAAAAAAATGTTCCAAAAATGAATTTGCGATTTTACAGTTTGATAAAGAAACAAATGTATGGTTTTATATTTGACTGAATTACCCCCCCCCCCAAAAAAAAAAGAAGAAGAAAGAAATATATTTGTGACAGTGTTAACGATTAGTTCCCTTGTGGAATTTTGGTATGTTGTTTTAACTTTTACGAAACAAATTCCACGGTTTGTGTTGTTTTGTTAAAATGACTGTGCTGCATATTCAAATAAACGTTTCACAAAGTTGAACACCTTAATCACAAGTATTTCAGGTTAAAACTTCAATACTTTATAATATTTTTTGTTTCCAAGTATAAATGAACTCTTAACGCGAAAATTAATATCTTGGCCGTATCTTTGCCGATATGATCCCGGCCAGAAGACTTGGCAGACGGCCTAAATAAACTAGCAACACTCGCACGAAGCGATCGATTCTCGGCGTTACCGAATCTCACATATCACATACCTTGCTTCGGGTCAACGGCATAATTTCAGAAGGAAAATGTCATGATTTATTTTAGCGAATTTTGCAATTACTTTTTGAAAGTAACGATATTAACTACACCAAAGAGTTGAAATCATGCGCTTTTATATAATTATGGACAATATCATGTTATAAATCTGATGAATCAAGATGAATCAAGATGAATCCAAGCTTCAGATTATAGGCCCTCTTTTTTTTTTAAAGAAAAGCAAATAGCCTAATGAAACAAAAAACATCAAAATACAACACAAAAAGAAAACAAAATTAATTGAGTCTCATCCTAGAACAGCCAATTCACCACAATGTCTTTTCCCCTCCATTGTTTCACGTTATTTCAACTAAGGTTTGGAGATCAAAAACACTGTGTTTTTGAAATGAAAGGCAGTTTGAAATCCATTGTTTTATATTAATTGTTGTTGGAAGGAAGCGTATACCAACAGCGAAGGTGTGATGTTTAAAGATGGCGGCAACGACGACTATGTTCTCCTGGGATCGAGAGTGACAGGAGGTGGGCTCTACGACCAATCACCCGCGCATCTTGAGATCGACTTCAGACGACAGTTTGACACGTGTGATCGCCATGACTATCAAATTGATGTAATTATGCATTTAAAAACGGTTTAATAATTATATAAAAAAATGATCAATGTAAACTTTCTAACTTTCCTTTGCGTCAAAATCACACTTCAATGTTTATATATGCCCATAGAAAGTTCTGTAATTGTAACGTCAATTACAGTTCTTTTTCTTAGCCAAGAAATAGCAAAGTGTTCTTTTATGACATGGTTCTTATACTTTGCGACTCTTGCGTCAACACACTTCAATTGACATGCGGGGAACGAGGGGTACGCGTCCACATAAAATTGTGTAATTAACGTGGAAATCACAGTTTGTTTTATATAAAGTAGCTTTTATATGCTTTTTTATGGTTTGTATCATTGCAAGGGTGGGACCGTGGATTTAATCTATCTCCGGGGGAACCACTCCACGATCTCATCGGGACTTATCAATCCAGAATATGCTGATCTAGCTAGTCGGCGGGTCCAGCTTCTAAAGAGTAAAAGACGAGCACCCCCTGTACCGTCAGATGTCAAATCTGCAGATATTACCATGCACAATGTGAGTAGAACTTGTATTATAACAAGGGCTAACCCGTTCTAGAAAATTAACATAACATCTTATGAAAAGCTGCCATTTACCGAAATTTAGCCGTAACATACCAATCATTTCAATAACAATTTGCAAACAGATTATCTCTTTTTATCGGATGATCACAAGCGTTTGAGAGAGCTTTCTTCTTTTACATTCTCCCTAAAATATTTTTGTCCCACAGAAAATAATCAATTTCAAACTGCCGAGATCTTAGAAGGTGATGCGACTGTACATCCTAAGTGCATCCCAAGAATTTAATGAAAAACTACAGTAATTTATAGATATCACGAACAAAGAATATAAACTATCAAACCAGTTGATTTAACGAACACTTGAGAATGTACCAATCGATGGTCCAATACCGCATAAAACATCTTGAAACATTATTGCCCTATTGTCTGGAGCAGTCACTTGTCCTTGAAGACGCTCTGTTTCGGATAAGATGTACCTCTGAAATTGTTTTTCGAGCATCAGCCTCCACTGAAATGAAACCTTCATAGAAACATCTATCCTTGCTTCGTGCCTTCGTGGACATCACTGTACACGTGCATTGATATCACCTGTCAGATGTTACCACTTTAGAAAAAACACTGCTTGAGACCAAGACTAAGGTAATAGAAAAACAGAGAACGAGAACCGACAGAGTGAAATAATATGCTGCTGGCAGACATGTAACTTAAGACTCCCAGATAGAATACGATGATTATTTTATCAATGCTGAGAAGAAATTATCAGGCAACGATGTTTGATGAACACAATATTTTTTAGATCAATCATTTCAAAAGGCAAAAAGAAATAGTACAATTTTGAGTTGCATAAAATCTCTTTGATGTCAGTGTAAATGGAGTGCACTGTATGTACAAAATAAACAATAAAATGTTTAAATCCAATTAATTGTTATGAAATTTATTTCTAATTTCATTCAGACTGAAATACCTAACCAAGTAACTACGTATTGGTGCAGAGTGAGAAAGTTCCCGGATGTTGAAGATATTCATCACATCATTAAGGTATGCCTTAGTTATAGATGCTAAATTGAAATTTAAACAAAGATTTAAATGCAAGCAATCTGCAAGAAATAAAGCACATTCGTTTAAGAAGACTTGGTCAACCTTGCAAACATGAGCCTCAAGAATTATAGCAATGATTGATGTTCATGTTGGTTGTCTTACCGACGTTTCAGCAGTCATGTTCTGGGGGGCTTCATTTTTAATAAAGCCTTGTATCTTCACCTTTCAATGCCCCAAAATAACGACCTCATCGTTTACATGTGATTAAATCGTGGTCTATATTTAGTACGAGTCAGTGATCACCCCTGGCAACGAAGATGTCGTCCACCACATGGAGGTATTCCATTGTGTCGTTCCAGAAGGGGTCGAAGTACCAGACTACAACGGTGAGTGCGAGGATGAAGATCAACCTTCTGAGCTGGAGCCATGTAAGAGAGTCATTGGCGCATGGGCAATGGGTGCAACGGTGAGAAAAACATTAATCAAACACCACTCGATTGCATCTCAACGCTTGTTAAAAAAAAAAATTGGGGGCCCAAATTAGACCAAAATGTGGACTTACTCATTGTGATTGTTTAAATTTTTGACCCAAATTGGATAACAATGCTAAACTTACCCCTTGTGTTTTTCTCCGGCCCATTTTATTACCCACTTGTGGATGTTTTTAGGGGGGTAGGTCCATCCAGCATATTGTCGTGCCGTGTCCGAATGGTCGGTTGATGAAGCTACGGCTAGCAATGGCTATACTTTTTGCGTCACGTGCGTTGCAGCATGGAGGTAGTCTATTTCTACCTCCATGGTTGCAGTATATGACGTCCTTAGCTTAATATGGTCCTTAGCAACACCCTTAACACCAGTCCTAGATGTCGACAGTTCGGATACGGCCTAACACAGAGTCAATTTACAAACAAACCTACATGAAAGTTCTTTTTGCGGGACTCCATATTAACGAACCTGAGTTAATAAAGGCCTACATAAAAATAAACAATTTAAAACAATATAAAGTCAATTTCCAAGATGTAACAAAGTTTTTGAAATGGTTATGATGACGATTCAATAATAGCAGTTATCTCTTATATATGGCAGGCATTTTCGTACCCGAAAGAGGCCGGCGTGCCGATTGGTGGATCTGGGAAGTCCAGCTACGTCATGCTCCAAGTTCATTACAATAACCTCGGACACAGAGAAGGTAGATAAGGGTCGGGGTAAGGGTGATTTATAAAGGAGGGGCGGGGGGTGGTAAAGTAGAAGGCATGTTGAAGATAAGGTCTACGGTCGTAAGTCAATTAACGGGCTCAGATATATCTTAGTAATTAGATATGCGAAAAACATACGTCCTTTTTTATTTCTTAATCTTATCCATGTTGTCAATCAAAAGGTCTTTCCTACGGGACTGTCCCCCTTCGTAAATCAAACCATGGAGGAAGGAAATTATCAAACTGATCACACACAAGCACAAACCACTAAAACCGTTGTAAAATGATATTTTGGCCAACACAAAGCAACGATTCACTCAAAATGTTTATTGATGAAATGACGAAATTCTACTCATTTTTGCTCATTTAGGGGTTTTGGACAGCTCTGGAATCCGGTTTCACTACACGCCATTTCTAAGACCTCACGATGCCGGTATCCTAGAAGTTGGAGCCACCTACTCACCAAACCTCTCCGTACCTCCTACATCTACTAGTTTCTATCTCACTGGATACTGTGCCCCAGACTGCACTCACCAGGTTGGTGAATTGCATGCATGTTCGAAACCATGGCTTAGGCTTACAGGCTCAGGCCTAGACCCCGTCTGCCTGTATGAAACCTCGCACTAAAAAGCAGGACTCCAAAGCAAAGACGTGGTTTCGAATAAACCCTTAACCACACGTAATTTGCGTCATACTTTTATAACATCCTGGATGTACTCGCCAAATCAACCTAAGAAATCAAGAAGCCATCACTGAATAAAGAAGACTAATCCACTGTAAAGTTATAAGTATTGACGACTAAACTTCATAATTCTAGAGTAGTTAATTTTGTTACAACAATACGCAAGACATTATGTGGTGGACAAGTTGGTCAAACAGTTAAACATGCCACTGAAGTCACTTGCTGCATGAATGCCCTTCCGTCTTGGCTCCTTTTGCATCAGAATAGTCCAAAGAAACTTGAAATCCCCTTCTTACAGGATGGCAACTTTTAAATGTGTTTGCAAATCTTTCTTTAGGGAATTCCCAGAGAAGGTATCCATGTGTTTGCGTCCCAGCTTCACACTCATCTTAGCGGCACCGGGGTCTGGACCAAACATGTCCGAAATGGAGTAGAGATACCCGAACTCAATAGAGATAACCATTACGACTCAATGTTTCAGGTAAAATATATCATACTCAAATAAACCATTATAGAACTTACCAAAGGATGACAAATTAACTGCTTTCCCCCAAACCTCCAATCCAAAACCAATGTTTCCCCTTAAAAATAATTATTAAATTCAATTAACACAGACATTCAAACAAACCTAGAACTTACTAGAGGATGGAATAAACTATTTTCCCCAAACAATTCCAATCGCAAAATTTCCCTTTAAAAATCAAATAAATTTGCATTAGTTAAATTTTCTTAATAAGTTTATGAGATGTGATTTTCCTCTTTGTTCAGGAAATTCGTTTACTCAAAGAAGATGTCACTGTTTACCCGGTAAGCTGCCTTTGACTATACTTTAGTATTTATAAGAAACAAACTGAGGGGGAATCGAGAGAAATTTATGTATAGAATGACCTTAGGAGAATTGGACTGGTTCAAGAAATCGTTATATTTCTTTTTTATATTCACATCTTGTAATGAGGTAACTCTTATTCAATCTATATTCACTTTCTCAACCTGAATCGCAAACGCACTCCGTATAAGCTGTAACTTCTCTAGGGATGGGTTTGTAAGTGCGTGTGTAACCATAGCAACCGATTTACATCAACATCCACCAGCAAGTGTGAAATCGATGACCGTAGGACAAATGTCAACTTAGAACATGCCGTTTTATCGATCTAAATTTAGATGTACTATGAATGAGATTTGGGTGGGTTTGTAATCTTTGTATTGTTTCTGGTTTTTACCGTAGGGAGATGCTCTGATTACAACATGCAGGTATGATACATCATCACGAAGAAACACAACACTGGTAAGGATAACGCCTTAATATTATAATAATATTAACAGGGAAGAGATTTTTAGTATTTTTATACTTTTGTCTGAATTCAAACTTTTTGTCCAAATTATACATAAATCTTGCTCTTGATCTTCTGCAATACTGAGGATATTTAGTGTAAAGGGTTACCAAAAGGTGAAAATGCCACTATTTTAACACATCTCATAACAATTAATGTGGATCCTATGATTCAGACTTTTTGTCAGCAATGAATTTTCACTTAAAACAATTAAGTGATGTGTTTGTAAGAGCTTATTACATTTTCATGATAATCAGCATCATTACCAAACCTTTGTAAATTTAGTACAGCATGATTTACAAACGAGATTATTTAAGGCTCTCTAAGAAAGAAAAACAAACATAACCCATCTGCTTAAAGGTGCACTGTCGTCATGATCACAGTGAGTCTGTAGCCAGACTAAACTAAACTCTCATTGATATTCTGTGTATTGCATCAGGGTGGATTCGGGATACAAGACGAGATGTGTGTTAACTACATGCACTACTATCCTAGCAGTGGTCTGGAGGTTTGCAAAAGTACTGTTTCCAATACAGCACTGGATGCGTTCTTCACATTCGTAAATGGGTAAGAAAATTCAATTGAGAACTCCTTTAACATGGACGGTTCTGGACACTATTATTGTGTCACACCCACTAGTCATCCTTAACGTAATTTTAAATAAATTAACATTAAAACCTTTACGTAAATCAAGAACTTGATGTAAAGGCAAGTGTACAAACCTAACAATAATTAAACAACTTGATAATAACCGATTGGTTTTCATTGTTATACTTTAAATCTACTTTGATTTTTAAATTGAACTCACCAGGGGTAAAAACAACAAACGTTCTGAAGCCCTCTCTCCGGCAGCAGTGGCCAGGCAATTTCAAAGTATCACTTGGACACCGAGTGTCAAATTGCTATGGCAATACGTCATAGATCAGGCGCCAATAGACATGGAGTGCCTCAGGTCGTCTGGGCAACCATTCCATGTGAGTCACGTTTAACCAATAATATTACTGCAAATCGATTGGGAGGATCTGCGTTTCAGTCAGATATTTTTTTTCTCGAAAGTTGGTGTTCTTGTCGAGTGTCAAATAATTCACATTTTGATCACAATTCCTCCTTAGGGTAATCCTAGCACTACAGATAGCCTAAACAAATTAAACGGTAAATGCGTGCATAAGTTATCAACGTCATGAAAACAGCTGTTTTTAATGTATTCAACCCTTACAAAAGCTCGTAATATATGCAACCGTTTTCTACTGTGTAGTAAAAAAATATGTGTGTATATTGATAATAGGAAAACATAAGCATGTAAACCTTTTTGTAGTGTGATGACAGAAACCATGTATTTACATAAAAAATTATGATATATCTTTCTAACTTCGTTTTCTTTCTTAAAACCAGGGTGACTGGAAGGATCGCCTGCCTCCTCTAATCAAGTTCCCCATGGCGAAAAGAAGACGACGATGTACGAGACCTAAACTGTATCCATTCCTCAGATTCAGATGAACTCATGTGGAGAATTAATACAGCATTCAGTATTCATCCGAAACGGGAAACTTACAGATCAAGCTTAAAGGGACTGTACCTTTGGTAATTGCTACATAAATGAATCGCCATAATAGGTTCCATTTATATAAGAAGCACCGCAGCTGATGATAATGTACAACATTTTGAGAAAAGTTTCTCTTCAAAGGAATTGTGGTTTTAGAGTAAGGGATTAAAAACAAAATAATATGAGAAACGCTTCTTGCCGAATCGTTTCTCAGATTGTGTAGGAAGTTCCAAATATCAAAGTTATACTTTACATTTGCACCGTTTTGGTTGCACCGTTAGGGTTCAGTAAAACACACTGTTTTAATTTTGCCGCGTTGGTTGTACGTTTCTTTCCCCGAAGGGTTTTGTTTTTATCCGTGTAGCCGGTGTTGACTAGCGCTCCATGACTACATTATAATGGTAAATAATTCTATTCCATTTTTATTAAAATTCAATGCGCAACGGAGCTGATATAGGCGACTAGGTGGCTCTATAGTGTTACACTATAGGCAAAACTACATATTAAGTAACAGCCAAGATTTAATGTGTTACAGGAATACATCAATCATTAAATCGGACCGTCTAATAGTTAATAGTTTGCAATATTGATTAGTGTAATCTGAACAGATAAAAGCATACTATGCTCAGCATGCAGCAATGTGACCATGAGTCGTTTTAGGGTTGTGACACTACTATTGTGACAAATATGAAACTAAAACTTCCTAATTTTCATTAATTATTATGTTGTGATCATCTACTAACAGTTGGACTTATTTTGTATTGTGGCCTTAGTCTGATAGGAGTCCTGTGTTATTCAAAGTTAGTTTTAAACCATAGAAATAAAACACGGGTGAGCTGTTGTGCACGCCCTCTACGGGCTCCAGTATCATGTAACAGATATTATAATCAACTAATAATGGTAGGGGAGCTGTGTTTGCCATGAAGCTAAAACTAACGGTAGATGCACACTGATACACTGAACTAGCATCATTTGTGGAAATAAATGAGGTATGCTTCCAAACAAAGTCAAAACCAATTCGTGTACATTATTGCAGTTCAAACACAGTCATCTTAAGATTTAATTGGCATGTAGATAAAATGAGGAGCAACAATGACTAAAATGATTAAAATAAATGAAGTTACAAGATTGCATCACTGGCTCAATTTTGTTCCCGCAACTGTCTCTGGTAAGATATACTCTAGAATTCCCTGTTAAGAATTGACCCGGATCCCGGGTCGTATGGGACCTGACCCATTCTGGGTCAATTTTGACCCATTTTTGGATCACGTGATCCAGAAGTGTGTCAGGCCCACGGGACCCGGATCAACCCTCAGTAGAAGTGATAAAGTGTAGAACCCTTATCAAACTATTGGCCCCACATTTGCTTTACATTTGTAACCGTGTAGCTATCAGACATAAGACCAGCAACAGCATGGATACACCAGGTAGTAAATAAGCACCATCCCCAGCGTCAGGTTCTGTGTATAGCAAAAACAACATCTTGTTATAGACAGTTAAAAAGGGAACCGTGCATGTACTTAAGAGAGAAATGACCCACATTTCCCATTGCGCATGATCGGCGTGCAAAGGATTCTGGGTGAAATCCGAGTCCAAGCTAGAAACGGAGAACCACGGTCGTACACAGCTTTCAAACATGGCATCCATTTGGGCAGCTGAGTTTATTCTAACTGTACTCGGTTTCCTGTGATGATTTGCGGTATATTTTGTTTAAAGGATACGCTTATGCATAAGCGCTATTGATCGATTCAGTTGGAAAATTTGAAAAACAGTTGCATGTACGTGGACGAGTGTGAAGCTGCTATAACCAGAGTGAAAAATAGCAGTGGATAGTTAGTTAGCCATGCCATGTGCAACATACACGTAAAAATAAAGTGCCAACATTTTTTGTTAAAAGGAAATGGATTGAGAAAATATAATGGCAAATACACAAACAGGTTCCATGCTTATATTCGTGCTTTACTTATTAAGCACCGCCAGGCACAGAGGTCCAACGATCGACAGGTTCCACTGAAACCGTGCCAAAGGATTCCATAAAACAAAGTTGATACTGTGATAGGAATATTACAAACGTATTTTATTGTGTTTCAAATCATGCAAACCTTCACAGAACCCACAAAAACAGTTCACATTACCCACTAACACTCTTGTCAGCGTTTACATTACTTGTTCTAAAAAAGGCAAACAAAAGATCAACAACACAAAAATGATAAATGCAAAAGTAAGTGCGTTATATGAAAACTTAATTTTTTCAAACCATGTAATGTTGACCGGGACCTAAACTTACCCTGAGTCTCCCATCCAATATTCTCTCCGTTCTTCTCGTTGGTCTCTTCGAGCCATGTCTTCAATGGCGCAAAGTAGGCGTTGATGGCGTCTGCTGTCATTAACCTTTGACCTGTAATGGCTTCCATTGCATCTGGCCAGGGCTTGCTCGTTCCCAACTTAAGCATAGCTCTAAAAAATAACAAAATTAGTTAAAAACAACAAAAATGCAATAGAAATTACTTCAATATATTTAAGAAGATTTTTTTTTTAAATTTAAACGTAATCACAAGGTAGAATGATTTCAAAGAGATATGACGTCATTACCCGAAAGAGACAATACCGAGGCTACAGCAGTAGGCCTACTGCGATTGCAGTAATAGCAACTTGTTTAGGATAAAAACAAACTTATCAATCTTACTCGAGTTTCTGGCCTGCCTCCTGCGACTTGTAGAAGTCACATCGATGTAGAGGTCCCGTATGTCCCGCTGCGTCACACAATGCTTTCTGGAACTGGAACTGGATGACCGTACGGATGAAATACCTGTAGAATAAAATGTATGTAAATATAAGCTGCTCACGCCACAGGGGCCTACAGAACTACCAAACTATAAATCACACACCCTACCGTAAAGGGTGTAAAGTTTACGAATCAACGGCTTCGGCTCCAGATTCGGCTTAGGCTAGCTTGGCCCCGTGCGGTTGTTTTGACAGTTGTACGTGCTTTGCGTACGCGCATGGCTTCACACGAGAGAACGGAGCCTAAAGCCGGAACCCAAGCCGAAGCCGTGATTTCAAAAAGGGCTATTGACGCAGCTTATACTTACCCAAGGAACGGGTAAGCGACGACGATGTGATACATTGCACCGGCATCAAAGTCATTCTCAGTCCGTGTCACTGGAGCCTTTACACCAACAAGATCATGCCTGGAGAAAGTATGACAAGAAAGTCAATACACCAGTAAATAAAAAAGTTTTGAATAAGCTATTGCAACCTTCCACCTACTTTGCTCAAAACGAAAATGGATGACAGTTGCATAAAGTTGTTTTCAGAAAACTCAACTTACTTTAGTTGCCACCATCTTTCCATCCATTTATCCTCAGTGATGTTACCAGCGAACACATCCCATCGCCATTGATCCAAAGCGATGCTAAAGGGCAGGGTACCAATTGTACTCAACGCTGTCTTCAGTAGAAAGTTGATATCAGTCTCTGAATGTATTAATTTTAAGGAAAATAAATGTGTCAGTTTTTTATCTAAAAGAAATCCCCCATCTGGGTACTTTATAGAGTGATCGACGTTAGTAAATTGTAGTGACTTATTTTCGTATTCATGCAAAATTGTATTTATTTCAATTTCCATGAGCAGGTAATGGGCACAAAAGGTTTGCTGAGAGTATAGACCATGTGAACCTTGTTTACAATAAGTGTGAACTTGTAGCATTCTTTGAGTATTCTGGCAGGCAGTATACTACAATGGCCCTATGGGTAATGGGAAAGTTGACATACTGTGTCATATTTCCACATAAAATCCTGAAAGTAAAAGCTTGACAATTTTTGAGATGAGCCCCTTTCATCATATCAAAAATTGATAGGAATTAGACAGTGCAATCTCCATATTAATACAAGATTTTATGTTTGAGGTGTGTACAAATCATGCCTGCAGGAAGTCCAGGCTCTGTGGCTCTCTTGTAAACATGCGATGTCACAGGTCACATCGTATATTGCAAACTTGCTTACTTCAGAATCATGTACATAAAATAACATAATAATTATGCCCAGTTGGCGATCACATTTTTTTTCTGCCCAACAAAGAGATTTGTTTCCGGCTTCGAAGTTATAATAATGTCATTATTTACCTTTATCTGCACCAGTCCCTGGGGGAAGAAGTGCGACGTCAGGATGGGACAAGTGCGCAGGCGTAGAAATAGACAGTGTCATCACTTCGCCCACGGCCTCGTGGAAGGCCCCATTGGCACCACCGTGGAAGAGCAATGGGATATCTTTATATTGCATGTAATATTGAATGTGGCCAAGCTCATGATGGATGGTTTGAAAATACTCCATGTTGACCTCGGTACACATCTTAATTCTACAATGAAGGCGTAAAACAATCACTTATTAAACCTGGCTAGGCCTAATTATTTTTGAAGTTATTATAAAAGAAATTTGTGAAACTTTCTGTTGACAAAAAAACAAAAAACGCTTGACAAAAAAGATACATAGTTTAAAAGAACTTTGAATATCGATTTTGGGGTATTATTTAATCACATTATTCAGGCAAACAGGAACATGTAGTTTGTATGATGGGCAACTCTGTTCGGCCTGCTCAGCTGTTTAACTTCTTTGAAAAATTTCCTTTGTTTACAAAAATCCCTGGGGTATCTTTTTTTTGGCACATTATTCGATTCTATGAGAGGTATGAGCTAAAGAATCAAGCATGAACCAAGTATACATTGTTCACTTGCCTAAAATCTTCACCGTTGCCCATATCCCATGCTGTTGGGTGACACACAGCCTCCCTGCCATCAGTAGGTTTAACAATCATTGAATTATTCCAGAAGGCATCATTGACTCGTATCAGGCCACAGGAAGCGAAGAAATCGTCACCCATTTCGAACATCTCCAAGGGAGTTAACCCCTACAGTATAAAACACAGATTTTAGATTTCATGTCGATTCTGTTTATTGCCTCAACCATCGAATCAATTCATGCTGTTGACCACACTATAACACTAGTATGGCAGGACCCCCACCCCCCCCCCCCCGGAGATTTGGACCCCTGTCGAGGCTGTGTACAAACCCCTTTTGAATGCGCCCTCTCTTGAATTCTCCTCCATCAGGCAACGTACATTTTCGCCGAGGGGCATAAATCTCAGGTGGACAGAATTTCGGGACACCGCCCGGCACAATGACCAAAATTCCAGGACCCGTGGGCTCGACCCTTTCTGGGTCAGTATAACGCAGAATCTGTCAAAATGACCCAGAAATGGCTCAAAAGACGTTAACTACGAGTTTAATTCTACCTTTAAAACCAGTTTCCAGGGCAGCCTGACCAAAAAATGCACAAGGCACATCGTGACCCTAGTTGGGTCCATTGACCTGGGAGTGCAGGGTAAAATGTAAAGTAGTTTCCGAAAATATTGCAATAGGTTTGCGATCGGTTCTCAAATAATGTTAAACCAGTTATTATTAATAGTTTGGAACATAACCAACTTGAGTTCAAGGCACTTGACTACTTTTATTTACCTTTGCAATCATAGCATCGGTTACGTCAATATTTGGGGCGTCTGGATAAGGAACAACTTGTTTGTAGATGTTGCCCCAGAAGCGACCCCACATGTCTCCTGTAAAGAAAGTGCAGCAGTTTAGTCATGAAATACAGCTTAGCAATATAAATGGCCTACAAGAAAACGGTAAAGTTTCAGACTTTGGAATTTCTTTAAAAAAAAACCATATCTGTGATGTATTATCACGTCGCCCAAAATGCGCACAAACACTTTTCCTACCTCCATACACATACACTTTTCCTACCTCCATGATATAACACACAGTTTTTCTTTTACCCCAATTAATATTATGAACCAAGGTTTTTGTGATGACGACGGTCGTTTTCTTTGTGCGTCATAATACTATAATAATCAGTGGGGTTTGCCACAAAGTGTTAATTTCTAACAAATATCGCCATTGGCCTATATTTTTTAATGACTTTTATTTATAATATGCCGATTTTGCATCATTCTGAAGGCAAACTTGTGGTAATAAATCAACCCACCGAGTAGGTTGGATGGGATACGTCCAGTTAGATCCACATGATCGCTGTGTTTGGTATTCATGATGCGTCTGACGTAGGCATGAAGCTGCTTGTATAATGGTAGGATCTGATCATACAGCTCATACGCCTGCGCAATGATGGTTTCACTCTCGTAATCGGATCTCCAGTACTCGCCCATGTCAGAATATCCTGGAGAAAAGACGAGAATTGAAACGTATTCAGTCA
Organism: Asterias amurensis; assembly: GCF_032118995.1. NCBI lineage: Eukaryota > Metazoa > Echinodermata > Asteroidea > Forcipulatida > Asteriidae > Asterias > Asterias amurensis. The sequence continues at coordinate 1,537,053 of NC_092662.1, read as the reverse complement.
AGCAGACTATGATATAGGCCTATGTTTGGTAAGGCATGAAGTAGGCATAGGACAGTCCTTTACTGGTTGAAAGCACATGGTACAAAATACTCCAAAGTATCGCTAGATGCTAATTTTAAAGAAAAATTCAATATTATTTAATCATTTTATTAAAGCCATGGTTGGCCGACCATCGTTTGAACGGAGATTGCTAATGATCTTAAAGGTTATTCCCATTATTTCGAGCAAAGCATTCAATTATAATAATAAAAATGATGAGAAATTTTAAAGCACATACCATTAAGACGAGCAGCTTCATTGGCAAGTGCCACATACTCTTTGTAGAGTGGTTTGTTTGGTATCCCGACTTCATCTCGGAATCCTTGCCAGGCCCACAATAGCTCATCCCAGTCTTCAGAGGTAGCCATGACTTTACCCAAACCTGGAAAACCATTGCAGAACGGGACAAACACAACTTAATTACAGTGAACATGGGTATAAACAACGGCCCGGTAAGCAATAGCTACAGGACATACGTATTACTTTAACAATTTTATAAATTCGACTTTACCAAATCTTGCGACACAAAGTCCAAAATTGAAATCATTAGAACCGTCATCACAAAAGTGTGTTTCGAGTTTCAAGAAAAATGGAAAAAGTGAGCTGCACTAGTACAGGCTTACCCGGCTCAATTTGAAGACAGTCGCTTGCATCATTCGGTCTACACACCGTACCTTTGCCATAGTTGTCGGTCATTTTGCTAATGACCTGGTTGTACTAAATACGAAACAAAAGTAAGGAAAGTGAACATTCTGCAATTAGGTTTCAAAAGGTGTAAATAAGTGGGCAAGAAATTAATATTTACCTCTTCAACTTTGCTAGGCTCCAGTGCATCAGATCCAATGTCTTTGAGTTTCTGGAACTGTCTCTTGATGTCTTCTGGAAAACCAGTCTCGTCGAATCTGGTGGCATTGTCGTAAGCTTCTTTTCCGAAAGCGGCTGAAACGAGACTGGCTTCAAGCTGGGAAGAATATAAACGATTGTTTTGTTCAAGCCTCGACACAAAATTAATGTCATTATTTACTTATGGCTGAAATTGAATCTCAGGGGTACACTCAGGAAAAGGGAGGGGTATAATATAAATCAAAATATTATTCATAATACAATTTGTGGGCAGTATGGGGATCGGGAGGAGGCGTTGGAATGAAGTGGCAATAAATTATTACAGTTCAATTTAAAATTCTACTTTAAGTGTCGATAACTGATATGCAAGTACCCGAACTTTATTATCATGAAACCCTTTAGTTTCGACCATAAAACACGATAGATAAGATAATAGTCGTGAATTGGTTGATTTAATGCGGTTGCGACCTTTTGGTGCGTCATATACTGCATTATCTTTCACGTGACTTCCCTTTAATTTCAACTAAAAAGGTAGTCGGGATTGTGCAAACAGCAAACTTTGTAGGCGCTATTTACATAAGAGATCGCTTATTTTGGTTTTGTTTGATCAAGTTTGACATAATGACCCATGTATCAGAATGATACTTCATGATTATCATCGAGAGGAATGAATTATTTCGATCATAAATTGGGAGGGGAAGGTCCAGGGTAACAGGAGCCACCTTTTGGACTGGTTCTTGCCTAGACTTGTGGACAAGTCGTTAATGGTCCCACTCGGTGGAAATAGTCAAGTTGTGGCGTGCCCTCGCGAGATCACTGCTCTCATGCGAACTGTTGGTTGCCCGACTTCTATTCCCGTTAATGAGTGAGGAGCAGAAGTCGGGCAACCAGCAGTTCGCGCGAGAGCAGTGATCTCGTGAGAGCACCTCCACAACTCGACTTTCACGACTTGTCCACAAGTCTATACCATGCCAATAACCTTTCCGTCACAGCATAGAGCAAGGACACATAAGCCAAATTGCATTTAATGCACTGTGAACACTGTTGGTAATTACTCAACAAAACTGTAAAAACTTACTTGGTATCGAGCAATGGAGAGCTGCTGATAGCCTGATAGCATAACATCTCCCTACTCTTTAATGTAGCTTTTGAGAAAGAGGTAATTTCTAACAAAAGACTCCAAGCCTTTTCTTATGCACTTGAAAGCACACAAATTTGTGCAACAAGGGTGTCATTCTTTCAAAATTCTCTTGCAATTCCGATGACCGATTGAACCCAAACTTTCACAGGTTTGTTATTGTCTGCAAGTTGGAATACACCAAGTGAATACTGGCCTTTGGCATTAACCAAAGGTGTCCAGAGCCTTTAAAGCCAATCCTCGTTTCAAATGGAGTTAGAATACAACAATTTACATATTATTGAGTTATGAATTTGTTTTCATTCATACTAAGTCAATCAGAAATTTGTAAAAAGAACAGGTAGGCTCCCTATGTGTATTCCGGCATAGACGTCTAGTCAATCTATGGTTTGACCTAGACAAAATTGCAAACAGAAACAGAAACGATTTTTCTTTTGCAAAAATCTTTTCACATCCTCCAAAACAACATATCAAAAGAGTATATTTCGCCTCTTTTTCCCACTAATGTTTTGTATACATACGCCCTGGTTATAGTGAACTTGATATAATTTTAACATCAAATTTGCATGCAAAAGTCTCTATAAACCCTCCAAAACAAAGTATCATATCAAAAAGTAGAAAAAAGGAAGTACGGGACGTATGCATTATTTGCTTAAATTAACAATTGCCGTTTTCGACTATTTTTTTTTACCAATGTAAATGTGTGCACACGCCCTGATAGTTGTAGAATTGATTGTCACATCAAATTTTCATGCAAATGTCTCTTGAAGCCAGTAGACCCTCTCAAACAAAATAAATGTCGAAAATATTCAAGTATCAAAAAAGGGCCAATTTTAAAGTACCGTGCGTATTATGAACAAGAAATGCTATATTGACTGCTCATTTAAAGGATGTTGGACCGGGCACCAATGGGTCAGAAGATGATAGGGAGGTTCCAAACTTTCGTACAACATACAACATATGCTTTAGATTGACATAGACTATAGGCCGAATTCCCCGGGTCTATACAAGCAGTAAACTATAGGTCTAGTCATACACTGTCAAAATGTAACAATCAATGCGTGTGTTTACTTACATCTTTTTGCTGATTGTAATCGGTGATATTTGTGTTGAATTTCCAACTAGCCAGAGAGCTGGCATAGTATACCACTTTGGCACTTTCTTCGTAGCGGGATAAAAACGCCCTCGCCTCATCAATGTCCGTTATAAGCGCTTCATCTCCAAGTGATAGGTTGACTTGTAAAGAGACTACACAAATAAAGAGGATATAAGTACAGTAATAGTAGGAAAACATCTTGTTGGCTCCTGCGTATGGAACCTTCCCCGACTCCTAAAATCGAAGCTGCCAGATGTTGGGTTAGGTTGTGACTTTGTCCGACAATGTGTTTATTTGCATAGTGCTCATGATCATGCGGGTATCTGGTTTTCCGTTCAATTGACACGGACCTAGACTTGTGAACAAGTCGTTAAATGTTTATCGCAGTGTAGCGTAACAGCTCCTCCTGCAGCCTCATACCGTGCTCGCAAGACTTCTGGTCCCGTACTGGTCTACTGCTGCTGCACGAACATTAAACGACATGGCCACAAGTCTAATACAGGCTACATAACAACCAACTGAACTTTACACAAGTTTATTGCTGTCATAAGAGCCTTGCGCACACACATTCGTCTTTCGTATCTCAATGGTGCCATAATTAAATTTTCCATACCAGTAATTTTTTAATAATGATCATCTGGTCCCAAAGCCTTTAATGAAAAGCAGACTTGGTGTGAGAGGTCAAAACTGTGACACAGCGGAGGGTAAAAGTATTGGGTTTCAGTTGGTTTTGGTTTGTAATAGATGATCTTCCCATCAAGGGAACTCGGCAAACTCCCACAAGGGGATATAAACCCCAAGTTGACAACAGCCAATCTCTCTCATACTATTATTGGTTTAACGTCTATGATTATGAAGTGCACAAATCAAGAAATTGTGATTCAGTAGCTAGACGACAATATATCATTCTAGTCATTGTGAAATCAGCGGTTAGCTGGGGATTCGAACCCACATTCTTGTGATTGCAAGTTCTCTGCAGTCTAACCACTTGACCACGGTGACTGTTTTGCCTGATGGCTTCAATTTCGCAGCCCCCCCCCCCCCCCAAATACAGTGGATAGGTATCCCTCAGTGTAATTGCTGGAAGGATCGCAAGTCTAGAAAAATTCATGCTGGCGCCCGTCTGCTTCATCAAGATGTTGGCTACGCTATACTACGCCTCATCACCAACTAGGAAGATGAGGTGGTAATTAGGGGAGCTCATGATGCTGTGTCTAGCAGCGGATCGTCATAGGGTAGTTTTAGTAGGCCTGTGGCTGAACTCCCTGTCACATGAATAGTTCTGCAAATATAAAGGCTGCTCAGTTTTCCTCATGATCATAACTAATGTTAGGCAATGGTTTCAGGGAGGTGGGCGGGGTCACCCCCGGTGCGCTCAGCTCGTGACAGCTGCTCCAACAGCCTCTAAAAATCTGAGAAGGGCGCCCTCAATTGACTTAATTGCGTACAACTACAATTGTCAACATGTTGACGGATTCCGTTGAAGGTTTCGTAAGTTATTTTGACGTTATTTAACGGATCGCTGTTTGGTATTTTCTATTACAAAGTGGCATAATTAATCAAGTGATGTAGAGTTATTCAAGTTGTAACCATCGCTCTCATCTCATTGTGTATAGCACTAAAATAGATATGTTGCCTAGATTCCGGACGGACGAATACATTTGTTTTACCATACCATACCATACAGCATCCACCAAAGAACGGATATGCATTATATTTATAATCATCAAACTGTGCTGTTGTGTTAGTACTACTAGATTTTCATAGACATTAATAACAATACATAGCACTAGCAGTCAGACACAAGACAAGAACATTAATATAACTATTTATAATTTTTGAGAATTTAGTAAAGAAAAGAAAGTAAAACTATTAAAACTTTACTTTAAAAACTCAGTTTCAGTTTGATTTAGCAGTCAGACTCGGACACTATTAGATTAGAACATTAATAAATCGGCATACATCAGTTAAGCCCTATACATGTTTATATATACTTTTTTAGTAAAAGAAAAGAAAGTAAAGCTTTACTAAAACAAAATTGAAAATTTATTTTGATTTCTTTTAGCATCCTTGTTTTTTGTGGACAACTCTTGGACTCTAGAGGATATTTTAAGTTTAAGAAACTGAAACAATTTAAACATAAGAGTATTGTAAGAAGATTATTATCTTACTTCTTAGTTTTGGTTTTATTCTGTTGAAAGGAATGTTGCACTCATGGAGCCCATGCATTATAACAATTCCACGTGGAGTAAAATGATGTTTTGTTTTTTGTCACTTTCTAGAGAGGGTTGTCTGTGCAGTCGTTGAAAAGCCGCCATGAAGACACATTCATCGTCTTATCGTCCGTCAAGGAGTGTATGGATCAAGGAAATTCTAATCAACTCAAGGATATCATCTGTGATGAAGAATTTAAGGTCAGTACACTCTGTATTTGTAAGAAAGTAATTTGTTTATACTTGGCTCCTTTGTCTTCCTATTTTGAGTTTTGACCTTCACAGCATGTACCACTGTATACTTGATACTTTCCCTGCGTCATGTGAAAACTATTCACAGGCATATGGTTGCTATGAATCTGATGTCCTTACAGCTAGACCACTGAGCTGGCCCGGTGGCTAGAGGCAGTTTGAATACTAGGTAAGACATCTGCTCCAGCCTGACATAGGTCGTGGTTTGAGTCCCCAACTAGGGGCCCAAGCGATATGCCTGTGGATTTTTTTCACAGGACTCGGGAAAGTACTGAGTGTACAGCGCTTAACTAATAAACATCGCTGCAATGGCAGATTCAAATAAAATTCTTTATCTCGATGCATCATTAATTTTTTCCCACAGAACTTGGGTAAGTACTGAGTACACATTGCTAAAACACAACAGTGTACAATGGGTAAAATACAAAATGAATATTCTTTAACCCTGATGCAAATTGAACATAGATTAAATCATTAATCTTGTTGAACTTTTGTATTGGTTTTGTACATAAAAGTTTCAATGATTCCTTGATCTCCAGGGTTTGGTGGAGTACATAGCGTGGGATCTTCTACCTCTTGTTTGTCCTCATCTATCTGAGAAAGAACAGAATGATGAGATGTATAGAAACTGCATTGAGATAATCACCCGTCTTGCAGAGGTATTGTAAATCATAAGATGTCCAGCAAGTCATAATTGTTGTGAATCTTTAAACTCCTGTGATTATGTTAGCCCAGTGCAGCTTAGGGTGTTGCTGATGGAAATTGAGTTATACAAGTGCGAATCATATTGTCTTGGAAGCCTTAATTTTGACATGAATTTCTGTGAGTTTCTTGTTCACTAATTGTTTGGATGAATAAGAAAGGGTGAGCAAGGACTTAGACAACTTTAGGCTGTACCTGCCCTTCGCGGAAACTGCTGAAACTGTGTGAGTTTCGGTTCTATACAATGTAAACAACTTTGCTTCTCCAAATGACATTCAAAGTTGTTATTTGTTTTGATTTATTTTCCCCCGTACAGCTTGGTAGTCCCAAAGAGATGTTCATTGGATTGTTGGAACAGGTGAATCGATTCCTAGACACTGTTGTTGATTTCTTGAGACCATTGCAGACAGGTAACTTACCCAACCCTCCTTTTAAGCCCAGCAAACTGACTAAAATATAACCGTACCAACACAATGGCAATAGCAGTTGTTTTGCCCCTAGGCATCCATTACAAGGCTGGCTGTGTTTGGAGCTTTTGAATTTCAATTCTGCATAGCTCAGTGTTCTTAGTTCAGAATCTGAATAGCTCCTCCACTGTTAAACCATGGAGGAAGTGGTTAAACCATTCAACTCTACAGGCTGTGCATGGTGGCACAATTGTGTACAGAATTTACTGTGTAAATGTGTAAACTGTGTAGATACATTCATCAATTGATTTAATAAATTATCTATTTTAAAGAACTATAGTGGATGGTATTTAACAGTCAAACAATTGGAGGGTTAAAAGAGTGAATATTATATTGAATTGTAAGTAATAATTTGCAAAAGTGAATGTTGCAGTAAGTTTATTTGTAAATCTTTTCAGACAGTTTGTATTGTCAGTGCTTTTCCGTTGTCAAAGAAGGCTAAATTTAACATTCTTGTTGAGGTGATTGAAGTAGTCACTCTAAAGGCAAACAAAATAATTATACAATTTTTTTTGTATTTTCACTTTTGAAGTTATGAGACGTCTTGGCCTGTCCAAACCTCTGTACTACAAGCAGTTACTATCCACCCTGTATACCCATATGGAGGTCCTGAAGGTACCCAGCGTCAGTGGAATGGGTGTAATGGAGAGGAGACTACTAAGCCAAGATCCAGACTTCTCAAAGGTTGAGACAACCTTGGTGGCGCTGTTGGAATTCCTTACGCCAATAGTTTGGGATGTTCAGCAGGTGTTTGACAAGGAGGAAATTGAAAGGTACACTATAAAGGTGAGAATGGCTTGTCAGAATCTTCAACAAACCCCTTGACAGAACCCTCAACAAACCCCTTGGCAGACCCAAGGGTTGATCCTAGGGAAGGCCAAAGAAAGACCAGAAGCAGACCCACAGGGAAATAGCTGTAAAGACCCCAGAGCTGACTTTAAACAAAAAGCTTTTGAGTGTGCTAATGTTGTGTTTGCCAATTTATATATTTTCTAAAAAATTGTTTTTTTCTTTTCAGGAAATTACTGAAATTGAAGGCACAAGAACAGAGATAATGAAATTGTGAGTGTAAAAAAAAAAAAAAATCTATTAAAAGCTGGCTTTTCAAATTTCTTGTGAAATATTCTCTCAATGTGGTCGATCAGTCTCTAAACACTTGTTGACCCCAAGATTGTGTTTCCGTAAAACTTGCAGGAGATGTTTCTATAGTACGAAACAATTGGGTATCTTCTATAAAAAGAAAAACATTTCAAAGGATTTTTGTTGTTGACAGTGTGTTGAATCTTCTTGAGCATCCTCTCGTTGAGATGGAGTTCAAGTACAGTGATGATGCAGATGAAGATGAGAAAGAGGAAATGAAGGAATTGGAAGGAATGGATGAAGAAGCTCGAGAAAGACTTGCACTCAGAAATGAGGAGCACTCAATAAGCAAGACCTCTGCTGAACAGTGTATGGTGAGTTACTTGGAACAAAGGGCGTAAATTATTGCCTACTTTGTAAAACTGGGGGTAACAACATTGCACAATGTATATAACATACAATTTATACTGCTCGTGTATACAAGCAGTAGCCATAGCTCGGACATGGGCAATCTTTTGTTTAGCAGAAATGGTTTAAGCAATATAGTTTTTGCTTAAACAACTCTATCAAACTGGACACTGGTTAATAAACTCGGATGATATTCTGACCTAAGGATATTCACTAAGAATGTGTACACCGACCTTGTGTATGAGTAGAAAGATAGCATGGATGGCAACTTCTCAAATAGCAATCAATGTTGAACAGTTCTTTTTAGATTCCATGGGATGTAGTTTCATGAGCCTGCTTCTATACGCCAACCAACATGCTCTGAATCTAGACACATTAGAAGAGCAGCATCTAAGAAAAGCAAAGAAGAAAAAGCAAGATGATCAGGATGATGGGGAGGAAGAGGAGGAGGAAGTTAAGACACTCCCTGTTCTTGGTCTTGGCTGCTTTGCTTATATACTCCTAGTAGAGGGATATGAGACAAACCGTATGCCAAGTATATACAGGTATGAAATCAATCTACTCTAATAACTTTTAAAAATGAAGGAGGTTTGAAGTAACATCATGTGGATATCTCTTTTTGAGTAGTGTTGGTTCTGAAAAGAAGCGGTGGTTTGCATATCCTTGGTCGTTAACCACCGGTACTTTTCAGAACAAACACGACTCCACATGGTGTTACTGCAAAATCTCTTAGTTATACTTCCACCATGCAAAGTTTCAAATTCTAACTTCAAAATTCTGCAGTTGTTGATCTTTTTCTGTGCCCTCATATTCACATTCTGTGAACTGTTGATTGATGAATTCTATGTTGTTTCTCTGCAGTGCAGTCTATATGCTGGAGATGATAATGCCATATGTTGAGGGAATGCTGAGACGACCGGAGGAATCTATTATCTTTAAGGGCCTTGTAAGTATTTACTGTCTGATAAATCTTTCATTTCATTGAAGTCAAGGATTCTCAAAAAGCAAACTTATTCACTATACTAGCTAAGAAGCCTGTGGAGGGCAGACAAGGAAGGAAGTTTCAGCTTTAGATGTGGGAGAAAAACCTAAGTCAATTTTTTCCATCTGCAAACCAAGTTCAAAGTTGTTTCAGAGATATCAATATTGATGTTTAGCCGAATTATGAGTCTTGACATATATTGTTTTCTTAGTATGCAACATTTACAAACTTGCAAATTTATTTTGGTGTAGGAGCTTCTTGCGTCGCTGGTGAAGAGGCTAGATGATCAATCACTGGATTCCAGCCTCATTGACACAAGGCAGAACTTGCTACTGGTCCCACAGTGTTTAGTACAAATCATGGTCATGTGCCCTTCAAAGTCAATTGTAAGTATTTACAGGTGTTTAAACAACAGGTGTTTAAACAACAGGTGTTTAAACAACAGGTGTTTCATCAGACAGTGTTTGTTTGTTTGCTTGTTTTTATAATTTTTCAACGAGGGAACTTGGCAAAGCTCACACAAGGGGATATAAACACCAAGATAGCAATAGCCAATCTCTCTTTTACAAACATTGATTTAACATCTATTATTATGAATTGAACACAAATCAATAAATTGTGATTCAGTAATTGACGACAATATTTTGTTCTAGTCATTCATCGTGAAATGAGAAGTTGGCTCAGTATAACCCAGAAGGTTATTTTGCAATTTTTGTTTCTGTTCATTACTCAAACAAAATACATATTATGTTCACTCTAAATCTATATCTCAAAATAATATTAAATAATGTTGGGGAAATTGGTTAATGTCAAATATCTATTTGCAGAAGAAACATGCAAAGTTTCGTCAGAGATTTAACAATTCTCTTTTAAAACCTCATTCTTACCCTTCATCTTGTTTTCATCAGAGAAGAAAAGCCGTCTCCATCCTGCCTTCCTACATCGATTGTTTCAATTGGAAAGGTCGTTACCACATACTACGATCCCTCCTGCTAAGCTCCGAACATTCAGGTGTACGAGGAATGCTCATCGGGAAAATCAAAGATTATGTCCACTGCTCATTGCAGGTACAAATAATTACTGGAAGTCAGTACTTTAAATCCTCTTGACTTATAGAAATTTATTGTATACAAATATGAGCTGCCAAACTGAATGGACATCATTCATATATACGTACATTCTCTTGTACAGCTATCAATAATCAGAAAATGTAAACCTACATATATCAATCCTAGTCAGGTTTCTAGTACACAAGATGATCATGATGTTTTTTCTTCCCAGCCTCATTTTTTATACATTAATTTTTGGTTGGATTTATTTATTTTGTCAATTGGTTTCTCCAGAAGACAATCAGAGCATACTGATTGAAACATCACGTTGAAACCAACGGTTCTTTTCAGAACCGCCCCAACTCATTCAGAGATAGTCATTACATGGTGTTAGCGCAAACCTCTCCATATAAGATGGCAAATCTTTGAAAATTATTGTACATAATTGTGGTCCATCTTGCAGTTGTGAGTAACAGTAACATGGTTTCATTTCAGAGTGAATCGAGCAATGAATGGTTTGGTGGATGCCACATTCATAAGTTGTTCACAATCATCTTCAAGTTGGACGAAGGAATCCAGTCGGATTTACTGCATGAAGCAGACAAGTAAGTACACAACACTTGTAGATTGTTTTCATTATTTGAAAACCGGGATTATATTCAGACAGTAAAGACGTTCAAATTCACAGGATTTCCTCAAAAAGATTATTTAATTTTATGGAGTTGTACTAACTACTAATTCAAATAACAATGGCTGCGGCTGCGGCTACGTCTTTTGGTTGTAATGACTACAATGAAGAGTAGGAGTTTATTGTGTTACTACATGTTCTAGCCAAAGCCACTGCTGATGCCAATATATCAGACATGGTTAAAGTTTAATAAATCAAAATGGCTGCTCTTTTAAAATAATACATAGTGTATTTTGTTTCATCTTTTGAGTTCAATATCACAAAAACAAATTTTGATGGATTCAGAGAGGTCGCTTTCAATTAATGACATGCGAGCTCTTCAGATAAAAATGTTTCCTTCTGATTTGTTTGTAGGCATATGGGCGCCTTGAATTTCCTTCGCTACTTGTTTCTACGAGACACACCAGATAAGAATGCAACAGGAATCTGGTCCCGGGTAGACTGGCTACAGACCACCTACCTCCAACCTCTTCATACATGCCTAGATATGTCCAAGGCTCATTATGATCTTAAGATGAAAGCAACTCAGGCGGAAGTACAAGGTAGGCTCTCATTAGACTGTACAAGTCTAGTTTGTATTCAATTGTTTGGACCAACCCTAACCCTAACAAGGTTACATCCTGGAGGTAGAATTTGAAGAAGTAGGAACGACCCCCACTTCTAATTCTACCTCCATGGTTTCATATAGCATTCCTGATCAACAAATGTGTTTCTGATTACAGCTGTATCAGAGAAAAAACAGATGACAGTGAAACTAAATGTTGGAGGTCAGGATCTACCTCAGATGCCCCCTGCAGAGCAATACAAGGTAGGCATTTAACTTACTTGGCGTGCACTCTTAAGTGTCCTGTGTATCGTCTTACGGTTTAGAAAAACAAAAAAGTGTTTCACAATTTAAACCTAGGCACTATTATTTCAGTTGTTCTCATGATACAAAAGAACCCATTGCACTTATCGGAAAGAGAAGGGGTTTACTCCATCCTGGATGTGGCTGCTGAACGGGCTGCAGCTGCACGTCACAACCCCGTATAAGGTGCTACTAATTGAGTCTCAGAAATAATAACTTCCATAACCTATCTTTCTTTATAAATGTATATGTATACTAAGCCCTTGAATACCTTGAAGATAGATTGTACGCTATATAAGAATTTGGTATGGTTTTAAAAACGTATCAAAGTTAACATTCAATAAAGACACAGTATTATTTTGTGTTATATAAAATCCATTATTGAATAATATGTTTTAAAGCTGAAAAAGATATTTACACATGGTCTACGGCAAACATCACCTACTTGTACTTACACCATGCAAAATTTCAAATCCTACTAAAACTAATACCATAAAATTATTATTAATTTTGTTTGTTTACCCATACACCGATGTTTGTTAGCACTGTATATTCAGTACTTTCCCGAGTCCTGTGAAAAAATATCACAGGCATGTTACTCGGGTGGGATTCGAACCCACGACCCTTGCAATTCTAGAGCATTGTCTTACGAACTAGACTACCGAGGTTGCCCGGTAGCTAGAGGCAGTTCGAATCCATGTTTTGGCAGCGGGTACCGCAGCAGGTACCGCAACGAAATCAATTTATGGTTTTTTGTGTCTTATAAGTTATATTGTTTGCTTTTGTACTGAGGTCATTTTGGTTGATAAGCAGTTTGCAACAGCTAACTTTATTTTCTCAAGTAATAATTTAATTTAACTTTTTCTTAGGTCCTCCAGTCTGCCAAGTACACATTTGACCTCCTTGCCAGCATTCTTGGTAGAATTGGCGAGATCATATCATCTGGCAAAAGGTGACCTATAGAGGGCGCTACCTGTACAGGTTCATCAAGAGGTGATATGGACAGTTCAAAATCTGTTGCCAAGGATACGGTATATCATATTTATAATTTTCTCTGGGGGAAACTTGTTACCAACCAAAGTTATTATTACGAAAGGACATGGTTTGCAGATTCAGCCATCACATGCGAAACTGAAATATTTTACAATGCAATTCAAAGCATCGCAGAAAATCATTGTATAATCCGTTATGTTCAGTTTAAACTTAAAGGTAACTTAAAGATACAGATTTCTCGAATATTTCGAATATGACTTCATTTTAGAGGGAAATATTTCCCTCATGGTTCTATTATAACCTTTACAAATGGCAAGCCTCCAAACTAAAGTTAAAGGGAAGGTACATGTTTGGTAATTACTCAAAACAAATATAACTTAAAAACTGACTTGGTAATGAGCATTGGAGAGCTGTTGATAGGATAAAACATTGTGAGAAACGGCTCCCTCTGAAGTAGCATTGATTTTGAGAAAGAGGTAATTTCTCCCACGAAAATATTAAAAGACTTCTAGCTAGAAGTCTTTTAGTCCTATCTGAAAGCACACAAATTCGTCCAACAAGGGTGTTTTTTCTTTCATCATTTTCTCGCAACTTCGATGACCAATTTACATTACATTTTCACAGGTTTGTTATTTTATGCTTCTGTTGGGAAACACCAAGTGAGAAGACTGGTCTTTGACAAGTACCAAACGTGTACCTTCCTTTAAACAGCCATGTCATTACCAATCTTGTCAAATACATTTAAATTCTAAGCTACGATGTCGCAACACCAGTGTTCTAATCCATTTAGGCCTACCTGTAATAAAAACTTTTTAATCAAGCTAATGTCTAGTGAATAACACAGTTATAATTATTCAGTGGTTACGAGGCAAGTCCTTGAAAATCGATCATTTCATCACATTATATCTTTAAAAAATAAATTCTTTCGAGTATAAAACAAAAAAGCGCCAGAAAAAAATGGGCAACAAAATAAGTTTGTTATGTTGGGTGGACAATATCACCACAAAGTTATTTTTATTGTGATGTCACACTTTGCTCAGCAATTAAGATTTGTACACAGGTTAAAATGAATCTAAGCTTTTGAATCGACCCCCTTGTGCAGGATCGCCTTTTTTCCAAGTCGAATAGAGTGTGCTGATCGAATTGGACAGTGAACAGTTTAAAAATATAAGTACTTCCCTTTTTAATTTTGAATAAAATACATTCACCTTTAATATCAGTATCATGTTTCCTTTACTAGTCATGTTCTCTTTGTTCGACCCGTTATGTCTGCTTCAAGTTTAATAGTTGTTTGTAAATTAAAGACTTAATATAAGTTCTTACATTTAAATGGAAGAGTGTTTGCTGGGAATGCTGGCTCACCGAACTTGTTTCGGTAAACATCGAAGATTTTATCAGAGTACCTCTATGACCTATGTTAAATCTAAGGACCGACCCCGATATTTCCATTGAGTATATACCAACTACATTCGGATGGACCGTGAAGCTACCAGACACAGTAGCAGCAAAATCAGCGACATCGTCGCTATGGAATTAGCTGAATCCGTACCAGGATCTGTGAAAACCAACAGAGTACAAAGCATTGACGGTTTGAACGAACGATTTGAATAATAATCTGTGCACGTGGACGGTTGCATTTGCTTTTAACAATTGAAGTCGTAAAAACAATAAAAACATTTGACACTGTGGTAGTTTTCACATGATAGCAAAACCCTAGCCCAGGTTTGACTCGTCTGTTATGAGATTTTCGTCCTACTAGGGCTAGCAAAATGAAAGCAAAAACGGATAACTTTCCGTATGGCGCCACCACTTTTTCACTCATTTTTACAAAAAGGGATATATCAATCAGGTAAATTAGATACTATATTATTTTATTTTATTTTATTTCGAATGAAAAAGTGGTGGCGCCATACGGAAACTTTTCCGCAAAAACATTGTAACGTCTTGAAAATTAAAGGGATTGATTAACAACTTACCCTGAGTCTCCCATCCAATTTTCTCTCCGTTCTTCTCGTTGGTCTCTTCGAGCCATGTCTTCAATGGCGCAAAGTAGGCGTTGATGGCGTCTGCTTTCATTAACCTTTGACCTGTAATGGCTTCCATTGCATCTGGCCAGGGCTTGCTTGATCCCAAACTCAGCATAGCTCTGAAAATAATTATTAAAAATCGTTTATTTTGAAGCTGATAAATATTTAAACCCAACACAAAATAACAACCAAATACAAGTTATTATATTCCATGGACAGGTCAAAGACTGAATGATTAGAATATTTGGAAATGTGGGGGAAAATAATGATGGTTTACTTGAGTTTCTGGCCTGCCTCCTGCGACTTGTAGAAGTCACATCGATGTAGAGGTCCCGTATGTCCCGCTGCGTCACACAATGCTTTCTGGAACTGGAACTGGATGATCGTACGGATGAAATAGCTTTTAAGAAAAGAAGAAAATGACATTCATAAAAATTCACCCACTTTTAGTTCCAAACGTTTTACAGAATCATGAAACATTTACCCCGTTATATTCCCCCACACTGTAATGGTAGAAACAAACCTTAGATATTCCTGTAGTACTAACTTAGTATTGATAAGTTAGGCAGATGTTAGTGTTTGAGAAAATCGAATGAAGAAAACCTTCAATGGTGTTTATGCACCATATTCGTGCACTCGCAGACATTTAACAAACCAACCTAACCCCTTTTGGATGATTGAACTTAGGGGAGGTCAGAAGGCTCTGCCAAAATTGGGAGGGTTTTAAGATTTGAGGTCTGCCAATATTTCATCCAAATTATTATTTAATAAAACATTAACTGCTGTTTTACCCAATGAACGGGTAATCGACCAGAAAGTGGTGCATTGCACCCGGATCGAAGTCATTCTCTGTCCGTGTCACTGGAGCCTGTACACCACTAAGGTCCTGCCTGGATAATGAAACATAATAACCAAGAGGCTTTAAGGAAATTACAGAATTGGTTATAGAACAAAACATTAACATAAAACCTCCACGGTAAATAACGATGATAATAAAACAAAACATCCCTTTACATCCCTGAAATATTTGATGAGAAGTAATTTAAACTAATTTCCCGTTTTATTGTCAGCGTTTAACTAATTTTGTTGTAAATCGATGTTATGCAAAAATGTGTAACCGTTTTCCCCCCACTATTTTATTGTGACCCAGATAGCCGGTCGATCCCAAACTTCAGTTTGGTTTGTCAGTTTATGTCAGTTAATGTATTATGGCGGACAAGTGCGTAGGCCCCACACTGCAAGCAACTGTTTTATTAGCAAAAACCTATTTTGTTATTTTCCTCAAACACACAGTGCCATGTCGAGGGAAATCGCTATATTACGGACCGAATGATTTTACTTAATATAAGAACATTCAAGAAGATCAGAACACTCAACTCACTTGAGTTGCCACCATCTTTCCATCCATTTATCCTCAGTGACGTTACCAGCGAATACATCCCATCGCCATTGCGACAAAGCGAGGCTGAAGGGCAGGGTACCAATTGTATTCAACGCTGTCTTCAGTAGAAAGTTGATATCCGTCTCTAAAAGGTTATACAATGATTTGGAAAGGAGGTTTTCGGTAGTGTTTTATTTCAACTTTAAAATTCTGACAACATAAAATACTTATTTAATATCATAAACAAAAGTATATCTCGTTAATGTTATTATGAAATGGATGCCTTACAAACTCAAACACGCGTGGGTAGGGCCTAAAACAAAGCATTTTTTCCCCGATGCAAATTTAACACCGTAAACAGTAAATAAGGGAAATAAAAGGGTAGTGACGATCCTTAAACGGCCGTTTAAAACCGGCAGGGTGGCGGTCGTGTGATAAAGGCCCGAGCCGTAGGCGAGGGTTTTTGTTGCACTCTTATTTTTTTCGTGAGAGCTTTTATTTGGAAAGTAGGCCTACATAATTAACGTGCTAACACACATTGGTTTTAAATAACTTTTACCTTCGCCAAAATCAGTCCCTGATGCGGTGTCCAAGAGATCGATATCCGGATGGGACAAGTGCGCAGGCGTGGAAACGGACAATGACATCACTTCGCCCACGGCCTCGTGGAAGGCCCCGTTTGCTCCGTCATGGAACAAGAAAGGGAGATGATTATACTGCATGTCATACTGAGTGTGACCAAGCTCATGGTGGATGATTTGAAAATACTCCATTGTAACCTCTGTACACATCTTGATCCTATACTGAACAAGAAAAATGAAAATCCTTTACAAAGGTTATCCTTTTAGAGTTACACTTTTAGGCCAATATGGTCAGTGTTTTGACACTTTTTATTCATTTATTAACTCTAAAACAATTCGGGTCAGACTGACGCGTATCTGGGTACCATGGGGTGTGACCCAATACTGGGTCAGTGTAACCCGTCAATATGTGAAATGGACAAAAAATGGGTCAAAATTACGAATTTGAGTCAAAGTCCCATCTTTCCTTTTTAGGGTCAGATGATGACTCACCCCACCGGGACAAAACCGGGGAGTTTGTAGATTTCTTGTCCGAGGACCTTTAATTGTTCATTTCGAATAGTTTGCGGGTGAACCGGTATTACAAATGCCCGGTTACTTGCCTAAAATCATCGCCACTCTGCATATCCCAGGCTGATGGGTGGCACACGACTTGCCGGCCGTCTGTTGGCTTTTCGATCATGGAATTAATCCAGAATTTGTCATTAACTCTCGACAATCCGCAAGAAGCAAAGAAGTCATCGCCCATTTGAAACATCTGGAGTGGAGTGATATTCTAAAAAGAAAAAGAAAAAACATTTTACTGTCCTTTTGCGTTTAAGCCTAACTTCAGCTATAGAATGACTTCCCGTTGTAACGAACAGCCAGCAAAATGTGAAGACTTTATCGCTCATTTTATATATCTTAATTGGGGTCTTACCATACTCTTATTGGAACCTATCCCAAGAGGGTATTATTATAATACTACAATCACTACCTTTGCCCTAAGGGAGTCCGTGGCGTCAATATTTGGGGCATCCGGATAAGGAACAACTTGGCTGTAGATGTTGCCCCAGAAGCGACCCCACATGTCTCCTGTGAACAAAACAGATTAGTCCACTTCAAACAATAGTTCACAAAAGTGCCCATAATAAAATAAAACGCAAGATGGATTGTAAATGACACATAAAAGGCTAAAGGAAATATTCCCCGTTTGTGATTTCGTTTATTCAGAACATAATTTCCGCGTGACTTGTCAAGATTTTAACATTAAAATACCTTGCGAGAAAAGGCTCGTTATACGGCTCAAAGCCGAACCCAGTTGTTGCTTGAAAAATGTCGCCTATCGGGAACCTAAATAGGTTAGATTAATACCGGTTACGGTATACTTTGTGCAGCAATGATACATTATTGCACAAGATAGCACAACGAATCATTTTATTTAGTTCGTTGAAATGCTTCAACTGAGATGGATTATTGGACATCTTTTACTTTACACGCATAGTACATTCACTTAAATAAACTATTCAAGGTTAAAAATATTATGTTCTTTATGATGAAAATAAAAATGTTAGCCATATCCACCGAGTAGGTTGCCTGGGATACGTCCAGTTAGATCCACGTGATCGCTGTGTTTGGTATTCATGATGCGTCTGACGTAGGCATGAAGCTGCTTGTATAATGGTAGGATCTGATTATAAAGCTCATACGCCTGCGCAATGGTATCACCCCCGTACTCAGATCTCCAGTAATCGCCCTTGTCAGAAAAACCTAGAATGAAATACACATTATTTTAGTAAATCGAAATTGTGTGCATAAATCAATTATATCATTGCAAGATACCTTACTTTCCCGGGGGATATTTAGTGTCATCGTTGCCCCCAAAACAGCACCAGAGATCACTATAATAAATTTCGGGTCTGATGATGCTCTTCATATTAAGAGTGAACATTTCTGATGACTTCCTTTACTTCGAGTCCTATTATATGACTCTTCCTCTATACACAGATACTGTAGTATAATACGAAAGTATAAGGGCCGTCAGGGCTATATATATACATCCTGAGCAACCGTAGCCGTAGCCATAACGGCCATTTTGGACGCGGCCTTAACGTACCGTTGAGACGAGAAGCTTCATTGGCAAGTGCCACATATTCCTTGTAGAGTGGTTTGTTTGGTATCCCGACTTCATCTCGGAATCCTTGCCAGGCCCACAATAGCTCTTCCCAGTCTTCAGAGGTAGCCATGACTTTACCCAAACCTGATAAGAAAGCATCATGCAGTTACAATTTAAAAACACGTGTTATGGAAAGTTCCAAATTATTGTGACCCATTGTTGTTAAATTATAGGGAAATAACAATAATATAGAGGAAGTATAGTTACTGCGGGCTTACCAGGTTCGATCTGTAGACATTCATTTGAATTATCCGGTCGGCATACCGAAGCAGAGGCGTAATTCCCAGACATGGTGCTGGTCAATTCATTGTACTATAAAAAGAAAGATACCATTGAGAAAGTGAACACTAAATTACGGTACAGTTGAAGCAATTTTTTGAGAAGTGAAACAACACCAGTTGAAATTGCCCCACTTTGTCTTATCCGTTTTTATTGGACTTGAGTTTCACTTATTTGTCCGCATAAAGTCAAGTGACCTTGCTCTTTTGCCCTTGACACAACCCCTCCCATATTATGGGAGGGGAAATCCTTTTTGTGTGGAAATAATGCCTGCCCGGACCCTGAAAGTTAGTCCCGGGTTCTGATCACAATTTTAATAGGAGATGAAAACAGAAGTATACAAAAACCCACATAGTTAATGCAATATCTTACCCTTTCAACTTTGCTAGGCTCCAATGCAGCAGATCCTATGTCTTTGAGTTTCTGAAGTTGTCTCTTGATGTCATCTGGAAAACCTGTCTCGTCAAATTTGGTGGCGTTCTCATAGGCTTCCCTGTCGAAGGCAGCTGCGACTAGTCCGGCTTCCAACTGAAAAATTAACCCGACCAATTTATTTTCTCATTTAAAACCCATCAACTCAGTACATGGTGTATATGAAGATTAATAAGTGCGAACTAGCTATCCCACCTATTTTCCTGATTGATAATGCACTGGCACACACCGACACAACCACAACTGCCCATAAACCAGTTTGCCAACCAAGACTGAATAGGTCAACATGACCTTGCATTCCATGAACTTTCTGATAGGCAAGACTGGGTGGATTTCACAAAGGTAGTCCTAACTTATAGGACTAGTCCTAGGCAATGCTAAGAGATAAGACTGGTCCTAAGTTAGGATGAGTTACTGGTCCTAACTTAGGACTGGTCCTATCTCTTAGCATTGCCTAGGACAAGTCCTAAGTTAGGACTACCTTTGTGAAATCCACCCCTGGTCAAATTGGAAACTATGTCATGCATGCATTCAAGAGGTACAAAGCAGCTGAACAAGTTTTTATATAATATGAAAAGTTTATAAAAATCAGCCAGTGCGATCTCTAATGTCAGATTTGTATCTAAAATCGTGCCTGTCAGTCAACCCCGACCAGGAATCAAAGCTCTACATAACTCTTTTATGAACATTTATCAATGGTTTCATGATCTTATAGTACAGCAAGGGACACTCTATGATCTGTAAAAAAAAAACGCATTTTGAACGAATTAATAAGAATACATACATCTTTTTGCTGGTTATAATCGGTGATGTTAGTAGAGTATGACCAGCTAGCCAGATTACTTGCAAAGTACACCACCTTAGCCGTGGCTCCATAGTTTGCCAAAAACTCTCTGGCCTCGTCCACGTCCGTACTCAGCTCCTCATGTGAAATGTGGATCTGGACACAGACTGAGCTAAGAAACAGAAGACAAGTTGTTGAGCTCTTGAAGAACATCTTGCTCACTGCTAAAGGAATGGTTACCTTTGGACTTGGATTCTGAAAGGATGGTATTTTAGAGCTTGGCAGTATACCGTACACCTGCGCGTGGTATAGTCTTTCTACCAATGCTCACAGCACTCGCACACTACACCCCAAAGGTCAAAATGCCACTATAACTGTAGCTACCACACAAGTCTGTTTTCCACTGCAATGTCACCATAATAATACAGCAGACATGCTGTAGGTATTATTACTAATGACAATGGCACACCGACTCATTCAAGTTCCACTCTGGCACTTTCCAAACGAAAAGTCAAGGCCACTTTTGCTCCATGGGGGTGACCAGACATTTAAGGGGGGGGGGGAGGCAAGTCAATGCCACTTTTGCTCAATGGGGGTAACCAGACATTTAAGGGGGGGGGGGTGGCAAAGATCTATAGTTGTGTTTTGTATATGTGATGTTTGTTAGATAAAAAAACATACACATGTTTTTCTGTGTGATAACTAGTATTATTAACAGTATTTACTAATTTTGTTTAAAACAACACTACAATATTTCATGCCATCACATTAGCACTACTAGTGCCTGTGTGCCAATATAATACATTATCTCTTAGTGTATTTACATTGAAAAGAAACACACAATACAAATTGAGACCGTTGTATAATATATTAATTTATTCATTTTCAAATTGATTTCCAATTCAAATACTGGCTTCATAATCCATTACTTATAATACTGCACTTATTGGTTTAAGAAATTCTCCCTTGGCCTTGTTGTAAACCCATTGAACTTTTGTTTGTGGAGGGAAGAGTGACATCATACACAGAGCTGTGTGTGAGCCAGTCATAAGACGAGATAGTGTGCCAACCAATGAAAACAGCATATAGAGGACAAGAAAGAAGAAATTAAAATGCTGCACTACACTTAAAATTTGGTCAGTTACAAAGCTTTTCCCAGTGACAAGTTAGAGAGAACTTCTGTAACCCAAAATTACCCCAACCCTCCCCCCTCCCGCCCGAAAAAAAAGGAAGAAATTTAAAACCCCAAACCCCACTTTTTTCACCTTTATGTAATTGTTGAGAACCCTGCATTTCAGTCCTCAAGTAAAAGAAAAAAAGGAGGGAGCCTCCTGGCACAAACGGATAAATTACTACCCGTACAATCTCTTTTGATAACAGCAATCTATCCAATCAGAAACAAGCTGATAATGCTGAAAAAAAAACCTGTTGATTAATACATACATTGATAAATACATAAATAAATAAATAAGAGACTAAAAGAGTAGCAACAAGGTCACAACTGGTTGTTTAAAACTGGAAGGGTAGAGGTTGAGCGATAAAGGACTGAGGTGAATGTCAAGGTCCTTTATCACACACCCACGAACCTGCAGGTTTTAACCGCCCCAAAGACCGAGTTACTACTCAGTTTCATTCGCGATCATAAATGCCCTTTTTGTTGAATAGCTTTTAAAATAATGTTGGAAAAGATGTAAAACTTTTAAGTAAATTTTTCATTTCCTGTCTGATAAACTGTCCCACACATTTATGAATAAAAAAAAAAAAAAAAATGTATCATCTTGTCCTAGGGGCTCTTCGTCATTGAACTAAAAAACAATTATTGAATGTCTTTCACAGAATTGGTAGAGCTGACAGAATAGCGCAGTGTACATGTGACAAACCACGAACCATTTTCAGCACTGTTTTCAGATTTAGTTTTACCAAATATATGGCTCCATAATATTAAGTAGGATTTTAGACTAAAATGCAACAATATATGATGTTTATAATACCCGTTAGTGCACTTTCATGCTAACATTTGACCCTTCATAGATGAAATCACACACTAGGATCTTGTTCCCAATAGACCTTTATCATGGAGCAGCCATCTTGAAATTTCCCCATTGATATCAATGTAATCATTCCGAGGCTTGAAGAACAAAATAGTCTGGTTTCTATTTGCATAATGATTATAAGCATTCATTATTGTTATTCGATACAAGGAACATGACCAAGATGGAGGCAGCATGATAAAGATCTATACTAAAAAGAACAAAACCTGAGCACATCGAGTTCAAAAACAAGAGAAGAGTTTGACGTTGATTGTAATTAGAGTTCCTCATTGAGCATCCGATGACGTTCTGTCTGGTGTCTTTTCAGTGTAGATGGCCGAATACATCCCTTGCCACAAATCTCACAATGGTAGGGGTACAATCCACTGTGTCGGAACATGTGATCTCTTAACTGACGTCTTCGGGTAAACTTAGTTCCACAAATCTTACAAGAAAACTGAGGCACACTGGCATGAGTGAGAAGATGTTCCTTTAAAGAGAAGTTGTACTTGTAACTCTTCCCACAGATATTGCAATTATGTCTATTCAATCTGAACAAGTTGGAGGATTGACTCCCGCTTGATAACAGTCCAATGTTTCTTTTAAAGGCCAGACGAATCCCTGAGTTTGTGTTTGGGGCATTGCTAAAAATATCAGCGATGCTGCTGATGGGGCTACCAGGGGTAGTTTCTTGGTTGTCATCTTTCTTTTTGCTATGTTCTGTTTTGGAATGTGGAGAGCCAGAATTCTTGGAGGAGTCATGAATGACTTGTGGAAACACTGGTCTTAAACTACCGCGAGGCAGGGCAGTTGTGTCGGAGAGAAAGTTATCATTTTGAAAGGTTTCTTCTAAAATATCTTGAGTGTCTCCTTCTGTGATTTCATCAGTTGTTTCCTCACCAAGAGGTGAGAGGTGAGAGTGTTCAGATGTGATCGCTGTTGGTGTGGGGAAAGCATGCTGAGATGATGGAGCACCTGAAGCACATCTTCGGCTACCATGAACCTGCTTTGCATGTTCAACCAGCTCGGACACCTGCGGAAAATATTTCGGACAGATCTGGCAGTGAAATACTGTGTGAACCTTGTCACTGAATTTTTGGTGAACCTTCTCATGTTTGATCAAGCTAGTCCCATTGAAGAAACCCTTATGGCATACGGAACAAATGTAAGGCATCACAGTGCGATGCATGTGCATATGGCGCTGTAAATGTTGTGCCAACTTGTAGCTCTGCCCGCACACATCACAGAAGAAACTCATTTGCCTCTCCATTCCATGGTTTATCTGTGCATGCCGGCTCAGTATCTGGATACTACCAAATGTCTTGCTACAGATTCCACACTTGTATGGCCTAGGAGTTGGCACTACTGTTTCAGTTTCAGCACAATGAATCTCAGTTTGGTTTTGATCTGTTCCTACAAAGGCTGCACAATTTTGACTTTGGAACAGAGTTTGATTCATTGTATCATCAGACTTGGCTAAAGTCAGACCATTTTCATTATCATTACCGTTAGAATCACAAAGAGAGTTCAACTCATCATTTGGTTGATACTGATCAGGAAAGCTTCCCTTGTTTTCTGAAAGTACTCTAAATCTTCCAAAATCATGGTTATGTGAATGGATTGACGAGGAGCAGGGCTCTGCAAACTGTCCAAGTTCATGTTCCTCTTTCACAATAACAGATCCCTCTATACTCTCTTTAATAGTTCTAGTTACAGCTTGGTCATTATCCATACAGCAAACACTTTGACCATTGAGGACACTTGAAGCAGATGTTACTTGGTAGTCCTCCGAGTTTAATGAAGATGAGGTCATCTCTCCCGACACAACCTTCACTGCATCCTCCTTAGAACCCCCATCCTCCGTCCATCCGTCACTTTGGCTGCTTTTGTCCACCAAGACGGTTTCTGGAAGTCCAGTGATCCCTGATACCGTCACCTCCCATGGTTGCTTGGTCAATCCTTTCCCTTTGTACAAAAGATGAAGGGCCTTGGTGGCATAATACTGGCCGGATTGGTTAGCTCCATCCTGTAGTTTGACCAGTACTTCACAACCAGTTTGCACAGCCAACTCATGTGCCTGTAATTAGAAAGTAAAAAACACACAAACGTAAATATTTTTAGTTTTCAAATCACTATATTTTCCTGAAAACCCCCCCACAAAAACCAACCAAAACTATCAAATTGTAGGTAGAGCTAACTTGCACTGTGAAGGCAGTCTGTACCGGTACTAAACATTGTATACAATTTTTACATCAAACTTAACTCTTAGCCCTAAACCCCTAGTTTTCAACGTCATTCTTTGGGGGAAAAAGATGAAATAAGCTGAACATGTCTGGAGAGGTACAAGAGACAATTTAGAAAACTCTTTTTTTTTTAATCAACTAACCTTTTGAAAGACTGTCCTGCACAAGTTTTCTTTCACCCATTCTCTTAACTCAGGATTCTCAATAAACCGCATTTTGATGCAGAAAAATCTTTGTTCATCTCAATCCTGATGGAACAATTGAGCAGCTCCTTTCTACAACACTAGATGAGGTCAGGTCAGGAGGGAGGAACTCCTAGCTACAAGTTGAACCCTGAAAATAGCAACAACAAAAAAACAGTAGGAATGAGAACATTAAATGAAATGCATTATGATTATGGGTGTCACTAAACAAGTGTCAGCTAAGTTTGCTACCCAATTCTCACCTGGTCAGGTAGACATTATCTTAAAATAAAATCTTTAACAGATTGAGTGCATTTAACTTTCAACAACAAGTATATTGTTAAGCCAGGGATGTCAAAATCAGCCCTGCCATTTTCCGGCCAGATCACCCACAACCATGCAGGAATAAATTCCCCCATGCCACAACTTTGTATCAATCATGTTTGCCACAACTATGTATTTCCGTATATTTTTTATAAAGTATACAAAGTAATAACTATAACTAAAGTTTCGAGTGGGCATAAAAAAAAATCATTCACAACACAAATAACGATCAATAAATAATAAAGTGGGTGGTTGTTTTCTGTAAATACAAGTTATTTACTGCCTTTTTTTTGATATTATAAGTTGCATGTAATATTTCTCACGAATTAGATGCAACATAATTGAAACGCTGTAATTTTTTATATTTTGATATTTTGTACAAAATAAAAATAGTCAAGCCCAGGGGGAGACGACAGCCCTTAATGACAAATAAAATATAACAAACTAATTATTTGTACAATACCTCCATTCACGTGTGTACGCGTTGCAGTATTATCCTTTTCTGCAACGATGTTCAGTCTCACCACCCAAATTTTTAAAACCCAAACCATATCAGACCCATGCGCCCAACGACTATTTCATTCGGTGTGCGAACAATATCGACCGACGGCAGTTTTATGTGTACATATTTTCTTCCCCTCCTGACAACTATTTGTGACACTTTCAAAAGGAAAAGCAACCAAGATAAACTAAGAGCTATGAATTTCAAACTAACGTTTGTGAACGAAATTATTTTCGGGATATGGAGGGGTTCACTTCATACTAGTATAAAACATATAAACATAATAAATGACTATGAAGAATAGAAAAAACTATCGCACAGAAAATACTTTGCTTTATTCTTGTTTATCAACCCTATATGATACAAAAATATGAAAAGAGGAAAAAAACAAAAACTTATTTCACGGGATTAATATTTTACATGCATTCGATAATGACTCTTTTTGTCAATGATTTTTCATTTACTGCTATAATGCTCAAGAAAATTTTTCTTTTTACAAATATTTTCAGTATATATAAAAATAGTATTTATACTTGTATATCAATATGATAATAAACATGCATTGATATGTACGATTCAAAACTTTACAAATATCTACAACACAAAAACCATTTTCACATTTGCTTTTCATTTCTCTTTCAAAATCACATCATTATGAACAATGAGGTGCTGTAATGGTTTCAAATCAAATATCATTAATACGAAAAAAAAAAAAAAAATCAAATCACTGCCAAATGTAAAATAGAAAACATGCAAAACGGTGCAAGGTTTTTTAAGATTTTATACTTTTTGCGACCGAATTACAAATTACCTTGTGGAAAATATGTTTCTCAGAGGGCCTGTCTTTTTGTTCCAAGACAAAAGGGCAAGAATTCGGCAGTGTAAAAAAGCATACAAATTTCTCCAAAATTGAATACAACTTCCACACATTTTTACCAAATATGTTATTTTTTGTAGGTATTATTTATTATACACTTTTCTCGTGAATACAGTTTATACTTTCAATGCATTTTGCACTAAATTGATTTCTCACATGGCGACTGACCATAAAGGAAAAAGAACAAACTTTTTATAATTTATAAAATTTGCTAGACCTCAAAATACTTATCCATCAGCCAGGAATGGGAGAACAACAGGAACACAAAAAGACTGCAATTTTCTTTGTGATTACTTTTATAAACCAGCTGTATTCCAACTTACTTCATAGGCCAGCAAAAAGACATTTTAACTAATTAGCACTATTACCATGCAGCATACTAAATTATCACTTTCCTTTAATTGTTGTGAATGGTTAGGTATTCATGATTATAACTATAAGTCAGAAGGTAATTTTCTTATAGTTGCATGAGTTTCGTACACAACACTTGAAGTTATGTATTGGTTATTCAATTTCAAAGTAACTTTTATCTTTTCTTCAAACATGTACATAAAAAAGAACTCCAAATGTAACCAGTGTTGCTTCCTCAAAAAAAAAAAAAAAAATCCTCAACATGATTTACAAAGTCAGTTAACTATAAGATATACATCTTGCAGATGAGAGAATCGTATTTACACCTAAGGAAACACACAAAAGCATCTTAGAAGGATAAAAGTTACTTTTAAGTTCAGCTTACTTGAGGCAATTTCTTCATGTGTGGTCATTGCTGACCTTTGCAGCATCATTATCAGTACTTTTTGCAGCACTTTCCTTTAATTGTTGTGAAGCATTTGCATCATCCATTTTCAAGGCACCCCCGCTACTATCCTTTAGTCCACTTTCAGTGTCCTGAGAGGCATCCTCAGTCTTATCTGTAATCTCCACAATTTCCATAGATTTTTTTAAGTGTTCAACTTCGAGGTCAGGTTCTGCTTCTTCTATTGATTCAAGTCTACACGTCTGTCTTTTCTCGATCGCACAAGCAGCCAGCATCTCCTTCAGACTGGCAAACAGAGGATGGTCTGAACCATGGGTGATCAGCATTATATTCTCTGCCTAAATAAACAAACAAATAAAAACTTATCATTCTGACAATGTTTTAATAAAGTCAAATCATTGCAATCTTTTATTTTCTCAAGAAAACATACAGTATTTATTTAACATTGAAACATTTCAGGTTGAGTGGCTTCTGGCTGGCACTCCTGAACAAAGATGTTGACAAAATAGAGAAATAGAGAGACCACTGAAAGCTCAGTTGGTAAAGTTCTGGAACGTTTATCTGGAGGTCACCAGGTTCAAGTTCCCCTCTACTAACTTGTCATTGTTCAACCCTGGGGTTCAAAATTGTATTAGGAAGTCTTTATTGTTAACATGTCCATGTGGGAAACTGGAAAAGTAATGCCATTGAAAAAGGCACTAGGACAGTGCTACAATGAATGAGTGAAAGTAGCGAGAAAGAAAAAGTAAGGCAACCTGATAAAATATGGACTGAAGAGGGCCGGGTGTCCTTTGTATTACAAAACGCATTCAACCTTTCACTATCAGCCAACAAAATTATATTGAAAAAAATTGTGATAGATTTGTCAACATCACAGCAAGAAATTGTTTTGATTTTTACATGAGAAATTGGTCATCATTCTTACTTTCTGCAGATTCTTTGTCGCTTCTGGGATCATTTTCAAGTATTGTTGTAGTTTCCCAACTCTCATCAGCTGGATGGCAGCATTTGGATTGTTACCTGGGCAATGAAAACTGGAAAAGGCAACAAAATACAATTCAATTATCTTAATTTGAATTAGTATAATTGATAAGATCCAGAGTGATCAAATAATATACACCTCAAAGCCAGCTATTTGAACCCACAATCTTCTCATGAAAGCAAAGCCAGCAGTTCACAGTCTACTTTACTACATTTCAAAGACAGATATTATCATATTGTTACCCGATGGATTCTTGCAATATTTCTTTCTTGGAAATAAGGAGAACGCTTTTGAAACTTACTCAATATGTTCAATAGATCGTAGCCCGTACTCAAGAGCTAGCTCCCATTTCTCAAGATGAATACATGCATCCATTGCATAGTGGAGTGTCTCTAGTACCAGGTGATGGTATGGGTGGAGTATACCCTTCTGTAAGGTTAAACACTGCTCACTCAGTTGAAGAATCTTCAGCCAATGTGAAATGTAAAGTTAAGGAAATTCTGTTGAAGAACAAAACCAAAAGACACAACCCCAAACCCATTAACTTTAACCCTTGTGTCATTGGGTAGAGACCTTCTTGGAACGCCCCTTAATGCCCAAATCGTTGGACTCTTGATGTTATTGACTAAGCCTGGATTAAGGCTGACAGAGGGTGGTTTGGAGGTAATAGATCATATCTTACAAAATAACAACAAGAACTTTGAAGGATCCAGCAGCCGTTTTCAAAGCCTACTCTTTAAACACTCTAAATAAAAACCTGTCACAAGGTTGTGACCTGCAGCCTATTTTACGAAGCCCTAGGATACATTTTATCTCGAGTTAGGACGAGACTTAGAATTAATCTTAAGGTTTGCATGCTACAGTGCGGGGCTGGAACTCGCCCTAAGATTAATCCTAGGTTAGGAAGAGTTTAATGAAATCGACGGCTGGACAGCTCTAGCCACTATTAAATGTCAAAAACGTATGGACTTTGATTAGAGGTATGCTTTGTGCCATGCTAAGAATTTGTACTTTGGGGTATAGTACTAATAAAATTTAAGCACAAGATTTTTGATTTAGGTGGTAAGGGTTTTAACAAAACATGTTTATAGAAGCAGAGGGAAAGTATCTAAGAATAAACAGAGTAAAATTATACAAAGAGGATATTTCCAAATGACATAATCTCTTCAGCTGCTGATAGTTTAGCCATGCATTGCTGTTCCACTAGTTTCAGCTGCTCGGAGAAATCAGGAGGGAAACCATCAAATGTACACTGACTGCACCTCTTGACACTGCCATCTGTGAGAGTAAAATAGGAAGATATATATTCTACATTTATTCTCAATAAATTCATACCATCATGTTAAACACTCCTACTCTCGGACACTGAGAAACCATTTAAGACAACTCAACTGCCCATCTTGTGAATGGTGACACAACTGTCCACATTAATCTTAATAAATTTGTTTATATAGACAATGTGACCTATGCTTATATTCCAACCGCCCTCTGTCGACAAAACACTGTACACGTCATATTTCACGGGGCAAAAAGATGCGTAGTCATGGTAATATTGCATACGCTTTCTAGCTGGCTGCCAAAACACAAAGGTTTTACCCGGAAGTATGTGCGCTAATTATGTTATGGTTTTCGAGTGATGACGTCAGAGGTCACATCTGTGTTGTGTTAATATTGCTCAACGGTATACTTTGCTTACCTGGGTTTAAAAGGACAGCTTCTCTGCACTCAGGGTTACCACACCTTACACTGTGACGAAGTTGTTCCTTTAAGAAGGAAAACCAAACAAAGATTAAATATACCCAGTAATACACAACTGGAAAGCAACAATCGCATGAAAAGTCTAATTTGTTGTTGGTTAAATGGAAATGGTTGTTGTCAACTCTTTATGATTCAAACGAGAAAAGTTTTGTTTTGAACAGAAGTTAAGCAGAGCTACATTATATATTTTGTATAGCACCTTGCAGGTTTGTCACTGCGGTTTGTCAGAAACGAGAAAAGATCCCGGCAAAACAAAACTTTGTAGTCTGTGTTTTTAAGATTTTAATGGTACAGATAAGAAACAAAAAAATGAGGAAATCATCTTATCATCTGACAAGTTGATTGCCTGACCTTGTATAACTTACCAAATGACTAAATAAAACTTGAAATATAAGAAGAGTAACAAATTGTTAAGCATAAACAAGTTTATATATATTGCTTCTTACCCTCTTTGTGTCTCTGCACGTGTGACACTTGCACATAAACTGAAAGACATTTCTCAAGATGGCGTTTCTTGATGCGGTTGGTTTCAACACATCAACATAGCACACAAAACACTGGAACAAAAAAAAGAGTAAAAATATGCAGTTTAATAAAGTGAAGAGAAAGATAAAGAATTCCTGGTTTTTGAAAATTTGAGTTGACTCTTTTTTAAGATTCTTAACTTCACCTCTTTGTTGGCAAGTATATCTCTTGTTGCTCTGACACTCATTGAAGTCCCATTATGGATAGCAACACAGTTATAGTCACAGCTGTGGTTAAACATGGAAAATCTGTGGCAATACAACAAGAAAAACAAGCAAACTGTAAGTAGTTGCATTATGTATCATTATGTTGAGTACTCAGGCAGAAGAATCTAGCCTACTGAACTTCAGTTCTGGTTTTGTCTCAAGCGTTAAGTTAAAGATTTTGAAATCAAAACTGAAAAAGAACCAACAGCCAAAATATATGAATAGGGATCAAATGCTTCATTAATTCACAGTATCACCCACAAAGAATTGAATCAATAAATCTGCCATAGTAATAATAATAATATACATCACTTATAGAGCGCACAGTATCTGACAAAGAAAATGCCATTCAAGGGCGCCATAGTATAACTTCAAACAGAGTTTGGACTCACTTAAGATATAATCCAATTCCTAAGCTTTGTAGTTCACCATCTGAGATATCACATGTATTACATCGCATCCTTCCGAACAACTCCAAGACCTCAGCTGGTAGCATGACATTGGATTCCTCCCCCATGAACCGTCGTAATGTATACAACCAACTAGAGAACTCTAGCTGTGTGTCTCCACGGAGATCTGTTGGAACTGCCAAAGAGAAAAACAAAACACACATTTTAACTTTGTTTCAGTAAAGTGATTTCAATATAATCATTAACTTATTAATACCTTTACATTCATTTAAATATATGCTATATGTGTGTATTTGTGTTTATCAAGAGTTGACCAACACATCGTTAACAGGTTTCTGTAGAAAAACACTGTGTCAATTTACAAAATATAATTTTGGCTTTCCTTCATTCAAATCAACTCTAATTCCACCCTACTTTTAATTGGATGAAAGCCCAACCCAAGTTATGTCACTGAACAAACAATCAGGCAACTCCAACAGTGTCTCTTCAAATGTGCTCTCAAAACCCACCTTTTTCCCTCTTCATAGCTGGTCGTCTTTGTCTTTTTTCTGTCTTTTCCCCTTCTTTCTTCAGTGCCTTGTATCCTTTGGCAATTTGGCGCTTTACAAATACAGTTATTAGTATTGTTATTTGTTTATTGTTATTTTCAGAAGAAGCTAATAAAATTCAAATCTTACCCGATTGTAGGTGGTCGATATGAGTAGGGAAAGTCACAGATCCATTAACTGTTGCAGCAGGTTGTTTCTAGAGAGGGGAACAAAGTTAAATTGTTAGGTACCGGTAATTAAACCTTTGATCAAGCAAGCATAATTTATAGTTTTGAAGATTTGGAAAGATTAGCATGTGTTAAAAATATCTATGTTGGAAGCGATCAGTCAAACCACGCCATCGGTTGTTGTGTTGCACGATCATTTGACTCTGTAGGATATCTGGGACTTACATTTTTTTTAGAAACAAAAAATAGTTGCAGGAAGATTGACTGATAGCACATTGAGATCAACCGATAACACAATGCGATCGACCGACAGCACAGATAACCCAAGATATACCCAAAACAGTTTAAGAAATGTTCACAGAACTTGCTTCAAATATCTACCTTTCTTTTGCGACTTAGTCTAGACATGAGTCTGACATGGTCTGAAGGAACGTTAGGAGTGACCCTACTTATACCCTCACATTCCAGTTTGTGTGAAGACCAAGCTGCTCTCTGTGGGTTATAAAATTGGCACAGATTAAATATTTTAATGAAGTTTCACACCAAATGCTATCTCCACTAAAGGAAATAAATTTTCCAAAATTGGAACCCTCTATCCCCAAAGAGGATTTAATTAGTCACAAGTAAATTAAATAATCCAGGCTTGATACTTCCCTGAGGCAACGAAGGTGATTGCCTCAGTGCCCCCCTTGTCAATGCCTTGATTCCCTTGAAATGCTCCAGTAGAAATTTACAACTTCCTCATAGGGTGCCCTTTAACAAGGATAAACATGCCTTGGGCCCTTGCCTGTTTGAAAACAAAGCATACAGGCCTGTTCGACAGTTTAACTAAATTTAGTTGCAATGATTGTAAACCTCTCTAAATACATTACAATATACTATAACGAGATACAGATTACATACATGGACTGAAAGAGGTAAGTCATTATAGGCAAATGTGATTAACACAAGAAACGGATACTTTATATGTACAGATGACAGGTTCAACAGAAGAAACTTAAATGTCGAAATGAAGAGAAGAAGAATAAGGTTTCTCTACCTGACAATCTCGGTTGCAATAGTATGCAAACCTGCAGGCTGAGCACTTGTGAAGAATATCATCCCTGCAGTACATTAAACAAATCGGTGGAAATTAATTTAGTAGAATCCACTGAGTCATTCTTCATTAGAATAAAAAAACATCTAATCATCATCAGTAGATTCATTTATCAGTAGGATTTGGGTCATGAACAAATATATTATATGTTTTTAAAACACAAGTTCTATAATTTATAATCATACATTGTCAATGTCCACAAAATAGTTATAACAAAACAGTACACTTTCTTTACATTGAAAGCCTAGGCCCCGCCTACTTCTAGAACTATATGAGGTTCATTCCGTTATCGTCTCCACAAACATAGTTCTGGGAGTATTAGTAAGCCCGCCTATCAGTATCACTTTCTGATTTAATCACAATCCTAGTTTAGTTCTCTCATTTTCCAGAACACCTGTTCATTTATCAATTAGGCATAATTATGGATGTACAGAGTAGAGTAGAGTAGAGGGTAGGGTTAGTTAGGGTTGTCTAATCATTCGTTCTTTCTCTGTGGTCTAATCAATCAACCACATAACCTAGTAGTACACGATCACTCTGTAACCATCGTGCTTTACCATTACGTTAGTGTGTTCAACTTCAACTTGTGTTAAAATTGATCTTTTGTACCCTTTGCGCCGTGGAAAAATGAAAAATGTCCAAATCTGGCCACCACTTTTTCACTCATTACTAAATCATTCCAAAGAAAAGCAATCCCATTTGACTAAATACTGCCATGCTGTATTTTTTACCTCGTCCTCTATTCGAGACTTATAATTTCTAGTACCATCACCCGGGAAGACACTGGAAAAGAACACTGCATGCCATAGTGCAATGGAGGTAACCCCCCCCCCCAAACCAAGAGGTACTCTAAAAAAGTCTAAGTCTTTCTCTATGCTCTACCTTACTCTCTTAGACCCAGTGACTGGGCACTAGATGTCTAGATTTGTTTTCCTCGAAATTTTGACATTAGGCCTATCTGTCATCTAGTAAAATGTCCAAATATCGAAAAAAAGAATCTAGTGCCCCAGTCACTGGGTGCTGGGTCTACCTTCTCTACATGCTCTACCATGGAGGAACTAACTAACCCACCAGCAGTAAAGAGTTTCTGCAGTGTGTTATTTTAATCCGTCACCTGCGACCTTTAACACAGTTAACTTAATAACCCATGGTCATGGAGGAAGAACGTTGAACTTGACAGTTGAGTTTATTTAAACATAACGTACCGTTTTGCGAGACACTGGTCGCAGTAGTAACCCCTCTCCCCATTCTTGACGACAAACTCAAACGGCTCCTCAGTCAGCAACAGACACCCTGCCTTGACTTCACGAGTTACTCGGACACCTCTCCCCCTGTTCTTCGTGGTGAAAACCTCGATAAGTTCATCAGGCATTTCCTGCTTCTCTACGTCGGATGCCATCTTTCCCTAGTCTCCACCATCCGCCCACAGCAGATTTTCAGACTTGAAGTTCCTTTTTAACTGCACAGACAGCGCTCCCCCTACCTCCCGCCTTCGATCGAAACAGGCACGACGACACATTGACCTCAAAACACGTGTGCGTAGACTACATGTCTCCTTCGGCAAGTAAATGATTTCCGCTTATTCCTTAACACGTCATTTGTTGAAAGATGAGTCAGGACCACAGACATGTCTTTTAGGTCAGGGCAGCAACTATTGTTTTGAAAGGGCGCCCTCTTTAGCCACTAATTAACCCGCAAAAATTAGAATCTTGCGTTTTATACACAAGTATATTTTGCTTTCTTTAATCTGCTCAACCTAAAAATATTCATCGATAATGAAAGTTAGATAAGACGTGCATGCAACAAACATACACAACCTTCATTACCCAATCCCTAACAGGCACATTATTTTTAAGGTCGATAATATTGTTTATAGGATTTGCACCACCCCTCCTGGGATAACACTATGACCCCACTCCCCCAACAAAATTACCTTGAAAGATTTGTTTAGACACCCCTACAAAACCCATGCTGAATGTGCAGACAGTTAATATTTGTTGCCATCTTGAGACTTAAAGCCATTGGACCCTTTCGGTCAACAATATTGTCCAAGGCCCACACTTCGTGTATACAACTTCTATATCAAATAACAAACCTGTGAAAGTTTGGGCTTAATCGGTCATCGGATCGAGTCGGGAGAAAATAACGGGAAAACCCACCCTTGTATCCGCCGTGTCATGACACGTGTTTAAAATAAATCCGTAATTCTCGTTAACGAGAATTGATAGTTTTACTGTTTTCTCAAAAAGTAAAGCATTTCATGAAATAATATTTCAAGAGAAGTATTTCACCACTACCCAATGGCTTTAAATCATTAAGTAACCATCTACATTAGTGTCAAAGCCAATATCATTATGTACAACTGTTACATGTACATGCATTTGTTTTATACATCTCCCCTATTAAAGTCAAAACACAAAACAAATTAACATACAGGAAACAAGCTCAGATACTTTCACTTCATTTTATTTTATTGAAGCAACTCGAATCGAAATTATGTTTCTAATCAGAAAGTTACACATGTACTGAAGATGAAATAATTCAAATTTGTTTAATTTTGATTAAAGCAATGACAGGCAGTGAACATTGGGAAGATAACCGTTCAGTTGCACTTGATCCTTTTGGCTTCAAACCTGCAGATAACAGAAAGAAAAAAAAAGGTCATCACTATCATATCAACAAAATACTACCAAGACGAACTTGATACACATTGTCCATGTTCAATACAGGCATAGGGGCTAAGCCTGGTTCATCTTCAAGGGGAATTGGATTTTTTAATGCTACATAGAGATCCGCTGAAAAAAATCGCACCACTCTCTTTTGACAGGAGTAGACGGGACAAAGAATACCATTTTGTGGAGTCAAGGTTTGACTCGACTCCATAAAATGGCAGACTGTGAATTCACGACGTTTAGGGAAAATCACGCAATTTCGATTGATACTTGTGTGGACCATTTTATTCGCTTTTTAAAACACCTTTCTAACCATGCATTTTATAACAAACGCTTTTCTTGGATCAACTAAATTGATCTCAGGCAGATCCTCAATAGAAGGGTCGACCAATACCTATGTAATTCGCTTTTGAAAGAGGGGAATCAGAACTTGAACACAACATCGAGATTAGCTGTGAAACCTTTCTCTTCAGTTAGAGAGTTCAATAGTACGTGTTTAAAAGTTATCATCATTTTCCCCATGCCACAAATTTGGATTTGGGATTGGGAAGTTAAAAGAAAAATTGTAAATAAACAAACCTAAGAGTTTAAAGACACTGGACACTATTGGTAATTGTCAAAGCCAGGTCTTATCACTTGGTTTATCTCAAGATGTGCATAAAATAAAAAAAAACTGAAAATTTGAGCTCAATTCAGAGGGAGCTATACTATCCATCTCTCCCCATTACCAAGTAAGGTTTTATGCGACTTTTTTTCATAGTAATTACCATGAGTGTCCACTACCTTGTAACCAAAGTAGACATTTTACACACCTGTTCCAGGGATAATTCATGGTTTTGCTTGTGGACTGAAATTGCCCTCACTGGAAACAACCTAACATAAAAAGTAAAAGGGAGTTATAATCAACGATCGAGTCAAGTCAGTTATTTTTTTTTTAAACATCAAGTAAAAAAATACCCCAATGCTGGCAAATCTGGATCAGTGAACATTGTAAAATTACTCTACATGGTTATTTCAGAGAGATTCCCACAAGTTCAAACTCATCATCTTCAGAATGCCAAAACAAATTACACCAACAGTCATGGATGTTCATCTTTGTGCAGGCATCATATTTGTGGAACAAAAGAAGAAATATAGGATTTGAAAAGTAGGAATATTATATCAAGTACAAGAAAAGACCAGTACACATGGTGTTTGCTATAGAGACATATCAGGCAGAGTCTGGCTATTAAATTTAAGTTATTCAGATCTTTAAAAAAAAAAGTAGAAAAAAAAAGAAGAGTTAACCATGCCCTTTGAACAGCAAGCATATTTTCTTTGCAAAGGTCACTTCCAATATAAATATTTAGGCCCACAGGGTTCCTATACAATGAAATACATACCTGAGATTCCAAGCCCGATGATCTTTTAAACTGTGTACGGCAAAGTCTTCCAACACTGCACGACAAAAAAACATCAAAATTAGTATTTGAATATCAATTCAAAATTTGATCAGCAGATACACATTTTTCTTTAGTTACATGAGTTGCATTTCTTGTACCTCAGAAATTTAACGGGTTATACTTGACCTCATTGGCTCGCTCCGGTTGGCAGAATCATAACAATCATCATCGGTACAATACAAACTCTGAACAAAAGTTGGCAACCCAATAACAAAAACCAAAACACATACAAATTTCAACTTGCCTTAAATTCTGGCAATGGAGATGGCAAACAATCATCCTGCTCTCCACCAGAAACCTTTGAAATCAAGAAATAAATGCAATGGTTAACAAACGACCCCAAATTAAGCCAACAACAAAGATAACTCCACATGAATGATGTACTCAGAAGGCATTTGACTGTTGAATAATCAATCACGACTTTCAGACTGGGGCATTCAATATTGTCATCATTGTACATCATTGAAGAATAATGTATTGCAAAAACAACTACAAAATCAGAGTGGGGTATACAATCTTGCCTCCTTATTTTGTTGTTGACCCCGGTTGTCAATGCATACTTTGGCCTAATATCTGACATGGCTTTTTCTTCAATTTGCAAAATCAAGCTAGTTTTAGTGGTATTAATCGTATTTTTCTTTGGCATTTACATTTGTATACAAAGAAATACACACACCTGAAATATCAAGTTGATCTCACTGATCCATTTTCAGCCAGCCGATGTCTTTGACACAATCTGCATTAACAAAAAACACAGCAAAGTTAGTATGAAAACCGCAGGTATAAACTTTGATCAATTAGTGTTTGTCCTTTCTCATGAAAAAGAATGCATTTCTTGTACCTCAGAAATTTAACGGGTTATACTTGACCTCATTGGCTCGCTCCGGTTGGCAGAATCATAACAATCATCATTGGTACAAGACAAACAAACTAAAAGTTTGTCGACACGAACCATTTGAGCAGCTCTAAAGAATTTTAGTTTCATTTTCAATTAAAATGCAGTGAAAGGACCAAAAAGAGAGCATACTTTGTCCAGTTGGGTTCAACAAAGAAAACACAACACTTAAATCTATGTTAAACTTACCTTCGTTGGAGACGGCAACAACCCTTCTGCTCTGGAGACAGCAACTTGTCAACATCTGAAACAGATAAATAGATGCAATGGTTAAAGGCAGTGCACACTATTGGTAATCACTCAAAATAATTTTTATCAAGTAAGCGATAAAATTACTTATACTCTGCATGTTGCTCCCTGTTGGTGTTTATAGCTTGCATGAGTTATGGGGAGACTTGTTTTCTAGTCTAGTGTTTCAATGTTATTTTCAAACTTAACAAGCTCATTTTTCACAGGCAAGTTATTTTATGAATATCTCATCAATAGAGTCCAGTGTCTTTAAGTGTCGACATAAAAATGAGTGATAACTGGAGACACAGAAAACTCTACATGAATGATGTACTCAGAAGGCATTTGACTGTTGAATAATCAATCATGACTTTCAGACTGGGGCATTCAATATTGTCATCATTGTACATCATTCAATCGTTCCTAATTTTTTTTATTATGAAGTATAACGAACCTGATATTAAAGATCTTCGGCATTTTTGTTGATAGCTGTAAAAAAGAAGAAATATTTTATTACATAAACCCTGAAATGCATTTCCAATGTTGGTCTTGTGATTCACCTTGCGACTTTGTATATAACAATGTCCTAACTACGTAGAGTTGTGAGAAATGCCATTCAGTGGAACAAGACCTGTTTTCATCAATAGATCAGATAATACATGCTGTCATCATTATAGCATTTCTTAATATTTTGGTTATATTTGTTGGAATATAATACCAAAAAATTGACCAGCAGCAGATTGTGTGACTCAATCGATATATGTAATACTCTTTTCTCCAATCCATTTATAAAAAACTTAATAAATGATACTTATTGAACAAATACTCAAAACAAATGCAAACCATAATCTTTGGAGCAGAACTTTGAACAAACTTTTTTCATCAAGAGGCAAAACAAGAAATGCAATTTGTACTTACCCCTGAAACACAGCCCACCTTGTTCCACTAGTACAGTCCTCGACCATATTGCCCCCATCTGGTAAAAAAGAAAACAAGGGGGTCACAGTTAAAAAGATTCAGTGGAACCCTCCTTTTAAGGAAATAATAGGCGTGGTATTTGTGGGTGGTTTTCGGCACGGCATAGGAGATTAAAGAACTTCTTGCCGCTTCATTTGACCACCATTTTAATCTAAGCCTCATTATGGCATCGATACTTTCATGGAATGAAAGTTTGATGTGGCTAATGAGCTATAACTTGTTGTTTTCATACTTTATTTTCAAGAAGCATTAACAAGGCAGCTTTTACAAAAACTGTTGTGCACTATCACAAAATGAAACTTGAACTTCAACTTACCAGTTAAAAACTCATCACTGGACTTGGGAAATCTTGTACTCCCTGAGATCAGAAGAAGAGATACAGTTAGAGTCAAATAGCCATTTGTTTGCATTGCCATTTGCAGGAAGTGGAAACAAAATTAAGGATTAACCAATCAGAGGGCACAACTCAGCACTAGAGGTCAGAAGCAAGACTGGCTTTAATGTGTGTTTTCATCACATCGGTTAATCAACTCTCTTTGAAGTAAATAATCTGTTGCACAAAAACCTCCTTTAAATCATACAAATTTCTGAACCTACCAGGAAAATCTGCTCTTGGTGAATCTGTTCACAAGATCTGAAAATAAAACAGAGGCGAGCTTTATTTGTTTTCAGTGTCGAGATCGTTTGTTAGCTTGTAATTGATAAAGCACATGAAAGGTTTATTAACCGATCAGAGGGCACAACTCAACACTAAAGGTCAGAAGCAAGACTGGCTTTAATGTGTGTTTTCATCATGTAGGTTAA
Organism: Asterias amurensis; assembly: GCF_032118995.1. Taxonomy (NCBI): domain Eukaryota; kingdom Metazoa; phylum Echinodermata; class Asteroidea; order Forcipulatida; family Asteriidae; genus Asterias; species Asterias amurensis. Next base: position 1,496,991 of record NC_092662.1, on the reverse strand, counting down.
TATAACCAGACCTATCAATTAGATACTTTTTCAATGTCTCAGTAATTCGACTTTCTTTTCAATTTACTTCATACCTTGCAATGTCTCCACAACGTTTGCGACTCTGATGTGCACTATACTCATCATTCCTGAAAACAATTAAAGAAAATATATAAATTAAGGTTACTTTTGCAGTATTAAATTATTGTTTTAACTTGATAGCACAACACTACAAAAATTATATCAGGTTCTATATTAACCAATCAGAGGGCACAACTCAGCAGTAATGGTCAGAAGCAAGACTGGCTTTAATGTGTGTTTTCATCACATCGGTCAATCTAGAACCTTTCAATACCTAGAACTTTTCAATTAAATATTATGTCTTAGTATTTAAACCAAAAGGTCACAAATGTCTTACCTTGCAATGATTCTGGAGTGCTTTTGCGGTTTCAAAGTCTGAAAATAAAACAGAGGCGAGCTTTATTTGTTTTCAGTGTCGAGATCGTTTGTTAGCTTGTAATTGATAAAGCACATAAAAGGTTTATTAACCGATCAGAGGGCACAACTCAACACTAAAGGTCAGAAGCAAGACTGGCTTTAATGTGTGTTTTCATCATGTAGGTTAATATAACCAAACCTATCAATTAGATACTTTTTCAATGTCTCAGTAATTCGACTTTCTTTTCAATTTACTTCATACCTTGCAATGTCTCCACAACGTTTGCGACTCTGATGTGCACTATACTCATCATTCCTGAAAACAATTAAAGAAAATATATAAATTAAGGTTACTTTTGCAGTATTAAATTATTGTTTTAACTTGATAGCACAACACTATAAAAATTATATCAGGTTCTATATTAACCAATCAGAGGGCACAACTCAGCAGTAATGGTCAGAAGCAAGACTGGCTTTAATGTGTGTTTTCATCACATCAGTCAATCTAGAACCTTTCAATACCTAGAACTTTTCAATTAAATATTATGTCTTAGTATTTAAACCAAAAGGTCACAAATGTCTTACCTTGCAATGATTCTGGAGTGCTTTTGCGGTTTCAAAGTCTGAAAATAAAACAGAGGCGAGCTTTATTTGTTTTCAGTGTCGAGATCGTTTGTTAGCTTGTAATTGATAAAGCACATAAAAGGTTTATTAACCGATCAGAGGGCACAACTCAACACTAAAGGTCAGAAGCAAGACTGGCTTTAATGTGTGTTTTCATCATGTAGGTTAATATAACCAAACCTATCAATTAGATACTTTTTCAATGTCTCAGTAATTCGACTTTCTTTTCAATTTACTTCATACCTTGCAATGTCTCCACAACGTTTGCGACTCTGATGTGCACTATACTCATCATTCCTGAAAACAATTAAAGAAAATATATAAATTAAGGTTACTTTTGCAGTATTAAATTATTGTTTTAACTTGATAGCACAACACTATAAAAATTATATCAGGTTCTATATTAACCAATCAGAGGGCACAACTCAGCAGTAATGGTCAGAAGCAAGACTGGCTTTAATGTGTGTTTTCATCACATCAGTCAATCTAGAACCTTTCAATACCTAGAACTTTTCAATTAAATATTATGTCTTAGTATTTAAACCAAAAGGTCACAAATGTCTTACCTTGCAATGATTCTGGAGTGCTTTTGCGGTTTCAAAGAACACTCTTCCCGTCATTACTGGAAATAACATAACAAAACAAAATTACCATAAGTTAATAAAAATCTAAAAAAAAGTATTGCAGAAAGTCCATTTGATGTACTGGATGCTGCACATGTAGATAAATGTTGAGGGTTTTCGGCACGGCACAGCTGATCAATTAAACATCTTGCCGCTTCATTGACCATCATTTTAGTATAAGCCATATTCTGGAATCAACTATCTTTCATCGGATGAAAGTTTGATGTGGCAATATTGGCTATACCAGCATTAACTTTTAAGTAAAAAAATAAAATAAAAAAATTAACAAGCAATAAATTGTAGAAAATGATAGTAACTTACATAATTTCTCTAAGATGATCCCGGTTGTTTGATGTTGCTAATGTTAAGCTCTTCTCGCCATTCCTGTAAAAAGAAACAACTATTAATTTAAAAAAAGAAAGTAAACGCAATGAATATAATCCATTTCAATGACCTTCATTTAGTTGCTGGATACATATGTTGAGGGTTTTCGGCACGGCACAGCTGATCAATTAAACATCTTGCCGCTTCATTGACCATCATTTTAGTATAAGCCATATTCTGGAATCAACTATCTTTCATCGGATGAAAGTTTGATGTGGCAATATTGGCTATACCAGCATTAACTTTTAAGTAAAAAAAAATAAAAAAATTAACAAGCAATAAATTGTAGAAAATGATAGTGACTTACATAATTTCTCTAAGATGATCCCGGTTGTTTGATGTTGCTAATGTAAAACTCTTCTTGCATTCCTGTAAATAGAAACAACTATTTATTTAAAAAAGAAAGTAAACGCAATTATGTTGAGGGTTTTCGTCACGGCATAGCTGATGGAAATAAATATCAGTTTGAATGAATGAATGAATATGGACGTGTTAAGCTTTTTACCAGGATCAGATAGGAGCGAAAGACTAATTTACTCTAGAGCTCATCACAGTTATCAGCTGAACTATGCAGTCATCACTTCAAGGCAAAAAGCTTAACCAACCATGCATACAAATTTCGCCCCATGACTTTTCCCTCTTTTCAACCCCCCCCCAAAAAACCCAATTGTGAGCACGAAGATATTATCAATTACCTTTTCAGCATTAGATGACGGCAACCACTTGGAATTACACATCAAAGAAGATGGCTGTATGAAATAAAACAGAATTATGTCTTAATTTCTGGTACAGATATGAGCAACAATATAACAAGTTTTGTGTGCAACAGCTGGTTGACCGATTTCACTGGGGTTCAGTCCGTCTAGTAGCTAATGATGATATAATCAACGTTTGAAAACTCAGCATCTTATAATCATCGTACTCATCATAACCCCAGTATTAATAACAAGACCGGAATCTAAACTGAAATAACTATAGCAAAAGATTCTGTTTTCAAAATCAGCTTCACAAGACTTTTGAAATAACAAAATACATCTGGACCAAGGACTTACCATTGCTCAAGACTTCTCTGCATGCAAGACTGTGCTTCAAGAAGGATGCACCAATAGACCTGAAGAAACAAAATGATTGAAAATTAAACATACCATAAAACCTAATACATTCCGTTCAGAATATAGAGGGGAGGGGGTGCATCATATTCAACAAAGGATTACATCTGTGTATGTGTCTCAGAGATCTTGATGGTAGTCAATGTGTGTCGTCATCCAGACTGTCAAGAGTAGCAAATATTGTCATCACCGACACACATGATGTAAACCTCACCTTTCAAAACTTATTATTATATATTTTTTTTAAATGTAAATGTTTGATTTAGAATGACATAAATTACATACCTATTTCTGCATTCTTTAGACTATCACCATGGGAACACCCTACGTCAGTCTGCTCTGCACCTAACAAAAAATACCAAACGATTTGTTTTAAACTTACGACTCAAAAGACTTGCAATTTTGTAACTCGACAGCTTTGATTAAGTGCTTCAGACCGCCCTAGTGTCGCTACATTTAAACGTGTCTTCATTGTCGTTAAACTACGAGCGACTTGAATCATCACAAGCACAATCTTCAGTTCAAATAAACAGAAAGCTAGTTATGGCCACAAAGATGACAGGAAAACTTACCTTTATTAATTACATCAGAGGCGAAACAACTAGATATTGCCATTAAGCCAATCAGAGATTGCAACTGGATAGAACTGGAAAGAAAACAAGGCACATTTATTCAATAAAAATGTGTATCATTATTTATAATAAAAAAAAAATGTCGAAAAGCTGTAACGGAGTGCTTCAGACCGCCCTAGTGTCGCTACATTTAGACTTGTCATCATAGTCGTTAAACTAAGAGCGACTTGAATCATCACTAGCACATTCAAACAAAAAATATATATCATTAATCACTACAAAAATCATTAAACCATGAAACATACCTTCAGACTCTATTATTTATCAGAGGAACAACATCTACCAGAACTTGTGATTCCAACCAACAGTGACTGCAACTGGATAAAAAACAATTGGAGAAAGTCAGGCACATTTCTTTGGTAAAAATCAATGTCAGTATTCAAAATTCAACTTAACAAATACTACATACAAAAGCAGTTGTAATCATGTGCTTCAGACCGCCCTAGTGTCGCTACATTTAAACTTGTCATCACAGTTGTTAAACTAAGAGCGACTTGAATCATCACAAGCACCATAATCAAACAACCCCCCCCCATTCTTTTTAAGTTGGCTGAAGTATTATCCTCATGGGCCAATTTAAGCATCTAGTCCACAAGTTGGGAATACTGAAAACAAACAAGGGGTACTTCTACATCCGAGTTACTTGAACTTTATTTATAAATGATCTGCTTTTAAACATTCTTACATGTTCAATGTTTGGTGGCTCTTTGTCGATCTCCAAATGCCCATTCTGTTGTGTGAAAGTACTTCTTCCATCCTTGCAAGCTTAAAAATAAATCAGAAATTTGTGTGAGCAATGCCATGTTCAACACTTACACAGTAAAGAAAAAGCAATGTTTATAAAAATCATCAACCATTTATAATAAACAAGTAATTGGCCAATTTACAGCATTTTTTTTGTATTATCATAAATTTAGACCAGCACATCAGTATTGATTCCACTGTATAAAAAGATGTTTATCATCATGATTAATCAAGTGTCCCTATCTAGTAATCATCATTTGTGCTGGGGTTTGCAGAACAAAGAAAAACAAAAAACAAGATAATATAAGCGATGATGCTAGATCTACTGTCTTACCTTTTTTAGCTTAAGTAGAAGTATGGACAAACATCTTTGAGCTTGGTCAGTAACACAGGTCTGTACATTTGGTGAGAAAAGCAAAATTAACAAATCAACTTAAAATTTGTGATTTATTGAACAGTTGGTTTTTAAGTCAACATCAGACTTCAGATACCTTGCAGGGGCAAGGAAGACGGGGGAAGCACATCAGACCTATCGATCCATTGTTAAGAACTTTCTAATCATGGACTCTCAGTTATCTTATCTAAGTCATCATTTGTGCAAGTTTAAATAGGGAAAGCAAAATAGACACGGTTAGGGTAGGGCTATGAAATAGTTTGAAAAAAATTATAGTCCTTTGTTGGGAAGCCGAAGCCCTTAAAATCGTGTTATTTACATATTTGTTATCATTCATTGAGCAATCGGTTAGGAACCCATCAGTTTTTCACTGGAAAATAAACCTATTAAGTTCGAGCCAAGAAATGCCGGGCTGTTCACAAATGGAGCCGAAATGAGTTTCCCCAAGTATTTTCACTTATTTTTTTTTACGAAAACTAAAAGAAATTCATCATTTTTTTTTTTATTATAGTAAATTAGGTTTATAAAAATTTTTTGTAGGCCTAACTTAACTTCTTATTCATTAGTTAGGAAATAAATTTCTCTATTTTACTCAACAAATAAGAAATTTGATGGTAAAAAGAGGGAAAAAGTGGTAGACTAGTAGGATAAGGAAATCTTTCCAAAGCATTAAATACTTGCAATTTCAAACTTTTCATTCATAAAATAAATGATTAGTGAAACCGCTGTTGCTTTACCAGTAACCATGTGAAGCTTAAAGGGTCTATGTAACTTATGTCCACAGATTTACACTAAACTTACAGTTTGAAGATAATGATAGTAGAAAGCTTCCCTGAAAATACTACGTGCTGAGGTGCTGTAGTTTTTTGGAAATGAGTAAAACAATGTCATGAAAATTATTTTCGTCTCATGAGACGAAAATTATTTTAATAATTTACAAACGGATTTTCATGACGTTTTACTCATTTCTCAAAAACTACAGCACCTCAGTAAGTAAGATTTGAAGGGAAGCTTTCCACTATCATTATCTTCAAACCCTGTAAGTTAAATGTAAATCTATGGACATTTTATTTTGAAAAAGTACCCAAATCCTTTAACACTAACAGAATGGGATTGGAATGGAATGTTTTTAAAAACAATTTTTACAGTTCTCATTTTCGCATCTTTTGATCACAGATCAATTAAAGAAACAAAGAAAGAGGGCGCTAGTGACAGTGTGTTAGTTGTTTTAGTTAAAGTTTAAACATAATAATTAAAAAAAAAAAATGGTCACGTGGTGATATCATTGATCAGACATCATCACCGAACAAAAAAGTGTCAAGTTCCACCCTCAAATTAATGCAAAATCCTGGGAGCATTGGTCATTTAAAGTGGCTCTGTAAAGAATTTATTACTTTCAATACGACAAAAATGATTCACAACAGTTTTAATAACCAGAAATTAAAAGAAGTGAAGTACGCAAATGTTTAACAGTTGCTTGCCAAAAACCCTAGCAAAAATATCTTAAAACCAAACAAATCACCCTATATTCACATGAACTTGTATGATAAGTCCTTTATAATTACAATAAGAAGTGTATTTGTATATTTAATCTGAAAAAGAAACCGATGTCAATGGATTTTAGAAGACACTTATTTTCAGCGATTGGGCTTACCTCTGGACAACACACCACATCACGAACAGCAGAGAAACAAATTGGCATGAGCCACGTGTGCCGTATATATAGGGAGTCACTGGTGTACTAATCAAGTACGAGTTCACGATTATAAAGCACGGCCTAGTCACACTAGTACCAGTTTTGTATGTGGTGGGCGCCACCACCGACCGCGGTCCTGTTTGGCGGGTTTTTTTTCGGGTCGGGATTTTAGGGGGGTGCTGCCGAAGAAAAAAAAAGGGGGGAGGGGAGGGGTTGGATGGAGCATTTTTAAAGGGAAGGTACACGTTTGGTAATTACTCAAAACAAATATTAACTTCAAAATTGACTTTGTAACGAGCATTGGACAGCTGTTGATAGTATAAAACACGGCCCCCTCTGAAGTAACGTAGATTTTGAGAAAGAGGTAATTTCTTGAAGCACACAAATTCGTCTATCAATTGTGTTTTTTCTTTCATCATTTTCTCGCAACTTCGATTATCAATTGAGCTCAAATTTGTACACTGTTATACCAAGTGAGAAAACTGGTCTGGACAATTTCGCAACGTGTCTTGATGTTAAAAATCCGACCGTTATACATATACAAACATTTTTGAAAAAGAGGCGAAAATTTTAACTAATGCAAATTGTACTTCCCCGTTACTTTTTGGTTTGTTTTGTTTTTTGTGTATGTTGTTTTGGAGGATGTGAACAGAATTTGGCAAACAAATCGTTTCTGTTGCAATTTCGCCTATAGGTCATGTCATGGAGGTAGACTACCTCCATGAGAGCGCCATTGTTTTGTCTATAGCTAGATAGACTACGGCGGGGGACACCGACGGGGGACACCGACAGTGTCACAACTGTCACATTCATCAGCTGGCACGCCACTCAATTATTTACATTAACTATAAATAATGAATACTAGGTCCCTAATAGAATAATTATGATAAAATATCATGAATGAAAAATCAAAAAATTAGTTTTTTGTTGGAACCTTATAAATATTATCGCCAATTCATTTTAAACCCTGAACGTACAGTTTTTATTGCATCAGCCTGTTCAATTTCGTGATATTATTAGCATGTAAATGTGAAAAAACACTAGGGTGGGTTTTAATTGGTTCTGTCATAAAATTCCAGACTGATTTTGTATATTATTATTATTATTCATTCTAAGAAAAAAAGTAGGCGGAACTGAACTTTGACAATGCTGAATAATGAATCACACTACTATCCCTGACGCAATACATATTACTGACGTGTATTTACATGTGGACCAATCAGAAATAGCCACAATGCCGGTTTTTAGCCAATCACAAAAGGCCACGATCAGATTGTCACTGTAAAATAGCAGCATGTGCACGGTGCAAAAATAACACGTAGCACATCGTCACCACACACGCGCATGCAAGAGTCGTTAAACATACATTTTGTTGGAGGTAGATCTTCAAAACACGAGTTAATTTATGATTTGCTAGACGCTATTCGAGTAAAGTTGTCTATTTTACTGAAGATTTGAGCCGAAGAAGAATTGTGGTAAGTAAGTGTTTTCTTAATTACGATTTACACGAAATAAAGTGGGGATTCCCTTCTAAATTGAAGCATATTGAGCAGCTGGTCAAAATTTGTTACAATTTTAATTTTTAAATAAAAAATCATGTTTCATGGTTTTGGTTGGGCGTTTGGTCTGTCACAAAAAGTGTAGGTCTTTGCCAATAAATGCCAGCGTCTTGACTTGGATTTAATGTCAGTGTCTGAAGTTTTGGACTAGCAAACATGGAGTGGATTTAAATCAATTAATGAGTTAATGACCATGTCAATTCACTGAAATTTTGAAGCGGATGTTTTTGGTATTTTAATCACTCATTTATTTTTCTACTTCCATCCATCATCATAACTACACAAAATTAGCAGTTTTATAGCAAGTACTTTGTTGACACGAACATTAACGTCATGAGTAGGCACAATTTTAAATAAGGTTGAGGGAAAAAAAGTGATTGCCACAGTCATAGCTCATATTTTATTAGTACTGTTTCCTCCCTTTTGTTTGGAATATTCAGTTAATGAATTGGAAACAACTAAATACTTTGTCAAGTGCACAGATGTATTTCATGAACCTTCTCATTTGATTGCAGACTGAAGAACTTTCACCATGAAGAAAGCTTTTGTAGTTTTGTGCTTTGTGGTGTTCTGCCTCAACGCCCTCATGATGGTGAGGGCAGAGGAAGATGAAGAAGAAGAGGAAAAGGAGAATGACATTGGAACAGTTGTTGGTATCGATCTCGGAACAACATATTCCTGGTAAGAATAGAATCTTAGGAATGAGTTGTTATGATTCAAGAAGCAGTTCTCCACATATATGACATCTGGGCCCACTTTTACTTCATAATAAAGCAGAAAATACTGCTTGACAAATTTCTTTGCTAAGCAAAAATTGAGTCGAACACCAGTCACTCTTAATGTTATTTTGGCTGGTAACCTTGTTTCAGGTTAGCAATACTATTCGGTGGCTTACTGGCTTTTTGGGCATTGGTGTTTTAAATTCCAAGTAGAATGTTCACCACAGGAAAAGGATGTTCAATTTAAAGTCCAATTAGGACTAACAAAGGGGATTTTTTTATGGTTAAATCAACTTTCTCATCAAAGTAAACTAATATAGAACCAATAGACATGTGCACATGATAACATTTGAGTAGGTTGCCCCAGGCTAGGGATCAAAATCAGTGGCCAATCCTGAGAGCCACACATGCATAGCTTGGTGTTTCCATTGTTTCATCACCGTTTAACTTCTAAGATGACAGCCAGATGACGTCAATGCATATCTCCATTGGCCATTTAAAAACAATTAATTTCAATTAATTACTTGGTTTGTATTTTCAGTGTTGGTATCTTCAAGAATGGCCGAGTGGAAATTATCGCCAATGACCAGGGTAACCGTATCACACCATCGTACGTGGCTTTTACCGCTGAAGGAGAGCGTCTCATTGGTGATGCCGCCAAGAACCAGCTGACTAGTAATCCTGAAAACACCATATTTGATGCCAAGAGATTGATTGGCCGTACATGGGACGACAAAGCTGTACAGCATGATCTCAAGTACTTTCCTTTCAAGGTACGTTAGGCGTTGAAAGTAGTCTTCAGTCATTTAGCTGGATTTGCTCGAGTGTTTTGGGCCCAGTTTCATAAAGCTGTAGCAATGGTTACTGTATGGTGTTCTGGCTGGTAACCTTTTTTTTGCTGCGCAAAAGCCGTTTGTGCTAAGCTAATTTTGTGCTTAAACTACAGGCTTAAAGGAACACGTTGCCTTGGATCGGTCGAGTTGGTCTTTGATAAGCGTTTGTAACCGTTTTTTATAAAATGCATATGGGTAGAAAGATGTTGTAAAAGTAGAATACAATGATCCACACAAACATGCCTCGAAATTGCGTGGTTTTCCTTTTACCTCGTCGACTAACACGTCGGCCATTTATGGGGGTCACTTATAGCTTTGTTTGAATTATTTTCATCTCAGGTCAAGAACAAGAACAACAAGCCCCACGTTGAGGTCAATGTAGGGGATGGCAAGAAACTCTTCGCTGCAGAGGAAATCAGCGCAATGGTCCTCCTCAAGATGAAGGTAAGGAGCTTCTTAATTTCTACATGATCAGTGCCCATACTTATCTGTTTTGTTTACTTGTTGATCTGATGCATACAATAATGAATTTTTCACTGACTGTCGATGTTTTGCCCCTTTTTTCAGGAAACTGCTGAGGCTTATCTTGGTAAGAAAGTGACCAACGCTGTGGTAACTGTTCCAGCCTACTTCAACGATGCCCAGCGCCAGGCCACTAAGGATGCTGGTGTGATCGCTGGTCTGAATGTAATGAGAATCATCAATGAGCCGTAAGTGTACCTTACAATAAGAGTATGAAAAAAGACGGGAGTTATTGATATTTGGCTCTTCTATTACACAAGTGCCAAATATCAACAACTTCCTCCTTTTTATTAGGTACTTGGCTATTTATAAATGGACTAATATCATAAACTTATACCTTAATTGAATGGCCCGCTTCTCTCAATGAGATATACGTAGTGCTGAATTAAGGTCTGGAATTTTGTATGGAGAGTGCAAGGCCATTTTCATTTTGGAAAGGACACTTCTGCTGGATAATCTTAGGTTGTTGGCAGAATTTCAAAGACCAGTGCTACAGAGGCTATGTCGTTTGTGGCCTTTGTATAACTCCAGACTTGATAATCAGCATGCTTTTGAATGAGAAAGACACCTTCAGCTTTGAAGTTGGGCAAACCAATTCAGACTAACCAACACCTTTTATAAATCACAGTGAATCATTATATTTCTTTTTTGTGTACACAGAACTGCTGCTGCCATTGCATACGGTCTTGACAAGCGTGAAGGAGAGAAGAACATCCTGGTGTTTGACCTCGGCGGTGGAACTTTCGATGTCTCTCTTCTGACAATTGATAACGGTGTCTTTGAAGTAGTATCAACCAACGGTGACACTCATCTCGGTAAGTGTTACACCTGTCCTTAATTGTGGCCACATTGAATGTATTTTTACGCAGGGAACCAAAACGATCACGTGGGTCAGTGCACAGATTTCTTGGTTGAGTCAATGATTGAAGACGTGAATTTAGTCAAGTCAAATTGCAACATCATTTGCATTGGGTGAAAAATATTGAAGTTGCTTGAAAATATAAGTGAAGCTGTTGGGGGTATGAAGAAAAAATGAAACTTTATGTGAAAAATATTTCATGTGTTTTTGTTTTTCATTATTTCTACAGGTGGTGAGGACTTTGACCAACGTGTCATGGAGCACTTCATCAAACTGTACAAGAAGAAGAAGGGGAAGGATGTACGCAAGGACAACCGTGCCGTCCAGAAGCTCCGACGTGAAGTTGAGAAGGCTAAGAGAGCCCTCAGCTCACAGCATCAGGCCCGTGTGGAGATTGAGTCTTTCTTTGATGGCGAGGACTTCTCTGAGACACTCACCAGAGCCAAGTTCGAAGAACTGAATGCAGTAAGTAGGATTTATACCGACTTGGCTCACAAGAAACAGGAGACAAACAATGTATTTGTACATAAATTCATTGCAGATTTAAAATGAAGACCAAGCAATGTTTCATAGTTGCAAAAAATTTTTTCTGAAAAACGAAGCTACCTAATAGTGGCCTGCCTTTTTCGTCAATTGTCCGACAAAAACTTAAAATAAAAAAATTATACAACACAAGGGACACTGACTGGATGCTTCAAGTCCCACGATACTAGTCAATTTTTTTTTGTTCAACCCCAAACTCTCAATGTGTTGAATTCGCTGACATGCTCAATCCTTTGCATCACAGGACCTCTTCCGCTCAACCTTGAAACCAGTCAAAAGTGTAATGGATGACTCTGACCTGAACATAGATGAACTTCACGAAATTGTCCTCGTTGGTGGCTCAACACGTATCCCTAAAGTCCAGGCCCTCGTGAAAGAATACTTCAAGGGAAAGGAGCCTTCCCGAGGAATCAACCCTGATGAGGCTGTGGCTTATGGAGCTGCTGTACAAGCTGGTGTACTTAGTGGAGATGATGGCACAGGTACATAATTCTTAAAATTTTGTTTTCATTCCGACATTTGCCCTGCAGTTGTCAGGCCTAGAGTTAACATGGAGGCCACAGAAGTCATGGCTGGCCTCCGTTGCCCCTGGTCTTGGCCTTGGTGCCCTTTCAACACTTTCCCATAGACATCATTTTACAATGGAAGTGCCCATTGCAAAATGAAAATGGCCCTGCCCTCTCAAATATGAAATTCCAAGCCTGAATTTTACCTTTGCACAATTATGCAATCAGTCATACAGGTGGTTTGTATCTAGGTGGTTACATGCAAACCAAGTGCAACCTTTACTAGTTGTGTTTTTGTAATTGACCAAAACTCCCTATGTAGCTCTCTTGATCAAAAGAAATGTATCAAGTGTATTGTTGTAAACACTAGATGCATAGTAAGCATTTTCTGGATCATGTTGCCCCTGTGAAATTTGTCTGTACTTTTCCTCGGCACTGCAGTTGCGACTGAACTAAATCTGCTTCATCTTTAGTATAACTGATATATTTTGTTGTTATTCAGGTGACCTTGTTCTTCTTGACGTCAACCCCTTGACCATGGGAATTGAGACTGTTGGTGGTGTAATGACCAAACTGATTCCAAGGAACACCGTCGTCCCCACCAAGAAATCACAGATCTTCTCTACAGCAGCAGATAACCAGCCCACTGTAACCATCCAAGTATTTGAAGGTAAGAAAATGTTGTGAAAGTTAATCGTGTGAGTGTACAGTTTTAGATTCCTTATAGTAGATGATGAAGTGTGTTGTTTTGTATGCCATCAAAAGATACAAACTTCTACTGACTTGTTGAATATCATGAAGATGACTTCAACATGAGAATTGGTGTGTACTTTTGGCTTGCTTTGTTTGAACTTTGATTTAGCTTACATTGTTGACCCTTACATTTTTTTAAACTAGCCAGCATGTCCAACAAGTGTTGAGCCTACAATACATGCCACTGGTCATTGCCTTGGTTCCCTTGAAATGCTCCAGTAGAAGTTTACAATTTCCTGAAGAGTACCCTTCATCAAGGCGAAAATGCCTTGGTGCCCTTGCCCTTTCAACAACGAAGCATACAGGCCTGAGGACCAGTTAATTACTTGCCATTCACTAGTCCGACTTTAATACTAATTTTGATTCAATTGTAACTTAACTTAGCCAGCCAACTTGCAGATAGTTTGACTGGTCCTCGGGCTTTTTCACTGGATTTTTGCAAGCAAACCACTGTTAAGGGAGAACCTTGGCTGAGTGAGATCAAAACATTTAATGATTTATTCTCTATTCTACAGGTGAAAGACCAATGACAAAAGACAACCATCTTCTTGGAAAGTTTGACCTGAACGGCATCCCACCAGCCCCACGTGGTGTCCCCCAAATTGAAGTCACCTTCGAGATTGACGTAAACGGCATCCTTAGAGTTTCTGCTGAAGACAAAGGCACAGGAAACAAAGAAAAGATCACCATTACCAATGACCAGAACCGCCTCACACCCGAGGACATTGAGCGCATGATCAACGATGCTGAAAAATTCGCAGATGACGATCTTAAAGTTAAGGAAAAGGTTGAGGCAAGGAACGAACTTGAGAGCTACGCATACTCACTCAAAAACCAAATTAAAGATGAGGAAAAATTAGGAGGAAAACTATCCGAAGAGGAGAAGGAAACCATTAATCAAGCTCTCGATGAGCAAATCGAATGGTTTGACGCAAATCAAGATGCAGACAAAGAAGAATTTGAAGCACATAAAAAGGAATTGGAAGATATTGTTACACCAATCGTCAGTAAATTATACGAAGGAGCTGGCGGGGCCCCACCACCAGGGGGTGAGGAAGGAGAAGATGAATATGATAAGGATGAGTTATAAACAAAACTAGACGAGCCAAGAGACTCATAAAAATTGTTATCGGAGGAGAGATACTCATCAGCAAGGTCTTTAGACGGCAGGAGCAAGTGTCATAGCAATTTGTTGCCACATCTTCTTTTTTTTTTTTAAATGAAAGAAACCCCCACCCCCCCAAAAAACGGCAATATACTGGCAATAATTGCTGAGTAAAGATCTTGTTTTGATGCAAAAAGGGAAACCTAAATTGCCAATTGTTGGCTGTTAATCAGATCTCTCTTCAAATGTAGATTTACAGTTTTGTTAATCAACATTTGAGAGATCGTTATGTTGAAAACTTGTTGGACCTTTAAAATTTAGTCCATGGATCCAACTCTGTTTTGGGAGTGATTTCACAAAACTGCAGGGAATAAATCTGACAAATGTTATGGTCATTTTTTATCATTCTTTGTTGGATTGAATATTCAGGATTCTCCTTGCGACCTTTTTGAACTTGTCCTAATGTTTTAGGAATATTGATGAACAAATCTAACAGTTTATGATTTATAAACAGGTAAATTATTTTACTTTTTTTTCTTTCTTGCATTTTGCCTTAGACCTGGTTAGATTGATTAATTTCTAGATATTTTGAAAGCCCGTCTCAAATTCTACTTTGGTATACATGTACAATGATATTCGATTATTCGTGAATAAAATTTGAAGTAATGGGCTTTTTTTCAAATTTCAAACACTTGATCTTTGATCCTTTTGGCCAATAAAATCAGCCAACCACTCGTTAATACTTTATATAAAACAGTAATTAAATTTCCCCTTGGGTCAGGGTGCCTGATGGTTTGCTTTTGGTATCGGAACCCAATTTCCTTCATGTTTTCTTAAAAACATTTTGAGAAAAAAATGACATCAATTTCACTTTTTGTAACGACGCCCAATAACAAATTTTCTCCTTGAGCAAATTTCCTTCATATTTTCTCAAGAAGAAAATTTGTTATGGGGCGCCATAATGTTTTTTTCTTCCCGGTGTTATCGACTAGTGCAAGAGAACAGAATGGGAAATACAAAGCTGGAAACTTTTTGATAGCTTTATCATGAATATTGATGATAGACTCGAAGGAACTTGAACGTGCATAATCATCATCATTGTAATGCATAACATGCAGGAGGGAAAGTCTTTTTCTTTAAATTTTTTGGTGTTTTGTTTAAATTGTACGGTCTTCATGGATTTGGTGTACCCTTTGCAAAATGTGAACACCAACTCTATGTGTGAAAAGTTATATAATTTATTATTGTCTTGTCACCGCATTATGAGGCATTTTTTATAAGTGCGTGTGAAATAAACTTTACCAAATACATGTACTGAAACTGTTTTGAAAACATGGCTGCTGTGTCTTGAAATCATTTCCCTGTGTTGTTAAAAGGAATTGTGCTTTTGGTGGGGTTATTTTTTGTTATAATGTGTATTATTGTGCGGTTGGATGGGGATGGGGAGTATGTGGGGGAAGGCGGGGGGGGGGGATGGGCGTGGATTGAAAAACCAAAGAAACGGGTTAAATATAGGCAAACTTTGACTTCCTTCTTAAAGACTCTTCGTTGTATGTTTGTTTTTGGAGAAACTACCAAATACATGTAAATACTAATGGCACTGGGGTGGATTTCACAAAGGTAGTCCTAACTTAGGACTAGTCCTAGGCAATGCTAAGAGTTAGGACTGGTCCTAAGTTAGGATGAGTTTATGGTCCTAACTTAGGACCAGTCCTATCTCTAAGCATTGCCTACGACTAGTCCTAAGTTAGGACAACCTTTGTGAAATCCACCCCTGGACAGGGTTTTTGGATGGCGAAGCACTCTCCATCCCGTCCTAATATTACTTTTTTTTTAAAGGGAGAAAATAAAATAATTTGGCGAGATTACTTAGCCAATAATTAGAAAGATAAGTGTGGGTGGGGTGATGGGTACAATATAATAATAATAACAATTCAAAGAGCTTTGGCTTGTTCACCCCCCCTGCTTTCCCTGCGCTCCCCGCCCCTTTAGAGTAGTCAGAAACCCAGACTACATGTACGCATCTTTACATATTTGGATAAGTGCACCAGTTCAACGCTTCCAACCGACAGAGGGCGCACTTTCACACACACGTGTTGTTCGTACTCAACCTTCGAGTGGAAAACGACCATACCGTCGACAACATGGCCAGAAAAAGAAAGGTATTTAAATCAGAACAAATGCAATATACCGCTTATGTGTGTCGTATAATTATTAAGCTTTATTGGAGTAATTGCAGAATGCCCCGCCACTCGGAAGTACATTTTGTTTTTGCCTTGGATACACTCGGCTCAGTCGATTCTTTCGTGGGTGGGGATTGGATTATTATGTAAAAAACGGGCTGCAATGGAAGCGATCATGAACGCATGCAGGTCCATGGATTCAGTTGTGTACGTGTAGTTAATATTAAAGTATGGGGGATTGTTGTAAAATAATGTGATGAATTTATTGGAGGATTGGTTGGTTGGTGCTACCTCCATGGTTGGTGGTTGTTATGTTCTTTGATTGAGTTGAGTTGTTGAGCGGAGGGTGTCAGTTGAGTTTTGCGGTCCTACTTACTAAAACACTTTTGTCAGTTGAGTTTTGCTGTCCTCCTTACTAAAACACTTTTTTTAGTATAAATTAAAAGCCGACAACAAGTCCAGAGTGCCAACAACACGCGACAACAAGTTTAAATATCTCAAAAACAGCAAATAAACCAAAGACATGTTTTTTTAAAATTACATAAACAGATATGTCAAGGCAAAACTTCACGAAAAATCTGAGTTTTTAACCAGAAAAATTAATCGAACTTACACGGAGAACGGTCAGATGCCATCTTGGCTGAAAGCCATTGGACCCTTTCGGTAAAGAGTATTGTCCAAGGCCCACACTTCGTGGATCACAACTTCTATATCAAATAACAAACCTGTGAAAATTTGGGCTTAATCGGTCAACGGAGTCGGGAGAAAATAACGGGAAAACCCACCCTTGTATCCGTGCGTTTCGCCGTGTCATGACATGTGTTTATAATAAATCCATAATTCTCGTTAACGAGAATTGATATTGTTTTACTGTTTTCTCAAAAAGTAAAGCATTTCATGGAATAATATTTCAAGAGAAGTATTTCACCACTACCTTCTGTAAACCCTGTAAGTTATTTGTAAATCTGTGAACTTTTTTTTTTTTTTCTGTACCGAAAGGGTCCAATGGCTTTAAAAACTGTGTTTAGTAGACCCAATTTTGAGCGATTTTTTAAGGATTACTTTCCGTATGGCACCACCACTTTTTCACTCATTTTTACAAAAAGGAATCTCTCATTGAGGTAAATTAGATAACTCTAATTTACTATATTATTTCATATTGAATGAAAAAGTGGTGGCACCATACGGAATCCTTTGTTAATTTAATAAAATCAATTTGATGTACTTTTTAATAAAAGGCTATGTACATACACGATGTATTAAAAATGATCATGACTTCAAAGTTCAATTGTATCTTTTATACAGCAGGGGAGAGGCACAAAGGCAGCCAGACAGAATGTGGTGTCTGCAGAAAGCGTGTATGGCAAAGCGCCTCACACATTTGTGTTTCACCGAGGCGTAGTTGGCAAGAGTGTCTTTCAACTTCTGCTGGATACGAGACGGACAATGGAGCCATACACAGCATCCAATTTACGAGTATGTTGTTAATGACTTGACTAATGTGCAGAGAAATATTGTGTTGTTACCTGTGCTGTGGCCTCCACAACGACTAGGCTGACTGTTAAAATTAATACTTGACTAGTCGCGCGTCAAATTGTTGTTACTTTAACATAAAAAAGGCACAACAAACTTTTAGTTTTCTAAGATGCATTGCAGCAAATTGTTTGAACTTTCTGGTTTTTATTACATCGGGCGGTGTGGCTGATACTTTGTATTGGGAAAACTGTTTTTGTTCATTTCAACATGGTTTCAGGTGGTGCCTCCGATGTTTAACCGGGGGGGGGGGGGGGGGGGGGTTGTCTGGTGGGCCTAATGCAGTTTTAGAAACACAATGCTTTTCTTTTCACATGTTTACTCTTGACTGTTGTTTTAATACACTATTCCATTGTTTTAATTTGTGTAAATGCTCTTCTTTTTTAGGCAAGGAAGAAAAACATACTGAAGGACTTTGTCAGTGTTGCTAGTTCTCTTGGTGTTACACATTTTATGGTGTTTACAAAATCAGATAAAAGCATAAACATGGTAAGTTTTACATGTTTGTTTGATTGCATGGATATTAAGATAATAATATTGAAGTAATTTGCAAGCATGCATTAATACGTGAGGATTTTTTGTTGTAGCAATTTTCCATAAATATTTTGATTATGCTGTGTGTGCATGGAAATCTTGTTCTGAAACTACTTGTAAATACTTTGTTTTAAAATTTAAATATTTCTCATTTGAATTCTTTTTTTTTCTCAAAACTTTTGTTTACAGAGAATCATGAGAATACCAAGGGGTCCTACTATCACATTCAAAGTCAAAGAGGTAAGTTTGTTAATATATTGTTCTGCATTTTACAAACAATTCTTATTCTTCATTCTGCAAAATTCATCAAATTTTAGCTGCAAAACCTCATGCATTGTTAGATGCCAGGCACAACAATGACAGCAGAGTCTACTTGTTTGTAGGTCAAGTTACTGCACACACTGTTGGTTGTTGATACGAACAGTTGCAGAATTTTGATATGTCATGGTTATTTGTACACTGTGCAGTATGTAGTAGAACATTAGTTGCAATGGTGGTTTCATTGTTCTTACTTTTCAATCTGCCAAACACGAAAAAAACCAAAAAACCCAGCCCTCCCTCGCTATGCGCTTGCCTATAAAATCTGAAATTTTAAGGATATTCTCCATTTTTAGTACTCTCTAGTCAAAGATGTCCAGTCAGCCATAAAGAGACCAAACATGTATGCACAACAGTTTAGACACCATCCTCTCCTAGTACTCAACAACTTCAGTAAAGACGAACCCCATCTAAAGCTAGCTGCAACAGTCCTTCAGAACATGTTCCCGTCTATCAATGTACACAAGGTAAGCTTGATCCTGATTCCTAGGGCTGTGATGTGGAGAAATGACTGGGTCACAAGCTTTTTCTCAACAAGAGAAAGGAAAACAAGAAGTAACTTTCACTTTAATAAGGAAAGAAAATTATTTAAAGCCAGTGGACACTATTGGTAATTGTCAAAGACCAGTCTTCCCACTTGCTGTATCTCAACATATGCATAAAATAACAAACCTGTGAAAATTTGAGCTTGATTGGTCGTCGGAGTTGCGAGATAATTATGAAAGAAAAAACACCCCTGTCACTTGAAGTTGTGTGCATTCAGATGCTTGATTTCGAGACCTCGAACTCTAAACTTGAGGTCTCAAAATCAAATTCGTTGAAAATTACTTCTTTCTCGAAAACTACTCCACTTCAGAGGCAGCTGTTTTTCACAATGTTTTATCCTACCAACCTCTCCCCATTACTCGTTAACAAGTAAGGTTTTATGCTAACAATTATTTTGAGTAATTACCAATAGTGTCCACTGCCTTTAAGGCTAGTATATCCATCGGTTTTGTATGAACCAAATTTCATCAGATGTTATGATATTAATTAATGACTGTTTTGGATACTTTCTCTTCAAGGTACATCTGGATAAAATCCGTCGTTGTGTGCTGTTCAACTACGACCCAGAAACAAAGCTCATTGAGTTCAGACACTAGTAAGTAAACGTTAATATTAAAAAAATAACCCTTTATTCAACTATTTTGAAATGTGGAAAGAATTTTCCCTGTCATGTTAATTTTCATAAACCCTCATTAATTTGTGATCAATATTTGTTTGTTTAGCTCCATTAAGCTTGTTCCAGTTGGAATAAGCCGCAGCGTCAAGAAGCTTATGAAGACCAAGGTACCAGATCTCAGTAGATACAAAGACGTCAGTGACTTCTTCCTGAAGTAAGTGTAATCAAATGTTCAGGTGCGGCACTTTTTAGAAATAATGGCGCACCCATCTCTTTTTTTTTCGGTTTGTATACTTCACTAAACAAATCCGAGGCATCCTAACTGTATTAAGGCACCAGGGGTGGATTTCACAAAGAGTAAGGACTAGTCTTATCTCGAGTTAGGACCAGTTACTCGTCCTAACTTAGGACTATCCATGCAATTTGTATATCTCCTAGGACTAGTGAAATCGACCCCAGACAATGTGACTGTGTTGCGTATTAATTTTGAGGCAGCTTCACATAAGTTATTCCATTAGCCATTACACACAGTGCTTGGTAAACAATGGGGCCTAATGTGCACATTGATCAAGTGCCTTTGTTGTTCGCAGTGGTAGAAAGAAGTTGAGTCGTGTAAAATAAGAGCATTTTTTAAACTGGTTGAAGCCAGAAATTAAACTTATTTGATCAAATTCAACCAGTATAAGTGATTTCAGCCATGAAGTAGGGACTATTTCTTCAACAAACTATTTGTGGATTTGTGTTTTAAAGTTTAATAGTTTTAGTAGCTAAATTTTTGAGATTTTGTGAGTTTTACGTGGTTTAGTTGGTGCAGTTGACATACAGCCTCTTGCTTCAACTGCCTTTTACATATTGTGTTAAATCTTTGGTGGAGACGGGTAGCAAATCGAATAAATAGTTAAATAAATTTGAACATGTTTAGGCATATCCGACCATGAAATGTTGATAGACTAAATACAATTTCTTAATGTTTTATCCTCTTAGTACTGGTCAGTTGTCTGAAAGTGAGGCTGAGCAAGATGGCCCTCACAATGAAGTGACTGTTCCACAGGAAATGACCACCAGAGGCAATATAGCTACCCAGAAGAGTGCCATTCGACTAGTAGAGGTACGATGAATATAAATGGTCATTATACCTCAATATATATTAATCTCAAAGGCAGTACTTAGGCAGCGTCTAGCAACAGAGTCCAGCACATTCTCCTGAAGACAATCAGAGCAAATTGATCGAAACCTTTAGTTGTCAACCACCGGTTCTTTTCAGAACACTTTTCAAAAGAGATTTTCACAAGGTGCTACCGCAAACCTCACTTGCTGACGGAGTTTGCACTTGCCAACACCCATTGAGGCCCAGAAGGCTGGCTGGCCAGCCATACCAGGAAGCACAAATGAAAACTTTATACACTTGTTTTTTCCAGTTTGACATCATGATCAATGATCATTGATGTATTTCATTTCGTTTTCTGGCAGATTGGTCCGAGAATGAAGCTGCAACTTGTTAAGATCGAAGAGGGTCTCTGTGAAGGAGAGGTCATGTATCATCACTTCAGTAAGTTCACACTCTTTTTCATCAAACTTCAGAAGAAAACATTTTGCCAGTTTCCCTGTGCAGTTTGCCAATTAAAAAAAATTAAAAAATTGACGCATCATCTCCAGATTGTATTGCAAACTTTGGTGTGATCCTGGGCTATTATGGCGGTATACATGTTCACTAAGCTTGGGCAGTTCCAGAAAATTGGGACTCTGTTCCACAGAAGAGTGGACCCGCGGGTCCGGTTCTCAATTTGGAACCAGGTAGAACCAACCGGGTAACCGAAGGAACCGCCCAAGCTTAATGTTAACTGGCTTCTGATCAGCACCCTGTACAAAAAAATTTACAAAATAGGGAGTCTGCATTATAGGGCAGACAGCTCAGTTGGTGGTATGCCAGCGTATTGATCTGGAGGTCGCAGGTTCAAGTCCCCATTCAGTAAATTTTTCTTTGTTCATCCAAAACATTTTAATGAATATTTTATAACCCTGCCTGTTTCTTTCGTCTGCAGTTACGAAGACATTGCAGGAGGTTGCTGCAGCTCGGAAGCTCCGGATACAGAAAAAGTAAGTGTGGTTGATTCATCATATAATACAAAACCAAATGTGTAAACAAACTCAAATAGTTCCTGATCAGGTGGAATAGTAGTCGGCTCTTTTCTGGACCTAATCTTTGAGATACTACTGGAAGTGTTGCAGCCAAGCGGTTTTAAAAAAAAGCACCAAATTCAAACTCTGATGTCTGACCAGCAGAGTGTGGGTTCGATTCCCCAGCTGTGACATTTGTGTCCTTAAGCGTGACACTTAAACATTGCTTCGTCCTTCGGATGGGACGTAAACGCGTTGGTCCACTGTGTTGTGTAACGCTTGTTAAAAAGCCCAGTGCACTTATTACCCCTGTGTGCCTGGCTGTGGCTGCTGTATGCGCTGTAGCACCTTTAAACCCTTATAAGGTGCTACATAATTGGGTTTCATCACTGCAATAACCAGTCTTTCTGAAAGTTTGTATATGTACTCAGCGCCTTGAGTACATGTACCTTGTTTGGTATATAAGTGCGCTATATAAGACTTCAATATTATTATTATTGTTATTATTGCTACCTACTTACTACTTAGTTGCTTAGGACAAGGTGTCCTAGGTCTCCTTGGATAACATTCCCATTCAATTTCAAGTCTGTTTGGCGCTCGTGGCACTGTCTCACAAAGTGGAATTAGGACATCTTCTTGGACTTGACTCTTCCAGCACAATGGTGGGCATCCTTGTTGGTGTGGTGTGATGAAATCATTGAAGGCATCCTTGGGATCATGTTTTTTATTTCATTTTACCAAATGTAGTGGTTGTGGTGCAAAAACACATTTCAAGATTGCAATTATAGATTAAGTTGTTAATGATTATGTTAAGAATGAGATCAAAACCAGAAGAACCCTTAGGTCTTGTTTGTTTTTCTTAAGGTTGTGGTTTGTCAGTTTGAATGAATCAAACTAATTAAATATTTTTGTTTATATTTTAGGAAAGCTAAGGAGGCTCGTAAGATGCAACAGAAAGCCAACTTGGACAAAAAGGTCAAACAAAAAGAGGATCACAAGTAAGTCTGAAGATGCTTTTGATTGGCTTTATAGAGTGTTCTTTCTGTGTACTACTTGCCCAATGTAGACCCTTAGTTGACAGTAAGATTGGTTGAAAGGCTGTGCTGTGAAATAAACACCAACATATATTAAGTAGTGATTGTCAAACATTAAGCTGTATAGACTGTGCAAGTTTTGGTATATCTAACTTCAAAGACCCTCGCTTAAGATAGATTGATCTAGATAGATAAACACAAAATTTATTTCACACTGACAACAACATGTCATGTTCACATTGTAGTATAGCAATACTCAACATTACAACACAGCAACAAGAAAACAGATAGTAGTGTAAACTAACATTATAAGGTTGGTGTGTAGGAAAATTGTGAAGCAAAAGCTTTTGTACTTTTCCCTATCGGACAGACAAAAACCAAGAGTTAACATGTTAAGGAAACAACACCCTGTAATTAAACAGCGCACAATACGGGATATACAGGCACAATCAGTTGTGAAGTTGAATTGACAAGTTCATCACCATATTTGTTGGACTGTTATGAATTTCTTGATTTGCTTTTTAACAACAGGAACAAGTCTCTAGAAGGAATCAAGAAGAAAAAGAAGAAAGATGATTTCACAAAAAATGGTAAGTTTGGAACTCGGATGAACAGTCTCTCTGTGATTTACGTAGTGACTCAAATGCCCTGTAAAGTAAGTTGTATTATGATTGGTGTTTTGTATTTAACTTCAGTTGTAGAAGAAGGGAAGCAGCCAGAAGAGGATGATGACTTGGAGTATTATCGGCAAGAAGTAGGAGAGGACCCAGATCCAGGTACAGAGATTAATTCCCAAACCAACCACGCCCCCCCCCCCCACAAAAAAAAAACAAAAAAAAAACACCCGAAACACAGCCTAAGCAAAAAAATAATATCTGAAAGCAAGATTTGCATTTTAATTTTGGTTGTACCCATTATACATCGATGTACGTAAGCACTGTGTACTCGGTACTTTTCCCAAGTCCTGTGAAAACAAAACAAAGGCATATTACCTGGGTGGAACCCATGACCGTTACAATTCTAGAGCAGTGTCATACCAACTAAGTTTTAAAATTACAATTTTACATGACTATCCTGTAAGCCTACTGATGTGTTAAAAGACTAAGTATTATGGATGTTTCTTTATAATTTTCTCTTCAGCACTTTTTCCGAAACGAAATCACCCACCAAGAATGGATAAACGGAAATCATCTGGCAACAGCAGAACTCTTCCTGAAAAGAAATTCAAGTACGGCACTAAGCCAGGGGGACGACCAGGACGCCCAGACAACAAATTCCAGAGCCAAAACAAGGGCAACAGGAGAGGAGACGATAAATCCCCTCGAGGAATGAAACGCTTTGGGAAAGATACGCCTATGAGAACTGGAAGAAAATCAGGGGACTTTGGAAAATATTCTGATAAAAAGGGTGGTCCAATGGACAGAAAGTTCAGGAATAAAGACCGAGGTGGAGGAAGGCCTTCTAAGACAAACAACAAGAAGGTTCTTGGCGGAAAGATCATGAAAAAGTCAAAAGTCAGAGGCCGTTAATTAGAAATGTTTGTGACTTGGGTCACTGGAGTGTTAAGCTGTGGTGTATCCTATCTCCAATGCTTATACATGAGCATAATGTACATCATTTCGACTTAAGTCAATTGTCAGGGCCTAATTTCATAGAGCTGCTTGACGGTCGGCCTACTTAAAGGCTAACATTTCTGGGCTAACATTTTTGTGCTAATTGTATGAAAATGAATGATGTAAAAGTTTAATGCCATGGTGAACACGCAAGCTGGCTGCCTAATTTTCTTGCTAACGTGTGAAATACGCTTACGCATCAGCATATTTTTCTGCTACAGTTAGCACCAAAATGTTAGCAGTACTATGAAATTGGCCCCTGATATGTAGCCATGAACGTTTTAATGAATGTATCCCCCTGCACCTTATTTTATGAATTGAATTTTAATTTCTCTACAGATTTTTATGTTAAATGTTTTAGTCCCTTGCTGCCTGTACTTAAACATTTGTCCTATACCAAGAAATATGTAGGCCTACATCATGCAGCTTATACTAACACTACTGAGCCCGATTTCATAGCGCTGCTTAACGGTAAGCAAATTTGCATGCTTACTGTAGCAGAAAAATTTGCTTAAGCCTTAGAATAATAAGTGAAATTAATATTTCACAGGTTAGCAGAAAAATTGGGCGGCCACATTGCGTGTTTACCGTGGATTTGCATTGTGACGTCATTTACTTTCTTGCCGTAAGCACCGGAAGGTTAGCTTGCCTTTGTGTGTGCTTACGGTTATGAAATCGAAATTGCACAGTAAGCACAAAATCGGCCGCTAAGCAGCGATATGAAATTGGGCCCGGGTTGGCAATATATGAGTGATCATCGCACCTTTTTGTATGGGGCTGATTGATGGTGGCATATACTGTGTTCTCTCTTTAGTGGACCACTGCCCAAATGTCGGTTAAAACAGCACTTGGATGAGGACTAGTAAGAACTCTCTCCAAGTTGTCTAGCAGACTAAGTTCAGTGCTGCAAAGCATCTCTATTTCATTTGAAAGATTGAACGTAAAATGACAAACTAACTTGTCCTGCTGGCCAGTTGTATTAAAGCGTTAACCCTGCAACATAATGTATACGCATTTGTGCTCAATCTGCCTATATAGTGCGCAACTCTCTGACATTGTCAACCATTAGTAGGTCTATTCATGATTGTAATTAAAATTAGCATTATAGTTATTTCTTGGGAAAGACTTGGTTTAACCTTTGCAGTTTAGTTATAATTTTTTTAGGCACCTTAGTCTATGAACTTTGAACTTATGAAGCTTGTGATGAATATTAATGAACACCTTTACAATTTTTCTGAGTGTGAAATTTTTAATACAGCGGGATACTATTTTTCATTGTTGTGAAGTTTTGTTTCAACACGAATGGCGAATAAATGACAAAATATTCAAGTAAATATACATGTTACAAATAACTTTTGTTGGTTTAAATGTAACCACTGAAGAAAATAAATATATTGGATCAAAACAAGAAACCCTCGACTATTGTCTCAATTTGTTTTGTTGAGAAGTTTTTTTAAGTTAATTGTTTTGTATGTAGTGTGAAAAATCAGTAAAAACGGTAAAAGGAATTGTTTTAACAAAAGCTCATTAAGATTTTGATGGTCAGCTTAAAACAAATACTAACATTTAACAAAAATTGATAGCTCTTGATTCACTTGTAAACGCAAAACTTGTTTTCACTTTCTAGTAAAAAACAATAAATGTAGCAGGAATCAAGAAGCATCTGCGGACGTTGAGGGCGCCAGATACGTGCGTCGGTTTTATTAAAAAGTAGTTTGCGTTTCTCCAACGGAAGTCACGATCGATGAAGTCATTTTTCTGTCATTTTTGTAGGCGTTAGCGAGGTTTCTGTGGGACCACAGTCCTATTCATATTATTTGGTAAGTGTCCAGGACTTTAAATAACTAACTTTCAAAATGTGTATTTATTCTGAAACTCATTGACTTTTACTTTTCGTAAATGAAACGTGCAAATAAAGTTACCGCTTTACTAAATTACGCTACCGTATGTAAACGTACACGGTTTGCCCAATTTCCGGACACTAACGCCCAAAAGCATGCCAAGCAATCAAATTGTTGTATTTGCATGTAGTTGGAATTGAGTAATCAGTAAGTATCAATTTAAAAGGTCACTGGTTTTATAAACCTTGGTTGTCCTACAATCTACATTTATTCAAATATGAAAAACAAGGTCGCTTTCATTTTTTCAAAAAAATAAATAAATGAAAATGCAGACCTGCAGTCGTGCAGATCAATCCTTTTTTAAATCAATTATTATTGCCAAGTTAATAATTGGTGTATTTTTACAAGTTCACAAGTCTTATTTTTGGATGTGGTGCTGTTTAGTGTTAGTGTTTAGTGTTGTAATACTAATTGTATTGGAACAGTCTCCCACACAAAGTAGTAAATGCCAAAACAGTGTCAACATTCAAGAAAGAGCTTGATGCCTATTGGAAGGAATCAATGATAGGATATGGGGTCACAAAGGCATAAGCCTAAACAATTTCTCCCATCAATCGTAAGTAAGTAAGTAAGTAAGCATTATGAAATTATTATCATATTCATAATTAATGGAAAGATTTCTGTATCATCCTGCCACCACTGTTTCACACATTTTTACCAAAAGGAATATTTCATTTGAGAAATTATATACCAATTTATTTTAACAAATGAAAAAGTGGTGGCAGGATATACCATTTGTTTCCGCTTAGAATGAACTATCTGCAGTGTTTAAAACATCCGTTGTTTCAATGAATCTACAGTGCACAATATCTCACAGCATCAGGTGACTGACTGGAAACATCATGAAGTATATTGAGAACACAGCTCTTCGTGAGTGGGTCAAGGAAGAACTTCGAGTCTCCATATTCCAAATGGTAATGAAGATTTAGAAGTTCAAGTTTTGGTTCATACACCATGCCTGAAATTACTTGGAGGCCTGGGAGAGGATATGGCCACGGTTGCTCATCAAGATTGTCTTTGCCTCGGTGCCCCGTTTAAAAGTCTTTGACAGTCGTCTAGTTCCTTTAAAGAGAGAACATTTATATTGAATGTTCATATAATATTTTCTTAGATAGTAAGATACTGATAATAAATAATGCCTGTTGTTCACCCAAGGTGTTCAAATGCAGCACGGCGCTGAGTTAGTTGCCTACTTGCCTTAAAGTTGTCTGACAAGAATTCTTGTTAATTATGATCGATGGCAGTTGACCAATAGGTTCAAGATTTGTTATAGTCTAGAATTGTCATCAAGGCAAGGGTTTAAAGATAATGTAAAAATCAACCACGACAATGGTTTAAAGAAAATGTAAAGTTCCACCTTGCCATATTTGCTACTGTTATTTGTTAAAATAAGTGTTCAATTAAAAAATAACCTTATAAGATCTTCCTTTACTTTTCTTTCCCTTGTTGTAGGCTCACAAGCTGTCTGTACAAACCGGTTGTGAAGTTCTTGTGAAGCTACAAGACAGTGTTGACCACTCTGGGTGTCAGTACTATGCCACAAGAACCCTCAACCTACAATACATGGACAAAGGATTATCCAAGCAGCCTTGGGAGGTGATGGTATCTGGAGTGACTGGTCTACCAGTATCTCATCTTGGTGTACAGAGTCAGAACCAGAATGGGAGTGTGATTGACGAAGATGCAGAGCTAAGCAATGATGGGACCATTGAGGATTCTTCTTCGTTCCCAAACCATTCCAGCTCCTTGGGAGAGACAATAAGCCGACCACGTCGAGTCACTCGTGCAGTCAAGCATGAGTTAATTGAGTCGGAAGATGCATCAAATTCAACAGAAAACTGGACAAAGTTGAACAATGACTCATTGCCATTTCCTGTGGCCATTGAGTCAGCACTAGTCAACCAGGAGACAAGGGCTCTTGATGTACTCAATCAAACAAACAACATGAACGATGACCAGCTTCAGCAGCATATCTATATTTATGCAAACACTCAAGGGCCAGTCAAAGAGCAGGGCCATGATGCAGATCGAGACGATATGGAAGATCCAGGGGACTCGCCAATTCTTAATTTTGTACCCTCATTGAACTACAAGTGTACATTGTGCCAGAAACCGTTTGATACAGTAGCAAAGCTTGTAAAGCATGCAAAGTCAAGTCATCCTGGTGATGAGACCATGCGATATCACTGTGTCCTCTGTAATAGGGAATACAAACATGCCCGGCATTTAGATCAACACACAGACTTACACAACAAAGCAAGCTATCGATGTGCCACATGCTGTAAAGGATTCTACCGTAGCTCCACGCTGAGAGAACACGAGTTACGCGACCACCAGGGGCGGTACAGATACTACTGCCCTAAATGCCACAAGGGCTTTATGCGTCCAAGCACAATGCAGGCTCATTTAAGCCGAAGTCATCCTTTGTGGTTTGCTAGTAAACGAGTCAACCCCATATCGATTTCTAAATCTGCTGCAATGCAAGGCATATCGGTTTTGAATATTTTGCCCAATACTGATGGGGAAGGAACGAGTGGTCAGGTCTCAGAGACGATTAGTGAAGGAGAAATACAAGGAAGCTTGATCCAAGGAGATCAAAATGTGAGTATAAACTATAAAGAAGTTTTAATGTAATGTTTGCGGTGACACCATGTTGCATCATTATTGAGCCGGTGGTTAATGACTCACGAGTCGGGAGTCATAAATCACTGGTTCTATTTAGAACCAACACTTAGCAAAAGAGATGTGCACTTGGTGTTACCGAAAACCTCTCTTAGTTATACTTCCAACCTGCAAATTTTCAACTTCCCCCAAACGGAATGAGTAAACTGTAAGAGGTGACTCCAAGCCTTGATGGTTCACGATTTAAACCATTGTACAACTAGTACAAACATTTACAAAAAAAGAAGTCGATTTTCTTTCTTCTTTGTACTCTCTAGGTTTTCCCCAATGTACATGCTAGTGCAGATGTGTGTAATTGTAATTTTCCACAAATTTGGGGGTACAGAATATCAGCCAATTAAGTAAAGACAAAAATTTTTTGGTTTAAAGTTTTTTATTAGAACCAAAAGTTGCACAAATCTGTTTTAGGGACACCGCCAATATAGGGCTAGATAGCTCAGTTGGTAGAGCGCCGGCACGTTAATTCGGAGGTCGTTGGTTCGAATCCCACTCTAGTCAATTCTTTGTTCAACCCCAAAAATCATTTCAAAATTTACCCAGTCAGTTTCCCTTGTGGTTTATATTGAAATCTGTTTTTAAACAGATACTTAAAAGTATGAAAATGAAACGATAACGAACTTTGACCTCAGTCTTACAAAGATTTACCAAGTTTCTACAAATCATTGTTAAAACTTTAAAAAAAGACATTAACATTTCTTCTTACTCATCACATGTTTCTCACAAATTTCTCCTACAGAATGATGGAACAACTAACACATCCAACATCCAAGTTGTCATCACCAATGATGCCCCCAAACAAACCCAGAAGAAGATGATGAAAGTCGTCTACCAGTGTAAAGAGTGTGGGCAAATGTACGACATGGCTAACTCATTGGTACGTCACATCCAAGATCAACACAGTAAAATTAAACTCCGCTGCAACCTATGCACTTATCGAACCAGCCGAAAGTCCGATTTGGCTCGCCACAAAAGGGCCAGACATCCAGTGGCGATTGCACCCGCTAGAGCACCCCAGGCAATTATTCAAACAGCAGTGTTACCACAAACTGTGGTTGTGTCCCAGCCAAGCGAACCTGACAAGTCGTAATATCAAAACTATTCGCATGACTCGCATTTTGGATATCAGAGCTGTCAATTTGTACATACTCATAATCTATTGGTTGTCTTTATGTTTTCTATGCTGCAAGGGACAGTAAAAGCGTGCATTGACAGCGTGGGGGATAGAAACCTATATTTGTTTGTAATGTTTATTTCTTGGACACAATCTCTCTTGCGCTTTTTTATGGATGTTCAGCCATGATCATGTTTTAAATATAAATGGAATGCAATTAGCCCTTGGGTTATTTATAACTTCCATCATCCTACCTGTATAACTACTGTGTTATGGCGTCCTGTAAAAGCATGTGATTACACCGTCAGTAAGCACATAATCCGATAATAAATAGAGCCATGGAATGGGGCCTTTTTTATTTGTTGTGAAATATTTTTACAAATGGTTTCTTAACGCAGTGAAGAGAGAGATTACTTTCCCAACTTTCAGCCAGTGACTGAGTCCAAATTGAATCTCCGGGTACCCGCATATTTTTGGGAACTAAAGCACCAATACAATGTGTAGGTGTATAAAGGGAACCAGACAGTGGTCAGGTGGGAGGATAATTGTTCTGGTTTGGATAATTCATTCTGCACAAACAAAGTTGCTGAGCACAACAAAATTATGCTCAGCACAAAGAGGCAACCAGTCTAAACACCCTTTCAAATGTACCATTTGTGATTGGTATGCTGCTCATTTTTGCTAAGCAGAACATTTTAAAGCATTATTCCCTGCTTAAAGGAACACGTTGCCTTGGATCGGTCGAGTTGGTCGTTGAAAAGCGTTTGTAACCGTTTGTTATAAAATTGATATGGTTAGAAAGCTGTTGTGAAAGTAGAATACAACGATCTACACAAATATGCCTCAAAATTGCGTGGTTTACGTTTAACCTCGTCGACTAACACGGTCGGCCATTTATGGGAGTCAAAAAGTTGACTCCCATAAATGGCCGACCGTGTTGATTCGCGACGTAAAATGAAAATCGTGCAATTTTGAGTTATACTTGTGTGGATCATTATATTCTACTCTTAAAACATCTTTCCAACCATATACATTTCATAACAAACGCTTTTTTATAGACCAACTCGTCCGATCCAAGGCAAGTAGCTCTATGAAATAGGGCTAATTTTGAAATAAATAGAGTGCAGATAAAAAGTAAATGTGTTCGTTCAGCACTTCATCGGTAAACATATATAATTTAATTCTCTAGTCCTGCGTTTAGTTCAAGAACAATACAGGGATACCAGACAATGATTTTTATGTATAGAAATTAATTATTGGGTGATTTGTAAGTCAAAATTTGTATGAATTGGGTTTTTGTAAGAATGGTGTAGATAATATTATTAGTAATCAAGGTAACATAAAATTTGTTCGAATTTAAAGTAGTTTATTTTAATCATATTTTACTTGATTTCCTTTTCAGAGGCGCTTTATTTATATTTGTTAGTTGCTAGTAGAACTTCAAAGAGTAGATCATTTCCAGATTTTCAATCAACGTTTTACACACTATTCAACAGGTCAGATGTGTTAGTTAATTGAGTGGAAACAACAAAAAACACAATAAAATGTGGCCTTGATTAGATCAGATGTCAATTATACTGCAGGAGGATACAAAAAAACAATTAATGTTATCAAATGAAAGCACAGTGGGCACTCATTTCTAGAAATGAATTTTTCTTTCAATCTTATTAGTTTTGTAAAGCTTATAATTTTAGTTTGTACAGTTTTGATTTCCTTTTTCAAAATGTATGATTTGTAAAAGATATAAATAGGTATCAACATTGTAATTACCAATCTTACATTGCATGTTAAACAAGGAGCTCGAGAAGTTTAACAAAAAATAATGAAAGATGGCATCCTTTTTGAGGGTAAAAATATTTTTGGTTTGGATAGATTAGCATTTAATCAATATACATGTAAACAGTAAACACAATTAGTTGGAGTTTATCTTTGACACATGATCACCTGTGAACTGTCATGAGGTTAATGTTTTAATTCTATTGTTCATTAGATTGACTCAATTTCATCTTGCACTTTACTGATATTTACATCAAGGCAATCTAGACCATCGAGGCAATTGTAGTTTTGTTTGGAAGGTTAATTAGTTGGAAATTTGCTGTGGTCTTTTATCAATTTTTTGTTGTGTTCCTGTGTTTGCTATACAAACTAACTGCCCCTCGAGGGGCTCTCTCCAAATTCATCGTAAGAGACAACTTGTCAAACAAGTTATGGCAAACATGACAAATGAGGCTACAAGGCCCTTTTTTTGTTGTAAAGCACATTAAACATTTTCATGTGACAATCATTTGTTTGTAATTTTGCAACAGTAATCGAGCTATAACATGATTATTATTGGTTTGGGGTTACATGATGTGATAAGACATTAGTTTGCCATGAGAAAGTATTAATGTGCAAAATTGTCCTACTTTTTAACAACACGCCACAGAGTAGATAGTGAAAACTGGTGGTCTACATAAATCAGATAACAACTTGTCTTGTTTATCTGCTACGTGTGGCAAAAAATACATGTACATGTAGATAGAAAACCGTGTTATTTTTTTTGACATTTTGATTTGTTAATCATGGCTTCAACGCAGTGGGAGCAATGTAGCCATTGTAAAATTAAAAAAGAATTTTCCAACCAAGTCCGTCACGGATAGATTTTACGTTCGTTACCACACATCCCTTTAATACCGGGATTATTATTTGCATTTCTCAACCATGCGATGTCTCAAATCAGAAATATAGTTCTTGATTTCCCGGAAACCTAAAATCTTTGATTTCATTTGAAACTTATATCCATGTCATTTTATGTAATCTTCTTTTTTAGAGACGCTGGACACTACATGTATTGGTAATTGTCAAAGACCAGTCTTTTCATTCGGTGTACATGTATCTCAACATATCTCAACAAGTAACAAACTTGTAAAAATTTGAGCTCAAACGGTAGGCGAAGTTGCGAGATAATAAATAAAGAAAAAACACCCCTGTCACACGAAGCTGTGTGCTTTCAGATGCTTGATTTCGAGACCTCAAATTCTAAATCTGAGGTCTCGAAATCAAATTTTTGGAAAATTACTACGTTACATCAGAGGGAGCCGTTTCTCGCAGTGTTTTATACTATCAGCCTCTCTCCATTACTCGTTACCAAGTAAAGTTTTATGCTAATAATTAATTTGAGTAATTACCAATAGTGTCCACTGCTTTTAAGATGAATACAAGTACATGTACATGTTATAAGTAATAACTTGCACCATTTTGCTAAGTTTATTTTATTAAATGCAGCCACAGGCGTTGGTGGAAGTTTTTGTACGTACACTGTAAAACAAAAAATATTTTCAAACTTGTAATTATGTAGACGTATCTGGTCATAACATTTTATTGAAAATAACAAATCTGTAAAAGAGAAACACCATGCATGAGTATTGAAGTAAGTTGTACATAAATAAGAAATATACATGCACCATGAGTATAAGTCTATATAATAAATTGTAGGTACAGTATATCCGTCATATAAAAGGAAAACCTCACTTTGTAGTACATCGCCTGAAATTTCCCTCTCTAAATATTTTAAAATTGTCAGAATAAATTTCAAAAAAAAACGTCTGTGACACCCAGTGTATTTACTATCACGTTGTTGCGAACTGCTTAAATGCACCGGACACCTGTCCTTTTGTAATTGTCAAAGACCAGTCTTCTCACTTGGTGAATCTCAACATATTACATAAAAATAACAAACCTGTGAAAATCGGAGCTCAGTTGGTCGTCGAAGTTGCGAGAGATAAATGAAAAGAATATTACAAAAATGCTTTTAGATTCTTGAATTCGAGTACTCGCTGTAACCGTTTGTTATAACATCGATATGGTTAGAAAGATGTTGTAAAAGTATAATACAATGATCTACACAAATTAACATGCCTCGAAATTGCGTGGTTTTCGTTTAACCTCGTCGACAAACACGGTCGGCCATTTATGGGAGTCAAAACTTTGACTCCCATAAATGGCCGACCGTGTTAGTTCGCGACGTAAAATAAAAACCGTGCAATTTTGAGTGATACTTGTGTGGATCATTATATTCTACTTTTAAAATATCTTTCTAACCATATGCATTTCATAACAAACTGTTTCAAACGCTTTTCATAAACCAACTCGGCCGATCCAAGGCAACGTGTTCCTTTAACATCGAGAAACCCACAAAGTCTGGGTGGACAACATCTCCTGCCACATACGGCCCTTCCATGGAAGACAGCCTAATTCGAAATCATGTTGAAATAGTGAGTACAGAGATAAAGCTATTATACCATGAAACGGGAAGAAAGTGTAAAAAAGGGGGCGAGTTATAATTATTCACATTCATCTATTGAACTGGGGAAAAGGGCCCTCAATTACAATAGTGATTTTACAATCCCGCCCCCCCCCCCCCCCCAATATACAAATTGGGCTGTTCTTTGCACGGCTTGAGCTTGCGGTTCGTATAGAGGCCTCATCAAACAGGTAAAGGGGAAGCCGAAGCCGTCGGAAACGTAAAAGCAATACATAAGGTTTTAACAATATTGATTGTTTCGAACTGTGTGGTTCTGTCTTCTCAGAGATTTTGCTACCACCCCTTACCATTCGCAAACTTCTTCTGATAGCGCCCTCTTTTGAACTAACTTTTCCAATAATTCAGCATTATTGTCCATTATTATGCTGAGACAGAAATTCCGGGAACACGTTTCGATTAATGCAAACCAGTTAAATCGTGGGTATCCTAGGCCTATACGGATTTAATACACAACTGACTGAAAATGTACTTCGTATCATACAGGGTCATGGGGGATCTATCAATCATCAGAGTACTGTTCGAAACGTCCAGGGGCCGGTGTCAGATGCAATTGTGTCTGCCATGCAATACTGTCCGCTCCGGACCCGGTTTGCATCATACAATCGTGTCCGGGGCTATGCAAAAACCGTCCGGTGGACATGACTGTACATGAGCGTGCATGAACTGAACCTACTGCTATATGCAGCATGAATATTCACGTATTTATGATTGCAGCGAATACCCAACGGCCGAACATTTCTCATGTCATTCATGACATGCACTTAGCTTGTAAACAAAAATTGCGAACGTATTCCGTCGACCAGTGGCGTTTAATTCACTGCAAGGACGGTTTTGCACGGGGCGGACTTAACTGTCTATGCAAATGTGTCCGGGCGGACACACTTGCATTAGCAGCAGGGCGTCCGGGCGGACACGATTGCATATGCAAAACCGTCCGGCGAACATTATTGCATATGCAATAATGTTCTCCGGATAGAATTGCATATAGGACGAAATCGCATGCGACACCGGCTCTTTCAGAGCCAACACTCCCTCAAAAGATTGTACATGGTTGTACACCCGCAGGTTTACTATTACATGTATTACGAATTTATAGTCTCTTTTGCTTCAATCTGATAGTGGTCTCTTTTGAATCCTCCTCCCAGTGAATTCTGGTTTGGTCCCCAATGGGAAATTATCATGGGCTGAGGAGTATGAATCAAAAGAGGGCGCTATCAGAATCTCTTGCCACACCGGCAGAATTCCACCGGGACTCGCGCTCCCGTGACACCGCCTCAACAGGTTCCTGTCGATGCTCATAATTTTGTATTATTCACCTCCAGATACATGTTCCTCTAGCATGTACATTACAAACCATAGAATACTGTATGGCCCCTATCTATCTACATCTGGGCCCGTACTAGGCGCGGTGAGCTGTAGCTCTTCGTGGCAATGTGTGGTGACTTTAAATTAAGTATAGGGCAAAAATATAAAGAAAACAATGTAAAAAAGTGAGTTTTGATCTTTGACTGGAACTGAAACCTAGTTGAAAAATGGCAGTGTCATTCCCCCGTGTATATTCTGAATGCATGATATTAACAAGAAATTTCAACAAAGACACATTGATGCTGGCTTGTCTTTATAGTCTTCAACACCAGTGTTGTGCATGGACACAATAATAATAAGACCGTGTCCATATCGCCGAAGGACATCAGACACAATATGAGAGGAATATTGTCCATGCATCTTTTATCTACAAGGCTTTTTCCATTTTCTTCCTCACTGAAAGCACAAAATTGAGCTTTCGGCTTCAGTAAGCACTTGGCTGGTTTCATAACCGAACTGTTTGTCCGTTTAAGAATTATTTTGAGTCAGGGCGTCACCAAGTAGTTGTTTACGTTTCGGACTGACGGTGCCTTTTAGAGTGAGTGGGGGGCACCCGGGGGTGAGAAGAGGTTGACGAGGTATCAATTGAAGGCACTGGACACTAGTTAAAGACAGTGTACACTATTGGTAGTTGTCAAAGACCAGTCTTCTCACTTGGTGTATCTCAACATATGCATAAAATAACAAACCTGTGAAAATTTGAGCTCGATCAATCGTCGGAGTTGCAAGATAACTATGAAAAAAAAAAACCTTGTCACACGAAGTTGTGTGCTTTCAGATACTTGATTTCGAGACCTCAAGTTCTAAACTTGAGGTCTCGAAATCAAATTCGTGGAAAATTACTCCTTTCTCCAAAACTACGTCACTTCAGAGGGAGCTGTTTCTCACAATGTTTTTTACTATCGACCTCTCCCCATTACTTGTTACCAAGGAAGGTTTATGCCAAAAATTATTTTTAGTAAATACCAATAGTGTCCACTGCCTTTAAAAGTAATTGTTAGCATAAGACTTACTTGGTAACGAGCAACGAGAGAAACGGCTCCCTCTGAAGTAACTTATGTTAAGAAAGAGGTAATTTCTGAAATAAAATACTTCAGCTGAAGCCTTATGGTTTTAGTATTTCAACTGCACAAAAAAAATGCAGCAATGTGTTTTTTTCTTTCATCATTTTCTCTTACAAATTCGGTGATAATCAATTGAGCCAATTCAGAGGTTTTGTATTGTATGCATAATTTAGTTGAGAAACGCCAATTATAGAGAATACTGGTATTTAATCACCAAACGTGTCCAGTGCCGTAAACAACCATTACATATGTTGATTTGTTAGGAAAAGAAAATGGCAGTTAGTAATAATTTCACATCAAGGGGGGAAAATCTGACAATGGGACACTATTTTATCATGAAGTCATGCAGAACTGCATTAGGTGCAGGTCCACCGTGTGTTCAGCTCGTGTGCATAGAGGTTAACTGTTTTATAAGATCTTTTTGCATTTTCTGTTCTCCGAGCTGCATGATTGCATAGTTTCCCGTCTTTTTTGTGCAGACCTCTTTAAGACCAAATGCTCCAGTGAGCACCGTATACGCCCACACAATGGGCGTCTCAAGAACACGCGTGATATTGCACAATAAGCCCTACGTACTCTGGGTATAATAGGTTTTGATATGCTAAGGCATCGTTGCTCTAATGGTGAAACATTGTTTGCTAAGAAAGGCGTGTACCCGAATACTCAGAGTCAGCTTTTGTAATACCAGTCGATCCTATTTGAACCCCATAAGCGGCCTTCAATGCATCAGTTGACTTACGGTCTACGTAGCCGTCGCTTGTGTATTACTTCATGCATCTCGGGACTATAACTTAAACCATGAAGAGAAACTTATAAAATTAATTTTATCAGTGTGACATCCGTGGACGGCGGATATAACCCCAACACTACCCGAGACAAAACGTCAGAGTACATCAAATGGGGATCTTGTATATAGTATTTATTATATTGACATCACTACAATTTACAGCACAACATGGTAAGTGTACGGTGTTCAAGTGTACTTTTCCAATTTATTAAAACATATAACTTGTGGGCATTTACATTGCATAATAAACATAGTGTTTCAGATTGTTTAAGACGCAATACGCAGGCATACCTTAAACCAAATTGTTTACGCATGTAGAAGTCATCATGCTTCTCATTTTACCTATGTCATACATCAGTTGGAATAACACTATAGTAAATAATTGAAACCATCTTGTGGGGAAGAAACTACCATGTTTGTGGGCGACTGACACGCTCTGCATCCTCAAGGACTGTTTGAATTCCTCAGTCAGTTGTTCTTCAGCTCGGTCTCGGGCTTTCGTCCGAGCACTCCTTTATCATTCTTAAACATGACCCAATTACATCATATTCCTACATGGTTAACTCCAAAATCTATCGTGAACCGAAGCCGACAATGCCCGCGTGTACATATATGCCAAGATAGTGGACATTAGACTTGACTATTATAGCATAGAGCTATAGCAACAATGTTACGAAACATAAAACATAAATCAATTCTTTCCAAGAAACGGAAAGGCCTCATTGAATTAAACTTTCACTGCTTGGTTTACACATAATTAACTATGCTGAGTTATATAAGTCTGTTTTCGTAACAGCAGTAAACATGTTTTTGTAACTAAACTAGTTGTTTTTTGCTGTCGATCATATTAAAGTCGAACGGAGAAATTATTATTATTTCCTGGTTTTTGGCATTTGGTAATTACCAAAAATGTAAGCATTGCTTATTAACGAGCAATGGATAGCTGTTGATAGTTTAAAACATTGTGAGAAACGGCCCCTTCTGAAGTAGCATAGTTTTTTTGAGAAAGAGGTTATTTCAACAATAATTACTTCAGCTGATTCCTTTAATTTCGCATCTGAAAGCGCACAAATTAATTGTAAACAAGTTTGTTTTATTCTTGTATTAATCTCTTACGTTGAAATACACCAAGTGAGATTACTGGTCTTTGACAATTACAAAACCTGTCCGTCGTGTACCAATTGGCAAGACTGACCTAAGACTCATGAAACAAGTTGTCATCGAGTTTTTCTTATAATTATGACACTTTTTGTGCAGCAAGATTTTTAACCAAATCCCCCGATTCAAGTACAGCTTTATGGAATCGTGGGCTAGTAAATATTGTCGCATGATGAATAATTACTATTATTTTCGTTCCTAACGAGTGGTGCAGTGGCGAAACTTAACACTTTCAATCGGGGGGGGGGGGTGGAAGCAGGGGGCAAAGGCATAATTTTGTCTGTTTGGTGTGTAATATTTCAAGCCTTTTCATTTTGGTGGTGGACGGTGGGAGGAGGGGGGTAATGGTTTTAAGCCGCGGGGAGGGGTAGGGTTTATCCTGCCCGCTCTACTCCATCAGAGTGACGGTGGTGAAAAATATGCTTACGCAAAACTCTTTCTGGAAAATGTCGTAACATTTAGTTTCACAGATTTTGTAAGCTCACTTTTCTCTTTACGCTGCCTTGAAGATTATCAGTCACAATATTTGCAGCGAAGCAGGATTATCTGGTACTTCATTTGAAAAACTCTTGCACTCATCGCATTTTTTGGGGGGTGCGCGCTATGCATGATTGTGTATTAATCGTTTGAACAAACTTTTCGCAGTGTTGATTAAAGACACACCCTACAAGTGAAAGGTAACGGCAAGTCAGCAAATATATAAGCACCTTAGCAAATATTAGACGTGCAGAGTAATCTTTTGTGGTCTTATAGTGCAAAACTGACGAGCCAGCGAAAATTACAAAATGAGCGGCAGCATAATGGAACCGAATTAAGCAGTAATTATTCAAAGTAACTTGTGTAAGATCGACTAAGTTTACGGAGAAGGTAAATCCATGGAGAAATCTTTATCTTCAAAACGAACTAATTATTACTTGCATAAACGAAAGCTGGATGTATGTCCCAATGGCGTTTTTGAAGATTGCAGTTGTGTAACATGACCAATCGGCTTAAACAACAACTTTACACCAAGAAACTCATCACTGAAAAAGGCTAAGTTGATCTCGATAAGTTTATGGAGGTGTAAATGTCTCAAAACAATAGAATTTTTTTTACATGATAATATTTTTAATTTGTGCATGTCTGTCCGGTTGTGCCAAACACTTTCGAAATTGAAGAAAGAATTCGTAAAAGAAACGAATGGGATTTAAGTATATCGTACTTGCTTGGTAGAATATGTTCTCTTGAGAACTATACTCTTCTTCCACGGAGTACATTTTTCTGAGTTCCTATACTGCTACTTTTCAGTTCTGAAATGGGTCATGTAAAACGGACTCCTGCGTGGAACTAGAATAATTGCAGACATAATTGAAGAGTGACAACGTATTTTTTAATTTTTTTTTTTAATCTTTTGCAAATGCTTTAGGCCAAAGGCCATGATTGTCTAATCTTTTCAGACTTTAAAACGATCAAAACAAAGTTTGATGTATTTTCTTTGAAATTTTATTACGAAGAAAAGTAAAAAATACAGAGCAAGTGCGCGGTTTGACTAACGCTACAAAAACTAAAAGTACTACTACAAATTGATTTTGTATACCCCGTAGATTGTTGTCATAGCCTAGTTTGTTTTACCTCCGCTCCGTCCGATATTTCACACCCCCCCCCCCGCTAACAGTGGAACAATGAACTAGACTATACAAGCTTACCCTTGAATAAATAAGCTGGTTTATCTCCAACATTTGTAAAATTGGAGCAAATAACAATACAACTTCAAATAATACAAATGCATGATATTGAAGTACTATAAAACTTATTGTCGGGAAGGTCAAGCTTTGGTGCTTATGAAATACTGAGACAACTTTTTTTTATCAGTTGTGTGTGTCCTTTCTTATCAGAACACTTAGACCTAACCCTGGGAAGTGCTATTATTAAAGCTGAGACATAAGTTGTTAGTTTTAGTTATTTTAACTGTCCGTTTTCGCTTCACTTGGTGGTACCTCCTCCATGGTGGTACCAAGGGAAATAGTGCAAGTCATGATTGTGTGGTGCTTTGTAATATTTAGTAACAATTCCAAATACATTATCATATACAGGTGAACTAAATCTATAACACTCTTAAACATCATATAGTAGCCTTTGAACCTAATAACTTTAGTTATAAGACTTCAAACAATCTGTAAGCCATGTGATGAAGATATTGTTAAAAACAGACAACCAGGCTATCAACCCAAGGCTAAGAGTATAATAAACTTACGGCTCGGTGTGAACTAAGGGGAGGCCAATTATGTAATTTTCAACCCAGGATAGTTCAATAGAGCTAGGTCCTAGCTCTATGGTTCGATCTTTACAAGCTATTTATTAGCTGTAAGTTTCAATAGGGAACTTAGAAGTTTGAAATTTGTATATATTTTATGAAAAAACTTGTTCACAAACAGTCAATTAAAAACTGTACGTCCACGGCAACAAGTGATCTTTGCTTAAAGCTATCCCTTGGAATATCCTTCTGGTGCTTTTATTCGCGAAATGCCCTGTCTACTTCGCCAATATTGAAGCTCAGTTTTTTGTTTCAGCCGTTTTGTTGCAACATCAGTAGGTCCAACAAATAATTAGTTAGTACTGTCATGTTGACGCATGCAGTCGTTGACAGAATGTTTCCAGTTGTTCAAAACCTTGAGGTAGGGGCCTAGCTTTATGATCTATATCCTAGAAACGCCACCAAAATCGATACAATTCGGAATCATTACGAAATGAGTATTTTTTAATGATAACTGATTGATTTCTGATTTGTACTGATTGCCGATTTCAGTGATTACTCATAATGATTTTTAATGAAATGATTACTCTTCAGATTTTTTTGCAAGATTATAAGATCATCATAAAATAGATCACGGACCTTGCGTGTACGTGTAAACTCACATAACTGAGACGGGAGCTTTATACACTCTTTTGTTCTTTAATATTATTTCCACTGGTGTCGGCATTATGCTGGTGTATCTTTGAAAAAACCCGTGTACATCAAAGAATGGGAGGCAGTAAACCAAATCCTATTTTCTCTACTGGGTTTAGTGTTTAACGAACAGTGTTGTAAATCCTTTGAGCTGGGGCTAATCTTGTATTTAACGCAATCCCAGCATACTTAAAGGTAGAGAATTCATGTACATATTTTTCTGATGCCATTTTTACTTTAACAATGTGCCCTCGAACAGGCTGGTCCCGGAGAGAGCGCAATATAAGACCAGAGTAAGAAAACCAATAAATTATTATGATTAGTTATTGCATCACTTGCAGACATGGACAAAAAACGAATACGAAGATCTTACATGATAACTTTTGGCTGTAGATAAATATTATTCAAAGTATCAAGTGAAATCGTTTCGACAGTTATTGTCTTTTTTAAATAAGTATGCAATTTCCCCATCATTTGGAAGCAATGGTCAGTCGATGGTCGACCAGAGTTTTTAGCTTGTGCGTTTCATTGATACAATGTCAGCCTTTTCACGTCGTAACCATCATTGTGTTTTTCTCGGCAGTCACTCGTGCAGCATATTTTGGAACGGATATTATAAATCCTACCCCACAAATCCACACTTTCTCGAAAAAGCAAGAATGACCAATAATGTTATTTCCCTCTGAAGATCATGATGACTACTGTTGTATTATGAGTATTGACGACACGGTGTATAGGTTCGCAAATAGGTACAATGTGTATGCAAAAAGCTGTACACAACTGCATCCATTTAACTTGATTATTTTCTTCATATATTGTGTTGTAAACTGACTTTCTAAAAACTGTCTATTTCTCTTACAAACATATTTTTTTGCGCCAAATTAATTGCAATATTTAACTTGACAATACACGACTGTATTTTAATATAAATTGTATAACACCCTAGTAGATCCTTGTCATTTTGATTGGAGGAATGTCCGTCACGTGGTACCAAATAAGAGTACTAGTATTAACTATATAACCATGGAGGTAGAAATCGGGACTGCTAAGGTAGTTTGAAACAGTTTTCCGCATGCAGATTCGAATACAATCTATACGAATCTCTTGTTACTTTATACATCAAAGATATGCGTATTAAACAGATGCGTACACAGAATGACGCAGCAATTGTTGTTGTGAGGAAACTCATTTCCAAAGAAGTAATTTGTCAATATTTCATGTACAATAAGGTAAAAGCGGTGTTGTTAGCAAATCTGCTCGGCATTAAAAAAAATGCATTGTAAAATAGTTTTGAACTGTTGGTCATCAAATTTTAAAAACTTTCAACAAGTGTGAACTGTTTCTGCCATTCCAATAAACAACATACACTGGCTTAAATCCGCTTGAAATATGGATTTGCATTAACAAGGGAAATAAAGGCAACGGTTCCCTTTGAAACAAGTTATAGTCGGGTCATTCTGGTTTAGCTTCTTGGTCCCCCAAAAATCACTTGGAGAAAAGGATTTTTTTGTTCACTTCCTGGCCAACTAATGATTTCAACATGAGAACCAAACTGAACATTTCCCACTTTTTTTTTCTGTCAGTTTCATGGTCTTCCTTTAACCGCGCTTTGAATGACCACAGAGGAATGATCTTTTATGAGGTACTTAAGCGGATGGACAATACGAACAAATACATTTACGTAACGGCCATTCATTAAAATGCACCACACCCAAGACGTTCAATAGCCTCGGACTGTATCAATACAGAGGTTAACCTTGTATTAAATGTACAGTTCGGT
The DNA here is from genome assembly GCF_032118995.1 of Asterias amurensis. Taxonomy (NCBI): domain Eukaryota; kingdom Metazoa; phylum Echinodermata; class Asteroidea; order Forcipulatida; family Asteriidae; genus Asterias; species Asterias amurensis. Next base: position 1,453,397 of record NC_092662.1, on the reverse strand, counting down.
ACAGCCTTGCATTTAGAACAAAATAATCGCAAAAAGTAATATAATCTAAAAACCATGGAGGCCGGAACTTAGAGGAGATATGAAAGTTGGAGAATGTCTACGCAGAAATTCACCCTTTTCCTTGCCATTTTGACGGGTCTATCTGTTCCACGATGCATTACTTCAGGTGGGTTTCGTTTTAAATTGATCGTCTCAACGTATAGACCAAGTGAATGCCCATAGTTTGTTTTTAGTGCTTTTCTTTAGTTTGTTTTGTATCCAAACTAATAAGTGTCTGTCAATAAGTAGGGAAAACGGAAAAGACAAGTTAAATTATATTGATGACATAAATGGACTGTATCTGATCTCTATCTGCATATGTATACAGCGCCGTAACTAGGGAATAATTGTAGGCACAAGGGGTCGACATTTATTTCGATGGGGGGGGGGGGGGCTCTTTTTGCAAAAATTCCGTTGCCGTTTCAGCGCCATTATTAAAGGCTCTGGACATTAGTAATTGTCAAAGACCAGTCTTCCTACTTGCTGTATCTAAACGAACGCATAAAATATCTAACCTGTGAAAATTTGAGCTCAATTGGTCATCAAAGTTGGGAGATAATAATGAAAGAAAAAAAACAACGTATAGTCACACGGAATTGTGTGCTTTCAGATGCTTGATTTCGAGACCTCAATTTCTAAATCTAAGGTCTTGAAATTAAATTCGTGGAAAATTACTTCTTTCTCGAAAACTACGTCACTTCAGAGGGAGCCGTTTCTCACATTGCTTTATACTACCAACCTCTCTCCATTACTCGTTACAAAGTAAGGTTTTATGCTGATAGTTATTTTGAGTAATTACCAATATTGTCCACTGCCTTCAAATGTTATGTTTTATAAGACGATCTGGTGTGATTGTAACAATGAAGTACATTTTGTCTGCATGCTGCATGTAAATATAAAAACAGTTAAAAAAAAGGCAACATTATCATATTAAAAAAATTTCAAATTTAACATTCTGCTCTGGAAATGTCTAACCCCAAATCCTAAAGGCAGTGGACACCATTGGTAATTACTCAAATTAATTATTAGCATGAAAGTGAGAAACAGCTCCCTCTGAAGTGCCATAGTTTTCGAGAAAGAAGTAATTTTCCAGGATATTGATTTCGAAGACCTCAGATTAGGAATTTGAGGTCTCGAAATCAACCATCTAAACGCACACAACTTCGTGTGACAAGGGTGTTTTTTCTTTCATTATTATCTCGCAATGTTGAGATACACCAAATTAGAGGACAGGGCCCAATTTAATAGAGCTGCTTAAGCAAACAAATTTGCTTAAGCACGAAAATAGCTTGCTTATTTTTCACATGTTACTGGCAAAAATTTCATGCCATATACATTGCTTGTGACTGGTATTTAGCTGTTGTTAACTTAGCTTGACAATTGAGTGGGTCTTGGCCGGTAATCAGATTTTACTAAGCAAGGTTTTTTTCTGCTTCAGCCAAATTTTGTGGTTAAGCAGCTCTATGAAATAGAGCTGCTTAAGCAGAGCTGCTTAAGCACAAAATTTGGCTTAAGCAAAAAAATAATTGCTTAGTAAAATCAGATTACCGGCCAAGACCCACTCAATTGTAATGCTAAGTAAACAACAGCTTAATACTAGTCATAAGCAATGTGATGGCAGGAAGTTCTGGCCAGTAACATGTGTAAAATAAGCGAGCTATTTTCGTGCAAATTTTTTGCTTAAGCAGCTCTATGAAATTGGCCCCAGGTCTTTGTCGATAGTGTCCAATGTCTTTAAGGGGCAGGGTGATTGAATTAGGGGGGGGGGGGGGCACCGACAAGTTTGTAAGTTCTACTTGGTCATTGAAAGCCAATCCATTAGCATTCAATGTTTATGTTAATAAGAAATTATACTCAAATCTCATATAAAAGTGTAATGTGGAATGATTGGTCATTGCATTTCCTTTTCATACACAATAGTCATTGACAGGGTGCAATGTTTGAGTGACACCTATGTTTTCAAATAATGTTGAAGTTTTTGGATTTTTTTTTTTTTTTTTTTTGGTCAGGCTCAAACATTGACATCTGGATTTAAAAGATCAAACTCAATAGAATCTTAAAGTTTGAAATAATTTGTTAAAACAAAAATCAAACTCTCTGTCACTGGTTCAAGTTGAATGAGCTGAAACAATGAAAATATTAAATGTTCATAACTCCTGATTGCAATGATGTTCTGGCTTGAAACTTAAGTCAAATATTGCTACTTACATGTAGATTCATTAGAAAATATAAAACTAAAGATTAACCACTGGTTTCAGTTGAATGAGTTTAAACAATGAAAAACATTAAATGGTCATAACTCCTTATTGCAATGATGTTCTGACCTGAAACTTAAAGCCATTATACCCTTTCGGTACAGAAAAAGTTCACAGATTTACAAATAATTTACAGGGTTTACAGAAGGTAGTGGTGAAATACTTCTCTTTAAATATTATTCCATAAAATGCTTTACTTTTTGAGAAAACAGTAAAACAATGTCAATTCTCGTTAACGAGAATTACGGATTTATTTTAAACACATGTAATGACACGGCGAAACGCGCGGATACAAGGGTTGGTTTTCCCGTTATTTTCTCCCGACTCCGATGACCGATTAAGTCCAAATTTTCACAGGTTTGTTATTTGATATATAAGTTGTGATACACGAAGTGTGGCCCTTGGACAATACTGTTTACCGAAAGGGTCCAATGGCTTTAAGTCAAATAATTGCTTCTGACATGTAAATTTATATGAAAAGATACAACTTAAAGAATTAATCATCGATTTCAGTTGAATGAGCTTAAACAATGAACAACTTGAATAGAAAATAACTCCTTTTTGCCATGATGTACTGACATAAAGATGCATATGAAACGAAAAACTCAAAGAGTGCATCACTGAAGAGTGCAAAACACAAATCAAATAATTATTGCAACTTACATGTATACCACTACTTATACCATGAAAACATAAAATTCAAAATTACTGGTTCTAGTTGAATGAGATAAAGCAATGACAACCTTAAATGGTCATTACTTCATTCTTGTCAATGTCCCCGCCCCTTTTGACCATCAGTTCAAACAACCCCTCGCGTGATGCCCTCTCGACCATCCGAATGGATAAACACTGTCTTAGGTAATTATGAATGACCATTACAAAAAGAGCAGTGGAAACTATTGACATTACAAAACAGGATCAGAAACTTAACACGATTAGAAACGACCCACTGTGAAGGAATGGAGAAAAATGTCATCCTTTTGAACTTGAATCAACACCCGAAGCCTTTCTATGCATGTGTGTTTTCTCTTTCATTAATTTCTTCAAACTTCCATGATCAACAAAGCCTAAACTTTCACATGTGTGTAGTTTTGAGACAAACTAAATTGAAGAGTTCAACTTAAAAACTCAACAAACATCCCCAAGCGAAAAACTACCACCCCAAAACCACAAAACAGAAAAACAAACACAACAAAAAAGTTTTCTACAGTCCAAGATAGAAGTATATACATAAAGTTATGTTCAAACGGTTTAATGATGGTTTTTTTTGTCCACAGATGCTTTTACATCAACTGAGACCACATCTACCACATCTACAATCCAATCATCTCCTTCTGTCAAAGCAACAACATATTTCACAACTGCTGATGTATCAACAGCAAAGGTGACAACGGCCTCTGTCACAACAGTGACAGAACAAACGACCGAAACAAACACAACAGCTGAGGCTACAACAACTGTTGATGTAACCACATCAGCTGAAGCTACTACCACTGCTGATGTAACCCAAACAGCTGAAGCTACAACAACTGCTGATGTTACTACAACAACTGAAGCTACAACAACTGCCAATGTAACTACCACAGCTGAAGCCACTACAACTGCTGATGTAACTACAACAGCTGAGGCTACCACAACTGCTGATGTTACTACAACAGCTGAAGCTACCACAACTGCTGATGTTACTACAACAGCTGAGGCTACCACAACTGCTGATGTAACCACCACAGCTGAAGCTACCACAACTGCTGATGTAACCACAACAGCTGAAGCTACCACAACAGCTGATGTTACTACAACAGCTGAAGGTACAACAACCGCTGATGTAACTACAACAGCTGAAGCTACCACAACTGCCAATGTAACCACAACAGCTGAAGCTACAACAACTGCTGATGTAGCTACAACAGCTGAAGCTACAACAACTGCTGATGTAACTACAACGGCTGAAGCTACCACCACTGCTGATGTTACTACAACAGCTGAAGGTACAAAAACTGTTGATGTAACCACAACAGCTGAAGCTACCACAACTGTTGATGTAACTACAACGGCTGAAGCTACCACAACTGCTGATATTACTACCACAGCTGAGGCTACCACAACTGCTGATGTAACTACAACAGCTGAAGCTACCACCACTGCTGATGTAACTACAACAGCTGAGGCTACCACAACTGCCGATGTAACCACAACAGCTGAAGGTACCACAACTGCTGATGTAACTACAACAGCTGAAGCTACAACAACTGCTGATGTTACTACAACAGCTGAAGGTACAACAACTGTTGATGTAACTACAACAGCTGAAGCTACCACCACTGCTGATGTAACTACAACAGCTGAGGCTACCACAACTGCTGATATAACTATAACGGCTGAGGCTACCACAACTGCTGATGTAACCACCACAGCTGAAGCTACCACAACTGAAGCTACCACAACTGCTGATGTAACCACAACAGCTGAAGCTACAACAACTGCTGATGTAACTACAACGGCTGAAGCTACCACCACTGCTGATGTTACTACAACAGCTGAAGGTACAACAACTGTTGATGTAACCACAACAGCTGAAGCTACCACAACTGCTGATGTAACTACAACAGCTGATGCCACCACAACTGCTGATATTACTACCACAGCTGAGGCTACCACAACTGCTGATGTAACTACAACGGCTGAAGCTACCACTACTGCTGATGTAACCACAACAGCTGAAGCTACAACAACTGCTGATGTACCTACAACGGCTGAAGCTACCACCACTGCTGATGTTACTACAACAGCTGAAGGTACAACAACTGCTGATGTTACTACAACAGCTGAAGCTACCACAACTGCTGATGTAACTACAACAGCTGAAGGTACAACAACTGTTGATGTAACTACAACGGCTGAAGCTACCACCACTGCTGATGTAACCACAACAGCTGAAGCTACAACAACTGCTGATGTAACTACAACGGCTGAAGCTACCACCACTGCTGATGTTACTACAACAGCTGCAGGTACAACAACTGCTGATGTTACTACAACAGCTGAAGGTACAACAACTGTTGATGTAACTACAACGGCTGAAGCTACCACCACTGCTGATGTTACTACAACAGCTGAGGCTACAACAACTGTTGATGTAACCACAACAGCTGAAGCTACCACAATTGCTGATATTACTACCACCGCTGAAGCTACAACAACTGCTGGTGTTACTACAACAGCTGAAGCTACAACAACTGCTGATGTAACTACAACAGCTGATGGTACCACAACTGCCGATGTAACCACAACAGCTGAAGCTACAGCAACTGCTGATGTAACTACAACGGCTGAAGCTACCACCACTGCTGATGTTACTACAACAGCTGAAGGTACAACAACTGTTGATGTAACCACAACAGCTGAAGCTACCACAACTGCTGATGTAACTACAACAGCTGATGCCACCACAACTGCTGATATTACTACCAAAGCTGAGGCTACCACAACTGCTGATGTAACTACAACGGCTGAAGCTACCACAACTGCTGATGTAACCACAACAGCTGAAGCTACAACAACTGCTGATGTAACTACAACGGCTGAAGCTACCACCACTGCTGATGTTACTACAACAGCTGAAGGTACAACAACTGTTGATGTAACCACAACAGCTGAAGCTACCACAACTGCTGATGTAACTACAACAGCTGATGCCACCACAACTGCTGATATTACTACCACAGCTGAGGCTACCACCACTGCTGATGTTACTACAACAGCTGAAGCTACAACAACTGCTGATGTAACTACAACAGCTGAAGGTACCACAACTGCCGATGTAACCACAACAGCTGAAGCTACCACAACTGCTGATGTTACTACAACAGCTGAAGCTACAACAACTGCTGATGTAACTACAACAGCTGAAGCTACAACAACTGCTGATGTAACTACAACAGCTGAAGGTACCACAACTGCTGATGTACCTACAACGGCTGAAGCTACCACCACTGCTGATGTTACTACAACAGCTGAAGGTACAACAACTGCTGATGTTACTACAACAGCTGAAGCTACCACAACTGCTGATGTAACTACAACAGCTGAAGGTACAACAACTGTTGATGTTACTACAACGGCTGAAGCTACCACCACTGCTGATGTAACCACAACAGCTGAAGCTACAACAACTGCTGATGTAACTACAACGGCTGAAGCTACCACCACTGCTGATGTTACTACAACAGCTGAAGGTACAACAACTGCTGATGTTACTACAACAGCTGAAGGTACAACAACTGTTGATGTAACTACAACGGCTGAAGCTACCACCACTGCTGATGTTACTACAACAGCTGAGGCTACAACAACTGTTGATGTAACCACAACAGCTGAAGCTACCACAATTGCTGATATTACTACCACCGCTGAGGCTACCACAACTGCTGATGTTACTACAACAGCTGAAGCTACAACAACTGCTGGTGTTACTACAACAGCTGAAGCTACAACAACTGCTGATGTAACTACAACAGCTGATGGTACCACAACTGCCGATGTAACCACAACAGCTGAAGCTACAGCAACTGCTGATGTAACTACAACGGCTAAAGCTACCACCACTGCTGATGTTACTACAACAGCTGAAGGTACAACAACTGTTGATGTAACCACAACAGCTGAAGCTACCACAACTGCTGATGTAACTACAACAGCTGATGCCACCACAACTGCTGATGTAACCACAACAGCTGAAGCTACAACAACTGCTGATGTAACTACAACGGCTGAAGCTACCACCACTGCTGATGTTACTACAACAGCTGAAGGTACAACAACTGTTGATGTAACCACAACAGCTGAAGCTACCACAACTGCTGATGTAACTACAACAGCTGATGCCACCACAACTGCTGATGTAACCACAACAGCTGAAGCTACAACAACTGCTGATGTAACTACAACGGCTGAAGCTACCACCACTGCTGATGTTACTACAACAGCTGAAGGTACAACAACTGTTGATGTAACCACAACAGCTGAGGCTACCACCACTGCTGATGTTACTACAACAGCTGAAGCTACAACAACTGCTGATGTAACTACAACAGCTGAAGGTACCACAACTGCCGATGTAACCACAACAGCTGAAGCTACCACAACTGCTGATGTTACTACAACAGCTGAAGCTACAACAACTGCTGATGTAACTACAACAGCTGAAGCTACAACAACTGCTGATGTAACTACAACAGCTGAAGGTACCAAAACTTCCGATGTAACCACAACAGCTGAAGCTACCACCACTGCTGATGTAAGTACAACAGCTGAAGCTACAACAACTGCTGATGTTACTACAACAGCTGAAGGTACATCAACTGTTGATGTAACTACAACGGCTGAAGCTACCACCACTGCTGATGTTACTACAACAGCTGAGGCTACAACAACTGTTGATGTAACCACAACAGCTGAAGCTACCACAACTGCTGATGTAACTACAACAGCTGAGGCTACCACAACTGCTGATATTACTACCACGGCTGAGGCTACCACAACTGCTGATGTTACTACAACAGCTGAAGCTACAACAACTGCTGATATAACTACAACGGCTGAGGCTACCACAACTGCTGATGTAACCACCACAGCTGAAGCTACCACAACTGAAGCTACCACAACTGCTGATGTAACCACAACAGCTGAAGCTACAACAACTGCTGATGTAACTACAACGGCTGAAGCTACCACCACTGCTGATGTTACTACAACAGCTGAAGGTACAACAACTGTTGATGTAACCACAACAGCTGAAGCTACCACAACTGCTGATGTAACTACAACAGCTGATGCCACCACAACTGCTGATATTACTACCACAGCTGAGGCTACCACAACTGCTGATGTAACTACAACAGCTGAAGGTACCACAACTGCCGATGTAACCACAACAGCTGAAGCTACCACAACTGCTGATGTTACTACAACAGCTGAAGCTACAACAACTGCTGATGTAACTACAACAGCTGAAGCTACAACAACTGCTGATGTAACTACAACAGCTGAAGGTACCACAACTTCCGATGTAAGTACAACAGCTGAAGCTACAACAACTGTTGATGTAACTACAACGGCTGAAGCTACCACCACTGCTGATGTTACTACAACAGCTGAGGCTACAACAACTGTTGATGTAACCACAACAGCTGAAGCTACCACAACTGCTGATGTAACTACAACAGCTGAGGCTACCACAACTGCTGATATTACTACCACGGCTGAGGCTACCACAACTGCTGATGTTACTACAACAGCTGAAGCTACAACAACTGCTGATATAACTACAACGGCTGAGGCTACCACAACTGCTGATGTAACCACCACAGCTGAAGCTACCACAACTGAAGCTACCACAACTGCTGATGTAACCACAACAGCTGAAGCTACAACAACTGCTGATGTAACTACAACGGCTGAAGCTACCACCACTGCTGATGTTACTACAACAGCTGAAGGTACAACAACTGTTGATGTAACCACAACAGCTGAAGCTACCACAACTGCTGATGTAACTACAACAGCTGATGCCACCACAACTGCTGATATTACTACCACAGCTGAGGCTACCACAACTGCTGATGTAACTACAACGGCTGAAGCTACCACTACTGCTGATGTAACCACAACAGCTGAAGCTACAACAACTGCTGATGTAACTACAACGGCTGAAGCTACCACCACTGCCGATGTTACTACAACAGCTGAAGGTACAACAACTGCTGATGTTACTACAACAGCTGAAGCTACCACAACTGCTGATGTAACTACAACAGCTGAAGGTACAACAACTGTTGATGTAACTACAACGGCTGAAGCTACCACCACTGCTGATGTAACCACAACAGCTGAAGCTACAACAACTGCTGATGTAACTACAACGGCTGAAGCTACCACCACTGCTGATGTTACTACAACAGCTGAAGGTACAACAACTGCTGATGTTACTACAACAGCTGAAGGTACAACAACTGTTGATGTAACTACAACGGCTGAAGCTACCACCACTGCTGATATTACTACCAAAGCTGAGGCTACCACAACTGCTGATGTAACTACAACGGCTGAAGCTACCACAACTGCTGATGTAACCACAACAGCTGAAGCTACAACAACTGCTGATGTAACTACAACAGCTGAAGCTACAACAACTGCTGATGTAACTACAACAGCTGAAGGTACAACAACTTCCGATGTAACCACAACAGCTGAAGCTACCACCACTGCTGATGTAAGTACAACAGCTGAAGCTACAACAACTGCTGATGTTACTACAACAGCTGAAGGTACAACAACTGTTGATGTAACTACAACGGCTGAAGCTACCACCACTGCTGATGTTACTACAACAGCTGAGGCTACAACAACTGTTGATGTAACCACAACAGCTGAAGCTACCACAACTGCTGATGTAACTACAACAGCTGATGCCACCACAACTGCTGATATTACTACCACAGCTGAGGCTACCACAACTGCTGATGTAACTACAACAGCTGAAGGTACCACAACTGCCGATGTAACCACAACAGCTGAAGCTACCACAACTGCTGATGTTACTACAACAGCTGAAGCTACAACAACTGCTGATGTAACTACAACAGCTGAAGCTACAACAACTGCTGATGTAACTACAACAGCTGAGGCTACCACAACTGCTGATATTACTACCACGGCTGAGGCTACCACAACTGCTGATGTTACTACAACAGCTGAAGCTACAACAACTGCTGATACAACTACAACGGCTGAGGCTACCACAACTGCTGATGTAACCACCACAGCTGAAGCTACCACAACTGAAGCTACCACAACTGCTGATGTAACCACAACAGCTGAAGCTACAACAACTGCTGATGTAACTACAACGGCTGAAGCTACCACCACTGCTGATGTTACTACAACAGCTGAAGGTACAACAACTGTTGATGTAACCACAACAGCTGAAGCTACCACAACTGCTGATGTAACTACAACAGCTGATGCCACCACAACTGCTGATATTACTACCACAGCTGAGGCTACCACAACTGCTGATGTAACTACAACAGCTGAAGGTACCACAACTGCCGATGTAACCACAACAGCTGAAGCTACCACAACTGCTGATGTTACTACAACAGCTGAAGCTACAACAACTGCTGATGTAACTACAACAGCTGAAGCTACAACAACTGCTGATGTAACTACAACAGCTGAAGGTACCACAACTTCCGATGTAAGTACAACAGCTGAAGCTACAACAACTGTTGATGTAACTACAACGGCTGAAGCTACCACCACTGCTGATGTTACTACAACAGCTGAGGCTACAACAACTGTTGATGTAACCACAACAGCTGAAGCTACCACAACTGCTGATGTAACTACAACAGCTGAGGCTACCACAACTGCTGATATTACTACCACGGCTGAGGCTACCACAACTGCTGATGTTACTACAACAGCTGAAGCTACAACAACTGCTGATATAACTACAACGGCTGAGGCTACCACAACTGCTGATGTAACCACCACAGCTGAAGCTACCACAACTGAAGCTACCACAACTGCTGATGTAACCACAACAGCTGAAGCTACAACAACTGCTGATGTAACTACAACGGCTGAAGCTACCACCACTGCTGATGTTACTACAACAGCTGAAGGTACAACAACTGTTGATGTAACCACAACATCTGAAGCTACCACAACTGCTGATGTAACTACAACAGCTGATGCCACCACAACTGCTGATATTACTACCACAGCTGAGGCTACCACAACTGCTGATGTAACTACAACGGCTGAAGCTACCACTACTGCTGATGTAACCACAACAGCTGAAGCTACAACAACTGCTGATGTAACTACAACGGCTGAAGCTACCACCACTGCCGATGTTACTACAACAGCTGAAGGTACAACAACTGCTGATGTTACTACAACAGCTGAAGCTACCACAACTGCTGATGTAACTACAACAGCTGAAGGTACAACAACTGTTGATGTAACTACAACGGCTGAAGCTACCACCACTGCTGATGTAACCACAACAGCTGAAGCTACAACAACTGCTGATGTAACTACAACGGCTGAAGCTACCACCACTGCTGATGTTACTACAACAGCTGAAGGTACAACAACTGCTGATGTTACTACAACAGCTGAAGGTACAACAACTGTTGATGTAACTACAACGGCTGAAGCTACCACCACTGCTGATATTACTACCAAAGCTGAGGCTACCACAACTGCTGATGTAACTACAACGGCTGAAGCTACCACAACTGCTGATGTAACCACAACAGCTGAAGCTACAACAACTGCTGATGTAACTACAACAGCTGAAGCTACAACAACTGCTGATGTAACTACAACAGCTGAAGGTACAACAACTTCCGATGTAACCACAACAGCTGAAGCTACCACCACTGCTGATGTAAGTACAACAGCTGAAGCTACAACAACTGCTGATGTTACTACAACAGCTGAAGGTACAACAACTGTTGATGTAACTACAACGGCTGAAGCTACCACCACTGCTGATGTTACTACAACAGCTGAGGCTACAACAACTGTTGATGTAACCACAACAGCTGAAGCTACCACAACTGCTGATGTAACTACAACAGCTGATGCCACCACAACTGCTGATATTACTACCACAGCTGAGGCTACCACAACTGCTGATGTAACTACAACAGCTGAAGGTACCACAACTGCCGATGTAACCACAACAGCTGAAGCTACCACAACTGCTGATGTTACTACAACAGCTGAAGCTACAACAACTGCTGATGTAACTACAACAGCTGAAGCTACAACAACTGCTGATGTAACTACAACAGCTGAGGCTACCACAACTGCTGATATTACTACCACGGCTGAGGCTACCACAACTGCTGATGTTACTACAACAGCTGAAGCTACAACAACTGCTGATATAACTACAACGGCTGAGGCTACCACAACTGCTGATGTAACCACCACAGCTGAAGCTACCACAACTGAAGCTACCACAACTGCTGATGTAACCACAACAGCTGAAGCTACAACAACTGCTGATGTAACTACAACGGCTGAAGCTACCACCACTGCTGATGTTACTACAACAGCTGAAGGTACAACAACTGTTGATGTAACCACAACAGCTGAAGCTACCACAACTGCTGATGTAACTACAACAGCTGATGCCACCACAACTGCTGATATTACTACCACAGCTGAGGCTACCACAACTGCTGATGTAACTACAACAGCTGAAGGTACCACAACTGCCGATGTAACCACAACAGCTGAAGCTACCACAACTGCTGATGTTACTACAACAGCTGAAGCTACAACAACTGCTGATGTAACTACAACAGCTGAAGCTACAACAACTGCTGATGTAACTACAACAGCTGAAGGTACCACAACTTCCGATGTAAGTACAACAGCTGAAGCTACAACAACTGTTGATGTAACTACAACGGCTGAAGCTACCACCACTGCTGATGTTACTACAACAGCTGAGGCTACAACAACTGTTGATGTAACCACAACAGCTGAAGCTACCACAACTGCTGATGTAACTACAACAGCTGAGGCTACCACAACTGCTGATATTACTACCACGGCTGAGGCTACCACAACTGCTGATGTTACTACAACAGCTGAAGCTACAACAACTGCTGATATAACTACAACGGCTGAGGCTACCACAACTGCTGATGTAACCACCACAGCTGAAGCTACCACAACTGAAGCTACCACAACTGCTGATGTAACCACAACAGCTGAAGCTACAACAACTGCTGATGTAACTACAACGGCTGAAGCTACCACCACTGCTGATGTTACTACAACAGCTGAAGGTACAACAACTGTTGATGTAACCACAACAGCTGAAGCCACCACAACTGCTGATGTAACTACAACAGCTGATGCCACCACAACTGCTGATATTACTACCACAGCTGAGGCTACCACAACTGCTGATGTAACTACAACGGCTGAAGCTACCACTACTGCTGATGTAACCACAACAGCTGAAGCTACAACAACTGCTGATGTAACTACAACGGCTGAAGCTACCACCACTGCCGATGTTACTACAACAGCTGAAGGTACAACAACTGCTGATGTTACTACAACAGCTGAAGCTACCACAACTGCTGATGTAACTACAACAGCTGAAGGTACAACAACTGTTGATGTAACTACAACGGCTGAAGCTACCACCACTGCTGATGTAACCACAACAGCTGAAGCTACAACAACTGCTGATGTAACTACAACGGCTGAAGCTACCACCACTGCTGATGTTACTACAACAGCTGAAGGTACAACAACTGCTGATGTTACTACAACAGCTGAAGGTACAACAACTGTTGATGTAACTACAACGGCTGAAGCTACCACCACTGCTGATATTACTACCAAAGCTGAGGCTACCACAACTGCTGATGTAACTACAACGGCTGAAGCTACCACAACTGCTGATGTAACCACAACAGCTGAAGCTACAACAACTGCTGATGTAACTACAACAGCTGAAGCTACAACAACTGCTGATGTAACTACAACAGCTGAAGGTACAACAACTTCCGATGTAACCACAACAGCTGAAGCTACCACCACTGCTGATGTAAGTACAACAGCTGAAGCTACAACAACTGCTGATGTTACTACAACAGCTGAAGGTACAACAACTGTTGATGTAACTACAACGGCTGAAGCTACCACCACTGCTGATGTTACTACAACAGCTGAGGCTACAACAACTGTTGATGTAACCACAACAGCTGAAGCTACCACAACTGCTGATGTAACTACAACAGCTGATGCCACCACAACTGCTGATATTACTACCACAGCTGAGGCTACCACAACTGCTGATGTAACTACAACAGCTGAAGGTACCACAACTGCCGATGTAACCACAACAGCTGAAGCTACCACAACTGCTGATGTTACTACAACAGCTGAAGCTACAACAACTGCTGATGTAACTACAACAGCTGAAGCTACAACAACTGCTGATGTAACTACAACAGCTGAAGGTACCACAACTTCCGATGTAAGTACAACAGCTGAAGCTACAACAACTGTTGATGTAACTACAACGGCTGAAGCTACCACCACTGCTGATGTTACTACAACAGCTGAGGCTACAACAACTGTTGATGTAACCACAACAGCTGAAGCTACCACAACTGCTGATGTAACTACAACAGCTGAGGCTACCACAACTGCTGATATTACTACCACGGCTGAGGCTACCACAACTGCTGATGTTACTACAACAGCTGAAGCTACAACAACTGCTGATATAACTACAGCGGCTGAGGCTACCACAACTGCTGATGTAACCACCACAGCTGAAGCTACCACAACTGAAGCTACCACAACTGCTGATGTAACCACAACAGCTGAAGCTACAACAACTGCTGATGTAACTACAACGGCTGAAGCTACCACCACTGCTGATGTTACTACAACAGCTGAAGGTACAACAACTGTTGATGTAACCACAACAGCTGAAGCTACCACAACTGCTGATGTAACTACAACAGCTGATGCCACCACAACTGCTGATATTACTACCACAGCTGAGGCTACCACAACTGCTGATGTAACTACAACGGCTGAAGCTACCACTACTGCTGATGTAACCACAACAGCTGAAGCTACAACAACTGCTGATGTAACTACAACGGCTGAAGCTACCACCACTGCCGATGTTACTACAACAGCTGAAGGTACAACAACTGCTGATGTTACTACAACAGCTGAAGCTACCACAACTGCTGATGTAACTTCAACAGCTGAAGGTACAACAACTGTTGATGTAACTACAACGGCTGAAGCTACCACCACTGCTGATGTAACCACAACAGCTGAAGCTACAACAACTGCTGATGTAACTACAACGGCTGAAGCTACCACCACTGCTGATGTTACTACAACAGCTGAAGGTACAACAACTGCTGATGTTACTACAACAGCTGAAGGTACAACAACTGTTGATGTAACTACAACGGCTGAAGCTACCACCACTGCTGATGTTACTACAACAGCTGAGGCTACAACAACTGTTGATGTAACCACAACAGCTGAAGCTACCACAATTGCTGATATTACTACCACCGCTGAGGCTACCACAACTGCTGATGTAACTACAACAGCTGATGCCACCACAACTGCTGATATTACTACCAAAGCTGAGGCTACCACAACTGCTGATGTAACTACAACGGCTGAAGCTACCACAACTGCTGATGTAACCACAACAGCTGAAGCTACAACAACTGCTGATGTAACTACAACGGCTGAAGCTACCACCACTGCTGATGTTACTACAACAGCTGAAGGTACAACAACTGTTGATGTAACCACAACAGCTGAAGCTACCACAACTGCTGATGTAACTACAACAGCTGATGCCACCACAACTGCTGATATTACTACCACAGCTGAGGCTACCACCACTGCTGATGTTACTACAACAGCTGAAGCTACAACAACTGCTGATGTAACTACAACAGCTGAAGGTACCACAACTGCCGATGTAACCACAACAGCTGAAGCTACCACAACTGCTGATGTTACTACAACAGCTGAAGCTACAACAACTGCTGATGTAACTACAACAGCTGAAGCTACAACAACTGCTGATGTAACTACAACAGCTGAAGGTACCACAACTTCCGATGTAACCACAACAGCTGAAGCTACCACCACTGCTGATGTAAGTACAACAGCTGAAGCTACAACAACTGCTGATGTTACTACAACAGCTGAAGGTACAACAACTGTTGATGTAACTACAACGGCTGAAGCTACCACCACTGCTGATGTTACTACAACAGCTGAGGCTACAACAACTGTTGATGTAACCACAACAGCTGAAGCTACCACAACTGCTGATGTAACTACAACAGCTGAGGCTACCACAACTGCTGATATTACTACCACGGCTGAGGCTACCACAACTGCTGATGTTACTACAACAGCTGAAGCTACCACAACTGCTGATGTAACCACCACAGCTGAAGCTACCACAACTGAAGCTACCACAACTGCTGATGTAACCACAACAGCTGAAGCTACAACAACTGCTGATGTAACTGCAACGGCTGAAGCTACCACCACTGCTGATGTTACTACAACAGCTGAAGGTACAACAACTGTTGATGTAACCACAACAGCTGAAGCTACCACAACTGCTGATGTAACTACAACAGCTGATGCCACCACAACTGCTGATATTACTACCACAGCTGAGGCTACCACAACTGCTGATGTAACTACAACAGCTGAAGGTACCACAACTGCCGATGTAACCACAACAGCTGAAGCTACCACAACTGCTGATGTTACTACAACAGCTGAAGCTACAACAACTGCTGATGTAACTACAACAGCTGAAGCTACAACAACTGCTGATATAACTACAACAGCTGAAGGTACCACAACTTCCGATGTAAGTACAACAGCTGAAGCTACAACAACTGTTGATGTAACTACAACG
Organism: Asterias amurensis; assembly: GCF_032118995.1. Taxonomy (NCBI): domain Eukaryota; kingdom Metazoa; phylum Echinodermata; class Asteroidea; order Forcipulatida; family Asteriidae; genus Asterias; species Asterias amurensis. Next base: position 1,436,567 of record NC_092662.1, on the reverse strand, counting down.
GCTGAAGCTACCACCACTGCTGATGTTACTACAACAGCTGAGGCTACAACAACTGTTGATGTAACCACAACAGCTGAAGCTACCACAACTGCTGATGTAACTACAACAGCTGAGGCTACCACAACTGCTGATATTACTACCACGGCTGAGGCTACCACAACTGCTGATGTTACTACAACAGCTGAAGCTACAACAACTGCTGATATAACTACAACGGCTGAGGCTACCACAACTGCTGATGTAACCACCACAGCTGAAGCTACCACAACTGAAGCTACCACAACTGCTGATGTAACCACAACAGCTGAAGCTACAACAACTGCTGATGTAACTACAACGGCTGAAGCTACCACCACTGCTGATGTTACTACAACAGCTGAAGGTACAACAACTGTTGATGTAACCACAACAGCTGAAGCTACCACAACTGCTGATGTAACTACAACAGCTGATGCCACCACAACTGCTGATATTACTACCACAGCTGAGGCTACCACAACTGCTGATGTAACTACAACGGCTGAAGCTACCACTACTGCTGATGTAACCACAACAGCTGAAGCTACAACAACTGCTGATGTAACTACAACGGCTGAAGCTACCACCACTGCCGATGTTACTACAACAGCTGAAGGTACAACAACTGCTGATGTTACTACAACAGCTGAAGCTACCACAACTGCTGATGTAACTACAACAGCTGAAGGTACAACAACTGTTGATGTAACTACAACGGCTGAAGCTACCACCACTGCTGATGTAACCACAACAGCTGAAGCTACAACAACTGCTGATGTAACTACAACGGCTGAAGCTACCACCACTGCTGATGTTACTACAACAGCTGAAGGTACAACAACTGCTGATGTTACTACAACAGCTGAAGGTACAACAACTGTTGATGTAACTACAACGGCTGAAGCTACCACCACTGCTGATGTTACTACAACAGCTGAGGCTACAACAACTGTTGATGTAACCACAACAGCTGAAGCTACCACAATTGCTGATATTACTACCACCGCTGAGGCTACCACAACTGCTGATGTTATTACAACAGCTGAGGCTACAACAACTGTTGATGTAACCACAACAGCTGAAGTTACCACAACTGCTGATGTAACTACAACAGCTGAGGCTACCACAACTGCTGATATTACTACCACCGCTGAGGCTACCACAACTGCTGATGTTACTACAACAGCTGAAGCTACAACAACTGCTGATATAACTACAACGGCTGAGGCTACCACAACTGCTGATGTAACCACCACAGCTGAAGCTACCACAACTGAAGCTACCACAACTGCTGATGTAACCACAACAGCTGAAGCTACAACAACTGCTGATGTAACTACAACGGCTGAAGCTACCACCACTGCTGATGTTACTACAACAGCTGAAGGTACAACAACTGTTGATGTAACCACAGCAGCTGAAGCTACCACAACTGCTGATGTAACTACAACAGCTGATGCCACCACAACTGCTGATATTACTACCACAGCTGAGGCTACCACAACTGCTGATGTAACTACAACGGCTGAAGCTACCACTACTGCTGATGTAACCACAACAGCTGAAGCTACAACAACTGCTGATGTAACTACAACGGCTGAAGCTACCACCACTGCCGATGTTACTACAACATCTGAAGGTACAACAACTGCTGATGTTACTACAACAGCTGAAGCTACCACAACTGCTGATGTAACTACAACAGCTGAAGGTACAACAACTGTTGATGTAACTACAACGGCTGAAGCTACCACCACTGCTGATGTAACTACAACAGTTGAAGGTACAACAACTGTTGATGTAACTACAACGGCTGAGGCTACCACCACTGCTGATGTTACTACAACAGCTGAGGCTACAACAACTGTTGATGTAACCACAACAGCTGAAGCTACGACAACTGCTGATGTAACTACAACAGCTGAGGCTACCACAACTGCTGATATTACTACCACCGCTGAGGCTACCACAACTGCTGATGTTACTACAACAGCTGAAGCTACAACAACTGCTGATGTAACTACAACGGCTGAGGCTACCACAACTGCTGATGTAACCACCACAGCTGAAGCTACCACAACTGCTGATGTAACCACAACAGCTGAAGCTACAACAACTGCTGATGTAACTACAACGGCTGAAGCTACCACCACTGCTGATGTTACTACAACAGCTGAAGGTACAACAACTGTTGATGTAACCACAACAGCTGAAGCTACCACAACTGCTGATGTAACTACAACAGCTGATGCCACCACAACTGCTGATATTACTACCACAGCTGAGGCTACCACAACTGCTGATATTACTACCACTGCTGAGGCTACCACAACTGCTGATGTTACTACAACAGCTGAAGCTACCACAACTGAAGCTACCACAACTGCTGATATAACCACAACAGCTGAAGCTACAACAACTGCTGATGTAACTACAACGGCTGAAGCTACCACCACTGCTGATGTTACTACAACAGCTGAAGGTACAACAACTGTTGATGTAACCACAACAGCTGAAGCTACCACAACTGCTGATGTAACTACAACAGCTGATGCCACCACAACTGCTGATATTACTACCACAGCTGAGGCTACCACAACTGCTGATGTAACTACAACGGCTGAAGCTACCACTACTGCTGATGTAACCACAACAGCTGAAGCTACAACAACTGCTGATGTAACTACAACGGCTGAAGCTACCACCACTGCCGATGTTACTACAACAGCTGAAGGTACAACAACTGCTGATGTTACTACAACAGCTGAAGCTACCACAACTGCTGATGTAACTACAACAGCTGAAGGTACAACAACTGTTGATGTAACTACAACGGCTGAAGCTACCACCACTGCTGATGTAACTACAACAGTTGAAGGTACAACAACTGTTGATGTAACTACAACGGCTGAGGCTACCACCACTGCTGATGTTACTACAACAGCTGAGGCTACAACAACTGTTGATGTAACCACAACAGCTGAAGCTACGACAACTGCTGATGTAACTACAACAGCTGAGGCTACCACAACTGCTGATATTACTACCACCGCTGAGGCTACCACAACTGCTGATGTTACTACAACAGCTGAAGCTACAACAACTGCTGATGTAACTACAACGGCTGAGGCTACCACAACTGCTGATGTAACCACCACAGCTGAAGCTACCACAACTGCTGATGTAACCACAACAGCTGAAGCTACAACAACTGCTGATGTAACTACAACGGCTGAAGCTACCACCACTGCTGATGTTACTACAACAGCTGAAGGTACAACAACTGTTGATGTAACCACAACAGCTGAAGCTACCACAACTGCTGATGTAACTACAACAGCTGATGCCACCACAACTGCTGATATTACTACCACAGCTGAGGCTACCACAACTGCTGATATTACTACCACTGCTGAGGCTACCACAACTGCTGATGTTACTACAACAGCTGAAGCTACAACAACTGCTGATATAACTACAACGGCTGAGGCTACCACAACTGCTGATGTAACCACCACAGCTGAAGCTACCACAACTGAAGCTACCACAACTGCTGATGTAACCACAACAGCTGAAGCTACAACAACTGCTGATGTAACTACAACGGCTGAAGCTACCACCACTGCTGATGTTACTACAACAGCTGAAGGTACAACAACTGTTGATGTAACCACAACAGCTGAAGCTACCACAACTGCTGATGTAACTACAACAGCTGATACCATCACAACTGCTGATATTACTACCACAGCTGAGGCTACCACAACTGCTGATGTAACTACAACGGCTGAAGCTACCACTACTGCTGATGTAACCACAACAGCTGAAGCTACAACAACTGCTGATGTAACTACAACGGCTGAAGCTACCACCACTGCTGATGTTACTACAACAGCTGAAGGTACAACAACTGCTGATGTTACTACAACAGCTGAAGCTACCACAACTGCTGATGTAACTACAACAGCTGAAGGTACAACAACTGTTGATGTAACTACAACGGCTGAAGCTACCACCACTGCTGATGTAACCACAACAGCTGCAGCTACAACAACTGCTGATGTTACTACAACAGCTGAAGATACAACAACTGTTGATGTAACTACAACGGCTGAAGCTACCACCACTGCTGATGTTACTACAACAGCTGAGGCTACAACAACTGTTGATGTAACCACAACAGCTGAAGCTACCACAACTGCTGATGTACCTACAACAGCTGAGGCTACCACAACTGCTGATATTACTACCACCGCTGAGGCTACCACAACTGCTGATGTTACTACAACAGCTGAAGCTACAACAACTGCTGATATAACTACAACGGCTGAGGCTACCACAACTGCTGATGTAACCACCACAGCTGAAGCTACCACAACTGAAGCTACCACAACTGCTGATGTAACCACAACAGCTGAAGCTACAACAACTGCTGATGTAACTACAACGGCTGAAGCTACCACCACTGCTGATGTTACTACAACAGCTGAAGGTACAACAACTGTTGATGTAACCACAACAGCTGAAGCTACCACAACTGCTGATGTAACTACAACAGCTGATACCACCACAACTGGTGATATTACTACCACAGCTGAGGCTACCACAACTGCTGATGTAACTACAACGGCTGAAGCTACCACTACTGCTGATGTAACCACAACAGCTGAAGCTACAACAACTGCTGATGTAACTACAACGGCTGAAGCTACCACCACTGCTGATGTTACTACAACAGCTGAGGGTACAACAACTGCTGATGTTACTACAACAGCTGAAGCTACCACAACTGCTGATGTAACTACAACAGCTGAAGGTACAACAACTGTTGATGTAACTACAACGGCTGAAGCTACCACCACTGCTGATGTAACCACAACAGCTGAAGCTACAACAACTGCTGATGTTACTACAACAGCTGAAGCAACAACAACTGCTGATGTTACTACAACAGCTGAAGGTACAACAACTGTTGATGTAACTACAACGGCTGAAGCTACCACCACTGCTGATGTTACTACAACAGCTGAAGGTACAACAACTGTTGATGTAACCACAACAGCTGAAGCTACCACAACTGCTGATGTAACTACAACAGCTGATACCACCACAACTGGTGATATTACTACCACAGCTGAGGCTACCACAACTGCTGATGTAACTACAACGGCTGAAGCTACCACTACTGCTGATGTAACCACAACAGCTGAAGCTACAACAACTGCTGATGTAACTACAACGGCTGAAGCTACCACCACTGCTGATGTTACTACAACAGCTGAAGGTACAACAACTGCTGATGTTACTACAACAGCTGAAGCTACCACAACTGCTGATGTAACGACAACAGCTGAAGGTACAACAACTGTTGATGTAACTACAACGGCTGAAGCTACCACCACTGCTGATGTAACCACAACAGCTGAAGCTACAACAACTGCTGATGTTACTACAACAGCTGAAGCAACAACAACTGCTGATGTTACTACAACAGCTGAAGGTACAACAACTGTTGATGTAACTACAACGGCTGAAGCTACCACCACTGCTGATGTTACTACAACAGCTGAGGCTACAACAACTGTTGATGTAACCACAACAGCTGAAGCTACCACAACTGCTGATGTAACTACAACAGCTAAGGCTACCACAACTGGTGATATTACTACCACCGCTGAGGCTACCACAACTGCTGATGTTACTACAACAGCTGAAGCTACAACAACTGCTGATATAACTACAACGGCTGAGGCTACCACAACTGCTGATGTAACCACCACAGCTGAAGCTACCACAACTGAAGCTACCACAACTGCTGATGTAACCACAACAGCTGAAGCTACAACAACTGCTGATGTAACTACAACGGCTGAAGCTACCACCACTGCTGATGTTACTACAACAGCTGAAGGTACAACAACTGTTGATGTAACCACAACGGCTGAAGCTACCACAACTGCCGATGTAACTACAACAGCTGATGCCACCACAACTGCTGATATTACTACCACAGCTGAGGCTACCACAACTGCTGATGTAACTACAACGGCTGAAGCTACCACTACTGCTGATGTAACCACAACAGCTGAAGCTACAACAACTGCTGATGTAACTACAACGGCTGAAGCTACCACCACTGCTGATGTTACTACAACAGCTGAAGGTACAACAACTGCTGATGTTACTACAACAGCTGAAGGTACAACAACTGTTGATGTAACTACAACGGCTGAAGCTACCACCACTGCTGATGTTACTACAACAGCTGAAGGTACAACAACTGTTGATGTAACCACAACAGCTGAAGCTACCACAACTGCTGATGTAACTACAACAGCTGATGCCACCACAACTGCTGATATTACTACCACAGCTGAGGCTACCACAACTGCTGATGTAACTACAACGGCTCAAGCTACCACTACTGCTGATGTTACCACAACAGCTGAAGCTACAACAACTGCTGATTTAACTACAACGGCTGAAGCTACCACCACTGCTGATGTTACTACAACAGCTGAAGGTACAACAACTGTTGATGTAACTACAACGGCTGAAGCTACCACCAGTGCTGATGTTACTACAACAGCTGAGGCTACAACAACTGTTGATGTAACCACAACAGCTGAAGCTACCACAACTGCTGATGTAACTACAATAGCTGATGGTACCACAACTGCTGATATTACTACCACTGCTGAGGCTACCACAACTGCTGATGTTACTACAACAGCTGAAGCTACAACAACTGCTGATATAACTACAACGGCTGAGGCTACCACAACTGCTGATGTAACCACCACAGCTGAAGCTACCTCAACTGAAGCTACCACAACTGCTGATGTAACCACAACAGCTGAAGCTACAACAACTGCTGATGTAACTACAACGGCTGAAGCTACCACCACTGCTGATGTTACTACAACAGCTGAAGGTACAACAACTGTTGATGTAACCACAACAGCTGAAGCTACCACAACTGCTGATGTAACTACAACAGCTGATACCATCACAACTGCTGATATTACTACCACAGCTGAGGCTACCACAACTGCTGATGTAACTACAACGGCTGAAGCTACCACTACTGCTGATGTAACCACAACAGCTGAAGCTACAACAACTGCTGATGTAACTACAACGGCTGAAGCTACCACCACTGCAGATGTTACTACAACAGCTGAAGGTACAACAACTGCTGATGTTACTACAACAGCTGAAGCTACCACAACTGCTGATGTAACTACAACAGCTGAAGGTACAACAACTGTTGATGTAACTACAACGGCTGAAGCTACCACCACTGCTGATGTAACCACAACAGCTGAAGCTACAACAACTGCTGATGTTACTACAACAGCTGAAGGTACAACAACTGTTGATGTAACTACAACGGCTGAAGCTACCACCACTGCTGATGTTACTACAACAGCTGAGGCTACAACAACTGTTGATGTAACCACAACAGCTGAAGCTACCACAACTGCTGATGTAACTACAACAGCTGAGGCTACCACAACTGCTGATATTACAACCACCGCGGAGGCTACCACAACTGCTGATGTTACTACAACAGCTGAAGCTACAACAACTGCTGATATAACTACAACGGCTGAGGCTACCACAACTGCTGATGTAACCACCACAGCTGAAGCTACCACAACTGAAGCTACCACAACTGCTGATGTAACCACAACAGCTGAAGCTACCACAACTGCTGATGTAACTACAACAGCTGATACCACCACAACTGGTGATATTACTACCACAGCTGAGGCTACCACAACTGCTGATGTAACTACAACGGCTGAAGCTACCACTACTGCTGATGTAACCACAACAGCTGAAGCTACAACAACTGCTGATGTAACTACAACGGCTGAAGCTACCACCACTGCTGATGTTACTACAACAGCTGAAGGTACAACAACTGCTGATGTTACTACAACAGCTGAAGCTACCACAACTGCTGATGTAACTACAACAGCTGAAGGTACAACAACTGTTGATGTAACCACAACAGCTGAAGCTACCACAACTGCTGATGTAACTACAACAGCTGATACCACCACAACTGGTGATATTACTACCACAGCTGAGGCTACCACAACTGCTGATGTAACTACAACGGCTGAGGCTACCACAACTGCTGATGTAACCACCACAGCTGAAGCTACCACAACTGCTGATGTAACTACAACGGCTGAAGCTACCACCACTGCTGATGTTACTACAACAGCTGAAGGTACAACAACTGCTGATGTTACTACAACAGCTGAAGCTACCACAACTGCTGATGTAACTACAACAGCTGAAGGTACAACAACTGTTGATGTAACTACAACGGCTGAAGCTACCACCACTGCTGATGTAACCACAACAGCTGAAGCTACAACAACTGCTGATGTTACTACAACAGCTGAAGCAACAACAACTGCTGATGTTACTACAACAGCTGAAGGTACAACAACTGTTGATGTAACTACAACGGCTGAAGCTACCACCACTGCTGATGTTACTACAACAGCTGAGGCTACAACAACTGTTGATGTAACCACAACAGCTGAAGCTACCACAACTGCTGATGTAACTACAACAGCTGAGGCTACCACAACTGCTGATATTACTACCACCGCTGAGGCTACCACAACTGCTGATGTTACTACAACAGCTGAAGCTACAACAACTGCTGATATAACTACAACGGCTGAGGCTACCACAACTGCTGATGTAACCACCACAGCTGAAGCTACCACAACTGAAGCTACCACATCTGCTGATGTAACCACAACAGCTGAAGCTACAACAACTGCTGATGTAACTACAACGGCTGAAGCTACCACAACTGCTGATGTAACTACAACGGCTGAAGCTATCACTACTGCTGATGTAACCACAACAGCTGAAGCTACAACAACTGCTGATGTAACTACAACGGTTGAAGCTACCACCACTGCTGATGTTACTACAACAGCTGAAGGTACAACAACTGCTGATGTTACTACAACAGCTGAAGCTACCACAACTGCTGATGTAACTACAACAGCTGAAGGTACAACAACTGTTGATGTAACTACAACGGCTGAAGCTACCACCACTGCTGATGTAACCACAACAGCTGAAGCTACAACAACTGCTGATGTTACTACAACAGCTGAAGCAACAACAACTGCTGATGTTACTACAACAGCTGAAGGTACAACAACTGTTGATGTAACTACAACGGCTGAAGCTACCACCACTGCTGATGTTACTACAACAGCTGAAGGTACAACAACTGTTGATGTAACCACAACAGCTGAAGCTACCACAACTGCTGATGTAACTACAACAGCTGATACCACCACAACTGGTGATATTACTACCACAGCTGAGGCTACCACAACTGCTGATGTAACTACAACGGCTGAAGCTACCACTACTGCTGATGTAACCACAACAGCTGAAGCTACAACAACTGCTGATGTAACTACAACGGCTGAAGCTACCACCACTGCTGATGTTACTACAACAGCTGAAGGTACAACAACTGCTGATGTTACTACAACAGCTGAAGCTACCACAACTGCTGATGTAACTACAACAGCTGAAGGTACAACAACTGTTGATGTAACTACAACGGCTGAAGCTACCACCACTGCTGATGTAACCACAACAGCTGAAGCTACAACAACTGCTGATGTTACTACAACAGCTGAAGCAACAACAACTGCTGATGTTACTACAACAGCTGAAGGTACAACAACTGTTGATGTAACTACAACGGCTGAAGCTACCACCACTGCTGATGTTACTACAACAGCTGAGGCTACAACAACTGTTGATGTAACCACAACAGCTGAAGCTACCACAACTGCTGATGTAACTACAACAGCTGAGGCTACCACAACTGCTGATATTACTACCACCGCTGAGGCTACCACAACTGCTGATGTTACTACAACAGCTGAAGCTACAACAACTGCTGATATAACTACATTGGCTGAGGCTACCACAACTGCTGATGTAACCACCACAGCTGAAGCTACCACAACTGAAGCTACCACAACTGCTGATGTAACCACAACAGCTGAAGCTACAACAACTGCTGATGTAACTACAACGGCTGAAGCTACCACAACTGCTGATGTAACTACAACGGCTGAAGCTACCACTACTGCTGATGTAACCACAACAGCTGAAGCTACAACAACTGCTGATGTAACTACAACGGCTGAAGCTACCACCACTGCTGATGTTACTACAACAGCTGAAGGTACAACAACTGCTGATGTTACTACAACAGCTGAAGCTACCACAACTGCTGATGTAACTACAACAGCTGAAGGTACAACAACTGTTGATGTAACTACAACGGCTGAAGCTACCACCACTGCTGATGTAACCACAACAGCTGAAGCTACAACAACTGCTGATGTTACTACAACAGCTGAAGCAACAACAACTGCTGATGTTACTACAACAGCTGAAGGTACAACAACTGTTGATGTAACTACAACGGCTGAAGCTACCACCACTGCTGATGTTACTACAACAGCTGAAGGTACAACAACTGTTGATGTAACCACAACAGCTGAAGCTACCACAACTGCTGATGTAACTACAACAGCTGATACCACCACAACTGGTGATATTACTACCACAGCTGAGGCTACCACAACTGCTGATGTAACTACAACGGCTGAAGCTACCACTACTGCTGATGTAACCACAACAGCTGAAGCTACAACAACTGCTGATGTAACTACAACGGCTGAAGCTACCACCACTGCTGATGTTACTACAACAGCTGAAGGTACAACAACTGCTGATGTTACTACAACAGCTGAAGCTACCACAACTGCTGATGTAACTACAACAGCTGAAGGTACAACAACTGTTGACGTAACTACAACGGCTGAAGCTACCACCACTGCTGATGTAACCACAACAGCTGAAGCTACAACAACTGCTGATGTTACTACAACAGCTGAAGCAACAACAACTGCTGATGTTACTACAACAGCTGAAGGTACAACAACTGTTGATGTAACTACAACGGCTGAAGCTACCACCACTGCTGATGTTACTACAACAGCTGAGGTTACAACAACTGTTGATGTAACTACAACAGCTGAAGCTACCACAACTGCTGATGTAACTACAACAGCTGAGGCTACCACAACTGCTGATATTACTACCACCGCTGAGGCTACCACAACTGCTGATGTTACTACAACAGCTGAAGCTACAACAACTGCTGATATAACTACAACGGCTGAGGCTACCACAACTGCTGATGTAACCACCACAGCTGAAGCTACCACAACTGAAGCTACCACAACTGCTGATGTAACAACAACAGCTGAAGCTACAACAACTGCTGATGTAACTACAACGGCTGAAGCTACCACCACTGCTGATGTTACTACAACAGCTGAAGGTACAACAACTGTTGATGTAACCACAACAGCTGAAGCTACCACAACTGCTGATGTAACTACAACAGCTGATGCCACCACAACTGCTGATATTACTACCACAGCTGAGGCTACCACAACTGCTGATGTAACTACAACGGCTGAAGCTACCACTACTGCTGATGTTACCACAACAGCTGAAGCTACAACAACTGCTGATTTAACTACAACGGCTGAAGCTACCACTACTGCTGATGTAACCACAACAGCTGAAGCTACAACAACTGCTGATGTAACTACAACGGCTGAAGCTACCACCACTGCTGATGTTACTACAACAGCTGAAGGTACAACAACTGCTGATGTTACTACAACAGCTGAAGGTACAACAACTGTTGATGTAACTACAACGGCTGAAGCTACCACCACTGCTGATGTTACTACAACAGCTGAAGGTACAACAACTGTTGATGTAACCACAACAGCTGAAGCTACCACAACTGCTGATGTAACTACAACAGCTGATGCCACCACAACTGCTGATATTACTACCACAGCTGAGGCTACCACAACTGCTGATGTAACTACAACGGCTGAAGCTACCACTACTGCTGATGTTACCACAACAGCTGAAGCTACAACAACTGCTGATTTAACTACAACGGCTGAAGCTACCACCACTGCTGATGTTACTACAACAGCTGAAGGTACAACAACTGTTGATGTAACTACAACGGCTGAAGCTACCACCACTGCTGATGTTACTACAACAGCTGAGGCTACAACAACTGTTGATGTAACCACAACAGCTGAAGCTACCACAACTGCTGATGTAACTACAATAGCTGAGGCTACCACAACTGCTGATATTACTACCACTGCTGAGGCTACCACAACTGCTGATGTTACTACAACAGCTGAAGCTACAACAACTGCTGATATAACTACAACGGCTGAGGCTACCACAACTGCTGATGTAACCACCACAGCTGAAGCTACCACAACTGAAGCTACCACAACTGCTGATGTAACTACAACAGCTGAAGCTACAACAACTGCTGATGTAACTACAACGGCTGAAGCTACCACCACTGCTGATGTTACTACAACAGCTGAAGGTACAACAACTGTTGATGTAACTACAACAGCTGATACCATCACAACTGCTGATATTACTACCACAGCTGAGGCTACCACAACTGCTGATGTAACTACAACGGCTGAAGCTACCACTACTGCTGATGTAACCACAACAGCTGATGCTACAACAACTGCTGATGTAACTACAACGGCTGAAGCTACCACCACTGCTGATGTTACTACAACAGCTGAAGGTACAACAACTGCTGATGTTACTACAACAGCTGAAGCTACCACAACTGCTGATGTAACTACAACAGCTGAAGGTACAACAACTGTTGATGTAACTACAACGGCTGAAGCTACCACCACTGCTGATGTAACCACAACAGCTGAAGCTACAACAACTGCTGATGTTACTACAACAGCTGAAGGTACAACAACTGTTGATGTAACTACAACGGCTGAAGCTACCACCACTGCTGATGTTACTACAACAGCTGAGGCTACAACAACTGTTGATGTAACCACAACAGCTGAAGCTACCACAACTGCTGATGTAACTACAACAGCTGAGGCTACCACAACTGCTGATATTACTACCACCGCTGAGGCTACCACAACTGCTGATGTTACTACAACAGCTGAAGCTACAACAACTGCTGATATAACTACAACGGCTGAGGCTACCACAACTGCTGATGTAACCACCACAGCTGAAGCTACCACAACTGAAGCTACCACAACTGCTGATGTAACCACAACAGCTGAAGCTACAACAACTGCTGATGTAACTACAACGGCTGAAGCTACCACCACTGCTGATGTTACTACAACAGCTGAAGGTACAACAACTGTTGATGTAACCACAACAGCTGAAGCTACAACAACTGCTGATGTAACTACAACGGCTGAAGCTACCACCACTGCTGATGTTACTACAACAGCTGAAGGTACAACAACTGTTGATGTAACCACAACAGCTGAAGCTACCACAACTGCTGATGTAACTACAACAGCTGATGCCACCACAACTGCTGATATTACTACCACAGCTGAGGCTACCACAACTGCTGATGTAACTACAACGGCTGAAGCTACCACTACTGCTGATGTAACCACAACAGCTGAAGCTACAACAACTGCTGATGTAACTACAACGGCTGAAGCTACCACCACTGCTGATGTTACTACAACAGCTGAAGGTACAACAACTGCTGATGTTACTGCAACAGCTGAAGGTACAACAACTGTTGATGTAACTACAACGGCTGAAGCTACCACCACTGCTGATGTTACTACAACAGCTGAAGGTACAACAACTGTTGATGTAACCACAACAGCTGAAGCTACCACAACTGCTGATGTAACTACAACAGCTGATGCCACCACAACTGCTGATATTACTACCACAGCTGAGGCTACCACAACTGCTGATGTAACTACAACGGCTGAAGCTACCACTACTGCTGATATTACCACAACAGCTGAAGCTACAACAACTGCTGATTTAACTACAACGGCTGAAGCTACCACCACTGTTGATGTTACTACAACAGCTGAAGGTACAACAACTGTTGATGTAACTACAACGGCTGAAGCTACCACCACTGCTGATGTTACTACAACAGCTGAGGCTACAACAACTGTTGATGTAACCACAACAGCTGAAGCTACCACAACTGCTGATGTAACTACAATAGCTGAGGCTACCACAACTGCTGATATTACTACCACTGCTGAGGCTACCACAACTGCTGATGTTACTACAACAGCTGAAGCTACAACAACTGCTGATATAACTACAACGGCTGAGGCTGAAACAACTGCTGATGTAACCACCACAGCTGAAGCTACCACAACTGAAGCTACAACAACAGCTGATGTAACTACAACGGCTGAAGCTACCACCACTGCTGATGTTACTACAACAGCTGAAGGTACAACAACTGTTGATGTAACCACAACAGCTGAAGCTATCACAACTGCTGATGTAACTACAACAGCTGATGCCACCACAACTGCTGATATTACTACCACAGCTGAGGCTACCACAACTGCTGATGTAACTACAACGGCTGAAGCTACCACTACTGCTGATGTAACCACAACAGCTGAAGCTACAACAACTGCTGATTTAACTACAACGGCTGAAGCTACCACAACTGCCGATGTTACTACAACAGCTGAGGCTACCACAACTGCTGATGTAACCACAACAGCTGAAGCTACCACAACTGCTGATGTAACTACAACAGCTGATGCTACCACAACTGCTGATATTACTACCACAGCTGAGGCTACCACAACTGCTGATGTTACTACAACAGCTGAAGCTACCACAACTGCTGATATTACTACCACAGCTGAGGCTACCACAACTGTTGATGTTACTACAACAGCTGAAGCTACAACAACTGCCGATGTAACAGCAACAGCTGAAGCTACCACAACTGCTGATGTAACTACAACAGCTGAAGCTACAACAACTGCTGATGTAACTACAACAGCTGAAGGTACAACAACTGTTGAGGTAACTACAACAGCTGAGGCTACCACAACTGCTGATGTTACTACAATAGCTGAGGCTACCACAACTGCTGATGTAACCACCACAGCTGAAGCTACCACAACTGCTGATGTAACCACAACAGCTGAAGCTACCACAACTGCTGATGTAACTACAACAGCTGATGCTACCACAACTGATGATATTACTACCACAGCTGAGGCTACCACAACTGCTGATGTTACTACAACAGCTGAAGCTACAACAGCTGCTGATGTTACTACAACAGCTGAGGCTACCACAACTTCTGATGTTACTACAACAGCTGAAGCTACCACAACTGCTGATGTTACTACAACAGCGGAGGTTACCACAACTGCTGATGTTACGACAACAGCTGAAGCTACCACAACTGCTGATGCAACTACAACAGCTGAAGCTACCACAACTGCCGATGTAACCACAACAGCTGAAGCTACAACAACTGCTGATGTTACTACAACAGCTGAAGGTACAACAACTGTTGATGTAACCACAACAGCTGAAGCTACCAAAACTGCTGATGTTACTACAACGGCTGAAGCTACCACCACTGCTGATGTTACTACAACAGCTGAAGGTACAACAACTGTTGATGTAACCATTACAGCTGAAGCTACCACAACTGCTGATATTACTACCACAGCTGAGGCTACCACAACTGCTGATGTAACTACCACAGCTGAAACTACCACAACTGCTGATGTAACTACAACAGCTGAAGCTACAACAACTGCTGATGTAACTACAACAGCTGATGCTACCACAACTGCTGATATTACTACCACAGCTGAGGCTACCACAACTGCTGATGTTACTACAACAGCTGAAACTACAACAACTGCTGATGTAACTACAACAGCTGAAGCTACCACAACTGCCGATGTAACCACAACAGCTGAAGCTACCACAACTGCTGATGTAACTACAACAGCTGAAGCTACAACAACTGCTGATGTTACTACAACAGCTGAAGGTACAACAACTGTTGATGTAACCACAACAGCTGAAGCTACCACAACTGCTGATGTTACTACAACGGCTGAAGCTACCACCACTGCTGATGTTACTACAACAGCTGAAGGTACAACAACTGTTGAAGTTACCACAACAGCTGAAACTACCACAACTGCTGATGTAACTACAACAGCTGATGCTACCACAACTGCCGATATTACTACCACAGCTGAGGCTACCACAACTGCTGATGTTACTACAACAACTGCTGATGTAACTACAACGGCTGAAGCTACCACTACTGCTGATGTAACTACAACAGCTGAGGCTACCACAACAGCTGATGTTACTACAACAGCTGAAGCTACAACAACTGCTGATGTAACTACCACATCTGGGGCTACCACAACTGCTGATGTTACTACAACAGCTGAAGCTACAACAACTGCTGATGTAACTACAACGGCTGAAGCTACCACTACTGCTGATGTGACTACAACAGCTGAGGCTACCACAACAGCTGATGTTACTACCACAGCTGAGGCTACCACAACTGCTGACGTAACTACAACAGCTGAAGCTACCACAACTGCTGATGTTACTACAACAGCTGCGGCTACCACAATTGCTGATGTAACTACAACAGCTGAAGCTACAACAACTGCTGATGTAACTACAACAACTGATGCTACCACAACTGCTGATATTACTACCACAGCTGAGGCTACCACAACTGCTGATGTTACTACAACAGCTGAAACTACAACAACTGCTGATGTAACTACAACAGCTGAGGCTACCACAACAGCTGATGTTACTACCACAGCTGAGGCTACCACAACTGCTGACGTAACTACAACAGCTGAAGCTACCACAACTGCTGATGTTACTACAACAGCTGCGGCTACCACAATTGCTGATGTAACTACAACAGCTGAAGCTACAACAACTGCTGATGTAACTACAACAACTGATGCTACCACAACTGCTGATATTACTACCACAGCTGAGGCTACCACAACTGCTGATGTTACTACAACAGCTGAAACTACCACAACTGCTGATGTAACTACAACAGCTGATGCTACCACAACTGCCGATATTACTACCACAGCTGAGGCTACCACAACTGCTGATGTTACTACAACAACTGCTGATGTAACTACAACGGCTGAAGCTACCACTACTGCTGATGTAACTACAACAGCTGAGGCTACCACAACAGCTGATGTTACTACAACAGCTGAAGCTACAACAACTGCTGATGTAACTACCACATCTGGGGCTACCACAACTGCTGATTTTACTACAACAGCTGAAGCTACAACAACTGCTGATGTAACTACAACGGCTGAAGCTACCACTACTGCTGATGTGACTACAACAGCTGAGGCTACCACAACAGCTGATGTTACTACCACAGCTGAGGCTACCACAACTGCTGACGTAACTACAACAGCTGAAGCTACCACAACTGCTGATGTTACTACAACAGCTGCGGCTACCACAATTGCTGATGTAACTACAACAGCTGAAGCTACAACAACTGCTGATGTAACTACAACAACTGATGCTACCACAACTGCTGATATTACTACCACAGCTGAGGCTACCACAACTGCTGATGTTACTACAACAGCTGAAACTACAACAACTGCTGATGTAACTACAACAGCTGAAGCTACCACAACTGCCGATGTAACCACAACAGCTGAAGCTACCACAACTGCTGATGTAACTACAACAGCTGAAGCTACAACAACTGCTGATGTTACTACAACAGCTGAAGGTACAACAACTGTTGATGTAACCACCACAGCTGAAGCTACCACAACTGCTGATGTAACCACAACAGCTGAGGCTACCACAACTGCTGATGTTACTACAACAGCTGAAGCTTCAACAACTGCTGATGTAACTACAACGGCTGGAGCTACCACAACTGCTGATACAACTACAATGGCTGAAGCTACCACCACTGCTGATGTTACTACCACAGCTGAGGCTACCACAACTGCTGACGTAACTACAACAGCTGAAGCTACCACAACTGCTGATGTTACTACAACAGCTGCGGCTACCACAATTGCTGATGTAACTACAACAGCTGAAGCTACAACAACTGCTGATGTAACTACAACAACTGATGCTACCACAACTGCTGATATTACTACCACAGCTGAGGCTACCACAACTGCTGATGTTACTACAACAGCTGAAACTACAACAACTGCTGATGTAACTACAACAGCTGAAGCTACCACAACTGCCGATGTAACCACAACAGCTGAAGCTACCACAACTGCTGATGTAACTACAACAGCTGAAGCTACAACAACTGCTGATGTTACTACAACAGCTGAAGGTACAACAACTGTTGATGTAACCACCACAGCTGAAGCTACCACAACTGCTGATGTAACCACAACAGCTGAGGCTACCACAACTGCTGATGTTACTACAACAGCTGAAGCTTCAACAACTGCTGATGTAACTACAACGGCTGGAGCTACCACAACTGCTGATACAACTACAATGGCTGAAGCTACCACCACTGCTGATGTTACTACCACAGCTGAGGCTACCACAACTGCTGACGTAACTACAACAGCTGAAGCTACCACAACTGCTGATGTAACTACAACAGCTGCGGCTACCACAACTGCTGATGTAACCACAACAGCTGAAGCTACCACAACTGCTGATGTAACCACAACAGCTGAGGCTACCACAACTGCTGATGTTACTACAACAGCTGAAGCTTCAACAACTGCTGATGTTACTACAACAGCTGAAGCTACAACAACTGCTGATACAACTACAATGGCTGTAGCTACCACCACTGCTGATGTTACTACCACAGCTGAGGCTACCACAACTGCTGACGTAACTACAACAGCTGAAGCTACCACAACTGCTGATGTTACTACAACAGCTGCGGCTACTACAACTGCTGATGTAACCACAACAGCTGAAGCTACCACAACTGCTGATGTAACCACAACAGCTGAGGCTACCACAACTGCTGATGTTACTACAACAGCTGAAGCTTCAACAACTGCTGATGTAACTACAACGGCTGAAGCTACCACCACTGCTGATGTAACTACAACAGCTGAGGTTACCACAACTGCTGATGTAACTACAACAGCTGAAGCTACCACCACTGCTGATGTAACTACAACAGCTGAGGCTACCACAACTGCTGATGTTACTACAACAGCTGAAGCTACCACAACAGCTGATGTAACCACCACAGCTGAAGCTACCACAACTGCTGATGTAACTACAACAGCTGATGCTACCACAACTGCTGATATTACTACCACAGCTGAGGCTACCACAACTGCTGATGTAACTACAACAGCTGAACCTACCACCATTTCTGTTAGCTCAGGTGAGTTTTTTTTACGCTTGTTCGAATAGTTTGTTATAATAGCACACACATAAAAATTTTACTAGTTCATTAATCACAGCAAGCAACAATCCACTCGTATGTGTGCAATATTTGTCAAAACAGATTTCATTAAATAAATATTATCCTAATGGAATGCTCTTTGGCAATGCCAAAAAACCCAAACTTCTCAAAGTGAGCTGGTCTAGTGCAGGTTTGAATTTTAGTGATGTTAACTTAATAACACTTATAGTAGGATAGATGTTGGAAATTCAAACTGCCCACTAGCCAGAAACTCTCTTTGGTGATGTAGTTTTTTTGGTAAATTGGTGATATAAAAGACATTGTCATTCTTTCTACATCAAATAAGACTAGAGTGTTAATTGTTTTAACTGACTTTATCAGAGTGATTTGTAGGTCTTTGATATAATTTCTATAGTCAATCATATTCATTTTTTTTTAATTGTTCAGGTGTTCAAGTATTATGTACCCGTTTTCTGAAATTTCAGTTTGAAATAGTTTTGCTTAGATTTACACTGTTGTTGTGTCTCTGAAATCTGTTTGCGCTTAAAGAACACATAAATATGTGAAAACAAAGCAAAAAAAAAAAAAACAAGCAAATGAAGACAAAATCCACTATGCAACCTTATCGATTTCCTTTGGTGGTGGTTGACTATGAAGTTGCAAAGTAACCTTCGTTGTGACAAAAATCTTTAGACTAACACCTCTAACAAAAATGCAGTGTCACTATGATTCGATACTTCACCAATATTAACATCAACATTCTTTTTAACTCTGAAGCACGTTATTAAAGTTAACATTATTTACCTCTCTTTGCATTTCTTACTCTAAACTAAAATTATGTTTAACGTTGCTGCCTTTCAGCCTAACTGTCAGCTACTAACTGAAATTTTATGGGGGCAGTTTCTGATTGAATTTGTTATGGGTGAGAGATAAGAGTCGATAGAAAGCACACTTGATGAATTACCAAAAAAATCCTCAATAAATGAAATAAAAAACATTTTACTTAATTAAAAAAAAAAACACCAGGAACTGCCCATTTGTAAAAAAACTTATACCGTTTTACACACTGGTATTACTTTGTAAACACTGAATCTCCAGTTCACACAGACCTTTAATAACCATCTCCTCTAGGTACAGCAGTCACTTGTCTTTCTTGACACCAGCTCTTTATAAGTTTTTATTACTATTCACATAACCCATATGACTGTCATGTTTTACCAATTTGAAAGTTTTCATTGAAGTCCATGCACAATATGCTTTGAGTAAATAAGTTAGTTTTTTTTGCACTGAGTTTTCATTCCGCAGAAAGGTACACATTTATTGGTGAATTGCGACTAAAAGAGATGTTTGTCATTGTGCCTACTTTTGTACAAAGAGGGAAAACAAAGTTTCATCAGCTGTTTTTTTTTCTTCTAAGGATTTTCTCTTCTTTGGTCTAAGTTCAACAAAGATTTTTCTTGTTAGGTCTTTTGTTCCATTGTGTTAAAGGATTTGGGTACTTTTTCAAAATGTCCATAGATTTACATTAAACTTACTGGGTTTGAAGATGATGATGGTGGAAAGCTTCCCTTCAAATATTAAAACAATGTCATGAAATTACGTTTGTACATGCTTAAAATAATTTTCATGACATTGTTTTACTCATTTCACGAAAACTACAGCACCTTAGCACGTAATATTTTCAGGGAAGGTTTCTACTATCTTCAAACTGTGTAAGTTTAGTGTAAATCTGTGGACATTGTGTTTTTTGTCCTACAAAAAATACATGCAACCTTTAAAGACCTCACAAGGGCTCTTCTGTAAGCTCCTCACACTCACCAAAACATAGGTCATTCCATTAATTAAGGGGGGGGGGCAGTTGATAGTGGTGTAACCATGTGACACTTCTTGAAAACTACGATTGAACAATGGTGTATAAGTAAATTACAAGTAGTACTTTTTATCTCCAATAATATTTAACATCAATTATTATGTTGCATAGTCACTGCTGAAATTTGATCGTTCGAATGGCTACCGGACAATCCTTTAAAGGAAATATGAACCATTGGTTTTTTGAACCGTCGAATGTTTTTATCCTAAATAAATAAATCCGAAAATATTTGTCATTTACCACATTACTTTGAAGTGAAAAGCTTCTGAAAGAGCTTTATTTGTACGATTGAGGGCTGCTGTACTTCTAACCAAGTAAGTGTTAACTTGCATTAATTAAACAGTTGTATCCTAACATGTGTCTTTCCTTTAATCAGTAAAGGACCATGGATATATTAAGAACAGGGTCGCCGTTCCAAAATTGTCATGGGCCTGTGCCAGATGGATTTAGCACGCTAGTGATTTTAAAGTTCCCTCATCATCGAACTCATTATTGTTGGTGCCCCTTGTTGGTCAGACTACACGGACAAGGCAGCGCTTAAGTAGCGCCAGAGGAGTGAAGGGTTAATGTTTGAGGTCTAGCCCTGGTATCCCACACTACACAGAGGTATTACTGGCCAATACGATTGTTCCTTGGTTAAACAGTGATTTCCCTGGAGACCCGGCAATTGCAGGAAAATGAATGCTTGGCGGGTTTTCTTTTGTTTGAGTTGTCAGTTCAAGGAACTCGTCGAATCGCGGGCATGCCCATGAAGTAATTTATCCATACTCCTTACTGTCAAGTAACAACTTAATATTAAACACGAGGATCAGTTGTTGTCTAAACAGATTGCAGTTAAACATAATGTAGTAAATGGTTGTAAACCTGAGCTAATTTAATAAAACAAAAGCATTAAACCACACAAAAACCCTGGTTAATTGGTTAAACAAAGTTTGTACTGCTCATGTATTATACTGCAGAGACAACGGCAACAGCTGAAGCTACAACAACTGCTGATGTTACTACCACAGCTGAAGGTACAACAACTGCTGATGTAACCACAACAGCTAAGTCTACAACAACTGCCGATGTGTCTACAACAGCTGAAGCTACCACAACTGCTGATGTAACCACAATAGCTGAGTCTACAACAACTGCTGATGTAACTACAACAGCTGAGGCTACCACAACCGCTGATGTAACCACAACAGCTGAAGCTACAACAACCGCTGATGTAACCACAACAGCTGAAGCTACCACTACTGCTGATGCAACCACCACAGCAGAAGCTACCACAACTGCTGATGTAACCACAACAGCTGAGGTTACCACAACTGCTGATGTAACTACAACAGCTGAAGCTACCACAACTGTTGATGTAACCACAACGGCTGAAGCTACCACAACTGCTGATGTAACTACAACGGCTGAAGCTACCACAACTGCTGATGTAACTACAACAGCTGAGGCTACCACAACTGCTGATGTAACTACAACGGCTGAAGCTACCACAACTGCTGATGTAACTACAACAGCTGAGGCTACCACAACTGCTGATGTAACCACAACATCTGAGTCTACAACAACTGCTGATGTAACTACAACAGCTGAGGCTACCACAACTGCTGATGTAACTACAACAGCTGAAGCTACCACAACTGTTGATGTAACCACAACGGCTGAAGCTACCACAACTGCTGATGTAACTACAACAGCTGATGCTACCACAACTGCTGATGTAACTACAACAGCTGAAGCTACCACAACTGTTGATGTAACCACAACGGCTGAAGCTACCACAACTGCTGATGTAACTACAACGGCTGAAGCTACCACAACTGCTGATGTAACTACAACGGCTGAAGCTACCACAACTGCTGATGTAACTACAACAGCTGAGGCTACCACAACTGCTGATGTAACTACAACGGCTGAAGCTACCACAACTGCTGATGTAACTACAACAGCTGAGGCTACCACAACTGCTGATGTAACTACAACAGCTGAAGCTACCACAACTGCTGATGTAACTACAACGGCTAAAGCTACCACAACTGCTGATGTTACTACAACAGCTGAGGCTACCGCAACTGCTGATGTAACTACAACAGCTGAAGCTACCACAACTGTTGATGTAACCACAACGGCTGAAGCTACCACAACTGCTGATGTAACCACAACAGCTGAAGCTACAACAACTGCTGATGTAACTACAACGGCTGAAGCTACCACAACTGCTGATGTAACCACAACAGCTGAAGCTACAACAACTGCTGATGTAACTACAACGGCTGAAGCTACCACCACTGCTGATGTTACTACAACAGCTGAAGGTACAACAACTGTTGAAGTCACCACAACAGCTGAAGCTACCACAACTGCTGATGTAACTACAACAGCTGATGCTACCACAACTGCTGATATAACTACCACAGCTGAGGCTACCACAACTGCTGATGTTACTACAACAGCTGAAGCTACAACAACTGCTGATGTAACTACAACGGCTGAAGCTACCACTACTGCTGATGTAACTACAACAGCTGAGGCTACCACAACAGCTGATGTTACTACAACAGCTGATGCTACCACAACTGCTGATGTAACTACAACGGCTGATGCTACCACTACTGCTGATGTAACTACAACAGCTGAGGCTACCACAACAGCTGATGTTACTACAACAGCTGAAGCTACCACAACTGCCGATGTAACCACAACAGCTGAAGCTACAACAGCTGCTGATGTAACTACAACAGCTGAAGCTACAACAACTGCTGATGTAACTACAACGGCTGAAGCTACCACCACTGCTGATGTTACTACAACAGCTGAAGCTACAACAACTGTTGATGTAACCACAACAGCTGATGCTAACACAACTGCTGATATTACTACCACAGCTGAAGCTACCACAACTGCTGATGTTACTACAACAGCTGAAGCTACAACAACTGCTGATGTAACTACAACAACTGAAGCTACCACTACTGCTGATGTTACTACAACAGCTGAGGCTACAACAACTGCCGATATAACGACCACAGCTGAGGCTTCCACAACAGCTGATGTTACTACAACAGCTAAAGCTACAACAACTGCTGATGTAACTACAACAGCTGAAGGTACCACAACTGCCGATGTAACAACAACAGCTGAAGCTACCACAACTGCTGATGTAACTACAACAGCTGAAGCTACCACAACTGTTGATGTAACCACAACGGCTGAAGCTACCACAACTGCTGATGTAACTACAACGGCTGAAGCTACCACAACTGCTGATGTAACTACAACAGCTGAGGCTACCACAACTGCTGATGTAACTACAACGGCTGAAGCTACCACAACTGCGAATGTAACTACAACAGCTGAGGCTACCACAACTGCTGATGTAACCACAACAGCTGAGTCTACAACAACTGCTGATGTAACTACAACAGCTGAGGCTACCACAACTGCTGATGTAACTACAACAGCTGAAGCTACCACAACTGTTGATGTAACCACAACGGCTGAAGCTACCACAACTGCTGATGTAACTACAACAGCTGATGCTACCACAACTGCTGATGTAACTACAACAGCTGAAGCTACCACAACTGTTGATGTAACCACAACGGCTGAAGCTACCACAACTGCTGATGTAACTACAACGGCTGAAGCTACCACAACTGCTGATGTAACTACAACGGCTGAAGCTACCACAACTGCTGATGTAACTACAACAGCTGAGGCTACCACAACTGCTGATGTAACTACAACGGCTGAAGCTACCACAACTGCTGATGTAACTACAACAGCTGAGGCTACCACAACTGCTGATGTAACTACAACAGCTGAAGCTACCACAACTGCTGATGTAACTACAACGGCTAAAGCTACCACAACTGCTGATGTTACTACAACAGCTGAGGCTACCGCAACTGCTGATGTAACTACAACAGCTGAAGCTACCACAACTGTTGATGTAACCACAACGGCTGAAGCTACCACAACTGCTGATGTAACCACAACAGCTGAAGCTACAACAACTGCTGATGTAACTACAACGGCTGAAGCTACCACAACTGCTGATGTAACCACAACAGCTGAAGCTACAACAACTGCTGATGTAACTACAACGGCTGAAGCTACCACCACTGCTGATGTTACTACAACAGCTGAAGGTACAACAACTGTTGAAGTCACCACAACAGCTGAAGCTACCACAACTGCTGATGTAACTACAACAGCTGATGCTACCACAACTGCTGATATAACTACCACAGCTGAGGCTACCACAACTGCTGATGTTACTACAACAGCTGAAGCTACAACAACTGCTGATGTAACTACAACGGCTGAAGCTACCACTACTGCTGATGTAACTACAACAGCTGAGGCTACCACAACAGCTGATGTTACTACAACAGCTGAAGCTACAACAACTGCTGATGTAACTACAACGGCTGATGCTACCACTACTGCTGATGTAACTACAACAGCTGAGGCTACCACAACAGCTGATGTTACTACAACAGCTGAAGCTACCACAACTGCCGATGTAACCACAACAGCTGAAGCTACAACAGCTGCTGATGTAACTACAACAGCTGAAGCTACAACAACTGCTGATGTAACTACAACGGCTGAAGCTACCACCACTGCTGATGTTACTACAACAGCTGAAGCTACAACAACTGTTGATGTAACCACAACAGCTGATGCTAACACAACTGCTGATATTACTACCACAGCTGAAGCTACCACAACTGCTGATGTTACTACAACAGCTGAAGCTACAACAACTGCTGATGTAACTACAACAACTGAAGCTACCACTACTGCTGATGTTACTACAACAGCTGAGGCTACAACAACTGCCGATATAACGACCACAGCTGAGGCTTCCACAACAGCTGATGTTACTACAACAGCTAAAGCTACAACAACTGCTGATGTAACTACAACAGCTGAAGGTACCACAACTGCCGATGTAACAACAACAGCTGAAGCTACCACAACTGCTGATGTAACTACAACAGCTGAAGCTACAACAACTGCTGATGTTACTACAACAGCTGAGGCTACCACAACTGCTGATGTTACTACAACAGCTGAAGCTACAACAACTGTTGATGTAACCACAACAGCTGATGTAACCACAACAGCTGATGCTACCACTACTGCTGATGCAACCACCACAGCAGAAGCTACCACAACTGCTGATGTAACCACAACAGCTGAAGCTACAACAACTGCTGATGTAACTACAACGGCTGAAGCTACCACCACTGCTGATGTTACTACAACAGCTGAAGGTACAACAACTGTTGAAGTTACCACAACAGCTGAAGCTACAACAACTGATGATGTAACTGCAACAGCTGATGCTACCACAACTGCTGATTTAACTACCACAGCTGAGGCTACCACAACTGCTGATGTTACTACAACAGCTGAAGCTACAACAACTGCTGATGTAACTACAACGGCTGAAGCTACCACTACTGCTGATGTAACTACAACAGCTGAGGCTACCACAACAGCTGATGTTACTACAACAGCTGAAGCTACAACAACTGCTGATGTAACCACAACAGCTGAAGCTACAACAACTGCTGATGT
Source organism: Asterias amurensis (assembly GCF_032118995.1). NCBI lineage: Eukaryota > Metazoa > Echinodermata > Asteroidea > Forcipulatida > Asteriidae > Asterias > Asterias amurensis. The sequence goes on along the minus strand of NC_092662.1, from coordinate 1,409,688 downwards.
AACTACAACGGCTGAAGCTACCACTACTGCTGATGTAACTACAACAGCTGAGGCTACCACAACAGCTGATGTTACTACAACAGCTGAAGCTACCACAACTGCCGATGTAACCACAACAGCTGAAGCTACAACAACTGCTGATGTAACTACAACAGCTGAAGCTACAACAACTGCTGATGTAACTACAACGGCTGAAGCTACCACCACTGCTGATGTTACTACAACAGCTAAAGGTACAACAACTGTTGATGTAACCACAACAGCTGAAGCTACCACAACTGCTGATGTAACTACAACAGCTGATGCTACCACAACTGCTGATATTACTACCACAGCTGAGGCTACCACAACTGCTGATGTTACTACAACAGCTGAAGCTACAACAACTGCTGATGTAACTACAACAGCTGAAGCTACCACTACTGCTGATGTTACTACAACAGCTGAGGCTACAACAACTGCCGATATAACGACCACAGCTGAGGCTTCCACAACAGCTGATGTTACTACAACAGCTAAAGCTACAACAACTGCTGATGTAACTACAACAGCTGAAGCTACCACAACTGCTGATGTAACTACAACAGCTGAAGCTACAACAACTGCTGATGTTACTACAACAGCTGAGGCTACCACAACTGCTGATGTTACTACAACAGCTGAAGCTACAACAACTGTTGATGTAACCACAACAGCTGATGTAACCAAAACAGCTGATGCTACCACTACTGCTGATGCAACCACCACAGCAGAAGCTACCACAACTGCTGATGTAACCACAACAGCTGAGGTTACCACAACTGCTGATGTAACTACAACAGCTGAGGCTACCACAACTGCTGATGTAACCACAACAGCTGAGTCTATAACAACTGCTGATGTAACTACAACAGCTGAGGCTACCACAACTGCTGATGTAACTACAACAGCTGAAGCTACCACAACTGTTGATGTAACCACAACGGCTGAAGCTACCACAACTGCCGATGTAACAACAACAGCTGAAGCTACCACAACTGCTGATGTAACTACAACAGCTGAAGCTACAACAACTGCTGATGTTACTACAACAGCTGAGGCTACCACAACTGCTGATGTTACTACAACAGCTGAAGCTACAACAACTGTTGATGTAACCACAACAGCTGATGTAACCACAACAGCTGATGCTACCACTACTGCTGATGCAACCACCACAGCAGAAGCTACCACAACTGCTGATGTAACCACAACAGCTGAGGTTACCACAACTGCTGATGTAACTACAACAGCTGAGGCTACCACAACTGCTGATGTAACTACAACAGCTGAGTCTACAACAACTGCTGATGTAACTACAACAGCTGAGGCTACCACAACTGCTGATGTAACTACAACAGCTGAAGCTACCACAACTGTTGATGTAACCACAACGGCTGAAGCTACCACAACTGCTGATGTAACTACAACGGCTGAAGCTACCACAACTGCTGATGTAACTACAACAGCTGAGGCTACCACAAATGCTGATGTAACTACAACGGCTGAAGCTACCACAACTGCTGATGTAACTACAACAGCTGAGGCTACCACAACTGCTGATGTAACTACAACAGCTGAAGCTACCACAACTGCTGATGTAACTACAACAGCTGAAGCTACCACAACTGCTGATGTAACTACAACGGCTGAAGCTACCACAACTGCTGATGTTACTACAACAGCCGAGGCTACCACAACTGCTGATGTTACTACAACAGCTGAAGCTACCACAACTGCTGATGTAACTACAACGGCTGAAGCTACCACTACTGCTGATGTAACTACAACAGCTGAGGCTACCACAACAGCTGATGTTACTACAACAGCTGAATCTACAACAACTGCTGATGTAACCACAACAGCTGAAGCTACAACAACTGCTGATGTAACTACAACGGCTGAAGCTACCACTACTGCTGATGTAACTACAACAGCTGAGGCTACCACAACAGCTGATGTTACTACAACAGCTGAAGCTACCACAACTGCCGATGTAACCACAACAGCTGAAGCTACAACAACTGCTGATGTAACTACAACAGCTGAAGCTACAACAACTGCTGATGTAACTACAACGGCTGAAGCTACCACCACTGCTGATTTAACTACAACAGCTGATGCTACCACAACTGCTGATATTACTACCACAGTTGAGGCTACCACAACTGCTGATGTTACTACAACAGCTGAAGCTACAACAACTGCTGATGTAACTACAACAGCTGAAGCTACCACTACTGCTGATGTTACTACAACAGCTGAGGCTACAACAACTGCCGATATAACGACCACAGCTGAGGCTTCCACAACAGCTGATGTTACTACAACAGCTAAAGCTACAACAACTGCTAATGTAACTACAACAGCTGAAGGTACCACAACTGCTGATGTAACAACAACAGCTGAAGCTACCACAACTGCTGATGTAACTACAACAGCTGAAGCTACAAAAACTGCTGATGTTACTACAACAGCTGAGGCTACCACAACTGCTGATGTTACTACAACAGCTGAAGGTACAACAACTGTTGATGTAACCACAACAGCTGATGTAACCACAACAGCTGATGCTACCACTACTGCTGATGCAACCACCACAGCAGAAGCTACCACAACTGCTGATGTAACCACAACAGCTGAGGTTATCACAACTGCTGATGTAACTACAACAGCTGAGGCTACCACAACTGCTGATGTAACCACAACAGCTGAGTCTACAACAACTGCTGATGTAACTACAACAGCTGAAGCTACCACTACTGCTGATGCAACCACCACAGCAGAAGCTACCACAACTGCTGATGTAACCACAACAGCTGAGGTTACCACAACTGCTGATGTAACTACAACAGCTGAGGCTACCACAACTGCTGATGTAACCACAACAGCTGAGTCTACAACAACTGCTGATGTAACTACAACAGCTGAGGCTACCACAACTGCTGATGTAACTACAACAGCTGAAGCTACCACAACTGTTGATGTAACCACAACGGCTGAAGCTACCACAACTGCTGATGTAACTACAACAGCTGATGCTACCACAACTGCTGATGTAACTACAACAGCTGAAGCTACCACAACTGTTGATGTAACCACAACAGCTGAAGCTACCACAACTGCTGATGTAACTACAACGGCTGAAGCTACCACAACTGCTGATGTAACTACAACGGCTGAAGCTACCACAACTGCTGATGTAACTACAACAGCTGAGGCTTCCACAACAGCTGATGTTACTACAACAGCTAAAGCTACAACAACTGCTGATGTAACTACAACAGCTGAAGGTACCACAACTGCCGATGTAACAACAACAGCTGAAGCTACCACAACTGCTGATGTAACTACAACAGCTGAAGCTACAACTGCTGATGTTACTACAACAGCTGAGGCTACCACAACTGCTGATGTTACTACAACAGCTGAAGCTACAACAACTGTTGATGTAACCACAACAGCTGCTGATACCACAACAGCTGATGCTACCACTACTGCTGATGCAACCACCACAGCAGAAGCTACCACAACTGCTGATGTAACCACAACAGCTGAAGCTACAACAACTGCTAATGTAACTACAACGGCTGAAGCTACCACAACTGCTGATGTAACTACAACGGCTGAAGCTACCACAACTGCTGATGTTACTACAACAGCTGAGGCTACCACAACTGCTGATGTAACTACAACAGCTGAAGCTACCACAACTGTTGATGTAACCAGAACGGCTGAAGCTACCACAACTGCTGATGTAACTACAACAGCTGATGCTACCACAACGGCTGATATTACTACCACAGCTGAGGCTACCACAACTGCTGATGTTACTACCACAGCTGAAGGTACAACAACTGCTGATGTAACCACAACGGCTGAAGCTACCACCACTGCTGATGTAACTACAACAGCTGAAGCTACCACAACTGCTGATGTAACCACAACAGCTGAAGCTACAACAACTGCTGATGTAACTACAACGGCTGAAGCTACCACCACTGCTGATGTTACTACAACAGCTGAAGGTACAACAACTGTTGATGTCACCACAACAGCTGAAGCTACCACAACTGCTGATGTAACTACAACAGCTGATGCTACCACAACTGCTGATATAACTACCACAGCTGAGGCTACCACAACTGCTGATGTTACTACAACAGCTGAAGCTACAACAACTGCTGATGTAACTACAACGGCTGAAGCTACCACTACTGCTGATGTAACTACAACAGCTGAGGGTACCACAACAGCTGATGTTACTACAACAGCTGAAGCTACAACAACTGCTGATGTAACCACAACAGCTGAAGCTACAACAACTGCTGATGTAACTACAACGGCTGAAGCTACCACTACTGCTGATGTAACTACAACAGCTGAGGCTACCACAACAGCTGATGTTACTACAACAGCTGAAGCTACCACAACTGCCGATGTAACCACAACAGCTGAAGCTACAACAGCTGCTGATGTAACTACAACGGCTGAAGCTACCACCACTGCTGATGTTACTACAACAGCTGAAGGTACAACAACTGTTGATGTAACCACAACAGCTGATGCTACCACAACTGCTGATATTACTACCACAGCTGAGGCTACCACAACTGCTGATGTTACTACAACAGCTGAATCTACAACAACTGCTGATGTAACTACAACAGCTGAAGCTACCACTACTGCTGATGTTACTACAACAGCTGAGGCTACAACAACTGCCGATATAACGACTACAGCTGCGGCTTCCACAACAGCTGATGTTACTACAACAGCTAAAGCTACAACAACTGCTGATGTAACTACAACAGCTGAAGGTACCACAACTGCCGATGTTACAACAACAGCTGAAGCTACCACAACTGCTGATGTAACTACAACAGCTGAAGCTACAACTGCTGATGTTACTACAACAGCTGAGGCTACCACAACTGCTGATGTTACTACAACAGCTGAAGCTACAACAACTGTTGATGTAACCACAACAGCTGATGTAACCACAACAGCTGATGCTACCACTACTGCTGATGCAACCACCACAGCTGAGGCTACAACAACTGCTGATGTTACTACAACAGCTGAAGCTACCACAACTGCTGATGTAACTACAACGGCTGAAGCTACCACAACTGCTGATGTAACTACAACAGCTGAGGCTACCACAACTGCTGATGTAACTACAACAGCTGAAGCTACCACAACTGCTGATGTAACTACAACAGCTGAAGCTACCACAACTGCTGATGTAACTACAACGGCTGAAGCTACCACAACTGCTGATGTTACTACAACAGCTGAGGCTACCACAACTGCTGATGTAACTACAACAGCTGAAGCTACCACAACTGTTGATGTAACCAGAACGGCTGAAGCTACCACAACTGCTGATGTAACTACAACAGCTGATGCTACCACAACGGCTGATTTTACTACCACAGCTGAGGCTACCACAACTGCTGATGTTACTACCACAGCTGAAGGTACAACAACTGCTGATGTAACCACAACGGCTGAAGCTACCACCACTGCTGATGTAACTACAACAGCTGAAGCTACCACAACTGCTGATGTAACCACAACAGCTGAAGCTACAACAACTGCTGATGTAACTACAACGGCTGAAGCTACCACCACTGCTGATGTTACTACAACAGCTGAAGGTACAATAACTGTTGAAGTCACCACAACAGCTGAAGCTACCACAACTGCTGATGTAACTACAACAGCTGATGCTACCACAACTGCTGATATAACTACCACAGCTGAGGCTACCACAACTGCTGATGTTACTACAACAGCTGAAGCTACAACAACTGCTGATGTAACTACAACGGCTGAAGCTACCACTACTGCTGATGTAACTACAACAGCTGAGGCTACCACAACAGCTGATGTTACTACAACAGCTGAAGCTACAACAACTGCTGATGTAACCACAACAGCTGAAGCTACAAAAACTGCTGATGTAACTACAACGGCTGAAGCTACCACTACTGCTGATGTAACTACAACAGCTGAGGCTACCACAACAGCTGATGTTACTACAACAGCTGAAGCTACCACAACTGCCGATGTAACCACAACAGCTGAAGCTACAACAGCTGCTGATGTAACTACAACAGCTGAAGCTACAACAACGGCTGATGTAACTACAACGGCTGAAGCTACCACCACTGCTGATGTTACTACAACAGCTGAAGGTACAACAACTGTTGATGTAACCACAACAGCTGATGCTACCACAACTGCTGATATTACTACCACAGCTGAGGCTACCACAACTGCTGATGTTACTACAACAGCTGAATCTACAACAACTGCTGATGTAACTACAACAGCTGAAGCTACCACTACTGCTGATGTTACTACAACAGCTGAGGCTACAACAACTGCCGATATAACGACCACAGCTGAGGCTTCCACAACAGCTGATGTTACTACAACAGCTAAAGCTACAACAACTGCTGATGTAACTACAACAGCTGAAGGTACCACAACTGCCGATGTAACAACAACAGCTGAAGCTACCACAACTGCTGATGTAACTACAACAGCTGAAGCTACAACTGCTGATGTTACTACAACAGCTGAGGCTACCACAACTGCTGATGTTACTACAACAGCTGAAGCTACAACAACTGTTGATGTAACCACAACAGCTGATGTAACCACAACAGCTGATGCTACCACTACTGCTGATGCAACCACCACAGCAGAAGCTACCACAACTGCTGATGTAACCACAACAGCTGAAGCTACAACAACTGCTGATGTAACTACAACGGCTGAAGCTACCACCACTGCTGATGTTACTACAACAGCTGAAGGTACAACAACTGTTGAAGTTACCACAACAGCTGAAGCTACCACAACTGATGATGTAACTACAACAGCTGATGCTACCACAACTGCTGATAAAACTACCACAGCTGAGGCTACCACAACTGCTGATGGTACTACAACAGCTGAAGCTACAACAACTGCTGATGTAACCACAACAGCTGAAGCTACAACAACTGCTGATGTAACTACAACGGCTGAAGCTACCACTACTGCTGATGTAACTACAACAGCTGAGGCTACCACAACAGCTGATGTTACTACAACAGCTGAAGCTACCACAACTGCCGATGTAACCACAACAGCTGAAGCTACAACAACTGCTGATGTAACTACAACAGCTGAAGCTACAACAACTGCTGATGTAACTACAACGGCTGAAGCTACCACCACTGCTGATGTTACTACAACAGCTGAAGGTACAACAACTGTTGATGTAACCACAACAGCTGAAGCTACCACAACTGCTGATGTAACTACAACAGCTGATGCTACCACAACTGCTGATATTACTACCACAGCTGAGGCTACCACAACTGCTGATGTTACTACAACAGCTGAAGCTACAACAACTGCTGATGTAACTACAACAGCTGAAGCTACCACTACTGCTGATGTTACTACAACAGCTGAGGCTACAACAACTGCCGATATAACGACCACAGCTGAGGCTTCCACAACAGCTGATGTTACTACAACAGCTAAAGCTACAACAACTGCTGATGTAACTACAACAGCTGAAGGTACCACAACTGCCGATGTAACAACAACAGCTGAAGCTACCACAACTGATGATGTAACTACAACAGCTGAAGCTACAACAACTGCTGATGTTACTACAACAGCTGAGGCTACCACAACTGCTGATGTTACTACAATAGCTGAAGCTACAACAACTGTTGATGTAACCACAACAGCTGATGTAACCACAACAGCTGATGCTACCACTACTGCTGATGTAACCACCACAGCAGAAGCTACCACAACTGCTGATGTAACCACAACAGCTGAGGTTACCACAACTGCTGATGTAACTACAACAGCTGAGGCTACCACAACTGCTGATGTAACCACAACAGCTGAGTCTACAACAACTGCTGATGTAACTACAACAGCTGAGGCTACCACAACTGCTGATGTAACTACAACAGCTGAAGCTACCACAACTGTTGATGTAACCACAACGGCTGAAGCTACCACAACTGCTGATGTAACTACAACGGCTGAAGCTACCACAACTGCTGATGTAACTACAACAGCTGAGGCTACCACAAATGCTGATGTAACTACAACGGGTGAAGCTACCACAACTGCTGATGTAACTACAACAGCTGAGGCTACCACAACTGCTGATGTAACTACAACAGCTGAAGCTACCACAACTGCTGATGTAACTACAACGGCTGAAGCTACCACAACTGCTGATGTTACTACAACAGCTGAGGCTACCACAACTGCTGATGTTACTACAACAGCTGAAGCTACAACAACTGCTGATGTAACTACAACGGCTGAAGCTACCACTACTGCTGATGTAACCACAACAGCTGAGGCTACCACAACAGCTGATGTTACTACAACAGCTGAATCTACAACAACTGCTGATGTAACCACAACAGCTGAAGCTACAACAACTGCTGATGTAACTACAACGGCTGAAGCTACCACTACTGCTGATGTAACTACAACAGCTGAGGCTACCACAACAGCTGGTGTTACTACAACAGCTGAAGCTACCACAACTGCCGATGTAACCACAACAGCTGAAGCTACAACAACTGCTGATGTAACTACAACAGCTGAAGCTACAACAACTGCTGATGTAACTACAACGGCTGAAGCTACCACCACTGCTGATGTTACTACAACAGCTGAAGGTACAACAACTGTTGATGTAACCACAACAGCTGAAGCTACCACAACTGCTGATTTAACTACAACAGCTGATGCTACCACAACTGCTGATAGTACTACCACAGCTGAGGCTACCACAACTGCTGATGTTACTACAACAGCTGAAGCTACAACAACAGCTGATGTAACTACAACAGCTGAAGCTACCACTACTGCTGATGTTACTACAACAGCTGAGGCTACAACAACTGCCGATATAACGACCACAGCTGAGGCTTCCACAACAGCTGATGTTACTACAACAGCTAAAGCTACAACAACTGCTGATGTAACTACAACAGCTGAAGGTACCACAACTGCTGATGTAACAACAACAGCTGAAGCTACCACAACTGCTGATGTAACTACAACAGCTGAAGCTACAAAAACTGCTGATGTTACTACAACAGCTGAGGCTACCACAACTGCTGATGTTACTACAACAGCTGAAGCTACAACAACTGTTGATGTAACCACAACAGCTGATGTAACCACAACAGCTGATGCTAGCACTACTGCTGATGCAACCACCACAGCAGAAGCTACCACAACTGCTGATGTAACCACAACAGCTGAGGTTATCACAACTGCTGATGTAACTACAACAGCTGAGGCTACCACAACTGCTGATGTAACCACAACAGCTGAGTCTACAACAACTGTTGATGTAACTACAACAGCTGAGGCTACCACAACTGCTGATGTAACTACAACAGCTGAAGCTACCACAACTGTTGATGTAACCACAACGGCTGAAGCTACCACAACTGCTGATGTAACTACAACAGCTGATGCTACCACAACTGCTGATGTAACTACAACAGCTGAAGCTACCACAACTGTTGATGTAACCACAACGGCTGAAGCTACCACAACTGCTGATGTAACTACAACGGCTGAAGCTACCACAACTGCTGATGTAACTACAACAGCTGAGGCTACCACAACTGCTGATGTAACTACAACGGCTGAAGCTACCACAACTGCTGATGTAACTACAACAGCTGAGGCTACCACAACTGCTGATGTAACTACAACAGCTGAAGCTACCACAACTGCTGATGTAACTACAACAGCTGAAGCTACCACAACTGCTGATGTACCTACAACGGCTGAAGCTACCACAACTGCTGATGTTACTACAACAGCTGAGGCTACCACAACTGCTGATGTAACTACAACAGCTGAAGCTACCACAACTGTTGATGTAACCACAACGGCTGAAGCTACCACAACTGCTGATGTAACTACAACAGCCGATGCTACCACAACGGCTGATATTACTACCACAGCTGAGGCTACCACAACTGCTGATGTAACTACCACAGCTGAAGGTACAACTGCTGATGTTACTACAACAGCTGAAGGTACAACAACTGTTGAAGTTACCACAACAGCTGAAGCTACCACAACTGCTGATGTAACTACAACAGCTGATGCTACCACAACTGCTGATATAACTACCACAGCTGAGGCTACCACAACTGCTGATGTTACTACAACAGCTGAAGCTACAACAACTGCTGATGTAACTACAACGGCTGAAGCTACCACTACTGCTGATGTAACTACAACAGCTGAGGCTACCACAACAGCTGATGTTACTACAACAGCTGAAGCTACAACAACTGCTGATGTAACCACAACAGCTGAAGCTACAACAACTGCTGATGTAACTACAACGGCTGAAGCTACCACTACTGCTGATGTAACTACAACAGCTGAAGCTACCACAACAGCTGATGTTACTACAACAGCTGAAGCTACCACAACTGCCGATGTAACCACAACAGCTGAAGCTACCACAACTGCTGATGTAACTACAACAGCTGAAGCTACAACAACTGCTGATGTAACTACAACGGCTGAAGCTACCACCACTGCTGATGTTACTACAAGAGCTGAAGGTACAACAACTGTTGATGTAACCACAACAGCTGAAGCTACCACAACTGCTGATGTAACTACAACAGCTGATGCTACCACAACTGCTGATATTACTACCACAGCTGAGGCTACCACAACTGCTGATGTTACTAAAACAGCTGAAGCTACAACAACTGCTGATGTTACTACAACAGCTGAGGATACAACAACTGCCGATATAACGACCACAGCTGAGGCTTCCACAACAGCTGATGTTACTACAACAGCTAAAGCTACAACAACTGCTGATGTAACTACAACAGCTGAAGGTACCACAACTGCCGATGTAACAACAACAGCTGAAGCTACCACAACTGCTGATGTAACTACAACAGCTGAAGCTACAACCACTGCAGATGTTACTACAACAGCTGAGGCTACCACAACTGCTGATGTTACTACAACAGCTGAAGCTACAACAACTGTTGATGTAACCACAACAGCTGATGCTACCACAACTGCTGATATTACTACCACAGCTGAGGCTAACACAACTGCTCATGTTACTACAACAGCTGAAGCTACAACAACTGCTGAGGTAACTACAATAGCTGAAGCTACCACAACTGCCGGTGTAATCACAACAGCTGAAGCTACCACAACTGCTGATGTAACTACAACAGCTGAAGCTACCACAACTGCTGATGTAACTACAACAGCTGAAGCTAACACAACTGCTGATGTAACTACAACGGCTGAAGCTACCACTACTGCTGATGTTACTACAACAGCTGAGGCTACAACAACTGCCGATATAACGACCACAGCTGAGGCTTCCACAACAGCTGATGTTACTACAACAGCTAAAGCTACAACAACTGCTGATGTAACTACAACAGCTGAAGGTACCACAACTGCCGATGTAACAACAACAGCTGAAGCTACCACAACTGCTGATGTAACTACAACAGCTGAAGCTACAACAACTGCTGATGTTACTACAACAGCTGAGGCTACCACTACTGCTGATGTTACTACAACAGCTGAGGCTACAACAACTGCCGATATAACGACCACAGCTGAGGCTTCCACAACAGCTGATGTTACTACAACAGCTAAAGCTACAACAACTGCTGATGTAACTACAACAGCTGAAGGTACCACAACTGCCGATGTAACAACAACAGCTGAAGCTACCACAACTGCTGATGTAACTACAACAGCTGAAGCTACAACAACTGCATATGTTACTACAACAGCTGAGGCTACCACAACTGCTGATGTTACTACAACAGCTGAAGCTACAACAACTGTTGATGTAACCACAACAGCTGATGTAACCACAACAGCTGATGCTACCACTACTGCTGATGCAACCACCACAGCAGAGGCTACCACAACTGCTGATGTAACCACAACAGCTGAGGTTACTACAACTGCTGATGTAACTACAACAGCTGAGGCTACCACAACTGCTGATGTAACCACAACAGCTGAGTCTACAACAACTGATGATGTAACTACAACAGCTGAGGCTACCACAACTGCTGATGTAACTACAACAGCTGAAGCTACCACAACTGTTTATGTAACCACAACGGCTGAAGCTACCACAACTGCTGATGTAACTACAACAGCTGATGCTACCACAACTGCTTATGTAACTACAACAGCTGAAGCTACCACAACTGTTGATGTAACCACAACGGCTGAAGCTACCACAACTGCTGATGTAACTACAACGGCTGAAGCTACCACAACTGCTGATGTAACTACAACAGCTGAGGCTACCACAACTGCTGATGTAACTACAACGGCTGAAGCTACCACAACTGCTGATATAACTACAACAGCTGAGGCTACCACAACTGCTGATGTAACTATAACGGCTGAAGCTACCACAACTGCTGATGTAACTACAACAGCTGATGCTACCACAACGGCTGATATTACTACCACAGCTGAGGCTACCACAACTGCTGATGTAACCACAACAGCTGAGTCTACAACAACTGATGATGTAACTACAACAGCTGAGGCTACCACAACTGCTGATGTAACTACAACAGCTGAAGCTACCACAACTGTTGATGTAACCACAACGGCTGAAGCTACCACAACTGCTGATGTAACTACAACAGCTGATGCTACCACAACTGCTGATGTAACTACAACAGCTGAAGCTACCACAACTGTTGATGTAACCACAACGGCTGAAGCTACCACAACTGCTGATGTAACTACAACGGCTGAAGCTACCACAACTGCTGATGTAACTACAACAGCTGAGGCTACCACAACTGCTGATGTAACTACAACGGCTGAAGCTACCACAACTGCTGATATAACTACAACAGCTGAGGCTACCACAACTGCTGATGTAACTACAACGGCTGAAGCTTCCACAACTGCTGATGTAACTACAACAGCTGAGGCTACCACAACTGCTGATGTAACTACAACGGCTGAAGCTACCACAACTGCTGATATAACTACAACAGCTGAGGCTACCACAACTGCTGATGTAACTACAACAGCTGAAACTACCACAACTGCTGATGTAACTACAACAGCTGAAGCTACCACAACTGCTGATGTAACTACAACGGCTGAAGCTACCACAACTGCTGATGTTACTACAACAGCTGAGGCTACCACAACTGCTGATGTAACTACAACAGCTGAAGCTACCACAACTGTTGATGTAACCACAACGGCTGAAGCTACAACAACTGCTGATGTAACTACAACAGCTGAGGCTACCACAACTGCTGATGTAACTACAACAGCTAAAGCTACAACAACTGCTGATGTAACTACAACAGCTGAAGGTACCACAACTGCCGATGTAACAACAACAGCTGAAGCTACCACAACTGCTGATGTAACTACAACAGCTGAAGCTACAACAACTTCTGATGTTACTACAACAGCTGAAGCTACCACTACTGCTGATGTTACTACAACAGCTGAGGCTACAACAACTGCCGATATAACGACCACAGCTGAGGCTTCCACAACAGCTGATGTTACTACAACAGCTAAAGCTACAACAACTGCTGATGTAACTACAACAGCTGAAGGTACAACAACTGTTGATGTAACCACAACAGCTGAAGCTACCACAACTGCTGATGTAACTACAACAGCTGATGCTACCACAACTGCTGATATTACTACCACAGCTGAGGCTACCACAACTGCTGATGTTACTACAACAGCTGAAGCTACAACAACTGCTGATGTAACTACAACAGCTGAAGCTACCACTACTGCTGATGTTACTACAACAGCTGAGGCTACCACAACTGCCGATATAAAGACCACAGCTGAGGCTTCCACAACAGCTGATGTTACTACAACAGCTAAAGCTACAACAACTGCTGATGTAACTACAACAGCTGAAGGTACCACAACTGCCGATGTAAGAACAACAGCTGAAGCTACCACAACTGCTGATGTAACTACAACAGCTGAAGCTACAACAACTGCTGATGTTACTACAACAGCTGAGGCTACCACAACTGCTGATGTTACTACAACAGCTGAAGCTACAACAGCTGTTGATGTAACCACAACAGCTGATGCTACCACAACTGCTGATATTACTACCACAGCTGAGGCTACCACAACTGCTCATGTTACTACAACAGCTGAAGCTTCAACAACTGCTGATATAACTACAATAGCTGAATCTACCACAACTGCTGATGTAACTACAACAGCTGAAGCTACCACAACTGTTGATGTAACCACTACGGCTGAAGCTACCACAACTGCTGATATAACTACAACAGCTGATGCTACCACAACTGCTGATGTAACTACAACAGCTGAAGCTACCACAACTGTTGATGTAACCACAACGGCTGAAGCTACCACAACTGCTGATGTAACTACAACGGCTGAAGCTACCACAACTGCTGATTTAACTACAACAGCTGAGGCTACCACAACTGCTGATGTAACTACAACGGCTGAAGCTACCACAACTGCTGATGTAACTACAACAGCTGAGGCTACCACAACTGCTGATGTAACTACAACAGCTGAAGCTACCACAACTGCTGATGTAACTACAACAGCTGAAGCTACCACAACTGCTGATGTAACTACAACGGCTGAAGCTACCACAACTGCTGATGTTACTACAACAGCTGAGGCTACCACAATTGCTGATGTAACTACAACAGCTGAAGCTACCACAACTGTTGATGTAACCACAACGGCTGAAGCTACCACAACTGCTGATGTAACTACAACAGCTGATGCTACCACAACGGCTGATATTACTACCACAGCTGAGGCTACCACAACTGCTGATGTTACTACCACAGCTGAAGGTACAACAACTGCTGATGTAACCACAACGGCTGAAGCTACCACCACTGCTGATGTAACTACAACAGCTGAAGCTACCATAACTGCTGATGTAACCACAACAGCTGAAGCTACAACAACTGCTGATGTAACTACAACGGCTGAAGCTACCACAACTGCTGATGTTACTACAACAGCTGAAGGTACAACAACTGTTGAAGTTACCACAACAGCTGAAGCTACCACAACTGCTGATGTAACTACAACAGCTGATGCTACCACAACTGCTGATATAACTACCACAGCTGAGGCTACCACAACTGTTGATGTTACTACAACAGCTGAAGCTACAACAACTGCTGATGTAACTACCACAGCTGATGCTAACACAACTGCTGATATTACTACCACAGCTGAGGCTACCACAACTGCTGATGTTACTACAACAGCTGAAGCTACAACAACTGCTGATGTAACTACAACAGCTGAACCTACCACCATTTCTGTTAGCTCAGGTGAGTTTTTTTTACGCTTGTTCGAATAGTTTGTTATAATAGCACACACATCAAAATTTTATTAGTTCATTAATCACAGCAAGCAACAATCCATTCGTATGTGTGCAATATTTGTCAAAACAGATTTCATTAAATAAATATTATCCTAATGGAATGCTCTTTGGCAATGCCAAAAAACCCAAACTTCTCAAAGTGAGCTGGTCTAGTGGAGGTTTGAATTTTAGTGATGTTAACTTAATAACACTTATAGTAGGATAGATGTTGGAAATTCAAACTGCCCACTAGCCAGAAACTCTCTTTGGTGATGTAGTTTTTTTGGTAAATTGGTGATATAAAAGACATTGTCATTGTTTCTACATCAAATAAGACTAGAGTGTTAATTGTTTTAACTGACTTTATCAGAGTGATTTGTAGGTCTTTGATATAATTTCTATAGTCAATCATATTCATTTTTTTTAATTGTTCAGGTGTTCAAGTATTATGTACCCGTTTTCTGAAATTTCAGTTTGAAATAGTTTTGCTTAGATTTACACTGTTTTTGTGTCTCTGAATTCTGTTTGCGCTTAAAGAACACATAAATATGTGAAAACAAAGCAAAAAAAAAAAAAAACCAAGCAAATGAAGACAAAATCCACTATGCAACCTTATCGATTTCCTTTGGTGGTGGTTGACTATGAAGTTGCAAAGTAACCTTCGTTGTGACAAAAATCTTTAGACTAACACCTCTAACAAAAATGCAGTGTCACTATGATTCGATACTTCACCAATATTAACATCAACATTCTTTTTAACTCTGAAGCACGTTATTAAAGTTAACATTATTTACCTCTCTTTGCATTTCTTACTCTAAACTAAAATTATGTTTAACGTTGCTGCCTTTCAGCCTAACTGTCAGCTACTAACTGAAATTTTATGGGGGCAGTTTCTGATTGAATTTGTTATGGGTGAGAGATAAGAGTCGATAGAAAGCACACTTGATGAATTACCAAAAAATTCCTCAATAAATGAAATAAAAACATTTTACTTAATTAAAAAAAAAAACACCAGGAACTGCCCATTTGTAAAAAAACTTATACCGTTTTACACACTGGTATTACTTTGTAAACACTGAATCTCCAGTTCACACAGACCTTTATTAACCATCTCCTCTAGGTACAGCAGTCACTTGTCTTTCTTGACACCAGCTTTTTATAAGTTTTTATTACTATTCACATAACCCATATGACTGTCATGTTTTACCAATTTGAAAGTTTTCATTGAAGTCCATGCACAATATGCTTTGAGTAAATAAGTTAGTTTTTTTTGCACTGCGTTTTCATTCCGCAGAAAGGTACACATTTTTTGGTGAATTGCGACTAAAAGAGATGATTGTCATTGTGCCTACTTTTGTACAAAGAGGGAAAACAAAGTTTCATCAGCTGTTTTTTTTTCCTCAAGGATTTTCTCTTCTTTGGTCTAAGTTCAACAAAGATTTTTCTTGTTAGGTCTTTTGTTCCATTGTGTTAAAGGATTTGGGTACTTTTTCAAAATGTCCATAGATTTACATTAAACTTACTGGGTTTGAAGATGATGATGGTGGAAAGCTTCCCTTCAAATATTAAAACAATGTCATGAAATTACGTTTGTACATGCTTAGAATAATTTTCATGACATTGTTTTACTCATTTCACGAAAACTACAGCACCTTAGCACGTAATATTTTCAGGGAAGATTTCTACTATCTTCAAACTGTGTAAGTTTAGTGTAAATCTGTGGACATTGTGTTTTTTGTCCTACAAAAAATACATGCAACCTTTAAAGACCTCACAAGGGCTCTTCTGTAAGCTCCTCACACTCACCAAAACATAGGTCATTCCATTAATTAAGGGGGGGGGGGCAGTTGATTGTGGTGTAACCATGTGACACTTCTTGAAAACTACGATTGAACAATGGTGTATAAGTAAATTACAAGTAGTACTTTTTATCTCCAATAATATTTAACATCAATTATTATGTTGAGTCACTGCTGAAATTTGATCGTTCGAATGGCTACCGGACAATCCTTTAAAGAAAATATGAACCATTGGTTTTTTGAACCGTCCATTGTTTTTATCCTAAATAAATAAATCCGAAAATATTTGTCATTTACCACATTACTTTGAAGTGAAAAGCTTCTGAAAGAGCTTTATTTGTACGATTGAGGGCTGCTGTACTTCTAACCAAGTAAGTGTTAACTTGCATTAATTAAACAGTTGTATCCTAACATGTGTCTTTCCTTTAATCAGTAAAGGACCATGGATATATTAAGAACAGGGTCGCCGTTCCAAAATTGTCATGGGCCTGTGCCAGATGGATTTAGCACGCTAGTGATTTTAAAGTTCCCTCATCATCGAACTCATTATTGTTGGTGCCCCTTGTTGGTCAGACTACACGGACAAGGCAGCGCTTAAGTAGCGCCAGAGGAGTGAAGGGTTAATGTTTGAGGTCTAGCCCTTGTATCCCACACTACACAGAGGTATTACTGGCCAATACGATTGTTCCTTGGTTAAACAGTGATTTCCCTGGAGACCCGGCAATTGCAGGAAAATGAATGCTTGGCGGGTTTTCTTTTGTTTGAGTTGTCACTTCAAGGAACTCGTCGAATCGCGGGCATGCCCATGAAGTAGTTTATCCATGCTCCTTACTGTCAAGAAACAACTTAATATTAAACACGAGGATCAGTTGTTGTCTAAACAGATTGCAGTTAAACATAATGTAGTAAATGGTTGTAAACCTGAGCTAATTTAATAAAACAAAAGCATTAAACCACACAAAAACCCTTGTTAATTGGTTAAACAAAGTTTGTACTGCTCATATATTATACTGCAGAGACAACGGCAACAGCTGAAGCTACAACAAATGCTGATGTTACTACCACAGCTGAAGGTACAACAACTGCTGATGTAACCACAACAGCTAAGTCTACAACAACTGCCGATATGTCTACAACAGCTGAAGCTACCACAACTGCTGATGTAACCACAACAGCTGAGTCTACAACAACTGCTGATGTTACTACAACAGCTGAAGCTACCACTACTGCTGATGCAACCACCACAGCAGAAGCTACCACAACTGCTGATGTAACCACAACAGCTGAGGTTACCACAACTGCTGATGTAACTACAACAGCTGAGGCTACCACTACTGCTGATGCAACCACCACAGCAGAAGCTACCACAACTGCTGATGTAACCACAACAGCTGAGGTTACCACAACTGCTGATGTAACTACAACAGCTGAGGCTACCACAACTGCTGATGTAACCACAACAGCTGAGTCTACAACAACTGCTGATGTAACTGCAACAGCTGATGCCACCACACCTGCTGATGTAACTACAACAGCTGAAGCTACCACAACTGTTGATGTAACCACAACGGCTGAAGCTACCACAACTGCTGATGTAACTACAAAAGCTGATGCTACCACAACTGCTGATGTAACTACAACAGCTGAAGCTACCACAACTGCTGATGTAACTACAACAGCTGAAGCTACCACAACTGTTGATGTAACCACAACGGCTGAAGCTACCACAACTGCTGATGTAACTACAACGGCTGAAGCTACCACAACTGCTGATGTAACTACAACAGCTGAGGCTACCACAACTGCTGATGTAACTACAACGGCTGAAGCTACCACAACTGCTGATGTAACTACAACAGCTGAAGCTACCACAACTGCTGATGTAACTACAACAGCTGAAGCTACTACAACTGCTGATGTAACTACAACAGCTGAAGCTACCACAACTGTTGATGTAACCACAACGGCTGAAGCTACCACAACTGCTGATGTAACTACAACGGCTGAAGCTACCACAACTGCTGATGTAACTACAACAGCTGAGGCTACCACAACTGCTGATGTAACTACAACAGCTGAAGCTACCACAACTGCTGATGTAACTACAACAGCTGAAGCTACCACAACTGCTGATGTAACTACAACAGCTGAGGCTACCACAACTGCTGATGTAACCACAACAGCTGAGTCTACAACAACTGCTGATGTAACTACAACAGCTGATGCTACCACAACTGCTGATGTAACTACAACAGCTGAAGCTACCACAACTGTTGATGTAACCACAACGGCTGAAGCTACCACAACTGCTGATGTAACTACAACAGCTGATGCTACCACAACTGCTGATGTAACTACAACAGCTGAAGCTACCACAACTGTTGATGTAACCACAACGGCTGAAGCTACCACAACTGCTGATGTAACTACAACGGCTGAAGCTACCACAACTGCTGATGTAACTACAACGGCTGAAGCTACCACAACTGCTGATGTAACTACAACAGCTGAGGCTACCACAACTGCTGATGTAACTACAACGGCTGAAGCTACCACAACTGCTGATGTAACTACAACGGCTGAAGCTACCACAACTGCTGATGTAACTACAACAGCTGAAGCTACCACAACTGCTGATGTAACTACAACAGCTGAAGCTACCACAACTGCTGATGTAACTACAACGGCTGAAGCTACCACAACTGCTGATGTAACTACAACGGCTGAAGCTACCACAACTGCTGATGTAACTACAACGGCTGAAGCTACCACAACTGCTGATGTAACTACAACAGCTGAAGCTACCACAACTGCTGATGTAACTACAACAGCTGAAGCTACCACAACTGCTGATGTAACTACAACAGCTGAAGCTACCACAACTGCTGATGTAACTACAACAGCTGAGGCTACCACAACTGCTGATGTAACTACAACAGCTGAAGCTACCACAACTGTTGATGTAACCACAACGGCTGAAGCTACCACAACTGCTGATGTAACTACAACAGCTGATGCTACCACAACGGCTGATATTACTACCACAGCTGAGGCTACCACAACTGCTGATGTTACTACCACAGCTGGAGGTACAACAACTGCTGATGTAACCACAACGGCTGAAGCTACCACCACTGCTGATGTAACTACAACAGCTAAAGCTACCACAACTGCTGATGTAACCACAACAGCTGAAGCTACAACAACTGCTGATGTAACTACAACGGCTGAAGCTACCACCACTGCTGATGTTACTACAACAGCTGAAGGTACAACAACTGTTGAAGTTACCACAACAGCTGAAGCTACCACAACTGCTGATGTAACTACAACGGCTGATGCTACCACAACTGCTGATATAACTACCACAGCTGAGGCTACCACAACTGCTGATGTTACTACAACAGCTGAAGGTACAACAACTGTTGATGTAACTACAACAGCTGAAGCTACCACAACTGCTGATGTAACTACAACAGCTGATGCTACCACAACTGCTGATATTACTACCACAGCTGAGGCTACCACAACTGCTGATGTTACTACAGCAGCTGAAGCTACAACAACTGCTGATGTAACTACAACAGCTGAAGCTACCACTACTGCTGATGTTACTACAACAGCTGAGGCTACAACAACTGCCGATATAACGACCACAGCTGAGGCTTCCACAACAGCTGATGTTACTACAACAGCTAAAGCTACAACAACTGCTGATGTAACTACAACAGCTGAAGGTACCACAACTGCCGATGTAACAACAACAGCTGAAGCTACCACAACTGCTGATGTAACAACAACAGCTGAAGCTACAACAACTGCTGATGTTACTACAACAGCTGAGGCTACCACAACTACTGATGTTACTACAACAGCTGAAGCTACAACAACTGTTGATGTAACCACAACAGCTGATGTAACCACAACAGCTGATGCTACCACTACTGCTGATGCAACCACCACAGCAGAAGCTACCACAACTGCTGATGTTACCACAACAGCTGAGGTTACCACAACTGCTGATGTAACTACAACAGCTGATGCTATCACAACTGCTGATGTAACCACAACAGCTGAGTCTACAACAACTGCTGATATAACTACAACAGCTGAGGCTACCACAACTGCTGATGTAACTACAACAGCTGAAGCTACCACAACTGTTGATGTAACCACAACGGCTGAAGCTACCACAACTGCTGATGTAACTACAACAGCTGATGCTACCACAACTGCTGATGTAACTACAACAGCTGAAGCTACCACAACTGTTGATGTAACCACAACGGCTGAAGCTACCACAACTGCTGATGTAACTACAACGGCTGAAGCTACCACAACTGCTGATGTAACTACAACAGCTGAGGCTACCACAACTGCTGATGTAACTACAACGGCTGAAGCTACCACAACTGCTGATGTAACTACAACAGCTGAAGCTACCACAACTGCTGATGTAACTACAACAGCTGAAGCTACTACAACTGCTGATGTAACTACAACAGCTGAAGCTACCACAACTGTTGATGTAACCACAACGGCTGAAGCTACCACAACTGCTGATGTAACTACAACGGCTGAAGCTACCACAACTGCTGATGTAACTACAACAGCTGAGGCTACCACAACTGCTGATGTAACTACAACAGCTGAAGCTACCACAACTGCTGATGTAACTACAACAGCTGAAGCTACCACAACTGCTGATGTAACTACAACAGCTGAGGCTACCACAACTGCTGATGTAACCACAACCCAGCCTGAGTCTACAACAACTGCTGATGTAACTACAACAGCTGATGCTACCACAACTGCTGATGTAACTACAACAGCTGAAGCTACCACAACTGTTGATGTAACCACAACGGCTGAAGCTACCACAACTGCTGATGTAACTACAACAGCTGATGCTACCACAACTGCTGATGTAACTACAACAGCTGAAGCTACCACAACTGTTGATGTAACCACAACGGCTGAAGCTACCACAACTGCTGATGTAACTACAACGGCTGAAGCTACCACAACTGCTGATGTAACTACAACGACTGAAGCTACCACAACTGCTGATGTAACTACAACAGCTGAGGCTACCACAACTGCTGATGTAACTACAACGGCTGAAGCTACCACAACTGCTGATGTAACTACAACGGCTGAAGCTACCACAACTGCTGATGTAACTACAACAGCTGAAGCTACCACAACTGCTGATGTAACTACAACAGCTGAAGCTACCACAACTGCTGATGTAACTACAACGGCTGAAGCTACCACAACTGCTGATGTTACTACAACAGCTGAGGCTACCACAACTGCTGATGTAACTACAACAGCTGAAGCTACCACAACTGTTGATGTAACCACAACGGCTGAAGCTACCACAACTGCTGATGTAACTACAACAGCTGATGCTACCACAACGGCTGATATTACTACCACAGCTGAGGCTACCACAACTGCTGATGTTACTACCACAGCTGGAGGTACAACAACTGCTGATGTAACCACAACGGCTGAAGCTACCACCACTGCTGATGTAACTACAACAGCTAAAGCTACCACAACTGCTGATGTAACCACAACAGCTGAAGCTACAACAACTGCTGATGTAACTACAACGGCTGAAGCTACCACCACTGCTGATGTTACTACAACAGCTGAAGGTACAACAACTGTTGAAGTTACCACAACAGCTGAAGCTACCACAACTGCTGATGTAACTACAACGGCTGATGCTACCACAACTGCTGATATAACTACCACAGCTGAGGCTACCACAACTGCTGATGTTACTACAACAGCTGAAGGTACAACAACTGTTGATGTAACTACAACAGCTGAAGCTACCACAACTGCTGATGTAACTACAACAGCTGATGCTACCACAACTGCTGATATTACTACCACAGCTGAGGCTACCACAACTGCTGATGTTACTACAGCAGCTGAAGCTACAACAACTGCTGATGTAACTACAACAGCTGAAGCTACCACTACTGCTGATGTTACTACAACAGCTGAGGCTACAACAACTGCCGATATAACGACCACAGCTGAGGCTTCCACAACAGCTGATGTTACTACAACAGCTAAAGCTACAACAACTGCTGATGTAACTACAACAGCTGAAGGTACCACAACTGCCGATGTAACAACAACAGCTGAAGCTACCACAACTGCTGATGTAACTACAACAGCTGAAGCTACAACAACTGCTGATGTTACTACAACAGCTGAGGCTACCACAACTACTGATGTTACTACAACAGCTGAAGCTACAACAACTGTTGATGTAACCACAACAGCTGATGTAACCACAACAGCTGATGCTACCACTACTGCTGATGCAACCACCACAGCAGAAGCTACCACAACTGCTGATGTTACCACAACAGCTGAGGTTACCACAACTGCTGATGTAACTACAACAGCTGATGCTATCACAACTGCTGATGTAACCACAACAGCTGAGTCTACAACAACTGCTGATATAACTACAACAGCTGAGGCTACCACAACTGCTGATGTAACTACAACAGCTGAAGCTACCACAACTGTTGATGTAACCACAACGGCTGAAGCTACCACAACTGCTGATGTAACTACAACAGCTGATGCTACCACAACTGCTGATGTAACTACAACAGCTGAAGCTACCACAACTGTTGATGTAACCACAACGGCTGAAGCTACCACAACTGCTGATGTAACTACAACGGCTGAAGCTACCACAACTGCTGATGTAACTACAACAGCTGAGGCTACCACAACTGCTGATGTAACTACAACGGCTGAAGCTACCACAACTGCTGATGTAACAACAACAGCTGAGGCTACCACAACTGCTGATGTAACTACAACAGCTGAAGCTACCACAACTGCTGATGTTACTACAACAGCTGAGGCTACCACAACTGCTGATGTTACTACAACAGCTGAAGCTACAACAACTGCTGATGTAACTACAACGGCTGAAGCTACCACTACTGCTGACGTAACTACAACAGCTGAAGCTACCACAACTGTTGATGTAACCACAACGGCTGAAGCTACCACAACTGCTGATTTAACTACAACGGCTGAAGCTACCACAACTGCTGATGTAACTACAACAGCTGAGGCTACCACAACTGCTGATGTAACTACAACGGCTGAAGCTACCACAACTGCTGATGTAACTACAACAGCTGAGGCTACCACAACTGCTGATGTAACTACAACAGCTGAAGCTACCACAACTGCTGATGTAACTACAACAGCTGAAGCTACCACAACTGCTGATGTAACTACAACGGCTGAAGCTACCACAACTGTTGATGTAACCACAACAGCTGATGCTACCACTACTGCTGATGCAACCACCACAGCAGAAGCTACCACAACTGCTGATGTAACTACAACAGCTGAGGCTACCACAACTGCTGATGTAACCACAACAGCTGAGTCTACAACAACCGCTGATGTAACTACAACAGCTGAGGCTACCACAACTGCTGATGTAACTACAACAGCTGAAGCTACCACAACTGTTGATGTAACCACAACGGCTGAAGCTACCACAACTGCTGATGTAACTGCAACAGCTGATGCTACCACAACTGCTGATGTAACTACAACAGCTGAAGCTACCACAACTGTTGATGTAACCACAACGGCTGAAGCTACCACAACTGCTGATGTAACTACAACGGCTGAAGCTACCACAACTGCTGATGTAACTACAACGGCTGAAGCTACCACAACTGCTGATGTAACTACAACAGCTGAGGCTACCACAACTGCTGATGTAACTACAACAGCTGAAGCTACCACAACTGCTGATGTTACTACAACAGCTGAAGCTACCACAACTGCTGATGTAACTACAACGGCTGAAGCTACCACAACTGCTGATGTTACTACAACAGCTGAGGCTACCACAACTGCTGATGTAACTACAACAGCTGAAGCTACCACAACTGTTGATGTAACCACAACGGCTGAAGCTACCACAACTGCTGATGTAACTACAACAGCTGATGCTACCACAACGGCTGATATTACTACCACAGCTGAGGCTACCACAACTGCTGATGTTACTACCACAACTGAAGGTACAACAACTGCTGATGTAACCACAACGGCTGAAGCTACCACAACTGCTGATGTAACCACAACAGCTGAAGCTACAACAACTGCTGATGTAACTACAACGGCTGAAGCTACCACAACTGCTGATGTTACTACAACAGCTGAAGGTACAACAACTGTTGAAGTTACCACAACAGCTGAAGCTACCACAACTGCTGATGTAATTACAACAGCTGATGCTACCACAACTGCTGATATAACTACCACAGCTGAGGCTACCACAACTGCTGATGTTACTACAACAGCTGAAGCTACAACAACTGCTGATGTAACTACAACGGCTGAAGCTACCACTACTGCTGATGTAACTACAACAGCTGAGGCTACCACAACAGCTGATGTTACTACAACAGCTGAAGCTACAACAACTGCTGATGTAACCACAAAAGCTGAAGCTACAACAACTGCTGATGTAACTACAACGGCTGAAGCTACCACTACTGCTGATGTAACTACAACATCTAAGGCTACCACAACTGCTGATGTTACTACAACAGCTGAAGCTACAACAACTGCTGATGTAACTACAACGGCTGAAGCTACAACAACTGCTGATGTAACTACAACAACTGAGGCTACCACAACAGCTGATGTTACTACAACAGCTGAGGCTACAACAACTGCCGATATAACGACCACAGCTGAGGCTTCCACAACAGCTGATGTTACTACAACAGCTAAAGCTACAACAACTGCTGATGTAACTACAACAGCTGAAGGTACCACATCTGCCGATGTAACAACAACAGCTGAAGCTACCACAACTGCTGATGTAACTACAACAGCTGAAGCTACAACAACTGCTGATGTAACTACAACGGCTGAAGCTACCACTACTGCTGATGTAACTACAACAGCTGAGGCTACCACAACAGCTGATGTTACTACAACAGCTGAAGCTACAACAACTGCTGATGTAACCACAAAAGCTGAAGCTACAACAACTGCTGATGTAACTACAACGGCTGAAGCTACCACTACTACTGATGTAACTACAACAGCTAAGGCTACCACAACTGCTGATGTTACTACAACAGCTGAAGCTACAACAACTGCTGATGTAACTACAACGGCTGAAGCTACAACAACTGCTGATGTAACTACAAAAACTGAGGCTACCACAACAGCTGATGTTACTACAACAGCTGAGGCTACAACAACTGCCGATATAACGACCACAGCTGAGGCTTCCACAACAGCTGATGTTACTACTACAGCTAAAGCTACAACAACTGCTGATGTAACTACAACAGCTGAAGGTACCACATCTGCCGATGTAACAACAACAGCTGAAGCTACCACAACTGCTGATGTAACTACAACAGCTGAAGCTACAACAACTGCTGATGTTACTACAACAGCTGAGGCTACCACAACTGCTGATGTTACTACAACAGCTGAAGCTACAACAACTGTTGATGTAACCACAACAGCTGATGCTAACACAACTGCTGATATTACTACCACAGCTGAGGCTACCACAACTGCTCATGTTACTACAACAGCTGAAGCTACAACAACTGCTGATGTAACTACAACAGCTGAAGCTACCACAACTGCCGGTGTAACCACAACAGCTGAAGCTACCACAACTGCTGATGTAACTACAACAGCTGAAGCTACCACAACTGCTGATGTAACTACAACAGCTGAAGCTACCACAACTGCTGATGTAACTACAACGGCTGAAGCTACCACAACTTCTGATGTTACTACAACAGCTGAGGCTACCACAACTGCTGATGTAACTACAACAGCTGAAGCTACCACAACTGTTGATGTAACCACAACGGCTGAAGCTACCACAACTGCTGATGTAACTACAACAGCTGATGCTACCACAACGGCTGATATTACCACCACAGCTGAGGCTACCACAACTGCTGATGTTACTACAACGGCTAAAGCTACAACAACTGCTGATGTAACTACAACAGCTGAAGGTACCACAACTGCCGATGTAACAACAAGAGCTGAAGCTACCACAACTGCTGATGTAACTACAACAGCTGAAGCTACAACAACTGCTGATGTTACTACAACAGCTGAAGCTACCACAACTGCCGATGTAACCACAACAGCTGAAGCTACAACAACTGCTGATGTAACTACAACAGCTGAAGCTACAACAACTGCTGATGTAACTACAACGGCTGAAGCTACCACCACTGCTGAGGTTACTACAACAGCTGAAGGTACAACAACTGTTGATGTAACCACAACAGCTGAAGCTACCACTACTGCTGATGTAACTACAACAGCTGATGCTACCACAACTGCTGATATTACTACCACAGCTGAGGCTACCACAACTGCTGATGTTACTACAACAGCTGAAGCTACAACAACTGCTGATGTAACTACAACAGCTGAAGCTACCACTACTGCTGATGTTACTACAACAGCTGAGGCTACAACAACTGCCGATATAACGACCACAGCTGAGGCTACCACAACAGCTGATGTTACTACAACAGCTAAAGCTACAACAACTGCTGATGTAACTACA
This sequence comes from Asterias amurensis, assembly GCF_032118995.1. Lineage (NCBI taxonomy): Eukaryota > Metazoa > Echinodermata > Asteroidea > Forcipulatida > Asteriidae > Asterias > Asterias amurensis. The sequence goes on along the minus strand of NC_092662.1, from coordinate 1,381,760 downwards.
ACAGCTGAAGGTACCACAACTGCCGATGTAACAACAACAGCTAACGCTACCACAACTGCTGATGTAACTACAACAGCTGAAGCTACAACAACTTTCGATGTTACTACAACAGCTGAGGCTACCACAACTGCTGATGTTACTACAACAGCTGAAGCTACAACAACTGTTGATGTAACCACAACAGCTGATGCTACCACAACTGCTGATATTACTACCACAGCTGAGGCTACCACAACTGCTCATGTTACTACAACAGCTGAAGCTACAACAACTGCTGATGTAACTACAATAGCTGAAGCTACCACAACTGCCGGTGTAACCACAACAGCTGAAGCTACCACAACTGCTGATGTAACTACAACAGCTGAAGCTACCACAACTGCTGATGTAACTACAACAGCTGAAGCTACCACAACTGCCGATATAACTACCACAGCTGAGGCTACCACAACAGCTGATGTTACTACAACAGCTGAGGCTACCACAACTGCTGATGTAACTACAACAGCTGAAGGTACCACAACTGCCGATGTAACAACAACAGCTGAAGCTACTACAACTGCTGATGTAACTACAACAGCTGAGGTTACCACAACTGCTGATGTTACTACAACAGCTGAAGCTACAACAACTGTTGATGTAACCACAACAGCTGATGCTACCACAACTGCTGATATTACTACAACAGCTGAAGCTACAACAACTGTTGATGTAACTACAACAGCTGAGCCTACCACAACTGCTGATGTAACTACAACAGCTGAAGCTACAACAACCGCTGATGTAACTACAACGGCTAAAGCTACTACCACTGCTGATGTTTCTACAACAGCTGAAGTTACAACAACTGCCGATATAACTACCACAGCTGAGGCTACCACAACTGCTGATGTTACTACCACAGCTAAGGCTACCACAACTGCTGATGTAACTACAACAGCTGAGGTTACCACAACTGCTGATGTTACTACAACAGCTGAAGCTACCACAACTGCGGATGTAACTTCAACAGCTGAAGCTACCACAACTGCTGATATAACTACAACAGCTGAAGCTACCACAACTGCTGATGTTACCAACAACAGCTGAGGCTACCACAACTTCTGATGCAACTACAACAGCTGAAGCTACAACAACTGCCGATTTAACTACCACAGCTGATGCTACCACAACTGCTGATGTTACTACAACAGCTGAAGCTACCATAACTGCTGATGTAACCACAACAGCTGAGGCTACCACAACTTCTGATGTAACTACAACAGCTGAAGCTACAACAACTGCCGATTTAACTACCACAGCTGAGGTCACCACAACAGCTGATGTTACTATAACAGCTGAAGCTACAACAGCTGCTGATGTAACTACAACAGCTGAAGCTACCACAACTCCCGATGTAACCACAACAGCTGAAGCTACAACAACTGCTGATGTAACTACAACAGCTGAAGCCACTACAACTGCTGATGTAACTACAACAGCTGATGCTACCACAACTGCTGATATTATTACCACAGCTGAGGCTACCACAACTGCTGGTGTTACTACAACAGCTGAAGCTACCACAACTGCTGATGTAACTACAACGGCTGAAGCTAGCACCACTGCTGATGTTACTACAACATCTGAAGGTACAACAACTGTTGATGTAACCACAACAGCTGAAGCTACCACAGCTACTGATGTTACTACAACAGCTGAGGCTACCACTACTGCTGATGTAACCACCACAGCTGAAGCTACCACAACTGCTGATGTAACCACAACAGCTGAGGTCACCACAACTGCTGATGTAGCTACAACAGCTGAAGCTACCACAACTGCTGATGTAACTACAACAGCTGAAGCTACAACAACTGCCGATATAACTACCACAGCTGAGGCTACCACAACTGCTGATGTTACTACAACAGCTAAGGTTACCACAACTGCTGATGTAACGACAACAGCTGAAGCTACCACAACTGCTGATACAACTACAACGGCTGAAGCCACCACCACTGCTGATGTAACTACAACAGCTGAGGTTACCACAACTGCTGATGTTACGACAACAGCTGAAGCTACCACAACAGCTGATGTTACTACAACAGCTAAAGCTACAACAACTGCTGATGTAACTACAACAGCTGAAGGTACCACAACTGCCGATGTAACAACAACAGCTAACGCTACCACAACTGCTGATGTAACTACAACAGCTGAAGCTACAACAACTTTCGATGTTACTACAACAGCTGAGGCTACCACAACTGCTGATGTTACTACAACAGCTGAAGCTACAACAACTGTTGATGTAACCACAACAGCTGATGCTACCACAACTGCTGATATTACTACCACAGCTGAGGCTACCACAACTGCTCATGTTACTACAACAGCTGAAGCTACAACAACTGCTGATGTAACTACAATAGCTGAAGCTACCACAACTGCCGGTGTAACCACAACAGCTGAAGCTACCACAACTGCTGATGTAACTACAACAGCTGAAGCTACCACAACTGCTGATGTAACTACAACAGCTGAAGCTACCACAACTGCCGATATAACTACCACAGCTGAGGCTACCACAACAGCTGATGTTACTACAACAGCTGAGGCTACCACAACTGCTGATGTAACTACAACAGCTGAAGGTACCACAACTGCCGATGTAACAACAACAGCTGAAGCTACTACAACTGCTGATGTAACTACAACAGCTGAGGTTACCACAACTGCTGATGTTACTACAACAGCTGAAGCTACAACAACTGTTGATGTAACCACAACAGCTGATGCTACCACAACTGCTGATATTACTACAACAGCTGAAGCTACAACAACTGTTGATGTAACTACAACAGCTGAGCCTACCACAACTGCTGATGTAACTACAACAGCTGAAGCTACAACAACCGCTGATGTAACTACAACGGCTAAAGCTACTACCACTGCTGATGTTTCTACAACAGCTGAAGTTACAACAACTGCCGATATAACTACCACAGCTGAGGCTACCACAACTGCTGATGTTACTACCACAGCTAAGGCTACCACAACTGCTGATGTAACTACAACAGCTGAGGTTACCACAACTGCTGATGTTACTACAACAGCTGAAGCTACCACAACTGCGGATGTAACTTCAACAGCTGAAGCTACCACAACTGCTGATATAACTACAACAGCTGAAGCTACCACAACTGCTGATGTTACCACAACAGCTGAGGCTACCACAACTTCTGATGCAACTACAACAGCTGAAGCTACAACAACTGCCGATTTAACTACCACAGCTGATGCTACCACAACTGCTGATGTTACTACAACAGCTGAAGCTACCATAACTGCTGATGTAACCACAACAGCTGAGGCTACCACAACTTCTGATGTAACTACAACAGCTGAAGCTACAACAACTGCCGATTTAACTACCACAGCTGAGGTCACCACAACAGCTGATGTTACTATAACAGCTGAAGCTACAACAGCTGCTGATGTAACTACAACAGCTGAAGCTACCACAACTCCCGATGTAACCACAACAGCTGAAGCTACAACAACTGCTGATGTAACTACAACAGCTGAAGCCACAACAACTGCTGATGTAACTACAACAGCTGATGCTACCACAACTGCTGATATTATTACCACAGCTGAGGCTACCACAACTGCTGGTGTTACTACAACAGCTGAAGGTACCACAACTGCTGATGTAACTACAACGGCTGAAGCTAGCACCACTGCTGATGTTACTACAACATCTGAAGGTACAACAACTGTTGATGTAACCACAACAGCTGAAGCTACCACAGCTACTGATGTTACTACAACAGCTGAGGCTACCACTACTGCTGATGTAACCACCACAGCTGAAGCTACCACAACTGCTGATGTAACCACAACAGCTGAGGTCACCACAACTGCTGATGTAGCTACAACAGCTGAAGCTACCACAACTGCTGATGTAACTACAACAGCTGAAGCTACAACAACTGCCGATATAACTACCACAGCTGAGGCTACCACAACTGCTGATGTTACTACAACAGCTAAGGTTACCACAACTGCTGATGTAACGACAACAGCTGAAGCTACCACAACTGCTGATACAACTACAACGGCTGAAGCCACCACCACTGCTGATGTAACTACAACAGCTGAGGTTACCACAACTGCTGATGTTACGACAACAGCTGAAGCTACCACAACTGCTGATGTAACTACAACAGCTGAAGCTACCACCACTGCTGATGTAACTACAACGGCTGAAGCTACCACCATTGCTGATGTAACTACAACAGCTGAGGCTACCACAACTGCTGATGTTACTACAACAACTGAAGCTACAACAATTGCTGATACAACTACAATGGCTGAAGCTACCACCACTGCTGATGTAACTACAACAGCTGGAGCTACGACAGCTGCTGATGTTACGACAACAGCTGAAGCTACCACAACTGCTGATGTAACTACAACAGCTGAAGCTACCGTCACTGCTGATGTAACTACAACGGCTGAAGCTACCACCATTGCTTATGTAACTACAACAGCTGAGGCTACCACAACTGCTGATGTTACTACAACAACTGAAGCTGCAACAACTGTTGATACAACTACAATGGCTGAAGCTACCACACCTGCTGTTGTAACTACAACAGCTGAAGCTACAACAACTGCTGATGTAACTACAACAGCTGAAGCTACAACAACTGCCGATGTGACTACAACAGCTGAGGCTACCACAACTGATGATGTAACTACAACAGCTGAAGCTACGACAACTGCTGATGTGACTGCAACAGCTGAAGCTACAACAACTGCTGATGTAACTACAACAACGGAAGCTACGACAACTGCCGATGTGACTACAACAGCTGAGGCTACCACAACTGCTGATGTAACTACAACAGCTGAGGCTACCACAACTGCTGATGTAACTACAACAGCTGAGGCTACAACAACTGCCGATGTAACTACAACAGCTGAGGCTACCACAACTGTTGATGTTACTACAACTGTTGAAGCTACTACAACTGCAGATGTAACCACAACAGCTGAGACTACCACAACTGCTGGTGTAACTACAACTGCTGAAACTACAACAACTACAACAACTGCCGATGTAACTACAACAGCTGAGGCTACCACAACTGCTGATGTAACTACCAAAGTTGAAGGTTCAACTGCCGATGTAACTTCAACAGCTGAGGCTACCACAACTGCTGATGTAACCACAACTGCTGAGTCTACAACAACTGCTGATGTAACTACAACTGCTGAAGCTACCACAACTGCTGATGTAACTACCACAGCTGAAGCTACAACGTTTGCAGATGTAACTACAACTGCTGGACCTACCACCCCCTTTGTTAGCTCAGGTGAGTTTTCTCTGAAACCAATGACAAATAGTTTGTTATTTATAGCACACACACATATATCTTTGTGCATTGATTGCTGGAATCTACCTTGAAGCTGCACTGCAAGCGACAATCCACTCATATGTGTGCAATATTTTTAAATGTTATCCCAATGGAATGCTCTTTGGCACTGCGAAATAAACTCTCAAAGTGAGCTGGTATAGTGCAGGTTTGAATTTTTGTAATGTTAACCTAATAACACTTATAGTAGGATAGATAATGGAAATTCAAACTGCCCACTAGCCAGAAACTCTCTTTGGCGATGTAATTAATTTTGTAAACTGATGATACACAAGACATGGTCATTCTTTCTGCATTAACTAAGACGAGTGTTAATTGTCTTAGCAGACTTTATCAGACTGATTTGTAGAACTTTGACATAACATCTGTAGTCAATCATAATTATTTTTTGTTTTGATTGTTGAGGTATTATGTACCCCATAGTGAAAGTCTTCTGAAATTTCACTTTTAAATAGTTTTGCTTTTTTTCAAATTGTTTTTTGTGTCTCTGAAATCTGAAAGAACACATAACTATGTGAAAACAAAACAAAATAAAACAAAGGAAGACAAAATCGACTTTGCAACATAATATCTTATCAAATTTCTTTTGAGTGGTTGACTATGAAGTTGCAAGTTAACCTATATTGTGACCAAGATCTTTAGACTAACACCTTTAACAAAACCTAAAAATGTCAGTGTCACTAAGATTTAATATTTAACCAGTATTAACATCAGCACTCTTTTTAACTCTGAATCATGTGCTGAACACTATTTATGTCGCTTTAGATTTCTTACTCTAAAACGACATGTTGTAAGCTACTAACTGAAGTTTTAATGTGGCAGTTTCTGTTTGATTTTGTTTTGGGTGATAATTTTAAGTTGATGAAAGGCACACTTGATGAAATATTTCCTGCAGTTGTCTAAAACAAAGTTATTTTTAAATTAATGTCCTCAATAAATGAAATGCCAACATAAACAACCGGTTATTTGAAGACAACAAAAACAGGAATTGCACCTTTGCAAAATAACGTACACGGTTTTGCACCCTGTTGTTATTATTACAAGCACTTAATCTCCAGTTCCTATAATGTTTTGCTCAAACAACTTTTCGGTTAGTTGCACACAGAGCTTTATTTGATTGTTTACTATTTTCCGGTGAGTAGCTTTTCTTTGTACCAGCTCCTTTTACGTTTTTATCATTATTTAAATAGCCCATATTTTTATGACTGTTATGTTTTACTAATTTGAAAGTTTTTACTGAAGTTCATGTACCCTGTTACACCCCATGCTTTGAGTGAGTTTGTTGGTTTGTTGCACTGGGTTTACCGTTTAAATCTGTAGAAAGGTGCACATTTATTGCAAACAAGATATGTTTGTGTCCAATTGTTGTACATGGAGGGAAAACAAAGATGCATCATTTCTTTTTCGAAAGATTTTCTCATTTTTGGTCTAAGTTCAACAAAGGTTTTTCTTGTTAGGTCTTATGATCCATTGTGTAAAAGACCTGACAAGGGCTCGTCTGTAAGCTCCCTCCAATCACTCACACATTGGTCATTCCATGAATGAAGGGGGGGGGGGCAGTTGATATTGGTGTAATTACTCTGTGACATTTTTTGAAAACTTGGATTGAACAATGGTGTATGGGTAAATAACAAATTGCACCTTTTATCTCCAATAAATTTAACATCAATTGATTAGGTACTCACTGCTGAAAATATTGGATTCGAATGGCTACCAGACAATAGAATAGAATTGAAAAGAACAATATGCCTGCGGATGTGTTTCACCATACAAAAGTGATGAGTATTGGACACCGTGGTTGAAAGACAGCACATGTGGCTAATTTTTTTAATAATACAGATAGCTGAAATACTTACCTTTCGATTGAAAGCCTTAAATGCGGTGTCAGTTTAACGCTTAAATGTGACATGAAGGCATACTTAAAATTGCATGTTTATTTTGTTTATGTCAAGTAAAAGTATAACAACTAGACATGACTGCATTTGTGCACAAATGCATACCTGTTTCGTTAATAACATATTCAAATTACTCAACTAAATTTGAAATTCTTTTTGTATGCAAATCAGTTACGACTTTTGTAGCCTATTTTAAAAAAGAATTAAGATTTTACCAAGTTCAGTTATCATTTTATGACCTAATGGTTCAAAAAGGGGAAAATAAATCTTTAAAAAATCATGTGACGACGTAACCATAGGGTCATCATAACGTCATTGCACAATTTACAAGATTTACCCCCTGTCATACCTTTTTAAGTAGAACACCAAGTCGGTCCCCCTTAAACTTTGCAAAAAATGTATTAGATGTTAATAATGTGCAGCCTTACATAGCAAAACAAATTATTTAAAACTATCAACATTTTCAAAATTAAATATGACAAAGAAGGATTTGAGGAATTGCATGGTGAGTTATCAATATATTTGGTTTGCAGTAACACCATGTGTGTATCAACAATGCACTTACCAGGTACAGTCTCCTGACGATGAATAGACCAAGCTTGTCGAAACGTTGAGACAAATTTTAGTCCCGACTCTCACTTAGTAACTATTTGGTTACCTAATAATTTATGAAATGACCCACATACACACAACCCGATTGCATTCTAGACACTTTACGTTTCTCTTAAATGGCTTAGTCACGCCTAAAGACAATGCTAACAATTTCATACATGCTGTAGTTTTCTCCTGGATATATCTTAATTTTTAATTTGACTTCATTAATGCGCTCGGAGATTGGCAGGGGTGTACTAAAACACCCTCGACCCCAAAGATTCTCAATCCTCGATTTTTTTACGCCTTTTTTATGTACTCCAAACTTAACACAGCACACATTCTCTGCCAATCACGTGCAAAAATCTCTATGCTGACATTGACTATTAACTCATACACATGATGTGCGAGGCATTACTATTTATAGCATGCCTTGCCGATATTACAGCGTTCGAAACACACCCATACAGTGCTTGTGTGCCTTCTAGTCTGTACAAATGTATGAAGCAAACATCGCTTGATTGGCTGAGATCAGGTTCTGTGACAGTTTTGATGTACTGACAAAGAACATTGCGGCATTTCCACGCGTATATCTTGGTCGACCCGAGCCCGAATAAGACTTTATCCCAACCGGGAACCTGCATGTACCGCCATGAGTATAACTACGGCCAAATCATTACTTGGTGATCACAGGCCTTAATCAGGCCGATCCAGTCCCAAGTGCAACTGCAACGACGTTGTTTTGTTTTTGGGCCCTTTAATGGACACAAATCTACACAGACTGACATCAAAACGATTTTTTTCAGTACGTTTTGCTACACCACTCACTGTCCTGTAAATAATGTTGTACGGTGGCCAGGCTCTTTGCATGAGCACGCACGCATATTTTATGATATCTTTGCATGAGTACACACGCCTTGAATTATGTTTTATGATAATGTATGGGCACGCTTTCGATAATGGGGCAGAGGTCGAGGTTTTTTTTATAACAATCCCGTCGCCAAACCTTGTGGGACATCAGCAGAACTGGACATCAGGTTGCTGCAGTACCATGTTTTCTGGGAGTAACATGTATTAGCATGTGTAGATTTACTGGAATCATGTATGTTTGGATGTCTGCTGCAAGCAGCCAATTTCTTTCCCACAACAAAAAACAGGAGAAGGACACTGCTGCTTATTTGGTTTATGGAGCAGTTCGATTATTTCATTCCTATGTAAATCAAGGTGTAAAGAAAAGAATTAACCTGTGAAAAGGTCGCATTTTTGAGATGTAGCCATAGTTCCAGAGTGAACAACTATAGGAGAGAAAATCCATATAGGACTACACAATCTGAAAAGCGTTTTCTTAAGCGCTCACTCACTGAACTGAACAATATTTTGGTTTGTGTAACAGAACTAAGTCATGCATAATACTACGCAATCGACCATTTTCTATAGCCATCATCTTCCCGCTGGCCCGAAAAGAACAGCAGATCAGTCTTATTACATCCATACTTGCCGGGGCTTGAAGTGTAACAGTTTAATGAACTCATCCGGCGGTTGCCTATACCAGCAGTTTAGTCAATAACCAGCCTGTAGAGACCCTTTAATACCATTGTTTTTTTGAACCGTCGATTGTTTTAATCATAAATAGATAAATCATAAAATATTTGTCATTTACCACATTACTTCGGAGTGAAACACATCTGAAAGTGCTTTATTTGTACGATCGAGGGCTGCTGTACTTCTAACCAAGTAAGTGTTAACTTGCATTAGTTAAACAGTTGTATTCTGATATGTGTCTTCCCTTTAATCAGTAAGGGACCATGGATAAATTAAGAACGGGGTCTTAATTTTGGTTTTACCCATACAACGATGTGTGTAAGCACTGAATACTCAGTACTTTCCCTAGTGCTGTGAAAAAATATCACAGGAATGTTACTCGGGTGGGATTCGAACGGGGTCGCCGTTCCAACATTGTCATGGGCCTGTGCCAAGATGGTAGCACGCCAGTGGTTTTAAAGTTCCCTCATTATCGAACTCATTATGGTTGGTGCCCCTTGTTGGTCAGATTACACAGGCAGCGCTTAAGTAGCGCACAAAAGAGTGAAGGGTTAGTGTTTGAGGTCTAGCCCTGTTACCCATACTACACAGAAGTATTATTGGCCAATACGATTGTTCCTTGGTTATACAGTGATTTCCCTGGAGACCTGGCAATTGCAGGAAAATGAACGCATGACACTGGATAGGTTTTCTTTTGTTTGGGTTGTCACCTAAAGAAACTCTTCAAATCGCGGGTATGCCCATGACATAATTTATCCATGGTCCCTGATACAAAGTAACATCTTCTTAATATTAAATACGAGGATCAGTTGCTTTCTAAACAGACTGCAGTTGATCAGCATTTAGTAAATTGTTATGAACCTGAACTAATTTACCAAAACAAAAACATTAAAGACACAGAAACCCTTTATTGACCTTAAGACAATCTGGTTCATTGGTTAAACAAAGTTTGTACTGCTCATCTATTATACTACAGAGACAATGGCAACAGCTGTAGCAACCACAACTGCTGATGTATCTACAACAGCTGAGTCTACCACAACTGCTGATTTAATTACAACTGCTGAGACTACCACTACTGCTGATGTTACTACAACAGCTGAAGGTACATCAACTGCTGATGTAACCACAACAGCTGAGACTACCACAACTGCTGATGTATCTGCAACAGCTGAGTCTACCACAACTGCTGATTTAATTACAACTGCTGAGACTACCACTACTGCTGGTGTTACTACAACAGCTGAGACTACAACAACTGCTGATGTAACAACAACAGCTGAGTCTACCACAACTGCTGATGTAACTACCACAAATGAAGCTACAACAACTGCCCATGTAACTACAACAGCTGAGGCTACCACAACTGGTGATGTAACTACAACAGCTGAAGGTACAACAACCGTTGATGTAACCACAACAGCTGAGGCTACCACCACTGCTGATGTAACCACAACAGCTGAGTCTACAACAACTGCTGACGTAACTACAACGGCGGAAGCTACCACAACTGCTGATGTCACTACCACAGCTGAAGCTACCACAACTGCTGATGTCACCACAACAGCTGAAGCTACCACAACTGCTGATGTAACTAAAACGGCTGAGGCTACCACAACTGCTGATGTAACTACAACAGCTGAAGCTACCACAACTGCTGCTGTAACGACAACAGCTGAGGCTACCACAACTGCTGATACTACTACAACAACTGAAGCTACCACAACTGCTGATGTAACTACAACAGCTGAAGCTACAACAACTGCTGATGTAGCTACAACAGCTGAGGCTACCACAACTGCTGATGTAACTACAACAGCTGAAGCTACTACAACTGCTGATGTAACCACAACAGCTGAAGCTACCACAACTGCTGCTGTAACGACAACAGCTGAGCCTACCACAACTGCTGATACTACTACAACAACTGAAGCTACTACAACTGCTGATGTAACTACAACAGCTGAAGCTACAACAACTGCTGATGTAGCTACAACAGCTGAGGCTACCACAACTGCTGATGTAACTACAACAGCTGAAGCTACTACAACTGCTGATGTAACCACAACAGCTGAAGCTACCACAACTGCTGCTGTAACGACAACAGCTGAGGCTACCACAACTGCTGATATTACTACAACAGCTGAAGCTACCACAACTGCTGATGTAACTACCACAGCTGAGGCTACCACAACTGTTGGTGTTACCACAACAGTTGAAGCTACCACAACTGCTGATGTAACTACAACGGCTGAGGCTACCACAACTGCTGATGTTACTACAACAGCTGAAAGTACAACTGCTGATGTAACTAACACAAATGAAGCTACAACAACTGCTGATGTAACTACCACAGCTGAAGCTACCACAACTGCTGATGTCACCACAACAGTTGAAGCTACCACAACTGCTGATGTAACTACAACGGCTGAGGCTACCACAATTGCTGATGAAACTACAACAGCTGAAACTACCACAACTGCTGCTGTAACGACAACAGCTGAGGCTACCACAACTGCTGATATTACTACAACAGCTGAAGCTACCACAACTGCTGATGTAACTACCACAGCTGAGGCTACCACAACTGTTGGTGTAACCACAACAGCTGAAGCTACCACAACTGCTGATGTGACTACAACAGCTGAAGCTACAACGACTGCCGATGTAACTACAACAGCTGAAGCTACCACAACTGCTGCTGTAACGACAACAGCTGAGGCTACCACAACTGCTGATGTAGCTACAACAGCTGAGGCTACCACAACTGCTGATGTAACTACAACAGCTGAAGCTACTACAACTGCTGATGTAACCACAACAGCTGAAGCTACCACAACTGCTGATGTTACTACAACAGCTGAAAGTACAACAACTGCCGATGTAACTACAACAGCTGAGGCTACCACAACTGGTGATGTAACTACAACAGCTGAAGGTACAACAACCGTTAATGTAACCACAACAGCTGAGGCTACCACCACTGCTGATGTAACCACAACAGCTGAGTCTACAACAACTGCTGACGTAACTACAACGGCGGAAGCTACCACAACTGCTGATGTAACTACCACAGCTGAAGCTACCACAACTGCTGATGTCACCACAACAGCTGACGCTACCACAACTGCTGATGTAACTAAAACGGCTGAGGCTACCACAACTGCTGATGTAACTACAACAGCTGAAGCTACCACAACTGCTGATGTAACTACCACAGCTGAGGCTACCACAACTGTTGGTGTAACCACAACAGCTGAAGCTACCACAACTGCTGATGTGACTACAACAGCTGAAGCTACAACGACTGCCGATGTAACTACAACAGCTGAAGCTACCACAACTGCTGCTGTAACGACAACAGCTGAGGCTACCACAACTGCTGATGTAGCTACAACAGCTGAGGCTACCACAACTGCTGATGTAACTACAACAGCTGAAGCTACTACAACTGCTGATGTAACCACAACAGCTGAAGCTACCACAACTGCTGATGTTACTACAACAGCTGAAAGTACAACAACTGCCGATGTAACTACAACAGCTGAGGCTACCACAACTGGTGATGTAACTACAACAGCTGAAGGTACAACAACCGTTAATGTAACCACAACAGCTGAGGCTACCACCACTGCTGATGTAACCACAACAGCTGAGTCTACAACAACTGCTGACGTAACTACAACGGCGGAAGCTACCACAACTGCTGATGTAACTACCACAGCTGAAGCTACCACAACTGCTGATGTCACCACAACAGCTGAAGCTACCACAACTGCTGATGTAACTAAAACGGCTGAGGCTACCACAACTGCTGATGTAACTACAACAGCTGAAGCTACCACAACTGCTGCTGTAACGACAACAGCTGAGGCTACCACAACTGCTGATGTAACTACAACAGCTGAAGCTACTACAACTGCTGATGTAACCACAACAGCTGAGGCTACTACAACTGCTGATGTTACCACAACAGTTGAAGCTACCACAACTGCTGATGTAACTACAACGGCTGAGGCTACCGCAACTGTTGATGTTACTACAACAGCTGAGTCTACAACAACTGCTGACGTAACTACAATGACGGAAGCTACTACAACTGCAGATGTAACCACAACAGCTGAGTCTACGTCAACTGCTGATGTAACTACAACAGCTGAGGCTTCCACAACTGTTGATGTAACCACAACAGCTGAAGCTACCACAGCTTCTGATGTAACCACAACAGCTGAGGCTACAACAACTGCTGATGTAACCACAACAGCTGAGTCTACAACAACTGCTGACGTAACTACAACGGCGGAAGCTACTACAACTGCAGATGTAACCACAAAAGCTGAGGCTACGTCAACTGCTAATGTAACTACAACAGCTGAGGCTACCACAACTGTTGATGTAACCACAACAGCTGAAGCTACCACAACTGCTGATGTAACTACAACAGCTGAGGCTACCACAATTGCTGATGTTACTACAACAGCTGAAGGTACAACAACTGCTGATTTAACCACAACAGCTCAGGCTACCACAACTGCTGATGTAACTACAACAGCTGAGTCTACCACAACTGCTGATTTAATTACAACTGCTGAGACTACCACTACTGCTGATGTTACTACAACAGCTGAAGGTACATCAACTGCTGATGTAACCACAACAGCTGAGACTACCACAACTGCTGATGTATCTGCAACAGCTGAGTCTACCACAACTGCTGATTTAATTACAACTGCTGAGAACACCACTACTGCTGGTGTTACTACAACAGCTGAGACTACAACAACTGCTGATGTAACAACAACAGCTGAGTCTACCACAACTGCTGATGTAACTACCACAAATGAAGCTACAACAACTGCCGATGTAACTACAACAGCTGAGGCTACCACAACTGGTGATGTAACTACAACAGCTGAAGGTACAACAACCGTTGATGTAACCACAACAGCTGAGGCTACCACCACTGCTGATGTAACCACAACTGCTGACGTAACTACAACGGCGGAAGCTACCAAAACTGCTGATGTCACTACCACAGCTGAAGCTACCACAACTGCTGATGTCACCACAACAGCTGAAGCTACCACAACTGCTGATGTAACTAAAACGGCTGAGGCTACCACAACTGCTGATGTAACTACAACAGCTGAAGCTACCACAACTGCTGCTGTAACGACAACAGCTGAGGCTACCACAACTGCTGATACTACTACAACAACTGAAGCTACCACAACTGCTGATGTAACTACAACAGCTGAAGCTACAACAACTGCTGATGTAGCTACAACAGCTGAGGCTACCACAACTGCTGATGTAACTACAACAGCTGAAGCTACTACAACTGCTGATGTAACCACAACAGCTGAAGCTACCACAACTGCTGCTGTAACGACAACAGCTGAGGCTACCAAAACTGCTGATATTACTACAACAGCTGAAGCTACCACAACTGCTGATGTAACTACCACAGCTGAGGCTACCACAACTGTTGGTGTTACCACAACAGTTGAAGCTACCACAACTGCTGATGTAACTACAACAGCTGAAGCTACCACAACTGCTGCTGTAACGACAACAGCTGAGGCTACCACAACTGCTGATACTACTACAACAACTGAAGCTACCACAACTGCTGATGTAACTACAACAGCTGAAGCTACAACAACTGCTGATGTAGCTACAACAGCTGAGGCTACCACAACTGCTGATGTAACTACAACAGCTGAAGCTACTACAACTGCTGATGTAACCACAACAGCTGAAGCTACCACAACTGCTGCTGTAACGACAACAGCTGAGCCTACCACAACTGCTGATACTACTACAACAACTGAAGCTACTACAACTGCTGATGTAACTACAACAGCTGAAGCTACAACAACTGCTGATGTAGCTACAACAGCTGAGGCTACCACAACTGCTGATGTAACTACAACAGCTGAAGCTACTACAACTGCTGATGTAACCACAACAGCTGAAGCTACCACAACTGCTGCTGTAACGACAACAGCTGAGGCTACCACAACTGCTGATATTACTACAACAGCTGAAGCTACCACAACTGCTGATGTAACTACCACAGCTGAGGCTACCACAACTGTTGGTGTTACCACAACAGTTGAAGCTACCACAACTGCTGATGTAACTACAACGGCTGAGGCTACCACAACTGCTGATGTTACTACAACAGCTGAAAGTACAACTGCTGATGTAACTAACACAAATGAAGCTACAACAACTGCTGATGTAACTACCACAGCTGAAGCTACCACAACTGCTGATGTCACCACAACAGTTGAAGCTACCACAACTGCTGATGTAACTACAACGGCTGAGGCTACCACAATTGCTGATGAAACTACAACAGCTGAAACTACCACAACTGCTGCTGTAACGACAACAGCTGAGGCTACCACAACTGCTGATATTACTACAACAGC
This sequence comes from Asterias amurensis, assembly GCF_032118995.1. Classification (NCBI taxonomy): domain Eukaryota; kingdom Metazoa; phylum Echinodermata; class Asteroidea; order Forcipulatida; family Asteriidae; genus Asterias; species Asterias amurensis. The sequence goes on along the minus strand of NC_092662.1, from coordinate 1,365,863 downwards.
TGAAGCTACCACAACTGCTGATGTAACTACCACAGCTGAGGCTACCACAACTGTTGGTGTAACCACAACAGCTGAAGCTACCACAACTGCTGATGTGACTACAACAGCTGAAGCTACAACGACTGCCGATGTAACTACAACAGCTGAAGCTACCACAACAGCTGCTGTAACGACAACAGCTGAGGCTACCACAACTGCTGATGTAGCTACAACAGCTGAGGCTACCACAACTGCTGATGTAACTACAACAGCTGAAGCTACTACAACTGCTGATGTAACCACAACAGCTGAAGCTACCACAACTGCTGATGTTACTACAACAGCTGAAAGTACAACAACTGCCGATGTAACTACAACAGCTGAGGCTACCACAACTGGTGATGTAACTACAACAGCTGAAGGTACAACAACCGTTAATGTAACTACCACAGCTGAAGCTACCACAACTGCTGATGTCACCACAACAGCTGAAGCTACCAAAACTGCTGATGTAACTAAAACGGCTGAGGCTACCACAACTGCTGATGTAACTACAACAGCTGAAGCTACCACAACTGCTGCTGTAACGACAACAGCTGAGGCTACCACAACTGCTGATGTAACTACAACAGCTGAAGCTACTACAACTGCTGATGTAACCACAACAGCTGAGGCTACTACAACTGCTGATGTTACCACAACAGTTGAAGCTACCACAACTGCTGATGTAACTACAACGGCTGAGGCTACCGCAACTGTTGATGTTACTACAACAGCTGAGTCTACAACAACTGCTGACGTAACTACAATGACGAAAGCTACTACAACTGCAGATGTAACCACAACAGCTGAGTCTACGTCAACTGCTGATGTAACTACAACAGCTGAGGCTTCCACAACTGTTGATGTAACCACAACAGCTGAAGCTACCACAGCTTCTGATGTAACCACAACAGCTGAGGCTACAACAACTGCTGATGTAACCACAACAGCTGAGTCTACAACAACTGCTGACGTAACTACAACGGCGGAAGCTACTACAACTGCAGATGTAACCACAAAAGCTGAGGCTACGTCAACTGCTAATGTAACTACAACAGCTGAGGCTACCACAACTGTTGATGTAACCACAACAGCTGAAGCTACCACAACTGCTGATGTAACTACAACAGCTGAGGCTACCACAATTGCTGATGTTACTACAACAGCTGAAGGTACAACAACTGCTGATTTAACCACAACAGCTCAGGCTACCACAACTGCTGATGTAACTACAACAGCTGAGTCTACCACAACTGCTGATTTAATTACAACTGCTGAGACTACCACTACTGCTGATGTAACTACAACAGCTGAAGGTACATCAACTGCTGATGTAACCACAACAGCTGAGACTACCACAACTGCTGATGTATCTGCAACAGCTGAGTCTACCACAACTGCTGATTTAATTACAACTGCTGAGAACACCACTACTGCTGGTGTTACTACAACAGCTGAGACTACAACAACTGCTGATGTAACAACAACAGCTGAGTCTACCACAACTGCTGATGTAACTACCACAAATGAAGCTACAACAACTGCCGATGTAACTACAACAGCTGAGGCTACCACAACTGGTGATGTAACTACAACAGCTGAAGGTACAACAACCGTTGATGTAACCACAACAGCTGAGGCTACCACCACTGCTGATGTAACCACAACTGCTGACGTAACTACAACGGCGGAAGCTACCAAAACTGCTGATGTCACTACCACAGCTGAAGCTACCACAACTGCTGATGTCACCACAACAGCTGAAGCTACCACAACTGCTGATGTAACTAAAACGGCTGAGGCTACCACAACTGCTGATGTAACTACAACAGCTGAAGCTACCACAACTGCTGCTGTAACGACAACAGCTGAGGCTACCACAACTGCTGATACTACTACAACAACTGAAGCTACCACAACTGCTGATGTAACTACAACAGCTGAAGCTACAACAACTGCTGATGTAGCTACAACAGCTGAGGCTACCACAACTGCTGATGTAACTACAACAGCTGAAGCTACTACAACTGCTGATGTAACCACAACAGCTGAAGCTACCACAACTGCTGCTGTAACGACAACAGCTGAGGCTACCACAACTGCTGATATTACTACAACAGCTGAAGCTACCACAACTGCTGATGTAACTACCACAGCTGAGGCTACCACAACTGTTGGTGTTACCACAACAGTTGAAGCTACCACAACTGCTGATGTAACTACAACGGCTGAGGCTACCACAACTGCTGATGTTACTACAACAGCTGAAAGTACAACTGCTGATGTAACTAACACAAATGAAGCTACAACAACTGCTGATGTAACTACCACAGCTGAAGCTACCACAACTGCTGATGTCACCACAACAGTTGAAGCTACCACAACTGCTGATGTAACTACAACGGCTGAGGCTACCACAATTGCTGATGAAACTACAACAGCTGAAGCTACCACAACTGCTGCTGTAACGACAACAGCTGAGGCTACCTCAACTGCTGATATTACTACAACAGCTGAAGCTACCACAACTGCTGATGTAACTACAACAGCTGAGGCTACCACAACCATAGATGTTACTACAACAGCTGAAGGTACAGCAACTGTTGATGTAACCACAAAAGCTGAGGCTACCACCACTGCTGATGTAACTACAACAGCTAAAGCTACCACAACTGCTGATGTAACTACCACAGCTGAGGCTACCACAACAGCTGATGTAACTACAACAGCTGAAAGTACAACTGCTGATGTAACTACCACAGCTGAAGCTACCACAACTGCTGATGTCACCACAACAGCTGAAGCTACCACAACTGCTGATGTAACTAAAACGGCTGAGGCTACCACAACTGCTGATGTAACTACAACAGCTGAAGATACCACAAATGCTGCTGTAACGACAACAGCTGAGGCTACCACAACTGCTGATATTACTACAACAACTGAAGCTACCACAACTGCTGATGTAACTACAACAGCTGAAGCTACAACAACTGCTGATGTAGCTACAACAGCTGAGGCTACCACAACTGCTGATGTAACTACAACAGCTGAAGCTACTACAACTACTGATGTAACCACAACAGCTGAAGCTACCACAACTGCTGCTGTAACGACAACAGCTGAGGCTACCACAACTGCTGATATTACTACAACAGCTGAAGCTACCACAACTGCTGATGTAACTACCACAGCTGAGTCTACCACAACTGTTGGTGTTACCACAACAGTTGAAGCTATCACAACTGCTGATGTAACTACAACGGCTGAGGCTACCACAACTGCTGATGTTACTACAACAGCTGAAAGTACAACAACTGCCGATGTAACTACAACAGCTGAGGCTACCACAACTGCTGACGTAACTACAACGGCGGAAGCTACCACAACTGCTGATGTAACTACCACAGCTGAAGCTACCACAACTGCTGATGTCACCACAACAGCTGAAGCTACCACAACTGCTGATGTAACCACAACAGCTGAAGCTACCACAACTGCTGCTGTAACGACAACAGCTGAGGCTACCACAACTGCTGATATTACTACAACAGCTGAAGCTACCACAACTGCTGATGTAACTACCACAGCTGAGTCTACCACAACTGTTGGTGTTACCACAACAGTTGAAGCTATCACAACTGCTGATGTAACTACAACAGCTGAAGGTACAACAACCGTTGATGTAACCACAACAGCTGAGGCTACCAGCACTGCTGATGTAACCACAACAGCTGAGTCTACAACAACTGCTGACGTAACTACAACGGCGGAAGCTACCACAACTGCTGATGTAACTACCACAGCTGAAGCTACCACAACTGCTGATGTCACCACAACAGCTGAAGCTACCACAACTGCTGATGTAACTAAAACGGCTGAGGCTACCACAACTGCTGATGTAACTACAACAGCTGAAGCTACCACAACTGCTGCTGTAACGACAACAGCTGAGCCTACCACAACTGCTGATACTACTACAACAACTGAAGCTACCACAACTGCTGATGTAACTACAACAGCTGAAGCTACAACAACTGCTGAGGTAGCTACAACAGCTGAGGCTACCACAACTGCTGATGTAACTACAACAGCTGAAGCTACTACAACTGCTGATGTAACCACAACAGCTGAAGCTACCACAACTGCTGCTGTAACGACAACAGCTGAGGCTACCACAACTGCTGATATTACTACAACAGTTGAAGCTACCACAACTGCTGATGTAACTACAACGGCTGAGGCTACCACAACTGCTGATGTTACTACAACAGCTGAAAGTACAACTGCTGATGTAACTAACACAAATGAAGCTACAACAACTGCTGATGTAACTACCACAGCTGAAGCTACCACAACTGCTGATGTCACCACAATAGTTGAAGCTACCACAACTGCTGATGTAACTACAACGGCTGAGGCTACCACAATTGCTGATGAAACTACAACAGCTGAAACTACCACAACTGCTGCTGTAACGACAACAGCTGAGGCTACCACAACTGCTGATATTACTACAACAGCTGAAGCTACCACAACTGCTGATGTAACTACAACAACTGAGGCTACCACAACTGTTGATGTAACCACAACAGCTGAAGCTACCACAACTGCTGATGTAACTACAACAGCTGAGCCTACCACAATTGCTGATGTTACTTCAACAGCTGAAAGTACAACTGCTGATGTAACTAACACAAATGAAGCTACAACAACTGCTGATGTAACTACCACAGCTGAAGCTACCACAACTGCTGATGTGACTACAACAGCTGAAGCTACAACAACTGCCGATGTAACTACAACAGCTGAGGCTACCACAACTGCTGATGTAACTACAACAGCTGAAGCTACCACAACTGCTTATTTAACTACAACAGCTGAGTCTACAACAACTGTCGATGTAACTACAACAGCTGAGGCTACCACAACTGTTGATGTTACTACTACAGCCGGAGGTACAACAACTGCTGATGTAACCACAACAGCTGAGTCTACAACTGCTGATGTTACTACAACAGCTGAAGGTACAACAACTGCTGATGTTACTACAACAGCTGAAGCTACCACAACTGCTGATGTAACTACCACAGCTGAAAGAACAACAACTGCTGATGTAACTACCACAGCTGAAGCTACCACAACTGCTGATGTCACCACAACAGTTGAAGCTACCACAACTGCTGATGTAACTACCACAGCTGAGGCTACCACAACTGCTGATGTAACTACAACAGCTGAAGCTACCACAACTGCTGATGTAACTACCACAGTTGAGCCTACCACAACTGCTAATGTAACTACAACAGCTGAAGCTACCACAACGGCTGATTTAACTATAACAGCTGAAGCTACAACAACTGCCGATGTAACTACAACAGCTGAGGCTACCACAACTGTTGATGTTACTACAACAGCTGAAGGCACAACGACTGCTGATGTAACCACAACAGCTGAGGCTACCACAACTGATGATGTTACTACAACAGCTGAAGCTACCACAACTGCTGATGTAACTACCACAGCTGAGGCCACCACAACAGCTGATGTAACTACAACAGGTGAAAGTACAACAACTGCTGATGTAACTACCACAGCTGAAGCTACCACAACTGCTGATGTCACCACAACAGTTGAAGCTACCACAACTGCTGATGTAACTACATCGGCTGAGGCTACCACAACTGCTGATGTAACTACAACAGCTGAAGCTAAGACAACTGCTGCTGTAACGACAACAGCTGAGGCTACCACAACTGCTGATATTACTACAACAGCTGAAGCTACCACAACTGCTGATGTAACTACCACAGCTGAGGCTACCACAACTGTTGGTGTAACCACAACAGCTGAAGCTACCACAACTGCTGATGTGACTACAACAGCTGAAGCTACAACAACTGCCGATGTAACTACAACAGCTGAGGCTACCACAACTGCTGATGTAACTACAACAGCTGAAGCTACAACAACTGTCGATGTAACTACAACAGCTGAGGCTACCACAACTGCTGATGTAACTACAACAGCTGAAGCTACAACAACTGTCGATGTAACTACAACAGCTGAGGCTACCACAACTGTTGATGTTACTACTACAGCCGGAGGGACAACAACTGCTGATGTAACTACCACAGCTGAGGCCACCACAACAGCTGATGTAACTACAACAACTGAAAGTACAACAACTGCTGATGTAACTACCACAGCTGAAGCTACCACAACTGCTGATGTCACCACAACAGTTGAAGCTACCACAACTGCTGATGTAACTACAACGGCTGAGGCTATCACAACTGCTGATGTTACTACGACAGCTGAAGGTACAACAACTGCTGATGTAACCACAACAGCTGAGTCTACAACAACTGCTGATGTTACTACAACAGCTGAGGCTACCACAACTGCTGATGTAACTACAACGGCTGAGGCTATCACAACTGCTGATGTTACTACGACAGATGAAGGTACAACAACTGCTTATGTAACCACAACAGCTGAAGCTACCACAACTGCTGATGTAACTACAACAGCTGAGGCTGCCACAACGGCTGATTTAACTACAACAACTGAGGCTACAACAACTGCCGATGTAACTACAACAGCTGAGGCTACCACAACTGTTGATGTTACTACAACAGCCGGAGGTACAACAATTGCTGATGTAACCACAACAGCTGAGTCTACAACAACTGCTGATGTTACTACAACAGCTGAAGGTACAACAACTGCTGATGTAACCACAACAGCTGAGGCTACCACAACTGCTGATGTTACTACAACAGCTGAAGCTACCACAACTGCTGATGTAACTACCACAGCTGAGGCTACCACAACAGCTGATGAAACTACGACAGCTGAAGCTACCACAACTGTTGATGTCACCACAACAGTTGAAGCTACCACAACTGCTGATGTAACTACAACGGCTGAGGCTACCACAACTGCTGATGTAACTACAACAGCTGAAGCTACCACAACTGCTGCTGTAACGACAACAGCTGAGGCTACCACAACTGCTGATATTACTACAACAGCTGAAGCTGCCACATCTGCTGATGTAACTACCACAGCTGAGGCTACAACAACTGCCGACGTAACTACAACAGCTGAGGCTACCACAACAGCTGATGTAACTACAACAGCTGAAGCTACTACAACTGATGTAACCACAAAAGCTGAGACTACCACAACTGCTGATGTTACCACAACAGTTGAAGCTACCACAACTGCTGATGTAACTACAACGTCTGAGGCTACCACAACTGCTGATATTACTACAACAGCTGAAGCTGCCACATCTGCTGATGTAACTACCACAGCTGAGGCTACAACAACTGCCGACGTAACTACAACAGCTGAGGCTACCACATCTGCTGATTTAACTACAACAGCTGAAGATACTACAACTGATGTAACCACAAAAGCTGAGACTACCACAACTGCTGATGTTACCACAACAGTTGAAGCTACCACAACTGCTGATGTAACTACAACGTCTGAGGCTACCACAACTGCTGATGTTACTACAACAGCTGAAGGTACAACAACTGCTGATGTAACCACAACAGCTGAGGCTACCACAACTGCTGATGTAACCACAACAGCTGAGTCTACAACAACTGCTGATGTAACTATAACGGCGGAAACTACTACAACTGCAGATGTAACCACAACAGCTGAGGCTACGTCAACTGCTGATGTAACTACAACAGCTGAGGCTACCACAACTGCTGATGTAACTACAACAGCTGAGGCTACCACAACTGCTGATGTTACTACAACAGCTGAAGGTACAACAACTGCTGATGTAACTACAACGGCGGAAGCTACTACAACTGCAGACGTAACCACAACAGCTGAGGCTACCACAACTGCTGATGTGACCACAACAGCTGAAGCTACCACAACTGCTGATGTGACTACAACAGCTGAAGCTACAACGACTGCCGATGTAACTACAACAGCTGAGGCTACCACAACTGCTGATGTAACTTCAACAGCTGAAGCTGCCACAACTGCTGCTGTAACGACAACAGCTGAGGCTACCACAACTGCTGATTTAACTACAACAGCTGAAGCTACTACCACTGCTGATGTAACCACAACAGCTGAGGCTACCACAACTGCTGATGTTACCACAACAGTTGAAGGTACCACAACTGCTGATGTAACTACAACGGCTGAGGCTACCACTACTGCTGATGTTACAACAACAGCTGAGTCTACAACAACTCCTGACGTAACTACAACGGCGGAAGCTACTACAACTGCAGATGTAACCACAACAGCTGAGGCTACGTCAACTGCTGATGTAACTACAACAGCTGAGGCTACCACAACTGTTGATGTAACCACAACAGCTGAAGCTACCACAACTGCTGATGTAACTACAACAGCTGAGGCTACCACAACTGTTGATGTAACCACAACAGCTGAAGCTACCACAACTGCTGTTGTAACCACAACAGCTGAGGCTACCACAACTGCTGATTTAACCACAACAGCTGAGTCTACAACAACTGCTGACGAAACTACAACGGCGGAAGCTACTACAACTGCAGATGTAACCACAACAGCTGAGTCTACGTCAACTGCTGATGTAACTAAAACAGCTGAGGTTACCACAACTGTTGATGTAACCCCAACAGCTGAAGCTACCACAACTGCTGATGTAACTACAACGGCGGAAGCTACAACAACTGCCGATGTAACTACAACAGCTGAGGCTACCACAACCATAGATGTTACTACAACAGCTGAAGGTACAACTGCCGATGTAACCACAACAGCTGAGGCTACCACCACTGCGGATGTAACTACAACAGCTGAAGCTACCACAACTGCTGATGTGACTACAACAGCTGAGGCTACAACAACTGCCGATGTAACTACAACAGCTGAAGCTACCACAACTGCTGATGTAACTACAACAGCTGAAGCTACCACAACTGCTGATTTAACTACAACAGCTGAAGCTACAACAACTGTCGATGTAACTACAACAGCTGAGGCTACCACAACTGTTGATGTTACTACTACAGCCGGAGGTACAACAACTGCTGATGTAACCACAACAGCTGACTCTACAACAACTGCTGATGTTACTACAACAGCTGAAGGTACAACAACTGCTGATGTAACCACAACAGCTGAGGCTACCACAACTGCTGATGTTACTACAACAGCTGAAGCTACCACAACTGCTGAGGTAACTACCAAAGCTGAGGCTACCACAACAGCTGATGTAACTACAACAGCTGAAAGTACAACAACTGCTGATGTAACTATAACAGCTGAAGCTACCAGAACTGCTGATGTCACCACAACAGTTGAAGCTACCACAACTGCTGATGTAACTACAACGGCTGAGGCTACCACAACTGCTGATGTAACTACAACAGCTGAAAGTACAACAACTGCTGATGTAACTATAACAGCTGAAGCTACCACAACTGCTGATGTCACCACAACATTTGAAGCTACCACAACTGCTGATGTAACTACCTCAGCTGAGGCTACCACAACTGTTGGTGTAACCACAACAGCTGAAGCTACCACATCTGCTGTTGTGACTACAACAGCTGAAGCTACAACAACTGCTGATATTACTACAACAGCTGAGGCTACCGCAACTGCTTATGTAACTACAACAGCTGAAGCTTCCACAACTGCTGCTGTAACGACAACAGCTGAGGCTACCACAACTGCTGATTTAACTACAACATCTGAAGCTACTACAACTGATGTAACCACAACAGCTGAGGCTCCCACAACTGCTGATGTCACCACAACAGTTGAAGCTACCACAACTGCTGATGCAACTACAACGGCTGAGTCTATCACAACTGCTGATGTTACTACGACAGCTGAAGGTACAACAACTGCTGATGTAACCACAACAGCTGAGTCTACAACAACTGCTGATGTTACTACAACAGCTGAAGGTACAACAACTGCTGATGTAACCACAACAGCTGAGGCTACCACAACTGCTGATGTAACTACAACAGCTGAAGCTACAACAACTGCTGATGTAACTACAACAGCTGAAGCTACCACAACTGCTGCTGTAACGACAACAGCTGAGGCTACCACAACTGTTGGTGTAACCACAACAGCTGAAGCTACCACATCTGCTGTTGTGACTACAACAGCTGAAGCTACAACAACTGCCGATGTAACTACAACAGCTGAGGCTACCACAACTGCTGATGTAACTATAACAGCTGAAGCTACCACAACTGCTGCTGTAACGACAACAGCTGAGGCTACCACAACTGCTGATTTAACTACAACAGCTGAAGCTACTACAACTGATGTAACTACAACGGCTGAGGCTACCACAACTGCTGTTGTAACTACCACAGCTGAGGCTACCACAACTGCTGATGTAACTACAACAGCTGAAGCTACAACAACTGCTGATGTAACTACAACAGCTGAAGCTACCACAACTGCTGCTGTAACGACAACAGCTGAGGCTACTACAACTGTTGGTGTAACCACAACAGCTGAAGCTACCACATCTGCTGTTGTGACTACAACAGCTGAAGGTACAACAACTGCTGATGTAACCACAACAGCTGAGGCTACCACAACTGCTGATGTAACCACAACAGCTGAGTCTACAATAACTGCTGACGTAACTATAACGGCGGAAGCTACTACAACTGCTGATTTAACCACAACAGCTCAGGCTACCACAACTGCTGATGTAACTACAACGGTGGAAGCTACTACAACTGCAGACGTAACCACAACAGCTGAGGCTACCACATCTGCTGTTGTGACTACAACAGCTGAAGCTACAACAACTGCTGATATTACTACAACAGCTGAGGCTACCGCAACTGCTTATGTAACTACAACAGCTGAAGCTTCCACAACTGCTGCTGTAACGACAACAGCTGAGGCTACCACAACTGCTGATTTAACTACAACATCTGAAGCTACTACAACTGATGTAACCACAACAGCTGAGGCTCCCACAACTGCTGATGTCACCACAACAGTTGAAGCTACCACAACTGCTGATGTCACCACAACATTTGAAGCTACCACAACTGCTGATGTAACTACCTCAGCTGAGGCTACCACAACTGTTGGTGTAACCACAACAGCTGAAGCTACCACATCTGCTGTTGTGACTACAACAGCTGAAGCTACAACAACTGCTGATATTACTACAACAGCTGAGGCTACCGCAACTGCTTATGTAACTACAACAGCTGAAGCTTCCACAACTGCTGCTGTAACGACAACAGCTGAGGCTACCACAACTGCTGATTTAACTACAACATCTGAAGCTACTACAACTGATGTAACCACAACAGCTGAGGCTCCCACAACTGCTGATGTCACCACAACAGTTGAAGCTACCACAACTGCTGATGTAACTACAACGGCTGAGTCTATCACAACTGCTGATGTTACTACGACAGCTGAAGGTACAACAACTGCTGATGTAACCACAACAGCTGAGTCTACAACAACTGCTGATGTTACTACAACAGCTGAAGGTACAACAACTGCTGATGTAACCACAACAGCTGAGGCTACCACAACTGCTGATGTAACTACAACAGCTGAAGCTACAACAACTGCTGATGTAACTACAACAGCTGAAGCTACCACAACTGCTGCTGTAACGACAACAGCTGAGGCTACCACAACTGTTGGTGTAACCACAACAGCTGAAGCTACCACATCTGCTGTTGTGACTACAACAGCTGAAGCTACAACAACTGCCGATGTAACTACAACAGCTGAGGCTACCACAACTGCTGATGTAACTATAACAGCTGAAGCTACCACAACTGCTGCTGTAACGACAACAGCTGAGGCTACCACAACTGCTGATTTAACTACAACAGCTGAAGCTACTACAACTGATGTAACTACAACGGCTGAGGCTACCACAACTGCTGTTGTAACTACCACAGCTGAGGCTACCACAACTGCTGATGTAACTACAACAGCTGAAGCTACAACAACTGCTGATGTAACTACAACAGCTGAAGCTACCACAACTGCTGCTGTAACGACAACAGCTGAGGCTACTACAACTGTTGGTGTAACCACAACAGCTGAAGCTACCACATCTGCTGTTGTGACTACAACAGCTGAAGGTACAACAACTGCTGATGTAACCACAACAGCTGAGGCTACCACAACTGCTGATGTAACCACAACAGCTGAGTCTACAATAACTGCTGACGTAACTATAACGGCGGAAGCTACTACAACTGCTGATTTAACCACAACAGCTCAGGCTACCACAACTGCTGATGTAACTACAACGGTGGAAGCTACTACAACTGCAGACGTAACCACAACAGCTGAGGCTACCACAACTGCAGATATAACTACAACAGCTGAGGCTACCACAATTGCTGATGTTACTACAACAGCTGAAGGTACAACAACTGCTGATGTAACCACAACAGCTCAGGCTACCACAACTGCTGATTTAACTACAACAGTTGAAGCTACTACAACTGCTGATGTTACCACAACGGCTGAAGCTACCACAACTGCTGATTTAACTACAACAGTTGAAGCTACTACAATTGCTGACGTAACCACAACAGCTGAGTCTACAACAACTGCTGATGTTACTACAACAGCTGAAGGTACAACAACTGCTGATGTAACCACAACAGCTGAGGCTACCACAACTGCTGATGTTACTACAACAGCTGAAGCTACCACAACTGCTGCTGTAACGACAACAGCTGAGGCTACCACAACTGCTGATATTACTACCACAGCTGAAGATACCACAACTGCTGATGTAACTACCACAGCTGAAGCTACCACAACTGCTGATGTTACTACAACAGCTGAAGCTACAACAACTGCCGATGTAACTACAACAGCTGAGGCTACCACAATTGCTGATGTTACTACAACAGCTGAAGGTACAACAACTGCTGATTTAACCACAACAGCTCAGGCTACCACAACTGCTGATGTAACTACAACGGTGGAAGCTACTACAACTGCAGACGTAACCACAACAGCTGAGGCTACCACAACTGCTGATGTAACTACAACAGCTGAAGCTACCACAACTGCTGATGTAACTACCACAGCTGAGGCTACCACAACTGTTGGTGTAACCACAACAGCTGAAGCTACCACAACTGCTGATGTGACTACAACAGCTGAAGCTACAACAACTGCCGATGTAACGACAACAGCTGAGGCTACCACAACTGCTGATTTAACTACAACAGTTGAAGCTACTACAACTGCTGATGTTACCACAACGGCTGAGGCTACCACAACTGCTGATCTTACTGCAACAGCTGAAGCTACAACAACTGCTGATGTAACCACAACAGCTGAGGCTACCACAACTGCTGATGTAACCACAACAGCTGTGTCTACCACAACTGCTGATATAACTACAACAGCTGAGGCTACCACAATTGCTGATGTAACTACAACAGATGAGGCTACCACAACTGTTGGTGTAACCACAACAGCTGAAGCTACCACAACTGCTGATGTAACTACCACAGCTAAGGTTACCACAACAGCTGATGTAACTACAACAGCTGAAGGTACAACAACTGCTGATGTAACCACAACAGCTGAGGCTACCACAACTGCTGATGTAACTACAACAGCTCAAGCTACCACAACTGCTGATGTAACTACCACAGCTGAGCCTACCACAACTGCTGATGTAACTACAACAGCTGAAGCTACAACAACTGCCGATGTAACTACAACAGCTGAGGCTACCACAACCATAGATGTTACTACAACAGCTGGAGGTACAACAACTGCTGATGTAACCACAACAGCTGAGTCTACAACAACTGCTGATGTTTCTACAACAGCTGAAGGTACAACAACTGCTGATGTAACAACAACAGCTGAGGCTACCACAACTGCTGATATTACTACAACAGCTGAAGCTACCACAACTGCTGATGTAACTACCACAGCTGAGGCTACCACAACTGCTGATGTAACTACAACAGCTGAGGCTACCACAACTGCTGATTTAACTACAACAGCTGAAGCTACAACAACTGCCGATGTAATTACAACAGCTGAGGCTACCACAACTGCTGATGTTACTACAACAGCTGGAGGTACAACAACTGCTGACGTAACCACAACAGCTGAGTCTACAACAACTGCTGATGTTACTACAACAGCTGAAGGTACAACAACTGCTGATGTAACCACAACAGCTGAGGCTACCACAACTGCTGATGTTACTACAACAGCTGAAGCTACCACAACTGCTGCTGTAACGACAACAGCTGAGGCTACCACAACTGCTGATATTACTACCACAGCTGAAGATACCACAACTGCTGATGTAACTACCACAGCTGAGGCTACCACAACTGTTGGTGTAACCACAACAGCTGAAGCTACCACAACTGCTGATGTTACTACAACAGCTGAAGCTACAACAACTGCCGATGTAACTACAACAGCTGAGGCTACCACAATTGCTGATGTAACTACAACAGCTGAAGGTACAACAACTGCTGATTTAACCACAACAGCTCAGGCTACCACAACTGCTGATGTAACTACAACGGCGGAAGCTACTACTACTGCAGACGTAACCACAACAGCTGAGGCTACCACAACTGCTGATGTAACTACCACAGCTGAGGCTACCACAACTGCTGATGTAACTACAACAGCTGAGGCTACAACAACTGCCGATGTAACTACAACAGCTGAGGCTACCACAACTGCTGATATAACTACAACAGCTGAGGCTACCACAATTGCTGATGTAACTACAACAGCTGAGGCTACCACAACTGTTGGTGTAACCACAACAGCTGAAGCTACCACAACTGCTGATGTAACTACCACAGCTAAGGCTACCACAACAGCTGATGTAACTACAACAGCTAAAGGTACTACAACTGCTGATGTAACCACAACAGCTGAGGCTACCACAACTGCTGATGTAACTACAACAGCTGAAGCTACCACAACTGCTGATGTAACTACCACAGCTGAGCCTACCACAACTGCTGATGTAACTACAACAGCTGAAGCTACAACAACTGCCGATTTAACTACAACAGCTGAGGCTACCACAACCATAGATGTTACTACAACAGCTGAAGGTACAACAACTGCTGATGTAACCACAACAGCTGAGGCTACCACAACTGCTGATATTACTACAACAGCTGAAGCTACCACAACTGCTGATGTAACTTCCACAGCTGAGGCTACCACAACTGCTGATGTAACTACAACAGCTGAGGCTACCACAACTGCTGATTTAGCTACAACAGCTGAAGCTACAACAACTGCCGATGTAATTACAACAGCTGAGGCTACCACAACTGCTGATGTTACTACAACAGCTGGAGGTACAACAACTGCTGACGTAACCACAACAGCTGAGTCTACAACAACTGCTGATGTTACTACAACAGCTGAAGGTACAACAACTGCTGATGTAAGTACAACCGCTGAGGCTACCACAACTGCTGATGTAACTACAACAGCTGAAGCTACCACAACTGCTGCTGTAACGACAACAGCTGAGGCTACCACAACTGCTGATATTACTACCACAGCTGAAGATACCACAACTGCTGATGTAACTACCACAGCTGAGGCTACCACTACTGTTGGTGTAACCACAACAGCTGAAGCTACCACAACTGCTGATGTGACTACAACAGCTGAAGCTACAACAACTGCCGATGTAACTACAACAGCTGAGGCTACAACAACTGCCGATGTAACTACAACAGCTGAGGCTACCACAACTGCTGATATAACTACAACAGCTGAGGCTACCACAATTGCTGATGTTACTACAACAGCTGAGGCTACGTCAACTGCTGATGTAACTACAACAGCTGAGGCTACCACAACTGTTGGTGTAACCACAACAGCTGAAGCTACCACAACTGCTAATGTAACTACCACAGCTAAGGCTACCACAACCATAGATGTTACTACAACAGCTGGAGGTACAACAACTGCTGATGTAACCACAACAGCTGAGGCTACCACAACTGCTGATGTAACTACAACAGCTGAAGCTACCACAACTGCTGATGTAACTACCACAGCTGAGCCTACCACAACTGCTGATGTAACTACAACAGCTGAAGGTACAACAACTGCCGATTTAACTACAACAGCTGAGGCTACCACAACCATAGATGTTACTACAACAGCTGGAGGTACAACAACTGCTGATGTAACCACAACAGCTGAGTCTACAACAACTGCTGATGTTTCTACAACAGCTGAAGGTACAACAACTGCTGATGTAACCACAACAGCTGAGGCTACCACAACTGCTGATATTACTACAACAGCTGAAGCTACCACAACTGCTGATGTAACTTCCACAGCTGAGGCTACCACAACTGCTGATGTAACTACCACAGCTGAGGCTACCACAACTGTTGGTGTAACCACAACAGCTGAAGCTACCACAACTGCTGATGTTACTACAACAGCTGAAGCTACAACAACTGCTGATGTTACTACAACAGCTGAAGCTACAACTGCCGATGTAACTACAACAGCTGAGGCTACCACAATTGCTGATGTTACTACAACAGCTGAAGGTACAACAACTGCTGATTTAACCACAACAGCTCAGGCTACCACAACTGCTGATGTAACTACAACGGCGGAAGCTACTACAACTGCAGACGTAACCACAACAGCTGAGGCTACCACAACTGCTGATGTAACTACAACAGCTGAAGCTACCACAACTGCTGATGTAACTACCACAGCTGAGGCTACCACAACTGTTGGTGTAACCACAACAGCTGAAGCTACCATAACTGCTGATGTGACTACAACAGCTGAAGCTACAACAACTGCCGATGTAACTACAACAGCTGAGGCTACCACAACTGCTGATGAAACTACAACAGCTGAAGCTACCACAACTGCTGAATTAACTAAAACAGTTGAAGCTACTACAACTGCTGATGTTACCACAACGGCTGAGGCTACCACAACTGCTGATTTAACTACAACAGCTGAAGGTACAACAACTGCTGATGTAACCACAACAGCTGAGGCTACCACAACTGCTGATGTTACTACAACAGCTGAAGCTACCACAACTGCTGCCGTAACGACAACAGCTGAGGCTACCACAACTGCTGATATTACTTCCACAGCTGAAGCTACCACAACTGCTGATGTAACTACCACAGCTGAGGCTACCACAACTGCTGATGTAACTACAACAGCTGAGGCTACAACAACTGCCGATGTAACTACAACAGCTGAGGCTACCACAACTGCTGATATAACTACAACAGCTGAGGCTACCACAATTGCTGATGTTACTACAACAGCTGAGGCTACGTCAACTGCTGATGTAACTACAACAGCTGAGGCTACCACAACTGTTGGTGTAACCACAACAGCTGAAGCTACCACAACTGCTGATGTAACTACCACAGCTAAGGCTACCACAACCATAGATGTTACTACAACAGCTGGAGGTACAACAACTGCTGATGTAACCACAACAGCTGAGGCTACCACAACTGCTGATGTAACTACAACAGCTGAAGCTACCACAACTGCTGATGTAACTACCACAGCTGAGCCTACCACAACTGCTGATGTAACTACAACAGCTGAAGCTACAACAACTGCCGATTTAACTACAACAGCTGAGGCTACCACAACCATAGATGTTACTACAACAGCTGGAGGTACAACAACTGCTGATGTAACCACAACAGCTGAGTCTACAACAACTGCTGATGTTTCTACAACAGCTGAAGGTACAACAACTGCTGATGTAACCACAACAGCTGAGGCTACCACAACTGCTGATATTACTACAACAGCTGAAGCTACCACAACTGCTGATGTAACTTCCACAGCTGATGCTACCACAACTGCTGATGTAACTACAACAGCTGAGGCTACCACAACTGCTGATTTAACTACAACAGCTGAAGCTACAACAACTGCTGATATTACTACAACAGCTGAGGCTACCGCAACTGCTTATGTAACTACAACAGCTGAAGCTTCCACAACTGCTGCTGTAACGACAACAGCTGAGGCTACCACAACTGCTGATTTAACTACAACATCTGAAGCTACTACAACTGATGTAACCACAACAGCTGAGGCTCCCACAACTGCTGATGTCACCACAACAGTTGAAGCTACCACAACTGCTGATGTAACTACAACGGCTGAGTCTATCACAACTGCTGATGTTACTACGACAGCTGAAGGTACAACAACTGCTGATGTAACCACAACAGCTGAGTCTACAACAACTGCTGATGTTACTACAACAGCTGAAGGTACAACAACTGCTGATGTAACCACAACAGCTGAGGCTACCACAACTGCTGATGTAACTACAACAGCTGAAGCTACAACAACTGCTGATGTAACTACAACAGCTGAAGCTACCACAACTGCTGCTGTAACGACAACAGCTGAGGCTACCACAACTGTTGGTGTAACCACAACAGCTGAAGCTACCACATCTGCTGTTGTGACTACAACAGCTGAAGCTACAACAACTGCCGATGTAACTACAACAGCTGAGGCTACCACAACTGCTGATGTAACTATAACAGCTGAAGCTACCACAACTGCTGCTGTAACGACAACAGCTGAGGCTACCACAACTGCTGATTTAACTACAACAGCTGAAGCTACTACAACTGATGTAACTACAACGGCTGAGGCTACCACAACTGCTGTTGTAACTACCACAGCTGAGGCTACCACAACTGCTGATGTAACTACAACAGCTGAAGCTACAACAACTGCTGATGTAACTACAACAGCTGAAGCTACCACAACTGCTGCTGTAACGACAACAGCTGAGGCTACTACAACTGTTGGTGTAACCACAACAGCTGAAGCTACCACATCTGCTGTTGTGACTACAACAGCTGAAGGTACAACAACTGCTGATGTAACCACAACAGCTGAGGCTACCACAACTGCTGATGTAACCACAACAGCTGAGTCTACAATAACTGCTGACGTAACTATAACGGCGGAAGCTACTACAACTGCTGATTTAACCACAACAGCTCAGGCTACCACAACTGCTGATGTAACTACAACGGTGGAAGCTACTACAACTGCAGACGTAACCACAACAGCTGAGGCTACCACAACTGCAGATATAACTACAACAGCTGAGGCTACCACAATTGCTGATGTTACTACAACAGCTGAAGGTACAACAACTGCTGATGTAACCACAACAGCTCAGGCTACCACAACTGCTGATTTAACTACAACAGTTGAAGCTACTACAACTGCTGATGTTACCACAACGGCTGAAGCTACCACAACTGCTGATTTAACTACAACAGTTGAAGCTACTACAATTGCTGACGTAACCACAACAGCTGAGTCTACAACAACTGCTGATGTTACTACAACAGCTGAAGGTACAACAACTGCTGATGTAACCACAACAGCTGAGGCTACCACAACTGCTGATGTTACTACAACAGCTGAAGCTACCACAACTGCTGCTGTAACGACAACAGCTGAGGCTACCACAACTGCTGATATTACTACCACAGCTGAAGATACCACAACTGCTGATGTAACTACCACAGCTGAAGCTACCACAACTGCTGATGTTACTACAACAGCTGAAGCTACAACAACTGCCGATGTAACTACAACAGCTGAGGCTACCACAATTGCTGATGTTACTACAACAGCTGAAGGTACAACAACTGCTGATTTAACCACAACAGCTCAGGCTACCACAACTGCTGATGTAACTACAACGGTGGAAGCTACTACAACTGCAGACGTAACCACAACAGCTGAGGCTACCACAACTGCTGATGTAACTACAACAGCTGAAGCTACCACAACTGCTGATGTAACTACCACAGCTGAGGCTACCACAACTGTTGGTGTAACCACAACAGCTGAAGCTACCACAACTGCTGATGTGACTACAACAGCTGAAGCTACAACAACTGCCGATGTAACGACAACAGCTGAGGCTACCACAACTGCTGATTTAACTACAACAGTTGAAGCTACTACAACTGCTGATGTTACCACAACGGCTGAGGCTACCACAACTGCTGATCTTACTGCAACAGCTGAAGCTACAACAACTGCTGATGTAACCACAACAGCTGAGGCTACCACAACTGCTGATGTAACCACAACAGCTGTGTCTACCACAACTGCTGATATAACTACAACAGCTGAGGCTACCACAATTGCTGATGTAACTACAACAGATGAGGCTACCACAACTGTTGGTGTAACCACAACAGCTGAAGCTACCACAACTGCTGATGTAACTACCACAGCTAAGGTTACCACAACAGCTGATGTAACTACAACAGCTGAAGGTACAACAACTGCTGATGTAACCACAACAGCTGAGGCTACCACAACTGCTGATGTAACTACAACAGCTCAAGCTACCACAACTGCTGATGTAACTACCACAGCTGAGCCTACCACAACTGCTGATGTAACTACAACAGCTGAAGCTACAACAACTGCCGATGTAACTACAACAGCTGAGGCTACCACAACCATAGATGTTACTACAACAGCTGGAGGTACAACAACTGCTGATGTAACCACAACAGCTGAGTCTACAACAACTGCTGATGTTTCTACAACAGCTGAAGGTACAACAACTGCTGATGTAACAACAACAGCTGAGGCTACCACAACTGCTGATATTACTACAACAGCTGAAGCTACCACAACTGCTGATGTAACTACCACAGCTGAGGCTACCACAACTGCTGATGTAACTACAACAGCTGAGGCTACCACAACTGCTGATTTAACTACAACAGCTGAAGCTACAACAACTGCCGATGTAATTACAACAGCTGAGGCTACCACAACTGCTGATGTTACTACAACAGCTGGAGGTACAACAACTGCTGACGTAACCACAACAGCTGAGTCTACAACAACTGCTGATGTTACTACAACAGCTGAAGGTACAACAACTGCTGATGTAACCACAACAGCTGAGGCTACCACAACTGCTGATGTTACTACAACAGCTGAAGCTACCACAACTGCTGCTGTAACGACAACAGCTGAGGCTACCACAACTGCTGATATTACTACCACAGCTGAAGATACCACAACTGCTGATGTAACTACCACAGCTGAGGCTACCACAACTGTTGGTGTAACCACAACAGCTGAAGCTACCACAACTGCTGATGTTACTACAACAGCTGAAGCTACAACAACTGCCGATGTAACTACAACAGCTGAGGCTACCACAATTGCTGATGTAACTACAACAGCTGAAGGTACAACAACTGCTGATTTAACCACAACAGCTCAGGCTACCACAACTGCTGATGTAACTACAACGGCGGAAGCTACTACTACTGCAGACGTAACCACAACAGCTGAGGCTACCACAACTGCTGATGTAACTACCACAGCTGAGGCTACCACAACTGCTGATGTAACTACAACAGCTGAGGCTACAACAACTGCCGATGTAACTACAACAGCTGAGGCTACCACAACTGCTGATATAACTACAACAGCTGAGGCTACCACAATTGCTGATGTAACTACAACAGCTGAGGCTACCACAACTGTTGGTGTAACCACAACAGCTGAAGCTACCACAACTGCTGATGTAACTACCACAGCTAAGGCTACCACAACAGCTGATGTAACTACAACAGCTAAAGGTACTACAACTGCTGATGTAACCACAACAGCTGAGGCTACCACAACTGCTGATGTAACTACAACAGCTGAAGCTACCACAACTGCTGATGTAACTACCACAGCTGAGCCTACCACAACTGCTGATGTAACTACAACAGCTGAAGCTACAACAACTGCCGATTTAACTACAACAGCTGAGGCTACCACAACCATAGATGTTACTACAACAGCTGAAGGTACAACAACTGCTGATGTAACCACAACAGCTGAGGCTACCACAACTGCTGATATTACTACAACAGCTGAAGCTACCACAACTGCTGATGTAACTTCCACAGCTGAGGCTACCACAACTGCTGATGTAACTACAACAGCTGAGGCTACCACAACTGCTGATTTAGCTACAACAGCTGAAGCTACAACAACTGCCGATGTAATTACAACAGCTGAGGCTACCACAACTGCTGATGTTACTACAACAGCTGGAGGTACAACAACTGCTGACGTAACCACAACAGCTGAGTCTACAACAACTGCTGATGTTACTACAACAGCTGAAGGTACAACAACTGCTGATGTAAGTACAACCGCTGAGGCTACCACAACTGCTGATGTAACTACAACAGCTGAAGCTACCACAACTGCTGCTGTAACGACAACAGCTGAGGCTACCACAACTGCTGATATTACTACCACAGCTGAAGATACCACAACTGCTGATGTAACTACCACAGCTGAGGCTACCACTACTGTTGGTGTAACCACAACAGCTGAAGCTACCACAACTGCTGATGTGACTACAACAGCTGAAGCTACAACAACTGCCGATGTAACTACAACAGCTGAGGCTACAACAACTGCCGATGTAACTACAACAGCTGAGGCTACCACAACTGCTGATATAACTACAACAGCTGAGGCTACCACAATTGCTGATGTTACTACAACAGCTGAGGCTACGTCAACTGCTGATGTAACTACAACAGCTGAGGCTACCACAACTGTTGGTGTAACCACAACAGCTGAAGCTACCACAACTGCTAATGTAACTACCACAGCTAAGGCTACCACAACCATAGATGTTACTACAACAGCTGGAGGTACAACAACTGCTGATGTAACCACAACAGCTGAGGCTACCACAACTGCTGATGTAACTACAACAGCTGAAGCTACCACAACTGCTGATGTAACTACCACAGCTGAGCCTACCACAACTGCTGATGTAACTACAACAGCTGAAGGTACAACAACTGCCGATTTAACTACAACAGCTGAGGCTACCACAACCATAGATGTTACTACAACAGCTGGAGGTACAACAACTGCTGATGTAACCACAACAGCTGAGTCTACAACAACTGCTGATGTTTCTACAACAGCTGAAGGTACAACAACTGCTGATGTAACCACAACAGCTGAGGCTACCACAACTGCTGATATTACTACAACAGCTGAAGCTACCACAACTGCTGATGTAACTTCCACAGCTGAGGCTACCACAACTGCTGATGTAACTACCACAGCTGAGGCTACCACAACTGTTGGTGTAACCACAACAGCTGAAGCTACCACAACTGCTGATGTTACTACAACAGCTGAAGCTACAACAACTGCTGATGTTACTACAACAGCTGAAGCTACAACTGCCGATGTAACTACAACAGCTGAGGCTACCACAATTGCTGATGTTACTACAACAGCTGAAGGTACAACAACTGCTGATTTAACCACAACAGCTCAGGCTACCACAACTGCTGATGTAACTACAACGGCGGAAGCTACTACAACTGCAGACGTAACCACAACAGCTGAGGCTACCACAACTGCTGATGTAACTACAACAGCTGAAGCTACCACAACTGCTGATGTAACTACCACAGCTGAGGCTACCACAACTGTTGGTGTAACCACAACAGCTGAAGCTACCATAACTGCTGATGTGACTACAACAGCTGAAGCTACAACAACTGCCGATGTAACTACAACAGCTGAGGCTACCACAACTGCTGATGAAACTACAACAGCTGAAGCTACCACAACTGCTGAATTAACTAAAACAGTTGAAGCTACTACAACTGCTGATGTTACCACAACGGCTGAGGCTACCACAACTGCTGATTTAACTACAACAGCTGAAGGTACAACAACTGCTGATGTAACCACAACAGCTGAGGCTACCACAACTGCTGATGTTACTACAACAGCTGAAGCTACCACAACTGCTGCCGTAACGACAACAGCTGAGGCTACCACAACTGCTGATATTACTTCCACAGCTGAAGCTACCACAACTGCTGATGTAACTACCACAGCTGAGGCTACCACAACTGCTGATGTAACTACAACAGCTGAGGCTACAACAACTGCCGATGTAACTACAACAGCTGAGGCTACCACAACTGCTGATATAACTACAACAGCTGAGGCTACCACAATTGCTGATGTTACTACAACAGCTGAGGCTACGTCAACTGCTGATGTAACTACAACAGCTGAGGCTACCACAACTGTTGGTGTAACCACAACAGCTGAAGCTACCACAACTGCTGATGTAACTACCACAGCTAAGGCTACCACAACCATAGATGTTACTACAACAGCTGGAGGTACAACAACTGCTGATGTAACCACAACAGCTGAGGCTACCACAACTGCTGATGTAACTACAACAGCTGAAGCTACCACAACTGCTGATGTAACTACCACAGCTGAGCCTACCACAACTGCTGATGTAACTACAACAGCTGAAGCTACAACAACTGCCGATTTAACTACAACAGCTGAGGCTACCACAACCATAGATGTTACTACAACAGCTGGAGGTACAACAACTGCTGATGTAACCACAACAGCTGAGTCTACAACAACTGCTGATGTTTCTACAACAGCTGAAGGTACAACAACTGCTGATGTAACCACAACAGCTGAGGCTACCACAACTGCTGATATTACTACAACAGCTGAAGCTACCACAACTGCTGATGTAACTTCCACAGCTGATGCTACCACAACTGCTGATGTAACTACAACAGCTGAGGCTACCACAACTGCTGATTTAACTACAACAGCTGAAGCTACAACAACTGCCGATGTAATTACAACAGCTGAGGCTACCACAACTGCTGATGTTACTACAACAGCTGGAGGTACAACAACTGCTGACGTAACCACAACAGCTGAGTCTACAACAACTGCTGATGTTACTACAACAGCTGAAGGTACAACAACTGCTGATGTAACCACAACAGCTGAGGCTACCACAACTGCTGATGTAACTACAACAGCTGAAGCTACCACAACTGCTGCTGTAACGACAACAGCTGAGGCTACCACAACTGCTGATATTACTACCACAGCTGAAGATACCACAACTGCTGATGTAACTACCACAGCTGAGGCTACCACAACTGTTGGTGTAACCACAACAGCTGAAGCTACCACAACTGCTGATGTTACTACAACAGCTGAAGCTACAACAACTGCTGATGTTACTACAACAGCTGAAGCTACAACAACTGCAGATGTAACTACAACAGCTGAGGCTACCACAATTGCTGATGTTACTACAACAGCTGAAGGTACAACAACTGCTGATTTAACCACAACAGCTCAGGCTACCACAACTGCTGATGTTACTACAACAGCTGAAGCTACAACAACTGCCGATGTAACTACAACAGCTGAGGCTACCACAATTGCTGATGTTACTACAACAGCTGAAGGTACAACAACTGCTGATTTAACCACAACAGCTCAGGCTACCACAACTGCTGATGTAACTACAACGGCGGAAGCTACTACAACTGCAGACGTAACCACAACAGCTGAGGATACCACAACTGCTGATGTAACTACCACAGCTGAGGCTACCACAACTGTTGGTGTAACCACAACAGCTGAAGCTACCACAACTGCTGCTGTGACGACAACAGCTGAGGCTACCACAACTGCTGATATTACTACCACAGCTGAAGATACCACAACTGCTGATGTAACTACCACAGCTGAGGCTACCACAACTGTTGGTGTAACCACAACAGCTGAAGCTACCACAACTGCTGATGTTACTACAACAGCTGAAGCTACAACAACTGCCGATGTAACTACAACAGCTGAGGCTACCACAATTGCTGATGTTACTACAACAGCTGAAGGTACAACAACTGCTGATTTAACCACAACAGCTCAGGCTACCACAACTGCTGATGTAACTACAACGGTGGAAGCTACTACAACTGCAGACGTAACCACAACAGCTGAGGCTACCACAACTGCTGATGTAACTACAACAGCTGAAGCTACCACAACTGCTGATGTAACTACCACAGCTGAGGCTACCACAACTGTTGGTGTAACCACAACAGCTGAAGCTACCACAACTGCTGATGTGACTACAACAGCTGAAGCTACAACAACTGCCGATGTAACTACAACAGCTGAGGCTACCACAACTGCTGATGAAACTACAACAGCTGAAGCTACCACAACTGCTGCTGTAACGACAACAGCTGAGGCTACCACAACTGCTGATTTAACTACAACAGTTGAAGCTACTACAACTGCTGATGTTACCACAACGGCTGAGGCTACCACAACTGCTGATCTTACTGCAACAGCTGAAGCCACAACAACTGCTGATGTAACCACAACAGCTGAGGCTACCACAACTGCTGATGTAACCACAACAGCTGTGTCTACCACAACTGCTGATATAACTACAACAGCTGAGGCTACCACAATTGCTGATGTTACTACAACAGCTGAGGCTACGTCAACTGCTGATGTAACTACAACAGATGAGGCTACCACAACTGCTGATTTAACTACAACAGCTGAAGCTACAACAACTGCCAATGTAATTACAACAGCTGAGGCTACCACAACTGCTGATGTTACTACAACAGCTGGAGGTACAACAAATGCTGACGTAACCACAACAGCTGAGTCTACAACAACTGCTGATGTTACTACAACAGCTGAAGGTACAACAACTGCTGATGTAACCACAACAGCTGAGGCTACCACAACTGCTGATGTTACTACAACAGCTGAAGCTACCACAACTGCTGCTGTAACGACAACAGCTGAGGCTACCACAACTGCTGATATTACTACCACAGCTGAAGATACCACAACTGCTGATGTAACTACCACAGCTGAGGCTACCACAACTGTTGGTGTAACCACAACAGCTGAAGCTACCACAACTGCTGATGTTACTACAACAGCTGAAGCTACAACAACTGCCGATGTAACTACAACAGCTGAGGCTACCACAATTGCTGATGTAACTACAACAGCTGAAGGTACAACAACTGCTGATTTAACCACAACAGCTCAGGCTACCACAACTGCTGATGTAACTACAACGGCGGAAGCTACTACTACTGCAGACGTAACCACAACAGCTGAGGCTACCACAACTGCTGATGTAACTACCACAGCTGAGGCTACCACAACTGCTGATGTAACTACAACAGCTGAGGCTACAACAATTGCTGATGTAACTACAACAGCTGAGGCTACCACAACTGCTGATATAACTACAACAGCTGAGGCTACCACAATTGCTGATGTAACTACAACAGCTGAGGCTACCACAACTGTTGGTGTAACCACAACAGCTGAAGCTACCACAACTGCTGATGTAACTACCACAGCTAAGGCTACCACAACAGCTGATGTAACTACAACAGCTAAAGGTACTACAACTGCTGATGTAACCACAACAGCTGAGGCTACCACAACTGCTGATGTAACTACAACAGCTGAAGCTACCACAACTGCTGATGTAACTACCACAGCTGAGCCTACCACAACTGCTGATGTAACTACAACAGCTGAAGCTACAACAACTGCCGATTTAACTACAACAGCTGAGGCTACCACAACCATAGATGTTACTACAACAGCTGAAGGTACAACAACTGCTGATGTAACCACAACAGCTGAGGCTACCACAACTGCTGATATTACTACAACAGCTGAAGCTACCACAACTGCTGATGTAACTTCCACAGCTGAGGCTACCACAACTGCTGATGTAACTACAACAGCTGAGGCTACCACAACTGCTGATTTAGCTACAACAGCTGAAGCTACAACAACTGCCGATGTAATTACAACAGCTGAGGCTACCACAACTGCTGATGTTACTACAACAGCTGGAGGTACAACAACTGCTGACGTAACCACAACAGCTGAGTCTACAACAACTGCTGATGTTACTACAACAGCTGAAGGTACAACAACTGCTGATGTAAGTACAACCGCTGAGGCTACCACAACTGCTGATGTAACTACAACAGCTGAAGCTACCACAACTGCTGCTGTAACGACAACAGCTGAGGCTACCACAACTGCTGATATTACTACCACAGCTGAAGATACCACAACTGCTGATGTAACTACCACAGCTGAGGCTACCACTACTGTTGGTGTAACCACAACAGCTGAAGCTACCACAACTGCTGATGTGACTACAACAGCTGAAGCTACAACAACTGCCGATGTAACTACAACAGCTGAGGCTACCACATCTGCTGATGAAACTACAACAGCTGAAGCTACCACAACTGCTGCTGTAACGACAACCGCTGAGGCTACCACAACTGCTGATTTAACTAAAACAGTTGAAGCTACTACAACTGCTGATGTTACCACAACGGCTGAGGCTACCACAACTGCTGATTTAACTACAACAGTTGAAGCTACTACAACTGCTGACGTAACCACAACAGCTGAGTCTACAACAACTGCTGATGTTACTACAACAGCTGAAGGTACAACAACTGCTGATGTAACCACAACAGCTGAGGCTACCACAACTGCTGATGTTACTACAACAGCTGAAGCTACCACAACTGCTGCTGTGACGACAACAGCTGAGGCTACCACAACTGCTGATATTACTACCACAGCTGAAGATACCACAACTGCTGATGTAACTACCACAGCTGAGGCTACCACAACTGTTGGTGTAACCACAACAGCTGAAGCTACCACAACTGCTGATGTTACTACAACAGCTGAAGCTACAACAACTGCCGATGTAACTACAACAGCTGAGGCTACCACAATTGCTGATGTTACTACAACAGCTGAAGGTACAACAACTGCTGATTTAACCACAACAGCTCAGGCTACCACAACTGCTGATGTAACTACAACGGTGGAAGCTACTACAACTGCAGACGTAACTACAACAGCTGAGGCTACCACAACTGCTGATGTAACTACAACAGCTGAGGCTACCACAACTGTTGGTGTAACTACAACAGCTGAAGCTACCACAACTGCTGATGTGACTACAACAGCTGAAGCTACAACAACTGCTGATGTTACTACAACAGCTGAAGGCACAACAACTGCTGATGTAACCACAACAGCTGAGCCTACCACAACTGCTGATGTAACTACCACAGCTGAGGCTACCACAACTGTTGGTGTAACCACAACAGCTGAAGCTACCACAACTGCTGATGTGACTACAACAGCTGATGCTCCAACAATTGCTGATATTACTACCACAGCTGAGGCTACCACAACTGCTGTTGTAACTACAACGGCGGAAGCTACTACAACTGCCGATGTAACCACAACAGCTGAGGCTACAACAACTGCTGATGAAACTACAACAGCTGAAGCTACGACAACTGCTCATGTAACCACAACAGCTGGAGCGTCCACATCTGCTGATGTAACCACAAAAGCTGGCGCCACCACAACTGCTGATGTAACTACAACAGCTGATGCTCCAACAATTGCTGATATTACTACCACAGCTGAGGTTACCACAACTGCTGATGTTACCACAACTGATGATGTTACCACAACAGCTGAAGTTACAACAACTGTTGATGTAACCACAACAGTTGAGGCTACCACAACTGCTGATGTAACTACAACAGCTGAGACTACCACAACTGCTGATGTAACCTCAACAGCTGAGGCTACCACAACTGATGACGTAACTAAAACTGCGGAAGCTACTACAACTGCAGATGTAACCACAACAGCTGAGGCTACAACAACTGCTGATGTAACTACAACTGCGGAAGCTACAACAACTGCTGATGTAACTACAACAGCTGAAGCTACCACAACTGCTGATGTAACCACAACAGCTGAAGCTACCACATCTGCTGATGTAACCACAACAGCTGGCGCCACCACAACTGCTGATGTAACTACAACAGCTGATGCTCCAACAATCGCTGATATTACTACCACAGCTGAGGTTACCACAACTGCTGATGTTACCACAACTGATGACGTTACTACAACAGCTGAAGGTACAACAACTGCTGATGTAACCACAACAGTTGAGGCTACCACAACTGCTGATATAACATCAACAGCTGAAGCTACACCAACTGCTGATGTAACTACCACAGCTGAGGCTACCACAACAGCTGATGTAACTACAACGGCGGAAGCTACTACAACTGCAGATGTAACCACACCAGCTGAGGCTACCACAACTGCTGATGTAACTACAACAGCTGAAGCTACCACAACTGCTGATGTAACTACCACAGCTGAGCCTACCACAACTGCTGATGTAACTACCACAGCTGAGGCTACCACAATTGTTGGTGTAACCACAACAGCTGAAGCTACCACCACTGCTGATTTAACTACAACAGCTGAAGCTACAACAACTGCCGATGTAACTACAACAGCTGAGGCTACCACAACTGCTGATGTTACTACAACAGCTGGAGGTACAACAACTGCTGATGTAACCACAACAGCTGAGCCTACCACAACTGCTGATGTAACTACCACAGCTGAGGCTACCACAACTGTTGGTGTAACCACAACAGCTGAAGCTACCACAACTGCTGATGTGGCTACAACAGCTGAAGCTACCACCACTGCTGATGTAACTACAACTGCTGATGTTACCACAACTGCTGATGTTACTACATTGGCTGAAGTCACTACAACTGCTGATGTAACTACAACTGCTGAGGCTACCACAACTGCTGATGTAACTACAACAGCTGAGGCTACCACAACTGCTGATGTAACTACAACAGCTGAAGCTACCACAAATGCTGATGTAACCACAACAGCTGAGGCTACCACAACTGCTGGTGTAACTACAACAGCTGAAGGTACAACAACTGTTGAGGCTACCTCGACTGCTGCTGTAACCGCAACAGTTGAGGCTACCACAACTGCTGATGTAACTACAACAGCTGAGGCTACAACAACTGCTGATGTAACTACAACAGCTGAAGCCACAACAACTGCTGATGTAACCACAACAGCTGAGGCTACCACAACTGCTGATGTAACCACCACAGCTGAAGGTACAACAACTGCTGATGTAACTACTTCAGCTGAAGCTACCACAACTGCTGAAGCAACAACAACTGCAGATGTAACTACATCAGCTGGTGCTACCACAACTGTTGATGTAACAACTGTCGTTGTAACTACAATCGATCAGGCTACCACAACTCCAGAAGTTCAGATTTCAACAGGTTAGTATTTACAAAGACTAGTTTGCTTTTGGTGGCCTGTTCTTTGAATTTAAACTTGACTTTTAAGAATCATTACAACAATAAAAGTAAAACACATATCGAAGATGCACCCAATGATTGCTGCCTTTTTTTACTCCACCATTTACTCATACCTACCCACCCAAAAACTTACTGGTATTTTTACACTTTTTCTTAATAGTCCTTTGAGCTATGTTGGATTATACAGCCTTAAGCTCAAACAAATGTTTCGCCAAAGTGTTTTGTTTCTTAGGAAACATTTCTCTGATCACCAGTTTCAGTCTTGTTTGAATGAATAGCCTGGGCAACTGTTTTTAAAAACTTTTCTTTATGTAAATGTTTATACGAATCTCCTATGAAATCTCAAACTTAGAAATAGGAACTCTTCATGAACACACAAATACTATTCGTTTTGTTTGTCTGTTTAATATTTACATGTAATGTTTGGTCGCAGAAGAAAAGAGCATCAAACATTGTATGATCATGAAACACTATGTGAATTTTTATCGATATTGGATTTTTTTTATAAAGTGCAAAGTTTTGACAGAGTGTATGGTTGAAACGGAAGATTATTAATTTTCATGGTTACAAAAAGGCTTCTGGATTATGTGCAGTAGCTATCTCTGGTTAAGTTAGTTTGAATTTCACCTTCTGATTAGGTCTAGCCAATTTAGTGATAGGTGAAAGGGTAATTCAAACCATCTTGTTGCCAGGGATAAACTGTTGTCATGAGCTGACAGAAACACAGAACATTTCTTAAAAATTTGATTAATTTTTTATTTTATTTTTACGCTTCGAAAATTGTTTCAGCATTACTTTTACTTCATGCACATTTTCAACTTTAGCACATTACCCATTACTTTCTTGTTTATTTTATAATGCCCATTGTGATCTGAAAATGAGCTTGAGAAAACTAGGTATGTTTGATATTCTTGAACAATTTGTTTTCACGAAACGTTTGGATTTTACTCAAAACATATGCAAGCATAAAAACTTCGTTCTTCAACAAGCAAAGGAGAGCCGTTGACACTTTAACATAATTATTGTGAGATATGAATCCCTCTATAAATTTAAATCTGAGATAACACAAATTTGTGCACAACGGATTGTTTTCTTTGAACTTCGATGACCAACTTAGCAAACATTTTCAAAGTCTGATTATTTGTTGCATATGTAAGGATACATCAAATGAGAACACTGGTCTTTGACATTATTACCAAACCTGTCCAGTGCATTTAAAACGTAATTTGTGCACTTTTTATAAGCCCCTTAATAAGTATTGCTGAAACAACACTTCCAAATACTCAAAACAATATACGATTTTTTCGAAATCTTAAACATGATGAACCACTATTGTTAAAAACACCCACATTGTTATCAAGCTGAATTTAACCTCCGCTGTATCAGCATTATTAATTCATCATGACTCTTCACTACTTTATTGACTACAATCACTGAAACTGTCGATTATAAATCTCTTACTAACAATATTTTTACTAATAAGCATAATATGCACATTTTGTTAGAGTGAAATGCACTCGGTTGAGGTGCTGTAATTAATGCTTATGGTTTTCCGTTTGTTGTGCTCACAAGCAAAGTTGTTTTTCAACAATCACTGCCCATATTAACATCCACTGCACGTTTCACAAAAGACCATGTCTTTCCCCTCCCATCAGCTGACTCACCTTTAACACATGTTAACCACTAACCGGGTTTGTGGCCAAGCATAAATTTCCAGTGTAGCGTGGTTTGTATCGAAACATAGTTTAATTGATCTCCTAATATCATAAAGTGATTTTAAAAATGTGAAAAATGGTCATGGAGCACTATTTGTATTTATAATGATTTGTCTTTATATATCGCACAAATTTCGCACAGTTGCACCCAGTAGTTTAGGTGTTGGTAGGGGTAAAAGCTCTGGCTGCTATCACAACACGGTATCATCGATAATGGTTTCTTAAGCTCCTTGTGCCTACCAAACTCAAGATGCTTTTCATCATTCAAAATCAGCAATAAAATGAGCAAGGACAATGAAATACCATACACGTGTACATGCTCGGAGATGTATACCATGTAGTCTAGCAGCCATGAGAAAGAACAAAGCTAACTTAAGAAGAGTGGGCTTGTTTTTGATGGGGACAAGGTGGTGGTTGTGGTGGTTGTGGTGGTGGACCTTTGCGGATTATTTATTGTGCCCGCGAAAAAGCCGAAGGGGCATGCAGTGTTTGTCTAGTGGGTGTGCGTGGGTGTGTGTGTGTGTGTGGGGGGGTGTGCGTGGGTTTGTATCCACATTCAAACCGGGGACCTATTACAATAGGTCCACGGTTGCTTTCACAAAGGACTACAATGGAGTTCACGGTTGCTACCAAAAAGAGTTGAACAAAGCCGGGTCCCCGATTGCAGGTCATACACTCTTGTGTGTGTGTGTGTGTGTGTGTGTATGCACTTTTCCGAGTAATAACTCAAGTAGGACTCGGCGTACTTACTCCAAACTTGGTGTGTAGATTGCTGATTGGATCCCACAGAAGCCTATTATTTTTGCACCCCATGTTTGGACCCCTCAAATAATTATAAGGGGCGTTATGGCTAAAACAAATTGTCCGCGAAAGGACTTGGAGTATCAACTCCAAATTTGGTTTGTGGATTGTTCTAGGGATCTCACAGAAGCCTATCGTTTTTGGACCCCCCTCAATTAAAAATTAAGGTCATGATGGCTAAAACAAACAAAACATATTGTACGAGCATAAACTCGAACATGGATTGGCTATCAATTCCAAACTTAGTTTGTGGGATGGTCAAGGGGTCCCACAGAAGCAAATTGTTTCTAAACAAAACCTCGGTTAAATATTAAGGTCATTATTGCTAAAACATTATTTCCAAAAGGACTTGGTGCAGCAACTCCAATCTCAGCTTGGCATTTGTGTTGTCAACTCACCTTTCTTGTTTATACATTTATTTAAAATAATTCCAGGGAAGGGGTGTTTTGCATTCCACGTAAACAGACAAAAGCACCATAGTGGGCGGGCCGTGAAACACATGGCACACTAATACACCATTACTCTGTATGTACACATAATACACCCAACACAGGGGATTTATTGCTGCATTAATGGGGCATGGATGGGGGGGGGGAGTGATGGAAGGATGATGGCAAGTAAAAACATCCTGTTACTCGTGGCATTCCCATTGCTTCACTTAATATAGGCTTAACTGAAAGAGAGGACAAGATAAAATTTGTTGACAGACGAACTTGCCTGGCATTTTCAATTGCCCATTAGTACGATGTACATGTAATGTATGCTAAGGACTTTTCTTGCAACATTAGTCTACGGGGAAATCCCCCGGAACCTTGGGCCTGTGTCACTTGATATGGATGTAGCAAATAAACCATATAAGCTAAGCCACTCAAATTCTCCATTTTGTTTTTCAATCGTATGCTGGAGGATGTCAAGAAAAAAAGGCTTTCTACTTTATTCATGAGAGGAGTAATTAACAAAAAACGCTAGTTGTGCCATGAAAAACATGGCTCGCTCACTTGAAGCAGGGTAGATTGTTTACCCCAAAATGAGCAAACAACCCCAAATTACCCTTTAATGGGAATTTTGTTCGATTTTTTTTTTTTTTAACCAAAGTCAACTTGTTGAAACAAAAATTTATTTGTGGGAAGTTTCCTACAAATCGTTAAACAAATTTTGATTGTACGGAGGGGCTCTAAGCCAAAGCAGTATTTCACACGACCATTGTTCCATCTCAACTATGTAATTGTGGTCGATGTTGAAATCTGAGCAATAACATGGGTGATGAGCTATCAGATAATGGTACATTTTTATACTTGAGAAAAGTAAAAAACAAACACTATTTGACAATAAGAGTACTAAACCCAACCATTATACCATATTTTAGAGTGAAGCTCTCTAAGTTTAGTTAGTTTGAAGCAAATCTTCAAACTCAAAATTTAACTGCGCACAATCTGCAAAATCTAAACACTGATCTAAACATTCCAAATGTCTGCAAAAACCTTGCCAACAAGCCCTATTTACAATTTGGTTCTTTCATTTAAGTTTCCGATATCCGATCTGGTTTTTTTTGTGTTTTCTTTATCTTCAAAATGGTTTCCACAATAAAAGCAGACTTATTTTAGTATGAAGCAGTTGCCTTGAAATTCTACATTCAGAATAATCTGCAAAATCAGCTTACTGAAAAACTTCAAATATTTCTACAAAACAAAAAATGTAAACAATATGCTTTTGGAAATTGTATCAAGTAAAACATTAAACTTATTGTAAAAGTTGTTCTGAGTAACAAAGTAATCCTGTAGTCAACATGCCTCTCATTTAGTAGGTTGTTCGTGTTTGTATTATGGGGGAAGTGGCTAGGGTAAAGGTTAGGGTTAGCAGATTTTTATGAATTTCAAATTAATGTAATGCATACAGGTAAAAAGCAAGAAGAGGTTCGAAAAAGAAAACAAAAATATTGTTAAGTACATTGATAAGTTAATTTTACTGTGGACTATTAATTTTGTTTTGATCATTTCATTCTATTTTGAAAACCACTTCCCAACCATTTTCATTTCATTCCTTTCATCACTTTTTATATATCCATATGCTTTGCTAAAGACATGACAATGTTTTCCTTTAATTCTTTTCTAACGTAAATCATTTACCATGTTGTGAATAAAACGGGATATTACTCTAGTTAGGCTGATGTATTTTGTCCAACCAGTTTTCCGATAGCCATATTTATTTATTTTTTAGCATTTATTAACACTGATTCTAGGAGATTACTTGTTTTGATATGATAAGCGTATAGCGTATCCCGTACCGTATTTTCTAATTTCATCTGGGATTAATTTTATATTCTGTTTATTTTTTTTATTTTTTTTATTTATTTTTTTTTTGGGGGGGTGGGGGTGGGGTAGGGTGCACACCGATAAATACGATTCTACCTTTAACCCGGCGTGGCGATTTCAACTTTCCGCCGTGTTCAGTTTTCCGAAATTACCAAATACGGTAACGTTACGTCATGCGACGTCTGCGCACAGTAAGCGAGTCCCGGAAAACTGAACACGGCGGAAGACTGAAACCGCCACACTTGGCAATCTCAACAACTGTTCCAGAATGGCAAAGATCATGGGCGAATCTTTTCCAGAGACTGACATATATCGATCACTGACCACAAATTGTTGCAACTGTATAGAAACCGATCATCTTGAAAACGGTGCTTGTCTTAGGTGAGTTAGGGGAAAAAGACGCGGAAACTGCATAATAGTCGACATCGACAGAGCATTTTGTCACAATAAGTGTTTTACTCTGTGCTTAATTAAAAAAAAATATCAAGAATGTAGTAAATCGTCATATCATGCAGCCATGTCAAAGAAATTGCATATATTGTCGAGGAAGATATTAAATTTCCATAGAAAGTGAAAAGGGAAACGATATGCTCGTGTCTTTGTGCACAAAATTAAGCACAAGTACACCACAGCAGTGGCGCGCGGCGCCCATGGCGGCGCCCAGGACTTGCACGCCTGGATTTGTCTATAAAAGCTGAGATACAGAATTGATTTTTTATCGGAATTTTCCTACACCTAGAACATTGCGAGTTTAACATTAATTTAAAGTAACAATCACTTATTGTGTACTTGGCCCGATTTTCTTTTATTATAATCCATTCACGAATTTACTAAATCTTTCCTTCCCCCATACAAACTGCAGCTCTGTGAACACGTTTGTGAGTTTCAGAACCGCAGATGGGATAGAATTGCTACCGCGGTGTATATTGTCATACACGGGTTCAACAGCGCCCTCTCTTAATATTTTGCTATTCGCGATAAACCTTTATTGTGCATCATTGTTGCGGTACGGTGCAGTCAGGTGCGAGACACACTCGCTTCGCACAGGGATGGCACATAGCTCGCCTACGAGTGGCGTTTACTACTTTGGACTTTTGGCACCGTCTGAGAACCTAAAAA
Organism: Asterias amurensis; assembly: GCF_032118995.1. NCBI lineage: Eukaryota > Metazoa > Echinodermata > Asteroidea > Forcipulatida > Asteriidae > Asterias > Asterias amurensis. The sequence continues at coordinate 1,328,681 of NC_092662.1, read as the reverse complement.
ACATTGTTTCCCAGTTTAGTTGCGGAAGACCAACAGGGGGCACCGTTTGCGAGAGATTTTGTTTGCGAGAGACATTTTTTATCACATAATATGATGATTGCGAGAGATTTTATCATCACATATTGTATTATGTTTAGCAACTTACCTTTACAACCAACGAGAAAAAAAGCCTGCCATAAGCGCCTTGCGATCATAACGCTAACGTTGTTGACAGAGAACGACAGCTAAAACTTGCATCATTCATGACAAAATTACTCGCAAACAGTGCCCCCTTTCGGACCTGCAACAACCGAGCGGGGGAAACAACAAATATGTTCCCCTTTCGTATTATCCAAAGTTCTGTGTAGAGATTGCCATTTGAGTTTAGCAAACTTTGTTAGTTTTGACGTTATCAATAACAAGACAATGATATTTATGATGGTTAGTTTACGAACTATTTCGGCAACATGCACATTATTTTCGATTTTCGGTCAGCTTTGGGACCAATTAGTGTCAAAGTTGTTTTTACAAGGTCAGAGAAAAACAAGAAGCACAGAGCTTTGTAATTTGTTTTAACGTGACATGCCAAGTTTTGCATGTTTAAAATAAAGATGTAGTAACTGTTTCAAAAATAGCTGATGGGATATTTATTCTTTGATGTACATTAAATAGGCCTAACAATAATAAATCAACTGGTATGTTTATTGCTTAAACGTTTCATGCTTCATAACACCATTTTTTGTCTTTCAAAATATCAATTAACATTGTCATTTGCTTTAACACATTCATAAGAAACCCATCTTCATCATGACTGACACTTCTATGGACAATGAGGGCCTCATTCTGAAAACGTGATCATCAACAGAGATTGGAAAGGGAATTCACAACAAATTGCGGAGTTTCAACGATAGTAAACACATTATAACATTGCTTTAAACAGTCAGTTTCGTAAGTAAAAGCAAACAATTTCGAGATTTTGTTTCACATCGTAGATACTCAAGGTAAACGATTTTTAGGTAAATATCAATTGAAAGCATAAGGCAATTAAAATATTTTGATTTTTTTTTAATCGATGGTGGTGCAGCGTCATAGCTTGTGTATTATGTACTGATTGTACGACACAAAACACAAACGTACATAGACTATAAAGAAGGCTTCAACATAATGGGAGGAGAAAGCTTCCCCTTATTTGCTGAGGTGCTGTAATTTTGGGAAAATTTGTGAAACAGTTTGCACAAAAAAAGGGTTTTTTTCCTCAATGAGACAAAAAATGTTTTAGTTTGACATTTACAGAGGATTTACGCGACTCTAGTATGGAGGACGTGGCCAGAAGTGGCCATCTGCTTTTCTGCCACCTTAAAAACAGATTTTACTATAACGGCCGATAAGTAGACATTTCCCTTTTTTTCGTTCAGGTACCGAGAAATCAAAAGTTAACTTAGGCGGCCGAAAAATGGCAATTTGCTTTGTTGCTTTCAAAGTACCGCCCGTGAACGTTTTGGTTTGTTAAACACTGGCAAACGTGTCACCCTTTTCAAATGTAATAAACCACAAGGGAAACTGACCATGGTCTTTGTAATGAAAGAATCGTATTGGATGGAACCATGAAACCTCTGCTGATGTACGCGATTGGTTCACGAACACTGACGTTCACGAGTGATCCTTTTAAAGCAAAAAACAAGTGGTAACTTTTTGGCTTTCTAAGTAAAACTTGACTTTCCTGTATCTGAAAGGAGAGAAGAAGAGGGCCACTTTTCGGCCGCCAGAGTAAAGTCTCTATTTAAGGTGGCAAAAGGCAGAAAAATAGAAACTTGCATTTTCACAAAACGTTGATTCTGGAAACAAAAAAATAGAAAATACATCTTCACAAAACGTTAAATCTGATTTTCAGTTAGCAATTAGAAAAGTAGAAAATTCATAAAAAACAATAAAATAAGCTGCCTTTAAACTATTCTGATACTAGAAAATGAGCTGCCACTTTTCGTCCTCCATTAGAACGTGAGTCGCGAGATCCATTGATTGTACGTGTCAGGTACAAAAAAATGGCTCACTCAGAAAATAAAAGCATTGGTCAAATCATTTCTGCTCGGTCGAAACTGTTTAAAATTAAGAAACCAAGTGTCATTTCAATAAATTTGCACAAGCACAATAATTAGCTATTGATTGAACGCAATTACTCACCTGCAAAGGGTTTTGAACTGCATTTTGATATACATTTATTCTCCGAGTGCTGTTTGTTTTCCTTAGCACCAACACCTCTGCTAAAAGCAAGGCTTTGAAATTTGACCTTCTTCAATATCCGTCTTTCTAGACACTTAACTAGAAAATTGGTGTTTACACAGTTCTAGATTAAAACATTTCAGGAAACCAAGAAGACAGTCATCACATGCAGCTCGTTTAAAAGTCTTTGTCGTCAAATAATTCTACAACTTTTCGGACTGTGGCAAACTTGCACTAATGCATCAGGTATCGCTGTCATTTAAAAACAATAATTATAAAAATAAACAAGAAGGAAGAAAAGTATTTACTTTAGACAACACTTTCGAAAAATGATGACTAGGATGTTCACGATCAAATTTAAAAACAACAATACAAAAAAAGAACAATCAGCTCCGTTTTTTCCATTGTACAATTGCAGTTTTAACAACAACAGCTGCACATGCAAACACACTACCTGGTGTAACTACAACAGCTGAAGCAACAACAACTGCTGATAAAACCACAACTACTGAGGCTACAACAACTGATGAAGGAACTACAACAGCTGAAGCTACCACAACTGCTGATGTAACTACCACAGCTGAAGCTACCACGACTGCTGATGTAACTACCACAGCTGAGGCTACCACAACTGCTGATGTTACTACAACAGCTGAAGGTACAACAACTGCTGACGTAACTACAACAGCTGAAGCTACAACAACTGCTGATGTAACTACCACAGCTGAAGCTACCACAACTGCTGACGTAACTACAACAGCTGAAGGTACAACAAATGCCGATGTAACTACCACAGCTGAAGCTACCACAACTGCTGATGTAACTACAACGGCTGAGGCTACCACAACTGCCGATGTAACTACCACAGCTGAAGCTACCACTACCGCTGATGTAACTACAACAACTGAGGCTACCACAACAGCTGATGTTACTGCAACCGCTGAAGCTAACACTACTTCTGATGTAACTACAACAGCTGAGGCTACCACAACAGCTGATGTTACTACCACAGCTGAAGGTACAACAACTGCTGATGTAACCACAAGAGCTGAAGCTACCACAACTGCTGATGTAACTACAACAGCTGAGGCTACCACAACTGCTGATGTAACTACAACAGCTGAAGCCACTACCACTGCTGATGTAACTACAACGGCTGAAGCCACTACATCTGCTGGTTTAACTACAACGGCTGAGTCTATTACAACTGCTGATGTAACTACAACAGCTGAAGCTACCTCAACTGCCGATGTAACTACAACAGCTGAAGCTACAACAACTGCCGATGTAACTACCACAGCTGAGGTTACCACAACTGTTGATGTAACTACAACAGCTGAAGGTACAACAACTGCTGATGTAACTACAACGGCTGAAGCCACTACCACTGCTGATGCAACTACAACATCTGAGGCTACCACAACTGCTGATGTTACTACAACAGCTGAAGCTACCACAACTGCTGATGTTACTACAACAGCTGAGGCTACCACTACTGCTGATGTAACCACCAAAGCTGAAGCTAACACCACTGCTGATGTAACTCCCACAGCGGAGGCTACCACAACTGCTGATGTTACTACAACAGCTGAAGCTACAACAACTGCTGATGTAACTACAACAGCTGAAGCTACCACAACTGCCGATGTAACTACAACAGCTGAAGCTACAACAACTGCTGATGTAACTACCACAGCTGAAGCTACCACCACTGCTGATGTTACGACAACAGCTGAAGCTACCACCACTGCTGATGTAACTACAACAGCTGAGGCTACCACAACTGCTGATGTTACTACAACAGCTGAGGCTACCACAATTGCTGATGTTACTACAACAGCTGAAGCTACCACAACTGCTGATGTTACTACAACAGCTGAAGCTACAACAACTGCTGATGTAACTACAACAGCTGAAGCTACAACAACTGCTGATGTAACTACCACAGCTGAAGCTACCACCACTGCTGATGTAACTAGCACAGCGGAGGATACCACAACTGCTGATGTTACTACAACAGCTGAAGCTACCACAACTGCTGATGTAACTTCAACAGCTGAAGCTACAACAACTGCTGATGTAACTACTTCCGCTGAAGCTACCACTACTGCTGATGTAACTACAACAGGTGAGGCTACCACAACAGTTGATGTTACTACAACAGCTGAAGCTACAACAACTGCTGATGTAACTACAACGGCTGAAGCTACCACCACTGCTGATGTAACTACAACAGCTGATGCTACCACTACTGCTGATGTTAAGAGTACAGCTGAAGCTACAACTGCTGATGAAACTACAACAGCTGAGGCTACCACTACTGCTGATGTAACCACCACAGCTGAAGCTACCACAACTGCTGATGTTACTACAACAGCTGAAGCTACAACAACTGCTAATGTAACTACAACAGCTGAGGCTACCACAACTGCTGATATTCCTACAACAGCTGAAGCTACAACAACTGCTGATGTAACTACAACGTCTGAAGCCACTACCACTGCTGATGCAACTACAACAGCTGAGGCTACCACAACTGCTGATATTCCTACAACAGCTGAAGCTACAACAACTGCTGATGTAACTACAACGGCTGAAGCCACTACAACTGCTGATGTAACTACCACAGCTGAAGCTACCACAACAGCTGATGTAACTACAACAGCTGAAGCTACCACGACTGCTGATGTAACTACGACAACTGAAGCTACAACAACTGCTGATGTAACTACAACAGCTGAAGCTACAACAACTGCTGATGTAACTACAACGGTTGAAGCCACCACCACTGCTGATGTTACTACAACAGCTGAAGCTACAAAAACTGTTGATGTAACCACAACAGCTGAAGCTACCACAACTGCTGATGTAACTACAACAGGTGAAGCTACAACTGCTGATATAACTACAACGGCTGAAGCCACTACAACTGCTGATGTAACTACCACAGCTGAAGCTACCACAACAGCTGGTGTTACTACAATAGCTGAAGGTACAACAACCGCTGATGTAACTACAACAGCTGAAACTACCACAACTGCTGATGTAACTACAACGGCTGAAGCCACTACAACTGCTGATGTAACTACCATAGCGGAGGCTACCACAACTGCTGATGTTACTACAACAGTTGATGCAACTACAACATCTGCTGATGTAACTACAACGGCTGAAGCTACCACCACTGTTAATGTAACTACAACAGCTGAGGCTACCACAACTGCTGATGTTACTACAACAGCTGAAGCTACAACAACTGCTGATGTAACTACAACGGCTGAAGCTACCACCACTGCTGATGTACGTACAACAGCTGAAGCTACCACCACTGTTGATGTAACTACAACAGCTGAGGCTACCACAATTGCTGATGTTACTACAACAGCTGAAGCTACCACAACTGCTGATGTTACTACAACAGCTGAAGCTACAACAACTGCTGATGTAACTACAACGGCTGAAGCTACCACCACTGCTGATGTAACAACAACAGCTGAGGTTACCACAACTGCTGATCTTACGACGACAGCTGAAGCTACAACAACTGCCGATGTAACTACCACAGCTGAGGTTACCACAAGTGCTGATGTAACTACAACAGCTGAAGGTACAACAACTGCTGATGTAACTACAACGACTGAAGCCACTACCACTGCTGATGCAACTACAACAGCTGAGGCTACAACAACTGCTGATGTAACTACCAAAGCTAAAGTTACCACCACTGCCGATGTAACTACCACAGCGGAGGCTACCACAACTGCTGATGTTACTACAACAGCTGAAGCTACAACATCTGTTGATGTAACTACAACGGCTGAAGCTACCACCACTGTGGATGTAACTACAACAGCTGAAGGTACACCAACTGTTGATGTAACCACAACAGCTGAAGCTACCACAACTGCTGATGTAACTACAACAGCTGAGGCTACCACAACTGCCGATGTAACCACAACAGCTGAAGCTACCACAACTGCTGATGTTACTACAACAGCTGAAGCTTTAACAACTGCCGATGTAACTACAACGGCTGAAGCTACCACAACTGCTGATGTTACTACAACAGCTGAAGGTACAACAACTGTTGATGTAACCACAACAGCTGAAGCTACCACAACTGCTGATGTAACTACAACAGCTGAGGCTACCACAACTGCCGATGTAACCACAACAGCTGAAGCTACCACAACTGCTGATGTAACTACAACAGCTAAAGCTACAACTGCCGATGTAACTACCACAGCTGAAGCTACCACAACTGCTGATGTAACTACAACAGCTGAGGCTATCACAACTGCTGATGTTACTACAACAGCTGAAGGTACAACAACTGTTGATGTAACCACAACAGCTGAAGCTACCACAACTGCTGATGTAAGTACAACAGCTGAAGCTACAACAACTGCTGATGTAACTACCACAGCTGAGGCTACCACAACTGCTGATGTGACTACAACAGCTGAAGCTACAACAACTGCTGATGTAACTACATCGGCTGAAGCTACCACTACTGCTGATGTAACTACAACAGCTGAGGCTAGCACAACAGCTGATGTTACTACAACAGCTGAAGCTACAACAACTGCTCATGTAACTACAACAGCTGAAGCTACCACAACTGCCGATGTAACCACAATAGCTCAAGCTACCACAACTGCTGATGCAACTACAACAGCTGAAGCCACTACCACTGCTGATGCAACTACAACTGCTCAAGCCACTACAACTGCTGATGTTACTACAACAGCTGAAGCTGCAACAACAGCTGACGTAACTACAACAGCTGAAGCTACAACAACTGCCGATGTAACTACCACAGCTGAGGTTACCACAACTGCTGATGTAACTACAACGGCCGAAGCTACAACGACTGCTGATGTAACTATAACAGCTGAGGCTACCACAACTGCTGATGTTACTACAACAGCTGAAGCTACAACAATTGCTGATGTTACTACAACGGCTGAAGCTACCACCACTGCTGATGTAACAACAACAGCTGAGGTTACCACAACTACTGATCTTACGACGACAGCTGAAGCTACAACAACTGCCGATGTACCTACCACAGCTGAGGTTACCACAAGTGCTGATGCTACTACAACAGCTGAAGCTTTAACAACTGCTGATGTAACTACAACGGCTGAAGCTACCACCACTGCTGATGTTACTACAACAGCTGAAGGTACAACAACTGTTGATGTAACCACCACAGCTGAAATAACCACAACTGCTGATGTAACTACAACAGCTGAAGCTACCACAACTGCTGATGTAACTACAACAGCTGAAGCTACCACAACTGCTGATCATACTACAACAGCTGAAGCTTTAACAACTGCTGATGTAACTACAACGGCTGAAGCTACCACCACTGCTGATGTTACTACAACAGCTGAAGGTACAACAACTGTTGATGTAACCACAACTGCTGATGTTACTACAACAGCTGAAGCTACAACAACTGCTGATGTAACTACAACGGCTGAAGCTACCACTACCGCTGATGTAACTACAACAACTGAGGCTACCACAACAGCTGATGTTACTGCAACCGCTGAAGCTAACACTACTTCTGATGTAACTACAACAGCTGAGGCTACCACAACAGCTGATGTTACTACCACAGCTGAAGGTACAACAACTGCTGATGTAACCACAAGAGCTGAAGCTACCACAACTGCTGATGTAACTACAACAGCTGAGGCTACCACAACTGCTGATGTAACTACAACAGCTGAAGCCACTACCACTGCTGATGTAACTACAACGGCTGAAGCCACTACATCTGCTGGTTTAACTACAACGGCTGAGTCTATTACAACTGCTGATGTAACTACAACAGCTGAAGCTACCTCAACTGCCGATGTAACTACAACAGCTGAAGCTACAACAACTGCCGATGTAACTACCACAGCTGAGGTTACCACAACTGTTGATGTAACTACAACAGCTGAAGGTACAACAACTGCTGATGTAACTACAACGGCTGAAGCCACTACCACTGCTGATGCAACTACAACATCTGAGGCTACCACAACTGCTGATGTTACTACAACAGCTGAAGCTACCACAACTGCTGATGTTACTACAACAGCTGAGGCTACCACTACTGCTGATGTAACCACCAAAGCTGAAGCTAACACCACTGCTGATGTAACTCCCACAGCGGAGGCTACCACAACTGCTGATGTTACTACAACAGCTGAAGCTACAACAACTGCTGATGTAACTACAACAGCTGAAGCTACCACAACTGCCGATGTAACTACAACAGCTGAAGCTACAACAACTGCTGATGTAACTACCACAGCTGAAGCTACCACCACTGCTGATGTTACGACAACAGCTGAAGCTACCACCACTGCTGATGTAACTACAACAGCTGAGGCTACCACAACTGCTGATGTTACTACAACAGCTGAGGCTACCACAATTGCTGATGTTACTACAACAGCTGAAGCTACCACAACTGCTGATGTTACTACAACAGCTGAAGCTACAACAACTGCTGATGTAACTACAACAGCTGAAGCTACAACAACTGCTGATGTAACTACCACAGCTGAAGCTACCACCACTGCTGATGTAACTAGCACAGCGGAGGATACCACAACTGCTGATGTTACTACAACAGCTGAAGCTACCACAACTGCTGATGTAACTTCAACAGCTGAAGCTACAACAACTGCTGATGTAACTACTTCCGCTGAAGCTACCACTACTGCTGATGTAACTACAACAGGTGAGGCTACCACAACAGTTGATGTTACTACAACAGCTGAAGCTACAACAACTGCTGATGTAACTACAACGGCTGAAGCTACCACCACTGCTGATGTAACTACAACAGCTGATGCTACCACTACTGCTGATGTTAAGAGTACAGCTGAAGCTACAACTGCTGATGAAACTACAACAGCTGAGGCTACCACTACTGCTGATGTAACCACCACAGCTGAAGCTACCACAACTGCTGATGTTACTACAACAGCTGAAGCTACAACAACTGCTAATGTAACTACAACAGCTGAGGCTACCACAACTGCTGATATTCCTACAACAGCTGAAGCTACAACAACTGCTGATGTAACTACAACGTCTGAAGCCACTACCACTGCTGATGCAACTACAACAGCTGAGGCTACCACAACTGCTGATATTCCTACAACAGCTGAAGCTACAACAACTGCTGATGTAACTACAACGGCTGAAGCCACTACAACTGCTGATGTAACTACCACAGCTGAAGCTACCACAACAGCTGATGTAACTACAACAGCTGAAGCTACCACGACTGCTGATGTAACTACGACAACTGAAGCTACAACAACTGCTGATGTAACTACAACAGCTGAAGCTACAACAACTGCTGATGTAACTACAACGGTTGAAGCCACCACCACTGCTGATGTTACTACAACAGCTGAAGCTACAAAAACTGTTGATGTAACCACAACAGCTGAAGCTACCACAACTGCTGATGTAACTACAACAGGTGAAGCTACAACTGCTGATATAACTACAACGGCTGAAGCCACTACAACTGCTGATGTAACTACCACAGCTGAAGCTACCACAACAGCTGGTGTTACTACAATAGCTGAAGGTACAACAACCGCTGATGTAACTACAACAGCTGAAACTACCACAACTGCTGATGTAACTACAACGGCTGAAGCCACTACAACTGCTGATGTAACTACCATAGCGGAGGCTACCACAACTGCTGATGTTACTACAACAGTTGATGCAACTACAACATCTGCTGATGTAACTACAACGGCTGAAGCTACCACCACTGTTAATGTAACTACAACAGCTGAGGCTACCACAACTGCTGATGTTACTACAACAGCTGAAGCTACAACAACTGCTGATGTAACTACAACGGCTGAAGCTACCACCACTGCTGATGTACGTACAACAGCTGAAGCTACCACCACTGTTGATGTAACTACAACAGCTGAGGCTACCACAATTGCTGATGTTACTACAACAGCTGAAGCTACCACAACTGCTGATGTTACTACAACAGCTGAAGCTACAACAACTGCTGATGTAACTACAACGGCTGAAGCTACCACCACTGCTGATGTAACAACAACAGCTGAGGTTACCACAACTGCTGATCTTACGACGACAGCTGAAGCTACAACAACTGCCGATGTAACTACCACAGCTGAGGTTACCACAAGTGCTGATGTAACTACAACAGCTGAAGGTACAACAACTGCTGATGTAACTACAACGACTGAAGCCACTACCACTGCTGATGCAACTACAACAGCTGAGGCTACAACAACTGCTGATGTAACTACCAAAGCTAAAGTTACCACCACTGCCGATGTAACTACCACAGCGGAGGCTACCACAACTGCTGATGTTACTACAACAGCTGAAGCTACAACATCTGTTGATGTAACTACAACGGCTGAAGCTACCACCACTGTGGATGTAACTACAACAGCTGAAGGTACACCAACTGTTGATGTAACCACAACAGCTGAAGCTACCACAACTGCTGATGTAACTACAACAGCTGAGGCTACCACAACTGCCGATGTAACCACAACAGCTGAAGCTACCACAACTGCTGATGTTACTACAACAGCTGAAGCTTTAACAACTGCCGATGTAACTACAACGGCTGAAGCTACCACAACTGCTGATGTTACTACAACAGCTGAAGGTACAACAACTGTTGATGTAACCACAACAGCTGAAGCTACCACAACTGCTGATGTAACTACAACAGCTGAGGCTACCACAACTGCCGATGTAACCACAACAGCTGAAGCTACCACAACTGCTGATGTAACTACAACAGCTAAAGCTACAACTGCCGATGTAACTACCACAGCTGAAGCTACCACAACTGCTGATGTAACTACAACAGCTGAGGCTATCACAACTGCTGATGTTACTACAACAGCTGAAGGTACAACAACTGTTGATGTAACCACAACAGCTGAAGCTACCACAACTGCTGATGTAAGTACAACAGCTGAAGCTACAACAACTGCTGATGTAACTACCACAGCTGAGGCTACCACAACTGCTGATGTGACTACAACAGCTGAAGCTACAACAACTGCTGATGTAACTACATCGGCTGAAGCTACCACTACTGCTGATGTAACTACAACAGCTGAGGCTAGCACAACAGCTGATGTTACTACAACAGCTGAAGCTACAACAACTGCTCATGTAACTACAACAGCTGAAGCTACCACAACTGCCGATGTAACCACAATAGCTCAAGCTACCACAACTGCTGATGCAACTACAACAGCTGAAGCCACTACCACTGCTGATGCAACTACAACTGCTCAAGCCACTACAACTGCTGATGTTACTACAACAGCTGAAGCTGCAACAACAGCTGACGTAACTACAACAGCTGAAGCTACAACAACTGCCGATGTAACTACCACAGCTGAGGTTACCACAACTGCTGATGTAACTACAACGGCCGAAGCTACAACGACTGCTGATGTAACTATAACAGCTGAGGCTACCACAACTGCTGATGTTACTACAACAGCTGAAGCTACAACAATTGCTGATGTTACTACAACGGCTGAAGCTACCACCACTGCTGATGTAACAACAACAGCTGAGGTTACCACAACTACTGATCTTACGACGACAGCTGAAGCTACAACAACTGCCGATGTACCTACCACAGCTGAGGTTACCACAAGTGCTGATGCTACTACAACAGCTGAAGCTTTAACAACTGCTGATGTAACTACAACGGCTGAAGCTACCACCACTGCTGATGTTACTACAACAGCTGAAGGTACAACAACTGTTGATGTAACCACCACAGCTGAAATAACCACAACTGCTGATGTAACTACAACAGCTGAAGCTACCACAACTGCTGATGTAACTACAACAGCTGAAGCTACCACAACTGCTGATCATACTACAACAGCTGAAGCTTTAACAACTGCTGATGTAACTACAACGGCTGAAGCTACCACCACTGCTGATGTTACTACAACAGCTGAAGGTACAACAACTGTTGATGTAACCACAACTGCTGATGTTACTACAACAGCTGAAGCTACAACAACTGCTGATGTAACTACAACGGCTGAAGCTACCACCACTGCTGATGTAACAACAACAGCTGAGATTACCACAACTGCTGATCTTACGACGACAGCTGAAGCTACAACATCTGCCGATGTAACTACCACAGCTGAGGTTACCACAAGTGCTGATGTTACTACAACAGCTGAAGGTACAACAACTGCTGATGTAACTACAACGGCTGAAGCCACTACCACTGCTGATGCAACTAAAACATCTGAGGCTACCACAACTGCTGATGTAACTACAACGGCTGAAGCTACCACCACTGCTGATGTTACTACAACAGCTGAAGGTGCAACAACTGTTGATGTAACCACAACAGCTGAAGCTACCACAACTGCTGATGTAACTACAACGGCTGAAGCTACCACCACTGCTGATGTTACTACAACAGCTGAAGGTACAACAACTGTTGATGTAACCACAACAGCTGAAGCTACCACAACTGCTGATGTAACTACAACAGCTGAAGCTACAACAACTGCCGATGTAACTACCACAGCTGAAGCTACCACAACTGCTGATGTTACTACAACAGCTGAAGCTACAACAACTGCTGATGTAACTACAACGGCTGAAGCTACCACCACTGCTGATGTTACTACAACAGCTGAAGGTACAACTGTTGATGTAACCACAACAGCTGAAGCTACCACAACTGCTGATGTAACTACAACAGCTGAAGCTACAACAACTGCCGATGTAACTACCACAGCTGAGGCTACCACATCTGCTGATATGACTACAACAGCTGAAGCTACAACAACTGTTGATGTAACTACATCGGCTAAAGCTACCACTACTGCTGATGTAACTACAACAGCTGAGGCTACCACAACAGTTGATGTTACTACAACAGCTGAAGCTACAACAACTGCTGATGTAACTACAACGGCTGAAGCTACTACCACTGCTGATGTAACAACAACAGCTGAGATTACCACAACTGCTGATCTTACGACGACAGCTGAAGCTATAACAACTGCCGATGTAACTACCACAGCTGAGGTTACCACAAGTGCTGATGTAACTACAACAGCTGAAGGTATAACAACTGCTGATGTAACTACAACGGCTGAAGTCACTACCACTGCTGATGCAACTACAACATCTGAGGCTACCACAACTGTTGATGTAACTACAACAGCTGAAGGTACAACAACTGTTGATGTAACCACAACAGCTGAAGCTACCACAACTGCTGATGTAACTACAACAGCTGAGGCTACCACAACTGCTGATGTAACTACAACAGCTGAGGCTACCACAACTGCTGATGTTACTACAACAGCTGAAGCTACAACAACTGCTGATGTAACTACAACGGCTGAAGCTACCACCACTGCTGATGTTACTACAACAGCTGAAGGTACAACAACTGTTGATGTAACCACAACAGCTGAAGCTACCACAACTGCTGATGTAACTACACCAGCTGAAGCTACAACAACTGCCGATGTAACTACCACAGCTGAGGCTACCACAACTGCTGATGTGACTACAACAGCTGAAGCTACAACAACTGCTGATGTAACTACATCGGCTGAAGCTACCACCACTGCTGATGTTACTACAACAGCTGAGGCTACCACAACTGTCGATGTAACCACAACAGCAGAAGCTACCACAACTGCTGATGTTACTACAACAGCTGAAGCTTTAACAACTGCTGATGGAACTACAACGGCTGAAGCTACCACCACTGCTGAGGTTACTACAACAGCTGAAGGTACAACAACTGTTGATGTAACCACAACAGCTGAAGCTACCACAACTGCTGATGTAACTACAACAGCTGAAGCTACAACAACTACCGATGTAACTACCACAGCTGAGGCTACCACATCTGCTGATGTGACTACAACAGCTGAAGCTACAACAACTGCTGATGTAACTACATCGGCTAAAGCTACCACTACTGCTGATGTAACTACAACAGCTGAGGCTACCACAACAGTTGATGTTACTACAACAGCTGAAGCTACAAAAACTGCTGATGTAACTACAACGGCTGAAGCTACCTCCACTGCTGATGTAACAACAACAGCTGAGATTACCACAACTGCTGATCTTACGACGACAGCTGAAGCTACAACAACTGCCGATGTAACTACCACAGGTGAGGTTACCACAAGTGCTGATGTAACTACAACAGCTGAAGGTACATCAACTGCTGATGTAACTACAACGGCTGAAGTCACTACCACTGCTGATGCAACTACAACATCTGAGGCTACCACAACTGCTGATGTAACTACAACGGCTGAAGCTACCACAACTGTCGATGTAACCACAACAGCTGAAGCTACCACAACTGCTGATGTTACTACAACAGCTGAAGCTTTAACAACTGCTGATGTAACTACAACGGCTGAAGCTACCACCACTGCTGATGTTACTACAACAGCTGAAGGTACAACAACTGTTGATGTAACCACAACAGCTGATGGTACTACAACTGCTGATGTTACTACCACAGCTGAAGCTACCACAACTGCTGATGTAACTACAACAGCTGAGGCTATCACAACTGCTGATGTTACTACAACAGCTGAAGGTACAACAACTGTTGATGTAACTACAACGGCTGAAGCTACCACAACTGCTGATGCTACTACAACAGCTGAAGCTTTAACAACTGCTTATGTAACTACAACGGCTGAAGCTACCACAACAGCTGATGTTACTACAACAGCTGAAGCTATCACTACTGCTGTTGTTACTACAGCAGCTGAAGCTACAACAACTGCTGATGTAACTACAACGGCTGAAGCTACCACCACTGCTGATGATACTACAACAGCTGAAGGTACAACAACTGTTGATGTAACCACAACAGCTGAAGCTACCACAACTGCTGATGTAACTACAACAGCTGAGGCTACCAGAACTGCCGATGTAACCACAACAGCTGAAGCTACCACAACTGCTGATGTAACTACAACAACTGAAGCTACAACAACACCTGACGTAACTACAAAAGCTGAAGCTACAACAACTGCCGACGTAACTACCACAGCTGAGGTTACCACAACTGCTGATGTAACTACAACAGCCGAAGCTACAACGACTGCTGATGTAACTACAACAGCTGAGGCTACCACAACTGCTGATGTTACTACAACAGCTGAAGCTCCAACAACTGCTGATGTAACTACAACGGCTGAAGCTACCACCACTGCTGATGTAATAACAACAGCTGAGGTTACCACAACTGCTGATCTTACGACGACAGCTGAAGCTACAACAACTGCCGATGTACCTACCACAGCTGAGGTTACCACAAGTGCTGATGCTACTACAACAGCTGAAGCTTTAACAACTGCTGATGTAACTACAACGGCTGAAGCTACCACCACTGCTGATGTTACTACAACAGCTGAAGGTACAACAACTGTTGATGTAACCACAACAGCTGAAGCTACCACAACTGCCGATGTAACTACAACAGCTGAAGCTACCACAACTGCTGATGTTACTACAACAGCTGAAGCTTTAACAACTGCTGATGTAACTACAACGGCTGAACCTACCACCACTGCTGATGTTACTACAACAGCTGAAGGTACAACAACTGTTGATGTAACCACAACTGCTGATGTTACTACAACAGCTGAAGCTACAACACCTGCTGATGTAACTACAAAGGCTGAAGCTACCACCACTGCTGATGTAACAACAACAGCTGAGATTACCACAACTGCTGATGTAACAACAACAGCTGAGATTACCACAACTGCTGATCTTACGACGACAGCTGAAGCTACAACAACTGCCGATGTAACTACCACAGCTGAGGTTACCACAAGTGCTGATGTAACTACAACAGCTGAAGGTACAACAACTGCTGATGTAACTACACCGGCTGAAGCCACTACCACTGCTGATGCAGCTACAACATCTGAGGCTAGCACAACTGCTGATGTAACTACAACGGCTGAAGCTACCACCACTGCTGATGTTACTACAACAGCTGAAGGTGCAACAACTGTTGATGTAACCACAACAGCTGAAGCTACCACAACTGCTGATGTAACTACAACAGCTGAGGCTACCACAACTGTCGATGTAACCACAACAGCTGAAGCTACCACAACTGCTGATGTTACTACAACAGCTGAAGCTTTAACAACTGCTGATGTAACTACAACGGCTGAAGCTACCACCACTGCTGATGTTACTACAACAGCTGAAGGTACAACAACTGTTGATGTAACCACAACAGCTGAAGCTACCACAACTGCTGATGTAACTACAACAGCTGAAGCTACAACTGCCGATGTAACTACCACAGCTGAAGCTACCACAACTGCTGATGTAACTACAAGAGCTGAGGCTATCACAACTGCTGATGTTACTACAACAGCTGAAGCTACAACAACTGCTGATGTAACTACAACGGCTGAAGCTACCACCACTGCTGATGTTACTACAACAGCTGAAAGTACAACTGTTGATGTAACCACAACAGCTGAAGCTACCACAACTGCTGATGTAACTACAACAGCTGAAGCTACAACAACTACCGATGTAACTACCACAGCTGAGCCTACCACATCTGCTGATGTGACTACAACAGCTGAAGCTACAACAACTGCTGATGTAACTACATCGGCTAAAGCTACCACTACTGCTGATGTAACTACAACAGCTGAGGCTACCACAACAGTTGATGTTACTACAACAGCTGAAGCTACAACAACTGCTGATGTAACTACAACGGCTGAAGCTACCTCCACTGCTGATGTAACAACAACAGCTGAGATTACCACAACTGCTGATCTTACGACGACAGCTGAAGCTACAACAACTGCCGATGTAACTACCACAGCTGAGGTTACCACAAGTGCTGATGTAACTACAACAGCTGAAGGTACATCAACTGCTGATGTAACTACAACGGCTGAAGTCACTACCACTGCTGATGCAGCTACAACATCTGAGGCTACCACAACTGCTGATGTAACTACAACGGCTGAAGCTACCACAACTGTTGATGTAACCACAACAGCTGAAGCTACCACAACTGCTGATGTTACTACAACAGCTGAAGCTTTAACAACTGCTGATGTAACTACAACGGCTGAAGCTACCACCACTGCTGATGTTACTACAACAGCTGAAGGTACAACAACTGTTGATGTAACCACAACAGCTGAAGCTACCACAACTGCTGATGTAACTACAACAGCTGAAGCTACAACTGCCGATGTAACTACCACAGCTGAAGCTACCACAACTGCTGATGTAACTACAACAGCTGAGGCTATCACAACTGCTGATGTTACTACAACAGCTGAAGCTACAACAACTGCTGATGTAACTACAACGGCTGAAGCTACCACCACTGCTGATGTTACTACAACAGCTGAAGGTACAACTGTTGATGTAACCACAACAGCTGAAGCTACCACAACTGCTGATGTAACTACAACAGCTGAAGCTACAACTGCCGATGTAACTACCACAGCTGAGGCTACCACATCTGCTGATGTGACTACAACAGCTGAAGCTACAACAACTGCTGATGTAACTACATCGGCTAAACCTACCACTACTGCTGATGTAACTACAACTGCTGAGGCTATCACAACTGCTGATGTTACTACAACAGCTAAAGCTACAACAACTGCTGATGTAACTACAACGGCTGAAGCTACCACCACTGCTGATGTTACCACAACAGCTGATGGTACTACAACAGCTGAAGGTACAACAACTGTTGATGTAACTACAACGGCTAAAGCTACCACAACTGCTGATGCTACTACAACAGCTGAAGCTATCACAACTGCTGATGTTACTACAACAGCTGAGGCTACCACAACGGCTGATGTAACTACCACAGCTGAGGCTACCACAACTGCTGTTGTTACTACAGCAGCTGAAGCTACAACAACTGCTGATGTAACTACAACGGCTGAAGCTACCACCACTGCTGATGGTACTACAACAGCTGAAGGTACAACAACTGTTGATGTAACCACAACAGCTGAAGCTACCACAACTGCTGATGTAACTACAACAGCTGAGGCTACCACAACTGCCGATGTAACCACAACAGCTGAAGCTACCACAACTGCTGATGTAACTACAACAACTGAAGCTACAACAACACCTGACGTAACTACAACAGCTGAAGCTACAACAACTGCCGATGTAACTACCACAGCTGAAGCTACCACAACTGCTGATGTAACTACAACAGCTGAAGCTACAACAACTGCTGATGTAACTACAACGGCTGAAGCTACCACCACTGCTGATGTTACTACAACAGCTGAAGCTACAACAACTGCTGATGTAACTACAACGGCTGAAGCTACCACAACTGCTGATGTTACTACAACAGCTGAAGCTACCACAACTGCTGATGTAACTAAACCAGCTGAAGCTACAACAACTGCCGATGTAACTACCACAGCTGAGGCTACCACAACTGCTGATGTGACTACAACAGCTGAAGCTACAACAACTGCTGATGTAACTACATCGGCTGAAGCTACCACCACTGCTGATGTTACTACAACAGCTGAGGCTACCACAACTGTCGATGTAACCACAACAGCTGAAGCTACCACAACTGCTGATGTTACTACAACAGCTGAAGCTTTAACAACTGCTGATGTAACTACAACGGCTGAAGCTACCACCACTGCTGATGTTACTACAACAGCTGAAGGTACTACAACTGTTGATGTAACCACAACAGCTGAAGCTACCACAACTGCTGATGTAACTACAACAGCTGAGGCTACCACAACTGCCGATGTAACAACAACAGCTGAAGCTACCACAACTGCTGATGTAACTACAACAGCTGAAGCTACAACAACTGCCGATGTAACTACCACAGCTGAAGCTACCACAACTGCTGATGTAACTACAACAGCTGAGGCTATCACAACTGCTGATGTTACTACAACAGCTGAAGCTACAACAACTGCTGATGTAACTACAACGGCTGAAGCTACCACCACTGCTGATGTTACTACAACAGCTGAAGGTACAACAACTGTTGATGTAACCACAACAGCTGAAGCTACCACAACTGCTGATGTAACTACAACAGCTGAAGCTACAACAACTGCCGATGAAACTACCACAGCTGAGGCTACCACAACTGCTGATGTGACTACAACAGCTGAAGCTACAACAACTGCTGATGTAACTACATCGGCTGAAGCTACCACTACTGCTGATGTAACTACAACAGCTGAGGCTACCACAACAGCTGATGTTACTACAACAGCTGAAGCTACAACTGCTGATGTAACTACAACAGCTGAAGCTACCACAACTGCCGATGTAACCACAACAGCTCAAGCTATCACAACTGCTGATGCAACTACAACAGCTGAAGCCACTACCACTGCTGATGCAACTACAACTGCTCAAGCCACTACAACTGCTGATGTTACTACAACAGCTGAAGCTGCAACAACAGCTGACGTAACTACAACAGCTGAAGCTACAACAACTGCCGATGTAACTACCACAGCTGAGGTTACCACAACTGCTGATGTAACTACAACAGCCGAAGCTACAACAACTGCTGATGTAACTACAACAGCTGAGGCTACCACAACTGCTGATATTACTACAACAGCTGAAGCTACAACAACTGCTGATGTAACTACAACGGCTGAAGCTACCACCACTGCTGATGTAACAACAACAGCTGAGGTTACCACAACTGCTGATCTTACGACGACAGCTGAAGGTACAACAACTGTTGATGTAACCACAACAGCTGAAGCTACCACAACTTCTGATGTAACTACAATAGCTGAGGCTACCACAACTGCCGATGTAACCTCAACAGCTGAAGCTACCACAACTGCTGATGTAACTACAACAGCTGAGGCTACAACAACTGCCGATGTAACTACCACAGCTGAAGCTACCACAACTGCTGATGTAACTACAACAGCTGAGGCTATCACAACTGCTGATGTTACTACAACAGCTGAAGCTACAACAACTGCTGATGTAACTACAACGGCTGAAGCTACCACCACTGCTGATGTTACCACAACAGCTGATGGTACTACAACAGCTGAAGGTACAACAACTGTTGATGTAACTACAACGGCTGAAGCTACCACAACTGCTGATGCTACTACAACAGCTGAAGCTTTAACAACTGCTTATGTAACTACAACGGCTGAAGCTACCACAACAGCTGATGTTACTACAACAGCTGAAGCTATCACAACTGCTGTTGTTACTACAGCAGCTGAAGCTACAACGACTGCTGATGTAACTACAACGGCTGAAGCTACCACCACTGCTGATGATACTACAACAGCTGAAGGTACAACAACTGTTGATGTAACCACAACAGCTGAAGCTACCACAACTGCTGATGTAACTACAACAGCTGAGGCTACCACAACTGCCGATGTAACCACAACAGCTGAAGCTACCACAACTGCTGATGTAACTACAACAACTGAAGCTACAACAACACCTGACGTAACTACAACAGCTGAAGCTACAACAACTGCCGATGTAACTACCACAGCTGAAGCTACCACTACTGCTGATGTAACTACAACAGCTGAGGCTAGCACAACAGCTGATGTTACTACAACAGCTGAAGCTACAACAACTGCTGATGTAACTACAACAGCTGAAGCTACCACAACTGCCGATGTAACCACAATAGCTCAAGCTACCACAACTGCTGATGCAACTACAACAGCTGAAGCCACTACCACTGCTGATGCAACTACAATTGCTCAAGCCACTACAACTGCTGATGTTACTACAACAGCTGAAGCTGCTACAACAGCTGACGTAACTACAACAGCTGAAGCTACAACAACTGCCGACGTAACTACCACAGCTGAGGTTGCCACAACTGCTGATGTAACTACAACAGCCGAAGCTACAACGACTGCTGATGTAACTACAACAGCTGAGGCTACCACAACTGCTGATGTTACTACAACAGCTGAAGCTACAACAACTGCTGATGTAACTACAACGGCTGAAGCTACCACCACTGCTGATGTAACAACAACAGCTGAGGTTACCACAACTGCTGATCTTACGACGACAGCTGAAGCTACAACAACTGCCGATGTACCTACCACAGCTGAGGTTACCACAAGTGCTGATGCTTCTACAACAGCTGAAGCTTTAACAACTGCTGATGTAACTACAACTGCTGAAGCTACCACCACTGCTGATGTTACTACAACAGCTGAAGGTACAACAACTGTTGATGAAACCACAACAGCTGAAGCTACCACAACTGCCGATATAACTACAACAGCTGAGGCTACCACATCTGCTGATGTGACTACAACAGCTGAAGCTACAACAACTGCTGATGTAACTACATCGGCTAAAGCTACCACTACTGCTGATGTAACTACAACGGCTGAGGCTACCACAACTGCTGATGTAACTACAACAGCTGAAGCTACAACAACTACCGATGTAACTACCACAGCTGAGGCTACCACATCTGCTGATGTGACTACAGCAGCTGAAGCTACAACAACTGCTGATGTAACTACATCGGCTAAAGCTACCACTACTGCTGATGTAACTACAACAGCTGAGGCTACCACAACAGTTGATGTTACTACAACAGCTGAAGCTACAACAACTGCTGATGTAAGTACAACGGCTGAAGCTACCTCCACTGCTGATGTAACAACAACAGCTGAGATTACCACAACTGCTGATCTTACGACGACAGCTGAAGCTACAACAACTGCCGATGTAACTACCACAGCTGAGGTTACCACAAGTGCTGATGTAACTACAACAGCTGAAGGTACATCAACTGCTGATGTAACTACAACGGCTGAAGTCACTACCACTGCTGATGCAACTACAACATCTGAGGCTACCACAACTGCTGATGTAACTACAACGGCTGAAGCTACCACAACTGTCGATGTAACCACAACAGCTGAAGCTACCACAACTGCTGATGTTACTACAACAGCTGAAGCTTTATCAACTGCTGATGTAACTACAACGGCTGAAGCTACCACCACTGCTGATGTTACTACAACAGCTGAAGGTACAACAACTGTTGATGTAACCACAACAGCTGAAGCTACCACAACTGCTGATGTAACTACAACAGCTGAAGCTACAACAACTGCCGATGTAACTACCACAGCTGAAGCTACCACAACTGCTGATGTAACTACAACAGCTGAGGCTATCACAACTGCTGATGTTACTACAACAGCTGAAGCTACAACAACTGCTGATGTAACTACAACGGCTGAAGCTACCACCACTGCTGATGTTACTACAACAGCTGAAGGTACAACTGTTGATGTAACCACAACAGCTGAAGCTACCACAACTGCTGATGTAACTACAACAGCTGAAGCTACAACTGCCGATGTAACTACCACAGCTGAGGCTACCACATCTGCTGATGTGACTACAACAGCTGAAGCTACAACAACTGCTGATGTAACTACATCGGCTAAACCTACCACTACTGCTGATGTAACTACAACTGCTGAGGCTATCACAACTGCCGATGTTACTACAACAGCTGAAGCTACAACAACTGCTGATGTAACTACAACGGCTGAAGCTACCACCACTGCTGATGTTACCACAACAGCTGATGGTACTACAACAGCTGAAGGTACAACAACTGTTGATGTAACTACAACGGCTAAAGCTACCACAACTGCTGATGCTACTACAACAGCTGAAGCTTTAACAACTGCTGATGTAACTACAACGGCTGAAGCTACCACAACAGCTGATGTTACTACAACAGCTGAAGCTATCACAACTGCTGATGTTACTACAACAGCTGAGGCTACCACAACGGCTGATGTAACTACCACAGCTGAGGCTACCACAACTGCTGTTGTTACTACAGCAGCTGAAGCTACAACAACTGCTGATGTAACTACAACGGCTGAAGCTACCACCACTGCTGATGGTACTACAACAGCTGAAGGTACAACAACTGTTGATGTAACCACAACAGTTGAAGCTACCACAACTGCTGATATAACTACAACAGCTGAGGCTACCACAACTGCCGATGTAACCACAACAGCTGAAGCTACCACAACTGCTGATGTAACTACAACAACTGAAGCTACAACAACACCTGACGTAACTACAACAGCTGAAGCTACAACAACTGCCGATGTAACTACCACAGCTGAAGCTACCACAACTGCTGATGTAACTACAACAGCTGAAGCTACAACAACTGCTGATGTAACTACAACGGCTGAAGCTACCACCACTGCTGATGTTACTACAACAGCTGAAGCTACAACAACTGCTGATGTAACTACAACGGCTGAAGCTACCACAACTGCTGATGTTACTACAACAGCTGAAGCTACCACAACTGCTGATGTAACTACACCAGCTGAAGCTACAACAACTGCCGATGTAACTACCACAGCTGAGGCTACCACAACTGCTGATGTGACTACAACAGCTGAAGCTACAACAACTGCTGATGTAACTACATCGGCTGAAGCTACCACCACTGCTGATGTTACTACAACAGCTGAGGCTACCACAACTGTCGATGTAACCACAACAGCTGAAGCTACCACAACTGCTGATGTTACTACAACAGCTGAAGCTTTAACAACTGCTGATGTAACTACAACGGCTGAAGCTACCACCACTGCTGATGTTACTACAACAGCTGAAGGTACTACAACTGTTGATGTAACCACAACAGCTGAAGCTACCACAACTGCTGATGTAACTACAACAGCTGAGGCTACCACAACTGCCGATGTAACCACAACAGCTGAAGCTACCACAACTGCTGATGTAACTACAACAGCTGAAGCTACAACAACTGCCGATGTAACTACCACAGCTGAAGCTACCACAACTGCTGATGTAACTACAACAGCTGAGGCTATCACAACTGCTGATGTTACTACAACAGCTGAAGCTACAACAACTGCTGATGTAACTACAACGGCTGAAGCTACCACCACTGCTGATGTTACTACAACAGCTGAAGGTACAACTGTTGATGTAACCACAACAGCTGAAGCTACCACAACTGCTGATGTAACTACAACAGCTGAAGCTACAACTGCCGATGTAACTACCACAGCTGAGGCTACCACATCTGCTGATGTGACTACAACAGCTGAAGCTACAACAACTGCTGATGTAACTACATCGGCTAAACCTACCACTACTGCTGATGTAACTACAACTGCTGAGGCTATCACAACTGCCGATGTTACTACAACAGCTGAAGCTACAACAACTGCTGATGTAACTACAACGGCTGAAGCTACCACCACTGCTGATGTTACCACAACAGCTGATGGTACTACAACAGCTGAAGGTACAACAACTGTTGATGTAACTACAACGGCTAAAGCTACCACAACTGCTGATGCTACTACAACAGCTGAAGCTTTAACAACTGCTGATGTAACTACAACGGCTGAAGCTACCACAACAGCTGATGTTACTACAACAGCTGAAGCTATCACAACTGCTGATGTTACTACAACAGCTGAGGCTACCACAACGGCTGATGTAACTACCACAGCTGAGGCTACCACAACTGCTGTTGTTACTACAGCAGCTGAAGCTACAACAACTGCTGATGTAACTACAACGGCTGAAGCTACCACCACTGCTGATGGTACTACAACAGCTGAAGGTACAACAACTGTTGATGTAACCACAACAGTTGAAGCTACCACAACTGCTGATATAACTACAACAGCTGAGGCTACCACAACTGCCGATGTAACCACAACAGCTGAAGCTACCACAACTGCTGATGTAACTACAACAACTGAAGCTACAACAACACCTGACGTAACTACAACAGCTGAAGCTACAACAACTGCCGATGTAACTACCACAGCTGAAGCTACCACAACTGCTGATGTAACTACAACAGCTGAAGCTACAACAACTGCTGATGTAACTACAACGGCTGAAGCTACCACCACTGCTGATGTTACTACAACAGCTGAAGCTACAACAACTGCTGATGTAACTACAACGGCTGAAGCTACCACAACTGCTGATGTTACTACAACAGCTGAAGCTACCACAACTGCTGATGTAACTACACCAGCTGAAGCTACAACAACTGCCGATGTAACTACCACAGCTGAGGCTACCACAACTGCTGATGTGACTACAACAGCTGAAGCTACAACAACTGCTGATGTAACTACATCGGCTGAAGCTACCACCACTGCTGATGTTACTACAACAGCTGAGGCTACCACAACTGTCGATGTAACCACAACAGCTGAAGCTACCACAACTGCTGATGTTACTACAACAGCTGAAGCTTTAACAACTGCTGATGTAACTACAACGGCTGAAGCTACCACCACTGCTGATGTTACTACAACAGCTGAAGGTACTACAACTGTTGATGTAACCACAACAGCTGAAGCTACCACAACTGCTGATGTAACTACAACAGCTGAGGCTACCACAACTGCCGATGTAACCACAACAGCTGAAGCTACCACAACTGCTGATGTAACTACAACAGCTGAAGCTACAACAACTGCCGATGTAACTACCACAGCTGAAGCTACCACAACTGCTGATGTAACTACAACAGCTGAAGCTATCACAACTGCTGATGTTACTACAACAGCTGAAGCTACAACAAGTGCTGATGTAACTACAACGGCTGAAGCTACCACCACTGCTGATGTTACTACAACAGCTGAAGGTACAACAACTGTTGATGTAACCACAACAGCTGAAGCTACCACAACTGCTGATGTAACTACAACAGCTGAAGCTACAACAACTGCCGATGAAACTACCACAGCTGAGGCTACCACAACTGCTGATGTGACTACAACAGCTGAAGCTACAACAACTGCTGATGTAACTACATCGGCTGAAGCTACCACTACTGCTGATGTAACTACAACAGCTGAGGCTACCACAACAGCTGATGTTACTACAACAGCTGAAGCTACAACAACTGCTGATGTAACTACAACAGCTGAAGCTACCACAACTGCCGATGTAACCACAACAGCTCAAGCTACCACAACTGCTGATGCAACTACAACAGCTGAAGCCACTACCACTGCTGATGCAACTACAACTGCTCAAGCCACTACAACTGCTGATGTTACTACAACAGCTGAAGCTGCAACAACAGCTGACGTAACTACAACAGCTGAAGCTACAACAACTGCCGATGTAACTACCACAGCTGAGGTTACCACAACTGCTGATGTAACTACAACAGCTGAAGGTACAACAACTGCTGATGTAACTACAACGGCTGAAGCTACCACAACTGCTGATGTAACTACAACAGCTGAAGCTACAACAACTGCCGATGAAACTACAACAGCTGAAGGTACAACAACTGTTGATGTAACCACAACAGCTGAAGCTACCACAACTGCTGATGTAACTACAACAGCTGAAGCTACAACAACTGCCGATGAAACTACCACAGCTGAGGCTACCACAACTGCTGATGTGACTACAACAGCTGAAGCTACAACAACTGCTGATGTAACTACATCGGCTGAAGCTACCACTACTGCTGATGTAACTACAACAGCTGAGGCTACCACAACAGCTGATGTTACTACAACAGCTGAAGCTACAACAACTGCTGATGTAACTACAACAGCTGAAGCTACCACAACTGCCGATGTAACCACAACAGCTCAAGCTACCACAACTGCTGATGCAACTACAACAGCTGAAGCCACTACCACTGCTGATGCAACTACAACTGCTCAAGCCACTACAACTGCTGATGTTACTACAACAGCTGAAGCTGCAACAACAGCTGACGTAACTACAACAGCTGAAGCTACAACAACTGCCGATGTAACTACCACAGCTGAGGTTACCACAACTGCTGATGTAACTACAACAGCTGAAGGTACAACAACTGCTGATGTAACTACAACGGCTGAAGGCACTACCACTGCTGATGCAACTACAACATCTGAGGCTACCACAACAACTGATGTAACTACAACGGCTGAAGCTACCACAACTGTCGATGTAACCACAACAGCTGAAGCTACCACAACTGCTGATGTTACTACAACAGCTGAAGCTTTAACAACTGCTGATGTAACTACAACGGCTGAAGCTACCACCACTGCTGATGTTACTACAACAGCTGAAGGTACAACAACTGTTGATGTAACCACAACAGCTGAGGTTACCACAACTGCTGATGTAACTACAACAGCTGAAGGTACAACAACTGCTGATGTAACTACAACGGCTGAAGGCACTACCACTGCTGATGCAACTACAACATCTGAGGCTACCACAACAACTGATGTAACTACAACGGCTGAAGCTACCACAACTGTTGATGTAACTACAACGGCTAAAGCTACCACAACTGCTGATGCTACTACAACAGCTGAAGCTTTAACAACTGCTGATGTAACTACAACGGCTGAAGCTACCACAACAGCTGATGTTACTACAACAGCTGAAGCTATCACAACTGCTGATGTTACTACAACAGCTGAGGCTACCACAACGGCTGATGTAACTACCACAGCTGAGGCTACCACAACTGCTGTTGTTACTACAGCAGCTGAAGCTACAACAACTGCTGATGTAACTACAACGGCTGAAGCTACCACCACTGCTGATGGTACTACAACAGCTGAAGGTACAACAACTGTTGATGTAACCACAACAGCTGAAGCTACCACAACTGCTGATGTAACTACAACAGCTGAGGCTACCACAACTGCCGATGTAACCACAACAGCTGAAGCTACCACAACTGCTGATGTAACTACAACAACTGAAGCTACAACAACACCTGACGTAACTACAACAGCTGAAGCTACAACAACTGCCGATGTAACTACCACAGCTGAAGCTACCACAACTGCTGATGTAACTACAACAGCTGAAGCTACAACAACTGCTGATGTAACTACATTGGCTGAAGCTACCACCACTGCTGATGTTACTACAACAGCTGAAGCTACAACAACTGCTGATGTAACTACAACGGCTGAAGCTACCACAACTGCTGATGTTACTACAACAGCTGAAGCTACCACAACTGCTGATGTAACTACACCAGCTGAAGCTACAACAACTGCCGATGTAACTACCACAGCTGAGGCTACCACAACTGCTGATGTGACTACAACAGCTGAAGCTACAACAACTGCTGATGTAACTACATCGGCTGAAGCTACCACAACTGCTGATGTTACTACAACAGCTGAAGCTTTAACAACTGCTGATGTAACTACAACGGCTGAAGCTACCACCACTGCTGATGTTACTACAACAGCTGAAGGTACTACAACTGTTGATGTAACCACAACAGCTGAAGCTACCACAACTGCTGATGTAACTACAACAGCTGAGGCTACCACAACTGCCGATGTAACCACAACAGCTGAAGCTACCACAACTGCTGATGTAACTACAACAGCTGAAGCTACAACAACTGCCGATGTAACTACCACAGCTGAAGCTACCACAACTGCTGATGTAACTACAACAGCTGAGGCTATCACAACTGCTGATGTTACTACAACAGCTGAAGCTACAACAACTGCTGATGTAACTACAACGGCTGAAGCTACCACCACTGCTGATGTTACTACAACAGCTGAAGGTACAACAACTGTTGATGTAACCACAACAGCTGAAGCTACCACAACTGCTGATGTAACTACAACAGCTGAGGCTACAACAACTGCTGATGTAACTACATCGGCTGAAGCTACCACTACTGCTGATGCAACTACAACAGCTGAAGCCACTACCACTGCTGATGCAACTACAACTGCTCAAGCCACTACAACTGCTGATGTTACTACAACAGCTGAAGCTGCAACAACAGCTGACGTAACTACAACAGCTGAAGCTACAACAACTGCCGATGTAACTACCACAGCTGAGGTTACCACAACTGCTGATGTAACTACAACAGCTGAAGGTACAACAACTGCTGATGTAACTACAACGGCTGAAGGCACTACCACTGCTGATGCAACTACAACATCTGAGGCTACCACAACAACTGATGTAACTACAACGGCTGAAGCTACCACAACTGTCGATGTAACCACAACAGCTGAAGCTACCACAACTGCTGATGTTACTACAACAGCTGAAGCTTTAACAACTGCTGGTGTAACTACAACGGCTGAAGCTACCACCACTGCTGATGTTACTACAACAGCTGAAGGTACAACAACTGTTGATGTAACCACAACAGCTGAGGTTACCACAACTGCTGATGTAACTACAACAGCTGAAGGTACAACAACTGCTGATGTAACTACAACGGCTGAAGGCACTACCACTGCTGATGCAACTACAACATCTGAGGCTACCACAACAACTGATGTAACTACAACGGCTGAAGCTACCACAACTGTTGATGTAACTACAACGGCTAAAGCTACCACAACTGCTGATGCTACTACAACAGCTGAAGCTTTAACAACTGCTGATGTAACTACAACGGCTGAAGCTACCACAACAGCTGATGTTACTACAACAGCTGAAGCTATCACAACTGCTGATGTTACTACAACAGCTGAGGCTACCACAACGGCTGATGTAACTACCACAGCTGAGGCTACCACAACTGCTGTTGTTACTACAGCAGCTGAAGCTACAACAACTGCTGATGTAACTACAACGGCTGAAGCTACCACCACTGCTGATGGTACTACAACAGCTGAAGGTACAACAACTGTTGATGTAACCACAACAGCTGAAGCTACCACAACTGCTGATGTAACTACAACAGCTGAGGCTACCACAACTGCCGATGTAACCACAACAGCTGAAGCTACCACAACTGCTGATGTAACTACAATAACTGAAGCTACAACAACACCTGACGTAACTACAACAGCTGAAGCTACAACAACTGCCGATGTAACTACCACAGCTGAAGCTACCACAACTGCTGATGTAACTACAACAGCTGAAGCTACAACAACTGCTGATGTAACTACAACGGCTGAAGCTACCACCACTGCTGATGTTACTACAACAGCTGAAGCTACAACAACTGCTGATGTAACTACAACGGCTGAAGCTACCACAACTGCTGATGTTACTACAACAGCTGAAGCTACCACAACTGCTGATGTAACTACACCAGCTGAAGCTACAACAACTGCCGATGTAACTACCACAGCTGAGGCTACCACAACTGCTGATGTGACTACAACAGCTGAAGCTACAACGACTGCTGATGTAACTACATCGGCTGAAGCTACCACAACTGCTGATGTTACTACAACAGCTGAAGCTTTAACAACTGCTGATGTAACTACAACGGCTGAAGCTACCACCACTGCTGATGTTACTACAACAGCTGAAGGTACTACAACTGTTGATGTAACCACAACAGCTGAAGCTACCACAACTGCTGATGTAACTACAACAGCTGAAGCTACAACAACTGCCGATGAAACTACCACAGCTGAGGCTACCACAACTGCTGATGTGACTACAACAGCTGAAGCTACAACAACTGCTGATGTAACTACATCGGCTGAAGCTACCACTACTGCTGATGTAACTACAACAGCTGAGGCTACCACAACAGCTGATGTTACTACAACAGCTGAAGCTACAACAACTGCTGATGTAACTACAACAGCTGAAGCTACCACAACTGCCGATGTAACCACAACAGCTCAAGCTACCACAACTGCTGATGCAACTACAACAGCTGAAGCCACTACCACTGCTGATGCAACTACAACTGCTCAAGCCACTACAACTGCTGATGTTACTACAACAGCTGAAGCTGCAACAACAGCTGACGTAACTACAACAGCTGAAGCTACAACAACTGCCGATGTAACTACCACAGCTGAGGTTACCACAACTGCTGATGTAACTACAACAGCTGAAGGTACAACAACTGCTGATGTAACTACAACGGCTGAAGGCACTACCACTGCTGATGCAACTACAACATCTGAGGCTACCACAACAACTGATGTAACTACAACGGCTGAAGCTACCACAACTGTCGATGTAACCACAACAGCTGAAGCTACCACAACTGCTGATGTTACTACAACAGCTGAAGCTTTAACAACTGCTGATGTAACTACAACGGCTGAAGCTACCACCACTGCTGATGTTACTACAACAGCTGAAGGTACAACAACTGTTGATGTAACCACAACAGCTGAGGTTACCACAACTGCTGATGTAACTACAACAGCTGAAGGTACAACAACTGCTGATGTAACTACAACGGCTGAAGGCACTACCACTGCTGATGCAACTACAACATCTGAGGCTACCACAACAACTGATGTAACTACAACGGCTGAAGCTACCACAACTGTTGATGTAACCACAACAGCTGAGGCTACCACAACTGCTGATGTTACTACAACAGCTGAAGCTACAACAACTGCTGATGTAACTACAACGTCTGAAGCTACCACCACTGCTGATGTAACAACAACAGCTGAGGTTACCACAACTGCTGATCTTACGACGACAGCTGAAGCTACAACAACTGCCGATGTACCTACCACAGCTGAGGTTACCACAAGTGCTGATGCTTCTACAACAGCTGAAGCTTTAACAACTGCTGATGTAACTACAACTGCTGAAGCTACCACCACTGCTGATGTTACTACAACAGCTGAAGGTACAACAACTGTTGATGTAACCACAACAGCTGAAGCTACCACAACTGCCGATATAACTACAACAGCTGAGGCTACCACATCTGCTGATGTGACTACAACAGCTGAAGCTACAACAACTGCTGATGTAACTACATCGGCTAAAGCTACCACTACTGCTGATGTAACTACAACAGCTGAGGCTACCACAACTGCTGATGTAACTACAACAGCTGAAGCTACAACAACTACCGATGTAACTACCACAGCTGGGGCTACCACATCTGCTGATGTGACTACCACAGCTGAAGCTACAACAACTGCTGATGTAACTACATCGGCTAAAGCTACCACTACTGCTGATGTAACTACAACAGCTGAGGCTACCACAACAGTTGATGTTACTACAACAGCTGAAGCTACAACAACTGCTGATGTAACTACAACGGCTGAAGCTACCTCCACTGCTGATGTAACAACAACAGCTGAGATTACCACAACTGCTGATCTTACGACGACAGCTGAAGCTACAACAACTGCCGATGTAACTACCACAGCTG
This sequence comes from Asterias amurensis, assembly GCF_032118995.1. Taxonomy (NCBI): domain Eukaryota; kingdom Metazoa; phylum Echinodermata; class Asteroidea; order Forcipulatida; family Asteriidae; genus Asterias; species Asterias amurensis. The sequence continues at coordinate 1,296,190 of NC_092662.1, read as the reverse complement.
AGGTTACCACAAGTGCTGATGTAACTACAACAGCTGAAGGTACATCAACTGCTGATGTAACTACAACGGCTGAAGTCACTACCACTGCTGATGCAACTACAACATCTGAGGCTACCACAACTGCTGATGTAACTACAACGGCTGAAGCTACCACAACTGTCGATGTAACCACAACAGCTGAAGCTACCACAACTGCTGATGTTACTACAACAGCTGAAGCTTTAACAACTGCTGATGTAACTACAACGGCTGAAGCTACCACCACTGCTGATGTTACTACAACAGCTGAAGGTACAACAACTGTTGATGTAACCACAACAGCTGAAGCTACCACAACTGCTGATGTAACTACAACAGCTGAGGCTATCACAACTGCTGATGTTACTACAACAGCTGAAGCTACAACAACTGCTGATGTAACTACAACGGCTGAAGCTACCACCACTGCTGATGTTACTACAACAGCTGAAGGTACAACTGTTGATGTAACCACAACAGCTGAAGCTACCACAACTGCTGATGTAACTACAACAGCTGAAGCTACAACTGCCGATGTAACTACCACAGCTGAGGCTACCACATCTGCTGATGTGACTACAACAGCTGAAGCTACAACAACTGCTGATGTAACTACATCGGCTAAACCTACCACTACTGCTGATGTAACTACAACTGCTGAGGCTATCACAACTGCCGATGTTACTACAACAGCTGAAGCTACAACAACTGCTGATGTAACTACAACGGCTGAAGCTACCACCACTGCTGATGTTACCACAACAGCTGATGGTACTACAACAGCTGAAGGTACAACAACTGTTGATGTAACTACAAAGGCTAAAGCTACCACAACTGCTGATGCTACTACAACAGCTGAAGCTTTAACAACTGCTGATGTAACTACAACGGCTGAAGCTACCACAACAGCTGATGTTACTACAACAGCTGAAGCTATCACAACTGCTGATGTTACTACAACAGCTGAGGCTACCACAACGGCTGATGTAACTACCACAGCTGAGGCTACCACAACTGCTGTTGTTACTACAGCAGCTGAAGCTACAACAACTGCTGATGTAACTACAACGGCTGAAGCTACCACCACTGCTGATGGTACTACAACTGCTGAAGGTACAACAACTGTTGATGTAACCACAACAGCTGAAGCTACCACAACTGCTGATGTAACTACAACAGCTGAGGCTACCACAACTGCCGATGTAACCACAACAGCTGAAGCTACCACAACTGCTGATGTAACTACAACAACTGAAGCTACAACAACACCTGACGTAACTACAACAGCTGAAGCTACAACAACTGCCGATGTAACTACCACAGCTGAAGCTACCACAACTGCTGATGTAACTACAACAGCTGAAGCTACAACAACTGCTGATGTAACTACAACGGCTGAAGCTACCACAACTGCTGATGTTACTACAACAGCTGAAGCTACCACAACTGCTGATGTAACTACACCAGCTGAAGCTACAACAACTGCCGATGTAACTACCACAGCTGAGGCTACCACAACTGCTGATGTGACTACAACAGCTGAAGCTACAACAACTGCTGATGTAACTACATCGGCTGAAGCTACCACCACTGCTGATGTTACTACAACAGCTGAGGCTACCACAACTGTCGATGTAACCACAACAGCTGAAGCTACCACAACTGCTGATGTTACTACAACAGCTGAAGCTTTAACAACTGCTGATGTAACTACAACGGCTGAAGCTACCACCACTGCTGATGTTACTACAACAGCTGAAGGTACTACAACTGTTGATGTAACCACAACAGCTGAAGCTACCACAACTGCTGATGTAACTACAACAGCTGAGGCTACCACAACTGCCGATGTAACCACAACAGCTGAAGCTACCACAACTGCTGATGTAACTACAACAGCTGAAGCTACAACAACTGCCGATGTAACTACCACAGCTGAAGCTACCACAACTGCTGATGTAACTACAACAGCTGAGGCTATCACAACTGCTGATGTTACTACAACAGCTGAAGCTACAACAACTGCTGATGTAACTACAACGGCTGAAGCTACCACCACTGCTGATGTTACTACAACAGCTGAAGGTACAACAACTGTTGATGTAACCACAACAGCTGAAGCTACCACAACTGCTGATGTAACTACAACAGCTGAAGCTACAACAACTGCCGATGAAACTACCACAGCTGAGGCTACCACAACTGCTGATGTGACTACAACAGCTGAAGCTACAACAACTGCTGATGTAACTACATCGGCTGAAGCTACCACTACTGCTGATGTAACTACAACAGCTGAGGCTACCACAACAGCTGATGTTACTACAACAGCTGAAGCTACAACAACTGCTGATGTAACTTCAACAGCTGAAGCTACCACAACTGCCGATGTAACCACAACAGCTCAAGCTACCACAACTGCTGATGCAACTACAACAGCTGAAGCCACTACCACTGCTGATGCAACTACAACTGCTCAAGCCACTACAACTGCTGATGTTACTACAACAGCTGAAGCTGCAACAACAGCTGACGTAACTACAACAGCTGAAGCTACAACAACTGCCGATGTAACTACCACAGCTGAGGTTACCACAACTGCTGATGTAACTACAACAGCTGAAGGTACAACAACTGCTGATGTAACTACAACGGCTGAAGGCACTACCACTGCTGATGCAACTACAACATCTGAGGCTACCACAACAACTGATGTAACTACAACGGCTGAAGCTACCACAACTGTCGATGTAACCACAACAGCTGAAGCTACCACAACTGCTGATGTTACTACAACAGCTGAAGCTTTAACAACTGCTGATGTAACTACAACGGCTGAAGCTACCACCACTGCTGATGTTACTACAACAGCTGAAGGTACAACAACTGTTGATGTAACCACAACAGCTGAAGCTACCACAACTGCTGATGTAACTACAACAGCTGAAGCTACCACAACTGCCGATGTAACCACAACAGCTGAGGCTACCACAACTGCTGATGTGACTACAACAGCTGAAGCTACAACAACTGCTGATGTAACTACATCGGCTGAAGCTACCACTACTGCTGAAGCTACCACAACTGCTGATGTAACTACTACAGCTGAGGCTATCACAACTGCTGATGTTACTACAACAGCTGAAGCTACAACAACTGCTGATGTAACTACAACGGCTGAAGCTACCACCACTGCTGATGTTACTACAACAGCTGAAGGTACAACAACAGCTGACGTAACTACAACAGCTGAAGCTACCACAACGGCTGATGTAACTACCACAGATGAGGTTACCACAACTGCTGATGTAACCACAACAGCTGAGGCTACCACAACGGCTGATGTATCTACCACAGCTGAGGCTACCACAGCTGAGGCTACTGCTGATGTAACTACAACAGCTGAGGCTACCACAACAGCTGATGTTACTACAACAGCTGAAGCTACAACAACTGCTGATGTAACTACAACAGCTGAAGCTACCACAACTGCCGATGTAACAACAACAGCTCAAGCTACCACAACTGCTGATGCAACTACAACAGCTGAAGCCACTACCACTGCTGATGCAACTACAACTGCTCAAGCCACTACAACTGCTGATGTTACTACAAGAGCTGAAGCTACAACAACAGCTGACGTAACTACAACAGCTGAAGCTACAACAACTGCCGATGTAACTACCACAGCTGAGGTTACCACAACTGCTGATGTAACTACAACAGCCGAAGCTACAACAACTGCTGATGTAACTACAACAGCTGAGGCTACCACAACGGCTGATGTAACTACCACAGCTGAGGCTACCACAACTGCTGAAGTAATTACAACAGCTGAAGCTACCACAACTGCCGATGTAACCACAACAGCTCAAGCTACCACAACTACTGATGCAACTACAACAGCTGAAGCCACCACAACTGCTGATGTTACTACAACAGCTGATGCTACAACAACAGCTGACGTAACTACAACAGCTGAAGCTACAACAACTGCCGATGTAACTACCACAGCTGAGGTTACCACAACTGCTGATGTAACTACAACAGCCGAAGCTACAACAACTGCTGATGTAACTACAACAGCTGAGGCTACCACAACGGCTGATGTAACTACCACAGCTGAATCTACAACAACTGCTGTTGTTACTACAGCAGCTGAAGCTACAACAACTGCTGATTTAACTATAACAGCTGAGGCTACAACAACTGCTGATGTAACTACCAAAGCTGAAGTTACCACCACTGCCGATGTAGCTACCACATCGGAGGCTACCATAACTGCTGATGTTACTACAACAGCTGAAGCTACAACATCTGCTGATGTAACTACAACGGCTGAAGCTACCACCACTGTGGATGTAACTACAACAGCTGAGGCTACCACAACTGCCGATGTAAGCACAACAGCTGAAGCTACCACAACTGCTGATGTTACTACAACAGCTGAAGCTACAACAACTGCTGATGTAACTACAACGGCTGAAGCTACCACAACTGCTGATGTTACTACAACAGCTGAAGGTACAACAACTGTTGATGTAACCACAACAGCTGAAGGTACAACAACTGTTGATGTAACCACAACAGCTGAAGCTACCACAACTGCTGATGTAACTACAACAGCTGAAGCTACAACAACTGCCGATGAAACTACCACAGCTGAAGCTACCACAACTGCTGTTGTAACTACAACAGCTGAGGCTATCACAACTGCTGATGTTACTACAACAGCTGAAGCTACAACAACTGCTGATGTAACTACAACGGCTGAAGCTACCACCACTGCTGATGTTACTACAACAGCTGAAGGTACAACAACAGCTGACGTAACTACAACAGCTGAAGCTACCACAACGGCTGATGTAACTACCACAGATGAGGTTACCACAACTGCTGATGTAACTACAACAGCCGAAGCTACAACAACTGCTGATGTAACTACCACAGCTGAGGCTACCACAACTGCTGATGTAAATACAACAGCTGAAGCTACCACAACTACTGATGCAACTACAACAGCTGAAGCCACCACAACTGCTGATGTTACTACAACAGCTGATGCTACAACAACAGCTGACGTAACCACAACAGCTGAAGCTACCACAACTGCTGATGTAACTACAACAGCTGAAGCTACAACAACTGCCGATGTAACTACCACAGCTGAAGCTACCACAACTGCTGTTGTAACTACAACAGCTGAGGCTATCACAACTGCTGATGTTACTACAACAGCTGAAGCTACAACAACTGCTGATGTAACTACAACGGCTGAAGCTACCACAACGGCTGATGTAACTACCACAGATGAGGTTACCACAACTGCTGATGTAACCACAACAGCTGAGGCTACCACAACGGCTGATGTATCTACCACAGCTGAGGCTACCACAACTGCTGTTGTTACTACAGCAGCTGAAGCTACAACAACTGCTGATGTAACTACATCGGCTGAAGCTACCACTATTGCTGATGTAACTACAACAGCTGAGGCTACCACAACAGCTGATGTTACCACAACAGCTGAAGCTACAACAACTGCTGATGTAACTACAACAGCTGAAGCTACCACAACTGCCGATGTAACCACAACAGCTGAAGCTACCACAACTGCTGATGCAACTACAACAGCTGAAGCCACTACCACTGCTGATGCAACTACAACTGCTCAAGCCACTACAACTGCTGATGTTACTACAACAGCTGAAGCTGCAACAACTGCCGATGTAACTACCACAGCTGAGGTTACCACAACTGCTGATGTAACTACAACAGCTGAAGCCACTACCACTGCTGATGCAACTACAACTGCTCAAGCCACTACAACTGCTGATGTTACTACAACAGCTGAAGCTGCAACAACAGCTGACGTAACTACAACAGCTGAAGCTACGTCAACTGCCGATGTAACTACCACAGCTGAGGTTACCACAACTGCTGATGTAACTACAACAGCTGAAGCCACTACCACTGCTGATGCAACTACAACTGCTCAAGCCACTACAACTGCTGATGTTACTACAACAGCTGAAGCTGCAACAACAGCTGACGTAACTACAACAGCTGAAGCTACGTCAACTGCCGATGTAACTACCACAGCTGAGGTTACCACAACTGCTGATGTAACTACAACAGCCGAAGCTACAACAACTGCTGATGTAACTGCAACAGCTGAGGCTACCACAACGGCTGATGTAACTACCACAGATGAGGCTACCACAACTGCTGATGTAACTACAACAGCTGAGGCTACCACAACGACTGATGTAACTACCACAGCTGAGGCTTCCACAACTGCTGTTGTTACTACAGCAGCTGAAGCTACAACAACTGCTGATGTAACTACAACGGCTGAAGCTACCACCACTGCTGATGATACTACAACAGCTGAAGGTACAACAACTGTTGATGTAACCACAACAGCTGAAGCTACCACAACTGCTGATGTAACTACAACAGCTGATGCTACCACAACTGCCGATGTAACCACAACAGCTGAAGCTACCTCAACTGCTGATGTAACTACAACAGCTGAAGCTACAACAACTGCCGATGTAACTAACACAGCTGAAGCTACCACAACTGCTGATGTAACTACAACAGGTGAGGCTACCACAACTGCTGATGTTACTACAACAGTTGAAGCTACAACAACTGCTGATGTAACTACAACGGCTGAAGCTACCACCACTGCTGATGTTACTACAACAGCTGAAGGTACAACAACTGTTGATGTAACCACAACAGCTGAAGCTACCACAACTGCTGATGTAACTACAACAGCTGAAGCTACAACAACTGCCGATGTAACTACTACAGCTGAGGCTACCACAACTGCTGATGTGACTACAACAGCTGAAGCTACAACAACTGCTGATGTAACTACATCGGCTGAAGCTACCACCACTGCTGATGTTACTACAACAGCTGAAGGTACAACAACTTTTGATGTAACTACAACAGCTGAAGCTACCACAACTGCTGATGTAACTACAACAGCTGAAGCTACAACAACTGCCGATGTAACTACTACAGCTGAGGCTACCACAACTGCTGATGTGACTACAACAGCTGAAGCTACAACAACTGCCGATGTAACAACAACAGCTCAAGCTACCACAACTGCTGATGCAACTACAACAGCTGAGGCTACAACAACTGCTGATGTAACTACCAAAGCTGAAGTTACCACCACTGCCGATGTAACTACCACAGCGGAGGCTACCACAACTGCTGATGTTACTGCAACAGCTGAAGCTACAACATCTGCTGATGTAACTACAACGGCTGAAGCTACCACCACTGTAGATGTAACTACAACAGCTGAGGCTACCACAACTGCTGATGTTACCACAACAGCTGAAGCTACCACAACTGCTGATGTAACCACAACAGCTGAAGCTACCACAACTGCTGATGTAACTACAACAGCTGAAGCTACGTCAACTGCCGATGTAACTATCACAGCTGAGGTTACCACAACTGCTGATGTAACTACAACAGCCGAAGCTACAACAACTGCTGATGTAACTACAACAGCTGAGGCTACCACAACGGCTGATGTAACTACCACAGATGAGGCTACCACAACTGCTGATGTAACTACAACAGCTGAGGCTACCACAACGGCTGATGTAACTACAACAGCTGAGGCTACCACAACTGCTGTTGTTACTACAGCAGCTGAACTTACAACAACTGCTGATGTAACTACAACGGCTGAAGCTACCACCACTGCTGATGATACTACAACAGCTGAAGGTACAACAACTGTTGATGTAACCACAACAGCTGAAGCTACCACAACTGCTGATGTAACTACAACAGCTGATGCTACCACAACTGCCGATGTAATCACAACAGCTGAAGCTACCACAACTGCTGATGTAACTACAACAGCTGAAGCTACAACAACTGCCGATGTAACTACCACAGCTGAAGCTACCACAACTGCTGATGTAACTACAACAGGTGAGGCTACCACAACTGCTGATGTTACTACAACAGTTGAAGCTACAACAACTGCTCATGTAACTACAACAGCTGAAGCTACAACAACTGCCGATGTAACTACCACAGCTGAGGCTACCACAACTGCTTATGTGACTACAACAGCTGAAGCTACAACCACTGCTGATGTAACTACATCGGCTGAAGCTACCACTACTGCTGATGTAACTACAACAGCTGAGGCTACCACAACAGCTGATGTTACTACAACAGCTGAAGCTACAACATCTGCTGATGTAACTACAACGGCTGAAGCTACCACCACTGTAGATGTAACTACAACAGCTGAGGCTACCACAACTGCTTATGTAACTACAACAGCTGAAGCCACTACCACTGCTGATGCAACTACAACTGCTCAAGCCACTACAACTGCTGATGTTACTACAACAGCTGAAGCTGCAACAACAGCTGACGTAACTACAACAGCTGAAGCTACGTCAACTGCCGATGTAACTACCACAGCTGAGGTTACCACAACTGCTGATGTAACTACAACAGCCGAAGCTACAACAACTGCTGATGTAACTACAACAGCTGAGGCTACCACAACGGCTGATGTAACTACCACAGATGAGGCTACCACAACTGCTGATGTAACTACAACAGCTGAGGCTACCACAACGGCTGATGTAACTACAACAGCTGAGGCTACCACAACTGCTGTTGTTACTACAGCAGCTGAAGCTACAACAACTGCTGATGTAACTACAACGGCTGAAGCTACCACCACTGCTGATGATACTACAACAGCTGAAGGTACAACAACTGTTGATGTAACCACAACAGCTGAAGCTATCACAACTGCTGATGTAACTACAACAGCTGATGCTACCACAACTGCCGATGTAACCACAACAGCTGAAGCTACCACAACTGCTGATGTAACTACAACAGCTGAGGCTACCACAACGGCTGATGTAACTACAACAGGTGAGGCTACCACAACTGCTGATGTTACTACAACAGTTGAAGCTACAACAACTGCTGATGTAACTACAACGGCTGAAGCTACCACCACTGCTGATGTTACTACAACAGCTGAAGGTACAACAACTGTTGATGTAACCACAACAGCTGAAGCTACCACAACTGCTGATGTAACTACAACAGCTGAAGCTACAACAACTGCCGATGTAACTACCACAGCTGAGGCTACCACAACTGCTGATGTGACTACAACAGCTGAAGCTACAACAACTGCTGATGTAACTACATCGGCTGAAGCTACCACCACTGCTGATGTTACTACAACAGCTGAAGGTACAACAACTTTTGATGTAACTACAACAGCTGAAGCTACCACAACTGCTGATGTAACTACAACAGCTGAAGCTACAACAACTGCCGATGTAACTACTACAGCTGAGGCTACCACAACTGCTGATGTGACTACAACAGCTGAAGCTACAACAACTGCCGATGTAACAACAACAGCTCAAGCTACCACAACTGCTGATGCAACTACAACAGCTGAGGCTACAACAACTGCTGATGTAACTACCAAAGCTGAAGTTACCACCACTGCCGATGTAACTACCACAGCGGAGGCTACCACAACTGCTGATGTTACTACAACAGCTGAAGCTACAACATCTGCTGATGTAACTACAACGGCTGAAGCTACCACCACTGTAGATGTAACTACAACAGCTGAGGCTACCACAACTGCTGATGTTACCACAACAGCTGAAGCTACCACAACTGCTGATGTTACTACAACAGCTGAAGCTTTAACAACTGCTGATGTAACTGCAACAGCTGAAGGTACAACAACTGTTGATGTAACCACAACAGCTGAAGCTACCACAACTGCTGATGTAACTACAACAGCTGAGGCTACCACAACTGCCGATGTAACCACAACAGCTGAAGCTACCACAACTGCTGATGTAACTACAACAGCTGAAACTACAACAACTGCCGATGTAACTACCACAGCTGAAGCTACCACAACTGCTGATGTAACTACAACAGCTGAGGCTATCACAACTGCTGATGTTACTACAACAGCTGAAGCTACAACAACTGCTGATGTAACTACAACGGCTGAAGCTACCACCACTGCTGATGTTACTACAACAGCTGAAGGTACAACAACTGTTGATGTAACCACAACAGCTGAAGCTACCACAACTGCTGATGTAACTACAACAGCTGAAGCTACAACAACTGCCGATGTAACTACCACAGCTGAGGCTACCACAACTGCTGATGTAACTACAACAGCTGAAGCTACAACAACTGCCGATGTAACTACCACAGCTGAGGCTACCACAACTGCTTATGTGACTACAACAGCTGAAGCTACAACAACTGCTGATGTAACTGAATCGGCTGAAGCTACCACTACTGCTGATGTAACTACAACAGCTGAGGCTACCACAACAGCTGATGTTACTACAACAGCTGAAGCTACAACATCTGCTGATGTAACTACAACGGCTGAAACTACCACCACTGTAGATGTAACTACACCAGCTAAGGCTACCACAACTGCTGATGTTACCACAACAGCTGAAGCTACCACAACTGCCGATGTTACTACAACAGCTGAAGCTTTAACAACTGCTGATGTTACTACAACAGCTGAAGGTACAACAACTGTTGATGTAACCACAACAGCTGAAGCTACCACAACTGCTGATGTAACTACAACAGCTGAGGCTACCACAACTGCCGATGTAACCACAACAGCTGAAGCTACCACAACTGCTGATATAACTACAACAGCTGAAACTACAACAACTGCCGATGTAACTACCACAGCTGAAGCTACCACAACTGCTGATGTAACTACAACAGCTGAGGCTATCACAACTGCTGATGTTACTACAACAGCTGAAGCTACAACAACTGCCGATGTAACTACAACGGCTGAAGCTACCACCACTGCTGATGTTACTACAACAGCTGAAGGTACAACAACTGTTGATGTAACCACAACAGCTGAAGCTACCACAACTGCTGATGTAACTACAACAGCTGAAGCTACAACAACTGCCGATGTAACTACCACAGCTGAGGCTACCACAACTGCTGATGTAACTACAACAGCTGAAGCTACAACAACTGCCGATGTAACTACCACAGCTGAGGCTACCACAACTGCTTATGTGACTACAACAGCTGAAGCTACAACAACTGCTGATGTAACTACATCGGCTGAAGCTACCACTACTGCTGATGTAACTACAACAGCTGAGGCTACCACAACAGCTGATGTTACTACAACAGCTGAAGCTACAACAACTGCTGATGTAACTACAACAGCTGAAGCTACCACAACTGCCGATGTAACCACAACAGCTCAAGCTACCACAACTGCTGATGCAACTACAACAGCTGAAGCCACTACCACTGCTGATGCAACTACAACTGCTCAAGCCACTACAACTGCTGATGTTACTACAACAGCTCAAGCTGCAACAACAGCTGACGTAACTACAACAGCTGAAGCTACAACAACTGCCGATGTAACTACCACAGCTGAGGTTACCACAACTGCTGATGTAACTACAACAGCCGAAGCTACAACAACTGCTGATGTTACTACAACAGCTGAGGCTACCACAACAGCTGATGTTACTACAACAGCTGAAGCGTCAACAACTGCTGATGTAACTACAACGGCTGAAGCTACCACCACTGCTGATGTAATAACAACAGCTGAGGTTACCACAACTGCTGGTCTTACGACGACTGCTGAAGCTACAACAACTGCCGATGTAACTACCACAGCTGAGGTTACCACAATTGCTGATGTAACTACAACAGCTGAAGGTACAACAACTGCTGATGTAACTACAACGGCTGAAGCCACTACCACTGCTGATGCAACTACAACAGCTGAGGCTACAACAACTGCTGATGTAACTACCAAAGCTGAAGTTACCACCACTGCCGATGTAACTACCACAGCGGAGGCTACCACAACTGCTGATGTTACTACAACAGCTGAAGCTACAACATCTGTTGATGTAACTACAACGGCTGAAGCTACCACCACTGTGGATGTAACTACAACAGCTGAGGCTACCACAACTGCTGATGTTACTACAACAGCTGAAGCTACAACAACTGCTGATGTAACTACAACGGCTGAAGCTACCACCACTGCTGATGTAACAACAACAGCTGAGGTTACCACAACTGCTGATCTTACGACGACAGCTGAAGCTACAACAACTGCCGATGTAACTACCACAGTTGAGGTTACCACAAGTGCTGATGTAACTACAACAGCTGAAGGTACAACAACTGCTAATGTAACTACAACGGCTGAAGCCACTACCACTGCTGATGCAACTACAACATCTGAGGCTACCACAACTGCTGATGTTACTACAACAGCTGAAGCTACCACAACTGCTTATGTTACTACAACAGCTGAAGCTTCAACAACTGCTGATGTAACTACAACGGCCGAAGCCACTATCACTGCTGATGCAACTACCACAGCTGAAGCTACCACAACAGCTGATGTTACTACAACAGCTGAAGGTACAACAACTGTTGATGTAACTACAACGGCTGAAGCTACCACAACTGCTGATGCTACTACAACAGCTGAAGCTTTAACAACTGCTGATGTAACTACATCGGCTGAAGCTACCACTACTGCTGATGTAACTACAACAGATGAAGCTACAACAACTGCTGATGTAACTACAACAGCTGAAGCTAGCACAACTGCCGATGTAACCACAACAGCTCAAGCTACCACAACTGCTGATGCAACTACAACAGCTGAAGCCACTACCACTGCTGATGCAACTACAACTGCTGATGTTACTACAACAGCTGAAGCTGCAACAACAGCTGACGTAACTACAACAGCTGAAGCTACAACAACTGCCGATGTAACTACCACAGCTGAGGTTACCGCAACTGCTGATGTAACTACAACAGCCGAAGCTACAACAACTGCTGATGTAACTACAACAGCTGAGGCTACCACAACTGCTGATGTTACTACAACAGCTGAAGCTTCAACAACTGCTGATGTAGCTACAACGGCTGAAGCTACCACCAATGCTGATGTAACAACAACAGCTGAGGTTACCACAACTGCTGGTCTTACGACGACTGCTGAAGCTACAACAACTGCCGATGTAACTACCACAGCTGAGGTTACCACAAGTGCTGATGTAACTACAACAGCTGAAGGTACAACAACTGCTGATGTAACTACAACGGCTGAAGCCACTACCACTGCTGATGCAACTACAACAGCTGAGGCTACAACAACTGCTGATGTAACTACCAAAGCTGAAGTTACCACCACTGCCGATGTAACTACCACAGCGGAGGCTACCACAACTGCTGATGTTACTACAACAGCTGAAGCTACAACATCTGTTGATGTAACTACAACGGCTGAAGCTACCACCACTGTGGATGTAACTACAACAGCTGAGGCTACCACAACTGCTGATGTTACTACAACAGCTGAAGCTACAACTGCTGATGTAACTACAACGGCTGAAGCTACCACCACTGCTGATGTAACAACAACAGCTGAGGTTACCACAACTGCTGATCTTACGACGACAGCTGAAGCTACAACAACTGCCGATGTAACTACCACAGCTGAGGTTACCACAAGTGCTGATGTAACTACAACAGCTGAAGGTACAACAACTGCTGATGTAACTACAACGGCTGAAGCCACTACCACTGCTGATGCAACTACAACATCTGAGGCTACCACAACTGCTGATGTTACTACAACAGCTGAAGCTACCACAGCTGCTGATGTTACTACAACAGCTGAAGCTTCAACAACTGCTGATGTAACTACAACGGTTGAAGCCACTATCACTGCTGATGCAACTACCACAGCTGAAGCTACCACAACAGCTGATGTTACTACAACAGCTGAAGCTACAACAACTGCTGATGTAACTACAACAGCTGAAGCTACCACAACTGCCGATGTAACCACAACAGCTCAAGCTACCACAACTGCTGATGCAACTACAACAGCTGAAGCCACTACCACTGCTGATGCAACTACAACTGCTCAAGCCACTACAACTGCTGATGTTACTACAACAGCTGAAGCTGCAACAACAGCTGACGTAACTACAACAGCTGAAGCTACAACAACTGCCGATGTAACTACCACAGCTGAGGTTACCACAACTGCTGATGTAACTACAACAGCCGAAGCTACAACAACTGCTGATGTAACTACAACAGCTGAGGCTACCACAACTGCTGCTGTTACTACAACAGCTGAAGCTTCAACAACTGCTGATGTAACTACAACGGCTGAAGCTACCACCACTGCTGATGTAACAACAACAGCTGAGGTTACCACAACTGCTGGTCTTACGACGACTGCTGAAGCTACAACAACTGCCGATGTAACTACCACAGCTGAGGTTACCACAAGTGCTGATGTAACCACAACAGCTGAAGCTACCACAACTGCTGATGTTACTACAACAGCTGAAGCTTTAACAACTGCTGATGTAACTACAACGGCTGAAGCTACCACCACTGCTGATGTTACTACAACAGCTGAAGGTACAACAACTGCTGATGTAACTACAACGGCTGAAGCCACTACCACTGCTGATGCAACTACAACAGCTGAGGCTCCAACAACTGCTGATGTAACTACCAAAGCTGAAGTTACCACCACTGCCGATGGAACTACCACAGCGGAGGCTACCACAACTGCTGATGTTACTACAACAGCTGAAGCTACAACATCTATTGATGTAACTACAACGGCTGAAGCTACCACCACTGATGATGTAACAACAACAGCTGAGGTTACCACAACTGCTGATCTTACGACGACAGCTGAAGCTACAACAACTGCCGATGTAACTACCACAGCTGAGGTTACCACAAGTGCTGATGTAACTACAACAGCTGAAGGTACAACAACTGCTGATGTAACTACAACGGCTGAAGCCACTACCACTGCTGATGCAACTACAACATCTGAGGCTACCACAACTGCTGATGTTACTACAACAGCTGAAGCTACCACAGCTGCTGATGTTACTACGACAGCTGAAGCTTCAACAACTGCTGATGTAACTACAACGGCTGAAGCCACTATCACTGCTGATGCAACTACCACAGCTGAAGCTACTACAACAGCTGATGTTACTACAACAGCTGAAGGTACAACAACTGTTGATGTAACTACAACGGCTGAAGCTACCACAACTGCTGATGCTACTACAACAGCTGAAGCTTTAACAACTGCTGATGTAACTACAACGGCTGAAGCTACCACCACTGCTGATGTTACTACAACAGCTGAAGGTACAACAACTGCTGATGTAACCACAACAGCTGAAGCTACCACAACTGCTGATGTAACTACAACAGCTGAGGCTACTACAACTGTCGATGTAACCACAACAGCTGAAGCTACCACAACTGCTGATGTTACTTCAACAGCTGAAGCTTTAACAACTGCTGATGTAACTACAACGGCTGAAGCTACCACCACCGCTGATGTTACTACAACAGCTGAAGGTACAACAACTGTTGATGTAACCACAACAGCTGAAGCTACCACCACTGCTGATGTAACTACAACAGCTGAAGCTACAACAACTGCCGATGTAACTACAACAGCTGAAGCTACCACAACTGCTGATGTAACTACAACAGCTGAGGCTATCACAACTGCTGATGTTACTACAACAGCTGAAGCTACAACAACTGCTGATGTAACTACAACGGCTGAAGCTACCACCACTGCTGATGTTACTACAACAGCTGAAGGTACAACAACTGTTGATGTAACCACAACAGCTGAAGCTACCACAACTGCTGATGTAACTACAACAGCTGAAGCTACAACAACTGCCGATGTAACTACCACAGCTGAGGCTACTACAACTGCTGATGTGACTACAACAGCTGAAGCTACAACAACTGTCGATGTAACTACATCGGCTGAAACTACCACTACTGCTGATGTAACTACAACAGCTGAGGCTACCAGGACAGCTGATGTTACTACAACAGCTGAAGCTACAACAACTGCTGATGTAACTACAACAGCTGAAGCTACCACAACTGCCGATGTAACCACAACAGCTCAAGCTACCACAACTGCTGATGCAACTACAACAGCTGAAGCCACTACCACTGCTGATGCAACTACAACTGCTCAAGCCACTACAACTGCTGATGTTACTACAACAGCTGAAGCTGCAACAACAGCTGACGTAACTACAACAGCTGAAGCTACAACAACTGCCGATGTAACTACCACAGCTGAGGTTACCACAACTGCTGATGTAACTACAACAGCCGAAGCTACCACAACTGCTGATGTAACTACCACAGCTGAGGCTACCACAACAGCTGATGTAACTACCACATCTGAAGCTACCACAACTGCTGATGTCACCACAACAGTTGAAGCTACTACAACTGCTGATATTACTACAACAGCTGAAGCTACCACCACTGCTGATGTAACAACAACAGCTGAGGTTACCACAACTGCTGGTCTTACGACGACTGCTGAAGCTACAACAACTGCCGATGTAACTACCACTGCTGAGGTTACCACAAGTGCTGATGTAACTACAACAGCTAAAGGTACAACAACTGCTGATGTAACTACAACGGCTGAAGCCACTACCACTGCTGATGCAACTACAACAGCTGAGGCTACAATAACTGCTGATGTAACTACCAAAGCTGAAGTTACCACCACTGCCGATGTAACTACCACAGCGGAGGCTACCACAACTGCTGATGTTACTACAACAGCTGAAGCTACAACATCTGTTGATGTAACTACAACGGCTGAAGCTACCACCACTGTGGATGTAACTACAACAGCTGAGGCTACCACAACTGCTGATGTTACTACAACAGCTGAAGCTACAACAACTGCTGATGTAACTACAACGGCTGAAGCTACCACCACTGCTGATGTTACTACAACAGCTGAAGGTACAACAACTGTTGATGTAACCACAACAGCTGAAGCTACCACCACTGCTGATGTAACTACCACAGCTGAAGCTACAACAACTGCCGATGTAACTACCACAGCTGAAGCTACCACAACTGCTGATGTAACTACAACAGCTGAAGCTATCACAACTGCTGATGTTACTACAACAGCTGAAGCTACAACAACTGCTGATGTAACTACAACGGCTGAAGCTACCACCACTGCTGATGTTACTACAACAGCTGAAGCTACAACAACTGCCGATGTAACTACCACAGCTGAGGCTACCACAACTGCCGATGTGACTACAACAGCTGAAGCTACAACAACTGTCGATGTAACTACTTCGGCTGAAACTACCACTACTGCTGATGTAACTACCACAGCTGAAGCTACCACAACAGCTGATGTTACTACAACAGCTGAAGGTACAACAACTGTTGATGTAACTACAACGGCTGAAGCTACCACAACTGCTGATGCTACTACAACAGCTGAAGCTTTAACAACTGCTGATGTAACTACATCGGCTGAAGCTACCACTACTGCTGATGTAACTACAACAGCTGAAGCTACAACAACTGTTGATGTAACTACAACAGCTGAAGCTACCACAACTACCGATGTAACCACAACAGCTCCAGCTACCACAACTGCTGATGCAACTACAACAGCTGAAGCCACTACCACTGCTGATGCAACTACAACTGCTCAAGCCACTACAACTGCTGATGTTACTACAACAGCTGAAGCTGCAACAACAGCTGACGTAACTACAACAGCTGAAGCTACAACAACTGCCGATGTAACTACCACAGCTGAGGTTACCACAACTGCTCATGTAACTACAACAGCCGAAGCTACAACAACTGCTGATGTAACTACAACAGCTGAGGCTACCACAACTGCTGATGTTACTACAACAGCTGAAGCTTCAACAACTGCTGATGTAACTACAACGGCTGAAGCTACCACCACTGCTGATGTAACAACAACAGCTGAGGTTACCACAACTGCTGGTCTTACGACGACTGCTGAAGCTACAACAACTGCCGATGTAACTACCACTGCTGAGGTTACCACAAGTGCTGATGTAACTACAACAGCTAAAGGTACAACAACTGCTGATGTAACTACAACGGCTGAAGCCACTACCACTGCTGATGCAACTACAACAGCTGAGGCTACAATAACTGCTGATGTAACTACCAAAGCTGAAGTTACCACCACTGCCGATGTAACTACCACAGCGGAGGCTACCACAACTGCTGATGTTACTACAACAGCTGAAGCTACAACATCTGTTGATGTAACTACAACGGCTGAAGCTACCACCACTGTGGATGTAACTACAACAGCTGAGGCTACCACAACTGCTGATGTTACTACAACAGCTGAAGCTACAACAACTGCTGATGTAACTACAACGGCTGAAGCTACCACCACTGCTGATGTAACAACAACAGCTGAGGTTACCACAACTGCTGATCTTACGACGACAGCTGAAGCTACAACAACTGCCGATGTAACTACCACAGCTGAGGTTACCACAAGTGCTGATGTAACTACAACAGCTGAAGGTACAACAACTGCTGATGTAACTACAACGGCTGAAGCTACCACCACTGCTGATGTTACTACAACAGCTGAAGGTACAACAACTGTTGATGTAACCACAACAGCTGAAGCTACCACAACTGCTGATGTAACTACAACAGCTGAGGCTACTACAACTGTCGATGTAACCACAACAGCTGAAGCTACCACAACTGCTGATGTTACTACAACAGCTGAAGCTTTAACAACTGCTGATGTAACTACAACGGCTGAAGCTACCACCACTGCTGATGTTACTACAACAGCTGAAGGTACAACAACTGTTGATGTAACCACAACAGCTGAAGCTACCACCACTGCTGATGTAACTACAACAGCTGAAGCTACAACAACTGCCGATGTAACTACCACAGCTGAAGCTACCACAACTGCTGATGTAACTACAACAGCTGAGGCTATCACAACTGCTGATGTTACTACAACAGCTGAAGCTACAACAACTGCTGATGTGACTACAACAGCTGAAGCTACAACAACTGTCGATGTAACTACATCGGCTGAAACTACCACTACTGCTGATGTAACTACAACAGCTGAGGCTACCACGACAGCTGATGTTACTACAACAACTGAAGCTACAACAACTGCTGATGTAACTAAAACAGCTGAAGCTACCACAACTGCCGATGTAACCACAACAGCTCAAGCTACCACAACTGCTGATGCAACTACAACAGCTGAAGCCACTACCACTGCTGATGCAACTACAACTGCTCAAGCCACTACAACTGCTGATGTTACTACAACAGCTGAAGCTGCAACAACAGCTGACGTAACTACAACAGCTGAAGCTACAACAACTGCCGATGTAACTACCACAGCTGAGGTTACCACAACTGCTGATGTAACTACAACAGCCGAAGCTACCACAACTGCTGATGTAACTACCACAGCTGAGGCTACCACAACAGCTGATGTAACTACCACATCTGAAGCTACCACAACTGCTGATGTCACACCAACAGTTGAAGCTACTACAACTGCTGATATTACTACAACAGCTGAAGCTACCACAACTGCTGATGTAACTACTACAGCTGAGGCTGCCACAACTGTTGGTGTAACCACAACAGCTGAAGCTACAACAACTGCTGATGTAACTACAACGGCTGAAGCTACCACCACTGCTGATGTAACAACAACAGCTGAGGTTACCACAACTGCTGATCTTACGACGACAGCTGAAGCTACAACAACTGCCAATGTAACTACCACAGCTGAAGCTTTAACAACTGCTGATGTAACTACAACGGCTGAAGCTACCACCACTGCTGATGTTACTACAACAGCTGAAGGTACAACAACTGTTGATGTAACCACAACAGCTGAAGCTACCACAACTGCTGATGTAACTACAACAGCTGAAGCTACTACAACTGTCGATGTAACCACAACAGCTGAAGCTACCACAACTGCTGATGTTACTACAACAGCTGAAGCTTTAACAACTGCTGATGTAACTACAACGGCTGAAGCTACCACCACTGCTGATGTTACTACAACAGCTGAAGGTACAACAACTGTTGATGTAACCACAACAGCTGAAGCTACCACCACTGCTGATGTAACTACAACAGCTGAAGCTACAACAACTGCCGATGTAACTACCACAGCTGAAGCTACCACAACTGCTGATGTAACTACAACAGCTGAGGCTATCACAACTGCTGATGTTACTACAACAGCTGAAGCTACAACAACTGCTGATGTGACTACAACAGCTGAAGCTACAACAACTGTCGATGTAACTACATCGGCTGAAACTACCACTACTGCTGATGTAACTACAACAGCTGAGGCTACCACGACAGCTGATGTTACTACAACAACTGAAGCTACAACAACTGCTGATGTAACTAAAACAGCTGAAGCTACCACAACTGCCGATGTAACCACAACAGCTCAAGCTACCACAACTGCTGATGCAACTACAACAGCTGAAGCCACTACCACTGCTGATGCAACTACAACTGCTCAAGCCACTACAACTGCTGATGTTACTACAACAGCTGAAGCTGCAACAACAGCTGACGTAACTACAACAGCTGAAGCTACAACAACTGCCGATGTAACTACCACAGCTGAGGTTACCACAACTGCTGATGTAACTACAACAGCCGAAGCTACCACAACTGCTGATGTAACTACCACAGCTGAGGCTACCACAACAGCTGATGTAACTACCACATCTGAAGCTACCACAACTGCTGATGTCACACCAACAGTTGAAGCTACTACAACTGCTGATATTACTACAACAGCTGAAGCTACCACAACTGCTGATGTAACTACTACAGCTGAGGCTGCCACAACTGTTGGTGTAACCACAACAGCTGAAGCTACAACAACTGCTGATGTAACTACAACGGCTGAAGCTACCACCACTGCTGATGTAACAACAACAGCTGAGGTTACCACAACTGCTGATCTTACGACGACAGCTGAAGCTACAACAACTGCCAATGTAACTACCACAGCTGAAGCTTTAACAACTGCTGATGTAACTACAACGGCTGAAGCTACCACCACTGCTGATGTTACTACAACAGCTGAAGGTACAACAACTGTTGATGTAACCACAACAGCTGAAGCTACCACAACTGCTGATGTAACTACAACAGCTGAAGCTACTACAACTGTCGATGTAACCACAACAGCTGAAGCTACCACAACTGCTGATGTTACTACAACAGCTGAAGCTTTAACAACTGCTGATGTAACTACAACGGCTGAAGCTACCACCACTGCTGATGTTACTACAACAGCTGAAGGTACAACAACTGTTGATGTAACCACAACAGCTGAAGCTACCACCACTGCTGATGTAACTACAACAGCTGAAGCTACAACAACTGCCGATGTAACTACCACAGCTGAAGCTACCACAACTGCTGATGTAACTACAACAGCTGAGGCTATCACAACTGCTGATGTTACTACAACAGCTGAAGCTACAACAACTGCTGATGTGACTACAACAGCTGAAGCTACAACAACTGTCGATGTAACTACATCGGCTGAAACTACCACTACTGCTGATGTAACTACAACAGCTGAGGCTACCACGACAGCTGATGTTACTACAACAACTGAAGCTACAACAACTGCTGATGTAACTAAAACAGCTGAAGCTACCACAACTGCCGATGTAACCACAACGGCTCAAGCTACCACAACTGCTGATGCAACTACAACAGCTGAAGCCACTACCACTGCTGATGCAACTACAACTGCTCAAGCCACTACAACTGCTGATGTTACTACAACAGCTGAAGCTGCAACAACAGCTGACGTAACTACAACAGCTGAAGCTACAACAACTGCCGATGTAACTACCACAGCTGAGGTTACCACAACTGCTGATGTAACTACAACAGCCGAAGCTACCACAACTGCTGATGTAACTACCACAGCTGAGGCTACCACAACAGCTGATGTAACTACCACATCTGAAGCTACCACAACTGCTGATGTCACACCAACAGTTGAAGCTACTACAACTGCTGATATTACTACAACAGCTGAAGCTACCACAACTGCTGATGTAACTACTACAGCTGAGGCTGCCACAACTGTTGGTGTAACCACAACAGCTGAAGCTACAACAACTGCTGATGTAACTACAACGGCTGAAGCTACCACCACTGCTGATGTAACAACAACAGCTGAGGTTACCACAACTGCTGATCTTACGACGACAGCTGAAGCTACAACAACTGCCAATGTAACTACCACAGCTGAAGCTTTAACAACTGCTGATGTAACTACAACGGCTGAAGCTACCACCACTGCTGATGTTACTACAACAGCTGAAGGTACAACAACTGTTGATGTAACCACAACAGCTGAAGCTACCACAACTGCTGATGTAACTACAACAGCTGAAGCTACTACAACTGTCGATGTAACCACAACAGCTGAAGCTACCACAACTGCTGATGTTACTACAACAGCTGAAGCTTTAACAACTGCTGATGTAACTACAACGGCTGAAGCTACCACCACTGCTGATGTTACTACAACAGCTGAAGGTACAACAACTGTTGATGTAACCACAACAGCTGAAGCTACGACCACTGCTGATGTAACTACAACAGCTGAAGCTACAACAACTGCCGATGTAACTACCACAGCTGAAGCTACCACAACTGCTGATGTAACTACAACAGCTGAAGCTATCACAACTGCTGATGTTACTACAACAGTTGAAGCTATAACAACTGCTGATGTAACTACAACGGCTGAAGCTACCACCACTGCTGATGTTACTACAACAGCTGAAGCTACAACAACTGCCGATGTAACTACCACAGCTGAGGCTACCACAACTGCTGATGTGACTACAACAGCTGAAGCTACAACAACTGTCGATGTAACTACTTCGGCTGAAACTACCACTACTGCTGATGTAACTACCACAGCTGAAGCTACCACAACAGCTGATGTTACTACAACAGCTGAAGGTACAACAACTGTTGATGTAACTACAACGGCTGAAGCTACCACAACTGCTGATTCTACTACAACAGCTGAAGCTTTAACAACTGCTGATGTAACTACATCGGCTGAAGCTACCACTACTGCTGATGTAACTACAACAGCTGAAGCTACAACAACTGCTGATGTAACTACAACAGCTGAAGCTACCACAACTACCGATGTAACCACAACAGCTCAAGCTACCACAACTGCTGATGCAACTACAACAGCTGAAGCCACTACCACTGCTGATGCAACTACAACTGCTCAAGCCACTACAACTTCTGATGTTACTACAACAGCTGAAGCTGCAACAACAGCTGACGTAACTACAACAGCTGAAGCTACAACAACTGCCGATGTAACTACCACAGCTGAGGTTACCACAACTGCTGATGTAACTACAACAGCCGAAGCTACAACAACTGTTGATGTAACTACAACAGCTGAGGCTACCACAACTGCTGATGTTACTACAACAGCTGAAGCTTCAACAACTGCTGATGTAACTACAACGGCTGTAGCTACCACCACTGCTGATGTAACAACAACAGCTGAGGTTACCACAACTGCTGGTCTTACGACGACTGCTGAAGCTACAACAACTGCCGATGTAACTACCACAGCTGAGGTTACCACAAGTGCTGATGTAACCACAACAGCTGAAGCTACCACAACTGCTGATGTTACTACAACAGCTGAAGCTTTAACAACTGCTGATTTAACTACAACGGCTGAAGCTACCACCACTGCTGATGTTACTACAACAGCTGAAGGTACAACAACTGCTGATGTAACTACAACGGCTGAAGCCACTACCACTGCTGATGCAACTACAACAGCTGAGGCTCCAACAACTGCTGATGTAACTACCAAAGCTGAAGTTACCACCACTGCCGATGGAACTACCACAGCGGAGGCTACCACAACTGCTGATGTTACTACAACAGCTGAAGCTACAACATCTATTGATGTAACTACAACGGCTGAAGCTACCACCACTGATGATGTAACAACAACAGCTGAGGTTACCACAACTGCTGATCTTACGACGACAGCTGAAGCTACAACAACTGCCGATGTAACTACCACAGCTGAGGTTACCACAAGTGCTGATGTAACTACAACAGCTGAAGGTACAACAACTGCTGATGTAACTACAACGGCTGAAGCCACTACCACTGCTGATGCAACTACAACATCTGAGGCTACCACAACTGCTGATGTTACTACAACAGCTGAAGCTACCACAGCTGCTGATGTTACTACGACAGCTGAAGCTTCAACAACTGCTGATGTAACTACAACGGCTGAAGCCACTATCACTGCTGATGCAACTACCACAGCTGAAGCTACTACAACAGCTGATGTTACTACAACAGCTGAAGGTACAACAACTGTTGATGTAACTACAACGGCTGAAGCTACCACAACTGCTGATGCTACTACAACAGCTGAAGCTTTAACAACTGCTGATGTAACTACAACGGCTGAAGCTACCACCACTGCTGATGTTACTACAACAGCTGAAGGTACAACAACTGCTGATGTAACCACAACAGCTGAAGCTATAACAACTGTTGATGTAACCACAACAGCTGAAGCTACCACCACTGCTGATGTAACTACAACAGCTGAAGCTACAACAACTGCCGATGTAACTACAACAGCTGAAGCTACCACAACTGCTGATGTAACTACAACAGCTGAGGCTATCACAACTGCTGATGTTACTACTACAGCTGAAGCTACCACCACTGCTGATGTTACTACAACAGCTGAAGCTACAACAACTGCCGATGTAACTACCACAGCTGAGGCTACCACAACTGCTGATGTGACTACAACAGCTGAAGCTACAACAACTGTCGATGTAACTACTTCGGCTGAAACTACCACTACTGCTGATGTAACTACCACAGCTGAAGCTACCACAACAGCTGATGTTACTACAACAGCTGAAGGTACAACAACTGTTGATGTAACTACAACGGCTGAAGCTACCACAACTGCTGATTCTACTACAACAGCTGAAGCTTTAACAACTGCTGATGTAACTACATCGGCTGAAGCTACCACTACTGCTGATGTAACTACAACAGCTGAAGCTACAACAACTGCTGATGTAACTACAACAGCTGAAGCTACCACAACTACCGATGTAACCACAACAGCTCAAGCTACCACAACTGCTGATGCAACTACAACAGCTGAAGCCACTACCACTGCTGATGCAACTACAACTGCTCAAGCCACTACAACTGCTGATGTTACTACAACAGCTGAAGCTGCAACAACAGCTGACGTAACTACAACAGCTGAAGCTACAACAACTGCCGATGTAACTACCACAGCTGAGGTTACCACAACTGCTGATGTAACTACAACAGCCGAAGCTACAACAACTGTTGATGTAACTACAACAGCTGAGGCTACCACAACTGCTGATGTTACTACAACAGCTGAAGCTTCAACAACTGCTGATGTAACTACAACGGCTGTAGCTACCACCACTGCTGATGTAACAACAACAGCTGAGGTTACCACAACTGCTGGTCTTACGACGACTGCTGAAGCTACAACAACTGCCGATGTAACTACCACTGCTGAGGTTACCACAAGTGCTGATAGAACTACAACAGCTAAAGGTACAACAACTGCTGATGTAACTACAACGGCTGAAGCCACTACCACTGCTGATGCAACTACAACAGCTGAGGCTACAACAACTGCTGATGTAACTACCAAAGCTGAAGTTACCACCACTGCCGATGTAACTACCACAGCGGAGGCTACCACAACTGCTGATGTTACTACAACAGCTGAAGCTACAACATCTGTTGATGTAACTACAACGGCTGAAGCTACCACCACTGTGGATGTAACTACAACAGCTGAGGCTACCACAACTGCTGATGTTACTACACCAGCTGAAGCTACAACAACTGCTGATGTAACTACAACGGCTGAAGCTACCACCACTGCTGATGTAACAACAACAGCTGAGGTTACCACAACTGCTGATCTTACGACGACAGCTGAAGCTACAACAACTGCCGATGTAACTACCACAGCTGAGGTTACCACTAGTGCTGATGTAACTACAACAGCTGAAGGTACAACAACTGCTGATGTAACTACAACGGCTGAAGCCACTACCACTGCTGATGCAACTACAACATCTGAGGCTACCACAACTGCTGATGTTACTACAACAGCTGAAGCTTCCACAGCTGCTGATGTTACTACAACAGCTGAAGCTTCAACAACTGCTGATGTAACTACAACGGCTAAAGCCACTATCACTGCTGATGCAACTACCACAGCTGAAGCTACCACAACAGCTGATGTTACTACAACAGCTGAAGGTACAACAACTGTCGATGTAACCACAACAGCTGAAGCTACCACAACTGCTGATGTTACTACAACAGCTGAAGCTTTAACAACTGCTGATGTAACTACAACGGCTGAAGCTACCACCACTGCTGATGTTACTACAACAGCTGAAGGTACAACAACTGTTGATGTAACTACAACGGCTGAAGGTACCACCACTGTGGATGTAACTACAACAGCTGAGGCTACCACAACTGCTGATGTTACTACACCAGCTGAAGCTACAACAACTGCTGATGTTACTACAACAGCTGAAGCTACCACAGCTGCTGATGTTACTACAACAGCTGAAGCTTCAACAACTGCTGATGTAACTACAACGGCTAAAGCCACTATCACTGCTGATGCAACTACCACAGCTGAAGCTACCACAACAGCTGATGTTACTACAACAGCTGAAGGTACAACAACTGTTGATGTAACTACAACGGCTGAAGCTACCACAACTGCTGATGCTACTACAACAGCTGAAGCTTTAACAACTGCTGATGTAACTACAACGGCTGAAGCTACCACCACTGCTGATGTTACTACAACAGCTGAAGGTACAACAACTGTTGATGTAACCACAACAGCTGAAGCTACCACAACTGCTGATGTAACTACAACAGCTGAGGCTACTACAACTGTCGATGTAACCACAACAGCTGAAGCTACCACAACTGCTGATGTTACTACAACAGCTGAAGCTTTAACAACTGCTGATGTAACTACAACGGCTGAAGCTACCACCACTGCTGATGTTACTACAACAGCTGAAGGTACAACAACTGTTGATGTAACCACACCAGCTGAAGCTACCACCACTGCTGATGTAACTACAACAGCTGAAGCTACAACAACTGCCGATGAAACTACCACAGCTGAGGCTACCACAACTGCTGATGTGACTACAACAGCTGAAGCTACAACAACTGTCGATGTAACTACATCGGCTGAAACTACCACTACTGCTGATGTAACTACAACAGCTGTGGCTACCACAACAGCTGATGTTACTACAACAGCTGAAGCTACAACAACTGCTGATGTAACTACAACAGCTGAAGCTACCACAACTGCCGATGTAACCACAACAGCTCAAGCTACCAAAACTGCTGATGCAACTACAACAGCTGAAGCCACTACCACTGCTGATGCAACTACAACTGCTCAAGCCACTACAACTGCTGATGTTACTACAACAGCTGAAGCTGCAACAACAGCTGACGTAACTACAACAGCTGAAGCTACAACAACTGCCGATGTAACTACCACAGCTGAGGTTACCACAACTGCTGATGTAACTACAACAGCCGAAGCTACCACAACTGCTGATGTAACTACCACAGCTGAGGCTACCACAACAGCTGATGTAACTACCACATCTGAAGCTACCACAACTGCTGATGTCACCACAACAGTTGAAGCTACTACAACTGCTGATATTACTACAACAGCTGAAGCTACCACAACTGCTGATGTAACTACCACAGCTGAGGCTGCCACAACTGTTGGTGTAACCACAACAGCTGAAGCTACAACAACTGCTGATGTAACTACAACGGCTGAAGCTACCACCACTGCTGATGTAACAACAACAGCTGAGGTTACCGCAACTGCTGATCTTACGACGACAGCTGAAGCTACAACAACTGCCGATGTAACTACCACAGCTGAAGCTTTAACAACTGCTGATGTAACTACAACAACTGAAGCTACCACCACTGCTGATGTTACTACAACAGCTGAAGCTACAACATCTGTTGATGTAACTACAACGGCTGAAGCTACCACCACTGTGGATGTAACTACAACAGCTGAGGCTACCACAACTGCTGATGTTACTACACCAGCTGAAGCTACAACAACTGCTGATGTAACTACAACGGCTGAAGCTACCACCACTGCTGATGTAACAACAACAGCTGAGGTTACCACAACTGCTGATCTTACGACGACAGCTGAAGCTACAACAACTGCCGATGTAACTACCACAGCTGAGGTTACCACAAGTGCTGATGTAACTACAACAGCTGAAGGTACAACAACTGCTGATGTAACTACAACGGCTGAAGCCACTACCACTGCTGATGCAACTACAACATCTGAGGCTACCACAACTGCTGATGTTACTACAACAGCTGAAGCTACCACAGCTGCTGATGCAACTACAACAGCTGAAGCCACTACCACTGCTGATGCAACTACAACTGCTCAAGCCACTACAACTGCTGATGTTACTACAACAGCTGAAGCTGCAACAACAGCTGACGTAACTACAACAGCTGAAGCTACAACAACTGCCGATGTAACTACCACAGCTGAGGTTACCACAACTGCTGATGTAACTACAACAGCCGAAGCTACCACAACTGCTGATGTAACTACCACAGCTGAGGCTACCACAACAGCTGATGTAACTACCACATCTGAAGCTACCACAACTGCTGATGTCACCACAACAGTTGAAGCTACTACAACTGCTGATATTACTACAACAGCTGAAGCTACCACAACTGCTGATGTAACTACCACAGCTGAGGCTGCCACAACTGTTGGTGTAACCACAACAGCTGAAGCTACAACAACTGCTGATGTAACTACAACGGCTGAAGCTACCACCACTGCTGATGTAACAACAACAGCTGAGGTTACCGCAACTGCTGATCTTACGACGACAGCTGAAGCTACAACAACTGCCGATGTAACTACCACAGCTGAAGCTTTAACAACTGCTGATGTAACTACAACAACTGAAGCTACCACCACTGCTGATGTTACTACAACAGCTGAAGCTACAACATCTGTTGATGTAACTACAACGGCTGAAGCTACCACCACTGTGGATGTAACTACAACAGCTAAGGCTACCACAACTGCTGATGTTACTACACCAGCTGAAGCTACAACAACTGCTGATGTAACTACAACGGCTGAAGCTACCACCACTGCTGATGTAACAACAACAGCTGAGGTTACCACAACTGCTGATCTTACGACGACAGCTGAAGCTACAACAACTGCCGATGTAACTACCACAGCTGAGGTTACCACAAGTGCTGATGTAACTACAACAGCTGAAGGTACAACAACTGCTGATGTAACTACAACGGCTGAAGCCACTACCACTGCTGATGCAACTACAACATCTGAGGCTACCACAACTGCTGATGTTACTACAACAGCTGAAGCTACCACAGCTGCTGATGTTACTACAACAGCTGAAGCTTCAACAACTGCTGATGTAACTACAACGGCTAAAGCCACTATCACTGCTGATGCAACTACCACAGCTGAAGCTACCACAACAGCTGATGTTACTACAACAGCTGAAGGTACAACAACTGTTGATGTAACTACAACGGCTGAAGCTACCACAACTGCTGATGCTA
This sequence comes from Asterias amurensis, assembly GCF_032118995.1. Lineage (NCBI taxonomy): Eukaryota > Metazoa > Echinodermata > Asteroidea > Forcipulatida > Asteriidae > Asterias > Asterias amurensis. The sequence goes on along the minus strand of NC_092662.1, from coordinate 1,266,340 downwards.
CTACAACAGCTGAAGCTTTAACAACTGCTGATGTAACTACAACGGCTGAAGCTACCACCACTGCTGATGTTACTACAACAGCTGAAGGTACAACAACTGTTGATGTAACCACAACAGCTGAAGCTACCACAACTGCTGATGTAACTACAACAGCTGAGGCTACTACAACTGTCGATGTAACCACAACAGCTGAAGCTACCACAACTGCTGATGTTACTACAACAGCTGAAGCTTTAACAACTGCTGATGTAACTACAACGGCTGAAGCTACCACCACTGCTGATGTTACTACAACAGCTGAAGGTACAACAACTGTTGATGTAACCACAACAGCTGAAGCTACCACCACTGCTGATGTAACTACAACAGCTGAAGCTACAACAACTGCCGATGTAACTACCACAGCTGAAGCTACCACAACTGCTGATGTAACTACAACAGCTGAGGCTATCACAACTGCTGATGTTACTACAACAGCTGAAGCTACAACAACTGCTGATGTAACTACAACGGCTGAAGCTACCACCACTGCTGATGTTACTACAACAGCTGAAGGTACAACAACTGTTGATGTAACCACAACAGCTGAAGCTACCACAACTGCTGATGTAACTACAACAGCTGAAGCTACAACAACTGCCGATGTAACTACCACAGCTGAGGCTACCACAACTGCTGATGTGACTATAACAGCTGAAGCTACAACAACTGTCGATGTAACTACATCGGCTGAAACTACCACTACTGCTGATGTAACTACAACAGCTGTGGCTACCACAACAGCTGATGTTACTACAACAGCTGAAGCTACAACAACTGCTGATGTAACTACAACAGCTGAAGCTACCACAACTGCCGATGTAACCACAACAGCTCAAGCTACCACAACTGCTGATGCAACTACAACAGCTGAAGACACTACCACTGCTGATGCAACTACAACTGCTCAAGCCACTACAACTGCTGATGTTACTACAACAGCTAAAGCTGCAACAACAGCTGACGTAGCTACAACAGCTGAAGCTACAACAACTGCCGATGTAACTACCACAGCTGAGGTTACCACAACTGCTGATGTAACTACAACAGCCGAAGCTACCACAACTGCTGATGTAACTACCACAGCTGAGGCTACCACAACAGCTGATGTAACTACCACATCTGAAGCTACCACAACTGCTGATGTTACTACACCAGCTGAAGCTACAACAACTGCTGATGTAACTACAACGGCTGAAGCTACCACCACTGCTGATGTAACAACAACAGCTGAGGTTACCACAACTGCTGATCTTACGACGACAGCTGAAGCTACAACAACTGCCGATGTAACTACCACAGCTGAGGTTACCACAAGTGCTGATGTAACTACAACAGCTGAAGGTACAACAACTGCTGATGTAACTACAACGGCTGAAGCCACTACCACTGCTGATGCAACTACAACATCTGAGGCTACCACAACTGCTGATGTTACTACAACAGCTGAAGCTACCACAGCTGCTGATGTTACTACAACAGCTGAAGCTTCAACAACTGCTGATGTAACTACAACGGCTAAAGCCACTATCACTGCTGATGCAACTACCACAGCTGAAGCTACCACAACAGCTGATGTTACTACAACAGCTGAAGGTACAACAACTGTTGATGTAACTACAACGGCTGAAGCTACCACAACTGCTGATGCTACTACAACAGCTGAAGCTTTAACAACTGCTGATGTAACTACAACGGCTGAAGCTACCACCACTGCTGATGTTACTACAACAGCTGAAGGTACAACAACTGTTGATGTAACCACAACAGCTGAAGCTACCACAACTGCTGATGTAACTACAACAGCTGAGTCTACTACAACTGTCGATGTAACCACAACAGCTGAAGCTACCACAACTGCTGATGTTACTACAACAGCTGAAGCTTTAACAACTGCTGATGTAACTACAACGGCTGAAGCTACCACCACTGCTGATGTTACTACAACAGCTGAAGGTACAACAACTGTTGATGTAACCACAACAGCTGAAGCTACCACCACTGCTGATGTAACTACAACAGCTGAAGCTACAACAACTGCCGATGTAACTACCACAGCTGAAGCTACCACAACTGCTGATGTAACTACAACAGCTGAGGCTATCACAACTGCTGATGTTACTACAACAGCTGAAGCTACAACAACTGCTGATGTAACTACCACAGCTGAAGCTACCACAACAGCTGATGTTACTACAACAGCTGAAGGTACAACAACTGTTGATGTAACTACAACGGCTGAAGCTACCACAACTGCTGATGCTACTACAACAGCTGAAGCTTTAACAACTGCTGATGTAACTACCAAAGCTGAAGTTACCACCACTGCCGATGTAACTACCACAGCGGAGGCTACCACAACTGCTGATGTTACTACAACAGCTGAAGCTACAACATCTGTTGATGTAACTACAACAGCTGAAGGTACAACAACTGTTGATGTAACCACAACAGCTGAAGCTACCACAACTGCTGATGTAACTACAACAGCTGAAGCTACAACAACTGCCGATGTATCTACCACAGCTGAGGCTACCACAACTGCTGATGTGACTATAACAGCTGAAGCTACAACAACTGTCGATGTAACTACATCGGCTGAAACTACCACTACTGCTGATGTAACTACAACAGCTGTGGCTACCACAACAGCTGATGTTACTACAACAGCTGAAGCTACAACTACTGCTGATGTAACTACAACAGCTGAAGCTACCACAACTGCCGATGTAACCACAACAGCTCAAGCTACCACAACTGCTGATGCAACTACAACAGCTGAAGCCACTACCACTGCTGATGCAACTACAACTGCTCAAGCCACTACAACTGCTGATGTTACTACAACAGCTAAAGCTGCAACAACAGCTGACGTAACTACAACAGCTGAAGCTACAACAACTGCCGATGTAACTACCACAGCTGAGGTTACCACAACTGCTGATGTAACTACAACAGCCGAAGCTACCACAACTGCTGATGTAACTACCACAGCTGAGGCTACCACAACAGCTGATGTAACTACCACATCTGAAGCTACCACAACTGCTGATGTCACCACAACAGTTGAAGCTACTACAACTGCTGATATTACTACAACAGCTGAAGCTACCACAACTGCTGATGTAACTACCACAGCTGAGGCTGCCACAACTGTTGGTGTAACCACAACAGCTGAAGCTACAACAACTGCTGATTTAACTACAACGGCTGAAGCTACCACCACTGCTGATGTAACAACAACAGCTGAGGTTACCACAACTGCTGATCTTACGACGACAGCTGAAGCTACAACAACTGCTGATGTAACTACCACAGCTGAAGCTTTAACAACTGCTGATGTAACTACAACGGCTGAAGCTACCACCAATGCTGATGTTACTACAACAGCTGAAGGTACAACAACTGTTGATGTAACCACAACAGCTGAAGCTACCACAACTGCTGATGTAACTACAACAGCTGAGGCTACTACAACTGTCGATGTAACCACAACAGCTGAAGCTACCACAACTGCTGATGTTACTACAACAGCTGAAGGTACAACAACTGTTGATGTAACCACAACAGCTGAAGCTACCACAACTGCTGATGTAACTACAACAGCTGAAGCTACAACAACTGCCGATGTAACTACCACAGCTGAGGCTACCACAGCTGCTGATGTGACTACAACAGCTGAAGCTACAACAACTGTCGATGTAACTACTTCGGCCGAAACTACCACGTCTGCTGATGTAACTACAACAGCTGAGGCTACCACAACAGCTGATGTTACTACAACAGCTGAAGCTACAACAACTGCTGATGTAACTACAACAGCTGAAGCTACCACAACTGCCGATGTAACCACAACAGCTCAAGCTACCACAACTGCTGATGCAACTACAACAGCTGAAGCCACTACCACTGCTGATGCAACTACAACTGCTCAAGCCACTACAACTGCTGATGTTACTACAACAGCTGAAGCTGCAATAACAGCTGACGTAACTACAACAGCTGAAGCTACAACAACTGCCGATGTAACTACCACAGCTGAGGTTACCACAACTGCTGATGTAACTATATCGGCTGAAGCTACCACTACTGCTGATGTAACTACAACAGCTGAGGCTACCACAACAGCTGATGTTACTACAACAGCTGAAGCTACAACAACTGTTGATGTAACTACAACAGCTGAAGCTACCACAACTGCCGATGTAACCACAACAGCTCAAGCTACCACAACTGCTGATGCAACTACAACAGCTGAAGCCACTACCACTGCTGATGCAACTACAACTGCTCAAGCCACTACAACTGCAGATGTAACTACCACAGCTGAAGCTGCAACAATAGCTGACGTAACTACAACAGCTGTAGCTACAACAACTGCCGATATAACTACCACAGCTGAGGTTACCACAACTGCTGATGTAACTACAACAGCCGAAGCTACAACAACTGCTGATGTAACTACTACAGCTGAGGCTACCACAACTGCTGATGTTACTACAACAGCTGAAGCTTCAACAACTGCTGATGTAACTACAACGGCTGAAGCTACCACCACTGCTGATGTAACAACAACAGCTGAGGTTACCACAACTGCTGGTCTTACGACGACTGCTGAAGCTACAACAACTGCCGATGTAACTACCACAGCTGAGGTTACCACAAGTGCTGATGTAACTACAACAGCTGAAGGTACAACAACTGCTGATGTAAATACAACGGCTGAAGCCACTACCACTGCTGATGCAACTACAACAGCTGAGGCTACAACAACTGCTGATGTAACTACCAAAGCTGAAGTTACCACCACTGCCGATGTAACTACCACAGCGGAGGCTACCACAACTGCTGATGTAACTACAACAGCTGAAGCTACCACAACTGCCGATGTAACCACAACAGCTCAAGCTACCACAACTGCTGATGCAACTACAACAGCTGAAGCCACTACCACTGCTGATGCAACTACAACTGCTCAAGCCACTACAACTGCTGATGTTACTACAACAGCTAAAGCTGCAACAACAGCTGACGTAACTACAACAGCTGAAGCTACAACAACTGCCGATGTAACTACCACAGCTGAGGTTACCACAACTGCTGATGTAACTACAACAGCCGAAGCTACCACAACTGCTGATGTAACTACCACAGCTGAGGCTACCACAACAGCTGATGTAACTACCACATCTGAAGCTACCACAACTGCTGATGTCACCACAACAGTTGAAGCTACTACAACTGCTGATATTACTACAACAGCTGAAGCTACCACAACTGCTGATGTAACTACCACAGCTGAGGCTGCCACAACTGTTGGTGTAACCACAACAGCTGAAGCTACAACAACTGCTGATGTAACTACAACGGCTGAAGCTACCACCACTGCTGATGTAACAACAACAGCTGAGGTTACCACAACTGCTGATCTTACGACGACAGCTGAAGCTACAACAACTGCCGATGTAACTACCACAGCTGAAGCTTTAACAACTGCTGATGTAACTACAACGGCTGAAGCTACCACCAATGCTGATGTTACTACAACAGCTGAAGGTACAACAACTGTTGATGTAACCACAACAGCTGAAGCTACCACAACTGCTGATGTAACTACAACAGCTGAGGCTACTACAACTGTCGATGTAACCACAACAGCTGAAGCTACCACAACTGCTGATGTTACTACAACAGCTGAAGGTACAACAACTGTTGATGTAACCACAACAGCTGAAGCTACCACAACTGCTGATGTAACTACAACAGCTGAAGCTACAACAACTGCCGATGTAACTACCACAGCTGAGGCTACCACAGCTGCTGATGTGACTACAACAGCTGAAGCTACAACAACTGTCGATGTAACTACTTCGGCCGAAACTACCACGTCTGCTGATGTAACTACAACAGCTGAGGCTACCACAACAGCTGATGTTACTACAACAGCTGAAGCTACAACAACTGCTGATGTAACTACAACAGCTGAAGCTACCACAACTGCCGATGTAACCACAACAGCTCAAGCTACCACAACTGCTGATGCAACTACAACAGCTGAAGCCACTACCACTGCTGATGCAACTACAACTGCTCAAGCCACTACAACTGCTGATGTTACTACAACAGCTGAAGCTGCAATAACAGCTGACGTAACTACAACAGCTGAAGCTACAACAACTGCCGATGTAACTACCACAGCTGAGGTTACCACAACTGCTGATGTAACTATATCGGCTGAAGCTACCACTACTGCTGATGTAACTACAACAGCTGAGGCTACCACAACAGCTGATGTTACTACAACAGCTGAAGCTACAACAACTGTTGATGTAACTACAACAGCTGAAGCTACCACAACTGCCGATGTAACCACAACAGCTCAAGCTACCACAACTGCTGATGCAACTACAACAGCTGAAGCCACTACCACTGCTGATGCAACTACAACTGCTCAAGCCACTACAACTGCAGATGTAACTACCACAGCTGAAGCTGCAACAATAGCTGACGTAACTACAACAGCTGTAGCTACAACAACTGCCGATATAACTACCACAGCTGAGGTTACCACAACTGCTGATGTAACTACAACAGCCGAAGCTACAACAACTGCTGATGTAACTACTACAGCTGAGGCTACCACAACTGCTGATGTTACTACAACAGCTGAAGCTTCAACAACTGCTGATGTAACTACAACGGCTGAAGCTACCACCACTGCTGATGTAACAACAACAGCTGAGGTTACCACAACTGCTGGTCTTACGACGACTGCTGAAGCTACAACTGCCGATGTAACTACCACAGCTGAGGTTACCACAAGTGCTGATGTAACTACAACAGCTGAAGGTACAACAACTGCTGATGTAAATACAACGGCTGAAGCCACTACCACTGCTGATGCAACTACAACAGCTGAGGCTACAACAACTGCTGATGTAACTACCAAAGCTGAAGTTACCACCACTGCCGATGTAACTACCACAGCGGAGGCTACCACAACTGCTGATGTTACTACAACAGCTGAAGCTACAACATCTGTTGATGTAACTACAACGGCTGAAGCTACCACCACTGTGGATGTAACTACAACAGCTGAGGCTACCACAACTGCTGATGTTACTACAACAGCTGAAGCTACAACAACTGCTGATGTAACTACAACGGCTGAAGCTACCACCACTGCTGATGTAACAACAACAGCTGAGGTTACCACAACTGCTGATCTTACGACGACAGCTGAAGCTACAACAACTGCCGATGTAACTACCACAGCTGAGGTTACCACAAGTGCTGATGTAACTACAACAGCTGAAGGTACAACAACTGCTGATGTAACTACCACGGCTGAAGCCACTACCACTGCTGATGCAACTACAACATCTGAGGCTACCACAACTGCTGATGTTACTACAACAGCTGAAGCTACCACAACTGCTGATGTTACTACAACAGCTGAAGCTTCAACAACTGCTGATGTAACTACAACGGCTGAAGCCACTATCACTGCTGATGCAACTACCACAGCTGAAGCTACCACAACAGCTGATGTTACTACAACAGCTGAAGGTACAACAACTGTTGATGTAACTACAACGGCTGAAGCTACCACAACTGCTGATGCTACTACAACAGCTGAAGCTTTAACATCTGCTGATGTAACTACAACGGCTGAAGCTACCACCACTGCTGATGTTACTACAACAGCTGAAGGTACAACAACTGTTGATGTAACCACAACAGCTGAAGCTACCACAACTGCTGATGTAACTACAACAGCTGAGGCTACTACAACTGTCGATGTAACCACAACAGCTGAAGCTACCACAACTGCTGATGTTACTACAACAGCTGAAGCTTTAACAACTGCTGATGTAACTACAACGGCTGAAGCTACCACCACTGCTGATGTTACTTCAACAGCTGAAGGTACAACAACTGTTGATGTAACCACAACAGCTGAAGCTACCACCACTGCTGATGTAACTACAACAGCTGAAGCTACAACAACTGCCGATGTAGCTACCACAGCTGAAGCTACCACAACTGCTGATGTAACTACAACAGCTGAGGCTATCACAACTGCTGATGTTACTACAACAGCTGAAGCTACAACAACTGCTGATGTAACTACAACGGCTGAAGCTACCACCACTGCTGATGTTACTACAACAGCTGAAGGTACAACAACTGTTGATGTAACCACAACAGCTGAAGCTACCACAACTGCTGATGTAACTACAACAGCTGAAGCTACAACAACTGCCGATGTAACTACCACAGCTGAGGCTACCACAACTGCTGATGTGACTACAACAGCTGAAGCTACAACAACTGTCGATGTAACTACATCGGCTGAAACTACCACTACTGCTGATGTAACTACAACAGCTGAGGCTACCACAACAGCTGATGTTACTACAACAGCTGAAGCTACAACAACTGCTGATGTAACTACAACAGCTGAAGCTACCACAACTGCCGATGTAACCACAACAGCTCAAGCTACCACAACTGCTGATACAACTACAACAGCTGAAGCCACTACCACTGCTGATGCAACTACAACTGCTCAAGCCACTACAACTGCTGATGTTACTACAACAGCTGAAGCTGCAACAACAGCTGACGTAACTACAACAGCTGAAGCTACAACAACTGCCGATGTAACTACCACAGCTGAGGTTACCACAACTGCTGATGTAACTACAACAGCCGAAGCTACAACAACTGCTGATGTAACTACAACGGCTGAAGCTACCACCACTGCTGATGTAACAACAGCAGCTGAGGTTACCACAACTGCTGATCTTACGACGACAGCTGAAGCTACAACAACTGCCGATGTAACTACCACAGCTGAGGTTACCACAAGTGCTGATGTAACTACAACAGCTGAAGGTACAACAACTGCTGATGTAACTACAACGGCTGAAGCCACTACCACAGCTGATGCAACTACAACATCTGAGGCTACCACAGCTGCTGATGTTACTACAACAGCTGAAGCTACCACAACTGCTGATGTTACTACAACAGCTGTAGCTTCAACAACTGCTGATGTAACTACAACGGCTGAAGCCACTACCACTGCTGATGCAACTACCACAGCTGAAGCTACCACAACTGCTGATGTAACTACAACAGCTGAAGCTACAACAACTGTCGATGTAACTACATCGGCTGAAACTACCACTACTGCTGATGTAACTACAACAGCTGAGGCTACCACAACAGCTGATGTTACTACAACAGCTGAAGCTACAACAACTGCTGATGTAACTACAACAGCTGAAGCTACCACAACTGCCGATGTAACCACAACAGCTCAAGCTACCACAACTGCTGATAAAACTACAACAGCTGAAGCCACTACCACTGCTGATGCAACTACAACTGCTCAAGCCACTACAACTGCTGATGTTACTACAACAGCTGAAGCTGCAACAACAGCTGACGTAACTACAACAGCTGAAGCTACAACAACTGCCGATGTAACTACCACAGCTGAGGTTACCACAACTGCTGATGTAACTACAACAGCCGAAGCTACAACAACTGCTGATATAACTACAATGGCTGAAGCTACCACCACTGCTGATGTAAAAACAACAGCTGAGGTTACCACAACTGCTGATCTTACGACGACAGCTGAAGCTACAACAACTGCCGATGTAACTACCACATCTGAGGTTACCACAAGTGCTGATGTAACTAAAACAGCTGAAGGTACAACAACTGCTGATGTAACTACAACGGCTGAAGCCACTACCACTGCTGATGCAACTACAACATCTGAGGCTACCACAACTGCTGATGTTACTACAACAGCTGAAGCTACCACAACTGCTGATGTTACTACAACAGCTGAAGCTTCAACAACTGCTGATGTAACTACAACGGCTGAAGCCACTACCACTGCTGATCCAACTACCACAGCTGAAGCTACCACAACAGCTGATGTTACTACAACAGGTGAAGGTACAACAACTGTTGATGTAACTACAACGGCTGAAGGTACAACAACCGCTGATGTTACTACAACAGCTGAAGCTTCAACAACTGCTGATGTAACTACAATGGCTGAAGCTACCACCACTGCTGATGTTACTACAACAGCTGAAGCTACAACAACCGCTGATGTAACTACAACAGCTGCAGCTACAACAACTGCCGATATAACTACCACAGCTGAGGCTACCACAACTGCTGATGTTACTACAACAGCTGAAGCTTTAACAACTGCTGATGTAACTACAACGGCTGAAGCTACCACCACTGCTGATGTTACAACAATAGCTGAAGTTACAACAACTGTTGATGTAACCACAACAGCTGAAACTACCACAACTGCTGATGTAACTACAACAGCTGAGGCTACCACAACTGCTGATGTTACTACAACAGCTGAAGCTACAACAACAGCTGACGTAACTACAGCAGCTAAAGCTACAGCAACTGCCGATGTAACTACAACGGCTGAAGCTACCACCACTGCTGATGTTACTACAACAGCTGAAGGTACAACAACTGTTGATGTAACCACAACAGCTGAAGCTACCACAACTGCCGATGTAACTACCACAGCTGAGGTTACCACAACTGCTGATGTAACTACAACAGCTGAAGGTACAACAACTGCTGATGTAACTATAACGGCTGAAGCCACTACCACTGCTGATGCAACTACAACATCTCAGGCTACCACAACTGCTGATGGAACTACAACAGCTGAGGCTACAACAACTGCTGATGTAACTACAACGGCTGAAGCCACTACAACTGCTGATGTAACTACCACAGCTGAAGTTACCACCACTGCCGATGTAACTACCACAGCGGAGGCTACCACAACTGCTGATGTTACCAAAACATCTGCTGATGTAACTACAACGGCTGAAGCTACCACCACTGTTGATGTAACTACAACAGCTGAAGCTACAACAACTGCTGATGTAACTACAACGGCTGAAGCTACCACCACTGCTGATGTTACTACAACAGCTGAAGCTACAACAGCTGCTGATGTAACTACAACGGCTGAAGCTACCACCACTGCTGATGTAACTACAACAGCTGAGGTTACAACAACTGCTGATGTTACGACAACAGCTGAAGCTACAACAACTGCCGATGTAACTACCACAGCTGAGGTTACCACAACTGCTGATGTAACTACAACAGCTGACGGTACAACAACTGCTGATGTAACTACAACGGCTGAAGCCACTACCACTGCTGATGCAACTACAACATCTGAGGCTACCACAACTGCTGATGTAGCCACAACAGCTGAAGTTACCACAACTGCTGATGTAACCACAACAGCTGAAGCTACAACAACTGCCGATGTAACTACAACAACTGAAGCTACAACAACAGCTGACGTAACTACAACAGCTGAAGCTACAACAACTGCCGATGTAACTACCACAGCTGAGGTTACCACAACTGCTGATGTAACTACAACAGCTGAAGGTACAACAACTGCTGATGTAACTACAACGGCTGAAGCCACTACCACTGCTGATGCAACTACAACATCTGAGGCTACCACAACTGCTGATGTAGCCACAACAGCTGAAGTTACCACAACTGCTGATGTAACCACAACAGCTGAAGCTACAACAACTGCCGATGTAACTACAACAACTGAAGCTACAACAACAGCTGACGTAACTACAACAGCTGAAGCTACAACAACTGCCGATGTAACTACCACAGCTGAGGTTACCACAACTGCTGATGTAACTACAACAGCTGAAGGTACAACAACTGCTGATGTAACTACAACAGCTGATGCTTCCATAACTACTGATGTTACTACAACAGCTGACGCTACCACAACTGCTGATGTTACTACAACAGCTGAAGTTACAACAACTGCTGATGTAACTACAACGGCTGAAGCTACCACCACTGCTGATGTAACTACAACAGCTGAGGTTACCACAACTGCTGATGTTACGACAACAGCTGAAGCTACAACAACTGCTGATGTAACTACAACAGCCGAGGCTACCACAACGGCTGATGTAACTACCACAGCTGACGCTACAACAACTGCTGATGTTACTACAGCAGCTGAAGCTACAACATCTGCTGATGTAACTACAACGGCTGAAGCTACCACCACTGTTGATGTAACTACAACAGCTGAGTCTACCACAACTGCTGATGTTACTACAACAGCTGAAGCTACAACAACTGCTGATGTAACTACAACAGCCGAGGCTACCACAACGGCTGATGTAACTACCACAGCTGACGCTACCACAACTGCTGATGTTACTACAGCAGCTGAAGGTACAACAACTGTTGATGTAACCACAACAGATGAAGCTACCACAACTGCTGATGTAGCTGATGTAACTACAACAGCTGAGGCTACCACAACTGCTGATGTTACTACAACAGCTGAAGCTACAACAACTGCTGAAGCTACAACAACTGCTGTTGTAACTACAACAGCTGAGACTACCACAACAGCTGATGTTACTACAACAGCTGAAGCTACAACAACTGCTGATGTAACTACAACAGCTGAAGCTACCACAACTGCCGATGTAACTACAACGGCTGAAGCTACCACCACTGCTGATGTTACTACAACAGCTGAAGGTACAACAACTGTTGATGTAACCACAACAGCTGAAGCTACCACAACTGCTGATGTAACTACAACAGCTGAGGCTACCACAACTGCTGATGTTACTACAACAGCTGAAGCTACAACAACAGCTGACGTAACTACAACAGCTGAAGCTACAACAATTGCCGATGTAACTACCACAGCTGAGGTTACAACAACTGCTGATGTAACTACAACAGCTGAAGGTACAACAACTGCTGATGTAACTACAACGGCTGAAGCCACTACCACTGCTGATGCAACTACAACATCTGAGGCTACCACAACTGCTGATGTAGCCACAACAGCTGAAGTTACCACGACTGCTGATGTAACTTCAACAGCTGAAGCTACTACAACTGCCGGTGTAACCACAACAGCTGCAGCTACAACAACTGCTGATGTAACTACAACAACTGAAGCTACAACAACAGCTGACGTAACTACAACAGCTGAAGCTACAACAACTGCCGATGTAACTACCACAGCTGAGGTTACCACAACTGCTGATGTAACTACAACAGCTGAAGGTACAACAACTGCTGATGTAACTACAGCGGCTGAAGCCACTACCACTGCTGATGCAACTACAACATCTGAGGCTACCACAACTGCTGATGGAACTACAACAGCTGAGGCTACAACAACTGCTGATGTAACTACAACGGCTGAAGCCACTACAACTGCTGATGTAACTACCACAGCTGAAGTTACCACCACTGCCGATGTAACTACCACAGCGGAGGCTACTACAACTGCTGATGTTACCAGAACATCTGCTGATGTAACTACAACGGCTGAAGCTACAACAACTGCTGATGTAACTACAACAGCTGATGCTTCCACAACTGCTGATGTTACTACAACAGCTGACGCTACCACAACTGCTGATGTTACTACAACAGCTGAAGCTACAACAACTGCTGATGTAACTACAACGGCTGAAGCTACCACCACTGCTGATGTAACTACAACAGCTGAGGTTACTACAACTGCTGATGTTACGACAACAGCTGAAGCTACAACAACTGCTGATGTAACTACAACAACCGAGGCTACCACAACGGCTGATGTAACTACCACAGCTGACGCTACCACAACTGCTGATGTTACTAAAGCAGCTGAAGCTACAACAACTGCTGATGTAACTAAAACGTCAGAAGCCACTACCACTGCTGATGCAACTTCAACAGTGGAGGCTACCACAACTGTTGATATTACTACAACAGCTGAAGCTACAACAACTGCTGATGTAACTACAACAGCTGATGCTACCACAACTGCTGATGTAACTACAACGACTGAAGCTACCACCACGGCTGATGATACTACAACAGCTGAAGGTACAAGAATTGTTGATGTAACCACAACAGCTGAAGCTACCACAACTGCTGATGTAACTACAACAGCTGAGGCTACCACAACTGCTGATGTTACTACAACAGCTAAAGCTACAACAACTGCTGAAGCTACAACAACTGCTGATGTAAATACAACAGCTGAGACTAACACAACAGCTGATGTTACTACAACAGCTGAAGCTACAACAACTGCTGATGTAACTACAACGGCTGAAGCTACCACCACTGTTGATGTAACTACAACAGCTGAAGCTACAACAACTGCTGATGTAACTACAACGGCTGAAGCTACCACCACTGCTGATGTTACTACAACAGCTGAAGCTACAACAACTGCTGATGTAACTACAACAGCTGAAGCTACCACCACTGCTGATGTAACTACAACAGCTGAGGTTACCACAACTGCTGATGCAACCACAACAGCTGAAGCTACCATTACTGCTGATGTAACTTCAACAGCTGAAGCTACTACAACTGCCGTTGTAACCACAACAGCTGAAGCTACAACAACTGCTGTTTCAACTACAACAACTGAAGCTACAACAACAGCTGACGTAACTACAACAGCTGAAGCTACAACAACTGCCGATGTAACTACCACAGCTGAGGTTACCACAACTGCTGATGTAACTACAACAGCTGAAGGTACAACAACTGCTGATGTAACTACAACGGCTGAAGCCACTACCACTGCTGATGCAACTACAACATCTGAGGCTACCACAACTGCTGATGGAACTACAACAGCTGAGGCTACAACAACTGCTGGTGTAACTACAACGGCTGAAGCCACTACAACTGCTGATGTAACTACCACAGCTGAAGTTACCACCACTGCCGATGTAACTACCACAGCGGAGGCTACTACAACTGCTGATGTAACTACAACGGCTGAAGCCACTACAACTGCTGATGTAACTACCACAGCTGAAGTTACCACCACTTCCGATGTAACTACCACAGCGGAGGCTACTACAACTGCTGATGTTACCAGAACATCTGCTGATGTAACTACAACGGCTGAAGCTACAACAACTGCTGATGTAACTACAACAGCTGATGCTTCCACAACTGCTGATGTTACTACAACAGCTGACGCTACCACAACTGCTGATGTTACTACAACAGCTGAAGCTACAACAACTGCTGATGTAACTACAACAGCCGAGGCTACCACAACGGCTGATGTAACTACCACAGCTGACGCTACCACAACTGCTGATGTTACTACAGCAGCTGAAGGTACAACAACTGTTGATGTAACCACAACAGATGAAGCTACCACAACTGCTGATGTAACTACAACAGCTGAGGCTACCACAACTGCTGATGTTACTACAACAGCTGAAGCTACAACAACTGCTGAAGCTACAACAACTGCTGTTGTAACTACAACAGCTGAGACTACCGCAACAGCTGATGTTACTACAACAGCTGAAGCTACAACAACTGCTGATGTAACTACAACAGCTGAAGCTACCACAACTGCCGATGTAACCACAACAGCTGAAGCTACCACAACTGCTGATGTAACTACAACAGCTGAAGCTACAACAACAGCTGACGTAACTACAACAGCTGAAGCTACAACAACTGCCGATGTAACTACCACAGCTGAGGTTACCACAACTGCTGATGTAACTACAACAGCTGAAGGTACAACAACTGCTGATGTAATTACAACGGATGAAGCCACTACCACTGCTGTTGCAACTACAATATCTGAGGCTACCACAACTGCTGATGCAACCACAACAGCTGAAGCTACCACAACTGCTGATGTAACTTCAACAGCTGAAGCTACTACAACTGCCGTTGTAACCACAACAGCTGAAGCTACAACAACTGCTGATGTAACTACAACAACTGAAGCTACAACAACAGCTGACGTAACTACAACAGCTGAAGCTACAACAACTGCCGATGTAACTACCACAGCTGAGGTTACCACAACTGCTGATGTAACTACAACAGCTGAAGGTACAACAACTGCTGATGTAACTACAACGGCTGAAGCCACTACCACTGCTGATGCAACTACAACATCTGAGGCTACCACGACTGCTGATGGAACTACAACAGCTGAGGCAACAACAACTGCTGATGTAACTACAACGGCTGAAGCCACTACAACTGCTGATGTAACTACCACAGCTGAAGTTACCACCACTGCCGATGTAACTACCACAGCGGAGGCTACTACAACTGCTGATGTTACCAGAACATCTGCTGATGTAACTACAACGGCTGAAGCTACAACAACTGCTGATGTAACTACAACAACCGAGGCTACCACAACGGCTGATGTAACTACCACAGCTGACGCTACCACAACTGCTGGTGTTACTACAGCAGCTGAAGCTACAACAACTGCTGATGTAACTACAACGTCTGAAGCCACTACCACTGCTGATGCAACTTCAACAGTGGAGGCTACCACAACTGTTGATATTACTACAACAGCTGAAGCTACAACAACTGCTGATGTAACTACAACAGCTGATGCTACCACAACTGCTGATGTAACTACAACGGCTGAAGCTACCACCACGGCTGATGATACTAAAACAGCTGAAGGTACAACAATTGTTGATGTAACCACAACAGCTGAAGCTACCACAACTGCTGATGTAACTACAACAGCTGAGGCTACCACAACTGCTGATGTTACTACAACAGCTAAAGTTACAACAACTGCTGAAGCTACAACAACTGCTGATGTAACTACAACAGCTGAGACTAACACATCAGCTGATGTTACTACAACAGCTGAAGCTACAACAACTGCTGATGTTACCACAACGGCTGAAGCCACTACAACTGCTGATGTAACTGCCACAGCTGAAGTTACCACCACTGCCGATGTAACTACCACAGCGGAGGCTACCACAACTGCTGATGTTACCAAAACATCTGCTGATGTAACTACAACGGCTGAAGCTACCACCACTGTTGATGTAACTACAACAGCTGAAGCTACAACAACTGCTGATGTAACTACAACGGCTGAAGCTACCACCACTGCTGATGTTACTACAACAGCTGAAGCTACAACAGCTGCTGATGTAACTACAACGGCTGAAGCTACCACCACTGCTGATGTAACTACAACAGCTGAGGTTACAACAACTGCTGATGTTACGACAACAGCTGAAGCTACAACAACTGCCGATGTAACTACCACAGCTGAGGTTACCACAACTGCTGATGTAACTACAACAGTTGACGGTACAACAACTGCTGATGTAACTACAACGGCTGAAGCCACTACCACTGCTGATGCAACTACAACATCTGAGGCTACCACAACTGCTGATGTAGCCACAACAGCTGAAGTTACCACAACTGCTGATGTAACCACAACAGCTGAAGCTACAACAACTGCCGATGTAACTACAACAACTGAAGCTACAACAACAGCTGACGTAACTACAACAGCTGAAGCTACAACAACTGCCGATGTAACTACCACAGCTGAGGTTACCACAACTGCTGATGTAACTACAACAGCTGAAGGTACAACAACTGCTGATGTAACTACAACGGCTGAAGCCACTACCACTGCTGATGGAACTACAACATCTGAGGCTACCACAACTGCTGATGGAACTACAACAGCTGAGGCTACAACAACTGCTGATGTAACTACAACGGCTGAAGCCACTACAACTGCTGATGTAACTACCACAGCTGAAGTTACCACCACTGCCGATGTAACTACCACAGCGGAGGCTACTACAACTGCTGATGTTACCAGAACATCTGCTGATGTTACTACAACGGCTGAAGCTACAACAACTGCTGATGTAACTACAACAGCTGATGCTTCCACAACTGCTGATGTTACTACAACAGCAGACGCTACCACAACTGCTGATGTTACTACAACAGCTGAAGCTACAACAACTGCTGATGTAACTACAACGGCTGAAGCTACCACCACTGCTGATGTAACTACACAAGCTGAGGTTACCACAACTGCTGATGTTACGACAACAGCTGAAGCTACAACAACTGCTGATGTAACTACAACAACCGAGGCTACCACAACGGCTGATGTAACTACCACAGCTGACGCTACCACAACTGCTGATGTTACTACAGCAGCTGAAGCTACAACAACTGCTGATGTAACTACAACGTCTGAAGCCACTACCACTGCTTATGCAACTTCAACAGTGGAGGCTACCACAACTGTTGATATTACTACAACAGCTGAAGCTACAACAACTGCTGATGTAACTACAACAGCTGATGCTACCACAACTGCTGATGTAACTACAACGGCTGAAGCTACCACCACGGCTGATGATACTACAACAGCTGAAGGTACCACAATTGTTGATGTAACCAGAACAGCTGAAGCTACCACAACTGCTGATGTTACTACAACAGCTAAAGCTACAACAACTGCTGAAGCTACAACAACTGCTGATGTAACTACAACAGCTGAGACTAACACAACAGCTGATGTTACTACAACAGCTGAAGCTACAACAACTGCTGATGTTACTACAACGGCTGAAGCCACTACAACTGCTGATGTAACTGCCACAGCTGAAGTTACCACCACTGCCGATATAACTACCACAGCGGAGGCTACCACAACTGCTGATGTTACCAAAACATCTGCTGAATTAACTACAACGGCTGAAGCTACCACCACTGTTGATGTAACTACAACAGCTGGAGCTACAACAACTGCTGATGTAACTACAACGGCTGAAGCTACCACCACTGCTGATGTTACTACAACAGCTGAAGCTACAACAACTGCTGATGTAACTACAACGGCTGAAGCTACCACCACTGCTGATGTAACTACCACAGCTGACGCTACCACAACTGCTGATGTTACTACAGCAGCTGAAGCTACAACATCAGCCGTTGTAACTACAACAGTTGAGGCTACCACAACTGTTGATATTACTACAACAGCTGAAGCTACAACAACTGCTGATGTAACTACAACAGCTGATGCTACCACAACTGCTGATGTAACTACAACGGCTGAAGCTACCACCACTGCTGATGTTACTACAACAGCTGAAGGTACTACAACTGTTGATGTAACCACAACAGCTGAAGCTACCACAACTGCTGATGTAACTACAACAGCTGAGGCTACCACAACTGCTGATGTTACTACAACAGCTGAAGCTACAACAACAGCTGACGTAACTACAACAACTGAAGCTACAACAACTGCCGATGTAACTACCACAGCTGAGGTTACCACAACTGCTGATGTAACTACAACAGCTGAAGGTACAACAACTGCTGATGTAACTACAACGGCTGAAGCCACTACCACTGCTGATGCAACTACAACATCTGAGGCTACCACAACTGCTGATGTAGCCACAACAGCTGAAGTTACCACAACTGCTGATGTAACTTCAACAGCTGAAGCTACCACAACTGCCGATGTAACCACAACAGCTGAAGCTACAACAACTGCTGATGTAACTACAACAGCTGAAGCTACAACAACAGCTGACGTAACTACAACAGTTGAAGCTACAACAACTGCCGATGTAACTACCACAGCTGAGGTTACCACAACTGCTGATGTAACTACAACAGCTGAAGGTACAACAACTGCTGATGTAACTACAACGGCTGAAGCCACTACCACTGCTGATGCAACTACAACATCTGAGGCTACCACAACTGCTGATGGAACTACAACAGCTGAGGCTACAACAACTGCTGATGTAACTACAATGGCTGAAGCCACTACAACTGCTGATGTAACTACCACAGCTGAAGTTACCACCACTGCCGATGTAACTACCACAGCGGAGGCTACCACAACTGCTGATGTTACCAGAACATCTGCTGATGTAACTACAACGGCTGAAGCTACCACCACTGTTGATGTAACTACAACAGCTGAGTCTACCACAACTGCTGATGTTACTACAACAGCTGAAGCTACAACAACTGCTGATGTAACTACAACGGCTGAAGCTACCACCACTGCTGATGTAACTACACAAGCTGAGGTTACCACAACTGCTGATGTTACGACAACAGCTGAAGCTACAACAACTGCTGATGTATCTACCACAGCTGAGGCTACCACAACTGCTGATGATACTACAGCGGCTGAAGCTAGAACAACTGCTGATGTAACTACAACGTCTGAAGCCACTACCACTGCTGTTACTACAACGGCTGAAGCCACTACCACTGCTGATGCAACAACAACATCTGAGGCTACCACAACTGCTGATGTTACTACATCAGCGGAAGCTACAACAACTGCTGCTGTAACTACAACGGCTGAAGCTACTACCACTGCTGATGTAACTACAACAGCTGAGGTTACCACAACTGCTGATGTAACCACAACAGCTGAGGCTACCACAACTGCTGATGTAACTACAACAGTTGAGGCTACCACAACTGCTGATGTAACCACAACAGCTGAGTCTACAACAACTGTCGATGTGACTACAACAGCTGAGGCTAGCACAACTGTCAACACTACAACAGCTGAGGCTACCACAACTGCTGATGTGACAACAACAGTTGAATCTACCACTACTGCTGATGTAACTACAACAGCTGATGCTACCACAACTGCTGATGTTACTACCACAGCTGAAGCTACCACAACTGCTGATGTAACCACAACAGTTGAAGCGACCACAACTGCTGATGTAACTACCAAAGTTGAGGCTACAACAACTGCTGATGTAACCACAACAGCAGAGGCTACCACAACTGCTGGAGTAACTACCACAGCTGAAGGTACGACAACTGCTGATGCAACCACAACAGCTGAAGCTACCGCTACTGCTGATGTAACCACAAC
This sequence comes from Asterias amurensis, assembly GCF_032118995.1. Taxonomy (NCBI): domain Eukaryota; kingdom Metazoa; phylum Echinodermata; class Asteroidea; order Forcipulatida; family Asteriidae; genus Asterias; species Asterias amurensis. The sequence goes on along the minus strand of NC_092662.1, from coordinate 1,245,483 downwards.
CATTGAAGCTACCACAACTGCTGATGTAACTACAACAGCTGAGGCTGCCACAACCGCAGATGTAACTACAACAGCTGAAGATACAACAACGGTTGATGGTACCACAACAGCTGAAACTACAACAACTGCTTATGTAACTACAACGGCTGAAGCTACTACACCTGCAGATGTAACCACATCTGCTGAGGCTACAGCAACTGTCGATTTAACAACAGCTGAAATTACACTAACTGCTGAGGGAACTACAACAGCTGATGCTACAACAACTGCTGATAGAACCACAACAGCTGAAACTACAACTATTGCTGAAACTACTACAACTGCAGATGTAACCACATCAGCTGAGGCTACAACAATTGTCGATGTAACAACAACAGCTGAAGCTACAACAACTGCTGGTGTTACCACAACAGCTGAAAGTACAACAACTGATGAAGGAACTGCAACAGCTGATGCTACAACAACTGCTGATAGAACCACAACAGCTGAAACTACAACTGCTGATGTAACTACTATGGCTGAAGCTACTACAACTGCAGATGTAACCACATCAGCAGAGGCTACAACAACTGTCGATGTAACAACAACAACTGAAGCTACAATAACGGCTGGTGTAACCACAACTTTTTATGTAACCTCAACAGAAGACTACACAACAATGGTTCAGGCTACTACCACTCAAGAAGTTCAGATATCCTCAGGTTAGTGTTACAAATATTTTAAATTAAATGCTCACTTCTGGTAACTTATGCATTCGATTAAACCGGACATTATCAAAGGAACTACAATTATTTAAAAAACTGACTTTTTTTACTCCAGTGCTTACTGTTTCCAAAGAAACTAATCGTCATTGTGGTACTTTTTGTTTACATACTACTTTGTTTTGTGTCAAACTCATGCAACCTTTAACTTCAGCTTGACATAAAGAGCTGCCAAAAAAGGCTAGCCAAAGTGCTTTTGTTAATTTGGAAAGTATTTCTGATCACCATTTACCATTTGAAAATTGCTTTATTTTGCATTTTCTACACATTTTAACTGTTATACATCTTGTTCTGATTGATAGCCAAGATAACTGTTTCAGGAACACATACATGTCATCCATAAGGCTACTTTTGTTTGTCTGCACAGAATGTTTTGTGCACAAGAAACATTTTGTTGACTTTAATCAATCTTGAAAAACAAAAATCCAGTGTGCATAGGATTAAATCGTCAACAGAGTGTATGCAACACAGAGTTGTGTGTAATTAAATGTACCATACACATGATTAATTTTCATGGTTACAAAATGGCTTTTGAATAATACTAATACTAATAATAATAATAGTAAGAAGAAGAAGAAGATGGAGAACACTTACAATGCACTGGTATTCATCACAGTTGTTATGTGCAGTAACTATCTTTGGTCAAGTTAGTTTGAATTTCACCTTAGGATTAGGTTTAGCCAGTTTAGGGATAGGGGATAGGGAAATTCAAACCATCTTGTTACCAGAACTGACACAAATGCATTAAAAAAAATTAATTTTTGTTCACCTAAGTGTTTTGAAATTATTTTCACTTTACTTGCACATTTAATTATGTTATATTGCTACTCGTGATCTGAAAATGGGCTTGAGAAAACAGGGTAATTTCTGAAACTTAAAAGAATATACTTACAATAGCGTTTTGACTTAAACAGCATTAATGGGCATGTTTGGTAAGTGCTCAAAATTGCGTTCAGCATAACATTTTATTTTGTAATGAGCAGCAGTGAGCTGTTGAGAGTTTTAAATATGAGAAACTTCTCCCTCGAGAGTATTGTAGTTTTATAAGAAATCGGTAATTTTTCACCTTAATATTTGAATCTGAGAAAAACCTCGGTCCTAAAGCCTTATCAAGCAACTGAAAGCACCCACATTTTTGCAACTTCGATTATCAATAGAACATACATTTTCACAGATTTGTTGTTATATGCTTAAGGATACATTTAGTGAAAAAAATTGTCTTTGACACTTAACCAAACGTGTCCACTGCCAATTAAAGTCTCGTGTGCACGTTTTATTAACCTTACTTAAAACATCGCTGACAAAAAAACACGTTCCAATTATGTCCACAACATAAATACACTTGCTTGAAATCTTAAGTTGGTTCAATTTGAGGAACACACGTTTATCAAGATAAATTTTTCCGGCATTATTCATTCGCCATAATTATAAAATTCACTCTTTTAATTATAACTTTAACTACCATCGCTGTCATTTAAAAAACTCTTACTAACAACATTGTTATCAGTTTGCACATTTTGTTGAGTGAATTGCACTTGGTTGATGTGCTGTTATTAATTTTTCCGTTTTGTCGTGCTCACAAGCAAAGTTGTTTTTCAACAATCACTGGCAACATGAACATCCACTGCACGTTCCACAAAGTACAGTGTCATTCCATCTCATCAGCCGACTCACCTTAACTTAACACATGCTAACTACTAACCTGATCTGTGGCCGAACATGAGTTTCCATTGAAACATGGTTTGCTTCAAAACTTAGTTTAATTGAACTCCCAATGTAATACAGGGTGAGTGATACAGAGCATTTCTGATTTTTATCATATCAAACAAAGGACACTCCTGATTATGAGGAACAAATAATGAATTAAATTTATTATTCTTATGGGGAGTTATGTCTATCATAATTAAGGTACTCATTTTGCAAGCTGTCCACAAAAACTATGACAAAACAAAATTATGTAAAGTTAGCATTTTTGTTGTGTAGATTAAGTCAATCATTAACATGCCATGGACAGTTACAAACATGAGTGATTTCAGTAAAACAGGCTTTACTTCTCTGAGAAATTATCCTTTTTATTCAGATAGGAATGCCAGAATGCTTGCATGTGCTTCCCTGTAGTTTTGAGGGTCAGTTGTTGTTAGTCATAAACCTTGCTCAACTTCTTTATGACTCACTCTGTATAGTACATTTCGATTTCACTCTAGAAACTAAAACCACACACATTTTGCACAGTTGCACCCAAAAGTTTAGGTGTCGGTAGGGGTCAAAGCTTTCACATGGCTGCTATCACAAACGGTATCATTGATCATGATTTCTCAAGCCCTTGTGGCTAACCAAACCCGAGGCACTAAACAGCATTACACAAAATTAAAGTGTTAAAATTGAATTGTAATGTTACAAAACACTGAAAGTAATTCAGTATGGTCTTGTACATTATTATATAAATAAGGTTATTATTATTGTTGTTTTCATTGTTACATGTAAATGCACCTATAGTTATTTTTAAGGAGTGTTTGCGGCCATTTGTGATGTTGACCTGTTTACCCTTCAGTGTAAAAATGATACACGATTTAAGTATAACAACAAAACCAAGCCTACAACTTCCGGATTTACAGGCGGGGCACTGGAACATTTAGGCGCTTCACATTTTGTCAATGTATGATTTTGGGGTACCATACCAGAAACATTCACTATGAAGCTGTTCTATAACTAGAGATCCAAAAGGTGCACAGCTAAGAATTGGAAGTTGAAGGAAAACGAACTGGCTACATACTAACTGATTCTGAGTTAAATACGGTTAGCCTACAATTATTAGAGCAGCACGAAACAAAAATAGCACTAACATTGTTTTCATAAACCTTCATTGATTGAAAAAATACTAAAAGGTTGGCTACTAAACTGAATTCCCTATTACACACTGCAAGATGTCACGAAACTTTACAGCCACTTCTCAGGTAAGAAGATTGAAATAATATATGTAAGTTTTAAACATTCAAAGTGATCATTAATCTATGATCACATTATTATGATATAAACTGTCATGAGCTTTAGGCCGGGCATACTTAGATTTCTAGCTGTAAAACATCTACTCTAGAACTGCACGGGTCCTGGGTTCGAATCCATTTCGAGTGTTTTACTTTTTGCATAACTCCAGAAAGTAGTAACAGTATAAAGAGTAGTTTACACACGTCGGAATATGGTTACAACCAAATTAATACCAGTTCTTTGTATTAATGCCAGAGAAGGCATGAGTATTCAAAATGTTTTGAAAATGTCTTGTTTGTTCTAAAAAGTTAACGATTATCTGACTAGTTGGTCAGTTGTGAAATATCATTGAAATATCATTATGCATGGATCATGTATCATACCATATATTCATTTTTCATTAAAAAACTTTTCTTTGCATTTATTTTTACTCTTTAACACATGATCATGGGAAACTTTAAACACGGCTCCTGATCAAACAGAAACAACTCTATGGATGTTGAGGGCACTAGAAACCGTGACCAGCAAATTTAGTATCAAGACTGAATTTGTTTAAAATTAATATGGAAACCGACCCCTGCTCGGGTGCAGCAGAACCAATAGGGGTCGTTGTTTACAGGGGATTGTTTCATAGATATGATCAATGCATGATGTAGCAGCTGTGCACTGTCGACATAGCTAGAGCTTTTTGTTGTACGAGTGAAAAATTGTTTTATCAATGTCAGAGAAGGACAAGAAGCATAGAGCTGTATAACTTTTTTCTATTTTTTTAAGCCAAGTTTGATATGCATTAAATAAAAATGTATTGTAAGTTTTCAAAAAAATTGGACATCCGTCACTAAAGGCCCAACATTGAAGTATGGTGCCTTTTCAAAAATTGCATGCTTCATTACACCCATTCATGTTATCCAAAGTATTACCATTAATCATGTCATTGGTTGTAACGCATTCCAAAGAAACTCATTTTAGTCAACTCTTCATCATCTTCAACATGACTGACACCTCTATGGACAATGAGGGGCACTTTCTGAAAACGTGGTTATCAACAGAGAGAGGAAATGGAATTCACAACAAACTGCGGACTTTTCAGCAATAGTAAACATATTGTAACATTGTTGTACAAAGTCATTTTCGTAAGTAAAAGTAAACAATTTAGACATTTTTGTGAACATCATAGCATTCAAGGTAAACAATTTATCGACAAAGTTATTGTCAAATGAAATCAAAGAAGTTTTGAAAGCATTCATGCAGTATTTAGTTACAATTTGTTTAATCGATGGGAAATTGTAATACAGTACACTGAGTGAAGATGTCATGATGACATCAAACCCTACGTACCTGCACTACTATGGACTCAAAAGAAAATTATTATTCTTTTATGGATGTGATCTTTATCAACGGATGTAATCATTTCAGTCGAAAATATGAATATACTTTCAGCAAAAGATACTCTGTTGTCAAATTCTTGCTGCTCGTTCAAAACAGCTTAAAATAAGAACGCAAAAATCTCAGTTCATTGTGTACGGGTGTACAGATTTCACGGAGATGCGAAAGCACAACAAATTAATAAGCAATTCGTTGAACAATGTTCCTGACCAGAGAAAAGGTTTGGAAATACATTTCACACAGTGTCTTAAAGGTTGCTGTTTGGTTTCCATAGCAACAACACCTCTTAAGAGCAGGCTTTGAAATTTTACCTTCTTTGAACTTTCCATCCTTACGAACAATTAACAGTAAAACTGGTGAAATGACCGCTCTATATTTATTAACATTATAATGAGACCTAAAGCCCAGTAATTGTGGATTTATTAAGCATACTGCAGAATTTTTTTTAAAGTAAGGACTAAAGCAAATTAGCACAAATTTGAGTGATAAGCTAGTAACGGCCTAGCGCTTAGCTTAATATCATAAAACACTAGTATTAAATGAAAAAATCATTACACGAAGAAAGAAAAATTATTTGTCAACCTTGATGACGTGGATAGTTGTGGAACATGACTAATTTGAAATTAAAAGCATTGATACAACTGCAAACATTCAGATAAATATCATAATATACATTTTCAGTTGAAACCACAACACTTGAGGCTACAACTGCCGAAGGTACAACTGCTGATATAACAGCTGAGGCTACCAGTACGGAAGAGGTAACTACAGCTGAGGACACTACAACGGCTGAAGCTACTACAACTGCTGATGTACCTCCAACAGCTGAGTCTACATCAACTGCCGATGTAACTACAACAGCTGAGTCTACAACAACTGCCGATGTAACTACAACAGCAGAGGCTACAACAACTGCCGATGTAACTACCACAGCTGAGGCTCCCACAACTGCTGATGTAACTACAACAGCTGAGGCTACCAAAACTGCTGATGTAACTACAACAGCTGAAGCTGGCACAACTGCTGATGTAACCACAACAGTTGAAGCTACTTCATCTGCTGATATAACTACAACAGCTGAGGCTACCACAACTGCTGATGTAACTACAACAGCTGAAGCTACCACAACCGCTGATGTAACCACAACAGTTGAAGCTACTTCAACTGCTAATATAACAGCTGAAGCTATCACAACTGCTGATGTAACTACAACAGCTGACTCTACAACAACTGCTGATGTAATTACAACAGCTGAGTCTACAACAACTGTTGCAGAAACTACCACAACTGATGGTACAACAACTGCTGATGTAACTACAACAGCTGAGATAACCACAACAGTTGAAGCTACTTCAATTACTGATGTAACTACAGCAGCTGAGGCTACCACAACTGCTGATGTAACTAAAACAACTGCCGATGTAACCACAACAGCTGAAGCTACCACAACTGCTGTTGTAACTACAACAGCTGAAGCTACCACAACTGCAGAAATAACCACAACAGCTGAAGCAACCACAACTGCTGATGTTACTACAACAGCTGACTCTACAACAACTGCCGATGTAATTACAACAGCTGAGTCTACAACAACTGTTGCAGAAACTACCAAAGCTGAAGGTACAACAACTGCTGATATAACCACAACAGCTGAAGCTACCACAATTGCTGATGTTACTACAATAATTGAGGCTACCACAACTGCTGTTGTAACTACAACAGCTGAAGCTACCACAACTGCTGGTGTAACCACAACAGTTGAAGCTACTTCAGTTGAAGCTACTTCAACTGCTGATATAACTACAACATCTGAGGCTACCACAACTGCTGATGTAACTACAACAGCTGAAGCTACCACAACTGCTGATGTGACCACAACAGTTGAAGCTGCTTCAACTGCTGATATAACAACAACAGCTGAGGCTACCACAACTGCTGATGTTACTAAAACAGCTGAGTCTACAACAACTGCCGATGTTACTACAACAGCTGAGGCTACCACAACTGCTGCAGAAACTACCACAGCTGAAGCTACAACAACTGCTGATGTAACCACAACAGCTGAAGCTACCACAACTGCTGGTGTAACAACAACAGCTGAGGCTACCACAACTGCTGATGTTACTAAAACAGCTGAGTCTACAACAACTGCCGGCGTAACTACAACAGCTGAGGCTACCACAACTGCTGCAGAAACTACCATCACAGCTGAAGGTACAACAACTGCTGATGTAACCACAACAGTTGAAGCTACCACAACTGCTGATATTACTACAGTAATTGAGGCTACCACAACTGCTGATATAACTACAACATCTGAAGCTACCACAACTGCTGATGTAACTACAACAGCAGAAGCAACCACAACTGCTGATGATGTAACTACAACAGCTGAAGCTACCACCACTGCTGATGTAACTACAACAGCTGAAGCTATAACAACTGCTGATGTTACCACAACAGCTGAGTCTACAACAACTGCCGATGTAACTACAACAGCAGAGGCTACAACAACTGCTGATGTAACTACAACAGCTGAGGCTACCACAACTGCTGATGTAACCACAACAGCTGAGTCTACAACAACTGCCGATGTAACTACAACAGCAGAGTCTACAACAACAGCCGATGTAACTACCACAGCTGAGGCTACCACAACTACTGATGTAACTACAACAGCTGAAGGTACCACAACTGCTGATGTAACTACAACAGCTAAAGCTACCACCACTGCTGATGTAACTACAACAGCTGAGGCTACCACTGCTGCTGATGTAACTACAACAGCTGAAGCTACAACAACTGCTGATGTAACTACAACAGCTGAGGCTACCACAACTGCTGATGTAACTACAACAGCTGAAGCTGGCACAATTGCTGATGTAACCACAACAGCTGAAGCAACCGCAACTAATGATGTAACTACAACAGCTGAAGGTACCACAACTGCTGATGTAACTACAACAGCTAAAGCTACCACCACTGCTGATGTAACTACAACAGCTGAGGCTACCACAACTGCTGATGTAACTACAACAGCTGAAGCTACCACCACTGCTGATGTAACTACAACAGCTGAGGCTACCACAACTGCTGATGTAACTACAACAGCTGAAGCTACAACAACTGCTGATGTAACTACAACAGCTGAGGCTACCACAACTGCTGATGTAACTACAACAGCTGAAGCTATAACAACTGCTGATGTAACTACAACAGCTGAAGCAACCGCAACTGCTGATTTTACTACAACAGCTGAGTCTACAACAACTGCCGATGTAACTACAACAGCAGAGGCTACAACAACTGCCGATGTAACTACCACAGCTGAGGCTCCCACAACTGCTGCAGAAACTACCACAGCTGAAGCTACAACAACTGCTGATGTAACCACAACAGCTGAAGCTACCACAACTGCTGGTGTAACTACAACAGCTGAAGTTACCACAACTGCTGATGTAACCACAACAGTTGAAGCTACTTCAACTGCTGATATAACTACAACAGCTGAGGCTACCACAACTGCTGATGTAACTACAACAGCTGAGTCTACAACAACTGCCGATGTAACTACAACAGCAGAGGCTACCACCGCTGCTGATGTAACTACAACCGCTGAGGCTACCACAACTGCTGATGTAACCACAACAGCTGAAGCAACCACAACTGCTGATGTTACTACAACAGCTGACTCTACAACAACTGCCGATGTAATTTCAACAGCTGAGTCTACAACAACTGTTGCAGAAACTACCACAGCTGAAGATACAACAACTGCCGATGTTACCACAACAGCTGAAGCTACCATAACTGCTGATACTACTACAATAATTGAGGCTACCACAACTGCTGATGTTACTACAACAGCTGAAGCTACCACAACTGCTGATGTAACAACAACAGTTGAGGCTACTTCAACTGCTGATATAACTACAACAGCTGAGGCTACCACAACTGCTGATGTAACTACAACAGCTGAGTCTACAACAACTGCCGGCGTAACTACAACAGCTGAGTCTACAACAACTGCCGGCGTAACTACAACAGCTGAGGCTACCACAACTGCTGCAGAAACTACCATCACAGCTGAAGGTACAACAACTGCTGATGTAACCACAACAGTTGAAGCTACCACAACTGCTGATATTACTACAGTAATTGAGGCTACCACAACTGCTGATATAACTACAACATCTGAAGCTACCACAACTGCTGATGTAACTACAACAGCAGAAGCTACCAAAACTGCTGATGTGACCACAACAGTTGAAGCAACTGCAACTGCTGATGTAACTACAGCAGCTGAGGATACCACAACTGCTGATGTAACTACAACAGCTGAGTCTACAACAACTGTCGATGTAACTACAACAGCTGAAGCTACCACAACTGCTGATATTACTACGATAATTGAGGCTACCACAACTGCTGATATAACTACAACATCTGAAGCTACCACAACTGTTGATGTAATTACAACAGCAGAGGCTACAACAACTGCCGATGTAACTACCACAGCTGAGGCTACCACAACTACTGATGTAACTAGAACAGCTAAAGGTACCACAACTGCTGATGTAACTACAACAGCTGAAGCTACCACAACTGCAGAAATAACCACAACAGCTGAAGCAACCACAACTGCTGATGTTACTACAACAGCTGACTCTACAACAACTGCCGATGTAATTACAACAGCTGAGTCTACAACAACTGTTGCAGAAACTACCACAGCTGAAGGTACAACAACTGCTGATATAACCACAACAGCTGAAGCTACCACAATTACTGATGTTACTACAATAATTGAGGCTACCACAACTGCTGTTGTAACTACAACAGCTGAAGCTACCACAACTGCTGGTGTAACCACAACAGTTGAAGCTACTTCAGTTGAAGCTACTTCAACTGCTGATATAACTACAACATCTGAGGCTACCACAACTGCTGATGTAACTACAACAGCTGAAGCTACCACAACTGCTGATGTGACCACAACAGTTGAAGCTGCTTCAACTGCTGATATAACAACAACAGCTGAGGCTACCACAACTGCTGATGTAACTAAAACAGCTGAGTCTACAACAACTGCCGATGTTACTACAACAGCTGAGGCTACCACAACTGCTGCAGAAACTACCACAGCTGAAGCTACAACAACTGCTGATGTAACCACAACAGCTGAAGCTACCACAACTGCTGGTGTAACTACAACAGCTGAAGTTACCACAACTGTTGATGTAACCACAACAGTTGAAGCTACTTCAACTGCTGATATAACTACAACAGCTGAGGCTACCACAACTGCTGGTGTAACCACAACAGTTGAAGCTACTTCAGTTGAAGCTACTTCAACTGCTGATATAACTACAACATCTGAGGCTACCACAACTGCTGATGTAACTACAACAGCTGAAGCTACCACAACTGCTGATGTGACCACAACAGTTGAAGCTGCTTCAACTGCTGATATAACAACAACAGCTGAGGCTACCACAACTGCTGATGTAACTAAAACAGCTGAGTCTACAACAACTGCCGATGTTACTACAACAGCTGAGGCTACCACAACTGCTGCAGAAACTACCACAGCTGAAGCTACAACAACTGCTGATGTAACCACAACAGCTGAAGCTACCACAACTGCTGGTGTAACTACAACAGCTGAAGTTACCACAACTGCTGATGTAACCACAACAGTTGAAGCTACTTCAACTGCTGATATAACTACAACAGCTGAGCCTACCACAACTGCTGATGTAACTACAACAGCTGAGTCTACAACAACTGCCGATGTACCTACAACAGCAGAGGCTACCACCGCTGCTGATGTAACTACAACCGCTGAGGCTACCACAACTGCTGATGTAACCACAACAGCTGAAGCAACCACAACTGCTGATGTTACTACAACAGCTGCCTCTACAACAACTGCCGATGTAATTTCAACAGCTGAGTCTACAACAACTGTTGCAGAAACTACCACAGCTGAAGATACAACAACTGCCGATGTTACCACAACAGCTGAAGCTACCATAACTGCTGATACTACTACAATAATTGAGGCTACCACAACTGCTGATGTTACTACAACAGCTGAAGCTACCACAACTGCTGATGTAACCACAACAGTTGAGGCTACTTCAACTGCTGATATAACTACAACAGCTGAGGCTACCACAACTGCTGATGTAACTACAACAGCTGAGTCTACAACAACTGCCGGCGTAACTACAACATCTGAGTCTACAACAACTGCCGGCGTAACTACAACAGCTGAGGCTACCACAACTGCTGCAGAAACTACCATCACAGCTGAAGGTACAACAACTGCTGATGTAACCACAACAGTTGAAGCTACCACAACTGCTGATATTACTACAGTAATTGAGGCTACCACAACTGCTGATATAACTACAACATCTGAAGCTACCACAACTGCTGATGTAACTACAACAGCAGAAGCTACCACAACTTCTGATGTGACCACAACAGTTGAAGCAACTGCAACTGCTGATGTAACTACAGCAGCTGAGGATACCACAACTGCTGATGTAACTAGAACAGCTAAAGGTACCACAACTGCTGATGTAACTACAACAGCTGAAGCTACCACCACTGCTGATGTAACTACAACAGCTGAGTCTCAAACAACTGCCGATGTAACTACAACAGCAGAGGCTACAACAACTGCCGATGTAACTACCACAGCTGAGGCTACCACAACTACTGATGTAACTACAACAGCTGAAGCTACCACAACTGCTGATGTAACTACAACATCTGAAGCTACCAAAACTGTTGATGTAATTACAACAGCAGAGGCTACAACAACTGCCGATGTAACTACCACAGCTGAGGCTACCAAAACTACTGATGTAACTAGAACAGCTAAAGGTACCACAGCTGAGTCTCAAACAACTGCAGATGTAACTACAACAGCAGAGGCTACAACAACTGCCGATGTAACTACCACAGCTGAGGCTACCACAACTACTGATGTAACTACAACAGCTGAAGGTACCACAACTGCTGATGTAACTACAACAGCTCAAGCTACCACAACTGCTGATGTAACCACAACAGCTGAAGCAACCACAACTGCTGATGTTACTACAACAGCTGACTCTACAACAACTGCCGATGTAACTACAACCAATGAGGCTACCACAACTGCTGATGTAACTACAACAGCTGAAGCTGGCACAACTGCTGATGTAACCACAACAGTTGAAGCTACTTCATCTGCTGATATAACTACAACAGCTGAGGCTACCACAACTGCCGATGTAACAACAACAGCTAAAGGTACCACAACTGCTGATGTAACTACAACAGCTGATGCTGGCACAACTGCTGATGTAACCACAACAGCTGAAGCAACCACAACTGCTGATGTTACTACAACAGCTGACTCTACAACAACTGAAGATGTAAATACAACAGCTGAGTCTACAACAACTGTTGCAGAAACTACCACAGCTGAAGATACAACAACTGCCGATGTAACCACAACAGCTGAAGCTACCCAAACTGCTGTTATTACTACAATAGTTGAGGCTACCACAACTGCTGATGTAACTACAACAGCTGAAGCTGGCACAACTGCTGATGTAACCACAACAGCTGAAGCAACCGCAACTGCTGATTTTACTACAACAGCTGAGTCTACAACAACTGCCGATGTAACTACCACAGCTGAGGCTACCACAACTGCTGATGTAACTACAACAGCTGAAGGTACCACAACTGATGATGTAACTACAACAGCTGAAGCTACCACCACTGCTGATGTAACTACAACAGCTGAAGCTATAACAACTGCTGATGTTACCACAACAGCTGAGTCTACAACAACTGCCGATGTAACTACAACAGCAGAGGCTACAACAACTGCTGATGTAACTACAACAGCTGAGGCTACCACAACTGCTGATGTAACCACAACAGCTGAGTCTACAACAACTGCCGATGTAACTACAACAGCAGAGTCTACAACAACAGCCGATGTAACTACCACAGCTGAGGCTACCACAACTACTGATGTAACTACAACAGCTGAAGGTACCACAACTGCTGATGTAACTACAACAGCTAAAGCTACCACCACTGCTGATGTAACTACAACAGCTGAGGCTACCACTGCTGCTGATGTAACTACAACAGCTGAAGCTACAACAACTGCTGATGTAACTACAACAGCTGAGGCTACCACAACTGCTGATGTAACTACAACAGCTGAAGCTGGCACAATTGCTGATGTAACCACAACAGCTGAAGCAACCGCAACTAATGATGTAACTACAACAGCTGAAGGTACCACAACTGCTGATGTAACTACAACAGCTAAAGCTACCACCACTGCTGATGTAACTACAACAGCTGAGGCTACCACAACTGCTGATGTAACTACAACAGCTGAAGCTACAACAACTGCTGATGTAACTACAACAGCTGAGGCTACCACAACTGCTGATGTAACTACAACAGCTGAAGCTATAACAACTGCTGATGTAACTAAAACAGCTGAGGCTACCACCACTGCTGATGTAACTACAACAGCTGAAGCTGGCACCACTGCTGATGTAACCACAACAGCTGAAGCAACCGCAACTGCTGATTTTACTACAACAGCTGAGTCTACAACAACTGCCGATGTAACTACAACAGCAGAGGCTACAACAACTGCCGATGTAACTACCACAGCTGAGGCTCCCACAACTGCTGATGTAACTACAACAGCTGAAGCTACCACCACTGCTGATGTAACTACAACAGCTGAGGCTACCACAACTGCTGATGTAACCACAACAGCTGAGTCTACAACAACTGCCGATGTAACTACAACAGCTGAGGCTACCACAACTGCTGATGTAGCTACAACAGCTGAAGCTACAACAACTGTTGATGTAACTACAACAGCTAAACCTACAACAACTGCTGATGTAACTACAACAGCTTTGGCTACCAAAACTGCCGATGTAACTACAACAGCTGAGGCTACCGCAACTGCTGATGTAACTACAACAGCTGAAGCTGGCACAACTGCTGATGTAACCACAACAGCTGAAGCAACCGCAACTGCTGATTTTACTACAACAGCTGACTCTACAACAACTGCCGATGTAACTACAACAGCTAAAGCTACCACCACTGCTGATGTAACTACAACAGCTGAGGCTACCACAACTGCCGATGTAACTACCACAGCTGAGGCTACCACAACTGCTGATGTAACTACAACAGCTGAAGCTACAACAACTGCTGATGTAACTACAACAGCTGAAGCTACCACCACTGCTGATGTAACTAAAACAGCTGAGTCTACAACAACTGCCGATGTAACTACAACAGCAGAGGCTACAACAACTGCCGATGTAACTACCACAGCTGAGGCTCCCACAACTGCTGATGTAACTACAACAGCTGAAGGTACCACAACTGCTGATGTAACTACAACAGCTAAAGCTACCACCACTGCTGATGTAACTACAACAGCTGAGGCTACCACAACTGCTGATATAACTACAACAGCTGAAGCTACAACAACTGCTGATGTAACTACAACAGCTGAGGCTACCACAATTGCTGATGTAACTACAACAGCTGAAGCTGGCACAACTGCTGATGTAACCACAACAGCTGAAGCAACCGCAACTGCTGATTTTACTACAACAGCTGAGTCTACAACAACTGCCGATGTAACTACAACAGCAGAGGCTACAACAACTGCCGATGTAACTACCACAGCTGAGGCTCCCACAACTACTGATGTAACTACAACAGCTGAAGCTACCACCACTGCTGATGTAACTACAACAGCTGAAGCTATAACAACTGCTGATGTAACCACAACAGCTGAGTCTACAACAACTGCCGATGTAACTACAACAGCAGAGGCTACAACAACTGCTGATGTAACTACAACAGCTGAGGCTACCACAACTGCTGATGTAACCACAACAGCTGAGTCTACAACAACTGCCGATGTAACTACAACAGCAGAGGCTACAACAACTGCCGATGTAACTACCACAGCTGAGGCTACCACAACTACTGATGTAACTACAACAGCTGAAGGTACCACAACTGCTGATGTAACTACAACAGCTAAAGCCACCACCACTGCTGATGTAACTACAACAGCTGAGGCTACCACTACTGCTGATGTAACTACAACAGCTGAAGCTACAACAACTGCTGATGTAACTACAACAGCTGAGGCTACCACAACTGCTGATGTAACTACAACAGCTGAAGCTACCACCACTGCTGATGTAACTACAACAGCTGAAGCTATAACAACTGCTGATGTAACCACAACAGCTGAGTCTACAACAACTGCCGATGTAACTACAACAGCAGAGGCTACAAAAACTGCTGATGTAACTACAACAGCTGAGGCTACCACAACTGCTGCAGAAACTACCACAGCTGAAGCTACAACAACTGCTGATGTAACCACAACAGCTGAAGCTACCACAACTGCTGGTGTAACTACAACAGCTGAAGTTACCACAACTGCTGATGTAACCACAACAGTTGAAGCTACTTCAACTGCTGATATAACTACAACAGCTGAGCCTACCACAACTGCTGATGTAACTACAACAGCTGAGTCTACAACAACTGCCGATGTACCTACAACAGCAGAGGCTACCACCGCTGCTGATGTAACTACAACCGCTGAGGCTACCACAACTGCTGATGTAACCACAACAGCTGAAGCAACCACAACTGCTGATGTTACTACAACAGCTGCCTCTACAACAACTGCCGATGTAATTTCAACAGCTGAGTCTACAACAACTGTTGCAGAAACTACCACAGCTGAAGATACAACAACTGCCGATGTTACCACAACAGCTGAAGCTACCATAACTGCTGATACTACTACAATAATTGAGGCTACCACAACTGCTGATGTTACTACAACAGCTGAAGCTACCACAACTGCTGATGTAACCACAACAGTTGAGGCTACTTCAACTGCTGATATAACTACAACAGCTGAGGCTACCACAACTGCTGATGTAACTACAACAGCTGAGTCTACAACAACTGCCGGCGTAACTACAACATCTGAGTCTACAACAACTGCCGGCGTAACTACAACAGCTGAGGCTACCACAACTGCTGCAGAAACTACCATCACAGCTGAAGGTACAACAACTGCTGATGTAACCACAACAGTTGAAGCTACCACAACTGCTGATATTACTACAGTAATTGAGGCTACCACAACTGCTGATATAACTACAACATCTGAAGCTACCACAACTGCTGATGTAACTACAACAGCAGAAGCTACCACAACTTCTGATGTGACCACAACAGTTGAAGCAACTGCAACTGCTGATGTAACTACAGCAGCTGAGGATACCACAACTGCTGATGTAACTAGAACAGCTAAAGGTACCACAACTGCTGATGTAACTACAACAGCTGAAGCTACCACCACTGCTGATGTAACTACAACAGCTGAGTCTCAAACAACTGCCGATGTAACTACAACAGCAGAGGCTACAACAACTGCCGATGTAACTACCACAGCTGAGGCTACCACAACTACTGATGTAACTACAACAGCTGAAGCTACCACAACTGCTGATGTAACTACAACATCTGAAGCTACCAAAACTGTTGATGTAATTACAACAGCAGAGGCTACAACAACTGCCGATGTAACTACCACAGCTGAGGCTACCAAAACTACTGATGTAACTAGAACAGCTAAAGGTACCACAACTGCTGATGTAACTACAACAGCTGAAGCTACCACCACTGCTGATGTAACTACAACAGCTGAGTCTCAAACAACTGCAGATGTAACTACAACAGCAGAGGCTACAACAACTGCCGATGTAACTACCACAGCTGAGGCTACCACAACTACTGATGTAACTACAACAGCTGAAGGTACCACAACTGCTGATGTAACTACAACAGCTCAAGCTACCACAACTGCTGATGTAACCACAACAGCTGAAGCAACCACAACTGCTGATGTTACTACAACAGCTGACTCTACAACAACTGCCGATGTAACTACAACCAATGAGGCTACCACAACTGCTGATGTAACTACAACAGCTGAAGCTGGCACAACTGCTGATGTAACCACAACAGTTGAAGCTACTTCATCTGCTGATATAACTACAACAGCTGAGGCTACCACAACTGCCGATGTAACAACAACAGCTAAAGGTACCACAACTGCTGATGTAACTACAACAGCTGATGCTGGCACAACTGCTGATGTAACCACAACAGCTGAAGCAACCACAACTGCTGATGTTACTACAACAGCTGACTCTACAACAACTGAAGATGTAAATACAACAGCTGAGTCTACAACAACTGTTGCAGAAACTACCACAGCTGAAGATACAACAACTGCCGATGTAACCACAACAGCTGAAGCTACCCAAACTGCTGTTATTACTACAATAGTTGAGGATACCACAACTGCTGATGTAACTACAACAGCTGAAGCTGGCACAACTGCTGATGTAACCACAACAGCTGAAGCAACCGCAACTGCTGATTTTACTACAACAGCTGAGTCTACAACAACTGCCGATGTAACTACCACAGCTGAGGCTACCACAACTGCTGATGTAACTACAACAGCTGAAGGTACCACAACTGATGATGTAACTACAACAGCTGAAGCTACCACCACTGCTGATGTAACTACAACAGCTGAAGCTATAACAACTGCTGATGTTACCACAACAGCTGAGTCTACAACAACTGCCGATGTAACTACAACAGCAGAGGCTACAACAACTGCTGATGTAACTACAACAGCTGAGGCTACCACAACTGCTGATGTAACCACAACAGCTGAGTCTACAACAACTGCCGATGTAACTACAACAGCAGAGTCTACAACAACAGCCGATGTAACTACCACAGCTGAGGCTACCACAACTACTGATGTAACTACAACAGCTGAAGGTACCACAACTGCTGATGTAACTACAACAGCTAAAGCTACCACCACTGCTGATGTAACTACAACAGCTGAGGCTACCACTGCTGCTGATGTAACTACAACAGCTGAAGCTACAACAACTGCTGATGTAACTACAACAGCTGAGGCTACCACAACTGCTGATGTAACTACAACAGCTGAAGCTGGCACAATTGCTGATGTAACCACAACAGCTGAAGCAACCGCAACTAATGATGTAACTACAACAGCTGAAGGTACCACAACTGCTGATGTAACTACAACAGCTAAAGCTACCACCACTGCTGATGTAACTACAACAGCTGAGGCTACCACAACTGCTGATGTAACTACAACAGCTGAAGCTACAACAACTGCTGATGTAACTACAACAGCTGAGGCTACCACAACTGCTGATGTAACTACAACAGCTGAAGCTATAACAACTGCTGATGTAACTACAACAGCTGAGGCTACCACCACTGCTGATGTAACTACAACAGCTGAAGCTGGCACCACTGCTGATGTAACCACAACAGCTGAAGCAACCGCAACTGCTGATTTTACTACAACAGCTGAGTCTACAACAACTGCCGATGTAACTACAACAGCAGAGGCTACAACAACTGCCGATGTAACTACCACAGCTGAGGCTCCCACAACTGCTGATGTAACTACAACAGCTGAAGCTACCACCACTGCTGATGTAACTACAACAGCTGAGGCTACCACAACTGCTGATGTAACCACAACAGCTGAGTCTACAACAACTGCCGATGTAACTACAACAGCTGAGGCTACCACAACTGCTGATGTAGCTACAACAGCTGAAGCTACAACAACTGTTGATGTAACTACAACAGCTAAACCTACAACAACTGCTGATGTAACTACAACAGCTTTGGCTACCAAAACTGCCGATGTAACTACAACAGCTGAGGCTACCGCAACTGCTGATGTAACTACAACAGCTGAAGCTGGCACAACTGCTGATGTAACCACAACAACTGCAGCAACCGCAACTGCTGATTTTACTACAACAGCTGAGTCTACAACAACTGCCGATGTAACTACAACAGCAGAGGCTACAACAACTGCCGATGTAACTACCACAGCTGAGGCTCCCACAACTACTGATGTAACTACAACAGCTGAAGCTACCACCACTGCTGATGTAACTACAACAGCTGAAGCTATAACAACTGCTGATGTAACCACAACAGCTGAGTCTACAACAACTGCCGATGTAACTACAACAGCAGAGGCTACAACAACTGCTGATGTAACTACAACAGCTGAGGCTACCACAACTGCTGATGTAACCACAACAGCTGAGTCTACAACAACTGCCGATGTAACTACAACAGCAGAGGCTACAACAACTGCCGATGTAACTACCACAGCTGAGGCTACCACAACTACTGATGTAACTACAACAGCTGAAGGTACCACAACTGCTGATGTAACTACAACAGCTAAAGCCACCACCACTGCTGATGTAACTACAACAGCTGAGGCTACCACTACTGCTGATGTAACTACAACAGCTGAAGCTACAACAACTGCTGATGTAACTACAACAGCTGAGGCTACCACAACTGCTGATGTAACTACAACAGCTGAAGCTACCACCACTGCTGATGTAACTACAACAGCTGAAGCTATAACAACTGCTGATGTAACCACAACAGCTGAGTCTACAACAACTGCCGATGTAACTACAACAGCAGAGGCTACAAAAACTGCTGATGTAACTACAACAGCTGAGGCTACCACAACTGCTGATGTAACCACAACAGCTGAGTCTACAACAACTGCCGATGTAACTACAACAGCAGAGGCTACAACAACTGCCGATGTAACTACCACAGCTGAGGCTACCACAACTACTGATGTAACTACAACAGCTGAAGGTACCACAACTGCTGATGTAACTACAACAGCTAAAGCTACCACCACTGCTGATGTAACTACAACAGCTGAGGCTACCACTACTGCTGATGTAACTACAACAGCTGAAGCTACAACAACTGCTGATGTAACTACAACAGCTGAGGCTACCACAACTGCTGATGTAACTACAACAGCTGAAGCTGGCACAACTGCTGATGTAACCACAACAGCTGAAGCAACCGCAACTAATGATGTAACTACAACAGCTGAAGGTACCACAACTGCTGATGTAACTACAACAGCTAAAGCTACCACCACTGCTGATGTAACTACAACAGCTGAGGCTACCACAACTGCTGATGTAACTACAACAGCTGAAGCTACAACAACTGCTGATGTAACTATAACAGCTGAGGCTACCACAACTGCTGATGTAACTACAACAGCTGAAGCTGGCACAACTGCTGATGTAACCACAACAGTTGAAGCTACTTCATCTGCTGATATTACTTCAACAGCTGAGGCTACAACAACTGCCGATGCAACTACAACAGCAGAGGCTACAACAACTGCCGATGTAACTACCACAGCTGAGGCTACCACAACTACTGATGTAACTACAACAGCTGAGGCTACCACAACTGCTGATGTAACTACAACAGCTGAGTCTACAACAACTGCCGATGTAACTACAACAGCAGAGGCTACAACAACTGCCGATGTAACTACCACAGCTGAGGCTCCCACAACTGCTGATGTAACTACAACAGCTGAAGGTACCACAACTGCTGATGTAACTACAACAGCTAAAGCTACCACAACTGCTGATGTAACTACAACAGCTGAAGCTACAACAACTGCTGATGTAACTACAACAGCTGAGGCTACCACAACTGCTGATGTAACTACAACAGCTGAAGCTGGCACAACTGCTGATGTAACCACAACAGCTGAAGCAACCGCAACTGCTGACTTTACTACAACAGCTGACTCTACAACAACTGCCGATGTAACTACAACAGCTAAAGCTACCACCACTGCTGATGTAACTACAACAGCTGAGGCTACCACAACTGCCGATGTAACTACCACAGCTGAGGCTACCACAACTGCTGATGTAACTACAACAGCTGAAGCTACAACAACTGCTGATGTAACTACAACAGCTGAGGCTACCACAACTGCTGATGTAACTACAACAGCTGAAGCTGGCACAACTGCTGATGTAACCACAACAGTTGAAGCTACTTCATCTGCTGATATTACTTCAACAGCTGAGGCTACAACAACTGCCGATGCAACTACAACAGCAGAGGCTACAACAACTGCCGATGTAACTACCACAGCTGAGGCTACCACAACTACTGATGTAACTACAACAGCTGAGGCTACCACAACTGCTGATGTAACTACAACAGCTGACTCTACAACAACTGCCGATGTAACTACAACAGCTAAAGCTACCACCACTGCTGATGTAACTACAACAGCTGAGGCTACCACAACTGCCGATGTAACTACCAGTGCTGAGGCTACCGCAACTGCTGATGTAACTACAACAGCTGAAGCTACAACAACTGCTGATGTAACTACAACAGCTGAGGCTACCACAACTGCTGATGTAACTACAACAGCTGAAGCTGGCACAACTGCTGATGTAACCACAACAGTTGAAGCTACTTCATCTGCTGATATTACTTCAACAGCTGAGGCTACAACAACTGCCGATGCAACTACAACAGCAGAGGCTACAACAACTGCCGATGTAACTACCACAGCTGAGGCTACCACAACTACTGATGTAACTACAACAGCTGAGGCTACCACAACTGCTGATGTAACTACAACAGCTGAGTCTACAACAACTGCCGATGTAACTACAACAGCAGAGGCTACAACAACTGCCGATGTAACTACCACAGCTGAGGCTCCCACAACTGCTGATGTAACTACAACAGCTGAAGGTACCACAACTGCTGATGTAACTACACCAGCTGAGGCTACCACAACTGCTGATGTAACTACAACAGCTGAAGCTACAACAACTGCTGATGTAACTACAACAGCTGAGGCTACCACAACTGCTGATGTAACTACAACAGCTGAAGCTGGCACAACTGCTGATGTAACCACTACAGCTGAAGCAACCGCAACTGCTGACTTTACTACAACAGCTGACTCTACAACAACTGCCGATGTAACTACAACACCTAAAGCTACCACCACTGCTGATGTAACTACAACAGCTGAGGCTACCACAACTGCCGATGTAACTACCACAGCTGAGGCTACCACAACTGCTGATGTAACTACAACAGCTGAAGCTACAACAACTGCTGATGTAACTACAACAGCTGAGGCTACCACAACTGCTGATGTAACTACAACAGCTGAAGCTGGCACAACTGCTGATGTAACCACAACAGCTGAAGCAACCGCAACTAATGATGTAACTACAACAGCTGAAGGTACCACAACTGCTGATGTAACTACAAGAGCTAAAGCTACCACCACTGCTGATGTAACTACAACAGCTGAGGCTACCACAACTGCTGATGTAACTACAACAGCTGAAGCTACAACAACTGCTGATGTAACTACAACAGCTGAGGCTACCACAACTGCTGATGTAACTACAACAGCTGAAGCTGGCACAACTGCTGAAGTAACCACAACAGTTGAAGCTACTTCATCTGCTGATATTACTTCAACAGCTGAGGCTACAACAACTGCCGATGCAACTACAACAGCAGAGGCTACAACAACTGCCGATGTAACTACCACAGCTGAGGCTACCACAACTACTGATGTAACTACAACAGCTGAGGCTACCACAACTGCTGATGTAACTACAACAGCTGAGTCTACAACAACTGCCGATGTAACTACAACAGCAGAGGCTACAACAACTGCCGATGTAACTACCACAGCTGAGGCTCCCACAACTGCTGATGTAACTACAACAGCTGAAGGTACCACAACAGCTGATGTAACTACAACAGCTAAAGCTACCACCACTGCTGATGTAACTACACCAGCTGAGGCTACCACAACTGCTGATGTAACTACAACAGCTGAAGCTACAACAACTGCTGATGTAACTACAACAGCTGAGGCTACCACAACTGCTGATGTAACTACAACAGCTGAAGCTGGCACAACTGCTGATGTAACCACAACAGCTGAAGCAACCGCAACTGCTGATTTTACTACAACAGCTGACTCTACAACAACTGCCGATGTAACTACAACAGCTAAAGCTACCACCACTGCTGATGTAACTACAACAGCTGAGGCTACCACAACTGCCAATGTAACTACCACAGCTGAGGCTACCACAACTGCTGATGTAACTACAACAGCTGAAGCTACAACAACTGCTGATGTAACTACAACAGCTAAACCTACAACAACTGCTGATGTAACTACAACAGCTGAGGCTACCAAAACTGCTGATGTAACTACAATAGCTGAAGCTGGCACAACTGCTGATGTAACCACAACAGTTGAAGCTACTTCATCTGCTGATATTACTTCAACAGCTGAGGCTACAACAACTGCCGATGTAACTACAACAGCAGAGGCTACAACAACTGCCGATGTAACTACCACAGCTGAGGCTACCACAACTACTGATGTAACTACAACAGCTGAGGCTACCACAACTGCTGATGTAACTACAACAGCTGAGTCTACAACAACTGCCGATGTAACTACAACAGCAGAGGCTACAACAACTGCCGATGTAACTACCACAGCTGAGGCTCCCACAACTGCTGATGTAACTACAACAGCTAAAGCTACCACCACTGCTGATGTAACTACAACAGCTGAGGCTACCACAACTGCTGATGTAACTACAACAGCTGAAGCTATAACAACTGCTGATGTAACTACAACAGCTGAGGCCACCACAACTGCTGATGTAACTACAACAGCTGAAGCTGGCACCACTGCTGATGTAACCACAACAGCTGAAGCAACCGCAACTGCTGATGTAACTACAACAGCTCAGGCTACCACAACTGCTGATGTAACCACAACAGCTGAGTCTACAACAACTGCCGATGTAACTACAACAGCTGAGGCTACCACAACTGCTGATGTAACTACAACAGCTGAAGCTATTACAACTGTTGATGTAACTACAACAGCTAAACCTACAACAACTGCTGATGTAACTACAACAGCTGAGGCTACCAAAACTGCTGATGTAACTACAACAGCTGAAGCTGGCACAACTGCTGATGTAACTACAACAGCTGAAGGTACCACAACTGCTGATGTAACTACAACAGCTAAAGCTACCACCACTGCTGATGTAACTACAACAGCTGAGGCTACCACAACTGCTGATGTAACTACAACAGCTGAAGCTACAACAACTGCTGATGTAACTACAACAGCTGAGGCTACCACAACTGCTGATGTAACTACAACAGCTGAAGCTGGCACAACTGCTGATGTAACCACAACAGTTGAAGCTACTTCATCTGCTGATATTACTTCAACAGCTGAGGCTACCACAACTGCCGATGCAACTACAACAGCAGAGGCTACAACAACTGCCGATGTTACTACCACAGCTGAGGCTACCACAACTACTGATGTAACTACAACAGCTGAGGCTACCACAACTGCTGATGTAACTACAACAGCTGAGTCTACAACAACTGCCGATGTAACTACAACAGCAGAGGCTACAACAACTGCCGATGCAACTACAACAGCAGAGGCTACAACAACTGCCGATGTAACTACAACAGCTGAGGCTACCACAACTACTGGTGTAACTACAACAGCTGAGGCTCCCACAACTGCTGATGTAACTACAACAGCTGAAGGTACCACAACTGCTGATGTAACTACAACAGCTAAAGCTACCACCACTGCTGATGTAACTACACCAGCTGAGGCTACCACAACTGCTGATGTAACTACAACAGCTGAAGCTACAACAACTGCTGATGTAACTACAACAGCTGAGGCTACCACAACTGCTGATGTAACTACAACAGCTGAAGCTGGCACAACTGCTGATGTAACTACAACAGCTGAAGCAACCGCAACTGCTGATTTTACTACAACAGCTGACTCTACAACAACTGCCGATGTAACTACAACAGCTAAAGCTACCACCACTGCTGATGTAACTACAACAGCTGAGGCTACCACAACTGCCGATGTAACTACCACAGCTGAGGCTACCACAACTGCTGATGTAACTACAACAGCTGAAGCTACAACAACTGCTGATGTAACTACAACAGCTAAACCTACAACAACTGCTGATGTAACTACAACAGCTGAGGCTACCGAAACTGCTGATGTAACTACAATAGCTGAAGCTGGCACAACTGCTGATGTAACCACAACAGTTGAAGCTACTTTATCTGCTGATATTACTTCAACAGCTGAGGCTACAACAACTGCCGATGTAACTACAACAGCAGAGGCTACAACAACTGCCGATGTAACTACCACAGCTGAGGCTACCACAACTACTGATGTAACTACAACAGCTGAGGCTACCACAACTGCTGATGTAACTACAACAGCTGAGTCTACAACAACTGCCGATGTAACTACAACAGCAGAGGCTACAACAACTGCCGATGTAACTACCACAGCTGAGGCTCCCACAACTGCTGATGTAACTACAACAGCTAAAGCTACCACCACTGCTGATGTAACTACAACAGCTGAGGCTACCACAACTGCTGATGTAACTACAACAGCTGAAGCTATAACAACTGCTGATGTAACTACAACAGCTGAGGCTACCACAACTGCTGATGTAACTACAACAGCTGAAGCTGGCAGCACTGCTGATGTAACCACAACAGCTGAAGCAACCGCTACTGCTGATTTTACTACAACAGCTGAGTCTACAACAACTGCCGATGTAACTACAACAGCAGAGGCTACAACAACTGCCGATGTAACTACCACAGCTGAGGCTCCCACAACTGCTGATGTAACTACAACAGCTGAAGGTACCACAACTGATGATGTAACTACAACAGCTGAAGCTACCACCACTGCTGTTGTAACTACAACAGCTGAGGCTACCACAACTGCTGATGTAACTACAACAGCTGAAGCTACAACAACTGTTGATTTAACTACAACAGCTAAACCTACAACAACTGCTGATGTAACTACAACAGCTGAGGCTACCAAAACTGCTGATGTAACTACAACAGCTGAAGCTGGCACAACTGCTGATGTAACCACAACAGTTGAAGCTACTTCATCTGCTGATATTACTTCAACAGATGAGGCTACAACAACTGCCGATGTAACTAAAACAGCAGAGGCTACAACAACTGCCGATGTAACTACCACAGCTGAGGCTACCACAACTACTGATGTAACTACAACAGCTGAAGGTACCACAACTGCTGATGTAACTACAACAGCTAAAGCCACCACCACTGCTGATGTAACTACAACAGCTGAGGCTACCACTACTGCTGATGTAACTACAACAGCTGAAGCTACAACAACTGCTGATGTAACTACAACAGCTGAGGCTACCACAACTGCTGATGTAACTACAACAGCTGAAGCTACCACCACTGCTGATGTAACTACAACAGCTGAAGCTATAACAACTGCTGATGTAACCACAACAGCTGAGTCTACAACAACTGCCGATGTAACTACAACAGCAGAGGCTACAAAAACTGCTGATGTAACTACAACAGCTGAGGCTACCACAACTGCTGATGTAACCACAACAGCTGAGTCTACAACAACTGCCGATGTAACTACAACAGCAGAGGCTACAACAACTGCCGATGTAACTACCACAGCTGAGGCTACCACAACTACTGATGTAACTACAACAGCTGAAGGTACCACAACTGCTGATGTAACTACAACAGCTAAAGCTACCACCACTGCTGATGTAACTACAACAGCTGAGGCTACCACTACTGCTGATGTAACTACAACAGCTGAAGCTACAACAACTGCTGATGTAACTACAACAGCTGAGGCTACCACAACTGCTGATGTAACTACAACAGCTGAAGCTGGCACAACTGCTGATGTAACCACAACAGCTGAAGCAACCGCAACTAATGATGTAACTACAACAGCTGAAGGTACCACAACTGCTGATGTAACTACAACATCTAAAGCTACCACCACTGCTGATGTAACTACAACAGCTGAGGCTACCACAACTGCTGATGTAACTACAACAGCTGAAGCTACCACCACTGCTGATGTAACTACAACAGCTGAGGCTACCACTACTGCTGATGTAACTACAACAGCTGAAGCTACAACAACTGCTGATGTAACTACAACAGCTGAGGCTACCACAACTACTGATGTAACTACAACAGCTGAGGCTACCACAACTGCTGATGTAACTACAACAGCTGAGTCTACAACAAATGCCGATGTAACTACAACAGCTGAGGCTACCACAACTGCTGATGTTACTACAACAGCTAAAGCTACCACAACTGCTGATGTAACTACAACAGCTGAAGCTACAACAACTGTTGATTTAACTACAACAGCTAAACCTACAACAACTGCTGATGTAACTACAACAGCTGAGGCTACCAAAACTGCTGATGTAACTACAACAGCTGAAGCTGGCACAACTGCTGATGTAACCACAACAGTTGAAGCTACTTCATCTGCTGATATTACTTCAACAGATGAGGCTACAACAACTGCCGATGTAACTAAAACAGCAGAGGCTACAACAACTGCCGATGTAACTACCACAGCTGAGGCTCCCACAACTACTGATGTAACTACAACAGCTGAAGGTACCACAACTGCTGATGTAACTACAACAGCTAAAGCTACCACCACTGCTGATGTAACTACAACAGCTGAGGCTACCACAACTGCTGATGTAACTACAACAGCTGAAGCTACAACAACTGCTGATGTAACTACAACAGCTGAGGCTACCACAACTGCCGATGTAACTACCACAGCTGAGGCTACCACAACTGCTGATGTAACTACAACAGCTGAAGCTACAACAACTGCTGATGTAACTACAACAGCTGAGGCTACCACAACTGCTGATGTAACTACAACAGCTGAAGCTGGCACAACTGCTGATGTAACCACAACAGTTGAAGCTACTTCATCTGCTGATATTACTTCAACAGCTGAGGCTACAACAACTGCCGATGCAACTACAACAGCAGAGGCTACAACAACTGCCGATGTAACTACCACAGCTGAGGCTACCACAACTACTGATGTAACTACAACAGCTGAGGCTACCACAACTGCTGATGTAACTACAACAGCTGAGTCTACAACAACTGCCGATGTAACTACAACAGCAGAGGCTACAACAACTGCCGATGTAACTACCACAGCTGAGGCTCCCACAACTGCTGATGTAACTACAACAGCTGAAGGTACCACAACAGCTGATGTAACTACAACAGCTAAAGCTACCACCACTGCTGATGTAACTACACCAGCTGAGGCTACCACAACTGCTGATGTAACTACAACAGCTGAAGCTACAACAACT
The DNA here is from genome assembly GCF_032118995.1 of Asterias amurensis. Taxonomy (NCBI): domain Eukaryota; kingdom Metazoa; phylum Echinodermata; class Asteroidea; order Forcipulatida; family Asteriidae; genus Asterias; species Asterias amurensis. Next base: position 1,216,973 of record NC_092662.1, on the reverse strand, counting down.
GCTGATGTAACTACAACAGCTGAGGCTACCACAACTGCTGATGTAACTACAACAGCTGAAGCTGGCACAACTGCTGATGTAACCACAACAGCTGAAGCAACCGCAACTGCTGATTTTACTACAACAGCTGACTCTACAACAACTGCCGATGTAACTACAACAGCTAAAGCTACCACCACTGCTGATGTAACTACAACAGCTGAGGCTACCACAACTGCCAATGTAACTACCACAGCTGAGGCTACCACAACTGCTGATGTAACTACAACAGCTGAAGCTACAACAACTGCTGATGTAACTACAACAGCTAAACCTACAACAACTGCTGATGTAACTACAACAGCTGAGGCTACCAAAACTGCTGATGTAACTACAATAGCTGAAGCTGGCACAACTGCTGATGTAACCACAACAGTTGAAGCTACTTCATCTGCTGATATTACTTCAACAGCTGAGGCTACAACAACTGCCGATGTAACTACAACAGCAGAGGCTACAACAACTGCCGATGTAACTACCACAGCTGAGGCTACCACAACTACTGATGTAACTACAACAGCTGAGGCTACCACAACTGCTGATGTAACTACAACAGCTGAGTCTACAACAACTGCCGATGTAACTACAACAGCAGAGGCTACAACAACTGCCGATGTAACTACCACAGCTGAGGCTCCCACAACTGCTGATGTAACTACAACAGCTAAAGCTACCACCACTGCTGATGTAACTACAACAGCTGAGGCTACCACAACTGCTGATGTAACTACAACAGCTGAAGCTATAACAACTGCTGATGTAACTACAACAGCTGAGGCTACCACAACTGCTGATGTAACTACAACAGCTGAAGCTGGCACCACTGCTGATGTAACCACAACAGCTGAAGCAACTGCAACTGCTGATGTAACTACAACAGCTCAGGCTACCACAACTGCTGATGTAACCACAACAGCTGAGTCTACAACAACTGCCGATGTAACTACAACAGCTGAGGCTACCACAACTGCTGATGTAACTACAACAGCTGAAGCTATTACAACTGTTGATGTAACTACAACAGCTAAACCTACAACAACTGCTGATGTAACTACAACAGCTGAGGCTACCAAAACTGCTGATGTAACTACAACAGCTGAAGCTGGCACAACTGCTGATGTAACTACAACAGCTGAAGGTACCACAACTGCTGATGTAACTACAACAGCTAAAGCTACCACCACTGCTGATGTAACTACAACAGCTGAGGTTACCACAACTGCTGATGTAACTACAACAGCTGAAGCTACAACAACTGCTGATGTAACTACAACAGCTGAGGCTACCACAACTGCTGATGTAACTACAACAGCTGAAGCTGGCACAACTGCTGATGTAACCACAACAGTTGAAGCTACTTCATCTGCTGATATTACTTCAACAGCTGAGGCTACAACAACTGCCGATGCAACTACAACAGCAGAGGCTACAACAACTGCCGATGTTACTACCACAGCTGAGGCTACCACAACTACTGATGTAACTACAACAGCTGAGGCTACCACAACTGCTGATGTAACTACAACAGCTGAGTCTACAACAACTGCCGATGTAACTACAACAGCAGAGGCTACAACAACTGCCGATGCAACTACAACAGCAGAGGCTACAACAACTGCCGATGTAACTACCACAGCTGAGGCTACCACAACTACTGGTGTAACTACAACAGCTGAGGCTCCCACAACTGCTGATGTAACTACAACAGCTGAAGGTACCACAACTGCTGATGTAACTACAACAGCTAAAGCTACCACCACTGCTGATGTAACTACACCAGCTGAGGCTACCACAACTGCTGATGTAACTACAACAGCTGAAGCTACAACAACTGCTGATGTAACTACAACAGCTGAGGCTACCACAACTGTTGATGTAACTACAACAGCTGAAGCTGGCACAACTGCTGATGTAACTACAACAGCTGAAGCAACCGCAACTGCTGATTTTACTACAACAGCTGACTCTACAACAACTGCCGATGTAACTACAACAGCTAAAGCTACCACCACTGCTGATGTAACTACAACAGCTGAGGCTACCACAACTGCCGATGTAACTACCACAGCTGAGGCTACCACAACTGCTGATGTAACTACAACAGCTGAAGCTACAACAACTGCTGATGTAACTACAACAGCTAAACCTACAACAACTGCTGATGTAACTACAACAGCTGAGGCTACCGAAACTGCTGATGTAACTACAATAGCTGAAGCTGGCACAACTGCTGATGTAACCACAACAGTTGAAGCTACTTCATCTGCTGATATTACTTCAACAGCTGAGGCTACAACAACTGCCGATGTAACTACAACAGCAGAGGCTACAACAACTGCCGATGTAACTACCACAGCTGAGGCTACCACAACTACTGATGTAACTACAACAGCTGAGGCTACCACAACTGCTGATGTAACTACAACAGCTGAGTCTACAACAACTGCCGATGTAACTACAACAGCAGAGGCTACAACAACTGCCGATGTAACTACCACAGCTGAGGCTCCCACAACTGCTGATGTAACTACAACAGCTAAAGCTACCACCACTGCTGATGTAACTACAACAGCTGAGGCTACCACAACTGCTGATGTAACTACAACAGCTGAAGCTATAACAACTGCTGATGTAACTACAACAGCTAAGGCTACCACAACTGCTGATGTAACTACAACAGCTGAAGCTGGCACCACTGCTGATGTAACCACAACAGCTGAAGCAACCGCTACTGCTGATTTTACTACAACAGCTGAGTCTACAACAACTGCCGATGTAACTACAACAGCAGAGGCTACAACAACTGCCGATGTAACTACCACAGCTGAGGCTCCCACAACTGCTGATGTAACTACAACAGCTGAAGGTACCACAACTGATGATGTAACTACAACAGCTGAAGCTACCACCACTGCTGTTGTAACTACAACAGCTGAGGCTACCACAACTGCTGATGTAACTACAACAGCTGAAGCTACAACAACTGTTGATTTAACTACAACAGCTAAACCTACAACAACTGCTGATGTAACTACAACAGCTGAGGCTACCAAAACTGCTGATGTAACTACAACAGCTGAAGCTGGCACAACTGCTGATGTAACCACAACAGTTGAAGCTACTTCATCTGCTGATATTACTTCAACAGATGAGGCTACAACAACTGCCGATGTAACTAAAACAGCAGAGGCTACAACAACTGCCGATGTAACTACCACAGCTGAGGCTCCCACAACTGCTGATGTAACTACAACAGCTGAAGGTACCACAACTGATGATGTAACTACAACAGCTGAAGCTACCACCACTGCTGTTGTAACTACAACAGCTGAGGCTACCACAACTGCTGATGTAACTACAACAGCTGAAGCTACAACAACTGTTGATTTAACTACAACAGCTAAACCTACAACAACTGCTGATGTAACTACAACAGCTGAGGCTACCAAAACTGCTGATGTAACTACAACAGCTGAAGCTGGCACAACTGCTGATGTAACCACAACAGTTGAAGCTACTTCATCTGCTGATATTACTTCAACAGATGAGGCTACAACAACTGCCGATGTAACTAAAACAGCAGAGGCTACAACAACTGCCGATGTAACTACCACAGCTGAGGCTCCCACAACTACTGATGTAACTACAACAGCTGAAGGTACCACAACTGCTGATGTAACTACAACAGCTAAAGCTACCACAACTGCTGATGTAACTACAAAAGCTGAAGCTACAACAACTGCTGATGTAACTACAACAGCTGAGGCTACCACAACTGCTGATGTAACTACAACAGCTGAAGCTGGCACAACTGCTGATGTAACCACAACAGTTGAAGCTACTTCATCTGCTGATATTACTTCAACAGCTGAGGCTACAACAACTGCCGATGCAACTACAACAGCAGAGGCTACAACAACTGCCGATGTAACTACCACAGCTGAGGCTACCACAACTGCTGATGTAACTACAACAGCTGAGGCTACCACAACTGCTGATGTAACTACAACAGCTGAGTCTACAACAACTGCCGATGTAACTACAACAGCAGAGGCTACAACAACTGCCGATGCAACTACAACAGCAGAGGCTACAACAACTGCGGATATAACTACCACAGCTGAGGCTACCACAACTACTGATGTAACTACAACAGCTGAGGCTCCCACAACTGCTGATGTAACTACAACAGCTGAAGGTACCACAACTGCTGATGTAACTACAACAGCTCAAGCTACCACCACTGCTGATGTAACTACACCAGCTGAGGCTACCACAACTGCTGATGTAACTACAACAGCTGAAGCTACAACAACTGCTGATGTAACTACAACAGCTGAGGCTACCACAACTGCTGATGTAACTACAACAGCTGAAGCTACAACAACTGCTGATGTAACTACAACAGCTGAGGCTACCACAACTGCTGATGTAACTACAACAGCTGAAGCTGGCACAACTGCTGATGTAACCACAACAGTTGAAGCTACTTCATCTGCTGATATTACTTCAACAGCTGAGGCTACAACAACTGCCGATGCAACTACAACAGCAGAGGCTACAACAACTGCCGATGTAACTACCACAGCTGAGGCTACCACAACTACTGATGTAACTACAACAGCTGAGGCTACCACAATTGCTGATGTAACTACAACAGCTGACTCTACAACAACTGCCGATGTAACTACAACAGCTAAAGCTACCACCACTGCTGATGTAACTACAACAGCTGAGGCTACCACAACTGCCGATGTAACTACCACAGCTGAGGCTACCACAACTGCTGATGTAACTACAACAGCTGAAGCTACAACAACTGCTGATGTAACTATAACAGCTGAGGCTACCACAACTGCTGATGTAACTACAACAGCTGAAGCTGGCACAACTGCTGATGTAACCACAACAGTTGAAGCTACTTCATCTGCTGATATTACTTCAACAGCTGAGGCTACAACAACTGCCGATGCAACTACAACAGCAGAGGCTACAACAACTGCCGATGTAACTACCACAGCTGAGGCTACCACAACTACTGATGTAACTACAACAGCTGAGGCTACCACAACTGCTGATGTAACTACAACAGCTGAGTCTACAACAACTGCCGATGTAACTACAACAGCAGAGGCTACAACAACTGCCGATGTAACTACCACAGCTGAGGCTCCCACAACTGCTGATGTAACTACAACAGCTGAAGGTACCACAACTGCTGATGTAACTACACCAGCTGAGGCTACCACAACTGCTGATGTAACTACAACAGCTGAAGCTACAACAACTGCTGATGTAACTACAACAGCTGAGGCTACCACAACTGCTGATGTAACTACAACAGCTGAAGCTGGCACAACTGCTGATGTAACCACAACAGCTGAAGCAACCGCAACTGCTGACTTTACTACAACAGCTGACTCTACAACAACTGCCGATGTAACTACAACAGCTAAAGCTACCACCACTGCTGATGTAACTACAACAGCTGAGGCTACCACAACTGCCGATGTAACTACCACAGCTGAGGCTACCACAACTGCTGATGTAACTACAACAGCTGAAGCTACAACAACTGCTGATGTAACTACAACAGCTGAGGCTACCACAACTGCTGATGTAACCACAACAGCTGAAGCAACCGCAACTAATGATGTAACTACAACAGCTGAAAGTACCACAACTGCTGATGTAACTACAAGAGCTAAAGCTACCACCACTGCTGATGTAACTACAACAGCTGAGGCTACCACAACTGCTGATGTAACTACAACAGCTGAAGCTACAACAACTGCTGATGTAACTACAACAGCTGAGGCTACCACAACTGCTGATGTAACTACAACAGCTGAAGCTGGCACAACTGCTGAAGTAACCACAACAGTTGAAGCTACTTCATCTGCTGATATTACTTCAACAGCTGAGGCTACAACAACTGCCGATGCAACTACAACAGCAGAGGCTACAACAACTGCCGATGTAACTACCACAGCTGAGGCTACCACAACTACTGATGTAACTACAACAGCTGAGGCTACCACAACTGCTGATGTAACTACAACAGCTGAGTCTACAACAACTGCCGATGTAACTACAACAGCAGAGGCTACAACAACTGCCGATGTAACTACCACAGCTGAGGCTCCCACAACTGCTGATGTAACTACAACAGCTGAAGGTACCACAACAGCTGATGTAACTACAACAGCTAAAGCTACCACCACTGCTGATGTAACTACACCAGCTGAGGCTACCACAACTGCTGATGTAACTACAACAGCTGAAGCTACAACAACTGCTGATGTAACTACAACAGCTGAGGCTACCACAACTGCTGATGTAACTACAACAGCTGAAGCTGGCACAACTGCTGATGTAACCACAACAGCTGAAGCAACCGCAACTGCTGATTTTACTACAACAGCTGACTCTACAACAACTGCCGATGTAACTACAACAGCTAAAGCTACCACCACTGCTGATGTAACTACAACAGCTGAGGCTACCACAACTGCCAATGTAACTACCACAGCTGAGGCTACCACAACTGCTGATGTAACTACAACAGCTGAAGCTACAACAACTGCTGATGTAACTACAACAGCTAAACCTACAACAACTGCTGATGTAACTACAACAGCTGAGGCTACCAAAACTGCTGATGTAACTACAATAGCTGAAGCTGGCACAACTGCTGATGTAACCACAACAGTTGAAGCTACTTCATCTGCTGATATTACTTCAACAGCTGAGGCTACAACAACTGCCGATGTAACTACAACAGCAGAGGCTACAACAACTGCCGATGTAACTACCACAGCTGAGGCTACCACAACTACTGATGTAACTACAACAGCTGAGGCTACCACAACTGCTGATGTAACTACAACAGCTGAGTCTACAACAACTGCCGATGTAACTACAACAGCAGAGGCTACAACAACTGCCGATGTAACTACCACAGCTGAGGCTCCCACAACTGCTGATGTAACTACAACAGCTGAAGCTATAACAACTGCTGATGTAACTACAACAGCTGAGGCTACCACAACTGCTGATGTAACTACAACAGCTGAAGCTGGCACCACTGCTGATGTAACCACAACAGCTGAAGCAACCGCAACTGCTGATGTAACTACAACAGCTCAGGCTACCACAACTGCTGATGTAACCACAACAGCTGAGTCTACAACAACTGCCGATGTAACTACAACAGCTGAGGCTACCACAACTGCTGATGTAACTACAACAGCTGAAGCTATTACAACTGTTGATGTAACTACAACAGCTAAACCTACAACAACTGCTGATGTAACTACAACAGCTGAGGCTACCAAAACTGCTGATGTAACTACAACAGCTGAAGCTGGCACAACTGCTGATGTAACTACAACAGCTGAAGGTACCACAACTGCTGATGTAACTACAACAGCTAAAGCTACCACCACTGCTGATGTAACTACAACAGCTGAGGCTACCACAACTGCTGATGTAACTACAACAGCTGAAGCTACAACAACTGCTGATGTAACTACAACAGCTGAGGCTACCACAACTGCTGATGTAACTACAACAGCTGAAGCTGGCACAACTGCTGATGTAACCACAACAGTTGAAGCTACTTCATCTGCTGATATTACTTCAACAGCTGAGGCTACAACAACTGCCGATGCAACTACAACAGCAGAGGCTACAACAACTGCCGATGTTACTACCACAGCTGAGGCTACCACAACTGCTGATGTAACTACAACAGCTGAGGCTACCACAACTGCTGATGTAACTACAACAGCTGAGTCTTCAACAACTGCCGATGTAACTACAACAGCAGAGGCTACAACAACTGCCGATGCAACTACAACAGCAGAGGCTACAACAACTGCCGATGTAACTACCACAGCTGAGGCTACCACAACTACTGGTGTAACTACAACAGCTGAGGCTCCCACAACTGCTGATGTAACTACAACAGCTGAAGGTACCACAACTGCTGATGTAACTACAACAGCTAAAGCTACCACCACTGCTGATGTAACTACACCAGCTGAGGCTACCACAACTGCTGATGTAACTACAACAGCTGAAGCTACAACAACTGCTGATGTAACTACAACAGCTGAGGCTACCACAACTGCTGATGTAACTACAACAGCTGAAGCTGGCACAACTGCTGATGTAACTACAACAGCTGAAGCAACCGCAACTGCTGATTTTACTACAACAGCTGACTCTACAACAACTGCCGATGTAACTACAACAGCTAAAGCTACCACCACTGCTGATGTAACTACAACAGCTGAGGCTACCACAACTGCCGATGTAACTACCACAGCTGAGGCTACCACAACTGCTGATGTTACTACAACAGCTGAAGCTACAACAACTGCTGATGTAACTACAACAGCTAAACCTACAACAACTGCTGATGTAACTACAACAGCTGAGGCTACCGAAACTGCTGATGTAACTACAATAGCTGAAGCTGGCACAACTGCTGATGTAACCACAACAGTTGAAGCTACTTCATCTGCTGATATTACTTCAACAGCTGAGGCTACAACAACTGCCGATGTAACTACAACAGCAGAGGCTACAACAACTGCCGATGTAACTACCACAGCTGAGGCTACCACAACTACTGATGTAACTACAACAGCTGAGGCTACCACAACTGCTGATGTAACTACAACAGCTGAGTCTACAACAACTGCCGATGTAACTACAACAGCAGAGGCTACAACAACTGCCGATGTAACTACCACAGCTGAGGCTCCCACAACTGCTGATGTAACTACAACAGCTAAAGCTACCACCACTGCTGATGTAACTACAACAGCTGAGGCTACCACAACTGCTGATGTAACTACAACAGCTGAAGCTATAACAACTGCTGATGTAATTACAACAGCTGAGGCTACCACAACTGCTAATGTAACTACAACAGCTGAAGCTGGCACCACTGCTGATGTAACCACAACAGCTGAAGCAACCGCTACTGCTGATTTTACTACAACAGCTGAGTCTACAACAACTGCCGATGTAACTACAACAGCAGAGGCTACAACAACTGCCGATGTAACTACCACAGCTGAGGCTCCCACAACTGCTGATGTAACTACAACAGCTGAAGGTACCACAACTGATGATGTAACTACAACAGCTGAAGCTACCACCACTGCTGTTGTAACTACAACAGCTGAGGCTACCACAACTGCTGATGTAACCACAACAGCTGAGTCTACAACAAATGCCGATGTAACTACAACAGCTGAGGCTACCACAACTGCTGATGTAACTACAACAGCTGAAGCTACAACAACTGTTGATTTAACTACAACAGCTAAACCTACAACAACTGCTGATGTAACTACAACAGCTGAGGCTACCAAAACTGCTGATGTAACTACAACAGCTGAAGCTGGCACAACTGCTGATGTAACCACAACAGTTGAAGCTACTTCATCTGCTGATATTACTTCAACAGATGAGGCTACAACAACTGCCGATGTAACTAAAACAGCAGAGGCTACAACAACTGCCGATGTAACTACCACAGCTGAGGCTCCCACAACTACTGATGTAACTACAACAGCTGAAGGTACCACAACTGCTGATGTAACTACAACAGCTAAAGCTACCACCACTGCTGATGTAACTACAACAGCTGAGGCTACCACAACTGCTGATGTAACTACAACAGCTGAAGCTACAACAACTGCTGATGTAACTACAACAGCTGAGGCTACCACAACTGCTGATGTAACTACAACAGCTGAAGCTGGCACAACTGCTGATGTAACCACAACAGTTGAAGCTACTTCATCTGCTGATATTACTTCAACAGCTGAGGCTACAACAACTGCCGATGCAACTACAACAGCAGAGGCTACAACAACTGCCGATGTAACTACCACAGCTGAGGCTACCACAACTGCTGATGTAACTACAACAGCTGAGGCTACCACAACTGCTGATGTAACTACAACAGCTGAGTCTACAACAACTGCCGATGTAACTACAACAGCAGAGGCTACAACAACTGCCGATGCAACTACAACAGCAGAGGCTACAACAACTGCCGATGTAACTACCACAGCTGAGGCTACCACAACTACTGATGTAACTACAACAGCTGAGGCTCCCACAACTGCTGATGTAACTACAACAGCTGAAGGTACCACAACTGCTGATGTAACTACAACAGCTCAAGCTACCACCACTGCTGATGTAACTACACCAGCTGAGGCTACCACAACTGCTGATGTAACTACAACAGCTGAAGCTACAACAACTGCTGATGTAACTACAACAGCTGAGGCTACCACAACTGCTGATGTAACTACAACAGCTGAAGCTGGCACAACTGCTGATGTAACTACAACAGCTGAAGCTGGCACAACTGCTGATGTAACCACAACAGCTGAAGCAACCGCAACTGCTGATTTTACTACAACAGCTGACTCTACAACAACTGCCGATGTAACTACAACAGCTAAAGCTACCACCACTGCTGATGTAACTACAACAGCTGAGGCTACCACAACTGCCGATGTAACTACCACAGCTGAGGCTACCACAACTGCTGATGTAACTACAACAGCTGAAGCTACAACAACTGCTGATGTAACTACAACAGCTAAACCTACAACAACTGCTGATGTAACTACAACAGCTGAGGCTACCAAAACTGCTGATGTAACTACAATAGCTGAAGCTGGCACAACTGCTGATGTAACCACAACAGTTGAAGCTACTTCATTTGCTGATATTACTTCAACAGCTGAGGCTACAACAACTGCCTATGTAACTACAACAGCAGAGGCTACAACAACTGCCGATACAATTACCACAGCTGAGGCTACCACAACTACTGATGTAACCACAACAGCTGAGGCTACCACAACTGCTGATGTAACTACAACAGCTGAGTCTACAACAACTGCCGATGTAACTACAACAGCAGAGGCTACAACAACTGCCGATGTAACTACCACAGCTGAGGCTCCCACAACTGCTGATGTAACTACAACAGCTGAGGCTACCAAAACTGCTGATGTAACTACAACAGCTGAAGCTGGCACAACTGCTGATGTAACCACAACAGTTGAAGCTACTTCATCTGCTGATATAACTACAACAGCTGAGGCTACCACAACTGCTGATGTAACTACAACAGCTGAAGCTACCACAACCGCTGATGTAACCACAACAGTTGAAGCTACTTCAACTGCTAATATAACTACAACAGCTGAGGCTACCACAACTGCTGATGTAACTACAACAGCTGAATCTACAACAACCGCCGATGTTACTACATCAGCTGAGGCTACCACAACTGCTGCAGAAACTACCACAGCTGAAGTTACAACTGCTGATGTAACCACAACAGCTGAAGCTACCACAACTGCTGGTGTAACTAAAACAGCTGAGGCTACCACAACTGCTGATGTAACTACAACAGCTGAGTCTACAACTGCCGATGTAACTACAGCAGCAGAGGCTACAACAACTGCCGAAGTAACTACCACAGCTGAGTCTACAACAACTGTCGATGTAACTACAACAGCTGAAGATACCACAACTGCTGATGTAATTACAACAGCTGAGGCTACCACAACTGCTGATGTAACTACAACAGCTGAGGCTACCACAACTGCTGATGTAACTACAACAGCTGAAGCTACAACAACTGCTGATGTAACTACAACAGCTGAGGCTACCACAACTGCTGATGTAACTACAACAGCTGAAGCTGGCACAACTGCTGATGTAACCACAACAGCTGAAGCAACCACAACTGTTGATGTTACTACAACGGCTGACTCTACAACAACTGCCGATGTAATTACAACAGCTGAAGCTACAACAACTGCTGATGTAACTACAACAGCTAAAGCTACCACCACTGCTGATGTAACTACAACAGCTGAAGCTGGCACAACTGCCGATGTAACCACAACAGATGAAGTAACCACAACTGATGATGTTACTACAACAGCTGAGTCTACAACAACTGCCGATGTAGCTACAACAGCTGAAGCTATCACAACTGCTGATGTAACTACAACAGCTAAAGCTACCACCACTGCTGATGTAACTACAACAGCTGAGGCTACCACAACTGCCGATGTAACTACCACAGCTGAGGCTACCACAACTGCTGATGTAACTACAACAGCTGAAGCTACAACAACTGCTGATGTAACTACAACAGCTAAAGCTACCACCACTGCTGATGTAACTACAACAGCTGAGGCTACCACAACTGCTGATGTAACTACAACAGCTGAGTCTTCAACAACTGCCGATGTAACTACAACAGCAGAGGCTACAACAACTGCCGATGCAACTACAACAGCAGAGGCTACAACAACTGCCGATGTAACTACCACAGCTGAGGCTACCACAACTACTGGTGTAACTACAACAGCTGAGGCTCCCACAACTGCTGATGTAACTACAACAGCTGAAGGTACCACAACTGCTGATGTAACTACAACAGCTAAAGCTACCACCACTGCTGATGTAACTACACCAGCTGAGGCTACCACAACTGCTGATGTAACTACAACAGCTGAAGCTACAACAACTGCTGATGTAACTACAACAGCTGAGGCTACCACAACTGCTGATGTAACTACAACAGCTGAAGCTGGCACAACTGCTGATGTAACTACAACAGCTGAAGCAACCGCAACTGCTGATTTTACTACAACAGCTGACTCTACAACAACTGCCGATGTAACTACAACAGCTAAAGCTACCACCACTGCTGATGTAACTACAACAGCTGAGGCTACCACAACTGCCGATGTAACTACCACAGCTGAGGCTACCACAACTGCTGATGTTACTACAACAGCTGAAGCTACAACAACTGCTGATGTAACTACAACAGCTAAACCTACAACAACTGCTGATGTAAATACAACAGCTGAGGCTACCGAAACTGCTGATGTAACTACAATAGCTGAAGCTGGCACAACTGCTGATGTAACCACAACAGTTGAAGCTACTTCATCTGCTGATATTACTTCAACAGCTGAGGCTACAACAACTGCCGATGTAACTACAACAGCAGAGGCTACAACAACTGCCGATGTAACTACCACAGCTGAGGCTACCACAACTACTGATGTAACTACAACAGCTGAGGCTACCACAACTGCTGATGTAACTACAACAGCTGAGTCTACAACAACTGCCGATGTAACTACAACAGCAGAGGCTACAACAACTGCCGATGTAACTACCACAGCTGAGGCTCCCACAACTGCTGATGTAACTACAACAGCTAAAGCTACCACCACTGCTGATGTAACTACAACAGCTGAGGCTACCACAACTGCTGATGTAACTACAACAGCTGAAGCTATAACAACTGCTGATGTAATTACAACAGCTGAGGCTACCACAACTGCTAATGTAACTACAACAGCTGAAGCTGGCACCACTGCTGATGTAACCACAACAGCTGAAGCAACCGCTACTGCTGATTTTACTACAACAGCTGAGTCTACAACAACTGCCGATGTAACTACAACAGCAGAGGCTACAACAACTGCCGATGTAACTACCACAGCTGAGGCTCCCACAACTGCTGATGTAACTACAACAGCTGAAGGTACCACAACTGATGATGTAACTACAACAGCTGAAGCTACCACCACTGCTGTTGTAACTACAACAGCTGAGGCTACCACAACTGCTGATGTAACCACAACAGCTGAGTCTACAACAAATGCCGATGTAACTACAACAGCTGAGGCTACCACAACTGCTGATGTAACTACAACAGCTGAAGCTACAACAACTGTTGATTTAACTACAACAGCTAAACCTACAACAACTGCTGATGTAACTACAACAGCTGAGGCTACCAAAACTGCTGATGTAACTACAACAGCTGAAGCTGGCACAACTGCTGATGTAACCACAACAGTTGAAGCTACTTCATCTGCTGATATTACTTCAACAGATGAGGCTACAGCAACTGCCGATGTAACTAAAACAGCAGAGGCTACAACAACTGCCGATGTAACTACCACAGCTGAGGCTCCCACAACTACTGATGTAACTACAACAGCTGAAGGTACCACAACTGCTGATGTAACTACAACAGCTAAAGCTACCACCACTGCTGATGTAACTACAACAGCTGAGGCTACCACAACTGCTGATGTAACTACAACAGCTGAAGCTACAACAACTGCTGATGTAACTACAACAGCTGAGGCTACCACAACTGCTGATGTAACTACAACAGCTGAAGCTGGCACAACTGCTGATGTAACCACAACAGTTGAAGCTACTTCATCTGCTGATATTACTTCAACAGCTGAGGCTACAACAACTGCCGATGCAACTACAACAGCAGAGGCTACAACAACTGCCGATGTAACTACCACAGCTGAGGCTACCACAACTGCTGATGTAACTACAACAGCTGAGGCTACCACAACTGCTGATGTAACTACAACAGCTGAGTCTACAACAACTGCCGATGTAACTACAACAGCAGAGGCTACAACAACTGCCGATGCAACTACAACAGCAGAGGCTACAACAACTGCCGATGTAACTACCACAGCTGAGGCTACCACAACTACTGATGTAACTACAACAGCTGAGGCTCCCACAACTGCTGATGTAACTACAACAGCTGAAGGTACCACAACTGCTGATGTAACTACAACAGCTCAAGCTACCACCACTGCTGATGTAACTACACCAGCTGAGGCTACCACAACTGCTGATGTAACTACAACAGCTGAAGCTACAACAACTGCTGATGTAACTACAACAGCTGAGGCTACCACAACTGCTGATGTAACTACAACAGCTGAAGCTGGCACAACTGCTGATGTAACTACAACAGCTGAAGCTGGCACAACTGCTGATGTAACCACAACAGCTGAAGCAACCGCAACTGCTGATTTTACTACAACAGCTGACTCTACAACAACTGCCGATGTAACTACAACAGCTAAAGCTACCACCACTGCTGATGTAACTACAACAGCTGAGGCTACCACAACTGCCGATGTAACTACCACAGCTGAGGCTACCACAACTGCTGATGTAACTACAACAGCTGAAGCTACAACAACTGCTGATGTAACTACAACAGCTAAACCTACAACAACTGCTGATGTAACTACAACAGCTGAGGCTACCAAAACTGCTGATGTAACTACAATAGCTGAAGCTGGCACAACTGCTGATGTAACCACAATAGTTGAAGCTACTTCATTTGCTGATATTACTTCAACAGCTGAGGCTACAACAACTGCCGATGTAACTACAACAGCAGAGGCTACAACAACTGCCGATACAATTACCACAGCTGAGGCTACCACAACTACTGATGTAACTACAACAGCTGAGGCTACCACAACTGCTGATGTAACTACAACAGCTGAGTCTACAACAACTGCCGATGTAACTACAACAGCAGAGGCTACAACAACTGCCGATGTAACTACCACAGCTGAGGCTCCCACAACTGCTGATGTAACTACAACAGCTGAGGCTACCAAAACTGCTGATGTAACTGCAACAGCTGAAGCTGGCACAACTGCTGATGTAACCACAACAGTTGAAGCTACTTCATCTGCTGATATAACTACAACAGCTGAGGCTACCACAACTGCTGATGTAACTACAACAGCTGAAGCTACCACAACCGCTGATGTAACCACAACAGTTGAAGCTACTTCAACTGCTAATATAACTACAACAGCTGAGGCTACCACAACTGCTGATGTAATTACAACAGCTGAATCTACAACAACCGCCGATGTTACTACATCAGCTGAGGCTACCACAACTGCTGCAGAAACTACCACAGCTGAAGTTACAACTGCTGATGTAACCACAACAGCTGAAGCTACCACAACTGCTGGTGTAACTAAAACAGCTGAGGCTACCACAACTGCTGATGTAACTACAACAGCTGAGTCTACAACTGCCGATGTAACTACAGCAGCAGAGGCTACAACAACTGCCGAAGTAACTACCACAGCTGAGTCTACAACAACTGTCGATGTAACTACAACAGCTGAAGATACCACAACTGCTGATGTAATTACAACAGCTGAGGCTACCACAACTGCTGATGTAACTACAACAGCTGAGGCTACCACAACTGCTGATGTAACTACAACAGCTGAAGCTACAACAACTGCTGATGTAACTACAACAGCTGAGGCTACCACAACTGCTGATGTAACTACAACAGCTGAAGCTGGCACAACTGCTGATGTAACCACAACAGCTGAAGCAACCACAACTGTTGATGTTACTACAACGGCTGACTCTACAACAACTGCCGATGTAATTACAACAGCTGAAGCTACAACAACTGCTGATGTAACTACAACAGCTAAAGCTACCACCACTGCTGATGTAACTACAACAGCTGAAGCTGGCACAACTGCCGATGTAACCACAACAGATGAAGTAACCACAACTGATGATGTTACTACAACAGCTGAGTCTACAACAACTGCCGATGTAGCTACAACAGCTGAAGCTATCACAACTGCTGATGTAACTACAACAGCTAAAGCTACCACCACTGCTGATGTAACTACAACAGCTGAGGCTACCACAACTGCCGATGTAACTACCACAGCTGAGGCTACCACAACTGCTGATGTAACTACAACAGCTGAAGCTACAACAACTGCTGATGTAACTACAACAGCTAAAGCTACCACCACTGCTGATGTAACTACAACAGCTGAGGCTACCAAAACTGCTGATGTAACTACAACAGCTCAAGCTGGCACAACTGCTGATGTAACCACAACAGTTGAAGCTACTTCATCTGCTGATATAACTACAACAGCTGAGGCTACCAAAACTGCTGATGTAACTACAACAACTGAAGCTACCACAACCGCTGATGTAACCACAACAGTTGAAGCTACTTCAACTGCTAATATAACTACAACAGCTGAGGCTACCACAACTGCTGATGTAACTACAACAGCTGAGTCTACAACAACTGCAGATGTAACTACAACAGCAGAGGCTACAACAACTGCCGATGTAACTACCACAGCTGAGGCTACCACAACTGCTGATGTAACTACAACAGCTGAAGGTAACACAACTGATGATGTAACTACAACAGCTGCAGCTACCACAACTGCTGATGTAACTACAACAGCTGAGGCTACCACAACTGCTGATGTAACCACAACAGCTGAGTCTACAACAACTGCTGATGTAACTACAACAGCAGAGGCTACCACGACTGCCGATGTAACTACCACAGCTGAGGCTACCACAACTACTGATGTAACTACAACAGCTGAAGGTACCACAACTGCTGATGTAACTACAACAGCTGAGGCTTCCACAACTGCTGATGTAACTACAACAGCTGAAGCTACAACAACTGCTGATGTAACTACAACAGCTAAAGCTACAACAACTGCCGATGTAACTACAACAGCTGAAGCTACCACAACTGCTGATGTAACTACAACAGCTGAAGCTACAACAACTGTTGATGTAACTACAACAGCTAAACCTACAACAACTGCTGATGTAACTACAACAGCTGAGGCTACCAAAACTGCTGATGTAACTACAACAGCTGAAGCTGGCACAACCGCTGATGTAACCACAACAGTTGAAGCTACTTCATCTGCTGATATTACTTCAACAGATGAGGCTACAACAACTGCCGATGTAACTACAACAGCAGAGGCTACAACAACTGCCGATGTAACTACCACAGCTGAGGCTCCCACAACTGCTGATGTAACTACAACAGCTGAAGGTACCACAACTGCTGATGTAACTACAACAGCTAAAGCTACCACCACTGCTGATGTAACTACAACAGCTGAGGCTACCACAACTGCTGATGTAACTACAACAGCTGAAGCTACAACAACTGCTGATGTAACTACAACAGCTGAAGCTGGCACAACTGCTGATGTAACCACAACAGCTGAAGCAACCGCAACTGCTGATTTTACTACAACAGCTGTGTCTACAACAACTGCCGATGTAACTACAACAGCAGAGGCTATAACAACTGCCGATGTAACTACCACAGCTGAGGCTCCCACTACTGCTGATGTAACTACAACAGCTGAAGGTACCACAACTGCTGATTTAACTACAACAGCTGAAGCTACCACCACTGCTGATGTAACTACAACAGCTGAGGCTACCACAACTGCTGATGTAACTACAACAGCTGAAGCTGGCACAACTGCTGATGAAACCACAACAGCTGAAGCAACCACAACTGCTCATGTTACTACAACGGCTGACTCTACAACAACTGCCGATGTAATTACAA
The DNA here is from genome assembly GCF_032118995.1 of Asterias amurensis. Lineage (NCBI taxonomy): Eukaryota > Metazoa > Echinodermata > Asteroidea > Forcipulatida > Asteriidae > Asterias > Asterias amurensis. The sequence continues at coordinate 1,198,609 of NC_092662.1, read as the reverse complement.
CAGCTGAAGCTACAACAACTGCAGATGTAACTACAACAGCTAAAGCTACCACCACTGCTGATGTAACTACAACAGCTAAAGCTACAACAACTGCTGATGTAACCACAACAGTTGAAGCTACTTCATCTGCTGATATTACTTCAACAGCTGAGGCTACAACAACTGCCGATGTAACTACAACAGCAGAGGCTACAACAACTGATGATGTAATTACCACAGCTGAGGCTACCACAACTACTGATGTAACTACAACAGCTGAGGCTACCACAACTGTTGATGTAGCTACAACAGCTGAAACTATCACAACTGCTGATGTAACTACAACAGCTAAAGCTACCACCACTGCTGATGTAACTACAACAGCTGAGGCTACCACAACTGCTGATGTAACTACAACAGCTGAAGCTACAACAACTGCTGATGTAACTACAACAGCTGAGGCTACCACAACTGCTGATGTAACTACAACAGCTGAAGCTACAACAACTGCTGATGTAACTACAACAGCTGATGCTACAACAACTGCTGATGTAACTACAACAGCTGAAGCTGGCACAACTGCTGATGAAACCACTACAGCTGAAGCAACCACAACTGCTGATGTTACTACAACGGCTGACTCTACAACAACTGCCGATGTAACTACAACAGCTGAAGCTACAACAACTGCTGATGTACCTAAAACAGCTGAGGCTACCACAACTGCTGATGTAACTACAACAGCTGAAGCTGGCACAACTGCTGATGTAACCACAACAGCTGAAGCAACCACAACTGCTGATGTTACTACAACGGCTGACTCTACAACAACTGCCGATGTAATTACAACAGCTGAAGCTACAACAACTGCTGATGTAACTGCAACAGCTAAAGCTACAACAACTGCTGATGTAATCACAACAGTTGAAGCTACTTCATCTGCTGATATTACTTCAACAGCTGAGGCTACAACAACTGCCTATGTAACTACAACAGCAGAGGCTACAACAACTGCCGATATAATTACCACAGCTGAGGCTACCACAACTACTGATGTAACTACAACAGCTGAGGCTACCACAACTGCTGATGTAACTACAACAGCTGAGTCTACAACAACTGCCGATGTAACTACAACAGCAGAGGCTACAACAACTGCCGATGTAACTACCACAGCTGAGGCTCCCACAACTGCTGATGTAACTACAACAGCTGAGGCTACCAAAACTGCTGATGTAACTACAACAGCTGAGGCTACCACAACTGCTGATGTAACCACAACAGCTGAGTCTACAACAACTGCTGATGTAACTACAACAGCAGAGGCTACTTCGACTGCCGATGTAACTACCACAGCTGAGGCTACCACAACTACTGATGTAACTACAACAGCTGAAGGTACCACAACTGCTGATGTAACTACAACAGCTGAGGCTTCCACAACTGCTGATGTAACTACAACAGCTGAAGCTACAACAACTGCTGATGTAACTACAACAGCTAAAGCTACAACAACTGCTGATGTAACTACAACAGCTAAAGCTACCACCACTGCTTATGTAACTACAACAGCTGAAGCTACAACAACTGCTGATGTAACTACAACAGCTAAAGCTACAACAACTGCTGATGTAACTACAACAGCTAAAGCTACCACCACTGCTGATGTAACTACAACAGCTGACTCTACAACAACTGCCGATGTAATTACAACAGCTGAAGCTACAACAACTGCTGATGTAACTACAACAGCTGAGGCTACCACAACTGCCGATGTAACTACCACAGCTGAAGCTACAACAACTGCTGATGTAACTACAACAGCTAAAGCTACAACAACTGCTGATGTAACCACAACAGTTGAAGCTACTTCATCTGCTGATATTACTTCAACAGCTGAGGCTACAACAACTGCCGATGTAACTACAACAGCAGAGGCTACAACTGCTGATGTAATTACCACAGCTGAGGCTACCACAACTGCTGATGTAACTACAACAGCTGAGTTTACAACTGCCGATGTAACTACAACAGCAGAGGCTACAACAACTGCCGATGTAACTACCACAGCTGAGGCTGGCACAACTGCTGATGTAACTACAACAGTTGAAGCTACTTCATCTGCTGATATAACTACAACAGCTGAGGCTACAACAACTGCCGATATAATTACCACAGCTGAGGCTACCACAACTACTGATGTAACTACAACAGCTGAGGCTACCACAACTGCTGATGTAACTACAACAGCTGAGTCTACAACAACTGCCGATGTAACTACAACAGCAGAGGCTACAACAACTGCCGATGTAACTACCACAGCTGAGGCTCCCACAACTGCTGATGTAACTACAACAGCTGAGGCTACCAAAACTGCTGATGTAACTACAACAGCTGAGGCTACCACAACTGCTGATGTAACCACAACAGCTGAGTCTACAACAACTGCTGATGTAACTACAACAGCAGAGGCTACCACGACTGCCGATGTAACTACCACAGCTGAGGCTACCACAACTACTGATGTAACTACAACAGCTGAAGGTACCACAACTGCTGATGTAACTACAACAGCTGAGGCTTCCACAACTGCTGATGTAACTACAACAGCTGAAGCTACAACAACTGCTGATGTAACTACAACAGCTAAAGCTACAACAACTGCTGATGTAACTACAACAGCTAAAGCTACCACCACTGCTTATGTAACTACAACAGCTGAAGCTACAACAACTGCTGATGTAACTACAACAGCTAAAGCTACAACAACTGCTGATGTAACTACAACAGCTAAAGCTACCACCACTGCTGATGTAACTACAACAGCTGACTCTACAACAACTGCCGATGTAATTACAACAGCTGAAAATACAACAACTGCTGATGTAACTACAACAGCTGAGGCTACCACAACTGCCGATGTAACTACCACAGCTGAAGCTACAACAACTGCTGATGTAACTACAACAGCTAAAGCTACAACAACTGCTGATGTAACCACAACAGTTGAAGCTACTTCATCTGCTGATATTACTTCAACAGCTGAGGCTACAACAACTGCCGATGTAACTACAACAGCAGAGGCTACAACTGCTGATGTAATTACCACAGCTGAGGCTACCACAACTACTGATGTAACTACAACAGCTGAGGCTACCACAACTGCTGATGTAACTACAACAGCTGAGTTTACAACTGCCGATGTAACTACAACAGCAGAGGCTACAACAACTGCCGATGTAACTACCACAGCTGAGGCTGGCACAACTGCTGATGTAACTACAACAATTGAAGCTACTTCATCTGCTGATATAACTACAACAGCTGAGGCTACCACAACTGCTGATGTAACTACAACAGCTGAAGCTACCACAACCGCTGATGTAACCACAACAGTTGAAGCTACTTCAACTGCTAATATAACTACAACAGCTGAGGCTACCACAACTGCTGATGTAACTACAACAGCTGAATCTACAACAACCGCCGATGTTACTACATCAGCTGAGGCTACCACAACTGCTGCAGAAACTACCACAGCTGAAGTTACAACTGCTGATGTAACCACAACAGCTGAAGCTACCAAAACTGCTGGTGTAACTAAAACAGCTGAGGCTACCACAACTGCTGATGTAACTACAACAGCTGAGTCTACAACTGCCGATGTAACTACAGCAGCTGAAGATACCACAACTGCTGATGTAATTACAACAGCTGAGGCTACCACAACTGCTGAAGTAACCACAACAGCTGAAGCAACCAAAACTGCTGATGTTACTACAACGGCTGACTCTACAACAACTGCCGATTTAATTACAACAGCTGAAGCTACAACAACTGCTGATGTAACTACAACAGCTAAAGCTACAACAACTGCTGATGTAACCACAACAGTTGAAGCTACTTCATCTGCTGATATTACTTCAACAGCTGAGGCTACAACAACTGCCGATGTAACTACAACAGCAGAGGCTACAACAACTGCCGATATAATTACCACAGCTGAGGCTACCACAACTACTGATGTAACTACAACAGCTGAGGCTACCACAACTGCTGATGTAACTACAACAGCTGAGTCTACAACAACTGCCGATGTAACTACAACAGCAGACGCTACAACAACTGCCGATGTAACTACCACAGCTGAGGCTCCCACAACTGCTGATGTAACTACAACAGCTGAGGCTACCAAAACTGCTGATGTAACTACAACAGCTGAAGCTGGCACAACTGCTGATGTAACCACAACAGTTGAAGCTACTTCATCTGCTGATATAACTACAACAGCTGAGGCTACCACAACTGCTGATGTAACTACAACAGCTGAGGCTACCACAACTGCTGCAGAAACTACCACACCTGAAGTTACAACTGCTGATGTAACCACAACAGCTGAAGCTACCACAACTGCTGGTGTAACTAAAACAGCTGAGGCTACCACAACTGCTGATGTAACTACAACAGCTGAGTCTACAACTGCCGATGTAACTACAGCAGCAGAGGCTACAACAACTGCCGATGTAACTACCACAGCTGAGTCTACAACAACTGTCGATGTAACTACAACAGCTGAAGATACCACAACTGCTGATGTAATTACAACAGCTGAAGCTACAACAACTGTTGATGTAACTACAACAGCTAAACCTACAACAACTGCTGATGTAACTACAACAGCTGAGGCTACCCAAACTGCTGATGTAACTACAACAGCTGAAGCTGGCACAACTGCTGATGTAACCACAACAGTTGAAGCTACTTCATCCGCTGATATTACTTCAACAGATGAGGCTACAACAACTGCCGATGTAACTAAAACAGCAGAGGCTACAACAACTGCCGATGTAACTACCACAGCTGAGGCTCCCACAACTACTGATGTAACTACAACAGCTGAAGGTACCACAACTGCTGATGTAACTACAACAGCTAAAGCTACCACCACTGCTGATGTAACTACAACAGCTGAGGCTACCACAACTGCTGATGTAACTACAACAGCTGAAGCTACAACAACTGCTGATGTAACTACAACAGCTAAGGCTACCACAACTGCTGATGTAACTACAACAGCTGAAGCTGGCACAACTGCTGATGTAACCACAACAGTTGAAGCTACTTCATCTGCTGATATTACTTCAACAGCTGAGGCTACAACAACTGCCGATGCAACTACAACAGCAGAGGCTACAACAACTGCCGATGTAACTACCACAGCTGAGGCTACCACAACTGCTGATGTAACTACAACAGCTGAGGCTACCACAACTGCTGATGTAACTACAACAGCTGAGTCTACAACAACTGCCGATGTAACTACAACAGCAGAGGCTACAACAACTGCCGATGCAACTACAACAGCAGAGGCTACAACAACTGCCGATGTAACTACCACAGCTGAGGCTACCACAACTACTGATGTAACTACAACAGCTGAGGCTCCCACAACTGCTGATGTAACTACAACAGCTGAAGGTACCACAACTGCTGATGTAACTACAACAGCTAAAGCTACCACCACTGCTGATGTAACTACACCAGCTGAGGCTACCACAACTGCTGATGTAACTACAACAGCTGAGGCTACCACAACTGCTGATGTAACTACAACAGCTGAAGCTGGCACAACTGCTGATGTAACCACAACAGCTGAAGCAACCGCAACTGCTGATTTTACTACAACAGCTGACTCTACAACAACTGCCGATGTAACTACAACAGCTAAAGCTACCACCACTGCTGATGTAACTACAACAGCTGAGGCTACCACAACTGCCGATGTAACTACCACAGCTGAGGCTACCACAACTGCTGATGTAACTACAACAGCTGAAGCTACAACAACTGCTGATGTAACTACAACAGCTAAACCTACAACAACTGCTGATGTAACTACAACAGCTGAGGCTACCAAAACTGCTGATGTAACTACAATAGCTGAAGCTGGCACAACTGCTGATGTAACCACAACAGTTGAAGCTACTTCATTTGCTGATATTACTTCAACAGCTGAGGCTACAACAACTGCCGATGTAACTACAACAGCAGAGGCTACAACAACTGCCGATGTAACTACCACAGCTGAGGCTACCACAACTACTGATGTAACTACAACAGCTGAGGCTACCACAACTGCTGATGTAACTACAACAGCTGAGTCTACAACAACTGCCGATGTAACTACAACAGCAGAGGCTACAACAACTGCCGATGTAACTACCACAGCTGAGGCTCCCACAACTGCTGATGTAACTACAACAGCTAAAGCTACCACCACTGCTGATGTAACTACAACAGCTGAGGCTACCACAACTGCTGATGTAACTACAACAGCTGAATCTATAACAACTGCTGATGTAACTACAACAGCTGAGGCTACAACAACTGCTGATGTAACTACAACAGCTGAAGCTGGCACCACTGCTGATGTAACCACAACAGCTGAAGCAACCGCAACTGCTGATTTTACTACAACAGCTGAGTCTACAACAACTGCCGATGTAACTACAACAGCAGAGGCTACAACAACTGCCGATGTAACTACCACAGCTGAGGCTCCCACAACTGCTGATGTAACTACAACAGCTGAAGGTACCACAACTGATGATGTAACTACAACAGCTGAAGCTACCACCACTGCTGATGTAACTACAACAGCTGAGGCTACCACAACTGCTGATGTAACCACAACAGCTGAGTCTACAACAACTGCCGATGTAACTACAACAGCTGAAGCTACCACAACTGCTGATGTAACTACAACAGCTGAAGCTACAACAACTGTTGATGTAACTACAACAGCTAAACCTACAACAACTGCTGATGTAACTACAACAGCTGAGGCTACCAAAACTGCTGATGTAACTACAACAGCTGAAGCTGGCACAACTGCTGATGTAACCACAACAGTTGAAGCTACTTCATCTGCTGATGTAACTACAACAGCTGAAGCTGGCACCACTGCTGATGTAACCACAACAGCTGAAGCAACCGCAACTGCTGATTTTACTACAACAGCTGAGTCTACAACAACTGCCGATGTAACTACAACAGCTGAAGCTACCACCACTGCTGATGTAACTACAACAGCTGAGGCTACCACAACTGCTGATGTAACCACAACAGCTGAGTCTACAACAACTGCCGATGTAACTACAACAGCTGAAGCTACCACAACTGCTGATGTAACTACAACAGCTGAAGCTACAACAACTGTTGATGTAACTACAACAGCTAAACCTACAACAACTGCTGATGTAACTACAACAGCTGAGGCTACCAAAACTGCTGATGTAACTACAACAGCTGAAGCTGGCACAACTGCTGATGTAACCACAACAGTTGAAGCTACTTCATCTGCTGATATTACTTCAACAGATGAGGCTACAACAACTGCCGATGTAACTACAACAGCAGAGGCTACAACAACTGCCGATGTAACTACCACAGCTGAGGCTCCCACAACTGCTGATGTAACTACAACAGCTGAAGGTACCACAACTGCTGATGTAACTACAACAGCTAAAGGTACCACAACTGCTGATTTAACTACAACAGCTGAAGCTACCACCACTGCTGATGTAACTACAACAGCTGAGGCTACCACAACTGCTGATGTAACTACAACAGCTGAAGCTGGCACAACTGCTGATGAAACCACAACAGCTGAAGCAACCACAACTGCTCATGTTACTACAACGGCTGACTCTACAACAACTGCCGATGTAATTACAACAGCTGAAGCTACAACAACTGCTGATGTAACTACAACAGCTAAAGCTACCACCACTGCTGATGTAACTACAACAGCTAAAGCTACAACAACTGCTGATGTAACCACAACAGTTGAAGCTACTTCATCTGCTGATATTACTTCAACAGCTGAGGCTTCAACAACTGCCGATGTAACTACAACAGCAGAGGCTACAACAACTGCTGATGTAATTACCACAGCTGAGGCTACCACAACTACTGATGTAACTACAACAGCTGAGGCTACCACAACTGCTGATGTAGCTACAACAGCTGAAACTATCACAACTGCTGATGTAACTACAACAGCTAAAGCTACCACCACTGCTGATGTAACTACAACAGCTGAGGCTACCACAACTGCTGATGTAACTACAACAGCTGAAGCTACAACAACTGCTGATGTAACTACAACAGCTGAGGCTACAACAACTGCCGATGCAACTACAACAGCAGAGGCTACAACAACTGCCGATGTAACTACCACAGCTGAGGCTACCACAACTACTGATGTAACTACAACAGCTGAGGCTCCCACAACTGCTGATGTAACTACAACAGCTGAAGGTACCACAACTGCTGATGTAACTACAACAGCTAAAGCTACCACCACTGCTGATGTAACTACACCAGCTGAGGCTACCACAACTGCTGATGTAACTACAACAGCTGAGGCTACCACAACTGCTGATGTAACTACAACAGCTGAAGCTGGCACAACTGCTGATGTAACCACAACAGCTGAAGCAACCGCAACTGCTGATTTTACTACAACAGCTGACTCTACAACAACTGCCGATGTAACTACAACAGCTAAAGCTACCACCACTGCTGATGTAACTACAACAGCTGAGGCTACCACAACTGCCGATGTAACTACCACAGCTGAGGCTACCACAACTGCTGATGTAACTACAACAGCTGAAGCTACAACAACTGCTGATGTAACTACAACAGCTAAACCTACAACAACTGCTGATGTAACTACAACAGCTGAGGCTACCAAAACTGCTGATGTAACTACAATAGCTGAAGCTGGCACAACTGCTGATTTAACCACAACAGTTGAAGCTACTTCATTTGCTGATATTACTTCAACAGCTGAGGCTACAACAACTGCCGATGTAACTACAACAGCAGAGGCTACAACAACTGCCGATGTAACTACCACAGCTGAGGCTACCACAACTACTGATGTAACTACAACAGCTGAGGCTACCACAACTGCTGATGTAACTACAACAGCTGAGTCTACAACAACTGCCGATGTAACTACAACAGCAGAGGCTACAACAACTGCCGATGTAACTACCTCAGCTGAGGCTCCCACAACTGCTGATGTAACTACAACAGCTAAAGCTACCACCACTGCTGATGTAACTACAACAGCTGAGGCTACCACAACTGCTGATGTAACTACAACAGCTGAATCTATAACAACTGCTGATGTAACTACAACAGCTGAGGCTACAACAACTGCTGATGTAACTACAACAGCTGAAGCTGGCACCACTGCTGATGTAACCACAACAGCTGAAGCAACCGCAACTGCTGATTTTACTACAACAGCTGAGTCTACAACAACTGCCGATGTAACTACAACAGCAGAGGCTACAACAACTGCCGATGTAACTACCACAGCTGAGGCTCCCACAACTGCTGATGTAACTACAACAGCTGAAGGTACCACAACTGATGATGTAACTACAACAGCTGAAGCTACCACCACTGCTGATGTAACTACAACAGCTGAGGCTACCACAACTGCTGATGTAACCACAACAGCTGAGTCTACAACAACTGCCGATGTAACTACAACAGCTGAAGCTACCACAACTGCTGATGTAACTACAACAGCTGAAGCTACAACAACTGTTGATGTAACTACAACAGCTAAACCTACAACAACTGCTGATGTAACTACAACAGCTGAGGCTACCAAAACTGCTGATGTAACTACAACAGCTGAAGCTGGCACAACTGCTGATGTAACCACAACAGTTGAAGCTACTTCATCTGCTGATGTAACTACAACAGCTGAAGCTGGCACCACTGTTGATGTAACCACAACAGCTGAAGCAACCGCAACTGCTGATTTTACTACAACAGCTGAGTCTACAACAACTGCCGATGTAACTACAACAGCTGAAGCTACCACCACTGCTGATGTAACTACAACAGCTGAGGCTACCACAACTGCTGATGTAACCACAACAGCTGAGTCTACAACAACTGCCGATGTAACTACAACAGCTGAAGCTACCACAACTGCTGATGTAACTACAACAGCTGAAGCTACAACAACTGTTGATGTAACTACAACAGCTAAACCTACAACAACTGCTGATGTAACTACAACAGCTGAGGCTACCAAAACTGCTGATGTAACTACAACAGCTGAAGCTGGCACAACTGCTGATGTAACCACAACAGTTGAAGCTACTTCATCTGCTGATATTACTTCAACAGATGAGGCTACAACAACTGCCGATGTAACTACAACAGCAGAGGCTACAACAACTGCCGATGTAACTACCACAGCTGAGGCTCCCACAACTGCTGATGTAACTACAACAGCTGAAGGTACCACAACTGCTGATGTAACTACAACAGCTAAAGGTACCACAACTGCTGATTTAACTACAACAGCTGAAGCTACCACCACTGCTGATGTAACTACAACAGCTGAGGCTACCACAACTGCTGATGTAACTACAACAGCTGAAGCTGGCACAACTGCTGATGAAACCACAACAGCTGAAGCAACCACAACTGCTCATGTTACTACAACGGCTGACTCTACAACAACTGCCGATGTAATTACAACAGCTGAAGCTACAACAACTGCTGATGTAACTACAACAGCAGAGGCTACAACAACTGCTGATGTAATTACCACAGCTGAGGCTACCACAACTACTGATGTAACTACAACAGCTGAGGCTACCACAACTGCTGATGTAGCTACAACAGCTGAAACTATCACAACTGCTGATGTAACTACAACAGCTAAAGCTACCACCACTGCTGATGTAACTACAACAGCTGAGGCTACCACAACTGCTGATGTAACTACAACAACTGAAGCTACAACAACTGCTGATGTAACTACAACAGCTGATGCTACAACAACTGCTGATGTAACTACAACAGCTGAAGCTGGCACAACTGCTGATGAAACCACTACAGCTGAAGCAACCACAACTGCTGATGTTACTACAACGGCTGACTCTACAACAACTGCCGATGTAACTACAACAGCTGAAGCTACAACAACTGCTGATGTACCTAAAACAGCTGAGGCTACCACAACTGCTGATGTAACTACAACAGCTGAAGCTGGCACAACTGCTGATGTAACCACAAAAGCTGAAGCAACCACAACTGCTGATGTTACTACAACGGCTGACTCTACAACAACTGCCGATGTAATTACAACAGCTGAAGCTACAACAACTGCTGATGTAACTACAACAGCTGAGGCTACCACAACTGCCGATGTAACTACCACAGCTGAGGCTACCACAACTGCTGATGTAACTACAACAGCTGAAGCTACAACAACTGCTGATGTAACTACAACAGCTAAAGCTACAACAACTGCTAATGTAACCACAACAGTTGAAGCTACTTCATCTGCTGATATTACTTCAACAGCTGAGGCTACAACAACTGCCGATGTAACTACAACAGCAGAGGCTACAACTGCTGATGTAATTACCACAGCTGAGGCTACCACAACTACTGATGTAACTACAACAGCTGAGGCTACCACAACTGCTGATGTAACTACAACAGCTGAGTTTACAACTGCCGATGTAACTACAACAGCAGAGGCTACAACAACTGCCGATGTAACTACCACAGCTGAGGCTGGCACAACTGCTGATGTAACTACAACAGTTGAAGCTACTTCATCTGCTGATATAACTACAACAGCTGAGGCTACCACAACTGCTGATGTAACTACAACAGCTAAAGCTACCACAACCGCTGATGTAACCACAACAGTTGAAGCTACTTCAACTGCTAATATAACTACAACAGCTGAGGCTACCACAACTGCTGATGTAACTACAACAGCTGAATCTACAACAACCGCCGATGTTACTACATCAGCTGAGGCTACCACAACTGCTGCAGAAACTACCACAGCTGAAGTTACAACTGCTGATGTAACCACAACAGCTGAAGCTACCAAAACTGCTGGTGTAACTAAAACAGCTGAGGCTACCACAACTGCTGATGTAACTACAACAGCTGAGTCTACAACTGCCGATGTAACTACAGCAGCTGAAGATACCACAACTGCTGATGTAATTACAACAGCTGAGGCTACCACAACTGCTGAAGTAACCACAACAGCTGAAGCAACCAAAACTGCTGATGTTACTACAACGGCTGACTCTACAACAACTGCCGATTTAATTACAACAGCTGAAGCTACAACAACTGCTGATGTAACTACAACAGCTAAAGCTACAACAACTGCTGATGTAACCACAACAGTTGAAGCTACTTCATCTGCTGATATTACTTCAACAGCTGAGGCTACAACAACTGCCGATGTAACTACAACAGCAGAGGCTACAACAACTGCCGATATAATTACCACAGCTGAGGCTACCACAACTACTGATGTAACTACAACAGCTGAGGCTACCACAACTGCTGATGTAACTACAACAGCTGAGTCTACAACAACTGCCGATGTAACTACAACAGCAGACGCTACAACAACTGCCGATGTAACTACCACAGCTGAGGCTCCCACAACTGCTGATGTAACTACAACAGCTGAGGCTACCAAAACTGCTGATGTAACTACAACAGCTGAAGCTGGCACAACTGCTGATGTAACCACAACAGTTGAAGCTACTTCATCTGCTGATATAACTACAACAGCTGAGGCTACCACAACTGCTGATGTAACTACAACAGCTGAAGCTACCACAACCGCTGATGTAACCACAACAGTTGAAGCTACTTCAACTGCTAATATAACTACAACAGCTGAGGCTACAACAACCGCCGATGTTACTACATCAGCTGAGGCTACCACAACTGCTGCAGAAACTACCACAGCTGAAGTTACAACTGCTGATGTAACCACAACAGCTGAAGCTACCACAACTGCTGGTGTAACTAAAACAGCTGAGGCTACCACAACTGCTGATGTAACTACAACAGCTGAGTCTACAACTGCCGATGTAACTACAGCAGCAGAGGCTACAACAACTGCCGATGTAACTACCACAGCTGAGTCTACAACAACTGTCGATGTAACTACAACAGCTGAAGATACCACAACTGCTGGTGTAACTAAAACAGCTGAGGCTACCACAACTGCTGATGTAACTACAACAGCTGAGTCTACAACTGCCGATGTAACTACAGCAGCAGAGGCTACAACAACTGCCGATGTAACTACCACAGCTGAGTCTACAACAACTGTCGATGTAACTACAACAGCTGAAGATACCACAACTTCTGATGTAATTACAACAGCTGAAGCTACAACAACTGTTGATGTAACTACAACAGCTAAACCTACAACAACTGCTGATGTAACTACAACAGCTGAGGCTACCCAAACTGCTGATGTAACTACAACAGCTGAAGCTGGCACAACTGCTGATGTAACCACAACAGTTGAAGCTACTTCATCCGCTGATATTACTTCAACAGATGAGGCTACAACAACTGCCGATGTAACTACCACAGCTGAGGCTCCCACAACTACTGATGTAACTACAACAGCTGAAGGTACCACAACTGCTGATGTAACTACAACAGCTAAAGCTACCACCACTGCTGATGTAACTACAACAGCTGAGGCTACCACAACTGCTGATGTAACTACAACAGCTGAAGCTACAACAACTGCTGATGTAACTACAACAGCTGAGGCTACCACAACTGCTGATGTAACTACAACAGCTGAAGCTGGCACAACTGCTGATGTAACCACAACAGTTGAAGCTACTTCATCTGCTGATATTACTTCAACAGCTGAGGCTACAACAACTGCCGATGCAACTACAACAGCAGAGGCTACAACAACTGCCGATGTAACTACCACAGCTGAGGCTACCACAACTGCTGATGTAACTACAACAGCTGAGGCTACCACAACTGCTGATGTAACTACAACAGCTGAGTCTACAACAACTGCCGATGTAACTACAACAGCAGAGGCTACAACAACTGCCGATGCAACTACAACAGCAGAGGCTACAACAACTGCCGATGTAACTACCACAGCTGAGGCTACCACAACTACTGATGTAACTACAACAGCTGAGGCTCCCACAACTGCTGATGTAACTACAACAGCTGAAGGTACCACAACTGCTGATGTAACTACAACAGCTAAAGCTACCACCACTGCTGATGTAACTACACCAGCTGAGGCTACCACAACTGCTGATGTAACTACAACAGCTGAAGCTGGCACAACTGCTGATGTAACCACAACAGCTGAAGCAACCGCAACTGCTGATTTTACTACAACAGCTGACTCTACAACAACTGCCGATGTAACTACAACAGCTAAAGCTACCACCACTGCTGATGTAACTACAACAGCTGAGGCTACCACAACTGCCGATGTAACTACCACAGCTGAGGCTACCACAACTGCTGATGTAACTACAACAGCTGAAGCTACAACAACTGCTGATGTAACTACAACAGCTAAACCTACAACAACTGCTGATGTAACTACAACAGCTGAGGCTACCAAAACTGCTGATGTAACTACAATAGCTGAAGCTGGCACAACTGCTGATGTAACCACAACAGTTGAAGCTACTTCATTTGCTGATATTACTTCAACAGCTGAGGCTACAACAACTGCCGATGTAACTACAACAGCAGAGGCTACAACAACTGCCGATGTAACTACCACAGCTGAGGCTACCACAACTACTGATGTAACTACAACAGCTGAGGCTACCACAACTGCTGATGTAACTACAACAGCTGAGTCTACAACAACTGCCGATGTAACTACAACAGCAGAGGCTACAACAACTGCCGATGTAACTACCACAGCTGAGGCTCCCACAACTGCTGATGTAACTACAACAGCTAAAGCTACCACCACTGCTGATGTAACTACAACAGCTGAGGCTACCACAACTGCTGATGTAACTACAACAGCTGAATCTATAACAACTGCTGATGTAACTACAACAGCTGAGGCTACCACAACTGCTGATGTAACTACAACAGCTGAAGCTGGCACCACTGCTGATGTAACCACAACAGCTGAAGCTACCACCACTGCTGATGTAACTACAACAGCTGAGGCTACCACAACTGCTGATGTAACTACAACAGCTGAATCTATAACAACTGCTGATGTAACTACAACAGCTGAGGCTCCCACAACTGCTGATGTAACTACAACAGCTGAGGCTACCAAAACTGCTGATGTAACTACAACAGCTGAAGCTGGCACAACTGCTGATGTAACCACAACAGTTGAAGCTACTTCATCTGCTGATATAACTACAACAGCTGAGGCTACCACAACTGCTGATGTAACTACAACAGCTGAAGCTACCACAACCGCTGATGTAACCACAACAGTTGAAGCTACTTCAACTGCTAATATAACTACAACAGCTGAGGCTACAACAACCGCCGATGTTACTACATCAGCTGAGGCTACCACAACTGCTGCAGAAACTACCACAGCTGAAGTTACAACTGCTGATGTAACCACAACAGCTGAAGCTACCACAACTGCTGGTGTAACTAAAACAGCTGAGGCTACCACAACTGCTGATGTAACTACAACAGCTGAGTCTACAACTGCCGATGTAACTACAGCAGCAGAGGCTACAACAACTGCCGATGTAACTACCACAGCTGAGTCTACAACAACTGTCGATGTAACTACAACAGCTGAAGATACCACAACTGCTGGTGTAACTAAAACAGCTGAGGCTACCACAACTGCTGATGTAACTACAACAGCTGAGTCTACAACTGCCGATGTAACTACAGCAGCAGAGGCTACAACAACTGCCGATGTAACTACCACAGCTGAGTCTACAACAACTGTCGATGTAACTACAACAGCTGAAGATACCACAACTTCTGATGTAATTACAACAGCTGAAGCTACAACAACTGTTGATGTAACTACAACAGCTAAACCTACAACAACTGCTGATGTAACTACAACAGCTGAGGCTACCCAAACTGCTGATGTAACTACAACAGCTGAAGCTGGCACAACTGCTGATGTAACCACAACAGTTGAAGCTACTTCATCCGCTGATATTACTTCAACAGATGAGGCTACAACAACTGCCGATGTAACTACCACAGCTGAGGCTCCCACAACTACTGATGTAACTACAACAGCTGAAGGTACCACAACTGCTGATGTAACTACAACAGCTAAAGCTACCACCACTGCTGATGTAACTACAACAGCTGAGGCTACCACAACTGCTGATGTAACTACAACAGCTGAAGCTACAACAACTGCTGATGTAACTACAACAGCTGAGGCTACCACAACTGCTGATGTAACTACAACAGCTGAAGCTGGCACAACTGCTGATGTAACCACAACAGTTGAAGCTACTTCATCTGCTGATATTACTTCAACAGCTGAGGCTACAACAACTGCCGATGCAACTACAACAGCAGAGGCTACAACAACTGCCGATGTAACTACCACAGCTGAGGCTACCACAACTGCTGATGTAACTACAACAGCTGAGGCTACCACAACTGCTGATGTAACTACAACAGCTGAGTCTACAACAACTGCCGATGTAACTACAACAGCAGAGGCTACAACAACTGCCGATGCAACTACAACAGCAGAGGCTACAACAACTGCCGATGTAACTACCACAGCTGAGGCTACCACAACTACTGATGTAACTACAACAGCTGAGGCTCCCACAACTGCTGATGTAACTACAACAGCTGAAGGTACCACAACTGCTGATGTAACTACAACAGCTAAAGCTACCACCACTGCTGATGTAACTACACCAGCTGAGGCTACCACAACTGCTGATGTAACTACAACAGCTGAAGCTGGCACAACTGCTGATGTAACCACAACAGCTGAAGCAACCGCAACTGCTGATTTTACTACAACAGCTGACTCTACAACAACTGCCGATGTAACTACAACAGCTAAAGCTACCACCACTGCTGATGTAACTACAACAGCTGAGGCTACCACAACTGCCGATGTAACTACCACAGCTGAGGCTACCACAACTGCTGATGTAACTACAACAGCTGAAGCTACAACAACTGCTGATGTAACTACAACAGCTAAACCTACAACAACTGCTGATGTAACTACAACAGCTGAGGCTACCAAAACTGCTGATGTAACTACAATAGCTGAAGCTGGCACAACTGCTGATGTAACCACAACAGTTGAAGCTACTTCATTTGCTGATATTACTTCAACAGCTGAGGCTACAACAACTGCCGATGTAACTACAACAGCAGAGGCTACAACAACTGCCGATGTAACTACCACAGCTGAGGCTACCACAACTACTGATGTAACTACAACAGCTGAGGCTACCACAACTGCTGATGTAACTACAACAGCTGAGTCTACAACAACTGCCGATGTAACTACAACAGCAGAGGCTACAACAACTGCCGATGTAACTACCACAGCTGAGGCTCCCACAACTGCTGATGTAACTACAACAGCTAAAGCTACCACCACTGCTGATGTAACTACAACAGCTGAGGCTACCACAACTGCTGATGTAACTACAACAGCTGAATCTATAACAACTGCTGATGTAACTACAACAGCTGAGGCTACCACAACTGCTGATGTAACTACAACAGCTGAAGCTGGCACCACTGCTGATGTAACCACAACAGCTGAAGCAACCGCAACTGCTGATTTTACTACAACAGCTGAGTCTACAACAACTGCCGATGTAACTACAACAGCAGAGGCTACAACAACTGCCGATGTAACTACCACAGCTGAGGCTCCCACAACTGCTGATGTAACTACAACAGCTGAAGGTACCACAACTGATGATGTAACTACAACAGCTGAAGCTACCACCACTGCTGATGTAACTACAACAGCTGAGGCTACCACAACTGCTGATGTAACCACAACAGCTGAGTCTACAACAACTGCCGATGTAACTACAACAGCTGAAGCTACCACAACTGCTGATGTAACTACAACAGCTGAAGCTACAACAACTGTTGATGTAACTACAACAGCTAAACCTACAACAACTGCTGATGTAACTACAACAGCTGAGGCTACCAAAACTGCTGATGTAACTACAACAGCTGAAGCTGGCACAACTGCTGATGTAACCACAACAGTTGAAGCTACTTCATCTGCTGATGTAACTACAACAGCTGAAGCTGGCACCACTGCTGATGTAACCACAACAGCTGAAGCAACCGCAACTGCTGATTTTACTACAACAGCTGAGTCTACAACAACTGCCGATGTAACTACAACAGCTGAAGCTACCACCACTGCTGATGTAACTACAACAGCTGAGGCTACCACAACTGCTGATGTAACCACAACAGCTGAGTCTACAACAACTGCCGATGTAACTACAACAGCTGAAGCTACCACAACTGCTGATGTAACTACAACAGCTGAAGCTACAACAACTGTTGATGTAACTACAACAGCTAAACCTACAACAACTGCTGATGTAACTACAACAGCTGAGGCTACCAAAACTGCTGATGTAACTACAACAGCTGAAGCTGGCACAACTGCTGATGTAACCACAACAGTTGAAGCTACTTCATCTGCTGATATTACTTCAACAGATGAGGCTACAACAACTGCCGATGTAACTACAACAGCAGAGGCTACAACAACTGCCGATGTAACTACCACAGCTGAGGCTCCCACAACTGCTGATGTAACTACAACAGCTGAAGGTACCACAACTGCTGATGTAACTACAACAGCTAAAGGTACCACAACTGCTGATTTAACTACAACAGCTGAAGCTACCACCACTGCTGATGTAACTACAACAGCTGAGGCTACCACAACTGCTGATGTAACTACAACAGCTGAAGCTGGCACAACTGCTGATGAAACCACAACAGCTGAAGCAACCACAACTGCTCATGTTACTACAACGGCTGACTCTACAACAACTGCCGATGTAATTACAACAGCTGAAGCTACAACAACTGCTGATGTAACTACAACAGCTCAAGCTACCACAACTGCTGATGTAACTACAACAGCTGAAGATACAACAACTGCTGATGTAACTACAACAGCTGAGGCTACCACAACTGCTGATGTAACTACAACAGCTGAAGCTGGCACAACTGCTGATGTAACCACAACAGCTGAAGCAACCGCAACTGCTGATTTTACTACAACAGCTGACTCTACAACAACTGCCGATGTAACTACAACAGCTAAAGCTACCACCACTGCTGATGTAACTACAACAGCTGAGGCTACCACAACTGCCGATGTAACTACCACAGCTGAGGCTACCACAACTGCTGATGTAACTACAACAGCTGAAGCTACAACAACTGCCGATGTAACTACAACAGCTAAACCTACAACAACTGCTGATGTAACTACAACAGCTGAGGCTACCAAAACTGCTGATGTAACTACAATAGCTGAAGCTGGCACAACTGCTGATGTAACCACAACAGTTGAAGCTACTTCATTTGCTGATATTACTTCAACAGCTGAGGCTACAACAACTGCCGATGTAACTACAACAGCAGAGGCTACAACAACTGCCGATGTAACTACCACAGCTGAGGCTACCACAACTACTGATGTAACTACAACAGCTGAGGCTACCACAACTGCTGATGTAACTACAACAGCTGAGTCTACAACAACTGCCGATGTAACTACAACAGCAGAGGCTACAACAACTGCCGATGTAACTACCACAGCTGAGGCTCCCACAACTGCTGATGTAACTACAACAGCTAAAGCTACCACCACTGCTGATGTAACTACAACAGCTGAGGCTACCACAACTGCTGATGTAACTACAACAGCTGAATCTATAACAACTGCTGATGTAACTACAACAGCTGAGGCTACCACAACTGCTGATGTAACTACAACAGCTGAAGCTGGCACCACTGCTGATGTAACCACAACAGCTGAAGCAACCGCAACTGCTGATTTTACTACAACAGCTGAGTCTACAACAACTGCCGATGTAACTACAACAGCAGAGGCTACAACAACTGCCGATGTAACTACCACAGCTGAGGCTCCCACAACTGCTGATGTAACTACAACAGCTGAAGGTACCACAACTGATGATGTAACTACAACAGCTGAAGCTACCACCACTGCTGATGTAACTACAACAGCTGAGGCTACCACAACTGCTGATGTAACCACAACAGCTGAGTCTACAACAACTGCCGATGTAACTACAACAGCTGAAGCTACCACAACTGCTGATGTAACTACAACAGCTGAAGCTACAACAACTGTTGATGTAACTACAACAGCTAAACCTACAACAACTGCTGATGTAACTACAACAGCTGAGGCTACCAAAACTGCTGATGTAACTACAACAGCTGAAGCTGGCACAACTGCTGATGTAACCACAACAGTTGAAGCTACTTCATCTGCTGATGTAACTACAACAGCTGAAGCTGGCACCACTGCTGATGTAACCACAACAGCTGAAGCAACCGCAACTGCTGATTTTACTACAACAGCTGAGTCTACAACAACTGCCGATGTAACTACAACAGCTGAAGCTACCACCACTGCTGATGTAACTACAACAGCTGAGGCTACCACAACTGCTGATGTAACCACAACAGCTGAGTCTACAACAACTGCCGATGTAACTACAACAGCTGAAGCTACCACAACTGCTGATGTAACTACAACAGCTGAAGCTACAACAACTGTTGATGTAACTACAACAGCTAAACCTACAACAACTGCTGATGTAACTACAACAGCTGAGGCTACCAAAACTGCTGATGTAACTACAACAGCTGAAGCTGGCACAACTGCTGATGTAACCACAACAGTTGAAGCTACTTCATCTGCTGATATTACTTCAACAGATGAGGCTACAACAACTGCCGATGTAACTACAACAGCAGAGGCTACAACAACTGCCGATGTAACTACCACAGCTGAGGCTCCCACAACTGCTGATGTAACTACAACAGCTGAAGGTACCACAACTGCTGATGTAACTACAACAGCTAAAGGTACCACAACTGCTGATTTAACTACAACAGCTGAAGCTACCACCACTGCTGATGTAACTACAACAGCTGAGGCTACCACAACTGCTGATGTAACTACAACAGCTGAAGCTGGCACAACTGCTGATGAAACCACAACAGCTGAAGCAACCACAACTGCTCATGTTACTACAACGGCTGACTCTACAACAACTGCCGATGTAATTACAACAGCTGAAGCTACAACAACTGCTGATGTAACTACAACAGCTCAAGCTACCACCACTGCTGATGTAACTACAACAGCTAAAGCTACAACAACTGCTGATGTAACCACAACAGTTGAAGCTACTTCATCTGCTGATATTACTTCAACAGCTGAGGCTACAACAACTGCCGATGTAACTACAACAGCAGAGGCTACAACAACTGCTGATGTAATTACCACAGCTGAGGCTACCACAACTACTGATGTAACTACAACAGCTGAGGCTACCACAACTGCTGATGTAGCTACAACAGCTGAAACTATCACAACTGCTGATGTAACTACAACAGCTAAAGCTACCACCACTGCTGATGTAACTACAACAGCTGAGGCTACCACAACTGCTGATGTAACTACAACAGCTGAAGCTACAACAACTGCTGATGTAACTACAACAGCTGAGGCTACCACAACTGCTGATGTAACTACAACAGCTGAAGCTACAACAACTGCTGATGTAACTACAACAGCTGAGGCTACAACAACTGCTGATGTAACTACAACAGCTGAAGCTGGCACAACTGCTGATGAAACCACTACAGCTGAAGCAACCACAACTGCTGATGTTACTACAACGGCTGACTCTACAACAACTGCCGATGTAACTACAACAGCTGAAGCTACAACAACTGCTGATGTACCTAAAACAGCTGAGGCTACCACAACTGCTGATGTAACTACAACAGCTGAAGCTGGCACAACTGCTGATGTAACCACAACAGCTGAAGCAACCACAACTGCTGATGTTACTACAACGGCTGACTCTACAACAACTGCCGATGTAATTACAACAGCTGAAGCTACAACAACTGCTGATGTAACTGCAACAGCTAAAGCTACAACAACTGCTGATGTAACCACAACAGTTGAAGCTACTTCATCTGCTGATATTACTTCAACAGCTGAGGCTACAACAACTGCCTATGTAACTACAACAGCAGAGGCTACAACAACTGCCGATATAATTACCACAGCTGAGGCTACCACAACTACTGATGTAACTACAACAGCTGAGGCTACCACAACTGCTGATGTAACTACAACAGCTGAGTCTACAACAACTGCCGATGTAACTACAACAGCAGAGGCTACAACAACTGCCGATGTAACTACCACAGCTGAGGCTCCCACAACTGCTGATGTAACTACAACAGCTGAGGCTACCAAAACTGCTGATGTAACTACAACAGCTGAAGCTGGCACAACTGCTGATGTAACCACAACAGTTGAAGCTACTTCATCTGCTGATATAACTACAACAGCTGAGGCTACCACAACTGCTGATGTAACTACAACAGCTGAAGCTACCACAACCGCTGATGTAACCACAACAGTTGAAGCTACTTCAACTGCTAATATAACTACAACAGCTGAGGCTACCACAACTGCTGATGTAACTACAACAGCTGAATCTACAACAACCGCCGATGTTACTACATCAGTTGAGGCTACCACAACTGCTGCAGAAACTACCACAGTTGAAGTTACAACTGCTGATGTAACCACAACAGCTGAAGCTACCAAAACTGCTGGTGTAACTAAAACAGCTGAGGCTACCACAACTGCTGATGTAACTACAACAGCTGAGTCTACAACTGCCGATGTAACTACAGCAGCAGAGGCTACAACAACTGCCGATGTAACTACCACAGCTGAGTCTACAACAACTGTCGATGTAACTACAACAGCTGAAGATACCACAACTGCTGATGTAATTACAACAGCTGAGGCTACCACAACTGCTGAAGTAACCACAACAGCTGAAAAAACCACAACTGCTGATGTTACTACAACGGCTGACTCTACAACAACTGCCGATTTAATTACAACAGCTGAAGCTACAACAACTGCTGATGTAACTACAACAGCTAAAGCTACAACAACTGCTGATGTAACCACAACAGTTGAAGCTACTTCATCTGCTGATATTACTTCAACAGCTGAGGCTACCAAAACTGCTGATGTAACTACAACAGCTGAAGCTGGCACAACTGCTGATGTAACCACAACAGTTGAAGCTACTTCATCTGCTGATATAACTACAACAGCTGAGGCTACCACAACTGCTGATGTAACTACAACAACTGAAGCTACCACAACCGCTGATGTAACCACAACAGTTGAAGCTACTTCAACTGCTAATATAACTACAACAGCTGAGGCTACCACAACTGCTGATTTAACTACAACAGCTGAAGCTACCACCACTGCTGATGTAACTACAACAGCTGAGGCTACCACAACTGCTGATGTAACTACAACAGCTGAAGCTGGCACAACTGCTGATGAAACCACAACAGCTGAAGCAACCACAACTGCTCATGTTACTACAACGGCTGACTCTACAACAACTGCCGATGTAATTACAACAGCTGAAGCTACAACAACTGCTGATGTAACTACAACAGCTAAAGCTACCACCACTGCTGATGTAACTACAACAGCTAAAGCTACAACAACTGCTGATGTAACCACAACAGTTGAAGCTACTTCATCTGCTGATATTACTTCAACAGCTGAGGCTACAACAACTGCCGATGTAACTACAACAGCAGAGGCTACAACAACTGCTGATGTAAATACCACAGCTGAGGCTACCACAACTACTGATGTAACTACAACAGCTGAGGCTACCACAACTGCTGATGTAGCTACAACAGCTGAAACTATCACAACTGCTGATGTAACTACAACAGCTAAAGCTACCACCACTGCTGATGTAACTACAACAGCTGAGGCTACCACAACTGCTGATGTAACTACAACAGCTGAAGCTACAACAACTGCTGATGTAACTACAACAGCTGAGGCTACCACAACTGCTGATGTAACTACAACAGCTGAAGCTACAACAACTGCTGATGTAACTACAACAGCTGAGGCTACAACAACTGCTGATGTAACTACAACAGCTGAAGCTGGCACAACTGCTGATGAAACCACTACAGCTGAAGCAACCACAACTGCTGATGTTACTACAACGGCTGACTCTACAACAACTGCCGATGTAACTACAACAGCTGAAGCTACAACAACTGCTGATGTACCTAAAACAGCTGAGGCTACCACAACTGCTGATGTAACTGCAACAGCTAAAGCTACAACAACTGCTGATGTAACCACAACAGTTGAAGCTACTTCATCTGCTGATATTACTTCAACAGCTGAGGCTACAACAACTGCCTATGCAACTACAACAGCAGAGACTACAACAACTGCCGATATAATTACCACAGCTGAGGCTACCACAACTACTGATGTAACTACAACAGCTGAGGCTACCACAACTGCTGATGTAACTACAACAGCTGAGTCTACAACAACTGCCGATGTAACTACAACAGCAGAGGCTACAACAACTGCCGATGTAACTACCACAGCTGAGGCTCCCACAACTGCTGATGTAACTACAACAGCTGAGGCTACCAAAACTGCTGATGTAACTACAACAGCTGAAGCTGGCACAACTGCTGATGTAACCACAACAGTTGAAGCTACTTCATCTGCTGATATAACTACAACAGCTGAGGCTACCACAACTGCTGATGTAACTACAACAGCTGAAGCTACCACAACCGCTGATGTAACCACAACAGTTGAAGCTACTTCAACTGCTAATATAACTACAACAGCTGAGGCTACCACAACTGCTGATGTAACTACAACAGCTGAATCTACAACAACCGCCGATGTTACTACATCAGTTGAGGCTACCACAACTGCTGCAGAAACTACCACAGTTGAAGTTACAACTGCTGATGTAACCACAACAGCTGAAGCTACCAAAACTGCTGGTGTAACTAAAACAGCTGAGGCTACCACAACTGCCGATGTAACTACAGCAGCAGAGGCTACAACAACTGCCGATGTAACTACCACAGCTGAGTCTACAACAACTGTCGATGTAACTACAACAGCTGAAGATACCACAACTGCTGATGTAATTACAACAGCTGAGGCTACCACAACTGCTGAAGTAACCACAACAGCTGAAGCAACCACAACTGCTGATGTTACTACAACGGCTGACTCTACAACAACTGCCGATTTAATTACAACAGCTGAAGCTACAACAACTGCTGATGTAACTACAACAGCTAAAGCTACAACAACTGCTGATGTAACCACAACAGTTGAAGCTACTTCATCTGCTGATATTACTTCAACAGCTGAGGCTACCAAAACTGCTGATGTAACTACAACAGCTGAAGCTGGCACAACTGCTGATGTAACCACAACAGTTGAAGCTACTTCATCTGCTGATATAACTACAACAGCTGAGGCTACCACAACTGCTGATGTAACTACAACAACTGAAGCTACCACAACCGCTGATGTAACCACAACAGTTGAAGCTACTTCAACTGCTAATATAAGTACAACAGCTGAGGCTACCACAACTGCTGATGTAACTACAACAGCTGAGTCTACAACAACTGCAGATGTAACTACAACAGCAGAGGCTACAACAACTGCCGATGTAACTACCACAGCTGAGGCTACCACAACTGCTGATGTAACTACAACAGCTGAAGGTACCACAACTGATGATGTAACTACAACAGCTGCAGCTACCACAACTGCTGATGTAACTACAACAGCTGAGGCTACCACAACTGCTGATGTAACCACAACAGCTGAGTCTACAACAACTGCTGATGTAACTACAACAGCAGAGGCTACCACGACTGCCGATGTAACTACCACAGCTGAGGCTACCACAACTACTGATGTAACTACAACAGCTGAAGGTACCACAACTGCTGATGTAACTACAACAGCTGAGGCTTCCACAACTGCTGATGTAACTACAACAGCTGAAGCTACAACAACTGCTGATGTAACTACAACAGCTAAAGCTACAACAACTGCTGATGTAACTACAACAGCTAAAGCTACCACCACTGCTGATGTAACTACAACAGCTGAAGCTACAACAACTGCTGATGTAACTACAACAGCTCAAGCTACAACAACTGCTGATGTAACTACAACAGCTAACGCTACCACCACTGCTGATGTAACTACAACAGCTGACTCTACAACAACTGCCGATGTAATTACAACAGCTGAAGCTACAACAACTGCTGATGTAACTACAACAGCTGAGGCTACCACAACTGCCGATGTAACTACCACAGCTGAGGCTACCACAACTGCTGATGTAACTACAACAGCTGAAGCTACAACAACTGCTGATGTAACTACAACAGCTAAAGCTACAACAACTGCTGATGTAACCACAACAGTTGAAGCTACTTCATCTGCTGATATTACTTCAACAGCTGAGGCTACAACAACTGCCGATGTAACTACAACAGCAGAGACTACAACTGCTGATGTAATTACCACAGCTGAGGCTACCACAACTACTGATGTAACTACAACAGCTGAGGCTACCACAACTGCTGATGTAACTACAACAGCTGAGTTTACAACTGCCGATGTAACTACAACAGCAGAGGCTACAACAACTGCCGACGTAACTACCACAGCTGAGGCTCCCACAACTGCTGATGTAACTACAACAGCTGAGGCTACCAAAACTGCTGATGTAACTACAACAGCTGAAGATGGCACAACTGCTGATTTAACCACAACAGTTGAAGCTACTTCATCTGCTGATATAACTACAACAGCTGAGGCTACCACAACTGCTGATGTAACTACAACAGCTGAAGCTACCACAACCGCTGATGTAACCACAACAGTTGAAGCTACTTCAACTGCTAATATAACTACAAGAGCTGAGGCTACAACAACCGCCGATGTTACTACATCAGCTGAGGCTACCACAACTGCTGATGTAACTGCAACAGCTGAGTCTACAACTGCCGATGTAACTACAGCAGCAGAGGCTACAACAACTGCCGATGTAACTACCACAGCTGAGTCTACCACAACTGTCGATGTAACTACAACAGCTGAAGATACCACAACTGCTGATGTAATTACAACAGCTGAGGCTACCACAACTGCTGAAGTAACCACAACAGCTGAAGCAACCACAACTGCTGATGTTACTACAACGGCTGACTCTACAACAACTGCCGATTTAATTACAACAGCTGAAGCTACAACAACTGCTGATGTAACTACAACAGCTAAAGCTACAACAACTGCTGATGTAACCACAACAGTTGAAGCTACTTCATCTGCTGATATTACTTCAACAGCTGAGGCTACAACAACTGCCGATGTAACTACAACAGCAGAGGCTACAACAACTGCCGATATAATTACCACAGCTGAGGCTACCACAACTACTGATGTAACTACAACAGCTGAGGCTACCACAACTGCTGATGTAACTACAACAGCTGAGTCTACAACAACTGCCGATGTAACTACAACAGCAGACGCTACAACAACTGCCGACGTAACTACCACAGCTGAGGCTCCCACAACTGCTGATGTAACTACAACAGCTGAGGCTACCAAAACTGCTGATGTAACTACAACAGCTGAAGCTGGCACAACTGCTGATGTAACCACAACAGTTGAAGCTACTTCATCTGCTGATATAACTACAACAGCTGAGGCTACCACAACTGCTGATGTAACTACAACAGCTGAAGCTACCACAACCGCTGATGTAACCACAACAGTTGAAGCTACTTCAACTGCTAATATAACTACAAGAGCTGAGGCTACAACAACCGCCGATGTTACTACATCAGCTGAGGCTACCACAACTGCTGCAGAAACTACCACAGCTGAAGTTACAACTGCTGATGTAACCACAACAGCTGAAGCTACCACAACTGCTGGTGTAACTAAAACAGCTGAGGCTACCACAACTGCTGATGTAACTACAACAGCTGAGTCTACAACTGCCGATGTAACTACAGTAGCAGAGGCTACAACAACTGCCGATGTAACTACCACAGCTGAGTCTACAACAACTGTCGATGTAACTACAACAGCTGAAGATACCACAACTGCTGGTGTAACTAAAACAGCTGAGGCTACCACAACTGCTGATGTAACTACAACAGCTGAGTCTACAACTGCCGATGTAACTACAGCAGCAGAGGCTACAACAACTGCCGATGTAACTACCACAGCTGAGTCTACAACAACTGTCGATGTAACTACAACAGCTGAAGATACCACAACTGCTGATGTAATAACAACAGCTGAGGCTACCACAACTGCTGATGTAATTACAACAGCTGAGGCTACCACAACTGCTGATGTAACTACAACAGCTGAAGCTACAACAACTGCTGATGTAACTACAACAGCTGAGGCTACCACAACTGCTGATGTAACTACAACAGCTGAAGCTGGCACAACTGCTGATGTAACCACAACAGCTGAAGCAACCACAACTGTTGATGTTACTACAACGGCTAACTCTACAACAACTGCCGATGTAATTACAACAGCTGAAGCTACAACAACTGCTGATGTAACTACAACAGCTAAAGCTACCACCACTGCTGATGTAACTACAACAGCTGAAGCTGGCACAACTGCCGATGTAACCACAACAGATGAAGCAACCACAACTGATGATGTTACTACAACAGCTGAAGCTACAACAACTGCTGATGTAACTACAACAGCTCAAGCTACAACAACTGCTGATGTAACCACAACAGTTGAAGCTGCTTCATCTGCTGATCTTACTTCAACAGCTGAGGCTACAACAACTGCCGATGTAACTACAACAGCAGAGGCTACAACAACTGCTGATGTAATGACCACAGCTGAGGCTACCACAACTACTGATGTAACTACAACAGCTGAGGCTACCACAACTGCTGATGTAGCTACAACAGCTGAAGCTATCACAACTGCTGATGTAACTACAACAGCTAAAGCTACCACCACTGCTGATGTAACTACAACAGCTGAGGCTACCACCACTGCTGATGTAACTACAACAGCTGAAGCTGGCACAACTGCCGATGTAACCACAACAGATGAAGCAACCACAACTGATGATGTTACTACAACAGCTGAAGCTACTTCAACTGCTAATATAACTACAACAGCTGAGGCTACCAAAACTGCTGATGCAACTACAACAGCTGAGTCTACAACAACTGCCGATGTAACTACAACAGCAGAGGCTACCACAACTGCCGATGTAACTACCACAGCTGAGGCTACCACAACTGCTGATGTAACTACAACAGCTGAAGGTACCACAACTGATGATGTAACTACAACAGCTGCAGCTACCACAACTGCTGATGTAACTACAACAGCTGAGGCTACCACAACTGATGATGTAACCACAACAGCTGAGTCTACAACAACTGCCGATGTAACTACAACAGCAGAGGCTACCACGACTGCCGATGTAACTACCACAGCTGAGGCTACCACAACTACTGATGTAACTACAACAGCTGAAGGTACCACAACTGCTGATGTAACTACAACAGCTAAAGCTACCACCACTGCGGATGTAACTACAACAGCTGAGGCTTCCACAACTGCTGATGTAACTACATCAGCTGAAGCTACAACAACTGCTGATGTAACTACAACAGCTAAAGCTACAACAACTGCTGATGTAACTACAACAGCTAAAGCTACCACCACTGCTGATGTAACTACAACAGCTGAGGCTACCACAACTGCCGATGTAACTACCACAGCTGAGGCTACCACAACTGCTGATGTAACTACAACAGCTGAAGCTACAACAACTGCTGATGTAACTACAACAGCTAAAGCTACCACCACTGCTGATGTAAATACAACAGCTGAGGCTACCAAAACTGCTGATGTAACTACAACAGCTGAAGCTGGCACAACTGCTGATGTAACCACAACAGTTGAAGCTACTTCATCTGCTGATATAACTACAACAGCTGAGGCTACCACAACTGCTGATGTAACTACCACAGCTGAGGCTACCACAACTGCTGATGTAACTACAACAGCTGAAGCTACAACAACTGCTGATGTAACTACAACAGCTAAAGCTACCACCACTGCTGATGTAAATACAACAGCTGAGGCTACCAAAACTGCTGATGTAACTACAACAGCTGAAGCTGGCACAACTGCTGATGTAACCACAACAGTTGAAGCTACTTCATCTGCTGATATAACTACAACAGCTGAGGCTACCACAACTGCTGATGTAACTACAACAGCTGAAGCTGGCACAACTGCTGATGTAACTACAACAGCTGAAGCTACAACAACTGCTGATGTAACTACAACAGCTCAAGCTACAACAACTGCTGATGTAACTACAACAGCAGAGGCTACCACGACTGCCGATGTAACTACCACAGCTGAGGCTACCACAACTACTGATGTAACTACAACAGCTGAACGTACCACAACTGCTGATGTAACTACAACAGCTGAGGCTTCCACAACTGCTGATGTAACTACAACAGCTGAAGCTACATCAACTGCTGATGTAACTACAACAGCTAAAGCTACAACAACTGCTGATGTAACTACAACAGCTAAAGCTACCACCACTTCTTATGTAACTACAACAGCTGAAGCTACAACAACTGCTGATGTAACTACAACAGCTAAAGCTACAACAACTGCTGATGTAACTACAACAGCTAAAGCTACCACCACTGCTGATGTAACTACAACAGCTGACTCTACAACAACTGCCGATGTAATTACAACAGCTGAAGCTACAACAACTGCTGATGTAACTACAACAGCTGAGGCTACCACAACTGCCGATGTAACTACCACAGCTGAGGCTACCACAAGTGCTGATGTAACTACAACAGCTGAAGCTACAACAACTGCTGATGTAACTACAACAGCTAAAGCTACAACAACTGCTGATGTAACCACAACAGTTGAAGCTACTTCATCTGCTGATATTACTTCAACAGCTGAGGCTACAACAACTGCCGATGTAACTACAACAGCAGAGGCTACAACTGCTGATGTTATTACCACAGCTGAGGCTACCACAACTACTGATGTAACTACAACAGCTGAGGCTACCACAACTGCTGATGTAACTACAACAGCTGAGTTTACAACTGCCGATGTAACTACAACAGCAGAGGCTACAACAACTGCCGATGTAACTACCACAGCTGAGGCTGGCACAACTGCTGATGTAACTACAACAGTTGAAGCTACTTCATCTGCTGATATAACTACAACAGCTGAGGCTACCACAACTGCTGATGTAACTACAACAGCTGAAGCTACCACAACCGCTGATGTAACCACAACAGTTGAAGCTACTTCAACTGCTAATATAACTACAACAGCTGAGGCTACCACAACTGCTGATGTAACTACAACAGCTGAATCTACAACAACCGCCGATGTTACTACATCAGCTGAGGCTACCACAACTGCTGCAGAAACTACCACAGCTGAAGTTACAACTGCTGATGTAACCACAACAGCTGAAGCTACCAAAACTGCTGGTGTAACTAAAACAGCTGAGGCTACCACAACTGCTGATGTAACTACAACAGCTGAGTCTACAACTGCCGATGTAACTACAGCAGCTGAAGATACCACAACTGCTGATGTAATTACAACAGCTGAGGCTACCACAACTGCTGAAGTAACCACAACAGCTGAAGCAACCACAACTGCTGATGTTACTACAACGGCTGACTCTACAACAACTGCCGATTTAATTACAACAGCTGAAGCTACAACAACTGCTGATGTAACTACAACAGCTAAAGCTACAACAACTGCTGATGTAACCACAACAGTTGAAGCTACTTCATCTGCTGATATTACTTCAACAGCTGAGGCTACAACAACTGCCGATGTAACTACAACAGCAGAGGCTACAACAACTGCCGATATAATTACCACAGCTGAGGCTACCACAACTACTGATGTAACTACAACAGCTGAGGCTACCACAACTGCTGATGTAACTACAACAGCTGAGTCTACAACAACTGCCGATGTAACTACCACAGCTGAGGCTCCCACAACTGCTGATGTAACTACAACAGCTGAGGCTACCAAAACTGCTGATGTAACTACAACAGCTGAAGCTGGCACAACTGCTGATGTAACCACAACAGTTGAAGCTACTTCATCTGCTGATATAACTACAACAGCTGAGGCTACCACAACTGCTGATGTAACTACAACAGCTGAAGCTACCACAACCGCTGATGTAACCACAACAGTTGAAGCTACTTCAACTGCTAATATAACTACAACAGCTGAGGCTACAACAACCGCCGATGTTACTACATCAGCTGAGGCTACCACAACTGCTGCAGAAACTACCACAGCTGAAGTTACAACTGCTGATGTAACCACAACAGCTGAAGCTACCACAACTGCTGGTGTAACTAAAACAGCTGAGGCTACCACAACTGCTGATGTAACTACAACAGCTGAGTCTACAACTGCCGATGTAACTACAGCAGCAGAGGCTACAACAACTGCCGATGTAACTACCACAGCTGAGTCTACAACAACTGTCGATGTAACTACAACAGCTGAAGATACCACAACTGCTGGTGTAACTAAAACAGCTGAGGCTACCACAACTGCTGATGTAACTACAACAGCTGAGTCTACAACTGCCGATGTAACTACAGCAGCAGAGGCTACAACAACTGCCGATGTAACTACCACAGCTGAGTCTACAACAACTGTCGATGTAACTACAACAGCTGAAGATACCACAACTGCCGATGTAATTACAACAGCTGAAGCTACAACAACTGTTGATGTAACTACAACAGCTAAACCTACAACAACTGCTGATGTAACTACAACAGCTGAGGCTACCAAAACTGCTGATGTAACTACAACAGCTGAAGCTGGCACAACTGCTGATGTAACCACAACAGTTGAAGCTACTTCATCTGCTGATATTACTTCAACAGATGAGGCTACAACAACTGCCGATGTAACTAAAACAGCAGAGGCTACAACAACTGCCGATGTAACTACCACAGCTGAGGCTCCCACAACTACTGATGTAACTACAACAGCTGAAGGTACCACAACTGCTGATGTAACTACAACAGCTAAAGCTACCACCACTGCTGATGTAACTACAACAGCTGAGGCTACCACAACTGCTGATGTAACTACAACAGCTGAAGCTACAACAACTGCTGATGTAACTACAACAGCTGAGGCTACCACAACTGCTGATGTAACTACAACAGCTGAAGCTGGCACAACTGCTGATGTAACCACAACAGTTGAAGCTACTTCATCTGCTGATATTACTTCAACAGCTGAGGCTACAACAACTGCCGATGCAACTACAACAGCAGAGGCTACAACAACTGCCGATGTAACTACCACAGCTGAGGCTACCACAACTGCTGATGTAACTACAACAGCTGAGGCTACCACAACTGCTGATGTAACTACAACAGCTCAGTCTACAACAACTGCCGATGTAACTACAACAGCAGAGGCTACAACAACTGCCGATGCAACTACAACAGCAGAGGCTACAACAACTGCCGATGTAACTACCACAGCTGAGGCTACCACAACTACTGATGTAACTACAACAGCTGAGGCTCCCACAACTGCTGATGTAACTACAACAGCTGAAGGTACCACAACTGCTGATGTAACTACAACAGCTAAAGCTACCACCACTGCTGATGTAACTACACCAGCTGAGGCTACCACAACTGCTGATGTAACTACAACAGCTGAAGATACAACAACTGCTGATGTAACTACAACAGCTGAGGCTACCACAACTGCTGATGTAACTACAACAGCTGAAGGTACCACAACTGCTGATGTAACTACAATAGCTAAAGCTACCACCACTGCGGATGTAACTACAACAGCTGAGGCTTCCACAACTGCTGATGTAACTACAACAGCTGAAGCTACAACAACTGCTGATGTAACTACAACAGCTAAAGCTACAACAACTGCTGATGTAACTACAACAGCTAAAGCTACCACCACTGCTGATGTAACTACAACAGCTGAGGCTACCACAACTGCCGATGTAACTACCACAGCTGAGGCTACCACAACTGCTGATGTAACTACAACAGCTGAAGCTACAACTGCTGATGTAACTACAACAGCTAAAGCTACCACCACTGCTGATGTAAATACAACAGCTGAGGCTACCAAAACTGCTGATGTAACTACAACAGCTGAAGCTGGCACAACTGCTGATGTAACCACAACAGTTGAAGCTACTTCATCTGCTGATATAACTACAACAGCTGAGGCTACCACAACTGCTGATGTAACTACAACAGCTGAAGCTGGCACAACTGCTGATGTAACCACAACAGTTGAAGCTACTTCAACTGCTAATATAACTACAACAGCTGAGGCTACCACAACTGCTGATGTAACTACAACAGCTGAGTCTACAACAACTGCCGATATAACTACAACAGCAGAGGCTACAACAACTGCCGATGTAACTACCACAGCTGAGGCTACCACAACTGCTGATGTAACTACAACAGCTGAGGCTACCACAACTGCTGATGTAACCACAACAGCTGAGTCTACAACAACTGCCGATGTAACTACAACAGCAGAGGCTACCACAACTGCCGATGCAACTACCACAGCTGAGGCTACCACAACTACTGATGTAACTACAACAGCTGAAGGTACCACAACTGCTGATGTAACTACCACAGCTGAGGCTACCACAACTGCTGATGTAACTACAACAGCTGAAGCTACAACAACTGCTGATGTAACTACAACAGCTAAAGCTACAACAACTGCTGATGTAACCACAACAGTTGAAGCTACATCATCTGCTGATATTACTTCAACAGCTGAGGCTACAACAACTGCCGATGTAACTACAACAGCAGAGGCTACAACAACTGCTGATGTAATTACCAAAGCTGAGGCTACCACAACTACTGATGTAACTACAACAGCTGAGGCTACCACAACTGCTGATGTAACTACAACAGCTGAGTCTACAACAACTGACGATGTAACTACAACAGCAGAAGCTACAACAACTGCCGATGTAACTACCACAGCTGAGGCTCCCACCACTACTGATGTAACTACAACAGCTGAGGCTACCACAACTGCTGATGTAACTACAACAGCTGAGTCTACAACAACTGCCGATGTAACTACAACAGCAGAGGCTACAACAACTGCCGATGTAACTACCACAGCTGAGGCTCCCACAACTGCTGATGTAACTACAACAGCTGAGGCTACCAAAACTGCTGATGTAACTACAACAGCTGAAGCTACCACCACCGCTGATGTAACCACAACAGTTGAAGCTACTTCAACTGCTAATATAACTACAACAGCTGAGGCTACCACAACTGCTGATGTAACTACAACAGCTGAATCTACAACAACCGCCGATGTTACTACATCAGCTGAGGCTACCACAACTGCTGCAGAATCTACCACAGCTGAAGTTACAACTGCTGATGTAACCACAACAGCTGAAGCTACCAAAACTGCTGGTGTAACTAAAACAGCTGAGGCTACCACAACTGCTGATGTAACTACAACAGCTAAGTCTACAACTGCCGATGTAACTACAGCAGCAGAGGCTACAACAACTGCCGATGTAACTACCACAGCTGAGTCTACAACAACTGTCGATGTAACTACAACAGCTGAAGCTACAACAACTGCTGATGTAACTACAACAGCTGAGGCTACCACAACTGCTGATGTAACTACAACAGCTGAAGCTGGCACAACTGCTGATGTAACTACAACAGCTAAAGCTACCACCACTGCTGATGTAAATACAACAGCTGACTCTACAACAACTGCCGATGTAATTACAACAGCTGAAGCTACAACAACTGCTGATGTAACTACAACAGCTAACGCTACCACCACTGCTGATGTAACTACAACAGCTGAGGCTACCACAACTGCCGATGTAACTACCACAGCTGAGGCTACCACAACTGCTGATGTAACTACAACAGCTGAAGCTACAACAACTGCTGATGTAACTACAACAGCTAAAGCTACAACAACTGCTGATGTAACCACAACAGTTGAAGCTACTTCATCTGCTGATATTACTTCAACAGCTGAGGCTACAACAACTGCCGATGTAACTACAACAGCAGAGGCTACAACAACTGCCGATGTAATTACCACAGCTGAGGCTACCACAACTACTGATGTAACTACAACAGCTGAGGCTACCACAACTGCTGATGTAACTACAACAACTGAGGATACCACAACTGCCGATGTAACTACCACAGCTGAGGCTACAACAACTGCTGATGTAACTACAACAGCTGAAGCTACAACAACTGCTGATGTAACTACAACAGCTAAAGCTACCACCACTGCTGATGTAACTACAACACCTGAGGCTACCAAAACTGCTGATGTAACTACAACAGCTGAGGCTGGCACAACTGCTGATGTAACCACAACAGTTGAAGCTACTTCATCTGCTGATATAACTACAACAGCTGAGGCTACCACAACTGCTGATGTAACTTCAACAGCTGAAGCTACCACAACCGCTGATGTACCCACAACAGTTGAAGCTACTTCAACTGCTGATATAACTACAACTGCTGATGTAACTACAACAGCTGAGTCTACAACAACTGCCGTTGTAACTACAACAGCAGAGGCTACAACAACTGCCGATGTAACTACCACAGCTGAGGCTACCACAACTGCTGATGTATCTACAACAGCTGAAGGTACCACAACTGATGATGTAACTACAACAGCTGAAGCTACCACCACTGCTGATGTAACCACAACAGCTGAGGCTACCACAACTGCCGATGTAACTACAACAGCAGAGGCTACAACAACTGCCGATATAACTACCACAGCTGAGGCTACCACAACTACTGATGTAACTACAACAGCTGAAGGTACCACAACTGCTGATGTAACTACAACAGCTAAAGCTGGCACAACTGCCGATGTAACCACAACAGATGAAGCAACCACAACTGATGATGTTACTACAACAGCTGAGTCTACAACAACTGTTGCAGAAACTACCACAGCTGAAGGTACAACAACTGCTGATGTAACCACAACAGCTGAAGCTACCACAACTGCTGATATTACTACAATAATTGAGGCTACCACAACTGCTGATGTAACTACAACAGCTGAAGCAACCACAACTGCCGATGTAATTACAACAGCTGAGTCTACAACAACTGTTGCAGAAACTACCACAGCTGAAGGTACAACAACTGCTGATGTAACCACAACAGCTGAAGCTACCACAACTGCTGATATTACTACAATAATTGAGGCTACCACAACTGCTGATGTAACTACAACAGCTGAAGCTACCACAACTGCTGATGTAACCACAACAGTTGAAGCTACTTCAACTGCTGATATAACTACAACATCTGAAGCTACCACAACTGCTGATGTAACTACAACAGCTGAAGCTACCACAACTGCTGATGTAACTACAACAGCTAATGCTACCACCACTGCTGATGTAACTACAACAGCTGAGGCTACCACAACTGCTGATGTAACTACAACAGCTGAAGGTACCACAACTGCTGATGTAACCACAACAGCTGAAGCAACCACAACTGCTGATGTTACTACAACAGCTGACTCTACAACAACTGCCGATGTAATTACAACAGCAGAGGCTACAACAACTGTCAATGTAACTACAACAGCTAAAGCTACCACCACTGCTGATGTAACTACAACAGCTGAGGCTACCACAACTGCTGATGTAACTACACTAGCTGAAGCTACAACAACTGCTGATGTAACTACAACAGCTGAGGCTACCGCAACTGCTGATGTAACTACAACAGCTGAATCTGGCACAACTGCTGATGTAACTACAACAGCTAAAGCTACCACCACTGCTGATGTAACTACAACAGCTGACTCTACAACGACTGCCGATGTAATTACAACAGCTAAAGCTACAACAACTGCTGATGTAACTACCACAGCTGAGGCTACCAAAAGTGCTTTTGTAACTACAACAGCTGAAGCTCCCACAACTGCTGATGTTACCACAACAGCTGAAGCAACAACAACTGCTGATGTAAGTACAACAGCTGAGGCTACCACAACTGCTGATGTAACTACAACAGCTGAAGCTGGCACAACTGTTGATGTAACCACAACAGCTGAAGCATCCACAACTGCTGATGTTACTACAACAGCTGACTCTACAACATCTGCCGATGTAATTACAACAGCTGAGTCTAAAACAACTGTTGCAAAAACTACCACAGCTGAAGGTACAACAACTGCTGATGTAACCACAACAGCTGAAGCTACCACAACTGCTGATATTACTACAATAATTGAGGCTACCACAACTGCTGATGTAACTACAATAGCTGAAGCTACCACAACTGCTGATGTTACCACAACAGTTACAGCTACTTCAACTGCTGATGTAACTACAACAGCTGAGGCTACCACAACTGCTGATGTAACTACAACAGCTGAGACTACAACAACTGCCGAGGTAACTACAACAGCTGAGGCTACCACAACTGCTGCAGATACTACCACAGCTGAAGGTACAACAACTGCTGATATAACCACAACAGCTGAAGCTACCACAATTGATGATGTAACTACAACAGTTGACTCTACAACAACTGCTGATGTAGTAACAACAGCTGAGTCTGCAACAACTGTTGCAGAAACTACCACAGCTGAAGGTACAACAACTGCTGATGTAACCACAACATCTGAAGCTACCACAACTGCTGCAAAAACTACCACAGCTGAAGGTACAACAACTGCTGATATAACTACAACAGCTGAAGCTACCACAACTGCTGATGTAACTACAACAGCTGACTCTACAACAACTGCTGATGTAACTACTACAGCTGAGTCTGCAACAACTGCTGCAGAGACTACCAGAGCTGAAGGTACAACAACTGCTGCAGAGACTACCAGAGCTGAAGGTACAACAACTGCTGATGTAACCACAACAGCTGGAGCTACCACAACTGCAGAAGTAACTATAACAGCTAAAGCTACCACTACTGCTGATGTAATCACAACCGTTGAAGCTACCACAACTGCTGAAGTAATTACATCAGCTGAAGCTACCACAACTGATGATGTAACCACTACAGTTGAGTCTACAACAATGGCTGATGTAACTACAGCGGCTGAAGATACTACCACAGCAGCTGATTTAACTACCACAGCTGAGGCTACCACAACTGCTGATGTAACCACAACAGCTGAACCTACCACAACTGCTGATGTAACCACAACAGCTGAAGCTACCATAACTGCTGATGTAACCACATCAGCTGAAGCAACCACAACTGCTGATGTAACTACAACAGCTGAGTCTACAATAGCTGCTGATGTAACTACAACAGCTGAAGGTACAACAACTGCCGATGTAACTACACTGGCTGAAGCTTCCACAACTGCTGATGTAACCACAACAGTTAAAGCGACCACAACTGCTGATGTAGCTACCACAGCTGAAGGTAGGACAACTGCTGATGCAACCACAACAGCTGAAGCTACAACAACTGCCGACGTAACAGCAGCGGCTGAAGCCACAACAACTGCTGATGTAACCACAACAGCTGAAGCTACCACCACTGCTGATGTAACTACAACAGCTGAGGCTACAACAAATGCTAAAGAAACTACCACAGCTGAGTCAACACCAACTGCTGATGTAACTACAACAGCTAAGTCTACAACAACTGCTGATGTAACTACAACAGCTAAAGCTACCACAACTGCTGATGTAACTACCACAGTTGAGGCTACAACAACTGCTGATGAAACCGCAACAGCTGAAGCTACCACAACTGTTGATGTAACCACAACAGCTGAGTCTACAACAACTGCTAAAGAAATTACCACAGGTGAAGGTACAACAACTGCTGATGTTACCACAACAGTTGAAGCTACCACAACTGTTGATGTAACCACAACAGCTGAGGCAACCACAACTGCTGCAGAAACTACCACAGCTGAAGGTACAACAACTGCTGATGTTACTACCACAGCTGAAGCTACCACAACTGCTGATGTAACCACAACAGCTGACGCTACCACTACTGCTGATGTTAGCACAACAGCTGAAGCTGCCACAACTGCTGATATAACCACAACAGTTGAAGCTACTACAACTGCCGATGTTACTACAACAGCTGAGTCTGCAACTGCTGATGTAACTACAAAAGTTGAAACAACAACAGCTGTTGAGACAACTGCTGCTGTGGTAACCACTGGAGTGGAGACAACACCCGATGAAGTAACAACTTTGGAAAGTACCACTACAGCTGCACTAACCACTACTGCAAAAACAACAACAGCTGTTGGGACAACTGCTGCTGTGGTAACCACTGGAGTGGAGACAACACCCGGTGAAGTAACAACTTTGGAGGGTACCACAACTACTGATGTAACCACAACAGCTGAATCAACCACAGCTGCTGATGTAACTACAACAGCTGAAGCAACCACAACAGATGATAAAACTACCACAGCTGAGGCTACCACAA
Source organism: Asterias amurensis (assembly GCF_032118995.1). Taxonomy (NCBI): domain Eukaryota; kingdom Metazoa; phylum Echinodermata; class Asteroidea; order Forcipulatida; family Asteriidae; genus Asterias; species Asterias amurensis. The sequence continues at coordinate 1,157,950 of NC_092662.1, read as the reverse complement.
CTACTGATGTTACTACAGCAGCTGAGGCTGCCACAACTGCTGATGTTACCAAAACAGCCGAAGCAACATTAACTGCCGCAGAACTTACCACAGCTGAAGGTACAACAACTGCTGATGTAACTAGAACAGCTGAGCCTACCACAACAGCTGATGTAACCACACCAGCTAAAGCAGCCACTACTGCTGGTGTAACTACAACAGCTGAGTCTGCAACTGCTGATGTAACTACAAAAGTTGAAACAACAACAGCTGTTGAGACAACTGCTGCTGTGGTAACCACTGGAGTGGAGACAACACCCGATGAAGTAACAACTTTGGAAAGTACCACTACAGCTGCACTAACCACTACTGCAAAAACAACAACAGCTGTTGGGACAACTGCTGCTGTGGTAACCACTGGAGTGGAGACAACACCCGGTGAAGTAACAACTTTGGAGGATACCACTACAGCTAGACTAACCACTGCTGCTCAAACATCACCTGTTGAATCAACTGCTGCTGTGGTCACCACTGATGTGAAGACAACATCCTCTGAAGTAACAACTGTGGACATTACCACTACAGCTGGACCAACAACTGCAGCTGACCAAACATCAGCTATTGAAACAATTACTGCTGGTGTGACCACTGCAGTTCAAGCAACATCTGATGTTGAAACTGGGATGGAGACAACTCCGGCTAAACCAGCGGAAGCTACAACCACTATTGATGCTACCTCAGCTTTAGTTGTAACTACAGCCGCTGATAAAATTACACTCTTACAGACCACCACTTCTGGGGTTTCAACTGCTAGAGCTGAAAACAGCACATACGTTGGTGTCACTACATTCGAGGGAGTAACTACAGCTACTGTAACAAGCATTTCGACGACAATGGGTACCGGTGAAGATACAGTTTCTGCTCAGACATCATCATTTGTCGCAACCGGCATCACCAATGTTATGACATCTGACTCCACAACATCTGATCAAGCAAAAGGTGAGTAAGGGATTCAAAGGGTAGCGATGAGTTCTGAATCGGCCGTTTAAAACTGGCAGGGTCATGGCCGCGCAATAAAGGCCCGAGCCGATGGCGGGAGCCTTTATTGCACAGCCCTAGCCATGACCCTGCAAAGTTTTAAACGACCAATTAAGAAAGAGTCACTACTCTTTCATTCCTATTCATTGGTAAAAAGGCAAAGTAAAGTAGGAAACTCAGTAAAAACTTATCTGCTTTGGATACCTTGAGTTAGCTCTGTACATGTGGTGCACTTTTATATAACAGTTTTCGGATATTTATTTGTGCGTGTAGTAATGCATCCTTTAAAATAGCCATAGAGCCATCTTTGATTTGACCAGCACCTTCTCTGAGCCTTAATTTGTAATTTTTGAATATCTTATTAATCTATTTATTGACTTCTTTTCAACGAAATTAACTATTATACGATTCGTTTCTATTGTTTCTCTAGAACTTATCACAACTCCGTCAGACGCTACTAGTACTACAGCACTTGAAGTAACTGTAGCTAAGACCATAATGCCTGAGCACACTACGACCCATTCACAGGAGACAACTGTCATGAGCACAACAGCAGAAGAAACTACAATATCAGGAGTAACAACCCCGATGACATACACATCTGCTACGATACTCACACCTGTGGTGATAACCACTCCATCTCCTGACCTTAGAGGTAAGAATAACACTTAAAATAATCGACATATGATAAAGATTTCAAAGAAACTGTCCACATTTCAACGCTGTTATGAACCATGTACAAATTATATTACAAGCAGTGAAAATGAAGCCGCCAATTAATTTGCGGCTTAAAGTCGGAGGCATTGGAATCAGCTTCTACATAACCATCAGAGTAGTACCATGTTTACCATTGTGTTGCTTATTTCAATATCAATCCACCCCAATAGTTGACAGACCTATCATCAATTCCATATCAATTCCATATTTCTTATGTATTTAAAGTTCTAACATCTGAGCCAAAATAATCACCTTTTATTACCATAATACAACCACCTCCCCCCCCCCCCCTTTTTTCCCCCTGGTCTGTTTAATGCTGTACAGTCAGTATCATTATTTGGAAAGTCTGAGGAACGAAAAACGGCCTGGTAGCCTTTATTTGCCCCTACTCCCTCTCCAAACCCAAACAACACTCAACCCTTTGTTGATTTTTTTTCTGTGAAAATGGACGGAGACTGGCCTGAAAAAAAGATTGGCCCTTTGATTTGCCGTGCAGTAAACAGATCAAAGATAGTAAGCCCGCCCCCCAAAAAAAAAAAAAAAAAAAACAACTTTCCAAAGAACACATTTAGTACAGAATATTGGTTATGACACACTTTTGTGTAAATAATAAGAAGCATCTATTACTTCATTGCTGACTAAGCACAAACTAAAGAAAAAACTATTTCAAAACTCAGTAGTGTATGCACGCATGCATGCATCTGATTTTGAAACGACACATGTTGTTTGCAGTTTAAAATTCCCGCCGTGCCAGCAATATTTCAATTCATCATCATTTGGCCATTCATTTCTTAGGCAATGGGAGGCATTCATAACATGGTGACTCATTAAGAAAAAAATGACTGTTACGACCATTAACTTTTTTGACCTGTCTCATTCCCTTGCCATACACGTATTAATCCATGTCACAAGAGGGCTCTGTATTTTACGCTAATATAATTTTAGTTATTTATTCGTTATACCAAACGAGCTAAAACGTAAATTGTGGCATTGCCCTTTGTCATATACCATATAAGGAAGTATTAGCGATTTTGTTTTCAGTAAATTCTTGCATGGGTATTGAAAGCGTGGCCTAACGCATTTCACACTTTACATTTTGCCCAGATTGTGTGGGGTCATTTTGTCCTTAGTGCGCAATAACAGTCGCATAACAACCATAAATTTACTAGATGTGTTCTTCGAAAATTTCTTACTCAATAAACTTTATGATGAGTTATTTAATGGGACCTATTCTTGTGTTTTGGCGTGGTTTTTTAATATTAAAAGATTGATGAAGATTTGTTTCTTGGCTTTTCATTCAAGGATGCAATCCTAATTTATTAGCCAATACAGCTTCAGTGCTAATCCTTTATCATGATGAAAGCTTTTTTATTCGTCCACAGATTAGTACCATCATTTCGTCATCGTCGCACTAACTGCATTTTTACAACTCATCATTTCGTGCTTAACGCCATTTCATCAAATCTCAAGCAAAATATAAGCATGAAGTAACAACTAAAATGTGTAAAACCATCATTTCGTCATTGACATCATTTCATCTCAAATCTCAAACATACTTTACACCATTAAGTCACGAATTTATTCGATCTATAAATAAGTGTTTGATAGGTTCATGGTGTGTCAGGTGTCCTCACACAATAATGGAATGATTCAACTGTTTTTCACGGTGAAAAAAGCCCCACAAACATTCAAGAAAGTTTGATAGTTTTAGAACTGCTTCATATTTCTAAGGAATCGTCAACTGGTCCGTCAACCTATACGTAAAATACATATAACAAATAACTGAAGTAAGTACCTGTGTGTAACTGACATTTCAGTTAATGTAAATAATTTTCGGTTTACTTTTACATCATGTTTAATCTGCCGTTGTAATCTTTCAAGTAAATGCAGAAGGGCCAATTTTAATGTCTGTATTTTTATGGGTTTGTACAGAATATGTCGTTGTTTTCTTTTGGGCAAATCTTGTAATATTCGCCCTGTTGTTCGTACTGTGCAACTGACAATACACTAAAGATATTGAATGTACTGTTTTAAAAACAATGCCTCATTCTTTTTACATTTAATTTTGAATCACATTAGGCTCGCTCTACCAAAACAAACTGGTCTTTCTAGAAAATTTTAAGGATGAAGGCCTACACAGGCTCTAACTTAATTTGCTTAAGGACTCCACATAAATCGGTAGTAGTGCAGATTTTTGGTCCCCTACATGCAGTTTTAACAAAGAAAACAAGCCTCAGTGAAAACAAAATATCGATTTTGTATCAACCGTGCATCATCTCCGACTGGGCAGGTCCTTGAAACACAATACAGTAGCAGCAACTTGAGGTGTTTGCTCATTACAAATTCACATGATATGCTAGTTAGTGGCTTGAGAAAGATCAACAAAACAAGGGGGTCCTTTTCATCTACGGTGTTCACTTTATCGATTTTTGTTCTGGCGTTTGGAAAGTTTCAAGTGACACTTTTGTTAGCTCACAACTTCTGTTTATGTACAGCTTCTTGGAGGACACTCTTGTAATTTTTGCCAGACCATGGTCAGACCAATTATTTAGTTTCTTGGTGAGAACAATAAAATTAGTTTCTGGTTGGATTTGTCAACACTATGATTCATGCCCTGAAGTTTTGGCTGGTTTAGTTGAAAGAGAAGGTATACGTTTGCTATTCACTCTCAAAATTTGTGGAAATAACATCTTTGGGTTTTAAGCAGCTCTCGTTAGTCGTCTTTAAAGCATTTTCGAGAAACGCTTCACTTAGAATTTATATGGTAATATAGTAAAAAATTGTAAGTTTTTTGCCACAAATTTAAATAAAAGAAAACGAAGCGTACTCTCTAAAACAGATTTTGTTTTCTTATGGAGGTTAATCTCCCTGCTGGTTATCATCTCTGGTATTTCAGCGATATCTGAAAAATGCAACCATGAAATAAAAGTTTTATGGTATTCATCTAGGATTAAAACAATCGAACTGTGCCAAAACACAAAGGTACACTTTAACTTCAAATGTTTTTTAATTAAGGTCTTATTTGTTTGTTTTGAGTTAAAAAGGCCCAGTACCAACATATTGAATCTAGTGAAGCAACTAGCAACACAATATATATGTTCTCTTTGTGTTGTTCTTGAACAAACAGAGTTTTTGATAGCGGTCCATTGAATCGATGATTTATTCCTTTTTATGATTCATTATCATGTCTACATGTTCAGACAGCCCGAACCGGTTTAACTTTTACGAGCAGCAGGGGGTGATCGTAAAAATAAAACCCCTTTGCGTTCAGACAGCACTGAGTTAAACCAGATCCGGTTTATCTTTGGTTTTAAGAGGTCAAAGAAAACGCGACCCCGTTACTCTAACATCCTGTTTATTGTCCTGTTCATTGGTCACCGTGTGTTTACGTAATGATTACGGAGGTCAATGGGTCGCCTGTTGTGAGTTAAACCGGATGTGGTCTTTTTTATTCTGTCCACACACAGTGTTAAAAGATAAACCCGAAGCGGTCTAAACATAAACCCTCCCTGGACGGTTTATCTTTTGTGGGTTGAACTCAATTCGGACTAACTTTAGATCCGTGCAGACACACTGAGTTGAACTCGATCGAGTTGAACCATGAGTTAAACCAACTTTAGTACCGTGTCTGAATGCATAAACACAACTCCCAGATAAGTTATCCAAATACTAGTTACAACGTGGTATCGGGCATGACGGTGTAGTGGAAGTGGATGTGCTGCAACTGCGACTAATAAGAACTCCCCATTGGGGACGATTTTCTTGCAGTCCACGTACATATTTTCAGACGAAATTATCTATACGCATGTCAAGTTTGTAACAATTAGGCTTCCAAATTCGATATTCCTTACTTTACTGTTTGCATAGTTTTTCCCTCTCATACCTAAATAAATGCAGGGGAGCATTACTTGTTGAAACTTAAACCAACTAAGTTTGTTTGAACAACATGCACACGGCTAAGCAGCAGAAATTTGTTTCCAGTTTAAACAAGTTTGCACAAGCTCTATACCTCTCTGTTTTCAAGGGCAGCGTTTAAATCGGCAACTAGTTTCCCCACTTTTAAGAAAAGCCGTTTGACGTGGATAGACGTATTCCGCATTAGCAAATCCAAATACAATTCCCGGCGGTATGCCTGTTGTCGTCTGAAATATTTAGCATACGCTTGTCAAATTTATAACCAGAAGAACTTTCAATTGAAGGGCTTTCAATTTGTTAATTTACTTTAAAAAAAATGCATCGTGTAGACATTGTGAGCAATGCAATGCCGACATGTGGTTAATAACCGTTCTCCAAAACACACGAACAAATACCAGTGGTAATAAAGTTGTATATATAGACTGTCGTAAATTTCGATTAGAAGAGGATGGCATTTTTAAAAGTCGCCGAAACTGTGAAATAGTACTGTTATGTCCAGGCAGGAAGAATTGCGTAATTAAATGGGCATAGACAACCTGAGAAACTTTTTATGCGTGACACATTTTTGCAGATTGAATTTGGTTTAATCCCTTTCAGGGGGAATAGTTTCTCAAAATGTTAAGCAACAACTAGGTGCTTCTTATAGAGTATTACTTTCTCGAGTAGAATCACAAAACATATCTCCTCCCTTTAAGAGGAAAAACCTCGTAACAAATTTGGGCACGCCTCTAAAGTGTAAACATTATTTTGTAAAACGCAAACAGAAACGTTGTTTGAACGCTTGACAAGACTTCATAAGTTTTTGTTTCCCGTAGTGCCTAAGGACATGAACAACCTATGATTTAGGTTTAGGTTAAGACTTAAGTCCCTCTTGAAATGTGTCGAGAGCATTTCACCCAGAGAGTAAACAATGCGATTCTATCAGATTGATCTCCAATCTTTATTTACGTGTAACCCTCCAGGAGCTCAAACAATTTCGTCAGTGACTTAAACCCCATGCTTAGGCTTAAGCCAGCGTAGTTCGTTTCACAATACGTTTTCGAGGCTTTGGGCTGGGAAAATCTGTTGTCCCAAGGTGTTGAACCAACAAAACGTATGTTTTCTACAAACACGAATTCCGCAGAAGGTTGCTAGCGCTTAGACAGGATTTTGGAGAAGCATTAAATAGCTACTTATAGTATACAAAACTACAAATAAGATTGGGAAAAAATACCGCCGTTATACCAACACTACACATACATTCCAGTTGAGTAAGACATTCTCATGTAATGGAGTCAGTTTTTAGGAATAGAGTGATAATTGAGCCCTTGGAATGAAAGGCTGTAAACGCTTCGTCTCACTGTGAATTCTCAGTGACGTATCGGCATGTTATGTCTATCTAAATTTTGCAGCTGGAGTGCATCAAAAAGTTACTTGTCATAGTCAAATTTATCAACTCATTGAAACTCGTAATAATTATTCGGTAATTTTCTGAAACTACAAATGAGATTGAGCACAAACGCCGCCGTTAAATGAAACTATACAATCCAGTGGAGTCTCTTTCTCTCATGTCCTTCTCATAAAGAGAAAACATTTTTAGGAATAGAGTGAGAAATAAACTGATGCGTTTTGCTTGGTTCGGCGAGAATTCTTACACCTTAATTCGTACCGGCATGGTTTGTAATGTCTGAACTGAAAAAGCTGGAGAGGGTAAAAGAAATTTAAAATAACATTTCACAGACCAACTCATTGACACTCGTGATCTTCATGGAACATGGAGGGGTTTTTAAAATTGTGTATCAGTCACTATCAAAACACTCAAATAGTTTTCCACAGCAACACTGGTGTAAACGAACCTGTAATTTAAACTCCATAATAACTTTGTTTTAGCGTGTTGATAATATAATAGTTTCGTTTCTTAAAACACATTGCACTTATTATTTTAGGTTTTTTTGCTCTTTTAAGTTAAACTTTTACAAGCCAATTTTATTCGACAGTATTCTAAAAATTCTCTAGAACGGTGTGGTGAAAGGGCGCCAACATCTTTACGATAACAAAATCAATATCGATCGATAGATGATGCCACAGGCACAATACCCACGCCGTGAAGACCCCCTCCGTCTTAACTAACATGCAATTGAAATTACTTTATACTGAATTGCACCTTGACACGGTGACAATGCGCTAATGGCGTAAATTGTCCGCTAGTTTTGTGGAATTTACTGGAAAATTCCCTCTTGGGGTTGCTTTTCGAGGGTGGTATTTGTGAGCTATGCAAACAATTTATTCAAATGATTTCACTTACTAAAGCTTTACGTAATTAGTGGGTGTGTGTGCGAAGATTAGCCCAAATTCAATCTCATCGTGGGATATTGGTCCTAATTAAATTTTTAATTCCCAAAACACAGTCCCATTTGCTGACCTCTGTTATATTAACTTGCGTTTGGTTTGAATGTGCAATAATAAGAGGATAATGCGTTGACAGTATCCCCTCAATTACCTCCGTAATAAAACTGCCTTCCAAGGTGCAATTTCAGGGAGAGGACAAAGTGTATAAAGTTTGCCATCAACATAAGTTAATACGCAAGTTATATAACAGGGTGTGGGTCATATGCTCCCATGTCCCAGAAAACGGCTTCGCCAGCAATAACCGGTTTGGGTCTATTGTTCTGCAACGAGGCGTGAAGATTTAGTTGTATGAACTTTGGGCGTGTCTATTTGATCATTGTGTTCTGTGGCATTGCACAATGGTAGACTTTTTATTGACCGCGGGGCCATAGTGTGCCTTGAGTGGGGAGATCGCAGTGTAGTCATCACCCCCCTTGAGTGAATCACGTAGAGACGGATCTGCACAATTGCTTGACCAGTTTTTACGCCTCTGATTATAACTTTGCTCTCTATGTATGGACACCATGTTTCACAATTTGGGTCGGTAAAGGACAACCAACAGACGAAGATTCTCGATTGCACCATCTACAAAAATATGAAGTGGAAAACAGTAATGAGAACCACAGTGGTCATCAGTCTTCAAGGGACGGACGGTCGGATGGACAGCCTCTTCGGACGGGAGACTGCGCCATTTCAGTGGGCCTCAACAGTTCGCGCTGCTGACCCCCTACACCACGGATGCTTGCATCAGAGAATCTTCAAGAGAGAAACTTCGCGTCAAATTGTAACTACTCAAGCAATGGTTGGGTGATTTTCGGTTGTTAACTGATGATGGCATTGGTTGACAAAATGAACACCAACAGAATATTGGTTGACAAAATGAACACCAACAGAATATTTTTCTTCGCGGAAACCTGTCTACAAAGAAGTGATGTTATACAAACTATCGATCGCGCGGCTACCTGATTCGTTGTTATATTTCTTGGATGGAGCATTTGAGCTGGTATAAGAAAAAAAGAAATGGAGCCAGCCTTGACGGGACATATTGTATCGCAACGAGGCTTCTACATCACCGACAGCATTGGATTCGAAGGAACTGGGCGGCATGAGAAAATGTGCTATACGAGAACAAACATTATTTTTCCCCTCAGCCGGATGAACAACTTATGCAACTTTTGTATTGACGTCTGACAAAAAACCCGATTGCGATTAATTTCGAACCCGACGTCCGTACTACCCTCTCAGCTATGCGACTCCTCCCTAATGACAAACTCTCAGTTCACACTGTGCAAACAAACTTAGCTTGTCACAATACTTTACTGTGGGTTCGCTATGTTTGCTAAATGACTGATTGGACAATACCTCCTGGATATTTTCGTCTCGTTTGCAACACTGAACCTTTTTGAAGACCTAATGTGTCATTATAGACACTTGTTTTCTTAGCTCGAACTGTTTGCTAGGACCAAGTAGGCTAACAGAACTAGGTTGTATATCATTTCAAAATAAATAGTATAGGCCATTAACAGCGACTGCTATTGTACATTTTAAAGGACTTTACCAATAACAACTTAAGTAGCTACTTTTTTTACCATTTTTGTTAGACTTGATTTAGGGTACATTTCGTCAGGTTATTGAGGTTTATGTAGGTAACTGAGGTTGTATTTAGGATCGACAAATTATGGTTTTAGAAAAAGTGGTTGAAAGACGTTTTCGATATCAGGCAACAGTTTTATTTTTCGGTAGGTTTCCGTAGGTTCCACTCTTTATTTTATTTTTTATTTTGTTTATATCAACTTACCAAATTTTTATTTAGGGTTTCAGGAAGGTTTTGTATTTTTAGAACAATGACAACAGCTTTTATATTTTAACCGATTTATTTGGTTATTTTTTATTTATTTGTTTGTCTTAGGAATTGGCTATTTCGATTGCTAACAACTTTAGCAGTGAGATTTAGGGATTAGGACTTCATGCGTTGAGCTAAATTTATTTTAAAGTATAATATCACACGGGATTGCTGTGTTTATCCTTTTATAAATAGCTCTTGGAAGTTTATTTTTTACTTTTAGTATCGGATAATATGCTTTTCACATTGAGGCAATCTGTTTTTCACTCTCTTTTTTGTTTTGTTCAGGAAAGCTTAGGGGAACACATAATTATCGATTCTTACTTTGAGTTTCAACAGTTAAGATTGGATCAGAAAGTAGGGCCTGTAGGTCTTCGTTTTGTATTTTAAGTTTTTTTTATTTTTTTTGTCAGAACATGAGCATTTTCAAAACTGTTTCTTAACTTTCTAAGCAGGTAACTTTCAAAGGTTTTAGCTTTTTCTAGTTATGTTACTAGTTGCTCATAGGCAACGGCTTAGGTCTAGAAGCAACTTGCGGAAGGCAAGCTCACTCCATCCAAGAGGTCAGTTTGTAGGGTCTAGAGACTTAAGGCATATTTTAACGAGTAGGACCCGATGTTGAGCGTGTTGTCTGGAACCCTTCCAAGTATGAGAAAAAAGGGTCTTTAATCGTCATCTTCTCCAAGACAGGGCAGATTTCGGGGAGAGGGACACAATCACTAACTAACACCAGTCCCTAAACCAAAAGTCTCCGCTTTCAACAGAGTTAGACGTGGTATTAAAGATTCTTTTTTCTTATGGCTTTTGGTGAAGGCATCATTGAACTCGACTGAAACATAGAGTAGGATTAAGGTAACCTTTTAAGTCGAGGTTACAGAACAAGGTTTAAATAAGTAGGTTTTGTGGTATGGACTGAGCTTGTTTCACGCTAAGGTGCAGGGCTTGTGATGTCAGTCCCGTTTGTTTTGGGTTTCATGTTTCTGTCTGATCATCCAGGGCTGATTTCAGCTCATTATGGTTTATCAAGACGACGCTTGTAATCTCTATTTTTGCCTTCTTCCCGCTCCCCTTCAATTTACAGAGGTCGAGGCTATCGCCGTTGGTGATCCTCATTACACGACTTTCGATGGGCGCCACTTCACCGCTCAGGGTTACTGCGAGTACTTGCTGTCTTCAGATTGCATGGCAGCTAACTCGCAGTTCGAAGTGGTGCTCATCAACGGTCAAAGTTCCAGTACTTATCAGACGGCAAGAACAGAAGCAGTCAGAGTTACTTTGGGCAGTACGGTGAGTGAAACATTTTATGAAGAGGCAGTGACCATTTTTTGTTTCCGTTTACTAATTATTGGCCAATGATGAAACCGATAACATCCAAACGGTTTATTGCCTAGGCTACATCTTTAAAAAAAAATTATGAACAAGAAATGTAGGCCCTGTAAAAATAAAGTTGTGTGGCCCGTCCAATTTCCAGTACTTATCAGACGGCAAGAACAGAAGCAGTCGGAGTTTTTTTTAGTTTGTTCATAATTTTGTTTAAGTGTAAATACATCTAGACGGGCTTCAAAGGTGCTTCTAACGGTTGGAAACCTCGCACTATGCCTTGCCATGCGAAAATACATGCGAATCATTTGTCCATTATGCTTGCCCTACCGCGTGGCCTACCGCGTGGGCAGTGGTGGGGCTTACGTGTTGGCATCATTATTGAACACAATCTTCAATAATCAACTAAGGCCGGCCACATTATATCACCATCACTTATGTGAATTAGTGTGGGGTGAGTAATCTGAAATGAAAGCTTACAACTTACTTGAAAATTGGGAAATAGTGGTTTTTTTTTTTTTTTTTATCTAACTATAATTTCTTTTCAAATCGGCAACAAATCGATTAGACTGGGCCCCTCCGAGCCTCGAATTGTGACGTCAGATGTTTAGGCTGCAAATCGATTGACAGTAGTTTTGAACTAAACAAGACAGTGCCGCTTGGTGGTGCTAGATACAATTAATGGGATCGCAAGCGCGCGTATTGAATAATGAATGGTGAAAATACTGAGCCGAAGTTATTGACTTAAAAAGGTATCTTTACCTTGCCACATTTGTAGGTAATCCTTCTCCAGAGGGATCGCCAGCAGGTCATCAACAACATCAGAGTGGAAACTCCAGCCTTCTTGGCCAACGATGTCAGTGTACGGAGAAGCGGTGGACAGACGGTAAGTTTACTCACTTTCGACGACTTTCCCAAAAAATAACAAACGTTTTTGGTGGCGATAACTTTTGTATTATGATGCGGTTATTGCTAAGATGGTATCGACTTCTTCTCAAGTCTTTGAAAGCCTACGCTCAATTTTATAACTTTATTCGATACCTTCATTATTCCATACTCGCAGGATTCGATACTCACATCTGAATGTGAATTGTTAAAATAATAGCGAATCATCTTAAAATTAGTACGTCGTACTCTCCTAGAAACATCACACCAATCTTTGTAAAATATAGACGACAATGAACACATCAGTTTTATATTTTGGTTGGAAGAAAACCTTTAATTTAAATTTTAAATATGAAGTCTATGCACAGGTGATGCAATCATCAGTTGTGGTAGCAACTGAAAACCCAAATAATAAATGTACACTACTGAGTTGACTACTCCTAGATTCCTAGAAGTAGAACTATTTCGGTTTCGTTCCGCTATGGTCTCCCGTTATGGGAGATGCTCCGCTATCTCGAGACGATATAGCGGAACGAAACCGAAATAGTTCTAGGATAGGAATACATAACTACTGACCATGGAGCAATCTAGTTTATTGCTCCATGTACTGACTAAGTACTACTCGGTACTGTAATATTATAATATAATTGCACAGTACCTGTTGTCCTTTTTTTTCTTTTCTTGTTTAACTCTAAAGGGAAAGGGGCTATCATATCGATAGTCTACTACTTGTTTCAAGTTGTAACATTCATTGATTGTTAACCATCATTGCAGGTTGAATGGTACATTTGTAATTGAGAGATAAAATGCTTGTTATAATTGTGACAATGCAAGCTCAATGTTTTTAAAAATGCTTTCATTATAAAATCATTGTCTTCATTTACTATCACCATGGTCACAGTCTGTGCTGACGAACATCGGAGTGCGCGTGAAGTGGGATGGATCGTCCGGAGTGAAGGTACTTCTCAACGGGACTCTCTTCAACTCGATGGTCTGTGGACTCGGCGGCGATAGCGACGGAGATACAAATAACGACTTTACTTCCAGCGCAGGATCACTTGTAAGCTAACAAATTTTTCCCACAAACATAAACATTATTTTCTTCACATCCCTCCTTTGCCAACTTGTAAAACTATTAAGCCATTTTGAGGTGTGGTGTACATAGCAGAACATGTTTTCAATATTAAACTGATACCCAATATAAACGGTCCACACCTCAAAAAAGGAAGCCATATTTGCTTTAAGTAAAATCAGATGTTTGTAAAAATGATCCACAAAAATAAATATTTTTAAAATATTGTTGGTTTTCTTTTTAAACAAAGCAACCATGGGATGGAATTTTGTTAATTGAAAATAATTTTCAATTAAAAAATAATTTTGTACAAATGTTGACTGTAATTGTCACAATCGTACATATGACTGAATATTTTGCTAACATTTGGTGGCTTATGATGACCCGCATAATTTGTTTATCAACATTCAAAGTGTCTACTATTTAGTTTTAAGAACATTTATTATTAGAAGGGTACCATGTTTTTTTGTTAAACAAAATCCTGATAAATTTCGTGTTTGTTTTTCAGTCTTCAATGTTGGCATTTGCCGACAGCTACATCGTCAATCCAACAGAGTGTCTTGATACAACTATAAATGTGGCAAGCCCATGCAATTCTTCAACTAGTGTGGAGGCAGCAAGTGTCTGCAATGACATTATTAGATCTGATGGTAACTTAATGTATTTAACCTACTTTTTAACGAGGTGGATGTTTTAAACTTTGTGGACAATTTTATTTTAGTAAAAAAATTATGTCCCTCAAAGCATCGTTGACATGTTTAATTTTTGCAACTTCATGAAAAGAAATGATTTCAAAGAGACCTTCAATTTAAAAAGCAGAAAATTTATAATTTCAACTAAGATTTTAAGTGGAAAATAATCTTTAACTTGTTATTAATCAACAAATATTTTTTTGCAGGTCCATTTGCTGCTTGTGCTGCAGCAATGCCAACTTATGCCAGCAACTTTTACAGTGATTGCCAATATGATGTTTGCGTCTTGTATCCTGATACATCAGGGGCTTGTGATATCTATGCTGCATTTGTGGATACTTGTAACGCAAGGGGTTATCCACCATCTGACTGGCGGTCAGCCAGCCTGTGTCGTAAGTTTTTTGTTCAGTTTCTCTCAAAAAGATTATCATAACAAAAGCAGAGACTTCTTTGGGGTTTTATTCCCTTGTGAAACCTAATGTGATTAGCCTTCAAAGTTTGTTGATCCTATACAACTTAGCTACACTACTTTTCCAAAGACCAATACTGTGCCTGTTCAAAATCACTCCCTCATGTATCACTTATATTTAAATGAGGTGTTCCCACTATGTAGAGAGACACAATACGTAATCTGCAGAAGGAAGACACACCTTGTGTCATGGCCTTGTTTCTTGCATTCACAAAGACTGGTTTGTGAAGGTGTTTTTGTTGAGGCAGAATAATTGGCTTTTATAAGATTCACTCCTGGGACAGGTCTGCATGTTGGTTCCCATACCAATCACTATAAGCTTATTAAGCTGTTGACGGATTAATCAGTAGGGTCTATTATGATGTGCATTATTGATCCTTTAATGGCACACCTAAAAGTCGGCCTTGGGGTGAAAGCATACAATTATTTCTCCATGCTTGAGGGCACTGTTGGTAGTTACTCCACTTGAATGACATACACTTATTTGGAAGAACGCACTGAGTTGCTTTAAGTTAGAGATGCAGCTCTTTGAAGTGACATAAAGTGGTTTTTAGAAAAAGAGATAATTTCTGATCCGAATATTTACATGTATCTGAGAAAGCCTTTTCATGCTTGAAGCCTTTCTCAGGTATCTGATGTCCCACAATTCTATGCAACAATAGTGTGTTTCGATTACTAATTGTAATCACAGGTTATTTTAATGAATATCTTGGGATAAACATGTTAAGTGAGGATTTTGTCCTTTATAATTTAAAGTATACCCTGCCTTTTGAGTCCACAAATTCCTGCTTTGGAAAACACTTTCTTCAAAAAAACTTTCTTCATTTTTATTTCATTTCAACCAAAGGGGTAAAAGGTAGCAAATAATTAATGAAAAAATACTTCATGGCCATGCGTTTCGACCCTAGCAAATTCTTTCTCATACAATAAAAAAGATGTGAAATACAGTAACGAATTAATTGATAATTGTCCAACTCATTTAAAGAAGCTCATAATAGCATGCAACAAATAATGTTTAAGAATTATAATTTATAAAAATCTTAAATCTTCTGAAACTGATTTTTTGTAGTTGAAATAATACTTTATTTTTTCACTTCAGCCTTAACATGCCCACCGAACTCGACATATGGAACATGCATCAGCGACTGCGAAGTGACATGTTCAGATGTCAGGCGTGGCGGGCAACTAGAGAGCGCTTGCAATGGCCTACCCTGTGTTGAAGGTTGCATCTGTGATGTTGGCTTCTACCAGGATGGCAATGTTTGTGTACCGGAGGCTGAATGTGGATGCAACTACAATGGAATCTATTACATGGTAAGAATAATATTTTGGCTTGACATTCCTTTCAGATGAGTCATTTTTGAGAGGCTGTAATCGCTGCACAAGTTGAGAATTAAATTGTTTCAAATAAATGGTATATAAAAATTTGTTTCCTGTTGACTTAAAGTAGCTTATTATGTATCAATACCTCCGAGGTATGAGGAAGTAAGATTATTTTAACTTAAGATGTTAAGCCGTTTCTTTTGCTTGCAAGTTTGACGGCTGGGGAGTGGGGGAACAAATTTTGTAATTTGTTAACTTCCTCACATCAAAAACAAAAAGAATATAATTAACTGGAGGGAATGGAAATCATGACAGGTGGAACTTTGGTAAATTAATGTATTGGTTTTCAAATTTCAGTCTCAACATCACTCCAGAGTTTAACTTTGTTCTTTGTCTCTCTTTCCTGTCACCAGTATAACGAAACATTCGTCACTGAAGGATGCATCGATATATGCACATGTGGTTTGGAAGGAAATGTAACCTGTGACCTACAGAACTGCAGTGCTAACTCAATCTGCGCAATCACTAATTACGCTTACGGATGTGCCTGTGCTGAAAGTTATGAGGGAGATGGTATTACATGTGATCGTAAGTACAGCTTGATGGAAAAATGGTTCTGTCTGGAGAAAGTGCCACATGGGTTTTGTCCTTAATCAAAGTGACCTTTACAAGAAAATAATGACTTTTGACCCAATTTTTCCTAAAAAGGGCCGAATTTAACGGCTCTACTAACCATAAGCATAGTAAAAAACGAAGGCACTGGGGAAAAACAGCTGCTCCTAAGTGATTAGCCATTGAACAGGAAAGTGTTTAGATTTAGAAATTTAGAAAACTTCCTGTGACTCTGCAGGAGGAAGACACTTTCAAAGTTTGACATAAACTTATTGGTAGCAAAAACATAAAATAAATGGGATGGAGTTCATTTAGATTTTACCCTAATTAACTGTTTATTTTTGCTTTTTGTTTCTTGAAGGTGTTTGTCCATCAAACCTGTTCAGGTGTCCAGAAGGAACTTGCATCCCAAGTGACTGGGTCTGTGACGGTTTCCCTGGTGATTGCTTGAACTTTTATGATGAAGACGAGACACTTTGCTGCGGTAAGCAAAAAACATATTTTACAAATAGAAACTAAGTAGGATTTGAAACTTTGCATGGTGAAAGTACGATATAGTAAGGTTTGCTGTACCACCATGTAACGATTATCTCTAAATGAGTTGGGGGGGAGGGGTTTAGGATGAACAGACCGTTTGGTTTCAACCTGAGTAGGCCTATGCTCTGATTGTCTCCTGGAGAAACTAGAATTTCATAAAAGTAGATAAATAAATCGTTAAGCATGGTTTGGTCAATCTAAATTGAAATTGAAATTCCCATGACTGCTGTAGAACACAAGCTAAACTTGTTTTTGTCCTGTGAAAGAAATTTCCAGAGTGATTAAACTTAATAAAAAGTCTTGTTTTGCAGATGTAATGAATGTGACTGACCATTGTCCAAAGCCTGACCACTTCCGCTGTATTGATGGAATATACATCCCAAATTCCTATCTGTGTGACGCTATTGATTACGATTGTTCTGATAACCAAGATGAATCAGAAGAAATCTGCTTTGGTAAGTAATTTTGACAATCATCTTATGCGATAAAGATTCACTCTTCTAACCACCCCCTTCACCCACCCCTCACCATCTACCAAGAACACTCCTCCCTCATTGTGTTTAATAGAAACATTTTCTTTTGTACAGCAAAACATGCAAGTTAGTTTTGTTAACAAAATCTAATGGCAAACAATCTCAACGTGTCAAACAATCTCGGTCCCTTTTGTTTTGCCTCTGGGTGTCAAATCTGCCTAGAAAGCTTTTAATGTATCACAAAATGTCCCTAAAATATTTCAAAATTTTCAGAATAGTTAGTAAGGCACCGCCTACACGTATATCCTACACACTTCCATGTACAACTATATTTAATTGTTCGGTTTACAGGAACGTGTCCAAATCCAGGAGACATTGTGAATGGTAGAACTGGACCCCAGAAGTCTCTTTACCGTGATGGGGAGAGTATATTCTTCCAGTGTTTCGCTGGATACACAAGAATTGGTCCCTCGTACATCACCTGCAATCTGAGTGTATGGTCAGATCAGTTACCTGTCTGCCTGGGTAAGTCAACAGATTATTATCGATCACAGACTTTGGCTGAGAATTTCAAACAAGGAATGTACTTTTTTCTAATTTCAGTTTACAAAAGTAACACAAGATCTACCCTTCATGATGATACCACAATCATAGTTATCGCTGCTTTTATATTTCTCAAATGGAAAGACATGAAATTTTCCTTCCTTCAAGTTCATGTCCAAATTAGCAACTTGTTTTACAGGTAGATTTCTTTTGAATGAAGTATAAGGCATCCTGAGCACAGTCGTGGCCATAGCTATACAGGCATGCAACTCTTCAGCGTTTCCGCAGAATTCCGCGTTTTGTTTTTCTTTTCGGATTTTTTTTTTTAGCATAACATATGCCTGGTAACAACCATTACAATCATGTAAAAATAAGCCTAGTACATGCTAACAATGCACCTAAGAGCATAATAAACCTCAATATTTTCTAGGTTACCATTGTGGGTATCATGTCTCGTGGCGTTTCGGCTGCCTCACTCCGCACTTGCGTTGTGCCTTTGCAAATGTTCCTCTCTTTTTTTCAGCGGGCAGTTGCATGCCTGGCTATAGCTTTGAGTTTGAATACGGGGTTGGTTTCAATACACTGATTATCCTACCAGTCAAATTTATTACTTGAAAATTCCCATTCTTGTATGTTTTCCTTTGTCTGTTTGTACCATTATAACATTAACAGCATAGTAAAAATGATTTTCCTTTTCTTAACAGAAAACTGTATCATTCCAATTCCACCTGCCAATGGTTTCATTGATGCTATGGCGTTCAACCACAGCGATGTAATTGGATTCTCATGCGAAGTTGGATATGATCTAATGCCAGCAGGCACCCTACTGGCATGTGATAGTGGAGTCGTCAATGGAACAGTCCCCGATTGTATAGGTAACATCAGTTCTAATTAACACTACACCAACTTTTGTCAAAAGCTATTTTTTAGTCCTTGGATAATTGCAAATAGTAAGGAAATGATCGGCTGCATATTGCGCCACATTACTTGTCAGTACTTGTGTCATAGTTTGTAAACATTTTTAAGAGTTAAACTTCTGTTTTATTTTACCTAGATATCAACGAATGTGCATCTACACCATGTATGAATGGTGGTACCTGTTTGAACCAAGTGAATCAATACACATGTATTTGCACTGTTTCCTGGACTGGAGATAACTGTGATATGGGTGAGTTCCTGCTTACTTTTCAAAGCTTCTTGGTACTTCAGGGATATTATCCCCAGGCATGCCAGGGCCCAAATTGTATAGAGCTGCTTAAGTAGCTAGGTACAAGGCAACTATGCTAAACAGATTAAGTTAGCATTCGAAACAGCATGTCATGTGCACTACTTATTACTGATATTTTACTAATTTGTTAAGCAATATTTTCTGCTTAAGCAGCTCTTTATAATCAAATGCAGTTATTTTGTTTAGTTGGTTTTTGACACTGTCTTCTCAATGCCTAATAAAAGTAAATATGAGTTATACAAGGAAACTTTCTGATGCATTAGAATGCTTGAATGTATTTAACTTATCTGTGGTCTTTTAATTATTTCTTGATGTTTATTATTATTTTCTCAGATATTGACGAGTGTACTCTTGGTCTAGATACTTGTTCTGCCAGTGCAGCATGCAGCAATACCATTGGTAGTTATACCTGCGCATGTTTAGATGGATACAGGGGTGATGGATTCGACTGTAAAGGTAAATTTCTCATTTTTGTCAACCCTGCTTTCATCCTTTAAAGCATGGCCTAATTTCATGGCTCTGCTTACCGCCAAATTCTGTGCTAACAATCGCCATTCTCCGCTCAGTGTGCAAGCAAAAAACTTCTGCGCTAGCTAGCTGTGTAAGCAAATAATGCCTAGTAACATGGAGTACACACACACACAAGCAAAAATGGCCTGCTAACCTGTGAAATACACTTTACAAAAGCATGGAATTCCATGCTTCCAATAGTGCAGATTATTTGCTTACGAGTAACCATAGCAATGAAATCGGGCCAAGGTTTTGAGAAAATTTGGGATGATGTGATTCCCACCTTCATGCATGAGTTTGTTGAAAATGTTTGCATCTACTCTGCTAAGCTCTAAATCATACTTCAAAGTGAAATTTTCACTTGAAATTCATACAGTTTGGAACCTTTTTAAAGTTTTTATATTTTTGTCCAATCTCATCACCTTATTTAAATATGTTAAATAAAGCAATTTTTTTTATTTTCCAGAAATAATTCTCCTACCATTTGGTCCGGACGCCTCAGACGAGCTTCTAAGAGACACATTTGACCAGTCTGCAGTGGATTCAAATCGTAGAATCGTTGATCAAGAAATGCTCTCCAGGACCATTCGACCAGAAACAGGCTTTCCATTTGGAGGCACCTTCTACCCTGCTCTTTATGTAAGTTGTTCCAGTTGTTCCAATTTACATATTTCATGGGAAGGGTCTATAGTCTGAAAAGTCTACTAAATCTTACACCATATGTTCATGATTGTCAGCCCTTGTTCTCAATAATAGTGTCCTCCTTTTTTCAAAAAGGACAATTTCATGTCTGCTCTTGTTAACAGCACTCCGGCCATAGAACCCAGTATTAAATATGTACCCAAGTTACTAAGTTTCTAACCAACATTTTTCTTGAACCTTACAGTTCATGGACAATGGCCTGATCATTTTCATGAATGAGAATGACCTGAAGTTGGGCTACCCCAATCCATTTAGCGATGGCTTCTCAGATATAAATACGGTCCCTATGGTCGCACCATTCTGGGCAGATACTGATTTGACCACCAGCCAAGGAGAGGTGTACTATAAGGTATGTTAATGATTTACACACATTTTGTAATGTCCTTAACAAAGTCGTTATCGATTTGTAATGTTTTTACAGTTTTTACAACTGTGGCAGACGTGAAAGGAGTTGTATTTAATTTTGCCTGTTGACCACAAAATGCTCTGAAACATAATGAAGACAATTAGAGCATACTAGTCTAAACATTGAATTGTCAATCATCACTTTTTTTTCAGAACCAGCACTACTTAAAGTCGATTTCTACATGGTGCTAACACAAACCTCAACTGATTTTAACCCCAGCCATTCAAAGTTTCAAATCCAACTTCAAACAAAATGACCTGAAAGAATTCAATGATACCATTTCCTATACGGCTTCTTACACTTTTGATATCTTTGCCAGAGTCCCCATGTAGAAGACTAGTTTTCCTTGCAAATTGATTGCAAAGTTGCAAGGGAGCCTAACAAAATGCTGTACCGTTGCCATCTTAATAGCCAATTATTATTTGAAGTATTATTATTTTTAGCAATGGTACATGTACATGCTTGTGTTTTTGGAGTTGGTCTCATAAATTTAATTTTTTTTCATTTGCCTGTAGATTTACCAACCCTCTACTTCAGCGACGGATGACGCTATTTTGGCAGAAGCTAGCGGGAGAGTTCGGGATCAGTACTCTGAGTTTTCAAACTTCAACGCTTCATGGATGATTGTCATAACGTGGGAGAACATGCCCTCGTTCATCCAACAGAATGTAAGTTTAGGGGCCACTGAATATATCTTTGTTTCTTTAAAAGACATTTCGTTGTATCAGCTGCAAATTTTAACCAGATTGACAAAAGCACAGGCAGCTTCCCTGTATCAGCTGCAAATTTTAACCAGACTGACAAAAGCACAGGCAGCTTCCCTGTCAAAAAAAATGACCGTAAATGTTTTGCTTAATACTTCTAAATCAGTATTAATAATTACTGATAAATAAAATTTAATATCAAAACAAAGGTACCACAAACAGCTTCAATGATTAACTAAAAAGGGCAAGTTTTTGCCAAATCAGCAAAAAAAAAACTGTTGTGATACTTCACAACACAAAACACAAAACGTGGGAAAGATTGAAAGGTTTTATTATAATGGAAGTTCTTAATACTAATCTTTTGTTATTTTCAGGAAACAAACACATTCCAAGCAGTTCTCCTCACCGATGGCATCTTCAGTTTCTGTATATTCAACTACCGAGAAGGTGAAATGCTATGGGACTACGATTCTCTGGCTAGCCAAGATGTCATTATCGGTTATAACGATGGTGCTGGCTTGTACGTCAACTCACAGTTCCTGAACCCTCCGTTTGCAACAGGGGCCAGCTCCTTCCGCCCTGACCTGTTTAACGGAAACACAAATCTGAAGGGCAGATGGATTTATCGACTTGAGAATAACACCATAGACACTATCAATCCCAAACGCTTCTGTCTGGATTGGTACAATACTCAGCCGGACCCAAGTGACTGGGATCGTTTTCTTGGTGCTTGCCCATGCTCTTTCAGTCAAGGAGGTAATGATAGATCCTACTCAAGGAGAGCGCCCTCTAGAGGACGCGTATCAAGTGCAGCCTCCCGCCGATTTTCTCAGGAACTTCTTGCTGAAATAGAGGGCTTTGAAGGTAAATATTCAGTTTGTAATGTTTTAATTTTAAAGACGACCTAAACATTTATGAAACAATAGTTTTTCTTTTATCCCTGCTGGGTGCAACAGAGTGTGTTTGAACTCTTTTGAGAGAAAAAACTCATTCCAAGAAATCCACATTCCCATTTTAAATTTCAGTTTGTATCTGTTTTGGCCACTCATAAGATTAAGTTTGTAGTATTTTTTAATTTTGAAGACAGTTTCACATTAATACAACAGTAGTTTTTATTTTAACCCTGCAGCAGACAGTTTGAAACCTCAAGCACAAAAAACATTCATGAATTCCACATTCTCATTTTAATTTTAAATTTGTATCTGTTTTGCCAACTCATAAGAGCAATTTTTTCCATTCTCTTTTATGAACAGGACCTTTCTGTCTACAGACATCCGTACCTCCATTTGATACTGGGGGAATGCGTTGCTGTTATCGTGAAGATCAATCCTTGATCGTTGGCTACGAGACTGACTACTTAATCAGTGTGGAAGAGAGATATCAGTATAACTACCAAGGAGACTCGTATGAAGTCTTACTTTCAAAGTGGCTGCGTAAGGATCTTAAATTTGTCACAAAATTTTCATTTAAGGGCAGGGTGTACTTTTGTCAATTACTCCAAAGGTTAATGACCAAAACAACTTTCTCTGTGAGATTATAAACAAATAAAACAACCCCCCTTTGTTGTTTTGGAGAAAAAAGTAATCTGTTCACCCCACAATTTGGATCCGAGAAAGGCTTCAGGCATGATGCCTTGTTCAACTGTGATCAGCAAATTATCGCAGGCTTGTTATTGTAAGCACACTAAGTGAGGATACTAGACTTTACCAGTTACCAAGTATACACTGCCTTTGAACTAGCAATTTGTTGGACCCTCAATTTCTGTTTGAATAAAGATTTGAGCCGTTTGGAGAGAGAATCTTTTCAAAGTGAAACAAATTGTTAGGTTACAAAAAGGGACTAGATTGTTTGAGGTAAAAAATGGCACACATGAAATATATTTTACAAGCCCCAAGAAGCTACTTAACAAGATTATTGTCTGTTAAAACACACTTCAAAGATTAATGTGATAATTTTTTGTATATTCACAGTGGAAGATTTCTCACCCAGACATTACTGTTGCAAGGAATCAAACGATGAAGCCTTCTGCAATATGTACTTTGAGAAGCGACCAGCTGGAAGCTGCAGTGGCTATCTACCTCCACGAACAGGTAATTGTCACATTTTTATTTTGGGGTCTTGAGAACAGGGGACAATTGTGTTGGCTCTGCTGATCGTAAGTAAATAGTCAGTGCTTATGGAAGCAGTTAATTCTGCGCTAACGTCAAGCGTTTTCACAAGTTCGCAGGGAAATGTTAAGCTTGTGCACATGCGTACCCCATGTTACTAGGGCATTCTTCGTTTACATGGCTAGCGCATATATTCAGCAATTATTCCATACCTGAGGCCTAAAAAGTTTAAGGATAAATAAAAAAAATCAAATCTCTGGGGTTTTCTTCAGGTGTTGTTTCCAAATGTATTCTTGTTTTAAATTCTGACAACGTGAAATCCTTGTTATCTCACTTTTTTTCGCTAATTGATGTTGAAACATAATAGATGTTAAATTTGCATCGGGGATAAGAAATTTTAATTGATGTTTAAATATTTGTAAAAAAAAATTCCAGGCTGGATGGTTGGTGACCCTCACATAGAGACTTTGGACGAGATTCTGTACACCTTCAACGGTCTCGGAGAGTACATTCAGGTGAAATTCCCAGACGTTTCTGGCGGGAATTTGTTTGAACTACAGGGTCGTACAGCCCGTGCTATGGATACTGTCACGCAACAACTTACTGATGCTACTGTCTTCGTGGCATTTGTGGCAAAAGCGAAGGATGCACAAACGGTAATTATGTTTACATTTGTTGTTCATAATCGGTTCCCCTTGATCAGGGTATACTTTTGTTTTATCGCAGACCAGTATCCTCACTTGGTGTATCCCAACATATACACAAGATAAAAAGCCAGTGAACATTTGGGAGCAATTAAAAAATGCACCCTTTGTTTTACAGACTTGTGTGTTTTCAGACGACTGAGAGAGGCTTCATTCCTGAAGCCTTTCTCAGACTCAAATTTTGGCGTAGATCAATCATGTCTTCCTCTACACTATTTTACTTCAAGGGGGGTTATTTCTAACAATGTTTTATAATAACAACTGCCCTCTTGTGCGGTTTTGTCTGAACAGTGTTGCACCAGTTGATTGGGGCCACATTGGTTACATCTTGATTTAGCGACAATTGCTCTGTTAAAAAAAATAAGTATATAAACGTACTTGGGGAGTCAACTATTAATGCAACAGTCACAGATTTTTCAAAATTATTAAAACTTTGTACACAAAATACATATTTTTCTGTTAAAAAGAATTCTATTCCTTATGCTGTGACTTATGCTTTTGTTAATGTATCTGCTCCACAGGTCCAGATGACAATGAACGCTGATGGCACAGATGTTGACATTGTTGTGGATAACGTCGCCTTTGATAAGAATCTATTTGTTGATGGTAAGGATTATGAACTCTCCCTTCTAGATTTGTGGGCCATGTCACATACAACAGTTAACAGGCATCCTGTTCCAGGCATTCTCAAAGAAGAGAATCCACTCACTTGTGAATTTTCTTATAAAGTTCTTAGGGATCGTAGGAAATTTTTGTGCTACCAACTTGTGTGCTACCAACGTGGTCAAGTAACAAGCGCTGTAGTTAGTTGCCTCTAAGTTACTTGCCAATGTTACTTTATTTGTGTATTAGGGCCCTTTCTTGAATGATATAGAGTCCCTTCAAACTCTGTATATAAATTCTCTCACAATAATAACAGCAATATAAATATTGACTTAATCTGAAGTACACAGAAATTGTCCTTTGGTGTGATTGTTTGGCCACAAATATCACCTTAAAACTCAATTTCTTGACGTATTAGTCCTGTGTATGTACTCTTATTGGTAGTAAACGCAAAAGAACCCAGAACCCTGAAAGAGTAGCAAGCACCCTTGTTTACAGGTTTCCTCTGGCTGGGGAGCTGCCGTGATTAAGTTCACTTACTACCAGATATATATAATATTGATAATAAATTTATTAGCAAGCACCCTTGTTTACAGGTTTCCTCTGGCTGGGGAGCTGCCGTGATTAATATTGATTAATATTGATAATAAAGACAAAAATTATTGTTATTTCACAGGCGTGTATCTCTTCAGCAACAACCTGCTACAAATTTCTGTTGAGACTGTCGGAAACAGCACACAGCAGAGGTATGTAGCCTACTGGACCATAGGAATGTCAATTGCTGTTAGAAGTATTGATGGAGTGTTGGACATGGTGTTCTCTGCACCCGATGAATACAAGGATGGCTCTAGCCGTGGGTTGCTTGGTAAGAATACTTTTATCTCCTGGGTTAAATTTCATAGAGATGTGTTAAGCACAAAACTAGCTTAGCACAACAAAATTGTGCTTACCAGAATAAAGTTACCAGCCAAACTTTTCTGTCACAAGTACAATTTCTGGTTGGTATCCTGCTTATTGGTGCATAGCAGAATGTTTTTAAGCAATATTTTCTGCTTAAGCAGCTCCATGAAATTGGGCCCTGTAGACGATTGGAGCACACTGTTTGAAATGGGAAGTTGTTGCACTACTGGTGCTTTTCTGAATCTCTACAACTCATTTGGAATATTAAATAGTGCTGACCCACACTTAAGAGTCTGGATTATTGGAGAAACAAATTTTTAAACCTCAAGAGAAAAATTATACCCATAATAATTTTGAGTCAAGGTTGTAGATGATACTCAATTCAGGCATGGTATCCTTCCCTACTTAAATCTGATTTCAAATTTTTGTTGCCCTAGAAAAAAATAGTAAAGTTTTTGTGTTATTGAAAAGTCTATTAACACACCACGTACATGTACGAGTATGTCAGCCCTGTTCTCAATAAAACAAATTCCTACTTTTATTTTACTGTCATTTACTTGACTTCTATGAGAATGACCGTTTGTAGTTTTACATTAAAAATTGTTCCTGTGAATTTGTAACATCACTCTTTCCATTATTTACAGCAATCATTCTATCATGCAATCAATTAAATCCTTTTTGTATGTGTACAGGTGTTTGGAACGATGATCCAAGTGATGATTTCCGAATGCAGAATGAAGTGTTACTAACACCAACAGGTGCTGATGGCACCTACACCGATCCTGACTACTTTATGTTTGGAGAGACATGTAAGTTACCTTTTCAATCTACTTAAGCAAAAGAAGTCTCAGCCGATTTTGTACCCCCCCCCCCCTCCCCCCCCCCCCCCCCCCACTCGGAAGTTAAAAGTAGGACAGTTCTTTCCAGAACTGAGAAGTCTCTCCATTCCAAAAAATCTACTCTGGGGTAGTAGAATATAAAGTAAGCCAAGTTCTTATGAGAACATAAACTACCCAGCAAGTTGATACAGTCATGGTGTTACCTCAAGCCTAATATTTATAAGTTACTTTTTAATGAGACTGTTGTTTTTAACAAGAACACTTGTTTCAAACAAACTTGGATTGTCTACTTTTTACTTGTAGGCAGTCCATGCACTATCTATAAAATATAAAATAAAATAAATTAAGAGGTAGGGCTCAAACACGGAACCATTTTGATTGTCTATGTTTTGCTTGGTGGCAGCCCATGAACCATCT
This sequence comes from Asterias amurensis, assembly GCF_032118995.1. Classification (NCBI taxonomy): domain Eukaryota; kingdom Metazoa; phylum Echinodermata; class Asteroidea; order Forcipulatida; family Asteriidae; genus Asterias; species Asterias amurensis. The sequence goes on along the minus strand of NC_092662.1, from coordinate 1,131,044 downwards.
CTACATTGTGAGTTATTTTTGGTTTTCAAGCGAACAAGGGAAAGGGCTCAAACCCTGAACAATTCCAGAAACAGATATAGAAAAACTGATTTTAAACCTGTACACTCTTTTGTTTTGTTGACCAGGGCGAACAACAACAAGTGACTCATTGTTCTTCTACATCGCTGGCACATCCTGGAGTTTTTATAATGATCTTACCTTCACGCCGTTGTTCCTCGATCAACTCATTGCCTCGACAGCGAATGACGATCCCGCATTCCTTCAAGAATCCAGAGATATGTGTGGCACAGACAATCAGTGTTTGTTTGATGCACTGGCCACCAAGAGCTTGACCCGTGGTGTAGATACAAAAGTCCAGAGTGAAGAAAATGTAGCTGAAGCCAGAAGCTTAGGTATGTTTTCGGTTTTGTTTACAAACTTGTTTGCAAATCTGCAGCGCTAGAAAAGATGGTCCTAAAGTCCTTTATATTTCTTTTGGGGCTGTATCACTTCTTCTAGAATTTTGGAAAAATGATTATTTTAAACAAAACATTTACCAATAATCAATTTTGTTCTGCTTGACCCACAGCTAACTTCCCACCCAACATCACTGGTTCCAACTTGATTGAAGCAAGGGTCGGAGTACCGTTCACCTTGGAGACGACCTCATTTGACCCTGAAGGTCAAGCGATCACCTTCTCACTGACCCAGATGGTTCCCAATGCAAATATCAGTCAAGGTAAGGAACTTTTTCTCCTGAAGATGATCGGGGCAAACTGATTGGAATCATGAGTTGTGGCACCATGTGTTCTTTTCAGAACCTGTACAGCGCATTCGTAATGTGTTTGTATATTGGAAATATATGTCTAGACTATTTAGGAAATTGTTTTTACACCGCAAGAATTTTTTTTTATTCATTTCATATTTTTAGACAAAGTTGTAGATAATCAGGCATGATATTCATACTTTTTTGGTCATCGTTGGATTACTGCAATTTACCACATACACATGCACGAGTAGGGTCAAGGCCCAAGAAAACTTCTATTTTCAAAAGAAACTGATTAGCATTTTAAGTTTGAAACAGTTGCACTAATTATACCATCTCATTCATTTCAGCCGGAGTCTTTGACTGGAATCCAAGTGACTTGAACAAAGTGAGGGTTGGGATCCGTGCATTTGACGGAGAGACAAACTCGGTGTTGGAACCGACTGTCAAAATATGTGATTGTCAAAATGGAGGAACCTGTGTGTACGACCAATACACTGACACGTCCAACATTGTGGTGGATAAATTTGCTGTAAGTTTAAAACTACAAGTAACTTCAACTTCTTAACAATTACTCACTTGAGTATATTTAATTTAAATGAGATACTCAATTTTGTCCATGCTTCTTTGAAAAATAATAGCTAGTAGAAAAATAACAGCTAGTATTTATGGAGTAAATCAAATGAAAAACAAGTAGCTCGAAGCAGGATAAATGTAATTCAAATGGGTGTGATTTAAAAAGCAAATAATCTTAAACAGAGACAAAGACAAAGTTTTCACCACAAATCTTATGACATTTTAGAAGAATGGATACTTATTAACAATGGTTATTGTTCGTTTATCATCAGTGTTGACTCTAGATAACCTATACCTCTTCCTTATATGGGTTGTGGTCTGCCTGTGTGTTCAAACATTGTTATCCTGCTTGTTTCCAAGATTCAAATACCATGCTTGTATTAAAACAACCTTGCCTTTTCCTTTTAAAGGTCGTGGTCTGCGCGTGTGATGCTGCATGGACAGGTGATTTCTGTGAGGTGGATCGCAACGGATGTGAGGATGGCCCCTGTTTCCCTGGTATTACATGTGTCGATAACATCGCTCCATTAGACGGCAACACCTGTGGACCTTGTCCTACTGGCCTCGAGGGGAATGGATTCAAGTGCTACGGTAAGCAACCCACTCCCAAGAACCCAACGTCATAAAGCTGTTAAGCAGAAAATACAGCTTGACAAATTTCTTTACTATTAATTTCTTTGCTATTAAGCAAAAATTGAGTCTGGCACCAGCCACAACAATGCAAACTTAATGAGTTATTATTATCATATCTATTTTTGTGGAGATGGAGAAGTATACATGATGTTGTCTTTGTCTGTGGTAATGATTTCATAACTTGACAACAACTTTACACTTTGTTCAACCTGTGAGGTCAGAGATCTCTGACCTCACAGGTTGAACAAAAGTGTAAAATTGTTGTTAATGAATTTAATCATTGGACAGGCTGTATACTCCACAGAGAGCTAAGGTGGTTTTAAGGAGTGAATTAAATGGCCCAGTGACCAGCAGGAATAATGTTGGAAGCACTTTGAGATGCCTGTCGCACTATATAATTACCAATTATTATTATTTTTTGAATTGCAGATTTTGATGAGTGTGCTGACCCCAGCGGTTCACCATGTGAGCAAATATGTAACAACATGCTTGGAGGTTTTACCTGTTCCTGTATGGCGGGATATGAACTTCACCCAGATCAACGCACCTGTTTGGGTAGGTTTAATTAATACATACATACATACTTACATACATACATACATATAAAGGCGTTTATAGGTTGTCACTACACCAAGAATGCAGCGCATTAGATAGGCTATGCAAGCTTTTTCATACACTTCTTGAATTTGCATAACAAGTCAGATTCTCTGATTGGTGTACTTAGTGCATTAGTTAACGCTCTTAGTTTGAGAACATCATCTGAAAGGATTGTCATCCCAGGAATAATATTTTGGGGTAAATTAGACAACAGGTTAATGCATTTTTAGCATGAGTTACTTTTTTACAATTATTTTGATCAAGTTAAGCAGTAAGCTTTTTATTTTTGGTGAAAAGGTTAGGTTTTAGTCTTGGGGGGGAAAAACACTTGGCTGCCTGGAATATCATCATTGAGAGGACAAGGCCATTTAGATATTGCACATTGCACTTCATTTGGAAAATCTCATAGTCTATGGGAAACATTTGAAAGGGGAACCAAGGCAAAGACTAGGGCAACAGAAGCTTTGCCCTTATTGTAATTCAAGCCTTGCACTTATTTCAGAAGTTTAGACTTTTGTTCATGTTTATCCAAACCAAAATTTAAAGCTAGCTTGAATATGTACAGTTAAATACTTAAATTTCTCTTCCTTTATTCTAGATATTGACGAATGCGACTTGCAAACAGACAACTGCCATGCATTTGCAACCTGCAGCAACACCCCTGGTAGCTTTACATGTACCTGCGTGACAGGTTACTCAGATGTCAGTGGTGATGGAACAGTCTGTGAAGGTACGTTTGTATTTGCCGTTTGTATAAAGTGGTCAGTAACATTCGTGTGCAAAACAGGCTTTTTCAAGGGTGAGAATGATTGATGATTTACAGCTTAGAAAGATCTTGAATCTTCAATTGTTATACTCTCCTAAAAGCATCGCCGCTGTGTCCTGGAGAGGGTAGGTTGCAAAGTATACAGATTTGGCATAGAGTAAGAAGTTGTCTAATCTCACTTGAAATAACATGGTGAATATTCATGTTGGCTATCGAGCTGCCAGCAACAAGATTGAGGGTGCTCTACGGTTGTTCTAGGTGTAATAATTCAAGGCCATTGGCCAGTCCAGAAAGATTGTATGAATATTCATCACGTCTTCCAAAGTGAAATCGTCTTGGATTTGGCTGTTTCATACCAAGTAAGCAGAGGCAGTGATCTAGTGAGAGCCATTCGTGTGATATTCACTTTTTCTTTTCAATGACTTTACTTCCTCTTCTGTTTTTCAGACATCAATGAGTGTTTCAATGAGGTGACTGTTTGTGAACTCAACTCAAACTGTGAGAACACCATCGGCAGTTACTCTTGTATCTGTAATATTGGATTCGAAAAGATCAATGGAATCTGCTCAGGTAAGATTTGATGTCCAGTCATGATTACATGTATGACACTTGGGGTCAATTTCACAAAGATAGTCCTAACTTCGAGTCATAGGAGACAACAAAAACTTAAGGCTAATCCTAAAGTTTGGACGAGTAACTCGTTCTAACTTGAGATAAGACTTAACTCTTTTTTAAATCCACCCCCTGTTTTGTATTAAATGTTCCACCAGAGGTCAGTCCAGAAATAAGTGGTTAAACTCATTTCAAACAAATATTTTTCATATTGGTGTTTAAGATTGTATTCCTTTTTAATTTTAAAACCCCATTAACTTGTTTATTGTAATGAATGTTAGTAAAAGAAGTATCTGTTTTAGTGATGTAACTCAATCATTCCTTCCTGTCAACAGACATCAATGAGTGTCAGCTTGGAATGGCCAACTGTAGCCCACAAGGCGACTGCACCAACACAGAGGGTTCCTTCATCTGCAAATGTAGAAGCGGTTTTGATGGAGACGGTCTGACGTGTGAGAACATCGATGAGTGTATCCTTGCTGTTAAACCGTGCCATCCCAGAGCAGCCTGTGAGGACACCTTTGGGAGTTATATTTGCTCGTGTGACATCGGCCAGATTGGAGATGGAATTGCCTGCAGTGGTATGACAAATCAATTTTTTTTATTGAAGTTTTTTTTTACTTTGAATTGGCTTTGCTTTAGACTCCATTTGGCAATTGGAAAGTTACACCATAAATGTGAAGGGACTACAACCAAAGTCAAGGTTTTGAAAAAGGCCCATTAAAAGGTTTTGAAAAGGGACTTTGTAATCCTCTCCTGTGTAAATGGAGACTTGCTGTATTTCTTTTCTTCTTAGTTTAGTTTAATAGTTAAAAAGGGACAAAGCTGGTATGGTTTATTCAGAGTATCATGCACAGTTGTTTGTGTATGGTACATGTAAGAATTATGGTGGTTTCAACTTCTTACAGGCACAGAAAACAACTTAACAGTTTCGGTTCACAACAAGTCAATACTTTGCTTACCATTTTTCATATCATTGACATGACTTAAACATGTTCTTAACATATTTCATGGTTATCATTGATTTCAGATGTTGATGAGTGTGTAGCAAACACTGATGAATGTTCACCTGGTAAAGCCATATGTTCCAACACTCTTGGTTCCTATGAATGCCGCTGCTACGAGGGCTACTCTGGAAATGGCTTCCAGTGTTTTGGTAAGTAAAACACCTGTTAAACTGTTGTGGTACCCGCTGCTATTAATAGGATTCGCACTGCCTCTAGCCACCCGGCTAGCTCGGTTGTCTGGTGGTTAGACATCTGCTCTAGCATTGTAAAAGTCGTGGGTTTGATTCCCACCCGAGTGATTTGCATTTGGATTTGTTTTCTGGAAAGTACAGCGTATACTTTTTCTGTATGATGTTCCCTTTTATTTATGCAAAATTCTGTTAATGTTCAATTTGTTAAATCTATTTTCTTGATCGCAATCGTTTCAATTTTTTGGTTTCTAGATATCAACGAATGTGAACTCAACTCTACCATTTGTTCCATCAATGCCAATTGTGTTAACTCAGTGGGATCCTATTCATGCGCTTGCAAGGAGGGCTATTTCGGAGATGGCTCACAGTGTTTCGGTAAGAAACTGCTTAAATTTATCAATTAGTTTTGTCTTCATAATCCTACAAATTACTTTTTGGTTGATAGTTGTATTCATGTTGTCAAAATTATGTGAACAAATAAATGTTATGCCAATAATGGCCTGGACATTCTGATCCTAGCAGAATCTTTCTCAAAGGCTGAAAGCATGAAAAGAAAGAAGGGTGAAACAAATCTAAATCAAATGAGAGTTTTAATTGTCAAATATGTTATTAGTTTGATATGCATGTACTTACCATTTTCTGGTTGCTTTGCCATATTACAGTACTTTTTTTAAGGATTGAGTAAAATTTAAGAATGTGTTGACATTTTTATCTTAAACCAACGATCTGAAAATAAATTTCACTCTTTCTTAGTGAAAATTTTAAATCTGACTTTATGCTTCAATAACTTTATTGTCTGTTCACTTTTTGTATCACCAGATATTGATGAATGTGCAGAAGGAACAGACACATGTAATGATACCACTGGAATTTGTATCAACAACGCTGGGTCTTACAGCTGCATGTGTTCAGTGGGTTATACAGGCGATGGTCGCACCTGCAACGGTAAGACTTTTTTCAAATCTTCCGATGGACGGCAGATATTTCAGATCCATGGCTCAGTATTTGGGATAATTACATTGAATGCACTTCACTCTAATAAACTCTGAATTGAGAGAAAAATTATTGTTGATTTAGAATATTAATTGTTTTTATTTTTTTATTTAGCAGTAGAATAATTTTTGCTGTTTCAGCATGGTGTGCACTCTTTTCATTTTTTATTTTATTTTATATTTTTTTTTAACTGACTTTAACCAATTTGTAAAATGACACATTTTGTTCTGAACATTTACAACATTTGATTAAAACCCTATATTCCATTTCATATGTGTAAATTAGAAGGATCTTTTGTATTGGGATTCTACGGAAGATCTGAAATTTTAACATGTACTGAAACTTTCTTTACCTTTATATTTTTGTTTGAACATTTGTTTTTTTGTAGATGTGGACGAATGCGCTCTGACCACAGATGACTGTCAGCAGATGTGTACGAATAGCTATGGAAGTTTTGTGTGCTCTTGCAGGCAAGGCTTCACCATTGACATGACTGAAACAAACATCTGTTTAGGTAAGGAGGTGACATCTTAAGATTCATCCAAACAACTTTCAAATGATCATCGGATTTCTGTGGATGTTATTGATAGAGAGTTGTCTTCAGTAGGTGTTGGCAAAATAAAACATTCAGTTTCTAAGAAAACTTTTAATTACTGATTTTGATTCAATTTCTCAAAAATGTATGTGATTTCCACTTAACAAATTTTGTACTATTCAAGTAGGAATTTCTATAGTTGGAAATTTGCATCCGGGGTACAGAATATGAATCTTGGTTTTACCCATGCACGTCAATGTGGAATTTCAGTTGCAACCTTTTAGCACTGGGCCGACGAACATAATATCAAGGTTTTTGATATACTAGACCATTTAACTGATGTAATGAATGAAAACTAAATCATTTCGTAGATTATTAAGTAGGATTTGAAACTTTGCATGGTGGAAATACAATATAGAAAGGTTTGTGGTAACACCATGTAATGAATATCTCTAATGAGTTGGGGTGGTTCTGAAAAGAACTGTTGGTTTCAACTCAACGTTTCGATCAGTATGCTCTGGTCGTCTTCTGGAGCAAGCTGGATTATGTGGGATAGTTTTTTAAATTTTTAATTCATTTATTTCTACAGACATGGATGAGTGTGCACTTGGTATTGATAACTGCACCCAAGTATGTAACAACACCGAGGGGAGCTTTGAATGTTTATGCTATGATGGCTTCAAGTTCGACAACCAGGGCATGTGTGTTCGTAAGTATTCATTTCAAATATGACTTCATTTTGTCCAATATCTACACCTTCTAAGGATGTGGGGACAAAGAATGATAATGTTATAAAGAGTGGCATTACATACAGACAAATAGAGCCATTGTTGTTCATGTAATTCACAAGAATGGGAGACTTTGGTTTGCTAGGTGGCAGCAGACTTACCAGCTAAATTTCCATTGTTTACATATAGTTCTGAGCGTGCGCACATGACCAAGAACAATGGATTTTACCTGGTAAGTCTGCTGCCACCAAGCGTCCCAATAGTCTCCCATTGTATTTTATTTACATGGCTCACCCTGAGCATTTGTGTACATTTTCTAATGAAAACTTCTGTTGGCTGGTAATACAACTTCTCAACTTGCCCTGTGGGCTACAGAAAGCTGTAAAACCTTGTCATGTTTAATGTTCATACTTCATCACATGTCGTAAGCGAAAAAAATGTGTATATTTATTCAATGTGTATGAAAGTAACAATTCATTTGACCGTCATTCTGGTTATGATCACTACCATTAATTCATCAGACAGACACTTTTACAAAAATAAATGTATTTAAAAATAACTGTTTTTAAAAATAACTGTTTTTAAAACTACCTGCGGGCAAGTGAAATGCATAATATACTAGCCCAGTGGGCTACTTTACAAAAAGCTAAAGCACAAAACTGCATCACTGTAAATTTAAGATATTTGAAAGCAGGTTTATACATTTTGGAGTTTTTTTGATATTCCTGTTTGAATGTTCTTATACAACTGAATTACATAGACTTGAATTAATTTGACAAATTTTGTTTTCATTATAGCTGATTCGGTGTGTATCAACAAGGTGTGCACCAATGGAGACTGTTATATCATGAATGGCAATGAACTTTGTTCATGTTATAACGGCTACAAACTTGACGCCAACAACGACTCACTTTGTATAAGTAAGTACTAGTTACATACATTTTCCTATTAACCTATTTTAGTACTCATTAAACAAAACAATTAAATAATGTTATTCCTAGTCAGTGTATTTTGGTGATCGGAGTTGATTTGATCAATTTACATGATTAACTTGAGAACTAAAGTAGTAGTACCAGCCGATTTTCTACTTTCTGCACAGGTAGTAGTTAAAAAGCAGGACAGTTCCTTTCAGAACTGAGAAGTCTTCGGAAAATCCCAAAAATCTACTACTTGACGGTTGTATAATATACATAGAGCAAGACAGTTCTCTAAAAAAAAAAACTCTGCCTGACAGGTAGATACACACATGATGTTACCCCAAACCAAATATATGTTGATACCTCACCACCCACTGCTTCAAGAGCTGTCAGGACAGTCAAATAACTGACCCCAAGTAATAACATTAATACTAAAGCAAGAAATATGAGACCTTTCTTGCCCACCTCTGTCAAGATCTTGGTTGAATTTAAGACATAAATAAGACTTAATTATTATCTGACTTCCGTTTTGTTTCCAGATATTGATGAGTGCACAGATGCACTTTACCCACACGCTTGTTCAGATATTTGTATCGATGCAGATCCAGGCTACACATGTGATTGCAATCCGGGGTTCATACTGACTACTACTGGTAGAATCTGTAACGGTAAGCTTTGGGTTCTTTTTTAAACAACAAGTTCATATCAAGTTTGTTTTTTAGTTCAATTCATATATCAAAACATTTTATTACATAAGTGATGTGTGAAGCTTTGCATGGTTTGGAAAATTAAGAATTACCTATAACTAGTAAACTGGGAGTACAGCCCTGTGTAAATCTATTATGGGAAGAGTGTTGGCTCATATGAAGTCTGTTTTTCAATTCAATTCTATCAAATTATTTTGTTACATAAGTGATGTTTGAAGCTTGGCATGGTGTGAAAAATAAGATAATTAGTAAACTTGAAGGAGTGTTGGGTCTAAAAAGAGCCTTTGCGGGCAAGAGGTTTCACACAGTATACTCTGCTCGTCTTGGATGATTCTCAAGGAGGATATGGCTGCCTGTAAAGAGGAACCATAGAGTAAGGGTGTAAAACATTATAGGACTCTGAAAGTAGCCAGTATTGTGGGTCTGTAACCTTCTTAAGGTTTGGTTTCCTTCTTAGCTATTCACAGTTGTCTGCTATGCAATAGCATCTCTAATCTTCCCCTGGTGCTTTATGGGGACTTTAAGAATTCATGCAGCCACTTGCAAAGGGATTACAGGACCTTAGTAATAACAAGGGGGAATACAAAGGCAGGCTTGTGCCTTGAAAGCAGCTTAGCTGGGTGTGGTAGCCTACTTCAATCTTGAAAAGGATGAGAGATGAACTCTGGTATGCCAGATGATTGTCCTGTCAGATGGATTAGAGAAGAAGGATTAAAGGGGATCAAAGATTATCATAAGTAGGATTGGAAACTTCTTTGTGACGGATTTGCATTTATTGAGAGTTTGTTTTCCTTCCTCAATGGTTAGATCATAACTTTTATTTGGCAATGTTGGTGAAGCAGGGAGGGTCTATTGGGCTTCTTAAAGGTTAAACGATTCTAAAGAAGGTGAACCAAATACAAAACTTAACATATGATCCTGTGCTGGTTTCAGTTTGGGTAGTAAATAAGTTGAGATAATAATTATGCTGTTTGAATTGAACATTGTGAGTTGAACTTAACAGTGACAATAATAAAAACAAGGGAAACTGATTGGGTATCTTTAAAATAACTTTGGGTTGAACAAAGGAAAATTAACAATAGTGGGACTTTAACCAACGACCTCCAACTAATTGGTAGAACGTCAGCACGGGTAATCCAGGGGCCATTGGTCCCACTCTAGTAAAATTTTCGTGGTTCAACCCCAAACATTGGTTCAATCTGAACTCAATCAGTTGTAGTGAATCTTACAAAATAATTTAAATATCAATTTTTTTGTTTTTTGATTTACCCACAGATATCAACGAGTGTGCAGAAGGCACTAGTAGTTGTGATGCTGTATCTGAGAACTGCTTCAACACTGCTGGAGGGTTTGTGTGCACCTGCAAGACTGGCTTTCTTTCCAATGGAACAATGTGCTCAGGTAAAGGGAATTGAAAAGAGAAAAACAACAAGTTGGATTTCAAGCTGTCCTCTTTTGCTCTGTACACATAAAGGTTTAATAGTTTAAAATTTGTGATATTACACTCTAAAAAAAATTGATATAAATGGCAGGCTTGTGAAACATAATTATTTTTAACTAAATATTACAACATTACTGAATGGAAGAGCACTCCGCCATAACTCTAAAAAAAAAGAAACGCAGTACCCCGATATCAGACAATGTGTCACATCACTTATGCATGCGCAGGTACATGCCAAGCTTTATATTTATAATGTACAACTGTGATGATTGCATGAGCGTTTTTTGTGGAAAGTTTGTTTGACAAACTGGTACTTTGTTAAAAAGTGAGGTCATTAGTAGAATGCTATTGAAGCAGCTAGTGATGAACACTGTTAATGTATTACAAACACTTCAACGTGGATATGCACTTTAGTAAAAAGTGTGGCTGATGGTTTTCTGAACTTTTAATAATTTCCATAATAAATTGTCTTTGTCCTGTACAGATATTAACGAGTGTGAGGGAACCAACTTGTGCAGTGCCAATGCTTTGTGTACAAACACACCAGGTAGCTACTCTTGCGCGTGTAATGCTGGCTACGCTGGAAATGGTGAAAACTGTGTTGGTAAGTTTTACTAAAATAGTTCAGGACTTGTCAAAACAAAATTATGTTTTGCAAATAGAACCCGTGTATACCCTTCCTATTAGACAATGTGACAGTTTTTGTTGGTGTGTAAAAGCAGTTTTTTTTTACAGTACACCCCGCCTCTGGAACTCTCTGCCTCAACATCTCAAGGACACACATGACATCTCAAGATTCCAACATTCTCTCAAAACCCATCTCTTCAGATTAGCCTAAAAAGATATCTAGTGAATTTTTCTTGTTCTTGACCAGCGCCTTTGAATGTCACACAGATAAAGTGCGCTTTACAAATGCTGTGTTATTATTATTATTATTTTGTTGACTTTACAAATGATGATTCTTGAGTATCAACTAATAAACTTTGTGTAGCATTGTGCTCTGCTATATGCAAGGGAAATCTCTCACTGGAATGCATCATATTTTGCATAAATTGTAAAGGAATGGCGTCCCAGGTCACATAATTCAAAGGCGATCTGGAATGTGACAATTAAATTCAAATCTATACAACACACGGTGGGTAGGCAGTTTGTACAACGTCATGCAGAAACTTAATGTTTTGGGTTCATCAATGGAAATGTGGATGTATGTACATTATAAAACTGTTGACCAACTGGTGTCTTCGATCTAGGTTACATTGCTAGTATCTATTATTGTTTTTACTTGATAACTTCTTGTATAATTTATACAAATTTTAACTTTCTCTTAGAAATCAACGAGTGTGATCAGGCATCTCTGAACGACTGTAGTGAGAATGCATTATGTACCAACCTGCCAGGGTCCTACCAGTGTGATTGTTTGACAGGATTTGATGGCAATGGAACCTTCTGTATAGGTAAGGACCTTACTGCCTTGTAATAATAATAACGTACATTTTTATCGGCCATGTCTGCCTAAAGTCTGGTTCATACTTGCTGCGAATGCGAAGTGAATTTGACGTGAATTTGACGTCATAACTCTCCTTTGGCAGCGATATTCGCAAGTGGGTTGAGCAGAGTTTAACTGCCGTGAACTATTTGTTGCGAATTTGTGGCGTCAACATTTGCTACAAGTATGAACCGGGCTATACTCGGCCAAAATATTACACCTTGAAAGAGATTACATGGTGAGGTAGCACATGTTGTTTCCGGATTGAAGTATTGAAAGAAATTGCTCAAAAGGGGCTGAATGAAATATTTTTGTGAGACTCCAGACACACGACCACACAATCAGTACACTTTCATAGCAAGATAGTTACTTTGGGTTGTTTGCCTATTGCTAAAAGCAAAAACCCTTTGTAGTAACAAGGTCTGAAGTATTTCAATATCTCTTCAACCACTTATTACTAATATTTATGAAACAAATATATAATGTATTCATTCAATAAAACTTCTTATCTTTGTAGATATTGATGAATGTGACGTGGGGCATAATTGTTCAAGCCTAGCGACTTGTATCAACACAGCTGGTTCATATCGATGTCCCTGCTTTGATGGCTACGAAGGAGATGGTACAGTCTGTATAGGTGAGTAACAACTTCATTGTAATAATGTAACTATTGGTTCTTACACAGGGATTTATTACATCCCTAGGGAAGTATTGTTTTTCAATGGGATAATAAGCAGAGCTATGTTTTATGAGAACCATTTATGTAGTACCTTCTATTGGATAATAAGGTGTTGTGGCACGTTCAGCAGCCATAGCCAGAAGCCCTGGGCCAATCCTCATCCCAAATGCTACTATACATAGTGTTCATTTACCTGCATTCCATAACACATTGGACCTATGGCTTCCAATGGACTTGGTACTATTGGCAAAGTATCTTGCTCAGGAACACAAGTGCCATTGTTTGTACTCAAACCCGCACTCTTGATGATCAGAAATACCAGTGCTTGAGTCCAGTGCTCTTAATCTCTCACCCAAGACTCGCCACAATCATCTGCAAGTCACAATTTATTTGTAGTTATTATTAGCCATTATTATAAAAGATGAGTTACCAACTCAAAGTTGACCAATTCATCAAGCATGTGTAATCACTTCTTGACAAGTTCTTTGAGGGGTGATGTAAGGAGACCACATAAGCGTAATACTGAAATCAGACCGTCAATAATCAGCGTTAAAAAAGGGGATGTTTCAACCACTTTGATAGTAATTCCTTCTTTCTTTTAATTGGAGCATAATTTTGTGAAATCTTACAGACGTGAACGAGTGCTTCTTATCATCAACTGATCCAAGAGCAGCCAACTGTCATTCTGATGCCACATGCACAAATGAGGCTGGAAGCTTCCAGTGTGTTTGTAACAGCGGCTACTCTGGAACTGGAACTGTTTGTGAAGGTAAAATTACAAAGTGTTTTTGTCAATATTTTTATTTTTGTTCAATTGTCCTGATATGAGCTTTCAAAAGAATTCTTGAGATGGATAGTCTTGAAGGTGAAAGCAAAAGAAAGCATTATCTCTTAACCGGAAACGGTATGAACAAATTTCTAAAACTTGCTGAGGTCAACTTTAATTTTTTCAACCAAATTTATTTCAAGTTTACCATTGGTCATGTTTTTTTGGGGGGTGTTTTTTGGGGGGGAGGTGGTTTAAACCTAGTTTCTTTTGGTGACCCCTCTGCTGCCGCTTTCCAGTTAGTTTCATAAACTTGGATGTGATCACTGTCTACATGGCAGTTACAGGTTTAACTGCTTCAAAATGGTACCCCGAGCAACGATATTTACAAACTATGGAGACTGCCAACATTAGGGCTAGTTAGCTCAGTTGGAGAAGCGCTGGGAAAGTAATATCCGGAGGGCACAAAATCAAGTCCTCCTCAAGTAAATTTGTCTTTGTTTTCAGGTCAACTTCTCGCGGTTTATAACTTGATAATTGAAACTTTTACAAAATTTCTAAGTAAATAAAATTAACACATTTACGCATGATTTTGTTTCTTTGTGCAGACGTTAATGAATGTAACATAGCAAACAGCTGTGCAGTAAACAGTACTTGCACCAACATCGTCGGAGACTACATTTGCAACTGCTTTGAGGGTTATTCTGGTGACCCTCGATTGGAGTGCTTTGATATCAACGAATGTCTAGACTTTCCTTGTGACACTGATGCCGAGTGTATGAATTCAGTGGGTAGCTTTGCCTGTGTGTGTAATAGTGGATACGCTGGCAATGGAACTTTCTGCACAGGTAACTTAAGACAACTTGTGTTGCACTGGTCAAAGCTGGGATTTTTTGTTTTATGTAAATGGAAATTTGGGAATAAAACATGAACTTACTTCAGTTTCCTGCTGCAAAGCAAAATATAATCTTTGATTAACTTTCTCGAAGCAGTGTTTTTTCTTGTACATTTGTTTTATTTGATATTTTAAAGGGAAATTTTGGAGGAAACATTACCTTACTTCAATTCCCTGCTGCTTATGTAAAAATTTATCTTTGAATTATTTTCTTGAAGCAGAACTGCTTCCTGGTGCCTTCGTTGACAATTGAACCTGCAACCTGCTATTATAAAAGAGCAGATATTTTAAACCTTTGACATTTTTTTTCTTCTTCAAAATTTCAAATATTGTTTGCAAGAAAATTGAAGGTTTTTCAATCTCTGATACTATTTCAATTAGTTCATCCTGATTTACTTGATGGACTGACAGAAATTTTGTTCCAATCACATGCGATCTTTCAGATTCCATTTCTGCATTTTATTTTATGCCAATTGTGTCAATTATCATTTGCAGATGTGAATGAGTGTTCAGCAGACAGCACCAATGACTGTCATCCCTTAGCAACATGTCTTAACGTGGATGGAAGCTTTACCTGTAGATGCAGAGATGGCTATGTGACATCAAATGGATTTTCACCCGGAAGACAGTGTGAAGGTAAGACATAAGACATAAGAAAACTTTATTGATCTTCAAAAGAAGAAATTGCATTGCTCACACAAGTTTTTAAAAACACACCAAATGTGAAAATGTAACAACAGGCAGATACAAAAATAGCACAAGATACACGCACAAGGTAGAGTTCCTTTTACAATTTTATGCTTGGTCACTTTTAAAATTAATGGCATTAAAAACTTTTGGGTATTAGCATAGATCAGCTTTCAATAGAATAAAGCATGTTCAGAAACATTTCACTTGGAAGTTATGTGGTGACGTAAAATGATATATCTAGAAAAAAAACGAGCACGTTTTGAAACAAACTTTTCCTGAGTTATTTAGTGTACAACTAAATTTACTAATAGTGTCTTTGTAGAGGAGAAAAATATATGGTAATTGTTTTTCTTATTTTTTGTAGATGTTAATGAGTGTGATTTTGAGACGGACACTTGTGATGCTGTCAAAGAGATATGTACAAACAACTTTGGAAGTTACACTTGCATGTGTGGAAATGGCTATCAAGGAATTGTCGGTGCTTGCACTGGTGAGTATCTTATAAGGATTTGGTCTCATTATTCAAAATCGTAGTCCAATATCTTGCAGGAAATACTGTATGTTACAGCGCCAGGAGCGTCACTGAGTGACGGACATGTGCGCTTTATAAGAAGCCACATTAAGTATTATAATCTAGAAAGTAATGCACAGAAACCAAGCAAACAAATTATACACTAAAGATACCTTGGGTGTATTCTAAATAGACCTTATGCATTGATGCCATCATGCTGCCATCTTGGAGGTAAAAAAATGATGGAACAATTGGAAGCGTACACATGGCCAATGAGCAATTCAATTCAAATTCAATTTATTTGTTCATATGAAAACTTGCTTTCCGTTGTACAGCATTGTAAAAAAGGACATTATAACTACACCAAGTACATCACATATAGACATTGAATCTACTTGCATGACATGTTTATTTATTTATTTATTTATTTATTTATTTATTTATTTATTTATTTATTTATTTATTTATTTGTTTATTTATTTCGAGGCAAACAGTACATACAAAGAATAGGCAATAAAAAATAAGACTACACAGAGAACAAGCCTGCGGATAACCAAAAAGCGAAAATAATCACTATCTAAAGGCGATCCAGACAATAAAAATATTAAAGGCACAAAAGGACACAAGGACAAAAACGACATAAAAATTGCACATCAAATACCAAATCAAATATAAATATATATAAAAACTGTGTCGAAATCTACTCACTATGTTTTTGTTTTATGCGGAGTAGGGGGAGTCAAACATCTTCAAAAAAATGTTTGGTGGTTTTTCTAACAATTTATACAATATTTTTCTTTCTAGATATTGATGAATGTGACACCAATCCTTGTGAGTCTGTAGTGAATGCTCGCTGTCAGAATGTTGCTGGATCATACAACTGTGTCTGCAGAACTGACTTCTACGACTTCTTGGGAGTTTGTACAGGTAAGTGTGAACACCCAAAACTTTAATTGTGGATAAACTTTTCATGACACAAAACACCAACGTCCACATATTTACATTAAACTGACATGGTTTAAAGATAATGTAATAGAAAGCTTCCCTTTAAAATACTACTTGCTGAGGTGTGTAGATTTTGAGAAGTTATTTACAATGGATTTACACGACTCTCCTAAAAACAGTGCTGTGTGATTTGCACTTTTTTTATCTCAAAGACTTGATTACTAATGAAGCTGAAACTTCTTCATGTACATTACATTACATACATCTTAGATTACAGTGAGTACGGATTCATGTCATGACCAAATACTTGATCTAGAAATGGTATCCCAACCCTCTAAAGGTTGAATTCGCGATCTCAATTTAATCCACATCTATTTAGTCCAATTGAAGTACTTAATTCCCATTCTGTTTTTCTCAGTACAGTATATAGCAGATTATGATATTTCATTCTTTTGTTTTTTATTTTTGCAGCTGGTGTTTCCAAGACTGTTTACGCCTTGTTTACCGACATTATTGGTTTTGAGGTCAATGACATCCAATTCCAAATAAATGACACATCCATCTATGAAGTCCCTCTGGCCATCGATGTAAGTATTTTGCTGCATTAATGTGTTTTTTATTGCAAGAGTGCTTAAGAAAATTCGCTGAAAATAGGTCAATATTGGCATAATTTGCAGGCATGATATTTTTCCTACATAAGTCTGATTTCGGATTTTGTTGCCCTTGGGGAAAATCAGACAAATAGCCTAAAAAGTCCATTAATGGCGTCACCCTGGTGTGTTTAGTTCAGCCCTTGTTCTCGATACAAAATGCCTGCTTAAGCCAAAAATTTGCTTAAGCGCGAAAATAGCTAGCTTGTTTTACACATGTTACTGGCCAAAATTTCATGCCATATACATTGCTTGTGACAGGTACTTAGCTGTTGTTCACTTAGCATAACAATTGATCGGAGTCTTGGCCGGTAAACTGATTTTACTAAGCAAGGAGTTTTTTGCTTAAACAAAATTTTGTGCTTAAGCAGCTCTATGAAATTGGGCCCTGGTCTTATCACAGTAATTTGTTTATGCATTTATATCGTCTTTACAGTGAGATAAAGAGCTACCAACCCTCCCTATATCTTTTGGTTTTTTGTACATGTGACTCCGTTTCTGATTTGCCTACTATTGGACTTATGGGGTTTTGGTTTTGGATATAGACGATGTGACCCATGTTTACATTTAAACCGCCCTCTGTTGAAAAAACACTGTATACGTCATGTTTCGCCGGGCAAAAAGACACGTAGTCATGGTAAGATTGCATACACTTTCTAGCTGGCTGCCAAAACACAAAGGTTTTGCCCGGTGGTATGCGCACGAATCATGTTATGGTTTTCGTGTGATGTCAGAGGTCACATCGTCTATATATTCTCAACGCTCTCATTAGAGCCAAGTGAGAAGAGAGAAGACAATGAAGTTTTAGATGTGGGAGGAAAACGTGAGAGAACTGTTTCAGGGAAAACCCATGAAGGGACTGAAAACCCAATTCACATAGTGTCCACGGTTGGATTGGAACCGGGGGTCCCAGAGGTAGAAGGCTAGGAAAGATACCACTACACTAACCTGATTGACCGACTTCATTTTAATCAATTCACTTGTCATTTCATTACAACAGTTGGATGCAGCCTTCAATGCAAGCATGCTTCGAGACTACCAAGCAGTGTTTGTGAACTCCATCTCAATGGCTGGTAACGTGGCCAGGGTGTTAATGACACTGACTTTCCTTCCCAACTCATCGGTTACCGACCAAGAAATCACGGATGCTTTTGTTAGCCAGTTAACAGGAAGATTCAACAATGTGATCTTGCCTGATAACAAGGTGTACAACCAGACCTTTGCTGTTGGAGATCCTAGTAAGTCTATTCTAAAAGTATCCCTCCTGTCATACCATTGTTGAAGTATTGGGGGTGTCATGGTCGAGCGGATAAGACGACGAACTCAAGCTCTGGTGTTTCTGTTCAGCAGAGTGTGGATTTGAATCCTGATCGTGACACTTGTGTCCTTGAGCAAGAAGACACTTTAACCATAAGCTTCTCTCCACCCAGGGGTAAATGGGTATCTGTGAAGGCAGAGTTGGTTTTTGTGATTGATTAGCTTAGTGCGCTACAAATTTGCCGCAACAGGGTGTATACTCCCCAGGGAGCTTAGATGGTTTAAGGAATGATTTAAGGCCCAGTGACCAGGGGTAATAATGTTGAAGCGCCATACAGCAGGTACTTGTCCATATTCCAATAACTTTACTATTTCTTTAAACCACAAAATAACTGACCCATTTGTCATCTTTTACAAACTTTGTTTCTACAGTTATCGATCCATGTCTTGAAGGCACATATACATGTGGCCTGAATGCTGACTGTGTGTTTTCTGGTATTAGCAACAACCACACCTGTATGTGCTCTGCTGGATGGACTGGAGATGCATACGACGCCTGTACAGGTTAGCTTCAAATTATGATTATTTTTAAATTACACTTTGAAGATTGTTATTAATGGTTTATTTATTTCATCAATACTGTAACATAGATGTTTAATTTGCATTGGGGATAAAGACAATTCATTTTGGTTTTGCCCATACACACTGATGTGTGTTAGCACTGTATACTCAGTACTTTCCCGAGTTCTGTGAAACAAAAATTACAGGCATATTACTTAGGTGGGATTCAAACCCACAACCTTTTCCAGCGATTCTAAAGCAGTGTCATACCAACTAATACTAATGGTTTCTTATTTACAATATGGTAGTTAAAGCGATAAAAAGCGGTAAACATTCAAATGCACATACGAAACAAAAACCCCAAGTAAAAAAGGGGAAATGACCCAGAATTACATCAACAACAAAAAACCTGCCAGAACAATCCCTGCACAGATCAGGAAAACATTGCCAGACATGTGTATTCATCAACTTATTAGCATTGGGTACTCAATAATTTTTTTAAAGGATTTCAAACTTTGCATGGTAGAAGTATAATTAGGTAAAGTATGTGGTAACACCAAGTGAAAATCTCTTTTGAGTAGAGTTGGTTATAAAAAATAATCGATGCAACTGTTCGATCAGTATGCTTTGAAACGTTGAGTTGAAACCAACGTTTCTCTTCAGTACCACCCCCAACTTATTTAGAAATTATCATAACATGGTGTTACCTCAAACCTTACTATATCAGTATGCTCTGATTGCTTTCAGGAGAATTTCGTTAATGATCATTTTTATTTGTCTATTTTCCAGATATTGACGAATGCCTATCCCTGCCTTGTACTGGCAGAGGGGAGATGTGTGTCAACTCTCTTGGTAGTTACCAATGTGTTTGCCGTAACGTAGACGGATTCCATGAATTCAATGGAGCTTGCGTCAGTAAGTGGCCAATTCCTTGTTCTATATTTCTTTTTAGTGTAATATATTTTGACAAGTGTTTGCAAAAGGGGTAGAGATTGTTGGCTGACATTTTCTGAAAATCTCCTTTTGTCAACTTTTCTTTTTTATTAAGTTGGGGTTGAACAAAGAAAATTTACTAAAGTCGAACTCGAACCCTCAAGAATAATTTTTAGGTGCTCTACCAAATGTTTGCAAAAAGAGTAGAGATTGGTGACTGATATTGGTTGAAAATCTCCTTGTTGAAAACTTTCATTCTAACCACTGAACAAATTACTATTGCTCAATTTCCAGTAAAATTCTCCGTTACTGGTACTCATGTTTTTGTTACTAGTAGATCTAACTTTATATTTTTCATTTATGTGTCCTGTACCTTTTTTTACTTTACCGCTACGCTTCTCCTTTTTCTACAGTGTTAATAACATACCGAGGAGAGTTCACCATTTTCGAGGTTAACAGGCTCAGTCAAGCTGCTCAGTTCATTCCCGCACTGGAGGATTCCACGACCCCTGAATTCCTCGATTTGAGTCTCAAAGTTTGTGGTGTGGTAAGTTAATATTTGGTAGCAATTTAGCCGACACCTAAACACGTTTAATGGAAGTAATTTCTTGAAGCATTATGTACATGTAGTTTGATCGAATCTGAGTCTTTATCCCTGTATACGTCCTTTTTTAAAGGGCAAGGGCACTAAGGCATTTTGTCCTTCGAGAAAAAAAGGCACGCTATGAGGAAATTGTAAATTTCAACTGGAGTGTTATAAGGGCACTAAGGCAATGACCAGGGGGCATGGAGGCAACCGCATTCGTTGCCGCCATGAGGTATCAGGCCCTGCACTGTGCTACCGCAAACCTCACCTGATTACAGTGTTGTAGCCACGGTGGGCGGTGCTGGGCGGGCCTGCCCAGGACTCACAATTTTTCCCCAGCACTCCGAGAAAAATACATGATGCTGCCCAGCACAGATTTCAAATATTGTCCACTTTGCATTGATCTTAGATACAGCTAATGATGAAGAGAATAAATGTCACAGAGAAAGAACACAATCAAATGGCCATTCAACTTATTGCATGGCCCCATAACACAAACAGTTTGGGAACCAACCTGGCCCCACTTCAGCAATTATGGCCCCATAATTAAACATGAATAATTTTGTTGATCTCCTTGCCCTCGGTAGACTTCCAACCAAATTTGCTTTATTGCCCACCACTCAAATTGGTCTAGCTACAACCCTGCCTGATTATACTCCAACCATGCATAGTCTCAACTCCTACTTAAACATTGTTCTGCCTCATCCCACAGATTCGTTACACCATGTTACTAGAACGCTCTCTGCAAGATTTCTACTACGAGTGTGAGGTAATGAACTTCACTATGGCCGACCCATCAGGCACTCACACATCATTCTTAGTCATCTTCAGAGACAATGTGACCACAAGTAGTGCTGAGATTGAGCAGCTTGTTCGAGCCCAACTGGATACTGATTCAGTTATTGTATCAGGGACCAAAACACTTGGGAATCTTACTCTCGACCCATCCTCAATTAATATTGGAGGTAAGATATTGTGTAATCACTTTCAACATTTATTTTAAGTTTCACTTATGTGGAAGACCTTATTTAGTGCCCTTGGATAAATCAGAAAACTTTAATTATTAAAGCCTGAAAAGTTTAGTAGAGCCTACACAATGTGTACACGCAGGTCAGCCACTGTACTCTATCGAATGTTCCTCCTTTTTCAAAAGACCAAATATCATGCCTGGGTTGGTGAAGCCACCAAATGGGCACACTGTTTCCAACATTGCATGATTTTTTTCCAATCATTGTCCGAGCAAGAACTTCAGAAGGACTTGGCTTATCAACTCCAAACTTGGTGTGTGGATTGGTTTTGAGATCCCCCTGAAGCCTAACATTTTCGGAATTTCTCTTGTTTCTATTTCAAATTTGTCTAATTGCTTTGTTTGAATAATGAATAACTATTACTTAAATAAAAATGTCCTTTCTAATAAAGAATTTCTTTTTAAAAAGAACATATAGGTTTTGTTATAATTCAGCCCTCAACTAAATGTTTCTTTTACTTTTGGTAAAAGAAACAAACTAAACATCTCCTGTTAAAAATCTGCTCCTGTTAGAAAAGTCTTAGTTTTCAAAAAGTGATTATTTTTGATATATTTATTTATTGATTCTACAGATATCAATCCGCTGTGCACTGACGACTACTGTCTATATGATGGCATATGTGAGAATATAGGAAGCTATCCTGACTTAACACGAAACTGCACGTAAGTATTACTAATAATAATAACAATAATAATAATAATAATAAAGAATTGCAAAGGTCTAAGGTTCGAATCCCACCTGAGTAATATGCCTGTGGATTTTTTTCCACAGAACTCAGGAACAGTGTATACAGTGCTAACACACATCAGTATAAGGGTAGTAACCGCAACTAACATTCAAGAGGATAACATTTTTTTTTTTTTTTTTTTCTCCATTCTACAGGTGTCCAATGGGATACAGCGGATCTAGATGTGAGATTGTTCCAACAACACCTGCTCCATCCACAGCAACCATTGCTACTGAACCACCAACAGAGCCTGTCACAATATCATTAGAACCAACAACAGAACAACAGACAACAATTTCACCTGATGGTAAGTTTGAAATGCATATTTAGGGGGGGTCACAAAACGTTACAAAGCGTGTTGAAATGCTTGCATAAAATATTCCTTTACTTTAGTTCAACCATTTTTTTTTTTTTTTTGACAAAATGTTATGGGTTTAGTATTTCTCAGAATTTTGTGTAAGTATAATTTTACAAGAAAGATTTGATATACACGTGATACATTCACAGTCTAAACCAACCTCTACACTAGATGTCTGTTTAACAGCACGTTTATTGAATGATTGTTTTTTTTAGGAGGTTTAACAGCTCTTCAGCTTCTTGGCATTGGACTTGGAGTGGCGGCTTTTGTCCTTCTAGTGATCCTACTGTGCCTGTGCATGTTGGTCATACTCCGTCGCCGACAGGCTGAAGCCCGTCGTCGCGACTACTTCAGACCAGCAACAGACCGTGCGAAGATCTTCTACAATCCTCCGCTTGGGGCAACGCGTATTTCCGAATATCGCAGATCCTACCAACCTGAGGATTACCTGGGGATTGACAACGAGTCTGTTAGTGATAACAGCAGCTTCATAGCTACTCTGGGCTACCGCAGCGAAGAGGAAAGCCGAATGAGACATCTTGCCAATGTGATCACACAGTCTCCGTATCTTAATGTAAGTTTTTCAACACGGGGGTCGTTGGTTTTCAATTTTCTTGGTTCAACCCAAAATCATTTAAAATTTACCAATTCAGTTTCCCTTGTGGTTTATTATTTGGTATTTTTCAACTCGATACCCATCATAATTGAGCCCCATTTATTGTACATACAAATAGTGAAACTGTGCGCATCCTTTGTTCTTGATTGTTAATCTCAGTTCACAGCAGCCGTAAGCAGCCATGTAACCTATACATGTAGCCTATACCAAGCACTCAAAACATTTGTCAGTTACCCTTTATATCTTACCTAAGCTTAACCATTTGTCCTTTTTCCTCTTGATAGGAGCGTATGAGAGCCAGAATATCAAGCATGGTTCCACAAGAAGCGCCATCATTACCAGATTCAGAGTTTATTCGTCCTTATGTTGCCACTGGTAGAGAAGCAGCTGAAGTTCACAGAAATCCAGTAAGATTTTAATTCAAATTCATGGTTATTTTCGTTTCGCTTCCAAAGGTCATTTGATAGCGTTGCTGTTTAACTTCCTTCGCAATTGCCAAGTACATGTATTGGCATCTGGGCGTAAATTTATGACTCTGCTTACCGCTGAATTCCACGCTCGCGATCAACATTTTATGCTTACAGGACAAGCACTTAATTTGTGTACTAGCTGTGTGGGCAAAGAATGCAGAGTATGCACAAGCACAGTTCCTTACCAACTTGTGAAATACACTTGTTGTAAGGGCAGAATTCCCTGCACCAAAACACTTTGCTTATGGTTAGCAGAGTCGTTAAATCAGGCCTAGGTGGTTTTGAGTTTTTAGCAAACATAACTACATGTACATTTTTGGGAAGAATTGTTTCAGTATGTCTTAAACATTCCAAATTTAAATCAAATCGATTAGATATTTTTTGTTTTTTTGTTTTTTCTGGGGTTTTTTTTTATAAACGTCTTCTTTTTTACAATTCAAATCAAATCAAACAAATTTTAAGTGATGTTATGTTACTGTATTTTTGTATTTTAAACCTGAATTTATTTGTTTTCACAGGATGGAGAGACCTACAGGCCATCGTCAATCACTTTGCCTGACAGACAATCTTCATTTACGATACCTCGAGCTCAGTTCTACTGGGATGACAACACCGAGAGCTACACATAAATGTGACTTAAGCCACCTCAACTTGAACTGTTAACCAGCAATTTGCAACACAACCTCATCTGATTCATCATCTTAAAGAATACTTGCTGTAGCAAGATTTGAAGAAAAATATTCAGACATTGTTTTTCCATATTCCTGTAATTTCAAGTTGTATGGTGGCTAACTAATTGTGGATACAGTACTTCTATATGCCATTAAGTTATAAAAGAGGACTAATCAAGAATAGAACCTTGAAATACAAGTCACCTTGACATACAAACATGGCATATGAAAGTATTTCCCTACTGTTGAAATAAATGCAATCAATTTGCCAAACTCCAACGAGGGTCTTGATAGAGACTTCACTCTCCAACTAATGATAGGGGCAATAGTCAGTGTCACCAAGTTGACTATGTGGATGGTCACCGTGGTGACACATGATTTATTGTGATTTTACAAAGACCAATACCTATCAAATAACTGCCAACTATGAAAATAGTAGGAGTTTTTGAGAAGTATTAGTTAGTTGATATAAAATTGAAGTCTCAAACGTGATGCTGAAATGAGTTACTGACAAATGATAAAAAGATCCTTAAGATGTCAACTGTTATATTTTTTAACGATGAATGTATTTTTGTACCTTTAATATGTTTTTTTTTATTATGAACTTAAAAGTTAAGGCTGAAAGTTTCTTTGTTAAAATGCTGTCTATTTTGAGTTGGACAAAAAAAAAAAATTTGTGAGAGATGCGTTGTTGCTCTTATCACATTAAAAGTGAAAACAAGTAAAACTTCAAATAAAAATTAAAGTGGTATAAAACCCGGGAACTAAGTATAATTAATTTAGAGTCCATACTTGTAGTGTATTTTGGGTGTTTATTGTAAAATAGGGAAAAACAACTCTAAATAATGATCCTGTAACTGTACGTGTTTCCCATTATGATAAATAAAGTTTATTTAAAATCCGTGTTCCCCTTTGTAATTCAGAACCAGTGGAAAAAATGCCATAAACTTCCAGTTATTTATAAACCACTCGCACTCTGATCAAAGTGATATATTATTTCACTCCCATAACATTAATGCATATCCGCCTTTATATGTAGAAATTGTACGAGTAGATGACCCCAAGTTATCAGTAGATCTCTGAATATTAGGAACATTAACTGAAGAATAGTGTTCATTTATAAAG
The DNA here is from genome assembly GCF_032118995.1 of Asterias amurensis. Taxonomy (NCBI): domain Eukaryota; kingdom Metazoa; phylum Echinodermata; class Asteroidea; order Forcipulatida; family Asteriidae; genus Asterias; species Asterias amurensis. The sequence goes on along the minus strand of NC_092662.1, from coordinate 1,105,642 downwards.
ACTGTTTGCAATGCAAACAAGTTAATTTAAGTGAAGTCATTGGCACGCTGATTAATGACCATTTGCTAAATATACATTTAAGACCAACTATTTAAATGTCTTTTACAAACAGTAATATCACACACTATTTTGTTGAACCTGTTTTATATGTTGCAGTCTGTCCAATAGTAATTACTGCAAGATGAATGTAATTTTAAAGGTGTCAAGTCTTGTATGTAAATGTAGATAAAAATATTTTCCTATCGTTTTTGTAATTTTTATATTAAATTTTTCAGAAAATAATTGTGGTATTTGTGTTCACTTTTTATCATGGTCTCCGTAAATCTGTACAAAATCAACATTTTCGGGGATTTGATAAGGAATAATCAACCCCGCCCCCGTCTGTCTTTTGTACCATTTCAGGACGAAGCTTTGGTCACTTCCTTCTTGTGCAGTTCTTAGGGTGCGCTCGATTAGCTTCCCTGGGTCTACCCCGCGGTGCTCACTCGGGTGAGCCCCTGACAAGAGCTAATCGAACGATCACACTCGCCCTCTCCCTCTCGTTGCGCACCTGGGGCCAGCCCCCAAGTGACCCACTCCACAAGCAGGGCACTAGGGGCTGACCTGGGTGAGCCCCTGGAATAACGTCAAAGCTATTCAAGTGTACTGTGGGCAGATGAGGGTCGACCCAGGGAAGCTAATTGAACCACCCCTTTATACTCGATTCAGATATCATGCAGCACTAGGGGCCGACCCGGGTGAGCCCCTGGAATAACATCAAAGCTATTCAATCTTACTGGGGGCAGACGAGGGTCGACCCAGGGAAGCTAATTGAACCACCCCTTTATACTCTGTTCAGATATCATGCGGCACTAGGGGCTGACCCGGATGAGCCCCTGGAATAACGTCAAAGCTATTTGAACGCACCCCTTTATAACGTTCAGAAATCGTGAACGCACCCCTTTATAACAGTTCAGAAATCGTGCGGCACTAGGGGCTGACCCAGGGGCAGACCAGGGTCGACCCAGGGAAGCTAATCGAACACCCCTTTATACTCAGTTCAGAAATCGTGCAACGTTATTAAAGAACACAAATATTTGCATAGAATGTTTTCACCTACATAATTTTAATATAAATGTAATGGACAGTGGTATAAACAGAAAAATAGCTGCACATCGGACCCGTAGGCATGAATATCTTTAAAATTGCAGGTATCATGAAGAAGCACTCTCAGTATTTGATTCTGAAACGAGATTGAAAAGAAAAGTAACAAATTAAGAGCTGAATGAAGACATCTTGGTTTTCGATGCAAACTAAATGAAGATAAAATACTCTGACCCCGTTTGGTCAAATGAGAATCGGTATTCAGTATTACTACTGCAATTAAGGGAACATGACATTTTTTGGCAAACTTGTCAATCTAATATTGTATCTTTTTAAAGGGTCATCGAGTGGTTAATAATTCAAACATTTATGACCATAAAAAATAACTTGGTGAGAAGCACTGCAGCTGCTGATTATATAAACTATTTTGAGAAAGGATTCCCTTTTAAGTAACATGGTTGAGATACGATTGAATCTGAGAAGCGATTCATGCATGAGATTTCTGAGGGTTTGTGTCTATTTGTGAATTCTGCAACCAGAGATGCGATTAATGGTGCGAGCTTTTATCTTAAGGATTTGATGCTGTTGTGAAAATACTGTAACAGGTTTTTTTTCTCAGCAAGAAGACACTTCATTCAGCTGAAAGTTTCCCCATGTGATTTTATTGTCTATTTCTTTATAACTTTGCCTATACACCAGCATTACATTGATCAACACAAATTTAAGACCCAACCTTTAAAATTGCTATTTCAAACAATCTTTATGGGTACTTTTCACACACCTTTTTCAACGACTGCGTTTTGTATCCTATGAGCTGAAACATCAGCACATTTTAAGAAACTTTGAAGTTTCTCCACACACTGAGTTACATCTGTCTGGTTCTTCTTCAAGCAAAATTCATACTCGTGGAATTCAGAAGCACAGTCCCTGTTTATTTGACGGACAACTGGGCTACAAATAAAGACAAAAACAAACAATTGTTCAAAAACCTGGTTAAATATATTTAGCAAAGTCTCTTTCACCATATTTCTCTCTGGTTTTCCCTCCCATTGGACTTGGTGAGTAGTGTTGGTAAGAGGGACTAGATATGCAGGTACGTATGCTTCGTTTTCTAAAGGGCAAGGGCACCAAGGCATTTTTTTCGTTGGTGAAGGGCACCCTCGTTGGAAATAGTAAATCTGTACTGGAGCATTTCTAGGGCACTAAAAGGCAATGACCAGATGGAGGCAAATGCCTTTGTTGCCTCCGTGTCCTTTAACTTACTGGTGATCTGAGCAGTTTGATGCTTTTACTTTAAGTTCATCACACGCTGTCTGCCAGTCATCAGGATGATCTTTAACACAGTTTCCATAAGTATCCAACTCCTTCCCACAATACTTCATGACTAAGGTAAGAACAGCATCCCTTAAAAATGAAAAAGAGGACTTTTAGTTAAGATGTGAATAATGTTGGAACTAGAGCTACTACCGGTAACCCCTCCATCACCTTAACAAACTCCAAGGGCTACATTACAGTGGTGTTTAGCAAGCATGCAAGACCATCATATACAAACTTTTTTTAAATGAAAAGGGGACTGAAAAAAGGTATAATAAAATGGCCACAGTCCCAATGAGAAAGTGTGTTGACCCTGCTGGCTACCTACATTTTTGGCTGCTTTCATTCAATTTGCATCAACTTTGGTTGTTCCTCGATCATTGATGCTGCCGAATACCTCGCTAGCTGTGGGTGAGTAAAGTAAACATTAAATTTAAAACTTGCATATTGCTTTTTTTTTGGGGGGGGGGACACAAGGTGGCCTTCAGAACAGTGCGTTCATCCAACATTTTTCAATCCTCCACGGTCCGACCAATATCCCAGGCCACCTCCCCCCCCCCCTTTCTTTACAGCAAAACAAGTTCAGAAGACTGAGTAGAACTTTTAGAAGATCTAATAACAACTTCCCATAATATCATCAAAGTTTTATAGTTTGATGTTCCCCGCCATCTATCCTAACAATATCAAACATGTCATCCACTCTTGCCCCACCCCATCCCTTCAACTTGCTACCCCCCCCCCCCCCCTCCCCGATGATCAACTGATTGTGTGAAAGATGGGCATCCACAGGCCACGCCCACACCCAACCGCCACCACTTTCACACGCCATCATACACACACACATGACATCTAAATGATCTATCTACGATTATTTAGTTTAATATCTCTACTACCTCCATACCTCGCCAACAAAAAATAAGAATGTGTCAATAGATACTTCAAATTATTACCACTTTGTTGACATGACCATCTGATTTGCTAAAGTGTTATGTTTATGAACAATACGGGATTAAATAAAAAGTGATGATCATGACCGGCCGGTCTGGTTGCAGTTGAATAACCTAGCTGTAAATAATTTGTCCAAAGTTTGTAACAATAACACTTTTGAAGTAACAATGTTAACAAACAACTGTTTTGTACCATTTGTTATTTAAATAAAAAAAATTAATGGACAAAGGTTTTTTATTTTACATTTTATTTTGATGTTTTTGTAATTTTATGAATGATAATAAAAAATATTTTAAATTGAAAACGGATCGTTTACAAGTTAAGAATAAATTGTTCACAGCTACAGGGTCACTTTTAAAGATGGCGACTTCCATGAGCGACGAAATCAAGAGCGTCTCTCTTCACAATCTTCGCCCTTTGATGCTCCACGGCTACGTTTTTCCTTTTATTTTTCTGTACGGGATTTGGTTGTATTTTTGGGTCGGTGTCTATGGGGTAGATGATTACTTTGAGGCCGGATTGATTGCTTTGGCGATTGTGGGATGTCTTCAAATTCTCGTCTGCCTTTTCTGCCATTGGTCTGTGCACGTCCGCTGTTCGCTCACATGTAACAAGGTTGGTAGAGCTAGGCTACAGTTTGCCATCAGTGCTTTCACAGTGCAGTTTTAGACTGCAGTGTTGGGGATCGGTTGTTGGGCATGATGATTGTGAATGTGACACATGGAATTGGACTTATTAGACGTTGATGGGAGTGTAGTGTGCAGCAGGACATTTCTTGATTTAGCATTATGTTTTGGATAGATTTCCATATGGACCACTTTTTTTTATAATTTTTTAAACTCATTTTTACGAAAAGTGATATCTTATGCCTTTTGTTATGGAGGTAAATTAGAACTAGATACTGTATTATTTCATATCAAATAAAAAACTGGTGGCGCCATATGGAAACTTTTCCTATATTTTATTTACATCTAAACAAATGGCATTGTTGTTAAAAAAAGTTCAGGCACTATTCTAGCTTGCCCACCTTGTTTGTTGAGCTGTAAATGGCTCGGAAAAGTTTCCATATGGCGCCACCACTTTTTCATTCGATATGAAATAATATAGTATCTAATTTACCTCAATGAGATATCCCTTTTTGTAAAAATGAGTGAAAAAGTGGTGGCGCCATACGAAAAGTTATCCAATGGCTCTCTTTTAACATCAGTCTCGTCACATTCGCGACTGTGACGAGACCGATGTTAAAAGAGAGCCATTTACAGCTTAACAAGGTGGGCTATAGTATAGGCCTACTCAAGCATGAGCAGATTTGCAGAAGAATTCAATCCACGCCAGTGTTTACCGTCACCAGTCAAATATCAAATTGCCTAAATTATGATCCATACAATGACAGTTACATCTGTTTCAGAAAGGTTGACATCATATGTATAGTGACGAGAAAGCAACAGGCAATTTGAACTAGGCCCACTTAGTACTTGGTATGTGGTGAAATTGTGAACTGAAAACAATGTATAAAATTGTGTTTAATTTCTTCAAGTAGGCCTAGGTTATGCCTTTAAATTTGTGCAAAAGTTGTCAAACGGCCTGATATTTAGACCCTGGCACTAGAAGAAGCGCTGATGTATTTAAGCCATTCACAATTTTTAAAAGATTTTAGTTGGTAAGTATTGCAACAGTTTATTTTATTCTTTTCTTTTAATTTGCCCTTTTAAACTTATCTTACTCTCAGGAAAAAGATCCATTCAAGGCCAATTGGATAAAAGTTGTACCAACTGAAAATAACGGCTATCCTGATATCATCCAACTTCATCATGATAAGGTAAATGTTCTTACTTGTTTTTAATGTTGTACCTTTGTTTATTTGTTAGTACTGAAACCTTCACACCAAGATTTATTTTTCTCTCAAATAATATCACTCAACCGAGACACTACTCTCCCTATGATGGCTAAAGGTTTTGTCTATATATAATAATATTGTAGGTAGCTCACTTGATCATTGTTTCAGACTGTGTTTCCAATTACACTTTTACATGTTTATTTATTTGTGAGAGTTATGAAAGGTATTTAAGGATCAGTGAACTGACAAAAAACAAAGATGAACAGTTACTCGGGAAATCATTGAAGCTTGACAAACACTTCTGAGATCATGCCATTTAGTTCTAATCTTCATCAGTTGGCCTTGCCCTTAAATCTTGTTAACAATCATTATTTTACTTCAATCGCAGACAAAAGAGACCGATAAGACAGAGATTTGGTTCAGCTTTCAGAAGACGAAGTACATCTATGATGCAGAGGAGAAAAAGCAGTTTCAGTCCGTGCAGTTTCCTGTTGACTTGCCCCTCAAAGAGTACCAGAGTTGGAAAGGTTACATGGAGGAGACAGATGTGGCTGACGTGAAGAACAAATATGGAGACAATGAGTAGGTGTTTTACTTTGGTTGGCTGTGGGTTTTGTAACCTGTATCCTATAGACCAATTGCATGAGACGTCACACTCCCAAAAAGGAGGCAGATCATTGGACAATAGCTGTTCTCTGTGCCAGGACCTCAGAGTACCTGTAGCGTTTTGCATTATGCAGGGGGGAGCTATTGATTTCTTACACAATACAGAACGTACCTCCGAATAATGCGCGTAGTTTTGGGTGTCAGCTCTCTTTTGTGCATGTTTGTTAAAGATTTTGACACCCAAAATGACACCCAGGAAAGGCACATGTGAGTACGCTACGCGTAATGCTAGGGGTTTATAGGTGTCGTTACAGGACAGTCAAGCACACCTTTTATTTGATGCAAGTCGCCAGTTACACAAGGCCTGAAGCACCCTTCAAGGTGTGGGCTATTCACTGGACTCATGTTTCTGATCAGTAGAGTGTGAGTTCGAGTCCAAGTGATGGTTGAAAATGCAAATTAGTTAGTGGTCTGACATTTTGACCCTAGCAGAGTCTTTCTTGATGGCTAACTGCAATACCGCATACCCGTAAACAGGGACACTGCTGTAATAAAACCAGTTAGGTGTACAGAAATGAAAGCACACAAAAACATACACAAATGTGTATTAAGCACTGTATACTCAGTACTTTCCCCAGTTCTGCGAACAAAAATCCACAGACAAATCACTTGGGTTGGACTCGGAACACACATTTGCATTGCTAGATTAACTGAAGCCATTGCCTTCCAAACCTCATCTTCAAATATTTTAAAGTGTTTTAATAAAGCGTCTTATCCTATCTATTTTTTTGCAGTCTTAACATGGAGCCCCCAATGTTTAAGGATCTGTTCAAGGAGAGAGCTACAGCTCCATTCTTTGTCTTCCAAGTCTTCTGTGTTGGGCTCTGGTGTCTTGATGAATACTGGTATTACAGGTAAAGCCACTTCAACTGAAAAAGGATAAATTGCTGGAGTGTGTGTCTTTTAAGGCTACATACGAAAGGTGGACCCGAGAATAAAAAAGGTCCACAAAATGTAGAGACTTGAAACACACACTATGAGGACTTACACATGACCATAAACTGGTTTTGATAGTGTTGACGAACATGAAAGTGTACAGAACAAAGGAATGTCCTACACAATGACTGCAACACAGAGCTGTTTGTGAGTGTAAAGGTTTTGGGGTGGTTTTTTTGTGTTTTTTTGTGTTTTTTTTTTTGGGGGGGGGGTTTCTGTTGGGGTTTTTTGTGTTGTTTTTTTTTGGGGGGGAGGTGTGAAATGCAGCCATATTTAGTTTGTTTCGTTTTGGTTGTTGTATTGCAGTATCTTCACGTTGTTCATGCTGATTACATTTGAAGCCACTTTGGTGCAGCAGCAACTAAGGAACCTCGCTGAGATCAGGAAGATGGGAAATAAGCCATTTCATATTCAGGTAAATTCTTGTTATTATCCAATCACTTAACTGCAAAGTCTACGCCCAATTTCATAGAGCTGCTCAAGCTTAAAAAAGTAGCTAAGCACCGCAACATTTGGCTAACCAGAATAAGGTGACTAGCCAAACTACCATTTCACATGTGTGTGACTGGTATCCTACACATTTCTGCTTAAGCAGCTCGATGAAATTGGGCCCTGGTATATTTTAGCACAGAACTCAAGGCGCTGCGAAGGTGCACTCACCATATGATATCTGACTGGATTGTTATCCTTTCATTCGATGATAAGTTTGTTGATGATATTGAATAGAAGGGTTATAAAGTAATTGACTGTACTTATTGATTAAAGGAGTTTATGGCTCAGAAAGCGTTTTTCTAAATTTATTTTTGTTTGCATTGATGTCATGCAACATGTGTTTTTCACTTTATTCTTGTGACCCAGATGGTCGATCGATCTCAAAGTTCTACAAAATTGTCAGTTTATGTATGTGGGGGAGTGTTTACACTGCCAGCAACTTTTTTGCTAGCAAAACCAATTGTGTAATGATCCTTTAATAGTTAAAGTTTGGGTTTTTTCTCAACAGGTGTATCGAAATCGAAAGTGGCGTCCAATCATGAGTAACGAGCTTGTTCCAGGTGACATCTGTTCCATTGGTCGATCTCAAAACGATAACCCGGTACCTTGTGATATGCTTCTGTTAAGAGGGCAATGTATTGTTGATGAGTCCATGCTTACCGGGGAGTCCGTCCCTCAGATGAAGGTAATGCATGTTCATTAAGCAAACCGCCATTTTGTTTTGTAAGAAGTCTATGAGTAGCACTATATGGCCATGTCCATTGACTAGTTTAGTAGTGGCTGTGGCCGGATTGACGCAAGGTTTTATTCACTCTATCGCACTGATCTCCTTTGGCAATATTTGTCTGCACTGGAGCATAGCCTCTTTAGCCAACAGTCACAAACAAATATTTAACTGCTCTAGTCAGGATCAGTTTACCATGGAGACTTGTGTAATTCAAACATTAGCCTGTGGCATGTGTACTGTACATGTGAAGTTAACTTTAGAAAACCATTATATTTTTTTCTTCTTTTTTAAGGAATCCATTGAGACAACTGATGGGAGTGACATTCTTGATATGCAAACAGACAGCAAATTGCATGTCATTTTTGGTGGGACCAAGGTTGTACAGCACTCGCCCCCAAGCAAGACAGCCAGTGGACTGAAAGGCAAGTGTGGTATTTTAAACAAGTAGCATTTTTAACTGTTGAATTATTTCTTTGCTTTGCTATCAATTCTCTCCAGGTTTTGAATTTTTTGTGCGTCAGTTATTCTAAGATTTTTCCTTGGATTTGAAAAGTAGAGTTTAATTTTATATTGATCCTCCAAAATGTTTGTTTATCCACAGCGCATGACAATGGATGCATTGCTTATGTTCTCCGCACTGGGTTTAACACATCTCAAGTAAGTACTTATCTACAATGAATTTGTGGTCCACTTAATTGTTGTCTTGTGGAAAAAATAAGCATGACATTCTTCTTGCTTTAGTCTAATTTTCGATTTTATTTTTGTTAGTGCTCTAAATATGAACAAATTGTGATAAAATAGCCTGAAATGTGCAATAAAACCAACCTCATGTGTACATGTCCAGCTCTTGTACTCAATAAAATACTCCCACTTTTTTAAAGACCAAATTCTATGCCGGGAAAGGGAAAGTTAATCTTGTTTTCATCCATCTCCTATTGACTTTTCAGGGTCGTCTTTTAAGAACCATCTTGTATGGAGTCAAGAGAGTAACGGCTAACACCTTAGAGACCTTTCTCTTCATTCTGTTCCTGCTGATATTTGCGATTGCTGCAGCTTCCTATGTGTGGATCGAAGGTAAGAAGGAAACGATAAAGGCTGGAAATTAGTTTACAGGGGTTTGTGGCAGCATCTTGTATGTATATGTGGTTGGTTCTGTAAAAAAATGTGGTGGTTCTAGTTCATCGGACCCAAGCTCTGGTGTTTTCACCAGTAGAGTGGGTGCAATTCCTTGTCATAATAATTTCGCCCTTGAGCAAGGCACTTAACCATAAATGCTTCATAAAAGTTGGGAAGGTAGTGCCTTCTGCTGTACCAGCCAGGCTCTTAGTGGATGATACCCATGCATACGCCCTTGCCAATTATGAAGTGGGTAACCCTGTTGCAGCCCCAGGAGTATGGCATGTGCCCCTGGTGACAGTTGATTTGGTTCGACATCCCAAATCAGTAATAAGTGTAGTCCTTACCTTGAACTGGCCTTCCGGCCTTGTGATGTAAGGGGATACACCATTCTACAAATGTTTTTAAATGTTTGTCTTCAAAATGTACACACATCATAATGCCTTTTGTGATCTTGTGCTATTTGTTTTCTTAGGCACAAAGGACCCAGACAGGAATAAGTACAAGTTATTCTTGGAGTGTACCCTCATCCTAACATCTGTTGTTCCTCCAGAGCTTCCAATTGAGCTCTCTCTGGCCGTCAACTCATCCCTTCTAGCACTCAGTAAACTTGGTAAGACACTCATACATAATCAATATTTATCTTTTATCATAATATATATTTCCACTCGGTGGAAGTGTTTTGTTAGTATGAAATAAGCTTTCTGTATAAAGGTTAATTTCATCTTTTGGTTTTTGTCAACATAATGCTGATGTACTTGCAAAATTATTAGCAGTGATACAATAAAAGCCATGTTTGAAAGTTTCAGTTGAATATGGCGACTACTTGTTGAGACAACAGGAAAAACCTGTTATAGTATTTTCATCAAGAATGTTGAATCCATCCAAGTTCAGTGAAGACACAGCAAACAGCTACTGCATCTCTGGCCGCAGCATTCACAATTAATAATGGAAACTGTTGTTTCTTCTTCCAAAAGGTGTGTATTGTACAGAGCCATTTCGAATTCCTTTTGCCGGCAAAGTGGATATGTGCTGTTTTGATAAAACTGGAACTCTAACCAGTGACAATCTGGTGGTGCAAGGGATTGCCGGACTCAAGTAAGTTGATAAAATGGCGTTTGTTGTTTTGATTTGATTTGAATTTGAATTTGAAAAAAAAAAAATGGAAATTATAAAAAAAAAATTTTTAAGTCACCTGACGGTGAGTAGAGCAGGCTAGTCGTTAAGACCAATTAAGAACTCATTCGGCGCCGTTAGTGGTATATCTCGCCTTCTACTCCTACGGACTCGGGTTCAAACCATGCTGGGGGCATTATTTAGATTGCGTTTTCAGTCCCTACCTGACTGCATGGGTTTTTGCCTGGAATAATTCTCTGGGTTTTGCTGCCACATCTAAAACTGAAACTTCCTTCCTTGTCTCCTCTCCATTTGGGTTCTTGGCTAGTACAGTGACTAAGTTTGCTTTTTCTGAGAGTCCTTGGCTTCACAACTCGAATAAATGAAACGAAATGAAATGAAATGGTTTATTTTCCAGGGGTGGCTCTAAACTATGCCTGATAGCCGACTGTCCTCTTGAGACACATCAGGTATTAGCCACCTGCCATTCTCTTGTACAACTTGACGAAACTCTGGTTGGTGACCCGTTAGAGAAGGCAACTCTCACTGCTGTTGACTGGACACTGACAAAAGGTAAAAGGACTATCACCATCTTGGTCATGTTCCCTGTATCCATAACAATAATGAATTAATTGTCTAAAATGGCATCAGACTATTTCTCCTTCCAGCCTCGGTCTTGGTGAATATCGAAATGGCTGCTCCATGATAGAAATCTGTTTGACTGTATACAGTTAACATTTTCCATGGATTTCTCTGCCTTGTTTTTGTTTTTTAATCTGCCGTTAAAGAAGTCAGTTACAAAAAACATCAACAACACTGTTGATGAGCTTGTAAATTTGAGCCTTCAAATTCCAAAGATTTTTTTTAAGTACAGGCATGACATGCTTCATACTTACGTCCGTTTTTCTAATTTTGTTTTGTCCTCGGATAAATCAGGAAAAAAATTGTCATTAATGAGTTATGCAAAGTCTATTACAGCCCTTGTACTTGATAAAATATTCCTACTTTTTTCCAAGGACCAAATATCATGCCTTTTTCCTAGAAGATCCCTACACTCTCTGTTCTGTTTTGATTGCATGTCCTTCCAGGAGATGTAGTTATTCCAAGGCGTATTCGAAGCCAACCTCTGAAGATAGTTCAACGATACCATTTTGCTAGTGCATTGAAGAGGATGGCTGTCTTAGTGTCCATGCAGGAGGCAGGTTCTACTGAGTGTAGCTTCTTGGCTATGGTAAAGGGAGCACCAGAAACCCTCAGATCAATGGTAAGCCCCGAATCCTAAAACTTCAATCCTTCACAGATTCATCATAATGACTTGCTGTAAGTGATTTCTGACCAGCAGATTATTGTGTCATGTCTTGGCTGAGTGGTCTAGGTTACCAGACCTAAGCTCTGGTGTTGTAAGCAACAGAGTATGGTTTTGAATCACTTTTTTACTCTTGTGCCCATTAGCAAGGCACTTGACCATAATTGCTTCGTAAAAAGTTGGAAAGGTAGTGGATTCTGCTTTAATGGATGATACTCATGCCTACATTCTCATGTAATGTCAAGGGGTAACCCCTCCTGGAGTAGGTGGCAATGTGTCTCTGGTGGCAGTTGACAGGGTCGATAGCCCGAATCAGTTTAACTGTAGCCCTCACTGGCTTTTGATGTTAGGTTCTTCAGGAAATGAAAAATTCTCTTGCAGAATTGTGTTACACACGTGAGCCTCTAGTTGTTGAGTTTTATTGACCAAGTTGGCACTGCACTTACGTTACTTAATTTCTTGTTTTCTTTTAGTTTTCTACGGTACCTGAAGACTACGATGAAGTGCACTCTCAGATGTCCAGGCTAGGAGCTAGGGTCTTAGCCCTTGGCTACAGGAAACTTGGACGTCTCTCTCCACAGCAGGTCAGGGGTTTGCAAATTGTCCATCTTGAATAAGTTTCAGACACGGTGTTCTTTTTGTTTTTGTGTTGTGTATTCTGTTTTCAGTTTGTTTATTAAAAGTGTGTATATTGCTGGTTTAGGTCAATTTACAATAACTTGGCCATGTCCCTCAAGTAAACATTTCCAGGGAAACTGGATTTTGTCTCTGCTGACATAATATTTTTCTGTAAAGTCAAATTTATAATCTCATCTTTTTCCAGACCCAAATTTTTAACATTACTTAGTTACTAGTGATTGTAGAGATAACTTTGTTTGAATATGATAGACATTGTGATTGGTTTTTGTGCACAGATACGTGACATGCATCGTGATGAGGTGGAGTGTAACCTCTCATTCGCTGGATTTGTCATCATCTCCTGCCCTCTCAAGTCTGACTCCAAGGCTGTTATTAAGGAGATACAACAAGCATCTCACCATGTAAGTCACTAGTTTAAAAAGCTAAGGCCATATGTGAGTAGAGTTGGGTGTTTTTGGTTCTCTCCTATGCACGAAGGGTCTTGCTGCTGACCTCCAAGCTTTCCTCTTTTAAGAAAAACCAAACACTTTTGATCTATGGCTGTGCTCCGTGAGCATATAGGAGTTGATATGGCTTGCTGCCAAAGGTGCCCTTGAAAGCCTGAGGCTGGAACACGTTGTAGATGTGTCCTTAACAATTCATTTTCTCGGCTGGGAGTAAGGATCATGAGCCTCCCAATTTATTAATATTATTCTTATACAAATCTTCCATCAGGGCAATTAAGTTGAAACCAGGTCCTGGGAAATTTTTGATGCATTTTCAATGGAATTGTTTTCAATCTGTGTTTGCTCAGTGGAATTATTTTCAATCTGTCTTCCCTACCAAAAGTGTAAATCAGCTGCAGATGGTCTAATCTTCACCAGAGTATTCCTTGTGACTTATTCTCCATCTGCACTTTGTGTTATTCTTAACTGATAGTGATGCAGAAGTTGAATGACCTCACCCTTTTAAAACTCTTTTTACTAGATTGTGATGATCACTGGTGACAACCCTCTGACAGCCTGTCATGTTGCCAAGGAACTACGAGTCACCCGCAAACAACACACACTCATCCTCACAGCTCCTCAGAATCGGGAAACTCAGAAAAACTCTGCTGAAAATCACGTGCAGAAAGTAAACTCTATAGATCCTAATCAAGGTAGAGTCTTTATGTTTCTCATTTTATTGATTTACATTTGGGTTTTTTTAATGCACCGTGTTTAATTTGTCTCATCTTGATAGGAGAAACAAGTCTTGAAATGCCTGACATCTCATATTGAGTCACCACTCTGCTTCTTATTTCTAATTATCAAGTTACTATAAAACAGTTTCCTGTGTAAACATACCATTTCGATACAATCCCATTAGCTTGTAATAACTTTGAAATTAAGGACCCTGACAACTTTGTTTCCAGTAATAACCATAAGGGAAACTGACTTGTTAATTATAACTAATTTAAGGGTTGAACCACGAAATATTTGTTTTAGGGTGGTTTGAACCTGCATTCTCCAGACTAATTTGTCCCCTAGAGATTCTCACCCCTATACAGCAAAATGTGCAGAAGTTTCGTCTGAAAGCGCCCTCTTTTTAATCAATTTTCTTAGCCCATATTTATTTACCCTACATGAATGACACCTCTATGACACCGGCACTACCAACTGTGCCATCGAACCCCTAATGATTGCCCCTATGTTGTAAAAATATTTGCTTTTCATACAACTTGACACTGAAATCTTTTAGATTGGCACTGGAAGTCCATAGATGATACGGTGACATTACCCATGTTACCTGGTAGTAAAGAAGAACAGCAAGTACTGCTTCATGGTCATGACTTGTGTATGACTGGAGAGGTAGGTTTCTGACTTCTTGATCTTTCTTCATGTGTTGCCGATTGTATCAAGATCATTGGGATTTTATGTAGCGAACATATTGCCCGATCACTCAGGGAGCTTCATTGGTTATTGATTCATTTCAAACTTGCTCTTTTTGTTTAAAATGGGCTTGAACAAACTACTGCTAGATATCTTTTCAATTTACTCTCGTACGGCCACCAGACAGAAGCCTTTTGAGAAACAATTGTCATTGACTCTTTCGTGTTTCACTTTTAAGTAAAGAATATATTATATATTTGGTTTGCGGTAACACCATGTGTGTATCTACTTGCCAGGTAGAGTTTGTTCTTAGAGAACTGTCTTTGTTTATTCTACGACTGCGGAGTAGATTTATCGGATGTTCAGGAGACTTCTCAGTTCTAAAAAGAACTGTCCTGCTTTTTAACTACTACCCAGGCGGCAGGTATACAAAATTGGCTGGGACTTCTACTCAAGCTTATAGTAATGTAATTTACTGCACTACCGCGGAGTAAGTTCTTGAATTGGTCTCAAATTTTTGACTAGCTTGGTCTAGTAATTTTTTCTTTATAAATAATTTTTTTTCTCCTCTTTTTACCTGCAGGCTTTGAAGCATATTCAGAGTGTCAGTGTGAAGTTCTTCAACACTGTGTTGCCCTACATCAAGGTTTTTGCAAGAGTAGCCCCAAAACAAAAGGTTGTTATTCCTTAATCATTGTTTCTGTTAGGGAAAACATTAAACAAATGAGACGTTTGAGAAGCTGGTGACAGCAGAAATAACAGTCCTTTTTTGCAGTGCTGAGCGTGCGCTCACATTCTCAGTATTGCGTACGTAAGGCTGAGCACAAACAGAACTCTGAAAAGGGACCGTCCAAAAGTCTCCCACTGTACATAAACTAAAAACATCAGGGCATTTCATGTTGATGTGTTATAACAGTGGCTTCTTGTGTAGGGCTCAAACCCGTTTCTAATTCCTGCATGGTATTTGGAGATATGTTTTGAAGAATGAGACCTTTTCCTTGATAGCACCGTACAATGGTTTTCAAGGTGCAGTGGTGCAATATGCAGCCACAATGTATAAAAACAGGCAGCTGATTTGTTTTGTAGCTAATAAAACAGTTGTTTTCTTTCTTATAAATCATGAAGGAATTTGTTGTGACATCGCTGAAACGTCTTGGATATGTAACTCTGATGTGTGGAGACGGGACAAATGATGTGGGTGCTTTGAAGCATGCTCACGTTGGTATGTTAATTATTTTCTTTTTTTTGCCATTTCCCTCATAAATATCTACAAAAGAGCACAGGTTTTTAGCAAATTGTTATAGTAGGGTACATAAAGTGATCTTCATGATTTAAAAGGATAGATTTGTACTGTGTCTTACCGCCAAATTATACAATAAACATTAATACTACTTTCATCAGGTAAACTTTGTGCCAAGAGCAAGCCACATCATTTTTGCTGATGGAGCTTTCTCAGTCTATGAATCCAAACTCTTTAATAAACTTCAAAATCACATCAGGGACACAAGATCATTTAACACATTCAAGACACTTCTGAAAACCCACTTGTTTCAGGAGGCCTACCATCAATGACTTATTTATTCTTCTGCGTCTCAGTGTCTTCAAGCAAACCTTTTGCTGTAGGCGCTTTATAAATTATTTATGATCGATTGATTGATTGATTGAAACTTGAATCATCGAGTGGGTGCCCACAACTTCAAGAATCAAAATGTTGTAGTCTTTATAAGGAATCATGCAATGCTTTTTGTTTGCTTTTCGTAGGTGCTGCTTTGTTATCCAATGTTCCAGAGAGAGCCGTTGAGAGAATGAAGAGGAAAGCCAAAGAGGAACAGGTTAGTAGTTCTCTAATAAGCTACAGCACACTTCGCCAGCACCAACACATTT
Source organism: Asterias amurensis (assembly GCF_032118995.1). Lineage (NCBI taxonomy): Eukaryota > Metazoa > Echinodermata > Asteroidea > Forcipulatida > Asteriidae > Asterias > Asterias amurensis. The sequence continues at coordinate 1,089,728 of NC_092662.1, read as the reverse complement.
GTGTATCTTTGTATATACTCTCTTTTGGCACATCATCATTTGAGCTTTTAACTCGTCATGGCACCTTGAGTTTCCACTGATAGTTCATCGACATCACCCTCCTAGTGTACAGTACTTTAGTAGTCTATTTCAAGGGATGTCAATCTCTAATCAAGAATATTTCGTTCCCTACCTTTCTGCCTCTGTAGACCCCGGTTTGAATTCCACCTGAGACCTGGGGCCTGGAGCCTTGAATGTGGATGGGGTTTTCAGTTCCTACCTGTTAGCAGGGGTCGTCCCTATTTGGTGTTTTTCCTCCCACATCTAAAACTTTACACCTCTCATTTCCTATTCACTATCCTGTTATTGGCACTTCTACTGATGGATGTTTCATGAAATAAATAATTACAAAATAAACACACAATGTCATGTTTGTGGTCATTTTAGGAGCAAGCAAATAATGCAAAGCCTGAGTTGCGAAGTAAGGGTAAGGGTGAGAAGACGGTAGCGGATGCAGTCAGGGCCAGGCAAGCAGCAGGGGGAGGATCAGGCAAAGCAGCAAAGACAAGAGCAGTGCAACGAGGAGAAGACGTTACTAAGGTAGGTTTTCTCAGCTCTGTATTTTTCTTATTTTAGTCTGATTTCTGATTTTTTGTTACTAGTGTAGGTGGTCTTAGTTCTTTATTTTAAACTACAGTTCAAGCGTGATATTCTTCCTAAACTAGTCTCTTTTCCTAATGTTATTTTTTTTTTTGCCCTTGGAAAAAAATTGAATGATTTGAATAAATAACCTAAAAAGGTCTGTTGAAGACTTCTTCATGCATACGTGTATGTACTTAATAAAGTTTGTATCCTTTTTTTCTAAGGACCATGCCTGCTACAGTGTTAGGCTGGTCAGATTTAATAGTTTTAGCTAGACCAATTAACTGCAGTCCTGATTTTTTTTTTGATTTTTTTAAAATTTTTTTTTTCTCATATTTTTGGTTGTAAAAGCGCCCCAAGTAAGCTCTGTGTTCAATGAATTTCAGCAATTTGCTATGATTTTCCGCAGTTTAAAAAAATTCCCAAAATGGCGACAAAGACACATTAAATAACAAAATTAGTTACTCATTGTTTACTGGTTTCTCGATATGTCTTAACAGAAGCGATTAAATGCCATCTTGAAGGAGATTGACGAGCAAGATCAGCCTCAGGTGGTGAAGCTAGGAGACGCAAGTATTGCATCACCATTCACATCTAAGCTATCCTCTATCATATGTGGTGAGTGCTCTGTTTGTAAAGACTGCAGTAACAGGGGTTGTGTGCACCGTCCGAAACAATGATAGTTCTTATGTTTTCATTTTGATCTTGGGGCAAGTTATTTTTCCTTTCTATTTGGATTGAGAATATCTTTTTCATGCTGCCACCATCTTGGTCATGTCCCCAGTATCCAAACAACAGTAATGAATGCTAGTATCCATTGCTTTGAAAAAGGAAACACACTTTTTTTGCTTCCATTCTCGGTTTGGTTGCTTTGGCTTGGATTTGAGAAAATCAAGATGGCCACTCCATGGTTAAGGTCTATTTGAGAATAACAAGATAATAGTTTGTGTTTTGAAGGCTTTTATCTCAATGACTTTTTTAAAGTGTTGAAGTTTTGTCTCACTCTTATGTAACTCTTAGTCTGTCACATCATCAAGCAAGGAAGATGTACCCTGGTCACCACACTACAGATGTTCAAGATCCTAGCCCTTAATGCACTCATCTTAGCCTACAGCCAAAGTGTCTTGTACTTGGATGGGGTCAAGTTTAGTGACAGCCAGGCTACCTTACAGGGACTGCTACTGGCTGGCTGCTTTCTCTTCATCTCTCGTTCAAAGGTACCTGATCAATGATTTACAATTATTAGTGGGTTTGTACAAAATAAAGAATTGATCAAGTTAGAAAAGGGATGGTATATCAACTACTAAAAAATGCAGTCTTTGTTGTAAACTTTCACAAGCGTTCTCTGAAAGTTGTATAAATGTATGCTGATTTGATTTCTAAAAAACGGTTATACCACAATGAAATGCTTTGTAATGATGCCTTTTAAAAAAAGTGTGTACCTGATGCTTTTGAAGTAAAACATTGGAAGATTAGATCTGTTGGTAATAATTGAACTAAAGAATGCGAAGCTGTGGTGTCTATACATTTTTTGGTTTTCACAAAAAATTTCTAGTAACTTTGGTAGAAAAATATATATCATAAAATATTAAATTCATCTACTTAACTTGATATTATTTTTCTGTACAGCCTCTGAAGACATTATCTAAGAGCCGTCCTCTACCCAACATCTTTAATCTATACACAATATTGACAGTGCTGCTTCAGTTTGCTGTTCATTTTGTGTGTCTTGTGTATCTTATCAAAGAGGCTAAAGCAAGATCTCCTCCTAGGTGAGTAGGAATAATAAATATAATTAATAAAAAATAATAAACCTGCAGTTGATTTCACAAAATGCTAGGATGAATCTACTCCCGTCCAAACTTAGGATGGGTTCAATGCATCTTATGCCTTTGGGTACGGATCTTAACTCAACCTAAGTCCTAAGATTAATCCTAGGTTAGGACGAGTTTGGTGAAATCGACGGCTTGGTCCACTATCATAAAGCTGCTGAAGCAGAAAAATGTTTCTCAATAATTGTCCGCTAAACAGAAAAATGAGCAGAATACCAGTCACAGATTGTACACACGGAATGATAGTTTGGCTGGTAACCTTATGCTAAAACATAGGATTCTTGGTGGTTAAGTTGGTAAGACACTGCTCATGAATTGCAAAGGTCGCGGGTTTGATTCCCTCCTGAGTAATTTGCCTGCGTTGTTTTTTTACAGAGCTTGAGAAAGTACTGAGTATGCAGTGCTTACACAAATTAATAACATTATTCTGTTAGGGTTAGGGTTAGGGTTAGGGCATAATACAATTTTGTTTATATTTAAGCATCTCTAATTTTGCTTTGGACTTTCAGGGAGGAGGAGTTTCCAGATCTAGAAAAAGAATTTCAACCCAACTTGTTGAATAGCAGTGTCTACATTATATCAATGATGCTCCAAGTTAGTACATTTGCAGTCAACTACAAGGTAAATATCTCACTGCTTTCGTATGTTTGTTCCAATTAGAGAGCTTTATGAAAATTCAACAAGTTCAAAATACTGCTGCTTGCCTCGTCTCATGCACACCTTGTTCTAAACATACTGCCCCTATCTTACTAGCTCCACTGGCTTTAAATCAATTAAGTTAAATTTCCTAACTTTCAAAGCTCTTCATAGCCTACCTTCAGACTGTGTATCTGGTCTTCTACTTTCTGTTAATATTACTACCATTTTCTTCTTTGTTCTGCCTGGCCAATTCCTACTGACGCACAACGACTTTTTCCAGTAAATTATATGGTCAAAGTCTTCAACTTCATTGCACCTTAATTATGGAATGACTTTCCGTTCATATTCGCCAAGCTGACAATCTTCAAATTTCAAAGGGACTTTTAAAGACTAACTTGTTTTAATGTATATTTTTGTAAACAACTTGCTTTAAAAAATAACATTTGAACACATTTTCGGGTTTCCTTTCTGCAGGGTCATCCGTTCATGGAGAGCCTAAAGGACAACAAAGCTTTATTGTATAGTTTGTTGCTGTCGGGTGTTGCTATTATAGCCCTGACAACAGGCATAGTACCAGAGGTATCACAGCAGTTTGAGATTATAGAATTTGATCCAGAGGTAAGTTGAAAGTTTTTTTTTTTTCTTTGGCAATTTTTTATTTCATATGTGCTTTCATTATGGTGGCATGGTTGGCTTGTGATTAAAGCACTCGCCTTTCACCACTGTTTTGATTCCCTGCTATTGTCACGTGTGAGTGGAGTTTTGCATTTGTTCTCTTCTGAGCCTTAAGATGTTTCTCCAGGCCCTCCGGTTTTCCTCCTGGAAAAAAATCAAGCACTTTCGATCTCAGGCTGTGCTCTGTGGTCATACATGGGTTGATGTGGCTGGCTGCCTAAAGCGCCTTGCATGCCTGTGCCCCGCCCACGTTGTAGCCACTTCCCTCACAATTAGCCTCCCAAATTATTATAATTAGTGAGTCTTTTAAGGAAGTTGGAAAATAACTCGACACAGTTGAGAAGTTACCTGGTTGTTTTGAGGCTGTAGCTACAATCCCAGCCATTCGTGCCCCAAGCTCCACTTTAATGTTGGGTCTCACTGCGAAGTCTACGCTCCTCTAACAACATCGAGAGCGGGGAACGGGTATCTTTAGTGTTACCTGGCCCAAGCTTTTTGGCCATGATTGTAGTTTCTTTTACTTTATTATTAATTTCACTTACACATAGTTTTTTGTTTTGTTTTTTATTGCAGTTCCGAATGTTTCTTCTCCAGGGTCTATTTGCCGACATGGCTGCAGCTTTTTCTGTCGATAGAACGCTGCAGTTCTTCTTAGGAACAGCTAAATTGAAGACTGGTTAAATTTATTGTATTATCTGTAACATTCTAAACTAACTGTGTGTCATTGGTCAGAAGAGGTATCAATTTGTTCTGTCTTATCAGACATGATATTCTTCCTACCTTAGTTTGTTTTCTGATTTGTTGTTGCCCTCAGAAAAATCTGGAAAATTGTTATTATTAAATAAGGCCTTAAAAATTTATTAGGGCCTACACCTTATGTGTATGTAGGTCAACCCCGGTACTTGATAAAATGTTCTAACAAGAGAACAATAACTTTATAATATGCCTGGTTATGCGGTTCATGACCTTTGCAAATACCATTAACTACTTCTGTGATTATTTGGCGGCTAAATCACTATGGTGTGCATTGTGTTTCAATCAACATCTGCATTGATAATATCAAAAAAGGCACACCATCTCAATTTGTGTAAATTAATACCAAAACGGGAGGACAGGGTAACTGTGATGAGTATGGAACAGGTTTTAAAGGTAGAGTCAAAGATTGGTAAATACTCCAAAATGTAAAAACCATACTCAATTAATTATTGAAAAGAACTGCAGCTGGTGAGAGTAAAAACTATTTTGAGATGGATTCCTTTCAAAGTAATAGCGATTAGGGACATATTTCACCCTAAAACATTTGAATCTGAGAAACTATTCTTGCATCAATCGTTTCTCAGAACTGTGAGGGTTGGTGTAGGGTCGTAAATGCTGCTGCCAGATTTGCGGTTGGTACCCGCTGTCACCTCGCTAAAATGGGATTGACTGTTTTTTTTTCCTGTTTTCTCAGCAAGTATACACTGTATTCAGCTGAAACTTTCACATGTTACTTTAATTGTATCTTTCTTCATGTTTCTTCACTATATTTAATAAGCTTTATGCTCACAAAAAACTAATCACTGACCCTACCTTTAAAGGCAGTGTACACTATTGGTTATAGTTCAAAATAATTTTAGCATAAAAATTTACTTGGTAACGAGTAAGTGGAGAGCTGTTGATAGCATAAAACATTGTAAGAAACGGCTCCCTCTGAAGTAACGTAGTTTTCGATAAAGAAGTAATTTTTACAACGAATTTGATTTTAAGACCTCAGATTTAGATTTTGAGGTCTTGAAATCAAGCATCTGAAAACACACAACTTCGTGTGACAAGGGTGTTTTTTCTTTCATTATTATCTCCTAACTTCGAAGACCAATTGAGCTCAAATTTTCACAGGTTCGTTTTTGTATGCATATGTTGAGGTACACGAAGTGAGAAGACTGGTCTGTGACAATTACCAATAGTGTCCAGTGTCTTTAAGGTATATTTTAATCTTGTGGTTGGATTTGTATAAAGGGCTCCACCGGACAAGATTTATAGTATTTAATCATTATTATGAACTTGGTTATTTCTTTGCGCTTTAAACAACATTTTGTTATGCAATCCTACTCCATAACCCCCTCCCCCTCCCTGGTTAAATTCAAGTTTACACAAGTATCACAGTGTCCATTGTAGATGTGAATTATATTTCTTTCTGTAGATAGTGAGATATGAATGGATTAATTGCCGGAAGGGTGATCTAGTTTTAAGCCTTGTTCATACTTTACGCCACAAATTCGCATCAAATAATTGGCATCTGTCGAACTGTGCTCAACTCTTGCGAAACATTCACTGCGAAAACATGGCTGTGATGCAAAATTTTGTTGTGCATTCACTTTCAAGTATGAGCCGGGCTTCAGTTAAATTTAATGTAAACTTGCAAATCGATTTGAGCATCGTTTCCATTTAGGTAACTATTTAATCTTGTGGAAAACAAATACCAACAAGATTCATCCTTGGATCAAAACATAAGAACTGTTTATAAGTCTTTTTGTCAAGATCCAAATCAAATGCAATCAAGAATATATGGACCAGAATTCAAAAAAATAATGCAACTGGCGTCCTTATAAATCCAGTCTCATTATTGTCTATGTAGTTAAGTGTCAGTAATAAATACCTTCAGAGAGTTTAAGTACTCTGATTGGTCGGAGACTGGTCATGTGGGGGTGTATTAACTTGTCATATATGGACCGGCTCTGTGAACTAGCAAATAAATGTCCCCTAAACAAGCATTATTGTTAAATATACACATTGTGCTTGTTGTATTGGGAACTTTCAAATCAAGTGTGTGATTTGTATGTATTGTGTTTGTGTGGTTTTGGCAATGACTTTTAAGCTCAACTGGCAGCAATGTTGACACTGGACAATCGAAGGAGGAGCATGGCAATTTCATCCATTTCAACTTCTTATGAATAATTCAAAATTTAAAATGCACAATAATAACAAAACAAATAATTCCCCAAAACACACCCAAAGCCTTGCTATTGGTTTAATTTCAAATGTTTTGATATTAATTGTTTTCATAATTAATCACAATTGAAATTTTGATTTAACTGCAAGGCTGTTGGAGTGATTTGTATTTTCTTGTGCTGTTATTGCTATTCTGTGTGACGGTGTTTCCTGATTGTTAGTGTCAAGAATTTGAAAAAACTTGCTTTCACAAAAAAAGTAGGCCGAGACCTTTCTTTTTTTCACCAGACCCCCCCCCCCCCCGAAACCTTACAAAGTAAAGTAAAAACATCATTGTAAGACCAACAAGAGTTCAATAAAGGAGCAGATTGAGAACAATTTACAAGAATTTGTTCTCACTACTCTAACTTGTATAGCTTTAAACTTACGAAACGATCCCGATGAAAATACAGAAGGAGTGAAACAGAAGCACCTGTTATCAACCCCCCTTTACCTTTACCAAATAAAATAATAATCTAATCAAAATCTCACTAGGAATCAGAGAAGTGAGGACAAATCTATAGGAATCCTAAGTACCTGTATTTAAATCCAATATTGTTCTGCAAGAATTTCGCAAAAAATACTCTTTTTGTGAGGAAAGGTATATTTTATAACCAGAAAAATATTGTTGGGAAATCGATTGCTTTCTTGTTCAATAACTGTGGACTAGCTCTTTTTTTGCACAAGTCTCTCCCCAGTTAAATTCGTCCTTCAGGATGATCTGAACAATAAATTTAGCTCACCGGGTTAGAATAATTTTGGTGAGCGTGCTTAAAAAATCAATCACTTTTAGCGCTTCGTTCTTAACTTATGTATGAATGACAATTAACTTTGTGCAAATGTTGGTCCACAAGTTTTAAGCCGTGCACTATTCTGAAGAAGGAGTTTATCCTTGGGAGAAAAAGTGCACACCCTCACCATATGCTAATGCCTTTATTACATTACAGCCCGGTGGCTTATTGTGTACACAATGCACACACATGCATAATGCACACCCTAAGCCTTGTCATTCACTCTGTTTATGTTGGATCGAAGGCAGTGGTCCGTGCACACGTAGCTGATGGCAACGGACGCTTCATGGCGCACTACCTAAACAAAGTCTAGACCATGCTACTGCGCAATAAATATAGGTCATCCGGTATCGGTCTAATGTCACCTTATAACACATTTATATCAAATATTTACCCTTACAGAACAATGTAGTATCTAATTTTATCATAATGTTAAAGACACCAGGGGTAATTGTTTGATTCAAAAAAGTTTATAAACTTTACCAATCAATTATGCGGATGGATATTCCAGTGGGATTTAAAGTTAATTTGCTCTAGCAAAGATGGCCGACAAGTGACACAGTTTTCGTGTTGACTTTCTACGTGAAATGGTTCACCGTGTGTGAGGTGATTTAACTCGATTTGGAGTGCTGCTGCCATGCAAGCAGTCATGTCGATCGAACAGGTAACCAACATGGTGCCTTCCTCGATAACTTGGAGAAACCCAATCGCGGTAAACCAAGCGGGAGACGTCGATCATGTTGGCCCGGGGACGAGCAGGGTTTCCCCCACGGAATCCCCGGCCGGCGGCGATGATGACCATCTCTCGGACGGTGACACACCAGCCTCACAGTCACAGCAGAAGGTAACACGAACACGTTTCTCGTCTACTGGCTCACCGAGCCAAGGGCTAACGTCCAGCAGCTCCAGCCCTAATTTAGTTTCAAGAGACCAAGACCAAAGTTGTACTCTCATGGAAACCACTCAGATTATTGGGAAACAGGCTCGATTACAAGAGAAGCCATCACACAGCAGTGTTGGAGTTGCAGATCAATCAGTGATGCATTTGATGTCTGATTCCCTTAGCACTAGCAGCCCTCATGCATCTCGTCAGACTCTACGCTCAAGAGCAAGACCACGAAGACCAGAAGAGGTAAATCACAATCAAATTTTGTTAAAGATTAAAGCAATCGTACAACATCGGTAAACAGTATTGTCCAAAGGCCCACACTTTGTGTATCACAACTTTAATAAAATAACAAACCCTGTGAAAATTTAGGCTCAATCGGTCATCGGAGTCTAGAGAAAATAGCGAGAAAACCCACCCTTGTTTCCGCACACTTCGCTGTGTAATGTCATGAAATTATGTTTCAAGGGAAGTCTTTCACCATTACCTTCTGTAAACCCTGTAAGTTATTTGTAATCTGTGAACTTTTAATTTTTGTTCTGTTCAAAAGAAAAAGTGTCCAATGGCTTTAAAACAAGCCTTTGATTTTTAAGCCAGAATATATTATTATTATTATTATTATTATTGTAGTAACTGTGACTAAGTTTTTAAAGTCAATGCCGTTTCTCTGTAAACCTACAATTGTTTTAAAACTTCTATTTTTTTATTACTGATATCCTTTTATTTTTATTTTGTTTTTAAATAGGCAGTGGAAACATTTCCGTGACCCCGCCATTACTTTATTATTTGTTATGAACTAAATTATTATCTGATTTACAAAAATGAGACATTCCGTTTAGTGAAAGTTGGTGAAAAGGTGGTGACAGGATACGTAATTTCCTCATCCTGAACTTATTTCTATACTATTAAAAAACAGGTTGTTCCGGATAACCACACGCTGCCTTTATGCATATCCTTGCAGATGTATTCATCTGCCAGCGAAGACATTTTGCAGGTTGTTTATAAAATAATCATCTTCAAAGAAAAACTACATAGTCCTGTCAGTATGAAGTTACGCTGGCCCTACAGAGAATTATTTTTACCTATATATTTTCAACGTATATTTTTAATCACTATTCAAGAACTTAATACAACTGACTAACAATTTTCATTATGTTTGTATTCAGCCACCCCCATTTCTCAGCATTGACAACTTGCCTGTTGACAAAGTACTTGGTGGTAAGTTTACATTTAATTTTTTCCTTCATTATATTTCATAAGTTTTTTACTCAACAAGAAAACCAGAAAGTAATGATTTAGTTGCATAGAAAACTTTGAAATTTGAACTGAAAACTATCCATAAATGAGCATGATATGATAAAGATGAGGGAAAATGTCAAATTCGAACTTGTGACGTACCCATTTTTCAATAGATACAGTCCTCATTCAAGTGGGGACAAATTACCAGTCTCTAACCTCACATAAAAGCTGAATATCATGCCTGCTATAATTCCATTTAGTTTTCATTTAAATTATTTTTTATTAACTTACTTAGGAGTTAAAAATTAACTGGCACTTAAAAAATAACGACTGAATAATGTTATTCCTACTTAAATCTTGTGTGTGATTTATGTGCTCTTGTCTTAGAAAGATCAATTTTGATGATCTTCCTAATGGCAATGTAGCCTGAAAATGTCATAAAAATATACATTATCTACATGTAGATCAGCCGTTGAACTCAATAAAATTTTACTATTTTTTCCCCAAGAGCCAAATATAAAGTGTTTGTATGATGATTATGCAGCTTATGCTGACACCAGATTTGACATAAATTATAGTAAACTAAATAAATTTACTCTTCCAAACAGATAAGAAAAAAAGAGGGTAAACTACTGAAAATGAAATCGTAACATAAAAACATTGTCAACATTTATTTGAAATGTGTTAAAGTATTAATTTAGTATCAATCAATCATGTATTTTACCATGGAAATATAAAACAGGGGCAACACCTGGGTCATAAAAATACACAGATTCTTGTTATGGTTGAAGGACTTAGGAACAAAAAACGACAGCAAAAAACCCACAATATTTGATCAGGTCCTTATGAACCATTGTTATTTTCCCTGTGGTATTGATTTGCCCTAGAGGAGTGTTTACTGTGTAATCAGAGTAGGGCCGAAGCATCCACCCTAGATGTTAGCATTAAGCTTGCTTTTAGTATTCATGTATCTGTCAACCCAAAAATGCACTTATGTCTTGTTTGAAAAAGGATGCTTGTATCATTTGTATGTTGTGAATTGATTCTAGTGAACTTAGCATAACAATGGACAGCAGCTATTCAAACAATCAGAACATGGTGTTGGTTTGTGACAGTCCCTTTATTTGTACATCCATGGTTAAATCAATGTCTTTGTATTTAAATTTAGGCATTATAGGGGTTTTTTTTATTTGTTGTTTTTTTATTACAAAAATTGTCTTTTAATTTAGGCTAACTAATGTAAAACTAACTAACTACTTAATGTTAAACGTATAATACCTCTAGATTTTTAATAAGCTGACTTGCTGAAACTTAACATTAAGTTATTGTGAATATTAAAATGTGCGTGTGTTTGTATTTTGTTTCTGTAACCAATACAAAAATTTGACATTTGTGTTAGCTTGAATTTGTTGATAATTGCCAAACTGTTTATAGATAAACAGGTTCAAAGTGTAATATTGGTGCACTTTTTACCCCCAACTGGTGCATTGTAGAAGCTAATCATATAGGCTACTTATGATTTATCAGTTCAGTAAAGTGCAATCAAAATTGCAAAAGCTTTATTCTAAATGAATGTTGTCAGGAAGTGTCCATGCTCATTTTGGTGTGACAGCTGGGATTTTTTAGCAAACAGTTTGCAGCCATAACAACTGCTATTGCTACAACCATGGAAGAAGGGCTTTCTTCCAAGCTGCTCCATTTGCAAAAATAATATTGTGACACTTTATTCAACATTTATTCAACAAGTGTTGACATTTATTCAACACTTTGCAAAAAGACAGTTGGGCAATTCCACTGTGACTGGATTTTTGTATGTAGAACGGTTTTCCTTTGCCCATAAAATCAGTAACAGTTTGCTTTTTAACTGCCATGAAAGAATTTAGTTGAAAAAAATAACCTGTTTAACTTTACTGGAAACATATGCAAACATGATAACCCCAAAAATGATTTCTGTGTACCTCTAATATATGGGGGAAAATTAGTATTGTCAACTTCAAAGCGCTTTAATTTAAAGTAAATGGTAGTATAGTATAGAACATTTGTTTTTTTCTATACTTTAATGCACCCTTCAATATTGCAAATAATATTTTAGAGAAAATTATTTCAGCTCAACTTTTCCAATGAAGTATATTTTTCCCAATTGCTTAATGCAGATTCCAAGCAGCATTCTAAAAGCAGACCCTCATCAGACTCCCGTAAACATACAACAAGTAGCAAGAAACGCCCAGATCCCCTCCTCAACGGTACTGGGCGGAAGACACGTTCCCCTCCCCAGTCAGCCTACACCCCACAAATGCACAGGTCGCCTTCAAGGAGCCAATCAAGGGGAACACCAAGTGCCACACAGTACAACTATAATTCCTTTTTCACACATAAGTAAGTAGAGATGCTCATGACACAAATCTTCTGTACTTCCCTGGTGTATTCAGCTTGCTTAAGGGGAGGTTAAAGGCACACGTTGCCTTGGATCGGTCGAGTTGGTCTTTGAAAATCGTTCTGTAACCGTTTGTTGTAAAATGTATATGGTTAGAAAGATATTGTTAAAGTAGAATACAATGATCTACACAAACATGCCTCGAAATTGCGTGGTTTTCTTTTTACCCTGTCGACTAACACGGTCGGCCATTTATGGGAGTCAAAATTTTGACTCCCATAAATGGCCGACCGTGATAGTTTGCGACGTAAACGGAAAACCGTGCAGTTTCGAGTGATACTTGTGTGGATCATTATATTCTACCATTAAAACATCTTTCTAACCATATGCATTTCAAACGCTTTTAATAGACCAACTCGTCCGATCCAAGGCAACGTGTTCCTTTAATAATAGTTTTGGTAATGACTCAAAATATTGATGGGAGTAAAAACAGCTTCGTATAAGAACCACTGAAGCTGTTAAATTGTTTAAGAAACAACTCCCTTCTAAGAAAAGTGGTTTTAGAGAATGTGATTTTGTTTAAGGAAAGATTTCCGTATCTTTTTTCACAGATTTTTACCATAAAGGAACATCTCATTTGAGTAAATAAGATACTAAAATAGACTAATACATTTTGTAACGAATTCAAATTAGTGTTGGCATGAATAATTTTTCTTAAAAAAAAAAAAAACTGAGAAAACATAGCTCCTTGTTTACAGATTTAAAATACTGGGAGCCTGTTTTGTTTTTGATGTATGGCATAATGTAAACAACTTTTGATTATACTTAAAGTCCAATTCATATCAAACCCTGTAAATAAAACAAAAGTCTGCATGTTGCATGGTTTACACAGTCTAAAAATAAGCACTTTTTACCATATTTTTGATAGACTTTGCTCCTTCCGTAGTGCGAGTCTTATTACAATCAGTTAAAATTTCAAGTCCTTGATTTCAACGCTGTCTCTAGTTCATTACTGATTCAATAACCTTTAAGGTATCACCCCAATGTTTATTTGGAGACACTGTTACACCTCTGAACTACATGTTATTTGTTTGGTTTAACTTCACACAATTCTCACAACGAAACTAGACATAAGGAGTTAGGATTACCTGCCTGTTTGGGTTAGGGTTGTCATTGATATATCTGGGAGAACAACCGTTTGTATGCCTGTCTGGAGACTACACTGTAGGCTTAAGTCATGTAAGTAACACAGTTAAATTAAAGAGTAGTTCAGAAAAATTTGTTTCTAAAGCGTTTTGATTCCACTTTTGGGATAGTGGTAGTCATTTAATAAAATGTTTTCATCATTTACAGCATTTTCTTTAAAAAATGATTTACACTGTATTTTAAGAACAAAAGTAGCAAAGGCAAAATTAAAATTAAAAAAATTACCCCTCAAATGACATTTCTGTTATCCGTTTTGATCAACAAACTTAAAACTTTTGTTATTTCCGTCTGTCGTCACCTTCAGGAGTTCTGCATTCTTGGTCTATGGGGAACAAGTATTGGCCTCAACACGGGGTTTTTTTCCGTTTCCCCTTTGACTGTTTATATCTTAGTTGCACCGGTTATTTGTACAAAGATGTAAATATAGAAGTGGAATTAAAACATTTAAAACCAAATTGAAATACTTTTTTTAGTGTCCAAGCCACTGATGATCGTGTACTTTTAACCAACCACACTTTACTGTTCCCGGCCTAACTTTCTTGTAAACACATTGACAGGTTCAGATGATAAAGCATTACGGTAGGTTTGTATACTTTCGAAATTGGACAGATGCATCCTGTATTTTAAGAACAAAAGTGGCAAAGGCAAAATTTCTAAATGGAAATATTGATTTATTTTTTACCCTCTCAAATGACATTTGTTATCCGTTTTGATCAACAATCTTTAAACTTTTGTTATTTCTGTCTGTCATCACCTTTAGGAGTTCCGCATTCTTGGCAGGCCCTCCGAACCTCTGGTCCATGGGGAACAAGTATTGGCCTCAACATGGGACCCCTAATGATCGACAGAGACTGGCTCCACTTCCTCAGAGTGTGGCTAATGAAACATTGGCTCCGAAGCCCAATGCTCACGTCTCCCAACCATTTAAGCATGATGTAGACACTGAGGTGCCAATTGTAAGTGGACTGTAAAAGATATGTCTTTGTATTTTGCATACTCCTGTTTACTTCCACTTAGTATGGTACCTATAAATAAGCCCAGGGCTTGAACTTGAGGAGGGTGGGGGGGTGTCCACAAGACTGCAGGACTTTTTTGTTTTTTTACCAAGACTGGAAACAAAATAAGTTGAACAAGCACTAGGAGGAGATCTGGATATTTTCTTATTTGTAAAAGGTACTTTGTTTCTCAAGAAAAATGTAAGATATTATCTGATTCATAGCCAACATTTTTTTTCGCAGAGCAGCTTACACAATGAGGCAGCCAATTATTATTCAATTGATAAATACAAGACCACCAGGCTTGTCTGGTCATCAGTTTAGTACGGGTGCGATGCTAAAATCACTGGCCTTGGGCCTGTGAATCCAGTGTAAATTTCGATCCCCAAGGCCCAAGTTATTACCTTTTTTCCTTTTAACTCCTTGTGAACATTTAAAACCATGCTTCCCTGGATGGTCTTATGTATGTAAATCGTACCATCATGATGGTACACCAGATGCATCAGAGACTATGGCCTTTGATTACTGTAGATGTTTTTCTCAAGTCATTTTCTGACTCTCTGATCAGGACGGCTACACGGTCGATGTTCCGACTAAGCACCCCTATGATCCGACAACCCTATGCTCAGACACCCATAGTGTATTTTCCTAATCCTATCCTTAACCCATACCCTTACCCTAACCCTAACCCTAGCATGTAAATCATGAGGGGTTTGCAGAGCATAGGTTTGTGGGAATAAAGAGCAGTCATCAACCAAACACACCTGCAAGGGATCCTTTTTCTTGTTACTCCCTGGATACTTAAGTCTAATTTATGGATGATGACAATTGAATAGAAGGATTATAGTCTGTAAGAGATTTGATTCTTTATCCTCTAAGTCCAACTTCATTGTGGATGAGGGTATTTAGCCCTTTGAATTCTCAACTAGTTCTGTGTGATCTTGAGTATTCTCATCATCTTTTCCTCTTTTCATTCAAGATTTTCCCGTAATCTGGTTCATATTCAAAATAGCGGCCAAGATTGTTAGACATGTTTCCATATTCAAATTTTTTTTTCTAAAGAATTTGTTTTTCCTTAAACTAGAAAAATTTAGAAAAAAAGCTTACAGCTGACTTCCGAATGGTTGAAATTTTCTTCTTCTTTTTTTGTCTGTTTCCCCTTAGACTGTTTATATCTTAGTTGCACCGGTTATTTGTACAAAGATGTAAATATAGAAGTTGAATTAAAACGTTTTAAGACAAATTGAAATACTTTTGTTAAGTGTCTAAAAACACTATTTCCAGCCACTGATGATCGTATACCTTCAACCAATCACACTTTACTGTTCCCGGCCTAACTTTCTTGTAAACACATTGAAAGGTTCAGATGATAAAACATTACTGTTGGGTTTGTATACTTTCGAAATTGGACAGATGCATCCTGTTTGGCTAGCTGCCCTTAATGCAGTTGAGACTGTAATTTGAACATAAAGATACGCTTTACAGAAGAAGTAATAATGAGAGTTTTATCCCTTACATTCCTTTCTCAACCTTTTTATTAACCTCATAACAACCCGGAATCATTTACCTGATCATGTTACAGGATCGGCCAGTCTCACCCAGCCAAGACCTGAAGGAACGTACCATTTATGCTTTGAGGGAAGTTACGAGGGTGTTGAATAAGCAGCAGTCCCCTCCGGTGAGCAGAAGAGGGGGACGGCTTCTTAAAGGAAGGTTAGACGACAATGTTAATTCATTTATTTGACGGTTTTAAACTTTTTTGACAATATAGCAATACAATGTCAGAGTTTGACTGGCCAGCATGACCAGTTAGCTTGTCATTTCTGTAGTCCATCAGCTCATTCACATGTCTGTATTTCAAGAAAGGTGAATGTTTTACAATACTGGACTAGCTGGACGGAACACACGGAGTGAAACTTGACTGGTCCCCCAGAGTTGCCAACTCTCCCTGATTTTGCAGAAAGTTCACTGGAAATTAAACCATTCTTTCAATGTTCTGATAAACAAATTAAAAACTAATTCCTGATTATGGAAAGTTTTTCCATGATGAATGTTATTCTAAATATCTCCCGGTTGTAGAAAAAAACTGGCATTTGGCCATTGTAAAGGGAGAAAATAAAACTTAAAAAATAACAATACTTTTTAGTCCCGAGACTACTTGCTAACTGCTAACCGGAGTTCTACAAACCAACCTTGAACCATATGTGATTTAATTTGTTCCACGCCTTCTTATCTTCAGGTTGAAACCGTTGCATACATTCAAGATGAGTGGACCTGCAGTAGACAACTGTAAAGGCATTCAACCAGGTAAGGACAGAAACAAATAACAAGCAATATGTCTATTCATATTCACTGAGTGCCACTAGTGTGTGAGCTTTTCTTATTTATTTTGAGATTGCTGTAAAATGCATTAAACTATTTAACCCATTAGTACTTACGAGTGACTTCAACGTTAGTCATCTATTCGCTGAACAGGGCTGGGAAAATGTCACTGGAATATTGCAGTATCTAGAAATATTTGTATCACTTTTTGGGGAATTGTCATGGCAGTTCCATGGGGTCCAGTGACCAAAGGGTTAACTAGACAATTTCACTAATCAAACACAATCATGAAAACATTCATGAATATAGAAATGTTATCATAGTGTTGCAATCATATCAAAAACATTTGATTTCTACCTTTAGCTTTTGATAAATAGAACAATTGTTTCCTTCTTCACTTTTCACTTTTTCATAAAAGTGTTTTCAATTTTACTCGTTTCAGAGGAGACTGATTATGAGCCGAGTGATAGTCGAATGCTGCAACGTAAGCGAGAACTATTGAGTATGCTTCCGCCTGACATATTCCAACCACGTCCTTTAACTGCAGAATCTGTCCATCGTACATCGATTGCTTCACAGTTATCAACAGAGAGAGAAAATTATCTGGAAGAGCAAACCATGTAAGAGCATTATCAATTACTTTGTTTTTTAATGGTGTCTTTCATTGATGAAAGAGTGGGTATAACATGGTTGGCTTGTGCGTTAAGCACTCCCCTCTCACCAATGTGGCCCTGGTTCAGTTCCCGGCTAGGATGTGACAAGAGTTGTGTTGTGTTTCTTCCTGTGCTAAGAAAGTTTTTCGCTGAACCCTCCTGATTTCCTCCCTCAGAAAAAATCAGACACTTTCAATGTGGCTGCCTGCCAAAGGGCAGCCAGCGGCCCAAAAACATCGTAGCAGCTTCCTTCACTATTCAGCTCCTCAGCCCCCAAATTACTATTTCTGTATATAATTTCTTTCAAACATTATTTTTCCCTTCAACATTCAGATTTTGCACCAAAACTCATAATGTGTTGTCTTGAAGTTTAAAACCTTGCCTTGAATTTTTTTTTTCCAGGAAAACCGAGGAAGAACTAACACAACAAGATCAAATATCAGGAGGCAGTCAGGTCTTCTCTAATGCCTGCATGCCACCAAACAGTCTCGCCAGCCTCTCAGAAGACAATGTGTATTACCTTCAAGATGCCTTGACCAGTCACATAGACATCCCGGAGACGTTCGGTGTTAAGGATAAAGAAGATGATCCCCAGGAGGAGAGAAGCGATGCTCAGGAGGATCAGAGTAGAATCCATCCCATCTCCCATACCTACGCAACCAGTTATGAAAGCAACAGCAAGGTGGATCTTAATTCTCAGCAAACGGAGGATGTGTCTGCCTCAGGAGATGCTCCTCCTGTCATTGTCGAAGACGAAGGATCTGTTGTTAACGAAGTTAAAGCAACCATGAGTGATTACATGAATGAAGGAGGTGCAGCTATGGTGCTCAGCGACATGGTTCAACGAGTAGCCAGCAGTGCTAAGAAGAGCATCGTTGATGATGATGGGGATTTGGATCAGAAGTATGATGCTTACTTTGCTGATTCAGAAACGAGATCCGAGACTCGCACAAGTAGGACAGGAAGCAGTTCCCTTGGGAGGCGCCGCAGTTCAATGACTGATAGTGAAATAGATCAGGCGAGCTGTGAGTTAACGGACATGGTGTCTGATGATGGTTTAGGGGAAGATGGGAGTGTGAAACATCATGTGAAGGAGTCAGATTTAGAACGAGGGTCGTTGAGTACTCTGAGAGAGGAGAGTTTTTCAATGATTAAAAATGAACAAACTGCCATAAGTGAAACGGAGTGCCAAAGTAGAGATGATGTTCAAACACCAACTAATGAAAGTTTTCAGAAGGACAATTTGAATGTGGCTGAGCGTTTAACTGTTGAAAACCTTAAGGGAGAAAGCCACCCTATTGGAGAGGAGAGTGCCTTAGTCGACAAGAAATCGCTTGAAAACAATGGTGTAAGTGAAAACATTGAGCGTTCAACTAGAGATTCAGTTAATGGGGAATTGAATCTGGAAACAAGTAGTGTTGAAGCAAAAATAGAACCCTCAGTGAATGGTGTTTGTGTTGAAGCAAAAGTACAACCTACAGTGAATGGTGTTTGTGTTGAAGCAAAAGTAGAACCTAAAGTGGATGGTATTTGTACGGACAAAGACACAAATGATAGAACTGGTAGCACGGATATGAAAAACACTTGTGAAGATCCTGACAATATCCAAACGGAAATGGTAACTGATGATGCACCATTGGATGCTAATGCAACAAATACAGAGTCCTCTTTACCAGTTGAATCAAACAGTGTTTTATCGGAGAAAACAGTCGAAGCACTGCCAGAGTCCAAGGCAGATATACTTGTACCATTTGAAGAATCAAATGATGTCGTTCCTGTTGTCACTGTAGATGTCATCCCTACTGTTCAAATTGAAGTGACTGAGGCTGAAGTCCAAGTAACTTTAGAGACCACACCAGATGCAATTATTGAACAAGACACAAGACAAGAAAATCTAGTAAATACGGATGAAACTGATATTGACAATATTATGGATGATTCATCAGCTGGCAACGAGGAGAGCCCGAAAGAACAAAATTCATCACTGGATGATGAAAATGAGAAAGTTACAAATGAAGAGAGCAATGAGGATGCACAAGAGAATACAAATAATAGTTGCCATGACAACAATGTTAGAAAAGATGACGACAAAGACCAAGATGGCAGTCAGGGTGGTTCCCATGGAAACGGCAGTGGCACGTCCAATGGGAACAATGAAAGTTCAAACGCAAGCAATGAGGGTGGGAACGGGAACACACAAAGTGACCCACCATCTGGAACTGATGATGGTTCAGGAACACAACATAGAACAAATGAAATCACAAACTGTTGTGATGAAAGCATTAGTTTAACAAATTCTCCTAATCCGGGCAATGCAAGCCCCAAGGAGCTGCTCAACAGAAGAGAAGAATCGTATGAAGATATTGAAGATGATGTGCCAGAGATCGATGAGGCAGTTCTGTTCTGTGGATTGTGTGGTCTCGATGAAGACATGTGTTTATGTCCTCATAGCACATTCAATGAGAAACTCAACTCTAAAGGACATAGACTCACAACGAAATCAGCATCAGCATCAGTGGATATTAAGCATGATAATAGGGTTCCACAAAGAAGCTTCAGTGCTGCAGGGTTATTACAAAGCAGGGGACAGAATCGAGCTCCAATTGAATCTTGGATTCAACAAGAGGATGAAGAGGTTTCCATACAGAACCATCTTATCGCAGAGTACCAAGTTATGATAGAGAACCCAAGACAAGGTGGGTTCAGTAAGGAACTGATATCACCTAGAGATGGGTACATGGTTCTACAGGGTACTGGGGTAAGATGTGAAACGAGGCAATCAAGAGCGAGGATGAGACCAGTGAGCTCAAGCAAGTCATCTCAACCTGAAGATGTTATTCACCAACCAGAGGAGAGTGTAAAGTCATGTGATACTCAGCCGGACCAATTGGAAGGAAGTGTGATGTCAGATGACTCATTGGCCAACCACAATGGCAATTTTGTGAATGGAAACACCAGATGTGATGACAAAATGAATTCATTTCCTGAAAGGTAATTATTTGAAGAATAAAAACACTAATAATCACTTTAGACAAAAAAGGTGCTAAACTAAATCTGTAGCAGCAGCCTCGTGCTCCCTGTGCTTGTGCAACTGCCCCCCCCCCCTTATAAATGTGATCCCAGAACTGTTTTTTTTTTACTTCAAATTTCCAGGTTTTGTGCATGTGAAAGAAATGACAAGAGACAAATTGTCATGCATGGGATTGATAAAATACTCGATCGTAATCAATAATTTATGTGAGATTGCGAGACAAAAAAATAGCTTCTTGCCACCTGCAACTTCCTGTCTACTACCATTTGCTGCCGGGGTGTATTGTAAAGTGCTTTGCACCTGTCCCAATAATATGGGCGTTTATAATAAAATTAGGGGGATACATGCGATAACGTCTTGTCAGTCTTGTTGGGTTTTTAGCTGCAAAATGCACTTCAATGTTCATTACAGAAATTGTTTCCGACAGTAACATTTTGTCAAGTAATAATTTCTTTGGGCTGTTTTGCAACATGGAGACGTTCCGATCCGGTCTGATGAAAACTGGTTGTTTTTCTATGTTTTAACTAGGTTTTGTTTTAAGTCTACAATTCTCAATATCAGTTGACTTTGACGAGATTATTATTCCCTGTATTTCAGAGTGGTACAGTCCAGTAATGATCTTTACATAAAACCACATAATATTGACTCTGTTTGCATTGAATGCAAACACTGTGTAGACTGTGTCATAATATACACAGGTGTATGTTCAGTCAATCCACATCATGGTTTGTTTTTTCATACAAAACAAGTGAATAAAATGTGGCGATCTCTGTACCAGCGGTAATTGTTACATTTTCACCGTCAAATTTTATCATCTGCAAAAAAAAAAAAAAATGTCTTGGAGTAAATTCTGCTGCTGCTTTTTTGCTGTATGTTTTAAAGAAGTGTTTTTTTCTTTTTAATGTGAAATTTTCTGATTTGTTTCAGTCCTGAAGCAGAGTCATTGTCAGTGGTTGCAAAGCCCTTGTCCAAGCCGAGGTAAGTTAAGATTTATGGGTCATAAAGTGTCTTTTCTGTGTGTCTTCGTAATTGTTTTACCAAAAAGTGTCTCTTGACAGTATAATACAAATATGTCTTCATCAAGTCTGTCTTTGTTCTAATTATCAGTCTGTTCATTTTTGTCCCAGTATATTTTCTACATAAGCCTCGTCTTCCAGATGATGCCTCCGTACTCTTTTTAATTTTCTTAGCTTTGTTTAATGGTTATTCCTTTAAAATAATTGTTTGTACTGCTTTTCATGTAGTATGGAAACAAATGTGAGCTTGAATGAATGAATTCAAAGTAGATTTTTAAAAGTTCTATTAAGTTCTATTAAAGAGGGACATGAAAGAGTACTCACTCAACCTTTATAAATGGAGTATGTTCCTGTCAACTTTGTACACACAACTTTGACAGAAAAAACAGATATACTTTTTATCTGATAAATTCTTCAACCTTATCTCCCTATAAGCAATAGCATGAACTTCTGGTTAGAAAGGTGAGTTAGTTATTATCCCCTTGAACAAACAAGGGTTGGGTTTACATGTTAATCCAGTTGTGCTGACAATATGCATACAGTTCCTTATCACTTTACTAACATGTGATTGACAAACTGCAATGACAAAGGTGTGATACCAGTGTAAACTTCTCTACTGCAATAAAATGCGCCATTAAAAAGAACTTTTAAGAGTTCGGTGTAGTTGACTACCTTTGGTCAAACGTCGAAGAGCAAGCAGAATAAAACACTTTAGTATGCAAAGTAAATTGACAGGGACCCTATTTATACAGACAAAACAAAATTATGGGTTTGCTGGAAACCATGAAGAGACAAAAATCACCAATCAAAAATCATCAATCAAAATATTAAATAGAAATACAGGGACAAATTTTCTTTTAGAATAAATAGTCAAATTAGTTCGAGTGATTTTGTTCAAGTTTATCTGTAAGTTAAGACTGAGCATGCTGACTGAGTAATTTGCATCGGGGATAAAGAATTCTAACTTTGGTTTTACCCATCCACCAATGTGTGCTAGCACTGTATACTCGGCTTTAAAATGCTTGTTAAAAGACAATTGCCAAGATTAATAGCTTTTCTTTCTGTTCTTCAGGAATCCCAAGGAGTCTGGTCAGCCAGCCTCTCCTCTCCCTGCTCCTCTGTGTTTCAGAATCAATGCCAGACCACCCCCGGGATATCTTTACTATTTCGCTTATGGAGCCGACATGAACCAAAACAGGTTGGTTGATACTCATTGGAAATACTTTCAACTATTCTCACTCACTATTCATTGGACTATCAGAACAGTACTCTGGTTCACATCATGAAGTACAGGAGCAATCCTTCACGTGCGAGTGAATTGGTATTTTGAACTTTCAAATTGATTGTTGCAATAGAAGGGTCCACGAGTTTGTGCTACAATAATTGTCGACCAATTAAAATGTTCCCACCGTTCCGACTTTTGAGACATTCTGATTGAACAAGTGAGTCACATCGCACAGACAGTTTTAAATAATTCCACTCAATTTTAAAAACCCTTTATAACTGTTTTCTTTCTTAGCTGGATTTTGATCAATAAACAGGGTATATAATGATTGATTTAATGAATTTATTCATATGTAGGGAGGGGAGACTTATTTTTGTTGAATATTTATTGTGCATTGTGTAAATTTTGTTGCATATGTGTAGAATGACATCATACCTAGGCAGAGAGGCAGACCACAGACTGTGGGGAGTTCTCTTCGGGTTCCAACTGAAATTTAACAAACGAGGTAAGACAAACACAAGTAGCAATATCATGAAAATAAGTTTTTCATGTATTACTGTACACAGATTTGCTACTCTTAGAACAGAGGTTTGTGGGAGTGGTTTTAAAGGCAGGTTCATAGATTGATGAATACTCCAAGTGTTGATGACCATAAAAACATACATGGTGAAAAGCACTGCGGCTGTTGATAACTATTTTGAGAAACTTAAACTTTTAAAGCCATTGGACACTTTCGGTAAACAGCATTGTCCAAAGGCCCACACTTCGTGTATCACAACTTACAAGTATATATAACATAACAAACCTATGAAAATTTAAGCTCAATCGGTCATCGGAGTTGGGAGAAAATAACGGGAAAACCCACCCTTGTTTTTCGCACGTTTCGCCGTGTCATGATATGTGTTTAAAATAAATCCGAAGTTCATGATACTGAGAATTGATATTGTTTTAATGTTTTCTCAAAAAGTAAACCATTTCATGGAATAATATTTCAAGAGAAGTCTTTCACCATTACTTTCTGTAAACCCTGTAAGTTATTTGTAAATCTGTGAACATTTTTTTTCTCTGTACCGAAAGTGTCCAATGGCTGTAAAGAAATAAAAACTGTTGATTTTGAGCTAAATGCAGGATGGCTCTTTTTATAACAGGTGCTGATCTAGAGGCAGGTGGATTCGCCAACATAGCCTTCAGTCCTGAAAGCTCAGTTGAAGGTTGTGTTTACCTCATCAGTCCATCTGAGCTCAGAATGCTGGATCAACATGTAGGATGTCCAGAGGTAAGATTGTTGTATTATGACTGCATTTGGTGAACTTCATATTTAGCCAATACGCCTCTCTTAATATTCATGCATGACATCATAATGAGACCATGGGCGCACGTCTGCCACCACTTGCAGTGGGTGCACCATTGGCCGTGTTTTGGGTTAGAATTGTGGCGCACTCATGCATCAGTATTAAGAGAAGCGTATAGGGGTGCTTCTTAGTTTAGAATTGCATGCGTCAGTGGTTGGGTGTGGGAGGGTGACAGAATGAGAAATTAGCTCAAATACAGGCCTAGTATTTCATCTTTGAGCGAGCAAGGCCTTTTCATTTGGCACAGGGCACTTCTAAAGAAAGTTGTCAAGACTATGGGAAACATTTAAAGAGCACCAAGTCCAAAACCAGGGAACCTGATTTTACAAAGAGCTAAGATTAAACTTAACTGCAAATCAATCGTAGTTGCCTAGTGATGTCACATAACATATCATTATGGTATCACTATGGTATGGATGAATTTTACTGCCATGTGAAATCGGCCCCAAGTCAACGGAGGCCAGGGCTTTTGAGTTATTCCAACCATGCCAGCAGTTACATCATGTGCAACTCTTTGACGATTCATTTCATTTATTGCAGTTCTACACCAAGGCTGTATTACCTGTATGGATGTCGAATTGTGCTGAACCTGATGAGCTAGGTGTTGCCCAGTACTGCATCCCAGCTCTGATGTATGTAGCACAAGACAAATGGACACTCCAACAAGGTATGTATTTAGCCGAAAGAGTTCCAAAATTATTGCTTACACAAAATTCTTGTTGTAGTTTCTTAAAGCTAAGATGGTACATTGCTATAAAAATTTAGAAGTAACTCGCCTCTTAAACAGGTGTGTGATTGCTCAGGATTTTTTCCCAGATTTCAGGCTTTCTTAAACCCCTCTAAGTCTTCAAATTTTCTTGAAAGAGGTAAAGCAGTCGTCACCAAAAGGTGACGGAAACATGAGTCAAAACTGTGTTAAAAACCTGTAGATGCACAGTCTGTAAAATGTCCTGCAGCCGTTTTCAGGAAACTTTACGCAACTGCGTATGTCCACTTGCGCAACGTTTATGGCGCCTTAAACGTTGCGCAAGTGGACTTACGCAGTTGCATAAAGTTTCGTGAAATCGGCCCCTAGACTGTAACATGTGGATTGGATAGAAGGTTTATCCATGTTTATGAGATTTATGAAGCTTGCCATAAGTGTACTTTGCCTATACAAAACCATGTCAACGTTATGAAAAAGTGAAACAACCTTGGCATAGTGTTCTGTAGTTTTTCTAGAAGCAAAATTAAGTAAAGTAACTTCAACTGATTGGGTGTTTGGTTCATTTATGTGTACAGAGGATAAACACAGCTTCTCAAGTGACTACAGCATTGGGCAGTGCCTTAAAGGTGCAGACTTACTAACGCCGTCCTACGTCCAACATATCTCCACACTGCGAGTGAACTGATTCATGTTTCGAACAAAGGAGTCATAGAAACACAGCAAGTTATTTAATAAAAACATTATTTTCTTGTTACTTTATTATTTGAGGTTAATAAGTTTGGTTTGATGCAATACTTGTTTTAATTTTATGCATGCAATGCTTCATGTTTTACTTTTCCACAAGCATTTAATTACGTTTGCAGCATTTTAATTATCACTTACGCTGAGATTTAGTCTCAATGCATGCTACTTTTTACCTGTTGCTGTGATTTAATTGTTTTATAGTCAACTGGGAACAACCATGTATTCAGCTGTGATTTCCGACTGAAAAGTTTTGAAAATTAATCTTTATTCAAAGGAGTTTTACTGGAATTGAGCACAACCAAAATGATATAAAAAAATAAGAAACAATAGCAATTTTCTCTTCTTTCATGATAAAATGATTTATTTAATTGATATTAAGCCAACAAGTTTGAAAGCTAGCCATGATTAACTTGGATGTTTTGAAGTGTACTATCGACATTAATTTAGGGCATTTTTAGTTATTAATTTTAAACGCGATACTTTTTGATGCACAGTATTTTTCTTATATAGTTCTGAAAGCTTGTTTTACTTGTGAATATTTTGCAGAATGCTTGTTTTATTGTAAAGGGATTGTGTACACACTACAGTTCAAAATGTTTTATATATCTAGCGCAAATATTTTAAACAAAAAGCTGTATTTATAACCTTGATTTCTATTTGATGTGTGCAACTAAGAATAGGGTTGTTTTATATAACATAAAGCAAACTCAGATTGCCATGCAGCCAATACACAAGATATTATGTTAACGTTTTATAACTAGAGAATGACTTTCGTTTTAAACTAAATTCTCCGTCCAAAGCCAAATGACAAAGGAAAGATGTTCTATTTCTCACCAAGGTACAATTCTGTCAAGTTATTATTGATAGTTACCCACATGAAATATCTTAAGTTTTACAAGAAACATTGCAGACTTTACTTAGATGAGATGGCTTCATTCATCCTAACCTGTACTCTTTTGGCATTGCAGGTGCTGTGGCCAAATGTTGTGCCGTATCGGAACTTCTGACCTGCAAACATGTCAATGAAATCACGAGTAATTAAACTGGGTATTGGTTCATGAAAAAAAAAAAGCATCTCAAAAGTAGGGACTTTCCAATTGGATTGGATTTAAGTATTCCAGCGGTTGCTCGTGAACCGGTCAGTTGTTATGTACCGACCAAACCTTCCATTGGAGTGCTCAAAATAACAATGTGCTTGTTCATACATCTTAAATTGATCCTGTACTTAGACTCAATGACGCGATCTGGTAAAACATTCTGACAGTCCAATGGTTCGCAAGCGTGTGCCGATTGTGTGTGGCCCAGTTGCATGGCTCTGCTTGCTGCCGAGTTCTGCACTTATGCTAACCATTCTCCGCTAACGTAGTGCCACATTTGTGCACTGACTGTCTAAGCAAAGAATGCCTAGTAACGTGGAGTCACAAGCGCACAAGCTGAAATTCTCTGCTAACCTTGTCGTAAGCACAGAACTCCCAGCTTCGGCAAGTGCTGGTTCTTTGCTTGAAGTAAACAGAGCGATGAAATTGGGCCCTGTTCCTTTGCACTTTAAACGGGCCCCAACTTTTGAGATGCTCCCCAATGCTAACGCTTATAAATGTCATCATGTGTTGACCAGTTTCTGATTGCTTTAGAAATGTGATTCTGACTTTGTGTTGTAACTTACCTGGTATATGTCCAGTGTAGTGGGGCACAAGTCCAGATTCAGTCGGGTAGATTTGGTTCGGATCCAGACGGGGTAGTTTAATTATACCCCGATGTGGCACCTGTTACCAAAAAACAATCAAATATTAAAAATGAAACATGGCACAAGTGGTTATTGTTGAAATTTATATACTGTCTAGGGATGTGACAGATTTTCTGTGAGATGTAGCATGAAAGAGTGTACAAGGCCTTGTGTACTTTTGTGTACACAATTTGACAAGTGTACTTTGCCTGAAAAAGTGTACAAGGCTATAACCTTGTGAACTTTTCGCTCGAAATAGTTCACAAGGCTATAGTCTTGTGAACGTTTCGCTCGAAAAAGTGTACAAGGCTATATAGCCTTGTGAACGTTTCGCTCGAAAAAGTGTACAAGGCTATAGCCTTGTGATTTTTTCGTCAAAATGTGAAAAGTTCACAAGGCTATAGCCTTGTGACTTTTTCGTCAAAATGTGAAAAGTTGCGACTTTTTCGTCAAAATTTGTATAGTTCACACGGCTAAAACCTTGTGACTTTTTCGTAAAAATTTGAAAAGTGCTTTTTCGTCAAAATTTGAAAAGTTCACAAGGCTATAGCCTTATGACTTTTTCGTCCAAATTTGAAAAGTTCACAAGGCTATAGCCTTGTGACTTTTTCGTCAAAATTTGAAAAGTGCTTTTTCGTCAAAATTTGAAAAGTTCACAAGGCTATAGCCTTGTGACTTTTTTCGTCAAAATTTGTAAAGTTCACAAGGTTATAGCCTTGTGACTTTTTCATGACTTTTTTCGCCAAAATGTGAAAAGTTCACAAGGCGTTAGCCTTATGACTTTTTCGTCAAAATGTGAAAAGTTCACAAGGCTATAGCCTTGTGACTTTTTCGTCAAAATGTGAAAAGTGCTTTTTCGTCAAAATTTGAAAAGTTCACAAGGCCTTGTGAACTTTACAAATGTTGACGAAAAAGTCGCAAGGCTATAGCCTTGTGAACTTTTCACATTTTGACGAAAAAGTCATAAGGCTATAGCCTTGTGAACTTTACAAATTTTGACGAAAAAGCCTTGTGACTTTTTCGTGACTTTTTTCGTCAAAATGTGAAAAGTTCACAAGGCTATAGCCTTATGACTTTTTTCGTCAAAATTTGTAAAGTTCACAAGGCTATAGCCTTGTGACTTTTTTTGTCAAAATGTGTAAAGTTCACAAGGCTATAGCCTTGTGATTTTTTCGTCAAAATTTGAAAAGTTCACAAGGCTATAGCCTTATGACTTTTTTCGTCAAAATGTGAAAAGTTCTCAAGGCTATAGCCTTGCGACTTTTTCGTCAAAATGTGAAAAGTTCACAAGGCTATAGCCTTGCGACTTTTTCGTCAACATTTGTAAAGTTCACAAGGCTATAGCCTTGTGACTTTTTCGTGACTTTTTTCGTCAAAATGTGAAAAGTTCACAAGGCTATAGCCTTATGACTTTTTCGTCAAAATGTGAAAAGTTCACAAGGCTATAGCCTTGCGACTTTTTCGTCAACATTTGTAAAGTTCACAAGGCTATAGCCTTGTGACTTTTTCGTGACTTTTTTCGTCAAAATTTGTAAAGTTCACAAGGCTATATAGCCTTGTGTTTTTTTCGTCAAAATTTGAAAAGTTCACAAGGCTTATATAGCCTTGCGACTTTTTCGTCAAAATTTGTAAAGTTCACAAGGCTATAGCCTTGTGATTTTTTCGTCAAAATTTGAAAAGTTCACAAGGCTATAAGCCTTGCAACTTTTTCGTCAAAATTTGTCAAGTTCACAATGCTATAGCCTTGTGACTCTTTCGTGACTTCTTTCGTCAAAATGTGAAAAGTTCACAAGGCTATAGCCTTATGACTTTTTTCGTCAAAATTTGTAAAGTTCACAAGGCTATAGCCTTGTGATTTTTTCGTCAAAATTTGAAAAGTTCACAAGGCTATAGCCTTGTGATTTTTTCGTCAAAATGTGAAAAGTTCACAAGGCTATAGCCTTGTGACTTTTTCGTCAAAATTTGAAAAGTGCTTTTTCGTCAAAATGTGAAAAGTTCACAAGGCTATAGCCTTGTGATTTTTTCGTCAAAATTTGTAAAGTTCACAAGGCTATATATAGCCTTGTGATTTTTTCGCCAAAATGTGAAAAGTTCACAAGGCTATAGCCTTGCGACTTTTTCTTCAAAATTTGTAAAGTTCACAAGGCTGTGTGATTTTTTTCGTCAAAATTTGAAAAGTTCACAAGGCTATAGACTTGCGACTTTTTCGTCAAAATGTGAAAAGTTCACAAGGCTATAGCCTTGCGACTTTTTCGTCAAAATTTGTAAAGTTCACAAGGCTATAGCCTTGCGACTTTTTCGTCAAAATTTTTAAAGTTCACAAGGCTATAGCCTTGTGACTTTTTCGTGACTTTTTTCGTCAAAATAGCCTTGTGAACTTTTCGCTCGAAAAAGTGTACAAGGCTATAGCCTTGTGACTTTTTTGTCAAAATGTGAAAAGTTGCTATAGCCTTGTGACTTTTTTCGTGATTTTTTCGTCAAAATTTGAAGTGCTTTTTCGTCAAAATGTGAAAAGTTCACAAGGTGATAGCCTTGTGACTTTTTTCGTCAAACTTTGTAAAGTTCACAAGGCTATAGCCTTATGACTTTTTCGTCAAAATGTGAAAAGTTCACAAGGCTATAGCCTTGTGACTTTTTCGTCAAAATTTGAAAAGTTCACAAGGCTATATATAGCCTTGTGATTTTTTCGTTCACAAGCCTCATGACTTTTTTCGTCAAAATTTGAAAAGTTCACAAGCCTTGTGACTTTTTCGTGACTTTTTCGTCAAAATGTGAAAAGTACACAAGGCTATTATATATATAGCCTTGTGACTTTTCTGTCAAAATGTGAAAAGTTCACAAGGCTTGTGACTTTTTCGTGACTTTTTTCGTCAAAATGTGAAAAGTTCACAAGGCTATATATAGCCTTGTGAACTTTTCGCTCGATAAAGTGTACAAGGCTATAGCCTTGTGAACGTTTCGCTCGAAAAAGTGTACAACGCTATAGCCTTGTGAACTTTTCGCTCGAAAAAGTGTACAAGGCTATATAGCCTTGTGAACATTTCGTTTCTCTCGATAAAAGTGTACAAGGCTATAGTCTTGTAAACTTTTCGCTTCAAAAAGTGTACAAGGCTATAGCCTTGTAAACTTTTCTCTGTAAATGTGTACAAGACTATATATAGCCTTGTGAACTTTTCGCTCGAAATAGTTCACAAGGCTATTGCCTTGTGAACTTTCGCTCGAACAAGTGTACAAGGCTATAGCCTTGTGAACTTTTCGCTCGAAAAAGTGTACAAGGCTATAGCCTTGTAAACTTTTTTCTGTAAATGTGTACAAGGCTATAGCCTTATGAACTTTTGGTTTTGCTTGAAAAGGTGTACAAGGCTATAGCCTTGAGAACTTTTCTCTCGAAATAGTTCACAAGGCTATAGCCTTGTAAACTTTTTGCTCGAAAAAGTGTACAAGGCTATAGTAGCCTTGTGAACATTTCGTTTCTCTCGAAAAAACGTGTAAGCCTTGTGAACTTTACACTCGAAATAGTTCGCAAAGTGTACAAGGCCTTGTAAACTTTTCTCTGTAAATGTGTACAAGGCTATGCCTTATGAACTTTTGGTTTTGCTTGAAAAGGTGTACAAGGCTATAGCCTTGATTGAGAACAGTTCATTTTGCTCGAAAACTTTTGGTTTTGCTTGAAAGGTGTACAAGGCTTTAGCCTTGTGGACGTTTCGCTCGAAAAAGTGTACAAGGCTATAGTAGCCTTGTGAACATTTCGTTTCTCTCGAAAAAACGTGTAAGCCTTGTGAACTTTACACTCGAAATAGTTCGCAAAGTGTACAAGGCTATAGCCTTGTAAACTTTTCTCTGTAAATGTGTACAAGGCTATGCCTTATGAACTTTTGGTTTTGCTTGAAAAGGTGTACAAGGCTATAGCCTTGATTGAGAACAGTTCATTTTGCTCGAAAACTTTTGGTTTTGCTTGAAAGGTGTACAAGGCTATAGCCTTGTAAACTTTTTGCTGTAAATATGTACAAGGCTATAGCCTTAAGAACAGTTTGTTTTGCTCAAAAAAAATATACAAGCCTTGTGAATGTTTCGCTCGAAAAATTTACAAGACTAGAGCCTTGTGAACTTTTCATTTCACTCCAAACAAGTGTACAAGGCTATATAGCCTTGTGAATGCTTCGCTGTAAATGTGTACAAGGCTACAGCCTTATGAACTTTTGGTTTCGCTCGAAAAAGTGTACAAGGCTTGTAAACTTTCACGCTGTAAATGTGTACAAGGCTATAGCCTTATGAAATTTTGGTTTTGCTTGAAAAGGTGTACAAGGCTATGAACGCTTGTGAACGTTTCGCTCGAAAAAGTGTACACTTTTCGCCGTAAATGTGTACAAGGCTTATATTATAGCCTTATGAACTTTTTGTCAAAAAAGTGTACAAGGCTATAGCGTTCTGATTGTTTCGCTGTAAATGTATACAAGGCCTTGTGAACTTTTCTCTCGAAAAAGTGTACAATGTTATATAGCCTTGTGAACTTTTGACTGGATCTTACCTCTGCGTTACTGACTGCTTGTAGTGGATCGTAGGTGAATTCACTCAGAGCACAGTTAGTGATGATGGGGTAACCCATCCCTATCAGCCCACGTGCTTTAGGTATGAACCCAGTGTAACCTAAAAATAATGAATTAGTATTCTGGATTAATAAAACAATACAATACAATACAATAGATACATTAATTATATGAGCGCCGCTCTTACTCGTCAAAAGATGTCTAGAGAAGAAGAAAAAAATATAATACACTTAAATAATAATAATAATAATAATAATAATAATAATAATAATAATAATAATAATAATAATAATAATAATAATAATAATAATATCAAAGTCTTATTTAGCCCACGTATCTACCAATTAAGGTACTCAAGGCGCTGAGTATATACAAACTTTCAGAAAGATAGGACATTGCAGTGATGGATTCTGAGACCCAATTATGTAGCACCTTATAAGGGTTTACAAGTTGCTACAGCACATTCAGCAGCAATAGCCAGGAATACTGGGGGAACCCCTTCTCTTTTCAATAACTGACTGGTTTTTTTTACATGCGTACCACAACACATGGGACCACTGGCTTACGTCCCATCCGAAGGACGAAGCAATGGCAAGTGTCATGGCTGGGGATTCGAACCCCCACTCTGCTGATCAGAAACACCAGAGTTTGAACTCGGTGCTCTTAACTGCTCGGCCACAACACTCCCAAACATGAAGTCATTGTTCCAATAGGTGAGTTCTCAGAGCCTTCTTAAACAATTTCCAGAAGGTTAACAGTAACTATATAATATGACTCTGAGTTAAAAACACTGTGACACCTTTGGTAATTAATAATAATAATAATAATAATATAGGGCTTTTTACAAAACCAATACAAAGCGCAAAGACCAGTCTTCCCACTTGGTGTATCTCAACATAAGCACAAAAAAAAAAAACCTGTGAAAATTTGAGCTCAATTAGTCGTCGAAGTTGTGAGATAATAATGGAAGAAGAAAAAACCTCAAGCCACACAAAGTTGTGTGCTTTCGGGACCTCAAAATCAAATTCAAATTTTTCTGTGAAAAATTACTTCTTTCTCAAGAACTACGTTACTTCAGAGGGATTCGTTTCTCACAATGTTTTGTACTATCAACATCTCTCCATTGATCACTAAACAAGTAAGTTTTTATGCTTACAATTATTTTGAGCATTTACTATAGACGATGTGACCTCTGACGTCACACGAAAACCATAACATGATTCGCGCGCATACCGCCGGGCAAAACCTTTGTGTTTTGGCAGCCAGCTAGAAAGTGTACGCAATCTTACTATGACTACGCAACTCAGTGCCGGGCAAAACATGACGTATATAGTGTTTTGTCAACAGAGGGCGGTTTGAATGTAAACATAGGTCACATCGTCTATATCCAGTGCCTTTAACGCAATCAGCTTGGATTGTTTTTTCCCAGAAAGTTTGAGGAATTGTCTAAAAGTTTGTCAGATGAACAGATTAAGTTGCAAAGTGCCTTGATAGCTACTAGGATGTGCATTATATCAGTTCTTCCATTATAAATTAAGGGTTAATCTTTGAGTAGGTTTACTTTACCAGACATGAAGAATTTCTGCGGGTCATGGTTTGCCATGTAGTAGGGTGAAGTAGAATGTTGCTGCTCGTTGGGTTTTCCATACACAAAAGATGTTGCATCTTTCTTGAGCGGTAACAGAGGACCACCGCAGCTCAAGGGTGAGATCTTTTGGAGACAAAATCAAAAATATTTAAAAAGGTTTTTTTAATTTAAAAGTTCCGTAAAAAGATATAAGCATGCCAGGTATTCTACAAAATTCAGCACGCCCATATCCCATAACATTTCAATTGAGTTGAATAAAAAGAAAAATTAGATAACTTGTCTTCATATAAACCCTTTCAGATATTTTTAAATAAGCCATTAATTTTATGAAGATGTCCTTAATATTTTGGGGAGAAACAAAATTTCTTCACCAGGAAGAAGTGACCCCAAAAAATGTTTGTTTTCCCTTTTCTTTAAAGGGAGAGTTTACCTTTGGTAATTGGTAAACAAATTAATGATCTACTGAAAAATGTCTAGGTAAAGAGCATTGGAAAGCTGCTGGTCTTGTAAAAAAAATTCTAGAAGCGAGCCCCTTTGAAGCAATGACGTTGGAGAAAAGGAGGTAATTTATCACAAAAAAATTGGAATCTGAGGAAGGTTTCAGCCATGAAGGCACAATTCTCAGCAACAATGGTGTTATGTTTTTTCTTTCATTATTTTCTTACAACTCCGATCACCAATTGAGCCAAAGTAGTCTCGGACAATATTACCAAAAGTTTACATGTACCCTGCATTGGAAAAAGAAGTTGCAACCTTTTTCTCTTCAGTTGTAGGCTGCACACGGCCAGCCTGGATGTGTCGCACTCTTTGCATTGCATCTGTCTTTCCTTTGTGACATCGCTGATCTCGTTCAAACTCAGCAATGGCATTGCGAGAATTCTCCGCATAGCGGTCACCAAAGTAGTGTTCTCCTTTCGGTATATAGCCTGAAAAAAAACAATAAACTTTAATAATAAATACTTTTTAAAACAGTAAGAAGATAATTGTTTTATTTCCCCTATGTACTGTGGCTGGAATACTACGGGCTGATAATTGATGGTCGTCAGTAAGAGTTTAATTTGACATCTGAAACTATATCGAACATCGTACAACGTACACCAAGATGAACACTGCAAAAACAAAAAAGACACCTATTGAAATGGATTTTTTTTTTTATGTGTTTTCTTTTTGGTTTGGGGGAAGAAACTTGTGAGGGGTTGTGAACCTTTATTGGAGGAAAGACAAACATTGTCTGACTTTTAACAAAAATCATAGTTCTTCCAGAAGTAAATAAAATAGGGCTAGTTAGTATGGCCTACATTGTCAATGTAATGTTGATATTGGATGCAACTTTCGCTTGCTTGAAAGCCTACATGTTACAAAGCTAAATGAAACATGGCAAAGAGTAAATCTAGATCACTACAAAATTATAATGTATCAGATACACGATGCGGGATGATATTCGTCTGAAGGACTATGCCAAATACCGAAAGAAGTAGACTAGGTAGAAGTAGAAGTATTCAAACTGAAAACAAACCAAAATCCTCAGTCGGGTTTGGACTGAATTTTATAGGATCCTACAAAAAAATACAAGCAACGAAACCCTCATCCGAATACCTGAATGAATACAAATGATGTGGAGCCTCTGGTGACATAGAGCCGTCGACTTTACACATGGGTAAAGTAGAGGGTGGATATGTTATGCCTTACTTGTTTAGTTTGATGGTTGAATTGGATGTTGAATTTAATTTACGGTTTCTAGACTGAGCCACTGAGATATTGCGCATGTATTATGTCGAGCTAGCTCGACTCTTTCGAGTTCTGTGGAGCTGACAGTGACACAATCCAGTTGCCCCAAACTGCCCGAGTCTGACTATTTCAGCTTTGGCACACGACAGAATACATTACATTTTACTTTCATAATTATTGGTATACAGATTATCAGTTCTTACCCGGATTTGATGATGTTACTGTAAGCTTTTATTCCAAAGACACTCGATCAAACTGCAGCGGCGCAGCAGACGATAGTACACAAGTAAAATATATTGACAGCGCCCTCATTCGTCAGAAGAGGGTATTTAAAATAATTACCATTATTAAAAATTATATGACAAATAATTCATAAATAATAAGGGTACCGTAAATGTTTTTTTATTTATATAAATAATAGTTAATTGTAGATAAGTTTTATTTTTTAATAATGGTTTATAAACAAAGGTCGATGATTATAACATAATTAAGGCCTTATAAATAAGTGTTTCTTTCTCAACTAAACATTATACAAAATAAAAGTAGGGCTTGGACTTACCTGTATACCCAGGGACCATCCTTTCACCAAGTTTCTGATCTCCAAAGCTAGCCTTTCTACCTCTCAGTAATACACCCCGTGCTGCAAGCCTTGCTGTAGCACTAGTCCCCGGTGAATCGGTGTCTTTTGCCGGGCTGATGTCCGCTAGAACGGGTCGGCCAGAGCAGGCTACGTTGGGGTTGGTTAGCAGGCGGGAAGTAGTTTTACCGAAAGTTTCTCCGATTTGGAACTTGAACTGGGGGCAAAAACCGCAATATCTGTGGCCACAGAAAAGGGTCAAATCCGTTATTATCCACTCATTGTCAGAGAGAATAGATTAACTTTCCATTTAACTTTCCAATGTGAAGGCGCTATCTGATTAAAAAGTTCATACAGAACGCTTTTCCTAAAATTATTGCCGGCTGACTTAATGTGGGCGCTTTAGTTTCGTTGAGCTTTCGAGATTTCAAAGTTTTTTTTATGAAAATGGATTCTACTTTTAAACATCTTTCCAACCAACCATATTCATTTCCTAACAATCGCTTTAAGTCCAAAGCATCAAGAAATTAAAATACTAAAGTCGAGACACTGTCGAGATAATACGAAAGGACTTGAAAACGCCCCAAAACAATTGCTTTTAATCACCGCAATTATACATTTGTCCGACGATAATCGCTACGAAACTTTGCCATACATGTTTTTCAACATACCAGTTTGATAATTTTATTAATTGAAAATCAGGAAGACTGACATGTGTGAACTCTTCCAAGAAAACTTCAGTAACTCACCCGGGAGTATGATATGGATCTGGCGTCATTAAAACGCTCTTCCCTTTACTCCACAGTGGCATGCTTGCTGATTTCCTATAACTCTCAACTATGAAAAGTTTGAAACACAAGATGTGCCAGTTTTTCAGCTCTCCCAAAACTCTGCACCGTACGCAAACCAACTGTGGAATACTAAGGAAGACAAGCTCAATCAGCGAAACAAAAACAGAATTCATTTATTCCATCCAGTTGGCTTATACTTATTAATGTTATTTTTGGTCGGCATGATCTGCGATGACGTCATAATACAATTTTACACAGCAACGGCAATGTCAAAAAGCAGATGACATCACAGTGATGAGTGCACGCGCGCGTGCGGGCATTAATTTTAACACGCGCGTTCACGAATCTGACTTCGGCGGGGGGGGGGGGGGGGGGGGGGGCATGGTATCAGAACGATGTAGTTTTTCGAGTTTGGAAGTATTTGTTAACACCAGTTCATTATTCACCCTGCATCACATCACATAGAGCCTACCTTAAAATTATCACAAACTTTTAAAACTTTATAAAAAAAGATAAACAAAAAGGATAAACAGCTTTCAATGCTTGTCTACTTTATTCACCTTTCCCAGCTAAGCATAATGACACCTTCTTAGATTTCATGCTGGTTACCAACGTTGGTTTATAACAATTAAGTTCATTTTACTGAAGTTTCTTGTAACAATAGTATCAATGACAATTAAGCTACTCTTAACAAGATAAAGTCCTAACTTTGACTTTAGAAATAGCAACACTGATTAAAATTTACTTCATAATGTGATGAGATTGTTTTTAATTTTGAGTTACATTCATCCAAAGTTTTGAGGAATCAAAGTTTTCAAGATTACATCTTAATTGATTTTCACATCTTCACTAGATTTTACCGTATAGATTCATTAAGTTTTGCTTCGTTAAAACAGTCATTATTTTACCATTAAATACTGATAAGATTGAATACCAATTTATGAATACTTTAATTTTTGTTTTGTTAAAATTGAAATGGCATGCCTTTTCAGTCATCATAGAGAAAACTTTCAAAGTTAATACATCACTGTTCATTTCAATTTCATACAGAGATATCACCAGAGATGTTACTGAGTTTGTATTGTGCACATTGTTTTGACTTTTTAAGAGACTTATTAATTCTTCTTTAAGTTTTTATAAGACAAGGAATACTTGGGGATCGCACCAGGAATGTTTAAGACTTCACCATCCATAATAAAGTGACACTAGTACTATTTAAGATTAATTCACTTGCTACATACAACCTTAAGAAAAATCTTCATAAACAATCAAATCTTAGACCTTTAAAACCTGTTTTTACCCCACAAAATCTTTTACAATGTAAAATTATCAGTTGAAAAGTTAGAGAGAGATTGTGTAGACCTTTTCCTCCTTGACAATTTTGTTTTTGTCCCGACCTTGAAATTTCACAATATTACTTTTTCTTATTTAATTAACTACAATGTTTAGTATTACCAGATGCCTTTGATGAGTACATGTGTAATGCACTAATGATTATTTATCAATCATTATTTTAAACATTGCAAAAGCCATAGTACTGACATATCAATTTAGAAATACTTTTGCTTCTACCAAAAAAGTTTCCACTTTGAAATCATTGCAAATTACACTGCAATTGTCATCAACCATTGATATCACTCCTTTCCCATCAATTGACTACATCAATTCCATACAACAGTTCTCAATAGTTATTAGTACCAATTGTTACAATTATTTGAAATACTTTTGCCTCTACCAAAAGAGTTTCCTCTTTGAAATCATTGCAAATTACACTGCAATTGTCATCAACCATTGATATCACTTCATTCCCATCAATTGACAACATCAATTCCATACAACAGTTCTCAATAGTTATTAGTACCAATTGTTACAACTATTTTAAATACTTTTGCCTCTACCAAAATGTTTCCAACTTGAATTCATTGCAAATAACACTGCAATAGGCGTTAACCATTTAGCACTTCATTCACATTAAATGACTACATCAATTCCATACAACAGTTCTCAATAATTATCAGTACCAATTGTTACAATAATTCAAGTACAACTCCCAGAAGAAATACATAGCACTCTCTGTTGTTTACAAACGAAGAGCATTGTTATACACCAGTTATTTGCAGGATAGACATGCAGCGCCCATAATTACTACAATCGATGAGTAATTGATGCTAACAAAGAATACATCATTCCATACGGAAAAGGTGAATCTAAAACTACAACTAGGAGCAATAAAATGAAATCTGTCAGTATCTGAACCCACCGAGGGAGCAGACACCGAACGCGCGGTGTTAGTTCTGGAACATGTCCGAGCTGAATTTGACATAGTTGAGGGCGCCGGGTAGTTCACGACCCTTTGCGTCGCGGTAGGGTTCCATGCGGAGGATGCAGTACTCTGCCAGCTGGGTTGGTAGATTCTGAAGAGAGGAAACAATCAGGAATAGTTACAGAACAATTCGAAAATTGTCCACCACTGGAGCAGAAGAAGTTTTTTTAAAGGCAAGATAACCAACAACACAATAGCTTTAAATGCTGAACACATTTCACACCTACATTTACATCTTGCAATCAGGGAAATTTTGTTCATCAATCAGGGAGACATTTAGAATCACATACACCATAATAGGGAAAAGCGTTTCCATAATCAGGGTGATTTAGAATTTGCTCCTTGGAAAAATTTGTTTATTTGAAAAGAATTTTCTGCAGCATCAGGGAGAGTCAGCACCTCTGGCACATTACAAATTTTTACATTGGTAAGTTTCAGTAAAAGAGACAACATGGAGATTCCAAATTTGGTCATCAGATTTCAAAGGAACTTTTTGCAGAAATATTTGTACCAGTACATTTCAGTAAAGGAAAAAACAGATATACAACACAAACAAAAAAGAAAATCAATTCTTCTACAAAAACGAAACCCCTTTTGGGCCGATACTTTAATATGTTGACTTACCGCATACAGTTCGTGCTTGGTGACGAATGGTTTACCCTCGGAGCTGAGAGCCCGGAAGGCATTCTCAATCTCGTCTCTAGAGTGTACGTTCTCCGTCTCTCGACTGATCATAAACGTCATGTACTCTTGGAGGGACACAACTCCATCTCTGTAAAAACACAATAAAAAATTTGTTAATATTAGAACAGCTTACTTGCGTGAAAAATGGAATGCTATTTGATTTCAAGACCTCAGAATAAGATGTTGAGGTCTTGAAATCAAGCATCTGAAAGCACACAACTTTTTGAGACAAGGGTGTTTTTTCTTCCATTAATATCTCACAACTTCGGCGCCCAATTGAGCTCTAATTTCTACAGGTTTTTTTTTTCTTAAGTTCAGATACACCAAGTGGGAAGACTGGTATTTGACAATTACCAATAGTGTCCAGTGTCTATTAATTTGATGATTCTCAATTGTTTCTTACTTGTTTGGATCCACTATGTCAAGGATAGACTGGAACTCTGGATCTTCTTGACCTTCCTCCACCATGGGAAGGTCGTAGCCGAGGGATCTCAAGCAAGACTTGAATTCCTTGTGCTCCAAGAAACCTGTCTTATCCTTGTCGAAATGCCTAGGGAGAAAAAAAAAAACATAAAGAAAATTACTTTTCCAGATTAAACTCTTGACTTTCTAGGATGGAAGGGAAGTGGATTAGGAGAACATACAGGGAAACTAAAACTACTAGGACAATCGAGCAAACTCAACTTGGTACATTATGACCAGTGGCTTTCCAACGTTCAAAATTTGTTTTTGCAATCCAGCTCGATCCTGTGCAGCACGAGCAGTCTGATTGAGTTTTTGGTGTTGAGGTGGTCATCTGTTTGAAAAATATAAGTGTGGAGCAGGTCTCCGCCCTGTCAAAGGATCCCGATGGTTGGTTTTGTGGGTTAAAGAGTACAGTGCGGGCAACCTGAGACATGTCTCAACAGGGCGTGGCCAATTATAAAAAGGCGACTTCTTAGCAGAGTGCAAGCACACAAGTTAATTATTGGATAGTGAAAGGAAAGACAATCACTTTAAATGAGAGACTTACTTGAACATCATGCTGAACTCCTTCAGAGACTCTTCGCTAACTCCAGTTGTGTTCCTGAAAAGTAAGGAGCAAAAAGTATTTAATACACTACCCTTAAATTATAATTC
The DNA here is from genome assembly GCF_032118995.1 of Asterias amurensis. Classification (NCBI taxonomy): domain Eukaryota; kingdom Metazoa; phylum Echinodermata; class Asteroidea; order Forcipulatida; family Asteriidae; genus Asterias; species Asterias amurensis. Next base: position 1,049,374 of record NC_092662.1, on the reverse strand, counting down.
TTTATAAAGATGAATGGTAATTTATTCATCATCGTTAACTTCCTCATCCAAATCTGCATAAAATCTCACATCCAATTTCATAAATTTGGGTAACAGTTTGTCCGAAATCCTAACATCGTGGTTTCCCTTAACCACCTCTGCATAAAAACTCAAATCCGATTTCATAAATCTGTGCAAAATTACAATCCTAACAATGGTTTGATGAGAGACAAGAGAGCCTACTAACCTGGCCTGTATCTGTTGCTCCAGATTATGCTGCATACGCATACCAAGCTGATCCAACTGATCCCATTGCTGTGCAAGTCCAACAGTCGAGTGTTCAGTGTAACTACGGAGACAAAATAAACAACATCAAAATATCTAGAAGACAATCAACACATTACATGGTGTTATCGCAAACCTTTCTATATCAAAATATCTGGACACAATTTCATGTAGCTGCTCAGGCAGTAAATATTACTTAAATAATTTCTGCCAAGCACAAGCAAGCAGGATACCAGTCACAGATTACACTGGTGACATGTTATTTTGGCTGGTGACCTTCTCCTGGTAAGCATTATTTGTTTGTGTTTAGCTGCTTTTTGTGCTTCAATCGGCTATAAGCAACTGGTCCAAGGTGGGCTTGGGCTATGTTTTCAAGGAGAAAATATGAAGAAATAATTTACCTAAGCTATCGGGTCCGTTAGAGCTTTCTTTTCATGTGATATTTCTGTGACAGATTCCCATTCTGTAAATCACTATTAGAAGATTCAGTCTTGCTTTCACAACATCCCACCTAAATGAACACTTTTAACTTTTACTTCTCTTTTGTTTTCATTTCAAAGCGCATAGGGACTTCTCTGTGATTGTGATATGCGCTCTACAAAAATGGTTCATTATTATTTTACTCCGATGTTAATTGGCTTGTGATCTCAGCTTATGGATCAAGTTATTCTGTTTTGACTGAACCTATGACATAAAATTGGAGCATTTTAAAACTTTTCTTCTGCAATTGTTACTTCTCTTACCGGTTATCCAGAATGAGTCTCTCCTCCATCTTTGCTCCTAGATCTTCAATCTTCTTCAGTTGACTCTTCTGAGATCGAACCTCAATGATCTTTTGCTGTTGGTGAAATGATAGGAAACTTTTAACATGTTTGTTAGTGATGGAATTGTCACTTGTCATCAGGAATACCTAATGGCCTCCCAACTGCGCAAAGTTTCCAAATCAACTTCAGAAAACGGCGTGGAAAAGAGTAAGAATTCTTTTTCCAGGACATGGGCTGACCGACCCACATGGTGTAGGCTATAGATTGCTCTCAAGGGCGAAACAATAGGGGACTTTTGGGACACTTGGTGGCAGCAGACTTACCAGGTAAAATCCATTGTTCTTGGTAATGTGCACTTGCTCAGAATTACGTAAACAATGGAAATTCACCTGGTAAGTCTGCTGGCACCTAGTGTTCCAAAGTCTACCAGTGGAAAGCAGGCTTAACGGCAGTGGACACTAATGGTAATTACTCAAATAAGCGTATCATAAAACCTTTCTTGATTACGAGTAATGGGGAGAGGTCTATAGTATAAAGCATTGTGAGAAACAGCTCCCTCTGAAGTGACGTGGTTTTCGAGAAAGAAGTAATTTTCCACGAATTTGATTTCGAGACCTCAGATTTAGAATGTGAGGTCTCGAAATCAAGCATCTGAAAGCACATAACTTCGTGTGACCATGGTGTGACAGGGTGTTTTTTCCTTTCACTAATATCTCGCAACTTCGACGACCGATCAAGCTAAAATTTTCACAGGTTTGTTATTTTATGCATATGTTGAGATACACCAACTGTGAAGACAAGTCTTTGACAATTACCAATAGTGTCCACTGCCTTTAAGTAGAATATCCTGCCTGCTGAGAAAAAGAGGAAAGTTGACTTACTTTGAGGTTCTCCAGTTGGTTCTCCAGATTGCCAGATTCCTCCACCATAGCAACCCTAGATTCAAATCAATCACAAAAACATCTTATCAACACCCAAATAGTAACAATATTTCAACTTATTCATGCAACGTATCTCATCCTAATAGACTAAAGTATCTCAATGCATCTTACTCTACATTGAGCTAACACACCTCACACACAGTGAATATGCCACGCTCTCTCTTTTGGAAGTCAACAGGGTCCAATTTCATAGAGCTGCTCAAGCACAAAAGGTAGCTAAGCACAATAAAATATTGCTTACCAGAATAAGGTTACTAGCGAATCTACCATGTCACATATACAATTTGTGACTGGTATCCTTCTCATTTCTGCTTGGCAGGAAATTGTTCAGCACTTTTTATCCTGAAGGAGCTCTATGAAATTGGGACACTGACCCTCAAAACGGCTCAACCAAGATTGTGACGATGAAGGAGGGTGAAATGGGTCAATACGCCTTCTGTTACGGTCCACTTAAATATTTCACAAAATTTTAAGTCAAAATTTCCCGTGATGTAAATGTCAAACACAATCTTCCTTTATCTTTGAGCAAGTTGGGGTGAAAGTTTTTTTTTTTTTCAAAGCATAATTGACTACAGAACCTTGCAACATTAGCTTAACGGTTTAAGGCATTGAACACTATTGGTTATTACTCAAAATAATTATTAGCATAATATCGTACTTGGTAACAAGTATTGAGGAGAGGTTGATAGTATCAAACATTGTGAGAAACGGCTCACTCTGAAGTTACGTAGTTTTTCAAGAAAAAAAAAGTAATTTTCCACGAATTTGATTTTGAGACCTTGGAATTAGAATTTGAGGTCTCGAAATAAAGCATCTGAAAGCACACAACTTTGTGTGACCATACCCCCATGGTGTGACAAGGGTGTTTTTTCTTTCATCTCACAAATTCAATAAACCAATTGAATTTTCACTGGTTTGTTATTTTGTGCATATGTTGAGATACACCAAGTAAAAAGGAGACTGGTCTCTGACAATGGGAGAATTTGGAACGCAAGATGACATCAGACTTACCAGGTAAATTTCCATTGTTCGGATTTTACCTGGTAAGTCTGCGGCCACCAAGCGTCCCAAAAGTCTCCTATTACCAAGTGTCCAGTGTCTTCAAGTCAAGAACTCCCAAGTTCACTATCACCCCAACTTGCTCAACTTGCATGCTGTTCATTCCAAACTCCCAATACCATGCTCCTGGTGGGGTAAATGCTATGAATGTGTCCTAAGTACTATGGGTTAATATAATAGTTCTTATATACTACATTAATGTATTTTGTAAGAGATCTGCAATACAGTTCTGCTACTTCAAAAAACATCATTTGATATGGGGACACAAGGTGGCAGCAGACTAACCAAGAAAATCCATTAATAACTGGATAATGGAAATCTGTGCATGCTAAGATTTACGTAAACAAGGGAAATTGACCTACACTCCCGACCATATCTCGTTGGGCCCCCTTGCCCCCTTTCACTGTTGGTTTAGATTGCACAGTCTGCTGCGTTACAGTCAACATTGAGCGGGGGGACGGGGGACGGGCGAGAGAATGATTGTCAGTGGGGAGTGTACATGGTACATTAGGAATGGATGGCCCAAGCATTTTTGGCCGGGATGGTAGTTATAGTGTTCCAAAGTATCCAGTTGTCATTTCAATAATTAGGCCTACGCATTTAAAATGAAAGAGTTATGTTAGGTATCAAAATATTCTGAGCATTTTAGAAATGTTCACTACAGTGATCTCAAAGGTCACTCTTTTTGTACACAAAGGTTATACAGCTAATAGGCATATTGAAGGACTTAAATGGTCACTACTGATGAAACTACATTACACCTGTAATACAAGCTTGCTGTTAGACAACATTAGTTGGTAGGTAACCTATCCGACCTAATGTTTGTTACAACAGACAAATCTAAAAAGGTTATAGTCAACTGGGTATGAAGAATGTCAAATTCATATGAAGTTAATGTTGATATTATTCAAATTGTCTGGGTACATAATTGGCATGCACAAACAGATCCATTTTGTCTGAAGGGTTCAAAGTCAACAAAATTCATGCACTTAATTTTTTGTTTCAGTTTATATCAACTTCCTAAAGGTCAATGCTAGACCAACTTGATTTTCTTCTTAAAAAATACAAATTTGGATGAAGTCAAATTAATGCAAATTATATGTGGCCAGTGTAGTATCTTGCCTGCCAGGAAGTGCCCTGGAATGAGATGAAGTCACAATCAGTCAACTTCCCTCACATTACTTTAAATGATTTGTCCTTTTTTAACATCTTGAAAATGAAATTGACACAAAGTCAACAACAAAAATAAATATATCTTTCACTAAGAAGATTTTTTTTGTAACAGTGTTTCGTAGTATTACTTCATTTGTAAGCATTTGTTGTCTTGTTTATTGGGTCTCAGAATTCATCACTGCAATAACTTATCGTTCTTAAAGTTTGTATATATACTCAGCGCTTTGAGTACCTTGTTTGGTAGATACGTGCGCTATATAAGACTCTGATATTATATTATTATAGTCACTTATACTTATTATGAGATTCATGAAGGTAAAGAGTTTTGAGTTAGATTTCAGGCATCAAGAACCCATGCATCATGCAATCTCTGAGAACGCTACGTTTTTTTCTTCTTCTTCGGAAAGGAAACAAATAAATTTGTCAGGCAAGGGGAGGGGGTATTTCAAGCCAAAGACAGAAAGAAAGAAAGTAGTAACCCATTGATGAAGGTCCTGAAGTAGGAGGCAGAGAGTTATTGCAGCCACGGTAGTAACGTTACCAGGGTAACCCATAATAAAGACAAGTCATTGGTCAATAAGAAGAGACAGCAAATCATTCCTACATCACTGACGTTTCATTTTGTCCCCTTAAAAAATACTTAAGTTTTTTCTAAGCAGCGCCCGATTTGAATGTACCCCACTGTTTTAAACTTGGTGAAGTTTGTAAGGAGGCAAAAAGTAACGCCAGTTATAGAGGAACTGCTACAGAGACAGTGATGCAAAGGGTATTAAAAAAGAAAGAAAATACCAAAAGAAAAAGGTGAGAAACAGAAGAAAACACAATGATTGAAACAAGAGAAAAACATATCAGAGTTTGAGATTGTATACTGTACTGCAGTCGCTTGTTCATATCAGCAAAGTGATGCTATGTATTGTGCAGCTTCTTTCTTGCAATTATTCTTTCTCACATTTTATTTTAACAGGGAAATATCATTTTATTCAGTGTCTGAAAAGGAGTATCATTAGAATTCACTGTCATTGTTGAAGCCACCATCCAGAGTTGGTGTAGGACAGACTACGCCCTGGCATCGCATCACACCATTAACTATACAACACAATTTGTCTACCTGTTATACTCAATTTTGTTTTAAATATTTCTTTGCAAAAAAAAAAGTTGCATATTTTGATTCATTACTTCAATGAAAGTAAGTTTAACTACAGTTTAATGTTAAACGTCTACCAAAGTGTGGTTACTTCAACATGTAAGAAGTCTGAGCCATAACCTTTACACTTTGAACCCTAACCTTGAGCTTTTCCTCATTGTGATTTCTTTAAAATAACCTTAACTGCCAACCTCAACAAAGTAATTTAAGTGATATTCGCCCCAACAGTGCCAATGTCAAATATAAAAATAAATTTTGAACTATGAACTTTGAACCCTGCCCTTTGCACTAACCTGGATTCAGTGAGCCATGAGTGGAAGGTGTTAGCCAGCTGGGCGAACTGCTTACGGAAGCGATCGTTCTCCTCCTGGCGTTCCATCTCTTTGTTCAGCTCTACCTCTCGCTCTCGGATGATCCTCTGGAGGTTACGCCAGGTCTCCTCAAGTGCCTCCATGGTGAACCAGGTGTACCTGGAGTATGAGACAAGAGAGAGAGAATAAATTACTTGAGAATCTTGTTGATAGAAAAGAGACAACTAGAAGTACACCAGGCCAGGAATTTTATCTTTGATAAGGCAAGGGCAATTTCATTAGAAAATCTTAAAGTCTATGGGAATATGTTGTAGGGGAACCAAGGCCTAGACCAGGGGCAATAGAAGCCTCCATGTAACCCCAGGCCTGGGTACACTAGGGGCTTTTTTCAAACCTCAGCTTAGGCCTCGTCTCCTGCTCTGGGCTTCATTTGATGTTGACAAATTTGCTTCAAATTTGATGACAGAGCAAAAGTCGGAACCAAAGCCCACACCAAGGTTGCGCACATGCCCAGGATTCGACGGTGAAAACCATAATCATATGATCTCAGACTACAAAAGAAGGTTTTTTCATGGCTTTTGACAGGGACCTCATCCTCCGGACTCTAACTCTACAGATTTGGTCTTTGGGATGAACTTGGGCTGAAGAGAGATTAGCCACAGCACAGACATAAAAAGCCAGACAGAAAGTTTGTTGGGCTTACGGGTTGGATGTGACGTTGTAGCTCTTGATTTGTTTGTCCAGGGCAGCAAGTTGTTTCAGATCGTTCTGGGCGCTGCTCAGGGATGCAGTGAAGGCATCATGGGCTTCTTTCAAAGCCTGATTGAGAAGAAGCAAAACAAGCAACCAAATATTAGTACATCTTTACAATAAAATAGGATCTACAAGAAGATCTTAGATCTCAAAGAGTGTCTCTAAAACTAATCAACAAAACATCAGCCTATCTTTACGTTGTAGAAGAAAAGCCTAGTTCTCATTAAGACTTTCAGGTTGCATCTCCCGAACTTTGGAATTCACTCCCCAATAATACAACAAAAAACTCCTCTCTAGAACAGTTCTAGTTTTTTTTTTCAAGACATCTTTTAATGAAATAACTTTTGTGGAATATTGTGGTTCTTTCTGTATTGCTTGTATTTTTGTTTATTCTGAAGTCCTGGTTTTTCTCTCTTGCATTTCTAACAAGGCTTGGAGACATCATTTAATTATGCGCTATATTATTGCTTTTACTATTATTATTATTATTATCATTAAAATAACTTCTCAAGGAGTATCTTACCTTGATTTCCTCCACGGAGTTACAGCGTACAGGGTCGGTCAAGTCCTCCTCAGCGTTCTCAAACCAGCTGTTGAAAGCGGACGCCTTCTTGGCGAAGAGGAGGAACAGATCCTCAACCTCACGGTATTGCTCCTGCGCTCTCAGAAGACGCTGGCGACGGTTGTTGGAATCAGACAGCAGCTTCTCCCACCTAAAGAAAATTAAAGATTAAAAACATTTATTGTCAAAATAAAAATAATGAAATTTTTCTTCCATATGTATAACAAATAAAAGCACAACTAAACACAAACTGAATGCAAACTTCATACTGCAATATACTGCTGCCATCATTTGGGTTGTGTTCCCTGTATCCCATAACAGGAGTGAATGCTGCTATCCATCATATAAACAGGAACCAGACTATTTCTCCATTCAGCCTCGATTTGGTTAAATTAATTTGGGTGGGAGAAAACCAAGATGGCCGCTGAACGTAATAAAAGTCTGAACTCGAGCAGTTTGTTTTACCTGGCGATGAGGTTGGCATGACGTTGCTGAATGGCAGGTGTCTGTACGTGGCTGGCAGCCACCAACTGCTCCTTTAAGATAGTGATCTGAGAGATACCTTCCTTCTCAAAGGCCTGAAGACCAGCATCAAAGGTCTCCTGTTGGACGAAAAAACAATTAGACTGATAAATGTCTCGCCTTGATTTTAGGAATAAATCTGTCAGGCAATTTGCAGTTTGGCTAGTAACCTTATTTTGTGTGCTTAGATACTGTTTGTGCTTAAGCAGCTCTATGAAATTGGGTCCAGGATGTACAGATCATTTCCTCCCCCCCCCCCCAAGGCATAAACTGTATCCAAAATGGCCACTACAGGTACGGCTCTGGCTGTTGCTAAAGAGGGTTGCTTAGAACGTACTATACTTCAACACATGAAGACGTTGAAATCTAGCCGCAGCCGTTACGGCCTCACACCAAGGTTGTTTTCTTACCTGTTTGGTGAGCAGAGTCTGCACTGAGGACAAGTCCCGTCCGTAGTCATCAGAGCGAGCCATGCTCTCCTTGTCTCCGATCCACGACTCCACCACATCAGCCTTCCAGATGAACTGCAGGAAGGCAGAGTTCTCGTCCAGCTTGGCCTTACGGCGCTGACCGGCTTGACCCAACTCATCGAACCTCTTCTGGAGGGAGTCAATACGCTGCTCCACAGCCTCAGTATTGTGGTTCTCCTGATGATTGAAAGTAAAATATTCAACACATTTATAAAGAGCAGCAGTTAAGCTTCATTCAGCAATCCAACAACTGTAACTTTTACACAGGTGCTGTGAGCAACGTTAGTTGAAACATGACAAGTATTCATGCAAAATAATTCCAGGTAGAAATATGATTGACATTCATAAATGCCGAGATGAACTTCACAGCAGACTCTTTTGGCTGCCATCAGTTGAACGGCTGACACGTATACACGCTACCAGACAATCCATTGTGTAGCGTACTCAGACATGCAGCTAGCCTGCTACACTTTGTTTCCCCCGTACAAAGAGGGATCGAGGATACTGTAAATCACGCTCCCAATCTCCCTTTTTTTTCAGGGATTATTATGCAATCTCCAATTCCAGACCTTGGTTCTTTTGTTGTTCGACTGAATACTATGAGAGATTGGTAGTCTGCTGTTAAGACGTATTGCATATCAACAAAGATAGTTTGACATCTTGAGAGAAATACCTACCGCCTCAATCAGAGTCTCCCCTTGACGTTTGATGTCAGCAACGCGTTCCTGATGCACATGGTAGTCCATGTCAAAGGCTTTGTGCTTCTTCTGCAGACCCTGTGGTTGAGAGAGAGAGAGAGAAAGGTGAAGCAATGCCCCTTATTTTTGACCGCGCGAGGGCGCTATAAATAGTATTTTTATCACTTTCGGGGGTACACGGGATTCGCCCTGCACAAATTAATAGGCGTTCTGTCACTTTTGTTGCGCCGTAGTTTCAATTTGCTTTAGAGGTGGATTATAACGGCTCCTTTAAAAGTCTTATTGTCTGTGATGGATTAGATGTCTGTGGTGGTAATGTGTTCCAATCTTTAAAAACTGTTTTGGGTATGAATGAATATACCCCCGGAAGTGATTGAGAGCGCCCTCACACGGTCAAAAATATGGCCCATTAGTTGACCATGAATCATTAAAAATGTAGTATTTTATCTTCAGTAGCCCAGCATAAACACACAAGTCAAGAGTGCTTCCACCTTGCGTCTTTGCTCTGCAAGCAGGTCACAAACGGAACAATGTTTATTTTACTTCACTAAAAGTATGATTTGACAAATGTGAAAATTCCTGAAAACTGGCTTGCGAGCCTGTGCTTGCCACCCAGAACAATCAGATAATAATACTCAGGCTGAGAGTTTACAGATTCTGTGCATCAGCAGCTGATATACAAAACTACAGATTTTGACACAATGTGGACGACACATCCTTTGGTGACTGCTTTTCTTCTTTCATGACAAAATCTGAAGATTTGATTGAACAAATCCTGAGAAATCTTATGTCTGTTTACTACATTCATAAACATCACGTGGCGATAGTAACAATTTCCATGGGCCAGCCAAGTTTGTTTTACATTATCTGCCAAATCCATTTTCATGAATTACAGCTGCAAACATAATCACAGCAGTAGATACTGAACACCCAACAGTAAGGATAGATGGGATTCGTACCTGTACAGCAGCCAGAGTATCTCCATAGTCTTCACTAGACAACAAGTTCTGTTTCTCATTCACCCAAGCCTCTTCTTCTTCAACACTGGCCAGGAACTCCTGGTAAGCAAGAGACTCGTTCAGCTTCTTCCCACTGTGGGTAGAGAAGGTACAATCATAAATTAAAGGGGAAACAAAATACTGAGCCTCTCCAGCTATTTGTTGTCATGTGTTTGTGTTTGTCATGTCTCCCTAGTGTGTTGTACTTCATCATTTGATGTTACATTATTATTGTAGGTTCCGTGCCAAGTATTTTCCTTAAGCAAATTTCTGTGCTTAACCATGTTAACAACTGAAGAGCAGAGTTCAGGGCTCAATTTCATAGAGCTGCTTAAGCAGACAGTGGAGCTTAACAATTTCTGCTTAGCAAAAATAAGCAGAAAACCAATCACAAGTAGTACATGTGACATGGCTGGTTACAGTATTCCGGTAGCCTACTTTAGTTGTGCTTAGTAACTTTTTGTAATCTACTTGAAGTTGAGGGTGCCATGGAAGTGCTTTGAATTCAAGATAATGACTTTACCGATCCTGGGCTAGGTTCTTAAGCTCATCCCAGTTGTAAGCGAGTTGGTCCAGACGTTGCTGAACACCATCTCTGTTCAGCTCACATTCCTGCATCAAGGTGCTACCAGAGTCTTGGACGGCCTGCCAAAAGAATAAAACATATATATAAATAATCGTACATCAAAGGAGAATTTATCACTTAGGATTGAATACATGCCAGAATAAAACTGTATTGCACACCGAGGAAGAACACACACCAACCATATTTAAAGGAACACGTTGCCTTGGATCGGTCGAGTTGGTCTTTGAAAAGGCATTTGATACCGTTCGTTATGAAATGCATATGGTTAGAAAGATATTTTAAAAGTAGAATAACATGATCCACACAAGTATCACTTGAAATTGCAGGGTTTTCCTTTTACTTCGCGAACTAACACGGTCGGCCATTTTATTTCAAAATTTTGACTAAAAAATGGCCAACCGTGTTTCTTCTGACGTAAAAGGAAAACCGTGCAATTTCAAGGCATGTTTGTATGGATCATTATACTCTACTTCTAAATTACCTATCTAATATTTGCATTTCATAACAAACGGTTTCAAGCGCTTTTCAAGGACCAACTCGTCCGATCCAAGGCACTGTGTTCCTTCAAGATTTGTAGTGCTAAATAGAAAGATGGTAAATGGTAAGAAAAGCCACACAGCCTTGATAGTGTAGATCAAGTAAAGTGCAAGTTATGTCTGAATCAGTTGTGTTGCATCTGCATGGAAAAATATCACATTAAATAAAGATGAAATTGCTCCCTTAAATTCCCAAGATGAAACTCGGTTTTTAGGACAAATTTTGCACACACCCTCTTTTATTACCATTATTCTCTGTAACCTGCGTTCTTGTCTTTTAAAACATCTATAATACCTTATTTTCTTTCAAATTGTGTATCAATATGAGTATTATATAATTACAAAGTAAAGTTAATTGTCTGATGTTCAACCCTAGCAGGTCCTTTTGGTTGGTAAGCACTTTGCTACAGCTAATTCTATTTGTTTTATTATACAATTAGCTACATGTTAATTTGTTTACTGTAATACCTGTGATATTTGAACGTGTGATGGAGATGTTACAGTATGAATATCTACAACTATGCATTCTAATCGCCAAAAGTTTGACACACCAAGAAAACTATCACAAAGTTAAGGGTATTATACAGGATTGGAAGAGCTAACAGAAAAGTTCCAGACAATGATCATGTTTTGTGTGATTAACCATAACCATGAAGTTATTTGGGCTTAATCCATTGTTTGAGTCAGCAAAACTAGTAAAAAACCATGCATTACTTTCAGCAACTTGTACTGAAATTAGCCTTTTTTTTTTGCCTTTCTATCTTAGATCATTTTAGTTGGTAGCTCTTTTTTCTTAACTTTGGTTATAACATCCCAAATCAGCTGTTTTTCAAAGGTTTTCAGATGCAGTTTTCAGGAAAACGACTTAATTTCATGGGGAAATATTTCACAGAAAAGAAAATCTTCTAGTATGAACAAAACCCTCCGACTAAAATTTAATAAGGATGCTTTGAACCTTACCAATCATGTATAATACCTTGCCACTGTAATATATCAACATTTTGTTTACTTTTGGTATCTCGGTAAACTAAAAAAAACCAGTAGAAACCTTTTTGAAAATAATTAAAATCTCTGCCTGGTTTCAAAGCAGTTCCTTTCTGAAGATAAACCAAACCTTGCGTTGACAAGGGCCTCATGACACTCAAAATATTCAGAAATGTTCATACATTTAAACTAGACAATAAGATGTCTAGCGCAATCATCTAATGAATGAACAATGATACAAACACTATTTGTTCGTCTAAATATGGTATGTTAAAGACACTCTAAGATAACAATGAAAGCCTAGTTCTACACGCTACCTACTACAGGCATATTATATGGAGAAAAACAAACATTCAACTTATTTGTTTAACTACATTTTACTATACTTTGTTTTAAACAAATTATTACGCGTTTTTATAAATCTGCTTTTATTAGGCAGCAAAACTACACAAGGCTGATTCATTGTAAAAGGAAAGGAAATGTGTGGTTGTAAAAACCTACAGAGATGTTCGCTAAGTGGCCACCATTTAAAAAATTTAAACAAAAGAACATATGATTCAAAATAAGCTTTCTAAGCTTGCCACTGTAAGTCTTAATTCATGTAAGTCATATTCCCTTAAGTACTTTGTAACCTCTCAGAATATGGGTACATTTCAACAACATATGCAGCGTGTTTTTGGGGGCTATTTATGATGCAGCTTCTCTACCAAACTCTACAATGGTTCAGCCTTGTTGATATAAAACTTGCACACAATTCAAACAAGTATCGCCCTACCCAAAGGCTTTAGTGGCAGCATCTTCAAGCAAGATAAATATACTTCAACCAGCCCTAACCATGAGGTTGATATGAAATTCTTCTCGTCGAGAATTCAAACTGAATTATGGTGTCAAACCATATTTTGTCTAGTCATAATTTCAATCGCATTCTCGCCAAGTGTGGAAGTATATAACAACCTCGTCAGCAGAGTGCTCCCTTCATGAAACACAGCAACCCACGATGTTTGCCCAATACTTTGGATGATTTGATTAATAAGTCTGCTGCCACCAAGTGTCCCCAAAAGTCGACCATTGTTAACGGATAAAGAGCTAAGCCAATGTTATCAGGGAAGTAAAGCCGTTGTTAGAACTAATGCTAGCTAGTCAAGAGATTCCCCTGGCAAATGATCAACCAAAAATATTTAAGAGTACACTTGGGTTTTTCCCCTAAATACAATTGGTTCATTTCGAGTGACTAGCTCCTGAAAATTTTATTCCTGAAAGAGGAATCCTGGAATCCATTTCCCAAATGTCTCTCAATTAATATTGATCTTAAATGCCAGGGGAAACCAAACAGCAGCAGTGAGCGTTAAAGAGAATTATCAGCAGTAGATCCTCCTGAAAGATAATCCCCATTAATCCCTTCTAATATGAGCGAGAAAAAGCTGAAGCAAATTTCCTAGTTTATGCGTAAGAAACACAGCAAACTTTGGCTTTGTTTAGATAGAGAAGACCAGGGATAAAACTGCTTGGCCAAACACACTGCTTAAATGAAGGCAAAGTATACCTTTGGTATTATGAACCATTAGATTGTTTTAATCCTATTTCAAATGTAGCATTGCACAATGTGAAAATTTCATGTCAAAAAGCGAAAGCATTCTTGAGATATCGCGAAAAATTAAGAGTGGTTATACAGTCTGAGAAATATTTCATGCACAAAATGTTTTTTCAGATGGAATTGGTTTTCAACCCTAGAAGGAAATCGTTTCTTAAAGTGTTAAGGCCCGGTCACACAGGCCCCGATAACGAGAACGAAAACGATAACGGTACAAATGCACGCCCTCGATTGGTTGAATGGGCGTGGGCGTATTCTGCGTGGATCAGTTCAACCAATCGCGAGCGTGCATTTTTATCGTTCTCGTTTTCGTTCTCGTTATCGGGGCCTGTGTGATCGGGCCTTTACTGGTGTCATGAGCTGCAGAACTTCTTACCAAGTTATTTTTAATGGTCACACTTTGTTTGAGTAGTGACTAACACTACCAAAGGTATACCCTCCATATACGTGTCAAATTGCCGAGTACCATTTTAAAACAGCGTATGTCATATGGCCTTTTCCCTAGTAACTATGAGAAAGTACATGTATGTGAAAGTTCAGACCAACTGCTAATGGGACTTAGCTATATTGAGTTGGTCTCTTGTTGCTTCTGCTTAAGGAAGTTTTGCATTTGATGTTAACTTTCAACTTGTCCACATTTTATTTTATTTTCAGGAAGGATCACAGCAAATGTTTTGGGACAATGAAGTTCAATCTAGTGGACCGTTGTGACGTATCTCTTCTAGTTTGGCGTGACTACACTCAGTATCAATTAGAAGTAAAGCCAGTATTTAAAGCCAGTATTTATAGCATAAGTAACCATCCACTTCCACACCACACCATGTTAAACTGCAACGAGTGGTTTGCCATAAAGGCCTTTGCAATGTAATCTATTGTAGCTACAAGCACTGTGATATGATATGAGATGTTGTCTATGTATTTGGGTGTTTTATGCCAAAGCTGAAGATTTATACCTCAATGTTCTCCATTAACACGGCACCGGCGTCGTGAACAGCCTTTGAGAAAAATTCATTGTTAATACAAAGAAACATAAAAATAATATAAAATATAACAGGCCTGTATAAATCCATTTTGATAGGGCAAGGGCACCAAGGCATTTTCTCCTTGGTAAAGGGCACCCTATGAGAAAACTGTAAATTGCTTTCATTGCTCCCATGAAGTATCAGCAACTTCTTCTTATTTTTTAAAATTTTATTTTGATTCATCAAAGTCTTTAAAAAGGGAAAAAAGAAAGAAGAGTTGTCTATAAATTTCTAAATTACTTAAAATTGATTTTGACATTACATGAATGACTGCTAATTCAAAATCAATTAAACGTCTATTTGCACCCCCATTTTTTTTTTAACTCTTCTATTGCAACCGACAACAATTGGCAGTAGCCCAGAGATCACAGGCTCAAATCCTGATGTTGTCACTTATTCTCTGTTAACACGATAGTACTTTTTTCCCCAACCCTTACACTAATTCCTAAATGAATAGTCAGGTCACTAAAACCACCTATCTTTTATTCCATAATCAGTCAGATTGGACCCAAGACCATAGTTGTTTCTTTCAACATGAACATGCCTTGAGTACGTGAGTTAAGCCAGATTCCTACTTCCTGTAAATGCTTCCCGCGATGCGAATGAGATACAAATGAGATGCAAATGAGATGCGAATGTTCTTGCATCACAACTGGAATAACAGGAATATTGCATTGCTAAAATTCCCTTCGCATTTGCAAGAAGTATGAACCAGGCTTAACAGGGTTTACTATAACGACTTTACAAAAATACAATAAACCTTTTTTCCTGGATTCAACGATAGTTGAAATATACATACCTGGATAGCTGGCTCATGTCCACCAATCTCAGCCTCAAGACGCTTGTGTTTCTTGCGTAGATTCTGGACTCCGGTCAGCTCACGGCCATAATCATCAGAACTGGTCAGCAGTTTCTTCTCCCTACCATTACATCACTCATTGTGTTAGTATTTGATGCATCATGAAATAAAGCTTAACAATTTAGCTGCTCTCACAAACAGAAAAGCTTTCTAAATGAAATATTACATTTTTTCTTTTTTTTCAAACACCGCAAGCGCCAATGACAGGATGGATAAAAACATTAAATTACTTAAAATTTGCTTAATTAAACAGACAAGATCTAACATAAGTTAAACATTCTTGCAATCTTAAAAGTGTATTCTTTGTAAACTTCTGCAATTTTTGTTTGGGGGGGGGGCATGTTTGCATTTTTTTTTACAAACCAACAATAATAAAATATCATATCCTTATATTTAATCCCGGACTTCAAAAATCTCATCAGGAAACACTTTAACAAATTTACATTGCTTTTTTCTCCCAACTTACTTGATCCAAGCTTCCTCATCGTCGATGTCTCTGAAGAATTGATGAACACGGTGAGATTCGTTGAGTTTCTCACGACGCAACAAGGTAAGTTCAGTAACCCTGGAAAAGGTACAGAGATAAAATAAATATTATAGTTTATACTAATATGGTTTATCTCGCGGACCCAAGTGACGAATCACATTGGAATAGACCGTATTCAATATGACGTAACTGTTCAATTATCTGCCCTACAACATAGCGTCTGTGCTCGTCTGTGTGGGAAATAACTTCTTTCTCAACAACGTTACTTCAGAGGGAGCCATTTCTCATAATGTTTCATACTATCAATAACTATCCATTGATCACTAACAAGTAAGTTTTTTATGCTAACAATTATTTTGAGCAAATACCATTAGTATCCAGTGTCTTCAACACTTTTTTAGAAGAAAGGAAAGATATTTGAAATTGGGGACTTACTTGGAGTAGCGGACATTGATGTTCTCTTTTTTCTCACGGATAGCATCGGGGTCAAAATGTCCAGCTTCGATGAAAGCATCAGCTTGGGAATTCAGATCCTTGATTCGATCCTACAAAATCAATCAAAGGTATAAATTTTGAAATCAATCGAAGAAATAAATTTTTCAAAAAAATAAATCAACCAATAATTCACTTGATTGTAAAATGAAAATAAGTTATTTGAATCGTTCAAATGTAGCTACAGTGATAGTGTGAGATGTACTAGTTTGTTTGGCCCTTGAGAAAGACTTCGCTAGGGCCAAAACGACAACAGGACATTCACTTCTTTTCAGATAAAAGTCTGAATATTTTGATCCCTGAACATACCTCATGAGCAGCGATGTCGTCCTCGAGCAGTGTGTGTTTCTTGAGTAGGTACTGCACTGAGGTCAGATCACGACCAATATCATCAGAGGACAGGCCAGCCTCGATCTATAACAAAAATAAAAATAAAACTTAACTTGAAAGAACTGCACAGGGTCTAGTCAGGACGGTGACAATATCATGACATGCAGTTTCCGCCACACTGACTGATTTTGAGTTAATGCTCGTTAGCAACGGTGTAACTGACTCCAGAGACACAGAGAGAGGGCTGAAGTTGTAAGTTTTGATGTCCTCAAGAAGAAATGTTTATGCATTTTTGAAACCCCTCACAAAACAATTGATTCCCAGAGAGAGGGTTATACAGAAAGGATTGTACAATGATTTTGTTTTGGGTAATATTTTGTATACATACTTCGCTGAGCCAGAAGTCAATATCCTTGATACTGATGTGGAACGTCTGTTGCTTGTTGGCTTCTTTAAGTTTGTCTGCTTTCGCAGAGGACTTAGTGACGAGGAACTCCCATTGGTCACCGATGCTGACAATACGAGACTGCACAGCATCCTCACTACCAATGCACTGATGGTTGTCAATCAGTCCTGCCAAAGATAGTTATAACCACATCATTATGTTCTAAATATTTATTGAACAGAGATTTTTTCTAGGTAATTGTATCATTGTTGTTTGTCTTCTATTTTCCTTTTTTAAGTGGCCTTAGAAGTTGAACAGTCTGTACTTACTCTGTCCAACGGCCATCACAGCTTGGATACGTTCAGCATTAGCAGCCACCTCAGCCTCGAAGGCCTGGTGTTTCTGGTGTTTGCTCTGGATGTTGGTTGGATCCAGGTACGACTCGTCCGTAGTCACTTGGATCTTCTCTGTGATCCAGGCCTCTACCTCATCGGCATCACGGCTGAACTGCTGAAGGGTGTGAGACTCACCGAGTTTGGATCGCTTGTCGATGAGAGCTGCCTTCAGGGAATTCCACCTGATAATGAAGGATTTTATTTAGTATTTTTTAAGGTATTACTTGGGTATTACCAGGCAAATACCATGAAGTATATCCTTTATGTTCCTTTGCGTAAAAGGACTACCACATCAGATTACTCTCTTTTTAGGAATGGGCTAGGATTGTTTTTTTTTTGGGGGGGGGGGTCTTCTTAGGAATGGGGTGAAAGGTGTTGTTGAAAAAATGTCTGAAACCGAATGTTTACATACTTTGTGCATCAGTAGGTATACAAAACAACAGGTTTGAACACAATATGGTCTATTTCCATCTCCCTTTGGGAATTGCTTTACATCATTCAGAACAATCAGAAGGCTAGATTTTGAGAGGAAGATTTCGGGGGGGGGGGGGGTGAAAATGAAATTAGGACAAATCTCCCCAAAACTCAAAATCTCACAGGTTTCTGAGGACTAATTTAGTTGTGTATGTTTTTCTTTTCATTGTTTTTAAATTTACTACGCCTTGAACACCCAACAGGGTAGATATGTGCGCATGATAAGTCTTTATTATTTATCTATTTATTTATTTCGATGCCTGCATATTTACCTCTCAATAACCTGGTCCCGCTTATCGGCGATGAACGGTCCATCGTAGTGATCAGCATTAATCAACTGATCAGCAAAGGACTGCAGAGTGTTAATCTTCTGCTCCTGTGCGCTGATGGCTTTATCAAAGTCTTCATGCTTCTTGATGAGAGCTTCTACACCGTCCAGAGAGCCTGTGATGTCCTCGCTGGCAAGGAACGCTTCACGAGATGCCATCCATGCCTCGGCTTGCTCGCAGTCACGAAGGAACAGCTGTGAGTCAAAGACGATAAGAATCACTTACAGGCACTGGACACTATTGGTGATTACTCAAAATAGTAAATCACTTACATTTCTGAGAGACACAAAAACTTACCACGTATAAATTTCATGATCAGTAAGCCTTTAGATGAAAAATTAACAACAAACTACAAATTCTGCACCTTTCATTCAAGGTTAAAATATCTGTAGGTACATTATAGAAAATCATCTTAGACATACCTGCAACTCAAGGCATTGATCCAGCTTGACACGACGGTTGGTCCATTCTCTGTGAGAGGAAAGAAACATGTCAACATTTATAATTTAACAACAACATTGGTTAGTGGAGAATAAACCCAATTCCCTTTTAATGGAAATTTTCATAGGGAAATATTTCACTCACAAAAAAATGGTTTTAGTATAAACTTCATAATCAATAAGATTTCTGACTAAGGTATATTTAAACTTAAAATCCTTCACTTTAACTTAATGTTATTCAATAAAAATGTCAAAATTGATGTGAAAAGAGTTTGATTGGAATTTACTTGTCAAGCATCTCTCTCTCCTTCTGGAGTGTGTCGAGTTTCTCTTGAATCTCTGGGCTAGCATAGTGGTTATTCTGCAGTAGCTGGGTGCCAAACGCCTCAAAGTTCTGGAAGGATCCGGCGCGGGCCTCAATCTCAGAACGAAGCTCCTGCACAAGTTAATTAAAATCCAAACGATCAGATGATGCAAATGTGTTCATGTCAGGGATGGGAGTCATGTCTGAAGCTGGGATCCAGGGGTCGATTTCACAAAGCAATAAAATCCATCGCAATACAGGTTGTCAGTATCACCATAGTGATTTACATTGTGACATCACACTTAACTAAAGCAACCATGATTGATTTGCAGTTAAGATCAATCTTAAATCTTTGTGAAATCAGCCTGAGATCTTAGGAGGTATATTGAAATGGTGGAAATCCCCTGGGGTTATTCGTATTCGCAGGAATATAGCCTTCAATAGTTCTGCTGGGGTCAAACGTCAGAACTCATTTTTTTGTAAAAAAATACTTATGTATATGTTTTACTTTACCTGGTGACGCTCAAGAAGAGCCTCTGCACTAGTGACATCCTTAGCCAACTCGTCGCTACAGACCAGTGTCTTCATGCTGCAGATCCATGACATGAGATCACGGTAGTCGCTAAGATAGCGCTGGGAGATCGTAGGAATCCGTCAGCTTGTTCTTGCGATCATTGGCCTGATGAAGAAAAATCAGAGTATTGGGAAATAAAGTAGATTCTTGCAATTTACTTGAACATTTGATCGCGTTGGTAATACTGGTACAAATAGTTAAACCATGAGTTTACATTCGTATAAGTATTGTCTCTCTGAAAGCATTTTCTTAAATACTTGTTTAATCAAGAAATAAACCACAAGGGGACACTGACTGGGTGGATTCTTAAATAAATTGGGGTCAAATAAAGAAACAGTTACATGAGCGGGACTCAAACCAGGTACCTCTGGATTAATGTGTCAACACTATAAAATGCAAATTTGTATTTCAACTATAAAGTAATAAACCAGAACTGACTGGATGCTTTTTTTCCACAATATTTCTGCCAACTTCAGTTTTTTAAACACGTATGTCTTAGCCATCCAAACTAGTTGTAGCCACGTTTGTCAGTTTCCTCTCAGTTTCCTTCAGGAATTTTTTTATTTGTGGGGTGGTATCTAAAAATAGCTCTTTGACTGTAAGAATCCCCAAATATTACTTCCAAATTCCAAGATGGATTGTGAATGGATCATACTAACCCTCTGCTGTAGGTTGTTCCATGCAGCATCGATCTCCTGGCACTTCTCAGTGATTGGCTCAGCTTGGTCTGGGTGAGTCTGTATCAGTCTGGTTGCCGTCTCATCAAGCTTGTTCACCTAGCGATCAACAACAATTTATACACGGTTTTTGTATTCAAGTTATTCAACAGTAAAGCCCTACTCTACAATGGGGTGTTCCGTATGATTTATCTTCACGTTCCTATCAATTTGATCTCAGTTAAAAAAAATATTTAAAAATATTTAAAAAAACATTTTAAAAATACATATATTTTCTTTAGGGCGTTTTTCCTGTACATTTGTTAAGGGATTTCAGTTAAAAACGGGAAAAATCACATCCCTGATAGTGCTACCAACAAACCTCACTGATTATCCTCCGACCATTGCAAAGTTTCAAACCAACCATTTATGGTGACAACTTAGGAAAATGGACAATAAATGGGGCTTATTATACCTGGTGTCCAAGAGCATTGAGGTCTCTTTCCAGACCCTGGTGTTTACGCTGCAATGCCTGTACACTGTGAAGATCATGTCCAAAGTTCTCCGTGTTCAGAGACTTGTTCTTATCATTGATCCAATCCTTGGTCTCATCAGCATCTCTGCAAACAAAACGATTTCTTCTTTTTTTTAGGTGTCACGGGTGCGATGCGACCCCCCCCCCCACGTTTATTTTTATGTTACGTAATCATTTGCTTTACTTGCATGGCTAGCGCCCTCTGCGGGCTGCTTTCCGGTTCAAGAGCATTCTGTTTTGGGCCGAAGACCTTAACTGACGTCTTTGCGTGTCTTCACCCAACAGGTAAAGATCTTGTTATATTTTGCATTTAAATGTTTTCCTAATTACTACTTAGATTAAATAGTGTGTAATAAGCACTATCCTCAAGTCTCAATTTGTTTATAGAATGTTGTTGACTTTAGTGGATATCTGGTTGCTTTTGCAACATCACGCTAGCTATTTATTGATTTGCGGTGTTTAGATATATTTATTACCTCTAGAGCCTTTCTAATAATCTTAGCAGTGTTACTGAATGTAACATTTTGGAGATCCTTTAGTTTATTTTATCATTGCTTCTGGGATTGGAAATAACCTGTTATATTGCATTTCACCGCTAATTTGCCTTAAATCCAAAGATGGCGGTCGCGTCCTTAATTTTGGCGCGAACCGCGAGTATTGTTTTATCATCGTTTCATTGTTTATTCTTTTAAAGTTTAGTTATGTAATTATTATTGTATATTTTGTATGAGCATTCTGTTTTGGCCGAAGACCTTAACTGACGTCTTTGCGTGTCTTCACCCAACAGATTCACCGTTTACAGATCTCAATAAAAACTAAAGAGCTACTATATGATCAGACTTGCCGTTTCATGCCCGTACTTATTCCAAGGGTCACATTTGGTGGAGAATCCGGTGTACGGGCATATCGACGACGGCATCAAGCATCACTTGATCGTCAGAGTACATTATACCCGTCAATCTTGTGACCGGTACAGATTACCCCATCAAGACGTTGAAGGCATCCCCAGCCAGGACAGCCGGGTTCCAGCGGGCAGAGCGGCCTTCCCCCCCTGAACCCTGCCCCGCGGATCGGAGAGACCCTCAACACTCCAGACGTGAAGAATTTTGGACCGCCGTATCCTTACCATCGGACTTGGATCACCCGTGATTGAGCAACCTTATCCAGCCTCTTCAACGCCCCTGAGTGCCGGATGTTTTTTCTTCACGATCGGAACTGTTGAACATTTTCGCCAACATCAAGAACAAGTTTATCGCGGTGTTCTTGAACATTTTGCCAATAATAAAAATTTGCAGATTTCACGAACTCTCGCAAAGAATTCGATCGCCTCCATTTTGGACAAACTCATAGTTGTTTAAACTCATACGATCGGGAAAGCACCATCATCAGGACAATAAACACAATAGCATTGTCACAACGGACTAAAGACCTCCTTTGTACTCTTCCACTGTGCCGATTAAGAGTGCGTTCGGTTGTTACCACCCAGACAAGCAGCTGATGAACATTCCCCATTATGAACATTGACATTATTGGAATTTGATTGAATCAAGTCTCAATTGTATTTTGGATTCGGATTTGGTATTGTTGGTATTTTGTTTTAGGAGTCATTAATCTTGTCTGGCATTTAGACAGGTGTCCACTTAATGGGAGTAGGTACTTAAAGTTCTCATTCAGCTGAAAAAGAACTTTAGTCCATACATTGTTGTTTGCCTTTGGCGATGCTAAATTCCTGGGGTGTAAAAGAACACCTGTAAATTCTTTTGTATTGTATTTGAGACATTTTGATTGTCCAGCTGTGTGAAAGTTTCTCTTTATTACCTCAATTGGGTAGAGATAATTGAAGTCATTTCCTTCAGAATTGTCGCACGAAAATTCCATTGTTTCTGGTACTTCAATTGCGTACAGAATTTTTTCTTCTTCTGAATATTGATGTGTTCCAATTTGCATTCAAAGATTATATTTTGCTATTGCTGATTTGTTTTTGCATTGGTTACATTGATTGCATTTCATGATTGCTTCAGTTGGATTGATATTATCATTTTTTCTGACAGCCATTTTACATTTTGTGAAGGTATTGCATTGATGACCATTTTTTATACTTTTGAATTGTGTTCTTTTGCATACTTTGTCACTCTGTATTTTATCTTTGGACTGTGTTCTTGGAAGCATGTCTGACGAGGAAGAATTCCCATCGTCCACAGCAGCATTTGGTCACAGATCATCTCGTCGAACTCTTCCGAACAGACCTCAACATACCTCTCCCTTCCAAGAAGAACTAGGCGACATCCAGCAAACAACCGATCGCATGCTTTCGCAACTGGGAAACATCGAGCGAAGACTATCCCGAGGCTCACTGCATCAATCAGTTCCAAATTCTCATGCACAACGGTCAACCCCGATGATGTCTACCACATTACCGAGGCAAGGGTCTTCTTCAAATGACTATCCCTTGAGGTCTAGCCAAGTGCCGAGACAAGGTTCTTCTTCAACCGACTATCCAGTTCTCACACCTCAGAATCACCACCTACCTGACCGCAACTCCACTACGCTTTCATCTCATCACCGTTTACTTCCATCACATCAAGTGAAAAGTGTACCTATGTTTACAGGGCGTGACCAAGGTGCAACAATCGCCATTGAAGATTGGGTCCGAGACGTGAAGTATCTCATCGAAACTACTTCGATGCCTGAAGAAATCCAGTTTTCTACCATCGTGAGATATCTTGGTGGCGCTGCAAGAAAACTTGTACTCAATCTCCATCCAACACATCAGACCCCAAGCCACGCCTTTGCAGAACTCAAAGCACAGTTCGGAGATGTATTCCTGACTGGTGATCCATTAGCCAGCTTCTATGAGCGTGTGAAACATCCCACCGAACTACCGAGCATCTACGCCGTCGAACTAGAGGCAACGCTGAGAACCATAGAGGAAAAGTCAACCCTAAGTCGCCCTTTTCCTAATAGAAACAGTATGCTGACGCAACAATTTATGAGAGGCGTCAAAGACGAGAAAGTTACACAGAGACTCGCACCGATGAAGCCCAGAGATATGACGTTTCGGGAACTTCAAATTGAACTTCGTCAACTGGAACGAGAGTCTAGGATTGCAGCAGCTGCAAAGACAGGAACCAAGCTTCAAGCTCAACAATTGCAGCAGATTCGTCCTCCATATCAGCAATCCTCACCGAAAGTGCCAGATGTCAAGAGCCCCAAACCAACTACCGATCATGATGTGTTACAAGAACTTCTCGCCACTGTCCATCAACTAGCTCTGAGGGTAGATCATATCTCTCATCAAACTCCACGTGGACCTCAGCAACCAAGAACAGACCAACATGCCTCTGGTCAACGAGTGTTCTACTGCCACAGATGCGGCAATGAAGGTCATATTGCCAAAGGATGCAGAAGTGCCCCTTTAAACTCCAACGGCCCACGGCCAATGGGCAAGCCGTCAGAGGCCGGGAATCAGCGAGCCCAGTAGTAAGTTCTCCTTCAAACACTGCACCACGTCTGTCTTCAATATGCCACGGTGGTAACATACCTCTCCATCACCAGCAATTGATTGGTCCAACAAACGAAGACGTCGTCAACGTTAATGGTGTGAACTACACTGCCCTAATAGACTCTGGCTCCCAGATCACGTCGATAACGGAAGACATCTTGAGGCAAAACCCTGAGCTCCAGAACATGGAAATTTCTCCTTCAGAAGTCTCCATCGAAAGTGCTAGTGGGCACAGCGTTCCTCACCGAGGTGTCATCCCTTTAACCATCACTATAATGGACGTCGTCTACAAGGATGTTCCTACATTTGTTGTACAAGCAGACAGTTACCGTAGAAACGTTCCAGTCCTCATTGGTACTAATGTCATCAGAGCAGTGAAGAGAGACCATCAAGTGACAAAGAGTAATAAGTTCCTGCCTCCGAAGAGCTCTGCATGGTATGCAGCCTTCAACAGTATTT
The DNA here is from genome assembly GCF_032118995.1 of Asterias amurensis. NCBI lineage: Eukaryota > Metazoa > Echinodermata > Asteroidea > Forcipulatida > Asteriidae > Asterias > Asterias amurensis. Next base: position 1,024,775 of record NC_092662.1, on the reverse strand, counting down.
CTGCTTCAGAACCTGGTAGCCACAGCGACGGTACCATCGGCTACGCTAGGTACATCGGCCGATACCCCCGAGTGATACCAGCAGGCCAAGAAGTAGACATCATTTGTCAGGCACCCCCTGGCAAAGGTCCGTACACTGCAGTAGTTGAAAACTTTCCTCGAAGCTCTTCATCTTTAAAAGTTAGCAACCTGGTCACAGATGTTGAATCTAACTGCCAAGTACCCGTGAGACTTTGCAACATCTCCGCCAAGCCCATAACCATCAAACGCAACTGCAAACTCGCACAGCTAGCATACATCCAGCGCATTGATGATCTACCACTCAATGAAGACTACGAAACGTTACAAGCTAGACAGGAAGACGAAGATGTTTCTCCTTCTTATCAGCTGAGCCAAGTCCATGAAAGTCCAGGAGATGTTAAACATACACCACTTGTTGACCTATCCAAAGCGAAGTTAGACAGCGAGTCACAAAAGCAGCAGCTAGAGAGTCTCCTTCAGAATTACTCTGACGTATTCTCATCCAGTCCCCTGGACTTTGGATGTACGTCGACGATGAAGCACTCCATCCCACTCATAGACAATCAACCCTTTCGACTTCCTCACCGCCGAATTCCTCCTTCACAATACCAAGCTGTCAAAGATCATCTCAAGGCCATGGAAGAAGCAGGTGTCATCCGCAGAAGTAACAGTCCATTCGCCTCACCGATAGTGATAGCCCATAAGAAGGATGGTTCACTGCGGATATGTATTGACTATCGTCGCCTGAACAGCAAAACTGTACGTGATGCATATCCTCTCCCTCGCATCGATGAAGCACTGGACGCTCTTGGAAATGCTCAACTCTTCACCACTCTAGATCTCACATCAGGCTACTGGCAGGTTCAAATGGAAGACGAAGACATACCTAAGACAGCGTTCACTACCCCCATGGGACTATTTGAATGTAATCGGATGCCCTTCGGCTTAGCAAATGCCCCAGCTACATTCCAACGTCTGATGATGACTTGTCTCGGAGAGCAAAACTACGTCACGTGTCTTCTATACCTCGATGACATCATCATATTCTCTGCCAACTTCGAAGACCATCTCGACCGCCTCTCTAAAGTGTTCTCCTGTTTGAGGCAACACGGTCTGAAACTGAAGCCGTCCAAGTGTAACCTCCTCCAAGAAGAAGTTAGATACCTCGGACACATCGTTTCGAACAAAGGCATTAGTACTGATCCAGAGAAGACGCAACAAGTAGAGCACTGGCCAACCCCCACTAATCGCAAGGAACTACAACGCTTCCTCGGCTTCACTGGCTACTATAGAAGATTTATTAAAGGATACTCACACGTTGTCTCACCTCTCTACAAGCTCACTGCTGGTGACCCAAGACGAAAGAAGAAGAATACCAAAAACACCTCTCCATCTGTAACCCCACCTTTCATCTGGACAGAAGAGTGTCAGAACGCGATGGACATGTTAAAGCAGTACTTGACATCTCCACCGATCCTCGCCTACGCCGACTATTCACTCCCGTTTATACTCCAGACCGATGCATCAGGAGTAGGGCTCGGAGCTGTCCTCAGCCAAGTCCAAAATGGAACAGAGAGAGTCATCGCTTACGCAAGCAGAGGACTCAACCCCGCCGAATCTCGCTACGCAGCACATAAGTTAGAATTCCTAGCCATGAAGTGGGCGATTACTGACAAGCTACGAGACTATCTTCTGGGCAACCAATGTACCGTGCTGACAGACAACAATCCTCTCCTTTATGTCACTACATCTGCCAAACTAGATGCGACAGGCCAAAGATGGATTGCGGCACTATCTCAGTTCAATTTCACTGTTAAATACAAGCCCGGAAAGAACAACGGAGCGGCTGATGCACTCTCTCGCAAATCGCAAGCTGATACTTCAAGAAGTCTCTTGTCATTCCAAAAGGATGCAATCACAATTCCTCCCCACATCGTGCAAGCTATCTGCAACAGTCACCCACCCGAAACAACTCCCTTCATCGAACCTCCAATTGCAAGATGCGATGTCATGACACAGAGTCACACGTCACTCCCATCAAATGAGTTGCCGAGACTACAAGAGAAAGACATCATATCCGCTCAGAGAAGTGACACGGACATATCCAGAGTCATACACTATCTAGAGAAAGGAAGAAAACCAACCAGAGCAGAGAGGAGTTGTGAAAAGCTCGGATGCCTCATGTACCTAAGACAATGGGAAAAGCTTCACATGAAAAACGGCGTACTCTATCGTCTCAGAAAGACCCATGACGGATCAACAGCCGAACAGCTTGTTCTCCCTGAACAATTTCGACACACAGTAATGACATCACTCCACAATGATTAGAACGCTCGACATCGCAAGAACCCGCTTCTTTTGGTCCAAGATGGCAAGTGACATCAAAACTTGGTGTGAACAATGCAAGCGATGCTGCCTAAGAAAAACTCCGTCTACAAAAACGCGTGTACCTTTGGTCAGCATCACCACAACTGAGCCTATGGAATTACTCTGCATCGATTACCTCAAGCTGGAAAGAAGCAAAGGTGGCTATGAAAACATTTTGGTAATCACAGATCATTTCACCAAGTATGCCCAGGCGTTTCCATCTCGCGATCAGAAGGCAGGCACAGTTGCTAAGATACTCTGGGAAAAGATAATACAGCACTACGGATTTCCTGTACGACTACACGCTGATCAGGGTCGCAACTTTGAAAGCCAACTCATCCGAGAATTATGCAAGATCTGTGGCATCAAAAAGAGCCGAACTACCCCGTATCACCCTCAAGGAAATGGCGTCACAGAGCGTTTTAACCATACGCTCCTTAACATGCTTGGGACATTAGAAGAAAATCAGAAGAAAGACTGGAAGCAATACGTCGAAATAATGACACACGCATACAACTCCACACGTCACGACTCCACCGATTATGCTCCGTTCTACCTGATGTTTGGTAGACACCCAAATCTACCAGTCGACTTGATGTTTGGACTCAATTCCACTCAGAGAGAGTCTACTTCAAACTATGCGGACTATGTAGAGCAGCTGAGAGAAAGACTACAGAAATCATACACAAGGGCCAGCGACTACGTCAAACAAGCGCAGTCGAAGCAGAAACGCCTGTATGACAGAGGTTCCTCCATCGCTCCTCTACGTCTAGGTGACAGAGTCCTCATCCAAAACAAGAACCTCATTGGCACATGCAAATTAGCCGATAGATGGGAATCACAGCCCTATATTGTGATTTCAAAGCACAAAGATCTACCTGTGTACAGCCTCCGCTCCCTCGGTGACGGTAGAGAAAGAACTGTGCACAGAAACATGCTGACTCCATGCATGTTTCTCCCACTAGAAGAGAACAACACAACAGCCGATGAACCACATCAGGAAACCCAGTTAGAGTCAGACGAACATCAGGAGAGTGAGAAAGTTCCAACTATCATGGATCATAGTGAAACTAGCGACGAAGAGATAGACATAGACTTCATCCCAGTAGAAACTGAATCTTCGTCAATGTCTCCTTCACTATCTCCGTCACTATCACCTCCTGTCCTCACACCAATCATAGATCTTGAGCCAAGCAATGTCGTTGAAGTTTCCCCTCCTGTCGCACCACCGCAACTTACCCCTGAGTTACTGGAAACCCAAACTATTGATGTTACAGATGAGTCGAACGACACTGAAAGTACGGTATATCTTTCGCCACCGAGCCCTAGACCTATCAGAAACAGACAGCCGCCCACAAGGTTTACCTATGACTTCATAGGTCAAACCAAACAACTGCAAGCACGAGATACATCACGCCAAGAAAAGATATGCAATGGACGACGACTGTTCGACAAGTGGAAAGAGCCTACTATGGCTAAGACAAGAAGAAAAGCTTGTCTGCGTCTCCTTCTGCAAGAACACAGTTCCATCTAATAACCCCCCCAAATTGTATATACACTGTATTATTATTGATTGTAACTCAATGAAGATAACGAAGTATTATTTAAATAATACTGTTATAGAGAGAAAGAAACAAAAAATCTCTCTGAGTTATGTTCATTTCGTTATAATTGTTACTTTCAATGTGTCAAGATATTGAAGTTGTAATGTAATTAACTTCTGCATTAAGTTTTGTCTACCAAAATGACAGAGTCTTTTTTGAAGGAACCATTTAGAGATGTATTTAAATTACTGGTGTTCTGCTCCTTAGTTATAGAATACTTACCTTTTTGTTGTTCTAACTAAATGCTTGGAACACCAGAGTTTTGTTTAAAGGTTGGATGGTATGGAAGACATTTGCCACCATTTTGTTTTCATAAGTTGTAAAATTTCCATTGTGTAAATATGTAACATAGGTTATGTTAGTTGCATGCCGAGGACGACATTTTTCTCCAGGGGGAATAATGTCACGGGTGCGATGCGACCCCCCCCCCCCACGTTTATTTTTATGTTACGTAATCATTTGCTTTACTTGCATGGCTAGCGCCCTCTGCGGGCTGCTTTCCGGTTCAAGAGCATTCTGTTTTGGGCCGAAGACCTTAACTGACGTCTTTGCGTGTCTTCACCCAACAGGTAAAGATCTTGTTATATTTTGCATTTAAATGTTTTCCTAATTACTACTTAGATTAAATAGTGTGTAATAAGCACTATCCTCAAGTCTCAATTTGTTTATAGAATGTTGTTGACTTTAGTGGATATCTGGTTGCTTTTGCAACATCACGCTAGCTATTTATTGATTTGCGGTGTTTAGATATATTTATTACCTCTAGAGCCTTTCCTAATAATCTTAGCAGTGTTACTGAATGTAACATTTTGGAGATCCTTTAGTTTATTTTATCATTGCTTCTGGGATTGGAAATAACCTGTTTATATTGCATTTCACCGCTAATTTGCCTTAAATCCAAGATGGCGGTCGCGTCCTTAATTTTGGCGCGAACCGCGAGTATTGTTTTATCGTTTCATTGTTTATTCTTTTAAAGTTTAGTTTATGTAATTATTATTGTATATTTTGTATGAGCATTCTGTTTTGGGCCGAAGACCTTAACTGACGTCTTTGCGTGTCTTCACCCAACAGATTCACCGTTTACAGATCTCAATAAAACTAAAGAGCTACTATATGATCAGACTTGCCGTTTCATGCCCGTACTTATTCCAAGGGTCACATAGGGTTTAACAAAGACAACTTTATTAAAGCCATTGGACACTTTCGGTAAACAGAATTGTCCAAAGGCCCACACTTTGTGTATTACAACTTATATATAAAATAACAAACCTGTGAAAATTTAGGCTCAATTGGTCATCGGAGTCGGGAGAAAGTAACAGGAAAACCCACCTTTGTTTCTGCATGTTTCGCCGTGTCATGAATGTGTTTACTATAATCCGTAATTCTCGTTGTCGAGAACTGATAATTGTTTTAATGTTTTCTCAAAAAGTAAAGCATTTCATGGAATAATATTTCAAGAGAAGTCATTTACCATTACCTTCTGTAAACCCTATTTGTAAATCTGTGAATTTATTTTTTTTATGTTCCGAAAGTGTATAATGGTTTTAAAGCTGGATTTTAACCAACGACCTATAGATTACCATGCCAAGGCTCTATTTTTTTTATAGTTTTGTCCAAAGATATATTAGGATAGTAAATCTGTAAGTAAGTAAATCTGGCCATGAAAAATAAGTAATGAGAATCTATACTTCTTAACTTCTATTTTTAAAGAAATTTAACATCTCCAAGAAACAAGATTTACCTGAAGAAGCGTTGGACTTCATGAGCAGTTCCAAGATTCTGGCTCCGCTCCTCGGTCAATCGCTGTAGTGCCTTCCAGCGCTCATTCAACTCCTGTGGACATCATGAGAGATAATCATTGAATCTTAAGTAGAGAACTTATTGGAAAAAAAATCTCTTTCCAAACATCTCATGTAATTTTACAGACAGGGAAACGTTTGGCAATTACTGCACAAGTTAATGACATAACATGTCACTTGGTAAAAACCACAGGTAAGTTATTGATAGTATAAAACAATAAAAGAAACTACCCCTTAAAAGTAACTTAGAGAAAAGGTAGTTGTTCACCCCCAAAATTGGATTCTGAGATAGGCTTAAGGAAGCCTTTTTCAGGCATCTAAAAGCAGACAACTCGATGCAATATTGGTGTTCTTTCATTACTTTCTTGCGACTTGAATGACTAAATGACACTCAATTCTTACAGGTTTGTTATTTGATGCTTATGTTAGGATACAACACAAAGTGAGGATATTGGTCTTGGACAATAGACCTTTATCACGCTGCCTCTATCTTGGTCCTGTTCCTCGTATCGAATAACAACTATAAATGCTAATAATCATTACGCAAATAGGAACCAGACTACTGTTCTTCCAGCCTTGGTTTGGTAACATTGATATCAATAGGAAAAATTCAAGATGGCTGCACCATGATAAAGGTCTATTACCAAAAGTATGCACAGCATTTAATTCCAAATTGAAAGATGTTAGAGAGAAAAGGATGAACAGACTTACATAGACACGACGATGAACCACCTCTGATTCTGGGCTCTGTTCAGTCGTCAGCTCTTTAGATGTATCGTTGATTTCATCAAGGCGGCCCTCGTTGGCAGTAAGATCCTAACATTTAAAACAATCAAGACTCATTATTTATTAAACAGTTTATTTAAAAATCACAATCTTTTGAGGCATAAATGGGATTTAAATTTGATGTTAAGATCACAGCTGTATATAAGTTCTTTAGCACATTCATCACTCAATAAGGCTGGTTCCAACAAAAGGAACATACCACATGATTTACAATGCATTTGACAAACCATGGCCTGAGTACCTGGTGATCTAAACTAGTTTGAGTTATGCTAATAAGTCTGTTCCATTAAGTTTGTAAAAAGGTAAGTTAAAAATAAGGACTGATTCATTTTATCTACAGGTAAGTAACGAAATAAAGGCACAATTTAAACTACATTGTGACAAATTTAGAAAGACACAAATGGGCATCAACGATTTTTCATAGTTGACCACATTATTTGGGTTAATTTTTGAATGAAACTTTTGGTAAACCTACCTTTTGGAAGTTATCAAACTTCTTCTGTAGGATCTGGACTTGCTCCAAGTCCTCTCCCACCTCAGATGCAGTTACAATTGCTTCCTGGAAGGCAAAAAAAAAGGACAATGTATTTTTTAATGGAAATAACAACAAATATTGAGTAAAGACTTTTATTTTGCAGCACTCCATTACATTAACAACAATAATTGAATAAAGACTTTTATTTTGTAGAATTCCATTTTATTCTAATTTTCGCTTCATTTATATATAAAAAAATTAATAAAAACTATTTATATGAAGAAACTGGAGAATTTCTTTTAAAGTACATTTCAAGGGGCACGGAGGTGTTTTTCCTCGGTCAAAGGTACCTCTATAAGGAATTGTAAATTTCTATTGGGACATTGAGCACCAAGGCAATGACCCCTGTAAAGTATCATGGCTGTTACAATTTCACTGTTGAACAGTTTAGCACTTTATATTATTGCAGTGTTTTCAAAAGAAAATTAGGAGCAGATCTATTGCTAATAATAATAACAGTAAAGCATTGTTATGCGCACATATTCACCCGGATGGGTGTTCAAGAACTAGTAATAGTAACTAGTAATAGTAAGACTTCAAGTACACATGTATTTTTACCTTGTCTTTGATCCATTGCATGAGGTCATTAGCCTCTCTGAGGAGCATGTGACGCTTGCAAGATTCCTCCAGCTTGTCTTTACGAACGTCAGCATTCTGCAGCAGGTCATCGTATCTGCAATACACAAATACATAAATAAATAGGTCTAAACTACTACTGATGACCTGGGCCCAATTTCATAGAGCTGCTTAAGCAAAAAATTCTGCATAAGCAAAATAATCCATGCTTAGTAAAATCAGAATACCGGCCATGACTCCACTCAATTGTTATGCTAAGTAATCAATAGCTCAATACCGGTCACAAGCAATGTATATTAAGCTGTAAGCTTGGGCGGTTCCAGAAATTTGGGGCTCGGTTCCAGTTCCGAAAAAAAGCTCGGTTCTGAGACATACCCGGTTCCAATTCAATATAAAACATAAGCCGCCCGTCCCGAGCTCACACACACACAATTGAGCCGATCTATTTTAACTGAAAATAACCAAGTTAATCAGACATCGGTTCCGAGCTCACACACACACAATTGGAGCCGATCTATTTTTAAAGAAAATACCAGAATACCCACCCCAATGATCAGACATCGTGCCACCGAGCACCTATTTTCCCTGCATTTAAACAAGTCTTTGATTTAGCCGGCAGTACGATCGTTGTGTAGCAGTACGTCCGTAGTGCAGTACATCCGTAGTACATACAAGTGTGCTATGCCTGTACATACATACAGCACTGTGTGTTTTGTGCATGGGGCAAGCTTTTATGAATATGGATATATCGGCAGCCAATCACAACGTGCTGTCTATACATGTACATGTATATGCATGACATGTACATGCATACATGTGGTGGTTGTAGAAGATGCCTGTGTGTGCACTGTGTATGCAGCAGCCACATGTGATAGTTGATACTCATGTCGGCTTGAAGCCTTTGCACACTGTATCTGCGGTCACCGCTTTCAACATCAAGCCTCAATTTCTAGAGCCGGTTCGTCGCAGGATCGGCTTCACAGAGCCTTTTATAATTGGGACTCGGTCTTTTAAAATCGGAACCGACAAAAGCGGGTACCCGGTTCCACAGAAGAGTGGAACCGCAAGTCCGGTTTTCAATTTGGAACCGGGTAGAACCGGGTAACCGAAGGGACCGCCCAAGCTTAATGTATATGGCATGACATATTACTTTTGGTTTTTACCCATACACCGATGTGTGTTAGCACTGTGTACTCGGTACTTTCCCGAGCCCTGTGAAAAAGTATCACAGGCACGTTACTCGGGTGGGATTCGAACCCACGACCCTTGCAATTCTCTAGAGCAGTGTCTTACCAACTAGACTACCGAGGTTTCCCGATAGCTAGAGGCAGTTCGAATCCTATGTTTTGGCAGAGGGTACCGCAACGACATAATAGATGTTAAATTTGCATCGGGAATAAAGAATATTAATTTTGGTTATTGCCCATACACCGATGTGTGTTAGCACTGTATACTCTGTATGAGTAAAACAAGCAAGCTATTTTCGTGCTTAACCAAATTTTTTGCTTAAGCAGCTCTTTGGTGTTTCTGATCAGCAGAGTGCGAGTTCAAACCTCGGTTGTGGGACTTGGTTTCCCCGAGCAAGATACTTTTACCATGTTTACTTTGTCATTCAAGGTTCAAGGTTCATTTTATTTCCACAGTATCAGAAGACAAAAAAAAACAATATCAAACAGCAGTCACAAGAAATTATTACAACAATGAAAAATAATCGTTTCACAACATAGGTTTGAAGAAATAGATGCATAACAATGTTGACACTGCGGAGGGATCCATTTAAGAAGCAAAGCTTGTAGGCAATGGTCCCTTATGACATGCATATGCATAGAGATTATAAATAATGTCAAGTGAACCGTGGAGGTCCGCGGTCGAGTCGAGCCACCAATGAACAAAATATAACAGCAGGTCTCAATGCATATGCATGTTTACAAAGAATAATTAGTAAACACTGAAACAAACATTCATTTGAATGGGACATGAAACCATGGGTCCCATGTACTAGAATTTATATTGCAAGTAAAAGAACACAGAACCCTCAACAGGGAAGGGCAGGGTGTGAACAATTTGAAGGTATTTAGCAATGCTGAGGGTTGGGACTTGATGACACTTGAGATGAAACTTTCTAGTGGACTTTTAAGTTAACAGAACAAACATGCTCTTGTATGTTTGAGTTTAACGGAGCACATGTGTTAAGGAGTGGGGAGGGCTGGGCTTCCAGAGGACAGTGGGGGTAACAATTCAGGTGACTTACTGTTTTTCAATTTGAGATTGTCTGGTTTTGATGCTGCCATCCTCTTCAACAAGGTTAGCTTGGGATGCACTCTGGGCGGGGTCAATCTTCTTGACGTAGGCCGCTGGTACGAAACCCTGACGGTCGTTCACCTCAACCTTCCACCAGTCCTTGGTTGAAAAAAATATCAAATAAAAAAATATAAATTAAAACCAACTATCCTACTCACTGTGAATGAAGATGTGTGTAATATAATTTAACTGTAGAAGTTTCAGCTTCATCAATCGTCAAGTTTTGAGGAGACATAAGTGAAAATCACAGAGCAATGTTTTCATGAGAGATGTGTAAATCTGTTGTACTTGCTAAAATAATTTTCTCTCACTCAGACACCATTTTTTTTTTTTTTTCCCCCCCAAAACTACAGCACCTAAGCAAGTAGTATTTTAAAGGTAGCCTTCTACCATAGTTATCTTTAAACCGTATAAGTTTAATGTAAATCTGTGGACGCTTGTGTTTCGTGGACGTACAAAAAGTACCCAAACCCTTTAAAGACACTGGACACTATTGGTAGTTGTCCAGTGAGTCTTCTCACTTCATCATAAAATAAAAAACCTGTGAAAACTGGTTGTCAATGTTGCGAGATAATAATGAAAGAACAAACACCCTTGTCACACGAAATTGTGTGCTTTCAGATGCTTGATTTCGAGACCCCAAAATCTAATTATGAGTTCTCAAAATCAAATTTGTGGAAAATTAATTTGTTCTTGAAACTCTGTTACTTCAGAGGGAGCCGTTTCTCACAATGTTTTATACTATCAACCTCTCCCCATTACTCGTTACCAAGTAAGGTTTTATGCTAAAATTATTTTGAGTCATTACCAATAGTGTCCACTGCCTTTAAGTGGCGAATTTCTTGAAACAAGACCTTTAAGTATTGAGATGTTACCTTGTTGCTGCTGTTGAGGAGGACCAAGATATCCCCCTTCTTCATGGATACCTCTCTTGGGCTCTTCTCAGTGTAGTCATAGAGAGCAACGACGCACTCCTTACCAGCCTCATCGCTGATTGGAACCTCTTGTTGCTATAGAAAAAAACCAAAGCATCAATTAGTAAACAGTAAGTGGAGGGTTTCACAGTGCAAACAACTTGTTGTAAATCACAATCACAATTCTGAATGCATGCAAATGTTGTTAGCTCTCTAGTATCATGTGATGTACAAACCCCATGGCGCCAAGATGCAAGTCTTCCTTAATGTTCTTGCAGGATGCATAAATACAACATTATTTCATACCCTCAAGTAGTTATAACAAGCGAATATTTTGTTGCGTAAATGTTACCCCCCCCCCCCCCATAAAGAAACATTTCAAAATTAAACAACATTGAATTGGTATTGAATGTGGATCTAATGATACACTATACATTATGTTTGGAGTGAAGACAATGACAATTGATTTTTGAGATGATTTATAACATTGGTGTGATCACATATTTTACGAGAATGTCTGAGTTATGAATCTATACTAAATAAAATCAAAAGTTCTTCAAATAAAAAGTTGATCCTAATCCGCTATCATGCATTAATGAACATCAATTCTGAACACAACATGTTGCCATGATACTCTCATTAAAAAATTGGTCAATTTCTAAAAAAAACAAATATTGAAATGCAGGTGATGAAGACCACTGTCAATGATGAACATTTGGTTTAAAATGACGATGCCCAAAATGTCCCCATGAATCGTTTGATCACTGACTTCTCACTGGTACATGTATCAACTGATTTATAAGGTGAAGAAACCTCGAGGCTCCTTATAACGGGCCTTGGCTTTAAATCAATCAAGGACGAAGACTAGGTGTTATTCTTCAAAGGCTGACCTGCAATATCTTTGACTTTAACATGACCACAGGACCACAAGATCAAAGGCCCGAAGTCAGTGTTTTAGCTTAGGGCCAGTAAACCTACAACCAGAAAATTCTGGCAATCTTGTTGATTTTTTTCACCAAATTGGACCCCTGCTTAAATCAATCATGTACGAAATCCATGCATAATTTATCAACGGCCGTCAAGCAAAGTCATGCAAGTTCATGTACATGAAAACACATTGGTATCTTGGAACTCTTTCTTTTATATTAAAAACCTCTTTCAAACTGTCCTTTATGTTATTGTTTAATTTTGGGGGGGCTTTGGGGGAGGGGGGCACAAAGGCTAGGACCGGAAGAAACAGAAGCAATAATGGCCGATGTAATGTTCCGGGCTTGCTGTGGAAGGTCAGTTTTACATTCTTGAGAAATGACACTAAGACCTGCTGAATCTGATGAAAATGACTATGACAGGATGTCTATGAAGAAGTGTACCAGCCTGATTTAGACTGTAACCATTTTGCAACCATCGTTGTCAAGTTTAATGTGTCCTGTAGCAATCATGGCCACTGACTGAGTCTAGGTGCCAGACTGCTTGGGCATCCAGCCTCAATTATATTTTGAATAGACACATTGCATATGACATCACATCAGGGGTCAAAATTGCCACTAGTCTGCTAGCCCAGGACTAGCAGATTTACAGTCGGGCTACTCATTTTTCCAGTTTGATATCCTGGTGGGCTGGTGGAAAAATAATGTAAAAACTGTGCTAATTGTATTGTAAAATTTAATACTTTCAATGACCAATTTGTGCTGTGACTATTTGGGCTACCAAAGTCTCATCAGGGTTACTAAATTTTGACCCCTGGACGAGCCCAAGAGAGTCCCCTCACGGAGATCAATACAGAGCTGTCATTGGCTGCAAGTCCTACACAGCGTGTACACATGGTGTACGTTTCTTTTGTTTGACATCAAGAAGGTGACCGATGCGATTGGTCTAATGATAAAAACCAGTGGCTGCAAAATGATAACGGTCTTTAACCTGATAGTTGGATTGCACTGCCCGTCATCAACCGCCATATTTGATGTATTTTACATGTAAAAAGTGCACGCGTGTATGCGCTGCGAGTGACTCTTGTGCACTTTTTGCGTGTACAACACATCAAAGATGGTGATCAATGACGCGTATTGCGACCATTCAATCCTTGGCATAATGCATCCAGTTCAAATATATATTGTGTACATGCTATCATACATGAACAAGGTTGCTAAGCAGTATTTTCTGCTTAACGGCTTTAAGAAATTGGACTGAGTTATAACCTGACTGGTACACTTCATTAACAGGTAGACATTGATATGAGTCAATGCTGCATTGCCATAACATAGCAATTGCTTGCACTTTAATAGCTAAACATTCCTCAATGCACTCATGCCATCTAGCAACAACTTACGTTTCCGATTAAAAAGCGAGCCGTAGAACGGGGTGGCTCATACTGTGAGGAGAAGCCAAGCAAACAAGTACGACCACGGCAGAAATATGCCATGTTTAAGGTTAGGATAAGGAAACAACACAGGCAAAGGGGTACATAAAACAGTACGGGGCTTCAGTGTACAAGCAGTTTGGGTTTACTTCTAAGCATTTCATTCACTGGGAACATTCACAAGCAAAATAGGTTTAATTTCATCAGCATTTTGGGAAATTTTTGGGTCATTTTGTTTTTCAGGCAAGCGGACTGGTAAAGCTTTGGTTACTGGTAAGCAAGCACATTTAGAGCATTTAGATTATTGGGTGCTCAAAATAAATTCAAATTTAACAAATTAAGGGATGTAAAAGATTTTTTTTCACCGAGGATAAACAAATCTCATTTGTTTACACCTTTACAACCAATGTGCACCAATGTGCATTGTATACTAGGTACTTTCACGAGTTCTAAATAGTCACAGAAGACATAATATACAAACAGACAGAATCAGTTAGGAAAAGTTCATAGGAGACAAGATACATTGAGACAATAGATTTGTTTCCATATCTCGGAGACAGACATTGAAAAATACAAAACAGAAAATAGACAATCTGACACCCCAAAGTCCTAGAGGTTTTAAATTTAAGTCCCACACCACTCAAAGTTGACTCATTAAAAGAACAAGGTTAAGAAAGTAAAAAGGGGACCACAGAGAGTGTTGTTCTTTAAATTGTATTGATAAGAAAAGCGGTGATTGTAAACTTACCCGACACTCTTCGGCCTGCTTAGCGAGGTTCTCAATGGTCCAATGGTAGGCTCTCAGATCAGATTGCAAAGCTTCATGTTTCTTCAACAGAGACTGTTTCGATGGGAGAAAAAGGGTTTTAGTGATAAATTTTCTGATGGATAATAAGAGAGAAGTCGTTAACCATCTTACAATGGCAGGATTTGAACGGCAGTTTAAGAACGAGTCACTACTCTTTTATTCCCATTCATAAATGCCCTTTTGGTTAAAAGGCGTAATAAAGTATGAAACTCTGTAAAAAATAAACTAAATGTTTTTAAAAAACACTGTTTACCAAAGCTGTAGAGAACACCAGACCTGGAATTACCATGTTAGATGCGTAATCAAATAAATAAATAAAGGGTGCATACGATTAACTTCCCTGGGTCGACCCCGATCTGCTCCTAGTACATTCAAATAGCTTTGACATCATTCCAGCGGATCAACCAGGTCAGCTGGGCCGAGGTGCATGATGTCACCAATAGAGGGCGAGTGATCTTTCAATGAGCTCTTGTCAGGGGCTCACCCAAGCGAGCACCGCAGGGTCGATGCAGGGAAGCTAATCGAACGCACCCTTTGTGTATTTGTTACTAACCTCAGCAGTGTCTTCATCTTTGCCATAATCTTCACTAGTGACAATTGGTTCCTTCTCTTTCATCCATGACTCTGCTTCGTTAGCATCAGCAAAGTATTGCTGGGCCTCCAGAGAGTCATCTAAGTCATCCTTACGCTTGGCCGTCTTGTCCTTCAGGTTCTGCCATTTCTCCTCCAAGTTGTTCACTTTGGACGCAATCTCCTCAGAGTTGAAGTGTTCTGATTGAGTTTGAAAGTAGTAAGTATTTGATTATGTTTTAAGTACACCTCGTAAATACACTATTGTTATTAATATTTTTTTCCAACAAATTCCATAAAATTACACACGAAGAAGAAACACCAAAACGTCAAATATATATGGAGCAGACTACACCAAGCACCGAGGAGGAGATGAAAAACGACGCCATTGCAAATTGCGAAGCACACTTACACGTGGCTTTCCTATCCACCGTAGTGGGAGTCAAACTGTGCAAAAACATGTACAGAAAAGATTTGACACCCAAAATAACGCGCATTGCTCAGAGGTGCTAGGGGGCTATAGAAGTCAATAGACCCCCCTCGCATAACGCGAAAAGTATGACGAGGACAAAAACAGCTATCATCTAATGATTTGCCTCCTTTTGGCTTCTGAGAGTTTGACGCTATGTGACGTTGTGAGAGTGTAACGTCATCTTAAAGTTCAGACAGGCAGTATTGACGAGCATAAACAGCACCTATTACCAAGCTCACTACGGTCAAAGGAAGATCAACATTAGTTGAGAGCTTTTATTGCTCTAGGGGGTTGAGAAAAAGTCTAGAAAATTCTCACACAGACCTCAAATGAGAAGTTTATCCTCACCTTCATCAACCATCTCCCGGCCGATCTTACAGACGGAAGTGATCCTGGGCTCATGACCAGAAATCTCTGTTTGTAGAGCCTGGTGTTTCTTAATCAGGTTCTGGACACCGATCAGGTCCCGGCCTCTGTTGGTAGATCCAGCAATGGGTTCCTTCTCCCGGATCCAGGCTTCTTCATCGTCGATGTCTCGAAGGAATTGGTGGAAGCGATAAGAGTCGTCTAGCTTCTTCTTGCGGGCAAGCAGTGGTGCCTGTGTATTAAGATTGAATGGTAAAAATTAATCTCAACCGCGATGATGTACTCTGATACAAGCTTTCTACCATCATTATCTTTAAACCTTGTGAGTGAAATGTAATTCTGTGGACGTTTGTGTTTCGTGTTGTACATAAAGCTAGTAATATTTTTGGGGCAGCTTTCTACCATCATTATCTTTAAAACTTGTAAATCTGTGGATGTTCGTGTTTTGTTTCGTACAGAAAGCTACCCAAACCCTTTTAGGCAAAAAGAGTAAAATTTTCACACAACAACTAACCTGCAGGGCCTGGTAGCGCTGTGTCAGGGTGACTTCCTTCTCAACGATGGTTTCCCGATCGAAGTGACCAGCCTGGGCAAACTGCTGGCTCTGTGTCTGTGAGGCTACGATACGCTCTTCAAGCTGTCCAAGCTGGTTTTCCATCTCAGTAACCTTCTTTTGCATGGATTGTACAGTTCCAATATCCTACAAGAAAACAAAAAAGTGGATAGAATTTAAAGGTACTATACACTATCGGTAATTACTCAAAACAAATGTTAGCATAAAAACTTACTTGGTAAGAAACAATGGAGAGCTGTTGATAAGTAGTATTAATATAAAACCTTGTGAGAAACGGCTCCCTCTGAAGTAACATAGTTTTTCTCACTCAAATAACATCAGACTTCAGCTGACCTCTTTTATTTTGCATCCGATAGCACATTTTTTCTTTCATTATTCTCTTGCAACGATGACCATTTGAGCCAAAATTTGCACAGGCTTGTTATTTAAGGCATATGTTGGAATACACCAAGTGAGAATACTGGTCTTTGACAGTTACCAAACGTGTCCAGTGCCTTTAAGAACCTGGGCAGAGCAAATAATTAAAAACCTAAATATAATCTAGAACTATTTATTGTTTTGGGGAGTAATTTGATTAAAAAACAGAAAACTAAATTGTAGTTTGTATTTATATTTATTTCTTAAAATTCTGTGTTTTTTTATCTTTGATGCAAACTGGAAGGCAATTTTCATGTTGTTAACATGATGTGAATAACAAATTGAATCGAATTGAATTGAATTAAATTGAATTGAGTTACTGGCCCTGTTGGATAGAGCCCTCAGAAATTTCCGGGCCCTTGACTTAATGAAATTCTTACCTTTCCAGGGTCGTCAGACTGCAGGAGTCCATCCATCTCAGTCACATAGGATTGGATCTCAGCAACATTGAGACTGTAAGCAAGGGCCTGGGTAGCTTCCTGAAGACGAACAGCTAAAAGGGAAAAGATAAAATAAAAATTATTTCTATAAAAATCACACTTTCCATCATCACTTTCTTGCTACAATTTTGAGGAATGTAGTCCAATCCATTTGTCTCATACTTAGTAGGGATGAACAAATTTATTTCCCAAAACTTCATTGCTTCATTTTGGTCAATCATGGCAAGAATAGCTCTGTGTTTTTATATAGCTCTTCATCACATATCATATCAAAGCGTTCATCTTTTTTTATTGAACAGGATAAGTAGAGCTATGTTTTGAAATTCAGAAACCAATTCACTGTTGCGATAAAGCAGCAATAAATATTTGGTTTGCGGTAGGTAACACCATGTGTGTATCTCCTTGCCTGGTAAAGTTTATGTTCCTTAGAGGACTTGACTTGCTGTATATTCTACTATCACTGAGTAAATTTTTAGAATTCGAGAGACTTGTCAGTCAAGAACTGTCCTGCTTTTTAACACTACCTTGGCAGAAGGTTGAACATTGGCCGGGACTTCTACTTTAGCTTAGTGGATCAAGGGACTAAAGGACCCATCCCATGAAATATGCTAATTACATTAACGCATACGAACATACCCTATTGGTTGGCAAACGCCATAGAGTTGAGCAATAAGCAGACGCGCAATTGCATCTGTGTCTCGCACCTATTAGCCGTGTACAAAACAGCGCGATAGTCCCTCATTTTGCCAACCAAAATGTATGTGTGCAAGCGCTATACGTGCAATTTACATATTTCATGGGAAGGGTCTATTGGTCTCAACATCTGGACTTGCTTGCTCTAGTCATAGTCAGGAGACTGTAACAAAAGGCTTGTTGGACTTACTCTTAGTCTCTGTCTGAGTAATCAATCCACTCCACAGCTCGTTCAGCTCAGCGAGACGGCGCTCAATCTCAGGAGACTCGTAGTGCTCCTCAGCAATCATTTCCTCACCCTGATCACGGACTGAGTCAATACGAGCTTGATTAATACTCAGCTCAGACTCAAAGGCCTGGTGGCGCTGGTGCTTGCCGGTCAGGTTGGTAGGATCCTGGAAAAAAAAAATTGGTTAGATCAGAATGTTTCATTAAACTTTGAGAAGAAAGCGTTGCTACAGAAATATTGTTACAAAAAATGTGCAGTGGACTAGTTTAGAAGCTACGCATATTTCAAAGACTTTAGTTGGTAAAATGAAAAGGCAATGAGGCAATGGTCCCTGTTGCCCTCCTCTTTGCCTTGTTGCCCCTTCAAAAGTTTTCCATAGAGTTGAAGATTTTGCAAGGAAAGTGCCCTTTGCACAAATAGAAATGGCCTTTCCATCTCTTAGATAAAACTCCAGGTAAGAAATAAATGTAGGACCTACCCTGTAGGATTCATCAGAAGTCTGTTTAAGTTTTTCTCGGATCCAGCCTTCCACCTCGTCAGCATCTCGGTCAAACTGCTGGTAGCGATAGGAGTCCTCAAGAAGACGGCGGCGAGCGTTTGCTTTCTCGATAAGCTCCTCACGACGTTTGATCAACTACGCAGACAACAAAGTTAATGTGAATTAAAAACTGAATGAGTATTTGGCCCTGGACTTTGAATAAGTATCTTATTCTTCAAATCCACGGCTGAGTTCTTGTCTCAAATAAGAGTGTTGTGAATATTCACCTGGCTTGAAATATTATAAAAGCAAATAAAATATTTTACAGCAGCAGAGTAATTGGTTTTTTTTCTGTGCCAACGTTCATGAACAGTTTAAATTTTTCAATTAATATAGTTTATGGCCAGACGTAAAGGCTGATTTTGCATTTTTTACATTTCAGATACAGAGACAGAAAAAGACTCTGTTAGGGTCAAAACAACAAGCAATTAAATAATAAGAATAATTTATTGAATTTATATCACTCTCGTCAGAACCAGCCTGTTTGAGGGTGCATAACAATGAAAACAAAAACATCTACTTATACCATCTAACTATACAAATTATATACATTTTGCATTTATAAAATACGTTTTATTAGCCCCTGTACTTCGGGATTTAGGGTCATTTTAAAACAATTTGTTTTTCCTTACCTCATCACGACGTCTTCTTACATCTTCTGAGGCATAGTGGTCGCTCTCAATCAGTTTGGTGGCAAAGTCATCAAGGGCCTAATTAGGAAAGTTAAAACACAATGTAGTAGAAGATGTTTTAAAAGTCAGAAGAGTGAATACACAAAGCTACTCAATATATATATTTTTTTCCAAATAATTATTTGGGTTTAATTTTTTTTTTATAGAAAATTTTATGAAAAAAGTACCTTGATCTTTTCCTCCTGTGCATTGAGAGACTTCTCAAAGTCGTTGTGTTTCTTGATCAACGCCTCGACTGAATCGATGGAGTCACCAAGATCTTCATTGCTCAGGAAAGCCTGACGAAAACAAAACAGAAATATTACATTAATCAAATGTCTTAATCAATTGAGTCATCAAGATCTTCATTGTTCAGGAAAGCCTGATGTTAAAACACTGTTATAAATAATCACCAGATGAAAAGCATGAATATGGGTAAACATATTGGGAAAATACAAACAATTAAAACAAAGTCAGTACCCAACAATCACAATATTTACAGAGTTTAGCTTATTTGAGTAAAACCTTATTTTGAAGGCGATCAGGACCAAACTAATGATACAACTTTAAGGTAGTTTTATAGTCGGTCACGCGTAGTCGCTCGATGGAAATCTTGACGCGCAATCATAAAAAGACAGTTTTTAGGCATCAGTCTTAGGATTGCGCCCAAGATTTCCATCGCACTACTCTCGGGCGACCATCGCCTGACCGACTATAAACCTTCCTTTAAACCTGCGAGTAGTAACACAACTACATTTACAATTCAAGGTTTGTAATAACACTGTCATAATACTGTTCCACCCACAAAATTAATTCTGCATGAATAACAAATTTGAAGCCTAAAAATATAAACAAGTGAGAAACTTTAACTTGCATCCCTTCAACCAACTATAGTATGTGGTCCTTCTTGTACTTGACACAATAAAAATTCCCCCTTGGGCAATATTCCTAAATAACTGTATTCACCTCTTGTTTGGCCATCCATGTGTTGGCTTGTTCAGTATCTCTATAGAATAGCTGTAAATCCATACACTGCTCGTACTGTACACGTCGCTCTTCCCACAGGACCTCTAGGCTTCTCTTCTCCTCAGCAAGGTTCACAAGCTGCGATAAAACAAGTCAAGAATATTTACAATTTCACAAACCATTCATATTTTTGTTCACTTTTTTCTTCACCACCATGATGACTTGATAAGTCGTGCCCGTCTGTCTCAGTTAGGAGGTTTGTAATGACCAACCTTTGAAGAATACAAAGAGTTTGAGGTAAACTTGTCTGTAAAAGCTCTCACCTTTTCCTTGACCTCATCGGTAGCGGGGTGTTGTGTGTCGACCAGCTCTTGGCCTTCATCTGCACAAGCTCGGAAGTTGTCATCGTGGGCATCAATTTCTCCCTAAAACAGTATAGAGTAAAATTCAGTATAAATAACACACTGGATGGATGACAGAGTTCAATTACAGATATTTAGATGTTTGTAATTCAGTTCACAAAGACTGAATGAGAAATTAGCTTACTTGATAATCAGTGTTCTCCCTTAGTGGTCCGCTGGTCAAATGGCAGCTAAAACACCCGAGGACCAGTCAAACTTCACTCTAAGTGGTCCAGCTGGCTAGCTCATTGTTGAAAAGCATTACCTATCTAATATGATATACGGACTACTGCTAAAACTAGTGGACCAGTGAAATGACAAGCTTACTCATTCTGCTGGCTTAAAAGTTTAAGAGCAAACCCTCCTGTTGAGTCATTCAATTTTTTTGCCTGTTGTGTCATTTAAGAATGTGAACTACCTACATTGTTTTAATAGATGCTATTTGTGCCAGTGGGTAAAAAGAATATCACCATTTGTTACCTTTTCACTGATGTGTATTTAGCACTGTATCTTCAGCACTATTCACTTAAAAAGTTAAGTGCAAACTCTGCAGTTGTGTCATCCAATGGGAGACTTTTGGGACGCTTGGTGGGAGAAGACTTACCAGGTAATTCCATTGTTCTTGGTAATGTGCGCACGCTCAGAACTTGGTAAACACCTAGTCTGCTGCCACCTACCGTTCCAAAGGCTCCAATTATTTTGCCTTTTGGGATAATTGAAATGTGATTTACCCACCTTGTGTTCCTGGTGACGTTCCATCAGTGCCTCAGCACCTGGTACATCCTTAGCCAGCTCATCAGCACTGATCAATGCCTTCATGTCATGCACCCAGGTAATCAGGTCACGGTAGTCGGCAACAAACCGCTGCAGTTTGTTAGATTCCTCCAAGCGAATGCAACGCTCGTCAGCCTGTGAGAGGAAAAGAGTGGTGTCAAATTATACCCAAACAAATTCTGAGATTGTTTCACTAAAATGCTACGGAAATCATCATTGAAAAACTAAAGCACTGAAAAAATACTACAAGAGTTGAATTCATGTGGAATATCAATCTGGTCAATATTATCAGGCAGAATATCTGGGCCCAATTTCATATAGCTGCTTAAGCACAAAAAGTAGCCGAGTACAACAAAAATATGCTAACCAGAATAAGGTTACCAGCTAAAGTACAGCGTCACATGTACAAACTGCGACTGGTATCCAACTTAAGTTTGCTAAGCAGAAAGTAGAAATTATGCCACCAGAAGTTACCAGCCAAAGTACCATGTCACATCTACACTCTGTGACTGGTATCCTGCTTATTTTTGTTAAGCAGAAACTTGGGCCAACATTAGTTACAAAAACATCAAAGCCATGGAGTCATTTGAAAGAACTGCAAACTTTACCAGTAACAAAGAAAAATATTGAGGGAATACTTTCAAATATCTGGTTTGTTAACTGACCTTGGTGCGTAGGTTCTGCCAGTTGTTGGCAATCTCATCTCGTTTGGATTGAATCTCGGGGGCGTGGTCAGTGTGGATCTGCTCCAGGCGGTCTGCTTCTTGGCACAGACATGTCACCTGAAAATAGTTTCAAAATAATTATGTGCATTAATAGAGACAACTTAACACGCCTTTTAAAAATTGTTTATGTCATCTATATAATTCTTCACTATTGTAAAGACTCTGTTTTTTAAATTATCAGGTCACAAACTTTGTCAATTTCAATAAAATTTAAATTAAAATTCATTATTTGTTTTTAAACAGGATAAGCAGAGCTATGTAATTTAAAAATGGTTTACCTTCTCTTCCAAGGCGTTGAGATCTCGCTCGATGCCATCGTGTTTGCGTTGAAGCGCCTGCACGCTGGCCAAGTCCCGACCGTAGTCATCTGAAGACAAGATGGAATCTTTCTCGCTGATCCAGCTGATTGTCTCATCAGCATCCCTGGAAGAGGACAAGATTATTTGTAAGATATTAACAAAACCACAACTCTGATAGCGCCCTCTTGTGCCTGAAGTTCCTCAAGCAATGTTTAAACACTCCTCACTATGTTTTTAGACCTTTCTATTGCAAAATCACAGCCCAAGTTTTTTCCAACTGAGGGTGGGAAGCTATGGAACGCAGAAACAGATAGCACAATGTTCAAACAAATATTCAAACATAGTATTGGATTTATTGGAAACAAATCAATCAATCATGGGAGGTTTTTCTCCAGTTCAAGGTTTGCAGAAAATGTTGAATTGGTTCCATATTTTTTCAACACGACTAAAAGTTTGACTAACATGCGGCAATCCATACCAACCTTACCATTGTTAATTAACAATGGAAATATCTATAGCCCATGATATGACCACATAGTCTCAATAAATGCAGTTTTTAAGAATGTCAAAGAAAGTTCTTTAAAATGAGTGCGTACCTGTTGAAGCGCTGTATCTCCATAGCTCCAAAGAGTTTCTCCTGTCTGATGATCGCAAGTCTCTTAAGATGCTCCCATGCCTCATTCATCTCCTCCTGCTTAGAGCGAATGGTCTCACTCTCAGGATGCTCCTCGGAGAGTAAAGTGTTGGCCTCTGAGTTGACATCGGACACGCGGTCCTCGTGCGCCGTCAGATCCTTGTGGAATTCATCAAATTTCTTCTGGAGGACTTCAACGTGTTCCAAGTCCAGTCCGGTTTCCACGGAGGAGGCAAAGGTTTCCTGTGAGACAAATTAGGCAGTGAATAAGATTTATAATTGTACAAAGAAGTATAATACTGACATACTTATAGACATCATGCTGAGACCTTGACCATGTAGTGGATCAATAATTGCTTGGTCAACTCTCTACACAAATCAAGAAGTACATTGTACAAATATAACATTCCTACACTGTCTTAAAAAAAATTAAAACTTTGTATTAAAAATTCTCCAGAACCGATTTCCTTGAAAGTAGGTATTAGTTTTGTAGCTGCTGAAAAACCCACTTGTTAACTAATGTTTTCTGCATTTATAAAATTTCCATTTCAGTCGCAATGGCACAAAATGTCGAATCATTTCAATACAATTCAATACAATACAATCGATTTCTATATAGTGCCTTTTCGAAAGATTAAAGAAAACTTTAAACCCGCTAAAAAAATAAAAATCCAAATATTTAAAAAGTCCTCTTACTGACCTTGTCTCTGATCCAGAACATGACTTCTTCCCATTCTCTGAGGAAGTGAACAAGTTTCTGTGCCTGGAGGAGTTTGATACCCTTCTCACGGAGTTTGGACAGTAGCAGGTCCCACAGACGATGAAGCTCAATCAGTCGTGCCTATCAATAAAAAACATATAATTGCTATAAGTATTCCCAGGCCTAGCCTTGCTCAAGGCAGTCGCATTATTCGCTCCGAAAAGACGCAGCTGTAAACCCACCCGCCGTATACCCTGTGCATGGTGCGATCACACCGAATGACCAACCCGTATACACACTGTCACATCGCACGAATACTGTTCACACAAGTCATCGCACTCGTACACCACTAACTGCATGCGGAGGCCGTCAGGCCGACAGCCTTGTCGGATCTGTATCTTCCCGTTTTAATGTGTTGTATTGAAAAAATTCCAATAGTGGACGAAATTGGGGGGGCTCGAGGATATGCTAGTATGCAGCTCATGAATATGTATATCGTTCGTCAGACCTATCAGACAACACAGGATGTGAGGCAAATGAATTATTCATTTTGACGTCCAATTACGCACTTCCCTTATCACGACCTTTGGACCCTATCATGCGTCCGTGGTGGTGGTGGTGTGTGAGGTAAACATGTCTCGTCTTTCGCGGGCATTATGGTAATGAGCTGACCGTGGGAACTCTTCGCTTATTATAGTAATGAGGTCAGTGGCTTAAACACAGATCCTACAAGGCTGTCGGCCTGACGGCCTCCGCATGCGGATAGTGTACGGGGGCATCGTGTCGTGCGATGTTACGCACAGTGAATACGGGTGGGTTTTACGCACAGTGAATACGGGTGGGTTTTTATACAGCGGCGGTCTTTTTTCGGAGTGAATAATTCGACTGCCTTGAGCAAGGCTATCCCAGGCCTCAAAATAACCCACGGCACCCTCTGCAATTGCTGTGGTGCCACATGCTTTTGCTGTAATGCCCTTTGCAAATTCTGTTACAAATATACATTTTCCTCATAGAAGTGCCCTGATCCAGAGGAAAATTGCTGTGCCCCTTTAAGACCGAGTTTCAAGGCCTTGTGATACCACTTGAGATTTTGGCACAAGGTTAAGAGAATCCTGCTAAGCACCACATTTTGCTAAACTTTGAAAAGCTGCTGTTCCCCACATTTTTTAGCTGTGTTTTATAAATGTTTACGTTAAATTTCCGCTTTTCACCGGAAATCCAGTCTTCATGTTTTAAACTTGAAAATAATCTTTCGATTAATACTACTTACCTCGATGACATCAGAGGCAAAGTGTGTTTCTTGTATCATGGCATTACCGCAGTCATCAAGCTGCTCTATGGCGTTGCTGTGGGCGATCACTTCAGCCTCAAAAGCCTGATGCTTTTGCAGTTTGCCCTGAACACCAAGAGATTAATAATAGTCTTTAAGATTAAAAAGAACACATGTAGATGTCAGAAACACAACATCCAGTACACACATGTACCTGTAAATATGTTTCTTTGTACAAGAAGTTCTATTGAACCAACATTTTGGGTTTAGATGAAATTATCACATGAAATGCAAACCTATGAGTAATTTAAAACAGCGATTATTTTATTCAGACTTTTGAAATTTAGATTAGACGTGTCTTATCAACAGGAAATAAGGTACATCCATTTTTTCAGTCCTCCGAGGGAACATACATTTGGGGACAGACTGTATTACATACATGATCTGCAAGTATGTGTGGATATCATGTTTATTTGTCAGTGCGATGGGAGGCTCAATTTGACTGTTGGACATTCCTTCCATGAATGAGTTGAATATTTTATTGCACTAAATCTTAAGGTTACTAATATAAATGTACGAAGAAATTATTCAAAAATTAACCTTGGACATAACATTTGGTTACAACTTTTCTGCCTCGCACACTATGATTCAAACAGTTGTTAACAATGTATACATTGTCAGTGTGTACTGTAAATAAATTATGTGTGATAATACTAACACAACGAGTGTGTACATATTCAGACATTGTATAGTGGTGAGATTTTAGTGAAACAATGAGTTGTGTAAATGTATAGAACATAATACTTGAAAGTGATTTAAAGGCAGCATAGTTTTGGTAATTACTCCACAAGGTGACAAGTTAATGAAGATGAAAACTGGAAAGCCTATTGATATTGTAAAACATTTTTTAGAAACAACCCACTAAGAAAGCACTTTTAGAGAAAAAGGTAAATTTCCACTCGAAAATTTGAATCGGAGTAAAACTTCATCAGCCATGAAGCCTTTCCTTTTAAAAGCATCTGAAAGCACACACTTCTCTGCAACAAGGACGTTTTTAATCTTTCATTATTTCTTGCAAGTAGGGTCGTTACTGGTCTTTGATATAATTACCAAAATTATACCTTGCCTTAGGAACTTCTACTGTGGGACAAACTTTAATAAAGATTACCTAAACAGTTATAAGAATCTGGACCCCAAAATAGTTTATTCTAAGGTCAACGATGACAATACATTGATGTACAAAAGCTAATGTAGAGCAGTTAACAAAAAATTAACAAAAAAAGCATCATCTGTCATTAAATGTTTACAAAACACATTATTTAAAACTAGAATCACAAACCATTATTGTCTGTCACTGAAAAGGTAAATGGACAAAATAAATACGATGACAAGTTTGAGAGTGTGAATGTCAGAAATTTGTCTGCATCTTGAGAAGGTACAAGCAAGGAGGTGCTAAGCAGTCCAAGGGATATCAAACTACATGCAATCTCTCAATCTAAGTAAACTTATATATGTGTATGGACATCATAGTCTACTTGTATGCAGTTGTATTCAACAAAAAGAGAAGAGGTCAAGTCAACAAAATGTGTAGGGAACATTTTTGTAGCGTACTTTTTGAAATAGAAGTTGACAAGAAAAGTAAAATCAAGGAAATCATGCAGAAATCATCAGGTTTTCAATAGGAAAAGTTTCCTCATGCTTTATTCTGAGTTGTATTAAACATAATTTCCTTTAAGGTGGGGGGGTATTAACATGCGGAGGTACATAACATTTTTTTTCTAGCTTAAGCTCCTTTTTTATTAACAATTATCCCATTTTTCTGAATTATTCATAAATTTAATTATTGATTTATTTAATTTAGTACATTTATCATAAACTCTTTTATGTTTCTAAAAGGGGGTAGCAGGCTAGGTTGTAATTTAATGCATTAAAAATACAGTCAACAGCAGTGTGAAGAGGAATTACAGTGCAGAAAGTTTGAAGTGAAAAGCTCGTCAAGTTTACGAAACAAATCAAACAAAAACTCATGCAAAAGAAAGTAATGACAGTTCGGCAAAGATATAGCGAAGCTGACAAATTAACAGTGATACTACAAAAGTGTAACTATTCGGGCAAAATATGTGTTGGGTAAAATAGGTAAATCCAACAGGCCCCACCCAAATTTCGACTTAATAGAATCAACAAAGCTGAAAGAAAAGTGCTGTAAATGTAATAAAACTTGACTGATCTACAATGGGAATGCTGCACAGGTTTACATGATCGTACATTGGTACACCATTGGTAATGGGGCAGTCATACCTTAAGATTTCTAAGGTGTCTTACATCCTGCAATGTAGGGAAAGGAATAATGACATTAATTAGAAAATTAATTATTATATTTCAACTAAAAAAATAAAAAATTCTTCAAAATATGACAATGGGCAATGAACCTGTTCAAAAACTTTTTCTCTAAAACCTCGCTAACAGTTTGAACCTCTCTAATTTAAAATCAGTTTTGATATTAAATCAGCCACAAATTAATAAATTTGAGCAAATTATATTTTAAATATTTTTGATTAGCAAAGGAACTTGGAGGCAAAATCAAACCCACCAGGGAGCAGAAACAGCTTAAAAAGTTAAAAGGTAGAAGTAGATATAAAAGAGATTAAAGAATTATTGTGCAAACATTGATCATTATTCTTTCTTTTCATAGAACAGTGCACAAGGTTTTAAGAAGTGAATCCGTTGACACGTTGCACACAAAAAGAAAAACAGTAGAATAGCTAGTACTCAGCAACCATAAGCAAACCTCCACTGATCAAACAGGATTAAACACAAGTATAAATTGTTCCCGAGGTTAAGTGGTCTGCTCTTTTGTGACAAAGATAAAATTACGATAATTTACCAAAAATTACCAAATCAAGGAGGCATGAGTAACTGTCTACTGAACTGAAAAAAGAAACCCATGTGGTCACCAGATACTTTCGTTTAAAAGTATTGTTTTAATGGCATCCTGTTACTTTCTGTTGGTTGGTAACAATCAAATTAAATGAGAAAAAAAGAAATCATGAAATTTAAGATTATGAATTATAATTTTTTGTTTACCAACCTGTAAATTTACAGGATCTCTGAAGCTTTCGTCCGAAGCTGTCTGCAATTTCTCCAGAATCCATGTCTCCAACTCGTCGGCATCCCGCTTGAAGAACTGGAAGCGTCTTGCGGCTTCCAACTTCTCGCGCCTCTCCTTAGCGAGTCTCTTGAACTCCTCATAATGGTGGATGACCTGGAACCGACGTTCCTGGATGTCATCCGCAGTCTCCAAGATTTTAATCTCTCCCCTCTCCGTCATGTCGGCGGCTGTCGTGTGGCTTTCTCAGTCTCGGCTTACCTACGATTAACAGAAGAAAAAAAATGTGGAGAATTTTTAAAAATCAGTTAAACTTTTGAGAAAATAGAATTAGCTGTTGCAAACAACTTACCAACCAACTGGACCGATGGTATAAATGTCAAAAATAGTTAATGGCCTGACGTTTCGGCCTTTCTCGTTATTATCCATTGAAACTTTTGCTGAGAAATGTTATTTTTGTATTGAAAAACTCTCAACAAATATTAAGCAGCAAACATAATAATTTGGTTTTATTCAATATTTTACTACTATTTTCAGGAAAGATAGACCCAATATGTTGGATATTATCAACTGATTCAGTGATTGGGTGCTTCTATGGATGCAATTACTGCAGCGCGGATAACTACTGCTCAGATCTGTTCCGCTTCACACATCATTGATTCAAACCTTCTAGACAGATGAGTCACTCTATGATAATAAGTTTGGACTTCATGTAGGCCTAATGTATAAAACATGAAGTTCAATTTAACATGTAGCAAATCACTCTCCCAAGTTCTCACTACATTCTGTTTCTCACTTGTTCACACAAGGCCTGCAATTTTGTCTTTAAGATGACAAGGCCATTTTTATTTTGCTAAGGGTACCATTGCAAAATCTTGACGAGCCTGGTACTTCACAGAGGCAACAAAGGCTGGAAAAGAATTACATTAGTACCATCCTGTCTTTAATTTACAATCAACCATCATTAATTCAGACACAGTACAATTTTGTTTTTGCAAAAAAGAACCAGGAAACTTTTCTATGGCACTTCAAAGGAAATAGTGAAAAGGGACATCAGCCAATAGACAGCTGGAAATTTTCAAACTACATACCTTACAACAACGAAAGTGGCGGAATAATAAATGCCATTTAAAACTTGTCGGCCTATCTCAGACTAATTCAGGATATCCTTTATGAGTTTGATGCACAGGAAATGCACTAACCATAGAGTAGAAACTACAAATTATTGAATCAATACTGTGCAACAATAGTCCTGGTAAACAGAAGGTTCAAACACATTGATTTTCTAGGCTCACACATTGAATTGTATTGTGCTCGAGACACAAGTGTGGAGAACAAACTGTAATTGATTGTTCAAGTACATGTAAATGTAGTGCACATTATGAGGAAAAATTACATTGCTTTTTATAGATAAATCATTTGATATTCGTTTTTCCAAGAATAATGACAATGTAGATGTTGATACTTACAGTTACATTATTATTTTAGTTAATGCAAGTGTTACTCCTAAGCTTCAGTAACACAAATGGAGTTGACCTTTTAGATGTGAACTGATTTCCAATAATTATTACATTTCAAACGACTACACCACATAAAATTGATAACACTCCCAACAGATTTTTAAAGCATTATTATTGGTGGTCTTCATATAATTCAAAATAAACCATCCTCCTTGCAGACTACAGATCATAGCATTTAAAATGGCAAATAAATGACAGCTCTAAAACTCAAGATGTGGCCTTGCCCTACTCCTAGAACTGTTTCGGTTTCGTCCGGCTATCGTCTCCCATAACGGGAGACGATAGCCGGACGAAACCGAAATAGTTCTACGAGTAGCCTTGCCCTACAAAATGGAAAATTCCAAAGAACTCATCAAACAAATCTAGACCAGCTGCCATGTTAAATGATACACAATACAGACACAAAATACCCAGCCAGCCAGTCGCCACTCCATGAAACAGAATCCCAGTACTCCACAAATTGTCATAACCCCACCAAAGACCATTCTTACCTCCAAGGATTTCCTCAACCCAAAATGCCAACAGCATCAAATAAAATCCATGAGGAACAAGCCAAAAACTGATCTTCCTACCTCAACTATATAGAGCCGTCCGCCTCTAGAATTCAATTCTGTCCGAGAGAGAGAGAAGTATCACCCGATATAACGCAGCCGCGCACAGCCTAGAAAAAATTCATGAGCCAACACCCTTATTATAATCTCCAACCAGACTGCACTGCACTGCACTGCATGCAGTATACAACCTCACAGCGTGCATTAATAATGCTCCCTCGCATAACACAGTGTGTGTGCTATAGGCTGAGGCAGTCTGAAATGGTCTGAACCAGCAAGGTTAAATTTGATCAGGGACCAGCTCAAAAATGCAGCCTATTCACTACAAGTCAAAATCCATTGCTCATATGTTTTTATGAGAGCCCTAGATCATTGGGGCGATGCATGCATCAATAGGGCATTGTGACTGCTGCATTATGATGGATATTTGAATAGGAATGTTAGTCAAGTGTAGCATTTAGGTGTAAGCTCATACCTTAGGTACATAATTACAAATGTAAAACTAAAAACAAAGTATTAAGCTCTCCTGGAATGCCTGTTGATTATTCCGTTTCCTAAAATAGGTAATTTCAACCACAAATATTTATCAAAACAAGATGTAAAACAACAAATTAGAGTTCTAACAAATTAAAAATCTAACAAATTCATACATTGATTTTCTAGATACTGTACTTCCACTGTAAATCAGTAAAAGGGAAGTTTAAAAATATATACCTCATATTTTATTTCCTAGCTATTTATTTATAATAATAATAATGAGCAACTTTTAAAGCTCACAGATCCACAAGAGCGGTCAAGGTGCTAATAGGATGTAATATGTGTACAAGATTTTTATCTTTTTGGGAGACATTGTAAATTTGTTTTATTTTTGTACATTCTGCATGTAGGCCCTTTTATTATAGCAAAGTAAAAAACAAGTATTTGTCAAGCTTAGAATTTGGGAAGTTTTAAAACAGAAACATGGTAAAACTACAAAAATTATTATTTTTATTTGTCATTATTTATTCGGCATAAAAACACACAAAATACAAACATTAACAAAACAAAAGCTAGGGACATATGCCAGGAATTATAAAAGTTTACCCCCCAAAAGTAGCCCGAAGGCCTTCAATTCCAATATCTCTGTCCATATATTGGCCAAATAACCAATTAAACAGAGTTTTAAAGGCTAAATTACAACTCAGCACTCTGCCAATATGTCAGGCCAGAAAAGTAGATGATTTAGTTTTAAAAAGTAACTCATTCTAAAGGTATTTTTATTCCAGATTTTGCAAGCGACGCAGCACGTACAATTGTACACAAAAACAGTTAGGAGATTGATCAGAACAATATCAAATAATTTCCCCCAAGTGCAAAAAAGGAACATTTTATTCATCAATCTTCGGACATCGTCATTTCATGAATTGGTAACTTAGCAACAGCTCATTGTCAGTCGGGCCCGGAGGCATCTAAGGGGTATGTTTTCACTGTCTGTGAATGCAGTATTGATTCGGCAGTGTGTGGTTCGTTATTCCAGCACAGACTCTTAATATATTAAGTTATCAATCCGCAGTAATGAGCGGTTGTGAGCAAGTAATCTTGTTAAAGCTGGGTATCGCCTCATGTCAGCATAATACAAGGTACACGAACTTGTTTTTCTCGATGTAGAATGTGCAGCCTGTCTGAAGTAGAATTTAACTGGTATTTTTGTTTTGCAGGGAGATTTTGCATCCCAAATTTACAGGAAGGCCTGTTACTGTCAATGCTCATTTATTTACTTCACCCAAATTTAATATTCAGTTGTCAGTTCAAAACAAAAATTTAATAATACAAAATTAAAAAAACATGAAGCATGCAATGGGCAATTCAGTCCTAAAAAAATAATTAAAATGCTTTATGGGTTATAACTGAAATTTTGTATTTACATTTGTACAGTAAACATGTAGGAAAAGACAAATACTAATCATTGACAAAAATCACTGTCTGTAAAAACTAAACTTGTTTTAAATTTAAAATGCTAAGATGGTCTTGGATGCTTTGTCCAATTGCAGAAACAATAAATTACAGAAAAACTTTTACAAAGTATTCAGCACAAACCTGTTAGAGACAGAAGATGAACAATAATGCAAGAAATTCCGTAGTATGCAGCATACAAAGCAACAATTAACACCATGAGAAGGAGAAACAAGTCCGGGTGTTCATCCAGAAATGGGCAGACCCCTGGCATGCCAGATTACAGAGCTGGTCAATGCTGCTTCCAAGTAGAACACCTTATGGCTCGCAATTGGTACAAAATTCCCAGTTGGGTTGGAATTGACGATGGGAATAAATTCACCAAATAGGCCAATTCCTTGATCAAGTTATAAAAACTGTCAAGCTAAGAAGCTGATACTTAAAATATAGGAAACGGCAAAGTTTTAGAGAAGAGAAGATTTAAAAAAAAAACTCCTTGAGAGTACGAGAAGACATTGCACTGTTCATGTTAACTGCCTGAAAGACAGATCCTCATTTGAGAGACACGTGCCGTACAGGTGGATAAAGATGAGCTGTTTCTATAATTAATAGCTCAACTCAGACACAGACTTGAACTCCTGACTCTGTCAGACTCATTTATGTGCGAGCATGAAGCATGTGCAGCAAAGAGCTGTGAAGATATTCTCTTAAAAAACACACAAATGCATGAATGCTGAAAAGTTGCTGCAACTGTCTTGGGTACTGCTGCTCAATTTCACCAATGTTGATGATGACTCAAACAAGGCTAAATGTGAAAACTCTTGAGGATTTCAGAGGAGGGATTTTCATGACGCGAGTTCGCTCAGAGGGTATTCTCCAAAGAATGTCAGACGTAAAAATAAACACTTTGGCACTCTCGCAGCCCAAGACTAATTTCTTCAAAATGCTTCTCGATATCTCTGAGAAAAGGTCAGATGCTCAAAGCTGTTTAAAATACCTGCGAGAAAATAAATTCTTGAGCATTTGCTTGAAGTGATGATGGCGTAGTCAAAGAGCAAGATGAAATGCATTAGCATTGAACATAGTTTGGTTGTCCAGTGTTCACAATGGAATACTGAAGGCTGTAAATGGAGCACGTTTGAGTTTAGGGAGGCTGCAGGCAACTGCTACACTAAAATACTAACATCAAATTTTTGATAGAAACTGAATGTGAAGAGTTGTGAGCAGAATCAGAAAAAGTTATGAGAGGATGACGATACTGGATTTTGCTGACACTTGTTGTTTGCTGTGGATCACACGGCATTATTTATTCCCAAGAACGACTTTAACAGAGTCTGTTTAGACGAATTTCAGAGTCCATAAGGTAATGTAACAGCAGCTAGGCGTTGAGGCACAACTTGGGAGAGCTGGTAATTTGCCTTCCAGAGATACTGTAATAGAATACTGTCAGGCTACCTCTGGTAATAACAAAAAAACATCACAAAAATATACTCATTGTTTCTCCTGTCGTCCTCAACGATCCCTAAAGTTATAGTCCTCATAAACAACAGTTGGCTTGAAGCTACATGCACATTACTGCAGTATTGTTCAAAACAGACTCAGAAAGCGGCTGAGACTACCAGGATGAGACAGTGCTTCCAGGGTTCACTCACTGTTGAAATCATGATCACAAGTCACCAACTACGTATCTTGCATCATCCTCTTAAGAGTGGAACAAATCTCAATTTCACAAACTGCAGATAATAATTCCAGAAGTCTCATCTCATCAAAACAACTTGAAATTTATTTTTTACAGTTTACAACAGAAGACTCTTAAAATTTCGCATAATCAGTGTGGCTTGATGTTTTCTAGAACCATGTTTAACAAATGACTGGAATTCTGCTCTGAAGGCCGAATCCAAACAGTAGTGGGTGAAGACATGAAGTTGGAGACATCATCAGTGATTACTGCTCCTGTAAATGGCTCCTCTCGGGAAGATGATCCAGCCTGATGCATATCAGGAGCAGAGTTTCATAGGTCAACTTAAAAAACAGACAATAACAAGATGCAACGACAAAAAAGATTCAAAGGGGAACTGCAATGACGTGTGTGACACAGCATCCAGGGGCTCCATTCAATCAACACCCACATGCAGGAAATACTATACTAGAAGCTTTTTCTTAAAGCAATAATAACCATCTCCTCCACATTGTCAAACCACAATTTAAAGAAATTACGCAACACTTGTATGTAAATGTCATTTCATCAATATGCAGAGTTAAAAGCTTCAAAGTGTCGCAAGGATGTCCATCATGAAATTCAATTTATAACACAGATGAGAATCTGCAGGACTATTGACTTGGCATGACTTGCTCCGATGTGTACCAAGTGAACACAAAATGAGGAAAATAACCTCTTCAAATTATACATGTATTTCACTTCAGAGTCTTGGTGTCTTTATTTTTAGAACCATCTAATAGTTTAATTTATGCGCTGCACACGTACGGAGACTTTGGTTACACAATATGACAAGAGACTCAAAGGAACAATATGTAAATACTTTGAAGTCTGCATGTAGTAGTATGTGTGTGTGTGTGTTGGCAGTGTCTGATGACGTCAAATCTTTTTTCAATGCAACCATAGCAACCAACAAGGGCCTGAAGTACTTCAAATCAAAGATGCCTTTGCAGGCAACTTTAAAAGTGAGCATACTATTGCTGGTCCTCGCTATTTTGAAAGAAGATCCATTTAAAGCCCAAAATCATTGTTTGTCATGTGTATAATATGGCTGAGCGAGCCTTGCACTTTTAGCTTTTTACCAGGCTAGTAAACTGTGCATTATTGCATGTACATGTACTTGACCCCCCCCTCCCCCACTCAATCCGTCATCGAAGTTGCAAGATACTAAATTGAATTGAATTGAAGTTGAAAGAAAAAACACCCTTGTCACACGAGGTTGTCACCTTCAGATGCTTAATTTGGCGACCTCAAAATCTACTTGAGGTCTTGAAATAAAAATCTTTGAAAATTACTGTTTTCTCGAAAACTAGTAACTTCAGAGGGAGCCGATTCTCACAATGTTTTATACTATCAACAGCTCCCCGTTACTTGTTACAAGTTAAGGTTTTATGCTAATTATTTTGAGTAATTACCAATAGTGTCCACTTCCTTTATTTAATAAGCGTGTACACTGTACTTTACAAACATCTGTGATAATTTCTCTGATACTAGAGAGTAGCATGCCCCTATCCTTTTAAAAAAAAAAACCTGTAAAGTATTTGACTGCAACATGTACTTAAAGTCACCTGGAAATAAAAATTAAAAAAATTCAAACAGAGAGACAGAGGAGGAGCACATGCCAAACGTGAAAAAATCGGATAAGTTTGAACTTCGAGGGCATTGTTTTAGAGTGCACCTAGCGTCATGATTTTTTGTTGGCACTGCATGCGATTCACCTTGTTGGGTAAATTTGAGTGGACCGTCCGCACAGCAGCCATAGCGCGTGCAGTCTGCTCCCTGGACCGTAGTTCTGCACGTACAGGTAGGCTCATTCTGATCGGGTACCAGATGTAGTTTACTAGGCCAGACTACACATTTTCTCTTCAAATATCGCGCCTTGATTGACGTCACAAACAACGCACCCCCTGGGTCGGGGCTACTCTTATTCACACTCCACTCATAATTAGTGACAAGAGCTTTATTTTGACAAAATACCACTTCAAGGTGACTTTTAAAAAAAAACCTGAACATATTTCAGCTCTTTTTTGTCAGTAAAATCTTAAGAAATACTTTGTAAAACATGCATTAGGCCTACGTGTTATTAATAAATGCTCTTAACTGTAGAGAGTCTATATTCATCCACACAGCATACAAAGTTACAATGCAAAAGACAATGTGATTACGGTGCTAAAATGTAATAAACATTTTATGCAAATGTTATGCAAATTGTATGCAAATTAAAAGGTATTGCTGCAATTTAGTACAATTACAATGTTCATGTTTAGTTAATTAACAAATGATCTCTACGATCGATTTGACTGGGTAAAATGTTCATTAAACATAACTCATTCACATTGATTGCAGAATTTTATCTTTGGGATTGGAGGGCAAAGCCATTTTCATATTGTTTTGAATGGGTACAAACTAGCTGGTCTTTGTGTAATTACAGGCCTGCACTGTTTATTATCAGCAGGGCTCAATCAAAGTGCATTAGTTTGTAAATGTTAGAAAAAGAAGGGCCGTTGTTTCGTTGGTGTCGGAAATATACGGTTCTAAGCAGTGGACAAACTTTAATTATTAACTTAATTGGATAAGTGGAGAATGCATTTGTTTTACAACCTTTTTTATCCGTTTTGACCACATTCATACTGTCAAACGGTAATCGTAACAATTGTAAACTAATGTTTAAACAAATTATTGTTCATTTGAAATGAGTTTTATAACTCATTTGCTACTTTTATTTACCTTTTTCTTTAAAAATGTTCACACACCGATTCTCCAACACAGCCAAACCTCCGTAACTCTAGTATGACATCCTACTTCAACTTATCTTACACTCGCGAAAATTTTCATTTTATTGTAATTTCCACTTTCATCACACAATCGATTTCGTTAAAAAAAAAATCCATAAATATTTAACTAATTTCCGTATCACCTTACACAACATTTTTCAATAATACGATAATCAGGGTATTAATTTTCAAAATAGTTGTTAAAATACAACGAGTAAGTTTATTAAAAAGAACAGCCTCAGCATTATTGCGTGGGAGATTTTGTACTTAACAAACTGACGCTTGTTTGTCTTTGAAATAATGAACAAGTAGATGGTGGCACAGGGTCATAATGGAGGAGTAAGCGTTTCGTTACGGACATGAACTGTTCGTTTAAAACGATTTCGCTTTTCACTCGTGAGGTGCACATGTCTGAGCTTGTCTTGTTTCTGTTCAGTGTTCCAATGGTGTAAGTCTGATGTATTCTATTCATCATTTCATACAAAACTCAGCTATCTTAAACATCTGAAAAGTCGATTATTGTCAAGAAAATAACAATATGGAAAGCTTTCTAACATCTGAAGGGCATGTGGGCAACGATGATCCCGTTCTCCCACCCCAAATTCAAACTTTCGTGTTCCTCGATCTAGAAACAACTTGTCTTGAGGCCCTGGACAGACCGAAAATTATTGAAGTTTGTATGATAGCCATCCATCGGAATTCGCTGATTTCTTCGACTTCATCCGGATCAGACAACACCCCAAAACTACCGCGAGTTCAAGATAAACTGACGTTATGTGTCAACCCCAACAAGGCAGTTTCTCATGTGTCATATGAAATGACAGGATTGGACAATTATAACTTAGTTGAAGAGTCCAAACGGAAGATATTTGATGCCGCTTTTGCGAAGATGCTGCAACTCTTCCTTGCCCGTCAAGATGCACCAGTTTGTCTTGTTGCTCACAACGGGAACAAATTTGACTTTAAACTGCTACGGACTGAATTGGATAAAGTTAGAGAGCACTTCTCTGGTGATGTATTGTGTGTGGATTCGCGGGAAGCTTTTACCCAAATTGACAAAGTGAACAACCAAGCGAGCAGTCCTGGGAAGAGCGTTGCGTTGGGGAAGATTTACCAGCGGTTTTACGGCCTGCCTTTTCCTGATGCACACAATGCCGAGTCCGATGTCGTCGCACTGATCAAGATAATAATGAACAACTCTAAAGTTTTAATAGAATGGATGGACAGAAACAGAGTTCACTTCAACCAAATGGAGCCATATTATTCACCATTTAATTCACCAAGTAGGCCTAAGAAGAAACCAAGAATGGATCTTTAATTTCGTAAAGATGAAACGAGGAGATCTGGGACAACTTCATCTGTCATAGCATCATTGACCGAGGACACCATTCGAGATAGACTTGATTTCAAGTCTGAGATCGCGGTTATATTCATCTTCATCGGCCACGACTCAATGACGATTATTTACGGTCATATTGGGTGATTTGGGTGGTTAAAGTAAGAAGTAAACAGAGCATAAGTATAAATAACTACAATAAGTTATTGTGACTTGTTTTAAGTTTGGTCCGGTTGGACGTTCATTCAGAAGACTTATAAGTTATATATCATCACGACTACTTTTTCCGAAAGTGTGATGCGTCTGACCATCTGACAATGGACAACCTGAAATAAATGAAGTTTTGTTTTCGTTTTGCAAAAGTTATAATATCATGATCAAAATAAGCAACAGGACTGGTGTGCAATATTTTTGTAATAAATGTTTTGTATGTTTCAATGTTTGCATTTTGTCAAAATGAACTTTACCTTTTAATTTGATTAGTGAGACTTCTAAAGACTGAGAAAAATAATCACTGTTATAACAATACTTAGATTTTTTTTACATCTCATAACTCCATGTAATTTTTAAACGATAGTCAGATCATGCTGAGCATAACGATTCTAAAAAAAAAATTATGGTTACGATACTTTTGTTTCACACAATGTGATCTAGTTTCTCAAACTATTTCAATTTTACTATGCCATAGGCTGTGTAATTTTAATAAACACCGTAAAAAAATAATGAAACGTACGGTAGGCCCCTACTGGAAACGCCTGGAAACTCTCTTGACTCCACTTCCTTCCTAGTCCGTTCATCGCACGGGGGACCGCCGGTGTGTTTCTGAAAGCGCCCTCTTTTGAATCATCCTCCTAAAGTTTTCCGGAGGCTTGAGAAACATCGTCCAACCGGAGCAGATTTCCACGGACACCGATGGCGGGGAATTCTGTTCGCCGGAGATTCGATCCCACTGGGCGTACAGTGGCGGCCTGGCACGGCGGGGGAGTCCACCAAAAGCTTGCCTTTATCTTTGCTTTTTATCTAATGGCTAAGACCAGTCAAGCCCGGTGTGCCTCTTCTTTGATGTTTGTGTCCACGGGGAGGAACGGTCCACCGCTATATGAGCACATCTCCATGGTATCGGAGTCTTATATAAAGCACACGTATCTACCAAACAAGGTATTCAAGGCGCTGAGTATACAAACTCTCAAGAATACTGTTATTGCGGAAAAATGAAAACCCAATTTAGCACCTTATTACGGCACAGACAGCAGCTACAGCCAGTAACACCGGGTCGAACTTCTCTTTTTCGATTAGTGCACTGGGTTCTTTTTTCATTGCATTACACTCAATACATGGGACCAATGGCTTGACGTCCCATCCAAAGGACGACTCGGCTGCGAAGACCTTGATATTCTCTTCAGACGCTCCATTCAAAAAGTCAATGACCCCCCCCCCCCCCGACCACAATAGCAAATAACTCTTTGGTGAGGCCTGGCACCCATGCACCGTCAAGGCTGTAAGGTTAAAACGACAGACTTTCCTGGCCCAGTAAGTACGTTGTACCTCTATGGTTGACAATGTGTAATGTGTGCTGATGAGGCATTTTTTCATGGGGAATTCCCCAACCTTGGACTTGTGCCAATCTTGATATGGGTGTAGCAGGTAAACATGATACGGTAAGTAACTCAAATTCTCCATTACGTTTCTAAATCGTATAATGGAGGAAATTGAGGAAAAATGCTTAGTTTCTGCTTTTAAAAATAATCATAAGAGGAGTAACTAAAGGAACACGTTGCCTTGGATCGGTCGAGTTGGTCTTTGAAAAGCGTTTTGTGACCGTTTGTTATAAAATGCATATGGTTAGAAAGATGATTTAAAAGTAGAATACAATGATCTACACAAATAATATGCCTCGAAATTGCGTGGTTTTCTTTTTACCTCGTCCAAACCGTGCAATTTTGAGTGATACTTGTGTGGATCATTATATTCTACTTTTAAAACATCTTTCTAACCGTATACATTTCATAACAAACGCTTTTTATAGACCAACTCGTCCGATCCAAGGCAACGTGTTCCTTTAACAAAAACGCGAAGTTGTGCCATGAAAACCATGGCTCTGTGTGGCACTTAAAACATGGTTTTAAAGCAATTAACAGTTAGGCACACAAGGGCTGCCTGGCA
The DNA here is from genome assembly GCF_032118995.1 of Asterias amurensis. Lineage (NCBI taxonomy): Eukaryota > Metazoa > Echinodermata > Asteroidea > Forcipulatida > Asteriidae > Asterias > Asterias amurensis. The sequence continues at coordinate 984,871 of NC_092662.1, read as the reverse complement.
AGGCAAGATAGTCCACCACAAGCGTGCCTATATCTTTTCGGAGAAGACGCCCGTTCCCTCTACTTTGATGTTTGGGTCCACACAAAGGACAAGTTTGTCCATTACACGATAAGCTTGGGCGATATCACGATATTATCAAAAAATCGCATTACCATTTCTCCCCCCAAAAATGGAAAACCCAAATTATTTCGCAACGTGTATTATTCTCTTCTTCGTTGAAAGGTGGAATGTTCCATTCAACTAGGGTCTGCCTCGTTGAATACTATAACATTGTATCTTAACTCATAACATTCGCACAGCTACGTGTCTCCACCAACAATCACGGGGGCGTATTTATACTGCGCGCCTTCGGTGTCTGTACTTCATTGTTAACAGTGTTGTAGACCGAGACACTTGTCAGATTCAAGTCACTTTCAAGTATCTAACTGTAACCTTTGAGAGTAATTTTCCAATCTCCACTATACCGAAGATGGCATCGACTTTTGTTTTTCTTGACTTGGAGACCACTGGGCTCGGCGATGACTGCAAAATTACGGAGATGTGCCTGTGTGCCGTGAGTCGGGCCGCACTCGTGAAGCGACCCATCACTGCTACACGATTCCCGCGTGTCATTGACAAACTGATCCTGTGTTTCGACCCGGAGAGAGAACTGAGCCCATTTGCCGAGAGTTTAACAGGGTTGACACGTCAGTTACTCGTTCGTAATAACCGGGATGTTTTCTCCAGAGATGTAGCTGAATTTTTGAAGAGCTTTTTGAGGATGCAGGCACAACCCGTTTGTTTGGTCGCTCATAATGGAAACCGGTTTGACTTTGGTATAATAGCCAAGCATTTCAGAGATGTTGGGGTTGAGTTGCCTGCCGAGATGGGCCTTCGTTGCTTCGACACCATGCAAGCATTCAAGGCGCTCAAACCCAAGCCTGCTACGGTGAATTTCAAGCTTGGTACACTTTACAACAAATACGTTGGTGGAGATGTCGAAAACGCACATACTGCCGAAGGAGATTGTCTGTGCATGCTTGAACTCGTCTACAACACGGCTGAAGAGGTTATACCTTGGGCTGACCGCAACGCTGAGGTTTATGACCATTATTATCTAAATGGCAACTAGCTGCTTCGACAACAACGATCGAAATCTGGTTTGCCGAAATTTGAACAAACTTCGAGTATCGCATACCTTATTTACTAAACCCGACCAGCCAGGCTTCCTTTACGATCAACTCTAGAGCATCCTTCTTCCAGACTGTCTTCCAGACCGTTAACTCAGTTTGCGAAACGAATTCAGTGTGGTATAAGAGCAGGATAATGATCACTTATGCAGTGCACTCATCCACATACCCTACTATTATTGTAATTTACTACTAAAAAGTACAAGTGACCAATATCAGGACTGTTAAGGGCCCAATTTTTTTCTTCATTGATAAAAAACAGAATTACCAACCAAATTTCCATGTGTTGCATATTGCTTATTACGTATTCGGGTATTCAGTCGTTTGCTTATCCTGAAAATCACATGGAATTTTGGTTGGTAATACTGTTTTTATCAAGGCAAAAATTTTTGTGCTTAGCAGCTCTATGATGTAGATGATCATAAATGTAACAGGTTGTTGCTTTGCGATAACTTTAAAACTATCACTTTTTGAATGTAGCATTGCCTTATAGACAAGCCCATAGTTTTCTGTAATGTAATTGTGTTTTAGATGACTTTCTGAGGTCTCGAAATCAAATTCAAATATTTTAGTGGAAAATAACCTTTCCCCCCGAAAATTTCGTTACGTCAGAGGAGGGAGCCGTTTCTCAATGTTTTATACCATCAACAGCTCTCCATTGCTTGTTACCAAGTAAGTTTTTATGCTAACAATTATTTTGAGTAGAATTACCAATAGTTCACATGATAAAGTATACTGCTTCGTGAACACTTCTCATTTTGAAGTAGCTTATAGAGTGTAGCTCAATACAAACAACAACTTTTGCTTTGTGATAATTTGTAGTTAAGCATTTTGTATTCCTTTCTTGTAACAAATTTGTTTTCTTTAAATGTAATCATATTGTAGGCATGCATGATTGAAACAAGTGCGCATAATTACGTAGCTGTCAAACTTTGGACAATCATGGCATTTGAAATACGAATTGTTGTGTATACTTCTTCATATCACCAATTGAGTCTATATTATTTTATGTTATGTTACGGCTAAAACAATAGTTTGAAAAAATAATGCAGTAAGAAACACAATCATGAAAGAATTAACAAAAAAAATATTTAAAAAAGATTCTTTTTAAATCGATTTTTACAAGTTATTTTGTGCATTTATAAAGGCTAACAAAGACAAAAATGGCAATCTACGTGATTTATATGCTATAATGTATAGGGACTTCAAGTCAAGGCTTTTCGTTTTTTTGTAGCTTAAGAAAATCAGATCATTGAACATTATAGTTTTTGCAAACTCCACCTAACGCAGCAGTTTTATTGCTGACAATGGGAATTCCCCACATGAGAAATAGTAAACGGTTTATTGAAATACACAATATTCACCTCATTCAAATAAATAACATTCACCCTTTGTGTACATTTTGAATAGATTGCTGATATATGGAAATTACCCTTACTATTATGAGAAATATCCAAGTTTGTAATCAGGTGGTTTCCAACAAACAGCCTATCAACTAAAATATCATCGTGTAACCTTCAATTTAACTTTGACAATAGACGACCCTCTTGTCTGAGAAATATTGACTTACCACCTCCCTTTTGAATTGGATACCCACGACGCTATGGGGCGCCGTCTGTCAATTAATTGTTTGGCATTTTTAAGGCATGTTTTTACCATGGTTTATAGCAATTAGATGTAAACCATAGAAAGTGTTGCCAAATCCTTTTTATGGTTTACATACCAGTAGTATTTTGTGTGTGTAAGTTTATGGTTAACAAACCATGAACATGCAACAAACATTTATAAAACATGGTTCATAAACCATGGAAATTTTACACATCTTTAAAACATGGTTTATAAACCAGAAAAAAATGAAGCATCAAATTCATGGTTTACAAATCATGGTTTATAAACCATGAAAATTGGGACATCTTAAAAACATGGTTTATAAACCATGAAAATTTAAGCATGAAAATCATGGTTTATAAACCATAAAAATAGAAGCACGAAAATCATGGTTTAAAAATTATGGTTTATAAACCATAAAAATTGAGGCATTTAAAAAACATGGTTTATAAACCATAAAAAATGAAACATGAAAATCATGGTTTACAAATCATGGTTTACAAACCAGAAAAAAATGAAGCATCAAATTCATGGTTTACAAATCATGGTTTATAAACCATGAAAATTGGGTCATCTTAAAAACATGGTTTATAAACCATACAAATTTATACGTGAAAATCATGGTTTATAAACCATGAAATCGGAGGCATCTAAAAAACATGGTTTGTAAACCATGAAAACTGATGCATCAAATTCATGGTTTATAAACCATGAAAATTGAGGCATCAAACATGGTTTACAAATCATGGTTTATAAACCATAACAAAATGTGCACTCACAAATCATGGTTTATAAACCATAACAAATGTGCACAAATCATGGTTTACAAACCATAACAAACGCTAAACAATTAATTGACAAACGGCACGATACGTGCACAACCCATGTTCATTTTTTATGGTTTATAAACCATGATTTGTGCACATTTTTTATGGTTTACAAACCATGATTTGTCAGTGCACATTTTGTTATGGTTTATAAACCATGATTTGTAAATTATATTTGTAGTTCAATTTTCATGGTTTATAAACCATGAATTTGATGCTTCAGTTTTCATGGTTTACAAACCATGTTTTTAGATGCCTCCGATTTCATGGTTTATAAACCATGATTTTCACGTTTCAATTTTCATGGTTTATAAACCATGTTTTCAAAATGCCTCAACTTTCATGGTTTATAAACCATGATTTGTAAACCATGTTTTTTCATGCTTCAATTTTTATGGTTTATAAACCATGATTTGTAAACCATGATTTTCATGTTGCAATTTTCATGGTTAATAAACCATGTTTTTTTAATGCCTCAATTTTTATGGTTTATAAACCATAATTTTTAAACCATGATTTTCGTGCTTCTATTTTTATGGTTTATAAACCATGATTTTCATGCTTAAATTTTTATGGTTTATAAACCATGTTTTTAAGATGACCCAATTTTCATGGTTTATAAACCATGATTTGTAAACCATGAATTTGATGCTTCATTTTTTTCTGGTTTATAAACCATGTTTTAAAGATGCGTAAAATTTCCGTGGTTTATGATCCATGATTTATAAATGTTTGTTGCATGTTCATGGTTTGTAAACCATAAACTTACACACACAAAATACTACTGGTATGTAAACCATAAAAAGGATTTGGCAACACTTTCTATGGTTTACATCTAATTGCTATAAACCATGGTAAAAACATGCCTTTAAAATGCCAAACAATTAATTGACAGACGGCGCCCCATACGACGCAAACTATAAAATCAACTGAGGGGCGACGACGGTGGCACCTACACACAAAGAAGACACCTGGGCCCAATTTCATGGCTCTGCTTACCGCCGAATTGTGCGTTTACGATCACGACTCCCCGCTTACGTGCAAGCGCCGAATTTCTGCGCTAGCCTGGTAAGCGTAGAATGCCTAATAACGTGGAGTACGCACGCGCAGAACCCCAAATTCGCCAATAACCCGTGAAATACGCTTGCCGTAAGCACATGATTCCCTGCTTCCGTAAGCGCTGATTCTGTGCTGACGGTAGCAGAGCCATGAAATTGGGCCCTGCTGAGTAATAGTATAGAAATAATAGGGAGACACTTTTCGTGCCCAGTAATAGTTTGTAATAAGTTCAATAGTATGTTTGTGACAATAACTCGGCGTGGTTGTTGAACTAAACTAGTCCTAGTGTAGGTAAAGTAAACACGTATGGCTAGTTCCAAGCAAGGACGAGTTTAGGGCGAGTAACTCGTCCTAACTCGAGATGACATCTCTTTGTGAAATCCACCCCTGCCGGACCGACAAGTCACACAACCCAGAAGAAGTCGACGGTTGTTGGGAGGAGGGTTACGTTATGGCAACTAGGCTCTAGGCTCCTAAAGTTTCCCATGATGACCCCCCCCCCCCCCCCCCACAAACAAAACAAGAACAAGATCTGTGAGAGGATGATGACCAAGCCAAGCCGGTTTTAAAAAATTATTTTAAGGTAACAAAACACTACCCTTTACCTCTCTGATGCTTCTCAATAAACGCTTACCTTTTGTTCACATAAATCAAACCAATAGTTCCAAAATTGACATATAATTTGTGCAATACGGCCAACATTTTCGGCACTTACTCTTCATGTTTAACGTTTGTGCATGTTTTATTGTTATTGTTGATTTTTTTTATTGGAAATGGAAATTGGCTCCCCATTGGTGGCGCTATTTACACTTAACAGTGGGCACCTTCGTCTCTCGCGGTCTTGCCCTAGACATGAATCAAGTCCCAATTTCTTGAGAGTCAAGCCCCGTCTTTTGGGGTCCTGTGTTTGCTAGGTGGCCCTGTAAGCAAGCGCTTTAATGCGACTTGAATTAAGTCTAAGTCGTGCGCGCCCAGCAGCCCACCACCCCCCCCCCCCCCCCTCACAAAAAAAGAAGAAGAATATTTAGTCTGGCACCTGGTATATTTTGCAAGTATATTTAGTTATACATGGTTGGGAACAAGACGAAACATGCGTAGTTTTTGGAAAGCAGACGACAATGTTACCAAAAAGCAAAAGTGGTCAAAAAATAAGAAGCACACAGAGGCGGGAGAAAGTTACAATTGTTGCATTGTACCGTTGTTGTCAAACTCGTAGTTAACCACAATGCTAAAATTGTGCAGTGGCTGCCAAAGACTCGTTCGTCAACAGCTCCGTCATGTGAGACGCAGTTTACACGGCGGAGGGACGGTTTTCAACGTAGAAAATAAAGGTAATGTTTTTGACTTTGTTACTGTTGTTTTTTTGACAAACAACATTACGAAAAAACGACCATACCACAAGTGCAGTGCAGATACTTTGTTGGTGTATTTCAAGGAAAACAAGTTGACTTCTTCTTTCAATTTTGTTAATTAAAGCTGTGACCAAATTAAATAGTATCAATTATAATTTATTTACCCTTTACTTTTTCTTTGTAAGTTAGAATAAGATGAATATAATTAGGCCCTATAGCTATATAAAGAGATTTTTAGTTCAGTTCATAAAATCAAGTCAGCTTTTTTGAAAACTTGCCCAAATTTAGCTCCACTTGTGTGGCCAAGGACAGCTGAATCCTTAAGGATTCAGACAAGGATAGCAAAGGATTCAGCTATCATTGGCCACACAAGTGGGGCAAGCCCAAATTGAGCTTTTCAATTTTAAGGAGAACTCCTGCTTTCCCCTTTATAAGTGCTGCTTGACTGCTTCATAATAAGTGAAGATTACCGCACTGCTTAGAACTGTCAATGTGATCACGGTCATGCCTGTCTGTGCAAACACTTCAATGACATTCTTTTTCAGGTTGGTAAGAGTTGAATTGAACCGGAACTTTGTAAGGAACTAAATACATAGCATTGTTCTGCACGAATCAAAATAGCAATTCTTAATACTTCAAATTGAGTCTTTTTATCATTAATAAACAATTATTAATGATTGTATTAATCTGCAGAAAGGAGACTTGTTTGAAATGTCTTAATTTTTTGAAGTAGAATAACCTAGTCATGCTAGTTGTTATGATCGACGTAACCCTCCACCCACCCCCAGTCAGAGACCGTCGGGAGGGTTGATCATCAAAACTAAAAATAACAGTTGATTCAAATTGATTTCAGATCAAAGCAGCTTTTCATGGAGGACACACTCCTGTGGTGAGCTGTCTACGGCACAGGTGGGACAAGGTGTGACGCTGTGCGGCTGGATTCAGCACAAGCGCTATGACTTCATGCTCACTCTCCGAGATGCTTATGGAGTCACTCAGGTGGTACTTCCAGAAGTAAAAAAGGTATAAATGCAAGAAAGGATGCACATATTATGCACTATGTCTAGCACCAATTGAGTTCCAGTTGTCTTGTTTTCAGCAATCAGCACCTTTGGTTCCCTAAGTTTTGTTATGATAGCTCTTTTGTGTCCGATTTGCACTCCACCAAAAATCAAGCACCCTTGGCTTAACGTTCTCACTAAAGGATCCTGCCAAGTTATCAACATAAACGTAAAGGGCTTTCAATTTGTTTGCTTGTTTGTTAGTTTGTTTGTTTAGGTGTTCTTCCCATCAAGGGAACTCGGCATGAACACCAAGATGGCAACAGCCAATCGAGATCATCATTAATACAAACAATGGTTTAATATCTCTGATTATGAATTGCCCAAATCAGAGGAAATTGTTAGTCAGCAGTAACTAGAAAACAATACTTGTTCTAGTCATTGTGAAGTCAGCGCATGCGGTTTAGCTTGGTAGGATTTGAACCTCAACCTTGTGATTGCATGTCATGCAGTCTAACCACAGTGACCACCATTTCTGATAATTAGATTACCTTTCCCCCAAGTCCCAATTGCAAATTATATAACAATGCTTTTAAACCTTGACTCCTTCAAGATATTGTTTACCTTCTTTTCTTTGTACTTCTTAGTACGGATCCCTAATTTTCTTGTTGTGTCCATTTCTCAGGGGACAGGAGAATCTTTAGAAGGGGTTCATTTAGAATCAGTTATCATGGTAACAGGAAAAGTGCAACAGAGGCCCGATGGCTTAGCCAATATGGTAAGTTTCAATGCACATTGCACGGCTACATGTACGCCTAGCTATATGTATCTCTCAGCACACAGGATAAGGGGTGTCATGGCCAAGCGGATAAGAGCACCAAATTCAAGCTCTGGTGATTCTGTTCAGCAGAGTGTGGATTCGTATCCCGGTCATGACACTTTTGTCCCTGAGCAAGACACTTAACTATTATTGCATCTCTCCACCCAGGGGTAAAAGGGTACCTGATTGATTTGGCCGAGTAACCCATTTTTGCACAGGCTGTATGCTCCCCAAGGAGCTGAGATGGTTTAAAAGAATGATTTAAGGCCCAGTGACCAGGGGTAGTAATTTGAAGGGCTTTTGGACACCCTTCGGGTGTGAAAAAGCACTATATAAAAAATTAACGTTATTGTTATTATTAAGCCAAAAGAGCAACCTCCTGTTTGACATCTATGTGAGGGCGCCCTAGCCCTAATCCAGTAATAATGAAGGTCTACTTTGATGTCTCTCAGCTTGAGTCACACGGCAAATACAGTGGTTACCTTATTTCTGGTTTTAAAGTCGTCATTAGCAACTCCACATCAACTTTCTGTTTGTGTACTGCTGAGTTTGAAGCTATTTATTACATTTAAACAGATGCTTTTTTTTTTTTTTTTTTTCAGAAAATGTCCACAGGTGAGATTGAAGTGGTTGCCAGTGAAGTCAAGGTGCTGAATGCTAGTAAAGAAAAACTTCCAATCCAGATACATGATTTCCAACAGGTAAATCAAAAACAGTTTGAAAGAGTTATTTTCCCAAACATAGTAACAAATGAACAAGAACAACAATCGGTGGATAATATACAAATATTGACTCCTTTGAGGGAGTCTTAGTTTAACCATAGCACGAGTAAGGGCAGTCAACATTTGTTTTATAACACTCCAAAAACTATTTATCATCCTGGTACACATAATCTTCGTACGGGCGGTTTAGATACACAGATTCACAATTGATTGGGATCGTGGTGGGTGAAAAGACGTCTGGCCACGCCGTGTGATTGTTGTCGCACTGTCACACGGCACACGATGCACTTTCACACGACCACTGTTTCTAGTAAAACTAAGACATATCATGTGACGCACTCTAAACCAATGAAAAGGCAGAATATTTGTAAGGGTGTTAAATACAGTATTTGCCGTAACAAGAAACTATCCTTTTTAAAAGTCCAACACATGAGTCCAAAAGACACACAAAGGAAGCAATTCATTTCTTGGTTTCGTCCCAATTTATTAGAAAACAACTTCACTTCACAACTCGCCGATTGGGCTGATCGTTAAAGTGTGTAGTAGCATTCAATAACTTTACTTGAACTTTTTTAATGAACAAGAGTTCGGGTCCTGGTCTTGACACTTGCGCCGTTAAGCAAGACATGACCATTTTTGCTTTAGCATTTGGATGGGCTGTGAAGCATAGGTATCGTATGTTGTCTAAAGCATGTAAAAGAGCTCAGTTACATAGGTGTTTCTGGCAGTGGATGCTGAATGCCCTGCGGCCTCTTGAAAACTATTAGAAGATGATACACATACATCTCTCTGCTTAAAACCTGATGAGAAACAAAAAATGAGAATTTTGATAGGACCCTTTTGAGTGTGATACAGTGCTACATAAAAACCCAGTTTTATTGGTGTTATTACTCCAGGGCCCAATTTCATAGAGTTGCTTAAAAAGCACAAAAAGTAGCTAAGCATAACAAAATTATGCTTACCAGCATAAGGTTACCAACCAAACTACAATATCACAAGTGGAATTTGAGACTGATATCCTGCTCATATCTGCTTAGGAGATTTTGTTAAGCTTAAGCAGCTTTGTGAAATGTGGCTCATCACATAACCAGAATGCTTTAAAAAAAAAAAAAAATTTATTCGCATGATCACTTACTAACAGGTGAAGGAGTCAGTACGGATGCAGTTCAGATATCTGGACCTCAGGAGCACCCGAATGCAGCATAATCTAAGAGTTCGTTCCTCTATGATCATGAGAATGAGGGAGTTCCTTTGTAATCAACATGGTAAAACAACTTCTCTTAGTAATCCATTTAATAAATATCATTACTTTTGACTCCTTATATACATTCTTTAAAGACAGGGTATATTTTTTGTAATTGTCAAATACCAGTATCCTCACTTGGTGTATCCCATTCCCAACATATGCATTAAATAACAAACCTGTCAAAATTATTGCTAAATTATTCATCGAAGTTGCAAGAAAATAATGGTGAAAAAAACACCTGTGTTAAAATTGACTTTTTTCAGATGCCTGAGAACAGCTTCATGCCCAAAGTGTTACTTAGATTCCAATTTCTTTGTAAAAAAAAAGTGTTTTTTTCAAGTGTTTTTTTCATCTCCAAATTTCCAGCACAGATTTTTTTCTGTCTAAAGCATTTATCAGTGGTTGTAGTGTTTTGTTACAATTAATCAAAAACTTCTTTTCTTTGTAGATTTTGTGGATGTGGAAACACCTTCCTTATTCAGAAAAACACCTGGAGGTGCTAAAGAATTTCTGGTACCGACCCATCAACCTGGGAAATTCTACACTTTACCACAAAGTCCCCAACAGGTTTGTATTTTCTTGAATGGGAGATATTGAACTCTAGGTGGCAGCAGACTTGCCAGATAATGTTAAATTGGTTACATAGGGCAAATTCGATTAGCAACTATTTGTCAACCACCAGTCAATGTTCCATGGTTACTTTTGCATGAAATACATCCTGGGTACCACGCAAAAGTACCCAATGGTCAACAATAGTCAACTATGCCTCTCTTAATATTTGTGCATGACGTCATAATTCTTATCCAAAATGAGGCTATGGGCGCATGTCCCCCATCACTTGCAGTGGCTGCGCCCTTCACCTTGGTTTGGATTAGCATTGTGACGTACCTCAAGCATAAATATCAAGAAAGGCGTATAGTCTCTTGATTGAACTTGCTCTCAGTTGGGGAGGTAGTGCTTTCTGCTCTATCAGCCATGCTCCTGATGGAAGATACCCAAGCCGTTATCTGTATGGACTGTAAAGGAGGTAACCCTGTTTAGGCAGCAGCCCATTAACAAATAATTGATTGTAACCCACACCTTGAGGTGGCCTTTACAGGCCTTGTGTGTTTAGCAAAAAAAAAAAAAAAGTTCTGAGGTGTGCACCTAATTATTAGAACAATGGACTTACATGGTAAGTTTGCTGCCACCTAGTGTCCCCAAAAGTCCCCCTTTGGTGTCCCTTGTTTGAGATTTCAAAACAATTATTTTGTTTAAATTAATGTTCTGCAGATTTTTTGCAGAGGTGCTATCTGATCCTCTGTTTATCATGTTGGCTTGGGTTGTTTGGGTCCAACGCTACTGTTTGAAATGAGCACAAACAATGCAATACCCCCCTCCCATTTTTTTAAAGTAAATAAATATATAAACAAAACATATATATTAAATATTAATATCTGGCAATGTTTGGCTTTATCTTATTATTCAGTTTGTTTGTGTAAAGAAAATAATTTAACTTAAAGGAGCTGTGTCACCATGATCAACGCCGGCTGTTCATGCTCCTACGCAGCCACACTGCAGACGCATATCCCTATCTGTATCATAAAATATAATGAGCTTGTGTGGGTGTGGAGTAACAGCTCATAATTCCAAGGGCAGGAACGGTCCTGCTTTGATCCTGTCAACACAGCCCCTTTAACACAATTTTTAGTATGAGCAAACTTAGTTTTGTCTTTTTGTTTTCCTTCGTCGATGATCTGAGCAGTTCAAACAGTTACTGATGGTGGGTGGCATAGACCGTTATTTCCAAATTGCTCGTTGCTATAGAGATGAGGGCAGCAGACCAGACAGACAACCAGAGTTTACGCAGGTAAGCACTGATGATAATAATTGACATACTTCGGTCAGGGGCACAGTGCATTCTTGAAATGCTGTCGTTCAGACACTCAAAATACAAAAACTTTTACGAGTAGTTTAGATTTTGCTGGCTATGGTTAATGTCTTTGTGCTAAAAAATGCACCTGGTGGTGGGTTCCATTCCCTTACAATGGACTTGTGGACATTTTCACAGAATTACAGAATCTGGAATCTGGACTCTGATGTTCACTGTTGAGAAAAAAAGTTATCTATTGGTCAGTGAAAAACTAAATGTTTTGTTTATATTTATCAAAACATTGGATGATGAGTGCAGAATCAATGAATTGAAATGATCCTTTCCACATTTTCCTCTTAAAAATACAGTTTTCAGAATTGATTAACTGGCCTGCGATCCCTGACTAAGTAGTATAACGCCATTTCCTGTTAATTTTGCAGGTTGACATTGAAATGTCTTTTGTAAATAAAGAAGGAATCTACTCCATGATAGAGCAGCTTCTAGAATATGCATGGCCTCAAGAAAAACCCAAGTTGAACCCGCCTTTCCCAAGGATAAGCTACTCTCAGGCCATGGATGAGGTAAGCCATGCTTATAAGTATACTCCTCGCATTTTAAGGGAGCACATTGCCTTCAAATATATCATAAACTTGTTGTATGGAATTACTCCTGTACATTTTTCATGCACAAAAACACCTACTGTGTGTTGTTATTAGTGAGAAGTAATAAACAAAAAGGAAATTTGCCTCTTTCAATACACCTAACAATGTTATATGAAAAGGTTTGTGGTAACACCGTGTAGTGACTTTCTCTAAATGTTGGTTTCAACTCGACATTATGATCAGTATGCTCTGATCGTCTTCTGGAATTGTCGAGTTGTAACCAACGGTTCTATTCAGAACCACCCCATTTAGGGATAGTCATTATATGGTGTTACCGCAAACCTTTCCATATTGTATTTCCACCAAGCCAAGTTTCAAATCCTACTTAACAGTGTTATAGCTATACGCATGCCTGTTGATGTGCTAGCTTACCCGCAAAGTCGCGCATGCTAATAACCCAAAATGCAATTATATGCTCAAAGAAAAATCTGTCAGTAAGCCTGAAACCCAGCTGTGAAGCATCCCAAGAGTCCTATACTGATCAATATAGGACTCCTATGTTAAATTTGTTTGTGTTGGAACAGTATGTACAAGGCAAATTTAAGTATGACACCAGTGCACTTTATCAATGAAGTGAAAATGATCTTTGGAAATAGTATACAAAAAGACCGTATGTCAGCATGTGGCGTGTCATGGCGAGTGGTTAAGAGCACCGGATTCAAGCTCTGGTGTTTGATCAGCAGAGCGTGGGTTCGGGTCCCGGTCGTGACACTTGCTCATAAAATTGGGGAGGTAGTGCTTTCTGCTCTACCAGCCAGGCTTTGGATTGATGATACCCAAGCCTACATCCGTATGGACTGTGAAAGTGGTAACCCTGTTTTAGCCCTAGGAGTAGGTGGCAACAGCCTCTGGAAAAAAATTATTGTAGCCCACACCTTGAAGGGGCCTTTAGGCCTTGTGTGTCTGGCGACTTGCCAAAAAAAAAATTATACAAAAATTAGCATTGTCTGATCCGAGCTATGTCAGCTTTCCTTGGGTCAACTTTCCTTTTCTGAAAATTAGCTGGTTACACTGAGACAGTTATGCCACAAAATTCTCCAGAGAATTGGTTCAATAAGTGGGGTGGGGGTAGTGAGGAGGGTCTGCCACTATCTTCAAAAGTACAGCAGGTACATGGACAAGGCTGTGATTACAGCTTTTTGGAAATCCTTGTTTAATTTCCATGAAGATATTAATAAATTCTTAACATAATATGATTGAAAACTCAGAAGGGTTTTAGGTTTCAAGGAGGATTATACCCCCTGTAATCAGCCCGATGACAGAAAAGTGCATTTCTCTGTTTATTAGGTAAGAAAAACTTAGTAGAAGCATAGTTTTTCAACAAAATTTGACCCTAGTTTGTGGTTGGTTGGTTCCAAGTAATCCCCTGGCACTGTTCCCTTGATAATAAAAAAAAAAATCAATAAAATAATAACACATGAACACTTCTCCCTTACAAAAAAAAAACAGTCTTGACTGATCTCTCTCATCTTTAAAATCAATAAAATGTCATAATGATTTCCCCCCCCCCCATGTTTCCCCCCTAGTATGGATCTGACAAACCTGATACAAGATTCGAGTTCAAGGTAAGATATTTTTTGTTCATAGTCACTTTTTGATTACTTTATTTAGCAGGCCGAGAATTACATTGAAGGTCTTGTTGGCCCAGCGTTGCTTTTGGTTCTGTACTTGGTGCCCCTTCAAAAGTTTCCCATAGACTTAAAGTGCCCTTTGCAAAACCAAATTGGCCTTGCCCTTTCAAAGTTGAAATTGCAGCCCTAATAAATGTTTTTTGTTCTGTCAATGCTCTGTTAAAGTAAAACTTTTAAAGTTTCCCCCAGAAGTGCCCTTTGCAAAATTGAAAATAAAGAGTAAGGGTTTTCCTTGATTGTAGACCACCCAATACAAAAAGCCATCCTCATTCTGGAGTACATTAAAAAAACTCTCTCAAGGTTCACATGTCTCAAATTGAACAAGGATATTTTTTTACTCTGTTGTTTGCAGCTGATTTACATTTTAATCACTTTGTTCAATAATCAGAAACTGGTTTTCAGGAGTCTCTTATTTTTTGAAATTTGTATCTCATGTTTTGATTGTGTTTGGTCTTTTTAATTGCAATTTTTGATGGACATTTTATGTAGAATTGTTTTACTTTATTCATTTATATTTTATTAAGATAAAAGATGTGACTGGAATTTTGAAGGGCAGTGGATCTTCAATATTCAACTCGGATGATGAAGACTTCACTGTTAGAGCAATCAACTGTAAAGGTGCAATGGTATGTTTTTAGTACATATAATTTCCTTTTTTTTGTTTTATGACTATAAGATTGCTTTTCCACTGACTTTTTGAACATATTTTTTTGGCTCATTTGAAATAACATTGCCCTCTCTAAAAAAAACTTAAATGTTTTTTTCAGCTGAAATCTGTTTTTGCTATCTTGCTTAAAAGTTCAGCTTATCTGCAGATAAAGTCAGACATATGTGGTTGAATTAAGGCATACATAGAATTGTGAAACATAATCTCTTCCTTTTTCAGGAAAACCACCTAGCTAACTAAATTGACACCTTGTCATCTGTAGACGGCGGCGTGTCAGAATTGTTCCTTTCCAGGAAAAAGTTGGGAACTCATTAAATTAGCCCTGGGCAAAAATTACATCCTGAGTGTTGACTGATAACAGATTGCATTTTTGAACATGTGGAAATCATATTCAGTTTTCATTCACTGTCCATATCATTCATACGCTGATGTGTGTAACCTACTTTTGATTTACTCCCAAGAGATTTTTTTTTTTTTTTTTTTAAATACTTATTAAGTCTTATATAAAACATCATATTTGGCTCCTCACCAAAATCAGGCACTTAATTTAACCCAAAATTAAATTTAACAATTCCCAGTCATTTTGCCTAGTAGTTTATTAAAAATCAGATTAATGTTACGCAGAATTTTAAGTGAAAAGATGAAGTACTTGGCCCCACTTAGTATAGTATTCGATAATTGACACAAGTATAAGTTAAAGGCAGTGGACACTATTGGTAATTACTCAAAAGAATTAGTGCCATAAAACCGTTCTTGGTGACAAGTAATTGGGAGAGGTTGATGGTATAAATCATTGTGAGAAACGGCTCCCTCTGAAGTGCCAAAGTTTTCGAGAAAGAAGTGATTTTCCATCAATTTGATTTCGAGACCTCAGATTTAGAACTTGAGGTCTCAAAATCAACAATCTGAACCCACACAATATCGTTTTTTTCTTTCATTGTTATCTCGCAACTTCGATGACCGATTGAGTTTAAATTTTCACAGCTTAGTTATTAAATGCATATGTTGAGATACACCAATTGTGAAGGCTAGTCTTTGACAATTACCAATAGTGTCCACTGTCTTTAAAGGAACATTACAGAATTGGTTTTGCTAACAAAACAGTTGCTGGCAGTGTAATCACTTTATGTAATCCACCATATACATAAACTGACAAACCTGTAGAAGTTTGAGATCAATCGGCCATGTGGGTCACAAGAAAATAGTTAAAAAGATGATTACACATTTTGCATGACATTGATGCAAACAAAAATATGAATAAAACGCCCACTGAGCGATAACCTCCAAACGCAAAGTTATATATTTCTCATCAAATATGACATTTCAGGCAGATATATTTATAGGGATGTTTCCTACTATCACATCATTAGACCGTGTAAGTTTGATGTAAATCTGCGATTTTGTTTTCTTACCAATTCTGTAATGTTCCTTTAACACAAATATTTTATTGAAATCAGGATCACCTTAAAAGCAAGGATTATGAACATCTCCAGAGCGAAGCCAAGAAGAGATCCCAACATGGTGTCTTAATAGTGCAGGTCAGAGATGACCTCACTTGGAAATCACCGATTGCAAAACACCTCCCTGAGACTGTTCGGCAAGAAATGGCTCAAAGCTTGGATGTTTCTCAGGGAGACATGTTGCTTGTGGCTGCAGGGCCTAATAATAGCACGGTATGACATTTTTTTAAAATCCAGTACTGGGCAGGGCTGTAATATGCTCTAAGTTTTAATCAGTAATACTTCATGTGGGGGGTCGGAATAACAAAGTCCAGATGAAGAGATACTAGTTTGCAGATGTAAAGGATTGGAATTTTATCTTTGAAAGAGCAAGGCGTCTTTTGCAAAGGGTACTTCAATTGGGAAAAACTCAAAGTCTGTGGGAATATTTTAAAGGGGGACCAAGGCTTTGGCCTCCATGTAATTCCAAGCCTGGTTATACAGCGATCTCGTCTTGCAAGACGTAATCGTTTGAAGAGCAACACAAGATCAGGTCTGATACTTCACAGAGGCAATGAAGGCGATAGTCTTCTTTGCCCCTGGCCATTGCCTTGGTGTCCTTGAAATGCACCAGTAGAACTTTACATTTTCCTCATAGGGTGGCCCTTCATGGAGAAAATGCCTTGGTGCCCTTGCCCTTTCAAAAAAAAGCACACAAGCCTGCAAGATAAGTCTCAGATTGATAATTTGTACTGCCCATCCTCAAGACGCATGACCATGCTGGTTTTAATGTCTTGCAACTTTATAAGGAAGCAAGTCAATGGAAGCTCTTTTACAAAAAGCATAGCACATCTTCACAAGATGTTACACCAATATCTATTTAATAATAATAATAATAAAAATAGTGGCTTCTTATATAGCACACATATCCATCCCTTAGTGGTGCTCCTCGTCTACATACAGTATTTCCTGCAAGACATCCATCCAATCCTTAGATATGTAATGTTAGGGGTGAGTTTGTATATGTATGCAGGGGTTGATGGTGGGACAACTCTGTATGTGGCAACTTTGCCAGGTGTAGAGGTGACTGGTATTCTATTAGCCAATGTTTTGTCTTAAAACATAATCCCCTTTTCTTTGTCAAAACAGTGTCAGTTGCTGGGGCAGCTTCGCCTCACAGTTGCTAATCTACTTGAAAACAAAGGTAAATATTTAATGACTTGTTTCAATTATTCTGTTTTCTCTCATCTTAGAAAACAGTCCGTATCTTAGAAGAAAAATCCATAATTTGAATACAAAATCTGGGAAACATTTCATGCATGAAATGTTTTCTCAGGTAGTAAGTTGTTGAATCTTTTCTCAAAATGTTACAACATTATCAATAGCTGAGATGATTCTCACTTAGTAAATTTTCATGGTCATTAATTTTTGGGTTAATTACCAAATGTATACCCTGCCTTTTGCCGGGCCTTGAAATTCGCTCTTGAAGGGGCACAGCAATTTTCCAATGATAAGGGCACTTCTATGGGGAAAATGTAAGTTTGTGCAGAGGGCACCACAGCAAAAGCTACCACTGTATTAGACCCTTCCCATGAAATATGTAAATTGACATAGCCCGTGTGCACTAACGTTTTGGTTGGCAAAATGGGGGAACATCACGCTGTTTTGCACACAGGTAATGGGTTCTTAACGCAGACGTGATTGCGCGCCTGCTTAGTGCACAACCTCTATGGCGTTTGCCAACCAACAGGGTCTGTACGCATGCGCGAATGGATTTAGCATATTTCATGGGAAGGGTCCATTGCTGTGTGTACTAGGGGTTATTTTGAGGCCTACTTAACCTGAACCGTGCCTGATACTTTCAAGGTTGGAAATGTTTTTTTTCTGATTTCAGGTGTCCAGATTAGAGATCCAGATGCCTATAACTTTCTATGGGTGGAAGACTTCCCGTTGTTTTTGCCTAGCGAGGACAGGATAGGGGAGCTGGAGTCCACGCATCATCCATTTACTGCCCCTGTGGCTCAACACACCCCTCTTATTTACTCCGCCCCTCAAAAGGTAAATGTTTTTGTGCTCTTTTTAATGTTTTCTGTCACAACTTGTTGCCTGTGTGTTTATACATTTGATATTTCATTATTTTTTGTAATTTAGTAATATTTTTAATGACTATTTTGTAAACTGTACAAAATAATAATACTATATAATAATACTATATAATAAATACTCCCCACACTTGCCTCTATCAATATGATAGGGTTATCAATCTTTAAAGGCACCTTTGGTAAGTGTCAAAATCCCAGCATATGCATAAAATAACAAATCTGTAAATATGTTGACTCGTCAATATCGCCAGAGAATAATGAAAGAACAAACATCCTTGTTGTACCAGTTTTCATGATACATATTTTTGTTAATGTGAGTTTGCCCCAAACCAGGCTAAAAGCAACTATGTAGAGGCTACAAGAAGAAAGCGTTTATGATTAAAATAATTCAGGGGGGCTGAAGGTAGGAATTGATATTCCTATTAAAACATATGTTCTAGAATATGTTAGGGTCATGGGAATGGAATCCCACCCAAGTAGCCACTTGGCTTTTCATTCCCATGCGGTACTAGACTTTAAAACACTGAGTATACAGTCAGTGCTTATCGCTAACTGGTGTGAAGGTCAAAACCATAGGGTGTTTTTCTTTCCAGGTGCAGCCAGGCATGTTATTCTTCCTGCTTAAGTCTGTTTCCCGATTTCTTTTGGCCACAGAAAAATCAGAAAAATTGTGATTGAATAGCCTGAAATGTATATTAGAGCATACAAGGTCTGTAGGTCAGCCCTTGTAATCAATAAAATATTCCTCCTTTTTTTTCCAAAGACCGAAGAATATCATGCCTGGGTGCAGATTATCAATAAAAATATAACATTTTTCTCCATTTTCCTATGCAAGGTACAAAAGTAGGAGCAACTTTACTTTGTTGTCAATATGTGTGTGTGAACAATTCGGACACTAAAAATTTAAATTTTGTTCAATGTGTTGGTGTGAACAACTCAGACACTAAATGTTTGTCGCTTCTAAGTAGACAGGATGCTACACGTGGATGTGTTAGCTTGCAAGATATGACCAAATAAATTGACTTTGATATTCTTTGACCCAATTTATAATAAACTTCTTATCATTCGTCATATAAGCCGCTGCCTAACTGTAACTCGGTATGAAGCACGGTCCCCAGAGGTGATGGTGGCTGGAAAATGGGTGATTAATTCTGAGAATTCAAGAAAACAAATACTCCCATTCCCATGTGAGCCGACTTCTCACTAATTTTTGAAAGCAGAAACCGTTATATTTGTACTTTGGGCTCGCAATATTACTTAGAACTATTTTGAACAGTGTTTGTGTCAGTAAGATGAGATAACATTTTATTTTTGCTTTAGCTGTGTAAATCATAGATACTTTAAAAAAAGTATTTGTAAGGCGCAAAAATTTACCAAGTTAAAGTGCTCAAGGCGCACAAGAGTGAACCCTCACACAGTAAAGAAAAGAGGTAAATCAGACAAAGAAAAATTACAGATATACCATATTAAACAAGCTTGTTTCAAATTTATCTGTTACATAATGTTGATTATTTGTTTATATTGAAACTGATTATTCCTGCTTCATAATTGTTTTCACTCTATTTGATGTTATCTAAGGTCCAAGGACAACATTATGATCTTGTGTTGAATGGAGCTGAGATCGGGGGTGGTTCAATCCGAATACATGATGCAAAGCTGCAAGAGTATGTTCTACAGGAAGTTCTGAAGGTACTGGCCAAGATTCTTGCCAGCAGCGGGCCCTGGGGGGCATGTGTCCCCACATTTTTTAAGTGCCCCCCCCCCCTAGCCAGGTGCCCCAAATGAATAAAAAAGAACAAGAAAAGAGGAAAGCGATAGGAAATGCGGCCACAAAGTGCCAAAGGAGCAAGGTGGCCCCAAGGTGGCCCCCTGCATATTTCCCCTTCGGAAATAAAAGCATGCCCCCCCCCTCCTATTTTCAGAGCCCATTAATTTGTTTATTGTTGATACTTTATTTGTTCAGCGCCTTGATCTAGTGTCTAGGATATGTGCGCTTTATAAGAACTTTGTATTATTATTATTATTATTATTTTTATTAATATTATTATTATTTTGTCTCCTTGTGTTATGGGAATCCCAGAAATTGTTTAGACACTTTTAAGAGTAATTTCTGTACAAGAGGAAATGGGTGTGTTAAAGTATTGAAATTATGTTATGTTTTTTTTTATCTCACTTTTGATTGAAAAACAAAAACGAAGCCACCCCCTAAAAGGTAGCGGGCGCGGGCTCTTAACATGATTTATTTTTTCTTCACCTAAGCTTTGACTTTGTAATACTTTATCAGAATTCCCCGCTCAGATTCCCTTTTTTTATGGTATTGTCTTTTAAGGTTAACCACACATTGTCCAAGCCCCTTGATTGCTACTGTAATGTGCCAAAATGTTGTTTTAATGTGTAACACCCAAAACCACACTGTATTACCACTGAAAGGATACGCCCCGGAGATACAAGCTGTAGTCATTCATTCCTGTTTCCTGTCAGGTTAAATGAGGTTTAATTGTTCTTCAGGTTCACATAAAAATTAAGTGTTTTTTTTATTGATTTATTTTTACAGGAGGATTCAAGTTGTCTGAGTCATCTTCTAGATGCTTTAGAATCAGGATGCCCACCTCATGGCGGTATTGCATTGGGTGAGTCTACTCTTAAAAATAACCCCTAGCTCTATCCTGTTGGTATTCCCTTAAGCCTGGATGACTAGTGACATTTACTACTAGACTAGTAGCATAGTAGATAGTTGTAACTTTGACACTAGTCGTGACTAAATTTTTAACTCCAAAGATGCATTGCGGCATCTTGTCTGCCGAATACACACAAATAGTAAAATTCATGCTGAAAGGATTGAAGATTTGTGAATTACAGTGCTGTGATAAGTCAAGAGCGACACAATTGGTTCACCAAGCAGGAAGTTTAGACTATTTTTGTGGTTGTCAAGGCGGCATGATTAACCAATAGTTTTAAAACGGTAGTCAGGACTTTGACACTAGATGCACTAGTCGCCCAGGCTTAGTGTTTCATGCACTCATCCCAACCCTCCCCCGTTTTAGTGCTAGTTTTCCATGCATGTTTTTTTTCATTAGTTTTCACTGTAACCATTTGAATGTGCTGTGGATAAGTGTGGATAGTGTCTTTTCAATCAATATTGATTAAATAAAAAAATTAAAAACATTGGTAATAAGTGAACAAAATATACACCGTAAATTTAAAATAAGTTCACAGATTCGGGTAGTTTCGAACACCACAGTAAATGGCGTGCGGTGCTCAACACTTGCCCGCCCGGTGCGCGTCGGATTGGTCTATAGCTCCATCTAAATCTCCTAGGGTTTGCTGAACCATGGAAATGCCATGACTTTAACATCACTTTGGATCATAGTTTCCCACATTCTTGTAGGCAATAACTCTCCCCCTTGGCTTATAAATTTACAGCATTATTCCACTTTGGTATTTTCCATTTTTCTGTTGTCAAATATGAAAACAGAAATTAATTTTCCATTATCTCATAACCATGATTGTTTACCCAAGTGTCATATGATATGCCTTCTTGTAATGTCTTGCAGCATGACCTAACATTTTTACTGCATGGAAAAATTTACCAGTGGAGATGATTCGTAAGAGTGGGATCTGGGGTTTTCCTGTGTGACATTGTCAAATACTGGTATACAAACTGCAGTGTTATGGATGTAAATCCTGGACGGATCCGTGTGCTTTCAGTTTCTATCCAATGGCATACATCATGGGACTATTGTCTAATACACAAATTGTCTCAATTGAAAGGGTTGTTGGTTGTTGCATCAGTGTTGTTTGGTGTCAACAAATGTTTGGATGTCTTAATATTGGAACCATAAATGTTGGTAGGAAAGGATCTCATTTCTTCATTGCACATTAAATTTGACCACAACAAGACACTATTACTTCCTGACCTGTTAATTGGCATCATAACACCGACCTGATTGCGTGTAGATTTTGCTGTATCACTACATGTGTGCTTATGGTATTTACCAACTGTGAATGGGATATCCCCCATAGTGAAATGCTGTGTGTTTTGTTTTCGTATTTTGTTTTGTTTTGAAAATCTGATGAGAGCTTGACTGCTGCTGGAATTGTTATTGACTGTGTGTATGAGGATTTTGGATTGGAACTTTGCAAGATGAATGGGACTTTTAATGGAAGTCCTGCCTTGTACGTAACATTGTCATAGCATGCTCAGTCTGAAAAAGTTTCTGTAAAAATCCTAAATTCCAAAATGTGTTAAATTTTTTCAGGTCTTGATCGTCTCATATCCATCATTTGTGGGGAACCGTCTATTCGTGATGTCATCGCGTTTCCTAAAACGGTCGAGGGTAATGATCTAATGAGTGGGGCACCCTCAAGAGTTGAGGATGCAGATTTGGCTAGGTACCACTTGAAAGTTGGTAACCCCAAGTAGGAAGTAAATATTGGAGGGTGTAACAAGGGGGTTACACATCATGTCTCAATCCCTAGCCCTTGGGGCCCAGGGGTGGACCTAACAAAGAGTTAAGACTTGTCTTATACCGAGTAAAGAAGAGTTAAACTTAGGACTAGCCTTAAGATTTTAATAACTCCTAGTACTACATTTAAGTTAGGACTATCTTTGTGAAATTGACCCCAGTCCTTTAGGGGGAAAACAAGACAGATCCTATTCACTGTGCCACTAGGCAGCAAAAGTCCTTGTTCCTATATTATGGCCCAAAGGCATTCGAACCTGGACCGGGTGGTCTGGGGTTTGAACCCGGACCAGGTGTTCGTGGTGTCATGCCCGGACTGGGTATTCATGGTGTTGAACTCATTCTTCGGTCCTTCTTATTTTAGAATAGGGTGTGTGAGGTTTTGTAGAGGGTGAGATTCACATGATCCCATGAGGTAACCTTTCCTGTATTACATCACTTTATGACTCTTTCACAATACAAACCAGCCTATATAAGGTGTCGCAAAAGTCAGGTCAAAATAGTAATAGTTAATTGCAATGTCGTCCTGTCCTTTCGCAATTTTAATTTCAAATAAAGTTTTACTTTTGCGGTAAATCCTCAAA
Source organism: Asterias amurensis (assembly GCF_032118995.1). NCBI lineage: Eukaryota > Metazoa > Echinodermata > Asteroidea > Forcipulatida > Asteriidae > Asterias > Asterias amurensis. The sequence goes on along the minus strand of NC_092662.1, from coordinate 961,667 downwards.
ATTGAGGAAGTAATTTACACTTAAAGGGAAATTAACATAGAAAAGTTTAATCATTTGTACCCAATAGATGAGGTAAAATATACTATTATTATTCTGATCACATTTACAAGTAGAAGTATCTGGTATAGTCTTTATAAGTCTTAAGAAAACCAATTACTGTAACACAACAAAATAACAAACTTAATGATATGATAAAGCTGAATGAAACAGCTGAAGAAAATATGTACTTCTGGTTGAATATACATCTAATCATGGTTTATCTTGCCTCTACAAATTGTTTATCTTGGCTCTACAAATTGTTTAGGACTAACCGCTGCAGAAGAATAATTACTATTGGCCTACGACAGCTTTGCTTAGCGATCTTATACTCAAAATATACTTGGATGTATATATTTCCACCAGAATTAAAGGGTATAAAATTACTAAGTCAGAACTTAACTTTATAGGAAAACTTATCTTTAATTACTTTCTAAGATGTTTTTGTAATGATGTCAGTATTGTCAGTTGATTGACATATCTTGTCTAGGTTCAATGTTACCAGGACCTTGACATGTAGGCCAGTTGAAAAGGGAACAATCTAAAAGACATTTTTTTAAATTACCATTTCTCAGAGTCACCACTACTCTTAAAAAGATTGATACATGGTGACGTTACCACAAACTTCATTTACTTTATAATAAGAGTTAAAACGTTTAAATAAAACAATACTATAGTTGTTTTTTGTATGTCTGTGTTATTCTTTTTGTTTTTGTTTGTAGTATTTTTCTTTTCTTGTCTTTATAAGTTATCCTGGTAAGTCTCTCGGCAAGTGCCAAAAGAAGAACGCGATTAACTCTACCTGGCAAGTAGATACACACATGGTGTTACCGCAAACGCGCAAACCAATACATTGATGCCTCACGCACGCAACGCCTCAAATCCTGTAGAAAGAGTTACACGAAATCGACGGTTCGGCCAAAAGGTGCTCTTCCTAAATTCAATCGAAGGTCGTTATACCAAGACGTGTGTCCTATTATTTAAAATTCCCCCCCCCCCCAAAAAAAAAAGGAATCTGACAAACTGATACTGTCTGACCTTGAGCTCCGTCCTGCCCTGCAGCTGGTTATCAGCGGTGCCTATATTTCCTGTTTCGTTTCGGGTCAGGAAATTCACCTTTAATGGCACTTGACACATTTTGGTGTTGTGAAAGACTGGTATTCTCACTTGGTGTATTTACTCTATTAAGAAAACAAACCTGTGGAATTTAGGCTCAATTGGTCATCGTCTTTGCGAGCGATCATAATGATCACTCAGGGCTTGAATTTGGGGAACAAGTTCACAAGACTGCAGGGCTTGTTGCTCAAAACGTTTACTGGTCCAGAGAATGTGTCACTAGACCGGAATCAATATTGAGGAGAACACTATCTACACAGTTTCACATTAAAACTGTTTTGGGAACAAGTGCTAAAAGAAGATGAAGGTCATTTTTCTTATGGGCATTTAATATATATTTGTACTAAAAATTCCATGAGGTGTTACTATTCAAATTAAACAGCATAAGACCACCGGACTTTTGTACGGTCGTAAGTTTACTGGCACAGCGCTAAAATCACTGGACTCTGGCGGCTTGTAATCCTGTGTTTATTTCGAGCCCTTGTGTGCTATCAGATGCATAATAAAAGGCTTCAGCTGAAATATTAAATTGTTTGAGTGAGAAATTACCTCTTTCTCAAAAACTATAGTTGCTTCAGAGGGAGCCGTTTCTCGCAATGTTTTGTACTATCAACAGCTCTCCATCCATTGCTCGCTACCAAGTAAGGTTTTGTGCTAATAGTTATTTTGAGTAATTACCAATAGTGACCAGTGCCTTTAAGAGCAAAGAATTATCAATAGTATATCATGAAACAATTCAGGATGTAAGATGCGTGTACCACCTGAACTTCCCTTTGAGCTCTGGCTGAACTAAGTATCGGTGATTCCTAAAGTTACATTATTAGTCCCTTAATTGAAACGCAGCAAAGGAAATCGTGACGTCATAACGGACATTGTGTTAATGAAAAGTGCATTGTAAGGATTTGCGGTATCTGTGAATGAAAGTCTTTTCATTTGATAAACCACTAGGGATACGTGAACCCGGAGGTCACGGGTTCAAATTCAGTTCTAGCGAACTTTTCTTAAAATGTTCACATCAAAATTGAACTCAATACAAAGATGATGTTTTATGCTATTTGTGATTTTATATCCAGGCTTCTTTCATTCAGAGTCTTTTTAAATCTTCTTCTTTACTTTGACTCATCTGGACCACGATGAGCACTGAGAAAATTAACTTTGGTAGCTTAGTGACTTCAAGCCACTTGATGGTATTTCGAATATTGAGTCTTTATCAATGACACGCTTAACGATAAGGGGCTGTCTAAAACACAATGTATTATGCTGGTAAATCTTTCCCTATTTTCTCTAAGTTGTTTTATTTATTTATCTATTTATCGGGTGCTTATTTTACGCCATACCTCTGTAATGTTGGTATTGTAATACCCTTCTTCACCCCTCCAAGGTCACACAACCGAAAAGTAAGTCCACCAGTCTGTGACCCAGCTATTTCATATGTTTTCTTTTTCTTCATATTATTCCCATTACTCATCAAGATGTCATTACGAATTATTCAAGACAATATAAAACGAATTTTTTGTTTTCCCGATTGGTGCTGAAGGGATGAGCTGGTGCAATACTGGAATTTTCGGTTATGAGTCACTTTCAACAAATTTCGAGATTTTTAAGAAACAGGAACCACCCTTTACTGAAGTCGAACCCCAACGCATGATGAACTGCCCATTGATGCACCTAATGACGTCATTCCTATTCATAACGACTTTGAGTGTATATAGTCATTCTTCCTCCATGATATAGTTGAGTGAGTCAATACATCCACGCTTCAATGAATTCAGATAATGTATCAATGTATGGAAGTTGGTAGGCTATAGGTTAATCAACATTTGAACCATTTTCTAGTACATGAGTATATTGTGAAATTTTAAAGTTGTTTTAATGCTGTTACCTTTATTCATTTCAAAGGGTCTATGTACTTTTTGTAGAACAAAACACACAATGTCCACAGATTTACATCAAACTTACACAGTTTGAAGATAATGGTGGTAGAAAGCTTCATTGATAATTTTTTTTAACTTTCCCAACCATATTATATATTTTATACTAAAGTGTTTGAACAAAACAGAATCGCATGCACTCACAAAACTCAATGGTTGGGACCAACTTGAATCCAAAGGTTCAAAACACCTCAGTAGTCTCATATGTAATTTTTTCTAACATAGGATGAGAAAATTAAATTAGCTGTTGCAAACAACTTACCAACCAAATGGACCGAGAGTATAAATGCAAAAAATAGTTAATGGCCTGACGTTTCGACCCTAGCAGAGTCTTTCTCGAAGGCTAAAAATCGAGAAAGACTCTGCTAGGGTCGAAACGTCAGGCCATTAACTATTTTTTGCATGTTTCTAACATACTAAACACAATGTCCACAAATTTACATTAAACTTAAACAGTTTGAAGTTAATCACAGTGGGAGGCTCCCCGCCTTAAAATGTTACTGGCTGAGGTGCTGTAGTTTTTTTTAAAAATTAGTAAAACAATGTCACGAAAATATTTTTTTCTCAGTTTTAGCATGTAAACACAATATAGCCAGTTATGGTATGTTATGGTATAATATCATAACTGGTTAATAAGTTTTGACTGAGACGAAAATTATTGTTTGATTTTGTTTTACTCATTCTTAAAAAAACATCAGCATCTCATTAAGTAATATTTAGAGGGAAGCTTTCCACTATCGTTATCTTCAAACCCTGTAAATCTGTGGACATTTTGAAAAAGTACACGAATCCTTTAACTATATTAATTGAAGATAACAAAATTAATGGGACAAACATTGCACAAAATCAGTTGCATCATAATTTATTATTACCAAAATCAACCTAGAACTACAACATGCGGTGGATCTGAGTATACATTGCGCACCATTATTATTAAGTTTCTCAATCTTATACAAAAGCCATACACATAAATATAAAAAGCGTGTTTAAAAAAAACTTTGGAATGGTACGTGTTGCAGATTATAGCACCTATGTTTTCACACATGGGCAACAGTACTGCTGTGTCTAATTTTTACATCACATTCAATTAAAAAAAATAGTCTCAAATAAATCATAATTGTTTTCTAATAGTATCAAAAGCATGTGCTTTACAACACATATTCAAATAAATAAAAATGTTAGTCTCTAATTCATAAACTTAAGCTTCAAAGTTTAACTAAATCAAACATTGCTGTATGCGATAACGTGCATTGCTGAAAATTCAATACATTTTAAAACTTAATGGCTTTGAAAATACTCAAATAAATATATTAATTATTAGTATAAAAATAAATATTTTCACACAAAAGTATATGAATTGGTTGTTGTTGAAATGTTCATGAAAGCTTCATTCAATTAAAAAAAATAGTCTCAAATAAATCATAATTGTTTTCTAATAGTATCAAAAGCATGTGCTTTACAACACATATTCAAATAAATAAAAATGTTAGTCTCTAATTCATAAACTTAAGCTTCAAAGTTTAACTAAATCAAACATTGCTGTATGCGATAACGTGTATTGCTGAAAATTCAATACATTTTAAAACTTAATGGCTTTGAAAATACTCAAATAAATATATTAATTATTAGTATAAAAATAAATATTTTCACACAAAAGTATATGAATTGGTTGTTGAAATATTCATGAAAGCTTGAAGAATTAGGCACTTGAATAAATAGTGAAGTTAAATTAAAATAAATAGCTTGCTACTTCGATTGCTATACACAATACAATAGTCGTTACTCCCAAATAGGCCTATAATTAGTTAAAGCTTCGTAATCGAAATAAAAACAAATCAAATATTGGAGTGTAGGCGATGAAAAACTATACATTGCTGACATTCTATAAATGTTATACCTGTTGTTTTTTGAAAATACTAAAATAAATATAATTAATATTTAAACATAAATATGAATTGGGCGTTGTTGAAATAGTCATTAAGGTTTGAAGAATTTGGCGCTTGAATATAAGTTAAGTTTTTTATGTTAAATTTAAATAAATAGCATAATTTAAAATACTCTGGCGGTTGTACACAAAAACCACATGATTAATTACTTGATTAATATAAGAAAACTAAAAAAAACTTTGATTCAAGATAAATTTAAAAAAATGTATTTAATTTAAGAGTTTTAAGGTACACAATTTAATTAACTTTATAAACACGACTATAATGAGGTAAGTATCAGTCGTTAAAAAATAAATATAATTTTGTTTAAGACCCTGTCCGAATTGGCCCTTGCTACGGCTAGATCAGCGCGTCCTTGGCAACGCCTTTAGCAACAGCTATAGCCGAAACCTTAACCGTAGCCTAAGCCTTTGGATACGGTCTAAGCCACTATACAAGACGAATATCGCCGTACCTATACTATGAGTAAAACTGTCCGTTCCTCAAACTCATAAAATCAACCCTTACCGGCTGATTTAGTTTCTTTAAAAACAACATTGAGTACGACCACAGGCCGCACTGTGTACCTTTGTATATATCAAAAATATGTACAGTCAATTCAGAGTAAAGGGCTTAATCAACTTTGGCTTATCTCTCAAAGTTTGTTTTGCACTTATTCTGAATTAATTGTATTATAGCTTTACAGAAATGTATCGAGCACTGTGAGTTGTGATAGAAGACGATTTCATTTGATATAATAAATATATATTTATATAAATATTCCATATCCTTTTTGACTGAATTGGGAAATAAATAAAAGTACGTCTAAAATTCAAGTCCCAGGAAAAATAAGTGTGCAATTTGGAATGATCGCGGACAAAATAGTGATATGAATCATAAATAATAAATAAATAAATTCAATGAACTTGCTTGAATGTATAAAACAGTAGTTTCGGTTAACTTCTACTCCTTAAACTTCTAATGAATATATAATGCATGTAAATAACTTATAAAAAGCCCTCTTAACTAGATTAGAATGTAACTGTTATCGAAGTTTGCGGGAAAACAGTCTTTGCCCAAATTATAGTGCTACTTGTGCACAAAAGTTTGCCCTGTAAAAATATTCAGCCGAACAGTCTGTCTACCATATAAGGTGAATAGCCAGAATACCACGTCACGGTGTGCCAATTATGTTATTAGTTTTTGTGCTTAGTTTTTGCACAGCGGGAAATTGTTGAACCCCTTTGTCTGCATTAAACATCTCTAGCGTATCAGCATATGTCATTCTGATTTTTATGCAGAACATCAATCTATATTTCAATTGTCTATAGACAATTGCAAGGCGGTGTATAGCCACTGAAAGGAAGCAGTTTGACCATTTTGTGCTTTTTCAATTATTGTGATGTTGATCTACTTTGAGATGAGTCAAAACTAAATATTGAATACCCGGTACCCAGACGTCCTTGTATGTATCCGCTTCTTTCCTTGCAACACTATGATGAGCACACCATACTTTGAAATCTACACCTTTGGTATCCTACTTATAACTATTAAATAAATAAACTGAATTAGCTTAAAAATACTTAAATATTTACTAAATCACACACAAAATGGATGGCATTTTAGGTTTTCGAGTGTCCATAACTTAACAGTGTCAATTAACTAACTTGTTCTTCGTGACTTCAGCGTCTCGTAGTCTATGACTACTTCGGCAATGTAGCCATTAAACTCTTGCAAGACCAAGAGAGTACGTATGTTGTGTTCCTCTGTGGTGACATTGGTGTGGAAAGCAGGGACCATGGTCTCCATGGTCTGTGTTGCATTGTCGAGTCCAACGGCTCTCATCTGTGGGGAAACAAAATAGTATAATAATGAGAGGCAATCATTATCATAGATGGTTCTACTCAAACCAGTGCCAAATTTCAAAGAGCTGCTTATAATAAGCAGGAAATATTGATTGATATTTTACCCTTACACCGTACCGATGTGGGTTAGCAATGTTTACTCAGTACTTTCCTGAGCTCGGGTGGCAAACAACATTTCTGTTTGGCAAAATGAGCAGGATACCAATAAAAATTGTAAATGTTACATGGTGTTTTGATTGGTAACCCTGTTCCAGAGTAAGCATCATTTTACTTGTACTTAACAACTTATTGTGCTTGAGAAGCTTTATGAAATTGGGCCCAGGTGGCAACCTCCTTCGGTAACATCCTGCCTAAAAACCCACAGACAATTCTAGAAGTCAATGGATGACGGTTGTTTTACTTGGTAAAGCTAAGCTAAATAAATAAACAAATCGTTCGTCACAACATGGAAGTGGGCATATTTTTGGACACCATTACATCCTAGTAAGTTTTCTCAGATTTAGCTTCCTATTGGACTTTAGTTTCGTCCCATGAAAACGATTTTCAGGTCGTTTCCGATCGCTTAAGAGCACCGGATTCAAGTTCTGATGTTTCTGGTCAGCACAGTGTTCTGACACTCGTGTGCTTAATGCTTCATAATGTGTTGTGAAATGCACGTTAAATGACATAGTTATGTTAATAACACTACAAGAGAAGGGGTTTGCCTGGTGTATCTGACAGTGGCTGCTGAATGCGCCATAGCACCTAATAAGGTGCTACTCCAACTGGTCTCATAACCATTTTGTTATAAACTTTCTTTAAAAAGATTGTTCACTCGCGTTGAGTTATGTATATAGGCTACCCTATACTAATAGATATTTATAACTACAGCCGTTTCACTGTTTATCTTTTACGAGACAAGTTTCCAATGAAAATGTGCACTTGTTTCGATGCTTTATCTATAGAAGGTGTGCAACTGTAGGTCATTGATGTTTTATAAACAAAAACATTTCTTTTTGTGGATAACCTTGTGTGCTTCCCGGGCGACGGTTACTTTTGTGCAGTATAGCTATGAAAGTCAAATTCAAAAGCCGACCAGATATTTTAAGGGAATGTTCAGTTTCGTACCACATAGATGTATACATCGTGGTACAAAGAGAGGTATATATTGCTATATTTGGAAGACTCTTAATAATGTTTTGAATGGGACAGAAACAACATATATAGTCTACTGCGACAATCTTGTTCATGCTTCTCGTTTCCAATAAAGTGTGAACGTCTAACGCCATTTTGTTTTCGTCGCGTTTTTTTTAATGACGTGTACGAAAGATGGTTACAGCTACGGCTGGATTGCTATGGCATGACGTCCCAACACATGCAGTCTTATCTGTAGGTACCGCCATCTTGGATACGCCCCTTGGTTCACAAATCTTTACGATCTTCCAAAAGCTTAGTTTAGTTTCATTGATAACATGGGAGGGGACAATTGCACCAATATAATGGGTTAAAATTTTAACTACAGTAATGCACATCTGAACATAATTATTTTGTTTATGAAACTATTGCGCATAATATTAATGGATAAATTAATATTATTATTTGTTTTATTATTACTATGATTATTATTATTACTATGATGATTATTATTATTAAGATTAGCTCTCGTCAACTTACCGCAGTTTCCAGCCTAAGAATGACTTCACGAAGCATCTCAGTATTATTACCAAGTGTATCTGTAAAGTTTCCCCTCTCTGTTTCTTCCACTCTATTCAACGCAATCTGGAAGATGTTCAGGTTGCCGTAGTGTTCAAGAAGCAACTCGTCGTCCTGTAAGGATGAAAAGGATATCGTTCAAAAGTCACGTTAAACTTTTTGTTTTTAACTTCGGTAACACCATGTAGCTTTGGACATTTGCATTGGGGATAAGGAATATCAATTTGGGTTTTGGACCCAAACTCTGGAATAAACTTCCCAATCACATCAGGGACACAACATCATTCAACACATTCAAGGCACTTCTGAAAGCCCACTTGTTTCAGGAGGCCTACCATCAATGACTTTATTTCTTCTGTGCCTCAGCGCATTTGAGCAAACTTTTGATTTAGGCGCTATACAAATTATTTATGATTAGTTGATTGACTGATTGATTGATTGATTGATTGATTGATTGATTGATTGATTGATTGATTGATTGATTGATTGCTGGATTGATTGATGTGTGTTAGCACTGTATACTCGGTGCTTTCCCGAGCTCTGTGAAAACAAAATCACAGGCATAAATTTCGAAATACTAGGCCTAAGCTATAAAAGTTCGACTTTCTAGGTTTGCCCGATGATTAAGAAAGAAATGAACTAATACTTTGTGGCATGTGGTTTCCCTGTGCATAAACCCAATAGTCATTGAACTGTAAAATCAGGGATTCCCTACTCTGAGTCACTGTCAAAGTCGCAACTTTTGTCACTTTTGCCCAAACAACAATGCCTGTCTGAACACAAGTTGGTTTGGTTGACTTATAGCTCGAGTCACTTCGAATCTATTTTGGTCCGTCGTGACTCTGGAGTGCCTGTCTGAACCGGGGTCTTAATGTAATATTTATATTTGTAAAAACAACACGTGTCGCACGTGCTGTTATCCGTTTATGGAAATCCACAGAGACATGCAACTGGTGTAGTTTACAGTACAATGATATTGCAGGGGCAAGATGGGATATGGAAATAAAGAGATTGCTGGTAATTTATGAGGGTTCATGACCATTCAGTTAATAAAGTAGCATCCTTTTCTGATGAAGACGAGAACTGTTCGAAACGTCGAGACCAAAACCGGCTCTTTTCAGAGCCAACACTCCCTCGAAAGAGATGTACCCGTAAGTTTACTATATAGTTTATTCATTCACACCATACAAGCTTCAAACACCACTTTATGTTTGGTAAAAGTGACGTTGTGTAATGGTCAAAGGTTTTTTTGAGTGCCTAATTTTGGTCCGCCTTTTCGACAACTCCCGGTTATAAGTATTGCTACTACACAGGAAACCATTGAATAAAGTGAGTCAATTGGTCTCAAATTCGAATGGGCCCTGTTTTCACTGAGTCTAAAGTACGATTATGACTACTGCATTTTGAGGATCCGGGCGCAAGTTGTTTTTCTTGTGTACATCAAAATTGCAACCGTCGATTGTGCTTTTTAATGGGGAAACGGTTGACTTCTAAATCGACTCCAAAAAGGGAATCCTTGAACAAAATAAGGAAATGTTTTGAGGATGGCAGTTCTATTAACTACAGAAAAACAAATGCGATCCGTGCGGGACAAAATGATCAATCTCGTTTTCACCATGGAGGTAGAATGTTTCCACCAAGTATTTGATTTCTTATTCTACCACCTTTAATTCAGCAAACTTACCGAGTGGTTTTCCCTGTGACTGGGGAGGTTACGTGCAGTAGGGAGGTAGGATAACACAACATCTTCAATGCGGTGACCCCTTGTGTTTGGGAACCTCTCGGTTATCTGATGTGGGAAGGAAAACAAATGAATTAATAAATATATTATGAATATTAATAAGTACGCTGCAAAACCTTGGGTGCCCAAATCGACACCATGGTCACTGTCTCATATAGATACCACAGAGAGAAGTAACAGCTTAGGGTGTTATAAAAAATAAACAGGTTTTTTGTATGTGCAGAAATTAGTGTTATTTTGATTCTTTTTTGTATCTATATGTGGAATTGTCAAAAATAACAAGCTGGTAAAGGCTTATTTTTAATAATGTACTAATTTGATATGTGTTAAAGTTGCCACAAAAGAAGTACCCCAAAACAAACTGGATGTGGAAGGTTTTATTACTAGAGTACAGAGATGAAGTTATCTTTATATTATGACAAGCTTCGAATTTCTCGGTACAATTGCACAAGAACAATGACCCTTCGCATAATAATCGGCCGATATCACAAATAACATTTTTTTTGCGAACTTACATTGCACGCCTAAATTTGCACCAATTCGATAAGGAACTTTTTGTGATAAACAAAAGCCGACGAAAATATGAAAATCGTAAGTCAAGTCAAGCCTAACACTAAACTCGCCCATTAGGCCTATATAATTAGAAAAAACAGATTCCTATGATGTGTGAACAGCTCTTAATTTAAATTCATATGAAAATGTCAAATCAGCCGGCGCTAAAAGTCTCCCAGTATGTCGTGGGTTAAATTGAAGTTAATTAATGTTTCTCACTGAAAGAATACTTACAAATTCCAAATAGAGCTTCTCGTGATTTATGGACAGCTCGAGTGTTCTTGCATAAAGTTGTATGAATGTAATGGATGTATTCGAGCCTCCTGATCCGGCAGTCTTCCGTAACCTCGAGAGGACACGACCGATGGGCGAAGCGCTAGCTAGGGCGAGGCCCAGGACAATCAGGACGGATAACAATAATGCTGATTGGAGTTTCATGTTTGCTCTGATGATGTCTATTTCTAGTCTATATCTTGGTGAATGAATCTTGTTTGGTTGCCGAATATCGTTGATGTTACTTATACAGGTAGTTCTAATTCACTCTTGCTTGTGTAGCGTTGCTCTCTCAATTGATGATGATGTCCAATTTGCTTCTTCTTTTATACGATCAACATCCTATAGCAGACCTATTACCAGGGTAAATCAATCTAGAAATATGCAAATATAATCTTACCTCATTGGGGAGGTAGAACCCGGTTCTATAATCCGTGACTTGTGATTTAGCCATAGAAGGTGTTATGTGTACACAAAACACGTGTGTGCACTCGATGAGCAAATGCCAGTTAATTCAATTCCCATGATGTCATTTTGGGGGATACCCGGAAGTAACTGAAGTACCTTTCACAGACGCGGATAGCACTTCCGAACTTTCATTTTAGTAGAAATGGTTTGCATATCTTTCGCCAAACGAACCCTAAACTACAAACATGAAAGCATGACGTATTGGCGGAGTGTTTGTTTTTCTACATGAAGTTTGTATCAATTAAATTGCCCCCTTTTTCATAGAAAGTTGAAGCTCGTTTTGTTTTTGTTTTTTGTGTATGTTGTTATGTATTTAATCTTCATTATGAGTAATTTATTGTGTACATTTTGTTGTTATTTTTTTAACGAGGATGTAACCAAGATGTGGTAAAAGCTAAGTCCTTATGGTTAAGTTAAAATGGTCCGGCCTACCGCTACGCACCCCTGATGAGCTCATCAAACATGTCTAGGTGAATACCCCCAAACAGCTGTCTCCTGGCAATTATCTAATTTTTCTCGTGAAGTAGCACATTAAACCAAACAAAATTCCCCCCAAAAAAGGTGATGTATTTTAAGACTGCAGCACCATGTGTCGTAAAATGCCATACAATACAATTTTCCTCCGGAAACAAAAAACTGATGCAAACTCGTTTAAACTATGTTTTTCTTCTTCAGAAATAACGTTTAGGACATTGAACACAAAACTCAAGCACTGAGTGTTGTACAATTAAATTTATTAGGAATTATCAAAGCTAAGTGCTTTCATGTCGTAATCCGAAATTGTCGAATTGTTCTCTCGTGTTTCACGTTGGGCTATCACAGAAAGAGTGATCCATCTACTTATTGCATCTCGTTTTGGTGGCTGTGATTCGTTATTTCGTGAATAACAGGAGACTAAAAAACCAAAATATTCACGTCTGTTGCGATTGCAAAATACTGCATCCTATAGCTCTTCTATTAGTCCATGTTTTCTCCCCAGAGTCTCCATGTTCAAACCGCATCGATTACATGTTTCTGTCGTTTGTATTTCATTCTCTAGACACCCCTCCCCAAAGGACTCAAACAATCCTTCTGGATCTCTTAAAGACTTGCTTGAACGAAAATGTCAAGTCGTGAACTTTGCTGATTCCACCTAAAATGTTTTCGATGAATAAGGAAATCGAGTCATATGATTATAAATAGGTTTCACTTGTGTAAAAAAAAGCATTATAAACAAGTAAAAATACCATTTCTGTTGAAAACATTCCGCTCAGGTAGCTGTTTAAATCCTTTAGGGCCTTGCCACACGAGGCAGCTTTTGCAGGCAACTTGTGAGGCGACCAACTGTAGACCACTTTGGTAGCACATGAGTCATTCTTCAAAAATCCCTTCCCCAAGAAAAATGGGTGAACAAACAAATAAGAATGCACTGTCTTCTTGGCAATTGCCTGGAACCATGGTTGCCTGTAAATTGGCTCGTGTGACATGGCCCTAAAGGCTCAATCTTTCTATACTGTTGCCAATCTCACAACTCTTATCACTCATAATAACTCCCGGTCAGGAAAATGACCCGATTCCCAGGAGAACTGACCCCTTTGTCGCTTTGGCTCAGATTCCTTGTCATACCGACCCAGAAGTGGATCAGAGCCCCCCCCCCCCCCAGGACCCGAACCGGAGGTTTCAAAATGGTGATCGTCAGTTGAAGCAATCGCACAACATCGGTAAACAGTATTGTCCAAAGGCTCACACTTCGTGTATCACAACTTACATCAAATAACAAACATGTGAAAATTTAGGCCTCTATCCGTCATCGGAGTCGGGAGAAAATGTAGGGAAAATCCACCCTTGTTTCTGCACGTTTCGCCGTGTCATGACACGTGTTTACAATAAATCCGTTATTCTCGACATCGAGAATTGATCATTGTTTTAATGTTTTCTCAAAAAGGAAAGAATTTCATGAAATAATATTTCAAGTCTTTCACCATTAACAGGGTTTACAAAAGGTAATGGTGAAAGACTTGAAATATTATTTCATGAAATTCTCTACTTTTTGAGAAAACATTAAAACAATGATCAATTCTCGATGTCGAGAATAACGGATTTATTGTAAACACGTGTCATGACACGGCGAAACCATACTATACCAATACTCTAAACTTGTTTTAATGTTTTCTCAAAAAGTAGAGAATTTCATGAAATAATATTTCAAGTCTTTCACCATTACCTTTTGTAAACCCTGTAAATTATTTGTAAATCTGTGAACTTTGAATTTTTGTTCTGTTCAGAAAGTGTCCAATGGCTTTAAACATGTTGCAGTTTCTGCGATTAAATCCACATAATGTTGTTCTTCGTACAATGTGAAACAAGTTTAGAGTATTGGTATAGTATGGTTGAAATATTGGTCTGCCCGAAACTGCCCAAATTGTGCCATATTGGTTTAAATTTCCAGATTCAAAGCAAGACTTATATCCGTGTATACTTCAAAATGGGTGACTGTCCTATGCGCCGACGCTCTTGTTCCGACAACTCCGTTCGGAATAACCTCTGATCTTGTTCCTTGTAAAGTATAACGATAATGAATGTTAATCCTCACTTTGCAAATAGGAACCAGACTGTTTTGTTCTTCCAGCCTCGGTTTGGTAACATTGATATAAATGGGAGAAATTCAAGATGGCTGCACCATGATAAAGGTCCATAGTGTGCAGAGTTTCCACATGTTTTTGTGGTTCCTTCTTTGTATTTGGGTGGCTTTGACGACCGATCGGTGTATATTTGTGGTTAAGACGAGCGACGCAAAAATGACGACGCAAAAACATGATGACGCAACATAAATCAATGCTCCGTGCTTAGCATCTTTAGTTTGCCCAAATTTGGCGTTGTATTCGGAACAAAGTTACAGCTGTCAGTACTTTGCCCTAATAAAAAAAAGTGCAAAACAAACTGTTACAAAGTCTTAGTACCTATAACAATTAGCTTCGGTGTATATTTTGTTGTGGTCAATGACAACGCAAAATAAAATGCACTGCTTAAAACAACTTCCTTGCGAACAAAGTTACAGGTATCAATATTCCCCTTACCCAAACTAAATCACACATAAGAAAATAATTGTCATCGATATACTTATAATAATGTACTTTATAAGATTAATTAAAACTTAGTTAGAACTCTTACAGAATGATATTATTAAAAAAAAAACAATAAACAACTTTTTTACAAGAACAGAAAAATGTTCGTCCAATAAAAAACGAAAATCTAAAAAGAGATTGATAAACAGTAGTCTCAATGTGTTTGAGTTTTTGGAAACCCCTTTGCGAGGTATTTTTTCCGAAGTCCTCGCCAATTCTGCCACAAATAACTTTGTCCACTTTGTGGCGTATTTTGATCCCTAAACGATCTCTTGAAGATTTATGGCTAAACACGAACCTAGTTCAGCGAAAAACTTTTTGAGTTTTGGGGGTTTGTCTCACATACCAGAACGTCGCGTGGTGATGTGTTTTCCCCAGACACTTTGTAAACAGTCTTTTCAGAATGTCAAAAGTCAATGAAATTGTATGAAATCATTCTTAGACTAGAAAAGGATCAACTATACATATCCAATGCTAAAACTACAGCAAATTTCAGACCTATTACCTAACGGACGCAGCGAAGGTGGTTGCCTCCATCCCATGCACCCCCTCCCTCCCTCCCCCTCCCTCCCCCCCCCCTCCCCTGTTGCCCTTGAAGTGCTCCGGTAGAAGGTTACAATTTCCTCATAGGGTGCCCTTCACCAAGGAGAACATTTCTTAGTGCACTTGCACTTTCATAAACAAAGCGTTTACATGCGTGCAATATTATTCAGTTGTTATGCTGACTAAAGGGAATAAAAGTGTAGCGACGAGTTCTTTCACGGCCGTTTAAAACAGGCAACGACCGTGGGTTTTCGACGAAGAAGTTTCGATGTTTAGCTGTATACACTCGGCCACATGGAACCATCTCGAACATAGAAGCGCTGGCCTCGACGGCAGAGTTGGTCTTTTCATTATGTATGGTCTCTCAGAGACGTAGACTGGAGGGAGTCCAGTTGAAGTGGTCAAACATAGAGCAAGGATGGTCAACAAAGTATGGCCTACTATCCGTAGAGCAGATGCAATGACATATGCTTTGGTATCGCCCCAAGGTTCACCTGCCTCTGGGTCGGGATCCCATTGAAAGTTGGAATGGAATTAGTCAGAGGAGGTTTCTTCACAGTATAGGAAGATGATGGGAAGGCCAGCACCCTTTGTGCATTTGAGCACTGGGCAAAAATAACCCTTTGTTTACCATAACAAGCCCTTCAGCTCATTAGAAAGTGGCATTCTCAAAATGACAGGTCCAGGCGTAATGTAGAACTAAATTTAGTGTGGGGTGTGACCATAGAGCAGTGGCCCAGCCTGTAGAAAGTTATAATTATAACTTGATATACCTTCTCGGATCTCACTAATAGCAAAAATGGACAAAAAGGCGGTACCGGACTTCCGTTATTGGATTTTTCTTTTATTTGGTAGCTATTATGTATTTTAATCGTATTCAACAATTCTGTTCAGTATATCGATGGGATATTATGCTGACCAGCCCTGGCGTACTTTCGCTTTCGTATTGTACACTACCAGAGCCCTATTATATAGTGTCCAACACAGAGGAAGAGTCCTATTATTACGGTTATTGACAACCCGTGGAAAAGAAGTGGCGTGGTTTACTCTCTTATCAGCATGATAGCAACAAAGTTACGCAACCAAAATGTATCGCTGGTAGTAAGGTGAACTGTGTCAAATACGATGACACTTATTATTAGTATATTTGTAGGATGTAACAAAAACTTATACTGTATTTAAACAAGTTATTATAGTTTTTATATTCAAGAACTGTGTACAGAAAATAGAGATATATCATTTTGATTTCATAAAAGGCACTGTACACGTTTGGTAAATGTTAAAGAACAGTGTTCTCACTTGGTGTATCCCATTATAAACATAAAATAACAAGCTTGTGAAAATTTGGGCTCAATCGGTCATCGAAGTTGCGAGAAAATTAATAACATCTTGGACGAATTTTTTGTGCTTTCAGATTGGAAGAAAAGACTTCTAGCCAGAAGTCTTTTAATATTTTAGTGAGAAATTACCTCTTTCCCTAAAACTACTTTACTTCAGAGGGAGTCGTTTCCCACAATGTGTTATACTATCAACAGCTCTCCAACGCTCGTTACCAAGTCAGTTTTTAAGTTAATATTTGTTTTGAGTAATTACCAAACGTGTACCTTCCCTTTAAAGCAAAATCTAGTCTTCTTTCGAGAAGTTTCCTCGTTTTAGATGTGCGTGAGACTTGGGTAAAATTGTTTGTAAAAATATAAAAACTGAAGTTGTATTTTTTTTTTAACAAATTGCTTTTGTTGATTTTATTTACAAGAATTGAAAAAAAGAAATTGAAAAGAAAAATATTATTTTGATTTCATTTAAACAAAGTCTTCCTTCGAGAAGTTTGTTCGTGTTGAGTATGCGTGAGACTTGGGTAATTGTTTGTACGGTATAAAAACTAAAATTATATTTAAAACAAATTGCTATTGTAGTTTTGATTTTCAAGAATTACATTTAGATATTTAAAAAATATTATCATTTTGATTTCATAAAAACAAAATATAGCCTTACTCGAGAGGTTTTCTTGTTTTGAGTAGGCCTATGACTTGGGTAGTTGTTTTCACGATCAAAAAAACTGAAATTATATTTTAAAAAAATGCTATTGTAGTTTTGATTTTCAAGAATTGTATACGGAAATTTAAAAATTGTATAATTTTTATTTCATAAAAACCAAATCTAGCCTTCCTTCGAGAGGTTTTTTTCGTTTTGAGTATGCTCGAGACGCATATTTAAAAAAAAATCGCTGTTGTTGTTTTGATTTTTAAGAACTGTATACAGAAAATCTTATCATTTTGTTTTCAAAGAAACACAATCTAGTCTTCCTTCGAGAAGTTTCCTCATTTTGGTCAAGGCAGGATCCCGACTAGATTCGTTGAAACAGCTACCTCATTTTCTTGTTATATAGTTTCCTACTAATGCTCCCTGTGAAAGGAAATCATTATCAAAACCATGGTCCTTGGTTGCGGCGTTGCGGTTTGTTAACTCCATGGTGTCCATGGTCTACTTGCGGTTAGTGGTCTACTTATCCGTGTTCATATTATGTCTCTATCAGGGCCCAATTTAAAATTAAAAAAATGTAAGCACCGACACTTTGAAGACAGTGGACACTATTGGTATTTGTCAAAGACCAGTCTTCTAACTTGGTGTATCTCAACATATACACAAAATAACCAACCTGTGAAAATTTGAGCTCAATCGATCATCAAAGTTGCGAGATAATACGTTACAAACTTTTGAAAGATAGGCTACTGAAGTGATGTATTCTGAGACCCAATTTTGTATAGTGACCTGTTAAGGGTTTACAAGGTGCTACGGCGCATTAAGCAGCCACAGGCATTAACACGTGGGCGAACCCCTTTTCTTTTTCGATACGTTATTTTACATGCGTTACACAACACACGGGACCAATGGCTTTACGTCCCATCCGAAAGGACGAAGTAATAGTTAAGTGTCTTTAAGGACACAAGTGTCTCGGCTTGGGATTCGAATCCACACTCTGCTGATCATAAACACCACAGTTTGAGTTCGGTGCCCTTAACCGCTCGACCACCTCCAGAATAAAGTCTCTCTAAGCGCTCAGATGAACAAACGAAATTACGTATACAATGTATTGAACAGATTGAAATGTTTTGATAGACTCTTGAAACTTTCACGATAATAGAGCAAAATTGTATTGTATTGATGTGGCGGTACTCGCCCCCGTAGAAACTATCCATCGTTTGGAAAGTAAAACCTTGTTAGCCATAAAACACATAAAAACAACAAAACAGAGAACAAGGCATTGACCTTTGTCGGTTGCTTTTGGGAATTTTTCCCCAATGTGTAATGGTTGCACAAATCTTTTTCGGGCGAGATTAGGCAAACAAATTAATTTGTCATCGTGTACGGGAAATACAGAATTCGAAACCAACATAAGCGACTTTGTTTGTTTGTCCTTTGTTTTCTATGGGTACCACAAGTCATTCACACGTCCTGGATCCTCTATTGGTTCAAACGGCAGGAGGTAGTTTGACATTTAAAAAAGGTGTATACGATATTTTGCGTGGTATAATGCTTTAAAAGAAATTAATTTCCGGACGTTGCCGCTAAAGATATACCTTACAATCAAGCGTGAAAATTGAATTATTAGTAAACATGATAAGTACTACCCACACAGGTGTTAAACTGATCAGAAATGGGAATTCCCCATTTAAAAAATGTGTTTTGGAGTCTGCGAAAACAAAGCGTTTACGGATATAGAAGATGGTCCAAATGATGAGGTTTGAGTGACGTACTGTGGCGTCATTTTAATAGATGCGGTGGGCTAGCGGAGCAAAACGGGTTCAAGTCACCGCAGAAAGGGGAAAATTAACAATGTTGTCATCAACATTCGAAGAGTGTTTTTTCTTTCAAAGAATAACCTTTCGTCAGAGCTTTGGAAAATGTTAGGGAAACCATAAACCTCTAAAGTAAGTCCCGCAACCACAAAATTAGAAGGTATAGATATTTAAAGTCGAGTAAAATCTGTTCTATTCGAAGAATTTCAAAAAGGTAGTTACTTAATGTATTTTGTACAGAATTATTAATAATTATATGAATAATAATTAACTAGTTTTGTACAGCGCTTTCTCAAGGTTGTCTTTTGTTTTTAAAGTTTTTAAAGTTTATGAATAATTATGAGACTTGTTGTAACGCCTTAATTACAAGGTGTCCAATGCTAGCAATGAAACTGTGTTGATGTGTATTTCACAACACGAGACCAAAGGCTTTACGTCTCACCCGAAGGATGAAGCAACAAGTGTATTGCTTAAAGGTACTGGACTCTATAAGCAACTTCGGAATGTCAGTGGCGCCTGTCTGTTACTGCTGACAACGCATTTTGTCTATAAATTGGGATTACTTTCGCCACTTGAAAAACTAGCCCTCAAGGTATGAGTGCGCCCTCTATCTGAATTTGTTTTTATCTACCATGAGGATTCAAACCGTTGTGAAATACAGGACACAATCAAACATGCGTTAGACAGGTAAAACCAGGGTGGGGTCATGTTGGACTTGTTGTGGTTTCAGCAATCAAGATAAGTGGGTTTTTGATTTGTTGCATAACGGCAGTCATTTCAAGAACGAGAACTTCATTTAACTCGGTCAGTGTTGCATCATGGCGTAATTTTGAAGTATTGGGAAACGCCCGCCAGATTGACTAATTAAATATTATTTACAGGAACAATAACAAGTTTAAGTAGACAAAACCAAAGTCAATGTTTGTGCAATTGCAAAATTCCTAAGCCATATCCACACATAAAGAGGGCAATGTTTTGATGATGTTGGACAATAGCCAACCAACCCTGGGTAAGTTTAAGGGCACCGTCTTGATCCCTCTCTCCTCTCTCGGAATAGACCAACTTCGTTTGAAAAAAATGACATATTTTTTTAAAATTTTATACAGTGCGTTTGTTTGTTTAAAATTTTAAAATAAAATAAGTAGATAATTTAAAATTGTATCGGCAGAGGCAACTTGGTATAAAACAAAATCACCTCTGGTCGTCTGCAATTCATGTCACCGTTTGAACTAATTACTCTCAAACTTATGTGGATCGGGTTATCAGTCACTACCTGATTGTGTTGGCTTGACAGATATTTTTAGGGAGTCCTCCAACGTACAAAGTTCCCTACCCACCATCCTGCTGTTGGCGCTTGCGCCGTTGATTACATGAATAAATGAATACATAAATGAAGTTTTCTGTGCGTAGTGGTGGTCAATGTGTTTGCCGCCGCCTGCGTCTCGAATATGCCATTAGAAACGGCTTTTGTTCCTAGATTCTAGACATAAATATTGGGGTTATTTGGTTTTTGTCAACGCTATGCTGAAAAAGGCAAAATTATCGAGAAGGATATACAACATCAGCTACTTCTGAAATTTTCAGTTGGATACATTGTCTACTTGTTGTGATTCAGCGAATCCACTCAAGTTTAGCGAGTTGTCTTGGGTACCAATTCGCTCGGCCGCAGCGGCCAGGTCTATCCAGGGCCCAATTTCATAGAGCTGCTTAAGCACAAAATTCTGTTTCAGCAAAAATCCATGCTTTGTAAAATCAGATTACCGGCCAAGACTCCACCCAATTGTTATGCCAAGTAAACACCAGCTCAGCCCCAGTCACGAGCAAAGAATAATTATGGCATGAAATTTTGACCTGTAACATGTGTAAAACAAGCAAGCTATTCTAGTGCTTAACCAATTATTTTCAAACGAACAACATGGACACTTCCCAAAGCCGCCTGCCTGCATGCGATCTTTTGGACATTCAAATTGTTCAACAAAAGAAGCCCTACATTTGTTATTTCTAATGGGGGGGGGGGGGGGGGGAGGGGGACACTTTAGATAAAACATTTTCGGATGATACTTTGTATAAGCGTTCAGACATCACAACTCCTTTTCGGGTCATAATCAAACTATGATCCCCTCCAAAGTGGACCAAAGTAGTATTTTGTTAAAACCAAAGCTTAAAAACTGGTTATCAAAAAGTTGTATGAAAACTTGATTAGTTGTTTGCTATCCTTGGCGTGTCTGTATATGCTTTGTTTGTTTCTTCTTTTAAGTTACTGTTTTTGTTCGAGTAAACAAAAACTTATCATCTTACTGACAAACACAAACCCCTCCCCCTTCCAATTCGTCAAGGAGTTTCATCATGATTTTCGTCAAACTAATGTAAACGAGGACTTTTTTGAACACATTTGTTTTGCCAGAATGTCTTAAAATTGGGGGATCCCCACTGTTGTGAAAACTCATTAATTACCATGTTAAATAATATCCATCCGCCTTCATGTTAAAGGCAGTGGACACTATTGGTAATTACTCAAAATAATTATTAGCATAAAACCTTCCTTGGTGACGAGTAATGGGGAGAGGTTGATGGTATAAAACATTGTGAGAAACGGCTCCCTCTGAAGTGCCATAGTTTTCGAGAAAGAAGTAATTTTCCACGAATTTGATTTGGAGACCTCAGATTTAGAACTTGAGGTCTCGAAATCAATCATCTAAACGCACACAACTTCGTGTGACAAGGGTGTTTTTTTTCTTTAATTATTATCTCGCAACTTTGATGACCGATTGAGCTAAAAAAATTTACAGGTTTGTTATTTTATGCATATGTGGAGATACACCAACTGTGAAGGCTAGTCTTTGACAATTACCAATAGTGTCCACTGCCTTTAATCTAAATCTTGTTATATTCTCGCGGGGGTAAGAAACTAATTAACAATTTCAAGTGATAAATGTTATTTTATCCATTCGCCCATGTTACATTTGTTTAAGGAGTTGATGTCGATGGACCAACTTCAACTCGAAAACACACAATTTTTCTAAGTATAAACATCCGAGAAATAAAAATAATAAGTCAGCGGTGCACGGCACAAATAGCTTTGGGCAGGCGAGAGTGCGCCCTCAATGTGGAAATCATACAATGTATAAGTTGGGTTGGGACGAAGAGTGGCGTGATGGTGTAAGGAAATTAAATGGGCCCCCATGCGAAAATTCTGCTGTAGTTGTATGGAAGTATTGCCACATGTGTCCCGAATAGCAAGGTTTCACTGGCTCTCCCTCATGTCACTGATTGTAGGACCCCCGTACCAAATAAATGTACGCACATTTTCAAAACAACGAAGCCTAAAGCATGCAAGAGCCAAGGTTGTCAACAAGATCATTATGCAGATTATCTTTACCCCATTGGTAGTATTGCATTTTAGTTTAGAGCAAGACGCTTGATACATGTAGGCTAACCCATTAAGACAAAAAAATAATAACTAAAAAATAGACAAATCCACAATTTAAATTCACTTTGGACAATTTGATACTTTAGGAAGACATTTGTTTTAATTCCAATGTTAAAAACACCAGAACCAGCTGAGTACATTATTATAACATATTGTTATGAAGATTTAATCTTATCAAAAAGATAATATTATGGTCCAACATCCGAAGTTTAACCGTTATTACATGTACTGTATATTGTTGCAATATTCTTTATAATTCGCTGCTTCGAGCGATACCTGCGTGTAGTATACACATACTTCCCATACAATGGGACACCTTTTATATTTAATATTTTTATGAACAAGTTACTGAATACAGTGTTTTGGAAATTAAATCGTCATTTACTCAATCAATAAACTAATTTATCTCTTTGTCAAGTTGGGATAAAGATAAATAATGTCCACATTAATAAACTATTAACCCGATGATACTAACTATTTATCTGTTTTGTTGTTCAAAACGTTTTACTACGTTGTGGGCTCACCAGATGGGGGTAGCGAAAGTATATCCAGAAAAAGATCGTATTAGCAAATAATATGCAAACTTATGTTTCAGAAAAGATGGTTAGTTTTTCTGTCATTTGCAAGTATGTAATGTTGTTTAAGTTCGACAATATGTCTTCGGAGTCTACAAACAAGTGTAAGAATTCTGCCAAATTACAATAAATGGTTTTGTAGTGACACTACATATGTATCTCGTTCGACACTTGACGGGTTCAACTTGTTTATTTCACATATAAAAATATTAAATAAATATGTACATTGTTAAAATTGTGTTTTTAGGAAATGTTGAACATACATCTATTCAAATGCAGCATGAAATGATCCTCCTGTTAACAGAGAGAATACATTCTTCGCATTTTAATAAATTATTTTTTTATTTCATTAATAATTTCCCAGCTGGAAATATCAACACAATTATGAATTGATGCATCAATAATTGATGTTATTTGGTGTGTTCATTGGAAATCTCACGTTTTCAATACAAAGTCCTCCAATATAACAAAATAAATTAATTTATAATAAATATTTGTTTTTTTTAAATAAACGGCACAAACAGTACTGCTCAGTCCTCCTGTCCACTCTGCTTTACTTAAGTTAAAATAAATATCACCAGGTTACTCTTGGTGTTTAGGCACTTAAATACAAAAGTATGAATAACTTAGCATAAATTAAAAATAAATATTATAAACGCTCACATCTTGCTGTATGAATACAATATTACAAAACAAATGCTCGACCTTTTTGGATAATCAGCAAAGAATCTTCGAATCCTTTCCAGAATTCCATTCGGCAAAAGGTGACACCATGAGAAATCTTTAAGATGTTTTTTCTTTTACTCACAACAAGATCATAGCCAATCTGTTCAAAATAATTTACGTATTTGTGTCCACCCCTCCCCCTCCCACATTCATCTGATACTGTTTGTTGTTCAGTAACAATCGTAGCATACTGAACTGTGTCAACACGACGTCCAAATCTTGGCTAAACATTGACGAATATCATCGTATAAATAAATAATAAAAAACAAGGAAAACACGCAGGAAGGAATTTCCAGCTGTCCACGACGATGGGTACGGGTCGTCAATCGACCGATTGCAAAACAAACAAAAACAAAATGGTGACGAGATGACGTCATTGTCTGCGAACCATGGGGCCGCATTCAGTGTCCTCTCAGAATAAATGGCGGGCTTTCTAAAGTATCAACCGAGTTGCTATGACGACGTCGTGTTATGCCTGTTTTTGCAGTTGACAAAATCTTGTATTAGTGGTACCATGTAATGATTTAATTCTTGTAAGACAAAGAGAATTCTCATGTCGAGGTATGTGCGGTTTTCGTTGATGGTGAATGTAACCGCTGGTCTTGTGTCGTAGTCCAATTCGATTTCAAGTCGCTGCATCTGTAAAAGTAAAAAACGAAAGATCGAAATAAATCTCACGTAGCAAAATTAAGCCAAAACAATTGATAAGTAACAGCGAACCGGTTACATACAGTGTACATTTCAGATTACAGCTGCTTTCAACCCTATTTTTCTGTGGTAAGCAATAATTATTTGTTTGCTTCGAAGCAATGTATTAAGCTTCAAAACACCTGACGGACAGGAGCTTAATTATCAAAAAGCATCATCGATATTCCGATACTCGTCAAAAATGCATCAAACTACAGCCACAGTTTGGAGCTCGATTTGGTGTCTTCATGTGCTTTGAATCTCTGGAATTCTCCAGAGGGTTTAAACTGGGTACTTTTTGTAAAAAGGGGTACCCTCTACCCCCTGCCCCTCCCCCAATCGGGCCTCGTATGAGTTGTTATTACCCTCTGCCCCCCATCGGGCATAGTTGGGGTGCCCCTACTTTTTAATCAGGCATGGTTAAGTTTTGGTACCCTCTTCCATGATATAGCAGCCCCGTTGGAAGGATAATGTAACAGTTTCTTACCGTTTGTCTGAGTTTGGATTCCACTCGCTCCATAAGAAGAAGGATCGACCTAAGACGGTTGTCGAAGTCATGATCTCCGGTCATCCTCAGTGCAATTTCATCTTGAATGGCTAGTGTAAGACTGTTCACGAAAGCTTGGACTCGTCTGTAGTGAATGGGCAGCAATAGTGATTCCTGTGGGGATCAAATCATAGATAAGAAAATAGTAAGTCTCATGAGCAGGGAAATATTTGAACTTGTAAAACTCAAGAATGCAACTTTTCAGCTAATTTCTTCTTTTTCCCTTTTCGAAACAATGCCATAGAAGACTGAAAACACTGCACACAAGTTAAGTTTGATCGGTCATTTCCCCCTTTTTGTGATATTGGAAAGTTGCATGTCTGAAATCTTGAAAGATGTTCGCCGGTGTCCTATGTGTTTTTGTCTCTGGGTGTGTGTGCGTGTGTCCTAGCAGAAGGAAGTTGATTTCGATAGAGGGCGCAATACCGCTCGTTCGGTTCTGTGGATTGTTGTATACTGGTTGTAAACCGAACATTTTTGAATTTTTAAAATCATCGGCAGTTTTTCACACATTGAATCAAAGTTGTGTATATTACATTCCTGAACACTTGATTTATGTGCTAGCAAATTATTTTTTTCGCTGATTGTATATAACATTCTTCCTTCCGAATTCCTCCATGGTAAAGTCTGCATAAATTATACATGGGAACTCCCTTCACCACTTACGGGGAAAGGGTCAGGCATCAATCACATGAGATTTACGGGCTTATAATGAGGTTGAAACAAAAACTGTGTCATTATTGATGTAATAGTATTGTGGTATTTGTGGAGAAATATCATCAGTATTTATTCAATATGGGTTGGTAGAGAACATGAAATTAATATTTGTTTGATGTACTTACCGCCATTCTGAATCTATCCTCGCCCGATGGTAGTGAGTCCACATTCGGGATCCCCTGTATTGTGAAATCATCAACTCTAATGGCAGGGTCGTTGTGGCGGATTGTTCTCTGTAAACAGAAAATAAAATAGGCTGGGTGAGTCAAAGTTATAAAGCACCGCATTTTGTTACACACTCCATCTACGGTTCACCAATCGGTGTAAGATTTGGTGCATACAATTGAGGCTCTTCAACGTTCCGGTGAGAAGAGTTCTAAATTTATCAATTTTTAATATGGCGTGAATTCTATAGATGGCACACATTGGCATTCCTCGGCTTGCATGAGTTATTTTGCCGACAAACGAGCTACAAATAAGGCGTTTTACTAATGAGAGTGAAGCAAGTTCAACAATGAATCCCCACCCAAAAACTTCATTGTGTACAGGTAGACCTATTAGGCCAGCCCAAGACGATTACAAGGTCACGCTGTGTAGAGTTTATAAACTGGCATTCACAAATCCTTACAACTGTATGAAACAGTTTACGAACTTCACAAAAATTGGACAAAAAAAGTCCATCTTTGTGACACATTGAAACCCCTTTCACAAAGTATATGATTATAGTTATACAAGCTCACAAACATGATCTCCCATCAGTCCACTAGTCGTTCTTTTTTTGTTTTGTCCGATCGTTTTGTTTTGTTAAGCGTAGACGTGTTTCACACTACGTTCATTGTAAAAATCGATGACTCAAATCATAACCGTTTCGGGGTTGACTTTGGCCAGTGGCACCTCGGGTTTCCCCCGCATTATGCACCCGTCTATTCTTGTCCGAACTATTTAATGCCAGAATTTCTTACCCGCCTCCATATTTCAGAGGTGATGTAAAGTTTACCCATTGTTGATTTTGAACATATTTTTGTTATGAGTGTAACCCAACTGTTTATTCACAATTGTTGCTTATAGAATTGACTTTGACAGGCGAACGTAACTATGTGCATTGTGTTAACGACAGAATACTTTCTGTGTTATATTTATAAATACTTTGATACAAGTGTGTTTTGTTTGCTTGGTACATGTACCTGATTAGCATTATTATTATTGCACAAGTATCGCAAATTTGGAATGTGTAACTTTAAAATTTGGCCATTTACGATTAATGATTGCATGCATCTTTCATAATTCAAACCATCTATCAATATGAGTTGTTAATTTGTCAGTACCCATCACTGGAAAAAAAACTTGTTTTAAAGTTGTGTAAAAAAATAACAAATTTAACACTTACAAATTCTCTGTAGACCAAGGCGTGTCTGTCTTGCAATGTCTGTGTGTTAGCGACCAGTCTCTCGTAATGCACACTTGGGTGAATGGGCTCTTGTGGTGGTATCGGCGTTGACGTACAAACTGTTACGAGTGAAGACACTATAACTACCAGGCTTGTAACAAGGACTCCTGTAAAGATAAGATATTTAAAAAATAATGATGAATCTTTGATCATGTTTTGCATCCCCCGGCAGGCGTGATACTTCACCGAGGCAACGAAGGCGATTGCCTCCACTGTTCATTGCCTTGGTGCCCTTGAAATGTTACAGTAGATATTTACAATTTTCTACTAGGGTGTACTTTATCAGGGAGAAACTGCCTTGGTGCCCTTGCCCTTTCAAAAGGCCTGAATATCATTCAATAATATATTTCCCCGCTGTTTCTTCAGCGCACCTGTTCATCTTGACCATTTGGAGAGCTGTTTTACACTTCCGGGAAAGTCCCTTTTTGAGGGTAAACATAATCGACAGCAACCCAACCCAACACAACACATCATGCTGTCCTTCCGTGAATGAATATAACATTTCTGCCTGTATAAATATATTTAACAAACTGCGTAAAATTATGTTACAAAAATATAAACCCACTTTAGTTTCCGAGGAGACGTGGGTTTCAAATATGCAATTTGGCTAGTAATCATTCACGTCATAGATAGCGCTGTGAGTATACTAAACTGTACCGTGAAGTGTTGGTATATCCAGTATAGTACAGTAGTACCATGCAACAACAAAATATCCGGGTTGCAAGGTCAAAAGCAAGTTTGTATTGTCAATTTATGTTCTATGGTTACACAAAAAAAAACACCGGGTCAGCGATAAACAATCGCAGTACTTTATATGAATGTGATACTGCATACTTGAATTACCTGTGTTTGTTAAATAACACAAATCACCCACAAAACAACAACAAAGATCTGTGGAATTCGCTTGATTTGATTTATGTGCTTTACACGGATCTGGCATTAAACGGAAATTCCATTAAACCCCCATATCACCACCTTCTATTGATGAAGTACTACTGTAAATCACTTGGTGTTATAGGTGACATGTTTAGTACCTAGACGTCCATCATGGATAGCGACACGTATGTGCAGTCCATAAATAATGGAAGGTCAGCGCAATTTATTGCTACAGATAGCAAATCGATATTAAAAAGGTCGAGTCTTTGTGTTGTTGAGACAGGGTTTGGTTTAAATCTTTAAACCAAAAACATTGTGTTCGCATAGTTGGATAACAACAGACAAGAATGCTCTACTTTTATTTATTACCGAAACATTTATGTAGCTATCCAGGCGGATACAAAGCGCCGCCATTTTCTCAAAAGGGGATTGAACCTTAAGTTTTACAATTTCTCTATTTCGAAAAACATCCCCAGAATCACCGTTTTGAAGGTTGAGTTTTTAATATCTCCATATTTCACAGAGAGAGCGAAATGGTAAAATGTATGGTACATATCATGTTCACGTTTGGGGTCGACATAGGTATGCAATCGATTATAATTACCGCTCAGTTATTAATGATATGTAATCACGTTTATCGTATAATCACCTTTCTATGCGCGACTCCACGCGCATGACAAACCAATAGAAATCTAGCTTTTACGGGCTTTAGATAAGATCTTGATAAGAGGTACAATCTGATTGGACTGAAGTTAACACTCTTACTGGCCGGATAGGCATGGGTGATTGTGGTCTATTATGGCAACCACACGACACACGGACAACTATGCAACATGCCCTTATACGTTCAAAATGCTTGAGAGTGTACGCAACGTCCTTGGGTAAGCTACACAATGGAAGTCGAGTAGCTAGCAAAAAGTCTCATGCATGGTTGATAAAATTTGCGAATTTTCAGATGCTTGATTTCGAAGACCTCGTATGTAGCCGTTTCTCACAATCTTTGGGACTATCAACAGCTCTCCATTACTCGTTTATACCAAGTAAGGTTTTATGCTAATAATTATTTTAGCGTATTTGTGGAGCAAGGGACCATTGCTGATTATGAGCAAGAGTCACGTGTATTGTATAAGAAGAGCAAACACTAACCCAGAGTACAGTAGCACAGCGGGCACGTGCTCTACTGCCAAAAGCCGTTTCATCATTGATTCCCAATTGCGCAATAACCCTAAACCGGAGGCATTCCATTCTACTTTTATGGCCTTGATCCGATCTGTCAATGCAGTGAACTAAAACCGGGATAAGCGGTTTCCGATTTGTTCAGTGGTAGCAGGTCTTTGCTTTTGTTTAGAGAGGAAGTGTAACCATATCAACATTTTTGATTCCTTCCTTCATTTGATTGGAACTCTGTATATTAATATTAGGCATACCAGATAACAATCTTTTGTTTGTAAAATATCCTGAATTCCAATGCATTCGCAAATGCATACTTCAGTGACACGGTTAGCAACCACAAGAGGTATGCTAATTGTGCTACTTTTTGAAGGAGTTCAATATCACACAATATTATTCATATCAAATCACTTAAAATTGTTTTGGATGGAAAGTTGTATTTAAAAAAATAAAAAAAAATGTGCAGATGAAATTCGTCACCGTGAAAAACTAAGCGTAAATTTTGGATTATGCCTACACTGCATGAACTTACTTTACGAGCGCTATGAGTAAGCTTGCATGATAGCATGATGCAATCCAATACGCGTTAACGTACAAGTGGTTGAACTGTCTCTGGTAGTCTACACTATAAAGGAACGGAGGCCGCCGGAGAAAAAAAGTTGTAAACTTCATAAAAAGTTGAAACAAAATTAGAAAACTTACCTTGTGCCTGTTTGCAGAATGCTGTTCTCGAGTTGTGATCCATTGTGTTCTAGAGCTGCACTTCACGGCGATAATAAATAAATTATATTGCAGGGTTTCTTTATACACGACAGTTGTAATATGAACTGTTTCCCCAACACTTGGTTCCGCTTTGATCATCAATGTGTGTGTTAGTCCACGCTGGTAGTGAGTTTGATTCCACACCTGAAGTGAGCCCGTTTATATGGGCTGCCTCACGGAAGAAAACCACGGTTCCACCGGTGTGTGTTCATTTGCATATAGTCACCAACAGGTTGCCAATGACGTCATCCAATAGGGGTATCCCGATCCCTGCTATTGTTGGGACACGAGGAGGCACCCGTGAAAGCATGCACATAAAGCTTTATTTCCGCTAGCCTAAAGGGCCCATTGACTTGGATTGGTTTGCTACAAGCGCCCCTTGTGTTATGTTACGTTGTTGGTTCGTATCTATTATGTGTGATGACTAATGCATCACTGCATCGCTGAGAGATCAGAGGATGGGTTTGTTTGAAGGAATATTGATGCGGAGATGGTTGGGTTTTTCTGGTTTGCCTGCAATATCAACTTGACAATTTCAGGGTCGTGAAGGCAAAATGGACTGCGGGAAATGATCTAGACTCGAGTACTATGCGGTTGCTGTCGTCGGTTTACCAATGTTTTATCATTTTGGGTTTTACATTTTTTTTCAAACATGGTGTAATTTTTTTCTTAGTAGAACTTAGAAGAGGGATATTATGTTCTAGTAGCCCTATATGGTACCATTGAGGAAGACAATTTGACGTCATCATTACGCGGTTATTTCTCTAGTTAACCGAACGACATTTGAAGATCCGAGTCAGTAATGCGGGTATACTTTCCCAGGCGGATAATATACTTGTGCAAACTTTAGGACTATACGAACACAAACCTTTAAAGGAATGGACACTGATATTGCCAAAGACCAGTATTCTCAATTGGTGTATCCCAACTTTTGCCTAAATTAACAAATCTGTGAAAATTTAGACTCAACTTGGAAAGAAAAAACACCCTTGTTGCACAAACGTGTGCTTTCAGGCTCTATAAATGGCTTCAGGCCTTAATATTTTAGTGAGAATTACTTCCTTCTCAAAAACTGCGTTACTTCTTAATGTTTCTCACAGTTTTGTATACTCTGCTCTCCTTGCTCGTTACCAAGTAAATGTTTTTTTAGGCTAACGATTATTTTGTCTAATTACCAAATAGTGTCCAGTGCCTTTAAAGAGTTTATAATGATAGATAGTCGATCGAAAATGGTGAAGTTGTCATCCAAGATTGATCAATATTCCCCACGATCGATGGGCCTTAAACCTAAAAACCCTCTCTTGGTGATTGCTCATTGTTTACCGCACAAAACCCGGGACATTGACTGCACCTGACCAATGCCATCCCGCAGGTCACGTTCTCGTCTTGTGATCTGGTACCCTGCCTCCCTCGTGCCAAATTTTGTCAAGTCACTTTTACTTTCAACTTAACACTATTATAAATCACTCACATACATTCTATCCCTTTAGTCCCTGCACCGCCCGAGTTTGCTGAAATCCAATTTCTCAAGATTCTTGCAGTAAATTACTGGAATCGTAGTTCAAATTTTAAAAGATTGCCATGGCTTAATGTGTATGCACAATTGTTTACCCTTTCGGTAATATTTGGATAAAATTAAAAGTTCTCATGGGAACAATAAATGCCTCTCGTTAAACGGCTACGGTAATTTTTATGGCGAATATTTTTGTGCACGGATAAAATGGACACAATAGCTTTTCAAGGCTTTTGTCTGGTTCAATGTTCATACTGATTAAATGCGAAGGCGTTAATTTTCGACAATATCATCATTAATGATGAACAGTTTCCTGTTCACTAATGAGTCGACAAGTCAACTGTGAAGGAAAAATTAATAACAATCTATAACAACTAGATATATCAACAAATGCGTAGACCTACTAATGACTATCGAGTTTTCTTTTGATGTTCCTTTTTTTCTACAAACACAAGCTAGCGAGGTTTCCTCGTACCGCATACAGTATATCGCTATAGGCGGCTGGGCTGTACAGTGGCTAAATGGTTATAATAGATGTTAAATTTTCATCAGGGATGAAGAATATTTATTTTGGTTTTGCCCCTATACACCGATGTGGGCTTGCACTGTATACTCAGAGCTTTCCCGAGTTCTGTGAAAAAAAAATCACAGGCATGTCACTCGGGTGGGATTCGAACCCACTCACTACACAGGGTGCGTTCGTTTAGCTTCCCTGGGTCAACCCCGGTGTGTGGCGGGTTTTTTCCAGGACGAACGTGGGTAATTATCTGCACACGTTTTTTCTGAAAAAAAAAAAACCCAAAAAACACGCCACACACCGGGGTCGACCCAGGGGAGCTAAACGAACGCACCCACAGTATAATAACAATTTTTTCCCTCCACCATACATAGAGGACCTTTCACCATAGAGATCTCTCTCTACCGGTATGATATAAAACTAAGTCCGCATATTATTCGGGGACTCCCTGAACCATTACGGGAAAAGAGTCATGCACTAGGCACATGATGATAAACAGGCTGATATATATTTTGTAATGAGGTTGAAACAAAAACAGTGTCATTATTGGTGTTGTGGTATTTGTGGACACGAGCATCAATATTTAGTAATGTATGGCTGGATCGGTATAGAAACATAATCTGAAATGAAGGACCTCGTCTATGGAATAACCATGTAGGTAGAAATAGATAACCAGGTCCTCGTATACCCTCTAACACTTTATACGAGAAAAGAGTGTTGTGCATTAGGCACATGACGATTTGTAGGCTTAAGGTTGAAACAAAAACTGTGTCACTGTTGATGACATTATAGTATTGTGGTATTTGTGGAGAAATAGCATCAATATTTAGTGAGTATTTATGACTTGATTGGTAGAGACACGGATTCTGAAATAGAGGACCTTCCAAACATGATGAGGGATAAATACTTCATTCATGTTCTGACGTTTTGAACGGGATCTTGCGGCCGGTAAATGATGATCACGTAATGACAGAATTACACACAAATAAACATAACCTATACGAAAGTTGTTCTTTAAATAAATCTCATTTCTGAGAAGACTGCTCGTGAAGAAAAATCCCCATATATAGATTCGTGTTATTTTATATATTACCAAGTTCAAATTAATATAAACCATGTCAGGTTCGGAGCTTCTATTTTGGAATTGATTAACGGGCATCGCTGAAGGGCCAATGTTGGAATATACCTTGGTCCTGATAGGGCAAGTGCTTGGGCCTATCGTGCACCATTTGCAATTTTGTTTCGTTTTAATTTGTTTCTATTTTGTGTCACAGCTGGACGCAACTTTGTTCCTTCCTTCTTCTTTTTGTTAGTCTGTTTTATGTTATTTAAAACGTTTTCGTATACAAGTTTAAGCCTATGTCCAAGACTGTGTCAATAGAAAACACATTGTGTGTCTAGGCTACGCTTAACGGTGTGTATTTCTAAAGAAAATGGATTTTAGGCTTAGCTGCATCTATAATAATATCTTTAAAACCATAGATGCTGCAACAACCATAGTTGTTGCAAGAACAGCCACATTATACAGCACATGAAGCAATACACGTGCTATTTTGGGATCTTGGTACGCAGTCATCTGACGACAAAGAGAACTAAATCGATCCGTAATGGCTAAAACACGAATTAGCATTCTATAGTACAATGGCTTTAAATAGATACAAACACATGTACAGTCGCTCTTAGGGAAATTTTACTTCATGCTATGGAATAACTATGGAATAACTACCCATCGACTAGTTTCAACCTGTTAGAATTTAATTAGGACTAAGTCGGCTGTCAGTGTCTGAATGCACGGTACAATATACTTTACGACCGCCCCCGCTTCTCATAAAGTTAAACCGTTTTAGGTCTTACCTATTTTCTAATTAAGTTGAACCGTAGGTATTACCACGGTGTCTGAACATTCTAGAAAGAAGTTAAAGCACATGGACAACTGCACATTAATTAAAATAGTTTCATGTTTGGTGTTTTGGAAAACATGGCTTCGAACGAAGTACATGCACTATACGATTTGCACGTAATGCTCGTCCCATTGCATAATCAGCAGGTTAAAACAAAACATAAACCGCAGTCATGTACAACAGCGTGTTATTAGACATGGCAGAGTATGATTTATGACTTTCAAGTTCAGGAAAAAGTCGTGCCGTTGCACTCTTGTGACACAAAACCGTCATTGTATCTTCTGCAATTTGTTTTTACTCGTGTCGCCTTAAAGGCGATCTTTTGTTATAATTACTCAAAATAATTGTTAGCATATAGAAACTTACTCGGTAACGAGCAATGGAGAGCTGTTTGTATAATATATACATTGTGAGAAATGGCTCCCTCTGAAGTATAAGGGAGTTGTTTTCACTCAAATATTTAAAACGACTTCAGGCCTGAAGCCTTTTTAGGCATCTGAAAATTAAAGGTTTTTTTTTTCTTCTTTCATTAATCTCTGCAACTTCGATGAACATTTGGACAATTTCACAGATTTGTTATTTTCTGTATAATGTCTTGATATACCACGTGGGAACACTGTTTGACAATTATCAAAGGTGTCCAGTGTCTTAAAACCCAAGAGACTGACATGTGGTGGCGTTAAAATGTCGTATGTTTGGCTCCTTGTGAAACAATGAGAACAAATAGTTTTGTGGCTACACCCCATCCATTAAGCGCCCCTTCTACAAATCCTTTTTGAAATGCTGATATTTAATCATAACAAATTCTAGCAAAAATAAAGACTTATAACAACCAAGCATTTCGTCATGCTTTACAACTTGCAATTATGTCACAGCAAGTTGGTCAATTTGTTCCGTGTTCGGTGGTTAGCTCGAAAGTTCCAGTGTCCAAATATATTCTGCTTTCTCATGGTGACGACCAGAGCATGGCGATCAAACGTCGAGTTCGATCACCGGGTTTTCCATAACCACAACATTTGTTGCTGAGCTCTAGGGGTGCCAATGTTTGCTCTGAAACAAGATGTTTAAAGAATGACAATTTGCACAATTTAAGTAGTGAGGTTAGAGACGTGTAATTAAGTGTCCACTGTCTGAAGTAACTTACATAACGTGTCAATCACTAATCTTAACTTGACCTCGAATAGTGAGCTCTTAAAGAAAGACATTGTATTTTGCAATCATCATTATCTTATCTTTGGGATATCACAAAACCATTCTGAAGCGACAATAGCCATTTATTGTTTTGTGTATCAATTCATTTGATAGACCCACGTGAAGATGTGTAGCGTAAGCTTAATTTCCTGACCATATTGTGCTTGAACAAAATCCAAAGATTTCACAATTTGTCTTTTTGTTTCAAACAGAAAGAATATCATTAAACGATGTCAGCTGAGTGTTATATATAGGAAGCAATGGTAATTTCCTTGCATTCTGATCGAATGGGAAATAACAAAGGCATTTATTTTGTTTCATTAAACTCGGGCTGGCACAGCAAGTTACCGGGACCGGGTGCTGTTAGCTACACACAGTGAACCCTGACTGATATTTCATTGCATCAATGTTAAAGTTGTCATGATCGGACTTCTTTCTCAGCAGTGACGTTAATTTGACCGAGCAAAGAAATATACCCACTTAACCATAAAACTTACATGCAACTTTGTTTTTAGTTTTTTTTTGTGTGTGTGATTATGTTGTAATTTATTAATTTTGATGATAATGTTCATTTATTTGTCATTTATTTATAAAGCTCCATGTCTGGTTTATTAAGGAACAGTTTACCCGACCGAACTGTCCTGCAGTATCTGCTACAGGTGGGCGGATTGTAGGGGGAGTGGTTGGGACAACTACATTCGCTCAATGTATCGAGGGGACTTCTCGTTATTTAATAAGTGAGTGGATTCTTAATTGATGTACTTTATCCTTACCATTCCCATTGTATAATACCTTTAAGCTTCACAAGTGAGCCTTATAGTTTCCTGTAATTTCAGAGCTCAATAATACTCATAGATCTCACGCTCTGGGAAAGTATTTCATCATCGTAATAAGAAACCTCGGTGGTGGAGGGTTTAGGCACCCCCTACCCCAACCGCATCCCGCTCTCTGCCAAGTCAAACAACTTGTAATGACTAATCTCATGTTACTGTATACGAAATTTGAAACATAATTGTAATTACACACTTGAGCATTTAACACGTACTTGAGAGCTCGTGTTGAATGCAAAGATGTACAAAAACTGTTTGCCAACGGTCGCCACACCGTCTACCCGTAACCCGTGCGTTGCCCGCCTCGTCCGATCCGGAAGAAGGCGGTGTTCACTTATCATAATTAAGGGGAGTTTAAGCGACTGTGAACGGGTAAGGATTAGTGGCCGTAATAAGCGAAGCCGGTTCCTTTTGACGGGGCTGTTGATGTTGGGTAATTGTTGGGTGATTGTTCATCTTGACTGATTGGATAATGACTTTGATTAAATGATGATGTGTCATGATGAGGGAATCGTTCAACCAGGGGTGAAAACAAGGGGTTTATAGTTGTAAGTGTGAACAACGTTATTGTGTAATGATCCCCATTCAACGGGGGAAGTCCTTCTGTTCTCCGGATATCACTGGACACTTGGATCAGACCGAAGTACTAGACAAACAAATTACTCAATGTGTCACTGTACACCCATAGCGTAACACCATAGGGCATGTATCAACCCGTTTGAGATACACACTACTACCTGATACCATCACAACCCCCCCCCCCCATATAATCAAATAATATATTAACTACCTGCAGTTTTTAAATAGATCACGGGTTCCTCCTGACATGATAAAAGTTGAATGGAGCAAAATGAACAACAAATAAATATTACGATAGTAATATTTATTCTGTTTTGTTGGATATATTACATCACCATAGAAATAGCAGTTGAATTGAAATGGCATACCCTGTCTGGATAAAAAGTCATAAATTCATTAGTCAATAAATCCTATGATGATTTTGTGGTAGCTAACGAAATGTAAAATTAATATTGAAGAACAATTCCAACTATGATTTGTTACATTTTCCCCGAACATAACTAACCATTCTCACGATTTGCCATTGAAAAGAGAACATGCGACGTGACACACAAGCTGGAGGGTTGGTCAGTGAGTTACGTATAAAAACCCAACTTTCTCCCTTCTTCATGTGGTTGAAAACAGCTCCGTTTTAATCCGAGCCACAAAGGGTTCAGGTGAAGAAAAAAAAATCACTTGCAATTTACTCCAGTAACAGAAAATATTACTAAATAAATGATGAGACTTACAGGAAATTAAGTTGGGTATAGCCAAAAGAGGGTCCGGTACGAAACAATAATTTGCAAATACCTCCAGTAAAAACAAAAATAATTATGAAGTCACAGGAAACTAAATTGGTTAACCAGAAGTGTCAAGTTTTTAGTAGTTTTATTTCTCGGATGGGCCGGAGGTCACGCCAGAGGAATTTTCAGTGTAGGATCTAGCATAGGATTACGTCATAGTGTGGGTTCCTGCTCTCTCGTTCTCACCTTCACCTTGTCTCATAAGGCGGTAAAGTGACGAGGATGTCGGTTGAGGGATTCGGATGTGGTAGTTTGATGGGACTGTCTGTTCCGGAACGTCCGTCGCGTGGACGACGATCGTAACCGGTGGGTTCCTTCCCGTGTATACGAGGTCTCTTTGCACTCATTAAATGAGTTAAGTGTGATACATTTACCAGCCTGCATACTAGAACTTCAGTATGTTTGTTAAAAATAAAAGACTAATGTTGCGGCGCGGGGGGGGGGGGGGTACTCTTTCGTGGTGTCTTGTATCAGTGTTTCTTGGTTACAAATATCAAGTACAGATTTGTAATGTTGTTTTTGCCAGCCGATTTGAACATACCATGCCTGGTGTAGGATGGGGAGTAGAGTCGCCCCCAATGTCCCCATACCATTTCCCTCTTGTACAAAGTACCAATTTTAGGTAAATATCCATCCACCATTGACACTCCGTCGTAACTTTCTACTAGTGTGAAACACATCTTTATATGAAAGGCTTCTTCGTTTTTCAAGTCCAACTGAATTGAACTAACGCAGTCTTACAAAGTCGTGTACTGTCAAATATGACTGGTTTGGTGTATACCAAGCATCACAAGGACATCGTGGTTTATTTGGGGAATTTCCAAACATTTAAATCAAACATGTAGCATTTGTGTAAACTGACTCTTCTATTATGGTTTAAATATACACTTCTTTATCTATGTTGTTCTGACTTTGGAATAGTGCTAAGCTGATAACGAATTATGCTTAGCATCCCATCTAAGGTAATGACTCACAAACCCGTTTACATAAAATGTTCTTTTCTTCTGACAATTTTCGCTTAGCAGGTCTTTGACGCCGCGGCAGTATGAAAAGGAAACCACACACCGGATGTATTTAACATTTCTCGCATATCGCTTTTTGAGATAGAGCGTTCAAACAATGCACGGAAGGGGGGGGGGGATGTTTCACACAACGTTGTCAATGTTTTTTTACAATGCTTTAAAAAAAGGGGGAGAATGAAACAGAACTGTCATTGAAATAATCAGATAAGTATGCCAAAAATGTTGAAGGTGTGATCTGTCATTGATCGAAATAGTTTGGTAACCACTTTTAAAATGAACGTCCATAAAAAAAACTTACTTAATGGTGAGAAGCACTGCAGCTGTTGATCGTTTTAATGAACTATTTTGAGAAAGAATTCACTTTGAAGCAATTTAAAAGTTTGTGTATTCATGTTTTAACCCCATGAAAAACGTTTTTATCGGGTCTCCGGCCCGGCATTCGTACAGAGAGGAAAGCACTAAGCCTGAACTGAATTGCCACATATAAGTATTGAAATGTTAGATGAGTTTACAAATGGATATAACACAAAAGTTGAGTATTTGCCTAACCCTGGATTCCATGTATACTGTACTCTTCCGCGTGTGCATGAGGTTCAACTCGACACAATGGCAATTTGTTGAAAAACGGATCTAACACCAATGCCTGGGGCGGGCGAATTGCTAGTTTTTGTAAACACTAAAATAAATACAAAAAAATCCTCCTATAGAATATAATAATAAAGAGCGCCAATATCCACAAAAGTGCTCACTGCGCTTGCTTCAAAAAAACAATATAAAAGCAATTCAGGACATAGCATTTTCATACGAACCGAAAGGGTGTTTAAGGTCATTACTAAATCCACGGCTTTTCCCCTATCCGAGGTTATTTTGGAAACCTTTGTTTGGGGCAGAATAAAACGTGATGGTGAATGTGGAGTGGTTACAAGAAACGTATACACACATGCACGGTTCGGAACTATACAAACATTCTA
This sequence comes from Asterias amurensis, assembly GCF_032118995.1. Taxonomy (NCBI): domain Eukaryota; kingdom Metazoa; phylum Echinodermata; class Asteroidea; order Forcipulatida; family Asteriidae; genus Asterias; species Asterias amurensis. Next base: position 922,381 of record NC_092662.1, on the reverse strand, counting down.
CACGGAAATACTATAAACTCACATGTTTCTTTTTCAGCTACAATTCGGGACTCTTCTTAGAAACCGAACTCTTAGAAATACCAGGTCAGAATTTGACCCGGATCTTGATCCCGTATGACCTGACCCATTTCTGGGTCACTAAATGAGATAGATTATTCTGTCCAAAATGGTCAAACTGTCGCAAAATCCTAGTCGAAATCTCACCAGTTATTGGGTCAGCCTGCCTGACCCAGCAGGCCTGTGCTGGAAGCTGGAATCAGGGTATACATATGCGACGGAATCTGGATCAAAAATTATCCTGAGGATTTGTTGGGACTGGTGATACTTACGATAATCAATGAGATTTCGGATTGTTGTGTTATTCTGCTAGTTACGAATCCAGACCTTTTCGTGTCCCCTTTTGGGAATCCAGTCTTCCATATACGATAACTGGACCGGGTGTGTCCTCTTTTCAGCCTCAATGTTGTAACATTGTGAACCTGGGTTGGATTTCACAAAGAGTTAAGACTAGTCTTATCTTGAGATAGGACGAGTTACTAGTCCTAACTTAGGACCTAGGACTGGTCCTAAGTTAGAAATAGGACTAGTCCATATATCTTTTTGTGAAATCGACCCCTGATTCCACCTGCCGCATGGTCACGTATTTTGTGCAGTACACCTGTGAGGTTCATTACAAACATACCCCATCCCTCCCCTTGACATTTGTGTTGATTATAAAGCTTCAGTGTCAACTCTATAGTATTGGTTAAAAAGTAGTCACACACCCTTATTTTAATGGTGTAAACATTTCACATAAATCCTATACAGAAAGTGCATTCAATCTTCATTCACACAACATTATCAGAATACAAATTGCTCACGCATTCTGAATGTCATGCTCGATGGCCGACATGTCCGGGCCAGCAATAGGGAAAGTATTATAGTGTTATACCAAAATTGAAAGTGATGTTGGATTTCGAAAAGGTGAACGATAAAGTTCTTTGTGAAATACTTTCTGGTGCGCTGATTAGTAAATCGATGAAAACTTCCTGGTTAAAATACCCTTTGCCAACACTAACCCTGTTATCTAAAGAAAGAGCGAGAAAACAGTGAGAGGACAAATCACAGTGCATGTTGAGCACATTGATCAGCATATTGATTGATGTTTTAAATCTGTTGTTGTTGTTGTTTTTATTTTTGTTGTTGCTTTGTTTACAAACGGAAGAAGGGTTGGACCAGATAACTTAACTCGTGTCAAGCAGTTGAATATGAAGTTTTGAATGGTATACGATCTCAACCACGTGGCGTCTCGAAGACGAGCGGTTAAGAACACTGGACTCAAGCTATGGATTAACAACCAAATTTCAATTTGTTGCATATTGCTTGATACTGGTATTCAGTTGTTTGCTTATCCTGAAAATCACGTGGCAATTTGGTTAGTGTTCCTGTTTTTATCAAGGAAGAAATATTATGCTAAGCAAATTTGTGTGCTTACAGGCTTAATGAAATTGGGCCTTGGTGTTTGGGTTCGACTCCCGGTCTTGGCACCTGTGACCTTGAGCTTAATTGAGTTGTACTTTGGATGAGTCATAAAGCCATAGGTCCACTTAAGGATTGGTAGTAGGCGTACAATAACCCAGAACATTGTCTTATCTTATAGTCTCTTTTGGTAGGAATGTTGGTTGTGTGGTGATGAGCCGTAGGTTTTACATCGACGTTTCGATAAGCCTACTGTCGTCTTCAGGAAAAAAAAACATCGTTTTTAAAATCAAAACTTTTTGTGACCAACTTTTGGGTGTCTAGGGACTGACACATATTTAACGACAACATGACAAAATGTTTATATTCACACAGTGTCATCATGACCGTACATAATGAATGAGTTTGGAGTGTCCGGGAAATGTCACGACATAACATTCAGAGAAATGGTTAAGTTTCTACAATTCCTATACCGGAACTAAGTATTGAAGGACATTGAAACTAAATCAAAAAGCTGGTGCAGGGCGCGGGTTCAGTGATCCTGAACTCGCGGGTACCCGTATTTACAACAGGCTCCTCATGGCCTCGGTCAATAGTGCTTTTTGGTAAAACTGAAATCCAAAATGTCACATTTGGGGACTTTATCTCCCTCCACTTAGAGCACTTGCCCCACACCGCTCAGAATACTTGCCCCAACCCACCCAGAACCCTTGCCCCAACGTACTTATTAGAGCACTTGCCCCACCCCACTTAGAATACTTGCCCCACCCCACTTAGAATACTTGCCCCAAGCCACTCTGAACATTTGCCAAACCCACTTGGACCACTTGCCCCACCCACTCAGAATACTTGCCCCAAACCACTCTGAACACTATGCCAAACCCACTTGCCCCACCCACTCAGAACCCTTGCCCAACTCACTCGTCAGAACACTTGCCCCTCAGAACCTTGCCCTCACCTTCGGAACCCTTGCTCAGTCCCTCCATGGAGCTATGTCCCTCTCAGAACCACTCGGAAACGTCTAGTGTCATTCTTAATAAACCTATAGAAGGGGCGTATATCTTTTATCTGGAAATTGTGTAATGTATTTAGAATTGTTTGAACCTCAGTTTTATGAATGAACCTTGTACAAAGGTTCAACCGAAACGTTTCCACTATCTCGAGAAAGAAAGGGCCGGCGCCGGTCTCAACGCGGCTTACCTTCACCGCCGGTTTGGGTTTCTTGCCGGGGGCAAAAGCGGAAGGCATGCCGATATTTACCGGGGGAGCGGCTTTTGGGCTGAACAGAAAGTGAAAATGACCAACGACGGAAAATATAATGGTTGACTAAACTTCCCAACCTTACGCCAACAAAAATCTTGGAAAGTCTTGAATGTATTAAAATGGTGAATATCGATTCGCCTGGTTGTGCAAACGGTGTAATCTTACCGTGGAATTGGATGAAGCCCAGTGTGAGGATAACAGTCGACAATGGACGGTTTGAACAAAAATCTGACTTAACAGAAAAGGGAATCGGAAGCGACAGTTTAGCCGTGATGTGCCGCGAGACCCACCGCGGGTAGTCTTGAACAAAGTGCCCCGGTGCCGCGCACTCCGACAAGACGGATCGAGAGCCTAACCCTGTTCTTTGTGGATTAAACGGGCGCAAATTGTGTAATAATGAGGCACAGATGGGATGGGTAGAAATCAACCAAACTAGGTGCGCCTTTACCTTCGTTTGTGAGTGGCCGAAGCCGCTCCTTAGATCTTGCAGAATTGATACCTTGTTTACTGGGCATACATGCAGCCCTTCTATTCACGCCGAAGGCCTATCGTGATGTCGGACAGAATAATGATTGGGCAAAAGAGACCTTCACGCCAAAGGCCTTTCGAGAAGACGGTGTTCCAAAACTGCCAAACTCACGACAAAGATTTGGGATTATAAATGGGCCAAGCAGTTGAAACTGGATCCCATGTTTGGCTGACTGCTCTTCTTAAGATGAGGAAAGAGACTTTGCTGTTGCAAAACTGCTTACCAACCAAATGGACTCCGGTGTAACAAAACAGTTAATGGCCCGAGCACTGATTCTTTCTTAAAGGCTCATTCATGTTAAGCCTTCGAGAAAAGACTCTGCCAAGGTTGAAAAGTCAGGCCATTTTGTGCATAACCCCCCCCCCCCCCCCCCCCCGTTGCCCTAGATTGGGGCCTCCTTTGAAGTATTGGCCCGATTTTCAAACTATTTCGACACGAATTGCTTTTGATTTTGAACCAATTTTTGTGACCCATAGTAAAAACTATGCCTAGCTGTGATTATCTGATGTTATTTCATCAATATGTGTACACGATGAGTATACTAGGAGAACAAATTCACATCATATCGTCAATGAAAGATACACTGGTGAGGCTTCCTGGCATGCAGAGGCAAAGTGCCGCGGGGAAATCGCGCCATTTTACCCACAAAAAAAGTGCCGAACTGAGAGGGGTGTCCCTTGTCAAAATATTGCACCCATCTATTGGCGGCATTCACTTTCTTTGATGTCCCTCACTATCAAATTAATGGCCTTTAATAAAGATCTTATTGTGCCGTAATTCCTTAAGGGTGTGTAAGTTTTTACAAGGCCTGGAAATTTTGTTGGTGGCAATCACAGAAAAATACAGATTCGTTGTTAGGCACTCGCACTGGCCTGACAAGGGCGTTCGTTCAACAGATTAGCACGGGGACAAAAGCCGCTTATCCACGGCATGTCTTGTCGCCGCTACCGGCCTTTCAAGTCAAGCTAGCTGAACACTTAAGTAAAAGATGATCAATTGACAAATATTGCGACCTCCTTTCACCGGGCAATAGGAGGGAAAAGGATTATTTTAACTCTTGGGTAATTAAACCACAAAGTGGTTTCAATAGGAATATTGATGGAAGGGTTAGACTGACGTCATCGTGTCTATGGCGATACTGATACTCCCTAAGTCGAGGAGAAACACAAAAAGGTCCTGTGAGTTAAGGGGGCATAGGTGGTTTGGCAGTTCCCTTTTCAATTGGGGTCAAGTGGTTACATGTTGAGGCTCGATCAATAAATTTTGAAATATATACACGTACACCACTTGTACTAACAGGTTACTTATGGTTGTTTTAGACCCGAAATTCCGTTCAAAGAGGGGCAATTGCACCCCAGTCTTTAGGTAAGGGGTACGTGTCAATCAATGAATCCGATTGTCTGTGAGTTAGAAAGGCTCTTGACCTGGGCACGAAAGAAGTATTATACCTGCTGTGGCATTATCCCTGCCTTTACAAAATTGTTGATTGTAATCAATCTGATCCGGTTCTCGAATACATGTTAGTTACTTATTGGTTATTGGTTATTCAGTCATCTTTGATGACACTATGTGCAAAAGAAAGTAAAGAGAATTATGTTAAATCATACATATTTGCTAGTTTTGAAATGTTAAAACAACTTGTGTTAAGATTCCTTTCGCATTCTACTAAAAAATGCGTACCTTTTCAAAATTGTTGATTGGCAAAGATCTGTTCCGGTTATCGAAATCTTAGGAATCTTTTAGTTACTTATTCGTTATTCAGCCAGCTTTGATGAAACAATATGCAAAAGAAAGTAACGATATGGTAAAGCAAACACATTGATTAATGTTGAAATTTTAAAACAACTTATGTTAATATTCCTTTCCGGAATGCATGCCTTTACAACATTGTTGATTGGCATAAATTTGTTCCAGTTGTCGAAATCTTAGAATATCTTCAGTATTCGTTATTCAGCCAGCCATAGGTATACTTATTCACTTACTTGATAATTTTTAAATATTTTAATTTATATGGAAACAACTTGTGTAAAGATGCCTTTGGAAACTTGGTGTCAAAGCTAACCCTCAAGTATATGGCTTCCATTGACACTTTTGTTAAAAGCCCAATCAATCATTTAAAGTGGTGATTGCGGTGGGGGCTATTAAACTGCAATCCACCCCCTCGTTTCCTAAACTTCCTGACTTCATCATTCCCTGTTGCAAATAAATTTGTCAACGAACGGGTGGATGTTATCCGGCGGGGTGTGAGGACATGACCGGGTGTACACGACCGGGTTCGCCCCGTCCGTACGTCGCCAAGTCCGGTAGCCTAAACCGCCAAAGGAATGCCTCCGTTATCGCGGTCCGGTGGGTGTTTAATCCACGACAATTCCGGTGCGATAATAGAAAAGAAATCTTTGAATGGAATCATAAATACGTTTCCCCTGAGGGCCATCTTTTTTCTTTTTATGAAGAGCTGGTTGTATATTTACATTGCGGTCGGATATATCTTTAATGAAGTTGTTTGTACACTCGCAGGGCTGAGTGTTTTATCAAAATCCGAGATACCACAAAAATCAACAAAGTAACTTTTTCGTTTCTTACAGAAATGGTTTGAAAGTTGACAACTGTGTCTAATTGTGCAATCATGTGTGTACCTTGAAGAACACACCATCCAGCTGTTGCAACCTTTGTTTATTTTAAATAATTTGAAAATGAGTTTGTGAATATTCTGTTATTTTCAAACTATCGATGTTGCTTGTACACTACAGGCTAAGTGTTTGATCAAATTCCGAGATACCACAAAATCAACAATCGGCCTGTTTAAGAAACTTTTTCATTTATTAAACTTCATGAACTTTCAGTGTCCCCATTGCCATAATTTATTGAAAGATTGACCAATTAATCTATCTCAAAGAGTCAATTGTCTGATTAAGTAAAACCAGACACACAACTATTTTTATACTTAAAAATTTTTGAAATACATTATGACAATTTTTTTTCACGACACCTGGTTCGATTTTGCATTGAAATACAACTGTCAAATTGCGGTCGTAGCGCGATGAAAAGACTACTTGTCCCAACATGATGACAGAAAATTATTACAAGTGTCGCAATTCATTGCCAAAGAAAGAAAAAAAACGTCTCTTATTAACACAAGTTGAAAGGAAACACCCCAAAAGTAAGATGACCCACATCTCACCCCGTTGTAGGTTTAACCTGCCCGCCCCAACACAGCGGTAAGCCACTCAACCAAGGAACAATCCCACGCTTCTAGAGAGGCCGGTGTAAAAAAAACCTGCCTGGAAATTATTACACTCTTCGCGGTTTTTACATTGATTCTCAAAGTCGTTTCCAGCACGTTGACTTGCACCAAAGATAGAGAGCATGGACCGGTTCCCTTCTCTCTCACTCACCGCAAGACCACCCTCTGTTCATTCATGTCTTTACGGTCTATTAATCCCCAATTTTGTGGGATTTACACAAATCTTTAAGTTTGTCCGGTCGTAGACCCGTGTATACTCCCCGATTGTATCGGGTTGTGTCACAGTAGACCACCCGTAGTGAACACCGCGTTGGATGCCCAACCCCCGGTCCCTGATGATGAATTCAAAACGCCGACACAACCACCGGCAGCCGAGGCCGACGTCCATGCCGATGGCCCCGGTATCAAAACTTCCGGCAAAGTGCTCGATTTGACTTCGGGATTGCCAATACACGCCTCCATTTTAATCTTGTTGATCTAATGCCGCTTTTTTCTTATAACCTTATTGTGATTAAGGATGGTTTAAGATAAGCTTCAAATTACCATCTTACGTCCACCTCCGCACCCTGCTTGTTTCTTCACAATCCGGCCAAGAAAGAAGAAGACAAGAAAACAATTCGCAATGCAAACTACCTTTGATCTAAGCTTTGATGTACCTTCTCTGACATTCTTGCGCAAACTCGAAAAGTCTCTCTGATCTGAGGATAGTGGCGATAAAAAGCACGGGGCATCCAATGAGAAAGCTTACACCAACATTGTCCTTAAACGTTTAGCGTGTGCACAACATAACATTAACATTGCTTAACAACATTATCAAAATGTTGTTTTTGCGCATTATTTACTAGTTCATGGAGGAATACTTAATTTGAAATAGTATGTTACTTGCATGGCTACATATTATGTTGCGAAAAAAAATCAAACATATAGTTTTGATCTCGCACGAAAACTCGATGTTTTAAATCACCGGAAAGTCTTGGACAAATTCGAAATTATACAGGTTCATACGTTTCGACCATTCGTTTTCGGGTTTTTGCATTTATTCATTTTGGTTGGTAAACAGTTTGCAACATTGAATTCTATTTTATCGGGTTCTTGTTAACTTCAAAGACCTTAAGTTCAGTGACATTCACCATTGAAAAAAAATAAAAACAATTTCAATGTAACACAAAAACGTTAACTTGAAAAGACTTTCTTATTTCTAAACCGTAACATGAGGAGAATTCCGTTGGCTTTTACAATACTACCACATTAGGATGGTAAATCCCTTTAATACCGCGCATTGAGGCTGCATCACCAGGGCCCAATGTGTAAACAAACCCAAACAAACTGGGCAAAGTAAAGTGGAAGCAGCTATCGTGTCGTCATGTGCCTCTGGGCACACTGTGGGCTCGATGTTGAGACATCGCGCTACACCATGATTCACTGTGGATCACACGCTTTCAAGGCGTACGGGGTCGTAGCACCGCTGCGAGCAAGCAAGTCGTTCACCCGTTTATCGCTCCCCACGCGACGACCTCACGATCAAAATCTAAACACACAGGCCTTTACTACACGACAAATGATTCAGGCGCGTCGTGACGTCATCGGTCGCACTTGTAACACGATCGTAATCTCACGGGTGCTTGGAAAAATAGATCTCTCGAAGTGAACAATCGGAGTTGAGACTAAATTTAACCAGAAATTAGTAGTTTCTTGGTATTAAGGGTTATGTGTGGGAGGAGAAAAATAAGAGGCGTAAGTAATGACGTGTGATTGGAAAGAAACAAGTGTTTTATGTTTGTTTGTATAACCTATATAGACCTTCAATCGTCAATCTTGATGTCAGGTGTACCCCGTTGCCTCGTACCCCTATACCCCTTGTGAACCTCCTCTTCTTGCATACGGAGCTTTTATACAAAGACTTCTTGCAAAAGACAGATAGAAGTATGGCATGCTTACTGACTTGCTTCCCCATTGAGCTGTCTCTAGTCTACACTCTCTGCCCGAGTGTATCTTTTTTTAGGGCTACCTATTTGCATGAACTCTCAAGCTCCACATTGTCCCTTCACGCTGGGCCTTTCATGTTTATTTCCATGTGAACCCTAAATCAGGACAATTCAATATTGAATTCGGGATATCTACATGCTTTCCCAGATTCACGCATCAATCCTCACCCACAATAATACTTATAAGTATTATTACGACCTGCAAGTCTTGCTCTCTCATGAAGACCATTAGATCTTACTGATAGAAACGTCCAGTTATTTATAACACCACGTTCTTGCAGAACCACCACAACTCAATGTAGCGAAATTTTTTCCCGCCATGCAATCCCAATTGGTACGCACGGGACTCAAACCGAGGCTAGACGTAAACCAGACTGGTTCCTTGAGGCTCTAAGCGTTTGAAACATCCCTACTGTTTACAGGGAACCTGTCACGGGGCTGTAAAATAAAGAGGGTATATTTTGGCGAAATTAACCGCAGTAAAAACCGCGAACAGCATGAACAATGGTTGAACCCTTCAAGGTTCGTCACTATCCAGAATGGTGACATGTTCAGCGGGTGGTGTTTTATCGAGAAGTAATAACTGGGGCTTTCTTCATTGTTAGAAGAAAGTTGGGCTGTTGACTTTTTTATTTGATCTAACTCGAGGCTTATTACATTTTCTTTCGGGTGATGTAATCATTTGTCACAAGGGTTACGATTGTTTAATCATTTGTCGGCGGGTACCGATAAGTGGGTTACATCTATATGTTCACGGTCAGAGCACAGTTCCTATCGAACAAGAGAAAGGGGGCGTGGGATGGGAGGGGGTGATTAGTTATCTACGTCGTGTGCTTCGTTTTTGAAAGGGCAAGGTCACCAATGCATCTTCTCATTGATAAGGACACCGGTGTACCCTATAAGAGGAAATTGTAAATTTTTACTCCGGTATTTTCAGAGGGCACTAAGGCAATGACCAGGGGAGGAAATCGAGTTCTTCAGAAAATGTATTACAATTTCAACACCTCTCGTACGACCCAATCCCCCACCCTCTACCATCCCAGATGTCAGTAACCCCAACCTCCATCCCCCACTTTTCACACAGACACTGGAGCTCAATGCCTCAAAATGAGCTTATTTTACCAACAGGATGTCGTCTGGTGGACACAAGGAGCATAAAGTAAGACAGCAGATCAATCTTTCTTAAAATGAAAACTTAATTTTCTTCTGTCATTGTCAATGAATGGTGTCCAAGCGTGATTTGGCAAATTGATTTCGTTAAGGATGGCTGACCGGTAGTACAATACAAAACGTCCTTCGACGATTACCGCTAACTCATCGTCAGCTGCGGTGTACCCACACTTAACCCCCTCTTAACATGGGGGCTTTCATCCACCATTGTCGGCACACGAGTTGTGTACACAATTGATCATCCCCCAATCCTCTGTTTGTATTAGGGCGGCAAAAAAAGGAAACCTAGCACAATATCCATCATTATTCAACCTGAACAACTTTCTTCCGTCCTCTGTATAGGATCCATTGTTATTTTTTTGTTAGACACAATCAATGCCCTACTGTTGTCCATTGTTTCGGTGTTGACAGGTGAACAATTGGTGTTTTCTTTTAACCTCACCGCGAGGTGGATTATTTCTTCTATCTGTCAGTAGTCAATTGGCCGTAGTGTCGAACTTCTTCCTGTGCTCGGGTACACTTTCCCAGCAAGGTTTACACAGGCAACTTTCTTTAGTCACCCCTTAATTTTTCTCCAAACTCAAGATTACCTGATTTTCCACGAAGAATTTGGTGGCGTTTTGCCAAGAAGGGGGCTGGTGTTGGTGTAGGATGGAAATGACCAACTTTATGCATCATTGTTGATGTAACAAGACGCTAGCATCTCGGTCAAAGGTCACACTCTTTGATCTTATACCTCCAAGATGACTAATAAGACATAAATAGAGAGCCAAAACGTCTTGTTACGGAATGTTTCTACTCGTTTCTGAGAAGTTGACGTCGTCACGTAAACAGCGTCTGCCCTGGTGACTCGTTGAGGTTTGTTTGTCTGACGATCGTTCTTGAAGCTCCAGTGTTGTACTTTGGGGGCGATGTTCCCTGGATGTGGCCTGTCTTGACCGAGCGGTTATCGAGCACCGTCACTGGTGGTTTTGAACAGCAGAGTTAGGGTTCGAGTCCCGGTCGTGACAATTTGTGTCCTTGAGCAAGATACTTAACCATAATTTCTCTGTCCTTATTGACGGGGCAATAATCCGTTGGTCTCGTGCTAGGACTGGTAGTGCATGAACCAAGGACAGTGGACGAGTCACGGTTGGGGTTAACCCCGGTGTCCCTGGTTCACATTGCAAGCATGCCCTTGCTAGCAGGTTTCTTCAGCTTGTGAGCTACAGTGGATAAGTTCACTTATGAGGAATCCTTTGTTTCATTTAGAAATATAGTAGGCTAAAAATAAGTATGTATGAAACCGTGTTGGCGATCTTCATTTGCACTACCTTAACATAGCCTACAACCATGAAGGAAGAAAATTCTACCTCAAAACCATCAACATCCAATGTCGTGTTTTGTTGGATTCAAATTGTTCGGTAGTGTGAGTCCCAAAACGTGACACGCTGACCCGGGAGTAGTGTAATCCCTTTATGATATTATTCAATTCGTACCAAGGACCTTTAGCTCTGCCGTCTAGGCCGTAGTTCAAGCCTGTTGATCGGATCGTCTGTTCCTTCTTCCATGGTCGGACTGACCCAGGGATCTTGAGCCCTGGGGATGCGGTCCTGGGCATTTTTCCAACCGAATGAAAACTGTTTTAAATCACCCCATTGTGATTTCACGCGAAGTTAGATAATAATGCTTAGATTTAGGTAAAACCATACAGGAAAGAAAACACTTATACGAATGTCTTAATGTAAAAGCTTATCAAGGTTGCCTCTTAGGGTAGCTTTCTTTAAGGAATCGGAACAACAATCATTGTGGTGATGAAGCCAAAGAGGTTTGGAGGTTTCTTCAATAATACTAATCGCCAGTATTTTCTCAGAATCCTGCGTAAACCTTTCTCGACCCCAGATCTTTGGGCTTAGTATTAAAACCCACAACCATTCTACAGAGCCATAATTTGACAGAGACACATTAGTGAGTGCCATTTATTGTAAACTTCAAAGTTCGTTCTGGGAAGAGCAGTGGGGGGCCTTTTTCTTTTTTGGCAGCGAGTTTGTACCTAGCCCTTGTATAGGGGCTCGTGATAAGCAGCTGTTACTGGTTGATACTTTGGTGTTGTTTTGTGATGTATCCAATAAAGTTGATGGTGATTGTTTGTTGTTAATACGGCCTTAAAGGTGCACTTTTTGAACTCATATAACTCTCTAAGTAATTATGCGATTATGTTGAAACTTGGTAGGTTGTTAGATATTGGCAAGCTCTCGTGAATTGTGAAATGACGTCATAGTGACGTCATCACACGATATTTTATGATTTTTTCAATTTTTGCACCTTTAACGAATAAATTGCTATCCGAACATGGTATAATCCAAATTTTTTTTTTTAATAGCCTGGATTAGTCATAACTGCTTTAAAAAAAGAATAAATTTCAAATTCAGTTGACAAAATTTAAATTGTTATTAACGAAACAGCTCTGCATTTGTGCACAAATGCAATCATGTCTAGTTATTATTAAATTGGAAGGATAAATACTGCGCAACCTGATTTCTATACCCTTAACAAAAGTGAGCAGTGCTTACGAAGTATCATGAAGTATTTTTAGACTTTTTGGTGTCAAATGAAAGTTGAGCCCATAAGCTATCCATACATCTCAGCCTTTCCCCCAAAATTATATATTTATTATTATGCAGCAATTTCAAAGGTCCATATTTTTTTCGAGACACCCTGTATCTGCTTGATGGGTTATTTATACAATGACGATTGTAATATGATTGATATATTAACCTATATAGAGATCTTGAAACAATATAGAATAATTCCTCCATGCCCCTTATCAACAGTGGGTTATCTCTTTTAACAAAATATATATTCCTGGAATAGATATATCTTCCAAACAAATGGATTTATCTATAGTAACAATGGATTGGCATATCTTTTTTTTAAATAGATTATATCGGGTTATATATTCTATTAAAGGCAGTGGACATATTGATAATTACTCAAAATAATTATTAGCATAACACCTTACGTCCTTGGTAACTATTGAGAACTGTTGATAGTATAAAATATTGTGAGAAATGGCTCCCTCTGAAGTTACGTAGTTTTCGATCCTACTTACCATGAGGTCGGTGCAGAAACCACTAAAATCTGACATTTATAAGGTAAAATACCTTAAGGTTAAATATATCATAACCATGTCAAATCTCATCACATAATTATATGCAATTTGTACCAAAATGACGAAAATTGCATGCTCTAATTAATTCTTTTGTCAAAAATAAGTTTTCTGAAATGTAGGTCACTGTAATCTTCAATATGTTATCGTGACCTTTGACCCAGTTTTTGAAATAATGTATCATTCCAAAAATCAACGAAATAAAAATCACTTGCTAGAACATGTAAGCTTCCTCTATCAGAATCCACTAAGACACAGTTGGGCTCTTCAAAATTTACAACTTTATGACTATTTTTGTACAAGTCACCGTGATCGTTAATATGTTATCGTGACCTTTGACCCAATTTTTGGAACAATGCATCATTCCAAAAAACCAACGAAATGAAAATCACTTGATAGAGCATGTCATCCTCTATCAAAATCCACTAAGAAACAACTGGTCTCTTCCAAATGTGTACTTATAATTATGTTTAGTAATTACCAATCTCATTTCGTATGGATTTTGCTGTAACATTTTAATGGATGCTTTTTAATGAGAGAACCCGGTTCACGTACCTAACACACATACACAAACAACCATTTTTAAAACGGAAAGAAGAGCCCATCACAGAAATTTCCCCGGAGGAAGCGGTCTCGCATTACCACCAGGTCTCTCTTAATCCGCTTCAAAATATCAACAAAGTTGTACTTGTCCTTCCAAGAAATAAAGAGGGAAATATAATGTTTACAGAATGATGTCACACACCGGAGATGATCGTAGAGTGAAAGTTGTTTAACATATGACAAGGAAGTTGACTTTAAAGGTATCCATTTAAAGGGGGTATGATCAGGGCCCAACTTCATAGAGCTACTTAAGCACCACAAGTAGCTAAGCACAAACAAATTATGCTTACTATAACAAGGTTACCAGCCAAAATGCCATGTCACGTGTACAGTGTGACTGGTATCCTGCTCTTTAGTGTTAAGCAATGATTTTAAGCAATATTTTCTGCTTGAGCAGCTCTATGAAATTGGGGCCTGGTTGGCAAAGGTTGGAACGCAATCTATATAGTCCGTTTTGTGGATACACCATGTACAACAAATCTACCCATGGATTTGTGGTGGTTCAGAATTCAGACTTCTCCTGAAGACGACCTCCTGATCGAAACGTCGAGTTTTTAACTCAGATTCTTGCACATGGTGTCCGCAAAGGAGATCTATTTTGATCAGGGAGCAAGAGTCCTTTCTTTATTATTTGATCGACTTTGATTTCAGATGGATTTGTCTACTGATTTTTAAAATTAGTGAGCTTTCACAGATTGAAACAGGCTGTTCTTTTACTCTGTACGTCTATACCTTTTCCTTAACTCACACAATATTGCTAAATCCAACGTATATATTGCATGTTGTAAAAACAACCCCATAAACAGACCATGAAGGACTGCGTCACTATGACGTGTGAGATCTGGTATATTGTGTCAAACCAACTGGACACTTTAGTGTTAAACCGTTCAAAATGGAGACAGGTTGTTGTAAACTTTACTACAATCGATACAGCAGGTGAAGCACGGAAACCCCATATAACGAAAATGTCAAACCCCGATTTGTTTGAAGTAAATGTCATGATGTAATGAGTAGTGAGTAGCTTTGGCAATTTAATATGATAAACATGCTAGTTTCAAAGAAAATTGTTCATTAAACGGTAGGGGAATTTGTCTTCAGTAGTTTTCCCAGAGCCAATTTGACGCTCCCTTGGTAAACAAGGACGATGTTCAGTGTCAGATATCACACACAATAAGTGACAATATTGAGATCATCCTGTATTGGCTGTTTAACCTGAAAGTGAATCTAGCTAGCCTTTCGTCAAGGCGCACCACTAGGTGTCAAGCATACCCCAGATATATCACGCACGAAAAAAGACCAGCGCGAGCGGCGTGTACCTTGATCTAGAATGCTGGTCATTGAAATTCATGCCAGTACCAACCCTGTTTGTAATTTGGTGTTACTTTTCCCATAATGCACTCTCATCCATCCCTGAGCCTTCTGCATAACAAGTCACAAAAGCTTCATGACAAGTCAATTAGCCTTTGGGGTACGGGGGGACACTGTTTGATTTGGGTGTATACCTACAAATTTACCCAAACTTGTCATAATATTTTGTCTCAAAAAGCGCATCCCAAGGCCTGTTCCCATACCTCTTTTTTCCATTGTGTTAAATAATAACTTTCCTTTGAAACGGTGTTTAGTATTTTAATCGAGGGGGCGTGCACACCCTGAATGATCGTAGGCGAGTTATTCAAAATCTATCTGGTGTAGATAAATAGTCTGATTGACGTAGTTAAAGGTCATGAGAAAAACTGGACCAAGGTTTCTCCTTTCCTGTGCAGATCAGTGCACTGTCACTGTATCTATAACTTCATGGCTGCTTAAAGATGCTATGTCAGATTTTGGCCCCAAACATTAAAAAATAGATTTTTTTGAGTGAATGGTATTTCAAAGAGTACCCGCTCTAACGAAAAAAAATTTAACTTTTACTTTTAATGGTCAGGAACCATAAAACAAATTTAAAACGTTTCTTATAAAACATAAGAATTGATCACGTGATATATTGTCGGGATCCCGACAAAAACTAATTTTGAGCACTTTATTTCACTGCTACTAATAATTGGCGGACTTTTTGGAGCAATGGCTCAAATGAAAGCTTGTAACTTTATCGACCCCCATCAAAATATCTATTGAATTTTAAATCAAAAATTTGGGGTTTTATCTATTGAATTTTAAATCAAAAATTTTTGGTCAATTCGGCCAAAAATCTGACATAGCATCTTTATGCACAAAAATAGCTAAGTCAGCGCATAATAAGCCCGGTTCATTTGAAGCAAAAAAACGCTTACAAAGGTTACCAACCAAATTGTCCAGCATTTAGTTTGCTAAGCAGAAACTTGTTAAGCAGTGTTGGCTGCTGTGGAGCAGCTCTAAATGAAAGTGGGCCCTGGTTGTGGAGCATGTTGCCTTAGGTGCAGTTCATGCAGGATACCATTCATGCATTGTACTTGACTGGGGAGCTTATTCTCGTAAGCATGATTAAATTTTGTTGGTTTTATAGCACTTTTTATGTAAGCAGCTCTGTATGAAAATGAACTCAGGATTGTCTTTAAACTCAGAGTAACGTCTTAGTAGAAAGGTTTCATACCTTCAAAACCAAAACCGTGTTCCGGAAGTTCTACAATTCTGTTTTTGTTGTCAAGCTAACTAATGCCCTGGTACAAATCACTAATGCCTTCAAGTAAAAGGCTTTCTGCTCAAATTAGTTCTCTACTAATCACGAGAACTGAAGTAGGCTTCATCAGGATATCGTAGTTCGTTCCTTCGTTCCTCTGACGGGGCATTTACGAGATTGTGTTATGGCGTGTTGCCTTTCTCCATTGCGTAGTCAAGTCGACTGAAGGTCATACTCCGTCTAAATTGCTAACGAACTTCCGGTCTGGAAATCCTGAGGACATCCCAAGCTTCCTGAATAATACACAAAGCCGGTTGCCAGCGGAAACATTGGTTTCCTATGTGTGTAGTTCTAGAAGTACCGGTACCCGGTACACTTCACAGTAAAGATAACCGATACACTGAGGTCATTGCTTTGGTAACGTAGTCAACACATGTCTTTTTTGCTGTTCCGGTGTCGTCTGCTGTACGACCGGAATGTTTGGTTGAACCTGCTGACAAGATATGAGTTGTAGAAGGAATTGTTTTGGTGGTTTATCGGTCGGGTGAGAAGGGAATCTACCTCTTTTGCTGGACGATATTGTTCTAAAATATTGAAATTTCTGCAATTCTTCGAACGGACTTCGGTAGAATGTTGGTTCCAACTAAAACTCTGCTTTGTTTTATCATAGAGTATAGGACTAGACTTGCTATTTGGTTTTATTCACTAAAAGACGTGTAAGGAAAGAAGAAACATCTGCAAAGTTTGTTAGCTAAGGTTTGCGTACAATTTAGATCCGCATTCCGGTCATTATAGAACAGGAACGGGACACATTTTCATGGCGCCATTTACCGCAGAATTTTGCACTGTAAATTTGTCCGTGTATTTTGGCCTTGTGAAAGCAGAGTTCGGCGGCAAGCAGCACCAGGACACTGGTTCAAACCAGATAGAGACTTCCCATTCGGATCTCCGGGTGGGTTTTGATAATAACATTGACCAGTATTTCAGCATTTTGATCAATATTGTGTAATTTAATCTAGGTCTAGTTCACTTTAAAAGAAAATCGGTGCTTTACCTGGAAGCTAAAGGTGGCCAGGTAAAGTGTAAAAAATTCCACAGAACAAGTTTTGTAAATTGTGCCTTGAAGGGGTAGTTTGCAAAACGTTATAATAAATAATAATAACATAGCGCTTTCCACAGGCGTTTACTGTGAAATTTACTGCACTTTACCTAGCTGTCAGGTAAAGCACCGTAAATTGTACACATTTTTTTTACAGTGTTGGTAAGACACTGATCAAGAATTGCAAAGGTCGTGGGTTCGAATCCCTCCCGAATCCCTACTTGCCAGGTAGAAATAATAATATGCTCACTATAAAGTGCATTAAGAAAACCACAAATTGAAATCACGGGTACCATTTGTGGCTGGTATCCTGGTTACATTTGCCCAACAGTTAATGCTTTAGGGGACCATTGTCAAAGACAAGTATTCTCACTTGGCGTATCCTAACATATTTATTTAAAAAAAACATGTGAAAATTTGGACTAAACCGGTCATCGCATTTGCAAGAGAAAAATTAAAGAAAAAACACCTTTGTGCTTCCATCTTCCTAATAAAAGGTTTTAGCCGAAGTTGTTTTTTTTGTTTTAAGTGGGAAATTACCTCTTTCTCAAAAACTACGTTACTTCAGAGGGAGCCGTTTCTCACAATGTGTTATACTACTAACAGCTCTCCATTGCTCATTACCGACTAGGCTCTTTATGCTAACATTTATTTTGAGTAATTTTGACTTGATAAGTGTTACTCACGATATGCCGTTGTATATGAATAGAATCAATCTGTTTATTAAAGTGATCGAAAATTGTTTCCGGTTGTTTGGGTTTTTTCTTCTCCATTTCATTCTTCGTTCTTTATCTTTTTGTTTCTCTTGATAATAAGAGTCGTTCTAAAATCGGTATGCCCTTCACATTTTGGTTGTTCTATTTGTTTAGTTTCAGACGTGGGCGTGGGATAAAATATTCTATTAATACATTTTTCTTTACCCCTCAAAAAATCGCATGATCCTCGTTGGTAAGTCAAATAGTGGGGCAACTATTTTTCTTCAGTACGTTTCTCGTTTCTGTAAGATTTTATGATTTTTTTGTAGCCATTTCTGGGTTTTTTTCTTTCTTGACATACAATAAATTGTTGTCTTGTACGGTTTTCATTTTGTATAGACCTACAATCCGGAATGTAGAGTCACACTTCTAAAAAGATAACAAAAATATGGAGAAAAAAAAAAATTTAATGGCAGAACAAAACAAATATCCAGTTTATTGTCCAGATATTTTTGTTTAGATTTATATAAATTCACATTAGTATAGCATCAAATTTAGCACGGACGACGTGTCCAAAGTCTGTCCGGTTTGACCAAGATATATTAGCAACAATCTAAGAAATGATTCCCGCCATCTTGGAAGGAAACTCCTCCTACATCGTGCATTATTGCTGCTCCTACCGTATCAAAATAAGATATTCTGGAGAATCTGTTTATGGGCACATCTTTATGTTGACAATGTACTTTTACACAAAACATATTCAATACATTGTTTGTGTGTTGTTTACATAGACTTTTAATGTGGCATTCATTCGGGGGAGGGCGACTTTAGTCTACTGTCTTATTGGTGAAGCTAGTTTTGAAGGGACTTGGCAAGTCTACGTTCCAGTGAGCCAATCAAGAGTAATGGAGATATCGGATGATGGTACTTCATTATGTTCCCACAATTATTATTACCACTTTGGAGATGTTTCTTGCCATGAAGATGTTTGTTTGTCTACCAAGAGCCAATCCTACTTTGAATGCCCCTGTATAAAAACATTCCCATGAAAGACCCAAAAATACAGTTTCCTAAAACGTGCGAAATAGTGTGTTTGTCAGGTGGGTGGTTCGTAAACACTCAACAAACTCAGATACAAAGATTCCGCCCACCCCTGGAAACCTAAAAATGAAGCCGGTGTTATACTAGACTTGATCGACCGTCAAAACTGGTGTCACACGGAAACTATAGAGCAGTTTTTAAACACCCACTCAGGTATTGTATCTAAAATAGAGTATCTTGTTTTGGTCCTTGCTCGATGGTTTGAGCTTGCTTTGTTTTTGTTCAGCTTTGTTTACCTCAAACACGATGTAAAAGCTAAAAATAATAAGTCAATAATGGTTAGAAATCATATTGCATAATAGTGTTCCTAAGGTTTGATGCAAATGTAGACTATGGGAATTTTGTTGTCGTCGAAAGGAAAATTGATCTGAAAGCTCTATAGCGGCGGCACCAGACTTGTTGATAATGGGTTGGGAAAGAGGGGGCGGACAGCCCAAATTTAAAGGGAAGGTTTGGTAATTGTCAAAGACCATTCTTCTCACTTGGTGTATCCCATCATAACCATAAAACAACAAGCCTGTGAAAATTTTGGCTCAATTGGTCATCGAAGTTGGAAGAAAATGATGAAAGAAAAAACACCCTTGTTTGACGAATTTGTGTGCTTTCAGATAAAAATAAAAGACTTCTAGCTAGAAGTCTTTTATTATTTTAGTGAGAAATTACCTCTTTCTCAAAAAACTATCGTTACTTCAGAGGGAGTCGTTTCCCACAATGTTTTATACTATCAGCAGCTCTCCAATGCTTGTTACCAAGTCAGTTTTTAAGTAAATATTTGTTTTGAGTAATTACCAAACGTGTACCTTCCCTTTAAGGGTAAAACATCAATCTTGAATATTGTATTGCTGAAGAACGTAGGCGTTATTCTTGATCCGTAATTGCACTAACGGGGTGCAATGGTTAGGGGTTACATTTTGGGCGCTGGGGACAATTGAGGTGAGAATGGGTGCCGCAGCGGAAATAAAGAAACGATCGCAACCGTTCAAATACTGAAAAGGTTGTGGAAATAGTTTTGAATTTCTCAAAACTACAGAATCACATATTTTCACGCACAAAAATTCGTTGATAAAACATTCGTTGTAGGCCTGTTCACCAAAAAGTGACCACCACATTTTATGACACTTTCAGACGTTGGTTGTTTTGTGTGTCTGTTGAATACATAATATATAGCGGATGTGATTGAATGTTCTCTTCCCAAACTGTTATTACTTTAAAATACCAAAAAATACCGCACGTTATACAATAAGATGCAAGTATAATGCCCCATGTGTTAAAATCAACTAATCCTTCCATGCTATGTTGAACAAATTTTCAAATTTCCCTGATCACCTTATAAATTTGGAATGAATTCTAAATATGTCCCTGATTATGCGTTTGTTTGTATTGGTTCTGTGATGATATATTTATTTCTGTTAAGTGACCCTGTAATTTTGTCTATGAATACCAATAAAATAAATTTTAAAAAGTTGTTGTACAAAACCTCCCTGATTGCAATTGTTAGTACTACTCTGAACCCCATAAAGACACCATGCCTCACAACTAGTCACTTAAGTGGCATATTTCCCATTGATATTAAATCCAAATAGGATACTCTCGCCAAACTGGAAAATTCCCTCCTTAATAGACGCAATAAGACGCAATACCTAAAAATAGACCGACTTACGTGTTCTTGCCTCAACCTAACCACCCTTTTCGAGTACCCTCAGTTTTGCATCAACGCCCCGTGGCTTTGACGACGTTTAGATCCGCAATCGTTGAGAGTTTCCTTCCGGGTTAAAGGCATCGGCACTATTGATAATTTCTCAAAATAATTGTTAGCATTAAAAAGATACTTAGTAACAAGCAAAGGAGAGCTGTTGATAGTAAACAATGTGAGAAACGGCTCCTCTGAAGTAACGTAGTTTTTAAGAAAGAAGTAATTTCTCAGTATAGTATTTGATTTTGATTTCGAGACCTCAGAAATAGATTTTGAGGTCCCGAAATCTAGCATCTGAAAGCACATATGCACAACTTTTTGAGAAAAGAAGTATTTTTTCACTAAAATATTTGAATTGATAAAGAAACCTTTAGCTGAGGTCTTGTATTCGAGGCATCTGAAAGCACACAACTTGCGCGACAGGGGTGGTTTTTTTTCTTCCGTTATTCTCTCGCATCTTCGACGACCAACTGAGCCCAAATTTTCACAGATTTGTTAAGTTATGCATAATGTTGAGATACACCAAGTGAGAAGACTGGTCTTCGACTATTACTGAAGGTGTCCAGTGTCTTTAAACAATCGTACAGGAGAGCTTCCTACCCGGTGATGGGGCGGTTAGCCGGGTATATTAACCCAAATAATGAAGGTCTTTCACTTAATATTGATGATAATTGCGGATGATTCATTATCTCTTTCACTGTCTGCCCTTCGCAGTGATTCATTTTGGTTTCAAATTGCGTCAGTTTATGTTCGTCATCTTGGCATCGAAGAATTTAAAGGTTACTCTTAGGAAGGTTACTCTTAGTTCCCTGGATATACTATAGGCGATTGCTAGCAGTAACATAGACATTATGAATAGCTGTTGCATTGTTTCATAAAACAACTAATTGAATTTTCAAAAACCTATCTGGGAGGAATGATCTGTCAAAACGAATTGATTTTGGTTTACCTTTCAACGATGTGGGTAACCACTATATATAATCAGTACTTTCCCGGTTTCTGTGAAAACAATCACGAGCATATTACTCGGGTGGGATTCGAACCCACGACCTTAGCATTTTAGAGCAGTGTCTTACCAACTAGACTACCGGGATTGCCAGTTAGCAAAATAACATTCAGCCTGGAGGGTCTCCAAGGTCAAATTCAGTTTTGTGATTCACGCGTTTTCCAGTATGATAGAAAAACTTGCAATCTAATCTAGATAAATGAAAAAAAGAAAAAACACCCTTGTTCCACTGCTGCCTGTCTAGTTGTCTTGTTTTCTTGTCTTTCTGGCTGTTTTTACGACCCATACTCTGTTTATTTATTTATTCATGTTTAATTTTACTTTATAATATGTTCTGCTTTACTCCGTAATACATGAAACTGTCGTTATTTTTTTCATGAGAGTATGGAAATAAATGTATTCTTGAATTGAATTGAAATGGAATAATAAGCCAAAAGGCCGAGCCCATTACTTGTCGTTCAATATGAGATTGCACTTATGGTCCAGCTTGCAACTAGGATTCATCAATCCACTCTCTTCAACACACAATACGTAAAGTCAATGAACTTTAGCCGGTTGATTACAACTATACAATAACAATAATATTGGTCTACTCAACTCTCATCCCATAGGAATGTGAGGTGGCCGCACTCAATATTCAGTTGTTAGGGTTTGCTTTGTGTTTAACAACGGAGTCCTTTAACATGTATAAAAAGTGGTCCAAACAAATATCATGCGATAGTAGCCGGTCATAGTTGATTGTTGTTATACCATAGTTGTTGTGAGTATACTCGACAACAACATTGACAGAGTCAATCATAAAATTGATAAACACAATCTATGATTGACAATTGGCCAGAAGTGTGTGTCATTTTGAACATAATGGGTGTTTAAACACTGCCATGCTCATTTTGGAACCCCAAATCCAATTCGGTCGAAGGCAGGGTGTACTTTTGTATAGTTACTTCACAAATCAAGTACCATAAAAACTTACTTGGTAAAGAGCACTGGAGAGCTGTTGATATTTTAATATAAAACATCGTTAAAGACAGTGGACACTATTGGTAATTGTCAAAGACCAGTCTTCCCACTTGGTGTATATCAACATATGCATAACATATAACAAACCTGTGAAAATTTGAGCTCGATTGGTCGTCGGAGTCGCGAGAGAACTATGAAAGAAAAAAACACCTATGTCACACGAAGTTGTGTGCTTTTAGATGCTTGATTTCGAGACCTCAAATTCTAAACTTGAGGTCTCGAAATCAAATTCGTGGAAAATTACTTCTTTCTCGAAAACTACGTCACTTCAGAGGGAGCTGTTTCTCACAACGTTTTATACCATCCATCTCTCCCCATTACTCGTTGTCAAGAAAGGTTTTATGATGATCAATATTTTGAGTAATTACCAATAGTGTCCACTGCCTTTAAAGAATATCCCCTTTAAAGTATCGTTTATTTAGAAAAGGATAAAATGTTTCGGTCTCAAATTTGAATATGAGAAATGCTTCATCATGACGGCAGCCCTTTCTCTCTCGGGCATCTGAAAGCGCACAATATTCTGTGCAAAAGGTATCAAGTATATTTTCCTGCAACTTCGATAACCAGTTGAGCCTTCAACTTTTACAGGTTTGCTAATTGATGCAAGGTATCGCCAAGTGAGAATATTGGTCTTTGACAATTATTACCCAATTAATTTTACACTGCCTATAAACATGATTCGTCTCAGCGATAGAAGTTTGGTCGAATTGCATACGAATGTTTTTTCGCACGTCAAGCCCTTTTCACACGACAACGAGGGTGACCCTTGCTTAATATTTCAGCACAGTTGCGAAATTTTACCAAATGCACCACCTGTGTGAAAGGACAATGATGTTTTGTAGTGTCCAAGGTCCCTTGTGAAATATTCTCAAACATTGTTCGGACACCGTAACAAAGTAAAAGTTAAATTGAT
Organism: Asterias amurensis; assembly: GCF_032118995.1. Lineage (NCBI taxonomy): Eukaryota > Metazoa > Echinodermata > Asteroidea > Forcipulatida > Asteriidae > Asterias > Asterias amurensis. The sequence continues at coordinate 898,858 of NC_092662.1, read as the reverse complement.
TTCCGGCCGGCGATCCATTTTGATTTCTAACATAAATACCATAAATACCTTTAGCAGTTAACCTGGGTTCGTTTCGTTGTTTTTCCCGGAACATTTGATTTAATGATTTATCACCAATTTTAACAGACTTTTAGCCCATATCACTCGGACTTTTTCTAAAAAGTATTTATCTTGTACAGACAAGGAAATTAAGGAATCAGTGATAACACCATACTAAAGTATGGTTAGTTTCCAACATTTTTGGTGCATTTGTTTCAAGTGCTGTTTTATGGCCAGTAAATCTGGACATAAGAGGGCGGTATTGTTTTTACATCGAAAGGCAATTACTACTTAACCCTTTGCCTGAATAGATACAAATCTTTGCTAAGCATTGGTGAAAACATAACTGCCTAACCCGTTTAAAGGTTATTTTTTTATAAACCACGTCGCGTGGGCGTACATCCTCTTTTTACAAAGAAACAGAAATTGAACCCTTTTTTTTTTTTTTACAACTTAAAGTGAGACTCCAGGTCGTATTAAGTTTTGTGATTCACTAAATTTCCAAAAGAAAGATTCCTTGTGAGTGGACAAAATACAATTCTCATTATACGTTTAAAACGTATAAAATATCATGCACTGTGTCCACTTAAACTTTGTTACCTAAGAAAACCATCCAAACCGTAAAAGTTCTTATTTATGGACGTTTTTGTACAGATTTTTTAAGTTGTTTCCTAAATTTTGATATTTTAGGCCTAATGTTGAAAACGGGTTGAGTTTGACCTTTTAACTGACGCGCAAACTCCTATGTATAGATTTTGAGAACCATTGTTGTGTTACCAATGACGTCATGTTTGACATTTTACTGTGAAGGTGTATAAAATAAAATACATTTCACACCTGTCAATTTAAAGTTATTCGGAGATTTGCAACTTGTTCATATTTTCATATGGAAAATAAGTAAATCTTAATTTGACCTTGGAGTGTCTTTTAAATTCAGGAATGTGGTTTCTCAAAGATCTTTTGCTTATTTCAAGACTTCTAAACACACAAGTTTTTCTTATGAAAGGTATGTGCGAAGCAGTCACCAAAAGAAATGTAGAAATAAGTCTCTATCGTGTCCAAGATGAACCCAGTCCAAACTGATAGTGATGAACATTCTATTAACCTGGTGTCTGTCCTTTGATGAGATAGACTCTGCTGGGGTCGAAACGTCTGGTCATTGACTATTTTGTTCTACTTATACTATGTCCTTTTGGTTGGTAAGCAGTTTGTAACAGCGATTTCGGTTGTAAGTCATAAATTGCTAACTGAACTTGGTATAAAATAAAACTTTAAAATAGCCTAGATGGGTAAAAACTGCTTGGAATACAAAATTAATTTAAAATTTACTTGATTTTGAAAATGTTATTAACAAAACAGCTACGCTCTAGTTCGGACTGTTGCCGAGGTGGCTCTGGACAGGCCTCCAAGCCACTCCAAGCAATTTGTCCAACTATCAAATCTCATCGCTGGTGAAGTACCCTCAACATAAAAAGCTATGTGGAATTTATACCACAAAAAGTACAAGGTCTATATTTGAACTAGTCTCTACATGTTTGCCGGTTAACATTTTTGTGGTTATGAATTTTTACTAAAAGATCAAAGAGGCTGAATAGAATTTTAAGCAAACCAGACTTTACAATGGTGCTGTCTAGTGGTTACAATTGGTTGGTTATTGTTACCACCACCTACTTAATACAATCGTAGAATGTCGAGCAATAATATAATATAAGGGCTGGTACTATAAAGGGGCGCCAGGACCTATATATATCGGCCGCAAACTATTACAGTGTTAAGAAAAGCATTCCTGTGTTTTCTTTATTCCTATATAGATGTTTTAAATGTTGACATTTTGAAGTAATTCAATTTCATTCTTGACTTACTTTCAAACGTGGATTAGCAGAAGACGCATCGGAATGCTGCCCAGCCTGCTGTCCACTCCCCCCTCAATTGTTCACACTTCCGTAATTTTCCCCAAGTTTTTATTGCAATTATTTTTTTTGTAGTTAATTACCAAAGGTTTATCGTGACATTGAACCAAAATAATAACTTCAACTTTTGATAGAAATTATATCAAACTTGAATTGACTTATTTGGTTTAACTTATTTATCGCTGGGAAGGTGAAACTCATGGCAGAATTTGCCCTGAAAATGACATCATTATAAATTTCCCCTTTTAGATCGTTGAGCTGTTTTTCTTCCATTCAAACCTAACTCCTGACCCGCCCTTGTCAACAAAAGTGTGTATTTCCCGGTTCATAATCTCGATAATAAACATTTGGACAAAACCATGGGTTGATTTGTTCACCTTTGAAATCGTGACAAGAAACAATAGCTGAAAAGCAATGGGTTTTTATGGGGTAGTTTTTTAATCAACACTTTACAGACTTGGGAACTACACAGTAAACTTAGAGACTTTGATATCGAACCATTCATGTGCATTATCTCATTTGGGGGAATCCCCTCCGCTGGTTACCACTGTCACTGCGATCGGAATGCCACCACAGGCTAACACTTTCCCTTCATTTCCTCCACTTTCATTCAAAACCAGGATTTACCTTTGTCACGTAACAAACTTACTCACTCTGTATCCTGATGGAGATGATGCAGTCACAAAACTGAACAACTCTCCAACAAAATAATTCCCACCATGAAATAAATGTTTATTGAATTGATTTGAATTGACAAAAACATATTTTGTTATGTGATGAGCAATCCAAAACAAACCATAAAATTTACAAGGATGTTGGAGCACACGTGGGCGTTGATTAAGTACATCAGAAGTAGTCCTAGCGGATGTAGACGTCAAGGATGTTAAAATGTCTTCCAATTTGCACAATGACTTAATCAAAGGACACTCATTAAGAGTAAGTGGTTGATGGAATGATTAATGTGTGTTCGTTTCAGTTACGTAGGTTTATGGTTTACGTAGGCGTATTAAAGGAAATGTACCCCTGCTTAAAAACGTCACCTGCTTCACAGATTGAGAAAATATAGCCCCCCCCCCCCCCCTTCCCCTTGCACCTTCCCGGATATTTGTATGCATAATATTGTCAAATTTAGGTGCTGAGCTCACTCAAGGGATGTGGCTCAAATATTTACGTTTTCGAAATCATAGCTCCTGTATATAGGCTTCGGTAGTAGGCTGTGTACAGTTAGATCATTCAAATAATCAAAAGTCATTTATAGAGCGCCAAAATATAAAGTTTGCTCTAAGGCGCTGAGTCACAGATGAAAATGTAGTAAGCCTTCTGGAATAGATTAGGTTGAAGTTAGCCTTTTGGACATGCGAGACGGCTGGTCTGCGCGAGACTTCTTCTTTGCAACTGACGGCCAGGCCAACAAACCAGGGCGTAGTTAGCCCCACAAACCAGGGATAAGCTAGTCCCACAAACCACGATGCTAGCCCCTCAAAGCAGGGCTAGACGGTCGCACTGACGCAACATTTAATGCAATAAAATATAATGATGTCTTCCAGAAACACAAATGCTGCCCTCTGATTCGTGTATAATGTTTAGCCACTTCAGATAGTAAAGTTTATTCTTTTACAGAACGACAGGTGAGACTTCCTATGCGTTATTAAAAGAGAATAGCTTCGCATATTTTAAAAGTTCACCAATGGAATTCCTAAATAGATTGCCGGTGGCAACCTCATTGGAAAGCAACTACCATACAAAATACACAATCACAAATAAATAGTTTTAGAAACCTCAATGCTTTTATAAACTCAAAGACATTGTGTACAATTTATTCGTCTCCGGAAAATATTAGTAGACACAAAACAAATATGAAATATTGCGGTTTCTTTATAAGATAACCTTGTTGCGTCTGGCGAAAACTAAATGGAAAAACCCACAAGAAATCCACAATTAACACTGAATTAAAGTTCACTCAATTTATACTAAGAGTTCCTGTAACCACAAGCAGTCTAAAAGTGACAGTTATTGCTCTAATTTGAGATTAATCAGTTGAATTCGTCCACCACGATAAAGGCTCGATGGTGGTAGGAATGTACCGCTTTGTTCCCACCCATTCACACCAGCTCTTCAAAGCAAACTAATCGGAAGAAAATCGATCACTCGCTGAAAAGAAAATTACCTGTGACATTTAGCCACACATAAAACATATTGTTGTGACCAAAAAAAGAGAGTGAATAGACGTACCTAAAAACTGCACTGTAATAACCCTGTTTTTTTGTATCCTTGTATGAAGGGCATAGTTCGTGGGTGTACTTGAGTTTGAAACCTGTTTATTTATTCAGGTGAGAATCTTAAATTGTACGCTAAATATGTAAAGAATTTATGTTTTTTAGGAATGTTTTTCGGTTTTGCTTTTTTTATCATCAAACATGTGGCCCGAGTGTAGCTACAGCTCAAACTTGTTTATTTATTTAAGGTTTGGAGAAAAAACACGATTGTTCGGGATGAAATCGTTTTAGTAAGAAATGATAAGAAACGCAATTTTTTCTTTCTTTTTCACAGAAGCTTGTTGCTCAAACCGCTCGTGTGACCACTTGGATCTGAACAGTTGTTTATTGACATTACAAGTGATTGTTCGATTATGTTGAAAATAGGTATTGTCTATTAACCCCCTACAGGTTCTGGCTTCAAAAGTTCCACTTACTTTCTCCCCCCCCCCCCCCCCCCCCTTCCCTCAATAATGTAACCAAAGTTAAAATTCTAGCCTAACATTCCAACCGGTTTTAACATCAAGCATTTTCTTACAGGTTTGATGTTGTTCTGACGTGAAAATGTGTGGGCTTGTACTTTATCTAATCGCTACACGAAGTTTTCTTAACAAAAGAACACAGGCCGTGCCCTTGTTCCTTGGCGATTTGGGGAACCCAGTTGTTCACAACCAATAGAACGTATACCAAAGTCCAATAACAACAGTATTATGTGTGTGTGGAACTTATACAATTATAGAACTGCCATCCACACACACAAAAAAAATCCAGATTTCTTTTTAAAGGATTCCCTTTTTTTGAACCGATTTAGGAAGAAAAAAATCCTCATTGAGAAGCACTATGATTGTGGCAATTTTGATGTACAGAAAACAAAATTGCCATCCGGGTCAGGTACCAGTGTTGGACTTCTGTTAGAGTGATAAAGGAAATCACTCAAGGGTGTTTAATTAACCCTTAATGGCAGGAAAGTCGTTAGCTTTATTCCAATGCTTGAAGTGGAACCATCTAAGTGACTATTGTCTAGAATTATTTGGGTCCCATTAGTTACCCACTAATTGGTTTATAATTAGCTGACCGTTTAGGGGCGTTGCAACACCTCACATACACTTTATCATTAGGGAGCAAAAGCCAATTTTAATACCTTTTTCTTTAAAAAATAAAACTATTTAAAATTTATAAATGTTCTTTTCCAGATAATGTTTACATGTCCAGCTATTGCCTAAGATCCATCACACAAACCAAAAACAAAAAAGAATCATCAAAATTCTTCTCTCTCCTTTTATTTACAAAAAGTTCAAATAATAATTCACTTTTCCTTATATATTTACAATCTATTTTGTTTAACTTTTATTAAACAGACCTAGCCCAGTTTCATATAGCTGCTGTAAAGCAGATAATTGTGCTAAGCAACTTTGTGCTTAAAACATTTAGCAATACATGTATACCAGTCAAATATGAAGTATGTGACATGGTATTTTGGCTGGTAAACTTATTCTGGTAAGCATACTTATGTTTTGCTTAGCTACTGTTGTGCTTAAAAGCAGCTCTATGAAATTGGACCTGTCTACATGTATATAACATATCAAGTGTTTTGACATTAAGCTTTCTCATCAATTCCTCAACTGGATTTTGAATCCAAATGACCTAATTTCCTGCCCCCTCCTTGGTATTTCACTATTTTGCCTTGTACAGACAAAGTATTGATTTCAGAGAGGGAAACAGATCCAAATTGCTGATAAAATAAACAAACAAATATCAAAACCCTCTTTTTTTAAATGGCGTGTATGTGTGACTTTTCCCAATTGTCACAGAGGAAACATTTTGATGAACAAAAACTGCAAGTAAATAACACGCTCACTAATAATAGTAATAACCAGTTTTTATGATAGCCCTTTTCAGACCCAGGGGGGCGTCTCAAAGCGCTTCCAACCTTATTACCCCTGGTCACTGGGCCTGAATTCATTCCTTAAGTATGCTTGTCCTAAAACATTCTGGGCTTGAATTTGAGGGGGAATATCCACAAATCTAATGGGCCGGTAGCTCAAATGTTGACTAGACCAGAATTTTGTTTAATTTGTTAGAAGAGCACCAAACTTTAGCTCAGGTGGTGTTTCTGATCAGCAGAAGGTGGGTTTGAATCCCGGGCATGACACTTGTATCCTTGAACAAGATACTTTACCATATGTACTTGCTTTGTCCTTCAGATGGGACATTAAAGCATGGAGGAAGATTAAAGGAACACGTTGTCTTGCCATGGATCTTGCCTTGCCTTGGATCGGTCGAGTTGGTCTTTGTAAAGCATTTGAAGCCGTTTGTTATGAAATGCATATGGTTAGATAGATTATTTAAAAGTAGAATATAATGATCCACACAAACATGCCTTGAAATTGCACGGTTTTCCTTTTACGTCGTAAAGAGCCAAAGTCGGCCATTTTGTGGAGTCAAAAATGGCTGACTGTGTTTGTACGCGATTTAAAACGAAACCGGTGCAATTTCGAGCGATACTAGAGTAGATCATTATATTCCACTTTTAAATTATCTATCTAACCATATGCATGCCATTTCATCACAAACAGCTTCATACGCTTTTCAAAGACCAACTCATCAAATCTAAGGCCTATCCCAAAACACTTTCTTATCTTCTGTTTCTAGTTTCCATACAAGCACCCTTGTTTACAATCTCTCTCAGGCTAGCTACAGTAATTAAGTCCACTTAAGAAGCATCCTTGGTTTCATTCCCAAAATAAACAATAATAATAAATCCTTCATGGGGGAAACAAAACAGTCTTACATAACAGGACGTCCCGCCTCCTCCCTATGTCAAGTGACAATCCACTTCTCGGAATGAAACCCCTTTCCCAGCGACGTCAAACGTCATCACAGACCGATATGACGTACGTACATCGGTAGCACACCCCACACTGAAAGTCATTTATAGAAAATTTATTGATTTGAAATGGTGTTATGCATAGATTTGCGGAGGTTTTTAATTGACGGAAGCCACACCGATGAGCTGATGTCAACAACCACCCCCCTTCTTTTCTATTGACTCGTCTTCAATTAAATACGTGTTATGATTGATGAAGGCTGGTCTATAAATATGACCGTTGTACTGGGTTGACAATGTTTACATATCAAAACCGGAAACTCATTGATGTAACGACCACAGAGCTTACAATCTACGTAGGTCTGTAACTCAATTAAAGCCGGCGTGAACAGATATAATGAATCAAAACTCTCTATTGATTCAATGGCTTGTTTATGGTTAGCTTTGTATGGTAGACATGGGTCTAAGGTAATGACAATAATATATATTTGGTTTGCGGTATCACAACTCATCAGCCTATATATCGACATTTCATTTTCTAGGTAGCAGGTTAAAAAAAAAAACCTGGGTGGTTTCCCCTGGGGTTTCTTTCGGAGTATTTTGAAATTGTCATTCAGTAGTGAGAGAAAAATATTTGTTCCTCTTCCTTCTATTGGTGTTTTCATGTATACTGCCCATCATGTAACCAACAGAAGCATCGAGAATTGAGGAAATAACGCATGTGAATGGTTTCATATCCATAGGCAGTATTTTGAGAATGGTCTTTGGGTACGAAAACAATAATCTAACAATAGCATTGTACTAACAAAGAACCAAAACGGATGTGATCTATTTGTAGGCTGTGATGCATCTCACCAACAGAGGGGGCTATTCCCTCTTTGGTACATAACTGGTTTGTATGCAATTGTTTTGTTGGGTACTTCTGAGCCTTCAATGTAAACCACTGCGGTTTAGAAGGATAGATAAACTGTGCCAGCCAGCGATATGATGTGGTTAATGCATTTAGACAGTACATGGTTAACCCTCCTACTGTTTTGACCATTTAATATCATCTACTGTGGTTTGACATCTCATGAAGCTCACATTGTTACATGAACGTCTGGCGCCTTACTCATTTGTTTTTTTCTTTTTTCTAAGCAATATTTACTGCTAAACAGCTATATAAAATTAGACCTGTGCAGAGGAAGGGTGTAAAATGGTCAGCCAAATTCTGGAATCGGAAAATAGTACCAAGAGTAGGAGGGTTAATTTATAAACAGAGTATTGTTACAGACATCTATACAGTATTTTTTGTACATAGTACTACAAAACTGTTGTCCCTTCATGACAAACTTAAATACATAACTGCCAAAAACAAAGGCACTTTATCGTTACATAATTTTATAATCAGTGGCTAAGCCGGAATAGACCTTATGCATTGACATCATCAAGCCGCACTCTTAGAGGTAAAACGGTGACGAAACAATCGAAACACACAGATTTGTTCGCGCGGCACACAAGATTGGACAATTAACAATCTCCTTTTGTACCTCTGGGTGAGGGCGCCCTACTGAAATTACGCCATGCGCATAAGGTCTATTATACTGCAGAGGAGGAAATCTTTGGAATCTCTTCGAAACAACTAAACACTGCCCTCATTGTCCCCCTAAACTCTGCCACTGACCGAATGCTATGATGCTGATGCGTTGTTTGCGAAACCAGGCACACCTTTGTCTTTGAGAACAGAAGCTTCCCTTTGTAGAACGTTGAGTAATGAATGCGAGCTCTCTATGATCTGTGGAGAGGAAAAACACTAGATATCAGCAAAGACATTGGTGCTACATCCAAAAAATATTGTGTAATTCTATAGACGATGTGACCTATGTTTGTGTTCAAACTGCCCTCTATTGACAAAACACTGTATATGTCATGTTTCGCCGGGCAAAAAGACGCGTAGTCATGGTAAGATTGCATACACTTGCTAGCTGGCTGCCCAAACACAAAGGTTTTGATCATAGATATGCGCACGAATCATGTTATGGTTTTCGAGTGACGTCAGAGGTCACATAGTCAATAGAAAAAACTTTGGTTGCAGCTCTCGAAACTTCAATGTCTGCAAGCCTCTATCTTCTCTACAGATACTTTCATGGTAAATGTGCCACCAGTGTGTCCGGCGTCCGACCTGGTCCCTCCTTTCGAGATGTTTAAGCGTGAAACCAGGCATTCTGGTTCTTCTAACTCATACACTTTCGCTATACTGAGATTAGGTAAAAATAAAAATAAAAGCCATTTCAACAGCTTTACTGCATCTTTTCATCAATCTAGACTGTTTGAGGAGGAACATCAATTCCTACCTTCAGCTCTCCCAAGATCTTTTCATCTTAGATGTTTTCTTCTTGTAGCCCTTAACAAGAGTGACTGTAAGCCTTTTGGCAAACACGCATAGTTTGGTTTCTTTTAAAGTGTAACCAACAATGTCGCTGGTTTTGATTTCACATAAAGCCCCACTACTACTTCTCTTGGGCAATGGCGGCCATTGCCTCAATGTTTTTCCCTGATAAGGGCAACGCTTCCAAGGGAAAACTTGCCCTGCCCTAACAATGTCTCAACATCTTGTTTCAAAAAAGATGTTTTTAACAAAATAGGTTCAAAACTCGCTCTAGTCAATTTGTCTTAGTTCAACCCACAGATTAATATTATTATTACAAACCTTCATATAGGCTGCTTCTGTCTCCGCTATCGTCTTATCATACTCATTTCGAGTAGCTATCTTCTTAGCCAGACTCTCGTTGACCTTAGTGAGTTTCTCGGTCAGGATGCGGATATCGCTCTGTATCTTCTGCTTCTCATCCTCCTCAGTAATGATGAGTTTGTGAAGACCGTCTCGCTTCGTGCAAAGCTCCTCAATACCTGTTTAAATTAAGGTCCAGGTAACAAGGTTTACGTGTTGTATTGTTTACTATGCACGCGCTCTTTTATAATTGTTAAAGATAGGATAAATGGCGCTATATATGAATGTTATCCCTAAAATCTCCCAAATAATCTGTTCAATTCCAGAACAAATCCATACTAGCCCCCCCCCCCCCCTACTCCGCCCACACTACTGCCAATGCACATTATGACATAGTGCACGTAGAAAAGCGCACACAAACACATTTTTTGTAGCGGGTATGTAGAAGAAATATCATCGAACTAACGTTGAAATGTCCGGTTATCAAGTAAACTTACATTTTACAAGTTCATTATTATACGACTGTAAAGCTGCTCCTTGCTGCGACATCGCAGTAAATCAGTGGTTTATCACACCAACAAAATAAACAAAATCAAGTCCAAAATGCGCCAATGTCAACCTCTAGCCCAAGACAAGTGAACTCAATGTAAGGATGACGGTGGAAAGAGCGCGGGTACAGCACAGCGACACTGACCCCTGGTAAATTGACTGGTAGACTGCAAGTGTATACGCAGTCATAATGCATACGATAACCAGCGCCATTAGTTTCCCATGACTACTTCAACCTCGTGTCCATTTTGGATCTTTTTTCATTCGACCAAAGATGGCGGCGCCCATGAAACTTGAGATTTGATTGCCAAAGCAAATCACACATTTGAGAACACGTACTTTCAACGTAGGAGCGTAATGAAAAGGTTTGAATTATTTGTAAATTGAGAAATGACTACTGGCACTGCTGGATTGTTTAATTCGGGTTAGGGGGTCCTATTATCTGATTATTAAATTTGTACTGCGTGGTTCGTGGAATCCCCAAATTTGAAATTAATTAATGAAAATGAAATTGAAAGTTTCCCTTTTGCCTTTTGTTTTGTTTGTCTTTTTTTGAAAGTTTCTGTATTGATTTTTGTTTGGTTGGTGGGGGGGGGGAAGAAAGATTCTTAAAAACTTCATTGTTTTTAATTATTTAATTTAAATTAAAGTTAAACTAGATCTACCGATATCGTGCAGGAAAAGTTTTGTGCGAGCGACCAATCGTGCAGGAATGGGTTTGCGCGATCAACCGATTGTGCAGGAATGGGTTTGCGCGATTGACCGATCGTGCAGGAATGTTTTCGTGCGTTCAACCGATTGTGCAGGAATGGTTTTGCGCGATGGACCGAATGTTCTGTTCCAAATGTTGCGTGATCGACCGATTGTTGCGCGATTGACCGATTGTTGAACAATTGACTGATTGCTGCGCGACCAATAGATCTTTCAATAGCGCAGCACAGCGGTCGATAGCGCATCCCGATCAGTTGATGGCACAGATTGACCGATCGCGCCCAACATATACATTTCTCAAAAAAAGATAAATTTGTGGCTAAATTTAGAAAGCTAAACATTATTGGCGGATACTTACATTTACAAGACAAGCCATCTAATGCTGTTAAATTCCTTACAACTTATTTTATGTAAAGATCTTTAACTTAATAAGAAGTAGTTATTATTTTTTTTATTAAGTAGTAAACTTTTCTTAATGTTGTGGTCCTTACAGTATCACTCTCTGATTCTGACGACTTTCCATCATCATGGCCAGTAAGGAAGTTAACCTCTGGGTCCGAGACAGCCTTCATGACATCCTAGGCATCAGTGATCACTACATAGCTGATTACCTCATCGGACTTGCTGGAAAGGCAAGCAGTGGAGGGGACTTCATCCGGAGGATTAAAGACACAGGAACGATCGATGTCAATAAATCCATCACAACATTTGCTCAGGAGCTGTTTGAGAAGGTGATAAAAATGTTATACATGTAGTTCTTAGGAAATGAGTTAAACAGTTGTTCTTTATTGCGCTGAACACGGGCAATGGTGGGAAGGAAAATAAGCTCAGAATGTATTTTAGCACGGATAGAAATTGAAAACATTGAAAAACAAAAAGTTGAGATACAACATGCCCGATATTCTTTCATATTTAGTCTAATTTCCGATTTGTTTTGCCCTTGGGAAAAGTAAAAAATAATTGTGATTAAATACCCTGAAATATCTATTAAAACCTGCAGTCTGTGTACATGTAGGTCAGCACTTGTTTTGATAAAATATTCCTACTTTTTTCCAAAGACCAAAATATCATGCCTGAAACAAGTAGTCTGCCTCGTCGCCGAGTAAAACAACAATGGTGATATGCACTGAGGTATAAAATACTGAGCGCTTTGAGACACCCATTTTGTTTGATAAAGTGCTATTATAAGAACTGAGTATTATTAATAATGTTATTTTATTTTGTTTGTTTGTCTTGATAAACAGCTGCCGAGGAAGACATCAAGTAGGGTGTTGAACAGAGCCAAAGAGCAGGCTGCCATAGCGACTACTAAACACAATCAGAGTTATGCTCTGGTATCTGACGATGATCAGGATATTACTGTCACTCCAACATCTCCTATTAAGGTAATGTATGAAAGAGTGGCGGCAAGGTCAAACTTAGTCTTGTTAGGGACCTTGTCAAAATGAGTCTAGGACAACCAGCGGATAAGTACCGTCCGGGAAAAAGTTTTTTTTACCCGCCATTAATTTATCTTGTTCAAAATTGGGTGTCAGAGAAAATATGGGAGAAGTTCACCACTCCTGGGGTTTTAATTTTTTACAAAATATACCACATGGACTAAGATTACTATCTACTGGAAAATGAGCTGGGGTTTTTACATGGCTCAGTAATGTCCTTAGTGCATCAGAGTACTGTGCGCCTTTCAGCGAGTAAAGCTATGTCTGTCGTAGAAATACATTCCGATGCTAAAACTTGATGTTGGATAAGTTTGTTTGGGTAGATGATCTTCCCATCAAGGGAACTCGGCAAACTCCCACAAAGGGATATAAACACCAAGCTGGCAACAGCCAATCTCTCTCATACTAACATTGGTTTAACAGCTATGATTATGAATTGCACAAATCAAGAAATTGTGATTCAGTAACTAGATGACAATATTTATTCTAGTCATTGTGAAAATCAGCGGTTAGCGTGGGGATTCGAACCCACAACCTTGTGATTGCAAGTCTGCAGTCTATACACTTGCTAAGTGTATTTCAAATACCTGCCTTGGATTAATTATGACACAACCGCTTGTTGTGCACTCATTTTCCCAGACTTGGCAACTCTTACAAGCATTAGAACTCCCTGGACCAAGCGCTATGAGCATCACTGTGTGACTGAATTGAGCGATATATAAGAAGCTACTAGTAATATTTGTATTATTACAGACCCTCTTGGGAGTGTTTCTTGTGTTCACTGATATTTATAATAACATCACCCTCTCTGTAATTCTCATCTCATTAATCTGATTCACAGAGAAGGGACAAGCGTGAGAAGGGAAACAAGAGGAAACATCTTAGGAAGAAGAAAGAGGAGAGCAGTGAAAGCGAGAGTGATCCTGAGCCTGAAAGGTAAGACGCTGTTATTCATTGAGAAACTAAGACTAAAGCTGTTAAAGACACTGGACACTATTGGTAATTGTCAAAGACCAGTCTTCTCACTCGGTGTATCTCAACATATGCACAAAATAACAAACGTGTGAAAATTTGAGCTCAATTGGTCATCGAAGTTGCGAGATAATATTGAAGGAAAAAACACCCTTGTCACACAAAGTTGTGTGCTTTCAGATGCTTGATTTTGAGACCTCAAATTCTAAATCTGAGGTCTCGAAATCACATTCGTGGAAAATTACTTCTTTCTTGAAACTACGTTACTTTAGAGGGAGCCGTTTCTCACAATGTTTGATACCATCAACAGCTCCCCATGACTCGTTACCAAGTAAGGTTTTATGCTAATAATTATTTTGACTGATTACCAATAGTGTCCACTGCCTTTTAGCACAGGAGGGAGCTAAGCTTAATAAAATTATGCTTTCCAGAACACACATTCAACCATTCCACTATCTGACCATTCAAAGTCATCCACTGTGGTTTTGAATGGTTAAGTGTGCCAACCTGCAATATGATATCGTGTGGCAAATGCATCACCACAGTACACACATGAAGGATATACATAGTTGCAGTCTTTGATGTGCCACCTTTTTCCTCATTGTATGTCGAAGGCTTTGAAATTTGCTCTTGAAGGGGCACAGTAATTTTTCTCTGGTATGGGGCAATTGGAATTGGAACCTTGCAAAGGTCCCCCAGCAAAAGCACAGGCACCTAGGCATGGCTGTGGGTGCCCTGTATGCTTTCAAGGCCTGGTGTTGTGCAATGCAGAGCGGAGGCACTATTAAGAAACACTACTTGGGTGGGTAGGGCTTAACTGATTTGGCTATCAAACTGATTGGTCTATCAAGCTGAGGGACACTCCTGATCTGTCAACATTCAAACGCAACCTCAAGACTCATCTGTTCAATTTGTCAGCTTGCTAGCACCTGGGGCGCCTTTGAATGGTTCTATTCCAGATACTGTGCGCCTAATAAATTGTGTGTTGTTGTTATTATTGTTATTACTACCGAACATGACCAATGTATTTCAAATTATTTTTCCGTCTAACAGATCCAGCAAGAATGCCAAGCGAGACGAGGACTCGGACTCTGAGTCCGATGAATGGGACCGAGAGGAGAAGAAGAGATTGCAGGATCTGGAGGAGAGGGATGCCTTCGCTGAACGACTTAGAAACAAGGACAAAGAAAAAACCAAGAGTGTGACGGACAAAGGAAATAAAAAGGTATTAGCTCTCCTACATTGGTTGAAGTTTTATTTATTTTAGATTACTCCTTTTGTAGTAAAAGTAAAAATCAAATTCAGCAAATGTTATAGCAGGTTTTTTTTTGTGTTTCAAGGAACTGAAAAGCATGTTTTATTTTTCTTTCTAGTTGAAAGTAATTTCATGTCATTGACGTCTAGACTAGTTTACTGAAGTTCTGTCATTTAGAAGTTTGGTTTTGAATCCAGGTCTGGCTGGCCATTGGGCTTTTGTTCTTAAAGGCAGAGTATGTTTTGGTCATTGAGAGAAAAACCTTAAGAAACCAAATGTGCTCTCTCTTGCTCAAAGATGAAAGGGAAAAGAGAACTGTTCAAAGGTTGTGGAATGCGGACACAAACTTTTTTTTTTACAGAAAATATGCAATAAGAAAGTTGCATCAAGCTCAAGTAGGGTTGAGGCCACACTTGCATTCACTGCAGTAAATCTTTTTTTTGTGGGAGTGTTGGCTCTTAAAAGAGCCAGTGTGGTCTTGATGTTTCGAACAGTATATTCTGCTCGTCTTCAGGAGAAAAAATAAAACAAAATAAAAAATCTTGTGTTGTTGACATTTCTTCATCCCAGGCTTATGAGGAGGCAAAGAAGAGGCTTGAAATGGCCGAGCAGGACCGGAGAAAGATGGTTCCAGATCTGAGGAAAGAATCAAGACGAAAATACGTCAAGAAGCGAGAGGAAGACAAGCTGGAGGAGATTGAGGCAGATATAATTGATGAAGAATATCTTTTCTCGTCAACGGAGTAAGTAATCGCCAGCTAATCATGGATGTTTTTTAAACTGTTATTTTGGAGACTGCATACCAAGCATGAAGTTAATCCCAGAATGAAGCTGACTTCTTTAATAATACAGATCTTTCATGAGTTCTTAATCACTAAACTTATTAGTCACATCAAGAAACCAGAAATAAAAGGTCTGTCGGTGCAGAGTTCAGACCACAGTGTACAGCAAATATGAATTTGCCACTTCTTGAACTTACTCAACTTAAAAAGATCACAGGAATTCATAATCAGTAAGCTTTTAGGCTAAAACTTATCAGAGATGATTTTAACCCCTACCAATCCTGTATAATACCTTTGATTTGTTTTCTTTTTTTGTGTGCTTTACATCTGCAGCTTAACCAAAAAGGAAAAGCAAGAGTTAGAATACAAGAAGCGTGTATTGAAGCTTGCCAAAGATCATAAGAAGGCTGGAGACAAGCAGAAAGAAGGTCGTTACTACATGCCTAAAGATGATGAGGTTAGTTGACCCTCTTTCTAAAAGTGGGCGTATCTAGAATTGGGCTTAGTTGCCCCTTACTAAAAGTGGGCGTTACTTCATGCCTAAAGATGATGAGGTTAGTTAACCCCTTGCCAAGAGTAGCTTTTAGCTTTATTTGAGGCAAACTTTCATTTTATAAAATTATTTGAAAATGACTTTATTTTTCTTCTTGCGTTAGAAACCATCAGACAAGTATGTGGAGCCACTCTTTGATGAGATGGAGTTGGCACCGAGGTCTGAGCAGCAGAGATGGGAGGAAGAACACGTCAAACTAGGATCCTTGAAGTTTGGGGCTAAAGATGCCAAACAGAAACACAAGGTAATCAAAACTTTAGTCAATGGTATTTTGGGGCTCTAAGCGTACGCATTCCTGAAACCACTTCAACTCCTTCAGAGTATGCAGCACTGGCAGCCAAATGGCCACACAAATTGCTAGTTACTCATACCAACAATTTCTGCACTTGCAGGGACCCACTTACTCTTTTATAGCTCTCTTACGCATTTATAGCTAAGTGCATGCTCAAGGACCCAAGTGCAACAACCAATGCTTAAACCCAGATTCCATCAACTCGGCCATCGGAACATGAGAGTCTACATGTATGCGCTGGGCCCAACTTCATAATTAATTTAAAAAAAATTGTAGCTTCTTATATAGCGCACATGTCTGTCACCCAGTGACGCTCCTGGGCTGTAACATACAGCTTAAGCAGAAAAAGTAGCTAAGCGCAACAAACATTGGCTTACCAGAATAAGGTTACCAGCCAGACTAACTTGTCACATGTACAATTTATGACTGGTATCCTGCTCATTTCTACTAAGCAGAATATTGTGAAATTGGGCCTGGAGCCTCAGCCACTCTACGCTACTGTGCATATATATCTGAATGTTTACATTGCTGTGATTTTTCTTTCCTTGCAGGCCAAGCAATATGATTTAGTTGTGGATGAGTTGGGAGAGATTGAATTTGTCAGCGCAATGCAGATGCCTGGAACTGGTGATAGGGTGAGTACATTGAAAGTCTTCTTGTTGTGTCCATGCTGCTCAAATCCTTTCCTCCAGTTGTTGGCACACTAAAGGGTAGTGTCAGTAGCCTTAGCCAGCTCCAGTAGGAGTTGGGGATGGAAGTAGGGGGCTGGTAGGAGATGATCCATGGTCTGCCGTTCTCCACATTCACAAGTGTCGGGACCTGCAGTGTATCCCCTCTTCACCAGGGGAATCTATAACTCCAGGGGTTACCAAAAATGCTATTACCATCCATTTCAATGTACCTCCTAAGGTCTGGGTCCGAGTGTCGGACCTTTTTGTCAGCGGTGACTCTCACCCCTGTAATATTTACTCCCTTACATTTGAACTTGTTGGCACTCTATGATGAAAATGGTGATGAAACGACTGGTCAACTCACTGGGAAATTTCATAAAGAGAAAAAGTGTTAACACTAAACTTGCTTTTTTATTTTCAGTCCCAGTCCGAACCAGAGGTGCGTGAGTTATCAGCCGCTCAGAGGAAGAAACAGAGTATCGCAGAAACTCGCAAGCTTCTTCCCATCTTCAAATTTCGGGAGGATCTTCTTCAGGCCATCGAGGATCATCAGATATTAATCATTGAAGGGGAGACTGGATCCGGGAAGACAACACAGATACCACAGTACCTGTTTGAAGCGGTAGGTCGTGGGTTCAAATCCCACCCGAGTAATATGCCTGGTTTTTTGCACTCCGGTGCTTAGAAACACCAGAGCTTGAGTCCGGTGTGCTTGACCGCTTGACCAGGACACGCCATATGCCATAAAGCTCTTCTTGTTTTTACATCATGAAGGTTTTTTGTTTTTCACTTGTATTTTAGGGCTACACTAAAGATGGAAAGAAGATTGGATGCACCCAACCAAGACGTGTTGCCGCAATGAGCGTGGCCGCTAGGGTGGCTGAAGAGATGAGTTTCAAGCTTGGAAATGAGGTAAGAAAATAAAATAATAATAATAAGACATTTTTAAAGCTACTTATTCTGAGTAATTACCAATAGTGTCCACAACAAGTAAATTACTTGGTGAAATTTGTTCCGTTTCAGGTTGGTTATAGTATCCGATTTGAGGACTGCACATCGGATAGAACCATCTTGAAGTACATGACGGATGGAATGCTCCTTAGAGAGTTTCTTGGTGAACCTGACATGGCTGGCTACAGGTAAGATGTATTAGAATCTAGTCAGGTTTGTGGTAACACATCATCATCAGCATCCTTGGAGGGAATAGTACAAGCAGCTTTGATGAAACGGTGCTAGGTTGCTTTATGTCTCATGGGTTGTTGAGTCTCGTTTGGGTTGAGATTTGTGTCTCGAGTGATGGTTCCTTCTGCCGCAGTTTGGATGTCCGCCAGGTGCAATATGGGTTGATCAGGTGTACGCAAAAAGTGACAAGCAAACTGAAGGCGTCTCTGCATTGCAGTTTGAGATGTTGGCAGTAGATTGCCATATAGCTCCCTGGTTGTAATATGGTAACACCATACACATAAAGAATCTAGTTACATCAAGGGCTTGCTCTAAGATAAAGCAGGGCAACTAATCACTTCAATCTAGCTCCTTGCCAGTCCTAGTTGTTCTTGCCAGTCCTTGTTTTTAACCCGTGCCAATAAGCCTCTAAACACTTATCTCCTTGACCCCACAGTGTCATTATCATCGATGAAGCCCACGAGCGTACCTTACACACAGACATCCTCTTTGGTCTCGTCAAGGACATCTCACGCTTCAGACCGGATCTCAAGTTGCTCATATCAAGCGCCACTCTGGACACTGACAAATTTGCCGAGTTCTTCGACGACGCTCCTATATTCCGTATCCCTGGGCGTCGTTTTCCAGTAGATATCTTCTATACCAAGGTAATCATCGTGGCGCCTTGTGGCCGAACATTTAAGATCACGGGACTCGAGCTCTGGTGTCTCTGATAAGCAAGAGTGAGGGTTCGAGTTTGAGTGATAAATGTGTCCTTAGGCAAAATTCCTGACCATCACTGCCTTGTTCTTCGAATGGAACATTAAACCCTAGGTCTTGTGTATAAGGATTGGTAGTGCACATAAAAGAACCCAGACTGTGCCACAAATGGTGGGAACAAACTACCAGGAGGAACGCTTGTGATAACTTAAACGCCAAATAAATTTTTAAAAAGACAAACAAGGATAAGTAGTCAAATCAGGCCTGTGGCCTTGATGCCCCTTCAAAGGTTTTCTAAAAACTTTAAGATTTCCAAATGGAAGTGCCCTTTGCATCAAACCCTATGAGATTTGCCAATTTATCTTTCTTTCCTTGCTGTTCTTGTTTTATTTATTGTTCAGTGCTTTGATCTGTGTTAAAGGCGCTCTATAAATACCTACATTATTATTATTAGTAGTATAATGGAAGTGCCCTTTACAGAATAAAAATGGCCTTGCCCTCTCAAAAGTGAAATCCTGGCCTGTTCAAATTTGAGTGATTTTCACAGTGAGATGTTTAATGATGCTTTTTTTGTTGCACCATCTAGGCACCAGAGGCAGACTACTTGGATGCTTGTGTGATCTCAGTTCTACAGATCCACGTCTCTCAGCCAGAAGGAGACGTCCTTGTGTTCCTCACTGGTCAGGAAGAGATTGAGACATGCATGGAGATCTTACAGGTAAGAGAAGTTCCAGAGTTGTATTTCAAAAAGAGCTAAGATTGATCTAAACTGTGATCTTAACTGACACTTGTGTCCTTGAGCAAGATACTTTAATTGCTTCTCTTCACCCAGGGGGATTAATTGGTGCCCGCGTGGGTAGAGGGTTGCTATTGTGTATGAAAAAGCCTTTGGAATGCCAAGGCAGCCCGGGCTGTACACTTCATAGGGAGCGAAAAAAGATTAAAGAATTGTTCAAATGGCACTTAAATGTAAAACGGTTGATACGGTTATTGTAAAATGCACTATATAAGTACTAGTCATTGGTTTCTAAGTTTGATGCACAATACAAATTTAGCAAGATGACAGCAGCTACCAACTGCATTCGCAAATGGACACCAACCTCACAAATCTTAAATTCAATTGTCTTTAGGTTACAAAATTATCCAAAGGGAATCATTTGTCAAAATAGTTAATACTTCCAACAGCTGCAGTGCTTCTTACAAAGTAGGTTTTTATGGTCAGGTACCCTCCTATAACCCTACCTTTCCACAAAGTAATCAAATTCTTTGAATTGTTAAACCCAGGAGAGAGTCAGGAAACTAGGCACCAAGATCCGAGAGCTAATCGTCCTCCCGATTTACTCCACCCTCCCCTCTGAGCTCCAAGCCAAGATCTTTGAGCCCACTCCGCCAGGGGCTCGTAAAGTGGTCTTAGCCACTAACATAGCGGAGACATCCTTGACTATAGACGGCATCGTCTTCGTCATTGATCCAGGGTTCAACAAGCAGAAGAGTTATAATGCAAGGACTGGGATGGAGTCCCTTGTCGTGACCCCAGTGTCAAAGGTCAGTTTTGATCAGGTCACAATTATTGAATAGATGGAAATACCCATATTCACCAAAGTGTGTCAGCACTATTATACTCAGTGCTTTCCCAAGCTCTGTGAAAAAAAAGTCACAAGCATTCACTTGTTATTTTGTTATTATGTGAATGTAGGCATCAGCTAATCAGCGAGCTGGCAGGGCAGGCAGGGTGGCTGCCGGTAAATGTTTCCGTCTCTACACTGCCTGGGCTTACAAGAATGAACTGGAGGAGAACACCATTCCTGAAGTAAGTGAAAGTTATTCCTTGTTTTCACTGCATCCTACAATCTAGACTGTTTTAAGAGGAATATAGATTCCTACCTTCAGCTCCCCTGAGTACTTTTCTCATCAAAAAATGTTTCTCCTTGTAGCCCAATACCGAGAGTTGCTTTTAACCTTGTTTGGGGCAAACTTGCATACAATTTATTTTTAAGATAAGTTTGTGGGGTGCTTTGGATGAGAAGATATGAACATTGTTTCTGATCAGCAGAGTTTGGTTTTGAGTCCCAGTCGTGACACTTGTGTCCTTAACCATGACACTTAACTATCATTGCTTTGCCTTCGGATGGGACGTAAAGCCATAGATCCTGTGTGTTGTGTAATGCACATAAAAGAACTCAGTGCACTTTGCTTAAAGAGAAGGGGTTTGCCCTTTGTGCTCCTGGTTTTAATTGGCTGCATTTTGTGCCACATGACCCTGTAAACCATTGCAGGAAAAAAAAATACTGAGCATTTTAAGACACTGAGAAACACTCGTAATTAAAACAACATTTTGCATATAAATTGCTTAAAAACTTTTGCGCATATAGATTGCTTCCAGAATTAGTCCAAATCAGTTAGCCCTAAAAAGTAAAGCCCTCGTCTTGAAGTGGTCATCTAACCTTGTGATGTTATATGGTCTCTCATAAAAATAATAAAATCTTACAACATTATTCCGTTTCAGATCCAGAGAACGAACCTCGGCAACGTTGTCCTCCTCTTGAAGAGCCTGGGCATCAACGATTTGATTCACTTTGACTTTATGGATCCACCTCCCCATGAGACACTGGTCCTTGCCCTGGAGCAGCTATATGCCCTGGGGGCACTCAACCACAAAGGAGAGCTCACTAAACTGGGTCGCAGGATGGCGGAGTTTCCCGTGGATCCAATGATGTCTAAGATGATCTTAGCTTCTGAAAAGTAAGAAATTGATGGATGTTTTATCTGCGATTATGATAACTATTATATATTTTTGGTAATGAAAACCTGATAGAGGGCTGAACTTAATCATTGTAATGTTTGGTGTTGTGGCCGGGCGGATTAGAGGACTGAACTCTTTGTCTTTTGTTCATTAGATACCAGTGTACTGAGGAGATTCTTAGTATAACAGCCATGTTGTCAGTCGGCAATGCCATCTTCTATCGACCCAAAGATAAGATCGTTCACGCCGACAACGCTAGAGTCAACTTCTTCACTCCTGGGGGAGACCATCTGACACTTCTCAAAGTCTACAATGAAGTAAGTGAAGAAAAATTCTCCACACCATGCCTCTCTAATAACGGGAAATCCCCTCGATCCACTAAGTGAATATAGTAGTCTAGTTTTGGGGCAGGTAGTAGTTAATAAGCAGGACAGTTGTTTTCAGAATTTAGTTCTCAACAAAAAAATCTACTTGGCAAAGTATGATACCTGATCGTGCAATGCCTCAAATCCCATATATAAAGAGAAACTACTCAGACTGCCCAGCTTTCTCCATCTTGATTGCAATGACATGGGGGGGGGGGGGTAACTTTTTGAAGATGAAATTATATGAGTAAAAAATAAACAAAAGGGGAAACTGACTGGACAAATTTTCAGTCATCAAACAATGCACTGTGATGTCTCAAGAATAATTTCCTAATCGATTACTGTACTTTGATTTCAGTGGCTGGAGACAGACTTTTCTACCCAGTGGTGTTTTGAGAACTTCATCCAGCATCGATCGATGCGAAGAGCAAGAGATGTCCGAGATCAGATCAAAGGACTGATGGAGAGAGTTGAGATTCCTTCTACTTCATCAATGCATGATAACGTCGCTATCAGAAAGGTGATTAAGGCTTTAACTATCTCAAGTCAACTTGTTATGCGTCTGTTCCCACCCGCACTATTATTATTTTTCAGAACTTGTTTGCGTTTTTTAAGTGCCTTCTTTTTTGAGTGGTTTGAGTACCTTTAAAAGGTAGTTGGATAACATATATCCCCCTGCTTGTTTGGAGTAGATAGCCGTTTAAGTCTCTGCTTTTTGTAAACAAATGTGTTTGGTATGGGAACTTCTCCTAAGGTGAATCAAAAAACCTTGTCTCGGATGGTATTTATCCGCTGGTTGTTCTGGCCTAACTTTGCGAATGTTCCGTATAAGTTGACACGTGCACTATGTAAGACTAGAGTATTATATATTCTTTGCCCCCTGCTTGCCCAACATAGTTATCTGGTTACGCCACTGGCATTTCCTAGGCCCAATTTTATAGAACTGCTTAAGCTTAAAAAGTAGAATAATACAATAACTTATACAATAAAAAGTGGCGTACCAGAACTATCCAAACTAACATGTCACGTGTACAATTTGTGACTAGTAATCCTGTTAATTTCTGCTTAGCAGACAATTGATTAAGAAGCTCTATGAAGTTGAGCCCAGATCCATACCTGACTTGTTGCTCTTTTCTGATCTTAACGCTACAATCTTCGTTAACTTAAAAACTGTCTGGTTTGTCACTTTGTACAAGGCTATCACAGCGGGCTTCTTTTACCACACGGCTAAGTTCAGTAAAGGCGGTCAGTACAAGACGGTGAAGCATCAGCAGACAGTACTGGTACATCCCAACAGTAGTCTGTTTGAAGAGCAGCCTCGTTGGCTCATCTATCATGAACTGGTCTTCACTACCAAGGAATTCATGCGACAGGTAAGATGAGTTTTTAGGTGCAGACCTTTTTATCCATTGACCTCATCAAGCTACTGTGATACTTGTATAGAATTCATAAGGCCTTGTCACACAAGACAGTTTTGAGTGGCACCTGAGAGTGCATTGAATGTATGAAAATTACAAAACTATTCTGATTGCCCAGAAGTCATTAAATCTGGACTGTTTCATTTTTCATTTGAAATGGAACAGTCCAGATTTCAACATAGGGTAATACTCGTATGCATCCGATCTGAATCTACATATGAATTGCCATCAAGTCACGCCCAGTGTAGAAGCTCCAGCCTGCTCAGTGATTTTAGTCCAGATGTTTTGATCCAGCATGCAGGAGCGTAGTTCCTCAGCGCTAACCAAGCCAGTGTCTCGTTTCAGGGTGTCTGTGAATTAGAGACATCTGAATTGTATAGTCAGCAAAGCATCCAAATGGGAAAACATCTTGTTGTAAAGGAGACAATGAAGACATTTTGGGTTTAGACAAGGGAGTAGGACCCCTATAGGGAAAACCTTTGCAGTGAGGTAGGGACTGAACAACCTGATCCACATGTAAGGCGCTGGTTGGAGATTCAAACCATAATCCACTGAAATGAAAAGCATGGACAGAACCCACTGCACCAACCTGATCGATACTTGTGTAAAATGTTGATATATAATATTTTGATTCTGTATTTACAGGTGATTGAGATTGAGAATGCCTGGCTCCTTGAAGTAGCTCCTCATTACTATAAAGCCAAGGAGCTGGAGGACGCATCAAGTCGTAAGATGCCCAAGAATACTGGCAAGAGCAAAGAGGAGACGAGAACGTGACGTCCCAAACCGTAAGATGCCCAAGAATACTACAAAGCTTCAGAGTTAACAGACGCATCAATTCGTAAGATGCCCAAGAATACTGGCAAGAGCAAAGAGGAGACGAGAATGTGACGTCCCAAGCCGTAAGATGCCTAAGAATACTACAAAGCTTTAGAGTTAACGGACGCATCGAGTAATAAGATGCCCAAGAATACTGGCAAGATCAAACAGGAGACACGGACGTGATGTCTCAGGTTGTTTCATAAACGTTGGATGCCATTCCTGGCTACATGGCAGCTATTGATTACATGGCTTCTGACTGGCATCCCTGAACTAAGATATGGACAATATAGGGATAGATAGCTCAGTTGGTAGAGCACCAGCATGTTAATCCTAAGGTCATTGGTTCAAATCCCATTCTAGTAAACTTGTCTTTGTTTACCCGAAAATCATTTAAAATTTACCCAGTCAGTTTTCCTTGTGGTTTATTATACACATATTGACTGGCAATGAGGTAACTTGTGTACGTCTATTCCCCCGGAGGACTTTAAGTGATTAGAAGAGGGGAATAGGCCCCTCTTCTGGTCACTCACAGGCCCTTGAAGTAAGAACAGACATCTGGAAAAGAAAGGAAGTTTTTTAGTTGCTGATCACGGTTCAAGTCAAGAGAGGGCGCTGCACCCAGGCACTACTTTCAAAGACTAGTGTGGGCCCGGGTTCTATTCCCGCAAAACACGCACGCGGGATCACTAGACTATATTAGTTCATCCCATGTGACCGTGTTTCAGCCAACCAAAATACAGAACAAGCAAGAGGTGTGTTACAATATTTGATAGTTCTTATTTAAAGCACTCTTCCTATGGGGGGTTTGAATTCCACCTGAGTGATTTACCTGTGGAAAACAAGTTATATTCTATGTGGTGTTACTGCAAATGTTGAAGGATATTTCTGCCATTACTTGGATCTATTTGTACATGAGTATGCTCAGTTTGCATGACAAATTTTCAAGACGATAGAGCCGTGTATGCCCAGTGGTGGTATTTGATTTCAAATTATGTATAAAATATATGTAAAAACTAACATTTTGTTTTTGGGAGAAACTTTTGTTTTGGGGTAAAGTTTTTTCAATAAACTTAATGTACATTAATCTGTACAAAGTCACATTTTTGTTTCCATTTTGTTTTCTTTTTGTTTGTTCACCTGTATGTCAGTTTCCTCAGTTGAATTTATTTATGTATTTTGTCATGAACACTTAGACCTCTCAACCTGAATGACACAAATAGTTCTTGTAAATAGCTTTGATCATTATATACCCTTATAGACCAACATTTGGTAAGAAGCTAGACTAAACTCCTTATGATTTTTCCAGTTATGACCTATTTTTATTATGGCCTAAGTTTAAAAGGCACTGGACACTACTGGTAATGTCAAAGACCAATCTTCTCACTTGGTGTATCTTAATAACTTTCATAGAACTGCTTAGATCTTGGCCCCAATCCAATACATGCACAAGAAAGGTCTGCTGAATCATAGAACATAAAATCTCATCTAACAAAATGACCGAAATTTTGATGGAAATGCTGGACTTTGCCCCTTTTTAAAATTTTATTTTTGGCATAAAAATAGCCAATTTTTATAAACAACTTCGGCCTACTTTTCCACAAAAAAATAGCAACTCCTAGTTGTTGCTTATATATTGGCTTTTTTTCAATAAAATTGCTTCATAAAAACCTACTGCATCATAACATACAGCATGAAATCGCACCTTATAAAATTGGGCAAATTTAATAAAAGTGCTGGACTTCCCCCCCCCCCCCCCCCTTACATGATTCTTTCAAATTTCGGCCAATAAAAGGATGCCGTTCGTACTACGTCACGCGCATGCACCCTTTTACTCCCCGCGGCCATTTTATTTCTGAGCGCGGGCATGGTGTGTTCAAAAGCGACTCACGTGTGTGTGGTGAAAACAGATTTTCTTCAACATTATACATCGAAAAACGACATCAAAGTTAAGCAATTTCTACGATGATAACTGCGTGGATGTTCGTAGAATCTTCTAAATCAGGTAAATATATCATATGGGGAAACTTGAGGGGTTTTCTAAGACAAGTTGGGAAATGCGTCTTGTAAATTGTGTGCGCTGCTGTTGCTTCGGGCTTTGTACTTACTCTATGCTTCAGGCAATAATGTAAAAGTCAAATTATTGTCAGCTAAATACCTAAGACAAATCGAAGAAACATAGATTGTGTTAAAATATTTATAAAACCACTGAATTCTCGCTCAATACTAGTGAGGACAATTGGTAGGGATATTTTCGTTGAACATTTACCCTCATCGATTTTGCTGATGAATTATAACACTTTGCACTACACTTTTTGGTTTCTCCAATTCCTTCAATGCAAGTGTCTAGTAAAATCACATGGCGCACATATTTTTCTGTGAATTGTTTTCTTGTGTGTGGGGAATAAGATTTGACGTAAGGAAGTATTGTATACATGTAGTATATGTGGAGACAATTTAAAGGCCCGTGCTGTCATGAAGTAAAAAATAATGCCCCATGCCTTATACTTTCTAGTATATATCCTCTCATTATGTTTGAACACTAATTTACATCCATACTCTACATACAATTTTGTTCTTTTTCAGAGATCGTGGAATCTGATGTTTCCCTTCCATCAAGTGTATGCTGTCTCTCCCTGCATCACAGCAGTCTTTCCAGCCACAACAGCAGTCACTGAGGTACAAAGCCTCAACCGTTCTGAAAGGCAACCAAATGTATGTTTTTGTTACTAGCTGTAGGGCCATAATAATTTATACCGACACATTTGCCAAAAATTCTCTCTTACCTTTTTTTTCTCCTAAGACCCACATTATTTATGACTTATTCTTTTTTGTGGGGCATCCTAAAAGTCAGTTTAATTCTATTAAAAAATTTCATTTAGGTGAGCCCTTCTTCTCAATGAAACCTATACTTTTCCCTCAAGAGCCAAACATCGCGCATGGTTTACAGGCTAAGCATTGTCAATTCGATACTAAACTACCCTTGAGATCATTACTTAATATAATATTATGAAGGAGCTTTTTTAAATAGTTTTTCTACATTCTAGTTCACCAAAAGGAACGATTGCACTGTATTTCTGTACTTGCAAACATGGAATTACTGTTTATCAACCCCCAAGGATTTTGAAAACAAAATTAGCTTTATAATTTTGAATGCATCCTCTTAAATATAAAAGTACACTTTATCTGATTATTCTGATTATCAATTTTGAGTAGTCCAAGGCAGGGTATACTTGGTAGTTACTCCACAAATAAATTACCTTGAAAACGTTAAAGCACTGGTCATGTTGATGTTAAAAAATGTTGTTGGAAACAACACCCTTTAGGGTAAAATGTAGTTTTAGGGAAAGATTTTTGTTTCACCCCCAAAAAATTGAATCTGAGAAAGGTTTAAAGCATGAAGTCTTTCTCATGTAATTCTATGCATGGAATGTGGGTGTTTCTTTCATAGGTTTGTTATATTTTATATATTTCTTGTGGCACACACACCAAGTGAGGAAATGGGTCTTTGATAAATACCAAAAGTATACCCTGCCTTAATTATTTGTTTAAAGTTACTTTTAATTAGTTCATCACCACCAAGAAGGGAATCATCAAAGTTATAAGCTGTTCATAGAACCAAATATCGTCCAAATATTAGGATTCATCAGAAATAATTAGAGCAAACCAGACTGGAGTATTTATTTGAATCTTTCAATACTTTATTTTCAACAAACTTTCAACAATTTCCAAAGAAAGAAAACAGATACATCAATTAGTACATCCAAACTGTTAGAAATTACCCCACCCACCCCAACCTCCAGAACTTGATTATGCCTATGTATGTTATGATTACGGAATTAAAAAAATGTTTGTTTTGGGGTGCTTTGGCACTCCTTTTGCTTCCTTACTATTCATTTGGATAGTTGCTTAAATTGATGGTTGGAAACATGCCAGTTGATGTACAATTACTTTTTGAAACCCTTGTTGAAATTATTTCAAAATGTCTTCAATTTTTGTAATGCACTTGTCAAGTGACGCCATTCTAAAATTGTATTTGTAAAATCAGATACAGCTTTCAATTCATACTTGTTTTTATTACAACTATTGAAAATGGGTACAGTTTCAAAATTCAACTTAAAAAACCAAATCATCCTTCAAGAAATATCAGCTGGCAAATGACAACCATAGCTAAGAAATATAAATGATCAACCAAGGAAGAAATGTAACTTGTTCTTTCCAAAAGGAGTCCACATGGCGAACAAAAAACTAGTCTCATGAAAACATGAATTAACTATTTGGTTTCTGCAAACTTGTAAAATAATTCTGTGTTTTTTGTTCATCTTACAAGAACTCAGAATATTTACAGAATCAAAGCGGTTTTTGATTCTGTTCAAACAAATCTAATTAAATTTGACTCCTTTAGGGTTTACAGGTTGCATTTCTTACTTATAAAGAAGGTACAACATTGGTGTTCATTTACTGCATATAGAGTGCGCAAATTTTGACTCAAAAAAATAATCTAAAACTGCCCAAATGTTTACATCAAGTGGACATTCAGATGAATGTTAACTTGCACGCTTACCAAAATTTAAGGCAATGCATGTTCACAAAATTCCTGCATTAAGTTTGTAAGTTCAATTCGCAATAGCATAACTACCAATGTTGTATCTTCTATAAAGGCCGCATCTTATAGTTTGTTCCGTGACTTTAAACACCTCCATCTTGGAAAGTTTTAAAAGTAAAAAAAATGGCTAAATGTTTTGGTCAAAAAATGACTAAAAAAGTCCACAAAGGGACACAGAAAGTCAAAAATTACTAAGTGTTTTTGTAAAAGAATTACTAAGTACAAAAATGCCTGAGTGTTTTACTCAAAAAATTACTAAGTCCAAAAATGAACTAAGTATTTTGGTCAAAAAATTACTAAGTACAAACAATGGCTAAGTCCACAAAGGGACACAGAAATTCAATAACTACTCTGCGTTTTGGTCTAAAAATGACTAAGTACAAAAAATAACTAAGTACAAACAATGGCCAAGTGTTTTGGTCAAAAAAATGACTAAGTCCACAATGGGACTCCATTTTATTGTTATTTAAAGTCACAACAAGCTATAAGACGATACCTTTAATAAGGGGCTGCATTCCATTTTGGTGTACCGAGCAATATAATCTAATGGTAATTTGAATTTGACGCCATGTATAAGTGTCATGTGCAAATTTCTAGTTGATTACATTGTTGGTGTACATTACTTTGGGATACAGTCTCTTCTGCACCCCTATAGGGGGTGCACTTGGTTGATCATGATTTTAATAATAGGGGGGGTAGGGCCAAAGTTTTTACGCAGTTAATTTCGAACCGTACAACGGCACGAGAAATATTTTTGGCTGACTTAGTCTATATAAAAAAGGCATTTTTTAAGGGATTTTTTTTGATTTTTTTAAGCACCACTGAACTGTAGAAGCAGCAGAGTTGGGCAAACGTGTGTGCCAGTCGGTGTGGCCAACTACTATCTAGAAAGTGAAGCAACTTAATGATCTAAGTATTAATGGAAGGAAAGCATTTTATTAAGTTAAATCAAGTTAATGTTTTATTGATAGTCTGTTTTACCGAAGTCCTGCCTTACATGATTGACAAACTAAAAAGATTGTTTTTTAAAGTCTGAAGCCAAAACAAACTAAAGTTTTTCTTTTTAAAGTCCAAAACATAAGTCGGAAAGGATTCTAAGTTGCCCGTTCAAATGTTTGATGAATCTGAATCAAGTGTACCGTCGGACGTCTCCCCCTGTTCGGGCAAACACGTCACTAAGTTCTTGGAGTAAAGTTTCAAGTTTGAATTTTGGTTGAAGTGTAAAAGGACGCTTCCACTCCGTCACCAATTGAGTCCTGTACCATCAGAATAACAAAGACTTCAACCCAGATGATGATGCGCTGATCAGAGAAACAAGATTCCAACATGGCGGCTGAACTTGACAAATTTTGTGCATTTTGTAACATGCAACAACAAAAAAGAACAAAATACGTTCTTTTCAATATTAACAGCATACTCAGGAATGTATTGGTTTCACTTGCATTAGAAGTACTACACTTCATAAATTTTGTTTCAAATCAATCATAAGTTTTGGATTTGTTAAAACATCGCAACATTTTAACAGTGTGTGTGATTACATGTTCAAACGACATTCAGTTCACACAATTTCAAAGTCCAAAGTGTGGTGGTACATAAACATCAGATTTGCATCTTCATTGCATTGAGTATCATTACAGGAGATATTGTAGATGACATTGGGTTTATGAAGGATAACTAGACTGAGAAAAACAACTGTTTAAGAAAACCTAACCTATCTCTAAACAAATTCTAAACTCTTAATTACGACAAAGTTTCAAATCTAACGCAACTACAACTTGCTGATGAAGTCCCAATAAAGCATTGAACATCTAGGATAAACAAATACTCCTACTGATTAACTTCATATCAATCTGCAAACCAACCACTGCACTCTAATGATTTCGTACCAATTTTTAAAACATTGTTTTTGCATAAAAATAAGTCCGACAATGATGTCGGAAAATTAAGGTTTTATCAGTGACGATCAGATCACTGATAACTTGGTGTATTTTCCATCTAGAAAGACACCTGTGATTCTGCAAACAG
Source organism: Asterias amurensis (assembly GCF_032118995.1). Classification (NCBI taxonomy): domain Eukaryota; kingdom Metazoa; phylum Echinodermata; class Asteroidea; order Forcipulatida; family Asteriidae; genus Asterias; species Asterias amurensis. The sequence continues at coordinate 868,036 of NC_092662.1, read as the reverse complement.
TTTAACAGTGCATGAACCAAGTAACAGAGTAATGTCTTATTTAGAATACCTATTCCTGCTGTGTCGCTTTGGCATAATGTTCATAACAAAATCAATCGAAAAATAACTAATTTAGTTTTGAAATTATTTAATTTAATAGTTCTACACTAATACTGGACTAGTGCTTCCTTAACCTATAACTACCTAGCCATGTGACAAATTACTAAGGTTGGTTGTTTAACTGAATACGTCTACACTAATACTGCTAAGTTGCTAATAAACACCTAGTTTGGTCCATTGTACACTTCGCTGTTGTACATGTACATGTTTACCATGAATGAATTTAAATCATTGTTGGATGTCGCACAAAATTTGTTTCATTTGAAAGAGATCTAAAACAAAATACAATAGTTATACTGACAAACTATTTTGCATTTGTTCCCAACAGTTCTACGGGTTTAATATCACAAACTTGCCTACTCTTTTTAGAACCTGTCAAATAATTAACGAGCTAGTGTCTTTGTCTCTGAAACAGCCTGAGTGATGACACCATGCAGCAAAAGGGTCAACTAGTTGAAATATCTTTTTTTAAATTATCAAATGATGCCCTGAAGGAACTAACACAACCTACTGCAGCTAAGTACTGCATAAATGCTAGGTACTACATAAATGACAAATTTATACAAATCATGCACAACGGCAGGATTTGTGACTTGTAAGAAAAAGGGGAGTGTCTATTGGTCAACATTTCCTCAAGTGATTGTCGTTAACATACCTACTCCAGAATCTGTCATAGAGCTGACCATTCAAGACCTATAGTTTTAATGAACAAATCTAGTAAAAACCTACAATGAACAACCTAGTAAATTGGTCACTGAAATAGACTAATAGCTAATGTTGTAGACTGAAAACGACGAGCAGTTCAGCAGTACATGGGTTTTAACTCACTCTGAAATCTTAACACTATTTTTACTTACAAATAGTAAGTACAACCTACTGTGGCTGAGAACTAAATCGGTCACAAGTACATAATGCACAACAGCAACTTTCTAAGCGACGATGTTTCTTCTACAATAAAGGACCCTATTTACCTCCTACACAATCCCAATGTCATCTTTGATATCTCCTTATAATACAGTCAAAACTTCTTAACGCAAGTGAAACCAATGTATAATACCTGAGTACCTGAGTGAAATGTGAATAGCCATGTTCAGAATCTCGTTTCTCCGACCCTCGCACCAACATCTGGGTAGAAGTCTCCGCTATCCATCAGGTTCAGAGGCTCCCTCAGATCAGAAGAGGATGTCTGGTGTGGAAAAGTTGCTCGAAAAGTAGACCCGTTTACACAGGAACAGTATAGAGAGACGGGTACCAACTTAGGATAACAAAATGATCAGGTAAAAAAGTGAAAAAAAGTGCAATGGTCCTCAGTCCTTGACACTTTTGATACAGGCCCCCAAAGACTTCAACAGGCAACCGAATCCTTTCTCTCTTAGGTTTTGATTTTTTGTCGTAGAATAGTTTGTCAATCATGTAAGGTAGGACACCGGTAAGACAGACTACCAGCGCCACATCAACAAGATTTCACTTAATAAAATGCTTACCCAACCACTAACTCTTGGATCATTAGGTCGCCACACATTCCAGATAGTAGTTGGCCACACCGACCGGCACACACGTTTGCACAACTCTGCTGCTTCTACAGTTCAGTGGTGCTTTCTACAGCATTTAATGAATGGTAACCAAATAATTTAAGACACAATTTTTCAAATTATAAAAACAGCCAAGTACAACATTTACTATCCTTGAGTTGAAATGAATGTTATCTCCAAATATTTTTTGACAAAAAATCTCATTGAAATTTAGAACCGTTTTACTGTTACTGTCGCAGCAATGCAAAGACTAAACGCTATCAAATAGATCTATCAAAAGAAAAAATCGCCTTTTTGATCAATTTCATATAAAGTTTTGGACAGGTGTGCATCACACTTATCCAAATGCTTTATACTTTTGTCCCAACAATGTACTTACTGAAGATGTGTTTTGCTTGCAGAAATTGTCTAACTGTCTCGAGTGTAAGTTGTACTTGGCTTCACAATCATCAAAGTATTAATAATATAGAACAAGATGCACTCCCATAAATTGAGCCACAAGCAAATATTACATTAAATGAATTTTAGTAATGCAAAGAAACAAATGGTTTCCATTTTGAGGAAACCGGTTTAAGATATTCCAACATCGAGGAATCTAGAAAAGAAGAGGTTTTAAAGCAAGTAAAGTTTCAAAAATATTTATACGTTACCAGAAATTTGCCATGAGAATTTTGCCATTTTTTTTAGGATTCCGTATTTTGGAAAGTAAAGTCAAATGTTCTATCTGAAAAATATGTGTATTTTGTATAAAGTAATGTGAACTCATTTTGTGGGAATGTCTTGACAACATGAAAACTTTATGTAAAATACAGAAATATTATGCAGTTGTGACCCAAACTGACAAAAAGGAAAAATATTTTCACAATTTCCTATTTTCTGTCCCAAAATAAAGTTTACAGCTAAAAATTTGAATAGTTTCGTCAAAAATTGAGTGAAGTGTGTCATGCAATGAGTCTTCTTCTTTTTGTCAAGTTGGGTCACAGATGCACTGAATGAACAATCATGAATAAATCTATCGAAACAATTCACAACACATGGTTCAAGATTTATCATTATGTTTTTGCAACAAATACCCCAGGTGGGAAGGGGCACAGGTAAAATGGCAGGTGGCCATTTCTGACATACAGCCGCAAAGATTTACAGTAACTTTACCCCACAGAGGAAGGGTCAGAGGTCACATGGCGGGTGGATTAGTATAAAGTACCAGTCATTTCCCCAGGTAGGAAGGGGAAAAGGTCATGTGTGTTCATATGAACTTCAATATAAAGTTTGCTGCGACACAATCCCTAGCATAAAGGAATGGAAGTCACGTATGATGGTGGTGCTACAACAGCAAGTAACTGAACTAAAACTTTACTAAGTTTGCTGTGACCAAATCCCTAGCACAAAGGGATGGAAGTCATGTATGATGGTAGTGGTACAACAGTTAGCCACTAAACTAAAACTTCACTTAGTTTGCTGTGACCAAATCCCTAGCATAAAGGGATGGAAGTGGTACAACAGTAAGCCACTAAACTAAAACTTCACTTAGTTTGCTGTGACCAAATCCCTAGCACAAAGGGATGGAAGTCATGTATGATGGTAGTGGTACAACAGTTAGCCACTAAACTAAAACTTCACTTAGTTTGCTGTGACCAAATCCCTAGCATAAAGGGATGGAAGTGGTACAACAGTAAGCCACTAAACTAAAACTTTACTAATTTGCAGTGACCAAATCCCTAGCATAAAGGGATGGAAGTCATGTATGATGGTAGTGGTACAACAGTTAGCCACTAAACTAAAACTTCACTTAGTTTGCTGTGACCAAATCCCTAGCATAAAGGGATGGAAGTGTTACAACAGTTAGCCACTAAACTAAAACTTTACTAAGTTTGCTGTGACCAAATCCCTAGCATAAAGGGATGGAAGTGGTACAACAGTAAGCCACTAAACTAAAACTTTACTAATTTGCAGTGACCAAATCCCTAGCATAAAGGGATGGAAGTGGTACAACAGTAAGCCACTAAACTAAAACTTTACTAAGTTTGCAGTGACCAAATCCCTAGCATAAAGGGATGGAAGTGTTTCAACAGTAAGCCACTAAACTAAAACTTTACTAAGTTTGCAGTGACCAAATCCCTAGCATAAAGGGATGGAAGTGGTACAACAGTAAGCCACTAAACTAAAATTTTACTAAGTTTGCTGTGACCAAATCCCTAGCATAAAGGGATGGAAGTGGGACAACAGTAAGCCACTAAACTAAAACTTTACTAAGTTTGCAGTGACCAAATCCCTAGCATAAAGGGATGGAAGTGGTACAACAGTAAGCCACTAAACTAAAACTTTACTAAGTTAGCTGTGACCAACACCCACTGCTAGTGCTAGCAAAAATGTTAGCAGGCTTTCAAGTTTGCTGTGACACAAACCCCTAGCAGAAAAAGACAGCTCTGTCATTTAAACAGGGCAAGTGCACCAAGACGTTTTTTTCTTGGAATAGCTGCAAGAACATTTCAAGGGGCACCAAAGAAATGACCAGGGGCAACGTTGCCTCCGTAATGTATCAGGCGTGTCGTAGTAACAGCATCAAGGATGACATTTGTGCAATGACCAACTCTCAGGAAAAAGGGAATTTAAGTCTTGTCATGACCCATAAGTTACAAAGTATGCCATGATCCTAACCAGAGCTGGAAGGCTTTCATCATAGAAGTTGTGCAATCAAGTGTCTTGCTCGTTCCTTCAATCGATCAACCCACCCCTGGGGTAAGGGGAGGCTCAATCAATAACAATTCATGAAGGTAAAAAATTCAAGTTATATACACTGTACTCGTTTTTTTTTAAACTAGCTTTATAGCATGAGTTATCACAAACTAAAACTAATGTAAGCAACATTGACAGTTTAAAAACACCTTTACCACAGTTCAGCCATTTTGTCTGGTTCCCCTTGTACCGATCAAAACCCGCTCGAAACTCTCAAAGTTTGAAAAAGGAACCAGACTTAATTTTGATGTCAAACCTCATTTTGTTTCTTGAGACAATCCTGATGGCACTGTTAGTGATAAAGGATCCTGATCTTATTTAAAGTACCCATACTGTGATCACTACAGACGGATGGATGCTCAGCCTCCTCGTCAGTAAGACATCTCTATGGCATCAGCTGGTCGTCGTTGTATTCGTCGCCGGTGGTGATGTCATCTCCTTGATCCAGTGAGCTCTTGCCTTGAGTTCCTCTCAGTGAAGACTGATACGAAGACGTTGATTCTCTTCAGCCTCGCTATCTTAGGAGTACTCAATCTCTTGATGCCTGTAAATCAACAAAAAAAATCAAAACATTACAATACATAAAAGATTAACATTTGACCCTAACCATCCTGGGGTCGATTTCACAAAGAGTTAGGACTAGTCCTAACTTAAGACTTGTACTAGTCCTAACTTAGAACCAGTCCTAGGAGATATTAAAAACTTAAGGCTAGTCCTAAGTTAGGACAAGTAACTCGTCCTAACTCGCGATAAGACTAGTCTTAACTCTATGTGAAATCCACCGCAGATCCTTCAAAATCCAATTGCATGTTTTTTTTATTCTGTTTCACTGATGGCTGCATTTGTAACCAGTTTGGCTTTATACACATGTCGTGTGAACAGTCAATTTCTGCTTGAACACATCCTCATGTAGCACTGAAATCCTGTCATTCAGTGATGCTTGTGGCTCTTCAACAGTGTTACCCCTGATCACACCATTTATTTCATTCCTTGAACCATCTCACCTCATTTGGGGGAAAAACTGTACTGACCTAGCTAAATAAATCACAAGAACTATCTCTGCCCTCACAGCTATTAACCCCTGTGCAATCTATGCAAGTTGCATGATAAACCTAAAAGGGTCTACAAGCCTTAAGCCTGGTCCATACTTCCTGCAAATGTGAAGCAAACTCTGTTCTCACAAACTCGCAATGAATAAATCCCAACAGTAGAACCGTGTTCAGCCCCTTCAAAACATTCACTGCGAAAACAGGGCTGTGTCGTCAAAATTCATTTTGCATTTGCATTTGCAGGAAGTATGAAGCAGGCTTTAGTAGTGATTGACTTACTTGCATGATGGGCAGAAATAGAAGACGGTTTGTCCTTCATCAGCTGATCGTGTTTGTCTGGTGTGGAAATGAAGTCCATCGTGACCGCACTTGGCACATGCTCTGTCAATCTGAAAAAAAACATACAAAAACGAAATTAGCTATGCAAGTTTCCAAACATTTCCCCCAAAAATTTGCCAGGGGTTTCCTTACGGGTGGCGAACCCTTTGTCACTGATTTTTGCTCTTCTGTTTCAGGTAAAATATAAAACCTCTGAAATAAAACGAAACTATTTGTATATCAAAATATTTAGGGGGTTATTCTTTCAACATTAACCAAATGTCACCTTTTAATTCGAAGTGGCGCAGTTTTCAACTAAACACTGTTAAAAAATTGGCCAGGGGTTTCCCTACGGGTGGCGAACCCTTTGTCACTGAAATATGCTGTTTTCATAGGGGTGAAATATAAAACCTCTGAAATAAAATAAACAAGTACACACAAAGAATTTATTTTTCCAAAATTTACCAAATGACATACAACCTTTTCATCAAAAAAGTTATGCATTTTCCTTCCAAACAATTTTAAAATTGGCCAAAGGTTCCCCTACAGGTGGTGAACCTTTCACACTAATTTTTTTCTCTATTCCTGATACAAAATACAACGGTGAAACTAATTATTTTGGGGGTTATATCTTTCAAAAGAAACCATATGAAATAAACCACCTAAATATTTTTGACAATTGTACGTTTTTTTCTTTTCATAAACCAATTTTAAAAATGGCCAGAGGTTTCCCTGTGGGTGGTGAACCCTTTTCACATGTTTTTACATCTCTTTTGTTAATTCAGAGTAAAATCTGGATGATGAAACCTCTGAAAGAACAAAATAAAACTAAATGTTTTGGTGGTAGTAACAATTAAACAATCAATACAGTACGAACGTTTCTGTATGTAAACAACAACAGTTTTGACATTTCCTAAGATAAAACGCCATTGTTTTACTCACCAGTGGTCCTAGGTCTTTCTGGCTGACGACCTCATGACGACCTTCAACATTCTTGCGAGAGTTGAGACGCAGGTATGAGTGATAGACCACACCATGTAATGCAGCTATAAATAATGAGAGGAAAGATAAGTGATGAGTTTTCATTCATTCAAAATTCTGCTGTCTGTGCTGATAAATAGTGATATTTTTTAAAATTATATATGCGGTCACCGTGGATACAAAGAAAAGAGTATTTTAAAGCTTTGAATTTGGCTTAATTTTGTCACTGATAAATTTGTGAAAGGAATGCAATTTAAACTAAAAAAATTAAAAAATTTGTGGTGGTCGATTGTGAAATCGGATAACTTTCCATAAGGCGCCACCACTTGTTCACTCAAGGGATATCTCATTGAGATAAATTAGTAGTTGCAATAACGTAACCCTCCTGCCGACGTTATCGCAATAGATACTACATGTATATTATTTCATATAGAATGAAAAAGTGGTGGCGCCATTGGAAACTTTTCCGTGAGATCTTGAGTGCCCGACACCAGCAGCTATCAAGGCACGGACCATGCCTCATCATAAGATTTGAAAATCAGAAACTTTCATTCCCAAAAAACAGTCAAAATGGGGTTAACTTTCCGCCACCTCTATTTTACTCATTTTTCCTGGAAAGAAAAAATACCTGATCCGTGCTTTGTATACAAAACATATGGACACGCGTCTTGGAACACACTGTCGGATTGGGTATTTTTTCTTTCCAGGGCGAACGTGTGCAGAAAATTCTCCACGTTTGTCCTGGAAAAAATAAGCGCACAGTCCAGTCCGGAACATTCGGCATTTGTAATTGTAGTGTAGTGGTAAAACCATGGAGGAAGAAAATAGTAAAACGGAGTATTTGTAATTGTAGTAGTAGTAGGCAAATACGATAGGCCGGTACGCAAATGTTTTGTAAATAACAAAATCAAAATTTAAATTGTTGAAAACTTTATAAATATATAGTTTTTATAGTCTACTCTTTTCTAAAATAAAAATATCAATCATATAAAAAATATAAATAAAATATGTACATAAAAATACTAATTTATTTTTAAATTACAAATTATCAGTCACAGTTCATTTACATCAAAGTCAAAGTCATTGAGCTGAATTTGCATCAATGTAATTAACATACAAAGTCTGGTGTGATCATCAGCACCTCCTTGGCCACCTCCCGACCCCGCCTACCCTTTTTTTATAAATAACGCACAAGTCAAGGGGGCTATCACAAACAACTTTACAAGCCCCGGTTTCCACATGAAATATATATATTTCAAACTTACTTTTTGCATTGACTTTGTAAGGACATGTCTTGCATTTCATAACTACCGTTCCAGATTCAGGAAATGGTAAAATGGAGCCACATTGCGGGCAAAATTCTCGCGAAGAAGCAAATGACCCCTCTGAGTCCATGTTTTTGAGAAATTCTGATCCAGCATGCCTTTTTTGTACATGCAACGCACGTGATTTATCAAGCTGGACTTCATCCATACGTTCAGCGTTAAATTTTGGTTTAGGGTATCTGACTAGGTAATTAAATAGGAATCGCGCCCTCTGTCGGCGGATTGTAGAATCTCCCGCGCAAAGTTAATGAGTTTTATTAATTAATTGATGCACATGCTGGATGATTTTGATTAATTCTGGTTAAAATATACTAAGCGCAACAGGATAAACAATGATATTAAACAAACATTATCCCCCATACGAACCACACCACATCACTATCTAAGAGAGAAATCCCTTCCCACTACTAAATAAAAATCGCTTTAAATTTGTTTTAAATAATCCCTAGAACATTACAAAAGTTGTCACTCGCAAAGATGCAAAAACAAAGAAATAATATTATTATATGATTTTTTTTCAACCATGATAATGCTGGGAAATTAGTTTTTACCCCTGCTATTTTTATGTTTACAATTGTCTTGTGTGTCCTCGATCAAATGCATATTTTTTTAAAGGGATAAACCATACAGTAAACATAATAATAATAATAGTAAAAACAGGGGGGGGGGGACAACGTGCCGACACGGTCTTGCTGCTGGGGGATTGGCGAATTGTTTTTAGTTTTAAGTTTCTAATTCTAGATTCGCTTGCAATTCTCGGATTTTTTAACTGGCGTTTGGTGAGCAGACAAGTGAAGGAGACCGTTGCAAATACGCCTACATCAAGCAATAACGTTTTGTCACAAACTTCCACCCTGCGCCTCTTGAATTTCACCGACTGTATATAGCAAATTTTCCCAAATTTTTAAATTTAGATAATAAATATGTTCGATGTAAAAAGTACGTCGATGGCATCATGAATGGAGGACCTCCGTGATGGCATGTAATGTTTGTTAAAAGCTTATACAAACTATTGCAAGTCGTTAACCCAAAGCAACAAACGTATACCTTTCTCCATACATAAAACTTTCAAGAAAAATCCACGCTTACCATGTGTTTTTTGCAGTTTAATAGTGACTTCCATCTGAAGACACTCAGTGGCGAGCAGACGACTGTAGGTTTGGTTTACAGCAGCTGGACACCGACGACTGCACGTGCGCAAAACTTGGCTCAATACAGCGCCCTCAAATGGTCAACAAACTCTTGAGGCGTTTGTGTAATTTATTAATTTTTTCAAAGCTGAATTTTGTGTGTGTTTTTTATTCAAAGTAGAATCATAACTTTTTTTAATCAGGGTTTTTATTATTTCAAATAATAAGATTTTATTATTTTTTCTGAAGAATGTATTACTTTTGACAGTTTTATAAAGTTTGGCGGTTGTGCAGTTGTGTTGTTGGTGCTGGTGTGTCCATATAAGGAAACGTAGTACATTCGAGCTCTGAGCGGCGCGAGTGCATCGGGGTGTCCTGTTTGCTTGGACCTGTCTTAGACTCTTCTTGTCCGTTAGTTTGTTGTGGCAACCTAGGAACGCAGAACCCTCTAGAACACCACTGTAAAGGCAAAAATACTATTCCTTTAATTACGTAAAGTTCTTTTTTTAAATTCAAATTATTGCTAAAAAGCACGAAGAAAAGGAGCCTTTAGCCTGTATCTTTTCTTAACAAAATAGATCGAAAAAGCGGAAATGAGAAAAGGCTTATTGAAAAAGCGGAAATGAAAATGGCTTATTGAAAAAGCGGAAATGAAAATGGCTTCAGCCTTTCTTTACGGATTCCGTTAGGGTCGAAACGAGTCACAAAAGTCTAAATATTATTGTGGTAAAAAAATATTATCTAAACAGATCTTGGTTGGTGAAATCTGAGAAAGCGATGCCTACCATCAATGGTCCACACCGAGTTCCTTGAAGCGCCGGCCTCCCGTCGGTTAAACATGAAGACCCTCTTTCTCGTACAAAACATTTAAGTTTTCTGCACATCATCTGCAAGATGAAAATAACAACTTAAAGAACTTCTGAAGATCAAACATTTTTAAATATAAAAATACACTATTTCCTAAGAAATAAATATCATTTTCTTTCACTATACTTTCAAGAAACTTTGTTTGCAACATGCCGAGTTTATCAGATTAATGTTTGTTTTGATTAAAGAATTACAAACTTTTACCTGTATATTCCAGTCACTGCATGTGGTAGCCAGTGGCCCATAGAGCATCTTGCATTGGTAGTCCGAGTCGTAGATACGGCCGGGCGTCGCGTCGATGTCCAGGGCCAGGGGCATATGGCCTGGGAAACCTTCGAATGATGAGCTCTGATTCTTCAAGCAACTTGCACGATTTGAGCTTTAAAATAAAAAATAAAAATTGCAATCAATTCTAGACCGCTCGTTTTCCTTTAGAGAAGTTTCAAAAACGATTTGACTTTTTAAACAAAAATTTGACTTTCAAAAGGTAGGTTGTCTGAAAGTATTCATTTCACTTTAGCAATCATAATATCGAGTGTTTTAACACAAAGTACAGGATTGGTACACAAATTATTCAATTGCCTTTCCTCTTCTGGCATTGCAACAAGTTTGGTCCATCTTGGCGATAATACAAACCTAAGAAACTTCCTCACTGCTTGGCGACTGCATTGCGACCAGACGAAGGTCCGATGTCCCTCAGTGGCGTACCCACTCATGATAAAAACCCGATCTGGACATTCATTACGGTCACCATCATGCCGAATACCCAAGCTGAAATAATGGTATCAACAAAATTGAAATAAGTTTCAATATTTTGTGATCACAATTCAAGATTTTATATTAATATTGGGAAAACTGTGGGGTAGACACCGTTTTTTTTTACATTGTGGACAGTAAAGCTGGTAATTGTTTTGATGAATTATACTGGAAATGTTGTCAATCTTTGAAAACAAAATACAAGATTTATTAGCAAGCTCTCATGGACATAATAAATTATTCAAAGGTGATTCAATTGCGTTGTTGACAATATTTTATTTGAAACTTTCCCAACATTAGTATTCATAAAAACTGACAATTATTACAAAACAAAACCTTTCACAAAATACTCGTTTGCCACTGATTGGAAATCGGCATTAAGCTGTTTGTACAATGTATTTTGAACTATTTTTTGTTTACTTACATGTGCCCAAGTTCATGTGCTATGGTGTGTGATAGGACCATTGGACTCTTATCTTCACACAATGCGCAGTGATACCTAGAATCACAAGCACCTTTATTATAAGCGATTCCCGTTGCATCGTAGTTTCCACCTATGTGAATATCACGTCTGATGATAAAGAAAAATCATTAAAAGTTAACCGCACCCAAAAAATAATTTGAAGAAATTAATGACGTCACATCTCGACCATTTTCCGATTCATTAAAAATACAAGAGCAGACAAACGAGATCCGAAAAGTTTAAAAGAAACCAACCTAATCAAAAAAGGGTAAGGTTTTCCAACATCATTCCTTTATTGATAAAAGGTGTAGCCTAGATCGAGTCGATAGTGAACAACGAAATGATGAAATGTTTTTTTTTTTCCATACACACCTTGTGATCAGCATCGAAACATCAAGATGGTTTCCCACGTCTGTCAAATGTTGTTGCCACTCGCAGAACTTCCTCAATAACACATTGGCGTTATCTGTAGCCTCCAAATTGTCCTACATAATTATGGGAAAACTCTACTTTAAAACCCAATTAATTTCATTATGATTTTGAGTTGTATAATGACAAAATACAAAAAAGTGTGTCTTGATGAAAACAATTCTTCGATAGTAAACAAATTACACCTAAAAAAGTATTGACGAACCTCGTTTTCTTTCAGTACGTTTAATCTGCCGACTAACAGTTTCACTTTCACACTCATTGATTGACTGTGCCATAAACTTGCAGCCTGTAACAGGAGAATAAAACAGGTGTACCAATTAAAAAAATATATATTTGCGACCAAGGACGCAAATAAATAACACTCTTCAACAGGCAAAACATTATTGCGGAACGCACCACTGCAAAGTGCACATCTGTCATTTCCACCATTTTGGGAGACGCCCGATGGGGGTCATTTCCTGTTTGTACTTTTTACTCCCAAATGGCGAATTTTGAATCCCAAAATGACGGCATGGCCCAGGCGCGTGAAGTTGCTGTTTTGATTTAGTTATGAAATAAATGTATTTTTGTGCAAGACAAATTTCGATAATTGTTTATGTAAATACGGGTCTTACCACATTCATCATTTCCATGACGTAATGTTCAGTGTCATCTCCGTGGTATCCATAGCAACTCGCACCAACAACTACATTCAGTGTCAAAAATATTGGCTGTATGGGAGCAGTCGATAAATCATGCGAGCTGGATACGATAGGATCTGAAAGAAGGAGGTAGATACCACGTTACCATAGTAATTTGGGGTTGAAAAAGCTAAAGTAACTTGGACCTGCGACTTCCGGATTAAAGAATTCAAATTATTCAAAACTTACCTTTAGGTCCAGTGTATTTCCCGAGCCGTGTTTGACGACCGACTCGAAAAGAAAACACCTGCAAAGACCAATACACAACTATTTTTAGTCTCACAAAAAGTGAGTTCATAAAGTTAATCAATGCTTTGCTTTATAACAAATTTCACAGATGGGAAATAAGTTATTTGTATACTATCAAGAGGTGAAGATATTGGAGCCGGTGTCAGGTGCAATTGTGTCCACCATGCAATACTGTCCGGGTCTATGCAAAAACCGTCCGGACGGATACAATTGCATTTTGCAGCAGCGTCCGGGCGGACACAAGATGCATATGCAAAACCGTCCGGTGGACATTATTGCATATGCAATAATGTCCTCCAGATAGTATTTCATAGAGAACATAATTGCATGCGACACCGGAAAGCAGTGTCTAACTCCAATAGCCCAGACTTTCAAACATTACACATTTAGTTCAAATAAATAAAAGCTTCAATTCGATCTAGGGTTGAAATCGGCCAATGGTATATGCGTTACAATGGCAAATCACACAAACTACGGACAGAATTAATCCTCCATTACTGACCTGATGATAAACTACCAATTCTAAAGATACCATCACCACCACAAGGGCCTGTCTGAAATTCATTGATGAGCCAGTGGCAGACTCCCTGCTCTTTCTCCTCTCAGAAAGTGCCGTTTAGCCTCAAAGAATATCTAGCCTATAAATAACGAGACCACTCTCTCCTTATGGGAATGTTAATAACACGATCCAACGTCATCCTCGACTAAATAAAGCATTGACCCCGTGCACTCTCCAAAATCATATTATTATCAGCAAACTGAACAAAACCAACAAACGGTTCAATGATTTTTTGACAAAAGCCACCCGCTCCGAGTTTTGGGTACAAAACAGTAATGGAACTGCTCAAGGACATATCTCGATGAATGTGTACATATACATCTAGCAAAGTTCATAGGCTTGTTTGTTGTTTATTCCTCGTATACCGAATGTGTAGAAGACATCTGATCCCTATGCCATAACCCCCCCCCCCCCCACCCTTTCCCCTCCCCCACTTTCCCACCATCTTTCCCTTCACAACCAAAGTAGTCCAACTGGTTGACCCAACAGTTTATTAAATCACTCTGGAACTTCAACGAAAGAATGTTCTATGTTATTAAAATGGCTCACCAGAATGACAACACTTTATGTCCATACCTGGAAACCTGTATTTCGCAAAGATACTAAAGTCTCCCCCCCCCCCACACCATGGTTTTTGCATAGCCCCGGACACGATTGCATATGCGAAAGTGTCCGGCGGAGCGGACAGTATTTTATGGCGGACACAATTGCATCTGGCACCGTCCCAAGGAACAGTGTACTGGAACTAACAAGTTTTCAGTGTCTTCCGAGACGTGCAGTCGACTGAATAGAATATTATGGTCTCACATTGATCCTTATTTCATCCCAAGGAAGACCTGCAGTATGGTCGGAAGGAAAGCTGCAGTTTCATCCAAAATGAAAACCTTAAAAAATGACTCAATCTTCTCAATACATGTGTATACTTTGTAATAAAAATTGCGTTTAATATGATAATACAATGCTGGTATACAATGTCTTGCCAAAATGAAAAAAACGAAACCGCTTGTTCAAAAATGTTAATAAATATATTGAGCATCTAAAGATTGATTAATTGAAGCAACAACATACGTAAAACTTCTCAGCAAAGCGACAACATAATATATTGTTTTACACATACAGACTGTCAACTGTAAATATTCCGGAATTCTAGTTAAAGGCAGGGTATACTTTTGGTTACTCCTTAAAGAGTTCTGGGGAGCTGTTGATACTACAAACATTGTCTAGTTTTATAGGTAATGTTTCAAACACAAAATTTAATCTGAGAAAGGCTTCAGGCACGAACTTTCTGGCAAGGAAGACTTTCTCCAGCATTTGGAAGCACAAAACTCTTTGCAACAGGGGTGTTTTTCTCTCAATATGTTCTTACAACTTCGATGACTGGTTGAGCCAGGTTAGGTTTGTAAAGTTAGGAATAATATGTTCGGAGGCGCCAAGTAAGGATTCTGGGCTTTGAGAGCTACAAAAAGTATACCCTTCCCTTTAAGAATCTAATTTTTAAGTGGTTTTCTGTGTTGTACGAAGTATCCCAAAACTAAAAACATACATGTTGAAAGAGCAAAGCATCTTTAAAGTCAAGAGGCAAGAATAATTTAAGTGCTTACAAAATGTTAAAATGTTTTCTGAAATGGTTTGATGTATACTGAATAGAAAACAAGTAAATATATGTATGGGATGCAGGCCCGATTGATGTTTTGTTTTGAAAGAGCAGGGGCATCAAGGCGTTTCCTTCTTGGTTAAGGCCTCCTCAATAAGGAAAATGTAAACTTTTTGCTTGAACATTTCAAAGGGCGAGTTAAAAATGTATAACTTCCATTCGGTTCTAATAATTGATACAAACAACTGTGTGTATTTAAACTTCTTTGATTCACAAAAAGATTTCATTAAGTTAAATTTTAAAGGGCAAAGAAATATGTAATGTGTTAAAGATGAGGTTAATGCTGAAAATCCACCTGAGAAAAATACTTTTTACTTGCTCCTGCTATTTTCAATATACATTTTATATGGACAAATACCATTGTGACAATAACCCTGTGTTTTGCAGACATATAGTAGGCCATGAAAATGCCTAGGTGGAACCTTTGGAAGATAAATGGATCTTTGACAGTATTTTGTATTTCAGTTGTTATTCTGGAAAATACCAAGAAAATGGTTACATGCAAAAAAAGTATAGATTTCATAAAATTAATTCTGTACATAAAATTAATTCTGCTATCATAGATATAAATGTACATGAAATATTTGAGGATGGATTTGTTATGGCAACAGAGTTTTTTATGAGTCTTTTCAAATCAAGTGCTACCGACCACAGTGGGGTGGTTGCCAACTCGACCCTCATACATAGCAATGAGTGTATGGAAGCGGTCTGGTTTGCCCTCCTGGTTAACAGGGGGAAGGACCGGGTCAGTAGCTGTCTTAGGTAGAGGGTAAAAAGCCTGAACCGATTTGGCTTTCTGTTTTTGTTGAGCGATGCGATTTCTAGCCTCCATCAGTCGCTCATTGGCCTCTTGAAGCATCCGGGTGTCTAAGGCAGATTTCTCAACGGCATTTTGTGCCTGGCGCATCATCTGACGATGCTCAAGGTACTGTTTGACAAGGTCTAACTGGTGTTTGTTGCAGTCTCTTTCACCATCTACCTGGTTCTGACGACTTTGTAGAGTGAAATCATCCTTTGCTTGGCGGTCATGTCTGATCAGGGCATTTGAGATTGAGGTATGTTGACCAGTAAAGTCAACCATGAAGGATTTGTCTCTCAGAGAGCTCTTAGAGAGCTCACGAGATTTCAAGCGGGTTTCTTTTCTACGTTCTCTCTCAGCTTTCTCATGGTTGACTCGCCTCTCAATTGCCTCAATGTTATCGTTTGCATCATTGTCTTTCTTCTTGATGGCCTGGAGACGTTTCTCCTCTAAGAAGTTCCTTGCCTGCTGTTTGGAAGCCTCTCTGAGCTCACGTAAGTTTGTCACTTTGTCAACTGTTGAGACAAGTTTCTCTGCTTTCGCCCGATCTCTGTATGCCTGCTGGACGGCACGTAGACAAGACATTCCCATTGTGCCTTGCACCCTAGCAAACAGTCTCTGATCAGCATTGATAGATTTTGACTTGACTGGTTTCTGTTTTGTCTCTCGTAAAGTCCGATCAATAACATCTTTATGGGAGTGTCTTATATCTTGTCCCACCTCACGCTTTGAAATCAAGAGCTCCTGAAGCAAATCCACATCATGCAAAACAGACTTCAGCCCAGACAGGCGGAACTTTATCACTGTCTCCTCATCATCTGTATCAACTTCTTCCTCACATTCCCGCTCCAGCTGGCTACTTGGTAATGGCCCAAGCATCTGCTTCACTGTCTTAAACTCCTTCTTCTTCCGATCCTTCTGCTGTTTTTCATGTCTGTGTTTCTTCATACTCTTGATGGGCTCGACGCCTTGCTCTCTGGGTTTACTCAAGCCCAAGAAGGAGCTCACGCCCTCATCAAGGTTTGTCTCAAAGACGATGGCCTGACTGGCTTCTTCTGATTGAAACATTGAATCTGTCTGGAGCTTGGTGAGGTCAATGTGGAGGTTGGTGCGCTTCCTCATGGTGGAGAACGGCTCGCTGACTCCAGGAGATACTGAGATTGCTGGCATACTCAGATTAGTTTCCTGTTAAAACAAATGGAATGTAATTATTAGCAGACTATAAAACATTTTCTTGAGAATATTATTTGGCGTTATTTTTACACCAATGTGTGCAGTACTGAATACTTGGAACTTTCCCAAGCTCTGTACCCGAGTAAAATGCCTGTGATTTTTTTCACAGAGCTCGGGAAATGCTAACACACATCGGTGTAAGGGTAAAACCAAATATAAGAATTATCACCTAGGCAAATTTAACTTTTCTTTTGAGTTTTCTTGTGGATTGATTTGTTGACTAGTTCACTTTAAAGGAAAAGATTTCTCATTTCAAATCTATTAAAGGCAGTCGACACTATTAGTAATTACTTAACATAACTATTAGCATAAAACCTTACTTGATAACGAGTAGTGGAGAGCTGTTGATAGTATAAAACACTGGGAGAAACGGCTCCCTCTGAAGTAATATAGTTTTCGAGAAAGGAGTAATTTACAACGATTTTGACTTTAAGACCTCAGAATTAGTTTTTGAGGTCTCAAAATCAAGCATCTGGAAGCAAACAACTTCGTGTGACATGGGTGTTTTTCCCATTCATTATTATCTCGCAACTTCGATGACCAATTCAGCTCAAATTTTCACAGGTTTTTTATTTTATGCATGATTATGTTGAGATACACCAAGTGAGAAGACTGGTCTTTGACAATTACCACAATTTAAAACAAAAGAAAAGTATGACAAGAACATGTTCAACCTACCTTGTCATCAGAGTAGCCAGTCATTCGTGTCTCCTCCAGATTCAACTGTTTCTTATCAGGCACAACTGAAGACACAATACTAGGAGTCTTTGAACCAGGTCGCCTGTTTGCTAGATACATGTCGTAGTCAATTCGGGTGATAGTAGAGCCATCAGTGATAGAAGGGGCATTAGGTGGTTCTGGTGATAGCCTTTTAGAGACTACCGGAACTTCTTGGATGATAGTGGCAGGCTCAATTTGGGGTTTTGTGGGCGTGGCAGGTGTAGGGAGGGGCTTCCATTCAAGCCCCTTGAAGCTTCGCCAAAATCGCTGTATGCAGACAGAAGCCCTGCAAATTGGGAATATTGGAAAAAAGTCAAATTTACCATTTACTACAGAACAAATGTAGATAGACAATAGTTCTACAAGAGCAGGCTCATACTCACTGCAATGATGATCATAAAAATTGTTTTTTTCAAAACATAGTAAATTTTAGTCATTCAATCATTATGAAACATCTTAAAGAGAAAAATAAAAACTTGTTTCCTTGTCGGTGATGGGCCATTTTTATTAAATTCTTTCCAAACCCCACCATCTTCTTTCTAAACCTTGTCCCTCTCCAACTTCCAATCCTACATTAATTAAAAGAAAGACTTCTTGAAAGTGGTTAAAGAAATGTAGACTTTGAAAAGCTGCATCTTGTTAATCTATTGTGGTTTCTACATACCATATTTTGGTGTCAAAGAGCAACTTGTGATGTCTCCTTGCAAGGAAGCCTCTAATGCTCTTCTGGATGATAAGAACTGGTGAGTGATGAGATTGGATGCTGGAAACCTCCTTCAAGACGTGTAACACTAAAGCCATCTCATCCTCAAATGTGCTGTCCTGTAATGAAGATAAAACCAAAGATTAGTTAGCAGAGTTATTAGAAGGGGAGGTCGAGAAAGAAGAAGGTGGGGGCTGGAAAGAAAGAAAAAAAATCATCACAAAAACAAAACGTAAACAAATCTACATGTATGTATTTTTCCCAGGCCAGATGTTTTTATAATATTTCAGCCATGGTAAAAGTTTCTACGGTGTGTTCAATGAAGTGTACAAAGATTATTTACATGGCTACCAGTTCCCTCTGAACCACTATTCTATTCAAAAGAGAGATTAACAACATGCTGTCATCACAAATTCCTTACAGTACGTATTCATTTACCATCAAGAAATAAAGAAAGGGGAAATCCAATGAGCATAAATCAAGGCCTGGCACAATAAATCAACTCTGATGCCGAGTATTTTGTTCAAGCTGACATTGTTCTTCATAATTTAAAAGATAAATCCAACATCAAATTTCTAAACTTTCATAAATTTGTATATTGGCATACATACCTTTTTGGAATGAGGCACAGGGTTATAGTGGAAGGCTGGATTCATCGTAGAAAAGTGACTCCCGAAAGATGCATCCTCAATGATCTCCTCATCTGAGATAACGTGATAATCAAGAGCCTTCAAGGACCAGATGCTGTTGGGCAAAATAAAAATGTAATGTTTCACTCTTTTTCACTCACTAAAGTTGTTTTATACAAGGTTATAACACACACACAAAACAGAAGCACGCGGCAAACAAAAGAGTGGCATGAAGAAGCCAAACAAGGAAAAGCAGGAGACAAAAATGAAGATGGAGAGATGAACTAGGAACATAGGATAGGGACATAACTTAGATAGACATCTCAGGAAGAGATTGAGAATTGGTGCAGACGTTTTCTCCTGCAGTGGAGGGAAATAGGGCAAAAAGAAAGTTCTTTAGAAAGAGTGAGATTTTTTTATGAGGAAGTTAAGTCCTACAATTGTATGAATCTGTGTGATTTCACAGATGAAATAAAATCACAATTTATGCCTACCTGTTGACAACATGATGTCGATAAGTTTTCTTCAAACTGATTGGCGTGTCATACAGCGTTAAAACATGAAGGTTCTCCGCCTCCCCCATATGCTGCAAACAATCCAACTTCCCAATACTGTTATTATGCAAATGTACAACCCTCAGATTTGGCAGACATCTCCAGAACTCCGGCCCTGGCAGGGTTGAGATCTGATTGCTATGAAGATCAAGTTTCACCAGCTCCGGGCAGTTGGCAAGAGCAACAAAGCTAGTGATGTAATTCCCAGGGAGGATACAAATCTTGAGCCTTGTGAGCAACTGAATCTGTCCTATGTTGATGAGATGAACACTGGAGAGTTTAACAAGATGAATGTCCAACACTGACTGTGTCTTCTTCAATGATTTATCTTTCTTGGTCTTGCCACTCCCCCTCTTCAACAAGTAATCTTTATCAGGAGACGTCAGGTATCCTTTTTCTTCTGCGTGTCTTAGGAATTCACTCTTTCGTTCTTTCTCCATGATGGACCGCAACCTCTGGGGTTTTTCTCTCTCCCTGAGCCATAGGGCGAGCTGGGGCTGATGGTGGATAGTAAACATCTTCACTCAGTGAATTTATCTATTTCCAGGAGAAAAGACTCTTGTTCTTGTGTGAGAAGAGTTGCACTGTTCCTCTTTCACAATGCTGACAACTTTGTTTATGGCATGTTTCCCTTGGCTGCATTACCTTTATCTGGAAAAGTAGACAGATTTGTAGGATTATGGGATTTGCTTTCATTCGACCTAAAATAAAATGACCTGATGACAAAATATGGGACCAAACACACAACAACTTGACCGAGTACATTATGGTTTTAACATGTTAAACTTTCTCAGGGATGAGTGAACGATGTGTTTTATAAGGTTTAACAACCATTTGATTTGGTTTTGAATTATTCATGTACAATTTTTTTTAAAAGAAAGATAACTTTAAGGGAAAAACGTAACTCACTTAGTTAGGCTTAATACCTAGAACTAATTAAATTAAGTTCAAAACAAAAGTCATTGAGAAAAAGAACAGCTCATTATAACAACTGCACTGACAGTGACTGACTGAACATTTACGGCCACTAATAATATAAATTTAATTTAAACAGGTTCCAGGTACAGCGGTCAATAGAGGCAGGGTAGGCCTAATTGGTATACGCAGCGGATAACTTTCCGTATGGCGCCACCACTTTTTCACTCATTTTTACAAAAAGGGATATATCAATCAGGTAAATTAGATACTATATTATTTTATTTCGAATGAAAAAGTGGTGGCGCCATACGGAAACTTTTCCTACGCAGCTGAGGCAGATGGCAAACCATGGCCACAACTGCCACGAATCCGCCCACTCAGCGCAGCGGTCTCAATTTGCATGCAGAGAGCGGGGGGACGAACGGTGCCTCCGTCCCCCGCCCCGCCAACTGCGTGCCGCACGGTCGGGTCGGCCGACCGGGCACGAACACGGCCAAAAAGAGCTTACAAAACACCCTAAAATATATCTCATGTACATCAAACTATTGCTATTATAACTTCATATAACACTACATTTACAAGAGACATACTTACACAAAGAACTCTTAATTTCCTGTCCAGTAGATCCGATTATAGCACGATTTTGTACGATGGGTTTGTGCAATTTAGAGAGCCGCCATATTCATTGACCGTGTACTGTGTGTAGCCACGACGACAACCTTTCTGAATAGTTGTTTACCAAATGAAACAATCTCGTCCCCGCGCACTACGCCATTTTCGTTATAACATAACGAGGGATCGAGTGGCGTTTCAAAATTAATACAAGGATAACTACAATAATGAATAATTCATGTCTTGGGTCACAGTTCACTAAAAGGTCACATAAAAAAGCTGCAGCAGTGTGCACTTGTTGGTGTGTGGAATGTGTTTACGTTTGTCTGCATTCAACACTTGTTTCGTAGTCGTAATTTTATCATTTTATAGCACAAATTCTAGATAAATATGGCAAGTACTTGGCGGTCTCTGCCTTGCAAAATATCAGAACTGCGACTGGATATAACATTAGCTTGTGGTCAAAGTTTCAGGTAATTTAGGATTAATTTTCATGTTTCATTTTTTACTTTTATTTATTTATCCTGCTGATTTGTATGTATTTATTCTTTATCTTAGATATTAATAATTAACATGTACAGCCATTCACATTTAATGATTGGCATAATCTGCTAAAGCTACTATATTAAGTGCATCTTTATCATCCATCCTTTTCTTTTTTTCAGATGGAAGGAAATTCAACCAGGTATTTGGAGGAGTGTCTTGGCTGGTAGAGTTTGGACCTTAAAACAAACTGATGATGAGATTCTTTATCAAGTCCATCCTTCAGATGCAATAGAACCAGACAACAGTGTGCCCATCAAACAGGAATTTCCTCCACCAAAGAAGGGTTCTAAGCTAAAACAGCCTGCTAAAAAGGAGACAAGAAAAGTGGAAGATGGGGACACAAAAGTAGTTCAATTCATCAAGGAAGAGAAAAAAGATACAACTCTAACCCTTGGAGACGACTACTCAACTATCCTGAAAGATTACTTCCAGCTCAGCGTAAATCTTGAGAAACTCTACAAGAAATGGAAAGCTGCAGACAGCAATTTCAACACCAAGGTTGCTCCAAACTTCCCCGGTGTAAGAGTACTTCGCCAAGACCCAACAGAGAATGTCTTCTCCTTCATTTGCTCATCAAACAATAACATCTCTCGAATCACAGGCATGGTGGATAAACTTTGCTCATTCTACGGGAAGGAACTTGCAGTCTTGGATGGTACGACATGGTTCACCTTCCCAACGGCTGAGGCCTTAGCACAGGATGGTGTGGAGCAAGTGTTAAGAGATAAAGGATTTGGGTACAGAGCAAAGTTCATCAGTCAGACTGCTAAATTTATTGAGAAACAGCCGAAGGGATGGTTGGAGAGCATAAGAGAGTTGGAGTATGAGGAGGCGCATGCAGAGTTGGTGAAACTACCTGGTGTGGGAGCAAAGGTAGCAACTCATTTTGTGGATTAACTAATTTGTTGTAGATCATCAAATCAAGGGATGTGGATTGAATAACAATACAACAATCCATAAGGCTCCGCCCACGGCGCACGTGTGAGCAAAAACACATGAGCCTCTCCAATGCCATTCTGCAAAACTCTGTCGCACGCGCCAAGCATACACACACGCATGTCGGACTTTATAGTGTCAGACTTTTGGTTGTACAATCGGGGGTTGTGATTGGTCAGTACGCAATGAGGCGGAGCTTAATGGTCCATTTCATTAAGCCTGTAAGCACAAAAACTTGCTCAGCACACATAAAAGACATGCTTAGCAGAAGCAGGGTCACACAGCTAAAATGTAGCCCTAATCACAGACACCTTTAATTTGTACGAAAGGAGACGAAAGGTGTCTGTGATACCATGGAGGAAGAAATAGAAGGGCTTATGGTGGTCACAGCAAAAATTCCATAATGTTTACACTGTTGCAAATGGTCCACTGCCTCACAGTTTGCTTAGCTAGATTGTCTGCATTTTATTTGTTCGTGTTAATGAATTTTGTCTTACCTTTAAATAAATATTTTCTCAGGTTGCTGACTGTGTGTGTTTGATGTCAATGGATAAACCTAACGCCATCCCAGTAGATACACATGTATGGCAGATTGCATGTAGAGACTACATCCCAACTCTTCACAAGACCAAGTCCCTGACTGACAAGGTGTATAAGGAAGTTGGAGAGTTCTTCAGGGCTCTGTTCGGGGAATACGCTGGATGGGCTCATTCTGTAAGTATAAGAAATCAATTAAAAAGGAGATGGGATAGCTAATATAGGTCAATGGCTTCTACAGGCCATGTTCTTCATTCACGTGACTGATTTCAATAAAGCTTGTAAGAACAAGAAAGTACTAGGAAAAAGTCACAATAAAACCAAACTGCCTCTCCCTAACCCCCTGGAAAAAAGTGTTTACATTTCATTCCGCTTTGGATATTTGCCTGAAAACACAAACATTTCAGAAATATTTCATTTAAAATCTATAACTTTTTACTTTCTAGGTTCTCTTTAGTGCTGATTTGAAGAAGTTTCAACTGACAGGACAGCTGCCAAACTCACCAGTAAGACATTGATTTATCAACAGAATTATTTGGTCAATATTTTTCAGAAATATAGAACACCAATTTGCGATTACAAATATGATAAATTGATTTACTTAACATTAAGTATTAATTAAATGCTTCTCACATCCTTTTAATCTTTTTCATTCTTTCAAGGACAAGAAGAAAAACAGGAAACGCGAATCAGGTGATGCAGAGGTTGGCAAACAATTCAAAGGACAGAAAAAGACAAAGAAATAAGTCAATTTATCATATATAAAAATAGCGAAGGGAGATGACTAGTGTTTATCTTTTAATTTTACAAGGTTTTAGGTTTGTATTAAAGAATAACATTTTATTAACATTTGATTTCTTTTAGAAAGAAAAGTTGTTTAATCATTTGAATTAAATGAGTTTTAAGCAAATTTGTTGACAAAACAAACTACCTCAGCCAGTTCCCCCTTGTGTCTCTTTTATTTGATAAAAAAATGAATTTTAAAGAAGAATCTTGTGGAAAAAAAAAAAACATTTAATCCAAAGGATGGAAAAAGAAAACAGTTGGTTTATTATAAACACATTACGGTGTCAGATGACTTGTGTTTTATCTTTTTTTAATTTAACAAGGTTACAGGTTTGTTTTAAGATTAAAATTTATTTAATTTAATTCCTTGTAAAAAGAACAAAATATGATTTTTAAAATTTTATTATTGGAACTAAATGAGTTGTAACCTAACTATTTGTTTTTTGAAAACAATAAATTTAGTTTTTAGAAGAAGGGGTTGAGGTTCTAGAAGAAAGAAAACAAACTTAGTTATTGAGATTTGTTAGAAATTAATTGAAATAAATAGGCCTATCTATAAATTAATTTGTTTACAAAATAATTGTTGGCATTTGATTTGTATCATTCTGCTGGTTTCATTAAAAAAAAATCAAACTACTAAAGGTTTATTGAAAAGTGAAATTATAGTCCATAGTGATGACTAATAAAGTAGTGCATGTAATATGCACTTTGCAGCAACACGAAATGCATTGGTTAATTTAACTTTATTTTATACTCGTTGAAGAAATAATGTCCACACTTTTTCGTAATTAGAATTTAGAGACAATTTATAACAAATTTCTGTGCATAGTCCCTTTAATATAATATCAGCTGTTTATTAGCGCGCCCTCAACGATTAAGTCTAACACGTGGACTGAACAATTTCGTGCGTGTGTATAAATTCGGTAGCGCACCGTTGAATTGAAGTGGCCAAGTTAAAAAGGTTGCTAAATAAATGGTTTAGGTGGCGAGCTAGTGTTCCAGGTCTTTTCAATGGGTAAGAGTCATAATGGTATTTTATTTTGTAGTTAACTATGATTAATATCAAATCAACTTACTCTTGGGATCTGAATTTTCCGTCTAGTAGAAACTTATGATTTTTTAATCACATGTGCAGTGTTGATGTTATGTTAACGGGATTGTCGTGTATTTCCGACACAAATGACACTGAGTTTGGGGGGGGGGGGGGTTGATCATCATGGAAGATCGTCCATGTGCATAAAAATTGTACTATAACAAGCACAGTGTGTTAGAGCAATGGGTCACCGAGTGAAGAACAATTGAATTTTGGGGATGAGCTTTTCTTTTTAATGTAAAAATGATGAAAAGAAAAAAATTCTAGCTAAGCCAAAACTTCAATTTCAACAATTAATTTTCTAATAAGGAAAAGTAAAAACAAAATATAAAAGCTACACATTTTTTCATTGTGTGCCAATAATCTGTGCAATATATAAATAACTGCCATTTTTCTTTTGGGAGAAACATTTCCTTGACAGATAGTTGTAAAATTAAAAAGTTCAATCATTTGACCAGCGCACAAATAAAATTAAATTAACTGTAATTTATCTTTCTTGTACTGTGTGTTCAGAATTCACGATTTAGCCCATGGAAGAACACTTGCAGTAGCAAGAGAAACATACGTAAGAACGTTATTCAACCATTTGATTGTCAAAGGAGTGGACTACCTCTTGGACCGTTGTGAAATCTGATGACAAATAACCACATTGACACAATGGGGGATGACAGCGCCCTCCGGAAGAGCCTGAAGGAGAAGAATGAATACTTCAAGAGGATGGTCAACCTCATCCCAGCCAAGTACTACCTCGAGAAGGGAGCTAAGAAGGCAGGGGAGAAATTCTTTAAGAATATGAAAGGTTGGTTTCAACAACTCAAACATTTTACAAAGTAACAAATATCTGATTTTATGGTGATATTGCATGTCTTTGCTTTACACTTTACAGCGATACTTTGAAACCTGCCATTATTTCCCGCAACATAACTGTCCAGACTTATCAATTTCATTCTTTAGAAAATCATGCATGCCTCAAAAAAAAAACACAGCAATTGTAGTGGTTCCTGTGATGCCTTCTGTAAGGTTCCAATACAACTAACAATTTCACAATTTCCCCTGAACCAGAGGTTGCTGTGCCCCTAAAGAGCGAACTTAAAGGCCTGATCATGTAAATAAATTAAAAGCCTGTTTTTAAATAATTTTTTGTTTGTTTTCCTGATAAATTTAGAGGAAGCACCAAGACAAGAGCTGAAGGAAAAGACGACAAAAACGAGCAGGAAGAAACAGAGGATGGACCCAGATGCCCAGCAGGAGCTGACAGTGACTGACCTCCAAGATGCACTCGTCAAGAAACAAGAGGAGAGAGAAAAGAGACAGAAGGAGAAGATGAAGATGGAGGAGGAGGAAGAGGAGAAGAAAATTGTATCTGCTAAGGATGAGGAGAGCAGTGGGGACGAAATGGAGGAGGTTGATGGAGGATTCGAAGGCATGGGAGAAAGTGGTAAGTTAAAACCCAAGTAATTTGTGCAAATTACCAACACAATATGTGGCGTGTCGTGGTCAAGCTTTCGAGCGTGCTTGTCTCAAGCTTTGGTGTTTCTGATCAGCTGACCATGGGTTGGAGTCCCGGTCTTGACACATGTGTCCTTTGGAGTCCCGGTCTTGACACATGTGTCCTTAAGCAAGACTTTTGACCATTACTGCTTCATTAATTAGATGGGACTTGGAGTTGTAGGTCCTGTGTGTTGTGTAATGCAAGTAAAAGGACCGATTTATCGCAAAGAGTAGGGGTTCACCCAGTGTTTCTGGCAGTGGCTGCTAAATGACTCACGACACCTTGTAAATTATTGCTGCATAAATGGGTCCCAAAATCCAAAACATAGCAGTTTCCCTACCTCTGGAAACAACAATGTGTGCTTTGATAACCCCAGGGGTGTGGTAAAGTGCTTTATAGGAACCCAGTTCTATTATTGACACAAATTTTGCTGCAAATTTCTTTGTTTCATGTTTCCCCTTTTCTCCTTCTACCTTCTTTTCGCTGAACAGATGGCAAAGAATGGACCCAACTTAAACCTGCTCAGCCAGTCAGTGTAGAAAGAATTCAAAGTAGCGCAAGCTTAGATGACCTTAGAAAAAAGGTGCAGGAGAAAATACAACAGCTACGTGACAAAAGACAGGCTAAATCACTAGAAGGGAACATTATGTCCAAGAAAGCCTCCAGGAAGATGAAAGAAGTAAATGAGAAGAAGAAGAAGAAACAAGAAAGATATGATGCTATTAAAGCAACTAGGGATGAGAAGAGGAAAGATAAGGAAGCAAAGAGGACACAAAATGGAGGCGGGGAAAAGCAGGACGGGAACGAGGTACATGAGGGGGATACTCAAGAGCAAGAACAGAGTAAGCCACTAAAAGTAACTTTCAGTAAGTTTGACTTTGAGGAAAATAAATCTAAGAAGACCAAAAAAAAGAAGAAACGCAAAAGCGGTGAGGAGAATCTGAGTGGGCGTGACTTTGAAGGACTTCTTAAGAAGGTGCAAGCCAAGAAGCAGAAGATTGCAGAAGTCAAGAAGAGTAATCCCGATAAAGCCGAGGAGATGATCAAACAGGATAAGTGGAAAGCCGCATTGGACAGAGCTGAGGGTAAGAAAGTTAGAGACGATCCTGAGCTTCTTAAGAAATCCATACGCAAGAAGAAGGAGAAGAAGAAGCATAGTGAGAAGAAATGGACAGAGAGAGAGGAGAAGACAACACAATTGAAGGCCGATCGACAGAAGAAGAGAAAGACAAATCTCAGAGGCAGGACGGATGCTCGCACAGCCAAGAAAGTTAAGCGACTTCAAAAGAAGGGTAAACTGCTTCTCAAAGATAAGGACTATTCTTAAAGGAATTAAGACTTTAAATCAGGAACTTATATTTGTTTAATCTTTTAAATATTTAGGGCTGGTGAAAGTTTTAACAGCTTTAATCTCAACAGTTAATATTTCGAGGAATGATGTTAGACTTTTCACAACTAGTTAAATCCATGTATTCCAAAGACTATCTAGAAAAGTCATCAATGCTAGCAACATTAATTTAAGCAGGTCTGATGCTTCGTTTTTGAAAGGGCAAGGGGACTGATGTGTTTTCTCCTTCCAGTAGGGCACATCTATCAGGAAATTGTACATATATATTGGAACATTTAAAGGGGCACCAAGGCAATGCATGGCCAGGGGCAACGGAGGAAATTGCCTCTATGAAGTATTAGGCCTGCTGATACAATTAGTTATTTTAACTGGCACCATGATATTTTCACTACTCTCAGTGACAAATAAAACAAAGAAAAATTGTTTCAGAAAGGTGTTTTTTTCTTGTACAGGTTTTTGCTAGAATTATTGTTCTGAAGCTGGATACCTTGAATAAAAATGGTCAAACCTCATACACTTAGTAAATAAAACAGCACATGTCTAATAATTATCAAGTGTTTATTTATTCATGAAAAGCAGCATCACATTTAATATTTGAATTTGTTAATTATTTTTAACACAAAATGCCTCTGCCTGATGTGAATCATAAGAGATTTACAATGCGAACAAAAACACCAATTTAAATCTTGTATAAAACCCACATTTACTGTTAATGTATTTTCACTTTCAACAATATTTAAATATTTGAAGCAACCTAGTTGAGTTGTCAACCCGATTCCAAAATAATTATGTTGAAAAATGTCCAGGCATGCAACTGCAGTTTGTGGAAGCAAAAAGTGCAAAAAGTGCAAAGCAACTTAAAGCAAAACAAGTCTTTGAACTGTTTTTCATTTTTCAATGGCACAGCTGAGAAATCCAAAACAGGAAAGTAGCTGAAAAGTTGTGTACCTGCAAACAAAATAGTACATTTATACTAGGTGTAAATTAATTAACCATAATAAACGTACTTTATTGCGAGAGTTTTATGAACTGAATGTTTTTCGGTCAGTTTAAAAGTACCTGAAGCTTCAAAACATTTCTTGAAACCACAGGCCTGGAATTACATCTTTGGGAGGGCAAGGTCATTTTTATTTTGCAAAGAGCACTTCAATGGGGGATCTTAAAGTCTTTGGTAAATCTTTGCAGGGGCACCAAGGCCAGGTTAACGGAGGCCACCGTGGTCTCTGTGTAACTCCAGGCCTGAAACATTTAAAAGTATTCTAATCAAGATTTGCTTGTAAATTGCATTATTTTTTATGATAAGAAAATAAACGTTTATCAACTGAACATGTTTTGTTTTTATTTAAGTACCAAAGTCAATTGTAAAATACGTTCAAGTTATTTCACGATAGTCATTCCAGTTAAAAAGTCTATGCTACCATCTAAGGAAATAAGGAACAGTCGCTCTTACTGGTATTAACCAGTCTTGAAACCAAGACGAGAAATCAACAAGAACACCTCACTCATATCTTCAAGTTATTTCACAATATTCATTCCAGTTCATTAGTCTACGCCGTCATCAGAGAAAATAAGGAACATTCGTTCTTACTGGTATTACCGTCTTGAAACCAAGACTAGTAGTAATTATTAAGAACACCTCACTCAGATCCTCAGTTATTTCACAATACTCGTTCCAGTTCATTAGTCTACATCACAGGAAATAAGGAACGGTCGCTCTTACTGGTATAACCCTCTCGCTATCGGGGACCGCTCGGAAGAGTTTAGCTTCTCTTGTGTTTGCATCTTTGAATTCTAAGATGGAAGCGATGTTGCCGCATCGGTAGCAGTAGTTAGGAGCAGACCATACTGTGACTATCTGATCATCAAACATGTATTTGTAGCCTTCATGGACTATCTGATGAGCACGGCAAATCAAGGACAGATTGTTGACATGTTCAAACTAAAAATAAAGAAATTTCAAGCTAGTTACAAAATGTTTTTCACCTTCGAAAGGGAAAGAAAAGTAAAGGCCTTCTCTTTACAATTTTTCATGTCATGAATGCAAATCAGTTTTTGAGTAGTAATTCTCCAAAAACACATTCAGTTAATTTGAAAATATCTCAAATGTATCCAGGGGTGGATTTCACAAAGAGTTAAGGCTAGTCTTATCTCGAGTTAGGACGAGTTACGGGTCCTAACTTAGGACTAGCCATACGTTTTTGATATCTCCTAGGACTAGCCTAACTCTTTAAGAAATCGACCCCAGGCCAGGATATACACGGAGACCACAGAGGCCAAGGCCTTCGTTGCCCCGGTCTTGGCCTTGGTGCACCTTCAAAAAGTTCTCATAGACTCCAAAGATTCCCAATGGAAGTACTCTCTACAAAATGAAAATGGCCTTGCAGTTTTTGAGTTGAAATCTAGGCCTGTGTACATGGTGTAAAAAATTGGAAATCGTATACTTGTAGCAATCATTAACTAAGGGTTTGAGGATATTTTTAATAACGCTGTGGAATAAGAAGGTCTGAGTGAAGTTACCTTACTGACCACCTTAGCACCAAACAGCCATCCTGCTCCACGTTGGCTTATAGCCCAGGTATCAACATCTTCAGGGTCGGACCAGACAAGATGTGTGTCAGTTAAGGGAAACAACTTCACTCCTTAAAAGTGATACCTGTTTAAGCAGCTCATTTGGTCCTTAGCATAGAACAAATCTTGCTTAGCAGGAACAGGTTACTAATGAAATGTCCTGGTATGCCTCTTTCCACTGGAAAATAAATGTTCTCTGGAACAATTTATGCTTTTAAAATTGCTTCATGATACTTGAAAAATGGACAGCATGAAAACAAGCTGCAATTTAATTAGATAAGGCCCAATTTCAAGGCTCTGCTTACTGCAAAATTCTGCACATTTATTATGTAGAAGCTAGTACTTTACATGGGCCTAAGAAAATAATTCTGTTGTAGGCAGAGACATGACATCTGGCCCTGATCAGGTGATGTATTGCAAGGATATCACAAAATGGTCCTTTGTGCGGGATTTCTTGAGCTCTTTCAATCGTCCTGATCTGATCCAATGTGTTTATATCTGGAGATAATCCACCGTGTACACAGAATATCTGCTCATCAATTATCTAAGGAAACAGAAAAAAGATGCAAAGTTACTGCTAGAAATCTCATTGTGACCTTGAAAACTGAGGAGAGGTTTTTTACCCGGTCCCGACTCTGATTAAGGTGGATCATTTTTGCCTTATCTCTATAATTCAGTTTAGACTTGTTTCTAACTTCTGCAAAAGTAAAGACAAATGGAAGAGCAGCAGGGCCTAGATAAGGATGGGACTTAAAAACCTTTCCCGCCCCTACCAAGCCCCGCCTACTTTGGACCTGTCAAGGAGGAGTTGGAGATGGAGGATTAAGAAAATTTTATAAGATACTTTTTTGAACAATATGTGGCAGTAGACTTAAGGGACAACCTAAGAATCGCGGCCAGTTCATTAAGAAATAACTTCACAAACACAGAAATGGGATTTAGCCAAGGGATGAAGTGCATGCTGGTCTTGTTACTGCAAACTTTGGTCTCTAACTAGACCAGCATGCACCTCATTCAATGGCTAATGCACTAGTTCCCAGTATTTTGTGAAGTTGTCCACTACCAACATTGTCTGCTGCCACCTAGTGGCCCAAACTCGCCAATTAATTTCAATATGCAAGGGACTTGGACTTCATACGTACAGCAGCCACGGTGAGGAGGTCAAAGACCATTGTGCAGTATCTCCACGCATTTGCATTCCCATATTTGGTCTGACACTCATCTGCATATTGAATATATGAATAAGTTAATACTTACAGCAGCCACGGTGAGGAGGTCAAAGACCATTGTGCAGTATCTCCACGCATTTGCATTCCCGTATTTAGTCTGGCACTCATCTGAAAGAAAACAAATTATTCAAAAACCTAAGTATATAGTGCATTCCATATTCCAGTTATAATCTAAAAATTTTTAATGGTTTAAAATAATTTTGGAAGTGTGTAAAATTATAGGACATTATTTTGTTGTAGTAATTTATCTTTACTCATGTAGGAAACCCTTAGAAATTAACAAATTAAACAAAGATTAACCTTAGAATGTCATTTGGTTTTTGGCCCTACATCAGAAATAAAAAACATTCTTCATCACTTATAAGTGATGAAGAATGTTTTTGATTAAGTTAATTTAAAATGAATTGACCATCTCGCATAAATGAATGATTCATGGAAGTTAAACAAGCAACTGAACCACTACATCTATAAAACAAGATAGATAGAACAGAAAGGACTTGCCAAACATGTAGAATCATGGTAATGGACAATTGTTTTTCAGAAGAAATGCAAAACAATGAGCAGACAAATGTCAAACAATGATCTTACCTGACTAGCATGCAGTGCAGCATAGTTGAATGATTCCACACTTCATAATGATGATTGATGACCCCATGGTTTATGGCAATGCATGGCATGGAAGAGAGAATAGCACAATTTCATCTAGCCACCTTTCAACTTTTCCCGAAAACATTTTAGGCGGGTCCTTAAAAGCAAGCCTGTCCGCTGAGCAGTTTAGCGCTGGTTACAGTTACCACATAGGTTTGTTTATTTTGGGATATGTGTCAGGCCTGGAACTATTAAAGCTATTTTCATATTGCAAGGCGCTTGGAAATCTTAAAGTCTATGGGCGGCTTATGAGGGGGCACCAAAGCCAAGATCGGGGTCAAGAGGTCAAGAACTCGGTGGCCTCTGAGTAGATCCAGGCTTAATTTTGCTTTAATTTTTTTTGCTTTGTTAACCATCGTTAATCTGCTTAATCTATCACAGAAGCGAAGCACATCAGATTGGATTAAAATCACTGTTATAGAGTAAACTGGATTTAAACTTGCAAACATCCGAGACAGGTCAAAGACATAAGTGGGTTTGAACAGGCAGTATTTTATGACCTTATGAGGACAGTAGTAAGCACTAGACAGTAGATGGTCGTGAAGTCATTTACATTTTCATTTCTATGTCCAGTAAAAACATTGATATATTGAAAACGATGGTAAATGTCGAATGAAAACCAATTTAATTTGGTGTGAGGCCAGACGCATTCTTTCGTATTTTGCTGAAACTAGAAAACCGTACTTATGTCAGATACAATTCAGAATGAAATGGAGGAATGAAAATCATGGTTCAATATGACAAACATTCTTAAACAATTCTCCAGAGACTATTCGGATTGTTATGTTTAAGAAAAAACTGTACCATGAATGATAGGCAACAATAACCCAGGCCTGTAATTTCCTTTTTAAGGAATCTGCAATTAGTATTAAAATTGTACACAATATAGGTATTTCAAGTTAGCAGCTTGAATCGCACACCAACTAAGAAGAGCTTGTTGCAGAAATAGTGACATCAGCACATCATGAAGAAAATGATGAAAGTCAGCCCATTTGGAGGGTTTAAAGATATGTTTTCACTATCAGCAATCTACAAAAGTTCTTACCATAGAATCCATAAACTTGCGTTATCTGTCTGGTTTCATGGTTGCCACGGAGAAGCGTGATGCGATCTGGCCACTTGGCTTTGAGTGTCAGTAACCTGGTGAAGGTTTCTAAACTGTAGTAACCCCTGTCAACAAAGTCACCCTAGGGAGGAAAAAATTATTTTTAAAGACTTGACAAGATTGCATGGAGGGATCATGATAAGCTGGACCCCATTTCCAGAGCTGCTTAACATAAAAATAGTAAGTAAACAGAAATTGTGCTTAAATATCATGTCACATGTTCAATTTGTGGCTGGTAGCCTGCCGAGCAGCAAATTGCTAAGCAATATCTTGAGCTAAGCGCAGCTCTGTAAAATTGGGCCTTGGTTTGACCAAGTAACTCGGGCCCTGAACTCCTTTTTTCAAAAGTTTGACATTGTTCGTACTAGTACGGCCGATAATGACAAAATTTTGAAAAAAGGAGTACAGCGCCCCAGTTATTGGGTCTAGGCCCTGGTGGTCAGTCAGTCAGTTGAGCGAGAGGATGTCTTCAGCCAACGCATTCTCTGGAAACTCTGATGGTCGTCTTCCATGCATCCCGGTCCAGCTTCCCTAATAAGGGGTGGAAAACATGCTATGGCAACAACATTTTCAACACCTTAGGTCAAACCCTAAACTTTTGAAAGATACAGTATTGTTGATAATAAATACTCACCATGAACACATAGTTGGTGTCCGGAACCTGGCCACCAGTTCTGAACAATTCTTCCATATCATAGAACTATATTAGAGAGGAAAAAAGGAAAATGCTGTTTAAATTTCTACCGGTCTCCAGAAAAACAAAGAGTAAACTAATTCAAAAATCCCAATCCCAGAAATTGTACACAGGTCTCTCTCTTTTGTTCACTCTGTCAGAAGTTAGCCAGGGAGGGCAAGGCCATTCTAATTTTTCAAAGTGCACTCATTGGAAAATCTTAAAGTTTTTGGGAAACATTTGATGCGGCACCAAGGACCAAGACCAGGGCAACAAGCCATGGCCTCCCCGATCTCCTTGTAACTCCTGGAATGGATTTCACAAAGAATTCAGACTAGTCTTATCTCAAGTCAGGATTAGCCTTAAGTTTTTAACAACTCCTAGGACTAGTCCTAAGCGAGGATTATCTTTGTGAAATCCACCCCTGACCTGCTTTGAGAACCCTGCCTCAGCTTGAAATCGACTAAACATTGTCAGCCAGTTGGCAAACAATTATGTGGAATAATACCTGTCCATGGATGTCGCCACACACTGTGACTGGTGTCGATACAGGCTGGACATTACTCTCCTCTAGAAGTATCTCACACACATGGTCACATAATTTCTGGGGGGAAAAAAAAACAATTTAAATTTAATTAAAGAAACCTTAACCAGGTCTTTTGATTTCAGGTTTATAATAAGAGTGAATCAGTGAGTCTTTCAAAACTATCACTCAGATAGACTATGTCTCAGTTAACACCTCCCCCCTCCCCCTCCCCCCCCCCCCCCCCCCACCACCACCACCAGACTGCTGTACCGCTGCTTTCTATTATTAGTATTTATAATTTATATCAATACAAAAATAAAATAGATCCTTGCCACCTTGGTGAGGAAAAATATGTAATTGTAATGTGGCCCTAAATAATAGAGATATTGTTTGGGGAGGACAAGGTTAGTCACCCTACTGGTCAAGGGATTTTTATAGAACTAAGCTTATTAGAAGCCAATTTATATTTTCCCACTTTTTGGGGAGGGGGCGTGTCTTAACTGAGATGACTCACACACACTGAGCTGACACATTGTCCTGCCCCCCCCCCCCCTTGCATGCCCTATGTGTGTGTGTAGAAAAATTACTCATCAGAATTTGTGTCAGAAAGTATAATTAACTGAGACTTATACACATATCCCAGGGCCATTAAATCAACTATATCTATTCTCTGGTATAGCCCTTACAATCCCAAAGCAAAATATTCTACCTTAAAGTCGTATTCTGGCAGATATTTGCAGCCTTTTACGATATCAATCCATCTGTCTATGCATGAAGCTTCAGCCATCTTTTTCACCAATAGAGGGCGCCCTTCGTCACATTACAGACTTGCAAAATGGCGGAACTGTCGTCAGTTGATAGATGGATCGACATCGCAAAAGAGTGCAAATACCTCCCCGAAAACGACTTAAAGGTAAAGATAACATGTACTAAAAAGACAAGACGTTTCGTAGGAATACTTGTGTAAATTATATATGATTTCGTAGAGTAGATCTGTAAGTAAACTGTGAAATAAAAGTGATCGTCAGATAATTTTGTGGCCAACTAACGATTTACTTCACTTGCCCATTGCCTGACCATGAGCCTGAGGGTTGAGTGAGTAACACAAAAGTAAACACTACACATCCAACAAAGCTTGTTGGTCATTTTGTGCTGTACTTTGGCTTGCAATAGGATTATGTGGACATGAATTTAGTAAAGTAAAGGGCATACCAAAGTAATTTTAATTAAGATTTTTTGAATTAAATAAATAAGACAGATTCAATTTCAATAATAATAAAAATAAAAAAAACACTGTTTGTGTTTGTTTTTAAATATAATTTTATTCAAGTTTATTACATGAATTTATATGGTTTTGTTCGACTTCCCCATTCATGTCAAAACATTATTTTTGATTGCTTCATCATTTATTCATTGTCATCGATGATCAATGATTTTTGATGATTTTAAAAGTTTTAAAAATTTAAAATAAAAGATTAGAAAAGGAAACCATAAATAATTTTGCTTCATAAAGTTCGAGTTTATATTGTTGGATGTTCTTATTTATTTCAGAAATTATGTGACTACGTTTGTGACCTTCTATTAGAAGAATCCAATGTTCAACCAGTATCAACTCCAGTCACAGTATGCGGTGATATACACGGCCAGGTAAGACTTAAACACCGTCCTCCAATTTAAGTCTTATTGTTGCGTCAATTATTTTTTTGAAATTATGCAGTTTTCTTGTGTTGTTATTGAGAGAAACTACATTAGTAGTTTTTAATGAACGAGCAATTGAGTATTTCTTCATAATTTCTGATATTACTACGCATTTGAGTATCTGTTTCACAATTTTATGTTTCTGATTATTTCTTTACAGTTTTATGATTTAGAGGAATTGTTCAGAACTGGGGGACAGATACCGGACACCAACTATGTGTTTATGGTAAGCTTAGATTATGATAGTATAATAAGTTGTATCTCCTGATTATAAACACCAGGTCGTTTAATCTTATTTATCCTAATCCCTTTTTATCCTTTGATGAAGTCAAGCCAGCATTCAAAAATTCAGTTTTGTTCCACTCTTGATTTAATTTAAGTTGCGCAATTGTCACTATTTGTTTCCTTTTTCCTCCCTAGGGTGACTTTGTTGACAGGGGTTACTACAGTTTAGAAACCTTCACCAGGTTACTGACACTCAAAGCCAAGTGGCCAGATCGCATCACGCTTCTCCGAGGCAACCATGAAAGCAGACAAATCACCCAAGTTTATGGATTCTACGGTAAAAAACTATGGGTAGATTTTGAAAAATAGTTTGCAATCTCAAATTACAAATGGCAAGAATCGTCCATTATCTCCCTTCATGTTGTGGAGAAGTTGTGTCATATCTGTATAACACATAAGTGATAACTACTTAAGTTGTTTTATATTCATATATTCAATATGCAGATGAGTGTCAGACCAAATATGGGAATGCAAATGCCTGGAGATACTGCACAAAGGTCTTTGACCTCCTCACAGTAGCTGCTGTAAGTATTAACTTATACATGTAGTTGGTGACTACTTTTTTCTTCACAGTATAACAAGTAGTTAATGGAATTAAAAAGATGTTATTTGAACACTTTTTGTAACTTTCTCCTGCAGATAATTGATGAGCAGATTCTTTGTGTCCATGGCGGACTCTCACCAGATGTCAAGACCCTCGATCAAATCCGAACCATTGAGAGAGCTCAGGAGATCCCACACAAAGGAGCCTTTTGTGATATCCTTTTGAAACAAGTTTATAACTCAAGAGACATGCCTGGTGCTTTGTTTTGAACGGCAGGGGCGCCAATGTGTCTTCTCCTTGGTAAAGGTATCTCTTTAAGGAAATTGTAACTTCCTGTTGGGCAGTCTAATGGGCACCAGTAATGACCAGGAACAATAGAGGCAATTTCCTCAAGTCTATAACTGTTACAAGATGAAAGAGTTGTCAAGTTCAGTCAAGGCCTTGTTAACAATGTTCATATTTCCATCACAACACTACAATCTATAAGGGCATATAGAATGGTGTAGAAAATATGTGTAACGTTTGTTGAACTTCAAACATATTTAACTCATGTTGTGTGGTGTACATTGATGATCGACACTGCACTATTAGTCCCAACTTTACCACATGCAACTCTATTGGAAATATGTCCTGAATCTTTCAGATTGTACATTGTATTCATTTGTTGCTGATTTAGAATTGATTCTTAACTTGTCTTACATTTGGTGTGGTCAGATCCAGAGGATGTAGATACATGGGCCATCAGTCCAAGAGGAGCAGGGTGGCTGTTTGGAGCCAAAGTTGTAAATGAGGTGAGTGCCAATAGATAGGCGTATTGTGATTCCTTGTTTTTCGTGAATAGATCGGGAAAAAAGGTTTGACTTTCGTGACTTTTTGAAATTCTATAGAAACTCTATTACACTATTGTTGGAAGAAAACCCTAGGTATGCTCAACAGTTTAAAAGGGGCAAGGGCACCAAGGCATTTCTCCTTGTTAACTTCTATCAGAATATTTAAAGGGCACCAAGGCAATGACCAGGTTGCTTCTGTGGAGTATTGGACCTGAATGCTAGTTCTACCAGTAGTCAGTTTTCAAATTTAACATCAAAAGCCTTTTACTTTCTCAGTCAAATTGTTGATGCTGATGTACAGTAGTGAAAGAGACTACTTTGTCAGACTGTAGGATCAGAACTGATCTTCTTTTCCTTGAATGATGTCATCCTTTCTTTATCGCTTTTTCTCTCTGCAGTTTGTACACATCAACAATCTAAAACTCATCTGCCGAGCTCACCAGCTTGTCCATGAAGGCTACAAGTACATGTTTGATGAGAAGCTAGTCACTGTTTGGTCTGCTCCTAACTACTGCTATCGATGCGGCAACATCGCCTCTATCCTAGCATTCCGAGATACTTCCTCTAAAGAGGCCAAACTCTTCAGAGCTGTACCCGACGCTGAGCGAGTTATTCCTACACGTACCACCACACCTTATTTCCTCTAATGACATTTTTTAAGATTAGTGACCGACTTAAAGTATATTATACGCACAGTGATGCCATCTTGTCCACATTCCATTTGAGAATTTGGTTCCTTCATACTTACCTTTGACCCCTACTTGTGACTCACAGCATCGATAAGTGTAGAGCGAGTTCCTTGAAATGTAGGTTATTTGCAAAGAAGGTTATAGGTCATATTTCAATGCACCGATTTCTTTCATGGAATGTGTGACATGATGGCACTTTTAAATTTAATCTAAAACGTGGATCTGAACCTTGACCTCAAAAATTTGGTTCACTTGCTAATCACATAAAATGTAAGCCTAAGGCCATTTGTATTGAAAAACTGTGGCTACGGGTATATAGCCATTAGCTGTTATGTCAGCATTTAAGTACATGTTATTGCCCTTAACAGGGATCCGGTCATAGCCAGTGATGAAGCCGGCAATTTGGACTTGGCTTAAGGCCCGGTCACACAGGCCCCGATAACGAGAACAAAAACGATAACGATAAAAATGCACGCCCTCGATTGGTTGAATGAGCGTGGGCGTATTCTGCGTGGAGCAATTCAACCAATCGTGAGCGTGCATTTTTATCGTTCTCGTTTTCGTTCTCGTTATCAGGGCCTGTGTGACCGGGCCTTTATGCTTTGTACAACCTATGCATTATGTCAACCATCATACTGCGAAGTGCGCCCTCGCTCAGTAGGAGGATGATTGCACAGTGAGGTTAACTGAACATACACATTTCACTCACCAGCAATCTCCCTTGACATTGGTCCACTGGCTTAATGCTAGTAAAAACACACATGAGGACCAGTCAAAATGTCCTCAAAGTGGTCCGGCCCGCTATATGAAATATGGACCAGTAAATAAGCTTGATGACAAGTGATGACAAACTACCTAGTCCGGCTGGCTAGTCACTGAACAAGTTCAGGGCATACTTTTTCCCATGTAAAGTTAAAGAATTTTTACCGTTGGGTTTTAAGGAATGCTAAAAAGTTTCCCTAAGCATGTTTGGAATTTCTGAAATATCAGATTAGATAAGTGGTCATCTCTACCATTGATTGGTGGGGATGACTCAATTCGTCAACCAGGGTAAAACCCCCTCCCCCATTGTTATGTTAACCAAGATGTAAAGTATTTAAGTTGTATGTTTTATGTACGTTTCTGTAATATTTTTTGTTTTTACAACTTCTGTTCTCATTTGAGAGGAATGTTTATTTTTAGAATCTGTCAGGGTAGCCTGCATTCCATACACTTTACGAACTGACTGCATGATAGTATACATAGCCTAGCAACATGACACACTAACTACATGACCATACCTTTAAAAACCTTAATATCAGGGGTGTTAAGCAGTTCTGTGGTGCTTAACAAAAATAAGCAGGGTACCACTTGCATTTAGTTTATATCGTAAAAAATTTTTGGCTGGTATCCTGTTTCTAATTCTACTAAGCAGAATTGCTTTTAAGAGCATTATATGAAATGAGCTTTAGGATTCACTCTAGACTTCTAAAGAGACAATTTCAGCATCGATGACAATTTCATACTTTTTAAAGAACTCTGACCATTCATCCATTTGTACATCACAGTTTTTATACTGTTTTTAGTTTCAAACTTGTTTGCCATGATTTATTTATAAACTGTTTTGAAAATGACTAAACTGTCTGTTAATTAATATAAAATGTAGTATTGTATAATTAAAAGAAATGTCTGTAAGATAAGAAAAAGTAACTTATAAACGAAAACATGTGGAATTCCTGTCTGGTGAAAATAGGTAAAAAACAGTGAACTCCTAACTACTACATGTGATACATGTGGTTGTTCATCCCCACCATCCTCTAAAAGGAATGTTATCTTTTGCAGACCTCTTCACCTGAAATTAAGTTGACATTAAAACAGCAGTGTACCTTAACATTTACTATGATGTCACATTGGATCATTTGTGTTTTTGTATGTGTTAATAAATAATATTAATAATAGCCAGTTCTTATACTCATGTAGCTCTTTTTACACCAGAGGGCTTCTCAAAGCGCTTTCAACATTATTACCCCTGGTCACTTGGCATTAAATCATTCCTTAAACCATCTCAGCTCCCTGGCTAGTATACAGCCTTGTGCAACAATAAACGCTACTCGGCTAAATCAATCACAAGAACCATCTCTGCCCTCACAGGTACCCATTTACCCCTGGGTGGAGAGAAGCAATTATAGTTAAGTTCCTTGCTCAGGGACACAAGTGTCCTAAAATTGACTTTTCACAATGTTTCCCATGTTGACACAGCTTCTCCAATTCAAAAATAAAACCATATGTTTTGGTTTCTTTTATTGTTTTTACAGACATTCTTTCTAAAAATAATATGAGTCCCAAAATCACACAATTTGCAATGTGTGTACGAATGGTGATGATTATATAGAAACAAATGATCTCTAAAAGGGCTACGCAAAAGTTAGTACATTAAACTATTATCACAGCTAAAATATTTGTAAACATTGTTTATTTCAAAACATTCACACAAAGGACTAGTATTATAACTACGTATTATTTACACATTTATTGTAAGTAGGATATTAACCTACTTACTTGGATTGCAACAGATCCAACATCAAATATTGTTGAAAAATTTACCCCAGAGATAATTTGCTATCATGCAGCACTTAACTTCGCCATGCAGTCTTAAACATCCGTTCATAGTCATGAGTTATAATACGTAATTCATTTGCTTCATTCATTTCATGTTTCTTTGTTTCTTTCTTCATCACTAAGAGTAATCTATGCCTTTTCTTAGAGCTATGTTAATTCATCTGTTTTTCCTTAACAACTATCTACAGTGATTTAAAAACATTAAAACTAATCATTCAAAGGTTTTTGTTAGCACTAACCTTTATTGTTCCACTAAATTACTAACTGATTTGTTATATATATATAATTGAACAGGTCTCAATGTCAAACATTTATATAGACTCTCATTAAATTTGAGAAATATTCTGCAGGATAAACATTGATCATGAAGAGTTGCTCAATTTTAATCTGATAGGTTCAGGCATGAAGCCTTGTTATGCAACAAGGGTGTTTTTTCTTTCATTATTTTCTTGCAACCTGCAATGACCGATCGAGCTCAAAATCGGTTTGTTGTTGCATATGTTGGGATACACCAAGTGCGGGTACTGGTCTTTGACAATTTCCAAAAGTATACAATGCCTTTTTAAATCGTCAACTCAACAGGAAGTACGCCCAAGTTAATTGAGCTTCATTATGCCAAGTTCTTTCATCTTTCTGAAGTGCTTTAAAAACCCTCAAATTTGATCCAAGAAAGCGTTTAAAAATATAGCATTCTAAAATGTTATTAGCATATCTTTATATGGGCTAAGCTATACAGTTTAAGTAGTTACTGTACAATTAATTGCTGTTGTACAAATATAAAATGTTATAATTATGCAAAAATAATTCCCAAATTCATCAGTAATCTTAAAAACATGTACATAAAGTCACCGGAGAAAGTGTGATATTTTGGTTTCTTCTTCCATTGGAATAAAGATTCCTACAGATTAATTCAGATGATGAAATTATAAAAATTAGGTTTAAGGAACAAACGCTGTTTTACAAAAGTGAGATTACTAAAATAAACATTTCAAAGGTTGTTAGATTTAGGGGGAAAAGTCAGTTTCAGTCAGACGACTGTCAGTAAATTTCTGCTTATAACACTATTTAAAACATTAAAAGCTTTTTTGCCCCCTCCCCTAAAAAAGTAAAAAATAAACAACAAATGTACAACACAGGATGACATATGGTCAGGGCCTTGTTTGATATTACTAATATTGCATGAAGTAGTCTAATTGTACTATCTTAAAGTCTATAGGTATTTCATGTTCTTAAAACTGGATAAAAGATGATGCTAAAATACACCCAAAAAATGCAGCGTTTTCCCTTAACAGTGGTCAGCTGGCGGCAA
Source organism: Asterias amurensis (assembly GCF_032118995.1). Taxonomy (NCBI): domain Eukaryota; kingdom Metazoa; phylum Echinodermata; class Asteroidea; order Forcipulatida; family Asteriidae; genus Asterias; species Asterias amurensis. The sequence goes on along the minus strand of NC_092662.1, from coordinate 825,598 downwards.
ATGCCAGTTAAAACACCCGAGGACCGATCAGAATTCTGTCCAACTGGTCCTGCTGGCAAGTTCAGTGTTGAAAAGCATCACTATTTCATTTGAAAAAAAGACTGACTGGTGAAGAATATTGCAAACTGGTCCTGCCAGCCAATCGTTAGAAAAGTTTAGGGCAAACCCTTAAATGTCTTTACTAAGACAAGAAATTCATTTAACTGCAATCCACCGTGGTCCAACACTCTGTGGTCTCTGTGTTAGGTAGTTTTGCAAATCTTTTGGGTTTTGATTAATAATTGAAAATCCAATGGCATGCCGAGTATGATTTCTCAGGATTCTTCCTGATTTGAAAGATTTAAAAAAAAACTCCTTCAGCCATCATTAAACTTTCATGAAAGAAGTAAAGCAGTAACTAAAGGGGGAAAGAAGTAGTCCACATTGTATCCAAACCTGTAGTTCTGTGTTAATGATGATTGATGCAGTGAGTCTGTAAACCACTTGAATAACATCTGGAGGATCTGGGTCGTGAATAAGCAACAACTCAGGCATAATAAGCAATTTTCTAATTCATAAAATCTCATTCTTATCAAAAGATGATGAAGATAGCTCTAGAACATACTGTAATTTACTGTTAGTATTTTACCATAAAACGTACATAACTCATTCACATTTTTAATTGCTAATAGTAGTTGAAGTATCTCTGAGTTGAAACTTATCTACAGTTTCCCCCCGACGGATCTTTCTTGTATACTTCCACCAACATTCAGATAAGGCTGGTCAAAAGCATCATGTCTTGAGATACTTTTCACGGAATTGTGAATAATGCATCCTTGGGTTCATTCTTACCATCCCGAGAATCTTTAAAGGGTCAAAGTTCACCATTGTGATCAAGTCTCACTCCAGATCAAACCAAATCGAGAGCGAAATTGCGGATCAAATTCGGGCAGTTGGAGTTAAACCCAGCAATGTCCAGCATGCCTTTGTCTGCAGGATCGGCGATAGAGAAACTATTGGCTGACATTCCGACGACGATCAACTTGGCATCAATGTTCATTGCCTTACGGTAATTCTTAAGGGCTTCAGAGGGATGCACATCACCAAACCATGTGTCATTGTCAGTATAGATGATAAACACGTCAATGGGAATTTTCTTCTCTTTTGCATGTAGCATTGGCCGCGCACAGTCTGTCCCACCCATTCCAATCTGTGAAAATCAAACAAACACAAATAATAAGTGAACAAATCTACATAGCAAAGATTATGTATACAAGATGTTAACGCAAACATACATTGATACTTCACCATACAATGCCTCAAAATGAATATATAAAGAATGTCCTTCTTTCCTGTTATGGAAACTTCACCTCTTACAAGAAAATGAAAAGTTGGAGAGAGATTAATAATAAACAATCTTCTGAATTGAGGACCAATTCGACAAATTCAAGGCCTGCAATACTTACATTACTGATGGTTTTTATGACTTCGTCCAACTTCATATTCGGATTAATCCCAGCATCCATAAGATGGTCCGAGAATGCATTGATGTGATGATCTGTCTCTGTTCTCATGGTAACCATCGCCATGGCGGCTGATGCCTCACGAGCCATGATGTTTTCTATACCGTTGACGCCGCTGCAGCTCATGGATCCACTGACATCTAGAGACAGCATAAAACGCTTACCAGTTGGCTCAACAAACTGAAACAAAATGATATCAAAGTGATAAGTATCAGGGCTCAAGTTTTGAGAAAATTTTTGCATACAAAAGACTAGGGTTGCGTTCCACTCACGCAAACGTTGCTAACAGTTGCGCACGTTCGCCAACAATTCCAAGTGGAACAAGTTGTGTGCCGCCACCATTGGCGAACGTTGGCAACTTTACGCAGACGTACTTCTGAGGTGTTGGCGAGTGGTTTTTAAAATGGCGGACAAGCATACCATTCCAATTGTACAGACTGGTATCCTGCTCATTTATGTAAGCACACGAGGGGGACACATAAAAAACATCAAGAGGACATGTCAGCGGGGTTGAAATAACTACCTTGAAGGCTTTGTAGAATGCATCATCCAATGCCTGGCAGACAGCTTCCACTGGTGACCATTTCAGTTTACCCTTCATCCCTTTGCCCTTCTTGTATTGATACAGGGCACTTAGGATACTAATAGGGTGGATACGAGCCTTGTTTAAACGGTTCTCATCGCGGAGACGGTCGCACACCATCTTGGTTTCCTCACTCCCAGGTTTCAGAAGTTCAATGGAGGTTAGCTTGCCAAGCTGGCGGATCATGGCTGTCATGGGCATGTGTTGAAGCAAAGATCTCCATACCTAGTGAAGCAAACAAACAGGAATTCATTGTGGGTTCAACAAAGACAAAATTGACTAGTGTTGGGCTTGAACCTGTAACCTCCTGATTACTGTGCGCTACAGCAACTGAGCTATCCAGCCCTAATAAATGCTGGTGGTCTCCCTATTTTTTTCAATATCTTTGTTTGGCAAATTTATGTACAATTTAATCTGCAATCATCCACCTGTATTTTCGAAAAAACTACAATAACTACTACTCATCCAAAATGCATATATTCATTATAACTTTATAATTCATTACTTTAATAATAGTACAAGTCAACTGAATGATGACTAGCTTTTGTGTTGTTGGTAGGCCTACACCTACAATGTACATGTATTTGTCTATCTGTGTTGTCTCTTGTCTTTGTCTTTGTCTTTGTTTGTGTTCCTTGGTTGTATCATGTCTGTCTGTCTGTCAATAGGTTAGGGCACAAAAGCATTTCGCTTAAACCTTACACCTTAAATGTTGTCTTTAAATTGCTGCTTATTTTTGAAATATTGTGTACCCAATCATTTATTTTTGTATTTTTATGTGAATTGCCAAGTAAATAATAATAATAATAATACTACTAATAATACCTTGCATACCTATATTGCTTGTTTAGTTTCGACCTAAATGTACATTATTGTATTATTGTTTTGTATGACAGCATTGACATAAATGTACTGAATAATAATAATAATAATAATAATAATAATAATAATAATAATAATAATAATAATAATAATAATAATAATAATAATAATAATAATAATAATAATAATAATAATAATAATAATAATAATAATAATAATAATAATAATAATAATAATAATAATAATAATAATAATAATAATAATAATAATAATAATAATAATAAGAAGCGCCTCGCATATTAAATTATGAGAAACTTGACTTCCAAAAAAACGGTGCAAGCAAGAATTATTAACAATTTTCATGACTCAAATCACCATGGCAAAATCACCGAGCCCAGATACAATAAATAAAATTATATAGCTACTAGCTAGAGATGGTAGATAATCTCAACACTGTGCACTGACCTCAACTGATTTCAAGAACTCTGTTGATATGTGCTCCCATGCAAACTGATGTTTATCAATGAGCGAAATGACCAGATCTTTGTCTTTTGAGACCCTTGCTGTCTCTGCATCTTGGAGGTAGGTCATGACATCATTGTAGTCCTCAGAGTGTTCTTCATCTTCTTTACGATCCTCTGTAACTTTTTTCCATCCCTTAGCGATGTACTTGAGTATCAAGGCAGTTGCTGTAAAGAAAGTTGAGAAACACACAAACTTAGGGTAAAGTTAAAAAGTGTTTGGTTGTGTTTCAATAAAAAATAAATATTGTTATGAGTGTTCAACTTCAATAAACAAAAGGAATATATTTTCAGGGTAAAGTTAAAAAGTGTTTGGTTGTGTTTCAATAAAAAATAAATATTGTTATGAGTGTTCAACTTCAATAAACAAAAGGAATATATTTTCAGTTGAAATTTCCTTTTAAAAATTTTATAAATCTAGTCACTAATGGTACCTTAACAATCTTAAATCAAGATTTACCTTCTTGCTCTGGTTTAACATGTCCAAGCCTGAGGATGTCTCGATGAGTCCAGCCATTACGATTCTTATACTTAGTGATTTGATAAGCCAGTTGCCTAGGTGACTTCTCATTGTACCATCGACCAACGGCTCTCTTCTGTGCTCGACCCCACCCTGTTCCAAACCCTCCTTGGAGCTTCTCAACAAACTCCACAAACTGAAAGAGGGTTGTAGGGATGCGGCAGACTTTAGGTAGAGCATCATATGCGAGCTTCTTGACTTTCTCCCGCTCACACCGAGCACACTGAACCAGAGCTATTAAAAGCGGCTCCTGTTTGGCCGTCCAACCCTCCACACTGTATTCCACGATATCCTTAACAACCTCCTCCCCTCGACCATCTTCAATAAGTTTCTGGATGCAGTCGACGTTCTGAAGACCCAGTTCCTCTTTTGTGCAGTAGTATGTTCCTGTTTCAGAACCGAGACATAAGAATCGATGGAGTCGATCTAAGTCACCCACTGTCCAAACATATCCTCCAGCGTCGTTGCAAACCTGGGAGGAATTAAGGGGCTCTGATTGTGGTACAGGGCCGTCTTCAAACATGGTGCCTCAGTAAAGTATATCAGCCTGTAATATAAAAAAAAACATGGCTTTTAGTTTTACAACACCTATGTCACTGTCAGGAAAATCAACTTGTTCATTAGATGCGATAACATAACCCTCCTAATGACGGGAGGAGGGTTACGCTATCGCAACTACTTGTTTTTCCGCCTTTTTAAATTAAAATATAAAAGTTATAAACTTAAAGCTCTCTTCTAAAAACTTCTTATTTTAGCTTATAATATACAAAATAGTGAATACATTTTTTAAAGGACTTAATAAGTTAATTCACATAACATTAAAAATAAAACATGGCTAAACGTAACCTATAATATATGAAAAGAGCAACCTACATTTAATAATTCCCTTAACCAAAAAATGGTCAATATTTTGAAGTCTGACATGACCTAGTTCAGTTGGTCACAGGCAGACGTCTGTTTGTGTGCAATGCCAATGGCAATGACACAGCACTGTGAGTGTGTGACAGGGTTAGCTAATTGTACTTGTAATGAATCTTAACTGCTTCAGACAGCAAGTGGGCTGGTTGCATATTTGCAGAAAGGAATCGGCTGCAAAAAAGTGCAAGTGCAATAACAGTGCAAGAAGAAAAAGTGATAAATTAAAATACATGCAACGGACAGCTGCGACAGCAGTGCAGTGTACACAATTCTTACTTACAAACTTAGCTAAACAGCACACTAACACTAACAGCATAAAACATGTGGACATATATCAGATTTACACAACAAACTGAAATCATTGCATGAACATTGAGCAATACTTACAAGCAGACCAAAGTGAAGCTCAGAGTCACACAGCTAAAAATAAAGGGACTTTTTTTTTACGTGCAACATCAACAACACTCATTCATTGACATTGGGCGTCGGTACTGAAATTCCCTGACCGTAAAAGTGGTAGGGCGCCACCATTGACGAGAGTGCCGTTAACTGTGATGTCAGTGTCAAAGGTTAGTAAAAGGTCAGAGGTTGAACGATAGAGCGAGCTTGAGAAGAGTCTTGTCACCGCCGCATTTGATGCTTTCGCAGGCTAAACGTCGGTGGTCTGTCGTCAGAAACGTCCACCAGACTACAGTTTAGTTCCAATAACTTTGTACATCATGGCAGATGTTCTGAAATTTATTCGCGAGTATACCATCGCGAAAAAGGAGATAACTGAACAGGAGGGTCGAGTTATCTTCGGAGAATTCTCTTGGCCTAAAGATGCAAAGACTAATTACGGAATCTGGGGGTGAGTATTCATTTTATTGTGCTCAAATTCATAGTTGAGAATGTGATACAGTCATACTTTTTCAACATCGACATATCGTACATCATCGCCTGCTGGGTATGGTTCTCGACGACTGTTTAGTGCTGTTTTTATCTTTTAGAGACAACAGTACACAAACATGGTTAACTTCATAACTTTTTTAAAGGTTGGTTATATTTTTGTTTAGTGATTAATGGTTATGATACATATTGCATTGTACTTAGTATTTTTATGATGATTTAGGCCCTAACAAAACAGCTACAATAACCTCCTTTTTTAATTAATAATGATTAAAAATGGGGATAATGGTAAAAATACAATACATCATCTTGACTTTTGGATAACTTTCCGTATGGCGCCAACACTTTTTCACTCATTTTTACAAAAAGGGATATATCAATCAGGTAAATTAGATACTATATTATTTTATTTCGAATGAAAAAGTGGTGGCGCCATACGGAAACTTTTCCTGACTTTTCTTGAACTTGATTTTGAAATATTTTTTTGTTTTCCCCAATAATTTAGAACCGGGAAAGACGCTGGAGAATCCAAAGAATACTATCCAGTGGACTCAATCTTATTCCTCCTGAAACACATCAATCTTTCCCATCCTAACTATGTCCGACATGCTGCAGTAAGTATTTGTACCAGCTGTTAAGTTTGCTAAAACAACAGTAAATATTTGTGCGTACCTAATTAATTTATATATATAGATATATATATACAAAGATATTGACAAAATAGGGACACCGCCAATATAGGGCTAGATAGCTCAGTTGGTAGAGCGCCGGCACGTTAATCCGGAGGTCGTTGGTTCGAATCCCACTTTAGTCAATTCTTTGTTCAACCCCAAAAATCTAATTAATTTATAACGGTCCATTTTTTTCTAATTAGTAAATCATTAAATTCCAAGTAGTAAACTGCAGGGTAAGTGCCTGGGTAAAGTAATTTTAGGTTAAACAAAAAAAACAGTTGAATAGAGCTACCTACAGTTTTTATCTGATTAAAACATAATGACGCTCCGCAAACTGAAATCGCTAGCCCTAATATTGTCCCTCTCCGTTTTGCTTGTCATTAGTCATTTTGAAAGCTGGTCCATTCTCTAACCATTTCATGACTTATTAAAAAAGTGCAATATTTTTTAACAAGATACAAAATGTAATTACAATAATTGGTTTATTTCATTAACAGGCAGCAAATGTTCCTGTTGTTCGTCGCCCAGACAGAAGAGGTCTTCTGGGCTACCTCAAAGGAGAGACAGGTATGTATAACAGACCTGGAATGAGGACAAGGTCATGGGCACCTCAATTGGGCTCATAGATGAGAAACAGTTTTTAAAACAATGAAACTTTAATTTAAACAGATATTATCATTCCGTATTGTGGAGAAAAACAAATGAACATTGTAAACTTTTATTAAACAATAACTCTAGTCCCTGGTCATTGCCTTGGTGCTCCTTGAAATGCATTAACACTTCCCATATGGAGGTGCCCTTCACAAAGAATAGCTGCCTTGCCCTTATAAGACCAAAGCACCAGTAACTATTTGACAAAGTTAAAATATGTTTCTACAAAGTGCAATCTAATTTCCTGATAATATTGTTGTATAATTCTACCTACAGCAACATCGGCTAGTATTGACAAAAGTGCTCCACTGGAGATTGCTATACAGAGACAGCCAACAAGTGAGTATTTTTTATAGACTCCAAAGGTTGACTCCAAAGAGTCCAACTTCATCTTCCTACCTAATCACCTACTGTTTTTTATGGAATTTTACTGCAACTTGCTCCTTTGAATATCCTTGGATGCAGAGGGCGGACTACAAATGTTGTGCAAATATTGGATGCTTGGGAGAGCATTGTTAAAAAATATAATATCACATGACATCTTGACTAATTTCACAAAGCGAAGCCGAGCAAAATGCAAAAGTGAGGTGGCAAAATAAAGGATGACATGTGTTCAACTGTGAAATGACAAGGATCTTTGTGTGCAGTAAAGGAAATTAGTTATCATTATTTTTAAATTATTATCATTGCTCATAACTTGATCATTTTCCTCAGCCCTCCAAAATGTATCTCTAATGTTGATGTTTTTTTTTTTTTTTATTACAAATTCGATAAATGATGATTTGTGTCTTAATTTACAGCCAACAAACGCACCATAGATGACAATCAGAATGATCCGTCAAAGAAAGTTCGGTTTGAGGAGGAGCAAGTCAGACAAGACAAGGTACAAACTAATCATAGTTGGTAGAACCAGACCTTAAAAGAAACAAAAGTTTCCTTAGAATTCCTTTCTGAAAGACAACTTAATACTAGAACAACCTACTACGGATTAACGGCTCTCTACCAGCTGAGCTATCTAGCCCTTTGTTGGTGGTCTCCCTATTTGTCTGAAATTGTTTTCGTCCAATCATGTCAACATAATCTGAAGAGAAACACAAGATTTCTACAACTGTGTATCTGATAAAGTTTTCTTAACATTCTTCTTAAATACCATTCAAACCACAAATGTGATTTGTATTCACTTTTAGCATGTACTTTTGGGCCGTATTATGACTTCTGCAAAACAAGACAATAGTTTGTTTGTTTACTTTATAGGAGCGTCTTGCAGCCAGATTGGAAGCTCCTAAGGAAGGCGCCGTGGTAACCACCGATCAAATCAGGTACAGAATTGCATATTATACAGAAACCTAGTTGTCCGACATTGATCTTCATTAACACCTCGTTCTTCCTTTGATTTTAACAAACTCTTCCTAACTACATGGGATTAATCTTAGGACTTAGAAGGAGCAAGGTTTCGTTACTATATTCATTATGGCGCATTGAACCCATCCTAAGTAAGGAGGAATTACTCGTCCGAATTTGAGATAGGAGTGAGTGATCCTAGCATTTCGTGAAATTGGTGGCTGGTTAAAGATAAACAAGTTTAAATGATGAGTATTTTTTTTCTCTAATTAATTCTTAAGGTCCCTCTCAGACACTATGTCTGTTGAAAAAATTGCCGCCATCAAGGCTAAGCTACGAGCCAAAAAGCGAACAACTATCAAAGTGGACGACGATGACCTAGGCACCGGGATTTTGGAACAGCGTAGTTTCATCGACGCTGAAGTGGATGTCACTAGAGATATTATGAGTCGAGAGAGACTGTGGCGGACAAGAGCATCAATTCTACAGAGTACTGGCAAGGTGAGATTAATAGTCCGCCAGAAAGGTTAAATGTTTCAAAAATAGTTTACTTTTTGACAAGTTCAGTTTTATTTGATTCTATTTTTACCATTGTGATAAAACTTACTGGCGAACTGTGGCATGTCAAGGCCGAGCGGCTAAGGCCTCTGGACTAGGGTTCTGATGTTTCTGATCAGCAGGGTGTGGGTTGTGAAATTAGTGTCCTTAAGTAAGACACTTGATTGTTATTGCTTTGTCCCTAATATGAGACGTAAAGCTGTTTGTCCAGTGTGTGATGCACGTTAAAGACCACACATACACTTTTCATTACGAGAAGGGGTTCACCTTGGTGTTTCTGCCCTGGGGTCGATTTCACAAAGAGTTAGGACTAGTCCTAACTTGGGACTAGTCCTAGGAGATATACAAATTGCATGGATAGTCCCAAGTTAGGACGAGTAACTGGTCCTAACTCGGGATAAGACTAGTCCTAACTCTCTGTGAAGTCCACCCCTGGTTTCATACACACAATCGAGCCTGCCCGTGTTACCCCTGAGAAGGGGTGTTGGTGCTGCCCTTCTAGAAAAGACTATCCTCATAGGAATTTATGCAGCACTGTTGCAGGATAATAATACATGGCTTTCAGGAAGTTGATTATTATTATTTTTTTGGTTTTTTTAAGGACTTCTCCAAGAACGTCTTTGCAATCCTACAATCAGTGAAGGCTCAAGAAGATGGAAAACACACTAAACCCACCACGCAGCAGAGAACAGAACAAACACCAGCTCAACAGGTAACATATTTACTCAGCACTCTAGATTAGCATGTCTGGTTTTCTCCATATGTACCCATTTTCTCCAGCTGTTTTTCTTGGGTTTATGCACTCATTTTAAATGTAACAATACAACAAAATATTGTTGTTTTAAGCAGGTTGTTTTTCGTTTCTTTTTCTTTTGCAGGGAGGGGGGTTTCTGTCTTACTTCTTTTGAGGGGTGGGGAAATACAAGTTGTGAATTTTAGTGATTTTTTTTGTCTCCTGTCCAAATGAGCATTCTGTCTCTGTCTAAGCTCATTTGTTTGATATCTTTATTCTGTAACAAACTCTCGTTGACAATTTGCAACCACAGCAGGATCCAAGAAGAAAAGTGCAAACTCAGACACAGTATAACCGTTACGATCAGGAGAGATTCAGAGGAAAAGAAGGTCAGTAATCAAATATTGTTTTAGATTAATTTGTCTGCTCCTGACAAAGGAGACTATTGCCACCATGTCTCTGATCATTGCCTTGTTGCAATTTGTATTGCCCCAATGAATCTAGAATTCTTCCTCGTAGAGGTGCCCTTAACAACAGAAAAACTGCCTTGCCCTTCTTAGAATGAGTCATCTGTCCTGCTGCCCCAACCCCTTCAGAAGTTTGCATCTGTCCATTATGAACAGAATAAGTTGTGTACCGTTTTTTCTTAATCTTAATATAAACAGTTTTTTTTTTTTTTTACAGTCAAAATGTACTATATTTTCTTGTTACTTTTGATAGACGCATACAAAATGACAAAAGGGCTGAATAATTGAAACTTTCATATGTTTCTCTTCTTTTATAGAAACTGAGGGCTTTAAAATCGACACTAGTGGAACATACCACGGTATGACATTGAAATCTGTAACGGTAAGTTTTGAATCACTACTCCAAGATGTTTTTGTTTAGATGCATCTCGGGTCATTATCAGGTCAAGGTTTCTGAAGAAGTTCTCAAACAATACTTGGTTTTTAGAGGTTTTACTTCTCCAGTTGAAACCATCAGTCAATTTTACTTTGAGGCTTGCAAACTAACGTATTACTCAACTTAATTTATCTATCGTTCTTTCAATCATGCGAAAATGGCTTCCGTAGGTGCAATCAGTCACTTGTTTGCAAAAGTTAAGGGAAAATTTAAAGAAAATCTTGACTTATTTTTGTATACTTGTCTACACAGGAAGGTGCTAGTGCGCGGAAGGCACAGGCCCCCGTCCAACCTCCACGCCAAGAGATTGTACCTCAACCCAAACCACAGACGCCCCAGAAGCGTGTATCACGTACACCCATCATTATCATTCCAGCTGCTACTACGTCGCTTATCACTCTCTACAATACAAAGGATATCTTACAAGATTTGAAGTGAGTAGTTGTCGTCATCACTCATCCATCTTTGCAATGTGTTCATGTTAACGACCCCTTGCATATGACATCACAAGCTCAAGCATTGCCCTTATTTTTTGTGAGCGGAAAGAAGCAGATCACACCATGAAATAGTGATGGATCACTGCCTTAAATGCTCATTACTACCCAGAGAATTGGGAAAATAGTATTTGGAAAACACTCAAAAACCTCATTTTCTTTTTTTATTGCCTCAGTTGAAATGAGCATGTGTAAATGAAAAGTCACAAAGTCTCTATCAAAATATATTTTTTTTTAAATATTAGTTGGATGCTGTGTTTATCAGAATCCATAGGATGGACAACTTACTCTTTTAGAAAACCAATGATGTAGTGTAACTTTGAGAAATGTTGACAAACTTTCCTATTTTCACCAAGTGATGAAGTCTTATCTTATCTGAGATTGTCTTTGACCTCTTAGATTCTTCACATCCGAGGAGAAGAAAGCTCAAGGTGCTCGTAAAGAAAACGACGTCCTCATCCAACGAAGGAAAGAAGATGGCAGCACCGTACCTTACAGAGTGATGGACACTATCAATAAGCTCACACCACAAGACTGGTAAGTAGATCCAAATCAGCTTAACACTTTGTGTAACTTTTGCTTAACAGTTCTGTGTAGTGGATCTCTTCGATTGACTGTTTGTTGTATTTTGGTTGTGACTGTAGTATGTTTCACCCTGTTCTGCAACATTAACGTACACCCAACACTGAAGAGCTGCGTACTTGCATGCTGGACCTAGTCATCTGGACCAAGATCACTGGGCAGGCTTGAGATGCTGTGTGGCTTCGACATAAATTGCAACATTACAACTACAGTCCATACCTACAACCCAAACTTATTATCACCATTTTCTTTGCGTTTGTAGGGACCGTGTGGTAGCAGTGTTTGTACAGGGTCCTGCATGGCAGTTCAAGGGCTGGCCTTGGCTCCTTCCAGATGGTTCTCCAGTGGACATCTTTGCAAGAAGTAAGTCATATTTGAAAATCAACTTCAGCTAATATCTAGTGCTATGTATCCACTTTGGTAGTGGATTGGTAACTTGCGCACAAAAAACAGCATTCATCCAATCATTTGCCTCTTTAAATTCCATTGAAGGCGTTTTTTTAGCGTGTGACATCACTTGTAAGGGGTCTATTTAATCAATTATTACTCTTTTCTTTTTTGAATATCTATAGTCCGTGGTTTCCACATCAAATTCACGGAGATGAAACTGGACCCCAATGTTAAGAAATGGAACCTCCAGGTTCTTGAAATCAGTCGTCAGAAGCGGCATTTGGATCGAGCCAGCCTGCTCAAGTTCTGGGAGATCCTTGACAGGTGAGTAGAAGATAATATTGTATTGATAATGCTGCAGGTCAAACCATAAGACATTTTTCTGGAACCAATTACCACAGACCATAAGATCCTCACCAACAATTGAGGCTTTCAAGCTCAATCTCAAAACCTATTTATTCTAGTGGTTTCCCATTGCTGATGAAGTGGGTTTTTTTTTTGTGAAGCACAATGATCATTTTTGGAATTGCGCTTTATAAGATTCTGGATCTGATTTTGGAGAATGAATATTGAAGAGTTAGTCGTGAAAATACATCATTATCTTTAGGAGAGTGAATATTGAGTTCATTTTTTAAAGACATTTCATGCTTTAATACTTCTCTAGAGGATTGGTACTTGTTTAAACTTCAACATTTTGATTTTTGTTTTCTTCAAATTTGAATACTGTACTTTGTCTCACCTTGAACACCTAGCAGGATGGGTATATGCGCATAACAAGTCTTATTATTGTTATTATTTGTCTTTAAAGAGCCCGTCTTAGTCATAAAACTAATGATTGTTAATCTTTTCTCTCATCTAGGTACATGGTCAAGCACAAGACGAATCTAAGATTTTAAGAGAGGGTGATTTCTTCTATACGATGGATGCTATTACATAATACAACTGCAGGTGTGCTTTACAACTCTAGCTTTTAAAGTACTTGTGGTCCTCGGCTCAAGTTCAGGCCCCATCTTCATCTTTGAAGAGCCATCATAGTCAGATCCCTTGTTGATATAATAAGAATCATCATTTGTTATTGCTGTTGTACACAGGGAACTTGACCAACATGGTGGTAGCATGATGAAGGTCTGTCTATTTATCCAAAGTGAGGCCGGGAGGGGAAAAATAGTCTGATCCCCATTTTGTGTTTGAGAATTAAGTTGGTAAACTGTAAGTAGGTATACAGGGAAGGTGACCAATAACTAATTGAATAACAAACCTTAGAAAACCACAGTAGAGTTTAAGTAACATGTCAAAGTGTACATATTAAATACATTGTAAATATAAACAAAAGTAAAAGTGTAAGTTTTCACCAATAATACTAACATTATCATTGACGCCTTTTGTTTTGACTGGCAGAATTTTGCATACGATGTTATTGCATTAGAAGTGACACTCAAATGTCAGTAATTAATTAATTTTACCAAATAAAGATTCAAACTTGTAAATTAGAGCGGAGAATACTCAAAGAAGTGAGCTTACCTGACCAGCTTGTCGTTAAGAATTTTATGTGTTCCTTTATTTTCTTATTTAAAAAGCTTTTGTAACATACTTAACTTTGTGTTAAATACACACTTGAAGTCTGATGTGAAAAGCATAACATTTGGTGTTGCCCTTATGACTAACATACGAGGTCAAAGGTGAAAAAAATAACCTGATTTCTTAGTGAAGGATTGTTAAAGGAACACGTTGCCTTGGATCGGTCGAGTTGGTCTTTGAAAAGCGTTTGTAACCGTTTTTTATAAAATGCATATGGGTAGAAAGATGTTGTAAAAGTAGAATACAATGATCCACACAAACATGCCTCGAAATTGCGTGGTTTTCCTTTTACCTTGTCGACTAACACGTCGGCCATTTATGGGGGGTCAAAATTTTGACTCCCATAAATGGCCGACCATGTTAGTTCGCACAGTAGAAGGAAAACCACGCAATTTCGAGGCAAACTTGTGTGGATCATTGTATTCTACTTTTAAAACATCTTTCCAACCATATGCATTTTATAGAAAACGGTTACAAACGCTTTTGTTTTGACCAACTCGTCCGATCCAAGGCAACGTGTTCCTTTAACTGGAAAGTAACAATGTCATTTCTTAGTGAAGGCTTGTTAACTGAAAAGTAACGACAGAGAAGTTAATTTTCAGGAAGCAGCTCAATAGAACCATGCCTGCCATTTTGACATTACAGGTAGTGGTTTATCATCGTTTGTTGGGTGCAAATTGAATAGGCAAAGTGGCATCCATGTAAGCGGCGTAAAAATGGGGAAAATAAATAAATAAATGATTCTTTGATTAAATGAAGGAAAAAATAGCATAAATATTTTTAGTTTGATTCTTTATATTGTAGGAAATCTAATAAAATAATGGTTTACAGGATTTTATTCCTTCCATTAATAATTGGGGAAAACAGTGTTTTTCTGGTGTACACATGTAAGTAAATAAACACATTTCTGTACAGACTCGAGTGTTTCAAGAGTGTTTTCTTTGTGTCAAGTTACAACATTGGTTACCAACAAGGGGAAACAAACTCCACATAGCTTTATGTATAACTTGTCAAAATAGTTGCGCCAGATTGGTTTGGAATGTTGGCGACTTGTAGACTGAGAAGGAAAACTATTGTGTGCAGAAATAAACACAAATACACAACTTAAATATAATTCAAGTTATCATGTCAAATGTTGATAATAAGAGTTTAATACATAAATAAAATAATCTTTGTAAAATAAAATAATCTTTTTCTATCCACCACTAAAAAATACTGTTTAATCAAATGTACATTTCTAGCCTAATATCGTTCCGTAGGTGCAATCGAGGTGCATCTCATATTTATGTTACACGCAATACCTAAATATCATATATCTAAATATCAAACTTCAAGGTTTTATGCAGGAATGGCACGGGAAAAAAAACATTGCTAAATTTAAGTCTGAAGCTTACTGTAGCTCAAACAATTACTAGAACCAATTTTTTCCAAGAAATATTTCTCTCTGAAATGAAGTCAAATGAAGTCATTTTAAGAAAACTATCCGATTGGCTGATTTCTATTGTTATGAGTTTGTTTAAATGCTAAAAATTGTGCTTGGTTTTCACTATTTTTCTCCCGACGAGACTCCCAACAGATTCAGCCCAAATTTTCAAAGATTTTGTTTTGTCATGTATATATATACAATGGTTGATTTCACACAAATTTGACACTGCCACTATTTTGCCAGCTTTACAAACCCTGTATAGTAACTAATCCCAGATTACACACAAAACCAATAGTGATGGGGCAAGATAACAAAAAATTCACCATGTTTTTGTGTGTGTAAGATACAACATTAATATAAAATATCGAGGCACAAAATTGCACCGACGCAACGATTTCATCTCCAACATCTAAAAATGCAAGTCCAACTTTTATGAACAAGTATGGATTACTTTTCAGGAATATATCCTTCTTTCATGCTAAACTCAAATATTACAAAATGGCTGTTATGCATGTCTCCTTTCTACCTTGGGGAGGCTATTCTTTGCATGGCACTTATGTAAAAACACAAATCATAAAAAAATTGCATGCTTAATTCCTGCAGCATTTCAACAACATAATAGTTCTTTTAACATCAAGACTCTTTAAAAAAGATTAACAAGTTTAACAAATAAACTTCAGTTGTAGCACCATTAGACCATACTGTCATCAGAGGCTTCACAATCCATCATGGCATGCTTCATTCTTTCCACTATTATTCATTACCATGGAATGGGTTACACATTTCTTGTCAGCAACTCATGCGACTCCCCAGTCACCACATCCCTTGACCCTGGCCTGGGCCGGGCATCCAGCGCCCTCCTGAGTTGGGACAGTAACTGGGTGGCAAAGTACCCATGAAAGGTCTCGGTGGTGGTGAGACATGTGACATGGTACCAAGGTTTGGTGGGGGTAGATGCATGAATGTCCCTTGGGGTACAGGTTCCATCCACGACTGCTGGTTTGGGTACAACCGAGGGACAAAGTCACCCGAACCTTGGTGATGATAACCACTGGGTGGTGGTGGGAACGAGAGTCGTGGGAAATACTGATTAGAGTGGGGAACAAACTCTGGATTTGGGAACTGGGCGTATGGCATATATGGAAACCGGATGTCTGGCTGTGTGAGCTGCGTAGGTGGGGCGTGGTACTGTGGGGCACTGACTGCTGTAGGCTCAGGTGGGCATGGCGGAGCTGCTTCGTATACTTCTGGCTCTTGAAGGGGTGGCATAGGCACTTTCTCCTGTGCTGCTGTTTTGTTTAGATCTAAATCTCTTAGCGAAGGTTCTACGGCCATGACAAGCTTACTTGCAGACTTTGGATTACTGCTTGTCGATGACTGCTCTGGACTGTCTGGTATTCGTCCTTGGCTTAGTGAACCAGTGTTTGATTCATTGGCGTTTGATGGTGAAGTAACTTTTACTTCCTCAGTAGACGCACTTGGATTAGACTTCAAAGCCATTTCGTCTCCTGTAATTAAAAGCAAAGGATCAAAACAATGTAAATTTAAGAACAAAAATGTACTTAGTTATCATAGAAAAAATATCTATAGATTGATTATTTTGCATACAATTTACCTTTGAATGGAGACTTTTGAAGGACGCTAATTGATAACAAATATATCAGGTGAAAAATATACTCAAAAATAGGCCAAAGTAAGAACCATACCTACCGTCTAGCGCCCTCTGTTGAATGATAGCTTCAGTCGTCTCGGCCATCTTTGTGATCTCTTGAATCTTCCCTTCGATATGAGACAGCTCATCAACGAAGTTCATATCTGTGTTCTGCATCATAGCGCTCACAATACGCTTCCTGGAAAGAGCAAGTCAGATCTTCCTAATTACCAACCAAAATACCATGTCTTGTGTATTAATTGTATATGGTTCATAGCGGGGCACACTTTCAAAAATCTGGTTACCACTAAAACTTCGCTTAGCAGAAGCCAGCAAGCGGCCTTGTAAATACATTGTTATACAAAACGGGTACCCCAAAAACCTGCTAAGCATGACCCATGTTGTCTAGCATACAAAGATAATCTAAAAGTAAAGTTCAAACAAAACAATAAAAAATGTTTATATATCTGGCTACCATGTTTACCGTTTGTACTGAAGAGTTTCCAGAGTCATTTTCAGCTCATCCAACTCCAGAGCCAAACCAAGGTCATCCATAGCATTATCACTGACATCACTCCCAAACATATCCTTGAGACAAATAATAAGACATTGTTGTAAATATTTGGCATCCCAAGATAAATTTTATGTCTTGCCCCAATCATCCTAAATAAAAATCCCCTTGGTGTCCAAATCATTCATAAAAACATTACATCTGATCTGGATCCTTTACGTATATCATATTCAATATTTACTGATAATTAGAATTGAAATTCTCAAGTAATAAACCCCAAGGGAAACTGACTGGGTAGTTTGTAATTAATTTTGGTTTGAACCAAGACAATTTATTACAGTATTTGTTACTTTTCCTTTTTAAAACCATTTTTAATGAATCTCTGTATAGTGCTGTTTGTTATAATTGTTATTATTCCCAATAAGTTGGCACAGCCTATAAGCTTTCACAATATGATAACTGGGTTGTGTTTTGGGGGTTTAATTTTTAATTGACCATGTTTCCATCCCTTGCCTACACCAATGCTAGAAAGATGTTATGGTGGGCAGTGCTTGAATATCATAAGTCACAATTACCCCAAGAACGCCCAGGTCTTCAGTTTTCTCTTGCAGCTGCTGCACTATCTCCATGCTAACAGTACCAGAGCAGCCCAGCAACAACAATGCGCTGTGGATGAAAAACACATAACATTCAGCAGGATTACATCATTTCAATTAAATCTTATTCAAAACTAAATTATTTGACTCTAGACAATTAGTTCAGATGTGGATGAAAATCACACAACATTCAGCAGGCAGGATTACAACATTTCAATTAAATCTTATTCATAACTAAATTATTTGAATCCAGACAATGACTTCAGATGTGGATGAAAATCACACAACATTCAGCAGGCAGGATTACAACATTTCAATTAAATCTTATTCATAACTAAATTATTTGACTCTAGACAATGACTTCAGATACCTACCTAGTAAAAGGCATCATGGTAACCAAGTCCAAACTCAGATCTGTGCTATCCAGAACCTCCATCCTGTAAAACCAAACAATATTTTTTTACTATTTTTTTTATAAATAATTACTATAATAAGAACAATTTATAGAAGTGGATCATAGTTAACAATAGTTCATGGTGGAAACCCAACTTTGAAATATGTTCAAGTGATATGCACAAAATTCACTGCATGTGATACCATAAACTCAATTCAATAAATTTATAAGCAAAATTATAAATTAGGCCAACTATATACTCAAATATAAAAGTTATACAGACCAAAAACTAAATTCAATAAATTTTAAATTTATAAGCAAATGTATAAATTAGGCCACCTATATACTCTAATATCAAAGTTACACAGACCAAAAAATTCAATTCCATAAATTTATAAGCGAAATTTTAAATTAGGCCAACTATATACTCTAATATAAAAGTTACACAGACACATTTAATTTATGCAAAAATCAAAATTACAGTTTTTTGCAAATATACAATTAGGCCTGCTAAGAAAACCCATGCAAATAGTCTTACAAGAAGTCATCAAGGAGATGAGTTGTGAATGATTAGTAGTAAAAATGACAACAAAATGTTTTCTTTTAAAAAAAGGGAGAGTTTTAAGGGACCTTCGTAGTTCTCTAAAGAGTCTTGGGTGTTCCTTCTCATCAGCCATCATTAACGGAATATCAACCATGAGTTCACTGACCTGTAACATGAATTTGATCAGCAATAATTTTAGTTATTCCACAAGCTTGAGTTCGGATTAGTTGAATATTGGTCATAGGTATCCAATATGAGGCCATTGCCTCTATTGCCCCTGGTCATCCAGGCTGTGGTCATCGCCTTGGTGCCCCTTGGTGCCCCCTGAAATGTGCCAATAGAAAAGAACAATTTCCTCATAGAGGGGCACTTTACCAAGGAGAAAATGCTTATGTGCTCTTGCTCTTTTCAAAAGAGAAGCATCACCCCTGCTGTGATACAGGTTTATCTTCAAGCAAACTTGACATGTAGCTTGAACGTTCAATACAACAGCGCAATAAAGAACATGGTTTAAAGGCAGTGGACACTATTGGTAATTGTCGAAGACTAGCCTTCACACTTGGTGTATCTCAACATATGCATAAAATAACAAACATGTGAAAATTTGAGCTCAATCGGTCATCAAAGTTGCGAGATAGTAATGAAAAAAAAAAAAAAACTTGTCACACAAAGTTGTGTGCGTTTAGATGGTTGATTTTGAGGCCTCAAGTTCTAAACTTGAGGTCTCGAAATCAAATTCGTGGAAAATTACTTCTTTCTCGAAAACTATGGCACTTCAGAGGGAGCTGTTTCTCACGTTTTATACCATCAACCTCTCCCCATTACTCGTCACCAAGAATGGTCTTATGCTAATAATTATTTTGAGTAATTACCAATAGTGTCCACTGCCTTTAAGGCCAAACAAAATAAATGTTGTGTTTACGGTAACGGCCCTAAAAAATTCCAGGTAGGTAGGTAGGAAAATAATTTTATTTTGTAATTTTATTTTTATTTTTAAGTTCTTGAATTTTGAGTTATTTGTTAATATTTTAAACCCGTTACCATGAATTATACTAACCTTGTTCGACTCATCAAGTTATAAACCCTCATGTTGGAAAGTGGTAAAATATAAAAGTTTATAAGTTGTTTTAGAAAAAACATAACATAGGTCAAGTTGCAAGCGCTTTAGAAGTTACAAGGAAACTTTTTATCTTACCATTAAATCAGGGCCATGTTTTAAATGCTGACATCAGTTTTACCAACTTTCAATTTGAGGTGTGGTTATTTTGTTCACATTTTTCATTCCATTGTTGTACACTTACTTGCACTTTACCCAGACTGACGAACCTCCGGGTTGCTGGGTGAAAATGATGTCACTCAGTAGGCTCAGTGGTGCAAGGTGTACCATAACATTAACAACAGAGCCGAAACTCACAACTCACATTTTCCCCAAAATAATATAGCAAAATGAATAAACACTTTTGAGGGTCAAACTTATTATTTTGAATGTCAGCCTGATCTGATCTGAATGTGTGTTGTGAGTCTCTGGGTAGTTTAAATATACTTCAAAACAACTCAAAAGCTTCCCGATGGCCAGTTCAACTAGTGTCTGATGGGTAATCATACTCCGAAGAAACAAATCACTAATAAAACAACAATGAAAATTGGAATTGAAAACTTGAACTGTATGTTTTATTTCAACGGCAGAATCACTTGTCTACCATAACAAGTTAACTGCAGGCGTCTCTCTTTGTTTTTATCCACTTTCAGAAACTGATTAGAATATGTCTTCAGTTATTACAAGTCAAATGTTTTTTTGTCATAAACGGCGAACCTTTTCTTCTTGTCCAATTATTTCAGAGGACAATCAATTTCAAATTTTCTGTGGCCTAAAACATGTGGCTCATATTGCTAGATTTAAGCATGGTCACATTTTAATACTTGCAAAGTAACTAGCAAATGTGGCATGATTCTTTGAAAACTGATACAAAAGCTTACAGGCCTAGCATTTCCTGGGTCCGTAAGGACGACGGCGCTGAAACTAATTAGAATATGTCTTCAATTATTACAAGTCTGACAATGGTTTTCTTGTCATAAACGGTAAACCTCTTTGTCCAATCATTTCAGAGGACAACAAATTACAAATTTTCTGTGGCCCAAAACATGTGGCTTTATATTGCTAGATTTAAGCATGGTCACATTTTAATACTTGCAAAGTAACTAGCAAAAAAAAAAAGGGTTTCACTCAATGTGGCATGATTCTTTGAAAACTGATACAAAAGCTTACAGGCCTAGCATTTCCTGGGTCCGTAAGGACGACGGCGCTGAAACTAATTAGAATATGTCTTCAATTATTACAAGTCTGACAATGGTTTTCTTGTCATAAACGGTAAACCTCTTTGTCCAATCATTTCAGAGGACAACAAATTACAAATTTTCTGTGGCCCAAAACATTTTCTGTGGCCCGGTCACCCACGTGCTGTACACCACTGACAGCTATACCATGTTTTGTTGTGGTGTCCAATATGCGGCCGGCTGCCAGGGGCCCAATTTCGTTTCGTGCTGTACCACTGACAGCTAGCTGTACAGTACTGTTGTACCGTGTTTTGTTGTGGTGTCCAATATGCGGCCGGCTGCCAGGGGCCCAATTTCGTTTCGTGTGACATTGGATCGCCCCGAAGTACGCTGTGAACACAGCGGGTGCGTCGGGGCCGGGCATCGGGTGGCGCGTGCACCTTTCACAGAAAAAATTGTGGCAGTACAGTAAGCTAGGCTAGGCGTGGGCCGGTGCACAAGTTTTGATATCGCCATGATTTTTGCAAAAATGCATTATTACACTGGTAAGTCGTAATAAACAGTTTTAAAGTGAGGCAACATGTTAAAATTCTCATTTTAAATTTTACCAACTCACAAAATATTTAGAAAAATGTTTTGAGGTCGGCAATTCGGCCGCAAAAAATTCAGGTCGGTCGGGTTACCGTAAACACAACATTTATTTTGTTTGGCCTAACATTGGTCAATATCAAACTCTCAATGCTATGGATCGACCAATCAGAATCAAGGATTCAACTTTGCTTGAAGAGAATAATCAAAGATAAGTTTATTATAGCAGGATTCGAACCAACGCCCTTCAGATTAATGTGGCCGCCCTCTACCAACTGAGCTATCTAACCCCATATTGGCAGTCTCCCTATTTTGTCAAAGTCAGAAAACAAAGGACAGAGCTATCCCTTGTGGTGTATTACTTGATAAAGCTTTATCTTCAAACAATGTTGCCACTTTAAAATTCCTGTTCAATTTGTAAATAATTACCAGACAACAGAGGACTTCTTCCGGATCCGAATCATCGTCACATAGGAACGAGGTAACCTCGGCAATGGTTAAACAAACCTCATTCTCATGATTAATAAGATGGACCTGGTAACCCTCATCAAGATCAACGCTAAAAATAGAAAGAATACAAACATGTTGAAAAATCGAGGTATCAAATGTTTTTCTAAGTTCTCAAAGATCTGTGATGTTTATATTTAAATGTACATTTGTTTCATTTCTCAGGCAAATAAAAAAAAAATAATAATAATAATAATAATAGTAATAATAATAATGGCGATTTATATATATAGAAGAGTTTGCGGTAACACCATGTAATAACAATCTCTAAATGAGTTGGGGGTGGTTCTGAAAAGAACCGTTGGGTTAACTCGACGTTTCGATCAGTATGCTCTGATCGTCTTCTGGAGAATTTATATAGCGCCTATCCATGTAGACATGCTCCTAGGTGCTGAACAATTAAAAGAAAACCTATTAAAATCCATACAGTTATACACCCAAGAGAGAAATACAGTTAAACATGTAATAAATGCAGAATTTGTACACAACGATTAATAATTAAAAACAATGAGAAAACACAATTAGTAAAAACATTAAAAGATACAACAAAAAGGAATTAAAATAGAGAGGCAAGAAGAGAACCAGCAGCTGGAGGCCGTAGCAATTCCTATAAAATAAAATAAATTGCTCTCCTCTCCAGCAGGTATTGAAAAAGAGCACAAATTAATTGAAAGAAAGTAAAATAGTTACTTCCTATTACACAGATCTAAAAAACAAAACAAAAAAACTTTGTCTTCGGCACCATCCATCTATCTCAGCGTCACTGACGCATCAAAAGCCAAACCTACAGCCCAAACATTGATTTTAAAAAAGATAAAAGATTTCTAATTAACTTTTGTTCAACTCACCGTTTAACAATCCATCGACCATCGCCTGGTGATTCTTCCAAATAAGGCATATCACTAGCCCTAGAATCTTCACTGTCCAAGGAGGGATTCGAACCTCTGTCTGCAAGTGGAGAGGGGTATTAATGGAATCGTTATACTGTTTCGGTATTTTAAGAGGAACAAGGTTGGTACTTGCAAGATAAGACTTGGGCCTATGCATGGTGGAAAATACCAAGTAGAACTAACAGTTCACAAAAGAGATGTTTACATGGTGTCACCGCAAACCTTATACAGTTCACAAATGTACAAATTCATCACGGAAACTTATGGGAAAGTAGCAGGAAAACTTGAATTATGTGCGAGGTTTCATTTACCGTTATCGTTGGGTGTGGGGCCGTTATTTATTCGGTTTTCTCTGGAGGGAGATAGAAGACCTGGAGGTGGAAGACCTGGTGGTGGGTTCTGAAGACTGCTGGGTGCTGCATCTTCGTCTTAATATTGAAAGAAAGGGAGATACATACGTTCTATTACAGATTAACACAAAGACCAGAACACCGATGTGTGTTAGCACTGTATACTCAGTACTTTCTCGAGCTCTAAGAACACAATCCCAGGCATATAAAACCCTACCGTTAAAATTCTAGAGCAGTGTCTTACCAACTAGACACATACCACATATCTTTAGTTATAAATCAATCAACGATAATGCATATACATCCACCAAACTTTAAATACATCAACCATATCTTTTAACAAACATCAACCAACACTTAGCCCCCACATCCACATCCACTACTAGGTACCTTTTGAGTCAGCTAGAGTCTCATCCGGCTCTGGTGGACTCACCACCGCCTCGTAATTCTCAGCATTGTACTCAGGATTCCCAGATGCATCGTCACTTTCAGTGACGTCTTGTAAGGTCATGAATTCAAACTCAGCTTGTGTTAATTCATCATCAGAAAACTCACAATCTTGATGCTAGAGCAAGAAAGAGCAAGTTATATTTTAAAGGCAGTGGACACTATTGGTAACTACTCAAAATAATTATCAGCATAAAACCTTATACTACTTCCTAACTTGGTAATGAGTAACCAGGAGCTGTTGATAGTACAAAACATCGTGAGAAACAGCTCCCTCTGAAGTAATTAATGTAGTTTTCAAGAAAGAAGTAATTTTCCACGAATTTGATTTTGAGACCTCAGAATTAGATTTTGAGGTCTTGAAATCAAGCATCTGAAAGCACACAACTTTGTGGGACAAGGTTGTTGATTTCTTAGTGTTGGGAATTACCTTGGAAGGAGCTTGATGTTGTTCACTTGATCTTGCCTCAAATAGAGCTAGCCCATCCTCCACCAAGGCATCGTTGATGTGGATGTCTTCATCCGTTGTTGTGTCACTCAGTAAGAGATACAACTCTGCTCTCTTCAGTTGGGAAAAAACAACAAAAAGAACAGATTTTTATGACAATGAAGCTTCAAAGAAAAGAAGCCTCAAAGTTTATGAAGCCTTCAGGACAATGAAATCTCAAAGACCTTAAAGCCTAAAAAACAATGAAGCCTATACGACAATGAAGCCTATAAGACAACCCGCCTCAAACTTTACCATGCCTTAAAGATAATGAAGCCTCAGAGTTAATGAAGGCTCAAAGCTAATGAAGCATACCACCTCAATACTCAATATACCACCTCAAAATCAACCCATATGACTTGCGTGGGATCCCTTCTAGGAGGTGAATGTTAAAATAGCCTCAATCCTCCTAAACCATTCAAATACTCCAGTCAATTTTGAAGGAGTCAGGAAGGTAAACGCTAAACCCGTAGAATTTGACAGCTAGGAGTTCTTGGGTGATATCCTTTCAGGGGAATAAATTACCTGAATTTCTGTAATGAGGGCGATGAGAGGTTTTCCAGCCGTCAAGGCTAAGAGTCTGTCTCTGGCATGCTGCGTCCATTTCTCCTAATAAAAAAACCCAGAAAATATAGTTCAGTATTGACAACTAACAAAGCAAGGTCTGGTTCCCTCTCAACTTTACTGTTCAAGAATTGATACACATACACATAAAATACACCAGACTAATTCCAGAGCCAAAATACTCAGTTCGGGCAAGAGTGGAATTCAGTTGACTGCAATTGTTAACAAGTTAGGGAAGACAGAGTTTGTAAGCTCTACTTGTAATAAGTTTATGGATGAAGTTACAAATAAGTTGTCAAGTCATCTCACCTCAGCTGGTTCAATGTAGGCAAGGCGTCCATTGAAGGCTTGGACAGGTAATCTTAAGAAGCTAGACCTGAAAACCAAATAAGAAGCATCGTTTCAATAAAAAGTACAACTTACTTCAATTTTAAATCATTATTATTTGTATCATTACCAAATTGACAAAAGAAATAACAAATACAAAGCAATACAGAAGTGAACAGTCAATAATGCAAGCCATGCAGAATGTTAAATAACAAAATACAAAGGCATACAGAATGTGAACAGTCTAAAAAACAAAACCATACAGAATGTGAAATATCTCAAATACAAAGCCATACAGAATACGAACAGTCTGAAATACAAAGCAACACAGAATGAGTCTATAATACAAGGCATACAGAATGTGAAATAAAATACAAGCAATACAGAGTATAAACAATCTAAAATACATGTACAAAACCACACAGAATATGATTAGTGTAAAATACAAAAGCCGTTCAGAATGTGCAGTCTAAAAATACAAAGCCATCATACAGAGTGTGAACGTTTTATGAATACACAGTACAATTTATAATACAATCAATTTTAAAGTACACAGGCAAAACAAGATGAACAGCACACAATAGAAAAAAATCATACCTAAAACAGAATCTCAACCATTCAAAATACACCAACAAAACAGAATATAAATTTGTTTAAATCACACAAAAGGTCAAGAGCTGAGAAGGGACAAACAAAAGCTTCAACTTATAAAAATGTCAACTTACTTGAGCAATCTTAGAGCAGATCTTGTGACAGTTGCTACAGTGCCGTAATCCACATACAGCACCTAGGAAAGATTCCACATCAATTAGGATTATAATTATAAATATATAATGGAAACCTTGGTTGTTTGAGAATAAACTTATTCTGAAAACAATCCATGCACAATTTTTCAATGAACTATCCTTTGTGGATAAACTTTCCAGCAACTCATCTTGGAATAGTTTTCAGGGAAGTGTCCAAAAAAATCTTTCAAACCACTCTTTCCTTTAACTGATGGATTCTGTTGAATTTAGAAAAGCAACCTAAACAGGCTACAGTAGCAATGCAAATAATCAGGGCCCAATGTCATAAAGCCTGTAATCACAAAAACATGCTAAGCACAAAGTAGTTTGCTTAGCAAAAAAAGATTAACCAGCCAGAATACCATACATTTACAATTGCTGCGACTGGTACCCCGGTCATTTCTTGCTGATCAAAGAAACTTGCTAAGCAGAATTGTCTACTTAATAGCTTTATGAAATTGGGCTCTAGCCACAACCCACCTCTATAAAGTCCACAATAGGTATACCAGTAATAATGGCTCTATGCCAGTTATTATCACTGAGATACAGAGCGCAGCAAACTTGACCTACAGCTACCATAGACTCTGGCAACTCATACTTATTCCCTTCAGGATAGGCGTAGACAGATCTAGAAAATAAATAGTAAAACAAGTCATGAAAAAAAGTTCAATAGTTTCAGGTCTGGCCACAATTTCATAGGGTCTGTCAGCACAATAACTTGCTAGACACAGAATAGTATTGCTTAGCCAATACAGATTACCAGCCAAAATTACATTAAGTTTGCATTGTTGTGACTCAATTTTTGCTTAGTAAAGAAATTTGTCATGAAGTATTTTCTGCTAAACAACTTTTTGAAGTTTAGAAACTTTTGAGGGGGCACATTGGCCAAATTGGGATATCCTAAAGAGTTGGAAAATAAACTGTGGAGAAGTTTATCCTGTAATAATTTTAAGAAGTTGCCTAATTAAGGTGAGAAACTTACTCAAGATTATCCATCAGGTTATCCAGGTCTTCATTGCTCTGTTTGTTTTTAAGTTGGATGCATAGTCGATGAGGAGTGAATACCGTCGCTACGTACACCTCGATGTAATCATGAAGGGGTGGGAAGTCCTGGTAGGAGTAGCCGAAACCCCAGCCTACTGCATCCTTAGGAATGGACTTGTTCCGCGGAACCTAGGATGAAGTTGATAAAATGACTCAGGCTGTTTTCAAAACCAAGGCTTAGGTTTGGCCTTGAGCTCTGTCAGTAACTTTGATGAGACAGACAATCTGAATTGAAACTGCTACAACTACAATTGTTAAGAACTTCATATACTTCAATGCACGATGACACAATCTAGCAGTAGCAGCCAATGAAAGACTTTGGAACGCTAGGTGGCAGCAGACTTACCAGGTAAATGTCCATTGTTTCTGTAGTTCTGAGCCTGCGCACATTACCGAGAACAATGGATTTTACCTGGTATGTCTGCGGCCACCAAGCGTTCCAAAAGTCCCCTATTTAGACATGGACTTACACTTTCAGTGGGGGCTTCAAACAGGCAGATGTTGCCCAAGCCAGAGCCAAATCCTGAGCTATGATTTAAAAACAGCCTGAAATACAAGTGTGGAGTTCGGTTTGGGCAAAACTAAAACAAGCAGGAAGGTCGAGTGCAAGAAAACTACTGATTTTTTACTTACTGTTCTCGATTCATCTACTAGAACAAGGAGAAGACGTCCTGGGAAAAAAAGCAAAAACAAATATGAGTCATCTTGAATGGGTTTGATTTTTACTTGATTTCAGTGAATTTTATCTTTGATCACCTGTTGCAAGGCCCTTGAAAATCACTCACTAAGAGTGTCAATAAATTGTATAGCATTGTCTATCTCAACAATCTTACTGATGCTACTATGAGAATTATTCTTTGATTATTATTCTAAAAGTGAAACAAAATTCAAAGCAAAAGAAAGTTTTACAAAACCTACAAAAATTTTGGAGCTTGGTGATAATCCTTCTGCAACATTACAAGCATGCAAACACAATCATCTTTTCTTGGGCAGAATTGAAACTTTCTTACCATATCCCTTGTAGACTAAATTAACAATATCAGGCATCATCATGACAAGGGATTCGATGTCTCTCAAACCAAGTTCCTCCAAAGGAAACGTCTCATTAAAAGTCTTCTGTACATAACAAAGAGTAAAGATATTTTTAAGTCAAAACTTTGTTATGCAAAAGAAAATTACACACAAGTTCTTTAAATATAATTGACATGGCACGACATATTTAAAGCTAGGGTCATAGGTGGGCGTCTGTTCACGCAGCTGAAGATCCGGTTGTCACCTCACTTAATGTGTATAAATTTAAAAATATTGTGAACATATTGTGAGAGTTTTATTGCTGTTTTCTCGGCAAGTTTTCTAGGGCACTGTACTCATCTGAAGCATTACATTGACAAAACCAACCTATGACCTTACATTTATTACAGGGCATTGCTTAGGTTCACATAATTTTACTAAACTTACAAAAGTTTGACCCAAAGAGGAAAAGTAAAGGCTCTTGTTTTTGAGGCGTTGACTTGATCATTTAGTAGCAAACTATTAACTTATACACTTACTTTGTAAAGGAGAGGAAGACTTTTGAGATAGACTCCTTCCGAGTTCTGTTCCAGGATCTGACGGATCTTTGTCTTGAGCTCCAAGAATCCTTTGGAAGGATCAGCTGCCACTTCAGTCTTCCTACTCTGAGCTGTGGCATTTGCCTCTGAACTCGCTGGAAATAAAAAGGTAAATGTTTGTGCTGAACATGAAATTGAACTAAGGCCAAATTTTAAAAAGCTGCTATTAGAAGACAATCTTGCTTACCAAGTTTTGTCTATGCTTAGCAAATGTTTTGGGCTTAAGATAATAACCAGTAAATTATTTGAAATAACCTACTTGTGTTGTTCTGTAAGTTAGTCTTTGGTTTGTATGTCCGCACATCATATAGCTTCCAGTCTCCCTGTTTCTGCTCTCGTTCGATTGCTACTACCTCAGGCATGGCAGCCATTAGCTCGGTCACACTGTAATAACCCAGAGACATCATCGGTAATGTCTTCTTAAACTTCTCCTGAAGGATACAAAACAAGACTCTGAGTTATGCATCTTTGCAAAAAAATAAATGATGGCCTTACGTTTCAACCCTAGCAGAGTACGTCTTTCTCAAAGGCTTTCTTGAGTGTCTTTCTTGCGCATCTTTGTTGAATAATAACTACTATTAATTAGCAAAAGTCTGATTCATTTAAGTTACCTTATACATGTCTGGTAGATAAGCTGCCCAAACACCCTCAGGGTGCTCTGCCAAAACCTGCAACAGCAAAAATATATAAAACTTTAGTTAGAGAATAAACCAGATAATTGATACACAGTAGATTTACAACAATAAGAATAGACCCGTTGCATACATGTATGACGTCACATCTAAAAAAAAGAGGCAGATCATTGGACAATAGCTGTTTTATGTGCGTTATACGTGCGCGTGACCTCAGATACCTGTAGGGTTTTAGCGTTATGCAAGAAAAAGGTAAATGTGAGAAGTACATGAGTTGTAGCAAATCTTGCATACTTGCTGTATTTCCTCCAGAAACTTTGTTTCAAACAGATCCGATGTAAGAGTGTTATCAATCGAGGAGGCACTTCCCAAACGTTCTTTCAAGTAGCTTGGAGATCTTTCTCTTGTGTTGACCGTCTCTTGGTTTTCTTGCCGGCTGTTCTGGCCAGATGGTCTTGCAGAGTTGACCTGGCTGGTGTTCCTCCATTGTGTGTCAATTTGATGGTTCGGGCCATTCTTAGGTCTCACAGAATCTCGTTTGGAGTACGACTCTTCTTGTCTGTCTGTAATTGAAAGAAATTAACAACTGTTGTTCAAAGTTTTGTAATCGATTTTTTAAATATTTGTGATTTTTAATTTGCTTCTTTCTTATGTGAATCAAGAAATAGATATCACCCAGATAAATAAAGAAATAAAGAAATTTTAAAAATGTATAAATAGCTTTGTTGAAATTCTGATGGATTATGCTTTGACAGAAACATATCCTGAATAAATTTGAACCACTGAGAAAAGGGACTCTGCTATAACAATAAAAAATTCCTTGAAAACTACTGCACAAGTACAAAACTAAAAGATGAGTGCGCATGTGAACTCTTTGCAATATTGGCTGATAATCTGTTATTGCTAAGCAAGATTGAGTCTTGGTGCTCATCAAAGAATTTATACACTCTGTCAACCCTTCTGTTCCAAAATTATTAAAGTGGTGGCCGGATGCCAAATTTGAGACTAGCATAATGTAATCATAGAGGTAGAAGTAGTCCCAGTAACTGGGCCAACGGTATTTATAGAAACTATAGTATAAAGGCTCCCTTAGTAGTTTCTAGAAGTAGGGCCAACAGCGCCCCAGTTACTGGGTTTAGTTCGCATGGTTTTAGCGACAAAATGTTGTACCCGGTGGTTTTGGTGACTCTACAGCTGTACTTGGACGTCTTTCTATCTGATTAACTCTGGGAGTGTTCACAACAGTTGGAGTACTAACAACTCCTCCTGGGCAATTGGATTTCTCATAAATCCTGAACTCTCCGCCAGTCAGTTTCTGTATACCAATAAAGTCAGACAAAACTTGACACATGTGTAGAAGTGATTGGAAACCAAGTTTGGTGCAGCAGATCGTATGACCAAATTGCTCGCTGAAAAGTCTGTCAAAATGCGAACTTTGAACGCCATTTGGATGGGCAATTAGGAATGTTTTAAGCTGACTCTGGACATAGGCTGGAACGCTGGGTTGTACTGCAGGTGGGCCTCGTGGTTTGGGGCGTGAGTTGTAAGCAATGCCAGGCGAGGGCGATGTTCGATATGATGAACCGCCTCCTCCTGGACGCCAGGCTCTCTGATGGCTTGACGAAGAAGACCCAACAGGTACGTTTAGTGATTTGGCAACAGACACTACAACTTGTCTTTGAACTGGTCTTCGCGTACTTGCTCGTCTTTTCTTCAGACATTTTTGAACGTCGACTTTCTGTCTAGAAACAAGACTTTGAATGTGTCTTGTTGAGCTGTCTGCGACAGCTCGAACCACCAGATGACCCCTCTCCCATACAGAGCGCACAGCATCTGGAATGTCTTGTAAGAAATCTTGGCATGTTGTGTAGCCCAGTTGCCTGTATGGTAGAGGTCGACCCTCGTAAGTTGCATAGTCTAGTTCAACTTCTTTTACAGTCAGTCCGAGCGGTGCTGAGATAACAAGTGCTTTAATGGACTTTTTTAGGCTCTCCTTTAGCTTAGCTTGGTCTGACATTGTCCAGCACTATTTCACCAACAGCTTGAGGACAGAATTACACGCTGACAATGTGGCATTTTTCAAGAAAAATTGTCAAAAAATCCTGCTATCTTTTGATCTGACAACCACGGTATTTCTCACTAGGAAACACGCCACCAATAAACAACACTGACCTGTGTGCGCACATGTGGAAATGTCACATGTCATTGCACTCGGCCGACCCTTGATTTAACGGGTGCACTTAGAACACTTCACGGCGCTATGAGTTACAAGCCAAGTACCAGGGACGGAGATACGACGGGAGGGGCGTGGTTTATTAAAGAGATACAAAAACTGCATTATGTGCTGAAAATCATGTGCATTAAATAATAGTGTTTGGGTGGTTGTTATCGCTTTTATCTCCAACTGTTTATGTTTAACAGGATGATCAATTATCGATAAAGGATGGCTTTTGCTGATAGTGGTGGTTATGTGGTGTGGGGGGGGGGGGGGGGTGAAACGAAGTTCAAGTCACTATTTTTGGGGAAGGTTCAAAGTTTCTCAATTCAAATTTTCTGCTTTTATGCCCATTAACATTTTCAGTTGAAATGTCTTTTCCCCACCATGAAAATAACTAATTAAGGGCAGCAATAAAATAAATGTGTGATAATGATGAATAGAAGACACATATCTTAAATAACTCATACCCTCTCCCCTCCCCTTAAACACCCAACAAACAAACACACAAACAAATGAAACAAACTAATTAACCTTAGCAAAACCAGGCTGCACTTTCTTTTGATAATACTCCTATCAACATTCAATTAAACAAACAATTAAATGGAATACATAATAATACAAAATGCAGTAAAACTCACTTGTTTTTCTTCATTTATTTTCAACCAGTGCCACAAATATCGCATTATTATTAAGTACCTGGACCTGGAAGTAGCCCTTACAACTGAATGAATTCACCGTCATTTCATGCAGGCGTCAAAATTAAAATTACCATTTACTTTTTGGGATGAATATTTAAAGACACTGTACATGTTTGGTAATTGTCAAAGACCAGTGTTCTCACTTGGTGTATCCCATCATAAACATAAAATAACAAGCCTGTGACTTGGGGCTCAAGTGGTCATCGAAGTTGCAAGAAAATGATGAAAGAAAAAACACCCTTGTTGGACGAATTTGTGTGCTTTCAATAAAAGACTTCTAGCTAGAAGTCTTTTATTATTTGAGTGAGAACTTACCTCTTTCTCAAAAACTACGTTTCTTCAGAGGGAGTTGTTCCCAACAATGTTTTATACTATCAACAGCTCTCCAATGCTTGTTACCAAGTCAGTTTTTAAGTTAATATTTGTTTAGAGTATTTACCAAACGTGTACCTTCCCTTTAATGTTGTTTACTCTAAATATAGTTTTTGTATCTATAGTTGATGCAACCATTTCTTTTATGTTCATTGGCTGCATTATGGAATTTAAGCATACAAAGAACCAGTCTATTTTCTATCTAGTTCTGGTTTTTGTTAACTTATTAAAAGAAATAAAAAGTTGGCTGTATTGTAATACGGGCCATTATATTACACATCACAATTCACCACATAACAGCCTTTAGCAATTATCTACCAATCCACATTTGCTCTTAAACACAAAAAATATTAAATTGTTCAACATTATCTGCAAAACAGTTTTCAGAATAAAATATACATGACAAGGATTGTTGTTTTCGTTGTACAAATATCGTTGTTCTTCAAACACATTTAACATGTTTACACGAGCCATTTTCAGACAACAGCAATGTAGCAAGGGTCCATTGTTTATTTTTTTATTTTGGTTGAGTTTGAAATCTTTAAAAACTGTACAGCAAAGGACAGCAAATTTGAGATATCACAGGGACCTAGGACAGTCCGACCATTGCTGTCCTTCGACACAAAGTTAAATTTATAAACTTTCAAAACCATGCTGAAATTAAAGCAAGGGACCCCGTTTAAATGCAGTCGTGTGAAAAGGGTTTGGTGAGACATCAACCATGCACTTTTGTAATCTATAAACAATAAACATTCATACGTGTACACTGACCAAGCTACAATGGCTAAAACTGTGGTGGAGCACCAAAAGACAAAGGGGGAAATCCCCCGACCCTACATTGGGATTTCTAGAGATACCTGAAAGATTATATGTTTCAATAAGTCTGTCTCCATCAATGTTGAAAACTTGACAATTCTGAGGCAAGAAATCTAACTCAATTTGGTAACTGCTGACAACCCCCAATGCAATCCTTGCCACTCACTGGCTTGGTAATTTATACTACTTGAAAATGTGTATACACTTTTATATTTCTGTTTTCTCAGTCAATGTTTTATGTTTTGGATTGTGTTTTTTTAATTGACTCCTAGTGTTGTCCCAGTGTACAGTGGAATAAAAAGAAATAAAATTAAATAAAAGGGAACTTTTTAAAACAAAAACTTGAAGTGTTTTTCAGTTTTCTACTTCACTACAAAGGGAGAAACAAATTCTGAGAAAATTGGCAAAGTTGCATACGAGATTAATTCTTGAAGCGGTAAAATGTTCCTAAACACAAACAACAAATACTGAAAGAAATGTCTACGCTATTAAAGGACAAATTTGTCTAAAGGGAAATAAAACAGAAACTGGTGGGATCCTAGGAAAGTGTCGTAAAATAGAAAATATGATGACAACCAATACACTCAGTCATTCAATTATTTTCGACAACCAACGTATGCTACAGATACTACAAATACACACCAATGCTAAACATAGATACAAAGCAAACAATTAATGAGTAATTTTCAGAGAATCAGTATCATAATTTTGGGGCCATAAGAAACGAAACTTAAAAAAAAATAAAGCAATGTTAGTCTCTTGTTTCTTGGATACCCAGTTAAACTCTTCATTGAAAATGAACAACCTAGACACAATGTTAGTTGATTTATTTTAGCAAGTTTGAACATCCCTGTCATTTCGTGTTTCAAGGTGCAGAAATTATGATCCAATAAAGGAACAAGTTTTATTTTGATGAACAAAATTGTAAACCAACTTACTCTTACAGGAATGAAAATAAATGCACGCAAATGACGGGTGTTATTTTGAAATCTAAAACTTTATAAGATAGAAAATAAAATAATTTTTCACTGGCAAAAAAACAAAACAAAAATTCTCACTCAAAATAAGCAATTAGAATCATCAGAGAGACTCCGGCTAACAGACCGAGGATCTCCGCTATAGACTGCTTGATGTTGTTGTGTTGAAGCAACTCAGGTATGACCGAGACGGTTGCTATGTAAATGAAGCCACCGGCTGTAACCGGTAAGATCCAGCTGGGGGCGGTTTCATCCCCTCCTTCGGCCAACAGGGCTGTGACACAACCAGCGAGAGCTCCGACTGCTGTCACAAGCTGGAGATACATTGCCTGTAAATACAAAGTGACAAATAAACACCTCATTAAATTATTGACTGCTTTGCAAGATGAATCATAATCAATTGTCCTTTTTTTTTAATACATAATTTTTACTTCATTCTAGTTAACTAAGAGTTGCTGTTGTATGTACTGTTTTGTTTGTCCATTTGTCTTGTCTCTGTTTGTCTGTTTGTCTTGTTTATGTTTGTATGTTTGTCTTATCTGTCTTTGTCCATTTGTCTTGTCTTTGATTTTCTGTTTGTCTTGTTTCTGACTAGCCACAGCCTCCACTCAAAACAGCCTCCATACTGTCTCTATTTGTCCTTTGTCTTCTCTCTGTTTGATCCTGGAGAATTATTCCAGGAGAAAACCCAATGCAATCGGGTAGGGACTACAAATCTAATCCACATAGTGCCCACTGGTGGAATTCAAACCAAGGTCAAAGAATGAAAGGCAAGGAAAAATACAAATCCGCCAACCCGACCATCTGTTCAGAACAACTCATGCATTTACTACCGACCAAATAAGTTGGATTTGAAAATGGCGGAACTGAGAAAGTTGTTCGGTAACACCATGTGAAAATCTCCTTTGAGTTGTGTTGGTTCTGGAAAAATTGTGGAAAAGTCTTTCACCACCAGTTCTTTTCAGAACCAATACCATCTAAGAGAGATTTTCACATGGTGTTACTGCAAACCTCTTTAAGGTAGCCCTTAGCCACCAATTGTCCGACCTATTACTGAACACACCTTTCTCTTGCTGCAACCAGATTGCACAAGAATTGCAAAGTCTCCTATCTCATGTGGGACCTCATGTAACAGTATGGTGATAGTTGTGACGATTCCGACATTACGACTAACGAGGAACGATGCTCCAATTGCTAAACCATCAGTGAAGTTATGTGTGCAGTCTGCTGCTAGGTTCAAGTAGCCGGCAACTTTGATTCCTTCATCTGTTAAAGAAAATATTAAGTTCTGAATTATTATGAATTATAGTTATAGAGAATCTCCTTTTTTTAAAGGACATTGGAATACACTTCAAAGATAAAAAATTTAAAATTCCAGACCGGCAGTCTTTATCAAAAACGTTTTTAAATGTAGATTTTGTTTTGTTTACATTCTTTTATTATCTTAACTCTGAACAAAATAAATTATGCGTTTTTATGGGTGGATAACGGGTACTTTGCACAATGTTAAGTACCTACTACAAGTTGCTGGCAGTTTATGGAGTCACACCTAAATAATTGAATTCATGTAATTTAACATTTTACAGGCGGACTAATTCCTATGAATCATGATACACAGATTAGGTGTGTAGTGTACAGCACGGTTCCCATTACAGGTTATCAATTACAGATGAGGCCCCTATCGGTTTTATAATGCTTAAAATAAAAGTAGGTTAGTTTTCTGATATCGTCAAAATACTCATTTTTATTTTGAATGTGAGAAAAAACCCATAGGACTTGTTTTAGGTCAAATATTTTGCAGTAGTTCTCTGAGCTCAATGCATAAAAATGTTCCCAGGTACAGTAGGCCTGTAGCATTTGCAGTGATCAAAAATAAATTAATTTGAGAATCCATCTATTTATGTACAAGGCCAAATAATTATTGTAAGACATGGTAGGATAAAACTATAATTGGAAGTCAACTGATGTGTTGTTTGTTAGCGAGCAATCAATGCTCTGCATGTTCACTGATTCAGCGATTATGTTAATTAGGCTCGATGCATTTTGGTAATATTTCTAAAACAGATGGTCAATTTCCTATACAGTCTTTTTTTAGAAATTCAGCGCCCATATGTTGGAAATTGATATTGAATGATTTATATGCTATAGTGTGTAGAATCGGAATGATGTTTTGTTGTTTTTTTCGTTCTAAAAATAATTTCTGTTTCATTTAAAACTTCACAATCACAATTAACAGACTATGGCAAGTTTCTACATTTAAAACTTTAAATTCTACCACAACATTAACGTTTTGTTTCAATGTCTGCTAGTGCTAGCATTCTATAGCCAACTACTCAAAATTAATTTAATTTTGATTTCACATCAACATCTTTTGAAAATGATTATTTTTACTCTCACTCTCAAGTCAAAGGTCAAGATCTTAAAATTCATGTAAACAATTAAAGGTGCACAGTTCCTCTTAGGTAAATATAGTCAAGGTAAGATATTGGCCAAAAGTTAAGAAGTCAACAGTTTGCACTTTGCATTAGGGCACTTCCTATGTTTGTCGATGGGGCATCAAGGCAAAGACCAGGGCAACATGGGCTATGACCTCCGTGCCCTCTTTTTATGTAGTTCCAGGCCTGATGTAAGATGGCACATGATGGCCTGGCACTTTGTTCTGTAGATGAGGTCAGTACAATTTTCTAAAGTTAAACACGCAGCTACTCAAACATTTCACAATTTCAATGCAATAACCAAGCAGGAGTATGGAGACAATACAAACTTTCACTGTAATTTTACAATTATGTTCTAAAAACTTCTATCTTGTTCAAGGTGCAGGATTGGCATAACACTCTTTGCAGTATTCAGATTTCAGCTCAGCATTTAATTTAAGCTTTCACAAACTCTAGCTAGACAGTTGCCATGTGAAGTTGCAGACAGGAACGTGTGTTAGAAATGAACAAATCTGCCCCTTGAACAAGATGTTGCATAAACTGTGATGATTGTGTTGCGTCCATTTGCCACATGAAGTATCAGCTAGCCTGCAAGTGTGTGCTCCTAGAAGTTCTAGAACTATGAGGTTCGTTCCACTATTGTCTCAAGACAATAGCGGAACGAACCATAGTCCTAGGTAGGAGTAGCAACTGTGAACCCAAAAAACTTTCAATTTTACATGAAAGAAAGTTGTTCTTTCTTTCAAGCTGGGCATTACCCTTTTCTGAGACATCTGATGCCTCATCGGCATTCTTTTTTGTTCCATTTCCACTGTTCGTCTTTTTTCTCCTCCTTGCTCCACCTTCTTTTGCTGTCTTTCCGCTTCCATTGACAACACTTGATTCTTTTGGCTCAGCAACCACACCGCCATGGGAGTGGGTGTGGCCAGCCCCTCCTTTGAGATAACGAACGGTTTTCTCAACAACCAGGAAAATAACGATACCGGTAAGAACCCATAAACCAACCATCATGTCATGTGTGTGGTCATGATGGTGATGATGGTCATCGTGGTGATGTTCATCCTCATGGTGATGGTGATGCCCCTCGCCATCATCTCCATGGTGATGATGTGGTGAGACGGCATGAGGAATAAGATGCAAGAAAGCGTCACCCAGTAACCCTCCGGAGGCAAAACTGAGCAACACCTTCAAGAGTGCCTCTTGCCCTTCACGGTCCTTGTCCAAAGGAATGACAAATAAAATCAAGAATGGTGCTGCGCTGATCAGAAGAGTTGCTCCGATTGCATCTCCCCATTTCTGCATAGAGCTGGATTTGAGTGGAGGTGCACCCGTGTCATGGCTGTGAATTCCTTCATGAGACTGCACCTTTTCTCCGTGGACATGTTCACCGGATCCATGGGCTGAAATCTCCGTGGAAAAGGAGTACATCAGGACGCAGAGACACACAAAAGTCAGCCTGGATTTAGCTACAGACATGGCCATTTTGACTACCGAGTGCTTGAACACACATACACTTATTCAATGGGCATCCAATCAATTTTATAATAACGTGGCACACACACTTCCTCCCCATGCAATTTTCGTATCGTACATCAGCGTGTGTGCACCTTAACCACCGTCGGCTATGACATAAATTTATATCAGAAAGCATACGTCAGAGTCCACCGAGTGCAATTGGCTACTAATCGCCGATAGAGGGCGCTATTGATGGCCACCGTTTAATAAAATCCAAGCGATTTTGTTATGGGGGCGGGACAATGTTGTTACATCCAAATTTAATTTCCGACTCTAAGTTAGACAAATATATTTATGGAGAAATGACAGAGACGCAAGAAGCCAGCATCAAGTCACAATGACATTTATTTCAAACAAATAATATAGATATTGTCACTTTGCAACATCAACTAAACCAGTCATTCACTTTTTTTTAAGGACATACACTGTATATAATTATGATGAATAAGTAACTTATACACACAGATTAAAGATTTACTGTTGAATAACTGGGGGTTTTCTCAAGAAGTTCTATTTGCAAATGGGAAGTTTTAACTCCAAGATAAAACTTACCTAATTCAATTGTACAAGAAAGATATTTCAAGAGTTTTTTTTTAAGATCGTAGCCCATGGTATCTTTTGAAAACATGTTACTTCGATCAACTTTAAGAATGCCAAGCTCCACATAATGTAATTGTTTATATAATGATAACCAACAAAACTTGTCAACAAAAATAATAAACTTACAGGTAAATATAATGACGCATAACAAATGATTGCACAGAAGATAAGTGTTTTTATATCCCTTAAAAAATTACTTGATTTCCTGCCTAAGATAGGGCTTATGGGAGTGTGAATAATTATATTACTTGTTTAAAAACATGCGTGCTATTTAGCGCTTGGGAAAAAGGTAGGATATTGAATGGTCAAAGAGTAAGAGGGTTGAGGCAGCATAAAGAGTATAGCAGCATGTTTCAGAGGATTAGGTTGCCTGCAGTGCTTAACTTTCACTAACATCCTGGGGCCAACTTTATAAAGCCTGTAAGCACAAAAATTTGCGATTTTCAGGATAAGCAAGCAGCTGAATACCACTAACAAGCAATATGCAACAAATGGAAATTTGGTTGGTAATCCTGTTTTTATCAAGGAAGAAATTTCATGCTAAGCAAATTTTTGTGCTTACAGGCTTTATGAAATTGGGCCCTAATCGGGGCAATACTAAACAAGCGCGAGAGGACTCCTTAAACCTAAAGCGCTTCTGCATCACATATATATCAATCACGGCAGCTATTATTTTCTGCATTCCACAAAAAAAGTCAGGTGTCTCTTTAGGATGAAGAGATTTTGTATTACTTAATGCTATTTATAAGGTTAGGAGCAGGACATTATTGAATGGTGCCAGCAAGATAAAGGTCTATTAATGCAAAAGATGAAATTAAAAATAATGTAATGTTTTTAACTTAAAAAATTGTTTGTAAATCAACAAATTAAAAGTATATGATGGAAGTTTTCTATTGAAACTCTATGTTACCGTTTCTTAAATTCAGATACAAGTTATTATGGCATTGAGCTTTACAATCTAATTTAGATTATTCTTAGAAGAATGGAATTAAATATGATTGGTGCATTGAAATTTGCTTAATATCTTATTTACATAGTGCATGAACAGCTCAATAAAGTTGGGTTATTTTTATCAAGTCTTTTAAAAGCACAGCAGCCATGAAAACCCACATTTAAACAACTTCCTTGTTTTACTAGATGCATCCCTTTTATAATCCTACTCAAGGGAAATGTATTCGAGGGGAAATGGATTCAATTTTAACCCTTCCCTTTGCTATGGCATTTATTTGACTACAGGAGTTGATGGTTAGACTGTGTGGTTAGTGTGGTGAAGTGTGTACTGAACTATTGGCTGTCATTGG
Source organism: Asterias amurensis (assembly GCF_032118995.1). Taxonomy (NCBI): domain Eukaryota; kingdom Metazoa; phylum Echinodermata; class Asteroidea; order Forcipulatida; family Asteriidae; genus Asterias; species Asterias amurensis. Next base: position 785,381 of record NC_092662.1, on the reverse strand, counting down.
CTTTAAAAGCAACATTAAATAATTGGCAATCCTCCCGGTGTGGCGGTTTCAGCTTTCCGCCGTGTTCAGTTTTCCGAATGACCAAATACGGTAACATTATGTCATGCGACGTCTGCGCACAGCAAGCGAAAGTAGTCAATTGTTAGTGCTGTACTGAGTCCCGGAAAACTGAACACGGCAGAAGACTGAAACCGCCGCACACCGGAAAAGCCGCAAGTGAAGCCATTACTTATACATACAACATTCATTGTACATGGAAGATGAATCCAGTACTCAATGGAACAATCATGTTATACAAGGGCAACCCACATGGAAGATTTGAGGATCGCTACAGGCGTGGAGTTACATGAAGGCCAGAAAGGCCATGGCCTTGGTGCCCTTCAAAAAGTTCCCTTATACTTTAAAGGCACTGGACACTATTGGTAATTAATCAAAATAATTATCAGCATAAAACCTTACTTGGTAAAAAGCAATGGAGAGCTGTTGAAAACATTGTGAGAAACGGCTTGCTCTGAAGTAACATAGTTTGAGAGAAAGAAGTAATTTTCCACTAAAATATTTGAATTTGATTTCGAGACCTCAGTATTAGATTTTGAGGTCTCGAAATCAAGCATCTGAAAGCACACAACTTTGTGTGACAAGGGTGTTTTTTCCATTATTATTTTGTAACTTTGACGACCAGTTGAGTTCAAATTTTCACAGGTTTGTTATTTTGTGCATGTTGAGATACAACAAGTTAGAAGACTGGTCTTTGACATTTACCGATGGTGTCCAGTGTCTTTAAGTGAACAGAACAAAGGAAAGTCCACAAAGGGTATGCAACACAAAGCTGTGTGTGTTGCTTGGTGTCCACTGCCTTTAAGAGCATTGTGCATTCCCCAAAATGCATGAAGGACACATGAATAACTGACTATTTATATTTGCTTAAGTCTGCTTCTTCAATACTGGCTTCCATGTGTAGTATAGACGCTAAGCCGTGATGGAACACTCTTGGTTCTACACTGTCTACAACAGCCCCTGGAGGTGAAGTCGAGGTACCCTCAGATACCTCCTCCTCCTGTATGTCCTCTTCCCCTCCCTCGACTTGCGACTGAGTCAAGTTCGTAAACTGGCTGCCCGATGAGTCAAGATCGGGGCAGGATTGGCTGGCAGCTCTCCTGCTGATTTCAACCGAGGGGTTTAAAGAGATCTTGCTGGAGGGGGAGAAAGAGCTGTGCCTTGTGGACAAGCGAGGGCTCTGCTGGACTCGCTGGAAGGGGGACGTATCGCTGAATACTAAAGGCGGACTGTTGATGTGAAGACGGCTACCTGAATCGTGCCGCTCAAAACCTGCCCTCTCTGTTGGTTTAGGGACAAGGATAGCTTCGGCAGGTTCCTTTTTAGTAGGTTTGTTCAAATCAACCTCTCCACTTAGGTTCTCCCACTCACTCATGGGGCTAGAGCGAGGGGTTGAATGGGACCCAGATAGATGACTTGGGGTGAGATGATCATCCTTTGATCCCTTCACAGACAGAGACGTCTGTGAGAAGTTGCTTTCAGTTTTAACGACGAGATGAGCGTCCACATCTACTGGTCTCACTGGGTACGTTTCGTCCTGAGACTGACTCCGGTCAAGAGTTCTTGGAGATGAGGTTTGGATTGAATACATTCCAGATGAAGATGTTCCTCCTGAATCTGAACTCTCCATTCTCTCCATCTTCTGATCAGCAGCGCCGCTCGACGGACCAGAATGACGACGGGAGATGCCTTGGGGCGCTACATGATGACGTCGTTTGAAGTGACCGGTCTCCTTCTCTCTCTCCCTCAAGCTCTTGGTGAGTTTCAGGATGTGAGCCTCAAGACATTGGTTGATTTTCTTGAGGGCGTTGTACTTGGCATCCATCGACTGCAACAACAAAAATCCAAAATCAATCCAACATTATTTTTTTCTTCAAGATCTCTTTTTTGAAGGACAAGAGAACTTGTCAGTCTATTAACTCTTCAAAACAATAGGCACGGAGCTGGCATGGAGTTGCACAGGCCTTTGTTGCCACTGGTCTTGGCCTTGGTGTCTAATCAAAAGACTAAGACTTTGAGATTTTCCAATGAAAGTGCCTTTTGCAAAACGAAAATAGCTTAGCCGTCTCAAAGATGAAACTCCGAGCCTAAAGACGGTTCGAATGCAACAATAAGCCGCTTATTAGATTGAGGTTATTCCCTCAGCTCAAAGCTCCAATCAAATCTATGTGTTTATCAAAATAACATTTGACCTTCAAGGTCAAACAAAAGTGTCATTCCTACCTCCATTTTACCCTTGTTGAGGCTTTTTACGTTTTCCAAAAAACGTTTCTGCTCAGCCATTGCAACATCCTGAAAGATGAGAAAAAAAAATGTAAAGCCCCAAATTTAATATTGGTTGACAAAAATATGAGCTTTCAAAAAGTTGTCACACAGTATGAGGACCAATTAAGGAGAAATAATCACAAAAAATCATCCAAACATTAAGATCAATAAATAAGACAAGTTTCTACAAACCTTTAGTGTAAGTGATGCCTCCATTTCTCCAATTCGAGCTTTGGCAGCTTCCGTCTGAACATTCTTTCTTTTTAACGACTCTTGAGAAACTGAAAAATGTCAAACAAAAAAGTACACAAAACGCCTGATAAATACAACTGAATCATCAAAAATGTTGCCACATACACACTGAAAAATGTTTGGCCTTTTCTAAAAAAGAAATTGGCACAACATATGCAAAAATATCATGCTCTGATATCAATAAAAAGTTGTTACGGCAAACCTTTCCACCATGCAAAGTTTTCAAACTTAAGACAAACTTGTTGGAGTTGATTCTTTCTTTCAACGATTACTTTCTTAATTTTTCCTTTACCAGCAAGGTCTTTTTTCAGTGTGGTCCATCTCATCTCAGTCTCTTCTGTCTTATGATCATTCCTTCGCGCTTCCTCCACCTTCTCTTGATACTTTGTATTAGTTTCACCCATCAGTAATAGCTCCCTGTTCAGTCGAGCAATCTGGGGAGTAAGTGAGGAGAAAAGAACAGCATTATGTCTTGAAATCCACTGATTAATTTATCTAACCATGGCTTGATTGAAACCCCGTAAGGAAACCGCACATCTTCTAAATAACAGACGGAGGGCCCATGTCAAACAGGGCCATTTACAGGCAACCAGTTCCAGGCAATCTCTAAGAAGAAAATACATTCATATTTCAATGTACACATATTTTTCTTTGGGATCGTAAGAAACTGTTTGACAAATTATTAATTGGCTTCCAAAATTTTTATTTATTTTTATTTTATTTTATGAATTGGGTGTGACTGTACAGAGAATGAGTGGTCCCGTAGAATGCACTGTTGCCAGTAAAATTTGCCTCGTGTGACAAGGTCTTATGACAAAGCCCACACACAAGCCCAATAAAGACCAAGCTGTGGTTTTATAAAGGACCTATGGACGTCTTTATGTAAGAGTTGCTAGGCAAATGTCATAGGTCAGGTACCTCATCTTTTAGGTGTCTGTTGGCTGCTACATCCGCCCTAGCGTTGTCCAATTCCTGTTGCACTGTGAACAATTTAGCATTAGCCGCCTGTAACTCCTGAAAAAATTCAAATTCAAATTCTCAAATACATAATGTAAAACACTACAATCTTATATAGGGCACAGATCTAGCTAAGAGATACTCACAGGTTGAATTTGAACAAAAACAAACATTTTTAGACAGGTTTTTTTACAAACAAAATTAAATTAAAAGGATGCTGAGTGCATTCGGCAGACAATGCCAGAAACACAGAGGCTTGGCGATAAGTGCAACTTGGTTCTGTTACGTGCATTAAACAACACATGTGTACGGACCCTACAGCTTTGCATCCCATCTGAATGACGAAGAAATAATGTTCAAGTGTCTTGCTAAAGGACACACATGTCAAAACCAGGACTCGAACCCACACCCTGCTGATAAGAAACACCAGAGCTTGAGTCTAGTGCTAATAGCCTTTATATATGGAGGTAAGAGTTCAAAGTTGAAGCATTCTTGTTTACCTTTGCTTCTTTATCGACTTCCTGTTTGTGATGAACCAGAAGCTTTTGAAGTTCCTCATTTGCATCTCTCATGTGCTCATTCTCACCTTGTAATTTCCTGAAAATAAAAGTTGTAGGTAATAAGAGAAACACCCACAACAAACAAATATGGCTTCATACAAATACTTATAGTTACAAACATTTTTTCTTCTTTTTAGCAAAAAAATTTCCAAAATCAACTTCAAGTCTCATGCGTATCGAAACCAAGAAAACAACTTGAACGAAAACTGTAGTGGAGCACCAGTTATTAACGATATAACAAAACTCATGATACTAAACTGGTAACCCGAAACTACTTAGCAGGTTCTTCCCATGCTTAGCAGCATTAAGACATAGCTGATGAGTATTCTTACTTCATTAATGCATTATGCGTCTGGTCTTTAGTGCTATTGGCTTCACTAAGCTGTTTATTCTCTTCTCGGAGTAACTTGAAGGCCGCTCTGACTTGATTCACTTCTACTTCTAGGAGTTGCCGTTGCTCCAACATAGCTGCATTGGATTCTTCAAGAGCTTTTGCCTGCAATGAACGATACTTCATTAATGTCCATGAACAATACAACCAATGTCCCTGTGTGTATATTTGCATTGACATCATCACGCCGCCATCTTCTAATGATGATGTAACAGTAACAAAAACATGCAATGAAAATCTGTGTGCACGCTTGGCCCACATGATGAGCCAATGAGCAACCTTCTTTTGACCTGTAGCCAAACAGCACCCAATTCAAATGACATTATGTGCAAGAGGTATATTCCAACTTAAAAGTCTTTAGCTACAGACCTTTTGTAATTCTGCCATTATCATCTAGTCTAAGTCTATTGTCCCCCTTGTGACTCATTTTTGCAGAGCCAATCACATGATATCACTACAAAGAGCACTGTTATAAAGAGGTTCTGCTTATAAGAGTAAATTCCAAAGTCCTCAATATCTTTTCTGCTTTGTGTTTCTTTAATTTGCTGTCCTCTTACAACAACACGTTCCTGTTATAAAGAGGTAATTTTGCCAGTGCCAGCGATCTGGATACAAGGAGATGCGACTGTACCTTATGCGTCTTGCCAAGGAGGCGCCTATTCCTCTCTGCATGAACTTCCCTCTTATGTCTCTCATATAGAAGCTGATTGTGAAGTAACTGCAACTGGCCCTTCAGTAGTTTGATTTCATCCGCTGGTGGAGAGCCTCCAAAATGAGTCCAATCCACTGCCCCTTGGCTGACAAGAGACAAACTGCAAATAATAATAATAATAATCATTGTGGCTTCTTGTATAGGGCCCATGTCTGTCACTCAGTGACGCTCCTGGCGCTGTAACATACAGTATTTCCTGCAAAGGAAGGAAGGTTTAATTGAACAATTGTTGTTCATCGATAAAATAAGTTAATATTTCCAAAGCACTCCACTTATCACCCATTGTACCTAATGCTTGTATGTTTTAAGATTATATATTGTGATATTTGGAAATAAACATGAGAAAGCAAACCCCGTAAAAACCTTCCGACATGCATAACTACTTGGGACACTTTCACACTGAGTTAAAGAGGCATTTTAGTTGATTACAAGAAGCGCTAAAATTTCCCGCCCAAATTTAAGTTATAAGTTCAAATATTTGGCTCATGGTAGTTTGAACCTAAGTGCGCACATTCAAAACTTGAGTGAGGAGCTACTTGGCTTTAAAACAGTGGGGTCGATTTCACAAAGAGTTAAGACTGATGTTAAAAATGTATGGCTAGTCCCAAGTCAGGACGAGTAACTGGTCCTAACTTGAGATACGACTATGTCTTGACTCTTTGTGAAATCCACTCCAGGGTCCTGGCATGTGGAATGACCTTTGAAGGTTCTTACCCAGTAAGTTGATCCTCATGAGTCATATTACCCATCTGTAGATGACGATCCAGCAGCTGACTCGGTGAATACAACGAATGTAGCGGAACTTTACCGATACTATCTATAGGTGTACTCCCTACTGGCAGCGAGTCAACTCTAGACATAGGTGGCGGGGTAGAATATAACCCACTACCCGTGCTGTTGGCGCTTGAGACAACCGGGGAGTGATCTCTCGATGAGGTCCCAGCGGGGGATAAATTCTGCAACGTCGGGACGATCAGATTGAAGAGATGCATGTAGGGCATTTGTGGTGGTGCTTGCTGGTTGTAGGACGGCCCAGGGGTGCTGAAAGTATCTGATGTGGTGCTTTGTGTCCCGTATCGAGTTATCGGTGACTCCAAACTATCGATTGATTGATCAATAATCGGGACAAACCCTTGTGGTGTTATGGTATGCTCAACGCTGGCATCCTTTCCTTTCCGGACGCCGAAGAGATCCGCTGAGATGTTTTTTGTCGCCTTGTTACCGAAACTACTGGTTCTTAAACGGGTTTCACTCTCGGATGATTTTATCAACGTACTACGGTGTGCTGCACTCGGATCACTTTGCGTTCTGACTGTCTCTTGGCGACTTGTCCCATTCGCTCGAGGAGTTGTTTCAGCGTCCTTAGAGTGAACTTTCATCAAATACGCTGATGACATTGTCATGGAAGGAGTAGCCATGTCCGTCTTCAGAGGGAGTCGGTCTGAAGTTGTTGTTTTGGTTTGGGTAGTTGTAATACATGAGTTTACAGAAGTTTCCAGATCCTGTGGAGTGTAAGGACTACCAATGAAAGACGACACCTCTTCATTCATTGCATCATCTGGAAGTTTACAAATAACAAACAAATGCAAAACATTACACGAGTTGTGGTGGTTCTGACCGAAAAACATAACTCAAAAAGACATTTAAATGTACATGTGTCACTTGATTGTAGGCCCACAGTGCAAAGTTTCAAATACTACCAAGCATTCTCTTGCTTACTTACCATCACGTGGCCTCTGCTCCTCATGAGAAAGATCTTTAATGACTTCAGGAAGGTCTCTCAAGGAGACGGAGCTCTCCGTCCTTTCTTTCCTTGCCTCACTTTCTTCAGTAACAGGAGCAGCTTGAGGAGGCTCTTTGGTTGAAGACGATGATGTGCCGTTAGTCGCAAGAGCCTCTGCATCATCCCATACGAATCTCCTCTGCTTGGTGATCTCTTGGGAGGATGCCTTGCCACCCATGAGAGGTTTCTGAGGGGTGCACGGCAAGGATTTGGACTCATAGCCTGGCGTCACTGGTGCAGAGACGGTCCGAGACAACGACATTGCGGAGTGAGTTGTGATTGGCGGGAGCTTCCCACGTCCGGCTCTCCCGCCAGATCCCTTTCCGGCACGGCTGTGAACACTGCCCTCGCTCATGCTGGACATACGACTGCTGAGATGGAGAGCTGCGTTGGGATGAGGGGAATCGTGCGGTGTTGACTGAGGCGTCGGTGTCTCTTGGAGAGGGGTCGTGTAATGCATCTGGACTGATGATGTCAGACTGACATCCAGTTGACTGCCCAATGGGGAGGGAGGATGGGAGGAAGGTGGTGTGCTCAGTCCGCACACCATGGACGGGCTGAACATCGATATAATACCCCCCTCTTGTGACGAAACCAGGCTGTGCGTATCGGGGTCTGCTTTCTTAGCGTCACTATCCCACTGTATCAATGGCTTGTGAGACAGCTCAGTACCTTGTTAAGAAAAAGCGATTTTCAAATGAGTTGACAGCAACATCAGATTACAAGTGTCTTAACCCTCCTACTATATGACCATTCAATATCATCCAGTCTTGCTTCAATGAGAGAATGGATTCATTTAAAACTTAATAATAATAATAATAATAATAAGACTTGTAATGCGCACGTATCCACCCTGCTGGGTGTTCAAGGCTCTTATTGTTTATAAATGCTTGACTGAAATGAACCCTAGATATCCTTCCCATCTACTGTCATATCACACTAATTGTTATGTTCATCTATACAGTACACACATTCACTTGTACCGAGTAGTGCCACCATGCTGTTTCAAATGGGAAGGCAACTGGCTTGGAAATGTTGACAATAAACCTCCATACTCTTACCATGACCATCAACAATGGGGGAAGAAGTTCTCATGCCTTGACCCATGATCCCAGCTGCTATGCCCTTTGACCCTCTCCTCTCAGGGTCAAAACCTACAGGTATCGGGACGTAGTTGAAGGAATCGTCTCGAGCAGATTCTGTTGTATCCAATGAAACACGAGCACACTCCATCAGTACATCATGTACCTCCATCTTCCTCCATCTTCAAAAAAAGAACACAAGTATAAAGCATAAATAACCCAATCTTCTTCTAACAGATATTGTTTAATTTTAAGATTACCTGCTTGATCATAAACCATAACCTCAGTCAGGTCAGTTATGCTAGTCAGGTTAGTTAAGTCAATAAGATCAATCAGATTGTCAGATTGGTCAGGTCAGTCAGCCAGGTCGGTCAGGTCAGTCAGGTCAGGCCAGGTCAGGTCAGGTCAGGTCAGGCCAGGTCAGGATAGGTCAAGTCAGTTCAGTCAGGTCTGGTTTGATCAGTCAACCAGGTTGGTCAGGTCGGTCAGGGCATTCAGTTTGATTTAAACCCACCTTGCATTTTCCGTTTCGGATCTAGCTGTGCCGATAACTAGCAGAGGATGCATACGAACACGCTCCATCATCGGCTGCAGACAAAATCATGACCAACAAAATAAAGTTATCACTAGATTTGATACTGGAGTGTTCTATAGCATACATATCTACCAATAAGAAACAACTAAACAAGAAGTTGGCAGATTTTTATAAGAAGGTATTTTTATGCGAACCGCCACAGCAGTGCAGCACCTACCTAGGGAAGTGTGATTGTAAATTTGCTGCCAACCCCTGTTTCACTTACCAAGACAGCTTTCTTGAATTCCTCATTCTTATTTTGATAATAAGATCTGAGATGCTGGAGGAAGTTCAATGGGTACATGCCGTAGAGTCGATGGAAGAGTGCATACACCGCTACCTGTAAATGCAGCTGGTAAACATCAGGGATACCACCTGTTGAGAAAAAAGTCCTTCATTAATAACCAGCAATATAAGTAGGATTTGAAAGTTTGCATGGGGGAAGAACAATTAGGTGAGGTTTGTGATAACACTGTGTGAACATCTCTTTTGAGTAGTTTTGGTTCTGACAACATCACCGCTTCTTTTCAGAACCAAAATTTTCACATGGCGTTTCCACAAACCTCACATAACTTATGTATCAATCAAGTAATCTTTCATACATCTGGGTCCAATGTCATAGAGCAGCTACAGCAGCAAATTATTGCTTAGATCTAAAACTATTGCTTAGACATTTCTGTTTAGCAAACTAAGTAGTATACCAATTAAAATGTGTACATGTAAAATGGCATTTTAGCTGGTAATACTATTGTGCTTGGAGCATCTTTTTATACTGAAATCAGGCCCTGATTGCAGGGTTGCATCTTTCATTGTAACCATTTGGATGATTATCGTAGAGTAGGAGAGTTCAAGTATAATACTTAGGGTCAATTCTTGACCTACCTGGTTTTCTAACGTTCCATGAGGCAAGGTGGGAGAATACCCGAAAGATTTCCGGCAGAGAGGGACCAACCAGGCTGGGTATCATGGGTAGCAAGGTGGTTATCGACAGCAAGCCACACATAATCACTGGAACATCGACATCCATCTAGGTAAGAAAACCAAAAGACATCATTGCTAGCACAACTATGTTAGTAATAATAATCATAATAATACATTTGATTTGCATAGCCCCTATTGTAAATTTATCTCTAGGCACTTTAAAAAATAACTCAGAAAAATAACCTGTTAAATTATGTACAATTGACACTTTTTGTAACAGATTGGACCCCAAGGACACAAACGAGACGAAGCTAACAAAACCTAACAAGTTAGAATGGACTATTACCTTTAAGCAATTCAGCAGAGACATGAATAGAGGAGCTTGGACGATCTTATGAAGCCAAGATGGCTGCCGTCTTACCACATGACTCAGTAAGGTCAAACTCTGCATTTTGTGGCCCGCCTTCATGTTGTCATTCATTCTGTCCATCAATGGCTGTCAAGAAATGTCATAATATTTATATTACTGTACAGCCATCTAGTTTTTGGTCTCATTTTGAAATGATGTATCGAATTCGCTATGACCTTGTGGACATCAACTGGCAAGGGCATCTCACTGAAGCACAATACCTGACTAGAGGACATGGATCCCGCTTCTACATCCCACACTGCAGCAATCAGGTCTATGTTTCATCGTTCTTTCCTCGCACAATTAGGGACTGGAACTGCTTGAAGATGGACCCTGCCCTCTCACCCTCTCGTTCTTTCCTCGCACAATTAGGGACTAGATCTGCTTGAAGATGGACCTTGCCCTCTCACCCTTGCTGGATGCATTCAAGGATGCACTCAGGGTTTCATTTAGTTCATTAGTCATCTTGCTGGCCAGTTTTGAACCAAATATGGTGTTGTATACCAAGGCCCAATTTCAAAGAGCTACTTTTTTAGGAAGACAATAGTGTAAAGAATTCTATGCTAAGTAGTAATGAGCAGGATACCAGTCCCAAAATGTACATGTGACATTACAGTTTGACTGGTAAACTTATTCTGGTAAGCATACTTCTGTTGTGCTAACTTTCTTATTCGGGGTTTTTCTTCTCAGATTCTGTTGCAAATTACAAACATTTACTCCTGTTCGGAAAAATGTATAAAATTCACAAATGCCACAAGGCATACCTTGTCTAAGGGTTCCCGGACACCAGCAAGAAGGTCCAGTGCATTCTGGGAGTTGGTGAGTATGTAGAAATCCACCAACGCATTGAGAAACCCAGGATCACGTGCTGTAAATCACAAAGCAAAGTTTACACACACAATTATTCTAAAATCTTCCCTCTTGTCGTCTTACCAATCAATAGACCTTTATCACGCTGTCATCATTTTGGTCATGTTCCCTGTTTCCAAGAACAGTGTTGAATGATAACATTCATTGCGCATGGCACCAGACTATTTTGTCTGGCCTTAGTTTGGTTACAATGAATTGGAGTGGAGTAAAATCAAGATGAAGGTCTATATCTTCCTCCTTAAGACATAAGACATAAGACATAAGAAAACTTTATTGATCTTCAAAAGAAGAAATTGCGAAAATCCTTTATCCATTGATAGTAAATGATAGCAGTGTCAGAAGGCAATCATGTTATGAATGCATCACCAATAACGTAGTCAACCCTCCTACTGTCTGACCACTCAACGGTATCAACTGTGGTGTTCAATGATAAACTATGCCCTCATATAATGAATGTATGTACACAGCAAATAGTCAACCCTCCTACTGTCTGACCACTCAACGGTATCAACTGTGGTGTTCAATGATAAACTATGCCCTCATATAATGAATGTATATACACAGCCCATAGTCAACCGCTCCTACTGTCTGACCATTCACTACACCATTCATCTTGAGTATGGTTCAATAACTATCAACCACAGTGGGAAATATTGAATGCTCAGACAGTACAAGGGTCAAGGGAGTAAATAACTACAGTTTAGTATGGTGGCCCTGAAGGGACATCGCATATCGCAAACGTGTGCGCACACGTTTGCGTTATGCGATGTCCCTTCAGGGCCACCATAGTTTAGGGTGGAAGTTACAAACTCGGGGGTGATATCAGGTAAACCACATTTTTTGTCTTGTCGCTACCCACCTGAGTTAAGATTGTCTTGTATCAGCGCCTTGATTTCTTGGATGACATGAAGATCGTTGGATTCTAGCAATGGGAACAACTCACTGGGGTCGGACATCTGCTGAGCCATGATGCTCAGATAATCCAACTACGTCTAACTCCAGCTAGAAAATTTGAAGACTTTCATATTTTCAAGTCCAACTTGGCTATAAGTATAAATGAACCACATTTCAAGGTAGGCAACTTCATCGTAAAACCTGAAAGAAAACAATAGGCCACAATTAATATACAAAAAATAAAGGAATTGACAATAGTTTGTTTTCAATACTGCGTCCGTGGTGGTGTCTTTGGCTGTCTTGATCTATCGGAAGGCATCTGTACGTACACTGACATAAACGTCAAAAAAGGGTAATGCCATTAGTTTTTAGACATTGCATAATTCACACAAGTTATATATATATTATTAGATTACTATTTATACTCCACACATCATTCCGTTTTGTGCTGATTAAATTCAGAGATTCCAAATCCATGGGACCATGTACTCCTACCCCTACAACTATTTTGATTTCGTTCCACTATCACTCAACGACTATTTTATAGCGGAACGAAACCAAAATAGTTCTAAAAAACTAGGAGTAGTATGTAGTAGTGTACGACCATGTGGTCCCAACATGAAATAAGTTCAGGAACTACCGTACTTTTACCAGAAAGATATTGACTCATTTAATGAACAAATATGGGTCAAGTCTGCTATACAGGTCAGAGGTCAATAATCCGTCTGATGGACTGGGTGTAAGTTGTGTAGTTCAGTTTTACCATGGTTTTACATGTGGAAAGTAGTCTGGGTGTTTGGTGGCAGGTTTCATTTTGCTTAACTGGTTAAGTTAACATTCAAAGGTTTTGTGGAAGGAGTTTACTTGTGTCCTATATAGGCATTGGTTCAACATAATCAAACGACCCTTACCTTGATGAAATTGAGCTGTACTAAGCAGTGAGTTAATAGCTTCAGTCTATTCACACTCTCTATACTTGATTCCTAGTCCAGAAGTCAGTCAGGGCTAGAGGAGAGCACACTTTGTACACCACCAAAAAAAGGACCACTAACTTTGAAGTGCGCCCTCTTGTGAGCACAGTCTTGCACCGGCCATGGAAGGAAATCGCCCCCCCCCCCCAAATAACCCCAAACACCCGCATATAAATGGATTTGCCGGTTGCATTTTTGGCTTTAGGATAATTTGGCTTGAGAAGCTTTTACCCTGAATTGACCAGTCACAAGTAGATTTGAATCATTACCCATGCAAACTAATTTGTTTGTGTCCTTGCCTACCGCCATCTCTTCGCCGGTCTATGCCTCATCCCTTATTTTCTTCCTCCAAACATGACCCCCCCCCCCATCATCACCAGTGATGAAAAGCTCTCTGCCGATCCCCTTTATTAGAAAGTCTCCAACAAGTAAAACAAACAACATTTATTGTGTGGTTTTATGTCGTGTACATTTTTATAATTTCTTTCACAATAAGAGGTAAACAAAATAGACACAATATCAAACCATACCGTTCGCTGTATAATTTTTCCAGGGCGGATGCATTGTGGGTGTGGCACATGAAATGAGTATTGGGTGTGGTCGACTCAGCATGGCAGCAGGCCATTTTTTTTTTGGGGGGGGGGGGCTGTGTTGAGCGTGTTGTATAAGGCGTGGCGGCCGAAATTGATGGGATGGAAAATTTGTTGGTGCATCATCATCCTATGCTAGCTTGCTTCCATTTTCCAAAATGAACAATAAATTGTGGGCGGTGAACGGAGGATCAGGACCATAGAAACAGAAGAGGGAGGACTCAAGTAAACTACTTTGGTTTAAAAATAACAAGTGTCATTTACGAGCATCCTGTTCCGAGATAGAGCAATGAGGAGGGAAAATCCACCCCCAACGTAACTGATTAATATTTGCTGAAATTTGCAAAGTTTTTGAAATTGTTGGCTTTTTGCTTTTTTACAGGTTTTTTATTTGCATGAAGACGACCTGAAGAAAAAACAGAGAAATCAATTTTGGTCTTTTGGGCGGCGCGCACGCAGTATATCGACCTCCTCCTCTGCTGTTAGAAATATGACGTCATATCAGAGGGAGGTTTGCAAGCGGCCATCTTGGACGAGGGTCACGGGAGCGAAATCTTCCGCATTTACACCGCAAAAAAAACAAGCAATTCTCTCCTGATTTCTCAGATTTGTAAGAAAGATTTGACGTCTGCTTCAGTCAAGATCGGACGAGGCAGAGTTTTTTTATTCATCTAGGGGTGTGAATATTGTGTGAGTATTTTAAGTTTGCGATAAAAGTGATATTTTTTAAATACGCTTTTCGGCTCTGTCTGTCTGTCTGTAGTACCGTTCCATCTGTGCAGCTGATGCCGGTAGGGCGCCGTACAAAGTTAACCATTTCAATATTTTTCGTAAAAGGACCCTGTACATCACCATATGATATCAAATAACTCCTTTGTAGATAGATTTGTAAGTCAGCAGACAGACAGAGTTGAGTAGACACTTGTCAAACATGTCAAAATGTGTGTTTGTTTGTATGTCATTTTGTCATGCATGACTTGTTTTATTTTTATGGTAATTTGCTGTTTTTGTTTAGACTTTTATCTTTAATTTACAATGAAGAAATCAACATAGTTTAATAAATCCTTGTTTTAACAATTTAAAACATTGTTGAGTTGAATGTAATATTACAATTACATGTGTAGGCTAGGCCCAAGTGTATTTTTGGTGTTAAATTGTTTTCCTTGGTTGGGTTGGGCACCAAACGCTTTTTTATTAAGACACCCACCGGATGTCTAGTGGTGCGATAGTCAAGCATTAGTTAGGACTGTATTTAATCTTTAAGGGGAATAAAAGTGTGGCAACATGGGCAACAAGGCGATCCAGCGATTTTCAGGGTTGTGGTTGTAGCGTAGGATCTATAGATAAAAGGACTGAGCCAAATGGCGAGTGGTTTCTACAATCATTGTTTATGAATTCACATCTCACTTGATAAGATTTTAGAAAGTGAAGTCTTGAAATATTTTGGTAATACACCAATCCAGGCGTGCACCGGGCACGGAAGTGTTAAGCACCGCGCACCCTTTGCTGTGGTGTCTTCAGTGCCTAGATAATATGCACAAAAAGACACCGCAGTTGTTAATTTTTTCAATAGAGGGCGCAAACCTTGTCAGATTGTTGATTATATTGTTTATGGTTGTCAGGATAGTTAATGGTCTGTTGGGATACATGGTCTGTTGGGTCTGTTTACTCTGTTCTGTTAGTTTTTTTAAATTCTTTCAAATAAGTCAACTTGATAACTCTGAATTAATAAGACAAAGCAAATGACCTTAAAGGCAGTGGACACTATTGGTAATTACTCAAAATAATTATCATCATAAAACCTTTCTTGATTACGAGTAATGGGGAGAGGTTGATAGTATAATACATTGTGAGAAACGGCTACCTTTGAAGTGCCATAGTTTTTGAGAAAAGAAGTAATTTTCCACAAATTTGATTTCGAGACCTCAGATTTAGAACTTGAGGTCTCGAAATCAACCATCTAAAGGCACATAACTTCGTGTGACAAGGGTGCTTTTTTCTTTCATTATTATCTCGCAAGTTCGATGACCGATTGAGCTCAAATTTTCACAGGTTTGTTATTTTATGCATATGTTGAGATACACCAACTATGAAGGCTATTCTTTGACAATTACCAATAGTGTCCACTGCCTTTAAGGGCAAAGTCTAAAGTAAAATTGTTCCTACTTTGGCCTGATAACATTTTCCAATTAGTTTACCAACCAATTGAAGAATAACAAACTTTTACCAAACATTTTATTTGTTTGTGTTTATTTACAGATTATCATCACCATGGCTAGCGGGCCGTACAATTATTCTTATATCTTCAAATACATCATTATAGGTGATATGGGTGTAGGCAAATCATGTTTGTTACACCAATTCACAGAAAAGAAATGTAAGTAACATTTAACATTACTATACAACCTTAAATTTTGAAACAATTTTGGTAAAGAGCATAAACTGAAGCTCTGGCGTTTCTGATCAGCAGGGTGTGGGTTGGAGTTCCAGTCTTAACAATTGTAACCATCCTTGAGCAAGACACTTTTGCTTCATCCTTTGATAAGTAGCCCAATTACTGATAGGACAGCTACAGTACACAACTTGGGCTGTAACAAGTACACTGAGAGTTGCATCCAAACCAATGACTGACTTTGTGTAAAAATGCTCAGAATATTTGTGTTGAATTTATTATTGAGAATGGGTAGTTCAATTACTTTCATGTTTTTCCTAGTTGAAATGCCCAAGTTGAAAATTTTCAATAATCATTTGATTTCATTAGAGACGAAATATCCCAAATGAAAAAAGTCAATAAATTGAATTATTTATTTTTCTCCAGTTATGGCTGACTGCCCTCACACAATTGGTGTAGAATTTGGTACCCGAATAATTGAGGTTTCTGGACAGAAAATTAAGCTTCAAATTTGGGACACAGCAGGCCAGGAAAGATTTAGGTAAGTCTTTGGAAAAGTCTTGAACATGGGTAACTCACACGGGCCTTAGTGACTGCAGAATCGCATTTACCACGTGTTATCATATTACCGGTTGGCTTAGTTTATCTATTAGTCGGAACCCACAGTGGATGATATTGAATGGTCAAGAAGTAGGAGGGTTATTCGTGTACTTTGAGCATTCACCATGATATGACATAATAGGCTGTCATTTTTCAAATCCGTAGTGGATGATATAGCAAGGCTAGACAGTGAAGGGAGGGGAGGCTGTCAGTAATAGATTCCCTCACACATATACGCTCTGATTCAGTGTCTGAAATCATCATTCATCATCAATGTCATCATCTAGGCAAGGGGGTGTTGCACCCACAGAAAACTTGGATACGCAAGGGCCAATCAAATTGATACTTGTATGGCCAAGGGGCATGGATGCCAAGGTGTATGGATGCTAAGGGGCATGGCATGGAGGCATGGGGCATGGATGCCAAGGTGCATGGATGCCAAGGGGCATGGAGGCAAGGGGCATGGCATGAAGGCCAGGGACATAGCATGAAGGCCAGGGACATGAGATGGAGTCATGGGGCGTAGAGGTAAATGCCTCCATTGCCTCAGTGAAATATGAGGCTGAGAATGCTTACCATGGTCTGACATGATGTTTATCTTGATACTTTACAGGGCAGTAACAAGGAGTTACTACAGAGGAGCAGCCGGAGCTCTGATGGTGTATGACATCACAAGGAGGAGTACATATAACCATCTTAGTAGCTGGCTTACAGATGCTAGAAATCTTACAAACCCAAATACAGTGAGTTTAGCATGAGAAAAACCTGCCCTCTGTTTACACTATGGTTGTGTCTGAATTGGTGGCTACAGCTCCGGCTACGACTGTCGCTAATGACGTCCTATTCCTCAATGCATATTGACATGGAAATCTAGGCATAGCTGTAGCCGTTCATTCAGAAACTGCCTGTTGCCTTTAGTTTGTCTGTACTTAAACCATTTAGATTGATTGGGGGGATGCTGTGGGAAGAATGTCAAGATTTTTGCTAATACTAATACACACAAATAAATGTTTGTAGGACCAATGTTTTGTAGGTCTTAGATTAAACTGTGATTAAGTGATACAATTGTTGACAAATAGCCACTGTGTGGATAGATTGTGTAGCTCCTTTAGGGACTGCTTGCCAGCGTAACTTTGAACAATGCAGTTACTGGTGATGTGGGCAGCTGTTTGGAGGGCAGCTCCACACTAACGACTTGACTAGCAAGTAAGCCCATACAGAGCATGCTTGGCCGGTTTTGACTATGACTTGTAGGTAATCTGTTGAAACTGTTTTATCAAGTTTATTTGTTGAGTTAAGTTTGTCGAGGATCCGGTAAAACATAGTGAGTTTACATGGTATTCTGGCTTGTAAGTCGTTCCTACTAAGAGCCTCAACATGATTCTGACCTTGGTCGACTAGAGAGAGAGAAAGACTAAGAGAAAATGTACCCATGTTCTGAATCATCTTATCATTTTGTTGTATTTCAAATAATGTCACAAATTAATTCTTTTGTGATTTTGTAGGTAATCTTCCTGATTGGTAACAAGTGTGACCTCGAAGCCCAGAGAGATGTAACGTATGAAGAAGCCAAACAGTTCGCAGAGGAAAATGGTCTTTTATTTCTTGAAGCAAGTGCAAAGACGTAAGTACAACTGTTTTTACTGTTGATTGAGGGCACATGTCATGCACAGGGTTAATACACATACAACAGTGTTGTGTCGTGGCCGAGCGGACTAAAGCACCGAACTCAAGCTCTGTTGTTTCTGTTCAACAGAGTGTGAGTTCGAGTTCCAGTAGTGATACTTGTGTCCCTGAGCAAGACACTTAACTCTAATTGCTTCTCTCCACCCAGGGGTAAATGGGTACCTTTGTTGATTGATTTAGCTTAGTGCGCTACATATTTGTTGCACAGGCTGTATACTCCCCATGGAGATGAGATGGTTTAAGGAATGACTTAAATGGCTTAGTGATTAGTGACCAGGGGTAATAATAGTGGAAGTGCATTGAGACACCCGTCTCGTGTATAAAGCGCTATATAAAACCTGATAAAAGCCCATACATCGTACATTGACAATTGTAGCTCAGGATACCAATGTAAAAGTCTACCACAATCAGTTAGTTTCATCTTATACTTGTATCTTCACAAATTAATGTTGTTATATTCTGTTTGCAGGGGTGAGCATGTTGAAGAAGCATTCCTGGACACAGCAAAGAAAATATATCAAAACATTCAAGACGGAAGGTAAGATCAATAGATTAGGAGTTCAGTTTTTATCCCATTTATGTTTGGTTTCTTGGTGCGGTGCATGTATCTTTCTTGATACCATCTCTAGTGGTTTGCATTTATATTGATAGGAATTCAACCTACTACCTCCAGCAGCAAAGTGCTGTACCACTGCTATACTAGCTTAGGCCGTGTCCAAATTGGTGGCTACGGCTGCGGCTACGACAGTTGCCAGGGGTGTTGCTAAGGGCGTCCTATACTTAAATGAATGATGACGCGGTGATCCGGCGTAGCCGTAGCCGCCAATTCGGATCCGGCCTTAGATAGCTCTGAAAGTTACAATTACTTTCCTACAATAGCCAATCATTTAGAAATCTGTTGCGCATCGGACGTTATCTTTTCAAAGATATGCCCAAATATCCTGCCAGTACATGCAGGCCTGGAATTTCATCTTTCGAAGGGCAAGGCCAGGTTCATTTTGCAAAGGGCATTTCCAAAAGAGAATCTCAAAGTCTCTGGAAACTTTTGAAGGGCACCAAGACAAGTGCAACAAATGCCATAGCCTCCATTTATTTCCAGGCATGTACGCATTAAAACTGACGCCCTTTGCTTTTCATTTCCAAGGGTTTGTCATAAGAGAAACTTGAAAACAGATTTCAATGGTTTTGTTTATAGTTATACAGTTCAAGGATTTGGGTATTTTTTGTAGCACAAAACACAATGTCCATAGATTTACATTAAACTTACACCGTTTGAAGATAATAATAATACCATGATAATGATAGTACAAAGCGTTCCTACAAAAAGTACGTAGACCCTTTTAACCGGTTTAATCTAATTTGATTTTTGTGTTTCTTTGTAACAGCTTGGATTTGAACGCAGCAGAGTCGGGTGTGCAACATAAGCCAGCAGCACCAAGAGGAAATCAACTCAATACAGACCAGCCACAGAACAAGGAAGGATGTCCATGCTAACGCTTACTGGCACTCTTCCCATCTCTGCTAGAATCTAAACCTTACTTCAACTTCTCCTCCAAATTTGTGAGTTACTAAGCAGGAAATAATGTCTTCCAAGCTAGCGATACTGCTGGGCAGTGGAAGGACACATTTTATTCATTAGAGAGGGGGTTGATTTAGTTGGGCAAAGTTTTAAGGTCAGGATAGGGATTAATCATAATAATAAATCGTTGAAAAGTACATTCCATCCATGGCAAATGAGCTGTACAGGTTTGAAACTTTCTTGATGAATATAAACAATTCTGAAACTTCACATTATATACAAAACAATGCATGACAACATTTCAAAAGATGAAAGTGAAAACACTGGCAAGAGAAAGTCACATGCTAATCAGATTGGTTTGAAGTTAACTCTTGAACATACCTATTGAGATTGCATTCCCAACATGTGTTGGAAGGTGGTTTCAGAGTTTGGGAGCTGCGTATGCAAATGACCTCTGGCTGTATGTCCACAGTACTCTGTAGTACTGAAAAGTGTTAGCAGCGTTTGATTGAAAAAACAAAAAAGGTAATTTGGAATTTTCTTCTTGAAATGACATTCATCTGCTACTTTCAGCAAAGCATTCAAGATCTTGCCCAGTACAGTTTACCAGCCATGGGCCAGCTTCATAGAGCTGCTCAAGCATGAAATAATGCTTAAAAATCGACTGCTAAGCAAAAGTGAGCAGGATACCAGTCACAGATGCTACATGTAACATGGTATTATTGGTTGGTAACCTTATTCTGGTAAGCACAATTGTTGCTGTGTTTCACTACGTTATCTACTTAAGCAGCTCTGTGAAATTGGATCCAGTTTTAACTTGTAGATTATTTTTCCTGCTTAGCAACTCTAGATAATTTGGGGTCAGATTCAATCTATGAGAGTTCGACTACAATTGAGCAGATCGGAGTGATGTAAGAATATGTTTGTAATAAGTGGTACTGTGTATAAAAATGTCTATTATTATGTTCAGTGATCCCTTTTATATCGTTATTATTATTATTATATAAATATGTATTTCATTTATTGCATTTTAAGTTGGGCGTTTTTTGATGAAAGTAAATTGCAGATGGGATTTGTAAAATGGTTTAATCGGAAGCTTACTGTCTACCATAGGCATGGGAACTCGTCTCGGAAAGGGCAAGGACATTAACTGCCATTTTGTTCTTTTCGTAAAATTTTGAAGGGAAACCAAAAGCAAAAGAGCGGGGCAATGAGAGCATTAAAATGTCAGATTGACATCTTATTGACTTTCTTGTTAGGGAAATTGGATATTCTTTACAGAAACCAAAAGTATCCAAATGTCATAATAGTTGAAGGTGAAAATGTTGAAAACTAATATAAAAGTGTAATAATAATACGACAAATATACATTTTATGAATGATAAAACCACTGAGTTTTACCAGCATGTGGTGTTGTTTGAGGGTTTACTTTGTCTGCCACACCAAAATCCTAAAAACTGGATTAGTGAAAGCATGTCACAGGTCAGAGTTTCTCATTTGAATGAGATTGAAACATAGTGGATGATTTAAGAATAGCGTAAATACTCGTTTTCAAGATTCAAAGGTTTACTTTGTGTATTATGAAGTCTGTGGTCTTTCTTTGGCATGAGTTCAAACCTGGATGTAGACAGAATGCACAGGTGTTAATGTACCATATTCCATAATCCCACTAGATATATTTTTAAAACATCCCTTTTTGTGGTCCAGAACAGACCTGATGCTTTAATTTTGAAATGGCAAGGGCACCAAGGCGCTTTCTCCTGTTCTCCTCGTTAAGGGCACCTGTATGAGGACATTTCTATTGGAATATTTCAAGTGTGCTAAGGTAATTTCTCCTTGTTAAAGGGCACCTCTATAATGAAATGTTAAAATTCTATTAGAAAATTTCAAGGGCCATCAAAGCAGTGACCAAGAGAGGCAATTTCATGAAGTATCAGGTCTTTCATAAAAATTATGAGATCTTTAAACAATTATAATATGTTATGATTCTGATAGTTACTAAGTAACAAAGATTTTATTTAAGATGTTTTTCCCCAATCAAACAATGCAGGCTTGCAACTTTTATGCTGATCCACATCTGATTTTCTCGTTCTTGGTGATTTTGTCTGCACCATTGGAAAATGGAAAACACAGTACAGTCTTTCTGTACTGGTCTCTTGTTTTTTTCTTTTTTAACAAACTGCATTTGCAAGCCTGACAGTGAGGCACTTATTAGAGTAATTTAATTTGCACTTGGTGATTATATTGATAACATATCTTTTAAATATGTGGTTGTAATTCATCTTAACTATGTTGTTTTCTTGACAATGACGGAGTCAAAATTGCTGAGGTTTTCCTGGAAAATTTTCACAACTCTTGAAAGTTTAAATAAGTTCATCGTCAACTCAACATGTCGTTTACGATAACTTTCAAAAATCTTTTAAATAAAAATTTGGCAATCAGCTGATTTGGTCAAAAATATAGCTGATGTACATTTTTTCAATAACATAAGTCTTCCCGACTTGCTTAAAGAAAAATATGCTGAGTTTTGGGTTATTATTTCTCTTTGGGGAAGATTATAACTTTATATATTTTCAGTATTAAAGAATCACACACAGCTCAGTTTGGGGAGATGTGATATTCGTTTAAAAAATATATATCATAACTTTTCATAACTTAATGCATCATAATACATAGGACATACTCATTTTTGTAGTAAGTGGTATTTGTTTTCTCTGTTACTTAATTACATTTATTGAAAAATGTATAAATAACAAAACATTCCTATATTGGATCCAATATTCATAAATGCCAGTGCAAAAATATTATATATGTACAAATTTATGAGCTTTCAGTTAATTGAAAGCGTACAATGAGGTAGTTTTAGAGTGCAGTAGTTTCCCAAATCTCCAAGTTGGGACTTGTACATATACATTTTGATGTTATGTCGGGTTTGCATTTTGCATCCCTTAAAACCGTAGAGACCCACTGATTCCTCCAAAATGCTCTATAGTCCCATTTCACTCCTACCCACATACGCCTAGCCTGTTCGCCATTTGTGGCGTCCAAAAAATGTACACATTGGAGGTGACTCCAAAATGGTGGAAATTGTGCAGAGGTACGTTACGCATTGTGGGAGGAGCCAATGGTTTGGCCATTTTGCTTTTCTGATAGTCATCCCCTTGTGAACCAAACTGAGACTTGAATGAACAATAGTCTGGTTCCTTAAAAATGTTTGAGAAGACCTGTCATTATCACTGTAACAAAGATGGCCACACAACACGGACAGTCTACTATAACTCAACAACCAAATGTGTCTAATAAAAATGCTATGCCTGGCCAAGTCATAACTATTTTGTTTTTGGCCTAGCAGTGCTTAACCAACAAAATCAGAGATGGGTTTAAGGATTATGGAGGATTTGGAAATGTTAGGATTATTCAAAAGACCTATGTCATGCCTTAGCTGTAGTGTTTTGATGAGCAAAAAATAATGATGTGGGATTAGTAAAAACCCTTATACATTACTGTAGAAATTGCTTAGCAAAATCGGAATACCAGCTAAAATTCAAGTTTTTGCATGTAGACTACATGAGATGGTTCCCCACATATTTGTGCTTAAAAACTAAATGTGCTTAGCATTTTGATATTGGAATAAGTAAATAATTGGGTTTTTGTCTTGAGCCCCCTCCACAAGTTTTTAACAAGTTGTTGTCACATCTTAAAACCCATACATGTGTATATGTCTTGAATTATAACAAATTAGATGTATAAAAAACCTCAAGTTTGCAAACATGTAAGTGTACACATTTTTGTAAGTGGATATGCCTCCGTAATTAGTTTAGATTCTAAAACCATTGATGAGGGATTTAAAAGTAACAATGGTTATACTGCCTTCAATTTCACCAAACTCTTTCTAACTTATGACTTATGATGAGTTAAGTTCGGTATGCATAGAAATGTATGTTAGGACGCGTTGAACCACACCCAAGTTAGGACGAGTAAGTAAGGACGAGTTACTCGTCCTAACTCGAGATAAGATTACATGTACACCTAGCGTTTTGTGAAAGCGGCTGCAAAAGTTAGGGGGACCTTTGATGACATAAAATTAAACCTCCTTTTTCGATTTTTGGAGGGGGGGGGGGCGTCAGAATTTATGTTGGCATTTAGAATTAGATGAGGTTAGTGGCCTTTTGAATCTGTACCACTGCCTACTGTATCTATCTATAATGACGGTTGTAATTTTAGTGGGACACTTCAAGAATTGGTGTCCAGACATTATTTATGTTTCTTTGCTTAACCTTTCTTTTATGAAAGATGAGTGTATTATGGATGCCTACCAACTAGCACATCACTCCAATATAATTTAAAGAGGGCTCTGAGATCATTCAGTTTTGTGATGCCCTCATTTTTAACAGTCCTTATGTACATGAGAGAAACCTATACAAGTCTTATTTTAAAGTGGTGTTAATTGTCATTTTATTTGAAAGTCTATTTGAGCAAAATTTGTACCATGAAGTCAGTTGGACATCAAGAACAAATGGGTTCCAAAGAGGAGTTTTTGTAAATTCAAAAGAGGAATGTTTGTGCCAGTCAAAAAGTCAAATTTACTGCTGTATTGATTGAATATCATCGAAATTCAGAATAGAATTTAAAGTAATTCCCACGTGAAACAGTACGGACCATTAATATACTAAAATGTGTCTTACGATGATTTTGGACGGTAACAAAATTCACTCTGTATAAAAAATATATATACATGTATATCATTTTACACTTGTTGGTTTTTCTTCATAAGGATTTTATCCATTTGAAAATGAGTGCATCACAAGACTGAATTTAACCTTGGAGCTGATCTTTAAAAAATTGTTGTTTTTATCTGATAATCTTCAGCATTACCTACAGACATGATATTGTACAATGTACATTGTGAACTCTCAGATAAGTTAATATTAAATGCTATTAATGAAGGATGTATAAGATAATGAAGCCATAATCTAAATTTGTATCGTGTGTAAACTTTGGCACACCCAATCCCTAGCTATATGACAGGTTCAATGGCTTCTGACTGGCACTCCGTGAACAATGATATTGACAAAATAGAGAGACCGCCAAAGTAGGGCTAGATAGCCAAGTTGGTAGAGCACCGGCACGTCAATTCAGGGTCATAGATTCAAGTCATGTTCTTGTATTAATGTGTCTTTGTTCAACCCAAATTTTATCTATTCAATTCAACATTTACTTCAAACTATTCTAAATTACAACAACACTATTCTGAAACCAAAACAAAGGACAGTCAACACTTCCGCTTTGTTTCTATGTTTATTCTGAATTCATGCTCAGAGAGTGAAGTGTGTTTGCACAAACTACAAACTGTTGTGAAATTATTTGTGCATACAAAAAGTAGGCGGGATTCAAATGTTAAAAAGTATTATGCAAAAATAAAGAGAGGTTTCCTTTACACGTGCAGAATGCATTATAAATGCACTGACATA
Organism: Asterias amurensis; assembly: GCF_032118995.1. NCBI lineage: Eukaryota > Metazoa > Echinodermata > Asteroidea > Forcipulatida > Asteriidae > Asterias > Asterias amurensis. The sequence continues at coordinate 760,425 of NC_092662.1, read as the reverse complement.
ATAAAAACAAACACAAAACTCATTTCAAAATGAAGGCACTGTATAAAAAGAATAACGTTATTAAACAAAACCACTGCATTTGTTCATGATCCATTTCACCTTAACCAGTTTTTGACACTTTATGATATACTTGACTAACAAGTAAACAACCCTGTAGCATTAATGAAAACATGATTTTGAAAGAAATATTATTTTCTATTTTTAATATTTAAGTTTTGGGGCCAATTGAGAACTCATTGGTTAAATTGGGTCTTAGGACCACAGCTGGCCACAAATTACAGCATTCACAAAATTTCATTACATATTTACACAGTTAAACAATTTTGAAATAAGCAAAATATATACAAAAGTTTCAAAGTTTAAAATTTACACATTTTGATTGAATGCAAAAATATCCTGTCAGTATTTTGCTCTCAAAATCAGTTCAGTTTTGCAGTTGATATATTTTTTACTGCTGCACCATTGGTAGAAGCACACTTCAGTTGGTTAAGAAAAATGTTTATCAAAACTACTCAAATTTGTAAATTATTTATGCTTGATTCTTCAAAATCATGCTCTCCTTTCTACTTGAAAGGAAAAAGTATACTTGAACTAAAAATGGACGGAATAGATCAAACTTTAAAAGATTTGGCAAAAACACAATGTTAACTCATTGTTTATCTGGTGGAAACATTCCATGTCTCCACTGTGCATAGTGTCCAAAAAGATTTTTGTGAATTTATTACGTGTTATTAAAAATTACTCTTGCATAATTAGATCGTCTAATACATGTAGTCGTATTTTGCATAAGGTAATACAAAGAACTTCTTTCCTATCTTTGTGATATACAGACTCTAAATTATTACTACAAGATAAAAATATTAAGTGGGAAAATTATGCTAATTTGAAGAACTCAAAGATTTTGTGTTCCTGTTTGCAATTGTGGATAAAATTGAACTTGACCACGTTTGTTTAACGGGCACAAGTCCATGGACTATGATCCTATGTATTTATTAATACTGTAGTAGTGACTCAAAACAAACAATTAGTAGCATAAAATTGTCAGGTTAACTCTGATGAAAATACGCGACAACTTCCTCCACTGGCTTTTTCACCCGAGGGCAACTTAAAATGATGATTGTTTGTTACTACTTCTTAATCTGGCCTTTCATCCGAAGATAATGAATTCAATCAATGTATCCATTAATGATTACAAACCACATAAAAAAAAAAATTTCCCCTTTCTCATTTATGCATAAATTCATTCAGAATGGTCTTTGATGAAGACATTCTCATCTCGGTTTGAAAGACCAAATGAAAAAAAATACTGTACCCCATTGCTGTGAGAAAAAACTAATACCTTCTGTTTTTACACTTGTTATGTTTGTACATTGTATAACAATCATTGCAATTTTGTATAGGTCCCTATGACGATCTATTTTGTCCCCATTACTGTGAAAATACCCTTAAAATTCCCAAAGATCCAACTTTGTTATGTTTGTATAATGTTCATTTCAATTTTGTCTTGCCCTTTTTGTGGGTTTTCAGAGGTCCCTATGTCGAATGGTTTATGTTTGTATTATTCGTTGCAGTTTTTTTTTCATGTCTTTTTTGTTGATGTTTTTTAGAGGTGTCGATAATAGATGTTATGGTTTGACTTTTTATACACTTCCCATCACCCAGCGATGATTGGCAAGACGTCTTCTCATTCTAACAATAGATGAATCTACACTTGAAGCAGCCTTCTTGTGTCTGATGTCATGCTGGAGGCGATCCTGTCCCATCTGGAGCATTGCGATATTACGACTCGTCGTCAAGAGAGATTGATCCAGCCCAGCAGCTCCCTAGAGTCAAAGACAAAAGACGATTGGTCAATAATAAGTCATTCTTTCCATGAAATTTATTACATTAACAAGGTGAACACTTACTGTTTTTCAAGTCATTTGAGTTGATATTCAGTTTTACCCTTACACTGTTGTGTGTTAGCATTGCAAACTCAGAACTCAGTGAAACAAATCACAGGCATTTAGCTCGGTTTGGATTCATTATTTCACTTGAGTAAAAAGTCTTTATTTCTGTTGTAATTTATTGACTTCTAGTCTTTTAAATTTTAGTTTTGCCTTTAAGCTGTACTTCTCTTTAGTGTGTGTTTTATTTTTTATTGTAAACCTAGTAGGTTAGTTTTCTGACTTTTTGATTGTGAAGTAGTTTAGTATGACAACAGGGATGAGAGTAATGGCTGACAAGAACAAGTCTAAAACAAGGATCCAGATCTTAGGAGGTTCATTGAAATGATGGAATTTCCAACTTTTGATAACCACTGGAGTTATATATTCCAAGGAGGTATTAAGAACAGTATCCTCATCAGTGCTTGTGAAGTAGATCAAAGAGCGTGGCTTATTTATTTGAAGAAAAATAGATCCTATGTTTACCAGGCAGACTTGAAAAAGTCTGAATTCAGTTAAAAGTCTGAAATTTCTAATCCCTGTATAAACACTATAGATGAATCGATGTTGATGTAAACTTGCATCACTATGAGCGATCATTCCCTATAATGATAATGTTCTTCTGCATTAAGTAGCACAGCTTCATCATTGAGTCTTATTCACTCAGTTTCAGGGGAAACATAACTTGACTTACTCTGATTATATCTTGAGCCTCGGGCAGATTGGTTCCTGGATGACGTTGATACACACGGACTAGCGGCCTGTCTAGTCTTTCTCTCATCTCTAGATCTGATTGCATCTCTGGGCCTACAGTGTAGTAACGAGCTCTATCTGTAGAATCATACCAGCGCTGCGAACGATGGATGGCATGACGATTCTCACCAGCTGCTACCGTCAAGTGTTGCTATAATTAAAAACACAAAACAGGGTTAGTGAGGAGTGATAAAACCAAATTTCCAATCTAACTAAGAGAGCTTTTTGGTAGCACCATTATAATGTTGGTTCTGAAAAGAAACATTCTCTGAAGTACTGTCAAAATCAAGAAGGGTTTCTTTAATCGAAGTCAGGCCGGGACTTACACTGAGGCAGTTGCCTCTGTTCTTGGCCTTCTTTATAACCACTCAAAAGTTCCCACAGACTTCAAAGTTTTCTAAAGGAATTGCCCTTCTCAAAATGAAAGTGGCCTTGCCCTCTCTTCATATAGTGGCCCTAGCGAGATTTGAACCAGGGTCCTAGAGGTAGAAGGCAAGGCAAGACACCACTACGCAAATCAGACCGCTCATACATCTGCGTAAGGCTAAACCTTTTTTTTATTAAAAGTTCTCTCACCCTTAGTGTGATGGTCTCAGCCACCTTCTTATTCATGCCACTGTTAACAGCCTTGTGTGCCGTCTCCACAAGACGTTCAGTATTCTCAATAGCATCTTTTATTTCTCGTCTGAGTCTCACAGACCGGTTCCGAGCTTCCCGTGCCTGATCAATAGCTGCATTGGCTTCTGGGGTGAACGGACCTAGAGGGTCGATGGGTAACTCGTCAGATCTCTCTTCACCGTCCAGCTTGCTTGAGCGACCATTGTTGCCATTCATGTTGACGTCTATCTGGCGTGTGTAGCCAAGGCTGTTTGCACCAAAAGTCATCGTCATGTTCTTCTCTTGGCGGGAGAGGCGGCCATTGTTGCGGGATGCGCGACCGTTGGTTACTGAGGAGACGGCATGGCAGATGAGGTCAAGGACACGGTTGCGTTCTTGAATCACGGCATTCAGCCTCTTGCGTACTTGGTCAAGAATCTGTCGTGTAAAATAAAAAGCAATCAGCAAGGTTGTCAGGTATAATGAAAATCTTGGCTAAAATTTTGAGGGGATGCACATTCCCAGCTCCCCCTACCCTAGTATGCCACTTGTCAGGGAGGTTCTTTTTTCAAAATCACAGCTTCGTCTGGTTTTACCTATAGTGAAGGTCGTCGTTGTGCTGTCCAAACTACACCTGTCACATAAATATCTTTAAATTGAGAAGATGCCTTTTACAGCTCTGTGAAATGCAACAAATGTGGTTTGGGGAAGGGGCATTATTAAGGACAAATCATTAAATATTATTATATCCATACCTGTAGCTGTTTTTGAACTGATCTTAACTGGGCTTCTAGAGCTCTCTTAAGTTGGTAGAGGTGACGGAGTTCTCGATCCATAAGAGTGTCTGCTCCATCGCGCTCCTAGAAAACAAAACAATGAAAATCAAATAAATTTATCAACATCTAGGCAATAAATTTCCTTCAGAGTTATTTGAATAATAAGATGAGAAAATAGAATTAGCTGTTGCAAGTTGCTTACCAACAAAAGGACCTATGGTATAAATAGGGTTTGAAAAAGACTCTGTTAGGGTCGAAACGGCAATCTTAACAACCAAATTCCATAGATTTGCAAAAGATTTTCTTCAATTGGATATTGGGTTCATATGGAACAAGTCACATTCACAATTATCAGCACAAAAAAAATCCTATAAAACTATAATTGTTATTTCAATAGAGAGTCAGAATGATAGACAAGGAAGACTGGCCAGATTAGTGCACTTTGGTCCACTTATAGTGAATGAGTTATCTTGAACACATTGTTGACATCTCTCTTACTAAGATAACATCTGCCCTTTGAGAAAAAGTCACTACAACTACTTTGTGATTAGTGATTAATTGGTCTACAATATCTGGACACTTGGGATGAAAGAATTTATTTTAGAGTTTATGGTTAAAAGAAAGGGCCATTCTATGGTTGTTCTTTTGTCAGTTAAGAAATTACAAAACAATTTGATTAAACCATTCTGATTGAAAGGCAACAATTCTGTGAGAAAATAAGTTAAATTCTGACAGGCCTAGAGTAACAAAAACAGGGAGATCACATGGGCTATGACCTCTGTTGCCCTGGTATTGACCTTGTTGCCCCTTCAAAGTTTTTTTAATGGAAGTGCTTATTGCAAAACTGACCTTGCCCTCTCAAATATCAAAATCCAGCTCTTCATTAAAATATTGAAGAAGAAAAATCATGTTACAAAAGTAAAATTGGTGGGAACTTGGCTCTGCTATTATAACCTCTTGTGTTAATTCTGTTGAAAAAAATAACCATCTAAAATACATTTTACAAAATAAAAGATAGGAATGTAAATTTCCCAAGCTATTGTGAAAGGCAAGATTTTGTTTAAAGACCCGCATTAAAGAAAACGTGGGCCACTATAAACAAAGCTATAGGATTGCCATGTTGCTAGGTGTTTAAGGCCAGGCGTCTATCCATGCCTAAAGTAAACACTGGCTTATTTATCCAGATTGTCTATGAATATTTTATGATAGCTGGCAGTGGCTTACAGATTATTTATTTAGTCTGTTTTATTTGAATTGTAAAATTCAAGAGTTGTATGTGGTGAACCAAAACTGAATCTGTTTAAAAAGACAAACTATGTAGAAAGAACTTGGAAATTTGTAATTGAGTTGTATTTTTGAATCCTGTATTTCTTGAGCATTTTTTGTTTATCACGAATGAAAGAGTTGCCAAAACCAACAAGAAATGTTTGTGAATCCTTCAATTAGTGTTTTTTGTTTGGAAATTGTTTTTCTTTTTGCATTCTTGTGCACATATGAGTCTTTTGAATGAAAACATTTCAACAAAATAGCACTTATATAACTTACGGAGCAAACAACACTTTAATTTTGTGGCAAGCATTTTAGACTAAATTTGTGTAATGACTGAATGACAGTTCATAACAAATAAAGTTTTAAACAATATTTGGAAATGTGTAGGGAATATCAGTAGATGACAAACAAACTTAATTATTATAAAAAAAATATAATTAATTGCAGTAATGACTGAAGAATGTGTTGTTTATTGTTTGTTGTTCAATATAATTTTAAAGCAGAACGTCAACAACAACAACGCGACAACAAATGTATGGTATTAAAATAATTGCAAATGGTTTCACATCTATTAAAAAAAGGCAGTGTTTTATTAGTTATATTAGTTAAGTTTGTATTTAGTTTGACTTATATTTAAATGATATTACAAACAGGTTTTGGTGGAGAACTTTATATTTCATGAACTTCTTGGTTACAATTATTGGTCACAGTGGGACTTGTGGCGTAATTAGACATAGCAAGAGGGGAATACATAGTTTGGGGACTACTTCATGATGTATAGAACCATTTTTCAAACCATTCATTTGCAACTTTGTTGTATCTCATTGGGGGAGGGGGCAAAGCAAGGGTTCTGACTGAGTGATCTACACCTTGGTTTTGCCCCCCCCCCTTGTTTTTGTTACAAACATTAAATATTGGGTTAAATATATTCTATGGGAAATTTAAAGAGGAGATCAAAGTTTTAACAAAGACGTGAACCTGAATCTACAATACAACTCAGAAGAGAAGTTAAAAACCACACCCATCCTCACCCTTTCTCTTGCAGGTCGAGTGCAGCGAATCTCAACATTCATTTTATTCAGATTTATGTCCTTTCGGATGTGTTCCAATTTCTTCTCCAGCGCTTCCTTGCCACGAATAAGGCTCTTGATTTCTTCATTGGTGTCTAGGAAACTTTCTCTGAGTTTCACGAGGACGGCCCTGGTTTCTCGAACGTAGGAATGCACCACGGTGTTGCTCTGCTGGGCGCAGTTGTCTCGAAGAGAAGGGAGCGGATCTATGCTCCGGCCAAGATCGAGTCCTTTGTCGCTCCGATCCACGGTTGACTGGGAAACTTTGATTTCCTTAAGTGTTGCTTCTCGCCAATTTGCAGGACCTACCGTGGCCGTGGCCACTGGCATTTGTGTCCTAGTACGTGTTGCCATCATTTTGGATTTTTTTGGTTTAACTTAAATTGTTCTATTTTGTGATTAATTTGTTACAGAAGTTGTGTCGGTTCTTCATGCCCCCATCCACGTACTGCTGCATGCATGTGTTGTATAGCGCGCTATAGTTTATACACAAACACATTACCAGCGCGTCCATGTTGCTAAGCCGAACAGGTGGTGTTGTCATGGACGTCGGTAGTATGAATATGTATGAGGTAAAGAATGTGTCTGGCCACCGCCCGCGCCGGTCAACGTTTTTGCAACACACAGAAACCGCATCACAAACTAAAAAGTTCGTTATATTGACCGGGCGCCCTCTATCAGGAGGCAGTTATCACAATAATAAGACTCGGACGTTAAAAAGTTGGGATACATTATTGATATACTGCGAAACAAAAAGGCCGGTAACTATCCTTGCTCGCGAATACACTAAATTCGAAGTAAAATCAAAAATTTCAAAGTGAGACGAAAGTTACAAAAAACGTTTGCCCATCACATCTTTTATAATAATTATAAATTATATTTTTCATCAGGGGGAAAACAAACATCATGTTAAGAGAATTCTTCTAAAATTAGTATGAAAACAAATGCCAAAACAAACATTTGGTAATACAGAAAAAGCACTAATTTCCATTTCAAATAAAATGCCCGCCCATTGTCTATTATCTCATTAAAATAATGTTTAACACGTATAACTTCCCTTTAATTCTATTTCAACAACAACAAAAACAGACAAGCTTAAAACCACCAGCCATCCTTTTACACACACCATTTTATAAACCATTACCGTTGCATCTTAGCTGTAAAAAGGGTAATAGAAAATTCAGCATTATGAACTTAAAAATAGAATATTTCCTGCTTGCACGCATGGTATGTATATCTATCACCTTTGTTTTGTAATCAACTTGATTTCAGTAATAATCAAATTTAAATTTCTGTTTGCATACTGCACCATTCTACTGCCTTTTGTTTAAGTTGAATTATTCATCAATAAGCAACAATAATGAAACTAGGCTAAAACATTCCACCCACACATTTTTGACAATGTGATTGAATTAGTAATCATAATAATGAATCAAAAGCAGTGATGTGATGATCTTATATGCTACGAATTGAACTGAATAGCAGAAGCATTAGACACATAAAAATCGATGAATTTTCTATTGAAAACGATCAATCAGTGAAAAAAAATGAAAAAATTGCATTGATGAGTGAGGTCATTCAAGGTAATGATGACGTCACTAAAAGGTGAAGCTCGGTTTGGGTTCGTGTCGTGCAGGTAAGCTGGTACTCTGTTAACCGCTCAGATTGTGAGTGAGTTACCAGCCAACTACCGGCGACTTTTTATGTAGCGATTTCATATCGTGATGATATGAAAACACTTTGAATGGAGTCTGAGTGCGGTGTGTCGTATAGTGTGAAACTATTCTTCCTTTTACCCTGAAAAGTATACATTGACACCTTGTTTTCTCATCCATTCCGAGGACCCAAAGACCAGACAAGATGAGCAGTGCGGTGATACCGCAGTGGAAGGTTGCCCTCCAGCAAAAACTGGACAAAAAGAAGGAGGACGAAAGACGGAAATTGCAAGATGAGGAGCAGCGGCGTTTGGATGCCTTGCCCCCGTGGAAAAGAATGGCTATGGTACCCCAAAGTGTTATTATTATTTCGGGTGGAACAAAAACTGTGAGTAAATTACCGAGTGAATCTCAAACTTATGGTAATACAGAACAGGTTGAATCTTCTGGGAAAGAAAGTAATAATATAAAAAGTGGTTCTGCTGGGTCATCATCATCGTCAACAATGAATAGAAATGAAAATCAAAAAAATGCAGGAAGTTTACAGCACAATCATGTTGTTTCGACTGAGAAAAATGTGACCAATCATGTTGGAGTTGATGAGCATGATGGGGCTAAAGAGAAGACGATTGCGGCACGAGATGGTGTGGATGAGGAACATGTCGTGTCTGTGTTTGATAATCCTTTCTTAAGACATGACGGTGGAATGAGAAAAAGAAAGGTATCACCTGTTGTTAAAACTGAGAAAACCAAAGGAAGCAACAGTGTCCAAAAACAACCCGAGCTTCAAACGGTACACAAAGATGTTCCGCCAACTATCACAAAAACTCAATCCAGGGAATCTGTTGCTATGACTGAAAAGGAACCAGAAAATAGTATCAGGCAACGCTCTCGATCTGCAAGTCCGCGACGTGCAGCCAAAGCCAACGGGATTGACTTGAAATTTTCCGAGGCCGTAGAAGTCCCAGCAGAACCAAGGGCTAGGAAAAACAGTGTCAGCGATTTACGGAACAAATTCGGCCGACCAGCATCAGTGGGCGATTTGAATCGAGTTTCTCATAAACTCAGCGATTCAGATGATAATTCCCCAAGATCACCTAGAAGTCCTACACCTATTCTTGACAGAACAAAACTCTTCAGCTCTCAACCCCAAACTGTTCACTTCACTGGAAAATCAGCCTCAGCCAGCCGGCTATCGCCAACTACAGTAGCAGCGCCAGCACCCTCAAAAGTCGCTGCTGCGCCAGCACCCTCAAAAGTCACTGTTTCAAATTCAACTTCCACTATAAAACAATCTAACTCAATGCAAGACAACACTAGTAAACAGTCCGAGATCAAACCACTGAACCCTCCTCAACTTTCTAAAGTGGTTGCAGTGGCTAGTAGTGTTGTCAAAGTCACCCCCAAACGGCAAGCACCTAAGCCGCCAACAACCACTGACCCTGTCGTGAGTAGGAAGACATCCCCAACAGAACCAAAAACTGTATCTATCTCACCAACTCCAGAGAGCCAGAGCGTTGAGAAACCTGCGTCGACAGTCAGCAATAAGCCTGTTGAAACCACAAACAGTTCCAGTACAACAAATCATGCTGAGCAAGCAGACCAACCCAAGACAGCGATTGTTGTCGGCGACGGACAGTCTTCCCTGCGTAGAAAACGTGGCACCGGAAAAATGTCAGCCAGTGCACTCATCAGTCTTTCCACTGACAACAACTCGCAGGATAAGCAACTAAGTGAGCATAACTCACGTGTCCGTGCAGCTAGACAAGAAGCTAGAGCAAGCTCCTCAAAGAATCTCCTAAGATCTGCCAGAGATGGGGAGACTAAGGACATGGAGAGCATACCTTCGGGAGCCGTTTCCACAAATATCTTTGGGCAAAAGAAAGAAACAAAAGAAAACCACAGTCCGTCAGACTCAACGCCCAAAGATGATATCATTCCGTATCCATCAAACTTTCGACAACCACAGAAGGAGCCTACCTACGTTGATACGATTCCTTACCCGTCTAACTTCCGTCAGCCAAAATCCCAAACTAAGGAGACTACGGAAGAAAACGATCCCCCAATCAAACTTATATCATACACAAGATCAGTAAAGGAAACCATTGAAGAAGTTCCACGGACCAATATAGATGATGTGACTTTATCACCTGTCAAGGAAACGCCAAAATTGGTGAATGGGCGTGTCGAGGAAAAACTTGCACCCAGAAAGCTAAAAAAGACACCAGGTAAAGAATGGGTTGGGTACAACACACCCGCTGGAAAACCATCAGCCTTGAAGTCAGTATCCAAGTTGGGATGTTCTGATTCCAAAAAGGTAAGGCAAAACTTTTAAACATTTTCTGCTTTGATTTTCTGTGAAAAATAGATACTCAACAATCAAAAGAATGATTAATGGATTAAATTTTGAATGTTTATTCCTCATGTTTCTGTTGCACTCCACCCATGAAAGTACGTGTACACGTAGGTGTACCCCAGACAACTACAGGTTCAATTTTTGTATGCCCGGATCAACTATGATTTGTCTGATCCCAATTGCAGTGCGGCTGATCCCAACTTTAGATGTCTACTCTGGACATGACCCAAGCTTTTTTGTCAAAACATTGTTTTAAAATCACATTATTATCGTTCTGAGTGAGAGCACAATCATGAAGTGGCGTTTCTTTCCCAGTTGTTTAGAAAAGGGATACTTTAAATTCAAACTTTTTTCAAAAGTAAACGACAGTTTGGTCTGGTAATGGCCAGTGAAAACTCGAGAAAACATCACAAAACATTTATTTTGTTCTACAACGTAGGGTGTCTTTTCTAAATTCAGAAGGGAGATGTTATGTAACAAGTCTGGACACAAGTGTCCACCATATCAGGATTACACAATAGAGGGTAACCCAAAATAAATTTGTCAAGCTAAATAATCTTATGAATGGTAGTTTTTTTATTATTTTGTATACAGACATTCTTTAGAGTTGGTTCATCAATCATCCAATATTACTAATACTTTTGCTTCAGAGAGACAATGTGAATAAGCTATTTTTGAGTGAACTCTGTTCCTTTACGCAAAGGGGGGTTTCCGAGTGTACTTGCCACAAGATTTGTTTTTGTTCTCAAATCAATGATTCAAAATCTTCCCCTATCCAGCCTCAGGGTGACAATTAGAAAATGATAAAATTATTTACATAATCTCTGAATAATTGTAACAACTATGGATCAAAGTCTACTTTCCTTTAGCAATCCTCCCCTCGTTCAAAGTGCAGTGTACAATATTTGCATCAGTCACCATTATTAAATCACACAACATGGTGTGCATAGAGACAGCGTCACTTACATAATATCATTGTCTGGTTTTGTGTAATATTGGCAATAAAACCTTAACAACTAGCATTGTTTGCTCGTTATGTCATTGTTTAGAAGACACCCATGGGGTATTTTCTTATTTGGTAACGATGTGTTAAATTTAAACAATGAGTTACAATGTGCTACCTTTTTTAGACCTCTAAAGAAATGAAAATAGCATAAATTATTTGTGATTTACACTGCATGCACAAAATCTACGTCACACTCTCATCCTTTTTGGTTAAGAGTTCAGGGACAGTCACAATTGTTATACACCAACAATAATCATTGTCAACAAAATGAACAAAAGGGAATGGACGCAAGCACTGTCCAAAGAAAACATACGAATGGGGGAGGTTTTTCTGTAGGTTGGAATGCCATGCGTTTGTGCATACCAGCCATTCAGTGCCCGTTAAACCCATGGGTGTCACCTCACCACACTACCATGAGTCATTGGATTGTACAGCAAGTGGGCCCTGCCACAAGGCCTGATTGCTAACAGTTTGTGTACTTTCAAGGAATAGTTGATAAATCTGTTTTTTCAGTTTTGTTTCATGAGCATTGTTTCTCTATTGTCAGACGACCTTGTTAAATTTGGATTGTTGGATTTATTTGGCCATCTGAGGGATTTCCCATGCGTAATACAATAGGATTAGTCACACAATTTTATTTTTGTCTGTCCTTTTCCTTATGTACATTTATATGGTGATGTTCAAGTAAAATATTTGTATGGATCTTTGTACAAATGTGATGTATTTCTGGGTTCTATTGTTCATGACCTCTATTTGAAAACAAATCATGTCATCATGTTTCTTATCATTAAACTTAAAGTTGAAACGCACTCATTTTTACTATTTTAATAATTCAGATTCTCACATTACAAAAGTTTGTAGGGTTTACAGAGGTGGACTATTGTACAATGTAAAACCCCAAAATTACGTATTCCTGTTAAATATAGTATTGCTATAAATTGTACGCGTATGCAAAGTGGGACAATGAACAAATGGATGATACAAATAGAAGTAGGCCAGTAGGCCTATTACTTAGCTCCCGATCAATACTAACTCATTATTGCTTTCATGATGTACACGTAACCTTGGACTTGCATACAAAATTATATTACAGTTTTCTCAGAAATGGACCAAAAAATCAGGTGCCTAGAGAGGTGAGCAGAGCTGATGTTTAAGTTTACATGTTTGATCAAAATCATCTTTTCAGATACCTGTGTCTCTTTCGTGGAAATGAGTCTGACATGTTCCATTGTATGATTGTACCCAGCAAAACTTATCACAGCATTATCATAAAAGTAATCCAATATGTCAATATGCACAAAAAAGTCATGACAAAGCATTGCCACTTTATATCATGATCACAAAAACTGTCTGCAGAATTTGAAGACATTTTCACTGGCTTAGCTGTTTTGTTTGAATCTTTGAATAAATTTATGTTTGAATAGTGTTTATTGAAAAATAGAGGGTGCAAATTTGCATGATTTGCTACTCCAGAAAATAATACATAAACAAGTACTCTACAATTACAAATGTATGCAGATAATAATAACAATAGTTAAGATGAACAATTTCTTACAAGACACTATACATTGTATATTACATACGTATGTAGCAGAGCGAGACAATTATTTTTATATTATGCGTGTAGTGTACCTTAGCAGATACTACAGAGATTGTACACTCCAGCTTGCGTTGTAAGATGTACTTACTAAATCATAATTTAATGATTTATCGATTGTTGAATAACACGTATTTATTAGTATGCTTGTGTTATGTACAAATGTATACTTCTGCTAACTAGGGATAATGATGAAGTCTACCCAGACAGGATTGGACTGGAGTGTTGAGAGGCCATTTTACATGCTCCATTGGTTCATTCCTTTTATCTCTTGATGCTTCATTAGGTTTATTGCAGTTACCTCACTCATGGAGGAAGAAAATACTGCAAGATCAACATGGTTCACAAACTTTGTGTCAGTACAATTCCCAGGACTACAGCCATGTTTATACAGTTGACTTCCTTAAAGATCTGATCAACAAGAACAAGAATTCCATCCGTTAAAACAATGCTTTATTGTGTTTTAAAACAATGCTTTATTGTGTTTTAGCAGCGTGTCACATAAAACCAAGTGGGGCTTGAATTGCAAGATGGCATCCAAAAGATATCAGTATCCCCACTAAGTGTTTATGTAGATGTATGCATTAAATATTGGGCTCAATTGGTCATCAAAGTTGCAAGAAAATTATGACATGACAGAATAAACATAGCATTGTGTGTTTTCAGATACATGAATGCATAAAAAGGGTTTCATGGTTGAAGCCTTTCTAAGTTTCTCATTGTTGGTTGAGAAATTACCTCTTTCTCTAAAACTAAATTACTTCAAACAGGGCTGTTTCTGACAATTTTAAATAATATCAAAAGCTCTCCATTGGTCTTTAGCATGTAAGTTGGTATGGTCAGTAGCCAAAAGTACTGGGCCAGAAATGTTCTTACAAAACGAGAAATGTATTCAGATTCACTTTTAATTTTTGCCTTTGCTGAGCTTTGGTTGGCGAAGGTTTGTACATGTATTCAAAATCTTACAATTTGACGGGAAAACAGATGACAGCTGGGCCGAGAAGGAAGGAAAATACCTGTATCTAGGTTACTGGCTAAAAAACATTGAGACAGGCTAGTGGTCCAGTGGGTATTTCAAAGTCCTGTGAAGAGTTTTTTTTTTTAAATAAATAACGCATGCAAAAATTGAAACCTGGGATAAAATGTGGAAATTTTAATAGTTTATTGGGGTAAAAAAACTTTAAATGAATTAAGAAACCTCACAGTAAAAACAAATTATAGAAGTAACTGTTCACTGAAGGGAAAAAACTTTCACATGACGTAGAACAATTCAGGGAAATATTAACCAGCAAGGCAGATGGGGAGAGAGGTAGGGAACAAGTATGCATCTTCCCTTGGGATTGGGAAGTGCTTTTCATTCTAGAGAATTATAAAAGTAAAAGAAATAACAAAAGGATCGCAATTAAAAGAAAATGGGGCCCACGGGACGAGGCAGACTGGATTTAGCCCTTTTTGTTCATGGTTAACGTTTTTACTTTGGCATGTTTGGGGGGATCCCTGCGTGACTGCTTCATGTACTTACATGACAACAAGGGGGTGGTGACGTGGGCAATCTATTATATTCAGAAGACCTGTTTCAAGTTGCTAGGGTTACCAAAAAGCTCTGCATCATCTACGGCGCAAGAGGAAATGTAATTAATGAATCTTCCGACAGTCTTGGGGGAACAGTGCATTATTGCAGGTTGTGACTCAAGCATTATTAACAGATTTGGATCAAAATAGAAAGAAAAAGATGTACCTTCTTTTGTGTAGACTAACAACATTAACTCTCTGTGTATAATTAGTGATGGTTTTGTCAGGCCTGGATTTAGAGAGGAGCCAATGGCCTAAGCTGCCCTTGTTTAACCTTGATGCCCCTTTAAATTAGTCCAAAAGAGACTTTTTAGATTTTCCAAAGGAAGATTTTTCAAAATGAAAATGGCCGCTTGAATTGAAGATGAAATTCCATGCCTGCTCTGTACAGACTACTGCTACTGTACAATCAATGCCACCCTAGCAGAGCAAAATGCAAACAACCACCCTTCACAAACAGTTCCATCAACAAAATAAAGAAATGTCAACCAACAACCAGCCTCAAAATAACCTCTGACACCCAAAGTAATTGCTTTCGCTGTGGTGCCTTTTGCAAAACAAATTCAATACAAATTTACATTTTCTTGAAAGTAGTGCCCCTTACCGGACCAGAGGGATATTGCTGTGGCCCTTCTCAAATGAGATCCAAGTCCTGAACAACCACACACATCTTTAATATAAAATACATAATGTATACAAATATTCAAAAACAACCGAACTAAAAACGACCTGAAATCTTGTAAATTAACATTAGCAGTTCGTGGACAGTGTGAAAGAGTTGCTGAGTAGGGCACAACATTTCCCTGCCTTACTGGGAAGCTTTACATTGTGCACTTAACGTTTTTAACAATAGTACATGAATTAGTGTGACACCCCCCCCCCCCCCCAAACACTTCCTGACCTCAGCGCACCAGTCCTTTACAATATTCATTTTATAATGCACACATTTGTGCACTGTGTTTGTTGAACATTTTATGTAAGGGATTTTTGTTAAACTATTCAGACAATATGCCTAGATGGACAAAATCAACAAAAAACTTCCTGCTGGCATGTACTGCTGTGTATGTGTTTTAGTTTATGAGCACGAACCCAAGGGTGTGGTCATTGTTGCCACGTATAAATCCTGCACACTGATTGAATTGACTGGAACTTCACATCCAATCTCCTCACACTTTGTGTGGCCTTACAAACACAAAGTTTAATTTCATTGGCTTTTTATTTGAGGTCAATACTCGAACACAATTTTAAACTCAAGGTTCAATGTGATCTGAAGTTGTAGAGGTTATTGTTACATGTATGTTTGTCTAGCCAATGTGTTACCAATGATTGTTATTTCTAAACATTTCTACTTGGATTTCCTGTAAGTACTTCCTAATGACAGTTTCAGGAAGCAATTGAATAATAACATCCTTTTTGCCAAGGTGGTTTCGTTTAGTGGGTGATATAGTCTAAACTGTGGGTTGTACAAATGTAGATAATGTACAATGTTTAAAAAAGACAAGAGAGCCCGGGATTACATGAAGACCATGTTCTCTGTTGCCGAGGTACTTCTCTGCCACATTCCTTTCAAATTAACTGAATAATGCAAAACCACATCTCCATCAATCATTCAAAATCAACTGAAATAAAATAGGGCCCCCACTGCTTTATTTCTTTTCAAGATGATCGGCTAAATTAGTTATAACAAACGACACTTTCTGACAGATTATATTGAGGGCCGGGGGTTTCGGTTTTGAGCAATAGGGCTTAGGAATGGGGGGGGGGACCATAGTACTTCTATCAGCTCAAAATATATACAAGACCAGAATTAGTGCTGGGCGAATAGTGAAATTTTGTTATTCGGATACCGCTGGCCAACTATCCGAAATTAACCGGATATTCGAATAGTTTTTTTTGCCGCTAGAGGGCGCTATTTAAAAAAAATAAAATTAAAAAAAAATTAAAAAATTTTTTTTTGCCGCTAGAGGGCGCTGTTCGTTTGTGAATGAGATCTTATGGGCGGATTGATATTAGTTTTAGACAGTGTCACTCGGTTCATTCATAAAAATGACCGGATCTAATTTAAAGATGGCGATTTGCTTTTTCTTTTGATCGTGATTGACTCTACGTGAAGGAAAACTTTTGTAATCTTTGAACAAATTACGTCAGAAATGTCATTGTTTTAACTCTTCACGGAGGTGAGCATAGTTAAATACTTAATATATGCTGTTTTATGCTGTCTTAATAGAAGTTTCATAAGGATTCAGACAAAACATTCATATCAGTTGTCGCCCGACGTCCGCGGATATTCGGATATTAAAGAATATCCGGTTACTCGGTTGTAATTACAGAATTATCCGGTTTGTAAATAGGTATTCGCGCCCTATGCGGATATCCGGTTAAGAAAAAAAAGGCATTCGCGGTTACGGATAGGAAAACCTATTCGCCATTAACCGGATATTCGAATAATTCGCCCAGGCCTAACCAGAATCAAAATGAGGAAAACAACTTCCTGTCACAGTTTCACTGGCATTTAACTGTTTTTATTTGAACAAGCACTAAGACATGTAAGAGAACATTTATTTAGGGTGACTTTAAACTTGGATCATTTTACTCAAAAGAATTGGAAGGTATGTTATCAGACTCAAAAGTAAATATTAAGAACACAACTTGTTTTTTCTTCAAGATATTATACAAGTGAAGGTATTATTATTAACTAATATTCAATTTTAAAAACACAACACAGTACCATGGAAACTGGTGGTTCATAAATATACTTGCCTGACACCAAACTATTAGTGGAAGTTGATTGTAACATTTGAGCCTCAGGCAATCCCTAATGATAAAGGGTTGAGAAAACATTCACTGTGTAAAAACAAGACGGTAATGGCCTCATCTGTTTACCATAACACAGGAAGTTAGCAATCGGTTTGAATAAGGATGGGATTTGTTTCAAAGGCATCCAGTTTGCAATGAACAGACATTTATTTCCGTTTACGTTTTATCTCATGATTATCTAGCCTTAAGGCACAGCAATTAATTACAATCACAAAAGGCGTCCTCATTTATGAAAATCCGACCTTGGACCAACTGCCTTGGACTATGCGCAATCGGTTATTACGCATTAGTTGAGGACGGATGTAAATAAACTTGGTTGTAAGCCTACATCGTGTATATCTGACTAACATTTCATCACTGACGAAAATAATTATTGCTGTGGCTTGTATCGGATCATCAGCTGCTGGGGAAATTATGTTTCACAGTTTCCAAGGGCAACATAGAAATATATTCTAGTGTCCTTTACCAGATTTTCATTTAGAGTTTATATTATTAATGTAGAGGAATGTAGGGGAACACTAAGAATAATCAGTGTTTACATATTGTGGTATTTTTAAATATTTGTTCAGTCGAATGTCTTCAAATGTGTCAAAGAATATATGAGTGAAATTGATATGGGTTTATTGTCCAATATGGCCAATTACAATTCATATTTTATTCCGGTTTTGTTTTGGAAACAGACATACATACCAAGCTAGAAATATTAATTATATACATGTATAATGTCACACTGTCTAAAATCAATTACACAAATACAGTTAATGTTGAACAGGAATGTACAGCTCATTTTTATTCGCAAGCCGTATCCTCTGCGTTTGCGCACATAAATTGATTACAAATGCTGAGTACACCACATCATGCATTTAGCATCGATCAATTCGTATAGGAAAAAGAAAACGTATGCTAGGAACAGAAAGAAGTATAAATGTGATAATAATAATTTTATGTGATTGAGCAGGATTTGGCCGACCACAGCTGCTCAACAATAAGTGATAGATTGAACCAATGTCCTGCATTGATCATACTTGTTAGTCAGAACAAATACTCAACATCTCTATTGATTTACTACAATTAAATTCTGTAACCAAACTGCCGTGGTTTGAGTGAGATTTGTTAGCAGCACGTTCACACGCTGTCGTGTTTAACATTTCTTTTGCATGAGTGATTTCTTTTTTGAGAATTGGTTTTGTATTTGTTTTGCTGCAGGGTGGGTGAAGGATGAGCAATTTAAATAAAACTGGAGGATATTGAATTTTTTTTTTTTTTTAAGAATCCATCTACGTTTGTCAAAAATACATGGATAATTGTGTAAATTGACTCTTTCAGTTGCGGAAAACTGACCCCCCCCCTTGTATATTGGCTATAATTCAGTCAAAGACTCTGAAATTTGAAGGCAATTATATACTTTAAAATTTTGATTTCATTTGCCGAGGGATTACCTTAACATCTAACTATTGTAATGCTGTTATGTACAGTATACCCTGTCAATGTACAGATACAGGCCTGATACATCATGGAAGCAATTAAGGCATTTGTCTCCATGCCCCCTGGTCATTGCCTTGCTGCCTTTGAAATGCTACAATTAAAATTCACACTTTTTTCATATGGTACCTTTTACAAAGGAGAAAATGCCTTGGTGCCCTTGCCCTTTCAGAAAAAAAATGAAGTATGCAGGGCTGAGATATGCCATGAAGTGCTCAATTTTCATAATTAAAGGCCGTTGCTATGGTATTCAAGTAATTAGTCAGCTGGAACTTTCCTTCATTTGAGCATTCATTCTAGAGATAATTATAATATTTTTTGTTTTTACCGCGTTAGTAAAATAAAAGTTAATATCTTTAAAGACACTGGACACTATTGGTAATTGTCAAAGACTAGTCTTCATAGTTGGTGTATCTCAACATAAATGCATAAAATAACAAACCTGTGAAAATTCAAGCTCTTGGTCGTCCAAGTGGCGAGACAGAAAAAACTCCCTTGTCACCGAAGTTGTGGCTTTCAGATGCTCGATTTCGAGACCTAAAATTCTGAATCTGAGGGGAAAATTGCTTCTTTCTCGAAAACTTTCAGAGCAATTGCTTCAGTGGGAGCCATTTCTCACAATGTTTATAAATACTATCGACCTCTTCCCATTACTCGTTACCAAGCAAGGTTAATTTTGAGTAATTACCAATAGTGTCCACTTCCTTTAATAAATAAAAGCTGAAAAGTGGCTTCCCCTTAAGGTGATCCCTCTCTGTAAGGTTGGATGTATCATAAACTTGGTCGTGATTCCCGGTTACCAAGCAGTTATAGACTGTAGGTTAAGTTAGCTTCCGACCGGCTTCTCCGAACTAAGATTTTGACAAATTAGGGAGACCGCCAATATTTGGACACATTCGTTCGGAGTTCGCTGGTTCAAATCCTTCTATAGTCAATTTGTGTTTGTTTAACCCAAACTTGGTTGACAATAATCCTAAAGCCTAACCAACCAACCCTTCAAAATCCACCTGTATTTTTGATTCGTATTTTCGTTCTACCTCCATGGTTATGTGTATAATATCTTTAAAACAGTTAACATTTATTATGTACTTTACTTTTAAGTAAGGTCTTAAAACACCCAACGTATTTACTAACTGTCTAGTAGGCCTACCTGCATACAACAAACTGTCAAGGCTAATCTTTTTAATATATTTATTGTTATGATTCATAAAACATTGCTTTAACCTTGTGTGTAGGTGTGGCATCAATTTGTTCTTTTTTCCTTGAATGAAGATCATTAAAAAAGCTGGCCTCTGCTGTAGAAGATCAAATTTCTTGTTATTTTGGCTTTTCATTTATTTTTGTTTAAACCTAACCAAAAGTTTTGTTGCTCTTTTCTTCTCCTTAGTTGAGAATCGCCTTCAATGATTCCAATTTGAGTGAGGTATTCGAGTATCAGTCAGAGTCCTCTTTGCTAGACGAGTATCTTCGTGAGGAACGAGGTATCAACGGTAACCCCCGAGTCGGTAATCTGCCAAGACAAGAGGCTAAGGTGGAAGAAGATGATGATATTGATCTGGGAGATTTGTCGGTACCCTCTGCAAAGAATGACAACGTCTTAGCTCATGAAGGTATAGTAGAGATTTGAAATTAATTATAGACTCATTGCATGTGAGGTCACAATCTCAAAAAGGAGTCAGATCATTGGACAATAGCTGTTCTCTATGCGTAAAAACGTGCGTGTGAACTCAGGGTACCTGTAGCGTTTCGCGTTATGCAAGGTGGAGCTTTTGATTTCTCACACAAAAAAGAGCGCGCCTCCAAACAATTTGGGTGTCATCTCTCTTTTGTGTATGTTTGTGTATGATTTTGGCATCCAAAATGACACCCAGGACAGGATAGGCACATGTGAGTATGCTGCACGTATCACAAGGGTCTATTTAGGTGTACAAATATTGGTTGGTAGTGTGAATTGTTGGATGTTGTAAACTTTCAGGTTCAACTATGTGAAAATATCTCTACGAGTGTTGGCTCTAAAAATAGCTTATTGGTCCCAACGTTTTGACCAGTATTCAGCCTGTTCTGGGTGACCAATAAAGAGTACTCAAGTTCTGGTGTTTCCAATCGGCAGAGTGTGGGTTCAAGTACTAGTTTTGGCACTCGTGTCCTTGTGCAAGATCCTAAATACCATAAGTGCTTTTTCCTTCGGATGTGACATTAAAGGGCCATTTACACTGTAGTGGTAAAAAACGATCACGTTAACAAATAATGCCCTCAATTGGTTGAATAAGCGTGTGCGCAATTCAACCAATAGAATGCGTTCTCTTGGCGTCATGATCATTATTGTTTTTGTTATCCCTGCAATGTGACTGGCCCTTAAGAGATAAGTCTGGTGCACTACTAGGATCGGTTCAGCACAGAAAAGAATCCAGAAAATCTACTGTGAAAATAGCTTAGTAAGAAAAAGTTACCCCTGCTTGGGAGTAGAGTTAAGTAAATAAACTGGGGTTAGTCTACTGTTTGTTCATTTGTCCCATGGACATTGCAGTAGGTAGGGATGAAACAAAATGGGCCGACTTGACTGTGAGTTTCCCAGAGTAGTATTTCCAGGGATTTGGCTCTGGAGTTTAAAAAATGCTTTCGACTAACGCATTGGCTACATCATGTAATTGGGCCTTTGAGGATTATTATTGAACTGTAAAATTATTATACCCTTGATGCTAACCCACATTTGCTTTTATTTGTTTGCATTTATCCGTAGGTCTCCAAAGTTTCACCCCTAAGGACATGCAGAACTTCAGTCCATCATCATTCCGTCAGCAGCAGCAGCAACAACGCTCAGCCCCTACACCCAAAGAAGAAGAGCCTCCTCCACCAACAGACGAACCAGCCTCGGATGAACTAGCAATCACATATGATGACTCAGGAGACTACTTTTCATCTGCAGGGTCTGGTTCCGCTGCCCTTCTGTTTTGAAGACAAAGGGCAAAGGTCAAAGGTCGTTTCATATACAGAGGCTACTGAGTAGTCTCGCTAACAAGTCACTAAAAGTGTTTCTGGCTGATTTTACATTGCGTCGATTTTCCATGAGAATATATTTTGTGATTTTATTAATGGATTGGAAAATAACCTTTTCAGCCAAAAAGCTCTTCAAATTGAAGGTGGATTTTTAAAAATTTGTAGTGGATGGTAACTGCTGTTTATACATTGCGTGCCAGTTTGTGATATCCAACTGTGATCGGAGCAAAATCTAAATTGTAGTATGTTGACATTGTGAGGAGGTTCTCTTGTCTGTCTGTGAGAGTAACTTGAGTGCAGTTTATTCTTAATAGGCAGTGTTGCGTAAAGCAATACACATTCACAGGTTCATTAAGTGTAAATAACCCTGAGAATGTGCTCAAATATCAAATCCACTAATGGTATAGAGCTTTTGTGTAAAAGTCTGATGACAAAGTCTGGCAAATACAATGTTTTGTATTTATTGTGTGTTTTGCACTTTGAGGTAGCGAGCTTTAAAAACACCTCTCTTGGATCCATCTCCCTCCCCCCTCCACCACCCCTCTCCCCCCCCCCCCCCTCCACCACCCCTCTCTCCTTAGCCAAATCAATCCAAAACAGCACTGAGATGTCATGTTTAAAATTTTACATTTTAATGTGAGGTTAGAAACTATTTAATTTGAGGTTATCAAGTTGGAAGGGTTTATCTTTATGTCGAAGACCAGAATCCTTACTTGATGTATCCAAATATATGCATGAAATAACAAACATGTGAAGACTTTAGTTCAATTAGTTATTGAAATTGCTAGAAAGAAAAAAACACCCTTGCTGCATAGAATTGTGTACTTTCAGATGCTCACGAAAGGATTCACATCTGAAGACTTTCTCAGCTTCAAATTTTAGGGTAAAAATTACCCCTTTCTCTAAAACTACATTCCTTCATAGGGTGTCATTTCTGACAGCTCTGTGGTGCTCTTTACCTAAGCTTAATCTTACTGCACCATGTCCTTTCGACTGTGGACACCAAGAAGTTTACCAAATACTTACGAAAATTGCAGCCATTCAATTATTTATTTGTGTGTGATTTTTTTTTTTTAAGTGAGATAATATTTTCAGCTATAATTTTTAGCAAAGGACTGCCTTGACATTCAAATAAGATATTTTAAATTTAATATTTTAATAGCGTGCATTGTACATATTGTGTTATTTTTAGATACCATGATGATGATTTTAAATTAATATATTCAATATTCATTGGAAACTAAACTAAACTGTAAAAATTATGTTTATGGTAATTATTCATAACTTCTTTTTTAAAGACATTGGAAAGTATTTTATATTCGAGAACCACTGAATATGCATCGCGCAATTTCAAACAGTTGAGTAAATTTGTATAGGATGTGAGTAAATTTGGCTTAACAAAGCTAAAACGCACAGTTTGTAACGTTTGGATTGGTGTCCTGATCCTGCTTAGCAACTTTTTCCCCTGCTAAGCAGTAAGGTATTGGGTTGCCAGATTTCTGTAAATTTAAAAATGATTATTTCATTCCATTTGGTGAATTGTGAAAATGTGAGTTTTATTATCACTTAAACTTGATTTTTAAATTGGGATATTTCCATTCTATACTGGGTTTTTGCTTGTTCTATCTGTGTGTACATAAAAGGTGATTTCCAAGTCCAAGGTTGCAGTCAATATGTAAATAAAATCATTACAGATGTAGTAGTAGTTACATCTGTTTTGCATAAATTATGCAAATGACCCTGTTGAACAGGGCTGCACTGTTAATTTGGCTTGTCATAATAGTTTCTTGTTATCACTGTGTGAAATCGTGTTTTGCAAAAAAAGCTACTCTAAACAGTAAAGATGAACAGCAGTTTTTAAAGTCTTAAACATGAAGGTTTTTGCATAAACAAATTAATTGTCTTTCAGTTTAATTTAATGTAAAAACACCCAGATAAATGTAAAGTTTGATCTGTATATATTTTGACTATGTTTTCAATATAAGGTGGTCACGTCTTTGAGCTGTAAATTTTCATAGATTGTTTTCTCAACAATTCCTGAATGACTATTCTTATGTTACAACAAAGTACTTATATATACACGTTAAACACCTTGTGCGAATTAATTCACTTGAAGTGTAAACCGTTCTATATAGCTAGAGATACTGTATTATCAAAATTAGCAATAATTCTCATTATGGATAACGAATCTTCACAAATACTGACTTGTATCTTATACTAACAGTTACACAAATGTATTAGGTTTAGTCAAACTTTTATCTGGAAAATGTGTTATTGCTTATTACAAGATTCAGAGTTGTCCGAGTATGGCTTCAAGGTTTCAAAGTCAACACATTCCAAAAATCTTTCCTCAAAAATAAACAACAAATTTGAAAACAAAACCTTGATGAATTAATGTGATGGCCTAACTTAGTAAAAACGTGACATTGCATCAAATAGTTTCCATTTTCAAACTTCTTAAGGTTTTTTTTCTTTTTATTGACTTGTATTCTTAATCAAACAACCTCTGCTCATTTTTTGTATTTGAAAATTTAAAAGCAAACATCATATCAGTTAATAAATTATTCTTATTTTTGTTCATTTATCTTATTATGTTTGTTTTTTTTCCCTCTAATGTTGTTCTATTAATTTTCATTTAATCACTTCAAATATTTGAAATTCTCTTCTTATTTATCGTTCAGGCCCTGGTTTAGTTATACTAAGGTTAATTATTTGTATATATTTGTTGCACTTCTCTCAAATCTTTCCGGAAGCAAACCAGAGGAAATGTATATTTAATCAAAGCTATATTTATTTTGTGAAAGTATCTCTGGTGTGAACAATTAATTAATGTAGAAAAAGGTTCAACAAAATGTAATTTGTAAAATGTGAAAATAAGAATAAGAAATAATTATGAAAACTGTGACAAGTAGATTTACCTTGAAGGTTGAAATAATTAAGATTGATATTACAAATAACTTATAACTTCAGTTGATAATAGATTCATAGATTCAATAATAGATTCTGGTGGAAGTAGAAAAATGCTTAAAGCTATTGTAAAAGCTATGTTATGTGTATGTTTAAGTGCATATCACTTTTTGAGGTGGGGAAAATTGTTTTCATGCACAAGGTACAATCAGTTATTTTGTGATCAGCAGAAAGAATTTGAGAAATAATTACGTTTTAATTATACTCATTGGACACATGGCAGACACTGGGTCAAGTTGGTCACATGTAAATATCTTGAACTTCTACAACCTTATCTTGATTTCGGGGGAAGTTTTACATATTTTGTATTGTTATTATTAGAGCACAGAAATGCTACAGCTTTATTATTTTCTCACACCAGTTTCACAAGTTGAACTTTCAGAAGATGGTTGTATTTTTTTTTTGGCTTTGCCAAAATTAGCTTAGCACGAAGTAGAATATGCCGTTTAAAGCTGTATTGAGTGCTTAGCACAAAGATTATTATAGTGGTTTCCAGACCTCAACCATCAATTAAACAGAAGTACTGATGATTGAGTCATTATAGTGTGGGTTAGAATCCCAGTCATTCGATATTGCTTTTCATCACCCCAGAATTAATGGGTACATGGGAGATTTGTTTATATGAATGAATACCAACCTATGCTTTCATTTGGTTGCTGATGCTGCATACTCCAAAGGAGTTGAGCTGGTTTCTGTAATGCTCCAGGCACAATGAACATAGATGAGGTTTATCGTTTACTACATAAATTCAATCATCAAACTTAATCAAAGATATTTTTTATGAAGTTTTTGTTATTTTGCTCAAAACAGGATTCGTTTTCAATGAAAACTTAATATTTATTGTTTTGTTTTAAAAGAAATTATGGCCACTTTAAATCTCTTTTCAATTATAATGGTGAGCTTGACTTTCATTAGGACGAAAATTAACATTTTGTTTTATTGGATTGTCTTCTATTTTGGGTGTTTGGGATTAATTATTGTCGTTACATTTTATCCAGATGTGAAAGAGCTACCTTGATATTAATTATAAGTCATCTAATGTGTAAACTCAAAGCACAGTGGAATGAGCATTTGTAATAATTTACAATTTTATAGCTTGCTTAGATTTGAAGAGTTGTAATGTTGGATGTTATTCTTCTAATTAAAGATTTCTGGTTAAAATTTGTATACAGAGATATCGAAATGTAGAATAAAATAAATATGGTAATAGTGAGGTTCATTTCATTGTTTGTTCATTCGGTGTTGTTAGACATGAACCCATTTTGATTATTTACACCCCATTGATTTTCTCTTTTGATACATGCTCTTTTATGTCCCAGAGCTAACCTGAACATCTATGGCCTTTTCCGAAACGAGGGCTTCGACTTTGGATTCGGCTTCAGGCTCGCTTGGCCCGCGGTTGTTTTGACAGTTGATTGCCCTCTGTGTGCGTATACACAGTCGGAGCGCTTCAGACGAGAGGACGGAGCCTGAAGCCAAAGCTGTGTGATTTCGAACAGGGCCTATGCCAGAGCAAGTTTGCTGAAGGTGTATACTGCCCTCATTGTCAGGTTATAGCTATTTTTATTCTGATTTATCTCTATAATTGTTTTTTGATGCGTGTTTAAATTGCCCCGCCTCCTTTATCTTAGTCCCTTTACTGAAGAGGATCGAAGGGGAGGTAATTGTGTTGTTAAAGGGGATGTGTCATCATGATCAAATCAGACATGTGGCTGTAACATTTTTTATTTAAGTAGAGGGCGTGCTTCAAGTGGAAGCAGTCTCAAAGCCTTTTCGAAACTACTAAGGTGTCATTTACCCATTTCTTAAACCTCGGCTTGGGCTCCGGCTTTAGGCTCTGAATTCTACCTCCATGGTTATGGTTAATTTTTTAGCAGCAGTGTTTCGAAGAAGACCATTTTTTGCACGTCAAGCAGAACTATAGTGCATAAAACAACAACTTGCCAGTGGATTGCACAAAGTTGAGTGCCCCGATGGGGCCGCAAATATTATGTTTGTTTCAACTTTAAAGACGAAACCTTGATGTTCACCTTGATGTTTTTTAAAGGAACACGTTGCCTTGGATCGGACGAGTTGGTCAAAACAAACGCGTTTGTAACCGTTTTTTATAAAATGCATATGGTTGGAAAGATGTTTTAAAAGTAGAATACAATGATCCACACAAGTTTGCCTCGAAATTGCGTGGTTTTCCTTCTACTGTGCGAACTAACATGGTCGGCCATTTATGGGAGTCAAAATTTTGACCCCCATAAATGGCCGACGTGTTAGTCGACAAGGTTAAAGGAAAACCACGCAATTTCGAGGCATGTTTGTGTGGATCATTGTATTCTACTTTTACAACATCTTTCTACCCATATGCATTTTATAAAAAACGGTTACAAACGCTTTTCAAAGACCAACTCGACCGATCCAAGGCAACGTGTTCCTTTAAACATCAAGGTGAAGGACGGGCAACGTAAACAAACAAGCCGCGGAGCATGCGCTCTTCTGGAATTCTACCTCCACATATTCAGCAAGTGGTCCCAAGTTGCAAAAGAGGCTGTATAATGTCAAAATCAGAGGCAGATGAATGTGAATTCGTGTATGAATGGTAGATTTCCTCCATGGTGCAATAAATACACAACTCAAAATAATATGGATCTTTCAAACCATTTCACACTAAAAAGTTCCAATAAAGTTCAGATGTCATAAGAAATAGGCCTACCCAATTCCGTCACGTGATAAAAATCCGGCTGATGAGGGGTGCGGCGTCAATAAGGCACTCTCCCTGCTACATTGGGGGGGACACTATGACAAAAAAAAGTGAAGTAGGCCTAGGTCGTTGTAATGTCTACACGTTCGCCCAGTGGGAAATGATTGGGTGAACAACTGACCTACTTCTCTCTTGACAAACTTGGGGAAGACAAGAAATCTCAGTGACCTCCTCTAGGGATGAAATTCTACTTTTTGGCAGCCTTTTCTTAAAAGGAGTGTAAATTATGGGCACATGCCCAACACGCAATCGTGATTGATTGATGTTCTGCTGTAATCACATTGCGACACTGATCACAATTTCCTGACACTTTTGACAAGTAGTATGACGGTTCTCCATGTTGGCATACTTCATGTTTCTTTGTAACTATCAAACAAACCATTTGATACGATTAAATTAATAATGACGGTGAAAAAGTTGTGTGAATCTGTGGTTAGAGCTAACACCGTCATTTTTATGTAAAAAAAACTTTCAAATTAAGGATGGCTATGCTTGCAAAGTATTCTTTGCATTTATTAGGCCTATAAAAAGCTGTTCAGTTTCTGAAGAATGTTTTGACTTGAATGCTGCCCTCTGTTGAAAACTTAGGTACACGAATTTGAATAGTTCCAAGATTTAAAGTAAAAATCATAATAATATGTCTTTTCTGCCATTCCGTAAAATTAGTTAATTAATTAATACTTTGCCCGGTGTATGTATTATATTCATGTTTATAGCTGTCAACTATATCGAATGATGACAATATTCATATAATACATTTGCATTAATTTTCACTTAAAAGAAAGGCAAAACAAAACTACATAATTTAATCTAATCGCCTTCTTAACAAAATCATCATCATCGTCATTATATCATCTTTTGTCATTAATGGGACTTGCGCTGGAATTGTAGCAGCAGCTTTTTTCTGAACTTCTGATGAAATGGTGCCCTTTTTGCTTTATAAAATTAATCACTATCATGAGTTGTTGGGTCTCTCGTTTGGGTTGGGATTCCTGTTTTTGGTGATGTGTCTGTAGCCATCTACCTCAATGCTGTAGCTGATTTTCCTCTTACCGCGGTACGGCGATTAGTATTGGCAAAAAGGCAGAATGATGTGTACATTAGTTTTGTATTAATTTGTATTTATTTTTTAAAAAGCACCCCTTTAAGTACGGTTGGTCAGTAAGTGACGTCATACATTTCGGGTGACTGCCCCCCCCCTGCACCATGTACCAGCGTACGTTACATTTTCCCGTACAAAACCACCAGTAATCGTGGTGTACACAAGAATAATATGCAGGCCGTCCGTCCGCCGTCGGAGCAAGGCTACGGGTTCACGACGACAAACGAGCAAAGCAACGTTTCCATTAATACTACAGAAATGTGATGTGTTTTTCCTGACAGTTTTCTCTGAATTTCGTCAAAGAAACCGAGGAGCCTGCCCTAGAAATTAGGCCATTTGATTGAATGATGATTTAAGGGGGATTTAGGGTGCACGTGAAGGCATTTTCAGGTCATAAATTGATGTTAAAACGGGAGGTGAGTTGTGTAGTTTTTTAAATTACATATATATTTTTTTTTATAAATGGTGATTGTATACGGCGACGAGAGGTCGTGTGTTGTTGTTGTATGATGGTCAACGTGCGTTGAGAAAATAACAAGAACACGAGTTGTGTTTTGTTTAAATGGGCGGGGAACGGAAGGGGGTATCTTTGGCATTTTGTCAATGAGCCTTCCAAATAATTAGCTCTGTTTGAACTATCTAGTTGTGAAGAGGGATTCCGTGAAGAGCAGAATCCCGCTCCATGTTTTCCCTCAATATTAAAATTTGTATTGTTTTCATGATAATGTATGGCAGGTCCTCCGTGGTTAATCAAATTTGAACTTTTGGTAGTGAAATTTTTACTGTGAAGATTTGCCATATTCGACTTCCACTTTCTTGAGGATTTATGTTAATGGATGATTGTTGGACGTTATTCTTTTACTTGTCTTAATAATCCTCTCAATCAAAGTCAAAACAAGATTGACATATGTAAAATTATTATAAAAAATGTAACTTACTTAAAAGTGGATATTTCATAAATTGAGCTACTGCAACTCCTGCTTACCATACCATGCTTACTCCTGCGCATTATGCCTTATTATCGTTTAAAAGCAAGACCACTACTTTTTTAGTATTGGAAACTTCTGTTTGAGGCTCTGGTAGCCAGTCTGCCTAACTATAAAAATACTGCATAAAAAATGAACATTTTGCATTTATATTCAAATGTAAGGTGTACTACCACAGTACCAGACCATGACCAGACTAAGTAATTACTTGGTTGCGATAACGTAACCCTCCTCCGTCGTCGGGAGTAGGGTTACGTTATATTATATAGCAACTACAATTTACTATAATGCATCCTCCTAATTAATGTGTTTTAACATTCATGTTAAAATACACATTAGGATTATTGTAATAATTGCCATCCAACAACATGTGTTTTGTCTATCTACCCTGCTGTGTCCACAACCCTTGTTGAAAATTATGAAAATTTTGTAGACCAAGAGTAACTGGGACTCTGTACTCTTTTTGACGTTCGCATTCTACATGTTGTACGAAAATGCAATGATGTAATTTTTTTAATGAGTTCAGAACCCCAGTTACTTTCTCAAGATATTAGCATGCCCAAAATCAACTTGTGGCACCCACAACAACTGCTGCGGTCAAGCATTGGCCGCAGTGCCCTTTGCTTTTTGCTGTGATACCCTTTGCATAGTTCCAATCCCGTGGGTTCTAATCCCGCCCGAGTTACATGCCTGTGATATTTGGGAAAGTACTGAGTATACAGTGCTAACACACACCGGTGTATGGGTAACAAAAAAGCAGGACGAAAATTCAGTGATCATAAAGTACTGTGTATGTAAATTTTGAACAAAACCAACATGACCAATATGGAATATTGGGTCTCTAATGATCTCTGATTTAGATAGAATGTGGAATTGCACATTACGATAATAATGTCACGACCACCATGGCCCCATGGGAATTGCTGAACAAACTAGGGGAGAAAAACAACTTAAAACTGACTGAAAAGCAATCACAGATAGTCACACAAATGTACTTTGTGCTAAGTTCAGTCTGTAATAGTTATGTTTAGCTTTGATGACGGAGATAATAATAATACTGTCAACTCTCTTCTTGATTCGTTTAAGAATTCTTAAGAGATTGTTCTTTTATTTGTGTATTTAAACACTTTGTTAGCAGCTTGATAAGTTCTCTTTGCATTATTTTTCAGATAATTCCACTCTACTATTTCAATGGACCAAGATCACTCGTATGCAGTTGGAACTTGTTGATGATCACCTGTTGGGATTGTTCCACCGTAGGAGTGGAGCTGAACACATTATTAGAATTCCCACCAACAAAACTTTGTTAGTTGAAACTAAATGACACGACCAACTTATGCAAGTCCAACTCCAATTAGCCAGTTCGGCCAGTGTGTAAGCGTACACAACTACATGATTTAGTCCAAGTCAGGAACTCACTCATACTCAGGAATGGCGGATTACAACCATATTACCTTAGGCTCCATGGTAGTGGGCCTGGTCAGCATGCTCTCTGGTGAGTATTGGGATGTTAGGGGTGGGGCAGGGCTTTGTATTTTGGGGGTATTGTAACTACATGTACATGTATCTGTGTAAAGTATGTAAATTGTTAGAGGGACAAAGAGTGTGGGTCTTGGAATCACCTCATTAATTTTCAAAATCTTTCTTTGGGGCACAAAACCTGTAGGCCACTCAAGTTGCAACGCAAAGGCTTTTGTGCTTTTGTATTCTTTAGAAGTTATTTCTTACTGTTGTCATAGTCTGAGACAGTTTTTTTTGTTAGCAACGAATGTTAGTGACTGCTGTAGGAATTGTACAATTTCTTTGTGAGTACTGTACAATAACAGATGGTTGTTCAACTGATGACTATTGCAGTCATGCACTATGTACTTTAATAGATTTGTAATGGGATTGAGTCCCATCAGGTTACATCAACGTTACATGGTGACCTACATTACAACGAGTTGATTTTGTAAATCATTCCTGTATGTTTCCTCTGATTTTGTTAACTCTAGGTTTGGCCTTGCTTGTAAAAAAGTAAACTCCATACTAAATGGCAGGTTGGTGGTATTGGGGTTGGGGTGGGGCTTTAAAGGTACAGATTAAAAAGTATTTGCAGAAAAAAACTACTTCATTAACTTACTTCACTGAAAGTACATTCCAAAGTATCCAGTGAAATAAATTTTCCTGGTGTTTCTTTCAGTCTGGAGAAGTTTTTAAATATTTGTTATTATGTGTAAAGTCGTTTGGTCTATCTTTTGTCCCTGTACTTTACATCCTTCTATAGACTTTGTACACCAAACTCCTTGTGGAACACCCTGGTATTTAAAATCCCCTTTGGAGACCTTTGGTTTTCCCTCTTGGTCTCCATAAGGTTCTGAATATGAGCTCTCAAGGTACCTGATTGTACACATGTTAGACCTGCCCTCTAAATTAGTAATGTGTTTTGTAATGTAGCCAATAAAGGCAGCAGCATAAACAAACTTTAATAATTATAATGTAAATGCTACCGTGCTAATGTTTTGCTTTTTAGCAGAAACAATTATCAGACGTGTTTTCTGCTTTTAAAAGCAGCTTTATAAAACTGGGTCCAGGTCTTGATTTTGTCATCAGCCTGGTGTGCCGACACTTGGGTGTAGTAAAACTTTCTTCTTAGGTTGTAGCCTGGCAGGCTAGTCGAAAAGAAATGGCCTACCTGTATGAAACCGTATATTTTGACATGAAAATATTCAAAGAAATTCACAAGGGCTAGTCAAAATACAGCTGTTAGGATTATGGTCAAGAGAATTATAAATCAAAACCTGTTACCTGCAATGTATTTCCTGTACTCTCAACTCAGTTGTATGATTGTATGCATAGCTCGTAACTTGTCTTGAATTTCAGTGTCATGAGGGACCATTGCCTTCTGTTGCCTTGGCCTTTGACTTAATATCCCGTCTTAAATTTCCTATGTTTTTAAAGATTTTCTCAGAAATTTGCCAATTTAAAGTCCTTGCCCTAAGCCTTCCCATTGCTACAATCAGCATAAGCCCCCCCCCAAGGTTTCTTCAAATGATTACATAAGTGACATTTGAAACAGCGCAGTACATGTAGGCCAGGTTTTGTTTTTGTTTTTAAAGTTTGATGTCGAAGCAATAATTTTCAGAAGGTGCTAATGTATCATAGATCAAGATCCAACCAGAAACTGCAAATCACACTCTCATGAGCGTACAAATTTTACTTGGTATTGAAAGGAACTCGTTGCTTTGGATCGGTCAGGTTGGTCTTTGAAAAGCATTTGTAACCGTTTGTTATAAAATGCATGGTTAGAAAGATGTTTTAAAAGTAGAATACAATGATCCACACAAATTTGCCTCGAAATTGTGTTTTTTTCCTTTTACTTCTTTGCGGATTAACACGGTCGGCCATTCATAAATGGGCGACCGTGTTAGTCGGCGAGGTAAAAGGTAAGCTTGGGCGATATCGAATTATTTTACTCACGATATATCGCCGATAATATATCGCGATATTCGATATAATCGCGATATATTGTGATATATCGATATTTCGATTAAAACCAAATCGAACCGATATCGAAATTGTTTCCAAATTAATGTCGCGATATTCGATAATATCGTGATATCGCCCAAGCTTAGTAAAAGGAAAACCACGCAATTTCGAGTGATACTTGTGTGGATAATTATATTCTACTTTTTTAAAATACTTTTTTTTATCATAATGCATTTTATAACGAACGATTACAAAGGCTTTTCAAAGACCAACTGGACCAATCCAAGGCAACATGTTCCTTTTTCTTAGAACACTAGACAGCTATTGGTATTATGAAACATTATTAGAAACTACCCCCTTTGAAGATAGTTTTTAGAGAAAAAGATTTGTTTTTGATAACTTGAAGCTGAGAAAGGCTTAAGGCTTGAAAACACACAACAGTACATGTTTACTACATGTACTGTGCAACAAGGGTGTTTTTTCTCTCATTTATTTCTTACTTGCCACTTTCACAGGATTGTTATTTGATGCACACACTGAGAACCAAGTAAAGATACTGGACTGGTCTTCGACAAATTAACAAAAATACACCCTGCCTTTAAACTTGTATTTTATAATATTTGAAGTGCTAACCAACTCATCCCAGAAATAGCTAATTTTAAATCACATTACACTGGGGAGAGAAAAGAAACCCAGCTTGATTCTGAGTTTGTGGAGGGTCTGTGGTTGTGGGTTTGATCGCCATCTTGAGTCGACGGACAGAGCAGGGCATCTACATCTTATGTGCAGCTGGGACAAGTAACTGGCTTGACATCGCCGGCTTGTACGATGCATATGTTGAACAACGGCTGCGTCGTGATGGTCTTGGTTCTTGATTCCGAGACATGATGGCTCCGGAATAACTTAAGAGGTAGTGAGATGCTTAGAAGATGAAGCAGTTTGGTAAAATGCTCAACAAACAAATTATGCCTGTTTTGGGGGGTTCTTCCGTGTTGGACAAGTGGCTGGCAGTTTTTACAATAAATTTTGAACATCTGCGGTTAAGAGGGTTTATAAATCTCTTAAATAAATCTTCTTGTGTTGTAAAATGCATGACAGACTGTCACTGCAGTGGGGCATTTTTAATCTTTTTTCTATCATATTCAAATCAAAGAAAAGCTGGAACAAAGGATAGTCTGAACCCTTTTTGTGTTGAAAAGCAGTATTCATCATTAATACTTTAAAAGCATACATGACAAACATGGTGACGGACGGCCACAAAGTTTGTCAATGTATAAACATCAATAGAACAGATTTTGCTCCTACAATATGGTACAACTACATGTAGGTACCTTTCATTAAAATGTGTTCACAAATATACTGTAGAAATATTCTTTCTCCAATATTTATGCGCAGCATTGTTAAAAATTACTATTTACAATAAAAATGAATGTCACTTGTACAATGCATGTAATCAGCTTTCAGTTATTCTTTGTTTACAAATTAGCGTGGGCCAAATTTCATAGAGCTGCTTGAGCAGAAATGACTGCTTTATATACAGATTCTGCTGACCAAAGCATACATGTACAGTATATTAACCTTTATCTGTCTGTTTTCTGCTTAGGTAATTTTTATAAGAAACAGCCTTGTGAAAATGGGGCATCAACATCAACTTATTTTTGTTTATTTGTTGAGGTCAGGATCAGGAAATATATTACTTCTTGTTAAAAAGAAACATTACCAAGAATTGTTTGTTAGCCCATTAGCAAAAACTTAGCCTGATGCTCTCCATAATTCTTTCATTTAACCCATTCCTTCAGGTGTATTCAACAATTACATGAATACCATTAAAAACTGAAGAATGGGTCATATTGTTACAGTATGATCACTGTACATGATATTATAATAGTTATTTTCTAAGTTAAAAACCAAGCACTTAATACCAAATATTGCGTCATACATTTCTTTGTTGTTTTGTTTACCTTTGATATTTACATCACTCTGAAAAGGTGATGTGGAGGGTGATGAGGTGAAAAGGTGATGAGACGCAGCAACCATTCTTTTACAAGAATGGCAGCCAGTGAACATGGTTAGCTGCCAGACCATTAAAATAAACACTGAAGCGAACCACTTCTCTTTACAATTTGTGTACTGGGTTCTTTTATGCATTACACATAACACGTATGCAGAACTAATGGATTTTTCCTTCTCCAAAGGACGAAACATTAATAGCTAGAAGTGTCTAGAACCCACACTCCTCTGATCAGAAACACAAGAGCTTGTGTCCGGCAAGCCTGGTGTCCAGTGGGCTTGACTGCTCGGCAATGACACACCATTTCCAGTGTTTTTCTAGTATTCACAGTTTATGTAATACTATGTATGCAGGCCCTTGGCTGGGAAAAGTGGTATGCAATTGTGCAAACAGTTATTGTTGTAAAGTACTTTGCACTTTCTGCCTGAGTAAATAATTTGTTAATGCGAACTGTCTGTCATATCTTGTCAATAATAATGTTGTTTTCATCATTCACCAAAACAATAAGCATTTTTTTCTTTTCTTGTAATGACCACTGTTTATTTCCAGTCGGTTGTACTTGTCAGGTATTCATCAGGATTTCTGACAGTAAGCACAAGTTTGTCACGATGGCAGTTTTCCCAATGGTTGTAGAATGATCTGAAACCACCCAAAAAGTGTTCAACACTACAATGGATTGATGCTTATTAGGGATTTGCCTATGAAAGCAAACGTATCATGACAGATACGCATGAGTTGCTTGCCATTACAGGCACATGTTTTGCTGATACACCCCCAAAAAGTAAAATAACATACAACACTTGTTAATAATGATTTAGAAAGAAAACCATAATGAATTCTTAAGATTGCACAGTAGGCATTTTAAAACCAAGATCAAAGCATGAAGTAGAAAACTTGTTATGTTTTCGGGAAGCTTCAAAAGTTTGGGTTCATAATGACAGTTAAAAAATAAAATATTGAAAATTAATTAAGTTGATGGTAGTATTATTGTTTTATTTAATTTATCACAAATTACAATCAAATAATGAACAGACAACTTATATGGTCTTTTTTTGAGTGGGGGGGGGGGGGGGGGTCCATGTATGGAAATTTAAGTGGGAGGTTAAAAAATGCGTTTTACAAAAACAACCGTTGAATCGTACTGTATATAAAATTTGAATGATATGTGCTATTAAACGTGTGCACTTCACTCTACATTTACGAGTCAGGCTTCATTAAGTTTCATCATACGTTGAATGTGTTTATTACTGAATTTTGTGGTTTCTCACAAAAAAATAAAGAAACAAGACTTAATATGAGTGTGGTTTGAAATTGCACAGTGGTGAATGGTGATTACAATGGCAAGATTTGCGATAACATCTGGTATGCGAGTCTCTCTTATGACTTGTGGAGGTTTTGTGAACTAACTCAATGTTTTTGTTCAATATGCTACGATACTCGTCAGGAATAAAGTAATGCTGAATGTCAAGGTTGCATGTTATTACATCTTTCCCATTTCCAGTGATTTTCAGTGCAGCTGTCTCGTCATAGTGTTAGCCAAAGGGATGTTTGGGCATCTGTTGGGCACCCAGTTTGTACACTCTGTTTTAACTATTACAATATGTGAAAACGTGTTGTAATTTGGGCACCCAGTTTTAAATTTGTACACTCTGTTTTAACTGTAACAATATGTAAAAACATGTTGTGATTTTGGGCACCCAGTTTTAAATTTGGACACTCTGTTTTAACTGTTACAATATGTGAAAACGTGTTGTAATTTGGGCACCCAGTTTCAAATTTGGACACTCTGTTTTAACTGTAACAATATGTGAAAACGTGTTGTGATTTGGGCACCCAGTTTCAAATTTGGACACTCTGTTTTAACTATTACAATATGTACAAACGTGTTGTGATTTGGGCACCCAGTTTGTACACTCTGTTTTAACTATTACAATATGTAAAAACGTGTTGTGATTTGGGCACCCAGTTTGTACACTCTGTTTTAACTATTACAATATGTAAAAACGTGTTGTAATTTGGGCACCCAGTTTTAAATTTGGACACTCTGTTTTAACTATTACAATATGTAAAAACGTGTTGTGATTTGCGCACCCAGTTTTAAATTTGGACACTCTGTTTTAACTATTACAATATGTAAAAACGTGTTGTGATTTGGGCACCCAGTTTGTACACTCTGTTTTAACTATTACAATATGTAAAAACGTGTTGTGATTTGCGCACCCAGTTTTAAATTTGGACACTCTGTTTTAACTATTACAATATGTGAAAACGTGTTGTGATCTGGGCACCCAGTTTTGAATTTGGACACTCTGTTTTCAATCAGCATTATCTTTAAACCGTGTAAGTGTAGTGTAAAGACGTTAGTGTTTTGTGTCGTAGAAAAAGTACCCAAACCCTTTAAAAAATACTATGCATTTGAATAAATGTTGGTTATTCTACACTGTGTACAAACAGTATAGGTGTACTGCATTGGCTAACGAGGGAAATACTCCTATAGGTGCATTGGGATATGGTGGATGGGACTTGGTGTGT
Source organism: Asterias amurensis (assembly GCF_032118995.1). Lineage (NCBI taxonomy): Eukaryota > Metazoa > Echinodermata > Asteroidea > Forcipulatida > Asteriidae > Asterias > Asterias amurensis. Next base: position 722,735 of record NC_092662.1, on the reverse strand, counting down.
TAGGTTGCTTGGCCGGGTGCCAATTCACGGGCTAGGGTTTATCCTTTGTGGTTTGTCATGAATGTACATGCCAATGAGGCTTCCCAGGCCAACCGCCCACGCAAGTATGGCAGGCCACTTCCGGCATGATACCCCCCTCTCGTCCAACGCGTCACTGGGAAAAATGCGCAGGTTTTTTAACGATGTGGTGAAATCAGGGGTCAGAAACTGAAATGTGTTTCTCACGACAAATCTATTCGGTTTTCTTCTCTCTCCCCCAAACTTTCTCTGTATTATAATTAAATAATTAAATAATTCATTTTTGATTTTGATTTTTTAGGGGGACAGGGTTTGTCCCTAGCTTTTTCCATAAATAATATTTTTTACTATTCGATGTATTTTTGTATCTAGGGCCTTAATGGTAAATTTTAGTGTGTATTTTTATGACATATATTTTTAGACACGCAAAACCAAAATGCATTTCACTGTACAAATTTTTGTTTTTTTACAAGTGACAATAAAACATTAATAATAACCAATAATAAATAACCAGGGAAAGCTCTTCTTTCAACTAGTACACCAGCTTTTTCACTGGAGGTCCATACATGTATTCTTATGGCTCCCTTTCAACAGAGTGACTTGTAGTTTGAAGCAATACGAACAATCAGTGATTTACCCGTAGCTCAGTGGGAGTTCAACAAACTAACCAGCAAGACTACGTGAGTTGGGCTGAATCCTGACAGGTCATTGGTTGTTTTAACTGGCATTCGGCCAACGGACCACTGTTAAGGGAGAGCACTGAGGGAATAAATTGTCCCTTAAGATACGTGAATATTTTGCAAACTGTACCATCATTAACTCTTATAAATCCCGCTTTTTGTAGTAAGTGCTTAGTAAACATGACTTTCATTAATTTTGTGTTTCCTGCCTTTAAATGTTAGGACATGAATCATAAAAAATGACTGATGTGTGTATAGTCTTACAGGTGTGGAATTTCATCTTTGAGAGGGCAAGGTCGTTTCCATATAATTTTACTTTCATTAGAAAACCTAAAGTCTATTAACTTCTGATGGGGCACCAATGCAATGTACAAGCACAGCAGAATGCTTTTACTCTTGGTGTGATTATTTGTCTCTAGTATTAATGTCAAGTTTTTAAATTTGTAATGTGTTAATTTATAATCTTAATTAATTGGTCTTGTTTGAATGAATTATTCTTTCATTTTAATGTACTTGTTTCTTTGTAATTTGAAGGGTTTGTCTTGGTCAAATATGTAATAATTTAATAATATGGTTACTTGCAAGTTTGAACTTTGAAATTGTTGATTTTGTCATTTTGTCAGATTAATTCACCAATACAAGTCATGATAACAATGATATTAATTTATAAAGCCCACTTTCTATCATAATAATACTCAGAAAAAAAACCTGTATCTAAGTGTTCTAACAGTGAATGCCTCCAGATTCTGTTTATCTTTGTATGTTTGTGTTGAAAAAGGAATCAACTGTACAAATCAAGGGACTCAAAATCTGTCACCCCGTCTTTTTAATCATCACATAAATAGTAATTGAATAGTAATACCAATTACATAAATCAAGGCACCAGACTGTTCCCCTTCTAGCCCCAGTTTGGTAACTCTGACTTGAGAGGTAAAAGAAAAGAAACAAAAAATGTAACAAACACAAATTTAATTCTATCGTTTATGAATTCCCAGGTGGGAAAGATCACCACGAAATTAAGACACAATGACAGCGATCTTTGCTCTTTGCAAAGTGTTTTGGCACCAGAGGCAGGCCATACTTTTGTCCTTGCATGACCCAGTAACATTGATAATAACCTACTTATGTTGATGCCATTCAAAGCCATAATCTATGGAACACGGTACGCAAGGGGTTATCCATAACTGGTGGGAAGACCCAGATATAAGACCACCAAGAGAGAGCTGGGGTACAGTATTGGACACAGTTTCACCCGCTTGTTATACAAAGGAGACCGAATCATACTCCTTGAACTAGGGTTAAAGAAGTTTTTTCTATGAAGGAAAGCAAAAGAGGGAATTTGTGTGATTGAACTTGCAATGATCTTGGCAAAGGGACACGGCACATTCAGGCCTGGTATTACATTGCGGCCATTGATGCCATGGTCTCTGTTAGCCCTGTTCATGGCCTTTGTGCCCCTCCCTTCAAAATGTTCCCATGGATTTTAAGATTTTCTAATTGAAGTGCTCTTTGAAACAAAAAAAGGCCTTGCCCTCTCAAAGATGAAATTACAGGCCTGCACATTGAAGATAGAATTGGCTTCTTTATTTTTTAGTGCTTGCCCTTGAGGATTGAGGATTGTGTTAACATGAGTTTATGTACAATACGATCCCTACTGCCTTCCAAATCAACCGATATGAGTTTATGTAGGATCCCACTGCCTTAATCCTCCACAATCGACTGACTTGAGTTTTTGTAAAATTACTCAGTCTCTTCAAATGAACTGATATTTGTTGGACCCCCCCCTCCACTTTGTCTATTTGATGAATGTAATCTCGTCCAAATCTCTGAATGATTTTTGAAGGACTCTAGAATGTTAGGATTAACGTGTCCGTCACTGAAACTTTAATGACAAGACTACACAGTTGTATCGGAGTGCTCCTTTAAGAAACATACATCCACGATCATTAGTTTAAATACTTGACCTATTTTGACTGACAGATGGACTAGAATCACCAGCCCCCTGTATTCGCTCCTCCACATAAACAAACATCAATTGTAATTTTATGCTTTAGGGACGATTCCCAAACAAACTCACTAAGTTTTACAGCGTCAGGCACAGCTGAGCATCCCTGATGGCTATCTTACATATTTCAGATTTTAAACATACACAGCATTGGCATTTGTATGTCAACGCCAGCCAATTACATTTTTGTCGTGTGTAAACATCAGATGTAGTTTGAGGGAGTCGTTGTTTTAAACTGATAAATTTATATGCGGATAGTCTTAAACATTGAAAGTCCACAGTGTAAACAAAACCTTGACAATGAATTTTGCATGATGTTTCTATCAGACTAACCTGTGCCCAAATATAGTAAAACAGTAGCGGTTGTTGCGATTTCTGAGAAATGTTTGTACCTTGTGTTGTTTGTAGCCCTTGTTAGGGAAGTTACAGGGGAAAACACTGTGGTTGGCGTACAATTAACTTATACTAAGGGCGGACAATATTCTACTACTGGAGATTATTTAAGATTGCTGTATTGTTGCCACATGTCAAAAGGGGTATTTTTGGGGGGTGGGGGGGGGCGGCCCTTAGAGCTTTTAATGTACATGTATTGAACATCGATTTTACGAGTATTGTAATTGTAAATGGCATATTTTTTTGGTATTGTAATGTGCATAATTATAAGAATTAAATATTATTATTACTATTATTAGTCACTCTTTGAAATAATGTCTTGTAAGGCTGCATGTGAATGGGTGACTACATCTCTGACTTTGACTATCGCTGAAAGGTATTGCTAAGAACCAGTGTTGTAGCCGCGGTGGGCGGTGCTGGGCGGGCCTGCCTAGAACTAACAAATTTTACCCAGCACTAACAGCAAAATATACTGTGCTGCCCAGCACAGATTTCTCCGAGATTGCACTTCAGCAATGATGGTCCCATATCTTTACAGGAGAAATTTTGTTTTTAAAGACCACCACTAAAATTGGTCTTGCTACAACACTAATCAGGACGTAGTACGATGACCCAGAATTCCAGCCGTAGCTGTAGCCGCAAATTCAGACATGGCTTAAGATTGAGTGCCTTGTTTGAACTGTTTCTATCTGACTAATGTTTTTACCTATGTAGGAAATATAGATGGAGCCGTAGCCGCCAGTTTGGACATTGCCTAAGATTGAGTCCCTTGTTTCTATCTGAACAATCCTTTTATTTGTTTCTTCTATGCAGGTATTACATGCAGCCAGATATGTGAGCCACAACAACTAACGAGTCCACATAGTGTGCATGCATACAGCGAACAGCCCATGTCATGCTTATCGGGTTGTGTTGCTGCTTCGCCCAACACTCAAGACCCAGAAGTCCATATTATAAATCTACGCTCGTCAACGCCACCACTATTTTCTACTTCATCTTCGCAGTTAAACCCTCAGAATACCATAGACTTCAATTTTAAATCCAAGCAGGGAGGTATTTTAGCACGGAACCTTGTATTCGTATTGAACTCTGCTGCTGCGGTGTTGTGGCGAGTCAAGGGAGAGAACATTTTTCCTATTCCCCTCTATGATATAAAAATTGTGGTGAGTAAAAACCGGAATTCCTCTTTGGAATTTCAAGTTCAACTTTTTACCCCCATGCATTTCACCCAACACAAGATTATTTAATAATTTTGGGTTGAACAAAGATTCTTATAATCAGAAGCATTGCAAACCCATTGTGAACATGCAGTGTTCTGGGTTGGAAATTGCTTACATAATTTAGTAAGCACACAAACAATTATTATTGGTAAGCAGCAGCATTATGAAATTGTTTTTTTGTTTGTTCTTATCTGTATACTCATATTAAATCAATACAAGCATGTTTAAAATTAGGTTTTAAAAATCACATGATCGATGAAACTCCCTTCATGTGCATTTTTTTTTATAAATTGTTTTTTACAATTTTTATAAACAACTGTACAAAAATACACTTGTGTATCAGATTAGTGTCAGAGTATGAAAACAATTGCTTTCCAACTGTTGAAACATTTTTATTTTAATGAAACAGTATTATAATCACACGCTTCATCCACATATCTAAAATCATCCGCAACACCAGCTGCGGTGAAAAATTCCTACCTCTCAAGAAGAAAGTTGTCTAGGTCCTTTGACGAAGACATTTTCCAACCACTGGGCGGCTATGAGTAACTCATTTTTCGCTTTTCGTCAGAACGATCATAGTCAGTAAAATTACTCTCTCCTTCCTTGCTACTAGTCAATAAAAATGCTGATTTGATTTTCATAGGAACATATTTCTTACATACAGTCCATTGGCGACAAATTTAAGTGCCTAACCCCTTACTCTAAAATAAGAAAACCAGTTTGCATCGAGTTAGACACTCTAAGTTCAAAGGTTGTTCGGAGAATGGAGCGCCCTCAGAAGGCAAGACCTTAGTTACAAAATAGTCTGTTCCCTTGCTTTGTAAAATACCTGTTAAGTGTTATAGACTACGCTCGTTGTTGGAAAGAGAAGGGAGGGAATCTGACTGGTTGTGGCGCCTAGTTGGTGCATCAGGTGGTAGAGTTATTTAAACTACAGCGGTTCTAAAGACGGAGTCATTTGTAGGGGAATTAAACATTAGGGAAGGTCAAATACAATGTGCTCTAAGCAGTTAAACTTGTTTTAAAACATTTTCATCAAGTCCTTAAAGAACAGGTGTAAATCAAATCATAAGCATATTGTGAAGACATTTGGGGTTGTTCATTGGTTATTCCAGATGCTGTTACATTAACAGTTAAGTGAACATGAATGTGTTCATACATAGTCTGGAAATTTGTTCTGTTTTGAACAAATTTGGGCAAGTCTAAACTGGTGGCCTGAGCTCTGACTACAGCTGGATGGTAGCGTCATCATGCGAAGACAAACACCCTTATTTTAATTTTATTTCATGCAACATCCAAACAACGCAAGCCATAATTACAGTCAGATAAAAGTATTTAAAAAATATTATTTAAATATATTTAAAAAATGAGCAACTTTGGTAATTGTCAAAGACCAGTCTTCTCACTTGATGTATCTCAACATGCATAAAATAGCAAACCGTCAAAGTTGCAAGAAAATGTTGACAGTAATTAAAAAATGTTTCCCTGACTGCTGTTCAAAATCTTCTTGATTGCCAGATGCAAATGTTGGAACATGTAGCTCTGTCATAGCCATAGCTGTGTACGCCAATTTGAATACAGTCTATTTTAACTCAAAACAGCTAGTTTAAGTTTGTTTACATACTTCACTAATAATTCCTTGTTAGTTTTCAGTTCTTGTTACACTTGTTTCATCCTCAAAAAAGGCAGCTACTACTTCTGATCCTAGGCAAGAAACATTCCATTTTGAAGGAAACTTACTGACGACAGCAGCACAATCTTTTGATTTAGATATTATTTCCAACGAACCTTAGGGCTTGGAGAGAGTCAACATATTTTGACTTTGGCCTATATCCCAATAAGTCTATGCTGGTGTATTTACACAGACACAGTAGTCAAGCCAGTCACAAGGGTTTCAGTAGAGTCAATATGGTAGGGTTTACACAAATGCACAGTTGCTCAAATAAATGCTTACTCAAATAGAACCCCCAAAATATGCCAACATCTTTTCCCAAGAGAAATTGAAACTATTGAGATGCTTGGCTTTCTTGGAGAGTCACAAAATGGATGCATATAACAAACTGTTGACGATGTGTTTCATACAAAAATAACATGATACATTAAATTGGAATTTAGGAAAAAGTAAATTTTTGCCAATATAAGAAGAGAATGAACATCGTGAAAAAGCTATTGTGTATGATGTCTAAATTTCTCTCAACAAAATCCAAGCTTCACCTGTTTTTTGTTCAGTATGAGTAATTGAATCAACTTGCAGTTAGTATTTTGTACTCATTTAGCAAAACATGGTACTAGCTGATCACCTTACTCTGATAACATGTATGCCTCACTTTAATATGCTGAGCAGATTTATTTATGCTAAAAGCAGCTCTATGAAATTGGGCTTAGGTTTAATACTCTCAGTATCATCAGGAACCAGGATTGAAAAGAGAGTATTTGGGGATTTATTTCTGAATGTGTTACATGTAGGTCAAATGCATCATTTAGGGTTTATTTGAAAACATATGCACTCAACCATTCACTACCAGAGCCGAAGTTTAGGTGACCCCTGAACATGTATGTTGAAGTTTGGCTTACGTTGATTTTGGGGTCGTTAGTCTCTACATCGGCAGTATGGATTAGGGTTTGTGTGTTCAACTGGGGGTGGTACAGCCATGTACAGGTACACATGTATTCCTGGCACGATTGTGACCAGCTTTATACTCGTGGCCATCCTTGAACTTTACCACAAAGTTTTAGCATTGATTTTGCCCCCCCCTTCCCTTTCGCTCTCACAACAAAGTAAACTGTACACTGTCCCTTAGGCAGTTTTGATTTATTGACACCTATTGGTTAGAAGCAGGAACTAGGATGGGCACCCCTGCATGATTCATGTCCAGTAGACTGTACTGATGGGGTACTTTAGTATTGGTTCATCAGGGGTCAGGTCAGGGGTAGCGCAGGTGAAATTTATACGTTGTCTACCGTGAGAAGAATTCAGAGAATTGTACCGCACATAAAGCTTGCTGTGTGTGATGAGAGTGTTGATGATGTTCTGGGGGTACATTGACAATTCTTGTCTTATGGCTTAAAACACACAGTGATTGACAGAGCTGTGTCATAATACTTTGTTTAATCACATCACGTACAAAAATACACACATTTTGTAAAGTATACAAAAACAAATTAAAAATATAAATATTGTCCCACGCCCCTCAATAAACGTCATCAGTCGAAAACAAATGAAACTTGTACAAACCAAAGAGAAGACACACACAAAGGGCCAAAGAAAAAACCATAAATACACAAGAAAACAGATAAGGACAACATGTAGGGCTTTGGTTAGATGAATAAGCATCAAGCCTGATCAAGCCACACGCCACAGCTATATATCTGAATGACTCAAAACATGAAGTACTGACTGAAATATTGTATCCTTTGGTATCACTAGATACCCTTTTAGAAAAGGTGGGAGGAAACCCCTCCTCTTCTTCTAAGCCCTCAGGATGTGTCAAAATTTCAACACTCCCTCTCGGTTTTTGCATCTTATTCATTTCTTAACATGTGTGATTTCCAGAAAGAGCTTCTCCCATGGACTGGGATACATTATGAAAACATACTTAGTTCCTGGTACTACTACAAACAGTTTGAAGCACAATTTCCTTCCATATGGTTTCTTTCCATATGGTTTTATTACTTCTCTGGAGAGAACTTGTGGTGGCACAGTTCCACTAGACACCTTTAGAGGCCTGTATGCTTCGTTTTTGAAAGGGCAAGGGCACAAAGGCATTTTCTCAGTGGTTAATGGCACCCTTTAAAGAAAGTGTAAATTTCTACTGTAGCATTTTAATGGCACCAAGGCAACCAGGGAGCATGAAGGCAACCACCTCCGTTGCCTCCGTGAAGTACATGTATCAGGCCTGCTATGAAACCATATAAGAAGGCATACTTATTGTTCAACTGACTTGACCTCTACCTTGACTTTTGATCTCTCCCCTTACAGGTACCACATAATACCTCAGTTACGTGGAACAGTGAGATCTCAATTAATCTCATTGAGACAGCTCTACCTCAAGACAACACCAACCTCTTAAATTTTGTTCAAGAACATTATGACAGTGCCGCCACATTTAGTGAGGTGCTTGATGCAAATGCTTTTACCCTCCTTGTTGGGGCAGGTAGGTATCTTCAAGTTTATTTTTACTTGTAGGTGAGACTTGTGAAACTAGAGTGACGTGGTCGAGCGGTCAAGCGCACTGGACTCAAGCTCTGGTGTTTCTGATCAGCAGAGTTAGGGTTCGAGTCCTGGTCTTGACATGTGTGTCCTTTAGCAAGACACTTGACTATTATTGGAGCGTCCTTTGGATGGAAAAGAAAGTTGTAGGTCCTTTGTGTTGGGTAATGCACTTTAAAGAACACAGTTCACTTATTCTTAAAGACACTGGACACCTTGGGTAATTGTCAAAGACCAGTCTTCTCACTTGGTATATCTCAACATATGTATGCAAAAAATTACAAACCTTTGAAAATTTGAACTCAATTGGTTGTCGAAGTTGCAAGGTAATACTGGACGAAAAAAAAAAACCCTTGTCACACGAAGTTGTGTGCTTTCAGATGATTGACCTCGAGACCTCAAAATCTAATTTTGAGGTCTTGAAAATTACTTCTTTCTCGAAACCTACATTACTTTAGAGGAAGCCATTTCTCACAATTATTTTATAGTAATTTTTTATGCTAACAATAATTTTGAGCCATTACCAATAGTGCCTCTTAAAGAAGGGGTTTGCCGCTATGTTTTGTGGTGTGGTTGGCTGCATATTGCCCCACAACACCTGAACCATTACATTGTGTGATGTAAACAAATGGTGTTTTGAGCATAGCTCCACATACCTCATTGAAAACAAAGTACTTTGAGACCCCCTCGGGTGTAATGAAACGCTATATACTTGAATTTTCACAGTCTCACCCTAAAATCAACTATAAATATTATGCAAGTTAGCACAGTTTGTATTATGCATGAGGTTATGTGGTTTTTCTTTCACTTGTTTGTGCGCGCGCAGCAAAACCCATGTGCAATTGTGTTTATTTTGAGCTTTTTAAAGAATTTGCTTAAACATTCCAGCCAGTTACACTTCAAGTTCACATTTCAGATTTTTGTGAAATTGAGTTTGGCAGGCATCTGATTTCCATCCAGTTATATGTTTGACAATATTTTAAGATTTTAGAGAATTCATGGTATCAAAGTTTGGTCAGCTCACAAACATACTAATATTGAGATTGAATTTGAAATTAGTTCTGGCAGGCATCAAACTGTTAATTTCATTTTTGAGATTTTGATGTTTTGGCAGGCATCAAAACTACAAACATCAACACTGCCTTCCAAAAGTAAAAATCATGAAAATTTACAAATGAGAAATTCAAAATTTTGTGATTTTGATGAATTCATTTTGGCAGAACTCAAAACCCATATTTTGAGATTTTTATGAATCTCTATAACTAGCTTATTCCGTGCGAATTTGATTAATTCCTTTTAACAGGCAACAAAACTTCAACCAGCTGATTCCTTGTGATTTTGATGAATTCATTTTTAACAGGCATCAAAACAGCATCCAGCTAATTCCATGCGATTTTGATGGATTCATTTTTAACAGGCATCAAAACTCCATCCATCTGTGTGATCTCACCGGGTTTCCAAACACTAGACTTCACCGCCAAGCATGTCGTAGAGCAGCCCATCACTGGCTGCGAGGTACAAGAAACGCTCGGCTCCTTGCAGCCAGAATTCCACATTATTCTCCTTCATGCTGGCAGCGGAGCCCAGAGCAGCGCCTCCGTACCCGTCTTGGTGGAGATTAAGTTTGGTCGGAGCAGTGACAACATGGCTGATATTATACTGGTGTTGGTAGCCGAGGGTAATGTGACGTGGAGAGTGCAAACGGGTTTAAGGAGCGGAATGTTGCAAGTTGTGGTAAGAGAAATATTGATTCTTCATGATAGTCTAAGACAAATCTTTATTCAAAACTGGATTTTTCCTGAAAAAGTTACAAAGTTTTTGGAAAGGTTGAAGTTAATGTAACAACATCCAGTTAGTTTGGCATGTTGTGTCTGAGGGGTTTAGCTCATCAGACTCAAAATATGAGTAAAATTGGGGATGTAGAGCTTTCTGCTCTACCAGCCAGGCTTTGGATTGATGATACCCAAGCCTACATCCAAAGGGGGTTACCCTGTATCAGCCCTAGGAGTAGGTGGCAACGGCCTCTGGAATAAAATAATTGTAGCCCACACCTTGAAGTGACCTTCAGGCCTTGTGTGTCTGGCGTCTTGCATATAAAAAAAACACACATTACTATCAGTGTTTCTCTCCCTTCAGGGGTAAGGGTAAACGGGTACCTGTGAGGGCAGAGATGGGTTAGAGACTTGTAATTTGTTCCCCACTTTCAAGAGAACTATCTCTAGAATAAGTGCATTACAAAACCAAATTTAACCTTGGAGTCTCTCTTTAATATGCAGTATATAACACACAGTACCTTCGTCTTAACATCCGATTCCAGAGCAAATATGGTTAGAGTCTTGCTCAAAGACACACGTGCCACGAACATGACAAGAACGCACACTCTGACAACACCAGAGTTTAAAGTCTGGTGAACTATAAGAATATTCGGACTAAAAGTAAAAGCCATGTTCCTCGCCTTATTAGCCCGGGTCACGCTTGCAAATCTCAAGCTTACTTCAATCCTCCTATATTCTATCAATAGAACATTCAAATTTACTTAGCTCAAACATATCTTGCTAAGCAGATACTGGCGGCTGTCCAAAATGCAATTTTATCTTTATCTGGTAATCTGGTCTTCAGGCCTAGAACTTCAATGTAATTTCCCTATGGGTATGAGGCAGATGTAAATTTGTACTGGGCATCCCTGCAAAAGAACAGGGCACCACAGCAAAAACACAGGGCACTACGGCAACTGCTGTGTGTATCGTGGGTTATTTCAAAGCCTGGTTCTTTTTTGCTTGGTCTATAAATGTACATGTACAAAGCAATAACATTTCTTTCTCACATCAGAGTCCAAACTTGGTTGATGTAGAGGAGGATCTTCTTAATGCAGTAGATATACAAGAAGTGCCGAGAACCAGTGAAGGGTTATTGGCATGGGCAGCTACAAGAGATTGGCCGGTAACCTCCTTCACAAGAGCCGAATCTGCCAACAAGTTTGTGGTGATGTCAGGTAGGAGAGTTTCTTAAAGGCAGTGGACACTATTGGTATACTCAAAATAATTATCAGCATAAAACCTTACTTGGTAACGAGTCATGGGGAGAGGTTGATAGGATAAAACATTGTGAAAAACAGCTCCCTTTGAAGTAACATAGTTTTCAAGTTGATTTTGAGACCTCAAAATTAGATTTACACATGGTTGTACCTGCAAGTTTACCATTTATTTATAGTTTCTTCTTATGTCTCCACATCATGCAAAGCTTCAAACAATACTTACTTGAAGTTTGTTCTATATTTGTATGATAATCAACACAGTTTGAATAGATGCATCTCCCTCTCTTCGTCTTTGCTTTAGAGCATCAAAACACGCCCACCAGAGAACCCGCATCCAGACTAAAGATGCTACAGAAATTCACAGTGATTAAATGCCATCGCAGCGGGATCCAGGTTCGAATCTTGCAGTCTGTGATGAGCGTGTATGGATTGAACGCAGAGAACATGATGTTGAGAGATCGGTCCTGTGGCGCGGTGGAGTCAGGACCGTACTACGTGATCGACACACAGAAGGAGCAGTGCGGGAGCGAGATGACCTTGTTGGTGGATGGCGAGGTGCTTTTCAATAACGAGGTCAGTAAAAACAAACTGGCCTAATTTAATTGAGGTGCTTAAGCACAAAAGGTAGCTAAGCACAACAAAATTATGCTTACCAGAATAAGGTTACCAGCCAAACTACCATGTCACATGTACAATTTTATGACTGGTATCCTTCTCAATTGTGCTTAGTAGATAATTGTTCAGCAATGTTTTGTGCTTGAGCAGCTCTATTGAATTGGGCCTTGGTGTTATTTTCAGCGGCCAAACTATACACAAGATTTTATCAATTGACAATAACTTGAGAAAGTGTGAATGAAAGAACAGACTTGAGGTTGCTGGTTCAAGTCCTGCTCGACTCAATTTTTTTTTCTTGTTCAACCCAGTTTCCCTTGTGGTAATGTTTAAAACTGCCAGGGTCGTGGCTGTACAATAAAAGACTGAGCATGGTCATGACCCTGTAGTCAACTAAACTGATGAATATGGGAATAGAGGCATTACATGGTGAGGTATCAATTTATTTACTTTGGTTTGCGGAACACCATTTTTTTCTAGCTGTGTAAATTAGGTTCTTTTTAGAACTTGTAAGACAAGTTGGATAGTGTCCCTCCTGACACATAGAAGATTAAACTGAATACACAGTTTCTTTCTATGGATGTTGTCTTTTCAGGTGATTTACACTAACTCTGAGAGTGTTATGGAGGGTAGCGGTGAGTTAGATCGAGACCGGCTAATGGGCGGACCACCAATCGATGATGAGCAAGGTCTCTCCTACACGGTCCCCATCAACTGCAAGTATCTGACCAATGGAGACCCGGTTACCAGCTCATTACCAAATCAGGTAAGAACCTATTAGATATGTAAATTAGTCCTGTGACCAATCCATTCTATGGGAGCAGTCAATGTGGTACCCTGCAAAGATGCATCAAGACATAGAGCAACTGGTCCACCTCATGTTCTAATTTGATCTTGTGGTATTTTTAACTGTATGCAGTTTAGGGTGAACGTTTGGAAAAACATGATTCATTTGAAGTGGGTTGTGTTAAAATACTTGCATGTTGACTTGCGTGTACAAAACAACCTGGTGTCACTTAAGGTAACCAATCAGCAGTTTGCTTCAGTGCATCCTTATGTGGGTTAGTGTGGTGTGGTATCATTACGGCGCGCCGCTCTTGGTTGCAAGGTAGATTGTGCACTATCTAATTACATTATAAGGATTATCAAAATCTCCTTTAGCCTTCAAATTTTCTTAAAAGAACGAAGGGGCCCAGAGGGATCTAGACCCAGAAATTTTCACAATTGTCCAATCTCTCCCCAGATTAAACTTGCACTAGTCTCACCACTATTAATTTATCCACAGGTGACCATTAGCATGGATATGTACACAGGGAACGACTATCGGCAGAAAGTGCAGGATTATCCACACAGTGTGCAGGTTGGGGAGCGAGTCTATTTGGAGGTGTCATTGAGGAGCGATACTCAGCTGAATATTGTACCAAAGCAATGTTGGTTGTCGCTTCCTGGAGAGGAACAACTTCTTATTCAACAAGGGTGAGCTTTCCAAAAAATTCCTTGGGTCGGTCTATTTCATCTTATTATCTTGCTTCAAGCGCTCTTTTACATCTTTATTTGGGCAAATTCTGCCAAACAGCGCCCTCTATTGTTCAATGGATTATTAGACTGGTTCCTTGTGAAATCGTGACATCAGATAAACGGACGTGTGGATAGTTATGCGACACGGGTTTGCGCTATCCCTGATCTTCAGACAGTTGTGTAGTTTTTTGAGAGCCAATCGGCATTGTATCAAGTATTCTGATGTTAAGTTGTCTAGTATGAATGAAGAGCTGTATTTCTATGAACAAATATTCACTCTAATAATTTCCTTTGATGCATTGAATATTGGATTGTTCTTGTCATTGCTTACAGTTGCGCCATGACCGAGTCACTCATATTCCACCGTGGGAGCTCAAACTCTGATCAGATGAGAAGGTTTAGCTTTGAGATACCAGACACCGTCTTTGTAAAATGGCCTTACAATGTTCATTGTGTGCTTGGTATGTGTTCACGAAATGGACTGGATGGCATTGGTGTCGACAAAGAAATACCTCAGGTGAGAGGTCCAAGCTTGTCCATATCATTTTCATTATATTGTATTTCTGGTTTTCGTTTGATGTTATTTGTTTATGAGTGACACTTCAACATAACAGGGGCAGGAACAGCCACTTCAAAGTGAGCACAACCTTAACTGTCACCAGGAACATGTTGTCACCTTCTCCTGGGGATGAAACCGGGTAATTCCCTTCACAGTCCGCAAGGATATAGGCATGGGGGTATCATCCACTAGGAGCTTGGCTGTTTGAGCAGAAAGCACTTACCCCAGTTCTACTTCTCTTGGTTTATTGACTGGTTTCTTTTGTACAGTGTACCTCGATACAGGATCCAGTGACAGGCTGTCTGAATCCTCTACATGCGGACAGCATGCTGACGCAGGCGATATACCTTGGTCCCTTCCAGATAGTGACTTCATCCATCGTTACTCCGTCTAAAGAGGACACAGACATCCCAAAAGGTTTGTCTCAAATTGTTGTTGTTTCTTTAAAACCCTACCATGAATCCTCTGTATTTTGTAATATAAATATTTTTTTGAGAGAGATCGCCGATCTCACATGGCTGGACAACCACTTTAAAGTGAGGGCTACACTTAACTGATATGGGGTGGCACCCAGATCAGGTGTCACCAGGGGCATGTTGGCACCTCACCAGGGGCATGTTGGCACCTCACCAGGGGCATGTTGGCACCTCACCAGGGGCATGTTGGCACCTCACCAGGGGCATGTTGGCACCTCACCAGGGGCATGTTGGCACCTCACCAGGGGCATGTTGGCACCTCACCAGGGGCATGTTGGCACCTCACCAGGGGCATGTTGGCACCTCACCAGGGGCATGTTCTCACCAGGGGCATGTTGGCACCTCACCAGGGGCATGTTGGCACCTCACCAGGGGCATGTTGGCACCTACTCCTGGGGCTGAAACAGGGTTCTCCCCTTTAAGGGTGTACTCCTTAGGGTGTCTGTAAGGGTGTACTCCTTTTTGAGACACAAGTATTGTATTTCGTTGTTTTTTTTTCAGTTCGCTGCCACAGTGAGTTTGACGTGGCCATTCAAAATATCTAGGAGGGCTTGGGGGATGGGGGGGGGGAACAATTCCCAGGGTTTTGTTTTTTTATGGGCTTGGAAGATATTTTTTTACCATGCCCAGCGTTCAAAGTCTGTATTTTTTATTTTAAAATTGCTGTTTGTTTCAGCAGTTGAAGGAACTGGGTGCAAGGAATTGACGAGTCAGGCCAAAGATGATTGCCAAGGTAAGAAAACAGTGTTTTCTAAAAAAGACTTTTGTCCACTAAAATTAAACACTGATTTGATCAATCCTGAAACTGTATCAAGACACTGGACACTATTGGTAATGGTCAAAGATCATTCTTTCTCCAAAACTATGTTACTTCAGAGGGAGCCATATCTCACAATGTTTTTATACGTCAACAGCTCCCCATTACTCGATTACTCAAAGTTTTTATGCTGATAATTATTTTGAGTAAATACCAACAGTGTCCACTGCCTTTAATGCCCTTCATGTAACATTTTTGTGTATCTAAAGAATCAATCTCTTTCATTGATGCACTTTTTCTGCTTTTTGATTGTTTGGTTGTGCAATTGTATATTTTGATAATAATTTTTACAATCCATTTGTAAATGTTGATGTATTGACCCCTTGCATGCGCTTCACATGCGGCAACTGTGCCACGCTCACCATGTTGGTGGTCAATAGGTTTACGTGAAAGTGCCGCATCGCCTAAAATGTGCACTTCTCTGAATAAAACATGTTGACATTGACCACCAAAATGGCGCATCCAAGATAATTCTGATGATGACGTCAGGTGAATTGGGTCAATATATTATGTCTTTATTAGCCTTGGAGAGTTACCACTATTTTTGGGTGACAATGAACATTGTATGCATTTTTGCCCGAGTTGTAAAATTCATTGCCTATTCAGTATAGGGTAGCACCTTGTGTATGTCTATTATGTTGTGTAGATTTGTTCTTTGAGAACTTGTCTTCTACTGTTGCTGAGATGACTTCTGGATTTGCTCCCAATCTGTTTACTTA
Organism: Asterias amurensis; assembly: GCF_032118995.1. NCBI lineage: Eukaryota > Metazoa > Echinodermata > Asteroidea > Forcipulatida > Asteriidae > Asterias > Asterias amurensis. The sequence continues at coordinate 706,471 of NC_092662.1, read as the reverse complement.
TTTTCTTTTGTTTTCTTTAATAAGTTCTTGATTGTCTTTGATTTAATTTTTTTTTTGCAATTTGTATACTTTTTTTTAATAGTTCTTTTTTAATATGGAAATAAATAACTATTGAATTGAATAAACTGTTTAAAATAAAATAAAATAATAATATTTTACACAAAATTGTTGACAAATTTACAGCAATATTTTAGTGTTTACCGGGAATAATATTTGAATATTTGGTTGTAATTGTTCCCTTACTTCAGTGGATGGATTAGCAACCGGACCAGCAGTAGCTATTGTGGTTGTGTCATTCATCATGGGCATGGTGCTTATGGGAGCTCTATGGTTCATTCATACGCACACAGGTAAATATTTAACAATTTCTTGACATTATTTTTCTCTAAAGTAGCAAAAAAAGAAGTGTTAGAATTTCCTGCGAAACAAATCAAACTCGTTGGTAGTTTGTCAGGGCGAGGTTTGCATTTGAGAACGAAAACAATTTCTTTGCTCTAACTGATTGGGAATAAATGACTGACTTTTTTTAACCAGGTCCGCACACGGGTCCCCCGCCATCAGCATCACCAGGTACGGTCAGCACTGCCAGCTCACCATCAGCCAACGGTCACCTCATGAATGGACACATCCCAAATGGTGCCATCCCAAACGGGGTCATTCCAAACGGTGTGATCCCTAACGGCACAATACCCAACGGGAACATCCCAAGCGGGTTTATGCCAAGCAAACTTAATCCCAACGGAATCCCCCTGCATGGGATGAGACATGTTGACCCATTACCGGAGGAGGTATGAGATGTGTTTACATCACAAGAGAGGGCGCTCTACTCGCTAATCATGCTACCTGATAACCATCACTGATTTTGTGCGACGTTGCGTCGGTGAGTCGTGCGTTTATGAACAGTGCCATCGTTTGACAACCCCCGACCAGGCAACAGACATTGTTTTGCAGAGTACGCTTCTTATGTGATTGAGTTGTGTTGTTGAAGTTTATATTTTCTACCTCCTTGCTTTATACAAACCTTGTGCATGTGATGACACGATCCACATGCAGTCATTTTGATGATCATCTGTGCTTATTGAAATAGAACGTCAGGACGCCACGCAAGATTCAGCATCTTTCCTCCGATGCAGGAAGAGAGCCTTGTGTGCTACAAACATTTAATCAGAGTGTTGCAGTTAGTAAGTTTGGGCAACTTATCAAGAAAAGAATCGTCTGTTCAAACCTTAAGTTTGAAATTTCCAAATAGACCTCAAGTGTATGATGTGATTCTCATAGAGGTCAAAAGAAGGGTGCTCCTTGGTCGATCCTTGATGGAAAAATACCTGGGTGTTGGTGAACACACCTTAACGTTTTTGAGCACACCTGGGCATTAGGGAACATATCTTGGCGTAGGCAAACGCACCAGGGCATCGGTGAGCATGCTTGGGTGTTGGCGAATATACCTGCGTCTCTCTATTGTTTCTTCACCATTTTACCTCTTAGATGGCATCCAGATGAGGCTAGTACATAAGGTCCAGTGAATGTGATGCAGAAATGTATAAAAAGACACACATCACGCTGGTATTGTGGGAACAAGATGAATCAAAGACTGCTCACTCCCAACTGGGAGATATTCATTATGTAGGTGATCACCAAAATGACTTTATTGCAGATGTTGTGATTGGTTGCGTAGGTGCACATGATTACAAGATCTGGGGATTAAGAAGCAACCATTTTAGATAGTTATAACGCTATTGTACATAAGCTGGATGGACATACCCGCGCTGGTAGTTTTTAATATGCTGCTGTTTTTTATTTTATTTTAACGAACAATTTGCTGCTAATGTACATTTTAAAAATCGTATGATTGTTTTGATGGGAAATTCAAGACATTTAAAACCCCTTTTACCATCGATGCAAACTCCTTCCTAACGGACCCTTTGCTCAAAAAAACACGCTGGATTATTTCCCCTTGAAGTTTTTAAATATTGGCAGCTGAGTAATATTTTTTGTACATTTTCCTCAATTCCGTAGATCAAACTCCCTCACACAATCGATGTTTGCGTAACATCAACAAGTTTTATCATTTATAGAAAATTTCCCCCAGGAATAATCATGAATGGTGCAAAATTGTTTAAACAGACCCTTAATTTAATGTAGACTTGCCCAATGAAAGGACACAACTTTTCTCTAGTTTTCATCTTAATTTGTCAATTCCTGAATTGACTGCGACACCATTTTCTGAAATGCAACATCTGATTCTATCCAACCTTTTTGATAGAATTTTAACTGAGACTATTAATAAAATGTCATCTCGGGGTCAATGTCATAAAGCTGTTTAAGCAGAAAATACCGCTTGACAAAATAATGTCTATGCTTAGCAAAAATTGAGTGGGGCACCAGTCACAACAATGCAAATTTATTTTAATGGCTGGTAACCAGTTTCTGCTAAGCAATTCTTTTCTGTGATTAGTAAGATTTTGTGCTTACAGGCTTTATGAAACTTGGCTCAGTAGACCACTGAACCCAGTAGCTGCTAAGCTCACAAATTTCTCAAAGGAGAAAACATGAAAACTTGCTAAACTTGGTCAATGACAGGTCTCTTTGTTTTATGTGGGTTTGTAAGATTTCGGGGGCGAAATCAATTTTGAAATAAGTGCAGCTGAACCCATCCATGAACATTATTAATTGATAATTTAGCCCTTTTTTATTCTTTAAGTTTAGGAATCACTGAAAAGAGAGAGAGAGAGTGAGAGAGAGAGAAATAGAAGAAGAGAATTTGATGATAGTTTTTATGTATTTTAATTTTATAGAGGAAGGTAGAAGGCAATATGTTGCAGAGTTCAATAAGTTTGCTTTTTTGATAATTTGATTTGATATCAAAGAAACAAAAGACGGAATGTGCCATGATCGAGTAACTTTGAACATCTCAGGCTGAAGTAAACAATTCTGAGAAAAGTCCCCTGTGGAAGTGTATTATTTGCTTGTATTAATTGGGATTAACATCGCCATGGTAACTACAGATTGTATTACAGACTTACACGGTCTATACAAAACTGGCTCAATTTCATAGAGCTCGTACTGAGAAAATCTACCAAATGATGCATTATTATTATTATTTTAAATTATTATTTGTAGCTTGAAAAGCTGCCATACTCAACAATTCTTTATTTATCTGGGCCATCATAAAAACCTGCCCTGTAAAAAAAAAGAAATAGCATATCATACTGCAACTCTTAAAAAGGCTTCCATTATGGAAGCTTTTTTATTCAGTTATCACAAAAACATAGCCTGATTTCATAGAGCCACTAAGCTCAAAATAGCTAAGCACAGCAAAATTGTGCTTACCTGAATAAGGTTATGAGCCACAATATCTTTTCGCATGTACAACCTGTAGCCTGCATATTTTTGCTGAGTAGAACAATTGTTCAATGATAGTTTCTATTTGAGCAGCTCTGAAAAATTGGACCCTAGTCCTGATTTCATAGAGCTGCATAGGCAGCAAGTATTGCTTGACAATTTTCTGCTAAGCAAAAATCAGCAGGATAACAGCCACAGATTTCGTGACATTGTATTTTGGTTGGCAGCTGTATTCTGGTAAGCGAAATCTTAAAGCACTTTACTCCTTTTTGTGCTAAAGCAGCTCTTTGAATTTAGACCCAGAATTGTCAATAATAACAAAAGCAAAAGGAAGGCTTTATAATAGTACCACCACAATTAAACTCATGACTAATATTCTCCCTGCATTGTATTTTCCTGGCTTGTACATTGGACAAAACTCTGTGATATAATTAACCATGCAGAAAAGCAGCGTAACACATGTAGTGTAACACAGGGACTTATACAAAATCTACCTCACCATATAACAAAAAGACATGATATAAGCATGACAACAATATTCTTGAAGGTTTTTTATTTTAGTCTTGTTCGGATGCAGATCAAATCCTAACCTAAAAACTAGGGCAGCTAATGTTTAGCAACCACTGCAGTAGTGCAAGCGTCTATATATTTATATGTGCTGAAGCTTTATTGTATTTGATACATCAAGGCATTAAGGCATTAATGTTGACAGGTGCATTCGCAAATTAGATGGAGGTTTCCATCAAAATCCATCAGCTAGTATTCTCAAAACTATCAAAACTCTTGAATTTAAATGAAAAATAGACAAATGTTTTTGCTGTTATTTTGGTCAATGCTAGACAATGGTCATAGCCTGGATATATTTGGTTGCTGGATTTTGATGAAACCATGTAATTTTAATGGAACCATGTAATTAATGGATAATGGAACCATTATTCCAAGCATGTAATGTTTTAAACTTTCTTAATCAAAATGTAGCCAGCTGAGCTCATACCTGTATAGTGCATACTGCATGACGTTCTTGTTCATTGTGAACAAGTGATAGTTTTACGCTTGCTGAAAAGTGCATTGACCGCGCTCCTGCAGGCCTAATGTCACAATTTACAATTTGTTCCCATGGCAATTTATGTGGAGGCAACCTACTGCTTGGCATCCATGAGGATTACTTCGCTAGAACAACAATTTTATGTTTTTCTTCTTGGTTGCCCTCAGCTTGTTGCTGTATATTTTCTTGTATAACCTAACAATACGATTGCATATCACACAATGCAAAATTGCAAGCAGTTTCAACATACATGTTACTGGAAATCTTGAACCATCCTTGTCTGATCCCCAGAATATATCATGAAAAAGACAGTTCAAACTCTCTAACCTAAAGAAGGTGACCAGACTTTTTTCCCCCAGCCTCAATTTGGTTACTATTTTGATTTTGGAAGCCACAACTTAAAGCTCTAGAGTTGTCCTAGGCTCCAGATATGGCTTAGGCTTAATCTACTGTTTTCAAAACTGATGATCTTGATACAAAAAGCACATGACTATAGACCTTAATCACAGTGTGGCCACCTTGATTTTACTCCATTCCAACTCATTGTAACCAAATTGAGGCTGGACGAAATAATAGTCTGGTGCCATGTTTGCACATTGAATGTTAACATTCATTACTGTAATTGGAAACGGGGAACATGACCAAGATGGTGACAGCGTGATAAGGTCAATAGTAGAGGTTTAAGCTCTGAGAGACACAGTCAGCTTGCAAATTGAACACCTTTATTAAAACACTTTCCTAAAAGGGGAAAAAGCTCCAGAAATGTATTCAAAATACCATGGATTTGACGTTTTCATAATTTTTTTAAATTTCTGTGATGTACATTATGTCCTTTTTTATTACGTTTAATTTTAAAATAATAATAATAATAATAGTTGTTATTATTATTAATTTAAACGGTTATCTAATAGCATTTTTTATGATATTCTGTTTATACCAAACTGTGCACATGATGTTTTTAAATTACTTGGTAAGGTCATTATGTGGTATGTTTTGTAGAGGAATTTAGCTCTTTTGTTAATACACAAATCTGTTTTGTTATTTTTATATGTCAGAATTTGGGTTCAAATTGAAACTTGTTTTCAACATATAGTGGAAAACATCCCCCACCCAAGAAAAACACTTTTGTTGGAGGATCTATTTACAACAGAAAGAAAAAAGTGTACAAAAGAAAATAACATGAAAACATCTCAGTTTATAAAGGGAAATGTAGGTTGAACAAACATTTTGTCCCTCCGGAGAAACATTTCGTTTTGTGGAAAGGGCGCGGAGAAAATGTTTGTCAAGTTTGGAAATGTTGCTGTTGTATAAACTTGTTGCTAAATTTGAAGGGAAAAACCCTTCTGTGATGCAAACACATGCGGAGGGTATATCATGTGGTGGGGTTTGGGGAGGGGGGGGGGGGGGGGGCTTGATAAAGTGCACATTGAAAGAAACCATAATGGTAGATGATGGACTGAATTGACAAAATGTTTAACCCAACCTGAGATGCGAGGTTATAATAACACTACACCCCAACCATAATTGAACAGGTTCTGTTAAAATGTGACCTAGGGCCTATTTCCAGAAAGCTGCTTAACGCTCGAATGTGTTTACCATCTTACATAATAAGTATGTGTATCATTTGTCATTGGTTCCCTGCTTAGCACATGCAATTGCTTTGTAACTTATAAGCATGTTAGCTTGAAAATCTGCTTAATAACGACATGTTGCCTTAGCAGCCGAAATGCTATGTAATGTTTATCGCTTGTGACTGGTACCATGCCGAGTAACTAAAATTGTTAAGCAGAATTTGTCCTGCTAAGCTGCTTTATGAAAGAGAGCTAAGTCAAGGAGTCAGAACTTGTTATTCTGCTAAATGTGCATGTATATATTGTTGGACTGATATTACACAAGTTTGTTGACCTTGGTTTTTAACTGATGTATTTGCAACTCGTTGTGTCGGTGCAAAAGTGTTGTATCTCAATTTTGTAATTGATGTTGCAATTTGTGCAGGAAAGGCTTCTTGCGAATTGTGTCTAATTGCCATTATACCTAATTTGGCATTTGTTGTAATCGTGACAAAGCTGTTATAACAATGAATAGCCCCATGGTCGGATGCATCATTTGTGCAGTTTGTAACATTCAGTTATTTGTGAGAGACCTTTTTCCACCCCATATTGTTCCCTATTGACACCATCAAAATTGTTATAATGTTAATATGGAAGTTCGTTATCGTTTAATAGTTTTTGTGTCAAAATGAAGAGTTTGCCAGTTTGAATCGCCAGTGGGGTATATCGATTCGAATTGTTGCATTTAAGTTCTGGGAATTCCTCTTTAAAATCTAAAATGATTTCTAACCCATTGGTAGTTTGGCTAGGATCGTTTTCACAACCGTGTGGCTGGTGGTTTTATGACTGTAAATACCGAGTATGGTGTTCTAGTAAGTTAACCTGAAAGTCACAATTTATAGGCCTAGACGATTCAGACCTCTTATGCTGTGTACAAGAATTCTTTAAAAAAATTACATTCTGTAAGTTGTTTGACAAAGTTTCAAGCACTCTCTCCTTGTCATATTTATATGAAATAAGCATTGTATAAGTTATCTATTATATACAATTGTTACACAGACAGTTAAATCAACTGATGGTCATTACAATGTATTAACCAAAACAATTACCTAATACTTAACTACGTCGACGAGTTACAAAGGGTATATTATTAAGAATAACTTATTAAAATAAGAAAACAATTTTTGAAATTTATGAACATACCACCAGAAAAATACTTCTCAGGTTCAAGGACATAGTAAATACATGTTCGAGTAAAAAAAAAAAGGCTTTTTAAATTTAAAACAACGCAAGCGAAATTAAGTCTGTAAATAAAATAGAATGTGAGGAGTAGATAGGAAAATGCTGCAGGGGAGTGGGTGCGGCATGAGGGTGGGGGGTCGGGGCTTGGGTGTCCCAGGTCTGATTTCATACAGCCGTTAAGCAAAGAATATAACTTAACAAATTAATCAGCTAAGCAAAATTTATAGTTGAACTTTTTATGAGCAATGGTATGTTACCTGACATCCTATATCTGGCATTATGCTTAGCAAGTTTGTTTGTGCTTAGCAGCTGTATGAAAATCGGACTGTGCTTGCAATGGCTGCTAAAGTGCTTTTATAATTTCTGTTGAAATGCCATCCTTTTCTACTGACGGAACTGTAAAAAATGGGTTCAAACCTGTGGTAGGAAAGGTACATTTGGCATAGACAAACTGAAACTGAAGCAAAATGGGTTTTTGTTTTATGTTATTTGTTTTTGTTGTGATAGTCCGAAAAGCAAAATGCTGTTTGTTTTATATTAACCATATGCTGCCTGTTCTTAGTAATATAGATGATGTAAATAGATATTTTGCACAAAGTGGGAAGTGATAGATTTGCATTGATGGGAAAGGTATTGTTTTGTAGCTCAGAGGGATAGATTGGATGCAGGTTTAGTGTTGAGAGTGAATCTGCTCTGTGGATCATGGAAGTCTAGGGCCCAGTTTCATAAATCCTGTAAGCACACAAATTTGACAAGCACAGACAAATCTTGCTTAGCAGGAGCAGGTTACCAGCCAATATTCCAAAAACAAAATACAATATTTTCTGTTAAAACGGCTTTATGAGATTAGACCCTGTTTGATTGTTGAGTGCTCAATGTCACAATGCTGCTTACTGGTAATGAAAAACAGTTGCCTGTGCTGTATTTCATTGGACAGTGTGGGACTTATGGTCATTCACGTGTGGATATTACATTAATGTACCGTCTTTGCTAAAGCCTGGTTCATACAGCGTATGTTTTGCTTGAGTTGAACAGAGCTGAACTGTTGCGAATTATTCATTGTGAATTTGTGTTGTTAAAACTTGTATTGCATTCGCATCTGCAGGAAGTATGAACTGGGCTTCACTCAGCAAGTGAAGAAAGTTGGTGTTAACCATGAAAGTAGTTGGTGTTATCCACGAAAGTAATTGTGACCATAAGAACAAGCCTTGCCGTACTTGTTTGCAGAGAGCTTAATTTTGAAGAGAGCACTGGGCACTGGAAGTATTTGTGGATATGTGGATAGTCCACACTTGATTGTGTGGATAGTCCACACTTTCCACTTCAAATCACAGAGCAGATTGAAATGGAAAGTTGTGAATTGCAGACTTTGTATTCATGTAGTTAATGTATGATTGTCATCTTTGTTGAAGTATCAGCGCAATGAACTAGTGAATATCTTGGTGGATACACTATCAACTAATGTATCAATAAGTTTAGTACCTGATTCTTCTTAGGTATATGCTCTGTATTTTTAAACAATTACAAACCACAATCATGTTCTACGTCAATTGTTTTCACTTCTTGAAACAAATTTGGTTTTGCGTTGCAATTCTTTCAACTGGTTTGAAACTTTAAAACAAAATAATTTTGTTGGTCAAATCCCTTGAATTAACGATTCTTAAAATGACCTATTCAGACTCTGGAAGAGACATTTCTACGCAATGAAATCGGTATTCAATATTTAAAATAATTAATTTTGAGTATTTAAAAAGAAATTGTATGAAATTTAAAAACAATCTTCCACGATAGTTCAGAAATAGACTGTGCAAGTTTCATGCTTATTGAAAATAGAAAACAAAAAACCTACTAAAATGAAGACTATTTCTCGATGAAAAAAAAACAATTTATTTTTACAATGCACACAATTTGCTAAAATTAAGAATAAAACAAAATCCAACTCTGGATGAGGATGCTTTTGTTTTATAAACCCATTTGCCAATCATGCCAAAATCTGTCTGATGACCATTGCGAGAGTTTTAATCGTAACCGTTAGTTGGGCAAAATTCTTATTTTTTAGAATTTTAATTTTTTCACTTCCATATTTTGTCATGGCTCAATTTTGCTTTCCCTAAAGTATGATATAATTTGTATAGCCATTCATAAACTATGTTAAACTATTTGTTTGAAGAAACAGAGGTCTCGCACGTTAAAATATGCACCAGACTTGCACAGTCTATCTTGGCCAATTATTGCCCCCCGCCCCCCCCCCCCAAAGTGTCCTTTTACTGTAATAATGAAATAATGAAACCATGTGTTGAAAATTCCATTTGCATAAAAACTTTACTTGTTTTACAAGAATCAACTTTCATTAAAATGCTAAGCATGTAGTTGTACTCAGGTGAGAAAATACCTAAAAGAAGACAGAATGTGGCTAATTTTAAGGTTGTGCCCATATGGACGACTTTGTCAGTGGCCAGGACGAATGGCTGAAAGCCCTATTCTTTTCTATTCCCAAGATGCTGCCCTTCAAAAAATCAAAGACGCTGTCAGTAAAATATGTATTCACAACTAATGTGGAATATTTCCACTCTTATTAGATTTAAAATGTTATGGTCATTTGCTGATTTTTTTAAATAATATTTATGTTCTTTATTTTATGCTTTTAGGTATAATGTTTTAATATTGACTTTTGTATTACTTGAAGAGGTTCTTTTTGAAAATTTCAACTAGGCAGTTTCCCTCCGACAAGAATTAGCATTAAATTCAAGTGCAGTTTGCTCATTGTTTTTCTAATACGTGCATTCACTTGGAGAAACTTTTGTGAAGTCAATGATGGAGAAAAAGGACTACACCAGGATACAGGTTAACACTTAGGCTGTTTACGTAAAGTGGGACCGATTTCATAAACATGTAGAGCAAAAAACTCTGCTTAGCATATTTCTATGCCGAGTAAGAAATGAGTGGGGTACCGGTCGCAGCAATGTACTGCATGGTATTTTGGCTGGTAATCTTTGACTGCTAAGCAAAGTCTTTAGACTTACAGGCTTTATGAAGTTGGTCCCTGGTCTATTGTACGCTAGATGAAGCCTAAACGTAAACAGTATTAGGTAAAGGCCAGTCAAATTAGTGGGTAAACCCCGAAAATGAGACTGGTATCCCATCTTAATATTAGAAAATTATGTAATGGAAAGGTTTTAGACTGGTTACCTGTATTCGCTTTTGCGTATATATTTATTGTATGTTGTTTTTGTCATGTCTGCAGATGTTGTTGCATATTCACTATTGAACATGTTTTCAGGGAATTTTAGCTGTAGGTGCAAACACAAGAGCAAAGCGTGTTCAACTGATATGTTATTATTGTCATGTCTTTATAACAAATTTAAGAAAAAGCACTGAGTTTATTTGTAGATTAACTTTTGTATGAAAATGTGATTATTAGTAAAACATAAACAGATTTAACTATTAAAAATGACAAAAATCTAAGGTATTAGTGTGTTTTTGAATTTGAAACGGTGGTCAAATGGATGTAATTGGGTCCAATGTATTTCGAACACATGAGGGACCAACCTTCATAGTCGCATCATTTAAAACTAACTTCTGTTTGTTTACGTCATCATCTACTGCATGTAGGTAATTTTTTATCAACACAAATTTTAAAAGAAACTTACAGACAAAGGTTCCTTTTGAAGTTAAAATCTTAATATTTATTAAGTATATTAAATTGTTGAAATTGACATTTAAAATCTAACATATGAAAAGTCCTTTTCACAAATTTAAAAACCGCTTAGTTTTGGTTTGCCCTTCACACATTTCATTTCTTAAACACTGCTTTATGTCCCCTACTCCCCATCCCTTTAGGGGGAAATACACAAAATGATGACATATGCATCGAGTGGGATTCAAACCCCTGTTATTCTAAGTAGACTTAAAGCTTGCCTCAGTCATAACAAGAGATATAAATCTACAGAGTGCCTTAATTTTACTTACGCCAACACATGAAGAGCACATCAAATCTGTAAAAAAAAAATTAGGTAATCTAAAAACAAAATGATATTATCATATTATGTTCATTCAATTACAATTAAAAAACTCATCTGTATAATACAACTGTACATTTCAAACATTTCGTTTTTTTGTAAAAAAAAAACTGTTTAAAAAAAGATCAAAATAGAGGTCTGTGGTACTGTAGCACTGTGGCAATATATCATTGTTAATACGTTGGTTTAAAAAGCAAAAGCCCTGAAGTTGTATTTGTGGTTTTTTAGACCACCTCGTTTCAAAAAATCAAGCTACAGTCAACAGCTGCAGCATTTCACACCAATTAAGTTTTGACCCCACCTTTAAATGGAGTAGCATTCTTGACAATGTTTCTATAAACTATTGCACTGTACTAATAAATGGATGTTTCAAAGCTTCCTCCGCAGATATCCTGGTGTTCGGGTTCAGATCCAGCAAGCGCTGCAGAAGATCATACGCTGAATCCGGTATACACCCTGGTCGCGTTGTCGGCACAACCTTTTCAACTCTAGAGGGCGGGCTTCGTGTGGACCTCGCCTTAGGCTTTGACGATGCTGGTGATGTCTTTGGAGTGTTATCGCACGATGTGCGACTGTCTGTAATGCGTCGTCGCTTGTTTTTATGGTTTGGTTTTTCGTTGGTTGTCGGCGTTGTGATGCGAGTCTTCTTGTCCGACGACGATGGGGTGTAAGATTTGGAGTTGTCGCTTCTGAGCTGCACACACATTGCCTTAAGATTCATCGCAGGCAACTTGACACTGCTAGTGATTTCCTTCCCTGCAAAAACCATGACATTCAAAATGTTATATAGGATTTGAAACGTTGTGACCAATTTAAGAACCGACTCCGCGGCAGTACAGTTAATCACGATCCTATAAGCTAAGTAGTAGTCCCAGCCAATTTTCTATACCATCCGCTCGGGTTCAGAATTGAGAAGTCTCCCGGACCCCCGAACATCTGTTCGCGGCAGTAGAATAAAGCAAGACAGTTCTCTAAAGAACAAACTCTACCTGGCAAGTAGATACACACATGGTGTTACCGCAAACCAAATAAAAAAGTACATTAAAAATGTTAGCTAACAAAATACACTTGCAAATTTATAAGGGAAAGAGTAAAGTGTAAAGAGTTCATCTTACAGACCTCGGTTCATGATCATTGGTTTGTAACAAATAGGAACTATTTCTTTCTCCTTCTGGTGATTGCTATACTTCTTTCTATATTGAGAAAACCCTAAAATCAGAAAACATCCTGAGAAATAACATGCCTGTTAAAGACTTTTATCTTTCAGAAAGGCACTTTTTTTTATTAGAAACTTTTGAAAGGGTACTGATGAAGCCAAGACTATTGCAACAGAGGACATTGTAATTTCAATCCTGGGTTGCAGTTAGCATTGCTCTGGAATCCTACTCTTGGGCCTCAAATGCAACTGAACAAATTTAACAATATAAGGGAACCATGTTTCTCAAACTTTCCATTCCATCATCATCGGGATTTTTATCTGATGAATTTTTCTCTTAACATCTTTAAGATCTCAATTGCAACTCACCGTATGCCCGAGAAGCCTTCTTCATTTCTTCCGTTCCGACGATGCTCATGATTTGAGCCAGAGCCGTCATGTCATCTTGAGCTTTGAAGAATGGATATCGGCCCGTTAGGATGGAGAGGAAGATGACGCCAGCTGCCCAGATATCAACCGCTGCAAGACAAAAAGACAAACAGTCAAAACTCAGTACGGGCAATCAAAGTTTTTTGACTGAAACATTTTGGAAAGGACGGATCATGGATGGTCCTGTCTGTGATATATTTTTGGTAACCATTATTTGAGAGAGTAGAGAGAGGAATTTGACTTTTTTTCTTCAGTGCACTACCCAGTATGTTAGCTGTCCCTTGTTTCATGATTGTATGTTAAGGTGTGTTGTGACCGAGAGGTTAAGGGCACCACACTCAAGCTCTGGTGCTTTTGTGGTGTGTCCTTGAGCAAGATGCTTGACCAAAACTGCTTTGTCCTTTGGATAGGACAATAGGCCAAAGGTCTTATGTAAAAGAACTCAGAACACTTAATGTCGAAGAGTTGGGGTTTTTGGTTCACAAACAAGCACCTTCATTTACAGGTTTCCTTAGGCTTGCGAGCTACAGTGATTAAGTTCACTTATGGGGCATCCTTGGTTGCATAACCAGAAATGGAAAGTAATAATAATAAAAATTGTCTTTGAAAGTAGTTGTCACATCTCACCTGTTGTCTGATTTGGGTATTTCAGTAGAACTTCTGGTGACCTGAATCCTGGGGTGCCTGCCCTAGGGGCAACCTGACCACTCCTTGAGGTGCAGACGTTACATACTTGGAGTATCCCAAAACAATTGCACGTCTTCACTGATGAGGAGGACCCAGAGCTCAGCCTTGTTGTTCCTTGCCGCTGTTGCGTTTGTTTTGTGGCACTCTGAGCTTGCTTCTTAGGTACAACTCGTTTCTGGTTCATGATGGTAGGTTGCTGGAAGGTCTTCACGAGGGGCGTCCCTTTCGGGTTTTTCAGGAATGACGAGTTGAAGGTGTTTTGCGTTTTGGGAATGGTACGGTTGAAGGTGTTTGGATCCAGCTCAGTGAGTCGAGGGATAGACTGAGGGCGCTTGATTTCAGAGGTTTTCTCCGGCAATGGATTCTGAGTTTGGATTGCAAAACAGAAACATCTACATTTAAATGTTTCTCAAAAAACAAAAACAAAAGTATTTTGTTTAAGTGTTTACTGAAAATTAAAATCTCAAACACAAATTATGAAAGTAAAGATTAAGCTACCTTCTGCTGAACATTTGGCTTCGCTCTTTGAGTTTTTCTTGAGGGTGCAGACGAGAGAAGACATTTTGAGCCTGGGACTTTCTGGGCAAGGCCAAAATCAACGAGGGCATACCTGAAGAAAAAAATAATAAATTAATTAACAGTAATTACACTGGGCATAGCTGACTTGGTATCAAATTGCCTAAGGCTAATTTCCATGTACAGTCTTCCTGAAACCATCCCATCTCATTAGGAGAATGCAGCATACTGAAGGACGGTTGAAGCAATGATGGTCAACTCTCTTGCTAAAGGACCCAAGTTTCAAGGTTGGAATGAATCCACACTCGGCTGATCAGAAACACCAGAGCTTGACTACTAGGCTACTACACAACAATCATTTATATCAAATATTCATTAATGGAACCAGGGGTCTTACTTTTTGAGTTTCCGGTTGCAGAGGAAGTTACTTGGTTTAATGTCTCGATGAATGACCTTAAAATGGTGCACTCTGCGTAGCGCAAGAAGCAAATTACGCATGTATTCTCGCATTTCAGAAAGCATCATCTTCCTCACAAATACCTGTTAAAAAGGAAAGAAATATTTGTTAAGATTTGTTAAAACAGAGTACACAAAGTTCTTGTTTCAAAGGTAATGTTTGGAAGATCTTAAGGTAATATTTTTGTGAACTCACAGATACTGAGGATTTAGGGAGAACAGTCTTTCAATGTGTCCACGCAAAACAAGAACAGAAAGCAAAAGGTAATTCTTTTTTATAAAAAGGTTTAGATAAACTGACTGCTGATTACTCACATGGAAACTGTCATGTGGAAAGTATGGCATTACTATGACAACATGATCTCGTTCCCTCAGACTTAGCTTCATTCCCATCACATTGTCCTTTCCTCTGAAACAAAAAGTGGAAATAACAAAATATTCAATACAAGTTGATACAACTTAATTTTGCAAAGGGCAACTATTTATATTTTGCAAAGAGCGGGTCCATTTGAAAACCTTCAAGCTTAAAAGAAGTGTTTGAAGAGGTTCAAAGACCAGGGCAACAGAACTGTAAAGCTGAGCTTTCTGATTCAAGTAACTTGGAACAACCAAAGGACCTCTCAAAGTTTGCTCTTCTCAATCTTGCACACTGGCAATCTGGCATACAGTCTACATTTGAAAGAGGACTGTCACGCTTTTGTCTTCATTATAGTAGGTCTGTGGCTGTACAAGGATTTATAAACTCAAACCCAGGTACTGCATGCTAGCTGGCCGTCACATGAATCCCCCTTAGTGTGCGTATGTGCAGTAACTGTGTCAGAGTTCATATTCCGTATGAACAGCCACAGGTCTGCTATCATCATAGACAGTCACCTTGTCAAATTCCATTCTTGCAATTATCCACAATATTTTGTTTTTCGTTTGGATTTCACTCTTACCCAATCATGTGGAGACATCGCAGTTCTCCCAGAATCCTCTCTGGATGGCTGGTTGGGATGATATGCTTCAACGCAAACTGCTGTTTGACTTTAGGTCCACAGCATTTGACCTGGGCAAGATACACTGAACTGAAAGTTCCTAAAAAAAATAACAAGAACATTTTAAAACATTTTTAAATTTCAAAATTTAAACTGTACCGCGATGAAACACGAGTCCTGGAATTTCACCCTTTGAGGGCAAGGACATTTTCATAGGAAAATATTTAAGTGTTACATAAACTTATAAATAATATTAATAATAGTGGCTTCTTTAGCGCTCAGGTCCATCACGAAGTGGCGCTTCAACATTATTACCCCCGGTCACTGGGCCTCATATAATTTCTTTAACCATCTCAGCTATGTAGCGCACTAAGCTTATCAATCACAATAACCACCTCTGCCCTCACATGTACCCATTTAGGGTAAGCCCCATTTACCCCTGGGTGGGGAAAGCTCATGGTTTAGTGTCTTGCTCAAGGACACAAGTGTCACAATCGGGATTTTGAACCCACACATTGCTGATCAGGAACACTAGAGCTTGAGTCCTGTGCTCTAGTCTTATCAGCTCGGCCAGGAGACACCAAGGGGCACCAAGGCCAAAACCAGGGCAACAGAGGTGTGTTACCTTCGTTTTTATACCAGACCTGAAAACAGTTATCAAACCTTGAAATG
Organism: Asterias amurensis; assembly: GCF_032118995.1. Taxonomy (NCBI): domain Eukaryota; kingdom Metazoa; phylum Echinodermata; class Asteroidea; order Forcipulatida; family Asteriidae; genus Asterias; species Asterias amurensis. The sequence continues at coordinate 690,380 of NC_092662.1, read as the reverse complement.
AGATTTTAGATGTTTACCTTCTCCAATCTTGTTGGTGATGTTGAAAACCTTGTCGATTTTAGGGACATAGGTCAACAATCCTTCAATCTCTGCTCTCACTTCATCTGTTAGCAAAAAATACATTTTAAATAAAAAAACAATGATGAAACATTTGGTGAAGATAGCTACTTTGTGAACTCATAACTTTTTTGTTTTATTTAATGTTTTGATTTCTCACCAGTTGGCCCCTCTGGGCTCTCGGCAAATGATCGTCTTTTTCGTTTTCTGACGTTGACTGGGGTGCATGGAACCTCAACTACATCAACGTTAATATCATGTACACTTCCTGCGCTGATAGATCCGGTGGTGCTTCCCCCAACAGTCATGTTTGCCATTCTCTGAGGACTTGTCAAGTGAGTGGGTAATCGCAGTGTCCTCTCTGCATAAATTGCCGAAATTCCTACAAAAAGAAAACTTAAAAGTGTTAATTAAAAATAGGATAATCTTTTGTATGATTTTTAGGTTTTCGTATTTTTTTCTTTCTAATACTTATTTTTATTTTTGCTATTAGTTTTAAATTGTCGTACCTGCAAATAAAAAATAAAAAAATTGTTTTTTGTATATATTATTTAAAAAAACAATCTTATTTTTTCCCCAATTTCTAATATAAAACTAAAGGTGCCTTAGCCCTTTACAACAAACATGACAAAACAAAACTGATAAGCAATCCATACGACTACGTGCTTGACTCGGATGACTTCACCAGCAGGAGTGTTACGTAGTATCCATCAAGATCCAGAACCAGATTACAAATGAATACAATCATTTACAGTTACACAAGTCAACATGGACATGGTCAAGACAAATTTTAGTAAATAAATCAGTCCAGTACAAAAACAGTAGATAGAGTCTAGAGTAGAGTAGACATTGTATAGACAACACATCAGTTTTGTCCTGGTTTAAAAACATCATAAAAAGGTAAACGAAAGCCACCAGCTGGTTTCACGAATTTTAACATTACAAATATATAATAAAATGTTACTAATTTACCTGTTTTAGTCTAATAAAGATGTTTTGTTGCTGCGTTCCCCAGTTACCCATTCAATCTGTATCCACGTAATGGTACACAAATTTCGCGCGAAATTTTTAGCTGGTATACTTTAGTTCCTATCGTTACACCAATAAACTATAAATGCTCAAATACCGGGTACCAGTGAATTAAAACCCTTGCTGGTTTGACCTTTGATATTCAACATGGCGACTTCCATGGAGGAACGTGTTTCTGGCGACTCTTCTAAAAAGGTGTTTATAAATTGATGTTGTCAGCAATCTATGTTGCGTTTTACTTAAATGGTGTTGCTTATTTACATTTCCGCAAGTGTATTTTGTCAAATTTTTTTTCTCTGCGTTCCTGAGTGAGACTGAGAGGCTGTTCACCTGCCACACAGTTTGTGAATCCAAATTGCGTGTAATTCCGACATAAATAAAAAAAAATAATCATGCCGAGTCAGTGATCGCAATATGTTAAACTTATTTAAATCATAACTGACAGATATCTGATGGCAATACTCTGTTACTTTTTGTGTGCGTTTGTTTTAATTTTACATTTTTGTCTTTTAATAATATAATTATAAACAAATTATAATTAAAACAAACTATTTATAGTTTTAATAACTATTTGTAATTATATTGATTTTAAATTATATTATATATAGGATTGAACATTAAAATCAAAATAAACTAATTTCTATCAAAATAATTTGACTAATTTGTTTTGATTTTACAATCATTTAATAAATAAATAAAAAGAAATATTTAAAAAGTTTAGCAGTCTATAGCCGATTTTAACTTTATTTTTAAAAATAAATTAAAGACAATTTTACCAAACCTCTGTCCGGGTAGGAATTTTATAATTGACTTGAATATTAATGAAATTTTTTTAACTGAACTCGACTAAAAGTTAAAACAAATGTTTTTTTGTTCTCTCTTTTTTAGAGAAAAATGCCAAAGAAGAAGATGCCAACCAGATATTTTGACACAAACACTGAAGAAAATGCAACAACAGAGTCTTCAGAACCCGTACAACAAGAAAGAACACAACCCAAGAAATTTCCTAAGAAGAGAACAAAATCAAAAGGATATGAACTTGAAGATGAAGAAGAGCCACAATGGAAGAAAGATTTCTTGAACTCAAGAAAGAAAGTTGACCCGTTTGATGGACCTGCTCCCATTCCTGAGAAGAGGATACAGAAGTATAAACGAGGAAAGAAAAGCAAACCGGTCAGTCGTGACGCCTTCATTTATCTTGTCAAATTTGACTACTTCAATTTGATTATTGAAAGATATTGGGAATTCACTGAATAGCACTCTGCACTAATGCTAAAAATAGAAGATTGGTATCTGGATCGCAGACTTCGTGTCAAAATTAATTATAGACATAACCAAGCTTTATGTATACTTGTATGTACTGACTGTACTGTGGTCTTGGAAGGCGGAATACAGGTGTTTGTTTTTATTATTATCCATGACGTCTTCAACTAGTGCAGAGTGCTATTTTATACGCGGTTACTGATAATGATTCAGGGCCAATTTTCATAGCACTCTGCTTCATGCTTACAGAACGCAGGATATTCAACAACTGAGTTAATGCAAGAGTTGTATAGAAATCTCAACTAGTTCTCTTTAAAAGGCAATCTTTAAATTTTCATTCGAAATATAAACAGACGGGAACAACAATGCCAGATACAAGAGTAAGAAAGAACATGAAGAGATATGAAGAAAGACAAGAACAAGCTGCTAAGCAAGCAGCGAGGACTGAGCTGCTGCTGCCTGAAGAAAGTGGGTAAGTTCTCAAGAAAAAAAATAGTCCAACAGTTTTAGTGTTATACTTCTTCTTTTGTTTCAATCATACCCCTTTAAACAGTAAATTCTCTCTGTACAGTGTGTGGTATCCACTTCACAAGAGCGAAGGTCAAGGCTTGCATTAAGAGTCAAAATAGTTAGTTTTATTTTGTTTCTTTTTTCTTTTTCAATAATACTAAAAAGGCTGCCATATTGGAACAGGTCTTTCCTGCGATATTTGCTTCATCATCCCTTTGTTTTCTCTTTTGTCTACCTCTGTATTTTGTAATGGTTCATTGAATAACTTGAAGAAACAGGAAAGTTAAAAGCACATCTTTTGTTTTGGGACGAGATTTTCAATTGTTTTTCCTACTCATTTTATGTTCAAAGGTTCTTAGAAGCTGAAAAAGGAGAAGAAACATTTCATATTACACAACAAGACATCTCTGAAGCAGTGGACATTGCAAGCGCTACAAAGGTTTGTCAAATACTATTAAAACATATCAATTTTGACCAAATTCCCCTGAAGTCGTCACCGCAGTAGACTTGCTGACTGGACTAAAAATATATTATCAGGTCCCAACATTATGTCGTTTGTATGGACGAATTGTTGACTGACTTTTTGTTCAGTATCTCATTTGAATGGTTATATCTTCCTCGCCTGGAGAAGAAAAGCTGTCTAAATTATAAATTAATTTGTCAGGTAAACATGGAATTCATATTTCAATACTTGAGAAAATATTATTAGAGGTGGCAAACGGCTTATCAATTAAAAGGACCTCGGTTGTTTTTTTACTTTCTATTTGTGTTTAAGTCGTTTGATCTGAAACTTGAGCAGTTTGGACCGTATCGCTTAAACTACACGAGGAATGGTCGACATTTGCTTCTTGGTGGTCGTCTTGGTCATTTAGCTGCAATGAACTGGGTTAGTAAGAAACTCATGTTTGAAATCAACGTCATGGAGTCCATCAGAGATGTCAGGTACAGTGAAACATTCTATGTCCTGGTAAAAATAACACTTCCCTTCAAATTATATCAGTTTGTAATAATAAGAATTTACAAGTATTAGATGCTTTTATGCTAAGTATGAAAGTGTCTTATATTAGTTCAGCTGCTGCTAAAGTAGGCCAGAAGCCCGGTCCGATCTTCATGCAAAATTGAAAACGAATCGAAATACATCATGCAAACAAAGTTGTGTGCGCTGTTTTCCAATTGTGACGAAATGGAGACACAGGCTGCTAATTATTCACATTGACAATCTCTACCCTCGCTAAATCCTTGGGTATCAGAAGCAGTTATGTGTGTCCTTCCCAAGAACGCAGGTGTTACGACAGGGATTAAAATCTGCACTTTAATTTCTCCCCAAGCCGTTACTTAGAAATAAAATGCTCTACCGATTTCCTAGCAGTTTTTGATTCTATATTCACAAATTATTAGAGTACCCAAGGATTTGTAAACTTACTACATTCTGTTTTTATACAAGATGGCTTCATTTGGAGACAATGCTCGCCGTTGCTCAGAAGAAATGGTTGTATATGTACGACAACAAAGGCGTCGAGATCCACTGTATAAAGAATTTACATGATGTTCTAAAGATGGAGTTTCTACCGCATCATTTCCTCCTGGCCACAGCGGTAAGAATCTTCTCAATCTTCAGAATTTAAATTTGTAAATTAGTAATTAAGAAATAAATGCCAATCTACAATAATGATATCACGTTGTGAATGCAACCGTGCTAATAGTCAACCCTTTTACTGTATGAACATTTAATACCACCCACTGTGGTTCTGAATGAAAGATAGTTTTTACCAACCTGCAATATGACATGTGAAAGAATCTACACAGTACACAGTCAACCCTCCTACTGTATGGCCATTTCATTCAGTATCATCTACAGAACTTGAATGATAGATGCACTATACCAGGTATCATGTGGTCAATAAATCTACGCAGTACACAGTCAACCCTCCTACTGTATGGCCATTTCATTCAGTATCATCTACAGAACTTGAATGATAGATGCACTATACCAGGTATCATGTGGTCAATAAATCTACGCAGTACACAGTCAACCCTCCTACTGTATGGCCATTTCATTCAGTATCATCTACAGAACTTGAATGATAGATGCACTATACCAGATATCATGTGGTCAATAAATCTACGCAGTACACAGTCAACCCTCCTACTGTATGGCCATTTCATTCAGTATCATCTACAGAACTTGAATGATAGATGCACTATACCAGATATCATGTGGTCAATAAATCTACGCAGTACACAGTCACCCCTCCTACTGTATGGCCATTTCATTCAGTATCATCTACAGAACTTGAATGATAGATGCACTATACCAGGTATCATGTGGTCAATAAATCTACGCAGTACACAGTCACCCCTCCTACTGTATGGCCATTTCATTCAGTATCATCTACAGAACTTGAATGATAGATGCACTATACCAGATATCATGTGGTCAATAAATCTACGCAGTACACAGTCACCCCTCCTACTGTATGGCCATTTCATTCAGTATCATCTACAGAACTTGAATGATAGATGCACTATACCAGATATCATGAAGTCAATAAATCTACGCAGTACACAGTCAACCCTCCTACTGTATGGCCATTTCATTCAGTATCATCTACAGAACTTGAATGATAGATGCACTATACCAGATATCATGTGGTCAATAAATCTACGCAGTACACAGTCAACCCTCCTACTGTATGGCCATTTCATTCAGTATCATCTACAGAACTTGAATGATAGATGCACTATACCAGATATCATGAAGTCAATAAATCTACGCAGTACACAGTTGTCCAACCATACACAACTGATACAGATGAGTGGTTCTGAATAGTTAGTCAAATATTACTGACAAATATTGTGAAAAGTAGGAGGTTTTAAATAATTACTGTTACTTTCTTTAGAATGCTGCTGGTTACCTTCAGTACCTAGACACCTCAGTGGGTAAGATGGTGTGTAATATCAACACAAGATGTGGTCGTCTTGACGTTATGACCTACAACCCATACAATGCTATCGTTCATCTTGGACATTCAAATGGTAAGATTTAAACACTTTCATTATCAGTTCTGCTGGCTCAAACAACAATTGTTTATCATAGACCTTATGCACATGACGTCGTAACAGTAGGGTGCCTCACCTAGAGGTCAAAGGGAGGTTGTTCATTGGTCAAACTTGTGCGCCCGGATACAAATCTGTGCATTTCGATTGTTTTGTCACAGTTTTTCCTCTAAGATGACGGCTGGATGACGTCAATGCATAATGTCTATTGGAAATGGATTACTAATCACTACCTAGTCCAATCACTAATTATGTGATAAAGTTATTCTGTAGCATTTGTGAGATTTTTCAGCCTAAGAGAAATTTTTTGTTGCACAGATTCTCCACTATTTAGGACCATACTTAATAAAGCTTGTAAGTTATAACCCATTGCTACAAAGCAACCTTTGTTTGTGCTGAACATTTTCTTTTGCTGAACAGCTTCATGCTTTTTTGAATTTGACATGAGATACTTGGATATCATTATCTTTTCCATGTTAAACACAGCTACTGACTTTCTTTTTCTGATTTTGTTTTCTAAGGTACTGTCACATTCTGGAGTCCCAATGTTAAAGAGCCTGTTGTCAAAATGCTTTGTAATAAATCAGCAATCAGAGCTGTTGCGATTGACTCAAAAGGATTGTAAGTTTAAGCCAAATTAAGTATTCTAATGAGGTTCGCGGAGAGATCAGTACATACAAAGCTCTCTATCTGAAAAGAACTGGTGGTTAAACAACCCAACATTTCAATCACGGTGCCACGATCGCCTTCAGGAGTAAGCTGGACCTTGTTGTTTTGTGCTGCACTGCAAACAGCAACAAAGTACAGCGATCTCATAAAGACAATCAGAGCATACTGATTGAAATGTCAAATTGTTAACCACATTTCATTTGATTCCAGATCCACCACAATTCATAGAAAGTTGCACATGGTTTCATCAAAAACGCCTCTGATGATTATTCTAAAATTTTGTTTAAATGTGGAGGGTCAAATCTGAATAATTTGGTAGCGGACTGAATAAAGACTGAATTCCGCTATCCTTGGTTGATTCTCTCAGGTATATGGCTACAGCAAGCACTGACCGTCAATTGAAGATCTTTGATGTAAGAACCTTCAAGCCATTACAAGTCTACAGAGTGTCTCATGGTGCAGGGGAGTTGAGCTTTAGTCAGAGGGGACTTTTAGCTGCTGGGCTTGGCAACGTCGTTGAGGTATTCCTCCGTTGTCTTATTAGGATTTTTGAATGACATCTTACATTATTTTTTCTTGTGGGAAGTTAACTTTCACTTGTTATTTGTGTGTTCAAACTGTTATTTTATTTATATTGTAGTTTTCATTAAAGTTTAGAGTATTGATGTTTTTCTAAACTGATCTGGGCCAACTTAATGTGTGCTGTGGTCACCTTGCATTTCTAAGGCCATGTCGCACTGGGCAATTTACAGGCAACCGATTCCAGGCAATCTCTAAGAAGAAAATACATTCACAATCGAACGATCTTATAATATTCTTGGGAATGGTAACACAATGTTTGAAAAGAATGTGCTACCAAAGTGGTCCTGTAGCATACACTGTTATTGGTTGCCTGCTAAAGTTGCCTCGTGTGACAAGGCTCTAACACATTATCATTGAGCTGGTCTCCGTCTACTAATTACATAAGTATTGAGTTTGAGAATATAACTTTTTCTTATCCTTTCAGGTTTACAAAGACTGCTGTGTTAAAACTCAGAATAAACCTTACATGAGGCATACCCTAGGGTCTCAAGTCAGTGGGTTAAGCTTCTGCCCCTATGAAGACGTCTTGGGAGTCACACACTCTAAGGGATATTCAAGTTTACTCATTCCAGGTAAGATGCTTGTAATGTATTCTAAAAGCTCTCTTTACTCGGGCAGTATGAAAAATGGTTTCTTTCGGTTATAGATGTGGTTGTTGCTAAGGGTGTTTGTTGCTTTAATTCAATACATGTTGATTTAGCGATCAAGCTTAGCCGTTGGTTTCGGACAGGTCGTACAACTTTCCCCACTCTAACAAAATCTGACTCGTGGTAGATTCTGATTTTGGTTTTTACGACTGCAGAAATATCCCAAATACTATCTCACATTCTTTCAATGTTAAATTTTTACACTTGAAAAGATGAATTCCTTTTTTCAAATTGAGAATTTTATGTGCATTATTATTTTAGGTGCTGGTGAGCCCAACTTTGATGCACTGGAAGCCAATCCGTACCAATCCAAAACACAACGAAGAGAAGCAGAAGTCAAATCCCTACTTGAGAAGGTAAAATATCAATCAAACTAATTTTCTTTCTCTAAACTTTTTGTTTGCAAGTTTTTTTTTTTTTCCCAACATTTTCAATGTTTTTACTATCATTTTGTCATCTTTCAACAACAGAATTGTTCTTTATCCTATTTGAATCTTTGCATGCTCTTTACCAAATTTGTAAGTGATTTAGTTTGTTGACCCAAGCTCTGGAATGAACTTCTTAATCACGTCAGGGACACAACATCCTTATACATATTTAAGACACTTCTGAAAGCCCACTTGTTTCAGGAGGCCTACCATCAATGACTTTTTATTTCTTCTGTGCCTCATTGCCTTTGGGCAACCTTTTGATTTAGACGCTTTATAAATTCTATATGATTTATTGATTGATCGATTCAAATTGGCAGTACACTTGACAGCCAATGTGGTTCTCATCGTTACAAGAATCTTAATTAACCGGGTATTGTTCCTACAAGAATCCTATATAACCTCCTCAAGTCACTGTTTTAATCTGTCAACTGTTGATAAAACTACCCGAGTAACAAAATGCATGAATATTTATTGATGGTTTTAAGTTCCCATATCAATCTCCCATATTATTGAAGTCAGAACTTGACCTTTGATATCTTGACCTACTTTCAGATCCAGCCTGAGATGATAACCCTTGACCCCTTCGCCATTGGTTATGTGGACAAGGCAACGATGGCTCAACGAGACAAAGACAGACAGGAGCTCTTTGTAAGATTTTTACTCTTTCGTTGTTTCTCGAGTTGAACTTTGAATAGTAGTTGACTGACCGTTAAAACTCCAATTGAAGCTGACCTAGCCACAAATGTTCATTTCTCAAATTTATTATTTGGAATTTGGACTCCATTTCCTGTTTCTGCACTTCACTTATTAACTTCTTGGCAACAATCAACTGACCTCTCCGCTCATTAACCACAAAGGTCAAAGTTCTCTCACAAAACCCCCAAGTTTGTCTCAAGCAAACATTTGATTTTTTAAGGTACTTAGTTTTGTTTCAATAGTAAAACATTATTTTACGTTTAAAAAAATTGATTTCCGTTTCTTATCATAGGGTTTGAAGTCACCACCAAAGTTTGAGCCACGGTTTAAGAAGAAGGGACGAAGCTCCGCCTCCAAGAAAGAACAGAGGAGACAAGGTCACAAAGAAGAAGAAAAGAGGGTGAGTAACTAAGAACCCATGACCTTTGCTGTCAAATGTTATGAGTTTGAGTTCAACATGCATGTAGATTTTGGTTTACAAGACTTACCCAAAGGTGTTACCAAAAGGTTAAATGCCATCATTTCAACATACATGTACCTCCTAAACTTTGGATCCCACTGTCAGACCTTTCTTTCAGGAATGGTTCTCACCCCTGAATATTTCATCTTTGTTGTACACCTAATGCGGTATCCAAATTGGCAGCTCTAACTCTGGGTTCAATTGTTGGCGCATGACGGCCTATACTTCAGCGCATGATGATGCAGCCTTCCAGCTAGCTATAGCCAGAGCCGTAGCCGCCATTTTGGAAGGAACGGCTAAAGATTGCTGTTTGACGACTTTTTGGAGACTCTGGTTTTGATAATACTAACTTTATGTTGTTGTTTTTTTGTGTTAAATAGGAGACGCTTCGAGAGGAGAGTTACAAGAAACAAGATGCGACGAAGAAGAAGAAGGCTGTGGAAGATAAGCAGGAAGAGGAATCTCTGGGATATCGATCAGCTCTGGATCGATTCAAGAAATAAATATGAACAAGAACAAAAATTGCGATCTTTGGCTTTGGATAGGTTACCTTTATTTTGTTTGCTGATTGAATTAATATGGGGAGAGTTCAGTGTGGGATTCGAACCAACAACCCTGAGATCTTGGATCTTTGCACAAAACAAACCTGAAAAAGTTGCATCCCATTAAGGTGATCCCTCTGCTGTTGTTTCCTAGCTTGTATTATAAACCTGGCTACACGGCAGTATCAGGTTAAAGGGCACCAACTGGCACCCCCCCCCCCCCCCCCAAAAAAAAAGAAGAAGATATACCAGTAGCCAAAATATAAAAACCGCCAACAGTAGCCTGGCTAGATAGCTCAGTTGGTAGAGCGACGGCAAGCTGATTCGGAGTACACAGTTTCAAAACCTGCTCTTCTCCATTTTCTGTTCAACCTGATTATTAACAAAATAACTCAGTACAAAACAATTGTGCCTACTAGTCAAAATACCATGTCGCACTGTGAGGTTCATGACTGGTTTGTTGCTTGTGTTTGCTTAGCAGAATTTTTTAAAGCTGCAATAACTGTCCGCATTAAAGTAGCTTTATGAAATTGGGACTGTGCTATACCAAATTGGTTGTAATTGTTTGATTCAAACTAATCAGGTAATAATGAGCAATTTTGTTTTAGTTGCTTTAATTTATAGATTACTACATACAAAAGCTTCTCAGTTCAATTAAAAACAAATTCACATTGTTTTATTTTTAATGTTTTGAACACAAACGTCATTGCATTTTATGAATTGTATCTATTAAATGATATTGGAAAGTTTACAATAAACAAATATTGTATGACTTTTACTAATTCATTTGTTTGGCATTAATCGTTGGTATTGAAGTTGAGTTTGATTTTTCATTTCATTTTTTAAGAATTTATGATGGCACCCAAGTTTAATGGGACAGTTATACTAACAATCATGTTCAACAAATTATTTCAATTTTTTTTATTTCAAAGCTGGCTGTTGATGTTTCAAACTGTTGCAGGGTACTTTGATTATTCGTCTGTTGGTGTTACTAAAACAAGTTGTAATTTCTTCATCTGAACTGACCATTGTGTTTGTGTCAAGATATCTTATCAAGACCTCCTGGACCGAGTCATAAATTATTCTTTTGTTCACCCCAAGAGTTGATATTGGTATTTCCTGGTATTTGCTCTCTTCACCATGCCTTTAATTGCAATGGTCGCGTTTGTTGACAAACTAGCTAGTATCTTTTGTGGCTTTTAAGTCGACCACTAGCTATAATCACTGTACGTGTGCATTGTGATCGGAAAGCGCTTGTGTACGTCTACTGACAAAATCCTTTCATTACATGTTGCTAAACAAACGCCCCCACTTGCCCAACACCAACCACCTTTGCAGAATAGGCGAAATAGAAACGGTTAGATTCATCATCAATAAAAAATATATTCATATAATACCTTTGTTCAAATAAATTAGATAATTATTAATTTGGAGTAATTTTGATCAAGAATTAAATGAAAAAAAGGCTTATTTTATGTCTGGAAATAAGATTTTCGCTTTTGGATTTCTGGGGTGTTTAGAAACCGTCAGCATTTCAACAGGTGACAGGTGTACGGACGACCGCACACAGGCACCTGACGAATCCAATGTGAGAATGTGCGGCGGGTAGAACAAAATTTCCAACCAAGTCTGGTGAATTATTTCGCGCTGACGGTTGTCTGATGGTGGACTGGTGCAGATGATAATGTGAACGAAATGGCTACCTCAGTTATTTTAAAACAAACGTCGAGGCCGCTGGAAACTAATGACCTGTTCCCAAAAGCTTTCGTCGCTTCGCTGAAAGTGCTGTTTGATATTTTAGACGAAGATGGTAGCGGGTTGGTGCATGTGAATGAGATCGAGAAACGATGGGCTTCCGAGGGCGGATCGAGCGGCCTGCCATTCGGCGTTCTAAACGGTCTCAGGAAAGCGGCTCCAAAAAACGGAAAACTCAGCTTTGACCGGTTCTGCAGTGGAATAAAACTATCCCTAAACAATGAAAGGGGTGTTGGGAAGGGAAGAGAAGACAGACACCCGAATATGGCAACAGTACGACCGAATAACGTGGTTCGACCGATGGCTGTGAGGGCACGGAGTGTACCGGAGCTTCCCCGTGGGCAGAACGGCAGGCCACGGTCGCTATCAAGTAACAACATGGACCCCTCAAGGAACTGGGAACTCGCGGTGCAGAAAGCTAAATATAGTGAGGATAAACTCTACCCTAAGCATCGTGTGAAGGGGGAGACGAAGCCACAGAGGAGGTCAGCACCACCGGGTGATATTAACTCAAATGACCCGTTTCATCCGAGGATTCAGAAGGATTCACACCGTCCAGCGAGGCGGAGTGACGGGGACTATGAACGGTATCAACCCAGGCACCCACTCCCGGCAAGTGCACCCGTGAATGGGCATGGAAGGATGGGGTCACATCCTCAAAGGAAAAGTCAAGGGGCGCTTTATGTTCATCCAAGTTCCCCTGGTAATAAGATGTTTTAAGTGTTTTTTGATATTATTATGCTAAATTACTGAATCAGATATCCTTCTTTTAATCCATGATGAACAATTAATGTAACCAATATAGTTATTATGTTTATTATTATTGAATTATAGATGGCTGTTGAATAAGATTATATTGTACTTTAAAAAATACTTTAAATTTAAAATAGGCTCTCAGAAATGTTCTCACTTTTTCAGTTCAGTGAAAACTGTTAAAAACAGTTGTACTGTATTGTACTTTCTTTTTTGTTGTCAAAGATTATGGGGATTTATCAGCAAAGACTAAGAGCTCAAAAAATTATTTTAAATGAAAAACCAAATTAGTTGCCTGACGTTTCGACCAAAATTGAAGACTTTTACAACACAGTTTTAATCCTACGTCAAAACAAAATCAACAATTAGTGTTAATTTAGCAATTTTTGTTACAAGTCCCTTACACCCATGCTACACCTTGGCCAACATTGTTGAGCCGCTAATATCATTCTTTTTTAACGTCGGTCTTATATTAAAGACTAATATTAAACGTTTCCCACCACACATTGAATTTGTTTCATTGTTGAAATGGCTTCTTTGTGACAACTTTTATATGAGAAAGGGAAGTTTCCTTTTATCAAATTATCTCTTTCAAATAATGCATTCATGACAAGTCCAGGGAATGGTGGCACTGGCAATGCCCTATGAAATTACAATCCTATATCATCAGTTAAAACCTGTTAAATTCACACCTTGACAATTAGCGCTAAATTCTGTAATCCCCTAATCCTTTGAAGAGGTTTGGTGTATGTTTTCAAGTGAAGTAACCATGGAGCATGTGGAGAGTGTTTGACAGAAGAGAGTTTTGTTCAATTGTTGATTATTTTGGGTCATGTAAATCTTTTCAGCAAAAAGAGAATACGTACTTTTCAAAGGTCATGTAGCCGAAGCACCCATGTGAAGTAAAATACTTCATATTCAGCAAGGCCATCAGGCATAGATACAAAATCATTTGTGGTTTTTCTAACAAGGTTATGAAAATAATCTCCAGTCCAGTGTAGTGAAGTGTGCAAGCGCCCAATCTAGATTGGTGTGTTGCGTTTTGGCAGCAGAGTGTTTGTACACTGTATGAAGTCCATATTAGAAATTCAGCCTACCGTATCTTACCAAAACAGATAAATTCATTATTTAACAATACAAACCATTCCTGACATACCAACATGTTTTTGAGTTGATGTAAAGAGGGTACAAAGATTAAAAATTCACATTGTTCAAAAGGGAGTTATGTTATCAACAATTGGCAAGGTTGTGCTTTATAAATCTTTAGTACCCTAACTTTCATCAGTATTAAATAATGGTTGTTAAACAAGAATTGGTAGGTTTAAAAAATAATACCCAAACTAATGTAGCGCCCCTAATCATGTAGACATGCTCTAGGGCGCTGACATATTATGGACAAATTAAAAAATAAGAAACCAAATTGTAACATTATGAGTAATCATTCTTAAAAAGCATTCATAAATAGAATTCCTGATGTATTAAAATGGTTAATTTAATCTCAAATCTAAAATACACAATATAGGTTTAGTTATTAAAGGCAAGATGTAGAACATTTAAAAAGCAAAACTCTTTTATGTGGATTGAGTTTTCTTCTTATTTTACCCCTGAAATGAGAATGCTGTTGCAAACTTCTGCAATTTTAAGTAGCTTGTACAATTCAATGTACATTTGACATTTCTGTAGTTACTCAATTAGTCGGTGAAAGCATCTATTATAGGCAAATGTAAGAATACAAATTTAAATTTAGCTGAGATCTTTTTTTTAAATAACCGCTTACATTGTTTTCTTTCACTTTCTTGAAGTTGAAGGCAAGAGGGTTGAAAGCAGCAGTAGTCATCCTGAGAGACGTTCCCCTGGTCACTCACCCAAACCGAGACCCGAGACCAAAGAACGCACCAAGAGGGATGATCCAAGACGCCACACTGTAACCAATGGTATTGATTATAATTTGGTAAGTTTTCACATTTATTTTTCCTCTCGCCATACTCTACAAATTTTCTTCTGGGAAATTCTCTTTAAAAATAGCAGTTTTCTTCACTTATTGTAAATTTTAACTTTGTAGGAAACTTTTATATCAAGCAATACATCACAAGGGAAACTACCAGGTTAACAAAATTTAATTGTTTTTTTTTTGGTTGAACTGGTACCCATGAAAAAATAATATATGTATTGAGCGAATACAAAGACTGCCAACATTAGATAGCTCAGTTGGTTGAGTGTCATTATGTCTATACAGCAGACACAGGTTCAAATTCCACTTCAGAGATTCTCCCCTTGTAATTTGAACTTTGCTAAAAAATTAGTTGAGTAACAAGAAAATGCTTTCAAAAATCGGAATACTACCATAAGCAGCTGCCCATTGTATTATTTAATATTTTATTAGCCATTCATTCAGATCATTCATATATGGGTTTATTAATTATTATACTTTCTATCTAAATATAGCAGCTGCACCTTCTCCTTTGTTTGAATTACACAAACATGTGTTTTCAAACAATAGCCATTTATCACCGAGACAGCTAGCTAAGGTCCACAATCAATTAGATTTATATGGGAATCAAAAATTATAAAATAAAAAAATTAATTAAAAACCCAGTGATGTATAGTTTGAAAGAGGTTCCTGGTTTTAGTTGCTAAAACTTTAGGGATTGACTTATTGGCAATGTTGGAATATTATGGATTTTATTTGAACATGTAGGCCTATGTAATTAATTAATTTGATCTAGTGAATATTTGGTCACACAATTATTTGAAGTTGGAACGAGTGAGTATTTGTAATTTGGGAGCGAGGGAATATTTGAAGTTTTGAAAGAACTAATAACAACAAGCATACTTTTCTTGTGTGACTAAAAAAAACATAATTTGCTGTCACTCAATCAGGGTGAAACATGCTAAGAATAAATCTTTTGCTAATAAGCAAATTACTGGATGAAGTCATTTCCCCAATCTAGTAATCTTTGATTCAGTGGGTAAATATTTGTTGCCTCTTTTAAGAGTTTCACTCACATTCCAAAAGCAAAAGTGAATGCATCAAGTTTCCATGTGTGTTTTGTTGGCAAATTTGTCAATGAGTTTGGCACTCTGACCTTGGCGAATTCAATCCTGGATCCAGTCTATGTTATGAATATTGGAAACTCACAAGCATCACTTCAACAACACAGAGACCTGTATTCTGCTTCCTGTGTTGACTATTGACAATAAACTAGGTGAAATAATGAATTATTCAGCGATTGTGATCATGTAATCCCAAAACGAAAAGTGCTTTTTGAAATTAGAACACTTTGTTACTTGTAGCCTAAGTCTTGCTCTTACATTATAACTTTTAATACAGATTTGTAAAAGAAATGCTTAGTAAAATGTGAGTATAACAATCCTACAAGTAGAAATTAAAGGAAAAGCTGTTTGTGCTAAAATATTGATGTTCAGAAACCTTGCTATGTAAAGCAGAAACAGGCTTAGAAGCCAAAGTTTTTAATTCTTAATTTTTAAATTGAAACAAGCAAATGACAGCAATGGGCAAATCATAAGAATATGTACAGAGGGAAGGGCAAATTCTTATTTTCTTGTTTCACCTTCAACAAAGTTTTCTCAAAACTATGTCCAACTGGACTGTCCAATAATGGATGTTGTCATCTCATGGATCCATACAGCAGGTTTTTAACAATGTGGGATGTATCCTCCTCTGGATGCCTTCCAAACACCCATCATAAACTATTGCCACAATAGTTTAATTGATTAACTGTCTAGTGTCCAGTTTTCTACAAGGACAAGGGTCATTGAATTGCTCCCTGAGTGGACTGTGGGTGGTGGACGCTGGACAGTGGGTTGGTGGATGGAGGATTCGGACACTGGTGTTATTGACAAGGAAGTTGGATTATCTTGATGCATGTGTGTATACAGACAATTTACTTCATAGGATCCCCTTTTGTCTAGCATGTCCGAACATGTCTATCCCTTCTTTGCTTCTTAAATGAATCAAAACTGAATTCCAGAATGTTTTGTTATTGCTGCAACAATATGTCAGTTAGTTTAAGGTCCTGTTACAACTTACAAACAGATTTAGGTATTCACAAACAAAATTATTCAAAGTCTTATTCCAAGACCCCTTTCAGTCTTGTGGTCACAAATACATCAGGTCATAAAAAACAAATTGTTGCTGCTAGATGGTGCTATCATTCCTCGTGACTACTTATTACTAACTTTTTGAGACAACATAACTTGGAAGAAGCAAGACTACAAACACTAGTGGGTGCTAAGAAGCAAAAGGAAGACACATTCTAACAGAAGGGGTTGATTTTAGTTGAATCCTCAGCAAACATGAGGTGTTTTACCCTCCTCGAAAGCCAAGCAGTGGCTGATCGGATTACACAATTCCCAGCGAAAAGCTGCCAACTTCCACCCTGAGTGAAATCGATAGGGCTTGGTATTGTTTCCCATTAATGTTTAATGGGGGTCAGACAAAAGGAGCACTGTAGAACCACCTCGGGCCTTTTGTGTTTTTGTCTGGGTGGTGTCTGGGATATTATTGGGGGTAGTGATATTCATGCTTTGTGTAATCTTATAGAAATGGAAGAGAAAGGGGTTTGCTCTTGGCATATTGGTTTCCTCTGGGTGTAGTAAGCACTTGAACAGCGTGGGTTTTGAGTAAAGATGAATATTTATGAGGGGTCAGAGGGGTGAAAAGATTCTAGTAAATTTGTTCCTTAAAATACATAATAATTTCCCCGGCAGTTATTTTGATATTTAAAATGAGTTCTTGTGCTATAAAATGTCCTTGAAGATTGTTTTATTTGTGGTCAAAAGAATTTAGTGAATATGTATATGTGTTCACTGGCAGAGTAGATTTTAAATTTGTATGAGTACCTGTTGTTGTTATAAATGTTTTATTTTATTATGATTTTAAATCAGTCAGTCAGTTTCCATTGTGGTTTATATTGATCCTACGCTTTATAAATCCTACGCTAAGATTTAGATTGCATTTGTTACCGTATCGGGGACATCATGCTGCTTGAAATAGACTATTCACATTAAAACTTGGTACACATAGCCCTGGTATGCAGTTATTCAAAACACTGTGGTGTAACAAGTGCATAGTTTCTCTGTTTGTTTGCTTTGGTCACAGAGCAAAGTTTAATGGGGGGCTTGATCAAAAGCCACATTTTTGTGGTCGAAACCTACCCTGAAACTTAAACTTGGACAAACTCTTAAGGTGGCTGAGGAATGTCTTTGCGGTGGTAGAAATCTGACGCTGATGTTAGCATAAGTGCAAGTTCAGCAGATTCTGGGAATAAATAGATTTGTCAAATTGAATCCAGGCTTGATTTGGAAATCTGATCTTACTTTTGGCCTAATGCTCATTTGTTCTTTGCTGTTAAATTGTATAAATATAAAACATGTTAGAAGATTTGGGATTAATCACTGGAATGAAACCTAAAGGGTTCATGGGTCAGGGTGATGAAAACTGAGATGGGAACTGAATCAGGATAAATTGCCACTCTATTCAACATTCAAAGGTTATTTAAAACACCTAACTTTGAATCTGCAAGGTTTCAGATTAATAGCAGAGTTCTTCAACTTTTTAGGATGTTTTTTTTTACTTTTTAAAAAGCTTGGTTCTCAGAGCTGTATGTGCAATCTAGAAAGTTGAATAAACTGGTTTTATTTGTGATTTGTGAACTCAGGTTGATCTTTAATGGTATCTGTTGGAAATCTCAACTTGGGGAGGAATAACATACGCCTTTAATTCTTTTCTTTTTGTTTGTGATTTACCTTGGCGCGGATGATGCTCGTTAAACAAAACAAGTATGTTTTCCCATACAATTAGAATTTCATTCTCTAAACTGGAAAGATATTGAAGATAAAACTTCAAAAAAAGTTGGGTTAATTAAATCCAGGATGTTTAAAACAGGGGAAAGCTGGAAATTCCTGAAAGGGTCGCCCATAAAACTGTTTTTATACACAGCCAAACAAGCGAAATATGAAGACAGTTTCAAGAAATTTAATCACACTATGATCTTAAAGTGGTACATGATTTGTGAACTGTGTAAAAACACGAGAACCTAAAATTTGTAATCCATCTCACATGTCTGTAAAGACTCATTCTTAAAATGTCCTTTTATCAGGATGCGTTTACGGTATACAATGCGTGGAGCCTGCTGCTGCACAAAGTGTGTAACCAACTCAGTTAATTTATCACAATGAAAGAACTTTTGTTTGCTGATCCAAATCATGTTGCCAAGTCATGTTGGCAACCACCAGAGGTATGGTTGTCCGACAAGAATGGTTCTGTGTTCAAGCGTCCTAATCAGAAAGAAAAACATTTTGTGAGTCATTTTGTAAGAGAAACATGCCTCTCATTGGTCTATGGTATCTTGATTTAAGTTAACAGAGAAAATCAACACCAGCATGTTTCAAATGCAAAGAGATAATTTTCTAAACAGCATTTCTTTGAAGTTTTAAGACGATATCTTTCCATTATGTTGAATGTTGTGCGTGTTTTTGACAAAATGTATCGAGTACATTAACTCATGTAGTCATCAATTAGCAATCTTGATTAACTTTCATTTTTAGTTTTAAACTTGTTGTGGATCTTACCGTTTCCGTGTGTTTCTCTCAATATTTTTTATATGATATAACTATCCTCTCCAAACCTGTGTAAACAATAACTGTTTCCTGTAAAGTTAAACAGGGATCGTATGACAAACCTTGGCCAAAGTGTATTTATCAACAAGAAAAATAATCCCTTCTCTTCAAACTACTTTTCAACTCAATTTCTCATGCTGTACATTATCAATGAAATGTTGCTATGCATGTTTTATTTTTATATGAACACATTTTCAAGAAAGGTCAACAAAGGTTGTTCCTCCAACCCCCCAGGGTTTCATGCATGAACACTTGCCTAATTGACCCAAGCAATTCACATCAAAAAGGAAATTCTTAACCTTTGAGTTAATCCACTTCACATGTTCAAATCCACACTTTTTTATAAACCACTTTTAACTTTTTGTAATAACAAGAGTCAGGCGAAGTATGAAAGTGTTATCACAAGAGTTTAAATTAAAAACATTTGGAAGTTAATTATGATAACATTGTTTTCTGTGAAATCTTAAAACCAGAGGTCACACAATAGTAGGGGGGTTTGTTTGTGGTGCAAATACTTTGGCATTTTGTTATGTATCCAAACAATGTGCACCAGCATGCAGTCCACACTTGTTGGGAAAGTTAATCAAAACCATATTTTGTCAGTTTAAAGTCAACAATCTTCTTGACTCAGCATATTGCCAAAGAGTGGGGAAATAAGGGGAAAATATTGACCTGTTAATACACCTGTCATAATTTAATCATACTAGATCTAATAAGTTCTAATTTCTAACAATACTAAGAAAAGTTTCACTTTTAGTAAAATAAGTAGATCTGTCTTTTTACATTCTTTCATTCAGAAAAGACCGTGCACGAATTATTTATGGACTTTGTAATGAATCTGTTCTGAAAACCCTTAAATATTGAGTGTTTAAAATTTTCACCGTGATCTTAACTTTCTATTTGTCCGTGGGTTGCAGTGAAGCCATAAACATCCTGTCTGTCATCATCAGTCTCTGAAATATTGAGATAATTTCATCAGCTGAATTTCATGTTCATGTGTGTTTTAAGAAATCTTTAACAATTTGTTCTGCAGTGATTAATTGAGTAGGAGACAGGTGTATTTTTACCTCATGGATGGGTGTGTCCCTGGTAGTTATTGAAGGAAAAGAGGTGTTGTAGTGTAAGTCACTAACTGATAAGAATACTGATTCTCCTATCACATATATGAGAAACTTCAGGCCTTTATCTGAAAATTGACTTTGTTCATACTGAGCAGTGAGTTGAAAACAAATAGTTGTTTTGAAATCATGCCAAAATGTATTTGCCTGAGTTTCTGCAAATTGATTTTTGAGTATCTTCTCATTCTTGTATCTGTCACCTTTTCTTTAGTTGAAACGGATGAAACAGTTAGAGAAGGAGCGAGATGTACTACTACAAGGGTTAGAGGTAGCTGATAGAGCAAAAGACTGGTACCAGAGGCAGCTAGCCTACGTCAGGCAAAGACAGCCTGGGTACTCTGGGAACTCACAGTTTACCCATGGAGAGGTAAGATTAGTAATTTGAAGTTATATTTGTCAGTCTGAGTCTTCAGGAAAGGCTAGGTTATTTACCGCATGTACTTGTATTGGTTTTGTATCCTTCCAACACAGCCACAATCAATGGCTGAAGCAAAACCATAAACTTCAGACAAAGTTCTTAGTATCTTTGTTCATTATTAGGTACACAAGTACAGAACCCCTGTTCTTCAAGCTTACTTTTGACATATTTCACCCCTTTTTCAAGTTGTAATTTACACTTGTACATGCCAAATTAATAACTTTGAATTGATGAAGTAGAAACGCAAAACTGGGATGCTGAATCTAAACATTAGCAATTTTGTTTACTCATGTTTAAGTGTTTTTCATCTTTGTTTGTTTCCTTTTAGGACACCTTATCGTCAGGACAACAAGACCGTTTGGCCTATCGTGTTGCAAGGATTCTTGAGATCAATAAACAACTCACACATCTAATGGAAAACCCAGAGAAGGTTGGTTTTTACTTTGTATTTTTAACCTTGTAAGTGGTGCATAAATCTTGGAGGGAACAGATTGTGTTACCTTTGCTGGTTATGACCTCTCAGTGAAAAGGAATTGCTTAAACTTTGTTTAGAAAGATACTATACAGGTATGATGAAGACAAAAAACATCACTGTTTTAGCTTAAAAGCTTACTGATAATGAAGTTTCATATTAGAACCTTTTTTTTCTGTGAAATATTTCCATCTGTAAAATGAAGTCATATTCATGAACAGTGTATAAACAACCTTAAAAAAATACACTATGAAGCCCAAATTTTCATAGGTATGTGTTTTCGCGGAGTGGCTTGTGTTACATAAAAAAGACTAAGGCATGTCGTAGTTGGTGGCTACTAGCTATGGCTACATGGCAGGATCATTGTGCATTGAAGTAAAGAAAGTACTATACAACGCCCTTTGCAAAATTCTTTCTTGTTGCTAGCTACTAAGAAATTGTGTTCCATTTTCTCGCTTAACCCTTTTTTTTTAAAACCTGTCGTAGGACTTTCCAGATCATATGAACCTCGCTATGAGTAAGTTTCAGCCCTCACAATCGGCGCCAACAAAGCTACGTCCAAGCAGCACATCTAGCAGTGGAAGTGGAAACGACAAACTTGTAGCAAAACTTCGGGATCAAAATAGACTACTTACCAAGGTCAGATTTGCATTTGATGATGTAAAGGATGATTTAGAGTCAGTAATCTAAATCTTTGTAATTTTTGTTTTTTGTTTTTAACTTACAGGATGAAATAATCAACTTGGTGCAAAATCTTGTGATTAAAATTTACTACTAACAACAATCAGATTTGCATTTTTTGTTTAAAGATTAATTCAGCTAAATGATGATGATGTAACAAGAAAACCATTTCAAGATCAAACTATGAACTTTGGGGGGGGGTTCAGTTTGTCATTCACAAAAGATAAATTCTTAAGACTTTCTAAAAGAAACTGTACACTTGTGTTTTATTGTTACTTCTCATAACTTTTGAACTTTGAAAACAATTTGTTTAATTTAGTACTATTATTTTTTCAATAGGAGGTGTCACAGAAAAGTGAATTGATAACCCAGCTGGAAAAAGACAAGGCAGCCCTCATTAGACAGCTGTTTGAATCCAGAGGCAAGAAACCCATCAGTGAGATAGCAAACAACACAACTTTCATCTGATGAAAGGTAAAAGACCTTATGCATTGACGTCATTCAGCCGCCATCTTACAGGTTAAACGATGAGAAAACTATGGAAATGCACAATTTTGTACGCTATATGTGTCGCACACAGGGTCGGCCAATGAGGAGGCTCCTTGGCCTTGTGAGAGGGCGCCCTATTCTAAAGACGTCAAGTGCATAAGGTCTGTTCACAGGACTATAAGGATTGGTCCGGGTTGACCTGAGAAGTGAAAGGTTCAAAGTTGTTAAAATGTGCCTTTTTATATGCAACCTGTTACTGTAAGTGCCTGTATTTGAAGACAGATTTGTAGCAAGTACAAAGGGAAACTTATTCTGATTCACAAGTATGAGGAAGTTGATGTTGGAAGTACTCTGATGTGTTGCTAAGGAGTGAATAAGATGGTCATCACTTGGTGTCACAGCTTCGTACTTCCTTGAAGGAGTTGTTTCACTATCAGCTGTTGCAAAGAGTTGATACTTGGACCTCCATGAGCAGGGATGCTCGACTGAAGTTAATGAAGTTGGTAAGCACCGGCAACCATACGGTCACAGGAAAACAAAGTTTTTTGGGGGGGGGAGGGCTCGGGGGAGTGTTTGGGGGGAAGTATCCATCTTTCAGAGAATTTTTTTTTTTTTTCAAAGATTAAAGTGCATTTTAATTTTTCATGTGTATCTTAAAACATTGTTGAGGTTGGTCAACAGGTTCGTCATCTAAGCAGCTCTGAGAATGTCTCTAGATAAACTTGTTTACTATTATTTATTTATTTATGTTATCTTACTTACAAGTCTTTTATTGAACATTTATTGACCTTGGCCTTAGCCACATTGGCTTCAAAGTGAAGTTATCTTTATTTTTATTTTTTCCCCCCAAATTGTTGTATTTGAACAAAAATGCTTCATGCAAAAAAATGGTATCTCAGCGCGCTTTACAAGAGGTACATTTGGACAGTTTCAAACTCACGCATATAGTGTCTGATATTTTTGCAATTACATCACAAATTGATCAATTATCACAACAGGAGATGATTGTGCCGCCTCTGTTTTTTTTTAAAAATGTCACTTTCATTTTCTTGCCATCCTTAAAAACATTGATTTGTGACGCTGGAATTCTTTGATTCTGTGCCAATTAGAGGTGCTGAAATATTTCTTTTCTGTCGACTACTCTATCATTTTTTTCAATAGACAAAAGAAGTTCACACAAAGAAACTGAGTTTTGTTCATTCACTTTATTCCACTCTGAAGAAAACACCTCTAACACTAGAACGGTTTTGACTGTTTACTAAAGAAGTAAGCAATATTTAAGTTTATAGAAGTGTGCTGGGAACTTTCTGTTTTTGTGTGATTTGTTTTCCTTAATAGACAAAGCTTTTTTAAGAGAAAACCAAAATGCATTAATCTTTCGTTGAAAAGAATTTCAATTCCTTTTTATAAAACTACTTTGTATCGAGGGCTTATACAAACTCCTGACAGTATTACATATTTTATTCTTTTGTAAGTTTTTTAACAACTCTTAAATTAAGATGTATTTTTCTTAAGCATTTTGCTGTGTACGCTCAATAGTTATTATTGGTTTGAACAAAAAGTAGCAACACATATTTTTCAAATGGAATGTACAGTAATGTTTTTTTTTACCAAAGACGTAAAAATTACCCTGTTTACTGATTTACTCCAAACTCCATCTTCTCGTTTTTTAATGGATTCAGTACTCAACATCCAAACCAAATGAATTCTGTGTATGGCCAAGTGTGCTTTTAAAGAGCTATAAAGTGAAGGTACAAAGTATTATAATGAGATGGATTTCAGTTACATATTCATCATCAAGAAGTTGCAGAACGGAAAAAAAAAATCCTGAGAAAATGTTCCCTCCGAAAAACCAAGAAATCAATCTCGAAACGCTGGCTCATTCAACAATATGAAACAATTGTGAGCAATACATATTGTTTTTGTGGTAACACCGTGTGTGTGTCTACTTACCAGGTAGAGTTAGTTCTTTAAAGAACTGTCTGACTATATTCTACTACCGCGGAGATGATTTATCGGATTGTTCAAGCGACTTCTCAGTTCTGAAAAGAACTGTCCTGCTTTTTATCTACTACCTAGGCGGAAGGTATAGAAAATTGGCTGGGACGACTACATAAGCAAATAGGATCGTAACGATCTGATAATTCTACTCCACGGTAGTATAATATAGAAAGACAGTTGTCTAAGAACAAACTCTACCTGGCAAGTAGATACACACATGGTGTTACCACAAACCAAATATATATTGATACCTCACCATGCAATACCTCAAATTGTGAGCAATCGACCAAGTTTGGCAAGAAGTGCTTGGTTTTGGCATGGAGCGACACATAATTCCCAAGCCATTATTTTTGTGTTACAAATAGAGAGTGATCCACTGCCTTCCAACCAAATGTTGTTTTTGTCTGATCAAATCTCACTTCAAATAGGAACCTTTTCTTCTTTTTCTTGTATTTCAGTTTTCAAAATACATTTATACGTCTTTCCCTTTACAAATACTGCCTACATTATTATTGCACCAAATATAATTATTATCAATGAATTTGATTGCATAGATGTCCAATTTATTTACTTTTTAATGTAGTTCATACGGAGCCTTTTTTTATATGATCTCTTCAATTGTTTTATTTACCAGCGAATATTAAGGTAGATATGTGTAATGTTGAATTTTTGTAGACAATAAAGGTGATTTTAAAAACATTTTGGCAACTGTATGTCATTATTCCTTTTTGTTTGAAATAAAAAATGTCTGATAAAAACATGACTTAATGAATGGAATTTAACTCAATCCACAGAGCTTTGCAAATCTGGGAAAAGCCTTGAAACCATACCAAATGAAAAGTAAGTACAGTATTTTTTATAATAGACAAACATGCAAAATATATGTTAAAATCTTTATCAGTAAAAATGAAAGCCTTGACACAAATGATAATGAATCGTACTAGCTGCAGAACCACTTGGGATTTTTTCGATGATAAAATAACTTTAAAATTGCAGTTGACTTTCATCATGAACTTAGCTTTTGTGATGCTATTGTGCTGTAGTGTTTAGCCAGTGCCAAGATGTCATCTCCAAGTTCTGCCAAACTTGAATATCGACACTTCCGCAACGAAAACATATCCCGTGAGAAGCCCAACACTTGATCCTGCAAGAGGAGTTGGAAAAGTAAGAAATGTGCAATAGAGAATCTGTGGGTGGTCGTTAGTTCTTGGACATCAAACACTGAAAGTCTTTTGTGGATATTCTGGACATGTAGACCAACAGGTAACATTGTTCTTAACTTCTCTCTCCATTTGTTTTAATTTTGTTGATTTGCAAATATTATAATACTGTGCTGGTCTGACATCCCATCCACAGAATGTAGACAATGATCACTGGTGACTATGCACCAAGATAGTGAAAAGCATGTCCAATACGAGGAATGGTTCCTCGATGAAAGATCTCAATTAACAAAATGAAATAAACTGCAACTGGAGTCTCGCTTACCTTGAAGAATTCCATCAGATGTTTAAGATGGTGGTCTGAGCCAAGGAAGCCCCACGCTAGTGCTGGCGTCACATGGTAAGATATCAGATAAACCTTGGCCAAGAAACCCTTAGGGTTCTATTAGGAAAAAATAAACAGTTGATAAACTGTTCCGACAGTTGGTATCAGCAAGTTTTGAAAGCGGGCCCAATTTTAAAATGTTGTGCGTACAGCTCACAGAATGACGTGCTTTACAGGGCACTGTGTAAGTGCAGAGTTTTGTGATAAGCCCAGCAGAGCCACGAAATTGAGTCTTGGTCATTGAATCAAGTGCCAGAACCTTGCCAGTCCTTGTTTACTTAATTAATCACTTTAAAATTGATTCACTTCATAATTGCTGGTGTTTCCAACTTTCCCGACTCCAATTAAAGCCCTTGGCATTTACCTTAAGCATTCTGCGTTTAGCTGCTAGGACAGACCACACTGCTGTAGAGACGGCCTGCATAAAATTAAGTCATAAAGTATAATCAAAAACAAACGAGAGCCTGGAGAAAAAACAGAACACTCTTCTTTGCAAACATCTAACAGTGGTACCATTCACATTTGTGTGCATTGTAAATTACATTTCATATTTAAAAGGAGACTATTTAAAAGGAACTTCAGAGCAAAGACAATTTTTCTCATCTTTTTTTTTGGTTGTAAGACAAAAATTCCCTTCGAGCTCATGTCCAGTGTAAGCTGAGACACAATTCATGTGGCTGCTTATGACAATTTTGTGTAAAAAAATCATTCTAACACTATTAATTTTGTATAAACTTTGAGAGGGGGGAAGTAACTCACTGTTTCCTTGACCCTGTTTGATAACCATCTGTTTTGTGTGACGCATGTGATTGATGTCGGTGGGTCTTCAAGATCATCGAATGCATCCAGGAGAAGGAAATCCAAGACAATATCGTAGAAGGACAAGAAGCGAACCTACAAAAATGTAAAGAAAGTTTGTGACAAAGTTGCCTTATAAATCATTTTACTCCTTAAAGCCATTATACACTTTCGGTTAACAGTATTGTCCAAGTCCCACACTTGGTGTATCACAACTTATATATAAAACAACAAACCTGTGAAAATTTAGGCTCAATCGGTCATCGGAGTCGGGAGAAAATAACGGGAAAACCCACTCTTGTTTCCGCGCGTTTCGCCGTGTCATGACATGTGTTTAAAATAAATCCGTAATTCTCGCCAACGAGAATTTATATTGTTTTACTGTTTTCTCAAAAAGTAAACCCTGTAAATTATTTGTAAATCTGTGTACCGAAAGGGTCCAATGGCTTTAAACTCCATTCAAACTGGCAATTTAGTAAAGTATAACTGTTCCTAGAATAATTCAAGATAAATTTACCTTTCTTGCCCTAAGTTCCTTCTCAATTTCCTTAAAATTCTGTGGATCCCTGACGTATTTCATTAGTTCATCAAATGCTTCTTCAAATTCTTCTGTGTCCTGCAAAGCAAAGGAAAGTAAGAGTCTTCTAAGTGTCCACAAGTTTTGGTAAAGAGAACATTTTCTTTTTTGAAATAGGTACGATTATTTATTCTTACTCAACTTACATAGTTTGCTTTGACGAGAAGGTCGCCTATTAGTTGCTTCCCCATCAGCACAAACCAGTCAGCAATGCTCTGGTCTTCAAGAAGCAAAGTCATTGCTAATCTTATACAGTGCAATTTGGCAAGGAAATCTTCATCGCTACGACAGCGCAGCATCTTGGTCCTTTCAAGGGGAAAAAACAGACTTGTAATAATGAAAATCTCTCTAATCTAGATTAACGGTAAACAATAGGAGAAAAGTCTTAAATACAGGGAAGGTACACGTTTTGAAATTTCATACTCAAAACAAATATTAACTTAAAAACTGACTTGGTAACAAGCATTTGAGAGCTGTTGATAGTATAAAACATTGTTCTGAAGTTAGTCTCTTAGTTCCCTCTTCTGTTTTTTTCCTGTTAGGATTTGCAAGGCTTACTACTGCAGGGTCGCTTCAAATAAAAACTTTATTATTGGTAAATTGTCATCTGAACTATCACAAATCCTCCTCCATGTGATTGTTTGGATTGAGTGAAAACAACTACCTGCAAAATGCCTCTCAAAGATGGTTTTTGATTTGTGTCTATGTTGGCTGGGTATAGTTCATGTTTCAAAATGATCTAAAATACCTTATTCTCCTACACTCGATAACACCTTCCCGGACTGCAAGAAGAGAATTCTCATAAACTTCATTCTTCCTTGGTCTTGGTTTGCTACTTAAAGAGGCAGATGATGAAGACGGAGAAACCTGCCCTGACGATGAAGCACTCAACTCTTGTTCTAGCTCCTCTAACTAAAGAGAGAGAGAGAGCAATCTTAACGATTAGGCAAGATACCCAAGATATGCTGAAGTTGTTAGATGCAGGGAAGCACTTACATCTGTTCATTCCTGCATCCCTTGCCATAAGTCATCAACCACAGGTTTTTTTTCTCGGAAGTAACATAACTCAAAAGAGATTTTGTAGCCACAAACCTCACCCTACTTATACTCCCACTATGCACAATTTCAAATCCTACTCGATTTTTGTCTTTTTTGACTCTTGTCTTAGATTCTCCCGAAGTCTCTCAGCAATCAGCAGCACTCCAGTACACATTGTACAAATCTTAAGACTCCTGTCTATCAGCTTCTCTTTGCTTCTTTTTCAAAATAATAAGAATAATATCGAAGTCTTATATAGCGCACGAATCTACCAAATAAGGTACTCAAGGCGCTGAGTATATATAAACTTTCAGAAAGATAGGTTATTGTAGTGATGGATTCTGAGACCCAATTATGTAGCATCTTATAAGGGTTTACAAAGTGCTACGGCGCATACAGCAGCCACAGCCAGGAAAACCGGGGCAAACCTCTTCTCTTTTCGATAAGTGCACTGGGTTCTTTTACATGCGTTACACAACACATGGGACCAACGGCTTAACGTCCCATCCAAAGGACGAAGCAATTGGCAAGTGTCTTGCTTAAAGATCCTTACCTCTGTTGCCGAGACAAAGGAATCTGTAGATGACGCATCCGCATCCCTCTCTCTCTGTTCTCTCAACGTTGAGATTTCATCAGCGATGCTTCGCATCTCGGAGGATGTGAAGGCAAGATTAGGCATACTGAGTGCCACACCCTCGCACTCCTCCTGAAGATGGTAGACACTTGTCAAGAGTTTCTCCAAGGAGTACGTCAACTCTGTCTTGCTGCTTTCCTGGTGCAAAAAAGGAGGAAAATTTGTCAAAATCTTATTACGGTTGCTTCATTCGGGAGAGAGATTATCCAAATAAAGAGAATGAAAAGGGTGGTTGTTTTTTTATAACTAAGCGATTACAAACTTCCTTTTTGCTCTTTCCACAGAACGGGTTCTTTGTTCTACCCTTTGTACGTCATCAAGTATTCAGTACAATGTGAAAGTTGACAAATTTACTCAGAATGGAACGAATTTTCACAATATTGACATTCAGACTCACCCTACTTGTCTCGTCTGAGTTACCATCTTCCTCAATGTCTTGGACGACTCTAAGATCCATCGCGTCCTCCCAGAAGGACACTGCATTATCAAATGACTCCATACCTGAAAATCAAGGTAGATCATATAAAAATTCATCAAAAAGATATCAAGACAACACTGGCATTATCAAGAAATTTACAAATCAAACTATTGCAAGACAAATTACTTTCACTGGGCCTGTTTTGCTGTGAGAGAAATGTTTCAACCAACAGTCTAAGATACTCAAGGGTAGCAATACAAGTTAAGCCTTCAAGTACAGTTTAAACAAAAGGAACACCATTAAAACCAAGATGTTGACAAAGTTACATGTAGAATATCTTGAGTTCAAACAACCTCTGGACTTGTCAGCTTCTTCCAATATAAAAGTGACATCATTATCTAACTGTCAGTCAGTCAGCTTTACAAAATACTTAAAAGTTTCGTACCTAACTGGAAAAGTCTCTCAACTGAAATCGGTTCATTAGTCGGAGTCCTCTCGCCAGATTTAGTCGAGGCTGCATCACTGAGAAGTGAATTTACTGAGCCATTAAGACTGTCGTTGACCATGGAGGCATGGGAGGTCCTTGATGCTATGGCTGATATGATGGATTTACGGGAAGTGGAGCGGGAAAGTCGTGATAATCTCGCAAATCCTTTGGGTGATTCCACCTGTGGGCTAATGAGGGCTCTCCGCGTGCGACTTGTCTGTGGAACTGCTGGAAAGTAAAACACAGTAACAAAAAGATTAAACACAAGCTAATGTCACCTATCAATCTTCTAGTTTTCTAGGTTCTTTGCAAAACTATATAAAATTCTCAACAAACAAACACCACCACATCAATAACAAAAACCAACAACAGCAAGGGTATGAGGAGTGCTTAAAACCAATTTATAGTCAGGGATGAATAATAAGACTGAGTTAAATTTAAAGAAAGACTTAAGATTGTGCACTCACGTCCATTTGTGTGAAGTGTGTCATGATGGCTGCTAACTGGAAGGTTTGATCTTGGTGACAGAAATCGTTGTCTCTGGCCCCGTCTGCGACGTTTGAAGTAACTTGTGGCCAAAATCAAACCAGCCAGAGCTGATACACCGGCTAAGATAACTATCTTAGTTTTCGTTGTAAGTGACATAGCTTGAAGAAGTGTAGATGCAAGTTAATTTGCATTAAATCTAAAGAAAATAAGAACATGAAGAAAAAAAGTTAAATTTTGAGGTTTAAGAACGTCAGTCAGGGACCAGGGCAAAGGGTTTCACTTTCAAATTATTGCGACTCTACATTAAGTTTTCTATTATGAGTGACAAGAGTACAAAGTTAGACTGATTAATAAATAAATAAAGAGAAAAAAAACAACAATGATTTTGAAATTTCATTTTTTATTGGATGACCCTAAAATAACTACCCCAACCAAGTTACAACTAGACTCCTACTCTAGGTTCACAATTATATGAATACCAAACAACGAGAAACCGCAATTGTCACTGGACACCACAGGGCACAGTTAATTCTACCACCATGGTCACTGGCTGGGACACTGGTTACTTCTAAATCTAATCTAACTAAACTATTATTATTAATTATACATGTAGTTTCTAGATAGAAGTACTAAGTAGAGTAGGACACTGCCACTCCGCTGGTGTGGGTAACTTACTCCTAGAACTATTTCGGTTTCGTCCGGCTATCGTCTCCCGTAGAGACGATAGCCGGACGAAACCGAAGTAATAAAGTAATAGTTCTAGGAGTAAATCAGTAGGGGTAATATTATTACTAGATAGTATACTTTTTAGTTAGATATAAATATAAATTATCACAATTTAGATGCAGTGCAAATGTCAATGAAGCAATCTATCATGGTTCCGATTCTGAGCAAGCTCAAACCATCTATAAGTTCAACAAAAAATACAACTTTGCACAAATATTGATAGCACTTTTCAGGCTTACCTTTTACTTCTTCAAATTTTCTTCCTCCTTGATATTAAATTATCGACACAGATTAGTTAAAAATGAGCAGCAGCGGTGGGGAAAGAAAATTAAACTGAACATCACGCGCGGTTTCAACAGCGCCCTCTTGTGGCTCAATATATTATGAATCCAAGCCTTTTATTTTGTACCGATTCCAACGTGCTTTTTTCAATACACGACTGATGATACCTTTTTGCTCTTAAAAAGGAATGAAAACAATAGCAAATCAAACTTTAATACAATGCACTACAATCTCATTCGACGTTTGATCAATCACACCGATATCGCATAAAATGGTGGGTTGATAAGAATAGTCTAAATTATTTAATTTCCGTTTTCCTCCAAGATGTGAGTTTCTTGGCTCGCCGGCTGCTCGTCCAATTAAATGATTGCTTCTACCGGAAAAAAAAATCCTTTTACTGAAACTTTAAAACTCATGTGGTCTTTTGTTCTTGAGGGCCGAAATCATTGCGTTGAAGTATAACGACTATGAAAAATGCCCTTTTTTCTTTGTTTAAAAGTGAGTTAGAAGAACTTGCATTGTCACATAATTTGAAAAACATCTTGCAACTAAAAAATGTTCATTCAAAGGAAAGTTCCACCGTAGAGTAAAAGAACAGTGCCCCGTGTGAGGCTCGAACTCACGACCTTCAGATTATGAGACTGACGCGCTGCCAACTGCGCCAACGAGGCAGATGAAACGTCAAGTAGTTTACGTAAGTCAAATCATTGAAACAGATTTGCGCTTTTAGGTTTTGGGAGATAACATTGTTGTTATCATATCTTCCACTTTGCTCATTCCCCCTCAGGTGTGGACACCGGGGTGGCAGAGCAAAATTATACACTATAAAAGCCTACTTTTTGTGAGTTTTTTTCAAAAGAAAAAATCCAGTAGGGACTAGATTTGACTAAAATTTATCAAGAGCTCTTGCTGAAGTAAAACAATTAGTCTGAACAGATCCGGCTAGGATTAAATTATAGGCCTCAAATACCTCCATGATATAGCGCAAATATTTTTTCTCTCTTTTTTATTTTTCAAACATTTCCCCCGGTCTGCTACAGGAACATATAAGTGTACTATTTTGGGGTAATGGTACAAATGTGTACACATGGATGATGAGTACGTAGGCACGGAGGTAGAAATATCACTGACCGTAGGCTATACCTCTCTTTTACCCCCCCCCCCCCCCCCCACTCCCAACGCCCCCTTGACATTTCACTGCTTTTGAGTTTTGTATTAGTACGCATGCGCATTTACAAATTGGCCCATGGCGGCCATTTTTGGAGAAAGCAGTCGCTAATTTCACTGCGGCTGACAAAACCAAGTCCTGCTCTGGTTTGAGGCGTCAAACAGCTCTAGAAGTTACTGGGAATTCTCTTGAAGTAACAGAGACCCGCTGGGTATGTATTTTGTGAATTATAATTGTATGGTTTAGTAAGGAGCACTCGGGAAGTAAAGGCTTTGTTTGACCATGTTTCCCACCGTTGAGGAAAAGACCGTTTGCTAACAATGCATTGACCTTTTACAATAGACATTACGGAAAGTAACGTAATTCCGACACACATACTATTCCAATGCAGTCGACGGTGGTGTGCATACATGATGTGTGCTGGGGTTTGATGGGCTGTATTTGACACTTCGTAATCGGGTTCTGGCGATGGTGGTCAATGAGGCGTATTGCAATCCATCTATTCTGAAATGTTTTTATCCAAATGGACTTGTATGTAAGCATTACCGTTAGCTTCAATTGAAGAAATATTTTTTATTTCGTTGTTATTCAAGTATACTATAGTATTAGTACACTTGAATACTTCAGATTTACTTAGAGTCATCATCCCATATAGACCAGTTAAAAAAAATAATACAGTTAAAAGCGTTGTCTTCACATTGCCGTTATTTAACAATAATTGAATAATTTTTGTGTGTACAGAATCCTTGAAACTCTCTGTCTGAGGAATCACTCTGACATCAGTGAGAATGTCTGGATTTGAAGAAATTGGTATCGCTGGGCCAGACCATCTGCGGGAAGCGCTGACTAATTGCACTGATCCCCAACAGGCCATCGAAGACTTCCAAGCAGAGAATGGAATCCTCTTACCAACCCTCCAACCAGCCTTACCCTTACTAGACCTTCATAACATTCGTAGATATGAATTCCATCGCTCCATCATGGAAGAACTTCGACAACAGCTCATTGATAAATGCAGACAACTTTCTGAAGTCGGCAACAAGAAATCCTACAAGACCATCGAAGAGTTGCTCTCTAAATGCTTCCCGCTCATCCGGGTTAAATCTGTTCAGCCTGTCGTCATGGAAATCATGAAGCTTCTTCCAAGAGTTCCGTCCAAATACCTAGCTGTCGTTGTAGAGGATAGAGAGCTTTATAAATGCGCTTCGATGGAAGTCAAACGCCAAATCTGGGAGCAGAATCCATCTCTGTATGGGGATGAAGTCTCTCCCATATTATCGGACTATATTAAAAGCAAAGAGGCCATCCTATTTGGAAGTGAAACCATCAACTCTCACATGTTTTTCTCAGTGACTCCTAAAACTCGCCGCCAGGGTGAAGTGGTTCAAAAACTCGCTCAGATGATCGGAAAGAGCATTCGTCTGTATGACATGGTGCTGCAGTTTTTAAGGACATTGTTTCTGCGGACGAGGACAGTCCATTACTGTACGCTGAGAGCAGAGCTTCTGATGGCCTTACATGATATGGAGGTTCATGAGATATGTACAGAGGATCCGTGTCATAAGTTTACGTGGTGCTTGGATGCCTGTATCAGGGAGAAGTTTGTTGATGAGAAACGAGCGAGGGAACTACAGGGGTTCCTGGACGGAGTGAGGAGAGGTCAAGAACAAGTACTTGGGTGAGATTATTAATGTCATTTTTATGGCCCTTTTCGAAACCATGACTTGGGGCAAAACTTTCGCCCAATGACAAGTTCTTTTGTCAAGTTCTAATTGTTATTTGGGGTTGAACAAAGAAAAATTCACTAGAAATTTTGTCTTTGTGAACCCCAAATCATTACAAAATATACCCAGTCAGTTTCCCCTATGGGTTATTATTTGAAGTTTTAATTATGTATAATTACTAAATTGTGTTTTGTATAATTATTCTTTTTAGTGACCTGTCTATGATCTTGTGTGATCCATTTTCTATTCACACCATCGCTACAAGTAGCATCAAAGTAATGCAGCAACTAATGAGCTCCGAAAAACTACCTAGGGTAAGTGTTGACACACGTGCAAATGCAAAACTGCTGGGGCGCGTGCAATTTTATTTACCCTTGGCGAAACTGCCCAAGTTTTAGAACAACTTCAATAACAGACTTTGCAGGGATGTGGCCTTGCAATATTATTGAAAAGGATTCCTCTTTCAGCTTTGTCCTTTATCACATGGCCATCATCCTGTCCGTTAAAACGAAGGGTATACCTTTGGTAATTGCTTAAACAAAACAATTACCATGACAACTTACTTGGAATGGTAAGAAGCACTGCACCTGTTCATATTGCATAACATTTATAGAAATAATTCACTTCTGAGGAATGTGGTTTTAGAGTGAGGGATTCAAAACTATTTCAGTCTATACAGCAGGTTAGGTTCATTGGCTTCTTGCTGGCAAGAAAGAAAGAACCCCCAACATTGACTGAGTTGGTATAGTGCTGGCACGTTAGTCAGGAGGTCGCAAGTCCAGTCCCACTCTAGTACATTTTTCCCAGTCAGTTGTGATCGATTACTTGATATTTAAATTAGTCTATAATGCTGTTTGTTTTGACCAGGAAAGTGCTGTACTATTGCTGTTGCTCAGAATGTTGGCGTTGGGTCTCGGAGCTTGGGATATGATTGACAAACAACACTTCCATGAGCCCAAAATGGTAAGCTGAATTTTTATATTTTGTTATCTTCTGTTTTAAACATATTTGTTTGGGCTCCCGCTTGGGCTCAGTCGTCTTTGGATCAGTTTGCATTTTGCACAGCAGCTCAACATCAAAATGGAGCCTGCAGCTGGACCCTAAGCTGTGGTTTGGAAAACAAATTTTATTTAGTTTTGTTTTGTTGATACTAGTGAGTTGAAGGCTGTTTTAAATGAAATGACGTAACCATTGACAAGGGTAATATTTATCATTCTTGGCAGATACCAGCGTAAACTGTTAACCAAATTGCGAAATCATAATTTACTTTTGTCTGTGCTGTCGCTGGATTTTTGATAGAATTTTGTTTTGTTTCATTTCTACAGGAAAATGACCTTGTTTTGAGATTTCTTCCAAGTCTTATGTCATTGCTGACTGATGACTACATTCGTAATATCAACAGACGTATCCACGAAACAGAAGATGATCCCAAACTCAAGGATGTCCCCGGTCAACTCCTGAAGTCCTCTCGTAAGGACCGCATCGCTTCAACCCTCCTTCTTTACTACATCTTACACATCACAAGACAGAGGAACAAAGATGCCCTCTTCAGGGTCCTCCCTAAGATTACCAAGACAGAGAGCAACATGTCTTACGATGATATCTTCTTACATCCTTTTATGTCTCAGCTGGCGCTGATGGGAGAGGATTTCTCCTCAGTGAATTTTTGTAACCTCATTTTCGAGGAGTTTCTCCTTGGATCTGGCATTCAGGAGAATGTTCTTAGACACACGTTGCGACTGTTGGAGTATGTTTTCCACAAAGTGCCTTCAGAGAGGACGTCAAAGTTGATGGACAGACTGGAGCCCAAAACAGAGGTAAGCTGAAGGAAGTGGGGTCATGAGGTCATAGATTCCTTCCATCACTAACCACTGGTAGGAATGAGAGGAAAAGTTCAGAAAAGTGACTTCTCTGCACGCAGGCTTGTTAAAAACTTATGAGCATTTTCAGGGTGCTTTGTTTAGGTCAAAATGCAAGTAGTTTGACGTGATTCCCCTCAAATTTATTATGTTTTTTAAAAGTTACCCTGAATTGCATACATTTAGAAATTTCACAAGTTAAAAGCAGTGGACACTATTGGTAATTACTGGACACTATTGGTAGTTACTCAAACAAAGTTATTAGCATAAAACCTAACTTGGTAAAAAGTAATAGGGATCTGTTGATAGTACAGTATATAACATTTTGAGAAACGGCTCCCTCTGAAGTAACATAGTTTTCAAGAAAGAAGTAATTTTGCACAAATTTGATTTTGAGACCTCAGAATTAGATTTTGGGGTCTCGAAATCAAGCATTTGAAAGCACACAACTTCGTGTGACAAGGGTGTTTTTTCTTTCATTATTATCTCGCAACTTCGATGACCAATTGAGCTCAAATTTTCACAGGTTTGTTATTTAATGCATATGTTGAGATACACGTGAGAAGACTGGTCTTTGACAATTGCCAAAAGTGTCAAGTGTCTTTAAGCATGAAAAGTAGCTACATGTAGGCACAACAGAATTATGCTTACTAGAATAAGGTTACCAGCCACAATACCATTCTCATGTACAATTTGTGACTGGTATTCTGCTTATTTCTGCAATAATGTCTGCTTAAGCAGCAAATCTATGAAATTGGTGCCAAGGGTTATGAGTGACCAGTGCGTGCTGGAAAAAAAATGGTGTGACCAGATCGATCGCCTCTTGGACCCCTTGGACTAGCACAGAAGCAGGGTGGCAGAATGAAATTTTTATTGGAAGACGGGAACACTACTGGCCTCCTTTGCCTTTGGCGTTGGCCTTGGTTCACATAGATGTTAAGATTCCACTTAAAGAATGAACTTCTAAGCCTCGGGATTCACCGGTAAACTTGCTTAACTTTTTGTTTTCATTTGTTCCTCTTTACAGCACAGTCAAGAGGTTCGAGATCTATACAGTAATGTCTTGAAGAAGATTGAGGCATACATACCTAGTCCTGTAGCAGTCCCAGAGCCCCTGGATTCCCCTCTGATGAGTGTCCCTACACCTGCACCCCTCTGGACACCCCTCTGACATGCCTCTGACACACCTACAACAAACACCCACAGCATCTTGATGGGATTCAGATTGATACCCGGACAACTCAAACTCCATTTTTGCAATTTACGTGATTTAAACCACGACTACTGCTCACCCCATGGCAACATTTTATAAAACATGTAACTTACAAAGTTCAGACAAAATCTTGCTTGTCAGAAACAGGTTACTAGCCAACATTCCATAAAGTTTACACGGTTACCACTGCTACCCCACTCACTTTTTGCTTGGCAAAGACATTTACTGGACAGACCCCTAAACGGAAAATTTTAACAACAAGGGCCCAATTTCATTTTAAAGCTGTTAAGCAGAAAATACAGAAAATAGATTTGCAAAGCACAGGGTTAGTGGGGCACCAC
This sequence comes from Asterias amurensis, assembly GCF_032118995.1. Classification (NCBI taxonomy): domain Eukaryota; kingdom Metazoa; phylum Echinodermata; class Asteroidea; order Forcipulatida; family Asteriidae; genus Asterias; species Asterias amurensis. The sequence goes on along the minus strand of NC_092662.1, from coordinate 652,809 downwards.
TCGCAACAATGTAAGTTTGATGGTAGTTTGGCTGGTAACCTGTTTCTGCTAAGCAACGTTTGATGGGTGCTTAGCAAGTCTTTATGAAACTGTGGCCCAGGCTTGCAGGTTCTCTTCTGCTTTCCTTTTCTTTCTTGGGTTTTTATTTCACTGAAAAGCTTGTAGGGCGATTTAGCAAACATTTGTGTCCAAGTCAGTTTCCTGGTTTTTTGAAAACAAGTTGCCTTAATGTAGATTAACTTCTGCATGTTACAAGCACTCAGAGATTATTGGACGTGAACCTTTGTTAAAGTAGTTCGTGTAATTAATGTGTCTATGTATTTATGACTGTTGACCAACCCAGACTATCCCAAGTTCTATTGTAATCGAGCAAGAGTCTTTAGTTTGGGTTGGTTAACTTGATGTACAATAATGTGTATACATGTATATATTTACTGTTAATAGACAATGAATGGCAGCAATGAATGGCGAAGTACATAGACTAAAATATTGTATCAATACTTGTACAGGAATCCTTTGCAATAACGTCATTGCACACCAGCTTCATTGTGGAGGAAATCTTTTGAAGAATTCAGGTTGTTCAGCTTCTGACTGGCACCTTAACAAAGATATTGAAAACGGTTGGAGACGGCCAACAGTAGGGCTGGATAGCTCAGTTAAGTGTGGGCCTGTTACTCCAGAGGTTACATGTCCCAAGTCCCGCTCTAGTTAATCTTTCTTTGTCCGACACAAAAGTAGAGAAATAGTTTTTCTGACTATGGTGTTTTATCTGATTACTCCCCACATGGTGGTCTGGATAGCTGCGTGAGACGCATATTGCAAAGGAGTCTGTACATTCTGTTTCTGGTATAAACCCCAATCAATTGGAGCCTTTTGGGGACACTAGGTGGCAGCAAGACTGGAACTATTGTTCTATAGACGATGTGACCTCTTACGTCACTCGAAAACCATAACATGATTCGCATGCATATTGTCGGGCAAAACCTTTGTGTTTTGGCAGCCAGCTAGAAAGTGTATGCAATCTTACCATGACTGCGCGTCATTTTGCCCGGCGAAACACGAGTATACAGTGTTTTGTCAACAGGGGGTGGTTTGAATGTAAACATAGGTCACATCGTCTATAGAATGCGTGCATGCTTAGGACTGAGTAAACAATGTAAAGCCAAGTTCTTAGAGCTGCTTAAGCATAATAACTAGCTAACCACAAGAAAATCCTAATTTTGGCAGTGGCACTCAAATGATGATCATGTACAATTCACGAGCTTTAAAAATCCAAATAATTATAAGTTTCTTTACTTTACCTCAAAGATCTTTTCAAACTGGTTCTTCATATGAAATTTCTGCGTGAAGAGGAAATTATTTTACATTTGTTGTGATGTTTTGTAGCAAAGCTGTAAACTCCAACATTCCATTTCCAAATAAAACATGGAATTAATCTTTATATAGATGAATTTAATGTTTTGTGTTTTTGGTGTCCAGACTCCAACAGTTATTTAATAACCTTCTTGACGAAGTTTGCCAGAAAAGTGTACAGGCCTTGTAACTTTTTTGAGGGAAGAGTTCACAAGGCCTGTACACTTTTTCAAGCGAAAAATTCGCAACGCCCCTCGTGTACTTTTTTGAGGGAAAGTTCACAAGGCTTGTACGTTTTGTTTAGGGAAAAGTTCAGAGCTACTTTTTCGAGCTAACAGTACTTAAGGCCTTGTGTACTTTTTCGTGCGAAAAGTTCACAAAGCTATAGGCTTGTGTACTTTTTCGAGCTTGTCAAATTTTGCTTGAAAAAGTCTACAAGGCGTGAACTTGTACAATTATGCTTGAAAAGGTCTACCAGACCCTGTGAACTTGTTTTGTCCGAAAAAAGTCTCTGTGAACTTGTCAAATTTTGTCCGAAAACGTTTTTGGCTCAAATTTGATAAAAACTCTGGACTTACCCCCTTGTGATTTTAGACCAAACGACATTGGTCATCAAAAGGTATGAGCAGCCGAGGCTTACCACCATCTAAATTACATGACGAACCAAAACCTGCATCGGTTATAGCTTACCCCTGTAGCTACACGCTTAACGAATTGGCTGAGAGCAACGAGATCCGAGTTCAACTCCCGCTGCTGTCTCTTTTTCTATTTTGCTTTGACGTAGTGAGTGAATAATATAAGTAGTTTTAAAAACCAGCTCAATCACCAGCGGGCACTGTGGCGACACGGTGTACTGGATAGTTCAATTGCGTGCAATCCAGAGCTGGGACACCGGTTCGAATCCTACCCGTACCAAGAGGGACATGACTTTTACTGCTTGCACCAGTAATGGATTGGGGTCCGTCATGTCTATCCCCAAATTAGGTGTGGATGATTTACCGTGTGGGAGAGTAAAGGAGGGACCGGGACTGGCAAGTCCCTTAAGGGTTCTAATGGGTGATCACCACGCTGGTTTCGGCCAGACTTTGAGTCCCCTGAAAGCCTGGTCGTCACTCTGACTAACTCTTTGCACAAATTTACTTTAACTTTATTTAACTTTAACAACTATTATACCAAGTATTTTTAACCAAGCCTTATAGACCTTTCCAAGCAAAAGTTCCTTTTTCGGCCAAAATTTGACAAAATCACAAGGCTAAACATTTTTTCAAGCAAAGTTTGAAAAAACCACAAGCCTTTGTCGATTTTTCAAGCAAAATTTGTTTGCCTTGCAGATTTTTTCAAGCAAACTTTGACAAGATCACAAGGCCTTGTAGATTTTTTTAAAGCAAAATTTGACAAGATCACAAGACTTTTTCAGGCCCAAATGGACAAGTTCCTTTTTCGGCAAAAATTTGACAAAATCACAAGGCCTTGTAGGTTTTTTTCAAGCAAAATTTGACAATATACTTTTCAAGCAAGAGTTGACAAGATCACAAGGCTATAGCCTTGTAGATTTTTTCAAGCAAAATTTGACAATATCACAAGGCCTTGTAGACTTTTTCAAGCACAATTTGACAAGATCACAAGGCTATAGCCTTGTAGATTTTTTCAAGCACAATTTGACAAAATCACAAGGCTATATAAGCCTTGTAGGTTTTTTCAAGCAAAATTTGACAATATTACAAAGCTATAGCCTTGTAGATTTTTTCAAGCAAAATTTGACAATATCACAAGGCCTTGTATATTTTTTCAAGCAAAATTTGACAAGATCACAAGGCCTTGTAGACTTTTTCAAGCAAAATTTGACAAGATCACAAGGCTATAGCCTTGTAGATTTTTCAAGCAAAATTTGACCTAATCACAAGGCTATAGCCTTGTAAATTAATTCTTTCAAGCAAAATTTGACAAGATCACAAGGCTATAGCCTTGTAGATTTTTTTCAAGCAAAATTTGACAAGATCACAAGGCTATAGCCTTGTGGATTTTTTCAAGCAAAATTTGACAATATCACAAGGCTATATAAGCCTTGTAGATTTTTTCAAGCAAAATTTGACAAAATCACAAGGCTATAGCCTTGTAGATTTTTTTCAAGCAAAATTTGACTATAGCTAGAAGGCTATAGCCTTGTAGATTTTTTCAAGCAAAATTAGCCTTGTAGATTTGTTCAAGAAAAACTTGACAATATCACTAGGCTATAGCCTTGTAGATTTGTTCAAGCATAATTTGACAAAATCTACAAGGCTATAGCCTTGTAGATTTTTCAAGCAAAATTAGCCTTGTAGATTTTTTCAAGAAAAACTTGGCAATATCACAAGGCTATAGCCTTGTAGATTTTTTTCAAGCAAAATTTGACAAAATCACAAGGCTATAGCCTTGTAGATTTTTTCAAGCAAAATTTGACAAGATCACAAGGCTATAGCCTTGTAGATTTGTTCAAGCATAATTTGACAAAATCACAAGGCTATAAGCCTTGTAGATTTTTTCAAGCAAAGTTTGACAAAATCACTAGGCTATAGCCTTGTAGATTTTTTCAAGCAAAATTTGACAAGACCACAAGGCTATAGCCTTGTAGATTTTTTCAAGCAAAATTTGACAAAATCACAAGGCTATAGCCTTGAAGATTTTTTCAAACAAAATTTGACAAAATCTACAAGGCCTTGTAGATTTTTCAAGCAAAATTAGCCTTGTAGATTTTTTAAAGAAAAACTTGACAATATCACAAGCCTTGTAGATTTTTTCAAGCAAAATTTGACAATATTATAGCCTTGTAGATTTTTTCAAGAAAAACCGACAATATCACAAGGCTATAGCCTTGTACATTTTTTCAAGCAAAGTTTGACAATATCACAAGGCTATATAAGCCTTGTAGATTTTTTCAAGCAAAATTTGACAAAATCACAAGGCTATAGCCTTGTAGATTTTTTAAAGCAAAATTTGACAAGATCACAAGGCTATAGCCTTGTAGATTTTTTTCAAGCAAAATTTGACAAAATCACCAGGCTATAGCCTTATAGACTTTTTCAAGCAAAATTAGCCTTGTAGGTTTTTTCAAGAAAAACTTGACAATATCACAAGGCTATGCCTTGTAGATTTTTTCAAGCAAAATTTGACAAGATCACAAGGCCTTGTAGATTTTTTCAAGCATAATTTGACAAAATCACAAGGCTATAGCCTTGTAGATTTTTTCAAGCAAAATTAGCCTTGTAGGTTTTTTCAAGAAAAACTTGACAATATCACTAGGCTATAGCCTTGTGGATTTTTTCAAGCAAAATTTGACAAAATCACAAGGCTATATGAGCCTTGTAGATTTTTTCAAGCAAAATTTGACAAAATCACAAGGCTTCAGCCTTGTAGACTTTTTCAAGCAAAATTAGCCTTGTAGATTTTTTCAAGCAAAATTTGACAAAATCACAAGGCTATAGCCTTGTAGATTTTTTCAAGCAAAATTTGACAAGATCACAAGGCTATAGCCTTGTAGATTTTTCAAGCAAAATTTGACAAAATCACAAGGCTATAGCCTTGTAGATTTTTTCAAGCAAAATTTGACAAGATCACAAGGCTATAGCCTTGTAGATTTTTTCAAGCAAAATTTGACAAGATCACAAGGCTGTAGCCTTGTAGATTTTTTCAAGCATAATTTGACAAAATCACAAGGCTATATATAGCCTTGTAGATTTTTTTCAAGCAAAATTTGACTATAGCTAGAAGGCTATAGCCTTGTAGATTTTTTAAAGCAAAATTCGCCTTGTAGATTTGTTCAAGAAAAACTTGACAATATCACAAGGCTATAGCCTTGTAGATTTTTTCAAGCAAAGTTTGACAAAATCACTAGGCTATAGCCTTGTAGATTTTTTCAAGCAAAATTTGACAAGATCACAAGGCTATATAGCCTTGTAGATTTTTTCAAGCAAAATTTGACAAGATCACAAGGCATATAGCCTTGTAGATTTTTTCAAGCAAAATTTGACAAAATCACAAGGCTATAGCCTTGTAGATTTTTTCAAGCAAAATTTGACAAGATCACAAGGCTATAGCCTTGTAGATTTTTCAAGCAAAATTTGACAAGATCACAAGGCTATAGCCTTGTAGATTTGTTCAAGCATAATTTGACAAAATCACAAGGCTATAGCCTTGTAGATTTGTTCAAGCATAATTTGACAAAATCTACAAGGCTATAGCCTTGTAGATTTTTTCAAGCAAAATTAGCCTTGTAGATTTGTTCAAGCAAAACTTGACAATATCACAAGGCTATAGCCTTGTAGATTTGTTCAAGCATAATTTGACAAAATCACAAGGCTATAGCCTTGTAGATTTGTTCAAGCAAAATTTGACAAGATCACAAGGCTGTAGCCTTGTAGATTTTTTCAAGCAAAATTTGACAAGATCACAAGGCTATAGCCTTGTAGATTTGTTCAAGCATAATTTGACAAAATCACAAGGATATAGCCTTGTAGATTTTTTTCAAGCAAAATTTGACTATAGCTAGAAGGCTATAGCCTTGTAGATTTTTTCAAGCAAAATTAGCCTTGTAGATTTGTTCAAGAAAAACTTGACAATATCACAAGGCTATAGCCTTGTAGATTTTTTCAAGCAAAGTTTGACAAAATCACTAGGCTATAGCCTTGTAGATTTTTTCAAGCAAAATTAGCCTTGTAGATTTGTTCAAGAAAAACTTGACAATATCACAAGGCTATAGCCTTGTAGATTTTTTCAAGCAAAGTTTGACAAAATCACTAGGCTATAGCCTTATAGACTTTTTCAAGCAAAATTAGCCTTGTAGATATTTTCAAGAAAAACTTGACAATATCACAAGGCTATGCCTTGTAGATTTTTTCAAGCACAATTTGACAAGATCACAAGGCTATAGCCTTGTAGATTTTTTCAAGCAAAATTTGACAAGATCACAAGGCATATAGCCTTGTAGATTTTTTCAAGCAAAATTTGACAAGATCACAAGGCTATAGCCTTGTAGATTTTTTCAAGCAAAATTTGACAAGATCACAAGGCTATAGCCTTGTAGATTTTTTCAAGCAAAATTTGACAAAATCACAAGGCTATAGCCTTGTAGATTTGTTCAAGCATAATTTGACAAAATCACAAGGCTATAGCCTTGTAGATTTTTTTCAAGCAAAATTTGACAAAATCACCAGGCTATAGCCTTGTAGATTTTTTAAAGCAAAATTTGACAAGATCACAAGGCTATAGCCTTGTAGATTTTTTTCAAGCAAAATTTGACAAAATCACCAGGCTTATAGCCTTATAGACTTTTTCAAGCAAAATTAGCCTTGTAGATTTTTTCAAGAAAAACTTGACAATATCACAAGGCTATGCCTTGTAGATTTTTTCAAGCAAAATTTGACAAGATCACAAGGCTATAGCCTTGTAGATTTTTTCAAGCAAAATTTGACAAGATCACAAGGCTATAGCCTTGTAGATTTTTTCAAGCAAAATTTGACAAGATCACAAGGCTATAGCCTTGTAGATTTTTTTCAAGCAAAATTTGACAAGATCACAAGGCTATAGCCTTGTAGATTTTTTCAAGCAAAATTTGACAAGATCACAAGGCTATAGCCTTGTAGATTTTTTCAAGCAAAATTTGAATTTGAATTTTTTTAAGCCTTGTAACCTTGTCAAAATTTGCCTGAAAAAGTTTACAAGGCAAATAGCCTCGTGAACTTGTCAGATTTTGCTTGGAAATGTCTATAAGGCTTGGTTAAAAATATTTTGGTATAAGTGAAATACAGTTAAAGAAAATTTGTGCAAAGAGTTAGTCAGAGTGACGACCAGGCTTTCAGGGGACTCAAAGTCTGGCCGAAACCAGCGTGGTGATCACCCATTAGAACCCTTAAGGGACTTGCCAGTCCCGGTCCCTCCTTTACTCTCCCACACGGTAAATCATCCACACCTAATTTGGGGATAGACATGACGGACCCCAATCCATTACTGGTGCAAGCAGTAAAAGTCATGTCCCTCTTGGTACGGGTAGGATTCGAACCGGTGTCCCAGCTCTGGATTGCACGCACAATGGAACTATCCAGTACACCGTGTCGCCACAGTGCCCGCTGGTGATTGAGCTGGTTTTTAAAACTACTTATATTATTCACTCACTACGTCAAAGCAAAATAGAAAAAGAGACAGCAGCGGGAGTTGAACTCGGATCTCGTTGCTCTCAGCCAATTCGTTAAGCGTGTAGCTACAGGGGCAAGCTATAACCGATGCAGGTTTTGGTTCGTCATGTAATTTAGATGGTGGTAAGCCTCGACTGCTCATACCTTTTGATGACCAATGTCGTTTGGTCTAAAATCACAAGGGGGTAACTCCTTTATATAGACTATCCATGTCATTTGGACTGAAATTACAAGGGGTAAGCCTTGTTTTCTCATTCCTTATCATGATGTAATTTTCTTTACACTCAAACCGCGATTTTCGAATTTAATTGAAACAACAAACCATAAACACGTGAGAGAGACAGACCTTCATTAAATCATCATGTCAGTTGAATATTACGAACTTCGTGTAATAAAATTAAAAGATAATTCCTTCATACAGAGACGTGGTTTGTATCCAATTTGAGCCCAAAAACTGGTAAAACGCAAGTAAGGCCAGCACTTTTATCCAATTTGGGCCCAAAACTAAAAAGAAATAACAAGGTGCAAGCATTTTATCAAATTTGGGCCAAAAACTAAACAGAAATCACAAGGGGGTAAGTACAGCACTTTCATCAAAATTACAACAGGAGGTTTGACTACAATGTGGCCCAGATAGTATAACAAATATATTAACCAAATAAATACAAATGCATGAGAACAACTTCCTTTTATGATTCACTGTAAATTATTTATTTTCATAATAAAACGTTTCTTTTTGTAGAATATAAAATGAGTACCATAAAACAAAGTTCCATCATCCCACTGTGGACACGTCTGACAATAACAGAAATAATTATCTATATATACATATTGAAATAAATTTTATGCATTTATATTTAAATTTAAAGGATGGGTGCACAGAATGTGCAAAATTTAAAACATTAATCAATCATTTTGAAAAAAATTGTTTTAATATTGCTATACCAAACCTCAATGCTCTACAGTCAAAACATAAAGGGAGTTTTCACCATTTTCTTATAAATCTAATTTACCAAGCGAGCCTAAATGTGTGCGAGTTTAAGACCCATGTTAATTGGTCACATACTCAAAGCCAGTAGTAGTCTTTGACAATTACCACTGTTGTACACTGCATTCAAACATGCATTCATAAATTAAAAAATTTTCATAATTAGAAATCTAGCCTTTCGGTGAAAATGTGCAAATTCAATTCACGCAAAGGTACCCACTATTGGTTGGCCAGCATTGGCTTAAAGCATTGTGCGCTCATAGGCTTGTGCGCTCAAGCTTGTACACTGCATTAAAACATGCATTCATAAATTAAAAAATTTTCATAATTAGAAATCTAGCCTTTCGGTGAAAATGTGCAAATTAAATTCACGCAAAGGTACCCACTATTGGTTGGCCAGCATTGGCTTAAAGCATTGTGCGCTCATAGGCTTGTGCGCTCATAGGCAGACGTACAATCAAGTATGCATCATGCCACCATCAGCCCCATTCAAAAAGGCGCTGTGTTCACTTTTTTGAGCCACCAATAGCGTCAGTGCGCACGCGCAATATCAAATTTGCATATTTCGTGTGAAAGGTTCATTATAATCGGAGATATAAAAGGCATAACTTATTAATTAATATTACACAAATTAATGCAGACATTGAAAAAATTAGCAAACATTATAAATTTAGTATGAATGCAGCAGAGTTGTTCAAAGGAATAATTTTATTGCGTTGATAAAAAAATAGAAAATACTCACAAACACAATCATGTTTGTGAATCCGGCTAATGGAGGACTACTCCAACTGTTTGGACTTGGTTTGTTTTAGTGACCTCACAATTGGTTTTGACCATGAGAGGAAGCGAGGATGTCCTCACTCTGTCAAACATTCAAATCTCTAAAAGTCCTCAGACGCAACGGGTAGACACGCTCACACACACACACACACACACATGCCCACATATCAGGTTTGTCCTGCTATTCTCATTCCAGCCTGGACCTTACAAGAACCAATACTCAAAACAAGTCCAGTCTTGGAAATAAGGGGCAATTGTTGGCAGCAACTACATCAGGTAGTCACTGTCTTTAGCTCGGCTAGACTGGGCCCCTGTCTTTATCTGCAAGGATAAAGACAGGTCACTGCCGCTAGATCCAATGATTCCCATTGGATAGAATGATATCATTTGGTAAACGTGCAGTGACATAGATGCCCAAACAGTCACTGCTGTCACGTCCGCAATAGAATTTGACTGCGTAACTCTATGTGAACTGACGGTAGGTCAAAGGTGAATATATACGCCGGTCACGAGGCAGGTGTCTGGCGTTATTCACGAGCCTCGAAGTGTGACGTCAGATGTTCAGGCTATTGCCTGGCCACCTCTTGTCTTTTTCCTACATCCTCCCCCTCGAATCTTAACTTTTACCCATAGTATGTTTTTCTGATTGCAATAGAGTCTTTACTACAACATGGTGTAATATAATAGAATCATTTAAAATCGAAAATAAATTGGCAAGTCACCAGTTGTGCCTAAAAAATAATTAGGATAATTTCTTTTATAATAGCAAAAAAACAGGCAAGGATTGTTTTTATAATTTATAATTAATCTGGCAAAATATTTACTTTTATGAAACATGAAATGCATAGGTGAAAATTTAACTTTGTTATTCCTTTTGTTTACAAGGAGAAAACCTAGGCATAGGTTCCTTGTATAACGCGTAACAGACTTCTTTATTGATTGCACCCACTTACACCCACACATTCTTGTGCAGATTGCCATTTTGACAATAACTTGTATACTTGCCACATAACCTGATTTGTCACTCTGATGATTTTTTTGTGAAAGACCATGATGAAAAATAACAAGAAAAAAACCCCTAAAACAACCAAGTACTGCACTGTTAACTTACCTTACATCATTGGCTTTAATTAAAGGCACTGGACACTTTTGGTAATTACTCAAAATAATTATTAGCATAAAACCTTACTTAGTAATGAGTACTGGGGAGCTCTTGGTAGAATAAAACATTGTATAAAACGACTCCCTCTGAAGTAACATCTTTGAGAAAGAAATAATTTTCCATGGATTTGATTTTGAGACCTCAGAATTAACAATTACCAGTAGTGTACAGTGTCTTTAAGAAGTAATACTTTTAATGAGCATAATACGTTGTTGTTAGGTGGGGATGAAGGGTCATCATTGTGTTGCTACGATAACTTCTTCAGCAGCTCGTCTGCCTGCCTGCACTGCGCCGTTCAACAACCCGCACCATGCTGTGCCTGCATCCGCACCAGCCCAATGGACCCTGAAAATAATCAAAATAAGACAGGAATACTTTTAGAAAAAAGCTTTTACTATGTAACGCCCAACTTACGAGACCGACCGGACACTTCAGGGTGAGGTCTACACATTACTGGCTTTTGACCAAGATCAGGGCGCATTGCCACCTACTCTGAAACAGGGTTACCCCCTTCACAGTCCGTAAGGATGTGGGCATGGTTATTATCCACTAGGAGCCACCTACTCCTGGGGCTGAAACAGGGTTACCCCCTTCACAGTCCGTAAGGATGTGGGCATGGGGATTATCCACTAAGAGCCACCTACTCCTGGGGCTGAAACAGGGTTACCCCCTTCACAGTCCGTAAGGATATGGGCATGGGTATTATCTAGGAGCCTGACTTTTATTAAAGCAATTATGGTTAAGTGCCTTGCTCAAGAGTACAAGTGTCATGACTGGGATTTAAACCCACAATCTGCTGCCGGTAACATGACCTAGACCACTCGGCAAGGAAAACAATGTGTTAGGTATCAAGGCTCAGAGCAAAAAACCGTGAACCTGAAAGTGAAGTATCATGAAATCATTTCCATTCCATAATGCAATCTTGAGTTTTAATAATGTCAAGCGTGTCACGGCTGAGTCAGTCTAAAGCTAAGTTACCTTTTGTGTTTAAGCGAAGTAGGATTTGAAACTTTGAATGGTGGAAATACGATATTGAAAGGTTTGCGGTAACACCAAGTAATGACTATCTCTAAATGAGTTGGGATGGTTCTGAAAAGAATTGTTGGTGTTTAAGGGACTTTATGAGAGTGGGCCTAGGGCACTAAAATAAAGTACATTGACACATTATTGTAAAATGCAGTATTAAAGAAACAGTTGTAGCTTTTCTTTACCTGCCATGTGGTGTAGTCACAGATGCCAGAAGTTCTGATGATTTGTTAACCATCTCCCCATCACTATTGTCATACAGCCATTCCTAAAGATCATAAGACAAAGATACTCTGTTAAAATCTTAACTGAAATTTAAAAAAATTACACTAACAATTGGGGCATCAATTGTTTTTGGTCAATGTAACGCTGCTTTATGGGAAAAATTATGAAAAATACAAAAGAAATCCAATAATTCAGCATTATCAACCAGCTACAAATCTACGTTAATATAACAAACATCTTCTGTCAGCCTCAGGTATCACAAATACTTCCTATGGTTCTTGCTCCTTCCAGAACGCCGCTGCCAATCTTTGAAACTGTTTACCTCAAAATGTCAAAAAGGCTGAAACTACTGATCATTAGTTTTTGCAGTATTTACCAATCTATGACCCTTTACAAAACCATGGTTTTGGCTTTGGATTCCGCTTCAGACTGTTATCTCCTCTGAAGCCCTGACTGAGCACATGCGCAAAGCACGCGCGATGGCCAAAACAACTTCCGGGCAAAGCTACCTTAACCGAACCCGGAGCCGAAGCCGTGGTTTCGTAAAGAGCCCTATGACCCTACCCTAGGGATCCATAACATACCTTCTCTGCGTAATCAATACAGTCCATGATTTGAGGTCCGAATATCTCGCTCAAGACACGCAAAATTATCTCCTTACGTTCCTCCGACTTGTGGGGGATAAAAAAAACATCAAATAGAAAGTGTCTTAAGGTGAATCGAGGTACATTGTGGTTTCCTAGATTAGAGTGCAGTGGGGGGGGGGGGGGGGGGGCGGGGGGTAATCACATCTCTGCTGTGTTCATGGAACAAAGTGAGGGGGTTATATTAATATTAATTACTGGACAACTATCTATGTAAAGAGTCAGCTGAAAGCATAACAGAAAATGTGTCTTCAGTGCTATAAGAATGAGTTCTTTATACCACTAATGACATTGATGGAAAGTAATATGTTACACAAGGCTTTTTACTCAGCGAAGTTTTGTTGCAGACCATGGCCTAATATCATACAGAGCTGCAGTATCAGCTTAATATCAGGGATCAAGCCTCTGCTCAGGTATATTCCAAACAGCATTTGTAAGACAAACTCGAGTCCCAAAACGTTTCTTCTTACCGATTTTCCTTTAACTTTTTGTGGGTTGGAGAAAGCCATCAATGCTGCATTGCCATCCGGTAAGGTGGCGTCGTAGGAGATGATCAGAGCGTCGTTGATGCTACCACCATCGTCTCTGGATGTTGCTGACATGTTGAGGTACTCTCCAGCATGGCCCGCTTCGCGCCAGAAGGGCTTCGATGTAGAAAAGAAAAACAACAAACACAAACCTTAATACCATATTGTGATTGACAAAGATTTTCTACCAACCCCGTCTTTCAGAATTTTGTAATCAAGTTTTTTTATTTTCTAATTACCAATCCTGTATTTCATCCTTTCAATCTGTAAATCTTGTTTTAAGAGTGAAAGGTTTTTGGAACTGTTTGGTTGTTTTAATCCCATATAAATTTAGATAAATACAATAAAGGAGAAAAAAAGCATTAGCTGTTGCAAACAACTTACCAACCAAAAGGACCAAGGGTATAAATGCAAAAAGCTAACCTGTGAAAATTTTATTTCAAAAGGTGATCGAATTTTTGAGCTATCGCCGGGACACGTGACCTACAGCTTTAAGCCCCATCCAAAGGACGGTGCAGTGGTTAAGTGTCTTGCTTAAGGACGCAAGTGTCATGCCTTCGAACCCACACTCCCTTGAACAGGTCAGAGCTTGAGTTCGGCAGCGGTGCTCTGAACCACTCAGCCACGACATCACACTCTCTAAAGGGTTAATAATTCATTCTTACCGATTTATAGGTTATCACACTGGCCATCAGATCCACTCTACAAGGGAAGGTTTTACTTCGCCTCACTCGTAGAGGAGGGTCATAGGTTATTCTCTCTGCCAAACCAAAAAACAAAATCTAATAAAAACAAGACCGACAACAACTATTATACCAACCTATCAAAGTGCCTTACCGGTCAGCAGGAGCTACAGTTTCAAATCCTACTAACTTCAAAACATTCTCTCTTTCGCTCGAGCGCTTTGCAAACTGAGGAAAAGGCGCTTTATAAATGCTATTATTATTATTATTATTATTATTATTATTATTATTATTATTATTATTATTATTATTATTATTATTATTATTATTATTATTATTATTATTATTATTATTATTATTATTATTATTATTATTATTATTATTATTATTATTATTATTATTATTATTATTATTATTATTATTATTATTATTATTATTATTATTATTATTATTATTATTATTATTATTATTATTATTATTATTATTATTATTATTATTATTATTATTATTATTATTATTATTATTATTATTATTATTATTATTATTATTATTATTATTATTATTATTATTATTATTATTATTATTATTATTATTATTATTATTATTATTATTATTATTATTATTATTATTATTATTATTATTATTATTATTATTATTATTATTATTATTATTATTATTATTATTATTATTATTATTATTATTATTATTATTATTATTATTATTATTATTATTATTATTATTATTATTATTATTATTATTATTATTATTATTATTATTATTATTATTATTATTATTATTATTATTATTATTATTATTATTATTATTATTATTATTATTATTATTATTATTATTATTATTATTTACCTGAGACACTGCATGGGATAGCAACAATCACTCTCTCAGCGCAGAAGTCTTTCCCCGAGGCCGTCGTGACTTTCATCTTGCCACCATCTTGCTCCACGATGCCTTTTACAGTCTCTCCCAACACAACTGTCCCTTCTCCTAGCTTCTCATCGAGTTTACGACACAGCAACATGGCCCCTCCCTACGGTGAATTTAACAATCCAAATAAAGAAAATGCGAACAGGTTCTTTTGTTATTATTGGTGATTATGTTAAGCCAGAAGCGCTTTACGTAAACACTATTTAGGAGAATTTTATAGAAAGTTCACTGTTGTACTCAAGGACACAAGTGCCTCGACAGGGATTCGAACCCGCACTCTGACGACTCCTCCACCAGCACTTGAGCTTAATGTCAAAGACCCGTGTAAACTAAGTCATATCTGAAGGGGCTAATTGGTACCTTGATGTAAAGATCTGAGCGTCCCTTGTCACCACTGTTAGTATGTAAGTCCCATCCTCCACATGTATGAATCACATACAGATACTGCATCATCGATAGGTTGGACTGATCAGCAGCACAGAAGGCATGGGTCATGGTCTCAATGGTTTCCCTGCCAACTGTAAACAATAATTCAAATCACTTAAACGGAATCACTAACCCTTTTTTTCTTAAAGGCACAGGACACTATTAGTAGTTACTAAAAATAATTGTTATCATAAAAACTTCATTGGCAACAAGCAATGAAAAGCTGTTGATAGTATCAAACATTATGAGAAACGACTCCCTCTGAAGAAACATAGTTTTTGAGAAAGAAGTAATTTTCCACTAAAATATTTGAATTTGATTTCGAGACCTCAGAATTAGATTTTGAGATTCTGAAATCATGCATCTGAAAGCACACAGCTTTGTGTGACAAGGGTATTTTTTCTTCCATTATTATTTCGCAACTTCGTAGACCAATTAGACCAATTGATTTGAAAACTCCAAACCCACCTTGTGTCCAGAGGTATTTCTTGAGGAAGTCTTTTACATTCATTCCATCCCAGTCAGCAGCATGCTTGCATTCCATTATTTGATCCATCTTGATCTGGCCTTGCATGCCATCGACCTATCAAATCAAAGAATCAGTCAACAATCTGCAACCAATGTTGATTTCCTGTCTAACAAAAACCTACAACCAAATATTTTGTGTTGGATTTTTTTTGCTACATGTACTACCAGCAGCCAATTTCACAAAACTGCACGCAACTGCGTATCTCGTTAGTTGGGCACAACTAAAACAACAAGTCTTGTGCTTTATGCAGTTGCGTAATGTTTTGTGAAATCGGCTGCTGAAATTACATAAAGGTTAACATAAAAGTTTAACATTCTCACAAAGAGAAATCCTTTGCAATGAAAATGGTCTTGCCCCCTCTAAGTTGAGATTCCAGATCTCTGCCATTACTTTTACTTTGAGTGTTGAGTTTAAATCATATCAGATATACTTCAATGGACAGTGTCAAGCCAGTAGAAGAACAATACAGATTTAAAGGTATTTTACGTCAGAGAGTCGCCTAATTTGATTGCGACAACTGAAAGAAGCTACAGTAGTTAAGTGCCGTCCTACAAAGGATAACATTTACCTGGGGATTGTATTAATACGCTCTTCATAATCAGTAAGCTTTTTTTAATCATTCTTTCTAATCTAAATTAAAATTGGAGTGCTGTATTTTGTCTTTAGAAATAATGTTTAAGTACATTATCAGCACACTTTTTCCAAAATTTCAGAGAAAGAAAAAAGGGACAGACCTTCTTGAAGTAGCGAACAAGGTCAATGAGTGAGGTGTAAGGAAGAGGCGGGATGGCACCCGAGAACTTCTTGAGCTTTCCGTCTGGTAACCGCCAGAATTTATTCCCTTTGTTGTAGATCTGGGTTGTCTCAAGACCCAACTCCTTTACAAGTGCTAAGATATCCTTCTGGGACCTGTAGACACAAAAAAAAAACCAATTTAATTTGGGGTTGAACAAAGAAAAAAATACTTTTGGATTGGCTCTTTGTGTATGGATGAGGATACGCAGAAAGCCTGGTTTCACTCTCACATACCCTGACAGGAAGAACTACATAGTTCATGTAGGTCAGCCATACTGGGGACCAATAAACAATGAAAATATCAGAGGCTGGCCACATCAGACCTACAGTGGAAAAGAGGATGTACGTTGAACCCAACACTTCATCACCAAGATGATGTTCCCTCTTCCAAGGCCATTTTCTCTTTCCCCTCTCAATCCCTCTCTAGACAAAAATGGAATAAGTTACAAAACAATCCAGGGCTAGATTTCACACAGCACAAAGATTCATCTTTAAGATAAGTTGTCAGTATTGACATAGTGATTTATATTGTGACATCCTTGAAACCCCTAACCATTAAGTCTTGGACCAACCTCCAGCTGTCAACCATTACTCAATCCTGTTCAACAACATTTACAGCTGTTGTTCTGGATGAGTTCTCTCTACTCCCCATCTCATGGCAGGCACAGACAAGGTCGTCAGCGCCTACTATAAGCAGTTAGCAGAGTACATCAGAAGATAAGTGTCATTATGTTCTGATCTCCCTCCTGGAGATTGGGAGACCAGCACAAGACAGGATATAATGGGAAAAGCTTGTGTCCGCCTGCTGTGCAGCCGACTGATGATGTTCTCAATGAAAAGTCTATTCTTCATTAGTTTATCCTCCACCACCTTCAGCCAAAACTCTTTCATTTCGAAGGAAAAACAACTAAGAACCTCTGCTTAACACTGAAGATTGTTCACACTTAAGATCAATCTTAGCTCTCTGTGAAATCGGCCCCAGGTCACTTAAAAAGAACCTAAGCCCAAATCAACAGCGACTACTTTAACTCTATCTAAATAAGATTTCCATTAGTTTCGAAACGCTATTCCCTTTCCCAATTCATCCCTCTTTCTTGCCAGAAAGAAAGTAACAAAGTTACAAAACAAATCAGATCACTTAAAGGACCTAAAGCTCTGATCCACAGCGACCACTCTAAATCTCTCTAACTCAGTGTCTCTATATCAGAGGTGTCCGTCGTCCCTAATGGTCAAATTTTGCAATCCAGAATCAATGTTCTGACTAGACTCAGCAAACAATGGTCATCAGATGAGTCCATCAAGGACATGTGGAGAAGTCTTTTGTAGACTATAGGATAATACTGGCTTATCAACTTACGATCCGATGCGAGTACCACCGATGTCCCATTCACAGGTACCAGTGGCACCATTTAGATCCTTACTCGTCACGTCACCACCGTACCGATCTGCAGACATAAAATGAGGTTTATTCATTTGAAGCTTGAAAATTGTAGTCGTTTCACTTATTATATAGGAAAACTTCTTCTTTACAACTCCAAAGCTTACATAAGTTTGTATGAATTGATAATATCTGCATATGAAGTCAAATATGGAAAAATTGTATTAAAATCATGACTTTCATCATGTTATCTTGATCAAGGAAACATCTTTTATAGAATTTTGTTTGCTTTGACAATAAGCTCAACCTTTTTATAAGTACATTCAAGCTTCAGCTACCAAAGTCTTGAGTAAAAAACTCAACCGCATTAAACTGATCCTAATCCAAGGATTTCATTATCAGAGTTGAATATATATGCCTCGTGACTGGAATCAATCATGATTAATTGTTTTACAAACAGGGTTTTTAATTTATAGTAACAACCATAAGAGAAGTAAAGCCCACATATTGTAATATGTGTATTCTGTGTTTTTTCCTTCTTCATTTGGGCCAGTTTCAAATCCCTCCGTGTATATGTCAATTAGTTTCTGTTAGTTTTCTCAATATATTTCTAGTTTAAATTTAAGTGCCTTGTGATTCGGACTAAGACTCTGGACTTATATAGTGTTAATATCCGTTACTCAGACACACTCAAAGTGCTTCAACATTCGGTACTATCCTGTCACTACTGTGGAGCTTAAAGTATAGAGCAATGAGAGCCTTTTAGGACGCTTGGTGGCAGCAGACTTACCAGGTAAAATGTTCCCGGTAATGTGCGCATGCTTAGAACTACGTTAATGGAAGTATACCTAGTAAGTCTGCTGCCACCTCGCGCCTCAAAGTCTCCCATTCCTTCACACACATGTGTAGCACTATGTGATGGTTTACAAGGTGCTTTGGCGCAATATGCAGCCAATCAAACCAAGAACACCGACGCAAACCTTTCTCTTTTTAAAAAGTGCACTTACCAGAGGCTTCTAAAACCAATACTTTCGCCGAGGGCTTCTTCTGGAGGAGGGTGTACGCAGAGGTCAAGCCAGAGAGTCCAGCTCCAACGATGATCACGTCATACTCTGAAGTCTCGACGCGCCCATTCGTTGCCATCTTGAGAATGTATCAAGATATTTTGTCTTAGATGAGGAGAAGAGAGATATCACAATTGATTAGTCTTCTGTCAAGTCAATAAACAATCTGTATTGAAATAACCCACTGCACCCATAGCAATTGCTATGGTGCCCTGTACTTTTGCTTTGGTGCCCTCTCTAAGGTTTCCACATAAAGTTCAAGGATTGCTGCAAGCTTGGAGTTGATATGCCAAGTTTATCTTGAGTTAGCACTTGATACCCACAAGCACGGTAGGACTTATCGAAAACAGTTTGTCCCCTCGGTGGCTTCGCCAACCAGCGAGGCAAAAAATAGCACATGGGTTAAACGGAAGTCTAACAATAGCTCTTTCACTACTACAACAAAATCCATCTATGCAGGACTGTCACTGTTCAAATAGCTTTAGGGTTTCTTTGGGCAAAACCAGCCATGCAAAGGTTGGTAAATGAAAAGGCCACCCAGAAAACCTTTTAATCTATGAATGACAGTGGGACAGATATAAAAAAAAAAAAATAAAAAAAAAATTATACAAAAATAAATAAAAATAATGACAGTTTTCTTGACGATTCACCAATGCTTTACCAACGAATATGTAGAAAAAGATTTGTCATATTTGATGGATGTTTCAAGATAGATATTCCAGACAGACAATTTGTCAGTTCAAGGATATGAGGTCATCAATTGCAATTTCATTCTCGCAACAATCAAAAGGTTGTGCAGTGGAAACTGTTTATACTTCTTAACAAATCAAAATCCAAAAATGTTTTTCCTTTAAAACTGAATGTTTCTTTTTGCCAATAATTATACATAATTGAGACAACTCTTGAACTTGATTAATATACTCAACTTACAAAGCACTCCAAAACAATTCAAAGGCAATTTAATGAAATTCATACAAACTGCACTATCAGCCTTATAGTCCCGTACCTGTGAATTTACCCTTTCCACCGGCTACAAACCCAGGTCAGTACTACAGGATAAATTCCAATTTTCCTGACATTCAAAAAGAGATATTATCAAGCTTACTAGATCCCTTTTCGCCATGCACCAGAAACTTACTAAAGATAAAAAACCCAGTTTTAAACTTGTGAATTTGAAAAGCAATTGGGTCGCTGGACCGCAAAGTCAAATCTTTTGAAACAAACTTTTGACAAAAAGGATTTGTTGGTGAGTCATACCATTGCACAGACAGACTTTGGTACAAACGTTTAGGTGCAATAGAGCGCTACTTCAAGGGTGACCAATTTGTAATGAACTTTTGCTCTCCTTATCTGGAGAGAAAATTTAGAACATGTACCAAAGATTACAGACTCAGCTTTTGTATGACAGAGCCGTTTAAACTCAAATCCCTCACTCAGTGGGAATAAAGTCTTCAACTTAATCCAGGATTTGAAATACACTGCTGAGTTCATTTCCAAAGATAGCTCAGATCAATCACATTTGCAAACAGCCGATTCAATGTGGTCAGTGTTGCATAGTGGTACCATTTCTCACCTCCAATCCAAGGGACCCAAGTACCACAAATCTCGCTTGGGGTTGCCTGCGAGAGTTTTCCCTGGAATACATCTTTGGGGTTTTCCCTCCCACATCTAAAACTGAAACTTCCTTCTTTGTCTTTTAACACTAAAAAGGGTTTTCGGCTAATACAGTGATTAAGTTAACTTTTCTGAGAGTCCTTGGCTTCACAACCAGAATAAATGAAATGAATGAGATGAAATGAAAGTGTGTACTGTCACCTAACTTGTTGTTTGAAAACCCATCCCATTTTACCAGCCAGAGTTGGTAATACATACATACATGGTAGGATTAAATCTTTTAGGGATTCACCAAACAACAAAACACACCAGACACCCCGAGACATCAGTGTAATGCCAAACTCTTGGATATGAATGATCATGGTACCAGAGCTTTAAGTATTTAAGTAAATAGTAGACAAGCTAAGGACAACTTCAATCAATAATCATAGTGCATGTAGTGTGATGTGAGGCAGAGGGGACTCTGGGTGTCTTTTGGAAACCCTGTCTTAAAGTCAGACGTCATGTTTCATCTGTCATTTTACATATATGTAAATGGCAATTTGACACCAAGTTTTTAAACTCTAAAAACTTTGACACATTTTTACAACAATAAAATAATGGTATGAGGGGAGCCAGTAAATAAAATTGTGTTTCAGGAGGGAGGAAAACAAGAGGGCCATTAAAAAAACCTTCGGGAAAGACAGCGTTCAACTTTTCAGCTGATTTTCTCTTTTTCTTTTTAAAACAATGCCATAGAAACTTCTTCTGACTGTCCCTTACACAAGGAAACACAGTCTATGGTAAATATGCAATTTCACAATCTGGTCCCAAACTCTGGAACTCGATGCATCGTTAAATATCCGAGCTCCAGAATCTCTATTTATTTCCAAAAGCATGCAAAGCACAGTGTTCATCATTGCTTGTGAACTGGACCTTTATCCATGGAGGAATTGTTCCATGGTTTTTTTAATTGCTTTTTGTTAGTGCGCGTAAATATCTCTAAATCGGGCTTTTATTTAGCTCTCTCATATTTTGTTGTTAGCTTACAAGGTCTCTGTTCTTGCCGTTACTGGGAAAAAAAGTGTACTTTGTGTGCCTGGAAAAAAGAGGTAGTCTTTCGCCTTTCAGGGTGCATGAAGCCATTTAAATAAAAATTTTTGTTAATGAAATAAACCCAGATATACTCACCCCTGATGTGTCAGTAGTGCTGGTCTCTGAAGCGCAAAGTGTACCCTTAGTCTCCTTGTCAAGCTAACATTGACTGTTATCAGCTCATTGTCTAATGTCTAAAGTTCCACTTTTCATATGTAAATAGAAAGAAGCCATGTCAAAAATATAACTTGTTTCATGTCATCTTTTGGCCAACAAAAAAGCCAAATCAAATTTTATAGTTTTCATTTTAAACCAGTCTATAATGAATGCGATAATAAAAAATAAAAAAAAGAGTATGGGGTAGATCGATATGTTCTTCTTATAACCCTCCTCTCATTTAGAAAAAAGAGAAACATAATTTCTTTTTCAATTGGCCTTAATTTACCTTTTGACATATATCTATGGCTAAGCATGCTGATTGTGCTGATTGTGATAAACAGTCAGTCAAACCTGCATGCAGTTAATATTAGGACACTTTGCCTAATTTAATTTATTACAACACTACTCACTAAAGATTCTGCCTGATCAATATGTTACCATCAGAGGAACAACCCCGCCTAAATGTACAGTGCCAATTTAGTTCACATTGCTGTCTTGACTCTTGGAAAACAGTGAGGACAATTTATTTCAGTACAAGGGCTATTTTCTTCAAGGGCAATCCACAATCCGGAATGCATCAGAAGAGTAATTGCATTTTCAATACTTCAGGATTTCTATTTATTTTAGTTTAATTACTAACTGGTTAAAGGTTTTTAAGAATTTTCACTCTCGTGGTTTTGCAGATGGTGGTTTTGCAGATGGTGACTTTGCAGAGGGCAACTTTGTAGTGGGAAACTTTGATGGGAAACAAGGAGACAAAATATGTAGCTCACACCAGATTAAACCCTTCCTAAGCCCTATTGCAAATGTACACAAAACCTTGAAAATAAAATTGTTAGTACAAACCATGTCACTGCACATGCATTTCTTTTAAAATATATCCCATCCAAGGACAAACTATGAGATGAGGTTCTCAACAAACATGACCAGTCGTTTGTATCAAGGACTGTACAACAAAAGTCGCACAAAGTTGTATTTATCTAGGGGATTATTTATGTCTGTCATCAACAGTTTTGTTTATGTAATGGCTTAAGTTCAAACATAATAATGATAGTGTTCCAAAAATATGCCTTTTAACAATGGCTTTTAATAAAAACATATTTACCGTTTCTGATTTCGATTTGGACTTATCTAAAAGTTTGTCTGGCCTGATGTACTTCTTTAAAAAAAAAACTTAAAAGTAGAGTCATACTTTAAAACATACCCACCCCCTGAAAAATAGTGCAATGCTATCTAAAAGCTTACTTGAGAAGTGCCTGTAATAATATTATTCTGCCTGGGAGATGAATAAGTTAAAACCTGCCTTGGTTGTAAAACAAGTTTAAATCTGCCAGAATGTAGGCCTGCTTGCATTTAAACAAGTTCAAATCTCCAAAGGGTGCAGAAAAAAACCTTTAAATCTTAGTGCCAACGTGCAGAACAAGTTTAATCCTACCAGGGGCCGGGAGCAGACAGAGTTTAAAACTGCCAAGTTGCAGAACAAGTTCAAACATACATGTAAGCAGAATAAAAGAAAATTTCAGGTCACAAGAGTGTGCAGAAAATGCACCATTTCAAAACCTGCAAGGGACTCAGAATAAGAGTAGGCCTTGAAGTAGTGCGCTGATCAACAATAGAATTTTACACTACATTAATCTTGAATTACAATCTTTGAATGTGCACATCCTTCACATGTAATTAAGTGTAATTTCTTTGTCTGCCCCTAAAGTGCAGATGACAGCACCCATTGATCACCAGTCTCCTCACTGCTGTTTCAGGGTCACCAGGATTAAATGTGCAATTACCAACAACAAATGATTGTATTTCATGTGTAGAACTCTCCGATGTTCACTTGCACCACGTTTACACTTGATCCGGCAAGGTGAATCAGATCCAGTGAGCTGAATCAGGCCGTGATCAGGCTAATCCCCGTCATGTTTACACTTGAGTCTGATCTGGCATTGATACACCTTTCCTGGTGCTTGTTGAACAGAAATTCAACACTGCTTAATTGTGAAAGGTCAACTGAAGAAGGTCAATCATTGATCATAATTGATACTTATATTGCCACAAGAAAATACAAACAGTGCAAATATACAAAAATGGTTTCCCAAAGCTTAAATATTAGTATTACCACTGTGCGCTGTGAAAGAGAAGTTAATGGAAAAAACCCAGAAGAACATAAGTCGAAGCGTGGTTCGGCACATTTGTTACAGAGCAATGGCGTCGTGCGAGGGGATGGAAATGGCAGGTACCATTGAAATCGTGTGGTCCTCTATGTGCAACACAAATGCGGTGTTTTGAGGTGTTGGAACCAGCGTACGAGGATGCTTACTTGCATCCAACGCTTGCATAAATATCCATGCTCTGGTGAACTGATTGTTTACTTTTAATTTTGGTTTTTAATTGTAGCAATTGATCATCGTTATTGTTAAGGGGCTAAGGCCAAGGGAGCCCTAGACCCAGTGACTGGGGGTAGGGCGCTAGATTCCTTTTTTTTGAAATTTTGAGATTATCAGTCTTAGATGACCGATGATGTCATGATTACGAAGAATGGTTCCCCAATCCGTGATTTGTGTACAAACATAAAGACACGGGTCTGGGAACTACGAAGAATAGTTCCCAGACGCGTGGCCGTATATTTGTACACGAAGCGCGAATTGGATACCTTTTCTTTCCAGGACAAACACGTGCAGATAATTCTACACGTTTGTCCTGGGAAAAAAATACCGCACGGTCGGGGACAGTCGGCATATCGGCATTAGCGGTAAAAGAGCTGTAGTTGAGAAAATTCACACTCAAAATTCACTTGATTTTTACTCAAAATCTGTGATTCCTATTTGTCATTTGAACAATTCTAAGTGTAGGGCTATCTGCAACTTCTGAAGCATTAGATCGGTAAGTTTCAGGATGCAGAACGTTGCAGACGGTTTTTTCAAGGAAGCGTAAGATTTTGATATCAGTGGTGCTGGGGCCAAGGATACAGAGTGGATTGGACCGATTTATGTGGCTAGCTATAGCTAGCTATGCCTGCTGCATGCAATGTTAAAAACTTAATTATGTTAGGGTTAGGTTTAGGGTTAGGGTTAGGGAAGTAACGTAACAACAAATGAATATCAAAAATAGCAGACGACATTTTTAGAATAGTACTATCCTGGTGTCATGTGTTTTCAGTAGGATAACAGGAAAATTGTTCACAATCAAAAACTAATTTTTTTTTTTCAAATCATCTATCCAATTTTTTAACAATAACCATTTCACTTCATGGTGTGTTGAAATTTTTAAAGTTTTGGTTTTACATTGCGAGAGACAGTCTGCCATTAACAGTGCTTATGCATGCACGACATTGGAGCAACGTCATATGTTTTCACACCTTTCATTGGTTGGTATTTTATTGAATATTCAGAAGCTAGTATGGCGTGCAAAATAAATAAAAAATATTATTCAATTAAAACTTTACAAATTTAATTACATTTTTGTCCTAAGGCATTATGGCTACTATATTAAAATCCAGAGATATCATAAGGCATGAAAGTAAAACACCCCACCCCTCCCTGATGCACTCACACTTCATCAATCCTTTTTCCCCCATTTCAGACCAGTAATGTTTGGTTTCAGGAGATAAGAAACCAATCTATGATATTTTCTCTTTATTGTAGACTTAATATTTATTACGCTGATCGGAATTTATTACAGTATGCAGTGAATCAACAACAAAAAATTGTTGTAATTTTCACTTAAAATATTTTAATATTTTCCCCACATTTGCACACCATAGAATCCCAAATAGTAACCACCTCACGTGATCCATCTAGTGACTAAAGCAGAATGAAACTCAATCTAGCAGATAGTAATTTTGCTTTGAACTTTCGAGGTTGGATGATGTTTCTTTGACTCATTTGAATGTTGGCATAATAATGCACTAGTGATTAGTACCAAAAATCAATCATTTTATAAATGTTTGAGCATAACCAACGACAGGAAACTTTATTCTCAGCCTGATGAAAATACAGACCGTGAGTAAACTGCATAGCTTCTGTCACCGGTGCAGCTTGCACAATTACGCGGTAAACGGGAATCAAAGTTGGGGACCGAAAACATATGAGGGTCGATAACGTATGATACTTACTAGTAGTAGTAGGGCCTAATAAAATTATCATCAATCATGATCATCCATTATTTTTTACCTCAAACTTGCTTGGATATATCTATCTTGAACGCTCAATCGCAACCTCAATATGTAATCACATTAATAACTTACCGCTGAATAGTTTAACAATTCTGGTTTAACGGTAAAAGTGTTGGTTTTATGTCAGGATCATCGCACTGTACTGCTGCATGCACTAGATGCACTGCACATTATTGTACACAGTGTACAATGCAAACTGTATACATGTACAACCTTGTACGCAAAGACATGCTCTTGTTTATGGTGTTAAGTTCCCCACCCCCAATAATAAACCTTTTGTAATGCGCTATTATACGTGAGGTCGATCATAATCATCCACAATGGGAACAATGCGGTCGGCAGTGTGGTGTATTTATTTTACCCAGGCGAGAAAGGGAATGTGCAGAATCCGAGTTTCAATTCCTACATAGCCTTTGGGTTTGTGCTGGTACAAGAGGGGCGTGGCGTTTCTTCTGCGATGCGGGGCCCCGCATGCTCAGCTATCTGAAAGACATTGGACACTTCTTCTCACTTGCTGTATCTCAACATATGCAAAATAACAAACCTGTGAACATTTGAGCTCGTGGTCGTCGAAGTCAGTTGCGAGATAATCATGAAAGAACGCCCTTGTCACATGAAGTTGTGTGCTTTCACTCAGATGCTTTTTCGGCGAGACCTCAGATTCTAAATCTGAGGTCTTGAAATCAAATTCGTTGAAAACTACGCTACTTCAGAGGGAGCTGTTTCTCACAATGTTTTATCTTATCAACAGCTCCCATTACTCGTTACCAAGTAAGGTTTTGTGCTATTAATTATTTTGAGTAATTACCAATAGTGTCCTGCGCCTTTAAAACAAGACTGGACCACCAAGGGCCGAACATAATTATTTATGAGTTGCCTATAGTGAAAGACAACAAGAATTGTTCCCATCGTGAAAAGCAAGAAGCAATTAAATTAATTTCATGAAGGCTCATGATGTATGCCGCGACTGACAAAAAAAAACCCAGATCATTTTGTCATTAGTTATATTAACAGAAATGACGTAATTTATGAGCAGAAAAACAAAACCTTTGTAAAGGAGGCAAACAATGAAGCACTTTTATTTTCCTAAAGGTTGCACGACCAGGCGGCTTACAAAAATTAATACTCCTCATTTGTAAAGAAATTCTCCATGCATGGTTGGAGCCACCAGCATGAAAAATTTAACGCAAAGCCTCGGGGGGAAATAGTGCGAGCCCGAGGGAGGTTTGGCCTACACTGTTAAAAAGAAAAGAACAAAAAAGCTAGAGTGCCACGTAAAAAGACAGTCATTTCTACGTTTTTTTATTTATTTTTTTAATATATTTTAAAATATTTTTTACAGTGATCTCTAATTATCATAAACTTACTTGGGTAACAAAGCCAGATGTCTCGAAATCAATTCAAATATTTTCTAACGAAACTACTTTTTAGAGGGGAGCCGCTTCTTACAATGTTTTGTACCAACAGAGTGTCAGATGAAACACAGAACCCCGTTGGCAACTTGCCATGGGCTTCATAGCTATTTAAACTGCATGATCCTGATCTCCAAAACATTATAATTCAAAAGAATTTGAGGGCATACATATGGTTATCAGTTTGTCACATGATATTTTGCATGTGATGGTGCACCCCCATTAAATGGTGCAGGTTCGCAGCATTGCGGTCTTCCCGAATCAACTTAATTCAGCCCATGTTAATATTGCCGTGTAGACTGGCCCTTTGTCTATATTATACGTGTATTGATTTTACACATGTAAGGACTACGTCGGATTTAGCTGCGAATCTCCAAAACCATGAAAGCAATGAATGATGCGAGGTCAAAGGTGGTTATGGACGTGGGCTCAACAGTAGTCTTGGCCCAAGACGATGGTGCTTGATTCTGGATAGTGTACTACGCGCGGTTGAATCGCCAAAGCGCGCCCGCCACGGTATGATTTAGTTACGTGGACGGCTTGAAATCTAGACTACACTCTGCTAGATTTCAAGCCGTCCACGTAACTAAATCATACCGTGGCGGGCGCGCTTTGGCGATTCAACCGCGCGTAGTACACTATCCAGAATCAAGCACCATCGTCTTGGGCCAAGACTAGCTCAACAGCGGATCTCACGCGTGGAAGTGTGACGTCAGATAATAACCAGGCTATTTATCAAAAGCCAAACATCAGTGAGACAAATTGGACAAAATCATCACTACCGATGTGGGAGGAGATGGTTATTCACGCACTGTCATGCAGGCAGACATAAGTTACGTTGAGGTACTTCCCAACGTTTCCACATGGGTCTGATCCATACCACCCATTACTTGGGATGAAAGTACATTGTTGTATCCCCTGACATTCGGTCTTCACTTTATCAAGCGACGTAGCTTCATCATTTCCTGCACAGTGGCCCGAGTTGATGAAACAACGATGGTTACTGTCAGCATCGAAACCGTAGAGGGCCCACTTTACACTGATCATCTCATCGTCTCCACAGTTGATAGCGAAGTTATCTTTCTCACATTCAAGCTTTTGAACTGCATTTAAAACAAAACGGAGTTTTGTTGGTACAATGGTCTAAACTTGATGTTGTTTACCGTCAAAACCCAAACGGTGAAGGGGGGGGGGGGGGGGGGGGCTCAGTAGGTTATGAACCATCTCAGTGCTTCCTTCGTGCGCCGCTATGCATTAAAGCCTCCCATAAAAAATCCTCAAAGAACCCATGACGGTCACTGAAGGGGGTGGGGGGCTCAGGTTATATCGTTGAACCATCTTAGAGCTCCGTTCTTTTGCACCATACAAAAACTCACAAAGTATATAATAGACCCGCCAGTGTGAAGTAAATGGCGTGAGAAAAGGTACTTTATGAACTGCCGTTTTTTCTTTTGTTTTGTTTTCACCGTTTGGTTCTTTATTTTCACTATTTTGTTTTCACTTTCGATGTAAAGACTATAGAGTGGTTTCCAGCTAATAATGCGCGAAACATAATTATAATAAAAATTGACCCACCTCCGTTGTTGCACAATATGCAAATGTAATTTAACAGGACAATTGTGCTTAATAAATTATAATGACAATGGGCCTCTTTAATAAGAGAGTGCAACAGGCCTAATCAACTAAACAACCCGTCGGACAAACAAAGAGCCACAGTTAAAGGCACTATTTGTAATTAGTTAAAATAATTGTAAAAATATATAACAATTTATTTTGGTAACGAGCAAGAGTTGTTGATAGTATAAAACATTTTGAGAAACCGCTACCTCTGAAGTAACGTAGTTTTTGAGAAAGAAACAATCACTAAATGAATTGAATTCGGGACCCGTAGCTGTGCTCAATAAATAGGGATCCTTGAGACCCTTGTTAAAATTGCTTTCGTGTGAAAGGGGCTTTTATGTTTTACTTACTAGTGACTGCCGTTGGTTTATTCTTCTTGTCTTTACGGCAAGTTGCTCTAAAGGCCGACATTGTTTGCTGTCTGAGTAGACCATCTTGGCCAGCATCCACCGACATCATCACACTGCAGGATTCACTGTTTACAACTTGTAAGAAACCGACTGCCAAAGTAAGAAGAATGAGTGCGCCTACGGTGTACATTGCTTCGCCTGCCATGCTCACACCGCCATGTCGATAAACTAATTAAACAGTTGATAAATGAAAGCGATACAGCGATGACTATACCCTTTCAACACATTGATATGGTCTTCGTGAACAATCCATCAACAAATTAAAGGAACACGTTGCCTTGGATCGGTCGAGTTGGTCTTTGAAAAGCGTTTTTTGACCGTTTATTATAAAATGCACATGGTTAGAAAGATGATGTAAAAGTAGAATACAATGATCTACACAAATATGCCTCGAAATTGCGTGGTTTTCTTTTTACCTCGTCCAAAAACACGGTCGGCCATTTATGGGAGTCAAAATTTTGACCCCCATAAATGGCCGACCGTGATAGTTCGCGACGTAAAAAGAAAACCGTGCCATTTTGAGAGATACTTGTGTGGATCATTATATTCTACTTTTAAAACATCTTTCTAACCATATACATTTCATAACAAACGGTTTCAAACGCTTTTTATAGACCAACTCGTCCGATCCAAGGCAACGTGTTCCTTTAATGCTTGATGTATTTCCATCAACAAGTTAATGTTTGATGTATTTCTATATCGCAACGTTGCAGCCCCAGAGTTGCTGCCAACCAAGGTGCGATGTAAATGCAAACAAAAACACTCCCGGTCACATTGGTTGCTAACAATGTCAAACAACATTACAAAACAGTGTTGAATTTAATGGAAACAAAGCAAATAATCATGGGAGATATTTATGCAATTTTTTTTAAAATGTGGTCTGAAGAATGCTAACACGATTGAATGTTTTGCTCAAAATAAAAATATGGCCGCCCACCACGCCAACCAGCGCAGTTTGTTTATCAACAAAGGATGGTCTGTAGTAGACCGTATTGCATATGACGTCACCGTTCAACTATCTCCCTCCAAGATGGCGTCAGTGCGCGTGTGCGTGCGTGCATGTGCCGTGGTAGAAATCAAACCGGAATGATGGGTGCTGCGTGCTTCATTGGTGTACGCGTTTGGACGCGCATGGTTTGCCCTACAAGATGGCGACTTTCATACCAAAAAAACGAGGTTATTCAATACGGTCTATAGCTGAAGATTATGGAGCGCCGAAGGCGCAAGACGGGGAACTTAGGTCGATTAAACAAGACTGGGACAATGAATAGTCCTACTCAAAGTAAGACTAGTCAACAATTTGGGAGTAAACATTGTCTCTACAATTACAGCAGTTCTATGAAATGATATTGGCACATAGCTTTTGCGCTACTCGTGACTGGTGTATTTGCTGCTTACTTTTGCCCAGCAGAAGGCGATCTTTTCTGCTATAGAATTATGCCATATCTCTATAGAATTATGCCATATGCTGGCCCCAAGGGACTTATTTTGTAGACCAATTCATTACAGTCTTTTGTGTACCATTATTGTAGAGGCACTACATCAATTGGAAAAGGTGGTGTAATACATTTTTTTAGTGATGTTGTGCCCATGTTTATATCCATTTAAATCGTTGATGACAACCATGGTGATAACCTCGAATGCTATTATCTTAATAAGTAAATTACCTTGATGAAGAAGTTTCTGATTCCCTTAAAGGGAAGATACACCTTTGGTAATTGTCAAAGACCAGTCTACACCTTTGGTAATTGTCAAAGACTGGTCTTCACAGTTGGTGTATCCCAACATAAGCATCAAATAACAAGCCTGTGAAAATGTGAGCTCAAATGGTCATCAGCAGAGTTGCGAGAAAATTATGACAGAAAAAACGCCCTTGTTGAACGAATTTGAGTGCTTTCTTGGCCAGCATCCACCGACATCATCACGCTGCAGGATTCACTGTTTACAACTTGTAAGAAACCGACTGCCTAAGTAAGAAGAATGAGTGCGCCTAGAGTGTACAGTGCTTCGCCTGCCATGCTCACTATGTTCCCACTTTCTCCCGTTTTGATCAGCGTTTTAAGTGATAAAGCGTGGCACTTAATAACATCTCAAATCGTTCACACCCTTTGTGTGTGAAACCGCACCAAACTTAATAAAATGTATTATTAATAGAGGTTGCATTGCACGACAATATACAAAATATATCTTAATTATTTATAGAGTTTTCTATTGCTAAATATATAAAATAATCCATAAGTAATCTGTGGCGTGACGCTTCGACCCTTTTTAAATCCTTCTTGTTGACCTTCGAAGCTTTGCGACCTTTCTCCAAAGTACGGGAAATAATAGTGTTTTGATGTTTTGCATCGGGAATAAAGAGTATTCATTTTGTTTTTACTGTATAAGACTTATTTCCCACTAAATTCCCACTAAATGCACCACGTGTCTGTTTTACAATTTTCCCAACGGGTGGTCCATTTAGTGTTGATCAACCACATTCCTGAGCCATTATACATGCATTACATTCCGGCCCCCGTACTGAATTTAGTGGGAATTTAGAGGGAAATAAGTCTTACATTACCATATGTACTGACCCAATCAAGCTCTGTAAAAACAAAAAACGGGCATTAGGTTTTACTAATTTTCTTCCTCCATGGTTTTACCCATACACCGATGTGTAAGCACTTGATATTCAGTACTTTCCCCGAGTCCTGCAAACAAACAAAAACAAAAAACCACACGCATTTTTCTTGGGCGCAGATTTCTCAGAAAGCAAGGTCAAGTGCAGTTGTTCTTGCTTCTCCGTGTTTTATTCAAGAGGCGGTGCTGTGCGAAGGTGTTCACCTTCGGTAATTGTCAAAGACGATACTTCTCACTCCGTGTATCTCAACTTATGCATAAAATAACAAACCTGTGAAAATTTGAGCTCAATTGGTCGTCGAAGTGGCGAGATAATAATGGAAGGAAAAACACTCTTGTCACACGAAGTTGTGTGGTTTCAGATGCTCGATTTCGAGATTCAAAATCTAATTCTGAGGTCTCGAAATTCATGGAAAATTACTTTACGTTACTTCAGAGGGGGGCGTTTTATACAATGTTTACAACAGCTCCCCATTACTTGTTACGTGTCCACTGCATGCTCATGTAGAAAACAGGGCCTAGTGGTGCGGTATCACTACACCTTTAACTCAATTACTGATTTATGTTCTCACAGGGTGGATTTGGCAGCTGTTGTTCCAGTTTGGGGGTTTTCCCTTTTATAAAGTTAACATATTACACTATGTGAACAGTGATCTGTCAGAACATTTGTTTCACATTAGCAAAGGTTATAGAGATGAAAGGTTAATGTAATTTGACACATAAGTGGATTGGCAGACACTGGAGTTCATAATCAAAATGTACATCCGCCTTTGCCAAACAACAACCCTGGCGGCCCCCAGGGGAGTTCTGAGTGGAGATATTAGAGAGTCCGATTCCTTATAAACAGGTGGATTGTCTGATAGGATACCAGTATCAATCTGGGAACTGATGGACTGATCAAGATGGTGGGGTTGGTGTTGTTTTGTTCCGTCTGTATGGTGCTGGCTGCTCAGATCAGGTGAGTAAAACAATAATCCGCTCCCCCTCGATCCCAACCCCTTACTAAAAAATAATAATAATAATAATAATAAGGAGATTAAACAAGAAAGCCACCCCCCCCCACTCAATTAATTGCCAAGAAATGTATAAGCAATGTGCTAAAACTGGTCAACATTCAAATGCTGTCTCTATAAACTCAGGAGAACTTGCATTTTCATTGAAAGACATTCATCATTTCATACGGTATCGCTTATGGGGGACTAATATGCCAATAGGTACTTAATCTTGTTATTGATTACTTAATTTGTTCAATAGAGAAAGGACTCATATCTCTTTGATAACGTTTACAGATTGTGTTTTGTGGGTATGACGGTTTGATGGAAATGTGAATTTTCCCGTTTAGAGTTTTATCGCTCATCAGTGACCGTTTTGTTCATTTTTTAAAGTCGCCTGGAAATAGAATTTGTTTTCTTTCAAACATAAGAGTATATGCTTGCGAACAATAAAACAATTTTTTTAGTAATTGTTTGTCACGATTTATATGTTTAAAAAATATATAAAGTTGTTTGGGGGCTGACTCCGCCTACCCCTTTTGTGATGTCAATCGAGGCAGATTTTGCCTGCAATGCGTATAGTAAACACACGTGCAAAGTACATGTACGTCCAAGTCGTGAGTTGGTACATTTCAAAAAGTGTTTTTCTGCATTCAGCAGCAATACACCTGGTCGGCATTGCCGGAAAAAAACAATTTTTTTTTTTAAACGTACAAACTCACGACTTGGTCCGTACATGTATTTTGCAATTGTGTTTACTCTACGCATTACAGGCAAAGTCTGCCTCGATTGACGTCACGAACAGCGCCCTCTCGGGTCGGGGTTTACTCTTAAATTTGTAAATAACATAAGAACTGATTTTTTAAAACCTTAGTTAACTGTTTATTCACATTCCACTCATCAAAACACATATATTAGTGACAAAAGCTTTATTTTGAAAAAATACCACTTCCAGGTGACTTTAATCGATGTCACTGCACCATGTGTATTAAAGGAACGTTTACAGAATTTGTAACAAAAATCGTCTAAGATCACAGATTTACATAACACTTACACGGTCTAATGATGATGATAGTAGAAAACATCCCTTGAAATATTTCTGTCTGAAATGTCATACTTGATGAGAAATAAATAAATAAACTAACTTCCCGTTTGGAGTTTATGACTCAGTGAAACTTTCTCAACTTTTTTAAAAATCGATATGCAAAATGTGAAATCGGTTTTCACTATTTTCACGTGACCCAGTGAGCCGATCGATCTCAAACTTCTCCAGGTTTTTTAGTTTAAGGTTTATGATGGTTGATTTACATGAAGTGCTTACACTGCCTGCATCTGTTTTATTAGCAAAAACAGTTCTGTAATGTTCCTTTCAGCTTTAAAATAAAAATCATGTCGTTGTTATTTTATTAATATTTTACAAAAAACACCTGTTCTGACTTGGACTAAACATTTCTTGAAATTCAGCGAATTGTTTATAGCAATCCTCAAAAACACTTTGATTGAATGTTATTTAGTGGGCAATAAAAATGGGGCACCATAACAAATGTATCCGGTTACAAAATCCCCGTGGTGGTCTGAAAACAACAAGACAACACTTGTTTAGATAATTGTCAGGGGGGGGTTTAGTCTGCCAACTTCAAACCCTGAAACGTGGTAGGTCTACATGGTTTGGTAATCCCTCGAGTTGAATATTATATTTCAAGGAGCTTTTGAAAATAGTTTCCTCAGTGCTAGAGAAATAAATTTGGTTGCAAGAGTATGATTTATTTTGTTTAGATAAAAGTGCAGCATTTGTTTGTTTAATCAGCCAGACTTTTACACGTCTAAATTTAGATCAAAGTGTGACATTTTTCATCCCTGTGGATTCTTCTAAATTTTCTCCTTTGAGTTTTTAATTGTTTCATGTTTTTATAAGGGTTTTATGAAATTCATGTGTCTGTTTATACAGTTGTTTTAACGCATGTTTGTTGGCTTTTGTTAACATATCTTTAATCTGTAAATTAAGTGCTTTTCGAGCATTAGGCGGATTTTGCGCTATATACCAACTGTTTTATTAGTATTTATTGTTATTATTGAAACCACAGACTAGAAACTTAACTTGTCCTTTTTATCTAGCAGTGCACAGCAGTATTTTATCATTGCACCCAATGTCATCCGAGTGGACGTCGATGAATCCATTCTTATAAATCTTAAAGGCGTGCCTCAAGATGAAGTCATAACAGTGACTTTGTACTTTCGAATGAGCGGATCAAATACACGACTGGCGGAGACAACAGTAGACGTCGCTGGTGAGCACACTCAACAGAGTCTTAACACTGTTGGAAAATAATCGTAAATTTACGGACTCTGTGAAGTGAAATATTCCATAATTTCGCCGTTATTTTACGGACTTTCCGTAAATGCAAATATTAGTTATGCTAATAAGTGTAATTACAATAAACCATATTAATTTTGCCCAAACACCTACACATAATAAAGTATATTTAAGTACGTATTGTATTTCAGCCACAACCATGTACATGTACAAACCCACGTTAAAGGACTCTTTTTTTTTTTGTACGGAATGAAACAACTTTTCCGGAAATTTTGCGGCAGGAATACAGATTATTTAATAGCAATAATAGTACTACTGCTTATTATTGGCAAGTTTAAGCAGTATTTTTTCCTCTCCGTGATATTTGATATTCCTGGTTTGGTTCCCTAGCAAGCAATTTTGGTTTTAAACATGATTCTGGAGTGATTTTCTTTAAGGCTTTCTAAAATTGAAATAATCATTTTCCTCATCACCAGGTGATCCAGACTCACTGCATCGAGCCACAATGCGGATTGACCGTTCGGAACTCCCTGTGCTGCAGAGTACAGGCCATGAGTTCATCACACTCGTAGTACAATCCGACTCGCCGATACTTTCTTTTCAAGACAGCAAGCCGATACTTCTGAGTATGAAGTCTGGATTTGTCTTCATTCAGACGGACAAGCCACTCTACACACCTTCACAGACAGGTAGGTTATCAATAATAAATACTACAAATTGTTTTTGAGCATTTCATAATAACCATCTAAATGCGATTACATAAGTGCCTTCATTTGGGCCAATAACATTCCTTCTGGGCTCCCTGGTGAGTATACAACCTATTATGGACAACCAGCGATTTTGCCTGGTACATTATTTACAGAAAACATGTCACTGATTTGTCTCTATGTTTTCGTTTCTGTTTACAGTGGATATCCGAATCGTTGTTTTGAATCAAAAGATGTTTCCAGACTTAAATATGGTAATTACATGTACATGTACTCTATTTCTTTGCCTTCATTATACAAACTTTGTAGCATCTCATCACCTTTATGTTAATCATGTTTGTACACCTAATACATGTAGTTTTATCTAGTGCCTACAAAAATTGTAATGGCTTCATATTCTTCAAAGTCACTTCAAAAGGTGCACCTTTACTATTTCAAATTTCAACCACATGTGGCCTTGACTGGGTAAGTTTTAGCTAATTTGGGGCTGAATAAAGACAAATTTACTCGAGCAGGATTGGAACCAATGACCCCCGGTTTAACGGCCGGCACTCTATACCGACCAAACTTTCTTGCTTTTCGTTGGCGGTCTCCCTGTGTCATCAATATCTTCATTAAAGCCAAAAAAACAGATATTTTAAAGAAAGTTGAGTGGGGGGGGGGGGGGGGTGTTAGTTAAAAAAACTTGTCAAAGTCTTCAGCCTTCGAAAGAGAGAACTTAATACATCGTTGTTTTCTTACTCTAAACAGGTTCGAGTCGAAATTATGAGTCCGAACAAAATCGTCGTTCACCAAAAAATGAAAAAGGCCACGGCAGGATTTGCCGTAGTGCAATTTCATTTTCCCCCGGTCCCAGTGTTTGGAAAATGGACTGTGACTGTCTTCTACGGTCACCTGGTAAGATTCAAAGGATTTTATTGAAATATTAAAGGTATACAGTATACTTAGGATTGATGGTTGATTAAAATAGTCGAAGATTGTTTTCATGTTGTGTGTTCAACCATATACATGAAATTACACACCAGCAAAATAATGTTAGCTATGTGTGATATGTGAGTCAGGAGGAAAACAAAGTTAAACATCCGATTACCATTACCTAGAAAAGAAACTTGTAAAAAGCAAGCAAAACAAAAAGGACAAAAATTTTAACAGTTGAATAAAATGATGTTTGTTATAAGTCGAGTTTTTAAAGGCTTTTACGTTGTCCAAGTCGGGTTTTGTTAATAGTTAAAAACCACATGCTTCTAAAAATCACAAATAATTTTCTCATATCTAAAATTTGTTATCTTATCCCTCCTCTGCATAATGATTTAATCAATTTATTCCAATTTTCATATTTCTTAATTTAGTTTAAAGCGAAAACGTCAGTAGAGTTCGAAGTTAAGGAATATGGTAAGTTGTTCCTAACACACTTGTATCTTACAGAAAGCATTTATACTGTTTATTTATCAGATTGCCACAATCAAATAAGCATTATTGGCGAGTGGACAATTTCTATTTTTGTTTCCCCCTTCCAGTGTTGCCAAAGTTTCAGGTTGCCGTGCAAACTAGTAAGGAATACGTTTTACCAGAAACGGAATTTCTTCGTACAACGGTAACAGCAACGTAAGTATGCAATTGGCATTGGTGGAACTTATGGGGTGGGGTGTTTTGATAAATTAAATACACTCTATTTATGTATTCGCCCCCTCTATAACATACGCCTAGATAGTTCATTTGGTGGGTTGGAGCTTGACTTGGTCCACTCCCGCAAGTATTCACGAGCCTCGTAGTCGTAGTGTGAGGTCAGATGTTCAGGCTAGGTTGGCAGCATGGTCGGAGGTTTAAAGACCGCTCCATTCATTTCAATCTTAGTTAACCCTTGATTTAAAAATTAATAACATCACCATACATCAAGCTAACTTTAATTCAACCATTTTACATTGTCATAATTTCCCCACCGGTTGAAATGCCATACAATGAATACTCTTATTAGGTACGTGTTCGGAGAAAGGGTGTTTGGCAAGTTTCTCTTAAAGTATGGAGTCTTCACTGACGATGATAACCTTTTGATTCTTCAAGAAACTGAAAACACAGTAAGTGACGCAGCTCTTAACTTAGTCGCAAAAGTAGAAAAATTCCTAATTCTGCAACGTGTTCCTGACAGGTAGGTATCACTTTAGATTTGACCGTTATGCAATGACTGTTTTACACCTTCTTAGCACCTATCATGTAAGTTTGTTGCCAACACATGTGCCTATTTATGCTGAATGCGCTTTAGCAACGGGTTTTTGATCGTGGGTGCAGTGGTCGGGTTGGTGTAGTTGTGGTATCGTTCCTCGCCTTCCACCTCCGAGGACCCCGGTTAGAATTACGCTGGGGCACTACGTGGTTTGGGTTTTTGTGGGGTTTTCATCCTACATCTAAAACTTCCTCGCTTGTTTTGTCTCTTGGTTTCTTGGATATATACAAGTACAGTTGTGTGGCGCGTCAGACATCGAGCCCGCCCTCAAACATGCGGCAACGCGACAACTTGGGTCGACTGAGTGAGTGTGTATTAAGTTGGCTTTTCTGAGGGTCCTTGGGACTTGAATCCGAACTAAAGTAAATAAGTAAATAAACCTATTTACATCAATAATTATTTTCCTATCACAGCTGGGTAATGGTGGCATTGGCTATGCAGATTTTAGAGTCAGTGACATACCTGCTGATCAGATGGAGACGCTGATGGGAAAGAGTCTCATCATCCAAGCCTTCGTTACGGACGTAGCCAACGGGGAGACCATCAACACAAACCATACCAGGGTTGTCTTCACCAGGACCCCGTACAGATTCAACTGGGACAATACTCGTAGATACTTCAAGAAGGGATTGCCGTTTCCTGTCAAGGTAATGAGACAAAATAAGGATAATAATGAATTATATAGACCTTTTCGAAACGACGGCTTCGGCTGTGGATTCGGCTTCAGGCTAGCTTGGCCCCGCGGTTGTTTTAAAAAATTGCGCGTGCTGTGCGTATACACACTCAGGTCTTCAGACGACCGGACGGAGTCTGAAGTCGAATCCAAAGCCGTTGTCGTGGTTTCGAAAAGGGCTAAAGGTTTGCGGTAACACAATGATAATCCTTGAATGAGTGGGCGTAGTTCTAAAAAGTTTCGACGTTTCGATCAGTATAATGCTCTGATCGTCTTCTGGAGAAAGCTGGACCCTGGTTTTGCATGCTGCTTACGCACTGTGGAGGCGGTTAGATTGGTGATACACAAAGGCGGGAAATAATGAATTCTAAATAATACTATTTGAAATGTTAGCCCTTTATCACACCATATATGGAAAGACTGATGTGAAGCTGATTTCTCAGCACGCAGACACTGTATTCAGCGGACACTTTCTCTTTCTTAACATTTTGCCTCCGTATTTTGCCTCCGTATTAGAATCACGCTGATAAGCCATTCTTTTGATGTATTTTTCTTCAGGCCATTGTCCAATACGTAAATGGACTTCCTGCTAGCAATGTCCCCGTTACCATCCGCAGGATGGACGGGGGCAATCAAGACTTCTCAGACGACGACCAGAATGGTGACACTCGTAACTCTGGACCCAATGGTGAGATATATTTCAGGCTTGATATGCCCAACGACGCAGCAGAAGTCGAACTTCATGTAAGTATACATAAGAAACGCTATACAAGTAAAACAAAAACCACAAGGAAAACTGCTATTATATTCAGAACTCGGATTTGACGTTAAATTCTTGGATCAAGACAGAAATATTTCACAAGACCAAAGACTTCATTTGAACGAGCTTTCTACATCTTGTGATTTGTTTGTTTTTGAACAAGCACTTTAAGAGAAGATATATCTCAGTTGTGGTATATTTTGATACTCAACGGAACTGCATAACAGAAATTCTCTAAAAATATTTCATGTCTACATAAACTGGTCAATAACTTAGTTGAAATTCCTGTTCAAGACTTTGCACAGAATTCTACTCGACCCTCCGGAAAACACAATCTCCGATTACATCACATTCGTCACCAACTAAATCTATGGCAACAGTGTTGTCAGGGTGTAGTACACTGTTTATCACTTTCAGTCTTGGGAATTGTGTGTTCTTCTAAGAGGTTTTTTTGATAACTTGTTTGAATAGTTGGAGACGGCAGATGGTGAACTGAATGAGGAATCTAACGCTGAAAGTAGTTTCACTCTGCGATCAGAGAATTCACCTGTCAGTGAATTCCTGCTGATCAGAATTCCGATGGGAGGATTCGAACAAACCCAACAGGTATTTTTAGTATTTTTTTTATTAACATTATGTGTGCAAGTTTGCCCCAAACAAGCTTCAAAGTAAAACATGAGAAAACAAATATGAGAAAAAATAAACTCAGGGGAGCTG
This sequence comes from Asterias amurensis, assembly GCF_032118995.1. Lineage (NCBI taxonomy): Eukaryota > Metazoa > Echinodermata > Asteroidea > Forcipulatida > Asteriidae > Asterias > Asterias amurensis. Next base: position 612,657 of record NC_092662.1, on the reverse strand, counting down.
AAGGTGGGAATTTATATTCCTCTTTAAACAGTCTCTATTATAGATAGGATGGAGGGAAACGCGCACCAGAGCTACGACAGATGAAGACTAATGTCATGATGGTCAAAGTCAGTGTCATGCTTTGGACCTTTGACTGCTGGTAACCCCTTTCTGCTGAGCAAACTTGTTTTGCGCTTAGCTGATTTTAGCTCTATGAAATTGGGCCCTTGTTGTGAGTTGTGAAACAAATAGAGTTGATATATAATACATTGATGTCAAAATGAAAGATTCATGTAAATCTAATTTCATTGTAACCCCCATCATTGTCCAATATTAATCTTGATCGTGTCTTCATATTCTCGTTGTTTTTCAGATTGACAGCGCCAGCTCGACTGAGGTGTTACTTTCTCAACCCAAAAATGTTGCACTCCACTTCTTTGTAAGATACTGTTATAACAAGATACATTTGGCTTTGTACAAATATTGCATCATGAAGTCTATGCTCTACGTGATGTCACAGGATTGTCTATTATTATCTAGTTGCATGCAAAGTTTCTATGAATCATAAAAAAAAACCTAAATCTTTCCCCTAAAACATATTTTCTTTTTGTTTCGTAAGGTGATATCTGGAGGGAAGATTGAATATGAAACCAAGAGGCAGATTCAGAACGCCAACACAGCCTTTCAATTTACAATCACTCCCAAGATGGCACCAGTCTCTCGCGTTGTCGCTTACTACATCAACGAAGATGGCCAAGTTATTGCTGACGCATTACTCATGCGAGTTCAGGAGAAATGTGAAAATCCGGTATGACTGTGTTCCTTGGATTTGCAAGCAATTTCAAATCTGAATGTCTAAGTTTTATTTAGATTTTATATTTGTCAAATTGTCATCCTTATTCATTATTCGTCATCATTAACCAACCTTAGTGAAGCAGTAAACAGATAATCCAACAGAAACCCTTATAACTATTTTATTATCTTTAAACAGGTTACTGTTGGCTTTGTAGGACTTCCACGGGAGGAAGGGAGCAACATTTATAAGTCAGATTTTAAGGAGAAACAAATTACAGTTAAAGTCACTGCTAAGCCGGATACCAACGTTGGCCTGCTTGCTGTGGATGAGGCTGTATTTGCCCTTCTCAAATATCACAGACTCACACAGAAAAAGGTAAAATGCTTTGCTGTTCAAGACACGGTACACTATTGGTAACTGTCAAAGGCCAGTCTTCTCACTTGATGTATCTCAACACATGCATTAAATAACAAACCTGTGAAAAATTTGGCATGATTGGTCGTCGAAATTGCTTAACGTATGACATACAGAACCACCATTATCGCACAAGTTGTGTGGTTTCAGTTGCCTTGAATTCGAGACCTCAGCTAATTCTTTCTCAAAAACTACGTTACTTCAGAGGGAGCCGTTTCTCACATTGTTTTCCAAGAAGTTTCACGCTAAGAATTCTTGAGTAATTACCAATAGTGTCCAGTGCCTTTAATGCTTGGATGAATAAAGAAACGTTTACAATAATAGGATTTGATTCTGAGATTCTAAATGCAGACCGATGAAGTGGCCACAATGATGAAGTGGCGGACCCCCCCCCCCCCCCCACCCGGCCTCCCCACACCCCTTAATGAATATACCTCAAGAAATTGGCAGATTGACCTTAAGAGTGACCTCTTTGATCCCCTGCAGGTGTTTGAGAGAATGGCTGGGTATGATCTTGGCTGTGGACCTGGAGGTGGACAGACTGCAGCCGATATCTTTAAGGTAGTTTTCTTTTTTTAAAGAAGACCAAATAACTTCCTTGTTTGTGTATGCCACAAATACACACACGAATACAATCATGAAAACCACTATGCAAAGTTTTGTATGATTTGACATGATTTTCTTCTTCTTCTGCCTTTGTGCTGCTGAATTCACTCACGAGCAATACACTGCTCTTCCATTAAGTTTGAAGACCCAAGTAAATCAATGTGAACACATTCACTTAATGAAAACGATATACTTTCGGAGTTGTTTGTTCTAAGCTTGTTGTTAATGTACAGCGCTGTGGTACTTTCCCCTGTTAGTTAGAGCGCTTGTTAAATACCTTGTAGTAGTATTATTTTTGTGACAAAAATCAGAAATTCTTTATAATAGAGCTTGTGTTGTTTGATTTTTTTATTTCCAGGATGCCGGAGTCACTGTGATGACCACTGCAACTCTGAGTGTACCACACAGGGAAGGTATAGGACAAACTTATCATTTAAAAAGTCATAACCAGCCATTGTTTCAGGTGGTGTATGATTTTGCTGGGCCATGATTCATTTGAAATGTTGGGTCGAATTGACATGCGCGTAGTAAGCATCCAACAAGTGCCTAAAAGTGCTTTAAAAATCAACAAGCATGCGCGCAGCATGAGCAGTCATGAATGTTGTCACAATAGTAAGTCCAGTTGTTTTGATTGCATAATTTATATTATTCATTGATCTTTGTGTCATTTGAAGAAATTGAGTGCCCGCAAGCTATACAGAGAGCCAAGAGATCGATGTCAGATGAGGAGACTAGCCAGATTTGTAAGTATGAAGGTTGGAGTTGATGCTCTAGGACTCAATGGTCCATAGCCGTTTTTATTGCACTATGTTTGCTGTATACAATATACCTTTCTCTGAACTTTCATTTCATCAACTAATACTTGTTGTGAACTAAAACCAAATTACTTTATATTAAGGGACCAGGCCCTGTATAAGCAAAGGCCTTTTTTTTCGCGTGCACTCCTCTTATCACCCATTTAAAAATAGGTATAATCCATGTACATGTACCTATTTTTAAAGATTTTATGTTGTGATATTTAGAAATGATAAACAAACAAGAAAGACTCCAAAATGTCAGACATGAATATTTTTGCATGAACATTTTTAAAAACAGTGGACAATTATGAAGGAGACAGAAGGACGTACTGTGCGATGGGCTTGAGAGAGGTGACGGACCCTCAGAGCTTCCCGTGCATCCGACGGGCTAAAATGCTCGCAAGACGGGAGGGGCTACGGTTGGACAGCCCCCTGGTTGAAGCGTTTTATGACTGCTGTAAGAGTAAAGCAACGGCGAACCAAGGGAGGAGTGACGGCGATGAGGCATTGGATCTAGCGGTCAATGAGCAAGACGCTATGATTCGATCAGACTTTCCTGAAAGCTGGATGTTCTTCAACCTCGAGACTGGGTGAGTAAACACAAACTTGCATGAGTATTTGGTTCAGCAACAATAGTATGTTACAGCAATGGGTGAGTAAACACAAACTTGCATGAGTATTTGGTTCAGCAATAATAGTATGTTACAGCAATGGGTGAGTAAACACAAACTTGCATGAGTATTTGGTTCAGCAATAATAGTATGTTACAGCAATGAGTAAACACAAACTTGCATGAGTATTTGATTCAACAATAATAGTATGTTACAGCAGTGGGTGAGTAAACACAAACTTGCATGAGTATTTGGTTCAGCAATAATAGTATGTTACAGCAATGGGTGAGTAAACACAAACTTGCATGAGTATTTGGTTCAACAATAATAGTATGTTACAGCAATGGGTGAGTAAACACAAACTTGCATGAGTATTTGGTTCAGCAATAATAGTATGTTACAGCAATGAGTAAACACAAACTTGCATGAGTATTTGATTCAACAATAATAGTATGTTACAGCAGTGGGTGAGTAAACACAAACTTGCATGAGTATTTGGTTCAGCAATAATAGTATGTTACAGCAATGGGTGAGTAAACACAAACTTGCATGAGTATTTGGTTCAGCAATAATAGTATGTTACAGCAATGGGTGAGTAAACACAAACTTGCATGAGTATTTGGTTCAACAATAATAGTATGTTACAGCAATGGGTGAGTAAACACAAACTTGCATGAGTATTTGGTTCAGCAATAATAGTATGTTACAGCAATGGGTGAGTAAACACAAACTTGCATGAGTATTTGGTTCAACAATAATAGTATGTTACAGCAATGGGTGAGTAAACACAAACTTGCATGAGTATTTGGTTCAGCAATAATAGTATGTTACAGCAATGGGTGAGTAAACACAAACTTGCATGAGTATTTGGTTCAGCAATAATAGTATGTTACAGCAATGGGTGAGTAAACACAAACTTGCATGAGTATTTGGTTCAACAATAATAGTATGTTACAGCAATGGGTGAGTAAACACAAACTTGCATGAGTATTTGGTTCAGCAATAATAGTATGTTACAGCAATGGGTGAGTAAACACAAACTTGCATGAGTGTTTGGTTCAGCAATAATAGTATGTTACAGCAATGGGTGAGTAAACACAAACTTGCATGAGTATTTGGTTCAGCAATAATAGTATGTTACAGCAGTGGGTGAGTAAATACAAACTTGCATGAGTATTTGGTTCAACAATAATAGTATGTTACAGCAATGGGTGAGTAAACACAAACTTGCATGAGTATTTGGTTCAGCAATAATAGTATGTTACAGCAATGGGTGAGTAAACACAAACTTGCATGAGTATTTGGTTCAGCAATAATAGTATGTTACAGCAATGGGTGAGTAAACACAAACTTGCATGAGTATTTGGTTCAACAATAATAGTATGTTACAGCAATTTTTCTTGATTTAGCAATATCAGTGTTCGTTGTTTTTTTGAACTGTGGATTTTGTTTATTCTATTGAATAACCTGTGCTAAATAATTTCTTCCCTTTAAACATGTCCCTATACACCCAGGTGAAGAGAAGCCCATTATGGTGAAGTATCATGATTGACCAAACGTATATACCTTTTCGTTAACCGTTTCGGAAAATAAACATAAATGCACAACTAAATGTTATGGCTTGTTTATCTTTACTTTATAGAGAAGATGGTTCTAAGCTTCGATCTGTAACTCTGCGCGATAGTGTAACTACTTGGGTAGTGGAAGCAGTTGGTGTATCCAACCAGTACTTAATGTGCGTCGCTGAACCTGCCAAACTGCGAGTCCGACCACTCTTCTTTTTGGATTTAGCTTTGCCATACTCGGTTAAACGGTTGGAGCAAATTGAGATTATTGTGACGGTGTTCAACTACGCTGAAGAAGAACTCCCTGTAAGTGTTAATACAAAAAATGACTTGGCCGAGTCCCGTAAACCTTCCTAAGCCTAGAAAACTCTGCTTAGCAAATATTAAAGGTTACCAGCCAAAATACTCGCTCTTCTTACACGTCCGTTAAAAACCTTGCAGGGTCGTTGCAGTGCGATAAAGGCCCATCATACGGCCGCCGACCCTGCCGGCTTTAAACGGCCTATGAAGATGTCGTCGCTACCCTTTTTATTCCCTTATTACTACTGTTGTTTTTGTACATTAACACAGACATTTCTAACGTTTCTTTGGTTCTATTAGCTTTACATGTGAAAGTAAGACACTTTTGTTTGTTTTATTGGCACAGGTTTCGGTCAGGCTAAAGGGAGCAGATGGGTTGTGTTCCGAAGCTCAACCAGGCGAACTGTCCGAAGCGAAAACAATAAACGTACTCCCTAACGAACCTGGTGCCGTTAAATTTGTCATAATCCCTCTGGAAGCAAAGCGCATCCCGATCGAGGTTCACGCTTTTAGCAACTTAAAGGGAAAAGACAACCACAACGATGCCGTCAAGAAGTACCTGAATGTATATGTGAGTATCGTCTTGGAATGTAGTGGATTGTTTTTGTAACCTTTGTTTTGTTATAATAATTGTTGTTTTTTTCTTGGTGTTCCGTGTTGGTCTTTTGTGGCCTGTGTGGCTTTTATTTATATTTACATTTTTAACATATTTATTGTAATATTACTTGTAATTCAAATACAATTCGACGTTTTGCTGTTTTACTTTTGAAATATTTTTAATTAACCAATAAATACGACAACAATTTAAGTCTAGTTTATCATAGGAAAGACAAACGTACCTTTTCTCTTTTCTCTGTTCATTATACAGCAAGAGGGTTTAATACAGCGATTCACTGAGCCAATAACTGTGGATCCAGTCAACTCTCGATCCCTGGCCCCAAACATTAATGGGGGACCAGCTCAGTCTTTTCAGCATGACCGTAAGTAGAATGAAAGATAACGGTGGCAAAAAAAAACATGACCTAATTTCAATAAAGCTGTTAAAGCCATTGGACCTTTTCGGTTCAGAAAAAAAAAAATCACAGATTTACAAATAACTTACAGGGTTTACAGAAGGCAATGGTGAAAGACTTCTCTTGAAATATTATTCCATGAAATGCTTTTATTTTTTGAGAAAACAGCAAAACAATATAAGTTCTCGTTAACGAGAATTACGGATTTATTTTAAACACATGTCATGACACGGCGAAACGCGCGGAAACAAGGGTGGGTTTTTCCGTTGTTTTCTCCCAACTCCGATGACCGATTGAGCCTAAATTTTCACAGGTTTGTTATTTGATATGGAAGTTGTGGTACACAAAGTGTGGGCCTTGGACAACACTGTTTACCGAAAGGGTCCAATGGCTTTAAGCAGAAAATACTGCTTTGCAAATTTCTTTGCTGGGCAAACAATTATAGGGGCACCAGTCTCAAGAATGTATATTGGTCGATTTTCGGTTGATAATCAATTTCTGGTCAGCAAGTTTTTATGCTTACAGGGTTTTTGCAATGGGCCCTGAGAATTTGCCTTGCCTCTTATCAACTTATTAGGTTTTCTATAAACTTTAAAAAAGTTAATCAACTTGTGTTTTTCTATGCATGCAGTTTGTCCTGCCCATCCACTGTCAAGTATCCTCATGATGGCATACTTTAATAGAAGAAATGTTTGAAAATCGTCTCGTTATGCTCTTCTTACATTACAAAGAGTATTTCCTTCTTTGTTGATGTGTCTATAGAGTTCTGGGGCGAGGAAGGTGAAAATAGTCAAATCGATGTCATACGCTACAACCTGAATAAAGATGCCATTCCTGGTACCCATAAAGTCTTTATCAGTCTCATGGGTAGGTATTTGAGGTATTTGAGGTCCCCTTTCCCGCACTGTAAGAAATATCCGTATTTTTACGGACTCCGTAAAGTGAAAATTCCGTTATTTTGCCGTTATTTCACATACTTTCCGTAAACTAAAACATTAATTACGCTAGTCAGCGTAATTACAATCAACTACATTTGCCCAAACACCTACACATATACGTATTGTATTTCAGCCACGACCGTGTGCACACTGTGTACAAACCCAATTTAAAGGACTTTATATTTTACGGAATGAAACAACTTTTCCGGTAATTTTCCCGCATGAATATGGAATTTTATTTGTTTGCTGAATGCGCCATAGCAGATTATAAGCCCTTATAATGTGCTACATTCTCATAATTCATAACTTCAATGACCTATCTTTCTGGGTCGCCTAGGGTATCTTGTTGGTAGATACGTGCGCTATATAAGTATAGTGGATATTCTTATTATTTTTAAAGGGAGCATCATGGGCAATGTGATAGAGACCGTTCTTGGAGGGTTGGATAGCCTTCTTGAAATCCCAAGAGGGTGTGGTGAGCAGACCATGCTTTTCTTGGCTCCCAACGTCTACGTCTATAGATACCTGAAACACAGTGATCAATACACTGCTGACCTGGAAGAATCTGCTAAGCAGTACATTGAAAATGGTAAGTACCGGAACCCATTTTTGAATTATAAGTAGGATTTGAAACTTTGCATGGTGGACTATCTCTAAATGAGTTGGGGTGTTTTTGAAAAGAACCGTTGGTTTCAACTCATTTTTATATTGGCATATTTTTCCTACTTGAATCTGATTTCCTTTTGTGTTTGCCCCCTGGAAAATCATTGAAGTCAATGTTATTAAAAAACCTGAAAGAAAATCTTATTAAAACCTACACCATGTCAGTCATTGAACTTGGCCCTTGAAGGGGCACAACGATTTTCCTCTTGCCAAGGGGCACTTCTAGGAGGAAAATGTAAGTTTGTATTGGAACCCTGCAGAGGGCGTCCCAGCAAAATCACATAGCACGCACGGCAGATGCTGTGGGTGGCGTGTGTTATTTAGAGGTTAAATGTCTTCAAGGTCAGCTGCGAAGAGAAATTTCCAAACTTTTTTTCAATGTCATGCTTGTTTGTGGCTTTTCTGCAGTTCTTTTACACGAAGAAATCTTGATTTCTTTGTGCTGGATTGATAAATGATGCAATTTGTTTGTATAGCGCAAAGTAGAAATATTTAGGTGATTGCACCTCACCATGTGCGTGTCCGTTAAAATTGACAGGAGTGACACGTGAGCTGACGTTTCGACAGGTTGATGGTTCATTTGCCGCTTGGCCCAATCGTCCGGGTAGTACTTGGTGAGTAAAGGAACCTTGTAGATAAAAATAATATAACTCAAGTTCAATAGCATGTAGTATAAAAAAGTAAATTTTTCTCTATATAAACGATTTTCTTCAAACAATCCTTTAACTTTCTGAGCAAGTGTTGTTTTATTATTTCACTTTCAGGTTGACTACCTTTGTGACTAAGGTCTTTTGTCAGGCAAGGGAGTTTGCTTTCATCGACGATGATGTGACTTGCAAAGCTTTGGAATGGCTGACGACAACAACACAAAACGAGGACGGTTCATTTAGAGAAGGTTCGATTGTACATCACAAAGAAATGATTGTGAGTATACATAAATACATAGTTTGCCAGTGTTTGCCGCCTTTAAAGGGTTACCTTGGATCGGATGAGTTGGTCTATAAAAAGCGTCTGTAACCGTTTTTTATATAATGCATATGGTTGGAAAGATGTTTTAAAAGTAAAATACAATGATCCACACAAGTTTGCCTCGAAATTGCGTGGTTTTCCTTTTACTGTGCGAACTAACACGGTCGGCCATTTATGGGAGTCAAAAATTTGACTCCCATAAATGGCCAACCGTGTTAGTCGACGAGGTAAAAGGAAAACCGTGCAATTTCGAGGCATGTTTGTGTGGATCATTGTATTCTACTTTTAAAACATCTTTCCAACTATATGCATTATATAAAAAACGGTTACAGACGCTTTTTATGGACCAACTCGACCGATCCAATGCAATGTGTTCCTTTAACACAGGCCAAATATCTACAATGTCAACCGATACATTCCACAAAATGCGTATGACTGAGAAAATAAAGGTATACATCAGAGTTCTACCCAGGATTTCTTTAGAGGCGGACAAATGTTTTCCCAAGTCCCTTTTTACTGGTTAAAATCCAAGGTTTAAAAGAGTATTGCAAGCAACTTACAAATTTCTGAAAACGTGTGGTGGTGTAGTAAAAGTTTTGTAGCATCAAAAGCTGCTGTACTTCTAATTGAGTAAGTTTGTATTCCCATTAATTTCAAGAGTGATTACCAAACAATTACCTTCATTGAAGCAAAACTTGTGGCATTGTAAGTGCACGTATTTTAGTGAGATTTCACACAGTTGTCTTAGATCAAGGTACTTAGCTTCTTAGCATAAGTGTGTGGTGCTATTTATATGAAACCAGTGTTTGTGTGTTTCATGCTTTCAGGGCAGTGTGCAAGGAAGTGTTTCCATGACAGCGTTTGTGCTGATTTCTCTTCTGGAGTGTGAATGTGCCACAGTGGTGAGTATCTAGTATAATCTTCCCTCTTTTGTTTAAAGATTCTGGTTTAGGTTTGAACAAAGACAAAACTACTGAAGAGGAACTTGAACTAAGGACCTCCGGATTAACACTTGGTACTTAACTATCTGGCCCTGTGTTGGCGGTTTCCCTATAACAAGCAATAAGTTTATTTTTGAGGTGCCAGTCACCAGTCATAGCCAGGGATCATACTCTAGCTCACAATACAACCTGGAAAGCAGCATGCCAGGGGATCACTTTAAGGGATGCAACTTTTTCATATCAAATGCGTTGTAATAAACCACAAGGAAAAATGACAGGGTAGATTTTAAACACTGTTGGTTGGAATAAAGAAAATTGGATGGAGCAGGACTTCAACCAGCGACCTCTGGATTAATGTACCAGCACTCTATCAACTATTAGTCAATATCTTTTTTTCAAGGTTGCCGATCACAAACCATACAACTCTAAGCTGTCATATAGCTAGGGAAAATGTTTCTATTAACGATATCAAACATTTAACTTTGAAACATTCAACTTTGTCTCTTTACGGTTTACAATGACTAGGATACTAGCAACTCTGTTGCTCTTGCTTCGGCTTTCTTAGAGGGTCAACTACAACAATTGACGAGACCTTACGCCATCGCCATTACTGCATACGCCCTTGCTCTGGCCAATAGCGACCTAGCCGATGAGGCTCTCACAATGCTCAAAGACATCGCTACGTATGAGGAAGGTAAGTTTGCAGTTGTGTTATATATTTTGTTCCACACATTAATTGCTATTAATCTTTGTGTCACAACCTGACACTTGGTGTAGAAAAAAAACGTTTTTTCCCTCGCTCTTTTGATTTTTAAAATTTGAATTTAAAGAATATTCGGCCTATAATAATCATCAATGTCCAACGATTCATAAACATATATTTGTTGTGAAACCACTGTGAAATCTCAGCGAAGTGAGATGGCTGAAATTCAAGGAATTATTTCAATCCAGAACTTGAATTAAGTGCACTAGACCAATCGGCCATATTACGCTGAGAGAAAAGCAACATCGATGATTGATAGTAAATGAAAAATTATTTGTCTTTGTACTATGTAGAATCAAAACATCGCTATTGGGCATTGGATGTCTTGTCATATGGCGCTGGTCCCAAACCATACTGGTACACCAGAAAACCCGAAGCAATTGAAGTGGAGACAACAAGCTACGCACTGCTGGCCTTTCTTCAACTGGATGACGTGTCGTACAGCCATGACATCGTTAAATGGCTAACAAACCAGGAGAACTATCAGGGTGGATTCGTGTCTACACAGGTAACTATGAGCTACTCATGTAACACTGGCTTAATACTTTGGACTTGAACAGAAGTGGTATTGTAAGCCCAGTATTGCACCTTTTATCTCAGGCTTTTTGGTTCAATCATCACATATCATTCCAGAGGCGGGGTCACCTCGGATCGGCCACTAGATTTGGAGCAGGGAGTTGCATTCAAAGTGAGTGGGTCGCGATGCGCAGAGGCAGGACACTCAGCCAATTGGGTCTGTTAAAACCTTTTTATCGGATTCGCTGCCATGTTTCTAGCTCTAAAATTTGTTTCTTTTTATCATATTTTAAAATCCAAATCTTTAGGATACAGTTATAGCTTTGCAGGCACTGTCTGCGTATTCGATCAAGTCGGACACGAACGTCATCGATATCGGCTGTCAAGTCAGTTGTCAGGAGGCTGAGTTCGATCAAGAGTTCCTGCTCAAACCTGACAATGCAATCCTCAGGCAGTTCGCTGAAATTAGGGTGAGTTATTTTTGCAGCGTCAGGCTTCGAGTCTGAGTATAATTATGTACCCAATGTGCAGGAAAATGGTTACCAGCTAATATGTATTAAAGACAGTGGACACTATTGGTAATTGTCAAAACCAGTCTTCTCACTTGGTGTATCTCAACATATGCATAAAATAACAAACCTGTGAAAAATTTAGCTGAATTGGTCGTCGAAGTTGCGAGAAAATAATGAAAGAAAAAAACACCCTATTGTCACACGAAGTTTGCTTTCATGTTTAATTTCGAGACCTCAAAATCTAAATTAAATTCATAAAACCTCGCGATTTGTTGCTAAAAATTTGTACGGCACCAGAATTTATTTTACAAGACCAGAAATGAGAAAAAAAAAACGAAGACACCAAAGACCCAGATAACTATTTCCTAGATTTGATTAGAAAATTGAGGAGGCACTCGCAGTGATTCCCAGAACACCGGCCAATAGGCATGACCGAACATTTGCCATGGTATGAAGAAATCACAAGACGCTAAAAATATACCTCCTATTGGGCCAAATATAATGACAAACATTGGTGGCAGCTTGTACATTTTCTTGTTTGCCCTAATGTATACACGATAACTAAAATGTTATTAATTAAGGGGGGGGGGGGTTACTGTATGAATTCTGAGCTTAAAGACATCATCCAACCCAAAAGTGGGTAAACCTATAAGCTTTTAATGTATCTTAACATCTGAAGTTTTACTTTCTATGTTTAGGTTCCAGAACATCAATCCGAGTTCAAAGTGTCTTTTGATTCTGCAGGCACAGGCATGGGTCAACTTAAAGTAAGTGTAGACAGTTTACCCTCCCACCCCCCCCCCCCCCCTCAAGCCAATAATTTGCTTGTTTAGGAAGTACATCTTTATAGTAAGTTTGTGGTAAAGCCACCTATAAATATAAATTATTTTCTTGAGGAGTTGTGGCTCTGAAGAGAGACGTTGATACAAACATTCCTCACAAAAAAAGATTTACATAAATAAAGAGCAAGGTAAACAAGCCTTTACTTTTGTGGTACCGTTTGCTTGTTTCAATCCTTATATTGAGGTAGATTTGTACAATTCAAGTATTATGTGAAAGTTTCATTCCAAGTTTGTGGGAATAAAGTATTAGCATTAACTGCAGTTACGTCGCTCCTCAGATTCAAAGTTGGGCGTACAAACTGATGTATGTTTACGTACGTTTTATACTATCGGAGCTGTTACCTTTCAAATAGTTTTCTAATTGTCATTTATTTTAAAAGTGATTACCAATCGTATACCGATTAAAAAATCATTGAAAAAATTAAAAAGGTGTGTGGATGCCGCTTGTTTGTCTCCAATGTATTATGTTCAGTCAGATCTTGCAAGAAACTGTCCACAACGAGCCCAGCCAGTTTTGTTTTATTTCCTTAGTTTGAGTCCAGCTACAACATCCCGGAGCCGAATGTGGACAATTGTGACTTTGTGCTAAACATCAACCAAGAAGCCATTGAAGTGGATGAGAACAATCAACGTATCCAGTATACTATTGAACTGAGGTAACAATAATAATAATACAGAGTTCTTATAAAGCGCACATATCCTAGACACTAGATCAAGGCGCTGAACAGAAAGAGAATTAACAATAAACAAATTAATGGGCTCTGAACAGTTCGGTCTTCAACAGTTTTTTGAATGTCATGATTGAGTCAGACTGGCAGATTTCTTGGGGAGTTTGTTCCATAGGTTGGGGCCGCTATAACCAAAGGCACCCTGACCAACCAGTTTCTTACAGATGGTGGGAGTAAGTTTTGTTGCGGCGTCCAATTCACGGAGTCGGCTGTCGCGATACTAAATGGAGAGAAGATTGTTGAGATAGACAGGTGCTGAGGAGTGAAGGCATTTCCAAACAAAGAGCATTATTTTTCCGAAACCGGAAGCCAATGGAGTTGTTGAAGGATGGGGGTGATGTGTTGGAGGTATGCAGCGAATTTGTGGTGTACAGTAACCCGACTGTAAAAATCTGCCAACATTTCCACTTTTAGGTTGAAACCTTACTAGGCGTGCCCGGCCGTGGCAAAGCAAATACGCACACCTGAGTATTGCTTTGACGTTTCTGATCAGCCAGAGTGGTTCGAGTCCTGGTCATGACTATATGTGTCCTTAAGAAAGACTCTTCACAATTGCTGCGTCTTTCTTATAGTAACTCCCTATGGGTTATCTGTAAGTGCTTTTCTAAAAAATAAATGTTTTCTGTTTTCTTCTAATTCTGCAGTTACTTAAAAGGCGAGACGACTGGAATGGCAATTCTTGAAGTAGGTTTATACACAGGGTACCAAGCTATGGCGGAAGATCTGGACGAGGTAATGTTATTTTGCATTACGGATGAAGAATTGTTTTTTTCCCATCTATAATGGTGTTTTTTGTTTGTATGGGCAAGCTTACCACAAGCTGTGGCTTTTCTGGTTAATATGCTCCCCATTTCCAATTCTCCTCTTTATATTTGTTATTGTTAATTTGATTATGTTGGAATGAAAACATGTCTGAAAATGTGTGAGAAAGTATTATTTAAACTACCTGTAGCCATCGCGCTAGCTTGATGGTCCAGTGGTAAGATATTAGGTATTTTTCCAGTCAATCAAGAAAATATATTGAAAGCAACATCACAATCGTTGCGTAATCTGCAATCAACATTTAAAATCACATTTTGTTCTTGTTGTTTCAGGTCAAACAAAACAGCGGAGACAACATCCATCTTATTGAAGAAACTGATCTATCAGTCGTCTTTTACCTGGATGAAGTATGTGCTGATGAAGTTTCAATTGTTTGCAAATATTGTTCCCTTTAGAACAAGTGTTTTCTTTAGAAACCAAGTGACCCTAAAACATTTAATTAAGTACCTCTAGGCCCAGTTGAAGATACCTTTGATGAGTTGAGCATTAGGACCTTTATCACGTTGTCGCCATCTTGTTCCATGTTTCCAATAACAGCAACGAATGCTAACATTTATTGCGCAAACATGGTTTCGGCCAGCCTTCGTTTGGTTTTACAATGAGTTGGAATGGAGTAAAATCAAGATGGCCACACCGTGATAAAGGTCTATCGGAAGCTATTCCTGATTGTGCGGTTATCAATGTTCTTTCTTCAGATCAGTAGAGATCGAGTTGAGGAGATCACTTTCAAAGCCGAACGAAAACTCAAGGTTGGCAAACTTCAGCCTGTGTTGGTGAAGGTGTTTGATTACTATAACCCTAGTAAGTATAATAATATTATTAATAATAATAACTAGGTATTATATAGCCTTGGGATAGGGCCAAGGCACATCAGTGTAATATGCGTAAAACTAACAATGAATATCAAATAAACATTACTCTCTTGTTTTTTGTTCACAGCCGTTGAATGCAGTAAATTCATCCACCCTGATGAAGGCGGGGCTCAGTTGAGTACACTGTGTGTTGGGAACACATGTTCTTGTGCAGCAGGTATGTGGCGCCAGTAACTATATAGGACTTTAAACCGTATGACGTCAACATTCAAAAACCTGCCCTGTGTGTGTGCGTATATAGAAATCAAACAAAATTTGGTATGCCTATGACATGGTGCTCAATTATGTGCCATGCCCCCCCCCCCCCCCCCGGCCAATGTGTTCTTATTGTGTTTTATGGACCTCAGCCATTTAGAATTTCATTGCCGCGCTGTGATTAATTTGTTTTTCGTAAAAGAAAGTCTACTTTTATAGACCTACGTAATGATTTGTGTGACGGTTCCTTTTTGTAAACTGCAGGCAAATGTGCCCCGGGTATCATTATAGACCATAGAACCATTGGCGTTGCGGAGTTGAAGTTAAAAGCTTGCGACACTGCAGCTCATTTTGGTAAGTATTCTCAAACAAAATGTTGAATAGAAACAACAGTATTTGCAAATAATTGTGACACAATATTGTGACATACAATTGTGAACTTTTAAAAGGATTTGGCAGCAAGGCTTATTCCATGTAATTTTTGCTAGAATGAAACGAAACATCAAAATGACTGAGTAGTAAGGAAACCCTTGTAACGGTTCTAAACTTCAACATCACGAGCACTGAGCAAGGCAACCCTTGTAACTTTCTAAAATGACATGAAACATCAAAATAAATAAACAGCAAGACTTGTGGCTCTGATTCGTTTAACCGTAAAGGACATTTTGAAATGGATTTCAATGTTTTTAGGGCAGTTTTTGTTTTTAATAATCTAAACGAATCCTACATACCACTAGACCATCGCGCATCAGTGTTAAGTTTTTTGTTTTTTAAAGTAGTCTCCCATGAAAAAACCCAAGCATAATATCCCAGAGGGATAGCTAAGTGCTAATTTCAACAGACCATCCCATCATAAAAAAAACAAGAAGAAAAGAACGGAAATAATGGTTATTGGACTATGTCTTACTCTTTAGAAAGTAATGAGAGACATAACAAATTATTAATGCTTATAATACAACAGCCTTTGAAGCAGAAGTGGTGTCAACTAAAAGAAGAGGATCTTTCCAGTCCATCAGCATGACTATATTGACTCCAGTCAAACCAGGTAAGATTGCCGGCCATGGTTTCCCCCCCCCACCCCACCCCTTCCTCTAATGACTGACCTCACATGTCCATGCTATGCTGACCCGTGAAATATGCTTGACGTAAGGGTGGAATCCCTGCTTCCGTGAGCGCCGATTCTATAATTACGGTAAGCAGAGCCATGAAACTGGGCCCTGCATTTTCTGGCCTGGCAAACAGTGTCCGAAACAATAGTTTAAAGGAACACGTTGCCTTTGATCGGACGAGTTGGTCTTTGAAAAGCGTTTGAAACCGTTTGTTATAAAATGCATAATGAGTAGAAAGATGTTGTAAAAGTAGAATACAATGATCCACACAAACATGTCTCGAAAGTGCAAGGTTTTCCTTTTACCTAACACGATCGGCCATTTATGGGAGTCAAATTTTTGACTCCCATTAATGGCCGACCGTGCAAAGTAAAAGGAAAACCGTGCAATTTCGCGGTTTTCTTCAAACATGAATGTTCGGCAAAAGGAGCTGAATTGTTTATAAAACTGTTTAAGTGTGCATAAACACTGTCGATGCTGTCATGTTCTGGTCCAATTCCTCATCCCACAGGTCTAGATCTTGTGGCTATGAATCAGAATCGAACTTTCTTGAAGAGTATGAGTTGTGACGAGCCAGATCTCAAGCCTAGACGCTACCTGGTGATCGGTACGGGTGGAATACCATTCAAAGACGACATGGGACAACCAAGGTGATTCTCTTTTTGTACATTAACTATACTGTCGTCTTTCATGTTCAAGACAACACAATTTTATCCGCTTCCAGTTTATATATTTATTGACCAAACCAACAGCGGACGAGCCGCCAATTACAGGAAAGGATAATACAAAGTTAAAAATATTCATATAGCCTATATAAAATACTATGTATATGAACAAAGCTAACGGTTAAAATAGAAACATCTTAGGAAAGAAAATTAAAGCAAACATTGAAGATTAAATAAATTAAATTTGGGAATAGCAACAGCTACTATAGAGAGTGGCATTTGTGTACGCTGCTCCAAATCTTTGAAATAATCTACCTCCTTGTTAGACAGTCTTCTCCACTTAATGTATTTAAATCGAAGTTAAAAACTGCACCCATTTAATTCATTCTTGCTCTGTTTGTGTATTAGTATTTCTTATTTTCTTGGCATTTTTGTACTTCTTGTAATGCACATTAGGGTATACTGATTTCCAAGACAGTTTCTGTAAATTAATTCTGGTTCATTCTATTTTCTTTGATCCACAGCTATAAGTACCTCATTGACGAGAAGATGTCATTCTATGAGTGGCCCAAAGAGGGCGGTGGTAGAGATCTCACCAAAAACAGATGGAAGAATCTCAAACGTAAACTGGATCAGTTGAAACAACAGTTGATTTCTGGGACTGGATGCCCGACTTAATCCAATACTTTGTGAATTTTTCTACAAATAGGAGCCAGACCAGGATGCTTTATAATATAAAGTTTATATACACTTTTAAATGATCATAATATTAAACGTACAATGTAGTTTGCCATTTCCAGTTCTCTTTTGCTATGATAAACGGTCAAGCGTTGATAAGGAATTTTATCATTTGTTTTGTTTACATTATGCTGATTGCTATGACACGGTAATGCATGGATAAGGAATTGTTTGTTTGTGTTATCACGTTTCTGATGTAGTCTTATTTGCTAGATGATTAAAGGCACTGGACACTATTGGTAATTACTCAAAATAATGGTTAGAATAAAAACTTACTTGGCTCCCTCTGAAGTAAACGTAATTTTTTGGAAAGAAGTAATTTCTCACTCAAATATTTGAGTTGAATTCGAGACCTCTATTCAAGGCATCTAAATCACACAACTTGTGCGAACAAGGATGTTTTTCCCTATTATTCTCTCGCAACTTCATTGACCAATTGAGTTCAAATTTTCACAGGATTTGTATTGTATGCATAAGCCTATGTAGTGATACGCCTGCCTTTGACAATTACCAAAGGTTTTCACTGCCTTTGACGTGGATGAAGAACATGATTTCGGTTTTACACTATGCAGATGTAAATTGTAAACAAAATTATAAGGGGTAGCATTGTTATCAAATATTGGTCAAAAATTGAAACAAATCAGAAGGGGTGAGTGCAGTGCTTTTCATGAAATAATTGTCAAAAGTCAGAGAACAAAGGGGTAAATTTAGCAATGTTATCAAATTTGGGTCCAAAATTTAAAAAACAATCAGCAAGTCGAGCATCTCTTCATATTTGTGTACAAAATATAGAAAATCACAAGAGGGTAGGTAAGTTCAATACTTTTCATGAAGTTTTTGTCAAAAGTGAGAGGGAAAAACAAGGATAAGTCTAGCACCTTTCATTAAGTTTTGGTCTAAAATTTGGGGGGACGACGCAAGGTGTAGGCCTAAGTCAAGCATTTTTATCAAACTTGTGTAAATAAATATAAACAATCTTAAGGGATAACTCCAGCGTTTTCCATCAATTTGGGTCCAGCATTGTCATCAAATTTTGATCAAAAAGTGAAAATGAAACAAATATAATCGTAGGGGGATAATAATAATGGAGTAGTTAAGCATTTCTATAATCGAAGGGGGGGGGGAAGTAATAATGGAGTAGTTAAGTATTTCTATAATCGAAGGGGGAAATAATAATGGAGTAGCGTAGTTTCATGTGATTTTGGGGTCAAATTTTGAACAAAGCACACGGGTATAGTTCATTTCTGTCTGTCTCTCTAGTTAATATGGCATGTAGAAAGCATTCAAAAGTGTATCGCGATCGTTACTAAAGCTTTTTATTAAAACTTAAGATACAAAGCACGCACTTGTATAGCCAAAAATTACGCATGAATGCATGCAACATTTAATAAAAGTGTATTTGAGTTTCAAATGCTTGTTATTTTTAAGTGTTTTTATATGCAGCCTCGACTTTATGAGAAAATAGAATTAACTCCCTTAAATTGTACCATACATACTTTCCTAAAAAACATAACCCCACAGATTACACACTAAGCAGGAGATAAACTATTCGGGCAGAAAATTGCTTTTTGATTAAACCAGATTCATACTTGTACTTTTATATTTAAATCCTTTGAATATGATGTAGGGTCATTGAAATTGATGCTACAATTCTCTATAAACAAGGGACTTTGGTGGCAAATACACACATGAAGAAATGTCAATGTAAGAAGAATATATGTTGATTAAGACAAAGAGCAGACAAAGAAAATAACAACTGGGTCTTCATGACCTCAAGACACCAATGACAGACCACCAAAGTTTCTTCAAAAAAGAGAAAATAGATTTTGGCAAATAGAGACATTTCAAGGTAAGAATCAACACAAGAAGAATATTATGTTGATTAAGACACAGCGCAGAGAGTAGAGAGAAACTTCCATCTCAGTCTTCATGACCTTAAGACATCAATGGCAGACCACCAAAGTTTACAAACAATACTTAATCTCTTGATAAATTCTGATTGCAAACAGGTAGGTGAATACCCGATTCACACAGAATGGTTTCCTTATTGTAATCAGTGTGAATGAGATATGAGCACATAACAAAGATAATGTGGTTTCTATGAATCCACGAAAGGCAGTGAATTTGAGTAAGGACATCAAAAGAGGAAAAGGAAGTGGATTGTTTGGGTCAGTAATGTTGGTGTTGAGTTTTGCCTTTGCATCGCATAGCGTAAAAACCTTTAAAAATTCTAAAGTCAGCTTTCTATTCCCACAAAGTCATTTAAATTCGTGCAATTCAATAGAGACTATTCCTGTGATGTGCATTGAAGATCGATGTAGTTTTCCTCCTTTTCTCATCTCCTTTGAAAATTGTATTACAATTTCTTTTGGAGATGCAATGAATGACATCAGTTACGAGCAATGTGGTTGCGTTTGCTGGAAGCTGTCATACAATCACGACCTTTCAGCCTCATTGTTCAGTTCATGAGCAAACACTGTGTGTGCTATGCGAGTTCAACAATAGCGGAATAGGGATACCACATTCCAATTCGAGCTATGTTCATTTTACCTACATATGAGCATGAATGAAAACTACAGATCGAGGGGAATTTTATTGTGAATCTGTGTACACATACATCATGTACATGACATATTGAAAAACATTTAAAAAACGGGTTTGAGCAAAATAAACTAGTGTTTCCAACAAAGAGCTAAACATTTGTTTGTCCCCTAAGATTTGCAGTAAATAAAAAAACATTGAAACAGTATATCTCTATATTCATGAGAGTTGTGTGCCTTACTGTGTGTGTAACGTGCATGACTGGTGGTTCTAGCAAGAATTGTTTTTGTGTTGACTCACCCCCCTCCTGGTCAGGCTCGACCATGTCTGAAACTCGACACAAGATTTCTACCAGGACGACAATATTCCTCATTCTGCTAGGAGTAAAACTGTCTTTCTTGTTGCACAAAATGTGTTGCAAGTTTCAGCACAGTGTTCGCCGTGAGCAACAGCCAGTGACTTCGCTAGCAGCTGTACTGTCTCAACTTCCCCAAGAACAGCAACACGCCGTGCTTTTGCACGGCGGCGGTTGGTGGACGGGACACTTGCAAAAGTGTGAAATGGTGCAGCATTTTCACTTCCAAATTCAGCCTTTTTACTCGTCCAGTTCCAGCTTCAAACAGTTTACACTTGGTCCATATCATTTTAGGCGTCCACTTGAATCCAAGGCAAGACCGAATTTAGCAAAATTATTGTGAAAAATTGTCTTAAATTAGGATAGCAAAAACCAAAGGAGTCGCAAGGTTATTGCATCCGTTCTAACGTGTGCCAATTACACCAAATACAAAACAGCAAAAATTGCCTTGGTGGGCCGTTTACTCATGATTATATTTGTACGCGAGGCGTTTACTTGTTGGAAAATGTAAACAAACGTACATTTTTTTTCCAAGTGGATATTTTGTTCATTAGAAGTAACCCAAATAAAATAACATGGGAACACTTAATTGAGTTTGTAATTTTTTTGACGAATTCTTACACAGCAAAGGCGCACTACTTTCACCGGTGCGCGGAAGGAGTTTAGTGTTCTACGGTCGCGGAAATGTTGTCCGTGAAACTTTGAACATGAGAAGCATAGCTTTAAATGGGTGATGGGCGGGGGTCTTGGCATTGGGGTGGCACGGACCAAAGACGTAAGCTATCATCTCATTAGCCGGGGGGGGGGGGGAGGGGGCACAGAATCCCTTACTGTATATTCGTAACGAATCTACACTCAACTGTAAATAGCTGAGTGTACAAACCATAGTGATGGTTAAACTTGGAAATGACTGTCTTTCCAAAAATAACATGATGTGAACATTTTAGGTGAAAACATGTTATATTTCAATGTCCCTAAATAATATTTTAAGTTAAACAATATACTTTAGTAAACAACAAAGGCTTAACATTGTACTCGATAAAGTTGCAAGCACACTGTATAATATGCTTGTAGTTATTTTTTTTTAAATAGTTATAAGTGTGCCCAAACGTCGTTTGACAAAAGTAAAAAGATTGGGTGAAATATTTTCAGTCAGAGAATAGACTCTAAAGTGTAGATTCGTAAATACATTGTCTACAATGCCTTTGGCTCGTACATTCTATCCACGAATCTACACTTTCTCGAACATTCTCCTAAACAATGTCAATAGTCCTAATGCGGGCAACGGCAGCTTTCGAAGCGTCAGACCACAGATTATTTGTGGATTTACTTATTTTAATATTCTAGCATTAGAGTACTCCATATAAATAATCCAGATATCTTGTGCTTGTTGTCGTGAAAATCAACCTCTATTATTTAGTGCGGTGCTGTTTATAATAAAAAGGCTAATTTAATGCATCGCTGCATCGCTTTCGGTTATAAACGATGTGCTTAACGAGAAAAATAACATTGTGAGCCATGGCGGGCGAAGCAATGTACACCCTACGCGCACTCATTCTTCTTGCTTTGGCAGTCGGTTTCTTACAAGTTGTAAACAGTGAATCCTGCAGCGTGATGATGTCGGTGGATGCTGGCCAAGATGGTCATCTACTCAGACAGCAAACAATGTCGGCCTTTAGAGCAACTTGCCGTAAAGACAAGAAGAATAAACCAACGGCAGTCACTAGTAAGTAAAACCCTTTGCAGAAAATGATTATTGGGTTAGATTATGGAGTGCCGAAGGCGCAACATGGGAAGTCGGGCTGAAATGTGAAAATGAGCAATGGTCGCTACTTTTCGGCAAGCATTTCTTTTGATGCAACAGTGCATACAATGACCATATTCTTGCTAGAATGACACGCCTACAAGGGTCACCGTTTTTACGTGCTGCTCTCTGGCTTCGAGTGGCAAGCGGGGGGGGGGGGGGGGACACATCATTTTGAAAATGATAGCGTGGGGTATTAAATATTAGAGAAGTAGCAAGATGAGATCATCGAGATGATTCACAACCCTCTGTGACCGTTTGGGTTTGACGGTTTAAAGTTACACTTTTTTTCACCTAAACACTTTGTGTTTTCTTATTTAAACGCAGTTCAAAAGCTTGTATGTGAGTTCATTAACTTCGCTATCAACTGTGGAGACGATGAGATCATCAGTGTAAAGTGGGCCCTCTACGGTTTCGTTGCTGACAGTACACATCGTTGTTTCGTCGCCGGCTATGCAGGCCCCTGTGACGGGGATGAAACCGCATCGCTTGAGAAAGTGCAGAGCGAGTGCCAGGGGAAACGACAATGCAACTTCACCCCGAACATCGATTGGTATGGATCGGATCCCTGTCCACGAGTTGTAAAGTATCTCAACGTCACGTACGTCTGCCTGCTTGACAACGTGTGAATAATCACACAGCATGTGCAAGAAGAGGCACTTCGGTGGAAGTACCCCCTCCCAACTCTGGACGCAATGCTCCCTGGTGGAAGTACCCCCTCCCAACTCTGGACGCAATGCTCCCTGGTGGAAGTACCCCCTCCCAACCCTGGACGCAATGCTCCCTGGTGGAAGTATACCCCCCTCCCAACTCTGGACGCAATGCTCCCATAAAATCACACCTTATACGCCTGCAACCGTGCCCCTCATAATTTCCCTCATTTATTGTTTTGTAGCAGCTCCGATTAGTTTTGAACACGTTTTCCAACTGTGGACCTTTCGTAGACCGTGGACCCTATAAAGTGTCCTCTTTTGTTATAGGTCCCTGGTTTGAATGTGTTTTACCATACACGGTACGGTTCCACAGTTAGAAAACGTGTACAAAACCAATGGGAGCTGCTGCATAAAAGTTTGAGTAAAAACAAAAGAGTGACAAAAGGAGGTCCACGGTTGCAGGCGTGTGACATACTACCGTGTGTGTGTGGACTTGTCTAGGCAATGGGAATTGATATTGAACTGTTATTGAACTTAACCCCATGGATGACTACATAATCATCAAGATTGCATCTGAAAATCAAGACTGACAATGAATAAACAAAGCAACAACAATAATTTTAATTTATGTTTTATTGTCATTGAAGTGTTATTGTCACACCACAACCACTCATTCAATAGCAATATATACAAAACATGAAGAGTAAAAGAAAATGACTTTAAGTGGACAGAGAGGGAGCACCTCTTATAAAAATGTGCCTCTTCGAAGGTGCAAGTGTAATGTCATAATAGGCTAGATTATAGACGAATTATATGAATAAAATAAAACCCATTATGTTATTAATCTGAGCACATTCCAAACGCTTGTTTTGTGGTTTTAGGGCCTAGCCTACTGTTGCAGCACCATGGATTTAGAAACACCGCCATAGACTAGACCTATACCTTTAAAATTCGGTAGGGACAGGTAAGGCGTGGAAAGAGGTGCAAACTTTTCTTGAAACTGGTGTTGAACCTTAATCGCTAGCTAGGGAGATCAGCATGCACAACATTCAACAGTTAGCACTTAATTGCGAAAAGGTCTATAGTTGTTATGGCTGCACTGCATTATTGAGGAACTCCCACATAGCATGTGCTTCGAAACGCCACGCCTATCATTGTATATCAATGCTTGGTGAGTGAGTGTCTAGCATAGAGCTAGGACCCAGCTATATTGTGTTTATAACCTACGTCTCCCTTGGTGCTGTGCCGGTGTGGCAAGAGATGCTGTTCAAGGGTTCAAACTATTTGTTCGGTACATAAAGAGGCAATCTGGCCATAGATATTCAGCTTTCGGCTAGTTTAAAAGTAAATAAAACCTTTAAATTACTCTCAGTAATTTCCAATTCCTGAATTATTTCTTCATTAGGGGCCTATTAGATGGGTTTACCGAGAGTGCACATGCTTTATGGTTATTCACGCACTGTCATGCAGGCAGACATACGTTACGTTGAGGTACTTCCCAACGCCTCCACAAGGGTCACCTCCATTCCAGTCATTAGTTGGGGTGAAAGTACATTGTTGTTTCCCCTGGCATTCGGTCTTCACTTTATCAAGTGATGTGGCTTCATCACTTCCATCACAGGGGCCTGCACTTACGAGGAAACAACGATGGTTACTGTCAGCATGGAAACCGTAGAGGGCCCACTTTACACTGATTATCTCATCGTCTCCACAGTTGATAGCGAAGTTATCGTTCTCACATTCAATCTTTTGAACTGCATTTAAAACAAAACAAACTCACTATTAAATATTACACCGATGTGTGTTAGCACTGTCTACTCAGTACTTTCCCGAGTCCTGTGAAAAAAATATCTCAGGCATGTTACTCGGTGGGATTCCAAACCCACGACCCTTGCAATTCTAGAGCAGTGTCTTAACAACTAGACTACCGAGATGGCCCGTCAGCTATAACCTCAATGTTGCTTATCAAGAGCCTGAGAGACTTCAAAATATGTTTTGAGTAATTTTGAATATTTGGCATTGATCATTAGTTGCTGCAGATATATCATTATACAGTTTGTAGTGGCTTCTTATAATAGTGCTCCTAGTCGTGAGCCAGTGACGCTCAGGTCACTCCAACATTCAGTGCTTTTCTGCAAGTATGTGAGACTGCTTTTGAATTAGTGAGTGTATTTAATGTGGTGCACATGAGCGTGCTTTTTGTGAGTTACGGCTCATTAAAAACAGGGAGATTCATCAGTTAAGATCCATCATTAAATTACTCTTTGTAGTCCGGGATAATATTTGACTATTATTTTATAGGGTTTTAGCTAATTAAAATTAGCACTTTGAAGCTCTTGTCGGCCCGGTTCAGATCAGAAGCTCCCGTTAATGTATTGCTTTGGCATAATCTCTTGCCATCTCATTATTAAAAGCTATAAAATTAGCATAAATCATTGACTATTTAGTAAGCGGGGTCAATGAGTTATTTAAAGCCGCTGGACACCTTTTGGTATTTGTCAAAGACCATAATTCTCACTTGGTGCATCCCAAAATAAATGCATTAATAACAAATCTGTGAAAAGTAAGACATTGAAAGTGCTAAAGAATTATGAAAGAAAAAACACCCTTGATGCCTAAAAAAAGCTTCAGGCATAAAGTCTTTTATTAGATTTAAATAATTATTTGAGTTATAATTACCTGGTTTTTTTTTAAATATAAAACGACAACGTTACTTCAGAGGGAGCCATTTTCCACAATGTCCGTTGCTCGTTTTAGTTTTTATGCTAAACATTATTTTGAGTGATTAATAGTGTCCATCAGTGCCTAACGACATGTCGACATTTCAACAATCGGTTTATGGTAAAAATCTATCATGCTAAAAGATTACTCTTCTAATAAAAACAATTTTTAAGGAAAAATTGAGCTATACGCCAATAAATTGCTTGCCTTTTAAATTGAATTCAATGTAAAAAAAATAATAAAAAAAATCATTGAGCGGAAACAATTAACGACATAATGGAGACTCATTTGCCTGTTATGGTAAAAAAAATCTATCATATAAAAATAATCTTCTATAAAAACACATTGGTTGAAGGGAATAATAATTTAACAAAAAACTGCTTGCCCTTGAAATTAAAGAAAATGTTAAATTCAACAATTCTTTGTTTTCTACCAGGCATAATCTCTTGACAAACCATGGTATAAAGTGGAATCCATTAAGTATAAGTGGGTGAAGACTTTAAGTGTGTGTAAGTAAAACGACATGTCAACAATAAACCTGTTTTTGAAACCAATCACAGGATGCCTCTTCTAAAGAAACCGCAAAACAAAAAGCGGGAATACATTGTGACGGAAAATGAGCCATTATAACAATTAAAGGAACAATTGCTTCACTCCAGAGGGAGAACCGTGTCAGTGGGTTATAACGGGAGCGTTCACCTCAAAATTATTGGTCAACGATGGATATATAATATGAATTCCATTTTATTGTTTTATTTTACCGCTTGAACTGGCATGCGGTTAAATTAGTTTTGGGTAGACCTGATATTAGTATAATAAAAACAAAACGTGATAACAATCATTAAAGCTATCATAACAGTGGAAAAGACAGAGGGTGAGGGGGTCTATTTGTTGTTTTTTGAAAATATGAGACAGACTCATGGGAAACATCCGATATTTTACACTCGGTACGCCTACTTGTATTTATACCACGCCGTGATCAGCTTCTCGTTATACTTTAATTGTAGAAGGTATGGAAGATGGTGAGTGGCCTAGTTTCGTACGTGTATTCACTTCAAATCATCACGGGTGGAGGGGGGGGGGGGGGCGCAAAAATTTTGTTTTAATTTGGCATTCGCTTTCAGGGACGAGCAGCACAGATGTGGGGGATTTTCTGGGCGAACCCCCTCCCCTACCCCTCCCCCACACTTAATTTCACTTATTGAGGCATATGAAGATAATAGGCTAGCAGACGTTGCCATGGGGAAATTTTGGCTTAAAAGAAAGTATGTTCTAATAATATGAGCATTGGTTCTCTTTCTCTTGGATTGGATGGCATGTTCACTCAAATCTAAAAAGTGAAATACATTTTAATAAAACAATAGTTTATTTCCTACGGAATCGTATTGCCGCCATACGAATACAAAAAAACATTTTGTTCGTACACTTTTGTTCGTACACGATAAGTCTAAACTTATCGTGTACGAACACAATAACTTATCGTGTACGAACATAATAACTTATGGTGTACGAACACAATAACTTATCGTGGACGTAAACGATAAAAAGAGAGGTTTCGTTTATTCATGTGGCAGCAATGCATTCCGTCATTTCCCCTTTTAGAAACTGGAGGATAATTACTTACTGGGTGGTGATTTGCAGCTTAGCAGACTTTGGATGGTCTCCTTGTCTTTAGTGATGACCAATGACTTCAAATACCGCGGAGTGAATGTCCGGGTTGGTGCCTGAGTGTTGTGGCCACCGGGCCGTATCTCGGTGCAAGAACACGGGTCGCTGTAGGGCAGCACCCACCTCACTTTGCCCGTGTGATCCGGCTCAGTGCCGGCGTAGCAAATCATTTTATGATGAGCATGAATCAAGCTCGTCCTGCACGCTGTTAAAAGGAAAATTATTATTAATATTTAAGAGAGAACTAAGAAAAGGGGAAAGCGTTTTCGTTTTTTAATACGTGTAAATTTGCATCGGGGATAAAGAATATGTATATGTTCACCCATATACACCGATGTCTAAGCACTGTATACTCTCACTACTTTTCCGAGCTCTGCTCTTGCAAAGGTCGTGGGTCCGAACCCCATTTGAGTAATCTATGGATTAGTAATGTGTAGCCGGGGTTGGATGGAAGCCCCTCCCCCCCCCCAATTAATAACCATTTGTTTCCTTCTAATTATTTCATGTGGCTATTAAAGTTACTACGTGTATTATTTGGCACCCTCCTCTCTAGCTCGTCACCGTATTCACGAGCCGACGAACATTTTGTAAAAAATCGATTTTTGTAAAAAAAAAAAAAAAGAAAAAAAAAAAAGGATTGGTGTCAATATTTTCAGCAAGTTTCAGGACCTAAAAGTATGCGTTCACTAATTAGCAAACCGATGACGAATCAATAGTGTTCAAAGTCGCGTCTTCGCGCAGTTGCACCTCAGTTGGCTGATTGATAACACGCGTTCTGTTTTCAAGGACCGACGAGTTGACCTTTATAAATTGCGCTTCAACGCAAATTGAAATGCTCGATTACACTGCATGCATCCCTTTTTGCCGTTGCTGTTATTGTTGTTGTTATTATTATTATTATTATTATTATTATTATTATTATTATTATTATTATTATTATTATTATTATTATTATTATTATTATTATTATTATTATTATTATTATTATTATTATTATTATTATTATTATTATTATTATTATTATTATTATTATTATTATTATTATTATTATTATTATTATTATTATTATTATTATTATTATTATTATTATTATTATTATTATTATTATTATTATTATTATTATTATTATTATTATTATTATTATTATTATTATTATTATTATTATTATTATTATTATTATTATTATTATTATTATTATTATTATTATTATTATTATTATTATTATTATTATTATTATTATTATTATTATTATTAAAAATAGTTATTGCTGCTGCATCTTTATTTTATTTTCTCTTCGTCTTCAAGTCGAATGTGTTTATATAACAGTTTTTTCCGGCCATTTTCAGTAAAACAAAATTCAATTTCATAAACAGGTTTCAAAATTATTTTAACACTTGATGAACATGAATTGTTAACCAGCTTTTTTTGGTGGCTTTAAAGGCAGTGGACACAAATTAATTATCATCATAAAACCTTTCTTGATTACAAGTAATGGGGAGAGGTTGGTGGTATAAAACATTGTGAGAAACAGCTCCCTCTGAAGTAACGTAGTTTTCGAGAGAGAAGCAATTTTCCTCGAATTTGATTTCGAGACCTCAAGTTTAGAATTTGAGATCTCGAAATCAACCATCTAAAAGCACACAACTTTGTGTGACATGGGTGTTTTTTTCTTTTATTTATCTCGCAACTCCGATGACCGATTGAGCTCAAATTTTCACAGGTTTGTTATTTTGTGCATATGTTGAGATACACCAACTGTGAAGACTAGTCTTTGACAATTATCAATAGTGTTCACTGCCTTTAACGAAACTGGACGAGCATGCGGCCCACTGAAATTTTATGATCTTTTTTTGAAAAGTGGATGTTTTTTAATTTTAACTTCTACCGCCCCACGTCCATTTTTCATGATTGACATTTCTTTGCCAATTGAGCCCATTTTCCTACTTAATACTCACAAGTGAGTGTACTTTACAGAGATATTCAACATTAAACTATCAACCAAATTATAGACAACACACCGACTGCCCTCGTACAATGCGCAAACCACTTTTTAGAATCTGTTTCTCCTGAAGACGAGCAGAGTTTACTATGAAACGTCGAGACCAAACCGGCTGTTCTCAGAGCCAACACTCACACAAAAGAGCAAATTGAAAATTCAACAGATGCTTACCCATTGTGACCAGGAGGATGAACAAGGTCCGCGCCATCCTGTAGATGGGGGACGCTCAAACCAAAGTAGAGCACCACCTATATAGACCGAGTCTTGTCGCCAAATGTCGAGGTTGACATGGATCGTACAGATGCAGAAATAAACATCACATGCGCACAACACACCAACAAACATAAGGGGGGGGGGGGCCGAAAAGACGCACCTCACAGAGTATTAAATGTCATCGGCTACGGGTGGGCCAAGACGTCACTATCTCATATACTCTTCTTGAATGATTTCATTTAAGTTGCAAATCGAGCCAATAATAGACTTACGCAAAGCTACCAGGCGCTGTCATGCACATGGTAGCGAGGCTTGTTAAGTCTTGGAACCAGGGTGACAAAAGTTTACTGAGTTAAATAGCCTCAAAACAATGCCCAGGTAACCATGGTAACATACTTCGTGAGGAGAGACTGGTGGTAATAAGCAGAGAAATGGAACACACAATCTAATAATAGCCCCAGACGAATCGCACACGGCAGACTTATGCCGAAGGTAGAGATGCTAAGCGCACAAAACAAAAAATATAGTAAACAGCAACATTTTGAGATGGTTGAAATATGAAATAATTACGAACGTGCAGTTACACGCACCATTAACCACGATATTAAGCATATATTGGTGAACGTTTATGGATGCATGCACAAAAGACCGGCTATGTCTCGAGGGGGAAACACACAATGACGAAACTATCTTGTGGAAACAATGTAGTGAGGCATTGATAAAGCCTGTTGCCAAGGCCTTCATGGCTTGAACTGGAAGAGGAGCCCACTCCTGCGAATCGAGTTTTAATGAATTATTCATTTAGTATGAAATGTGCTTTATTCATTAAAAAAATCAAAATAAAAACATTTATATAAAGAATTTTACGAAATTGGACCCCGGACTGCGCGAGTAGGCCTACTGGAAAAGGTTAATTGTAATCGAGCTCGAGGTAAATTGTCTTTGTTTTATCTGGATATTTAAAGTGGATGACAATCACTACTCCGTATTCATAACAACCGGCCAGTCTCCCCCAATCCCTCCCTTTATCAAGGTTATTAATTGAATGAGATAATATCATTCAAGATCGTCACCATGGTAATCATCAACATTAAACGGCTAATGTATAACCCTAGCCATAAATGGTGGCACTTCATCACTTAAAGGCACCGGACACCTTTGGTAATTATCAAAGACCAATATTTTTTCATTTGGGCTTGCGACCCTTATATTGAAGAAAAAAAAAAATGACAACAAAACAATGACAAATTATTTGTTTGTTTAAATATCACAGTCATACTTTATTTTACTTTATTACATTAAACCCCAGTTCATAAAGTCACAAAACAAAGTAAAGGGAAATACCCCCTACCTAGCGACGGTTTGGGAAACAAAACTCGCCTTGTAATTCACTTCCAAGTAAAATGAACCAGGCAAAAGTACATGTATGGATTTATACAAAAGAAAGGACGGAATTATAAGTGTGAACAGACAGCCATTTTTCAATTAATGCTGTAGCAAAAATGTAGTAAACTTAAAAACAACTTCTAGTTACTGCCGGAAGAATTGACATTTTGCACAGTATTGATGATAACTATTGTATGTACAATTCAATGTCCTTAGAAATTGTTCAATTCAAAATTAGTTTCCAAAAGCGTACTTTATTATTTACATTTACACATACCTATCACTTGACTTACATAGTATGATAAACAAAGTAGAAACAAACGAAATGATGAAGATGTAGTCACCCACTTTATTCTGTCCCAAGGCCGGACGTCATAGAACTGCTTAATCAGAAAATAAGCAAAACAAAAATATGCTAACCAGAAGAAAGTTTACCAGCCAAAGTACCACGTCACACATACATTTTATGCCTGGTATCCTGCTCATTATTGCTTTTATAGCAGTATTTTCGGCATAAGCGGCTCAACGAGATTGGGCCTGGTATCAGTTATTTGGCCCTGCCCTTTGAAATTGGACACTTCAAGGTAAGTGAGTCTAGAAAGATTCTCAGAAACAAAATCGCCCCTCCCTTCAGTCTCCCCTGGAAAACAAAACATTTATTTCTACTTTGTAGATGTTCAGGGCTCAATTTCAAAATTGCTTTAACAAACTTTCTGCTAAGCAAAGCAGGATACCAGTCACAGATTGTACATGAGAAATACCATTTTGACTGGTAACCTTCTTTTGGTAAGCTTATTTTGTTGTGCTTAGCTACTTTTTGTGCTTATTAGCAGCTCTATGAAATTGGGCCCAAGTCAAACGACGGAATAGTTCACAGTTATGGACGGTTTTCAAATGAGGATTTTGACAGCACGTCTATCCTGCTCTGTCAAAGTAGCGGAAAGGGCTCCCTCTTTTGACGCTCCTTTCAGCGCAGACGTCAGTGTTTACTTTCCCTTCTTCTTGCGGGCGCGGACCTTATGCTTTTTATTCTTGGACTCGACGAGGGTCAGCGCTTGTTTCTTGAGTTGACCTCTTGTGATTATGTCCTCATCATCTCCACTCTCGTCATCATCTACAAGAGGAAAAAAACAAATAAATACAACATCAAGGACAACAACTCCAAAGGTTGGAGGGGTCAGGAGCAAATGGGGGTTTATACAGGGTCTGGGGTCAATTTCACAAAGATCAACCTAGGATGTTTTAGAGGTTATTAAAATCTTCAGGCTTGTCCTAAGTTTAGGACGAGTAACTTGACCTAACTCAAGATAAGAGTAGTCTTAACTCGTTGAGAAACCCACCCCAGATTTCATAATGCTGTCGTCAAGCAGAAATTTCTTTGCTAGGCAAATGATGGTTGGTGCACCAGTTGCAACAACTTAAACTTCATGGTATTTTGGCTGGTAACCAGTTTCGTTTAAGCATGATTTTGCTGTGCTGAGCAAGTTTTTACATTTACAGGGGTCGATTTCACAAAGAGTTAGGACTCGTCTTATCTCTGGTTAGGAAGAGTAACTCGTCCTAACTTAGGATTAATCTTAAGGTCTGCATGCTACAGTGCAGGGTTGGGACTCCTCCTAAGTCCTAAGATTAGTCTTAAGTTATAAAGAGTTTTGTAAAATTGACGGCAGGCTTTATGAAATTGGGCCGAGGTAAAGTTTATTATCTACCAACTGAGCTATCTAGCCCTCAAGTTAGCATAATATGCAGTTAAAAAATTAAAGTCAGCCTTGTAAGTTACTACGGGAAAATATTAAGAAAAGCCAGGAGCAAGGAATACGTACCATCATATGCCAAGTCTCTAGAGACAGAAGTCAGCTTGATGCGTGTATTATGTTGTGGCATCTGGCCCTCAATTCCAACATGAAACTGAAAAAGAAAATAAGGATTTAACGTCAAATGATGGTTTCGACTCTAGGCCAATTTGACCCTAGGTGACCACAATCCTCCACTCCCTTCCAAGTCACAATAAACAATGCCTGATATGGTTGCAGAGGGTATACCCCTACACCCCTCCTCAATGTTCCCCTAGTTCAAAACACTATTTTTCTCTTGTACAGAGGAACCCACCTCCCCAATAATCAACTAGAGAAACCCTTGAGTCCAAGCACACAACGAAGAAACAATAGAGGGTGTACCCCCCCCCCTCCCCTGCCCAATATCCAGAACCAAATGTACCACCCATGGGTAAGTTTGGTATGCCCGGCCAAATGATAAGCAACAGGGGGTAATTCGTGCATGTATCAAAAATTTGAAAACAACATCGAATAAAGACAATATTTTTCATAAAGTTTTGTCCGAAAACAGTCTTCATTTGGAGCAGGCATTTGGCTGTACCTAGCAGATTTATCAAGTTTGCCAATAGTATTTTTTTCTTCGTCATTTCCTCACAAAATAAAGCTAAACTTACTTCTTCTTCTTCCATCTGTTGCAGCGTATCATCAACGTCATGGCCGTCCAGGTCCTCCATGAGCTTCAAGAGTTTCTCCTCACAGGTCGATAACAGATCTAGGACGTATTCGTCTGATGTCGGGGACAACTGTGCCTGCGGAACATGACCTTTGGTCTGTAAAAATAAAGTTGAGGTTATGTCAAAGGTCATAAGGGTATCGTGGTTGAGTGGTTTGAAAAATCAAATTCAAGATCTTGTGGTCAAGTAATCTGAGTGTGGGTTCGATTTCAAGTAATCTGAGTGTGGGTTCCATTTCCAGCCATGACACTTGTGTCCTTTAGCAAGATGTATTACTGTGATTGCTTCTCTTCACCCAGTGGTATAAATGGGTACCTGCGAGGGTAGCGGTCGATATTGTGTATGAAATGTCACTTATGAAGTGTCACAGCAGCCCAGGATGTAAACTCCTCAGGGAGCTGATAAAGATTAAAGGGATGTAATTGGGCCAATGACCATGGCAGTAATGTAAAGCACATTATTATAAAATGCGCTATAAGAACTAGTTGTTATTTTTGTTTATAATAGATGTTAAATTTGCATCGGGGATAAAGAATATTAATTTTGGGTAAAAACCAAAATTAATGTTATTTTTGTTGTTATTATTGAGTCAATGTTAGCCTCTTCATCTAATTGCTTAACTATGTGATAGATAAACCAAAAACCACAGCACTGTGTTGAGAAATTAGGTCTGTAACTTCAGAACTTACAGCTTTAAGATGTTGTAGTTTGTCAGCCAAGTGTTCCACGCCAGATTTGACGTTGACTAAGATCTTACTAGACCGGTCCAGTTTGTCTTGGGAGTCTCCCCGTCTCTCCTCCTCCTTCTTCAGATGAGTTTGGAAATCTTCCAACATCCTCTGCCCGCTAAAAAATAACAGAGAAGATAAATTTAAGATATTGGCAATTCCAGAACCGTTAATAATAACGGTTCTGATTCCAAAGCTTACATACTTTTTGTTTGTGCAACTAATTCACTTGATTCAAATTTCAAATGCAACTGTCATGGAATTTGTCATTATTAACCCGTTCAGTGCCTGCTTTTTGTTTGTGTTTTGAACATAAAATGCCCGGCTTGTTGAGGTTTTTAAAACTCTGTATAACAAATAAACAAAGTAGTTTTTCTAACCAGACCAAAATCTTGCCAAGTCAAGAGTATTTCTCGGGTGATAATGCCCTCTGTTGATAACATGTATGATTAGGGTTGATCTAAAAAATGTTGAGCACATAAACAAGATTGTCATGTACGATAATGGCGCTTTCAGAATACATACAATTTGAGTGACATTCTCAAAGTCAGGGCTCATAGTAAACCACAGCACCCTCAGCAAATACCATGGCGCCCTGTGCTTTTGCTGTGGTGCCCTTTGTGAAAGTTACAATACAAATGAAATTTTTCCTCATAGAGGTGCCCTAACCAAAGCAAAATTACTGTGCCCCTTCAAGAGAGAAGTTCAAAGCCTGCAAAGTCAAGAGTCTCAAAGACGTACCTGGACAGCCTTGCCTCCCCAGAGTATTTCATCTCTTCAAACTCCTTCTGCAACTTGGATTTGTCCTCCTTGAGACGGTTGACCTGTTTCTCACCGCTCTCCTTTAGATCTTCAAGGTGTTTAGTTGTTTCTTCTTGAGATTCAAACCTCATCACTACTTCCTGTTATGTGGGAGGGGGCAAATAGGTTGATCGATTCATCATTTTTAACAATTTGGAAGTAGAAGTGGCTATGAAAAGAGATCATGAGTTGGCTCTACGGCCTTCGCTAGGAAAAAGGGTTATTGAAACAAAACAATCACTTTGTTTAGCAAAAATAGGTTAACAGCAAGAATATACCATACAGTTACGATACCATTGCTTCAACTGCTACCTGTTAATGGTTCATAACGATTGAGACTCAAAGGAGATTTAGTTAGAACTCTTTAGGTCATGTTCAGTCAGAGTATGTGTAAGTACAAGTTGTCACTAGAGGCTAGTATATAAGATTAGCGGTATACTCTTAACCGTACCCTGGTCATTTCTTGCTTAGCCAAGATATCTGCTTAACAAAATTGTCTTCATGGATTTGGGCTCAGGTGGTTGAATTTGAGTTACTTACCTGGAGGTCACTGACTCCCGTCGCATCCTTGATGGAGTGGAAGGCCTCTTCAAAGGAACCGATTTTCTTCTCTTGTTCCTCTCCACTAATGAGCTGCTTCTGCTCTACAGTCAACTCGTCATGCTGGATGGATGCTCGGTGGAGCTGATGAACAAAGGATTATGAATATTAATGGAAGAGTTAGAATGGGGGCAGCGGTAGAAGGGGAGATGAGGAGGGGTTATCTAAAGCTCCCAATATTCAGGCTCCATTAAGTTGGTTGTCATTGTGAGGAGTATTGTTGACCACACAGACAACGGTGAAGTGCTGTTGATCCTGTCAGAATAGTTCTATTGTTCATCCCTTGTTTTACAATGTTTAGTAGACTTATCAAAAGAATTTAAAAACAGCAAACAGTATAAAAGCTTAAAAGGATTAACAAGTTTGCTAAAATCACCAATATTGGGAGGTCTTGGTTCTTTAAGGTCACAGCCAAGCTCTGAGCCAGTGGGGCGTCTCTTGAGAAGAGTCTTTGGAAAACCCAGGATTTTGTTGAGGATAAATTCTCAAGGAAAAGCTTTGTCTAAACACTTAGATAAACTATGGCCTGATGGCGATGATGAGAAATACTAAGAAATCAACTTACTCTTCTCTCTACCCTTTCGGCATGTGCTTTCTTTTCCTCGGCTTGTTTCCTAAGATCAGCCAGAGCTTCTTCTCGCTCTCTCCTCTCACGATAAACCGTCTCCTCATGCTTTGACAGTTCAGCCTGGACAAAAAAAACAAGAAATAGAGCAGATTACATTTAAGAACATCAGTCAACAAACGTTATAAGAACATATATGAAGTAATTAGTGGATCCCAACCAATTATCACTCGGGGTCAGTGCTCGGGGTGCGTTTTGAGGGCTGTAACCATTAATAACCGTTTCGGTCACTGAAACAGTTATTGGTTACGACCAC
The DNA here is from genome assembly GCF_032118995.1 of Asterias amurensis. NCBI lineage: Eukaryota > Metazoa > Echinodermata > Asteroidea > Forcipulatida > Asteriidae > Asterias > Asterias amurensis. The sequence continues at coordinate 576,444 of NC_092662.1, read as the reverse complement.
CAAAACGCACCCTTGGTGTCGCTTATTACAATGTTAACTCCCACAAGTATGTTTGAAATGACATTCAATTATCAACTTTCCAGAGAAAGTAAGACCCTTGGGTAAAAAAACCTTATTTTTTCTCTCTTTACTTCATGAACTTTGAGATCCTTGGCACACTTTGGTTTTTAACTAACCTTGGCAGCATCTCTTGAGATCTGAGCATCCCGGTTCATGGCCTGCAGATCTTTCAACTCCGACTTCTGTTTATCGATTTCGGTCTCCAGTGAGTCCAAGTCATTACCAAAGGTCAAACTGTCTTTGATCATCTGCTCCCTGATAGCGAGGTACGTACCGTTGATGTGCTCGGCCTCGTGGAGTTTCAAGAGAGCTTTGTCCAGACGGTTTTCTAAAGAACGCAAGGTCTGCAGAAGACAAATCAAATACTCTTCTGTTACTATGGAAAATCAAATTTAAGCAAATACAAAAAAAAAGTCTTGATTAGTAGAAAATGGTTACCTCCCAAGAACTGCGTAATGTCATTGCACTCAACAACCTCATTCTCTGTGGTGTTCAATCTCACAGAGCCAAATGGTTCCAAGAATGCCTTATTATTTGCATTAGGGGTAGAGGGTCAGTTGGTAGCGCACTTGCATGTTAATACTATTAGGGATTGTTCTTTATAAATTAAATTTTTACAGGTTATTTTTGTAAAACAAATTTGTTTAAATGATATTTGGCTTACCATAGCCTCATTGGAGGTTCCCGTGTCCATAGCATCTGCATCTGAAGCATCTTTCCTCATCTGAGACAACTGCGTCTCAAGTTCTGCCAGCTTCTTCTCCATCTTAATGGTCTGAGCGTTCTCAGCATTCAAACGTTTCTTGGACTCACATACCTTCTGGTCCATGTGTAATATAGCTTCCTGTTTTAGAGAACACAAGTATAAAATGTTTAATAGATGTGCAAGGTGCATCGGGGATAAAGAATATTTTGTCTTCCCAGCCTCACTTCGGTAACAATGATTTGAATAAAGTATTTAATCATTTTGTGGTGTGTCACACTAAAATTACCTTTCCAGATTTGCCCCTTAGTGAGGCCCTTTCCACATTGCGGTCCTTGAAGGCAGTGTTGATGACTTTTTCATCTCCGGCCTTGCTATCGGCAAGATCCCGATGAAGCATCTTGGTCTCCTTACGGAGTTTGCTGATGGCATCTCGATTCTGTTTGATGGTCCACTGTGAGCTCTCATAATAAGCTTTACGATCGCCATCTGTTTACCGCAAAGAAAACAAATAATTTTAGCAATGAACAATGTTATTTTTTTAATCCAAACTTGTAAGACAAATGATTTTAAATTTTAGCCAAATATTTAATTCTTATTCACACTAATCTACACTGAATCACCAACTGACCCTATTGAGACCCAAAGCTCGGTTAACAAATTTAATTGACTACCAATTTTGTTCTAATGATTATTTTAATGTATTTTAAACTTTTAACTTTGGCCAAATGCAAACCTTTTCTCAATGAAGGATCACCTTAATAACATTTATTAACAGCTAGCTATATTTGATTGTGCGAACTTAACTTTATTTGTCCATATGATAAATGGTTGTGACAGGTGATGGTGAGAATGTTGTTATTTGATGACATCAAAGCCAGTATGTTGGAAGCAGTGGACTTGAATTTTACTAAAAAAGTAATTTTTTTAAAGCAAAAAGGGGCATGGAAGCAGCCACTGACGGACAGCTGGACAGTGACTGAGCCAGCTTGCAGAGAAGGAAACGATTAAAGTAATTGTTATCAATACTGACTTTTCGTATCCCGCCACCACTATTTTGATTTTTACAAAAACTTTAAAAAAGGAACAATCTCATACCCCATTTTCTAGTTGATTTTTGGCCGAGTTAGTTAGAATTTTGATCCTACAGTCCTACTTTATTAATACTATTTCATAACAATGAAAAATTGGTGACCTTTCCCTTACAAAACAAATAATGACATAGTTTAGAATCGTTTGTTTTTAAGGCTTAGTTACAAAAAAGACTTGGTCAATCTTTTGAGTTGATGAGAATTTACCCCACACACCTCTCGAGTGTCAAAACTCCCAATCAATCAAGTTTTCATGTTCATCACAGTCACACACAAACAACAGAACGTCAACCCAACGAATTCCTACTCACCTATCAGAGCTATTTTACGTTGTAGCTCGGAAATCTGGTCCGTTATTGGAGCATTGCTCTGACTTTTGCCAGTAACTGGCATTTTGACTGTTGAAGATTCCTCAGAATCCAATTTTTGGATGGAATTCTCTGCCTTCACGACTCCACCTTAACGGCCGAAATGTTTCGCTATCGCTAGTGTACAACCTTGTGCGCACAATCATAACTTGTCATAGACTGTTTGTTTACGTCTACATCGAGCCATAGCAACTGCTATACATTTCAAGTTGTCGGACTCGTTATAATTTGTTATTAAAGTAACGTAATGAAGTATTTCCTTCAAATAACCTTTACTAAAGAATCCTTTTTCCATATATCTGCCAAATCTTAAATATTTGGTCAAACATTTTTACTATTTGTTGCTATTTTGGGGAAATAAAAGGCACAACACAACCTCGTTCACAGGTTCACCTTTGTACGCACGAATGATTGCCGAGTTCAATCACTTTGAAAACGAGTACACAACAAAGACCTAATTATAGGCGTCACGAGAGGGCGGTATTGATATTATTTTATGCAAATTAGATGCAATTGTTACGCGGTGCCGAACTTGCCAACAAAAGTTAACTTTGCGAGAGCTTGAGGAAAGGGTTGCGCAAAGAACTTGTCAGCTGCAAAAACAACCTTATTTTTTAGTCTCAAAGGTAATAAAAAACCTTGAAAAAATGGCTGAAAACGGCAGCAACGACAAGTCATCGCCTTTGGAGGCAACTTTGCTGGCTAAGATGATTCGCGAACAGCATGAGAGCAGTGGGTCGGTGATGTTCCAGCCGGGTAAAGCGCCAAAGAGTTTGGTATCCACCGACCGGTTGGCCAGTCTCTACGAAATGGACTACGCACCGAAGACTGTCAAGCCATCTGAGCCTAGACCTTGCTCCGTTACCCGTAGAAACAACCCACACCCATCTCATGTAAGATGCTTCAAGTTTTGCAAATTAAATTTATCCCTTAAAATTGGCACTTTTTATTAGAATACAACACCATGCACTTTTTTAAAGATCATTATCACCTCATAACAATGACATAAAGTGGGGCAGATTGGAGAAATTGCAGATTGAAAAACACCAAGACAAAAAAAATATCTTAAAATTACCATTTGAGGCATTTTAACAACACAAAAACATAAGGGTTGTACGAAGCATGTGTGATCTTCCAAGCTCTTGCATTTTAAGGAAAATGTCGGCTTCCCTTTTATAACTTGAAACAAGGATGTTCAGTTAAATAAATGTGAATTATTATATAAAGTTACATGGATGCAAAGTTCTCAATGATTATGTGACTTTACAAAATGGCTGAAATTTATAATACTATTGTTTGTTTCCTGCTGGCTGCCATGGTGTCGACCACGCTATAGTATCACCAAGGCTAAACGAATTTATAGTCTACTTTTTTTCCTTCTCATTATATGGTCTTATTTAAATGCCACACCATAAAGATTTGTATAGATATAGACCTGTAATTTACAGCCCGTGAAATGAAATGGACGCCATGTTTATCTTCACTATTTGCTTACGGCAAACCAGTAAGCGTCTTCTTGTGTAAACTTGTTCTGGACTCTCACTACAAGTTCTCTTCACATAAAAACACCGCATAATAAACTTATAAATATTAATTGTGATGATCTATTACCGTCTGACCACGCGGTGGTGGTACCGCCTTTGAAACTGGCATGTAAATTGAAAAGAACATTGTGTCTGCGTTACAAGCGGAGATATCGAACTACACATGTATAAAACATGATATATGGCATTTTAAACTCTTGCTGTGCGTTACGGGGAAATTATTCAATTAAACAAAATGGGTGACTATTTTGTGTTACGACACCCCAATTTTTTAGTGCCGTTGATTATTTCTTTTTTTAGATCTACATACACGATCTACATACACCCATACCCAATTATTGGCCTATGCATCGGTGTTACCATTTTTACGGGTAATTGGAAAATTTACTTTGATAAACGGTTGCTTGATTGCGATGAATGTATACGTATGTCGCGTTTCATAAGTTTAGAGACTGAATGTAAACGCCTTTTTCCCCTTGCATTATCAAATTACCCAAAATAATAACTCATAGACTTTGAATTAGTTTATACGTCGGGATTGATGACGAAGCAAAGGTGGGTGCAACAGTGACACATTATTATACGAAACTAAAGAAATAAAAATCACAACAATTGGGGTATTGGGCTAGATGTTGAATTCAATAGCTAAAATTTATCTCACAGCTTTCGCCGGAAGAAATTAGTTTTTCAATCAAAAAAATAAAACAAAAACAAATCAGAATTGAATAATAATTGTTTTTTTATTTGAATTTTTTTTGAAAGATGTTATTGTTTCAAAACAGAATTGTCAATGTTTACTTAGACCCCCCCCCCCCCCCTTCCCAGAAAGTATGGGTGTCTGGGTGGATCAACAGAAATAAAGGCAATTCGAAATTAAGTTTTTATTAAAAAAAAACATAACATAACACTAGCGAAAAAGGAGTAGATAAAAATAATACCCTTCTGGCCAATACCGTCATTTCATTCCTAAGTAAAATGTGTTTAAGAGTAGCTAAAAATATAAATAGTAATAGTAAACTTGCGGGTAAAATCTCTTTTGAAGGAGTGGTGGCTCTGAAAAGAGCCGGTTTGGTCTCGACGTTTCGAACAGTATACTTTGCTTGTCTCCACTCCTTGAACAGAGATTTTTTTACCCATGGTTGTACCCGCAAGTTTATTATTAATATTTATACTTATAGCTTATTATTATCACACCATGCAAAGCTTCAAACACCATTTAAAATGTGTTTGTTTAAGCATGTGGAAGCCATCGAAAAGTACTGACGTTAACACATTAATTTGATCATGGTTCATTAGATCTATAAAACCTGGGGCGGGTAGGTTAAAATAGTTTGAAACGAAATCGATTTGAAATAACCCCAGACTATACTCTAAATTCCCCAGAGCTTGATCTGTGAGTAACAATAACACAAATTTGACCAGACGGTATTCTAATCAAAGGCGATGGGAAAAGAACAGACCAATGGGGGCAAAAGTACATTACAGAGATTAACAAAGTATTATAAATAGGATTTGAAACTTTACATGGTGTTACCGCAAACTCTTCTATAAAGTATTATAAAGTTCTATCACCATTTTATTTTATCAATTAAACCACATTTTATTTTACTAATCTTGATAGAGCATAAATTATGCGCATATGCCACATGTTTATACCGGATTAATCACATTGCCAATCAAAACTGAAGCGGATTTTCTCGATCCCATGTTGAACAAGCTCAGCCGGATTGCTTTTGTCGCTCTGTTGACAATACCATTGTGGTTGGAGTGTCACTCATACAAAACCAGGACTCGCCCGCGACCGAACTTTTTGTCAATTAGGTACCTGTATTAACTGCGGTGGGTGACCCGCTCCAATTATGCCCTTCACACGACCCTGTGGGGGCCATCAGCACGCCGTACCCTTAGCAACGGGGACCCACTATGCACCCCTAGCCCTGCACACACCCTATAACGTGTCTGATCCATTGTGTTCCTATTCAATTGTACAGAGTTGTAGTTTACAAAATCTTGTCAACATTCAACACATGGGAGTGGAGAAAACTTTAACTTTATGCTCAGTATGTAGAGAACATTTTGGGCAATTTTATCTTTTGAAGACATCTTTTTGACTGAAGATCAATTATGGCAGTGACGGCCGATGCGGTAGGTGCTTTAATTTATTTATAAATGGATATATTATTACCACTTCTTGCTTTACTCCGTAACTCTACTGGTCCAAGATAGGCCTGATTATAAAAAACAGTGTCACTCGACAATAAGGATTGTGTTCGCATTCCGCGAACTCCTTTTATGCGTTTATGTTACGACAATTTTATTTGGACACAATCATTGAGCAAATATAGAGCTAAATGGGGGGTTATTCCTCCAACTTTAATAGTCTTATTTCAGATTTTTTTTATTTTTATTCTGTGAGCAAAAACAAAATCAGAACAGTCAGCGATGTTTTTTAAATCGCATGAGAAAGATATAAAGCCCAGTATATATTGTAGGCCAGCCCCTGCTCTACTTTTTCTTCAAAGGGCCGAATCATGATTGCAAATTACATTATTGTAAATGACGAAGTTTTAATCAGATTGAACTTTGTCATAGCATGGAGGTAGAAATATAATTTCTACCTCCCCCTCCGTGGTCATAATTTGAGTGTGAGACCACTGTGCCTGTTAAATGACATCAAAAGGAATGGAGTCGCCGGGTCCAGTAATTTCTGTTGAGGTTTTCCCTCTTTTATCGGGAAAAATTTTCCGAAATATGGACACAATATAGTTTGTTGTATGTAAGGCAATGTAATTAGTGGTCTTTGACGAAGTTATAAGTTCTTTTATCTGAGAAATTATCTGAAATATGGACACAACATCATTTGTTGTATGCCAGGCAATGTAATTAGTGTTCTTTGACGAAGTTATAAGTTCTTTTACCGGAAAATTGTCTGAAATATGGACACAATATTATTGTTGTATGCCGGGCAATGTAATTAGTGTATTTCTTTGACAAAGTTATACGTTCCACGCCGTTAGGAAAAACCTATAGAAATCAACAGTAATTGTGCAGTTGAGGTGCCAAGTGGCGTTGATAACTGGTTCATTACTTTCAATCAAATTAAAATCCAAAAGCATTTTGTTTATTGAAGTGTTATTTAGAGAGTCACAAACGTGATTAATACTGTATTTGGTTTGCGGTAACACCATACAGGTAGAGTTTGTTCTTTAAAGAAGTTCTTTAAAGAACTGTGTCTTTCTATATTCTACTACCGCGGAGTATATTTATCGGATATTCGGGAGACTTCTCAGTTCCGAAAAGAACTGTCCTGCTTTTAACTACTACCTGGGCGGATGGTATAGCAAATTGGCTTGATGGGACCATGATGGAACTACTACTACTTTAGCTTAAAGGATCGTAATTAACTGCACTACCGCGGAGTCAGTTCTTGAATTGGTCTCAATTTTTTATGCAAACATGCATATTAGTTCTGAAATAGACAAATTTTACTGGTTTCTAAGATCTTCAAATGAATTTTTCCTTGAATTTGACAATAGTTCCGATAGAAAGATAAGCACTGGTATGAATTGACAATCATTGAGATTATAGATAATAGAGGAAATAGACATTTTTGTCTGATAAATTAACAACAATAATTGGTACACACCAAAGTAGATAAATACGCATGACGTTCCTCCTTGTTCCTTGCTCTATGCTTGAACCTAACACAGTCGGCTCTCATTATAAATAACACTGTGGGTTCTGCACAAAGAGTACATTCCAAAATTTCATTAACTACTTTTCGTTTCTGGTTTTTGTTGTTGTCCTTTTATAACATTTCTGTAACAAAGAAGTTGGCATGTTCAATGCATGGATACCTCACCATGTGCCTCAACTACATACTAACTGGAACTTCTGGAAGTTTTCTAAACTTTCTTATAATTATCAATCATAGGTTTATACTTTCTCTGTATAGCCAGCAGTACAGCAGCTTCATCATGGCCACCTCATTCCAAGTGGATTTGCGGTCTTTGTTGACCAACAAAAGAAAATTCCTTGTACTGGATGTATAAACCAGTCTTATCTAGTTTTTGTTAAGTTTACTCAGAGAGGTTGGGGATTACATAAGACCATTAGAAGACAAACAAACAACTTAAAATCTGTTGACCTTACCCTCTTCTTTAAATACAAGATTTATTTACTGGTAGTCTGTTCAGTTGATGGAACTTTGATGGAAGCTTTATGCACACACCTGTGTAAAGAGTAAACTCCTTTCTAAAGTATGATGGGCTTGGCGACTGTTGGGGACACTAGGTGGTAGCAGACTAAAAAAACACATCTATAGACTTGGAAATCTATTGTCTTGGAAATCTGTACATGCTCAGAACTACATAAGTAGTTGGATGTTTACTTAGTGTGTCGGCTGCCACCATATGTTCCTCAGTCTCTTATTCTTCTCAGACCCGGGCCTCGAATTAAAACCCATTGCAATTGACATGGTGCCATGTGCTATTACTGTGATGCCCTTTGCAAAGTTCCATTACAAACTTACATTTTCCTCAATAAAGTGCTACTATAACAGAGGGAAACTGCTATGCTCCTTCAAGAGCAAAGTGAAGGCATGCACACCCTAGAATAATCCATTCGTCAATCTCGTTGCCAGGGGGCGACTCTCACGGTGCCATTTTTTTCCAACATGCCTTGCTCGCTTCAAACCCCTGGTATTGGTTAAGTTTAATATATGCAAATAGAACTGTGTTTCTTTTTTCCTTGCAGATGTTCATGAACTGGAAGGTTCCAACTCGTCTTATCGTGGATGAGCCTTCCTATAAGCAGCAGAAAGAGCGGCTACTACTGGACAGCAAGCAGCGCTTCTACGAGGACATTAACGGCAATCGGAAATGTGTGTAAATCCAAAAACATACTTATATTTTTAGACCTCAGTACAAAATTTAGCCAAGAAATGTTTGAGTAGGCTTTTGTACTTAAAAAGTAACACATCTTATTTTTTGTTTTGCTCCAATCCTTGGTGTCCCAATTATTGACTAAGCAAAATAAGTAGTTCCCCTTGATTTCCTACCCTTCCCCTCCCCCAGGTAGGACTTAATAAACAGGACAGTTAGTTTCAGAATTAAATCCCCCAACTTCAGAATCTACTCATTGGCAGTAAATAAAACTAACGAGACAAGTTCTCAAGAAAAAATGTACCCAAGCAAAGTAGACATTACAGGTGTTATCGCATGCTCACCATGCAATGCCTCAAAACCCATACAGGATCAATCTGTTACTCAAGGTGATCATTTTGTAAACAAAACATGAAAACAAAAGGTTGGATCATGAACACATATTCAAAATATCTTACAGATGCCAGCCCCAGCAACAATGTCTTGAAGGAAGTGGGCAAACTCCGTGAGATGGACCACAAGCTCCTGCCATCTCGAAGGTCCCATAGGACATCAACCACCCATCATGTGCCGCCGTACGGGATGTTCAAACAATCCAGGGAAAAGGACATCATTGATGAGGAACTGAAGGTAGCGTCCTTAGGTGGAATCAGGAAGGTGGCGACTCCTGGAGGTGAGTTAAACAAGAAAAAAAACAGATGATCATGATGATATTGTTTATAATAACATACCGTAACAGTTAAATTGATAAGACAATATTCCTTAAGTTTACATTTTTGCCATCCACATCCTGAATTGTTCACTAATGAGTTCTTTGTTTCCTTTCTTTAAAACAGCTCCAAAGTTGCCTGCCATGCCTTTCTCACAGTCTCATCAAGGTGGCACTGACATCAAGTCCCAGGTAGTGCATAGACCCTCTTTCTCTTTTAGTCTTGTTCCCCTTCTCAAATGGCAATAATGATTGCAAAACTCTCATTATACCAAAATGGTATCAGACTTGTTCACCTTCCATTTGGTTACATAGGCTGTTCTTGAAACCATGGCTTGTGCTCAGTCCTCGGCTTGGGGTCAGGCTTGGGCTCCATCAGTAATGATGAAAACATTCTCCTTTTCGGAGCAGGACTTTGAACAGACCAATGTTCCCTATGCTGGATCCCCTAAGCCATATAGTTACTAAAATGGCCTCTGTGCTGAATCGTTGGAAACAAGATGGAACATCACAAAATATATGGTTTATTGTGCCACCTCTTTTTAGGGGCTAAATCTCTAATCATTGGAAATTACATCTTTCATTCTTAAACTGACAAAAGACCTAGAATGCAAGATAGTCGTAGTAGACCAAAAAGAAGAAATGGAAAAAATTATGGCGGCCTTTCTTCAAAGCTGACTTAAAGGAACACGTTGCCTTGGATCGGACGAGTTGGTCAAAACAAAAGCGTTTGTAACCGTTTTTTATAAAATGCATATGGTTGGAAAGATGTTTGAAAAGTAGAATACAATGATCCACACAAGTTTGCCTCGAAATTGCGTGGTTTTCCCTCTACTGTGCGAACTAACATGGTCGGCCATTTATGGGAGTCAAAATTTTGACCCCCATAAATGGCCGACGTGTTAGTCGACGAGGTAAAAGGAAAACCACGCAATTTCGAGGCATGTTTGTGTGGATCATTGTATTCTACTTTTACAACATCTTTCTACACATATGCATTTTATAAAAAACGGTTACAAACGCTTTTCAAAGACCAACTCGACCGATCCAAGGCAACGTGTTCCTTTAAGAAGTCTGAATTAAGAAAAAAAGTCTGAAATATCTCATCCCTACAGAATTAACTAATTTAATTGTTTGCTTTAATCACTTGTAGATGTCTCGTAACTTGAAGCCCAGAGCCATGCCTGCCGCTCAGGACTGGCTCAAGACAGCCGGTATGAGCCAGACCAAGATTATCAACAATGCCATGCAGGCTGCCGATATAGACAGGACCCTCAACAGGGCGCTTCAACCTGATTCCAAGAAGGCTGTGGAGAAATGGCTGTCTACGGCTAACGAGCGAGGTACCAGACCTAAAATTACATCTTTAAAGGGGGTGGGGGCTATTTCCATTTTGTATGGCACTTCCATTGGAAGGTCTAAAAGTCTGGGAATATTTGGCGGGCCACAAAGGGCAGGCCGAGTGGCAACAGAGGACATGGTTTTCATGTCACTCCATGCCTGTTACTTTTGGTATCACAATAAAACTTTGTAAAATAAAAAAAACCTTGGAAGGCCAAGTTCTACTGATGTTAACCAGGTATTTCAGAGAGCTGCCTAAGCACAAGAATTTACTAAGCAACAAATATTTTTGCTCACCAGAATGAGGTTACCAGCCAAAAACCATGTACAAATTGTGTCAGATGTTCAGAATAAGTTTCCATATTGATAATGTGAATATCTAAATCATTTTTTTCTTCAATATTTATTCTTAGATCGCGAGGTGGCCATTGAGTTTTTCGGTTCCCTCGCTGGCAGCAAGTTGATGGGAGCTAAAGAGATCATTTCAAGTCACCAGCTCCACACCGACGGCAAAGGACAGGGTACTTGCAAGATTTGTGATGGAAGCAAACTGCAAGACGTCATGGATGCCCTCAAAAAGTAAGCACTGAAAAATCCTATGCAGACTTACCGCACAGTCCAAATCTGCACAACAGTTTTTCAAATATTTTAGTCCTGTACGTGTATGGGAGTTTTTCGAATATCTACAAACACTTTTATGTACACATGGTGCAGGCTGTAAAAAGACTTTTCAAGACTACATCTGACTAAACCTGCGTCTCGTTTTCTAATTTCAGGGGGAAACCTGTTGCCTCTGTGACACTCAACAAAGGCTGCAAACAGCCGAGTCACAACGAACGCCGAATCCAACTCCTCACACCCTACACACGGAGCCACAAAGACGAGTTCCAGACCTGGCACCACCTCCCTGTGTTCAAGCACAATGGACCTGTCTCAAACACCATTGCGCTGTTTACACGCCCCCATCGACCAATCCCAAGACACTTTACCATCCATCCAGAATGGGATTAGATTACGGGATTAGACTATGGGATTAGATTTAGAAAGACAAGTTTAAGTGAAATCTTCACTCCCACAGGAATTTAAGTCGGACACAATTTCCTGACATCAAATTTTATATAAAAATTTGTTCCCACATACATGTACAATGTATACAGTAGATACAGGTTGACCTGACTGAACAACAAAATAGATTATCACCATAGAAGCTCAGTCATCATGAAAATTGAAACATCAAAAATGTAAAATAATAATTTGTACAATCTTTAAATTTTCCTTCGTGGATTTGCTTTTGTTAAGTGAAATATATCTAAATATTTAAATAAATGTTTCAAAATGACTTTGGGAAAACCTTGATTGCCTAAAAAAAGGGGGAAAAATTGATACTTTTATAATCAATAACTTTGTATCACAGATACTATGAATCAATTTTATATCGTATTTTTCAGGGATTTGTAAAATCCTAACGTCAGAAAGTAGTGAAGTTAAAAACTTTTAGAGACCATTCATCAAGTATATTTTTAGGCAAAGCATTTAAATTTTGAGGAATAAATGCAATCAAAGTTTGACTGTGATCATTTCAGTTTCTTCAATTTATTGTACTCTTGTGATAATCTATCAATAAACCTAGTATCGGAATTTTTTGCCAACGCTAAGTTATTATCAGGATACTGGTTGTACAAATACAACACTAGACTTTTGCAGTTCAACAAGGTAAAGTTTGTTTAGTTTTTTCAAGTTTGCGTTGATGTACTATTAAAATCATGAAAAAAAACTATACAATAAAAGCCTCTGAAAGTGATTGTGTGTTTTTTAAATTCACTTTATCTTAATCCTGTTTCTATCGGTGCACTGTCCAACCCAACTAACTCTTGCCAAGAAATTCCACACCGTGGAGACTAAGTCCACAAGTCCACAGCACAAACCACTATTGGTACAGTGTCCAACTGACTCTTACCACACAAAAAACCCCACAGTTCACAAGCCAAGGAGTTTCCACACAATACCAGCTGAACTAACAGAAGAAATCCACTCGATACGAACCATAGCAGTGCGACTCCGAGGTAACTTCAGGCCTGCTCTACGGAAGCAACGAAGGCGCTTGACTCTATGCCCCCGGTCATTGCCTTGGTGCCCTTAAAATGCTTCAGTAGAAATTAACAAATTCCTCATAGGGTGCCCTTTACCAAGGAGAAAATGTCTTGGTGCCCTTGCCCTTTCAAAAACAAAGCATACCGGCCTGTACCTAGTAGAAGGAGTGAATAAAATACCGAGCCTTGCTCCAAAACAATAGGACATTCTAGTGGATGGGGCTTTAATAATATTGTTTTATTTAGGGTACCTACCGGACTTTACTTGCTCTTTTAAACTGAAGATTCCATCAGTCGTTTAGCTCCAGACCAAACCTCTCATAAAGATCTTTGGTAGTTACTCCATCTATCATGGCTGCAAATACGAGAAAAACTGAGGTTTGAAACTTGGAAAGAGTGAGACATTGCCTTGGTGCCCTTGAATGCTCGTGTAGAAATCTACAATTTCCTCATAGGGTGCCCTTTACTAAGGAGAAAATGCCTCAGTGCCCTTGCTCTTTTAAAAACTAGGCATACAGTCCTGGACCTGATACTTCATGGAGGCAAACTCTGTTGCCCCTGATGATCATGGCCTGGGTATCCCTTGAAATGTTCTAATACAAATCTAAGAAATATCCTCAAAGAGCTACCCTTTATAGGGGAGAAACCGCCTTGGTGCCTTTGCCCTTTGGAGTAAATATTAAAAGAAAAGTGTTTTTCAATCAATCTTTTGGTAAGTTGATGTTTCGATGCTGGAAGATGTTACTTAAAGAGAAGAGAATGGCCACTGTGCATTGATGTCAGCCTGACGCCATCTTAGAGTTAAAACGCTGATGAAACAATGAAAACACACAGCTATGTAGGCACTGCGCCCAGGATGGGGACAATGCGCAGTCTCCTTTTGACTTCTACATGGTCTTGAACTTCCCAGCAATTTCTACAGGAACCTTGCATCATAGCGAGAGCACATAGCACCATGGCAATTGCTGTGGGTGTCATGGGTTATGACATCATGCATACATTATACCAAGGTACGTCTACACATATTTTTCACTCTACTCACCTATCTTTCCAAGTATCATCTGACCAGTGTCTTTAAGCTCATTGTATTCATGCATTTTAGTGATGTGTGTCTGGAGCTCATCCTCGCAAAAACCCCTTGGTGACAAAAAAATTGTTGGCTAAACGTTACAAACCAATGTCAAGACAAAACCAATAATATTCTTTTTGCATAAATCATCAAAGAGAAACTAGTCCAGTGTAATGGGATTTTTTTGCACGTTGAGATATCAATATATATATGGTTTGCGGTAACACCATGTGTGTGTCCATTTGCCATGTATAGTTTGTTCTTTAGAGAAATGTTTTGTGTGGCTCACAGTGACACTAGTCATACTTGAACTCATCTTACTCGTTTTGTAAGGATGCAATTTCTGTCTTTATCTCTTCTAAAGTTTGCTGCAAGCTTTCGATACTTTTAGCCCTGTCGGGTTGTTCCGCTGGTTTGGGTGAAGAGCCCTGGTTGCTTCTCATCTGCAATTGACAAGAAATACTTTGAATGTGGAGTTGCAAATATTTCAAAGGCCCATCTGCCTTAGACATAAATAATCTCCCCTTTTAAGTTAAAAAGCTGTCTTTCTACTGCAAAATTTTTAATGTTAGGTGTTGGTGCAGATGTATAGAGTTGATTGCTTGCTGGGAAGGGTGGGCGGGCAAGGGGTGGAACAGCAAGGCACCCCTTGGGCAGTCTCAGTCAGACTGGTTCTACATTCTTGACACATTACGGTAAAACTTACCGGTGATTTGAAGTCATGACGGAATCTTTTCCTTGCAGAGCCACTGAGTGAGTTTCTAACTGGAAGCCTAGGAAAAAGATAATGACATAAAAAAAAATGACACGCCCCCCTTTTAAAAACTAATTTTAAAAGTTAAGTTTGAAACATTGATGATGGTTTGATTTGGAAATTTTTCCATATGGCATTGCCACTGGCAACGCAAAGCCAAAATTATTTGCGATAACGTAACCCGTCGGCAGTGAGCATGGTCACTGATCAGTGCTATGGCTAGTGATCAGGAGGAGGGTTACAACTTACGTTAATTAAATCACAACAAGCCAAAATATACACTATTAGAGTACAGGACTTTCATTCATGAGTTTTAGTTAATAGTTGCAATATACGCCTCTCTTAATACTTATGCATATGTTATGGTACGTCACAATGCTAACTCAAAATGAGACGATATGCCACTGCAAGTGATGGGTAACGTGCGCCCGTAGCCTCATTTTGGGTATTAGAATTATGACGTCATGCATAAGTATTAAGAGAGGGGTCTAGTTATTACCGTTGAATGGGTGTTGCTTGGTCATCCAGACAAGATGAGGACAGAGAAGATGTGGCTGTCTCCCCAAGACATTTCACCCTAGGACTAGGAGTAGAGTTGTCATTTTGTGAAACGAGTCCTTTCCTACCATTCGCCCCTCTGCGAACTGGAGTAATCAAAACTGAGGATTTCTCTACAGTCTCATTGAATGAATCACCTTCCAAAGTTCTTTTCTGAGCACCACGTTGAACAAATGAGTCGTTTATTGAAAGGCAAGAATCGGTGATTTGGGTTTGCTGCTTGTCCTCTGTCGACTGACGCAAGTCTAGGTTGTCAATGTCGCTCGTGAGAAACTTTTGCTCTGTTCCCTGTTGAGGTGAAAATGGCACTGAGGAAGTTGGTCTTTTCCTTCTTGCAGCTCCAAGAAAACGTCGTTTAGTCGTGGGAGTATCAGTTGTATTTACCTGTGTTGGTGAGGACATCACTAGAAAATCTTTAAAAACTTTGCTTTTGTTGATTTCGTATGGTTAGTTTTTTCATGGAGGTATGATTATAAGATCACATACAAATTTCCCGCAATGTTATGACACACTGTTTACATGCTGTAAACTTCCCCAACCAATTGGGCGTCACAAAGAAACTTCATTGGCTCTCTAAAGGGACAATGATACGTCTTTGAAGTTTTATAGCCTAGTTGTGCGCTAAAAAGATTTGTCTGTCAAGCACCTGGGTCAACCTCGTTCTTCTGAGCAGCACGCTGTATCGTTCCCTCTCACCGTGTACAGCGAGGAAATGGCACACGATGTTGTAAAACTATGTCTATAAGAGCTTGAGGACGAGGTTGGTTGTGGAATAGGTTTCTACAGACGCGAGCCCTTCAAGTTTGTGTAAATTTGTTTAAGTCAGCTTTTTATAAGAACTATTTTTGCCTTTTAGACTGACAACATCACTAGTTTTTTTTGCAGGAAATAGTTTTTGCAATAATACTTATTTCTCGTCATAATTCGACCGCTTTAAATACATTATTAGCTAAAACTGGGGTTAAGCTCAACTGCAGGAAACTTAATTTGCAGTAACTTGGAGGGCTTTGCCATAAGTTTTTACACTTTATAAATACCTCTGTCACCCACAAACACTTCTGCAGCAGCTCAGTTACACTTTTTGAGTTCGTCTGACATGTATGAAAACGTCAATTCCAAATGTTTTTATTTTTTTTTACAAATGTGCAAATGATTAACTAGGTATTTTTTTGAAGTGTCTGTTGTAACCTGTAATAGTGGGCCACAATGGAAGATGCCCTAGCTCAAAAGTATGATAGAATTCAGCAGTTTGCTACGCGGGTAAGTTTTTAAAGAATTAAATTAAATTAAACCTTGTAATTTTGTATAACATTGTAATTGTATAATGTAGTATGACTGTTTAATCAGTTACAGTTCATTTGTTATTGTTGTAATTGGGAAAATAAAATTTTGGCTATATAACGGATATTAAGCCTTAAAAAGGTTTCACTCCTCAGTCTTTTCTCAACATTTGTTTGCATTTCTAATTATTTAATTTAAAATTGATTGTTGTGCATCTTTAAATTTTAATAAAACCATTTCCCAAGGACTGGTTGGGCCCGAGTAGTGTTTCTCTGTCAAGGCTGGAAAGGCTCCAAGCGAATGTGTACGACATGACGCCAACCTCATCAAAAAGTCTGCGCCCATCTTCCGGAAGTTCCAGCCGTAAAGTGTACACCGAGTTGGATACAGCACCACCTCTAGCTACCAAGTCACATCTTGCCACAGCAACAGCTTGGTAATAAAAATTACTTGACAAAACTTGTGGGCTGTGAGTTTAGGACTTGTCCGCTCAACTTTAAAAGTTGCAACATTTTTGCACCAACTGCAGTGTCCATGTCTTGAGTCTACAGGCGTAACAGATAGTGGAGCTCATTACTAAATGTACATTTTAAATCAAATACTGTTCTGCAGATTTTAGTTGTTTTTTTGCCCTATTTTTACTCAGTAATGACACAGTCATTTGTCAACACATTATAAAAATGCATTGTCAACAGGGTCTTTATTTCCCTGATGCTTTGTGGAAACTTTCTTTTTATACACGCAACTAACATTTGATGTCGGGTATGTTAAAGAATGAAGTCATTTTCATCAATTTCAATTGTATCCTGCATTTGTATCACCAGGGGTAGCAATGCCTCCATCCCTGAACTCATAAAGCAACAAGGGGAACGTCAAAGCACTCGTCAGACTAGCAACCAGGGCCCCCGTCGCCCCTGGAGTGGGCGTAAGGTACCACCCAGTCCAACCCATCAGCAAGCTCAGAGGAGGCCTTCTGCTACTGAGAGTGGTAAAGATACCGGTGACTCATCACAGCGCAGGCTGGATGCATTTATAAACGGTAAGAACATATGTGAGCTTCAAGGCTTAAGGCCGAGTCACACTCCAGCTATAACAAAAATGATAACGATCACAACTCAAAGAGAACGCATTATTGGTTGAATGAGCGTGTGCGTATTTTGCGTGGAGCATTTCAACCAAATGAATGAGTTATCTTTGCGTCATGATCTTTATCACTGCAGTGTGACTCTGCCTTGAGCCTGGGGGACTTGTGCGACTAAAAAGCCTTCTGAGCGCCACAACAGCTTGGTTGTATACTCCCCAGGGAGATGAGAAAGATTACAGGGATGTTATTGACCCAATGACCAGGGCACTAATGTAAAGCGCATTGGTACGGTTATTGTTAACTGCGCTATATAAGAGAACTAGTTATTAATGACTTGAATAATGTTTTATTTTGGGGTTTACAGTAAAAGGAGCTAAGTATGACCCTAAGAGTAGACCACCCAGCGGCAGAGGATCGAGACAAACGACGGGGACAGCCCTGGCTGAGCTGATGCTTGGCGTGGAGGATCTCAGCAGGATGGACGTGGAGAGCACTCTGGAAGAATTCATCAGAAATCAACCTAGTCCAGGAAAACTTGATCTTGGTAAAGGTTTTATTTTATTATTTTTTTGCAAGTTTGCCCCAAACAAAACCACTCTAGGTAAAGGGGCTACAAGAAGAAAATGATTAAACATGAAAATAACTCGGGAGAGCTGGAGGCAGGAAATGATCCTCTAAAACAGTCCAGATTGTAGGATGGAGGGAAACATCCACAAATGATGGCCGTACCATTCAGTTTAAGAGAAGTACGTAAAACGAAAAACCAACTTGTTTTTGTCTTGACCTGTTTATACAGCCAGACTCTCTGCTGCATTTGGGGACCATCCATCACTGATTGCTCCTCCCCCTGTGCCACGGGGCTCACCTAATCCAGATGATGAGGAGGCGTACCTTGAAGGAGAGGGCGTTGCATCAGAGGGTGGAGACAACGCAAGGCAGGAGTCCCCCTACAGAGAAATCTTCGTTAATCAGGTTTGCTTTGTTGAAATTTTGAACAGTGAGTCAATTGTAGGCCTAATACTTCATGGAGGCAACAGGCAATTGCCTCTATGCCCCCTGGTAATTAATTGCCTCTTGCAGGTGCCCTTGGAATTCTCCAGTAGAAGTTTACAATTTCCTCATAGTTTGCCCTTTACCAAGGAGAAACTGCCTTGGTGCCCTTGTCCTTTTGAACGAGATGCACTCAGGTCTGCAATTTGCTAAGTTACATTTCAGTGATAACCGGAAAAGTATGCGTATTGATTTAGAGCATTTTTTTTATTTTATTTTTTATTTTTGGTCAATTCTAATATACTAATCCTGTAATTCTGTCATAAACATATTTAATTTTTAATTTATAGCCAGGAGTTCCGCAGCTTCTGAGACGCCCCACCCCAGAACCTGTAAGGTTGTCTATGACAATCCCTGGCATGGGTGAAGATAGTGAGGAAGAAGAGGATGATGCTGATGAACAGGAGAACTGGAGCGATCTAGACAGGTTAAAACCCCAAACTCCTCTTCAAATCGTTATTTCTTAAAGCTAGCAACCCATTTCTGCTAAGCACAGGAAAGCTTAAAAGGGGCTACCAGCACACAATTTGTCATTGGTTCCCACCAATTTTGTTTGACAAATTTTTGACTGGTACAAATTTCCACTGATATTTTTAAGTTGAAGAGAAAACTGATAAAATAAAATCTGTCGGTTTGATTT
Organism: Asterias amurensis; assembly: GCF_032118995.1. NCBI lineage: Eukaryota > Metazoa > Echinodermata > Asteroidea > Forcipulatida > Asteriidae > Asterias > Asterias amurensis. The sequence goes on along the minus strand of NC_092662.1, from coordinate 557,219 downwards.
TGTTTGTTTAGGTCTGACAATAAGTCGTCTCCCAACAGAACACAACCTGATCTTGAGCTTCAAAGTGTAACAAGTGAAGTGTTAACTCAACTTGACGATGCCCCAGGTAGTCCCATTTCACCCCCTTATAGGGACCAACCTACACCCCTAAATACCGACAGTCAAATCAGGATTGTTCCAACGCACTCGACTGAAACAAAGAACGAGTTGGATGATGGTCAAAAGAGGGACCCCTTTGAGAAATCCAGAGGCAAACATTCTGTTCACATAGCCGAGGAGCGTAATGTGACCATCGACATAACACCCCGCGACATTTTGAAACCTTACATTCCCCGCCCGCCTCTTGAAAAGCGACGACCACAAAGTGCTGTGACAAATAGAAACCAGAATGACTCTGATCCGAATGACAAAAGCATCGCATCCCGAACATCTTCAAGGCCAGCTACTGCCAGACCAAAGTCATCAAGACCCAGGGTTGCAAGAGTTGGAGTGGAGTATGGCGACACTGTGGATCATTCCCATAGAGAGAATGGAGCGCCAGCTCAATTGCATATGAGGAGAGCTGAAGTTGAAACAATGATGTCTCGGATGGAGTTAACTGATGAGGAGTCAAACGACGATGCCAGACCGGTGAGACAGGTGTCTCAGTCCTCCCTGAGCAAGAACTACTACGAGTTGTCGAGGGAAGCATCCAGCGGTAATCCCCAACAAGGCGCGGTGTTGACGACCAAGACAATCCGGCTGGGTGAGAGCGGACTGATGGAGCAGAAATCGGTGTCAGTGATCAAGCAAGCATCTGAGCCGTTTCGGTCTGCTCTGCATCGTCAAGACAAAAGTGGGAAAGAGACGGAAGGGAAGAAACTGAAATCTGGAAGTGACGAGGACAGCTCTCAAAAGACACATAGTGCTGTTCGAAGACCAATGAAGGCAACAAACTCAGTAAGTCTCAGAGATTCATGTTCCATCAAATTTTATTTGCACAAAGATCTGGACTGATCAGGGCCTTATTTAACTAAAGGTGATCAGCAGATAAAATTGCTTAGCAGTTTTATTTGCTTTTAAGTTTTTTAAGCACGAGTAAGCTGTGAACCAGTCACAGCAACTTGCATTTCAGCGTGGATTAATGAAAATTATTGATTCTTTTCTGCAAATATTCCAAGAGAAAAACTTCTTTGTTTTATAACTTCAGGTTAAGATAGCTTCTCCAGGGAGGCCTGAGTCCAGAATGGGTTACAGACACGGTGATACAGACGTCAGCACAACCCCAGGGGAGGGAGCAGAGGGGAAAGCTAAACCCGAAACAATCGCTACAGCTAGGAGGGTAAGAGAAGTAACTTTACTGAACTCCTCATCTTTTTATAAGTTTTGTATTACATCAGGAGCCTTATGCAGAGTGGGCTTCAGCACCAGCTAGGCTCTGGCAATGTTTCCCTTTAATGTTTTGCTATTTTTTCATAATTGAAATTTTCAAATTCCGCTTTTGTCTGTATAGGTGTCTACCAGACCGGTCTCGGCCCCGATTAAAAGACGTGACGCAGAAACATCGTCTGGAAGGAAAAGTCCAGGCAAGACCGGCCGACGACCACACTCAGCAAAACCACCAACAAATGTAAGTACGGATTGTTGAATATTTCTTTTGGTTTTACCTACACCGTTGTGTGTTAGCACCATATACTCTTTCTGTGAAAAAATAATAGGCATATATAACTCAGGGGGATTCGAACCCCCAACCTTTGAAATTCTAGAGCAGTATATTACCAACTAGACCAAACATGAAAACAACTTGAATTCAGGACAAATCAGGACAATTAATCAAAGGTCTCCAGAACTTGCATTTATTTGTACACATACATAATGTTTTTTTTTCTGTCAATGATGTGTAATTTTGAGTGCCTTTTTGAGCGATAAAAGGCACTTGAATGTTAGTTGTTTCCACTGTCAGAAACATCCAGACAAGCCCCTTTTTCTCTGTTTATGACGTGTCCTTGGTTCTTTTACATGACACAACACATGACTTAACATCTCATCTGAAGGACGAAGCAATTACAGTGAAAGAGTATCAAATAAAAAAACACTTAACACATTGATAGACTTGCAATGTTCATACTTACATAATAAAGGACTCTATCTAATGGCAAATAAGTACATCACAAAACTGAAATAGACTTTGGTAACACTCAGTTTCTTTTGTTTTAATCAATAAATTTCATTTTTACATAATATCTTTGATATTTTCTGCCTAAATCTATTTATCTATCCGCATGCTTTTTGTCTTTCTGTTGTGAACTAGATGGGGACTGACGGAAAGTCAAGTGCAATTGTCACAACAACTCCAAAGAAGCGGTAAGTGCTCATCAATTTATTACTTTCGGTTTTTTGTTTACATTTTGATATTGTTGTCCTTGAGCTTAACACTTCACACCGTAATTGTTTTGTCCTTCAGATGGGACATTAAGCAATGTGTTGTGTAAGACATATACACTTATCATTAAAGAGAAGGGGTTTATCTCTATACTTACAACTTACACTTAAGTGCCTCTTAACGCTTAAAAAGCACTTATAAATTGCGCATTAATCATAGATAAAATCTTGTAAAAATAAATGCAGTTTCTGCAGGATTGGATTTGACCTGATTTATATCGGGGTTTTTGTTCCTTGACCTCCCTTGGTCTTCAATTTTTTTTTTTAAGAGGTGAACTGACCAATACAGATAATAATATTAAGCTGGCATTTACGGAGCGCCTTTTCCAGAGAATGCAAAGCGCTTGGATGTCTCCAGATCAAATTAAAATTAAAATGGCCCAGTAATAAAAATCACTATCTCTGAAATGGAAGACCTCGCCCTAGTTCTAATAAAATCCGCCTGTAGATTTCTTGGAGTTGTGTCTGGACTCAAAGTGTCTATAAACTCTTGAAATATAAAACACATACCTTCGGAGCTTCATCTGCAGACCACAAGGACATTGTTAACCATTTTACACAATTTTTCATATTTATATAATTTCATAACTTGGTAAATTTCAAATAATTTTGGATTGAGCAAAGACAAATTGACTTGATCCTATGACCTGCGCAACATGCTGGCACTCTACCAACTGAGCCATCTAGCCCTATGTTGGCAGTCTTCTTATTTGTCAATTTACCTTTGTTCGAGGGTGCCAATTAGAAGCCATTCAACCTGTAACTGCTGTATAGCCAGGAATCACACCAAAGTGTACGATACAACCTGAGTAGCGGCAGCAGACAGATATGCATTGTTGTTTCTTCAAATATATCAAGTACAAATATACACCACGAGGGATACTGATCCAGGGTTCCAAAGTTCAAATCCTGCTCTAGTCATTTCATTTCATTTCATTGGAATCACATTTCGTGGCCCACAGGCCAAATTACACATGATTTACAATAATTAAATAGTAAAACTAAAAAATAAAATTCAGGTAGAATTAAAAAAAGATATTAAAAAACACAAATTAACAGGACTGGTGGAAAACAAACAATAATGAATTGCAATAAAAAAAAATAGCACTATTAAAAAGTTTTCTTTGTTCAACCACCTCCATGGTTCAACCCTAAAACATTTGGACAAGCATTTTTGGCAAGAAAATTTAACCACACTATCAATAACATGTGGCATGTTGTGGCATCGCTGGAGTCCAATCTAAGATTGCATTGTGTTGTTTGTTTAATTTGAGTTGGAAATTGTCTGTCTGTAGGTTTGTTGACTACAAGAGGAACAGAGAGGCAGTAAAAGCTCTAAGAGATGGGTCGTTGAAAAAGGAGAAGAAATTCACAAAGCAAGGTACAATCTGAAACATCTTGCGAGCAGTGTTGACTTTGAATTTCAAGTCTGTGTGTGACAACTTTATTCCTCCAGTCATTGTTATTTGTTTACAATTTTTCTAGGGAGAAAGTAATTTTGATATAAAGCCTTGGAACGACACTGGTGACTGTTTTCAACGGGACTTTGAATTAATAATAATAATAATACTATAGACTTAATGTAAATTCAATTCATTTTTGTGTGTATTTGTTACGTTATAAACTGCTAATGTTGTCAACTAGTTTTGAAATAATTAAAATTACTGGTTATTTTGTAAACTACATTTGGGCATTTAGCTGCTGTATTGCAGTATTTTTAATTAACTTATAATAATAGTATACATATTAAGTAAATACCTTGTATGTCCACCATTTAATTTGTTTTTTTTCTTGAATTAGTTGTTGCCGTTGAGGAGCCTAAACCAGTCTTCTGGTATCCAAAGAAACCGGTCTCGGAGTCCTCTGAAGAAGAACCAATGGTAATTGTATTTTTGTTATTTTAGTTTCTTTACACTTTAAGTCTTGTGTGTGATGCACTTATCATTAGCGGAAAACGATGAACCATAGTGTTGCTGGCAAGGATGGCTGTAGACTTATGGACAAGTCGTTAAATGTTTGGCGCGGTGATAGCAATTATGCTCTCGCAACTACCGTCCCATTTACCAGCCAGTAGTGAGAAGCTAGTATCGTGGGAGCAGTATAATTACATGTGAGCATGCACTGTGACAAACATTTAATGACTTGTCCACAAATCTATGGCTGACTGCAGATTGTGCTGTATCACCTCAAGTATACATAAAATAAATTGGTCCTATAATTCAAATGTAGAAAAAACATTTTAGCGCTTTGAGATGCCCGTCGAGTGTGATAAAGGACTATACAACAACTGCGTATTACTTTTACTGTTGCTATTTTTATATTTTTCAGCATTTTGAAATAGAAATGTGCATGCAGATTGCGATTTTTACCAACCAACATTCTTCGGTTTTGAAAATGCGACACTTCTCTTATTGATCATCCATTTTTTCATTGGTAATTTTTGAAGTAAGACTTAGATCTTTTTGAAAGTCAAGCCTTACTGAATGGAAGCCACAGAGGCCAATGACCTCCGATGACCTCTGAAAGTCAAGCCTTACTGAATGGAAGCCACAGAGGCCAATGACCTCCGATGAAATCCGTTGTCCTCTGGTCATGGCCTCGGTCCACCTTCAAAAGTTTCCCAAAGACTTTAAGATTTTTTCCAATTGAAGTGCCCTTTGCAAAATGAAAATGGCCTTGCCCTTTCATTGATGACTCCAGAACTGGAAAGTGACACACATTTTTATCCCTTTTCAACTCAAACCAGTTTTACTCTGAAGCCAGAAAGTGATATATTATGAAATAAATTCCCAAGAGACAAAGCCCAAAGTGGTTTTTACTCGTCATATTATAAGTCCTTGAAGAGGTCTTTGTGTCAATGTGGGGATTATTTAAGGGGAAATTTATATCGGCAATCCTGATGCTTTCCCTCCAGGTAATCTTTGTCAAAACAAGCTCCCAAAAAACCACAGCTATCAAAACATATTCAACTTCCTGGGCAAGCAAGGCGGTCAGCTGTCATTGTAGATGCTTGTTACCATGGAAACTGAGTAATGTGGATAAGGCAGTTCAGTGGAGTGGGGTTGATGAAGTAGACACGCCAGCCACAAAGGGATTTAATCTCATCTATTGATCAGTTGATCAGTCTGTGACGTTGATACTCTCTCGATTTGTGTGACGTTGATACTCTCTTGATTTGTCCTCGCAAACACTTAACGACCAGCTTGAACGACAGTAGCAACAAGTTATCTTTGCTGATATTCATTTAAAATGTCTAAGGATGAATAAGGAGATTGGGTTCACACATGAACAGATTTTAAAGACCCTTCTTGGTTTCTTTCAAAAGGATTTGTGAACAAGCCCTGTTATGTCATCCCCTATATGTTACGTAATTTGTGGGAGCTCCATTTTGTCTCGGAGTGCTTTTTAGGGTTTTTTAGACTTTTTTTCCTTTTTTTGAGACCCATTTATGTAGCACCTGGTGTTGGTTTTAAAAGGTGCTGACTCCACTGCTAGAAACATCAAACGTGGGATTCAAACCAACGACCTATGTTATTTGAAAGCAGTCTCTAGACCTCTGTGTTTGCCCTGTACCTAGACATTTTTAAGTTTTAATTTGTTTTATAATCTTCACAGGTAATACCACTGAGTGTACAAGAGCAAGAAATGGAGACCATGCATAGAAAATTGTTAGAGCGTGGCGTCAATGTTTCCGCCCAAACCCTGGCAAGGTAGGACGAGCCCTAAGCTCATATCACATATCATACATTGTCTAGTGTAAAACTACTATGGGCTGGTTAACATCACTTCTCAACTTGCCCTGTGGGCTACTTAACAATGTCCCCCCTACTTTCATTTTCAAATGTGGAGAAGACATTTTTAAAATAGTCTGATATACTTTGGAGTTTGTGTATGTAATTTTATTTAACCAACAAGATGGTTATTTTCTCTACCATTAAATCAGAAAGATAATTTGTTTACATAAACATGTTAAAATTTGGCCTAGTAAAACTTCCCGGGGGCAAGTTAAATGCACAAGTTTCTAATAATGTGCCAAGGCTACTACCCGGTACATGATTATTTGTGTTGCTGTTCTATTTCCACAGGGGACTTTTACCACCCACACAAAGAGGATATGATGACTGCGTAGCAGACCTGCCACAAAAAACTTCCCTCGGGTAAGTCAACAGCTTCTGTTTAATAGAAAACACTTGTATATTGGAGCTGTTTAGGAGGGCTCGAAAGGTGGTTCCACTCACCTAGGCCGTTCTGAACAATAATTTGTGTTCTTATTTGGTCTACCATACACCGATGTGTGTCAGCACTGTATACTCAGAACTTTCCTGAGTCCTGTGAAAAAATATCACAGGCATATTACTCGGGTGGGATTCGATAATCAGTTTATAAAACTCTATTAATTGTTCCTGCGGCCTTTGTTATTATTGTTGATATGCTTATTTTTTATTTTTTTTATAAGTTTTCTTTTCAGATGTTTTGACAGTAGTTTCCGGAACATAGCTCAACAATAATCCGTAGCTTTTAGAAATTTGATCAGGAATCAATACCTTTCAGCTGATATTAATAACATATGACTACAATGATTAAAAAAAATGTCAAATTATACCCACCCTCTCCCTTTGACAGCCTTCTCGTTTTGAAGGCAACCTTTTTTTAACAAAACACTTTAATTAGATCAGCAATTGAGATTCGTACTGTAAGGGCTTATCAAAGCGAAGTCAACAACTCTTAATTCAGAAGAATACTTTGATAATTGTTTGTTAAATAGATTTATTTAATCTTGCCCAAGTTGCATAACCCAAGGGGTTACAATAGTTGCACTGGCTGTAAAAATGATTTGGGCTCCCTCAGGATGTGTGGACTACATGTGTTTGTGGAGTGTTTTGGTTGGGGCGTTCGGGATGCATGAGTCCCCATGCTCATCAGGGGCCAATTCCATGGCTCTGCTGACCGTAAGTAAACAAAGTAGCCGCGCTTCCGGAAGAAGGAAATTCTGCGCTTACGTTAAGCGTATTTCATGTGTTAGCAAGGAACTTTTGCTTGTGAGCATGCTTGCCTTACATTACTAGGCATACTTTCGTGGAGAATGGTGATCGTAAGCGCAGAGTTTGGCGGTAAGCAGAACCATGAAATTTGGTCAGAAACATTTGCCCAATCCAAAGAGCTGAGTAACTATAAATATTCTCATATTCATGTCTGGACTAGAGTGAAACCTAATCAAATAGCCTTGTCATTAATTAATATCAGCCGAATACGAAACAAAATTACCGGACAAGGCAAAAATTACTTCATATAAACTTTAAAGGGACATTGAAAGAGAAAGAACATTTAAAGAGTTGTTATGGGAAAAAAAAAGAGTTGTGACTTTTATCTTTTAATTATGAGGAATTACAAAGTCATAATTATGACTTCTTACTTCTATATCTCATAAATATGACTTAAAGGCAGTGGACACTATTGGTAATTGTCAAAGACTAGCCTTCACAGTTGGTGTATCTCAACACATGCGTAATGTAACAAACCTGTGAAAATTTGAGCTCAATCGGTCATCAAACTTGCGAGATAATAATGAAAGGAGAAAACACCCTTGTCACACGAAGTTGTGTGCGTTTAGATGGTTGATTTCGAGACCTCAAGTTCTAAACTTGAGGTCTTGAAATCAAATTCGTGGAAAATTACTTCTTTCTCGAAAACTATGGCACTTCAGAGGGAGCTGTTTCTCACAATGTTTTATACCATCAACCTCTATCCATTACTCGTTACCAAGTAAGGTTTTATGCTAATAATTATTTTGAGTAATTACCAATAGTGTCCACTGCATTTAATTGGATAAAAAGATAAAATTATGACTTGAACCAAATCATAATTATGATATATTAATCTTAACTGTGTCATATAAGACACAGTTTCTTCATGTTATTATTAATTAATTTTCATAATTATGACTTGCACCAAGGTTTAATTGTGATAAATTATATAAATTATAATTCATTTGTGTTTTTCTTAATGTCTCTGAAAAGGTTGGGTTATAGATTTTGTTTGTCTACGTAATGCTGATTTATGGACAAAATTATTAATAAGATAAAATAACAGTTTCATGTTAAAGTTTCAGCATAATATACAGCCTCTACCTGCTGAGAAAACAGCAACAAAACTGTCATAGTATTTTGACAAGAACGTTGAACCCATCCATTTGTTATAATGTTTATTGAAATAAACCATGGAATGAAATTGATTGTGTTTATTGAAAACTAGAGGATGTGAATGAAATGACTCTTCTATGAGGTACTTTCCCCATGAGCTTTAGATTTATCTTTCCTGCCGGGAAATCTTTATGTCATCATGGCAAATTTTAACAGATCTTACAGGGTTAATATCAATGCATTAATTTTGCTATCTTTATTTGTGAACTTTCCCTGAAGCTTACTGAATCAGCCCGAAGCCTGGCTCGGAAATCTCTTTCGGAAGTACAAGTTAGCGGAGAGGGCATTAGGTGAGTACCTTTGTTGGTCATTGAGTTAACTTGCTTCAATACAGGGCTACTTTCCTGCAATACAAATTATATTAAAGTTGCATGGCCAAATTTTTGTGGAAAGACATTTTGGGGGGTTGAGCAAAGAAGAATCAACTGGAGCGGGATTTGAACAACGACCTCCGATTTAACGTGGCGCTGCGCCCTACCACCTGAGCTATCCAGCCCTATGTTGGCAGTCTGCCTAATTTGTCAATATCTATGCTTGGTTGGGGGCGCTTGTCACAAGCTATTCAACCTGTAATTGCCTCGTAGCTAGGGATTAGTTTACGATAAAACCTGGGAAGCGGCAGCCAGGGGACCACCTTCAGGGGATGTAACTTTTCAAATATTTCAAATATCAAGTTATAAATCACAAGAGAATTTGTAAATAAGTTAGGATTGGACAAAGATAACCTGATAACAGTTGGGTATGGGCCAACAGCATCCTGATTATCGTACCGATGCTTTATAATCCAAGCTCTAGCTCTTTGTGGGTAGTCGCCAGTCAGTTTCCCCTGTGGTTTGTAACTTGATCAAGTATTTCAATCTCAAAACTGTTTTTCTCTGATGCTGATGATGCTCTTTATTTTCAAAGTGAAAAACATACCGAAATTCTCAAGTGGCATGGACAATGCAAAATCGTTTATGGACCTGGGATAGTGTGAGGACTGACAACGATTCACTTATAGTTTTCAAATTTTCTGCCCTGATCATTGACAGATTATGTGTGCAATATCTTCAAAATGAAAGCTTGTTACTTGGGGTTAAATTTCCAGACATTTTACCTGAAAACAGCAGTGCAAAATATCAACAAGATTAGGTGATGAAATACAGAACTGAGTTGTCTTTGAAGGGTTACAGAAACGGGTTAAAAGAGCTAAAATTGTGTAAGAAAGTCATAAAATTAAACAAAACAAGATCAATTATGAGTTAGTTTTCCAACTGGACAAGTAGACATGCTCCTTCCCAATCGATCCCCTCCCCCAATAAAAATTCATAAAATACAAAAATTAAATAATTCACAAAGATATTTCTATTTTTTTAAATGAAAATCTGAAGGTGTGAAACAGTTTGCAAAATAATAATCTTATTTGAGAATGGCAATAAATCAAGAATCATATACGAATAAATGTCTCTGCCGAGTAAAATCATAAGGAAACCAGTCATAGTCTATATTGATTGCACATGGTGTTTTAGCCGGTTACCTTACTACTAAATGTCCTCATATTGTATGTTTTAAGATGTCTATAATTCAGTTTGCAGGAACACCATGTAGATATGTCTATTATGTTGTGTAGATTTGTTCTTTGAGAACTCGTCTTGCTGGAGATTTCATATAAATAAATCATGAATAACAAGTTGCTGAGCAAATTGTTGCCCGGCATTCGTGGATTAAGGCACCAAGTTTCTAATATAAATACTGTAGTCGTTAAGAGTCTCATTGTCAATTGGCTTTAGTAAAGTCATCCATCACGCTAATTGCATGTTCCACTGACTGTGATATCATCAATAAATTCTAACAGAGCTTGATCGAAATCTAGGATTGTCAGCTCGCTCTCCATTGGTCGTGAATAGCTCCCTTGCATGCATCAACGTCGAATCCTAATCTTACCAAAATACCCTCTTAAAGGATTTATAGGTACTATTTGTCCCACACAAAACACAATCGTCCACAGATTTCTATTTATTTTATAAGGTTTAAAAATAATGATGGTAGAAAGTTTCCTTAAAATATTACTTGCTGAGGTGTTGTAGTTTTTTTGAAATGAGAAAAACATTTTCAAAATAGTTTTCATCTCAGGGAATTGTTTTTGAATGCTAATCTTGACGACTATGAGGCTGAAACTTCTACAGGTTAATTATTACATACATCTTCATTCACAGTGAGTAGGGATTCATGTCATGGTCAAAAACTTGATCTACTAAAGGTATAAAAACCCTTTACAAGTGTAATACATCATTGGTTTTTGAAAAGAGAACACTCATTTCCATGTTCTCGTTCTCAAAAAAGATGCCATTCGACGATCCTTTGTAGTCTCAACCATGCGATGCAAACTACAGTCCTGGAATTACCTGCAGACCACGAGGGCCATGGCCTTTGTTGCCTCTGGTCTTGGCCTTGGTGCCCCTTAAGAATTTTCAAAAGGGACCTATGGCTTTACATCCCATCTGAAAGACGAAGCAATAGTGGTTAAGTGCCTTGCTTATATGGACAGACAAGTGTCACGAGCGGGACTCGAACCCACACCCAGAAACCTGAGAGCTTGAGTCGGGTACTCTTAATCGCTCGACCGTCATTGAAATTTCCAGAGTTACAGGCCAATGGTCATCATCTCAGTGCCATCTTCACCACAATGCCAATAGCTGTTGTCTCCCCCGTAGGTGACTTCTGCAAATTGGCTGCGCCGCTCAGCGTCCAATAGATCAAAAACCGAAAGTCCACTCCATTGTGTCAAATTGTTCATCCAATTGGCTCAAGGTTCTACCCTGGAAAATGCTGGAAAACCTGCAAACTCTGCAAACTTATCAATGTTTAAAAAAAAAAAAAAAAAAAAAAAAAATACCCTTGTTTGGTGGATAAAAAACTAACTGCAAATTCAACTTTCAATGTGCAATTAAAGTAATAGAAACAAATAAACGAGCTTTGTTTCTGGGAGAATACCCAGCTACCCTATAGGATCCAATTTCATGCCTGCGTTTACTGGGATTTCTGCAGACATTTCGTGCCTGATTGGGTTTTGGCAAACATTGCCTCATCTGTTTGAACTACAGAGTGGCATGAAGGAATCGGGAAAAGCCATTGCAAACTCCTGCGTTGGGAGAGCATTAACCTTAAAGGCACTGAACACTATTGGTCAAAGACTCAATGTATCCCAACATATGCATACAATTTGAGCTCCATTGGTCATTGAAGTTGGTAGTAAAATAATAATTAAAAAAATTTAAAAAAATTGGTGTGCATTTTGATGCCTGAGGAAGGTCTTGGGGCTGAAGTTTTTCTATGTATCAAATATTTTAATGAGAAATTAGCTCTTTTTCTAAAAGGGTGTTATCTTAGAGGGAGTCTATTCTCACAAGGTATTATATTATCAACAGCTCTACGTTGCATGTTATCAAATCAGTTTTAATGCTAGTATACTTTTACTTTTTACCAAACGTGTCCAGGGGCCGATTTCACAAAGCAATAAAATTCATCGCAAAACAACATAGAGATTTGTTTTGTGACATCACACTTTACTTAGCAACTTTGATTGATTTGAAGTTACGACCAATTTGAGATCTTTGTGAAACCGGCCCCAGTTCCTTTAAATGTCTGCTTCATTTGAGGATTTATTTTGTTTTTCAGTTTTCTAGAGTATAGGGGCCTATTGAATAAAAAGTAGTATGTCAATATGTCAACAACAAAAAGTTAAACATTTAGTATTTTTAGTTTTCCAAAAAAACCTACAAGGGAACCTTACCTTAAAATAGTTTAAATACAGCTACAGTGCTGCTCACACAAAGTAAATATAATGGTCAATAATGTGTTTGAGTATTCACTGATCTACATACATATGACCCTACCTTTAAAGCTACCTCACTGAGCATTCCCACAGGTGCTTCATATTGAATAAGTCCACTCCTAATTTGTCCTTTGATTAAAGATGTTTCATTTCCCCAAAGCCTCCTCTACGGTCGATGATGCATTGATGTACAAACTAGCAATAATAGGAGTGTCACAGATAATGATGTAGAGTCTTTCCACGTAAAGCTATATATAGCAACCACAGGCCTGTGACTACAGACGCCACAGAGACCACTGTTGCCCTAGTCTTGGCCTTTTTTGCCCGATCAACATTGTCTTATTACAGACTTAAAGATTTTCCATGCGCCCTTTGCAAAATGAAAGTCCAGACCTGCAATCATGAAGTCATTTTCCAATTTGACTTCTCAAAGGCCACTTTTATTTGATTTGTTTGCCATTTTTGATTCGGTTGACCCACATACCCTGATGTCATCTTCTATTGTCAATTCTTTGTACTGGACCCATTTTGGGGGGTCGGATTTGTCATATTTTACTCTGCAATGTGCACTATTTTCAGGCACTGTCCACACTGAGGCCCTCACCACTATTATTTGACTACCAGGATGTCAGACTACATTAGTTATTTTTAAACTACTGGATCAGTCTTGTTTTGAGGGAGTCTAGTTCCGAATTATCATAATTAGCAGTGGGCAGTGAGTACAATTTTTTTTTTGGTTTTTGTGAGAAAAAACTGTTGTTGTAATTGCGTGCAATTAGAATAAATGAAAAGTTATTAGGTTGCGTGGAGTGTTGAACAATGTAAAGGCAATTAAGATGATTGAAAACGTTTTGCTCAACACCAGGCTGCCCATCCCATGTGGGTTTACTGACGATGCAGTCCTAATAAGACAGGATTCTCACGGGAATCCTTGTCTCAAGATTTAGTTATGTTACTTCACTCGACAAAATAAAGTGACAAATCGTTTCCCATAAAAAATTCATCGGCCATTAAGTTTTTTGGACTGAAAACGAAGAAAGGATTTGTGAGCGGATGAATTATAAACGAGGGTTGTGTGTGTGTCAACCTGCACGTACACACTATGCACTGGAGATGCTGTGATGGATTTTATGTAATTTACGGACCTCTGTCTTCTGACAATGACTAGAACAGGCTCATGGAAATGTTGAAACCAATTAAGAACTCAACCCACGTCAGTGCCCTGTATCCACTAATTGAAAGTAGAAGTCACCGCTGTGTCCCCACCTCATTCCCTGCTTACCTCCAAGGCACATGTAGTTGTTAATAAACTCATTTCAGAATTGAAATATGGCTTGTCATGGCCTAGAGGTTTAAAGCACCGGACTCCAACTCTTGTGTTTCTGATCAGCAGAGTGTGGGTTCGAGTCCCAGGCAAAACACCTAACCATGGTACTTGGTCTTTCGGTTGGACGGGACGTAAAGCCGTTGTCCCTGTTTGTTGTGTAACACACCTAAAAAAACAGTGCATGTATCAAAAGGGGAAGGGGTTCCTTCCGGTGTTTCTGGTTGGTTGGCAGCATCTTTAAAGATACTTGGTGTGTTTTTGTCCAATTTTAGCCAAAATTTAGAATGGCTATTGTTATAGACTCAAGAAAGTAGTAAGCTTTCTTTTCAGGTATTGCACACCGAAATTCGCCAATTAAAAATGATTGTTAATTAAGAACTACAAATATAATTATCGGTGTTCGAATGGCTACTTTTACAGACTTGATTTTTATAGACTCGAGAAATTTATTTAAACTTTCTTCAAGGTGTCGCACAATACAATCCGCCAATGAAAAGAACTAAATATAAATAACACAGGCTGGTAAACGTTGTTTTTGAAAGAGCAAGGGCACCGAGGTATTTTCTCCTTGGTAGAGGGCACCCTATGAAAAAATTGTAGATTTCTACACAAGCATTTCAAGGGCACCAAGGCAATGACCAGGGGGCATGGAGGCAATCCATTTTGTTGCCTCTATGAAGTATCAGGCCAGATATAAATATAGGAAGTTTGAATGGCTTCTTTGAAAGACTCAAGAAACCTATGGTTTCTTTTAAGGTATTACACACAATTAAGAAAACAAATATTTATTACTCTTGGAATCCAGAAGATATCCAGGCGTGTTTGCTTTGTTTTTGAAAGGGCAAGGCCATCAAGGCAGTTTTTCTTCTTCTACTGCATAAAAAGTTGACAATTACCAAATATGTTCAGTGGCTTTAATCATACCATGGTAGAGATGGTCCTTATGCTGTCCAAAACTGGCTTTCATTTTCTTTGCAAAATTGCCTATCTCCTATATGCAGGGTATTCATTGTCATAAACCTTCATTTCCGTCATTGGTGTTGCCCCCCCCCCCCCCCCTGCCACTCCGCTCATTTGGCTGACGGCAGGCAAGACAAAAACCCATTAGTGAATTAGACTTTGAAAGGACATCCCAGAAAAAGAAAAACAAATTCGTCAAAAAAACATTGGACTGTCTTGGAGAGCTTCTGGCAGCTAATTTTCCTGAAGAGCTTTAACAGAAAATGAAAAACGGTTGTTTGCTTGATGTTTGGAAAATGACCGAAGAAATATGTTCTCGGTGTGTTTCAACGGTCTACTTTGTGTTAAATACACATAAACCTGTCTGGGTAAAATTTAAATGTTTGGGGTTGAACAACAATGACAAATATTTATGAATGTGAGGAAAATTGATTGATTTCTTAGTTGGTATATTGTCATTTATTTATTTTATCTTTTTCTGGGGCCTGACATTTCAACCATAGCAGGGTCTTTCTTGAAGGCTAAAAGAAACTAGTGACAAAAGAAACTAGTGACAAAAGAAACTATTGAGTATTACGCAAGTTGTCAATTGTGCTTGTATTATTGAATGTACGACAGTGTGTCATCGTTCTACTATAAGTGTCAAGTTTGATTTATTAGATGTTATAATTATTATTAATTATTCGGCATAAAAACACATACAAAATACAAACATAAACAAAACAAAACAAAAACCAGGGACATATGCCTGGAATTAAAAAGTTTACCAAAAAACTGTAACCCGAAGGCCTTCAATTCCAATATCCCTGGCCATATATTAAAAATCCATTATTATTTAAAATAAAATTATAAAGACATGAAGAACATTAGACAACCACAGAAAGATAATAAAAAGTAAACAATTAAGGGGTAGATTAAAAAGCAATGTCTGACAGAAACAGGCGAGTATTAAATGTCATTTGAGCATGTATTATTTGATCTACTCACTCGCGTACAGTTGTTGTTTGTTTAGATTATCTTCCCATCCTATAAAGGGAACTCTGCAGACTCCCACAAGGAGTTATTTTGAAACTGATGAAAGTTTCCTTTTCATCTTGCAGTAAGAGCTAATGATCGTATGACCTTGCAGGCTGAGATGGAGGCTAAGCGGGCCGCCCGACCGCCGCGGAGCAAGAAGAAGAAAAGCACCGGTAAGAGAAAGGTCAAAGTCAAAACGAGGTAGTACCCTTACTGGTCCAATGAGGATATAATTCTACCAGTAACAAACACAGACTTTGAGAAACAATCAGCGCCAACCTTGGTTTGATTGACACTCGGCCGATAAATAGTAAGATAACGGGAGACTTCTGGAGAATTGTCAATCAAAGATTACTAATCAGGTAGCTATCCCAATTCAGGAGCTATTTTATTGCTATCTCAATTCTTGTGTAAATCTATAGATACTTCACAGTGTCTTGGGCAACCAAACCAACTGGTCCCTAATTGGGAATATATCATAGTTTGGGTAAACTTGTACCTTTATTGAAACCCTCGTCATTCTTCTTCAGACTTGGGTAGTAACCACCATCAATGGGGGAAACCCCAGTCACCATCATTGGGGGAAACCCCTAAGCAGGTCACTCTTGTTTTTACTCTGTTTTTTTTATATTTATTTTTTATAACAAACACCCCCAACAAACAAACAAATAAACAAACAAACAAACAAACATACAAACAAACAAACAACTAAGCACAAAACATTTGGGCTAAAACATATGCTATCCAGTAAAAGTTGTCAGCTAAGAAACCATTCCATATGCAACATTTGCAGAATCGGTTCTCACCATATCTTTGCTTAGAAGAAAATGATTAAGCATTATATTCTGCTTAAGCAACTCTATGATACTTGGCTTAGTATTATTAGTTTATTAGTGTATGCCTGCGATGTGTCATTTCAACAATTCGTGGGAATGTGTCACTCTGCTTTACCACCCCCCTCCAATCCCCCTTCAATTTAATTTTAATATTTGGAGTGGAGGAAAAACGTTCAATTTCGCACGTTCTGGCAACAAACTTGATCCATAACTGAAACAGAAAGATGTGCCTTTTTTACTACGTAATTTTTGTATTGCAATTACAGTTGATATATTTTATAATATATTATAGTAGGTATAGGAGATAAATATTATATATAAATATTGTTCCATCTTGAAATATACTGTTTTTGCCGTGTGGTTAAAGATTTATGTTTTACATAAAATTGTTTTGAAAGCAACTTTTATTTTTGAGAGATCAGATTTCCACAAATAAATGTTTGTAGTTTTTGTTTGTATTAAGTTAACTGTCATAATGTTTTTTGTCCATTTTATTTTGTTTGATTTCTTTCATTTTTGACTAAGTTCATATAACCGGCCCTTGTTAAACGGTTTGGGTACTTAATTGTGATGATCTGAAGACACAATAGGAGTGGGAGGGGAGTCCTTGTTAAACGGTTTGTGTACTTATTGTGATGATCTGAAGACACAATAGGAGTGGGAGGGGAGTACACTGTGCTTTATAGCAAACAAAGAATGCGTCCTATTATTTCTCAGAAACATTTAGTTTCCTTGAAGTCATACGCGAAGCATCATTAGATAAATTGGTATAAAATAAATCATCGATTGCCATGGTTTTACATCAGCCATTCAAAAAAACATGACAGGGCAGACTTCCTGTTTATTCGCAAGGAACACGTGTTTGATTTGAATTTTTCCCCGTCTTATGTTTTTGACTATGTAAATAACCCATCGTAATAAATGCCAAAATATTTTTGTGAATTATGATCACGAAGCAGAAATGCCTTATTACACCAATCAATTTCACGCAAGCTATTCGCCTGGCACACATGTCGTAATTTAGAAAAATAAATCATCATAAAATGTAGAGTAACAGTTTCTTAAAAAAAAAACATGATTTGAAAAAAATGAACGCAACTGGAGTACACGATCCTGTGTTTCCCCTCCCGAATGGTAATTGAATACTGCCACAAACAGTGGGGGAGATATACACAGATACATGGTTGAAATCTGAGAACTTTGAGTACAATATCGCTCAATTTACAGTTAACTTTTAAAGCATAAATATGTCAATCTCCTGTTTATTTATTTGAACATGTTGACCATTATTCCCCTACCCTGACTTTACAATCATCTATCGCAAATACTCGATGCGCGCTGTAGGCGCATGCAAGCTAGCGATCACTTCGATCATGCTTCGATCTATACGTGCCTCATTCTACACTGTAAAAAATTTGTGTGAATTCACAGTAGCTTTTTTGTTGGAAAGAATCAAAAATGAACAGCAGAAGTTGCCGTTTTCCTATTTCTCTGTGAATATACAAAACATATGCAGTCTCTAAACAGTGTGCTCCTATTCTCTGTAAATTTAAAGTAAGTCTGCTGTTGTAGGAACATTTTGTGACGGTACAGTGAACCCTTGAGGATTTGACACATTCTGCTGTTTCTGAACAGCCGGGTTGTCCTCTAACAGAACTAACTGCACTCTGATATAGCAGCTAATTGCCTTCCATTCTTAGCCACTATAATAAACTGCGGATTTAGGCTTTAATATCAGTGCTGGAAAGGGAAAACTACGGCCCTCATCATCGGTGTGGCGCGGGCGGGCATGTGTGGTGTAGGCTACTCAGTAAAGTAAAAATTGGAATGAAGACTCGTAGGCCCTAGTAGCCTAGAGCTAATTTTCGTCCGAAGATTACAGGATATGCCCCTACTCATGTAAAAAAGCATTGCATTTACTATCATAGGAACATTGTGGTGTCGGACTAGAAAGCTCTGAACTTTCCTTGGTTCATTGATAAAAAATTCATTTAACAGAGATCGTCCCCCATAGCGTATCACACTACAGTGATTTTTCCCTGGTGGCCCTCAAATTTTTGCATTAAACAAAGAGAAGACGGGTACCATTACGAAGTTCTTGTCGTCTTCTGTGTGTGTGCGCGGCAAAAAGGGGAAAAAGTGATCAGCAGGAACTGGTTCAGACCGGCTGGATCTTCCGCCGTCGTTTGTGCGCGTGCGCTCTCTCCACCATCACGTCACATTGTGCGCTCACTTAACTTTTGGAAGAGTTTGTACTTGACCTTTGCTGATCAGTTTCCACGACAAAAAAATTACAGGTAAGATTAAGAACACTATTCTGTGTTATTAATATGAATATTATTACTATTATTGTAAGTCACATGGTTAACATAAGCCTAACGCTCGTTAGGCTTGAACATAAAATATGACAATTGGAAAATTTATCATGTTTAGCGACAGACGATCGTCAGATCGATGATAGACGTGATAGATGACAGATTGTGTGTGTTTGTGTGTGTGCATGCATAACGTCAACACAACACACACAGACAGGCTGCATGTGGATTTGGGATGATTTGTTGTTTGCCATGGTCCATGGACATGAATTATAAAGTTGTTTTTCTGGTTCTGGAAATGTCTTGTCTTTTGCTTTACTAGCTTTCCAATTTCAGTTAATTAAAATTAGCCTACCCTCTGGCTCTAGTTTACTAGTAGTATTTTACAACATGTCTAGTCGATCATCTGAGTCTGACTGACAGTACATAGATGTCTTACTCTTAGTAACATTACATTACAACTAAAAATCAGCAAATTAATTCAGTAAAATGAAAATGAATGTGATTATTTCAGTCACAATTTTTTATACTAAAAATTCCTACACTAGGCCTAGGCCTACCTATTAACCTTACTACTGTTTTTTTACTTGGTTGGCAAGCTGATTTATACTAAACTCACTGTGGTGAACATATGAGCAGATGAGGATGCATTAAAACACATTTTTTAGCCTGGCATGCCAGGGGCCGATTTCACAAAGCAATAAAATTCATCGCATGACAAATTTTCAGTATCACCATAGAGATTTGTATTGTGACATCACACTTTACTTAGCAACTACGATTGATTTGAAGTTACGATCAATTTGAGATCTTTGTGAAATCGGCCTCTGGTCTGGTAATGGTATAGTAAGTGACGATCCATTTTGTTTGTATCTTTTTGTCGATTGAGTGCTACTGCTAGTAGTAGTACTGTGTAGTACTGTTCTGTAGTAGTAGGTTTGTTCACAACCGCTAGAGGGCGCTGCGCGCGCTGGACCAATTTCCGTTAATGAAAACTGTGCCGCGATCTCAAGTAGTGCGCCAATTATTTAATAACTAATGGATCAGTTGAAAGTTTTCTTTAAATACTTTTCAAGTGGGAACATCTTCCAGTTCTGACTTAACCAGATATATTCGGCATTTGTTTATCGACAAAAGGTACAAGTACAACATCAATATTAAACCCTTACTTTTTAATATCATGAAATAACCAGTGAAAAATTCATCGCGTTTTGTATGCTCTTGTTATGAGAAATGCTGACAACAGCTTAAAGGGACACAAAGTATAGCAGTGTCATGGTAATTACCAATGTTGTAAATGGCCTCTGGTATTTATATATTTTGAATGTTATACATGTTTGTGATTTGTTTTCTTTTTCTTTCTGTATAAAGGAAACTGCAAGAAGCTCTGACTTTGACTGTGACACGGATAGTCCTGTACTGGCCTATGCAGGTAAAAAATACCTTCGAAAATAACTGACATTTTAGTTCCCCAATTTAATTTAACCATTAATAATAACTTGAACATTGAATGATAATTTTCTCACCTGAAGTACATTTGAGTTGAAAATCAATCATACTTAAATTTTTGTGCATATGCTTACAAGGATAAGTATAGTATTACTGATGGAACTATGGTGTTTCCCATACTTAATAAAATCAATCTTAAATCAGATGGTTTATTGTTTCCAATAAGACATTTTGTCTACAGCTTTGTGCTCATATTTGAAATTGTAAAGTGAACTTGCCAACATTTTTCTTAAAAACTTAAACTCCCACACCCTGGATCATCTGAAAAATACTGCAATATTTTGTGGTCAACAAAAAATGTCACCGATTCAACATTTTAAGCCCACAGATTTCCTATGCTCATTAGACTTACCCCGTGTGTCTTAAAAATATTAACTGTGGGTAGATGTAAATAAAGATTTGGTAAAAAAAAATACCTCATTTTATAACCTAAACTGGTCCTTTTGTTATTTGCATTTGCAAATAAATTGATGTTTGTTTAAATGCTTGTTTCTGCTGCAGGTGACAACCCCTTCCTGAGCGCAAAATGTGCAGTCTGCATCGAAAGGAATCCACTACTCCATTGCAGTGATCTTCTCAAGGGTCTTCAGATGTGGTTCGTGGTGTTCTATGTTTTCAATCTACAATACCCACCTAATATTGCAGCTACTCCTGAGTTCATGCAAAGGTAATTATTTTGAAGCACTTGTATTATTCTTCATTTTGGCCAAGTGGAAACAACTGCAGTTCAACTGCACTTAAAGAGCGGCTTTAATGTGACGTACTCATTTTCCAATAGATATAGTCCTCATGTGAGTGGTGAAAAAATTACAAGTCTCTTACCTCATGTTAAAGTGGTGTAATTGCCATTCTATTCGATACCCTCCAGTGCAAAATTTGTCAACGTTCAAAACATCCTACATGACATCATTCAAGAGAAAAATGGGTTCATTTTTGTACCGGTTGTTTTGGTTCATTCGTGACTTCAATTTGAAACATGACGTCATTGGATTATCAACAACTAATGAGTCTTTTCCATCCAAGGAGGCATTTTTTGGAAAATAAGTATATCACAAAATTGAATTTGACATTAAAGACCCTCTTTAACTGTGTGATTAAGTCTACAGTGCACAATCCAATAAATTCAGTAAAACTGTTGGAATAAATCAACCACAATTATTTTGTTCATAAATGCCAACAAAGATACAACCGCTTTTGTTCCAGTTAGTTTACCTGCCAAACTTGTGTGACTTAAGACATGCAAGTGTAAACCGAAATGAATACTTATTTTACACGGTACTGCAGCAAACAGTGCAATAGTGTAATGGAGCATAAAAGTTGGATTTTTGCAAAAATTAGTTGTTGTTTTTTTTCTGAGTGTGCTTACCCCCCATGAACATTTTGTTTGCATTTTTTTTTCTGTTCTGTGGATTCAGTGAACGTTTTTGAGTCTAATGGTACCATGTTAGAAGAGTTTGTGAGCAGCCAAATTAGTTTTACACGCAATTTCACACCGTACTGCAGCTGACTGTACGATGGGGGGGGGGGGGATAGACGCTTTTGACTGGCATGGTGCAGCGCAGGGTTAAGAGCAATAGTCAAAAAAGAAAACAAACATTTTTTAACAAACATTTTCCCTCAAGAGTATTTACTACTGTTAACTTCCTTTAAGACTACAATCTGTTTAGAACAATGCCCATCAACGAGTATGACAAATAAGCATAATCATACAAATCAACTTTAAAGTGGATACTGGCATACAGAATTAGATTGATGTGTATAATGTACAGTTTTGTATCTTTTTTATGTGCAGACTGCTGTTCAAGATTAGACCGGAAAGAGGCAGCAAGAGGTCCTCCAACACCAAAGGAGGGCCCAATAACAAAGTTGTACAACTTTGTACCAAGCTGAAAGACTTTGAAGAAATGTGGGTGGTGTAGAAGTAAAACAGTTCAGATAGCACTAAAGTTGAATGTTTTTTTTTTAAACAGCACTACATGGTGTATGTAACAAAATTCCTGAGTGTTTTAGCTAGTTTTCTTGTTAAAGTGAACGCTTTAACTGTTTTTAACTGTTTCACTCTTGAATTAACAAGCAATAAAGTAGGATAGGTTTGTCTCAGTTCATGACCCCCCCCCCAAAAAAAAAAAAATAATAATAAATAAAAAAAATAAAAATAAGCTTTGAAATTTCATAAAATTTACTTGGTGTGACAAACATGTAAAAAAAAAACACTAACTGGGGGAATTTTTTTTTTTTACAGATGTTCGCTGTTACCCTGTTGGGCTTAATATCTGTGTTTTTCTCCATGCACTGATGTGTTCAGCACTGCATACTCAGTACTGGGTATACAGTGCTTATAATCTACATCAGTGTATGGATAAAAACACACAATTATAATTCTTTATCACCGATGCAAAATTAACATGAACATTTTCTCTTGGAACCAGTTCAAGTATGTACTGTATTTAATGTTTTTATAAGTATTATTGCTGCAATGCTTATAATAGACAGATTGAAATTGTATAATCATTAAAGACTGAAAAAATCTTCCCTTTTAAGTAATTTTAAACAATGTGAAAAACACAATTTTATTCAAAAACATCACCTTCAGTACACATTTGCACACTGGCAGAAATTTAGACAAAAGGCCTATACTTATGAAGTTGGAAATACTGAGCCAGTGTTTCCATTGTCCGATCATTTGAAACTGTATGTAAGTTGCCTCAAGCCGACCTTTGGGGGTTCAAATTTTTGGCAAACTTTGATTGATTTTCGATAAAGGGGCACTTCAGACCAAAACATTTCGCAGGATGCTTACAACCATGATCATCTTTGTAACAGTAGTCTTTAGGTTGAAAATGTTACACCATTTGTTATCAAGGTCATCACCAGTGTATGAACCTACCCCTAATTAATAGTTTCTCTTGAAACAATTTCCATTATGAATTGAACACAAACGTAGTACGAATCGTGTTTTTGTTATTGATGCAATATTTATGGACAATAGAGACTGGTTGAAGTCGGTAATGTGTAATAGTTAAAACATGCAGAGTTGTTCACTTATTTAAAGAGGAAGGGAAATGAGCAATTCATTTTTGTGATGTACTCCTTCTTTTCCAATAGATAGAGTCCTTATGTGATCAGTGGGGAAAAATATCTCTAACCTCACTTTAAAATGATGTAAATGGCCCTTGTATTCGATAACTTTCCGGGGCAATGGTTATCGAATACAATGGCAATTTACACCATTTTACAAGAGTAGAGACTTGTAACTTTCCCCCAATCACAGGGGACTCTACCAAAATTGAATTGGTCATTTCCCTTCCTTTAAGTCATTTTAAACAATAAATTATAATGTAAAAAAAAAGTATTTAAAAGTATTATTCCTTGTGTACATTATGACGACAGTTGCATTATTTTGAGTGAATTTCAATTAAAGTTGAAAAAACTGTTAATGTTTTGTGAAACTGAGATAAAACGTGTGTGATATGTCTTTTATTTTCTTGTTTGAATTATATTAATGAGAGGGTGGTCAAGGTAGCAAAACAAAGCATTGTGTATACACAGAAGATTGGTCATCCTATGTGACATAACAGAGATTCAACGTAAACGCGCAGAAAGCAGTGTATGTTCTGTCGCAGAGAGTTGTTCGTGTACAAAACAATATGTTGATGAACAAAATCCTTCAAATAAATCTACTGTTGTGCCACAGAGCTTCTACATTTTAGCCAACATCAATTACAGTGGATTGTGCTGTGAAGGTACAGTACACATCACAGGAGATTCTGATGTTGATGCACAGTGGAAAATCACAGTTGAATCTTCTGTAGACAAAAGTAGCCTCCGTAATGCCAATTGACAAAACAAACTACTGTAAATTAACAACATTTTTTTTAACAGTGTACAGTAAGCGCTTGCGCAATTAGCAAAACAGCTATGTTGTTTTCAACTGCAAAAGCTTCCATTTTTATGGTCAAGGGTCATTCTCTGACGTGTTCCATTTCTTTGGAGCAGTCTTCCTGTGCTTTCCCCCAGGCTAGAGTTCTTTACACTGTTTTGAAGTCTCTGTTAAATAACTCATTCATGTTTGAAGCTGCTTATTTGTAATCTGCTTTCTTGTAACCTATCTTTCTGTTATTGTGCTCTTTTTGCTTATAGAGGCTTTGCATTAGGCACTTTACAAATCTCTTAACTTTTATTGTTATGCTGATTTTACATTATCACATTAAAGTTATCTTTATTACTGCCTGTTGATATTTTTCCGTTATGCAGTTTTTAATCCGGTGCACCAAAAAATAATGTGGAAAAACAAACACAACCAAAAACAAGGAGTTGTGCCCCTTCGGGTTATAACCATGTCCAATTCCTATTACTTAATTTTTAACACAATTTGTTTCATCTTACATTTTCGGATAATTCATGGAACTTTCAAGGAATGAGATACAAGGGGGGGTCAGCGATAACAACTAATCCAAATGGAAGAATGAAAAAAATGATTACAATCTAAAAAAAAATCACACCTGACATTCGTGTTTGGAGTTTATGTATTAATTTGTAGATATTGTATATGGCATTATGACAATTGCTAAAGTTGTCAACATCAGAAATCAATCATCATCAGTCGCTATTTCACTCTGCTGGAAACTTCTCCTCCTCTATACATGTGCCAAGTGTTTGTGTTCTGTCTGTGTGTGTCTTAATGGTTGTGAGAGCCGCCGCAATCCCAAGCGGCTGAACGGGAGACCGCTCCCGCTTCGCAACTCGAAGACCTTGACAAAAGGCTAGTCTTTGCCAGGGTGTTGATCCCACGCGGACGACTATCTCGTTTCTCTGCCGTCTTGCTCCTCGAGGTCTCTTATTTCCCAAAAGAGAAGTTCCTATCGGTGGAAATTTTCCCCCATTTCCCGTTTTTTGTTTTGCCTTGGTGTCCATCACCATTTCATTTGCTATTTCTAAGGCCAAATAAAATAAATATCATGTTGCTCGTCCAGGTTCAAACAAAATATGGCAAGGGAGGTCCTTGTTATGGTTTGCGGTAACTCCATGTGTGTGTGTCTACTTGTTAGGATATATTTTATTCTTTAGAGTGACTGTCTTGCTTTATGTTCCACTACCGCGGAATATAAGATTTTCGTAATTCGGGAGACTTCTCAGTTCTAATGTCGATGCTCGGTTTATTTTTATTTTGTATTTAATTAAATTACTGAAGCAGGTCAAACACGTAAATAATTTACAAAATGCTCTATTGTGTAAAAATGTGTATTTAACAATATTTAAAAATTATTACCACCCTCGGATTGAATGAACTCGTCCATGCCATCTTATTGGCCGCACAGTAATAATGTACGATGACACGTGATAGACTATTCAGGTTGAACCAAGTTGTTAAATGTATGAGAGTAGGGAGTCGCGTGAGAACACGTACTGCGCCAAACGTCTTAACGACTTGTGTACAAGTCTATGTTTAAACATGAACACAGCTGACTGTCTGTCATGTGTGTATACTGACGTAACGTGTTACGTCAGCATACAAAAACTGTCGAAATCCGATGGGAAGTGACATCAAAATTAATGATTCGTGAACGCTGAGTTTGACTGGCTGAATGTTGGTTACATCAAGCGGATACGGGAGAGTCGCTGACTTGTATTTAAAAACACATCGGTGGCGTGTTTCACTCGGTTTGCAGTTGTGTTTTGGATAGGACTATGAGAGGACTGTGAAGTCTTCTCAGTTTTCATCAAGGGTTTTTTGCGCTGACCCTACCACTGCGTATTCGGCTTAAGTACATCAATTCATCATACCAACAAGTGGACTGTCTATTATTGCATTCCAGCCTCGGTTTGATTTCCATTGATGTGAATGTGAGGGAACACAAGATGGATTCGTCGCGTTAAAGGTCCACTCAAGGGAAATTTGCGGGGTTTGTTTTTAGGTGACATTTCAACAGAGCAAGGCTGTGATAAAGTGAAGACGCTTCTTAAGACACTTGGAGTGAATTGCGGTAAGAATAAGATGCTGCTGAAAGACTTGCAGTGAATTGTGGTACGATGCTCCTAGATAATAACTCAAACATGAACTCAAGTCTGTATCACGATGACGAAGAAAGTCCCAAGGAGGATCTGACAATCTTCGTCTATTACATCTTCGGGATTCTTCTCCCGATGTCGCTCTTCATCTGCACTGGGAATCTCTTTGTTATCGCCGCGGTGTGTCGCAGTTCAACCACGCTGCTCCTGCAACAGACTACCAATAAATTCATAGCGAGTCTGGCCGTGGCTGACTGCCTGGTCGGCGTGTCGCTCGTCCCGGTCTTCTACCTCGGTATTCTCGCTGAATCCCTGAAGACGGACTTTTACTTCTGCCTGGTGATCGTCATTTGGATTCAGGTGTCTTGCGGTATCTCCATGTTGCACGTACTGTGTATAGCATTCGACCGTTTCCTCGCCGTTATCTTCCCGTTGGTTTATCACCAACTGATGACAACTCGCCGGAGCACCGTTATGATCGTAACAACGTGGTTGGTCACATCAATTGTCGGCCTGACCCCATTCATGGGTTGGAGAAGACCGGTCAAAACACTCCATTTCTGTTACATTGATCAGGTCTTACATTTCGCCTACTTCTTCCTCTCCTTCATGCTGACATTCGCGATTCCTTTGGTGCTCATGGTGATTCTATACGCTCAGATTATTATCGCAGCTCGCCGTAACATCCGACGCATCAACGCAATCGTTGAACCGACCACAGCGGCCAAAAACAACCCATCCAGGTCTACGCGAGCCATTAACATGAAAGCCACCAAAACCACGGCCATCGTTGTTGGGGCGTTCCTGTTCTGCTGGCTGCCGATTTACATCTATAACTTCACCATGGAGTACCTCAACTTCCATCGAGACCCTGGTTCGGACACCATTCGCTTCCCCATGATCGAGGCCGTCTTGCACACGCTGGCGTTTGCTAACTCCGGGGTAAACCCCATCATATACGCGTACCGCTACGCCGAGTTTCGGAGGAACATTAAGAAAGTCTTGAAGAGAGCTCTAACGTGCATGGTATGCTGGAAAGAAGATGGGCCCCCTTCGAGCAGAACATCGAGGACACTTGTTAATTTGGACCAAATAACAATTAGTCCAACAACAACCACGGTACAGGGTGGGTCGCCTGTGCAATCAAACCCCATGTATGTGGTCCAACTGTGACAGACAGAACTTACACTAAACCCTCTAAAAACACCTGGGTCAGCAGAATTCACCCGGATTCTGAGTCTCGGGGAACCAGGAGAGCTGCTTAAAGCATACAAAGTAGCCTAGCACAATCAAAAGTTCGGACCACGTCATGTACAATATGTGGCTGGTAGTCTGCTTATTTTTGTCGAGCAGCCATATTTTGAACAATATTTCTGGGTCAGGCTGATGCTGTATAGAGTCTAATATTTATTATAACACCCCTTGCAAGTATTCTGCCTGCTCATTGGTTTAGAGCGCGTCACATGACATGTCTTAGTTTTGCTAGACGACGGCCGTGTGATAGTGCGTCGGTTTGCCATGCGCTAGTCCGAAGACTAGCACACGTCGTGCAGTACCCAGACGTCCGTTGCGTGTACAAGGTTGATAAATTAATAGTCTGTAACCATTTCGGATTGCACGACACTACATGCAACACAGTAAGTAAAAGTGTTTGCAATCTGTATTCGCGTCGTCCGTGGATTGTAGCATTCAGGTCTGTAACTTAATAATAATAGTACAGTATTTAGAAATGTTTGGGGTGTTATAAAACAAATATTGACTGCTTTTACTCGTGCAATGGTTAAAAACTATGACTCCCTCGGTGATCCCCGGAGCGTTCTATTTTCCCTCGGCTTCGCCTCGGGAAAATAGAACGCTCCGGGGATCACCTCGGGAGTCATAGTTTTAACCATAGCACTCGAAGCAGTCAATATTTGTATACTATTTACCTCCAGGAGATCTGTCAAAATGACCCATTTTGGGGCCATTTAGACGCAGATACCAGGGTCCGGGCCTCTCTTAATTCTTAACGTAAACGAGTTTTGAAAAATAACTCTTTTTGTCCGCCATACCATTCTCGGAAAGAGCCGTATGACGGGCGACTCTTTTCAGAGTGAATGTCCGGTATTTTCCACACGATTTAGAGTTGCATAAAAACAAGATTCGCCCAATTGATACAGTCTTCACACAACATCATGCCGTCTATAAGAATGATTGAATAGATACTAACATTATACCACTTTTCTCGATTTGTTTCATATTTTGGGGTGAGATAATAACAGTAGATGTTCTTTTTTTTTTTTTTTTTTTTTTTACAAACATGGCCATAATATAGTGAATTTAACTCTCATATCACACTTTTATTAGAATTTAAGGCTTATGCACATGAAAGATTAAGCTCAGCTCTTTTTGGAATCAACCCTAGTTGTAGAACCAGTATTGAAAAGACCTTGTATGTTTGTGAATAGAGTGGCCATTTAACAGGCAAGATATACACTGCTCATTATGGGACATTTTTACATTTTGTGCCATAGCTACCACGTTCCAGAGATATATAAAGTAACAGCTAATCAAGTTTTAAGATATGCCCCTTTCTTGGTATCAAATAATTATAACAACCAGGCCCTGTAGTCATAATCGCGCCGCAAGTCCAGGCTATGTTGATCTTTTGTAAACAAGTGATATCATGGACTACATGGTATAAGGGGTGCGTTCGATTACCTACCCCGGGTCGACCCCGTGTCGGCCCCGTGGTGCTCACTCGATGAGCCCCTGAGGAGCGCTGTTATAATCAAACGATCACACTCGCCCTCTCGATGTTACGTCATGCACTGGGCATTGGGGGTTGACCATGGTGCTAATTTTTTCCCCAAACGACATTGCAATGACTTGGTAAAAGAGCAGGCCAATTTCATTATGACGGAAAGGGCCAATCACAGCGGCAGGGGAAGACAATATTGCAATGTCGTTTGGCGAAGAAACAAAATTCACGACCCGGGTACGCAGACCGGGGGCAGACCGGGGTCGACACAGGAAAGCTAATTGAACGCACCCAATGTAAAAGGATGAATGAGATTGATATCCCTATAATTTGGATGAACGCACACGATTCCGCCATCTTTGTCTTATACCCTGTGTCCACACACGCTGAATGCGTTTCTTATTTTTTATAGAAACAGGGACCAGACTATTTCCCCTTCCACCCTCGGTTTGGTATACGTTGGTTTGACTGAATGAGAAGCAGCAGAAGGTGACTGCTCTATGTTGTTATTCAAAATAACGGAAACCATTGGCATTTCGACAAGTATTAGTGCACCGTCTAAAATTAAATCGACTGTAAAGTGAGAGAATCTTGAAAATGGTTGAGTGGGTCTTTGCTGATAGAAGCTGATGGCGTGTAAGAGAGCCTTGTCATACGAGGCAACCTTTACAGGCAACTTGGAGGAAGCAACCAACTGCAGTGCCTGCTGCGTGACGACTTTGCTAGCACAGGAGCAATTTGTTTAAACAGTGTCTCACGATCCCCAAGTGCACATTTAAATGTGTTCCTTTTCTTCTTGGCGATTTGCAATTGCCTGGAACTGGTTGCGTGTAAATTGAACCGTGTGACAGGGCAATTGAAATCAGCGTTGCGGTTTTTGTGTTTTCAAAAACAGTTTTCTCGAAAATAACTTCATTTTATGGTTTGACTTTGAATGGGCGGGTCGGTAGAAAGTGAGTGAGTTTGTGTGAGATGTGATTGGTCGTATTATAGAGCCCCGCAAGATGAACAACTGGAACTCTGGGGCATTGGTGCCATTTCGGCAAACAAATGTCTTGCTATATCATTGATATCAATGGTAATTATCTGTACTATGGTCTATTGTTGCATCAGCGGAACTGCTTACTGAAATGGCGTCCAGTGCCTTTTAACATCGCAGCCCGGAGTTGCTAATCATGCGACTCCGTCTATTATACGAAGGATGTCTTGTCCATGAAGCTTGAAATGGCACGAAACAAGTATTTATTGATGTTTAAGTCTGTGGAGAAATGGTGTGCAGATAATTGAGAACGAGGCCGAAGACCCAGAGTAGGTCAGTGAACGAGGCTGAACTTCACACATGTTGATGACGTCCTCATAACCAGCCTCGTCCCCAGGGGTGTCCCCCCCCCCAATCTGCGCACATACCCCTTGGGTGTGTTTTGGCGGTCGTTAACCAATAACTGTGTCGGTTGAATTGGCCATTGGTTATCTAATCACTGGCCGCCAACGTCCAACGCGAAACATTTATTGGCATCGATCTCCATTTATATAATGGATCCATTTATATAATGAATAGGGTAGATGGATCCATTTATATAGTATAATGTAGATCAATGGTTATTGGTTACAACTATACCAAAACAACACAGTGGAGCAAAGTTTGGGGTTGCTTCTTAGCGGTAAGCACATTTTCGCTGTAACTTTAGCAGGATATATAAGCTTGGATGTAAAGTATAAGTTATTTCACTGGTTGGCGAGCGTCCAGCTTGGGCATTCACCATGTATTTGCAAATGTAACATTTAGCATTAGAGCCCAATTTCATAGAGCTTCTATTAACCACAAAAAAAGACTAGGCCTATAGCTAAGCACAAAATTATGCTTACCAGAATAAGGTTAATACCAACCAAACTACCACGCCACACGTCGGCTTAACAGTCAGTTGATAATCTTTCAGTGTGACGTCACTCATTGTACGCGTGTGCTGATCCCAACTATTCAAGTACGTTTCCCAAAGAAAGTTCTGCGAACTTTAATACCTAGTTTTTGAAGATTTATGTAAGGAAATAATACTAACAAAAACATCTTAACACATTTTTTAAAAGTCTTGTCAGAATCACCATTAGTTCCTTTGTATGAAATGCTTTTGAGAGTGAACGATGAATGAGTGTGGGACGTATACATGTGACCAACAAACGACTTATAATGGCGTCAAAAATACAGCCATAGGCATTCACGTGTAGAACATGTTTTTTTGAAAGTCTATTTTTAAGCTTGTTTTGAAGATAATTAGTTTGATAATATCACTAGACGTACATTTGCCCTTGCAACATTATCCGAATACCACCTTGAAGAGTCTAATACTACAATAACGTCTGCCTTGGCAATGTGTTATATTATATTGTTCACTGTCTATATTTTTACAAAGCACATAACGAGGCATGTCGTTCTTGCATAACAAGAATTTGCCGTGTCTGTTGAGGTTCATTATAATATTGTATACCATGCACAAAATGTTGTTATTCTATGGTGTATTAAATTGAAATGTGGTTTTGTCAGAAGTAGCTGAATATATTGTTTACAAAATATCATTAATTAAAATAGATCTTCGTCCTCAATCTTGGAGCAGTGTCCATTGCACGATATTCCCATCATCCAATGGAGCCCAACGGAGATATGGCCTAAATCTAACCGTTGTTACTGGCTGCTCTCTTTAAAGTGAGAGTTCAACACTTTCAGTTTTTGTAAAAGTTATAGAAGTCCAATGGAAGGCCTTTCAGGACGCTTGGTGGCCGCAGACTTACCAGGTAAAGTCCATTATCTCGGTAATGTGCGCATGCTCAGAACTACGTAAACAATGGAAATTTACCTGGTAAGTCTGCTGCCACCTAGCGTTCCAAAGTCTCCCATTCTAGGTAGCATCCAAACATTATACCTTTACTCAATTCGGCGGCCATTTTGAGCATCATAATAAATAAATATCGCAAGAGTCACAGGTGCTCTCTTACCTAAAAGTTGTTTGACCACAAAAACAAGAAAGTGAAATTAGATGCGTCAGGCACTTATAGGAAGTATATGCCATTGGCTTTAAAATATTAGCAAACAAATCTTGAGGTAAAGGGAATACGTGACACTTTTGTGACAGACAAAAGTAATGAGTGTTATAAATGGACGTGGCTTATGGACTTATGGAATGAATTGTGGATGTGAGTTTCTCAAAATAGTTTAACCCTGTAGTCCCTGCACCGCCCGAGTTTGCTGAAAACTAATATTTCAAGATTCTTGCAGTTAATTACTGGAATCGTAGTTCAAATTTTAAAAGATAGCCACAGCTTAAATTTAATGCACAATTTGAACCTTGATATTTGTATAAAAGTACAAGTTCGCATGAGAACAATTAATGTCTCTCGTTAAACGGCTACGGTAATTTTTATGGCGAATATTTGTTTGTAAGGATAAAACGGACACAATAGCTTTTCAAGGCTTTTATCTGACTCAACTATTATACTGATTAAATGCGAAGGCGTGAGTTTTCGAAAATTTTATCATGAATGATGAATAAATACAGTTTCCTTTGTGTTTACTAATGAGCGTTTTGTTGGGGTAAGAGCTAAATAATTTCATCATCATTAGCTTCATTAGCTTAATAATGACTATCGAGGATTCTTTTGACGTTCCTTTTTTCTACAAACACAAGCTAACAAGGTTTCCTCCTACCACATACAGTATATCGATAGGCGGCTGGGCGGTCCAGTGGCTAAATGGTTAAATGGGGTGACATTTTCATCCATCTGTATTATTTGAAAACCGTCTTCAAACTGAATCGTTAAAAAGGTTATCGCAAATCTGTTAAGATTATGTTCACTCGATTATTACAGCCAAGGCTTGCGGCTTGTTCTCACTGAATTTTATGTAATTATTGCCGACTATAGCTTTGAATGCTGCTTTTAGAACTTAATTGTCACGACTTAAAGTGTACACTATGGAAGAAGTAACGAAGAGAAAGAGTTGTTTGCAGAACTAGCCACAAGAAGCTAAATAGTCAATAATGGGGGCTAACAACATCACACACTAACTTGTATCTACTCGTCGTCCTTCAATCAACACTCGGGATTTTGTTGTTCTTCCTAGACAGAAAGTTTCAATTAGTAAATGAGATTGAAATATTGTAATTATGTTCTTTTGAGAGTTTAATCACAATGGAGAAGGGATGACGAGCAGAGTAATAATAGAGCGAGGCGAGGCTACTTGGTTTTCCCAGGGGTTCAACCCCGGGGAACTGCAGCAGCAGTAGCCTTGTCAAGCAAGTGATGATATTTTTTTCAGGCTCTTAAAGGGCAGTGGACACTATTGGTAATTACTCAAAATAATTATTAGCATAAAACCTTTCTTGGTGACGAGTAATGGGGAGAGGTTGATTGTATAAAACATTGTGAGAAACGGCTCCCTCTGAAGTGCCATAGTTTTTGAGAAAGAAGTAATTTTCCATGAATTTGATTTCGAGACCTCAGATTTAGAACTTGAGGTCTCGAAATCAACCATCTAAACGCACACAACTTCGTGTGACAAGGGTGTTTTTTCTTTCATTATTATCTTGCAACTTCGATGACCGATTGAGCTCAAATTTTCACAGTTTAGTTATTTTATGCATATGTTGAGATACACCAACTGTGGAGGCTAGCCTTTGATATTTACCAATAGTGTCCACTGCCTTTATCTGAATTCGACTTTTTATGACGGCCTGGTGAAGAAAATGAAATGAAATTTGTCCAACATAAAAACAATTAAAATGCTCATTGGTGTGGTTCTCTAGTGCTGGGGCGGGGGCGGGGGGGGGGGGTTGCCTCCCTCGGAACCGCATTGGTGACCTCTGACACACCAGGTTTAGCCTTTCATAATGTCAGATTGTAATCAAGGGGCACAGCATGGAGATTTACACCCGGGATTGAGTGTTCTATAAGAGGATGGAGGAAAAAAACAGAGACGCTATCATGGTAAAACAAAATCGATCGTGTATCAAGCCCTGAAGAGTCAAGACGCATCACAAGACTTAAGGCTTTAAAAGCTATCGTTTTCACCTATTTGCGTTATCAGTCAAAATATTGACGAAACACTTCAACCTCTATAGCTCTCTCGAAATCGCAACACTCCGCTTTGCAACATCATAACTGCACTGTGAATATAATTTTATCCTTTGTGAGTTTGTTGTTGAATTTAAGGAAGTGCAGTTTAAGCAATGACCTTGCGTCTTTAGAGGCTGAAAGAACAACACTGTAATCGAAAGAGTAAATTAATTTACCTCTTCTATATAAATTGACCACCTTCTAGTTTTCAGTTAAATATGATTATCACACAATGTGATGGCCTCAGAGGGAGGGTCACACAATGACCTAGTTACAAATTGACGGCAAATTTAATAGTCTGCAACTGTGTTTTTCTCTAAAGTTGCGAGGTGTTTCATAACAATAATATTTTCCCTGATTCGTCGAAGTTTGCTGACTTTCATCTGAATCGACAAAATTACGTCAAATTTGCAAACTTTCACGACTGTCGAGGTCTTGTAGCCACCCTTAAAATTTGAAATTTATGGATTGGTATTAATATTAATATTCCAAGAAACAAATCATAACAAAATATAATTCAGTTCGTGTGCTCGAAATTGTTTCAAAATCACAAGCTCTAAACATATTAATTATTTGAAACACACGGAATATCGTATTATTTCGAATTTCATTAGCACGAAATAGGGCCAAATGGGGCAATGTTTTACACTGAAAGCCTTTCTATTGGGGGGGGGGGGGGGGGCTCTTAAACAATCTGTATTTTGTAGAATATTTTTTAGGGCTACAAACATGAGCCCATATCTCTGTTTTCTCCTAATATAGTTGGTGGGGTCCACCCATCGAGACCAAGGTTAAAACAAAAAGGGGGAAATAAAAGGTCTCCATCACCATGGAAACTAAAGACCGGGGTGCTCAACCTGGAATCTTGTATGAACTGTTAAATGCAGGGACAAAGAAACTAAAAACACGGCATGGTTCTCAAGGAATGTTGAGGACGTTATGCACAGCATCAAACACCTAAACTCTTCGAGGGAAAGAATATCCTTAATCTCCGTAACATGTAACAGCCCACGCGATGTTCGTTAGATGCTCATACCCCACTGCCCCTCTTCCCCCAGGGGAAGTACACATTTCAATTATTTTATGATTTAGAACACTAGGGGGAAGGCCAAACTCAGACAAACAACAGACAGACTCGGGATGACGCACTAAAGCCATGGGGGCGCGGCCGTATTGTCGGCCATGTACCGTGCACAGCAGCCGCGGTCCGCAGGCCACATGAACTATAGCGGCTTGTCCCTAACCCGTTGGTGTGTTTTCTATTCACACATAGTGCCCAATTTTCGTCTCGCCCCATTTTAAAACAAAAGTCCTTGCTCAAAAACACAGAGTCCAGGGATATTTCTTGTTTGGTTTTTCATTGCTGTAACGAGCATTGTTTGTGACGTTCTTATTGAATCGTTGAATTGATTGCAATGGCTCTATTTTGTAATTTACCACCGACTCAATGGAACGCATTGCAATGCGTTGTGATAATGCGTTGTGTTATAAAGAATAAAAGGGGAATTCTTGTGGCTCGTTGCAAGTCGGTTCAGGGGGTGCATGCGTGACGGTTTATCACAGAAATTTTCTCAAAAACAGCTTTGCTTTGCTTGGGCATGCAAGTCGTTATAAGTGTAACCATAGAGAAAGGACATGAGAACACTAAAATGTCTTGAGTGACAAAAATAAATGGAGGGGTGTCATGCCCGCATGCCATGAATGAAAGCAAATTCCTTACTAATAACCCGTTTGGAAAAACCGCCCATTTTAATCAAGGATTGGTCGCTTACGGTAATCGGGGGCCCATCGAGCACCTTCATTAACTGCCGTACCTAGTTAAAAGCCAGTGATATTGTTTACAAAGTTACATTTTCACCTAGATGTTTTTTAGTGACAGCGGGTGATAAAGTTTTTGATCGACCGTTAAAAAACTGTATAGCGCCCTCTTTTGGTCGTTACCATGGGACTCCCTTTTCTTCCACGCCTCTCCGTAACCAATACAACTTTTCAGCACACACAAAACACATGCACACAACAAACAATAAACTGGACCAGTGGCTACACGAAACTAAATCGCACCATATCCACTCACCATTCGTGCGGCGGACATAGCAAATTTGTAAGGCACTCTCGCAAGAAACTCGAGTAAAACTTCTTTAAATCCAGGTTTTTATAAAACACCAGTCGTCAAGATGAGTCAGGCAGCAGTTGGGATGCCAACCGATGCTTTCGATAACCCTCTCTTAATGAAGGTATGTGGTTGATTTATTTTTATTTTGATATAAAAATTTTGATGATTACGAATACTATACTATAACTATAGCAGAATTTGGACTTTGTTGGAAATTGTTTAACTACCTGTGTGCTTGGTTTGAAGATCAAGTTTTTAGTTGGCTGAAAATTTAAACTTATTAAATGTTATTAATTTTGGTTTTTATTAAATGTTTGTTTTCCTTTATCAAAAGTCAAAACAAAGTTTTAGAAAATGTCTACTGTAAAAAAAAAAAAAAATTATTTTATATAGAGGACACCCATAAATGCCTGTGTTATCAAACTCTACTTATTTTTTTTAGGCAGGACATTATTTAGCCAACAATGGCAACATAAACCGAACAACTATTTTGCCGACAGTCTTCTCTGTATACCAAACATTGATAATTATTAATGTGTTTAAGCAATAACATTACACTTACATTGCCAGTGGTATCATAACAAATACATGTTATGTAATAAATGCATTGTTTTCTTCATCCCTTTTTCAATAACAGACAGAGCTTGGAAGGCCAGCCAAACGTGGCTTCACTCTTCCTGATTATGATTTCACCTACGGTCGACCAAACCTTGCCAAAGACGGAGGTGCAGCAGAAGCCATGACTGGATGGTCCCCCACAGCGGCTCTTCCAATCTTCCGAAAGGAGAAGAAACCAGATCGAGACTTTGTCGCACTGAATAAAGCGTGCGTTGGGTCTGGGTTGGTGACAGCCAAAGAGCAGTTTGAATACAGAGCAACTCACGACGTGAGACGCCGTGTTGCAGAAGAGGAGAAGAATAAGACCAAGATTAAGAGGATACCAGCCTCCATGACTTTTGGAATCTCAACAAGGTGAGAATAAAGACCAGGGAAATTAAAATTGGAAAGAAACAGACTGAAACAGACGAGTAGAGCTTAAAAAGTAAAAAAACTTTTTTAAACAATTGACAATCTTTCAGGTTGAACAATTGCAGTTGATAGCTCTTACTTCTGGTCTAAAATTTGTTAGAACTGACACTGACAGCCAAATTAATAAATTTCAGATGAAACCATCAAAAACAAGTATTGTTTAACTGAAACGACCCAAACTAAAACAATTTTAGTGAAACTGACGGGGTGAATTAATTTTTTAACAATCTTTCAGAAGTTATCAAAATTCCATCATGTGCTTTTAAACAAATTTTGTTTGATCCTTGATGCAAATTTAACATTTTTATATCAAGAGTTTTGTTTGATAATCATCATAATGAAGTTTATTAAATTGATATATGTTATATTTCAGACCTTCGACGCCAGTATTTGATCTTCTAGAACACAGATATCAGGACCGATGGTTGAACGACAGAAGGAAAACCGAACTTGTCAAGAGAGATCGCCTCCAGCAAAAGGTAAGAATAAGATCCAGGTACTTCTCCATAACACTCTTTGCCATAAATTTCCACATATTATTTCAATTTTTCACCGTTTTGAATACCACTTATGACCCCTTTATCTTGTTCTCATCAACAGCAAAGCCTCAACAAAGGAATCTACGAAACACGAGCCTCCCTCCTCCGCAAGTTCTGCCCAACAGTGGAAGCCCCGCCCCTCTGGCAGATGCCCAAGTTCCAGAGGAAACTCCCCCACTTGGAAACATTCCGCTCTATCGAAGCGAGGAACAAAGCGCTGGATAGCCATGCTACAGACTGCACAGCTAGGACAGGTGTCTTTGGACACGGAACTTACGAGGGTGCTAAAAGTTAAAATAACTCTACAGAGACTGTAAGAATATCAATGTCTGTTTCAATAGCAGTGTTTTAAATGTAGCTAAGATAACCTTCAGAGTGCAACCAAAGTTGTTTTTCCTGATGATTATTTTGTCACTGAATACAACAATGGAGTGATTGAACAATCTTTTTTGGAATAGTTTTCTCAGGCCTGGAATTTCATCTTTGAGAGGGCAAGGCCATTTCATTTTTCAAAGGACACTTCCATTGGAAAATCTATGGGCACTTTTGAAGGGGCACCAAGGCCAAAACCAGTGCAACGGAGAGGCCAGGGCCTCCATGAAATTCCAGGCTTGTTATTTAATTCCAATCCTCTAGCTCTTTAATACATGTTGTACACACAACCAAACTGTCAACACTTCATCAAATTAAGAGGTGACATTTCTTTTCAACCAATTCCAGACATGATATCCTTCCTTTTAAAGTCTGATTTCCGATTTGTTTTGCCCTTTTTTCCCAAGAACCGACTATCATGCCTGATTTTTAACCCAGTTTCATGTTTTGACAAGAATGTTTGTGCATGTTCACATTGCTTTCAGGCTTAGTTCGTTTGAGAAAATTTAAATTTAAGCAATCGTAGTTTGCAGGGTGTTCGAATACTATGAGCTTTAAGAATGAAACCAGTCAACTTGTTAATGTACCAATTGACCCAATTGACAGGCCTATCATTAATCTTGGTGGCGACATTTTTTGGACTCACAAATGGCATTCTTTCAAATTGTCTTGCAAAAAAAATAAAACGGTTCTAGTGATCATGGTGACAGCTCCTTGTTTTCAA
This sequence comes from Asterias amurensis, assembly GCF_032118995.1. Classification (NCBI taxonomy): domain Eukaryota; kingdom Metazoa; phylum Echinodermata; class Asteroidea; order Forcipulatida; family Asteriidae; genus Asterias; species Asterias amurensis. The sequence goes on along the minus strand of NC_092662.1, from coordinate 518,191 downwards.
ATCCATCAAATAAACCTAATTGTTCAGGTGCCTAAATTAGACGATCAAGATTGACTAAATTATAAACTGTTTTTGTCCACATCATTATGCAACAGCATTTATGCAAGCTTTACCGGCATGGTGCATACTTTCTACTTATTTGTAAATATGTAAATACAAGTTCAAATTATTTGTGCATTATTAAACCACCTTCCATCTGCAAGTACTTTGTTTTTTTCTCCATTAAGTAAACTATGTGTTTTGTAAAAAGTCATGATGAATCATGTAACAATAATAAAAAACTATGATGGCACACTATTCAGTTTATGAAAGTTTCTTTATTGGTGACTTCAGGGATCATTCAAAGTTGTTAATATTTTTTATTAAAGACGTGCAGAAAGCAATTTTCTAAGGACCCCATCCTCAAAGAAAATTGTACCTTTAGCATGTCAGGTTCTATTAATACATTGTGTATAGTTTCATTCCAACCCCCCCCCCCCCCCCCCCCCCCCCCATGATGCCTAAAAGCAACCTGGACTAATGATGTAAGTTTTGCTGAAAATGTCCGCAAATGACGGACACGCATTCCACCACTAAATGTCATCCCTAAAATCAGTCTACAGCAGCTCAGCTGTAAATGTAAATCTGGTGACATTGTATTTTGTGGTACAAAAAGTACACACACACCCTTTAACATGATAAATAACAGAAATTAAATAAGATTTTTTTTGTTTTTTGTTACAAATACATTTGTATTATCAATTGGACTGTACAGGTACAATATCATAAATCTTTGAGTTTCTTGAGTGGTCAATATCCACACCAAAAATTGCAAAATACTTTGTACAAAATACAATAAATTGTTGTAGAAAAATTGATAAATATTTACAATCTCTGGTACATTGTACCGTCTGCACTGCTTTTTCAAACTTCATGTCGACTGGCCTGTGTACTGAACTGACTTACAGCTGAGAGTTTTTAAAGCCCAGAACAACTTTGGAGTGCTCAAAATATAGTGCTTGATGAAGACTTATTGCTAGGTGCTTGGTGAAGACCTAGTCCACATACTCCTAGGTGCATAGCCACATACTCCCAGGTGCTTTGTGAAACCCTAGTCCACAAATACTTCTCTGGGTGCTTGGTGGTGAAACCCTAGTCCACAGTCTCTAGGTGTCTGGTGAAACCCTAGTCAACAGTCTCTAGGTGTCTGGTGAAACCCTAGTCAACATACTCCAAGCTACTTGGTGAGGCTGTTCTGAGATCAGTCTTGAGTTGTACCAGACACTCCCCTGAATAGCTGCGCTTCATCCCACGAGGTAGCCCACGACAAGAGGCAAGATTGAGTGATACAAGTGATGGACATCCCTCTAAAAATGGACCTACAGGCAAACAAATAATAACAAAACTTCTTTCTTCAAACAAGTCTCCTGGTTTAAGTGTTGTGGCTAAAGCCTTACAAAAATTCAAGTGCTTGGGATTCAAATTCTAGCGACCCATTCATCAGAGTGTGGGTTAGAATTCCAGTCAATTAGAACATTATTGCTTCTCATCACCTGGGAGTGAAATTGGCATCTGCATAGGTAGAGGTAGTGACTTTGATTGATAAGCTTCATGTGAGCCAATTAGATGGCTGGGGCTGCACACTCCTCAGGAGTTGAGATTGTTTAAAGAATGCCTTCTACCAGATCAACTGGGGTAGGAATTGCGTAAGGCGCTTTGAAAAATTGGCTTCAAACAGTATATGATTGCAACAATGCATTTGATGACTGGATACGGCATGGGTACACATTAAGAAGGGCTGACAGGTGGGGGAGGGGGGGGGGCTGGGGCTGCAATATTCACCTGACTCTTTCGGCCGTGATGGACGTCCCTGCCAGATTGATATCTCTTAGTACGGACTGACCGGGCACACTCGATAACTTCTGTATAGCGATGTCCAGCGACATGGCGGGGAATACGTTCCATGATAAGTCAAGCTCTATCAAGCTGTGTCGCCACTGTGCAAAGAATAAATTACAAAAGGAATCAAGTTTCATTTCTTTGACATTTTACTCTTTGATCTGTTGCTATCCTTATTCTGGTAAGGATAATATGTTTATGCTCAGCTACTTAGTGTGCTTAAGCAGCTCTATGAAATTGGGCCGAGGCCTGTAAAACTAACCACATTATACTAAAACCCAATGGCTCCTTTTTCTCTATGCCATCACAGCCATCACTATACATACCTTTTGTACTATTGCTTCTATCCCTTCGTAGCGTGACACTGAACACTGTGATATAAACAGATGCTGAAGATCATACACTGGAAGTCTCTGTTATTCAGAAAAACAAAGACAAACATATGTTTCAATAATGGAATTCTTGCATCAGTGATAAAACCCAAAACCTTTGTCTTAATTGATCGCGTCATGATAGACAGTTCGCATGAAGAAACTCCAATGCGATCTTTCTTTGTTGAGTGACATGCCTGTTAGAGTCTTTACTTGATTCAACCATCCTAGACTGGGTCGGCCTGGTTGTTTCCCTTCAACGCTATATGTTTACTTGTGTGTACTGACTGTACTAGTACTACTGTGATCTAGCGTAACAATGATGCGTAGATTGCTGAGTTTTGGAATGTTTGTCCGACAGCGAGATATTGTTTAGTAAATATGACGTCATTAGTCGTAGTTCCCTGTCATGACACTTGGCAGCTCTATGAAATTGGGTCCAATTAGATCCTTTTCTTACTTGTATCCCAACGGCAGTGATATGAGTGCAGCCCCTGAGGTCCAGTAACCTGAGCTGATGAGATTTCACTAGGAGTCTTAGAAGCATGTTATCATCTATAGCGATTCCTCCATTAGACACGTTGATATCGGTGTTCACTGCCAGGCTGAGTTCTTGAAGATCAGGGAAACCTGTAGACGCTGCCTGATAAAATGGATAATGATACCGCCATATTGGTCATGTTCCCCATGTGCAGTAACAGTCATTTATATAATTCTTGTTGTGTGAAAAAAGGGCCAGACTATTTTCTATCAGTTTGGATAACATTGATTTGAATTGTTGAACAAAAAACATTTGCGCTATTAAAACCATTCATTGCCTTGGTGCCCTTGAAATGCTACAGAAGAAATTTACAATATCCTCATAGGGTGCACTTTAAACCAAGGAGAAAACGCCTTGGTGCCCTTGCAATTCAAAACATGAGGCATACAGGACTGAATGTTCACTTACAGATTCTCTGTATCACGTTTAAAATTTCAGCGTGTAAGTGGATTCAGAAGAAACATGATACAAACAACTTAAACTACACTACATGTACCTGAGCTTTAGTGGTAGCCTGGCCTGCCCTGACCATGCAGCCAGCTAATCTTAATACTTGTAGCTTGGGACAGCCTCGTTGGAATTCCTCAATGTGTAACATCAGGAAGTCAGAAGAAAACTTGCAGTTGGAGATATCTAAAGTTGTCAGATTACTGCAGTATGTCTTTTACAATCAAAAAAGAAACCAAATGTTAACCAATCATCATCAATGATGCAAGTCCTTTTTCAGATTTGTTGTAATTTTTTTAAATTCCAAAAAATAGTTAATGGCCTGATGTTTGGACCCTAGCAGAGTCTCTCTCGAAGGCTAAATGACAACACAACAAACATGAACAGGTAACTAAGTGATTGTAAGTAACTATCACAACCTTTTATCGTTGCGGTACCTGCTGCCAAAACATAGGATTCGGACTGCCTCTACCTACCGGGCAATCTCTGTAGTCTAGTTGGTCTATATTTTCTGCTTAAGCACCTCTATGAACTTGGGCCCAGATTCTTACCATGAGACTTTTTAAGATGGGACCTGCTTTCAGTTTATTTGAAGCAAGACTCAGGACTCGTAATCGGCTGCCGAGGCTCTGCAGGACATTAGTCATACTACTAATGCTTACAACGTCTGCCTACACAAAAGGAGAATGAAATTAGCACGAGGGAGAAACATGGTCTCAGGTGGAAAGAAATATACGCATGATATAGACTTTTATATACATTTCATACCATTTAATCACAATTTTTCTGTTTTTTTCCAAAGGGCAAAACAAATTGGAAATCAGACTACAGTAGAAAGAATATAGTGCCTGTCTAATGTGTGGAGATTTAGGCAGCTACTTACATTGCTGTTTGACAGGTCCAAGGTGTGAAGATTTGGGCAACTATCGGCCAAAGCGTTGACAGACTTAGAGCCAAGTTTGATGCAACCGTTGAGATGAATGGTAGTCAGATGCTTTGGACAGTGAGTTACCAACGCCTGAAACCGTCATCAGAAAATACAAACAATTTAAATAATTCCATTGCAGTATCCTTAGGCTAGACACTCGTTTTGGAGATTGCCTTGAAATAGTTGCCTGCAAAGTGTCTCGTGTGACATGGCTTAAAGCATAGGAGGGAAAGTGTGACAAAATAAAAAGAAGTTGCTTCTTCTGAAATTACCTGAATTCCTTCATCGGTTAGCTTTTTCCAACCTCCTAAGTTAATTGATTTCACTTGTGATAATCTGTTCTGTGCCAGCCAATCCAACGTGGCATCCGTACATTTGATTCTCCCATTGGCTAAGTCAAGATGTTGCCATAGCGATGAATGAACGGCAGCCTCTCTCCACAGTCTACAAACTCTACACGCTCTACAAAAAAAAATATAAGAAAACTGTTAAGGAAGACTTTTGAAACTAAGAAGAATTTTTGTGTCAAACATATTACAGGAAAGCTTCATCAAAGAAAGAGGCTAAAATAAAACATTGTTTCATCTTGCAACTCACACCTGTTATCTCAATGTAATTCTGTTCCCAAACAGTGGACTTAATTGGATCATGCACAAACCAATAGGGCTGCTGACTGCCCCAGGCAGATTAAATGCTAATATATGAAGTTTAACGACCCAAGTAATGACAATGTAATAACACCCACTGTTGAAAAGGATATTCTTTTGTGGCGAAAATCAGAAAATCTTTAATTGAGCTTTCTCGTTCTGCATTTCCAAATGAATCAAACTTCAGAACTATTATTTTGTCAGATTTTGTTTGAACTTACTTTGACTATGGAGGGAAGGCTCAACTGAAAAAAAAACCCTACCTGCACAGAAATGGAATAGCCCCGGATGATTGCACCACATACTGATACACCTTCTGAAGCACAATCAGTGGTAACCTCTGACCCCACAAAGTGGGGTCTCCGAAGCTTGACCTTTGAACTTCACTGTCATTTTTATCTGGAACCTTTTGACCTTTTGAGGGCGGCGCTGAAGTCCTTCGTCTTTTTGCTGCTTTCCTTTTATCTGTCTTCACTCCTTTTGCTGGTTTCTGTGACTTTTTTGTTGCTTTCGATTTCTGTTTTGATCTAGAGGGAATAGTGTCCTTTTTAGAGGTTTTTGGCCTGCAAAGATTAATAAACAAAAAAAGTGTTTCAAAATAATCCAATGAGGACAAACAAAACAACAAGTAGGGCTCATATTTATAAACATTGTTTGGCAGGGTGAATGGCCATGGAATAGATGAAGAAATTACTACAAGGTTAAAAGCAGTGTACAAGGGATGTTCTATATTTTAAATTAAATTCTTAAAATTATTTCCAATCTTCAAATTAATGTGAAGCTAGTTTCTCATCAACACAGGCTTGTTTTGTTTGTCTGGCAGTAAACAAGTCTCCCTGAACATTCGGGTTGTGGGTTCAAACCCCTCCAGTGGTGTCTGTGGATTTTCTTCCTTGAGAACTCGAGAAGCACTGAGTGCCGCAAAGTGCTTCATCACCAACAAAGTTATGAAATATTATTTTCTAAATTAAATGTTGGTCTCCAATCTTTATCCCTGATGCATTCGACATTAGCAAAACCATCTGAAGGAAAAATAAATCAACTAATAAACCTACTTCTTTTTTGAAGATATTGCCGTTGGTGATGCTTCACCATCCTCGTCACCAAAATCAGCTGAAACATTCGGATCATAGTCGGAATCTTCCTCGTCATCATCAGACGGCCATTCCTGTGCTCCGTTCGGGAGGAACGAGAACAGCAATGGCTCAGCTGGCTTCAGTACCCCTAATATTCCCCTCTGACGTGGCTGTTGGTTTCTAGCCATGATCCTGAATGATGCAAGGAGAGTAACACTTTCAAATTGCAGCGCAGTGTAGTTGCAATTATAACGTAACCGTCCTTCCTTACCAGCTTACAGCCGTCCGGACGAGGGTTACGTTGCTGCAACTTAGCACAGTGATACCTTGGGGTGTTAAGGTAGACCCTAGACATTCTAGACGTAAACCGACTGTAAACGTACATATTCATTGCTAACATTAATCATTGTATTGTATTGTATTGTTTGTAGTGACAAGTAAACAGTGTGGAGTTCAGAGCGTGTGGTCATGACACTTTACAGGTACTGCTTGACACTTTAAGCAGTTGTTTCGGGTAATACCAACTTGTGTTCAATCAATAATACATGTTTAATCCCAACATAGTTGGGCCATGGTGGCCAGACTTCAGTTGGGACTGTTATTGGGCGCGCCAAAATTTGTAAACAAAAAACAAGGAAATACAAAACAGTTGGAATTGAATAAATCATGTTTTGATCAGTCCTTCTTTTTAAACTAATGATTGATCAGAATATCACAAATTTTAGTCACAATTGGTAAAACAAAAGTAGACATTCAAACAACGAAATTCTACAACATTTAAAGATATTTCAATCAACTTTTGTGACAAAATAAAATACTCTTACCTCTAGCTTCACGAATCGAGCTTCACCAGCGACCAGGCTGCCTGCTGACCTTCAAAACAGAAAAGTGAGTCAGTGAATAGCGCCACCAAGTGCTAGCAAGTGGCTAATGATAAACAGTCGTCTGCTGTAAACACTGTGCAAGAGGCGACTTCAGGCTGCTGCTGGGTTGCTGGATGCTAGCAGAATTTGGTAGGCTAAATTTAGGAGCTTTAAGTATTGCAATTGAATTGTGTTTACCTTACCCGGGAAGGACCTAATGATTGTTACGTTTGCTGGGTGCTGTTTTAGTGGAACGAACTTTGGGAACTTTGAATGTTTTTCAAGAGTAGTTCCTGAACACTTGGCCGGTTCCTACCTCCGAGCTCCGAGAGTCCATGGCCGGTTGATACGATGATAGATAGGCTATGGCCCTCACGTGAGGGGGCGGGGTGGGGGGGTGGACTCATCCGATCTCCACCAATTATTGCCCAAGTATTTCTCTGTCAAAAGGTTAAGGTAGTCACTTATCCACCTCGTGCTAAGTTGGTTGTTTGTTTGTATAAAAAAAATGGCATCTTTTTCTATAATTTTATAAAGAAAAATGTAAATAAAAGTAACATTTTGTGAAAACAACCTTTATTTAAAACTGTCAATTAAATTGTGATGAAAGGAGTGTAACAATAAGATCAAAATGTTCTTCCTCCATGGTTGGAGGGTCACTAGCATCGTCATCGCAACTACTGAGACTGTCGAGTCTCAAGAAGAATTCAACGTTATGATAATCTTACTATAAATCTTACAACAGTTCACTGATACTGATTGATAGCCTGTTGCAGATGGATTATGTAAAGTACACTAAGATCAGTTTCTACTTTTTCACCCCTGACTTTGTTGAATTTTCTTTAGAAATGGACAGCCACGGATGTCTGAACGAGAGCTGTGTTGTTCGTCTTCATCAACAAGATGGTATTAAAACGCCCTCAAATAGTTGCATTGAGGGTGACAAGCCAACGCAGCAGGAGTTCAGCTGCAGCGGTGTCGTCATTGAGCCAAAGGAAGGATTAATCCTAACTAGTGGTCTGGTATTTGCAGAAACTCTGAAGAAGAAACCTCATGGGCTTCATTCCTCAAAAAAGTGGAACATTTCTACAAAAAGACAGACTGGTAAAAGACCATTGTGTTTCTGTTGTTCTCTTTTCCTATTCCTCTAACCCTATTTCTGAACGGACCAAAAGTCACACCTGATCAGTGTAGGGTAACACAAATTAATGATGTTCTTGATGTCTGATGCAAACTAAAATTACATTTGTTAAATAGAGGCTACGTTCTTTTGCCTTTCAGAGGACATTCCATTTTACACAGCAAGTAGTGTCTCCCAGTTCCTCATTGATGTCATTCTGCCTGAGAGCTCTGCATCACAACCTCTTCCGACAAATCCACCGTCTTCAAGCACCGTACAAGGACAACGCCCTCTTCCAGCAACCTGTAGGACCGTCACTCGCAGAGCTGATCTGATCATCCTTTGGAAATGTCAAGACTTTGATGATATTCTCAAGACATTCCTACCACAGCGGGACGGATGGGAATTCTCAGACAGTAAAGAGGGTAGTGTAGACCAATCAGATCAGAGGTCTGAGAGAGATGCTGTGATTGGTGCAGGCGTGGAGCCTATTGGGTTGAGCTCCGTCTCTAAGAATCTCCCGGAGGAATCTTTCATTAGTTGGTTTGCTCTGCTGAAACTAAGAGAGAGTGAGAGGCACTTGGAGCATCTTGGGCATTCAATAGAATTCCTCAGGTAAATGTTCCAAGTACTTTAGATCTTCCAACCAAACTCTCTGAAGATCTGAGACCAGTCTCGAAACCTAAAACACTGGTATTTAGCTGGAAAATAACATGCGACTTTTATTGTATGTTACTTGATCATTTTAAACATTTTCACTTGTTTCATTTTCAGATCACTCTCATTGCAAGATGACTTTTCTGTGCGACAGGGTAACGCAGTCTGTCTGCGCGCCACTCCGTTTGGTGCCACGTGTCCTTCAGTGTTTCTCAACAGTCTAAGCATGGGAGTTGTAAGCAATGTAGCCGGACCACAGCACCAGCTCATTATGACAGATGCTAGATGTATACCTGGAGCCGAAGGGGGTGGGATGTATTTAAATAACAGGTAAAACTTTGTTACTTGATCAAACTTGTTTTCAGTTTTGCCCAAAGTGTACTTGAAGGGTATCAAACACGATGGCAATTCACACAAGTTTAAAGTGAAACTAGAGACTGTGAGGCTTTTTCACTCATTTTCATAAGGAGTCTTTTTATTGGAAAATGGCTGGATCTCAAAACTGAATATAACCTTTGAGCCCAACATAAGTTTCTGTATTATCCGAGGTGAGTAAATGAGTCACTGTTGTTTCTCACACAGTAAACTTGCTGGCATCATCGTAGCTCCGCTATGCTGGAAAAACAATGAGTGGATTGGACTTACACTCGTCTGCTCACTACGAGCGCTTATCGAGTCACTGAGTCGAGTTATTGACTCCAGACCAAAGGATGTCAATCGAGCTATTACATCATCAGTGAGTAGTGACTTCACAGCGGAAAGACTAACAACTACAAAGAAATTCAGTCTAGGTAGGCAAACATTTGAGTGTTAATGGACTCTATTAACAACGTGCAGCCCACATACACACGCGTCTCGTGTCCGCCATTTTGTGGGTCAAAATGTGCAGGAAAGGAATGGACTCCCCGAATAGGCAGAAATGGTAGACGCGCATTGTTGGAGGTAGTGTAAACATGTTTCAGAACCAACACTTCTCAAAAGAGATTTTGGTCTGGTGTTAGTGCAATCATCTCTTAGTTAGGAAGAGACCCATAGAAAAGTGCGGTATGAAAGCTAGTTATTACTATAATACGATTATTATGCATAATGTCCACTTTATCTTTCCCCAACATATAGCAAGTTATTCCTCTCTGATCCAGCAGTGCTTGAGGTCAGTCGCTCTCATCAAGGTTAGCGGAGTATGGGGGTCAGGTGTGATCATCAATGCTAAGAAGGGGCTCATTCTAACCTGCCGTCATGTGGTCTACAAAGCAGAAAGCCTTAAAGGTAAACTGTGGCTCAGCCTGGAAGATGTTGACTGTGACTTCCAAGCATATTCCAACCCCTGGAAACCTTTTGGGTTCCTTCGAGATACGAGTTAACATGTAAACAACAAACCAAACAAATATGTCTATATCTGGATGGGGTGTGGTGGCCGAGTGGTTAAGAGCACCAGACTCAAACTCTTTTGTGTCAGATCAGCAGAGTCTGGATTCAAGTGCCAGTCATTGGTCTCTTCTGTTGTGAACACATGTAAAAAGAAAAGAGAAAAGAGAAGGGGTTGGGCCCAGTGTTTCTTGTTTGATTGGCTGCATATTTCCTTACTGTGAAAGGCACCTTTAAATGCCTGCTGCTCGGACATGAGCCCCGTCCTTCACAATATAGCTTCTCATCTGTTAGTAAGGATGATGAGCCTCCCTAATGATTTTATTATCTGCCCTACCAATTCTGCCCTCTCAATTTTGATATAAATTCTTAATATTCATGACAATATTTTCCCGCTACCTGTAGTTCAAGTTCGTCTAGACTATCCCTACATACATTGGAAGTATGCCGCTGTCATATACATGACCAGACACAACTCCCCATTAGATCTGGCTGTTCTTCAACTAGAGGGAGGAGTTTGTGTGTTGAGTGAGGCCTTTGGGTCTACTGGAAAAAGAACGGCCAAGTCCTGCAGTCAAGGTAACTTTATACACACACAGAAAGAGGGTCTGCAGATATCAATAATTAAAACAAGAAATTCCTGTTTGTGTGCATTGATATGAGGATAGACTGATTACACAATTTAAATATGATTAATAGATTCTTTTGTGAATTTTTAATTAGTGATTTCATTGGATCAGCTGCAGTAGGGCTGCATATCAGCAAGGTTAAAAGGATTGTGTTTTTAAATTTTTAAATGAGTTGTGGTCCTTTCTTTTCAACCTCCATTGGTGTCATTGATATTATTTGTATTTCCCTTGAAAATTTCCCCTCCAATTCTTGTTAACGGTTATTTGTAAGAAGGTTATACTTTTGGCAGTTGCCAAGGACCAGTGTTCTCACTTGATGTCCCTAAACATGTTAATAAGATAATATTTTTGCTCAAGTGGTCATTGAAGTTGCAAGAAAAACCCTTGTTGCATAGAAATATATGCTTTCAGATGCCTGAGAAAGGTTCCCCCCCCCCCCGATTTAAAAGTTTGTGTGAAAACTTACCCCTTTCTCAAAAACTACATTACTTTAAAGGGGTTGTTTCTTACATTGTTTTATAATCCCAGCAGCTCTGTTTCAATGATCCATTACTTGTGGAGTAATTACCAGAAGTATACATTGTCTTTAAGGGGAGAGATACTGAGCAAAATGGCCACTCTATAATTGTATAAAGAACTGTTTCTGTATCTTGTCTTGGTTTGTTCACAGGTCAACCAGTTTTTGTTGTTGGTCACGCCCTGCTAGCACCTGAACGTGACCTCTTGCCTTCTGTTAGTGCAGGGGTCATGTCAAAGGTCATCAGTGTGAGGGAATCTCCAATCATGCTACAAGTAAGTTCTTGGCTTTTTCCATAAAACCTCGGCTTGGGATCTGGCTTCGGCTTGGGCTCTGTCGTCCATTTTGGAACAGTGTACATTTTGGAACAGTGTTTCCAACATGAAACAAAGCCTGGAGCAAGAGACAAAGCCTGAGCCAAGGTTTGGAAAGGTGGGGTGTGGTTTTGGAGGGGTTGGGGTCTTAAGTCAGTTAATGGCGAGGACCAGAACAGCAGCCGATTTCACGAAACGCTAAGAATTAGGACGAGTAACTCGTCCTAACTTAGGATGGGTTCAATGCGTCCTAACGTCTATGGATACGGAACTTAACTCGTCTTAAGTTCTAAGATTATTCCTAAGTTAGAAAGAGTTAGGTGAAATTGACAGCTGGCATTGTATCTTGTTGTTTTTGCTGATTATCTAAATTTTTAATGTTTTTCTGTATTCATTTTTAATGTTTCTCTGTATTAGCGCCATGGAGCATTGTTTTCGATGGATATGGTGCTATATAAATTTTTACTATTATTATTATTATTATTATTGTTATCTAGAACATGCCTTTGCATGCTACCTACTGTAATATCTGGTTGGATATTCAAATCTGCAAGAAATTTAGGGCGTTGGAAAACTGTCCAACTTGAAGAGGTAAAAGTGTGCCCATTGACCAGAGATAATACTGTTGTAAAGCGCAATGATCTAATCACTAGAATATGAATGCTGGATTGAAAGACCAAATATTCCTTCTTCCTGAAGACAATCAGAGCATACTGATCGAAACATTGATCAAAACTATGGGTTCTTTGCAGAACCAACACTACTCAAAAGAGATTCACTCATTGTGCTACCGCAAACCTTACCTGAAAACTAAATACTATTGTTAAGAAATCTTAACTCTTTATCTTACTGATTGTATGGCTTTGATTACAGTCAACTTGTGCAGTCCACTCTGGAACAAGCGGAGGACCACTTTTCTGTGGCAGGACAGGCCAGCTTCTTGGCATAGTAACCAGTAATGCAAGGTTTGTCACTTTATTATTTCCCTTGTAATCACTCCCACTTCTGACACCATGTTAGTTTATGTCTATAAATACCATATCTAGGGTGAGCTACATCGAAGGATGACATCAGATTCTTCTGATTTCTGGATCACTGATACTTTATAAATTACCATGAATCGTCGCCATTTTACATTGACCCAGCATGCAATACGTGAGATAACCTTGGGGTCAACAATCTTAAGTAACATGACCAACATCCCTGATAGTAGATAAGTACAAAATGTTATAAGTACAACAATTTTTAAAAACAGTGATGGGGTTTTTCACTATTTTATTTTAGTGACTCTGAAGACCGATTGAGCTGAATAAGTATTCACAGTTTTGTCACTTAGTGAAATTGTTTGGTGACAAAAAGTGTGAATGCTGGTCTTTGACAATGACTAATGTTGTCCACATGCTGTAAGATCAAGGCCAATTGTTGTCCTGAGAAACTTTTTCTCTGAAAAATGTGTTTTATTTTTGCACTTAGAAAAGGAAACTATTTTCAGCTTTTTCAATTTTCTCGCATTTACTTTTTAGGGACGTGGATTCTGGTGCTTCTTTTCCACACATTAATTTCAGCATTCCATGGTCTATCTTCGGTCCAATTCTCACCGAGTTTCTCCACACAGAAGGTAAATCCCAATCCCCTTTTTCTTTCAAAATTCAGGTCTGGAATTTAATCTTAGAGGATTGAGGAGTAAAGGTCATTGTTATTTTGCATATGGCAAAATAATAGAAAAATCCTCTAGGTCTGTGTAAAACTTTTAAATTGGCACCAATTAGTAGGATTCGGTAGCATTGGCAGAGCTGACAAAGTAATCACAGATAGTGTTCATGCTGTTTGTGATCAACCATTTACATAAAATAACAAACCCATTAAATTTTGGGCTTAACTTGTTGTGTGAGTTAGGTAAATATAGTGAAAAACCATGCACAATTTTCAGCATGTCAAATCATTGGTTATAGTAGCCGAATTCAGTGTATTTTGTTTTTAGGTTTTCAGTTACTGGTGTTTCTAATATGACTTTATTTCAGACTTAAATATTTTTCAGAAAAAATGTTCTTGAATGAACCAAATAATAAGTATTTTTCAGACTAAATTTGAACACTGGTGGTTTTTATCCTGACCAATTCTCAATATAATACCTTTAAGTGCCTTTTAAACCCTAAGTAGATGTTACTTTAATAATTAACACTCGCACCCTTCTCGTCCTTAATTTTTAATTTTTCTTATTAATATTTATTCAGATCTGAAGGTTTTGGGAAAACTCGATTCTGACGATGAATTTTTAACGTCTGTGTGGAGCTTGGACGAGAGGAGAATCATGGAGAACATTTTGCAGAGTAAGTTGTGAGATCTTGAGGCAAATCAGTTGAAAGTTTTAATTATTTGGGGTTTTTTTACCTACAAAATATATATTTTTGCTTCGTTGGTCCGTTTCCTGGACTTCAATCGCCTTTGATTGTGGGGTCTCTTATCCAGTATTTGCATTGTTAAAGGCCAATACCAAAGAAATTACAGGCATGATATTGTCCTTCTCAAGTCTGATTCTGATTGTTTTGCCTGTGAGATAATCAGACAAATTGGGATTAAATAATCTGAGGTTTATTAAAGGCATCACCTTGTGCACATTTAGGTTAGCCCTCGTACTCGATACAATATTCATGATACTGTTTTCCAAGCACTAAAATGAAATTAACATTATTGTTCCTTTGTTATATAAAATCAAGTAAAACTCATGTTTCATAACGGAAACAAACCCACATCTTGAAAAGCCACGTTGGGCTCAAAACGCAGAGTGAAAACAGGTCTCCAGAAACAGGTCTTAGAAATCAGCACTGTGATGTCACACTGCGGACTCGGTCCATGACTTGATCCACACAAGACAATTTGAAAATGCATAGCCATGGAGACAAACAACCATCATCCAGTCTGAACTGGTTTTACACTGATTTTCTGAGGCATGGTGCTTCAGTGTTGCTGTTACTTGTTTTTGTTATGATTTGTTCTTCTTCTGGGAATCATGAAGGGCGCTGCCAAAGCTGGGAACAAAACATGTTTATCTGATTATAGCTCAACCGAATAATAGGGAGGAAATCTTAACACTTATGACCTAATAAAAATAAGTAAACAAGGATAAAATAGTCAAATTCTTTTGAGTGAATTCTATTATTAAAAGTTGTTTTCTAATTCAACAATGTTTGGACTTAAGCACTTGTCATTTTAAACATGAATGTTTTGTATAACGAGTCTTATTTTTATCAATGATCACAGAGATTAATAAAACATTATATTTTCATCTGTAAATATCTGTAAAAAATGACAGATGTTATGTATATGCAAATAACTTATTGTTTATTTGAATGTAATGTATTGGATTTAAAGGTTTTTAATCAGTGAATTAACAGTTTAATAAAAAGATTTTTGATACTTTTTAAATGACATTTCCGTATTTTTGTCCTTTTGGGTTGTTGTTTACATAGTGTTAAGCATCTGCTTTATTGGACCAGTCATTTATAAATCTTGTTTGATATAATAAATGGTGGATGAATGGCTATTAAATTCAAGGACACAAGCGCAATGCTGATAACCGCGTTCCCCATAATAATAATAATAAATGTTATCCTGCCTTACAAAATACAATTTACCTGTATTACGCTTTGATACGTATGTTGGAAAGCCACAAGTGTGTTAATTCTGTAGCTATAGTAACCCTACTTCTTGGACTTATGGCTGCGCCCACAATCGTCACCGAAACCAATAGCGCGAGAGGAGTCGTAGCATACCAGTGAAGTTTTGACTTGCAAGCTCAAATTGTATTCCCTCGCGTGGTGTCACATCAGATAGCCTATTTTTGGAGTTACACCAAGAAAGTCTTTATTTGACTCTTCATTTATGTCGAGTAGGTCTGTGTGATTTTCCGCTATCGCCATGAGAAGCGGTCTCCCCGCCTGCTACTGGTGGGTAGTACTGCTCACTTTCATCGGCGTACTCGGGGTACATAGCCGGGGGTCTTGCCGTGTTTTCAAATCTAGGTGTGTGTCGGATACCCGTCTGACGGGCCACACCTTGGCGGTGTGGTATAACGTAACGTCAAAAATTCGGTGTATGAGTAGATGCTTTTCTAATATTAAGTGCGAGTCGATAAATTACCGCATTAAGATGCAGGAATGTCAATTAAACAGTGCTGCTATAGGAAGATTGTATGTTGGTGAGATGGGAGATGGAGACGTGTATTGCGGACCGGAGGAGGGTGAAGATTTGCGGGTAAGTTTGGTGTTAATTACCATGCATTGTTATTACCGTTGGTCATGTCTTTCTCCCGTTTTTGACCAATGTTACAAAATCTGGTAAGGAGAGCCAAATTTAGTCTGGCCAACTTCCGCAATGAAAATAGATATTTCATTTTGCCGAAATGACGGCAAATATATTTGACATTCTGCTTCACTTCATGAGGGGAAGCCATGTTTATATTTTAATAACAAAATAAATTTTTGTATATCGTCGTTCGTACCACGAACTGACCTAACTCGTTCACTGTTTTAAAAAACGTGTTCAGAGAAAATCACGATTGAAGTTGCACTACTTTTGAAACTGCTGTTTCGGAGTCTGCTTACCAACTTTATTGTATTATTTTATGACGAAAACAAAGCTGAATACTTTATTCATACAGAACTATCAATGTGTTTTAATCCCTAAAACTATTTTAATAAGTAACTAGAGATTGAGAGTTTGTGAACAAACTCAAGGTGTTCGGTTTCCGGGAGTAAAAGCCTGGATTAAAAAACAAATATTACACCTTGCTTTGTTCTCAAGATTTGTAATAAATGATTCAAATTACAAAAACTGTCAAAACCACATGATTACGTCATCTAGTAAAAGTGTATGTTTGGTGACGTCATCGGTAATATTTGTTTTAAACCAGACCTTTGCCAGACTTGTATGGTGTGATGGTAAAGCATCAAAGGATGTTTATTTCGACCTAAAAGCCAATAAACCACGCCCTTTCAAATCATTTCACAGTCACTTCCCGTTTAGACAGGTCAAAAGGTCAACGAAAGTTCACCAACATATCCATTTCTGTCAAGTACGTAAAGCCCTTTCATATGATGTACAGATTGTCAAAATAGCTTATGTAGTTTAGGAAATATGAACTTAGGAAATATTGACTGACGACTGAAGAAAAGACTGTAAGGGGCATGTATGTTTTAACCGCCTTGAACGAAGACTATTCTTCATGAAGCTTTTTCGCGCTCTATTGATAATATTTATAAAAAAAAAAGTAAAAAAAAAAAACGTGGATCAAAAATAATGATTTTTTGAAATAATAATTTGATTTTTTATTACTCAAGAATGGATGACGTCATCATGACCTAACTAACACATTATTCCACTCCTAATGCATATCTAACTATGTGCGAAGTTTCAAGTTCATGCGAGTTTGGGAAGTGTGCTTTTGTTCGAGGACAAGGGACGAAGAGAAGAAGAAGATGAAAATCTGGATTGTTTTATTGATTTGTTTGTACTAAAGTTTTGTTTAATCCGGCAGTTTATTTTAGCAAGACCACTCCTAATTGCTTGGGCCTTATGCTTTAACCATTCTGTTTTCTTTGAATGTTTTGTATTGTAACATCCATGTCTGTGCATGGAGGTAGAAATAGATTAGTTTACGTAACGTCCTTTCCTACTAGAGAAAGTTTGAAAGGGCTTATGTTATTTCAGAGATTTTTTTTCTTTAAAATATTTAACTCAAAATAACTTGGATAGTTGTTTTAACAAATAATCAAAACAATTGATGATTATGCTAAGTTCAAGAAGTAATAGATATCGTAATACTGACGTGAATTCCGTGGGCCCAAAACGCCCTTCGCCCGGGGGGAGTGGTCGATCGATGTAACGTCTCTATTCTTCTCGGTGTTTAACCAAAACATAACCAATGTTCGTCATTTTGTACTGTTGTTTTCTCACATAATTAAAAGTCCCATGAATCACTGAAGTAGGTGGCCATCTCAGCGAAACTTCGTCTTCGATTCCACATTGACCACTAAGCCATCAGAAGGGTAACATTTGAACAATTTGACGCTGAAGATTGAAATGAAATCGTTTTCGCAGCGTTCTGCATAGCTATATAGCTCTATGCATATCACGCTATGGCACAGAGTACAACAAACTTGGCAGCATGCCACCAAATAAATTATGCCTAATACACTACACGTGTACGCCACAAGTGTTACGCACAACCAATGGGGAAATTTCGTAGTTCTTTATACAAGAAATTGTGAACTTTCAAACTCGATTTTGAACCAGAAGACGAGCTCAAAATGGGATCACGTCTGCGAGGCATTTACGGAGTTTTTAACGAACTTTCCGATGATGTGTCGATTGTAACAACCCATCATGTAGATCAAAAGTTATGATTTTTTGAAATAATAAACTTTGAAAATTCATAACTCAAGAATTGATGACGTCATCGTGACATAACTCAAACGGTTTCTTCTCCTTATACATATCTAACTATGTGTGAAGTTTCAACTTTATATGTGCTTGGGAAGTGTGATTTTTTTAGCGGACAATCGCCGCTAATAAGCAGAATGGACGATCACTGGAGCGTGCTCTGCTGCACCGCTAATACACGTGCAATGTTTATGCACATACCAATGGGGATTTACGTTGTTCTTTAGACGTGAATTTTGAAATTTTCAACCTCTCTTTTGAGCCGGAAGACAACATCAAAATGGGGTCATGTCTGTGAGGCGTTTACGGAGTTTTCAATGACGATTCCGATGATGTTTCGATTGTAAAAATCCCTCATGTTGATCAAAAGTTATGATTTTTTGAATTAATAAACTTTGAATATTCATAACTCAAGAATTGATGACGTCATCATGACGTTACTCACACGGTTTTTTCTCCTAATAAATATCTAACTATGTGTGAAGTTTCAAGTTCATACGATGTTTGGAAAGATGTTTTTGTAGGGGGACAAGGGACGTACAGAAGAAGAAGAAGAAGAAGAAGAAGAAGAAGAAGAAGAAGAAGAAGAAGAAGAAGAAGAAGAAGAAGAAGAAGAAGTATCAATAAAAAAATAAAAAAACGAACAAAAATAGAGGTGTTCCGGGCTGTTGGCCCGAACACCTAATTAATTCCTAAACAGATGGGTCACTTGTGAAATTGAAAATTTCATTTTTGCCTGCAGCGCGCTGTGTACAAACCAATGCGTAATAGAGACCTTTATAACACCCCTTGCAAGTATTCTGCCTGCTCATTGGTTTAGAGCGCGTCACATGACATGTCTTAGTTTTGCTAGACGACGGCCGTGTGATAGTGCGTCGGTTTGCCATGCGCTAGTCCGAAGACTAGCACACGGCGCCGTGCGCTAGTCCGACAGACTAGCACACGGCGTGCAGTACCCAGACGTCCGTTGCGTGTACGAGGATGATAAACTAATAGTCTGTAACCATTTCGGATTGCACGACACTACATGCATCACAGTAAGTAAAAGTGTTTGCAATCTGTATTCGCGTCGTCCGTGGATTGTAGCATTCAGGTCTGTAACTTAATAATAATAGTACAGGGGTGGATTTCACAAAAAGTTAGGACTAGTCCTAACTCGAGTTAGGACGAGTTACTCGTCCTAACTTAGGACTAGTCCTAAGTTTTAATAAAATCGATTTCACAAAACTTAGGACGGGTTTAATGCCTCCTAACTTCCATGGCAACGGCACTGAACCAGTCCTAACTTAGGACTGGTGTACGGGTCGTCCTAACTATTGAATTTGTGTCATAAAAAAAATTATGCGTACATAAGTACATATTCAACACACTTGCCTTCCGCTTTTATTAATAATGGCGCTTTTGCTATTGGCGGACCACGAAGCAAGGCGAGCTTTACGGAGAGAGAGATTGTTTCGGCCCAGGCGAAACCCGCTAAATTCACTGACTGACGACGAAGTCACGCGAAGATATCGCTTTACACGAATTGGGATCACCCAACTGTTGGAAAGGGTTGGTCGACAGATACAGCACAGAACACAGGTAATTCCTCGAACATCTTGACGATAGGCCTATTTACTTATTAGCAATCATAATACGTCGTCTCCAAATTTAACATTTTTGTAAACACCGCCCACATTACCAAGCGATTATTTTGTTTAGCGCCACCATGAGTCATGTGTGTGTTGCAAAGTGTAAACATTGGATGACCTCTGTCACTCTGACCTTGTCGTTGAATGTCAAAACGTTCGATATGGTTGTTGAAACCATGTTGAAACACACCGTTTGATAATGAAATGACATGTTAATTTATCTTAATCAAAACTGGGGCTACAGTTGAGCCACTTCACTTGTCGGCCATGTTGTCGTAGAAACAAGGATGATGAGGCAACTCTGTTAAAAATCGCAGAGAGAGAGGGGCAGAGTGAGACGGGGACTCGGGAGAGCAATGTTTGTGCCACAAAACGATCGTGCGGCGGCACAACAGAGAGAACCATGGAAGAATGGAGAACTTGGCAATTCTACAGTGGTTTAAAGCTATGTGGACTTTATTAATTGTTATCTTGCCTTATTATTGTTTATTTTAAAGCTATTTATTAAAATAACAGTATTATTAATTAACACTAGGCCTATCCGATTATTATAATATTATTATAGTTATACAGTACACTAACTAAAAGTAAAAATGACTAACAGTAACACTAACACTAAAACCATGGAGGAATAATTTAGAATTATTCCTCCATGCTAAAACAGTACACAGTAACACCTGACAAGGCTTGAAAACTGAAGAAGCAGCATAGTGTTAAGCCCGGTTCATACTTACTGCGAATGCAAATGCGAAGTGTGTAATTAAGCTTTGTGAATATTGCCGTCATAAATTCGCAACGAATATTCGCAATAAGAGTTGTTAAAACACACCTGTTGCTTTTTCTGTATTCTGGTTGGCTGAAACGCGGTCACGTGGGATGAACTAATATATAGTTTAGTGATTGCACGCGTGTGTTTGCGGGAACTAGTTACAGAGCGGGCACTAGTCTTTGAAAATAGTGCCCCGTTACAGGGGCCCTCTTTTGACTTGAATTGTGAACAGCAACTACAAAACTTCCTATCTTTTCCAGATTTCTGTTCTTATTTCACATTTAAGACCGAGCTGTATTATAAAACACATATTGACTGGCATAATTCAGTAACTAGTGAATGTCTATTCCCCCTCGGGCCTGTGAGTGACAAGAGGGGCCTATTTCCCGAGGCCGAACTTCTGGTCACTCAAAGTCCCTCGGGGGGAATAGACGTACACTAGTTACCTCATTGCCAGTCAACATGTACACATATAATACTCGCAGCGTGGGCAGAGATGTGATGTCAAATTCACGTGGTCGCTATATTCGCTTCGCATTCCCTGGAGTTATGAGCTGGGCTTTATTTAGTATATATGACTTTATACATTACTGATCATCAGCATCTGAGCATGGCCAGGGCCTGATGATCGACCACAAACAATCACTGATTCTTTGATTTTTGTATTTTCAGTGTAACAATGCCATTCCACCACTTCTTCAGCTGCTCACCACACTGCGCTTCTATGGCACTGGGGCATTTTATATGGTTGAAGGTGACCTCCATAATGTCAGTGCAGCATCAGTTTGCAGAATTATTCATAAGGTTTCAAGAGCCATCTCCACATTGACAAATGAGGTCATCACATTTCCCGTGGAAATTCAAGATGTGATGAGAGTGAAGCGAGACTTCCATGCAGTATCAGGTTTTCCGGGTGTGGTAGGTGCCATCGACTGCACACATGTCAAGTTGTATGGCGCTCCACTTGGAGAAGATGAGCACCTTTACGTTAACCGTAAAGGTTACCACAGTATTAATGTGCAGGTTGTCTGTGATGCTGGGTTTAAGATAGTTAATGTGGTTGCCAGATGGCCTGGAAGCTCACATGATAGTGCAGTTCTGCATGGAAGTCTGCTTGGACAGATGTTCACCGATGGAAGGTAAGTTAAACAGGCTACTTTTGTACTGACCCTTCTTTAGTCAAAAAGTGGGAGTGGAATGCAGAAATATATACTATTTTTGCACATCACGATCATACATGTTCCTCATCAGCAAAAGTGAGTGTCAACAACAATGGCAGTGTGGTATTATACATCTTGTCTTTACGCAATTCAAGGATTGATTATTCTTCCTTGAAGAAATTGCAGTGCAACAATAACTTTGTCCAACTAATGGGTGCATTCGTTTAGCTTCCCTGGGTCAACCCGGTGTGTGGCTTGTTTTTTTTCCAGGACGAACGTAGGTAATTATCTGCACACATTCATCCAGGAAAAAGAAACCGCCACACACCGGGGTCGACCCTGGGAAGCTAAACGAACGCACTCTATGTATAACAAAACATTAGAACAAAGTGATTAAAAATACCAATAATTTTATTTGAGCAATAGTATCCATTTGAAATATTGACAACTGTAGTTGTATATACATGTACCAACAATAATTGCAAAATGTTTTCTACAGAGTGCAAATATTTCAAGCTTAGCTACATGTACCTTTTATTTTTTTAATTCAAATTGCAGACTCCAAGGAACCTTAATTGGAGACACTGGGTATGCCCTGAGACCTTGGCTTATGACGCCAGTGACGGAGCCTGCGACAAATGCAGACAGACGCTACAACAGGTAGGTTTCTATTATATTAATCAGTGCGTTTGACCATATATTGATACAAATTCTAAATTGTGGGGGTTAAATCAATTTTGCAACAGCTAATAAGACCAATCCAATAATTTAGTACTGTCCACAAGTAATGGGGAGAGGTTGATAGTACACAAATATTGACTGCTTCGAGTGCTACGGTTAAAACTATGTCTTCCAGGTGATCCCCGGGGCGTTCTATTTTCCTGATTCAACTTCATAAAAACTCCCGTTGTGTTCATATTTAATTCCATTTAAAGGGTGATACAGCATTGTTTTTCTAGAAGAATGCAGTAACTTCTGTCATGGACTCATTGAATTTATTTAATTGTGCTTATTGTTCAATTTTTACAGGTCCCACAGGAGGACAAGGGTCAAGATTGAGCAACTATTTGGCCAACTGAAGCGCAGATTTCCTTGTTTATCACTTGGTCTGCGAGTTGCACCTCCAAAAGCCTGTCTGATCATCAAGGCATGTTGTGTTCTGTTCAATCTGTCAAAGGAGTTTCGGGAGCCGGAGCTACTTTTCGAAGGGGAAGTCGAAGTTGAAGATGATGATCATCATCTTCCATATGACGGGCCAATTCGTGATGGTGTGCTTCATAGGCAAATGTTAATAAACAGGTTTTTTTAAAGAGATAGCGTTGTTTTATTTTTGGGAACAGTATTCCCTTGCCAGTCACATAATCTTCCAAATACTCATCATAAAAGTAACCTGTAAAGTTTTCAACTAATCCAGAGTTCGCATATTTTGTGAAAACAGCAAATAGCAGTCTCCTGACGATGACTAGAGCAAGCTAGTTGAACTGTTGAGACCAATTCAGAACCGACTCCGCAGCAGTACAGTTAAATACAATCCTATAAGCTAAAGTAGTAGTCCAGTCTATTAACTATACCATCCGTCCTGGTAATAGTTAAAAAGCAGGACAGTTCTTTTCATAACTGAGAAGTCTCCCAAACGTCCGATTACCTACTCCGCAGCAGTAGAATAAAGCAAGACAGTTCTCTAAGAACAACTCTACTATTGGTAATTACTTAAAATATTTATTATCATAAAACCTTTTTTTGATTACGAGTAATGGGGAGTAGTTGATAGTATAAAACATTGTGAGAAACAGCTCTCTCAGAAGTGACACAGTTTTCGAGAACGAAGTAATTTTCCCTGAATTTGATTCTGAACCTCATTAGATTTTGAGGCCTCAAAATCAACCATCAGCACTCAACTTCGTGTGACAAGGGTGTTTTTTCCTTTCATAGTTATTTTGCAACTTCAACGACCAATTGAGCTCAAATTTTCACAGGTTTGTTATTATGCACATGTTGAGATACACCAACTGTGAGGACTAGTCTTTGACAATTACTAACAGTGTCTAGTGTCTTTAAACCAAACCACCACTCTTGAATCTAAAGCAACAGGGAAAAAAACTGAACGTAGGGGGGAATTTCCTTAACTCCACTAAGTGGGATTAATGAGGCATATTGAAATGAATCAACTGTTTCAAACAGGGTTGACTATAACCTCAAGGAATTACACAGTGTGTATTTTATTCAATCATGCTTAATTAAAAAATATACATAGTGCCCTCTCTTGATTCGAAGGAACACGTTGCCTTGGATCGGTCGAGTTGGTCTCTGGAAAGTGTTAACCGTTTGCTATAAAATGCATATGGGCAACTCCATGGTCAGTCGCATTACACTTTTCTGTGTTCATTCCTTGTCAACAACTAACAAAAAAATTGGTTTCATATGTTAGCTATAACTTCTAAGTGGAAAGAAAGCTGTTTCAAACACTATATTTTGGTGTCATGTCCATGTTTGCTACGAATTGCCCATATGGTTAGAAAGATGATTAAAAGTAGAAAATAATGATCCACACAAGTATCACTCGAAATTGTGTGGTTTTCCTTTTACTTTGCGAACTAACACGGTCGGCCATTTTTTGGAGTCAAAAATACGACTTCCTTAAATGGCCGACCGTGTTAGTTGCGAGGTAAAAGGAAAACCACACAATTTCGAGTGATACTTGTGTGGATCATTATATTCTACTTTTAAAATATCTTTCTAATCATATGCATTTTATAACAAAGAGTTACAAATGCTTTTCAAAGACCAACTCGACCGATCCAAGGCAACGTGTTCCTTTAAACGGGATTAACTGAAATCATCTATTCATTCAATCAGCTCGCTGGTTCATTCGCACGCAGCAGTACATGGTAGCGTGGCTGCTCATGTTGTAAGTGTCTAATCAGATTCGCCATTAAATAAAGTGAGTAGTGTCATTTACGTGTGTTATTATTTGCATCTTGAATGGTCTTGAATAGTCTTGAGGTCTTGAGTGGCGATCCCGAGTCTGGAGCGACTGAGCCCCGATCTCTAGTTTTGGCCCCTTTTATAGCCTAGCAGAAGTATGCGCTGCACACAGCTTGCCTGAGCCAGACAACTGATTGGTTAACTTTTAAACATTAACACAAATTCCAATCAGTTCTCTGGCTTAGGCAAGCTGTGTGCAGCGCGTACTTCTGCTATGAAAAGATTTGTCAATTGACACTGGCAAGAGTGCATCTTTTAATAACATCTGTTCAAAAGATACTCAAGTGTGCTGGCTAAGTATATGTAAACACACTTTATATTTTGCCAGCACACTTGAGTATCTTTTGAACAATTGTTATTAAAAGATGCACTCTTGCCAGTGTCAAATGACAAATCTTTTCAGCAGTCCATGGCTTGTCCTCTTGGTCTCCTTCCACTAACATATCTGCGTGTCCCTCTCTTTCAGTGGTGATGTTTCCATCTTCATTCTTGTCTCATCACCATTACTAATTGATTTGAAGAAATAAAACATGTCAGTAATTTAAACAGATCAATTATAAAAACAACAAATTTGCTGGTCTGGTGCAATCTCTCACAGAGTAGTGCAGTCAGGGGTCCATGATTTCCCACCCGCCCTCCTCTAAATTACAGGGTTCAACCTTGACACTAGCGTGGCGTACACTGTTAATTTGCTATGGGCTAGAAAACACCACCTGTCAACTTAAAACAGGGGGCTACTAAAGGTTATGTGGGCAAGTTGAACCCACAGTTTATAAGCCCTGTTGGCTACTTAACAAAAAGCTTAAGAGCAAGGCCTGAATTACCATTTTGAAAAGATCCGAACTTGCTCTGCCGCACACTGGCTTTACTGAGATGGCAATACCACTCCAGATGTTTTATCCTCGTAAGACTCTTCCCATCACCTGAAAACAAGGTACAAAGGTTAACGTCATTTTACCGTTTTTATGTCATGAGTGGTCAAACATAATAGTAGGATGGATTGATCAATGAGCCGTCATATTCACCAAGCTCTAGGTGTCTCTCGACATTTACTTTTTTCCTGTGACAACTTGTTAATCTGTGTCGTCTCAAATATGACATAAGAATCTAGTTTTTCTTCATACTCAAGAAAATTCATAATAAGTTGTACCACTGACTAAGAGTATACGCCAATCTTATCCTAGAACTCAAGTGTAATATAAATTGTAACACTCGCCTTCTACTTCAATACCATAAAGACTAACCTATCAAAGAGTTTATTAAGTGCAACCATAGAAACAATGTACATGTATAGTGAGCATTTTATCCGAGACACTGCATCATTCTGTGCTTCAGTACAACATTGATGGCTAACCCCACATTTCTGCATTAGCTGTGTAAGCGAAGACCATTAAATTTTGACCTCTCGCATGTACATGTAGTTATGGTTATTAAAGTAAATAGGCCTAATTGATTCTGGTAGTTTGAAGAAAAAAAATTGAAGTTGAGTGGGTTGATTTAATAAAATGTTTCATAATCATATTTAGGATTACAATAAAAGGCATAATAATAACCACACAACACAAACACTTCATATTCAATTAAAGGTAACATTTATTGCATATTTACCGAAAGTCCAAAACACTCAAACATTATAAACAAGTGAATCAACAGGTGGTGCATGTTTTGCATCATTTAATTATTATTTGTTGATTGGTTTATTTCACAAATAAAAGCTTCACAGCCTAAAGGAGGCTGAAATGAATTTTATTTTTACAACATTAACAAAAGTTAAAAATTTAAATGTATATAGTTTAAAATGTACAACAATAAGACAACATTTAAAGTTGTTTTAAAATTCAAAATACATGGATATGACAACATTAAACGAAGAAAGACATAAACTCAGACATAGACAACAATGACAGCAACAGACAAGGACAACAACTCAACAAAAGAAACAATGACAGCAACTAAGACATGAACAACAATGACAGAGACATGGACAACAATGACAGCGACTCAGTCATGGAAAACAATGACAGCAACAGACAAGGACAACAACTCAACAAAAGAAACAATGACAGCAACTAAGACATGAACAACAATGACAAATACATGGACAACAATGACAGCGACTCAGTCATGGAAAACAATGACAGCAACTTATACATCAACATTGACAGTACTGGACATGGACAATAGAGAAATTAAATTTAAAAATATTTAACAAATGGAAACTGGATAAACACTTTAAAACAATTAATCAAGTGCTGTTTGAGAGAGGCTGTTTTTATACCGGTTGGTTTTGTAGCGAGGGACTGAGAGGTGATTACTGATTCTTAATTTTATAACTATGAGTTTGTGTTCTTTGCTCAGGAGGCCAACTACTAAATTTATCATCTTTAAGTGGGTTACATATATGTACAAACAAGGTGATTGAGTTACCAGAATGTTGGTTTGAATCCCGGCCAGGCCAGTCACTCCATGTGTCCTATGGCAAACTATGAGTGATACTGGCCCACTGAATCTGACATTTAAAGGTAATCATTTCCTCTAAGGTTCATCTGCTGCTGGTGAGTTTACAATATTGAATGTAATTCCATTAAGAAACATCTTCAAATTTTCACTGATGTCTTTCAACGATCCAGAAATCTGTGTGAGTACTTGAAGGTGTTCCTTATCAACCTGCAACCTCTCTTGGTCCAAATCCAGCCGGTCCCTTTCAAGCTGCATCACCGTTTTTTGATGTGGCTTGCTGGTGACTGGTGGAGGGCAGACAGTATGTTGGCCGGTGTTTTGGGGACAGGTGGTTTCTTGGGGGCAGGCTGTTTCGTGGGAGAGACTCTCTTCATCGTCATCTGTCTCCTCTTCCTCTTCTTCCTCTTGATACCGTCCTCTTGAATCATCTTGTATAATAGCTTGAGAGAAAAAAGTTGAAAGTGAAATTAATAATTATTTTCTTAAAATATTAATATAATTAAAATGTTGTTTTTTTACCCTTAAAATCTTAGTGTTTGCAAAAATTGTAGTTTGTAAGAAGTACATGTCGAAGTTAAATTTGATTCATCAAAATTTTTATCACTGAATGTTTAATGATAATCCTCTATTATGACCCCTAGTTATTGGTAAAGCCTAACATTAAAGGAACACGTTGCCTTGGATCGGACGAGTTGGTCTATAAAAAAGCCTTTGAAACAGTTTGTTATGAAATGTATATGGTTGGAAAGATGTTTAAAAAGTAGAATATAATGATCCACACAAGTATCACTCAAAATTGCACGGTTTTCATTTTACGTCGCGAATTGACACGGTCGGCCATTTATGGGAGTCAACTTTTTGACTCCCATAAATGGCCGACTGTGTTAGTCGACGAGGTAAAACGAAAACCACGCAATTTTGAGGCATATTTGTGTAGATCATTGTATTCTACTTTTACAACATCTTTCTAACCATATCAACTTTATAGCAAACGGTTACAAACGATTTTCAAAGACCAACTCGATCGATCCAAGGCAACGTGTTCCTTTAACAAAGAGAACTGACTCGTCTTCGGTTACCATTCGAGATGATTTCCATTGCTTCTTCAACACATGTAGGGGTTGGTGATGTTGAAGGCATGGCGTTCATGGGATCGGACTCTCCATCCTGTTGGGTTACAATCCCATCCTTGGCCACAGGCGACAACGCCTCAAGCACTTTATCATATATGCGGTTAGGTTGTGGCCTTTCCCCTCCACCTAAAAATAAACGACACATAATACAAAAAAGTCTGAGGTTGTATTTAAGGAATGAGGTTGGCCTTTTTTGTTCAACATTATACATTATTTTATACCAAGCAAGATGACGTGCACTTAATTTAAAAAACAGGTTTTCATCTTCCTTTGGTTAAAATCTTGTTTGAAACAGTTCAAAATTAAATGTTTCACTTTCACTTCCAATGGAATTTGTATACAAGAGAATTTTTTTTAGAGCACCTATAGGCCTAATCATAATAAATACATGTATACGTTTACAATATTATTATGTTATTGTATTATCTTGTAAAAAGGTGATAGTTCTAATCTATATAAAGAAAAACAAGAATTTTATAAATATTTGAGTAGGCTATTAAATATAACCCACGACATGAAACTTGATTCTCCACATGATTAAGCCCGACAACGAAAATACACACCGTGAGTAAACAGCAGAGCTTTTGTCAGCGGTGGAGTTTGCACAGTGTGGCGGTAAACGGGAATCAAAGTTAGGGGTCGAAAACATAATATGGGGGTCAAAAACATATGAGCGTCAATAACATATGAGGGTCGATAACATATGACTCCATGAAGTGATAGTTCTGGAGTCGAGGATATTTTAATAAGAATTAAAACTCACCTGTTTTTGTGCACTCCCTGTGATAATTCCTCGCATCACTCTTTACAGTGTTCCACTTCTTTCTGATTTTACTCCATGGCCTCGCAGAACAACCATTCTGTACGAGGACAGCTCCCATCTCTTTCCAATAATGACTCTTCACCTTCATCACATTTACCGAGCCCTTTCCATCGCTGTTAGTCCCTACAAGCTGATGCTTGTGCAGCTTCATGAACTCGGTCAACAGACAAACCTCCTCGTATGTCCAATTGCTCGATCTTGATCGCCGGTTATTATTATTATCGTCAGGATGATGTTTAGGCATAATGATTGG
This sequence comes from Asterias amurensis, assembly GCF_032118995.1. Lineage (NCBI taxonomy): Eukaryota > Metazoa > Echinodermata > Asteroidea > Forcipulatida > Asteriidae > Asterias > Asterias amurensis. The sequence continues at coordinate 489,183 of NC_092662.1, read as the reverse complement.
AATACCCTACTCCTAGAACTATTTCGGTTTCGTCCGGCTATCGTCTCCCGTAACCTCATAGGTTTATATCTCTCACGCGTACAACGACCCATGGTTCAATGAATTTCGGCATCAGGAATCTCTCTTTTTTTTTTTTTTAATCTCGCCAAAATTAGGCTCTATGTGTCCTTTGATGTATCAATGTGTATTCTTTTGACCAGAGAATCCACTCCACAATCTCAAAAATTGTTAAAAATGATAAATTCTTACCGTAATTTCAGATTCCCTATCTACTGTACGTGTTACTCCTCTGCCAACAATAATTGAAAATTACCCGACCTCGTTTTGCGAAAATGCGTCACGAGAGGGCGGGTACGATCCGTGATTTGTGTACAAAACATACACGGAACCACGAAGCTCGCACAGGGTACCAGTATGTAAACGGCTGTGTGCAAAAAGTGTACATACTGGTACCCTGTGCGAGCTTCGTGGTTCCGTGTATGTTTTGTACACAAATCACGGATCGTACCCGCCCTCTCGTGACGCATTTTCGCAAAACGAGGTCGGGTAATTTTCAATTATTGTTGGCAGAGGAGTAACACGTACAGTAGATAGGGAATCTGAAATTACGGTAAGAATTTATCATTTTTAACAATTTTTGAGATTGTGGAGTGGATTCTCTGGTCAAAAGAATACACATTGATACATCAAAGGACACATAGAGCCTAATTTTGGCGAGATTAAAAAAAAAAAAAGAGAGATTCCTGATGCCGAAATTCATTGAACCATGGGTCGTTGTACGCGTGAGAGATATAAACCTATGAGGTTACGGGAGACGATAGCCGGACGAAACCGAAATAGTTCTAGGAGTAGGAATACCCGATGATTGATACTTAACTTAGTTAGTGAAAACAAAATATCACTTGGCAGTGAGTATATAGCCGGCCTACGTTGCGTATGACGAGTGCGACAAAAATAACAAAGCAGGCCTAGGCCTAAACAGTAAAATTAAAAAAGAGAAGTGGCTACACGACAACGATAACCAGCCATGTGTTAACGTATGTATGCTCAATTTGCCGATTGAGAAATTGTATTGGAACTTTTGATGATTACTATGTAATGATCGATCTAGCTAGCACTAGAAGATTAGCAGTTACACCATATAGAAACTGGATTCTCACGTTCACAATCTCTGCATAATTTCCATACCATACTTACGTGTTATTATGAAGTTGCAGACGACATTTCCCGAAAAGTTTGGAGCCAAAAAGTTGCGCCGTGTCGACTCGCCAATCAGCCATCTTGATTTACAGCGCGCTTGATTTCCCGACGACTGTTTTGTTTTTGCATTATAACAGACGTTAAACAGCCGTAACATAAACCATTCCAGCCTCGTTCAATAAATAGTTTACGGCTTTATCAAAATTAAGACTAGTCCTGCTTAAGACGAGTTTTGTGAAATCGATTTTAGGGTCGATCTTAGCTAGGACCGATCCTAAGTCTAGGACTAGTCGTAACTCCTAGGACTAGTCCTAAGTTAGGACTACCTTTGTGAAATCGACCCCAGTATTTAGAAATGTTTGGGGTGTTATAGAACAAATATTGACTGCTTTTACTCGTGCAATGGTTAAAAACTATGACTCCCTCGGTGATCCCCGGAGCGTTCTTTTTTCCCTCGGCTTCGCCTCGGGAAAATAGAACGCTCCGGGGATCACCTCGGGAGTCATAGTTTTAACCATAGCACTCGAAGCAGTCAATATTTGTATAATATTACGGTCACTTTGTGAAAATACTACGCTCCCCAGTTAGGTCACTTCGTGGTACGAAAATTTGCATGCGCGCCATAATCGCGCGCGCTGTAGCGCATAGTTTAACCATTGGTAAAGCGACGTATCTAGATATAGACCATGGGATGATCGCTAGAATTGTTCAAAACCGTAGCCCCCACTTTTGGACCACGCAATTTTTGTATGTAGGTATGAAATAAAATACAGAAAATCCATTACTTGCTGTTGCTTGGCGAAAATCCTGCACCGAATCCCGAAAAGAAACAATTACAGCGACAAATAGTGGTCTAAAAATCCTCGGAAGCCTGCGATGTGGGTGACGTCATTCGAAGCATTATCGTGTTTCGTTCTCACACTGTACCATTATAACATACAGAGTACTTCTTCAAACCCCTGAATAAAAGAATGCCGATTCATAGGCTCGTTCGACAAAATTATAAGTTATCACACAAGCGCGAGTGGAATACGAACAAATAGTGCGTCTGCGTCCCACATCTAACTCGGCCGCGCCCCACATCTAACTCGGCCGCGCCCCACATCTAACTCGGCCGCGCATGTGATAATAAAAATTTAACACACGCACGTCGTAGCAGCAAAAAACAAATGGCGTTGTACTTGATGTCCAATCAATAAAAATCATGGGTTTTTGTTGTAGGCCTTTGCATGTTAATCGGACAGAAAAGGGGAAAATTTACATTGTTCCTATTAAACACTTGGAATAGGTTCTTGAACTGCCGTGAACGACGTTAAATAGTCCCAGTATATACAGACGTTATCAAAAAATACTGTTTTGACCTAAAATGACCCAAAAATTGGTCTGTTCACGAACTGTGCAGTTTTAGAGCTTAGCAACAACCAAATTCGGATTCAGTACCATTGGAAACCCTTGTGCGTCAAATTTCATGCGGTCCGGAGATGGGGACCACGAAACTCCCTAAATAGGCCCCTTTTCAATACCCATCCCATGGTCTAATAGGTCACTTTGTGAAAAGACAAAATGGCAAGTCCAGCGATGCGTCGTTTATACTAATTAGTGTAATTACCAAACTATTACATATTAGGCACTGAAACTTGCTGATAATGTTAACAGCATTGAGTTTGTCAATAATTTGTTTGAAAACAAATTTGCGAAAATGTGTGATTTTGTGTCAGTTAGGTCAGTTCGTGGTGCGACCGACGATATATATAAATCCACATAATGGTTTAAGGCTCAATGCTTTTCGAATTGGTTTCAGATATTGAGTTTATACGGAGATGTGTCTTCAGAAACCGCTACAACTAGGCCTACGCCACGAGTTACCACACCACAAGAAACCACTACACCACAAACAACCACAACACCACAAACAACCACAACACCACAAATAACCACAACACCAACAGCAACGACTGGTAAGTCGAAATGAATATGAGTTACATTGTTAAAGAGAATTAGGCCTGACCTTGTCCATGTTTTGTTTGTTTAACTTTCGATTAAAGATTGTAAGAATTATTTTATTAGTTGGTTGTTCCCTTACACCGAGGTGTGTTCACCATTGTATCCAGAGTACTGTGCCATCAAAACATGTGAGCGCGTAAAATAAATTGAATGCAACAGTAGCTCAAAGAACTTCCCTATAGTTTAACAAAAGTATGGAAACATGCGTGATTTAATGCTTGTGCATGAAAGTGGAAACATAAATACTTGGAACAGTTTATATTTGGTCACTAGTGATCCAGTGGTCATGTTTATAATGTATTATGAATAAAAGTGTTATGTGGTCACTAACGTCATAACATGGTCGATCAACCCTTTTTTATTATCGAAATAAGCTAAGTTTATCTCCGCAAGTGGATGGGTCCGTTACCACGTCTCATTAACATTTTTGAGAACCATGTCTCACCTTAAACTGTTACCTTGGACTTTTAGGCAACTGGTTGAAAACCACATTTCTACTTCCTTGTTTTTAAAATTGAACCGTTAAAGGTAAAAACCCGTATTGGCTAGTCCTTTCGCTGATATTTTTATGTTGTGTTTTATTTAATGGCCCATTATTCTGCGGCTCCATACCTTCTAACTACCGAGAAATGGTAACTAGTGGCAACTGCTGAGCACGCATCAACAATTAATTTGTGAAACGAACTGAGTGTCCTGATTGTTAATAGCCCCCCCCCACCTGGGGGGGGGGCGTGGCGCGGGCACGTTTTCATTGTCTGTCATCAAAGATGGCTGTCAATGACGTCATATTCAATCAGTTTATATACGTTTGCATATTATATAGCACTGAAATTAACGCGTCATGCGTTTAAAATGTTATTCTCGTCATGTTGTACCTCACTATTAACCCCACTCTAAATTACCAGTGCCTAGCAGGGTCAATATGTGACCAGTTAACAGACCGTCTTTTATATTATATATGACTGGTACCCAGCACTTTTTAAAATACCACAGATGAAAGTTCTCACTAAAGGCAAACCCTGAAGTCAAAATTCGCGCCGTCTGTGAATGCACAAGAACCAAATGCACTTTAATAGGGGTCTATACCCCGGTGTTCCTGGTTTGATGGCTGCATAATACGCCGCAGCACCACGCAAACCATTAAATAGTGCTATGTTACCAAAGATCTCATACTTCAAAATGATTATACCATGTAGGGAAATACTGACAGCGCATAGGGATGTCATGGTGATAATACGTGCTTTATTATAAGAGTTGTTAATAGTTATGTCCTCAATTATTGTCAATATTCCGTGTCAGGCCACCACAATAGCCTTCGCAAAGAAACAAACACCAGAATCGAACAGAAGATTTCTTTCGTTTCCATAGAAACTGTATAATGCTAATAACGGAAGCATCGCGGACCGGCATTGTTATTGCTGAGCTTCGGTGTCTATAGTATTAGATGCGCATGATAAACCTACAATTTAATATCAACCATGGGTACCAGCTGAAAATGAAACCACGCCCCAGACAATGGATCGAGAGGATGGTATGTAAACAAAAGACCCATATTGTGGTGCATGGAACGTGTTTGTTTGACTTGCAAAAAAACTACATGATGCTCAACTCTATTCATTCAATTCAATATGACGTTTATTTCGTACTCTTTTATAAAAAATAATTCATTATGAGAATTTACAGTGCGTAGAAAGGTAACAAAATTAAAAGCGCTTAAAACATTTTAATTATGACAAAAATAACGTAGTTAAACTATATAAGATTACAATAAGTAACTAGCTAGAAATGAACTATGTACAGAAAAGCAGCTCTGGTTTACAAAGAAGATTCATGGCCTATTGGCGAGAAGAACAATAGACCTACGCACCTGTTTCAGATTAATTAAGTTGCATGTCTCAATGCGCATTTTGTGAAATAAGAGTTCAGCGACACAAGATACCATCATGGCAAGCCGATTCGGACACGGTCTTTTGCAACGGCGGCCATTTTGGCAGCCGGATTTATGTTCCACTACTCCGTCTCCCACACTCCTTGCGTTATATTATATTTAAGATGGCGTTTGTGCATGTATTGGCCCAATTTAATTTGCTTCTTTTATTAACAAAATCGGTATTTAAAAACAATTTTGTTGTGTTGGTTCCTTTAAACAGATGCCAGCGCATCCTACTACTGTACCAACAAGCCAGCTAGTGGAGTGTACACGATTCACTACGAGGGGTCTGCCGTTGGGGGCGTTCAGGTGTACTGTGACATGGACACAGATAGCGGTGGTTGGATCGTACGTCAAACTAAACCATCTTTATTTCTTTGTTTGATTTTTGCTTTTCTGTTTTGTCGTTTTGTGATTTTGCTTTGTCTGTTCATTTAACAATAATGACACACCGACCATTTTCAATTCATCCTCCCAGATTTTGAAGGGTATGTCAGGGTACATTATTATTTATTATTTGAATAATATTCCAGGTATTTCAGAGACGAACGGACGCATCTCTCAATTTCTACCAAAATCACCAGAGCTATGCAGACGGTTTTGGTGACATCAATGGAAACTTCTGGCTAGGAAACCAACTTCTGCATGACGTCACCTCAACCGGCCAATGGCAACTCAGGGTTGATATGACTGACTGGGTAGGAGGCGTGGCCTATGCGCAGTATGACGTGTTCAGCATCGGAGCATCACCAGGATTCAGACTGAATGTTGGCCAATACTCGGGCACTGCAGGTGAGCTCTGCTAACTTTTCCTATATGGTTCAGTTTGTCTCTGTTCAACCACAAATCATGAACTCTTACAAGAAACGTGACAGTGGCACAACCAGACTTTTCTTCGGGTGACAAGTAGGGTCAAAACATGGGGGCCTTTTGGTTTGTTGGACCATTCATGTGGGTTTTTTCCGACCTCATGGGGGTGCAAGAGAGGGGTGGGTTCCACTAAAAAATGAGGGTGGTGTAAATACGAACTCTTCTTAAAGAAGGTTCCATTCTTTTGCAGGTGACTCGATGACACATCACAATAATTTCGGTTTCACCACCATGGATTATGACAGCGATGGTGCGACTGGAGGCAACTGTGCTATCTGGCTGAATGGTGGGTGGTGGTACAACGCCTGCCACCGGTGCGCCCTCAACGGCAATTATCTGATTGGAGGGGGAGTTACCCAGAGGGATCAGGGTCTTCAGTGGGTAGCTTGGAAGGGGTTTGAATACTCACTGAAAGAGACTGAAATGAAAATTCGTCTCCTTTCATCGTAGAGGGCTCACCTTGTTTTGGGAGACTTTTGGACGGACCTTTTCACATTTTTTTTCCTTCAAAAGTAGTGCCCGTGCTCACCAACGCTCAGAGCAGCAAAAGTCTCACAAGCTCCCCCATAAAATGCTAAATATTCAGAAATAGAAAACTCACTAATAATTTCAAAGTCTATCAGTGGCCTCTAATAAAATTAATTATATATTTGCTGACAACGGAACTGTTTTGATAGCTTAAGCAGGTTTAGCTTTTGAACATAATTGTGCTCATCCAAAGTTTAAATCACCTCTGCACAATTAAGTAACTTAATTATGGATTTATAGATGTCGGTGTTATTGTTGATGTTGTTGGGGAGGTTTGGTTTTTGGTGTTTTTTTTTTTGTTGTTTTTTTTTTTTTGGGGGGGAGAGCGTTTACGGTATGAAAGGAGTATTAAATATAAACATTAGTTATAAATAATCAAAATGAAATGAACAAACGAATATTGTTTAAACACCGAAGTTATTGTTTATTTCAAACTAATGAATTAATTAAACGACAGGAAAACACTGACAACGCAATAATCAAACGAGAATATTTTATACGAAAATGGATGACAAGCGATGAGGTTACCATCATACCCATAGTTTCCAGAGAAGAGATATCGGTCAATATTTATTGACTTTTATTCCAATTGGCCCCTTTGAAGCATTTTGATTGCTTGTCCCTGTGCTTATTTGTAAAAAAACAAAAAAAAAGTGTTGATAGTGATACTGGTAACCATTGGCAACCGATGAAATTAGTTCGCGAAACATTCTTGATGGAGATTGTGTGATAAATATAGATTATTTTAGCGGGGGGGGGGGTGGCAACCTTGCTTAAGAGTCGATAATTTAATGCCACAATTTTTTTTAAACATAATACACAATGAACAAAATGTTTTCAATCCTGGCCTAAAAACAAACTGTCACCCTCAAGTATTGCTTTATAGTTTGCTGCGCAGAAGTTACAAGCAGGAAACTAGTCACATATTATGTGAGATTGTATCAGATTGTATTTTTGGCTGCTAAGCATTATTTTGTTGTGCTTACTCCTTAAAGTTATACATTTTTATTCGATTATTACCGATAGTGTCATTTTTCGTCTTAAAATCATTTGTAGTTCGGAGAGCAAGAAAAGGTTTACGGTCCTTTCTTTTAAAATTAAGTAATAATTTTATCAAACTAAGTATAGTGTCCCAAGTATTAATTTTGTTTCATTGTTATAACTTTTAACAAACTATTTGAGCTGTATGAAAAATGTCTTTGTATTTAGAACAATCGCAGTGTTGGAACGTTGTGTATCAATATGATTTAAAAGGAAGATTTTATTTTTCTGAAAGTATTAAAATTAAAATTCAATCTAGTGACAACTAAGGTGATTTTGGTCCTTCATCGATTAGAGTTGATTTCAGTCTGAAGTTTTAGAATAGAGTAGTCTTTGTTTGAGTTATCTCGATCATTGTTACGACAGGCGGGGCTTTCACAGTCTATAGCGGGAAGATTTGGCGGGATGTGCCGTACGTTAAATAATTATAGCCTAGGGTCTTTCAGGGAATTTCGGTAGATTTAATTTTACACTTTCAAGTATTCAAAGTTCTTTTGTTTACGGAGTGATCGATAGATCAATATTTAGCTGTTCCGACCGTCCGTCGGAACAGGTGTTGTTTTCGTCGAGATTTTTATTATTTTTATTATTATTATTATTCTTTGTTTCTCCCTAAATCCCATAGCGTTTGTACACGTTTTTGCGGCAGCCTAATCTCCTAAACCATAATACGAAAGAGTGAGTTTATTATACCAAATTGAAGCTTAGAACATAAGCTTAATTCTTATCGTAAAAAAAATAAAATTGTTAATTAATAAGCCTTAATTAAGCTTATGAATATTTAATTAGCAAACCTAGTTAACACCATATCTCAAAAAGTAGACCGCCGTAGACATAAGTCAGGTCCTGCTAAGGTGATTTCTGACATAAAATTTCGGACGACGTCACCATGACGTCATGTAATGCAAGTTTGGTGTCTGTGCACAAACACAATGGCTCTTCAAATCTATACTTGAAACTGGTCAAAAACACAATAACTTCAAAATAATTTATCTGTTAGTTTCCTAAATATCATATTATGTGTAGAAAAATACACTGATTCTAATGAGATTTGTTTCAGTCCATAAAAGCAATCGATGTTCGTTTATTAATTAATTAATCAATTAGAATCTTGGCGTCATGGGTACAACGTAGTACTTCATAAACTGGGTGCAGTCACTTTCGTTGCAGTGATTAAACCTCTCTATGGCTCTTGCAACACACTGCGGACCTGTATGGGTTGAGGACTCTCGGGGAGAGTCTTAGAAGATGATGTCGTGATGTTGGCATCTTTTATTTATTTTTGAAAAATGTCAACTAGTAACTAATTAACCACATGACCCTCATTTGTAATTAAATTAGAAAATCTTAGCAGCACCATACCTCAAGAAGTATACAGCCGATTTTAAGACTGTTTGTGGCTAAATACTCTTTGGGGATTGGAGAATAATTTTGAAAAACCGTGACCTCAAGTTGACCCCTACATCCGGACGACCGGAAATGGGACCATATCTCAAGAGTTATACAACAGATTTTAAAACTTTTTTCAGTTATAAACTCCTTAGGCATAAAAAATTACTTTTGAAAAACCGTGACCTCAATTGACCTCTAATTCCGGAGCAACAAGAAGTGGGACCATATCTCAAGAAATATACAACCGATTTTCAAACTTTTTTCAGTTATAGACTCCTTGGGCATTCAAGATTAGTTTGAAACACATTTGACCCCATGTTGACCTTTACTTCCGGGTCGACCGGAAGTGGGCCCATATTTCAAGAAGTACAAAGCCAATGTTCAAACTTCAGTTAAAGACCCTAAGGCAATAAATATTAACTTTGGAAAACTGTTACCATATGTTGACCTCTACTTCTGGGTCAACCGGAAGTGGGACTATATATCAAAATCTTCACAACCGATTGTTTTAACTTTTTAGTTATAGACTCCTTGGCATTGCAGATTAGTCTTTGGTAGCTGTGGGCCCATTTTGACCTTTACCTGCGGGTCAACCGGGAAGTGTGACCTAATATTAAGAGCTACACAACTTTTTTGAAACTTTTTTTGCCAGTTTTATATTCCTTGGCGATGAAGCACATAATCCAAGCAAAACATCACGGAACAGCTTCGTGTTTGTTCACAAACACTTAATGTCTAGTTTAATAATGTTTCATTTATAGTACTGTACATCTCATTGACTTTCTTTTAACACAGACTTTGTTAAATGTCAGGTCTTCAACTATGTGTTGCATTTTGGGCCATAGAGCTATATTTGGTCATATTACCGTTTTGTTGGAAAGCAGATTACAACAAGCTAACTATTCACATGACGTTTTATCAAAACATCTCTTTTTCTCTTTTGTACATTCAGAGCTCAAATTTATTCTAGTAAGAAGATTAAAATCATGGGTTGTAATGTGTTGTGCTTATGGTTTGAGTTATGCAGGTTTCAGTAAATAAACGAAAAATATTTCAAGCTGCATTTTGACTGTACATTTACTCCGCGTTCTCTATCAACATCATCAACCAATCTGTGAAAGGTTCATTCTGTGTAATGCTCTAATGGAAAAAAAACGGAAAATGGGCACCATGTTTTGTTGATGAATTTGTGCATGCTCCTTTGTGGCCTATTTCAATGTGGCAATCAAAATAATGGCTACGGATATAGTCTTAAAATGCTATTTTAACAACTTTAGTAGTGTTTCAACCAAAGCTCTGAGGTTTCAACCGAACATTTCTCTGTATGTTTGGCATAATCATGCACTTCAAAATCAACAAGCTTTCAGATTGAAACTGGTTATACTATTTATTTCGGTAAAAATTCATGTAAAGTGTCTTTAAAGTTCATTATGGGTCCTCCATGGATTTTTGGACTTCTTCAAAGGCCATCGCCAACCTCTGTTTATCCGTCTTCCGGTAGAAGATGGTCTCCAACTCTTGGATCTTCTCATTAATGATGGCAATTTCCTTTGACAGCTCCGTCCTCTCGAAGGCCAACTGGTTGGATCTACTCGTCGCAGACCTCATCTCGTTGTAATCTCTCTCGAGATCTTGTTTCTCTTTCTCGCGAGTGTTCAGGTCCGTCTCAGTGAGCTTGATGCTCTTATTCAGTGATTTCAATTTCTTACCAAGGATCTCTATGTCTTTCTTCAGACCTAAGATGTTATCAATGTCTTTGGTTATGTCTGTGATGTTCTTATTGAGGAACATTACCCGTTTTCTCTCCAAGACCTCCTGCTCTGTCTGTGTCTTCTCTGACGTCATACTCCGTTTCAGACTATGCAGTTTATGAATCTCCTGGTCCAACTGTTTGATTCTCTCGCGGATCTCGCGAGCTCTCACGCGAACTCGTCTCTCCACAATATTACTTAGAATATTACCATGCTCCAACTCAAGTGTGTTATATTCCTCTTGTTTGAGACGCTGGATCCGTTTTGTCTTAATCAGTTTAAATTGAACATCCTCCAGGTAAATCTGATCATTTGCGCGCCATTTTCCAACTAGGTGCAGCACAAAATGTAACTTCTGGAAGATATCCGGAAACAACCGCAAAATAGGGTACCTCTTTGTGTCGAGCGTTTCAGCCACATCCATCGAAAACTTGTCGGTGCTGAACAACTTCGGATTCACCCCAGTCTGTGCCTCACGCAGGAGAGTAGAAATCCCTTGGAGGTTGTTCTTAAGTTCTAGATTGGCGGCACGGGCCCACTTCAAATCAAACTCGCCCTCCAATGATTGATAGTTCCGGCAGAAACTCTGTACGATTGTATACAAATCTCGTACCTCATCCAGGAGTTCCGAGATGGACTTCACCCCGCGCTGGAACGCCTGCATGAAGGTGTTGAGGTCCTTACTAAAGCCGGCATCCCGGACGCCTCCGGGTCTCCGTACCTCGTTGCAAGTCCGGGCGAATAAGTCTAACTCAGCCCACGAGGACACCTTCGGAACCAGGGTCTTGATTCTCTTCACTCGGTGTTTACTCTTGAAGATTTCCTCGACGTGGATGAGGAATTGAATAGGGTCGATGCCGCCGTAAAACAGTTTCTCTGTCTTGGTGACGAGTCTGACTTTTAATGTTTTGATTTCCCGGTCTATGTAGTCGTAAACATCTTGTATCGCTAGAGGTGCATCATCACCCTGCCACACATGGGATGGCATTGTTAAATACTTTGTTTCAGTCTCTCTAGATCATCAAAATAAATCTATCGTTGAAGGGAGAAGTTGTGATGATGAAAACTGCATAACCGATTGTCCTTTTGTGCCATCACAAAAACCGGAATCGTTGCATTATGTTCACGTCCAGAACTATTTGTTAGAAAAGAAAAAACCGTCAACAAAGAAGACACTGGCATCACATTGATATTAAAACAATGTTCTCCACTTGTTACTTGTCCGGTCGCAACATGAGCTTACTCGGGGTTATGTTTTACAAGCGTGTCAGTGTTTTGTTATGGTTACAATGTATGCAAGCATTGGCACTATGGTCGACAATTTCACTGACGATACAATAATCACCTTTTATTCAGCCGCCAAAACTGAGCGCATGAAGGAGGGCTGGGAGGGGTTGGGAGGTGGATGGGATGAGGGGCACGAGTGACGCACATTGGACCAAAGATACAAACGAGGCAGCAATAATACTTAAATTAGTAAATAACACCTAGTATGGTAGATCAAAGTTTATCAAAGTAAGTAATCCACGTATACCCAACGAAAGTCTGTTAGAAGTTGTGGTAAACATGTAAAATTCAGAATATCTCCCCTCTTGTTTGAATCGAATCGTCCATGAAACTTTGAACAAAGTGGACACTAAGTTTTTCTGCTCGTATCAGAAATCGTTAAAAGCACTGTTTATGTATAGCGTTGAATAGCCCCTCCAAACACCTTCATTAGATGCTTAGAGATGAAACAAGGCTGTTATCAAATTGATTGAATTCTTAGTGGGTGCTGTTATAGAGGCAGTTCGGCTTGCGCGAACACGGACCGGGCGAGAAAGAACTCTTTGTTTGACCCGGAAAAGTCGATCGGTCGCTCGGCAGAGATCGATTCTTATTCGGGCCTTTTCGTCAATTATTCATGACACTCGCTAATAATGTACCGTTAAAGTCGATTCAATTGTTTTGTATGGGATTCACCACACACGTTGGATCTATTTTTATCAGTGCTTTGATGAAAGGGGTGATAGGTTGAGCAGTAGTGATTACAACTTTTGGGGAGGGTTTGTGTACTAAGGCGAGGTTAAGGGAATCGGGGTGGGACGGTGGATGAAGGATCACCGCAATTAGTAAGAAAGGGGGAGGGAAAACACTAAAGTCAAGTCTATCCCGAGTTAATGTGGCTCATCAAGCCGGTGTTTATTACAAGTTTCTTGGGCGTTGAACGTCTGAGAATGTCTCTATCGAAGTTTTTTTCATAATTTAATTAAACTATTAAAGGGACACACCGGACGAATTGGGCTATTTGGGCTACAAAATAGACTAAGATGTGACTTCAAGAGTCTTCCAGGAATGAAGAAGAACAGTCCTTAAAAAAAATCATCAAATTTAGCCGTTTTTGAGCATTTTAAGACAAAAACGCAGGTCGCGTGATTGTTCTAACCAAAAAGTGGTACAAACAATCACGTGACCTTCCGGGCTAGTTCTACTTTCAGCCGTCTAAAAGTAACTTACTTAACCAAATTTAAATATTTCTTTTACAAAATTATTTACGAATAATTGACGAAAAAGATCATATATTCAAATTATCGCTACAAAATGTAAATAATGGTGAAAATTCTAACGTAAGATCACATTCAAAGAGTCCGTGTAACTGAAGCTTGTTATATGGCCGCTTTAGATTTTTAAAATCATTTTTCGCTAAATACGTGACATTTTGATGATTTTTTTTACAGCAACCATCTATAAAAACATTATTTATGATTCTACACCCCTAAATTGCGTAAACGGTGAGCCGGTGTGTCCCTTTAATGGTGGTATTGCACTTAAAGATCCACTCATTTTCCAATTATTGATAGAGTCCTTATGAAAACGGGTAAAAGATTATAGAAGTCTGTAACCGCACATTCATTTCAAATAACTAAACTCAACAGGAAAAATAAAACTTTCTGGATCGAACCTACTCGGTGAGCGTATCCGAAAACAGCAAGGATTCTGCAGTACTTCAATTGTCCCTAATGGTTCCTGAACTTGTGCACAAACTAAGTTCTCGCGTGTTGACACTTTTAAAGTAAGATTTTTTATCAAAGACTCAGACATTCACTTTCATTTTATATTATGTTCTGTTACTATTTTATACAATGGGATTTGAGGCAATGCATTGTGAGATCGATGTTTTACAAGATTGTTTAAATTAAACGCACATTTTATACGGAATTATTAATAATTCTAATGATTGGCATAATTTTTTTACTTTACCTGGAGAAGCGAACTCACTTGATACTTAGGAAAGTTATGTGTAGCAACTTGGGACTCTGTTCATGTCACACAATGCTTAAAATGGAGTAAGGACAAGACAAAGTCTGCGACAAACGGGTTTCTTTTTCACTCCAATCGCACACTATACATTCATAAAACAAATTGTGCCTGCATCAGGCCTGATACTTCACGGAGGCAACGGAGGCGATTGCCTCCGTTGCCCCTTGCCATTGCCTTGGTGCCCTTGAAATGCTCCAGTAGAAATTACAATTTCCTCATAGGGTGCCCTTTGCCAAAGAGAAAATGCCTTGGTGCCCTTGCCTTTTCAAAAACGAAGCATACATGCCTGTTGCATTATTATAATATAAAAAAGGGGAATGCTAAATTCAACGGAGTCTACCAGGGGTGCGTTTTGGCGGTCTTAACTAATAACTCTGTTTCGGTGGTTGAACCATGGAGGTAGAATTAGTTCTACCTCCATGGTTGAACATGTCATCGGTTCTGGCCACGCCAGTGACCGAAGTATTGGTTATTACGCGCACGACCGCCAAAACGCACCAAGATGTATCGCCAGACAGCAGAGGGCGCAATTTAAAGGCGTGTTAACGTTTTGGGCCGTATGATGAAACACCAAACAGCCGTCGAAACTTCACGGTAACATGGAGGACACCGTCCGGTGAGCTACGTTAATTGAAATTCGCTCAGTTTGGCGTCGAATTTAACCGCTGAAAATGACGGGGAAAATAGTGTCAGTCACCTCACTGGCATATGTAATTATGCTGCATCATTTGCTGTTCTTTTTAGTGGGAAACGTGTCTGGTAAGTTCTCAAAATTATCTTCTTTTTCCACTTGTTTTTTTTTGCCAGCTGGCTTGACCTGCCGCTGGTTTGCTGTGTGTGTTTGGAAAGTGCAGCCAGGCGGCAGCGCTCTGCAGTCGGCCAGTATTTCGTGCACAACTGAGTGGGCAGGTTGTTTTCGATGTTGAGGTAAATCCCTGTCCCTGTAGTGGTGGGTGTTCAATAAATGTCAGCTTTGCTCTGGGGAAAATTGCACCAATGATTTACAATTAAAGTAAAGTAGAACATCAACATGTACTATTCAGTTTTGTGATCAAAACAAACAGCTTTAAAAAAAATACATTTAATTTATTTTTACAGTCAAAATTTTATTTTCAGGTGGGGGTCGTTAGTTAAATAATTTCGGAAAAGTTTCTGTATGGCGCCACCACTTTTTCATTCGGTATGCAATAATATAGTACCTAATTTACCTCAATCAATGAGCTATCCCTTTTTGTAAAAATGAGTGAAAAGAGTATTGGATTGGAGTGCGTTTTGGCGACCCCAACCAAAGCCAAACCAACTCAACAAGTTGGTTACCGGTTGGACTGAACAGCATCGTCACCGCGCTCAACCGAACACGTGAAACCGCTCAACAGATAACCAATGTTTCTGGTTGGGGTCGCCAAAACGCACTCCTGGTAAGTTATTCACCATAAAAACTTACTGGGTGAGAAGTACTGCTGTTGACCAGTATCGCGTCAGTAATAATGGTTTGAAAAAATTTACACCAGACAACAATCAAATCTGATAAATGATTCATGCATGGAACAGTTTTTAGTTTGATGAGGGTTGCTTGCTGTTCGTTTCTTTATGCTGCAGTAAAAGATGGTAACCTGTATATATAGTGTTTACTTCGCTAAACGTAGAGATAGATTTGACAATGCTGTGAAAATACTAGGACTTTTTTTCCTTCAGTTTTCTCAGCACGAGGACGCTATATTTGAAAACCTGATGATTTATCATACGTGACATGTGACTTTAAAAAATATGCTGACAAAAACCAATCTATGATACTCCCTTTTGCACAATACTAAGACAATTATTGACTAAAATTTTAAAACTGGGTCCGTCCTAGTTGTTTACAATACATTAAATATAAATGAGAGATAAAACAGGGTACAGGTCCGACAAACAGGGTGTCATGGCTTAGTGGCTAAGAGCGCAAGCCATGGCAGCCCTGTTCAACTAAATGTCCTTGAACAAGAAACCATAATTGTATTGTCCTTTGGATGGGACAAATAGTACGCTGTAGGTTCCTTCTACTAGGACTGGTGGTGCATGTAAAAGAACCTTGAACACTTGTCATGGAAGAATAGGCAGGTAGGGGTTAACCACTGGCAGTTACTGGTGTTTCTGGTTCACAAAGCAAGCGCCCTTTCAAGTTTACTCAGGCTTGCAAGGTGCAGTGATTTAAAGTTCACTTGCCAGAAAATATGTTTAGAATGGGAGCTCAATTAAAGCCTAAAATGTGAACCTTGTTGAAAAAAAATCAGTATGCAATCCGTTTTAAGCTTGTTTGTGCACTTAATTTAAATTGACTTGTTGCATTATTTTCACCTCCCAAGTCTAGAACTCTTTGAATCTATGATGCATTAGATCCATCCCAATAAATGATCCATCCCAATAAATGAACGCAGCCCTCTTCAAGGTTGAGGAACATTTACTTGGCTGACAGTGTTAATAACACAGTACATGTACATTGTACCATATTTGTTTGTACCATATTTGTACATTATACCGTATTTGTTTGCCTAGCAATGTACAGATCAGACACTACATTCTTCTTGCACTGTGCATACAGGGCCCTACCCCCAAAATACCATTGTTGATTCTGTCAATAGAGTTGGGTGGTAGTGGATACAACACAAATACCAAGCCTCAATACCAAGCCTCTGCCATGCCTGTTCTTTTTATGGTATGAATGGAACTATTGTGGTATATTGGGACAATCCTGTAAGCTCTTGACATCAATATGTTTTAGTATGATAGCCTCTGATAACTGATAATTTACTGGTAATGGAGGGATTTTTGATTAGATTAATTAATCAATTGCTGCAAACTGGTCCTGATTCTGCAGGAAGTGCCCTGAAAATAAACTAAATTTGGATAAATCCAGACCCTGCTTAAGTAGAAACTTTCCCTAATTCACATGCTGAATGCTCTAAACATTTCCCTGGTTGTCGTATTGTTGTTCATGGTTGTACAACATCTCCTGATTGCTGGAAGGGTTTCTGGGTGACACCCTGTTTTAAAGTTTGGCACTCTGTTTGATCTGTCAATTACATGTGATGTACATGTAATGTACATCACATGTAAGTGAACCACTTGGACGTCGGTTTTTAAATTTCAAGCAAACTTTTACCCCTTTAGTTTGACCAAATCCTGGCTAAAACCTGTCAGCGTAAGCTGTATCTAAAGTAGTGAATACAGCAACAGCTACTAATTGTTAATTGTGATGCATTGCAGTTGTTAAGGACATAATACTATCCTTCATCATGATGGTAAAGCGAAATAGCCGTTCACATTTGAAATGTTTTCTAAATCTTTTCACATTTATTGTTTGGCACCTGCAGGTGAAGTAGCTGCAGGAACTATCTGTCCCTCCATTCAAACCTGTACAAATCAAAGGAGATCTGAATGCACCAAAGCATCAAGAGGGTGTGGACCATGTATACATCCATACATTGAGCACGATGGCATCTGCAAGTATAATGGACAAGGTAAGGATACATTCATGATTGTATTCTGTAAATGATGCTAGTTTGAGGTCTCCGATGTAACCTGTTGTAGGTTTATTGCCCAGGCCAGAAAAGTACAGTACATGGATGACATCACAGCCGAAAGAACCACTGAACCGTACACATGTACAAGTACATATAGGCCCAAGTGCATGTAGGCCCATGTGCAGTAGTCTTTTGCAGGCCTGGAATTACACAAAAGCCACTGAGGCCATCGGCTCTGTTGCCCTCGGCTCTGTTGCCCTCGGCTCTGTTGCCCTCGGCTCTGTTGCCCTCGGCTCTGTTGCCCTCGGCTCTGTTGCCCTCGGCTCTGTTGCCCTCGGCTCTGTTGCCCTCGGCTCTGTTGCCCTCGGCTCTGTTGCCCTCGGCTCTGTTGCCCTCGGCTCTGTTGCCCTCGGCTCTGTTGCCCTCGGCTCTGTTGCCCTC
The DNA here is from genome assembly GCF_032118995.1 of Asterias amurensis. Taxonomy (NCBI): domain Eukaryota; kingdom Metazoa; phylum Echinodermata; class Asteroidea; order Forcipulatida; family Asteriidae; genus Asterias; species Asterias amurensis. Next base: position 471,223 of record NC_092662.1, on the reverse strand, counting down.
GGCTCTGTTGCCCTCGGCTCTGTTGCCCTCGGCTCTGTTGCCCTCGGCTCTATTGCCCTCGGCTCTGTTGCCCTCGGCTCTGTTGCCCTCGGCTCTGTTGCCCTCGGCTCTGTTGCGACCATTTAATTTTTACATAGAAAATCTGAATAAAATGAAAAGCCTGATGTCACTTTAAAAATAAGCGAAAGGAAGACACAAAAACATGTCACTCAATTTAACCTTGCCTTGTTTGGACGAACAAGTGGAACTGATATGTTTTGGGAACAACACCGGCAATTAAGCAAAGAAAATCCTATATTCATTTCATACATTGTTGACCGTCCAACAATGTGCAGTAAATATTATATTGTACACTGTACGTGGCAAAAGACGTCATGTGACACATGTTCCACCAATCAAATGACAAGGCTCTACGTATGAGTTAATATAAAACCTGGATTAAAACCAAGTATGATAGTACAATGTCTGTGACCTGTACTGAACAATTTACAACAGCTGTTCAGATCAGAGATGAGGACATGAAACTGTTTAAAGGAGGCCCTCTTGTGGTTGTTTGAAGCCAGGTTTGATTCTACATAGTACATAGTGTACTCAAAGCACGTATGATGCTGATTTGGATTAAAATTTCTAATAGATCGACTCTGTAGCTCTAGGTCGTAATGATTGATTTACAGGTAATAACTTCACAGAATGTCCGTGTATCAAATATTTTTGATGAAGGCAGTTGGGTTTAGTTTTCATATCTCACCCCCCCCCTTCATCTGACAGCTCCTTGATTAGAAACTACATGTTATTTTAGAAGCTCTTCATGGTCAAAACCCAATCATGCCTCCGTAACGATCACAAACATTCCATAGTTGAGCGAGAAAAAGCTAAATTGCTGCCTGTCAATGATTTGTTGTGTATGTAATTGAAGTCTGGTTGGTTTCTGTGTTTGTTCCCAAATTGGTGAGTTTGGTCACTAGCCTGGCTACCAGTCTAAAATGATTTGTGAAAAGGCAAAAAGTGATTTACGATGTAGCCTACACGTTTTGCACCATGCCAACACTGCCTATTTCAATAGATAATATGACATACATGTACATATGCAGGCCTATACATATATACACTGTACGAGCAGTACGTATGCGGTTATGACGTTGTTGATGGTTTGTAGCAAATAAACTCACAACAATAGTGTAGCCCTTCTTAAATTTGAAAATGCATTTTAGAGTCAGTTTCTCTTTAATGGAGATAGAAAGTGCATTTCAGGTTGCGGAGTAAATTTAGAAAAATCACCAACAACAAAAAAGTGAACAGTTCATTCCTTTATGCAATTTGATGGAAGGTGCTGCCATGCCGATCAATTGAAAAATAAATAGATGAAATGAAATTGGGGGAGTGGGGGAGGTTTGTGGGAAAGAAACTTAATAAGATGTTTGGTTTGCGTGTGAGTTTGACAGACAGATCGCCAATACGACACCTGGAAAGGTAAAAGGGGAGATGCTGTCAGTAACTCTCATCACCATGGTAACCAGGATAACATCATGCCCTGGAGCTGTTGATGACAGGGTGCAGAGTTGGGACGACTCCACGCTAGGAAAACACATTTATGTTAGTTTACGAGGTTGCGACCAGCATCTTTAGTTTCCGGATGAACAAGATTTACCCGGATAATATGAGCCCAAAACTTGATGTCGGAAGTTGTCTTTCAGAGGTGGAAATTTGAGAAATAATGAAGTCCTGGAATTTCTGCAGGCATGACAGATTAAATATTTAGAGCAAAGGAAAACAATTATTAGTAGATATCTTTCATGCCCTCTTGTAAATGATACGAGGAAATTTGATTACCCTCTGAAATATTTTAGCTATACACACCATAGGCCTGCACACTGAACAGTACAGTTTGTGTCCATACTTCAACATGTAATGGGTTTAATGTGCGGGACACTTGTAACATACAAAATGACTTTACTTGAACATGTGCCGCATTGTGCAATGTTTGAATATTTCTAACTTCAAATTTTTAATTTGAGCTTTAAAGCAGTTGATAATTAAAAACAGTTATTAAAACCAACTCTGATTTGTTTACACTGCACTTAGATTTGTGGCATTGTTTATGCTTAGTAAATGTAGCCCAATGTATGCTTAGTCATCCTTTGCTGGTCATTAATATGTGGCAAACATATTTTATTCACGAGGCTAGGCCTTCAAGCGTATTACGAAAGCCATCTTGTTTTTGCCCCCGGGGGATTGTTGGAGATAGTGACCGAGATGGAGTGACTGATAAACAACCCACTTCATCGTTTGGTCTTCTCTTTAGCAAGAATTCCTTTAGCCATTGGTCAGTATCTCTGCTTTAATAAAGACATTGCTGCCAAACGCTGGATACAGTAGATACAAGTGATCAACAGTTTGTGTAATGTATTTAACAAAGTGAACTCCTAGACATGATGTCAAAGCATTGTCATTTTTACGCACGCCGTCAACGGCAGAAGGGCCCTGATTATTTCCTTGATAATTACGAAAAATTCAGAAGTGTACACAAATCAAAATTACATTTACATGTACGTGTAGGCCTGAATAGTGAAGAAACGTATTATAAACAAGTTAAAATAGCATTTCCGTTATAAACATTCCGCTCAAGTAGCATATTAAAACAATTGATGAAAAATAGTTTTACTGTAATTAAAATAGTTATAGTTTTTAGGCTCACTGCTATCTGCTTGACCATGTTAACAGCTGTTTGATACTGGGCCAAGGTCTTTGAACAATACTTGCCATGATCAAAACACAAGTTATGAAATATTGCATCCTGTCCTATTGTTTTAAGAGTCTGGTTTCTTTTGTTCCCCAGTTTGTTCTCATCTGCCCATTCATATTTCATTCATGAATATTCATGGTCAATAATTGAAATTCAGAATATTTCCCATGCTCTTAACCAAAGCGCTTTGGTTTGAGCCCTTTTCCTTTCAAGAACAAAGCACCCTGCCTGCATTCAACTAAATGCTGAAAAGGGATCCTTATTTTTAATGCAGCATTACACATTTTCAAAATGAAATGATTTTCTTCTGGAATTTCTTAACCTTTAGCAATCTAGGACTTCTCTGAAAGCATCAACCTTTGATTTTACACACAGATTACATAACACAGTTTTCATCAATTCAAGGCACAGAGTGCAATTCATGCTGGCCTTGATGAAGAAAATGGGTGCCAGACTTTGCTATTGTTGCCTTCCTCCTTCATTCCAACCCTCGTCTTTCTTCAGAAGATAATAAGATGCACCTTAATGTTCCTAGCCACCTTCTGCAAAGACTCTTTGAGACAGGAATTATTTAGCAAAGGTCCCACTCTTTCCTTATTCCTGAGTTCTGAATATGCAGTATCTGAAATCAATAAAGCTCTCTCTATGTAATATACTATTTAGGGGTCGTCCATATGGGCAGTACGTGTACATAAGCCTCTTGGTTGTTGCCTTGAGATGGAATTTCATCTTGGAGGGAGAAAAATACTTCTGGATAGTCACCACATGGATCTTTTAAGTGTTTGTATGCTGTTCACATGGTGTGGGGTTTTCTTTTGGACTACCCATGTTCTTTTGGACTACCCATCTTAAAAAAATTATTTGGGAAAACAGTTTTATGCACAGCTTGATTAGATCTACTAAAGTATGGCATTTTATTGATCCCACCTCCAATCAGTCATTTTCTTATCAATCCTGAGAGTTAATAAATCCACAAAAATATATTGAACATAGGCATGACCTTTCCAATATGAACTTTAAAAGTCTTGACAAGGATAAAATAACAACCCCCCAAAACGTGAATGATCCATTGTACAATTAAAGTCTTGGAAGACAAAGTCCTCGACAGACACATGCTGGCTGCAGAACGTGCTAGATTTAGCAGATAGGTTATAACACATTGTCAATCTTGCTGTCATTATGAACGACATTGTTCTCAATAATTTGTTTTTGTACTCAGCTTCAATGGGATTGACATTTTCTGCCCTTTCACGGTTCTGGCCACTGGCTGTCCAGAAATGTCACCCTCTCATCCGTTAATATACTCCGCACTTGCCCCTGAAGCTAATTACAAAACAGTCTCTTTTTAGTGCTTAGATGATGTGACTACTAATGTAGACTTTTTACTCGATTTAAAATCTACTTAATTTTGTTTTAAAATCATACAGGACTTTCTGAGCCTTGACAATTTTATGCCATTAAAAGGTGGGTGTACTGTATATTTGTATAAAGATTTTTTGAAAAATTGTATAGAACAGTTTAATTTGCAAAGTTGTCATGTAAGCAATTTCGTTATGCTGAATTGAAAAAAAAACGGCAATAAAAGGTAAACAATACAAATTTTAAGATTGTATTAAAAAAAAACAGGCAACCAAATTTTTCAATGACAACAAAGAAAATTTGAAATTAAAATCTGAAAATATAAAAAAAAATCAACCAAAGTTATTTTTTAAATAACAACAAGTTAAAGGAACACGTTGCCTTGGATCGGACGAGTTGGTCAAAACAAAAGCGTTTGTAACCGTTTTTTATATAATGCATATGGTTGGAAAGATGTTTTAAAAGTAGAATACAATGATCCACACAAGTTTGCTTCGAAATTGCGTGGTTTTCCTTCTACTGTGCGAACTAACACGGTCGGCCATTTATGGGAGTCAAAATTTTGACCCCAATAAATGGCCGACGTGCTAGTCGACGAGGTAAATGGAAAACCACGCAATTTCGAGTCATGTTTGTGTGGATCTTTGTATTCTACTTTTACAACATCTTTCTACCCATATGCATTTTATAAAAAACGGTTACAAATGCTTTTCAAAGACCAACTCGACCGATCCAAGGCAACGTGTTCCTTTAAATGAAATACAAATTGCTTGGTGATAGTTGCACTAGTGCAAACTGCTTTAAAAGTAAAAGTTACTAGCGATTTAAAAACACCACACCAACAGGATTGTCCAGTTGAGTTTACTGGAATCGATGCAAAACATCACTGGCCTCAGTCCTGCATCAAGTGTTAATTTCAAGCCCTGTTACCCTTGGTTAATATTTTACAATCATTCTTCATAATCTTAATTACATTATTGATACGATTGTAAACAATGGTAACAGCAGGCTCTCAGCACCCCACCTTCCCAACTCCTTTTAGATGTTTGTCCGTAAAGCGGATGTTCAGGAATCCTGAATTGCATCATGTGTAATTTACCCCTGGGGATTAAAAACGGTATCAATTTAATCTTGTCCTTATATCATGTGTGTCTCTGTTCTCGCTCGCTGGTTAATCACAAACACGGTTTATGTTCGTGGTGCCAGAGGACACGCTGTTACTGTCGTAAATGAGATCATTTTTTGTTGATACACAAGAGAGGGATTTTTTCTCTCCCCTTTCCTCCCTTTTGCGGCGGGGAATTGTGCGAGTTATGTTGAAGCACAAACACTCTAATCTAATTAGATAGAGACTTTTTGTGTGAGACAACAATGAAGATTCTGAGACCGTCTTGGTTCACCTGAGAGAAAATCTGCAAGGACGTCTCATAATGTGTTCCATGTTCTCAGTATATGTCACTTTCAATTTATCCTGGAATTTCACTGAGGACTCAGGCTCCTGTGTCCTCGGTCTTGGCTTTATTGCCCTGGTTTTATCTTGTTGCCTTGGTCTTGGCTTTGTTGCCTACAATGTAGGTTTTGGCTTTGTTGCTCTACATGTAGTCTTGGCTTTGTTGCCCTGGTTTTATCTTTATTGCCCTGTTTTTATAATTTATGAACAATTGAAGCACCAAAGGCAGTTGCCTCCGTGCCCCTTGGTGGCCTCGAGGTCCCTTAATGAGCGTAAAACTGCCTTGCCCTTGAAAGACTGAAGATATCTGACCTAGAAATGTATCCGCTCGGTTCTTACTAATGGAGGTGCCCTTTGATTAAGGAAAGTGTTTTTTTTACCTGTGTGAATGCAAGCCCATACCCCTTCCCCTCTTGTCAGTGATCCTCAAGTTTTGAAGGACTCTAGCATCCGTCCCTCAAATAAGTTGGTACAATTGCATTAGCCAAAGAGGTACCTGATGTATGTATGTATGACACAAATCCTTTAATATAAAAAATTACAGAAAATATAAGAAATAAAACTGTCTTGTGTATAATTAAAAACCTTCATGTATCTCCATGCACAATGGAATCAATGGAAAATCAAAGATTAAGATGGGATGATTGACAACTGACAGCAAAAAAAGGTAAAGAAATGTTGAATATTTTAAGATGGACTGTTGCTATTTGCATTTTTGATTTGGTCTACTGTACACATACCATTACTCGTTTGGATTACATCAAAACACATTGCCAAGACAGTTCCGTACTATTTAAACAGTTTTATGTAAATAAATAATTTAAGTCTCTCTGCACGCAACACAAAGGAAGTACAACCGCCCTCTATAGCCCGGAGCAAGTATTATGCAAATGAGGGACATTCCACGTTGAATGGTAAACACATATATTTTATAGTCCGATCAATACGGATGATCAATACAGATCTCCTAGGTAACTCATTGTCTATTGGTAATTCAAGAAAGGGATTATTGGTGATCAATAATCGGGGTTTAACGGTCGCCACTGCCATGAGGTGGAGATCGATGGATATTAGCGGACAGCAACAGCTCTGGCGGGCTGGGGATTGGACAGGGGTATAGGGATGGAGAGACATGGTACAATTTGGTTGGGCGTCACATGAATGATTAATTATAGGGCAATGTGAATTTTTTTTGATAGAATTGAAAATGATGATTCATGTGTAATGGAAGTACCCCACATATGTCAATGATTAGAGTACTGTAATCATGAATTACCCACAACCATGGTGTAATCATCTTGGTGTTGCATCAGGGATGAAGAATATTATTTTGGGCTTATACTCGGATACATCGATGTGTGTGAGCACTGTTTACTCAGTACTTTCCCGAGTCCTGTGAACAAATATCTCAGGCATATAACTCAGGTGGGATTCGAACCCATGACCTTTGTAATTCTAGAGCAGTGTCTTACCAACTAGACCACGGAGATTGCCAGGTAGCTAGAGGCATCTTGGTGTTTGTTTTCTTTAGCTTAGCAAAGGATTTTTAAACACTATTGTTTAAAATGTCTTAAATCTCAGTAAAGAAAATCAAGCCAGTTGTCTTTAGTCGTGATAGTTTTTATGCATCATCTATTTTTCATGCTTAGAAATATCGTTGAAAATAAAGCCAAAGCCAATAAACCTATAGTTGACACTGTTTATTTGCGCCCATTTATTGATTAATAACTAGAGTAACCAGTCAGAATTTGATCAATCAAACATTTGTGTCTGTCTTTAAAAATTTCCTTACTCATACATTGTACACATTCTGCACTGTACATGTCATTGAGATTAATATTACCAATCCATAGTCAGGAATAATTCCTGAGTCAGTCAAAGAATTATCCTATCTCATGGTCGGACTTCAGTTTTAAAGAAATTTGCCATCATTTTAAAAATAGAATTGAATGTCAGAGGGCCCCTTTCAGTTTGGGATGTTCCAGCTATGTTCCCCCACTAATGTGGTCGATATCTAATAAATAAATTGTTAATATTATAATTATCCATGGATGTTAAACGCATTGTAGCATTGAGAAACAGCTGGTCCGTCCCTGTGTGTTTCAATCATATTCTAACCCTGGTTTTATATACATTTCTGTCCGGAACATGATCGTTAATACAACCAGCATTTTTGTCCCATCAAATTACCACCAGAGCCACAACAAACAATTCACATCATCTAATTATTCAACCCCCTCCCCTATGTCCTTGTCTTCCCCTCATCTCATAATGGAGCATCCCGTGAGTGAACCAGCATCTGTTAATGCACTCCGGTAATGAGCCTGAGAGATCCGCATACATCTACGTCATTCCATATACAATGACTAGATAGGCCTCACTACACACAATAGTAATATTTGCCTATCATAAAATCCCTGAGTAGTTGATATCTCTAGACCGATTCAGCGAGTTGGCACGCGAGTAGTGGCCGCTCATCTTCGGCATTAAACCCCCCCTCTTTTACCCTTTATCTTGGATTTTTTTATAATCTCCATTGGAGTTCTGTTTGGATCGATACATGCAGGATATCATTTAAGGTTTTTGCCGTTGTGTGGTTTGGTGTCTGTTGAGATGGCGTTGTGGCCGCATGGCTCGCTTGTATCATTGCTGTTGTTCCTTCATTGCTTGTCCTGTCAACCCCTAAGAGGTTCATCCACGTGGGGTCAGGAAGTGGATCGCTCAGGAGACCTACAAGGTATCTTATTCAAATTCAAAAGTCTCAGTTTGTAGAAAATTATACACTATACATGTAGCATTAATAAAAAATATTCTTAGTATACTGATACTGTGTGCATTCATTATTTACCATAGTCCTTTTAGTTGGTAAGCAGTTTGAAACAGTTAATTATATTTTCTCATCAGTTTTTCATGTACCAATTTTGTTAGCACTGTATAACAGCAAATAAATTTACTTATCTGCATACAATCACAAACACACACACACAAACTCCTTTTGTTTGAACAGGTTGTGTGGCGCATACTAATACATTAAGGGTGATTATGCGCAGTGATAACATTAATGTTAGTTAAATTATTGTACATAATCTGTAAAGACTTTAAATTATTTTTTTGCTTACCACTTATAATCCATTTAATTTAATTGAGTTTTTGGTCTGACAGACACAGTCTTGATTGTGCTCTGTTTCAACCCTTCAAGTTACATAAGCCAATCAGGAAAATCTGATGAAGTTTAGTTCTTGTTTTTCTATTTTCAGTGAAGAAAAAATACAAATTATAATTACACAAACAAAATTTAGAAATTAAAAAATTGAAGAAGCTGACTATCCATTGAACGGTTTCTCTTGTATAGCTTAGCAAAACACGGCAAAAACTTTGACAGCTCTCACTAAAAAACATCAACATTTCTGTTTATTCAACACGGTCAATTCCAACTATAAAAAAAAACATAACTTATTGTTTATTCAGCATTCTGGAGTGTACACAAAACATTCAGTCTAAATGCTGCGCTATGACAAATCGCCGGATGGTATTGTTCCCTACATCTGTTTTTATTTTATTATCTTACATTATCATTTGCATTATATTCCATTATCAATTTTATTATATTCAACATTATCATTTTTATTATATTCAACATTATCATTTTTATTATATTCAACATTATCATTTTTATTATATTCAACATTATCATTTTTATTATATTCAACATTATCATTTTTATAATATTCAACCCTGGATGAATATTGGAATATTTTAATGGGAAATTGAGTCTTTGATAACTGACAACAGTCCTGGGAATTACACAGGGGCGCAGCCTTCATTGCCCTGGTCTTGACTGTTATGCCCCTTCAAAAGTTTCCATAAGACTGTACATCCTGTAAGGTTTTCCAATGGAAGTGCCCTTTGCAAAATGAAAATGACCTCGCCCTCTCAAAGATGAAACTCCAGGTCTGTGATAATAAAAATTAAATTCATTTGAGCTGAAAATTATAATTGTATCAGTACATGTACACGGTACCTGCCCCTGGCACTCTTGAATGGGCACTTCAACTTGCCTCTGGTACCGGACATGTTGGTGGCTCTTCTATACAGTGTAGGAGGAATTTTGTAAATTTTGAACTTTTCAAAGGGAGCCACAGTAAAAGCATAAGGCACTACAGCACTTGCTGTGGGATACCCCATGGTGATGTTGAGGCCTGGGTACATGTATTGAATTTGGTAAAAGCAAATTTTATAGAATCAAATGAAAATGAAAAGGTCAACTATTTATTTCAATAGTCAGTCAGTCAGGCATGATACGTCTTATGAAAAATTCATTGCAGAGTAGACAAGCACCAAGTCATCATGCAGCTTTCCAATTTTCTAAACCAAAATTTAATCTATCCTTTCAACCAGATCAGATAAAAACCTCTTTTGGAGTTTTACAAAACATCGTCAATTTAGAATTCAACTAGAAATGAAAAAGTTGTTTGTTGGGTAGATTTTCGTGCACCAATATTCACGGCAGAGTTGACTTTAAAAGAAACAAGTAGACTTTCAAATTAAGTCATGCGTTTCCACTCTTGTAAACAAACCCTTTCCCCCTGTAAGTTGAGCTAAACACTTTAATGGTATTTGGATTTGAAAAAGCAAATATGCTCTATTATGTATAGAAAAACAATCCAAATGGAAAAGCAATTTGTTAAAGTTTATGTTATTTTGTATAATGTTCATGTACAGTATGTCTTGTAAACAAGAATTTGTGACAGAACTGACTAGAAAATAAAACAATTACTTCAAAATGAAATCGAGCATGTTCAACTTGTTGAGAAATTTTGCTCTCCTTTCAGACAAAATGAGCTGAGAAAACTCTCATTGTGTTTGAATTCAACAAAGCAAATATAAAATCAAATTCAAATTGGAAAAGTTAGCTGTTATAATTTATGTCAGTATTGCGAAAAGATTCATTTCAGAGGCAACAGAATATCATCAAGTCAACTCTTGTCAGACTGCAACAAAAGCGCGCAAAAATGTATTTACCTCAAAATTAACTCATGCATGTCCATCTACAGTATGTAAACAAATTTGTTTCCTGTCCTTTAAAAAAAAAAGAAGCTTATTCCAATTATCAACCTCATTAGTTATGCCTTACTGCTGCTGTGACCACCAAAGCCTTCTATATTTGGATGACATTGGACAAGCGTATTCCCAGACATAGTGTTTGCCAGAGGTGTGTCTTTTGGACACCCAGTTTTATATTTGGAGACCCTGTTTTATCTGTCATTGTAAGTGGAAAATTAAGAGGCACAGTTTTAAATTTATCTGCAGCAATTCACACACTCTTTAAACAAACCCTGACTAAAAACCTTGTTCACGAATGCTGTTTTTCATCTGGTGAAAAAGCTGTTTTTCATCTGGTGAAAAATCAAATGTTATTTAAAAAACAAAAACATTTAGTAGCCCAGCAAGAAAACAAAAAATTAATGTTGATGTATAACAGCTGACATCCTGCGCATTCATTGCTAATGCTTGTAACCAAATGGATTTAGATAGGATTCCACAATGTAGGCCCTTCAAACAAAAAGTCAAAAACTCCTTCCCTCCTAGTGCTGTCCATATTTCTAACATTAATTTATCAGATTTATCCAATTTCGACGAGTGAAAATTCCGAGTGAAACGAGTGAAAAGTAAACCGGCAAAAAACATAGTGATAATAATTTTACAGCCATTATTGCCTCCAGTACTGAAACAAACTTCACCATGTTCACTGTAAGTAGGATGAGAACCACCAGCATATTTTAGAATTTACCCTTACCTTTCTCTAGCTCTTTCTGTTTTGTAATTACGTCTATAACTTACACTGGTACCTATCATATCAGACAGTATCCTAACAACATAGTTATCTTGGGTCCATAAAATGTTTCATCCATTGAGGATGTAATGTACGTATACCAGTACATCTTTATTATTTACAAAATGTACAATGTGTATGGTTTACATTAGCAATCAGTAAATGTAATTGTTGAAAAGTGGTTTTGCCCCCTGGTCATCGCCCTGGTGCCCCTTGAAACAGTCCAAGTAATTCAAAATGTCCTCATAGAGATGCCCTTACTAAGGACAATACACCTACATTTAGGTGCCCTTTAAACAAAGTGAAGCGTCAGGACTGCATTTGTTACTCAGTAATAGCATTCAGTGTTCACAAAAACATGTTCAGTCTTTCCCAGCCGGCCAACCAAATTCCTGATGTACATGTTTTGTTTGATTCTGTCAGATCTAGGACTGCATTTTTAATTTGTTTTGTATATATATAGTAAACTGATCATGCTTTACTCTGGGATCAGGCATACTGCCATAAGAATCCAACAGTTTAGGCTTTGAGTTGCCATTATGGTGTTGGATTTTGTTTAGATTGAGAGAGTCGCTTAGTAAATCACTCCAGTGGAAATGTTTTAAACCAAACTCGCTGAAAAAAAAATAGCATTTTAATGAAAGTTTTGTTGCTGGTCCTTATGGAATGTGGTTGTGAAAAGAAAAACAACAATAGTTTTTATGCAATGTGGATATTACAGGTATGTATAAAACTTTATTGAATGCTAGACCTAATAACACTTCTAAATAGTGTCATTTCTCTAATAGTCATTAGGAATTCACAAGACAGCGAACTCCATTTTGTTTGTTTCTGTACCATTTTATTTTGCAAAGACTAGAATCAAAATGAGCAAAAAGTATTTTCACTGATGTGAACTGTTTTTATTTTATCAAAAACTGGTGAGAAATTGTAGGCCTATCTCATTTGTTTAAGAAATGCAAGTATTACACAATCATGTGTTGTAAATACTGAAGAAAATTGAAGATTATTTTAGTCAACATTGGAGCTTAATTTTATAGATGAGTAAACAACTTTACAAACATCAGTGGGTAAAACCAAACTTAAGTTGTTTTTATTGAAGCTGTTCCACTATGAAGTGTAACAGAAAAACACACTTTTCTGGTCATGAGTTTACCGGCCAAAAGCTAACACCACTGGTTCAGGCCTGTGATTCAGTGTTCAATCCCTAGTTTCACACAAACTACGATCATCAATATTTTGTTGTTAGCGTCCCGATCTAAAAAAAGTAGAAGTAAAAGAAAGAAGAAATGAAGAAAAGAACTGTCATCCAAGGTTGAGTGACACGGTACATGATTAAAAAAAAGCTCATCTAACCTTAATTTGTTTTTACTGAGTAATTTTAATTGCGAAATCCTGCAAGGGCAATACATTTTAATCCTTACCATTGACGTATCTACAATCAGTCAACAATGTTATCAGAATCTATCTGGATATAAATGGAACTTTAATCATCATTAATACTCCCCCCCCCACACCCAACCCAACACAACAACAAACTTGTTTGCACCAACTGCTCATTTCACATTATTAAGCAGTTGTGGAAAGAAAAGGTCATTTCTTGTTTTCAAATTAAAAATTAATTTGACATGTAAATCTTTGAAAGTGCCACATAAATAGTTAAAGGACTCACCAAGCATTTTAAAGTTGTCAAAATAAGTAGTCTTGCATAATGTAAGCAAATTTATTGTTTTTTGTTTACCCCTTATGCTACGGTATGAAAAGCACTCTTTGCCTAGTGGTTTCAGAGTCGGAGCACTTGGCCCATTTTCATAAAGCTGCTTAAGCAGAAAATATTGCTGAAACAGTTTCTGCTTAACAGGAATGAGCTGGATACCAGTCACAATAATTGTACATGTGATGGTATTTTAGCTGCCAACCATATTCCGGTAAGCATAGTTTTGTAGCACTTAGCTGCTTCTTTTTTTTTTACTGATAAATTACCAAACAAAATTATGGAAAATTATGATTCATACATTACGAGAACGAGAAATCAGTATGTTTTAACTCACTACTAATTTAAAGATTTTTACAAAACGGGTTGTATTTTTTAGAAATGGCAGAGTTAAATTTACTGGCAGGAATGTTGGATTTAAAGCATTCATGACAAATTGGATAAACCTCCTAATGTGTCAATTTCCTCCTTAATTACTTTTGATTGACACCACATTCTTTACTCATCTCAAATCGAGCAACATGAGTCATTGAAATTGAATAATCGGCATGTAGATCTTGGCGTCCCTCAACCTATATCGTCTTTGGTAGATCAGATTGTCTTGATCAGTTCTCGTCGCCGAGTGCGATCGACGTTAACAGAGTAAAGGCTTTAATCGGTGACTACCGACGGAGCTTGTATGGGGCATAATCAATCATCCTTGTGATTCATTCGGAAACGACCACCGTATTTTTTTTCTTAAAATCTAAAAAAAAAAGAATTGTCATTGAAATGTAAATTATACGATCAATAATCTAAAAAAGAACATTTGTGAATGTTTTGCTTTTGAAAAGAAAATGCATTGATGACATAAACTTGCTTATTGGGATCTACAACTACATATTTGTCCTTTCTGTAAAATGGGAATTTGAGAATCAAGTTTTGACAAAAATGTGAAAAGAAATAATAATAATAATTGGCTGTTGAATGACCTCAGGTTGTTTCTTATAAAGCCATTTTCTCACACATCTTAAACTGAACATTTATTCTCATTCCCTATTCATCCTGTTATTGGCAAGTCTACAACAGTGAAATTAGATTTGTTAAATAAACTTTAAATAAGTTTGAAATACTCAGGCTTGTATGCTTAGTTTTTGAAAGGGCAAGGGCACCAAGGCATTTTCTCCTGAATAAAGGGCACCCTATGAGGAAATTGTAAATTTCTACTGCAGCATTTCAAGGGTAAACTTATATTGTGAGTTGTGTTAGTTGAGCTAAAGTTCAGTTTGATATAATATCTTTTCTGTCCTCGGAAACAAGTGGAACGAATCGGAATACATAAGATATAAAACCATGTCCGCAAATGATATTCCTGACGTATGTTGCCATGCACAATTGCGTCAAAAAACCTCCCTGTGCATGACAAATAGCTGTGCATCATATCTGTGTGTGTGTTTATGAGTGTGCTGCGTCATGCAAGATGAGGCTTCTTTCAGTCTCACCATATGGACGATTCAGCACGTAATGCAGTGTCTTCTTTCATGCCATTCTCTTTATATATCGGACTTAATATCTGACCAGGGAGTTTCAGTGAGGCTTTCTCTTCCGTCTTTTTTTCTCTCTCAAGAGATTAAAAGAATTTCGCTGTCAAAGAATTTTGCTGATGGATTTTCAGAATAATATTTGCATAAATTGATTGGTTATGATATAATTTATTTTAATTTTATTTTATTTATTTATTTTATACAGCGTCCATAGTGCACAAAATGGATGGGTAAATATTTAGTAATTGACAATAAAAAAATAAAAAAATAATGACACAACTTACAATACTGCGCACAACCATTCAATGAACACAAGAGCATTCATGAAATGCACTTTGCAGTTATCACTCTGTAATATTTCTAAAACGCTTTTTTTTCTTCTTGCCAAATTCAGATGTTCAAATAAACTTGCAAATAAACATCATCAGTTGCCACTGCTTTAAAATCATTCCAAAACTTCTATCAGATCTGCAAACAAATTTGAAAATAATTATCAGTTACCACTCTGTTATAATTTTTCTAAAACTGTTCTTTCAGATGTGCAATAAATAAACTTGTAAATAAACAGTGTCATCAAATTATTTCCTGCTGCGCTATTATAACCCTGAAGGCTCTATCAACCTCGTAAGTTAGTTTAATCAGTAAAAAACAAATGCTAAGGATTTCGTTGAAATATGACACGACCCCTTAACAGCCTACTAACATCAAACAATATCCTAATTACAAGCCGTCAACCAAACGATGCCAGAGAGTCAAAGAAACGGAACATCTCCATCTTGTGTCTTGTCAGCAGTCAAGTGTGAACCCACGTCATTACCCTGTTAACTCCTTTGCCTGGCAGCATGAATTTTGAGTCTCAGGTTGGTCGATGCCGCACAGCGCGACAGACAAACGAATCACTGCTTTAACCCCCCCCATAATCAGCCCCATATGTAAAACTCATTATTAAACAAAGCGACCTCGTTGTTTTGGAGGGGGGGGGGTGGCCTTAAAGGAAGACAATTATTTCCAAGCCCATTATTATTGTTTCTTCTATCTCTCAATGGCCTTTTGAAATGTCATGAGTCTTTGACATTTGATGATATATTGAACTGAGACAATTATGGAGAAAAAGTTCACTTTAAAGGGACAGTAGATCTTTATTGTTGTTTCTTGAAGAGTACACCCTTTCTTATCCACTTGTTTCTAAAACAAAACAAAACATGTTACACACCAATCTGTGGCAGTGTCTTTAAAATCAGCTGTCACATTTTTGTAAAATACAAAATTGTAGTTCATACTGCTCTCAGCTTCATACTGCTCTCATTTTAAATACAGCATCAAAAATAAATTGAAGTTTTGACAGGGAATTTGTACATGTTCATGCTGGTCTTATTTGAATATAAACCACAAGGGTGGTCTCATTTTAAATACAGCATTAAAAATACATTGAAGTTTAAATAATGATTTATGTGCTCTTCAGTGAAGGAAAATGTCTATATTAATTACATATGCTGATCAGACAATTGGCTGATTTGACTCATAAATTTAGATTAAAATTTTAATTAGATATTTCTGTTATAGATTTGATAAAGTTCATTTAACCTTTTTGTCTGCTTATGCTAAGGGGTACTTAATGGAAGGTAAAAAATAGATTAGTGTTGGGATCCACAGCTGTGTACAAACAATTTGCATTTTTGTATTTTGTGATTTCTCCTAGGCATATGCAAATATTTTTGTATGTTTTGTTTTGAAACATTATCTTCTGTCAAAATTTGTTGGAAGAAAAAAATCCTTCAAAGAAATATTTTTCGAGAGCAGGGGTCATGAAACTTTATAAAGTAGAGTCTTTGTTTTGTGTTTGTCAACTAAATGCTGATTTACCGCAAAATATTCAAAAGAATTTACTTTTGCATCAGTACAAAAAAATGACCGCCCACCTTTAAATAATCTTTAGCGTAATCTTTAAAGATTTGTTCTGCACAGTTGTTGTTCAATTGGTTTTGTAACTCTGTACGACCAAACAAGAAGTCAATCCATGTCAGTAGGTCTAGATGGACCGCACAGAATCAAAAACAAGTATTCGCTTTTTCAATTAGGATTCCTCCCTCAATCCCGTAGAGTATTTACTCAGCATCACCATGGCAACGCGTTGAGGGTTTTCCTCCCTATTGTTTGGCATTGTCATGGAGAAGCTTGTTTTTGTCTTAGCAACGTCATCAAGATAAATCCCCCGCATTGATGCCAGTCCACCCCTATAGCTTAATAATAATAATAATAATAATAATAATAATAATAATAATAATAATAATAATAATAATAATAATAATAATAATAATAATAATAATAATAATACAAAAATTTGTAAAGCGCCATCAATCTATGGCTGAACATATTCCGAGGCCCTGGAAAAAAGAGAAAGAAAGGCATGACATGAAACTTAGAATGTCAAAGGACACTTGCGATGTAATTAAGAGCACATTAGTAGGGTCAGTCTTAAGCATAGATGACCTAATTTTGTTTTGGGTACGCTTTTGAAAATGTCCAGAGGTTCAGTAGCGCGGATTATTTATAGTAAAGAGTTCTAGAGTTTGTTCATGTACAGTATACTGTACACATAAACATATTTCAGCCCATATTATCATTTTACTGGGACATTTATATAGACTGGATTTATTTTGTTCATAATATTTTATTCTTCCTGGGTTTTTTGCTCACGCATTTAAGTCAATTCAGTTAAACCAAGCTTTGATGGTGTAAATTTGCTCAATATTAGCATTCAGTGTACACAAATAAATTGTTGCGCAAATTGCTGGATGAAACTTCTCCATTGCATTCGTACGTCACACTTGAACAAACATGTGAAAAACTGTAAAAAGGGAACTTAAAAGGAAACAGGACCCACAAGTATTCAATAGACAAGTATTGTGATCATCACAGATGATTGTCCGGCATTATCAATGACTTTCCCCTCACATCCTCTTGCGCTTTTTACTGGCATTTGTTCTCCAGATGTCGTCATCATCATTTCACTTTACAAGAACCCATTCATGATTTCACAGCCAAACTGAATTAGATCCTAAGCTACGCCAACCGGTGCTGCGTCTTTCAAATGACTCTGCGCCATTTCTTTGAACCCCGTTTCGGGTTTCGGATGTTTTTTACTCCAGGCTGCAAGCGCAAATATGGATTTCATTAACCAGTCTATCGTGATCCACGTAATTCCTGTCAAGTGTTGAATTATCTATTTGGTCTTGGACTTTAAGTACGTCAATCTTCTTTTACTGAATTCTTTAAAAAAAAAATCTCACTGAAAAATTAATGGTTTCGGTTTTTCTCAAATGGAGATTTCACAAGACCTTATTGCAATGACTTTGCATTTTATCATCGTATATTTTTTATTAATTCCCATATATGCTGGTCTTCAATACCACATAATGTACATGGCTTGAATCTTTAACTGGACATTTAATTTGACAGCTTTCAGAGGCTAGTGATTTTAGGATCAGGCTAGTAAACTCACCAACAGACAACTCAACGGACAACTCTAGTGGTCTTGTGTTTATTATTTGAATAATAATAATGCCTCACTGTGTAATGACAAAATATTATTCAAATGTTGACTTTAAAGGAACACGTTGCCTTGGATCGGACGAGTTGGTCAAAACAAAAGCGTTTGTAACCGTTTTCTATAAAATGCATATGGTTGGAAAGATGTTTTAAAAGTAGAATACAATGATCCACACAAGTTTGCCTCGAAATTGCGTGGTTTTCCTTCTACTGTGCGAACTAACATGGTCGGCCATTTATGGGAGTCAAAATTTTGACCCCCATAAATGGCCGACGTGTTAGTCGACAAGGTAAAAGGAAAACCACGCAATTTCGAGGCATGTTTGTGTGGATCATTGTATTCTACTTTTACAACATCTTTCTACCCATATGCATTTTATAAAAAACGGTTACAAAATGCTTTTCAAAGACCAACTCGACCGATCCAAGGCAACGTGTTCCTTTAACTCTGATAAACATCTTTTAATTCTGTTGAGTATCCAAGCATATTTACTCATAAGACAAATACGATTTAAATCTTATCTCAGCACTTCAAATTAAAACAGTTTATCTTACTTTTAAAACTGTGTGGATAAGATTTTTATAAATCATATTTTGATTCTTGATTCTGGTCTTGAAAAGAATATTCTGGTCAAGAATTCAGAACTAGGAGTCCTGCAGTCTCCTCAAAAAAGGGGAACAAGACAAACAAAACCTTTAAAATTCCCTGTCCTACTCTTGTTCATGTACCTGTTCAAATACTAAACTGGCAGAGATCAATGGTAGCATTTTGAAGGAGTCATTTTACAACAGTTTTGTGGGATCCTTGGATTCCATTATCTAGACTTAGACCACCATAATAACGAGCCTGTTTCAATTATGTTGAGGGATCCCAGAATGCTATTTCCTAGACTATCGTTATATCAGGTTTATTTTGATTGCGGCAACTGAAATAAGCAACACTGGTTTGTGGGATCCCTGTACATGTATGGTATTTCCTGTGACATTAAAGACTTTATTTTTAGAAATAAATAATTCTCTGGAGTATTGTGTCCGATAAGAACTTTATAAGATTGAAAGATTGAAACTAATTTTTTATTTTATTTTTTATTTACACATGAATTTTTTGTAATGACTTTGTACAGTGGTTCATTAACAAACAGATACACGGCAATACATTTTGCATTTCAGCGAAAGTTAGCTTAAAATAGACTCTCGTCATTAATTCAATTTGATATAAATTTCATTACAATTTCCGTATTTCAAAGTCTTGAGCCCAACCACTGTCCCGTTCAAAAATCCAATCTCATTTCAATGGAATACAATGCAGTCTGTAGTTTTTGTAGTTGTTTTCTCCCTTTTTTCCCTTGAATTGTCTGACTAATTTAATTTGAATGAGATTTATGCAGTCGAGAGCCCGCAAGATGTAAGCTGCTCACGCTAGCCATGGGTATTGGCCATCACAGTGAGCAGTGTGTAGGAATAATGACATTTCATTAATGGCAGTGAGCTTTCTAGATTGTTATATTGGATGAAAATTACCTTAAATGGAAAGACTGTATGATGTCATTTTCAGGCCTGTATGCTTCGTTTTTTTGAAAGAGCAAGGGCACCAAGGCATTTTCTTTGGTAGAGGGCACCCTATGAAGAAATTGTACATTACTACTGGAGCATTTCAATGGCACCAAGGCAATGATTAGGGGGCATGGAGGCAATCACCTTCATTGCCTCTGTGAAGTGTCAGGCATGCATGTTTGTGCTATGGTCCTGAACAGTGTTGTAGCCACGGTGGGCGGTCCTGGGCGGGCCTGCCCAGGACTCAGAATTTTTGCCCAGCACTCTGAGAAAAATACATAATACTGCCCAGCACAGATTTCAAATGTTGTCCATTTTGCATTGATCTGAGAAACAGCTAATGATGAGGAGAATCAAATGTCACAGAGAAAGAACACAATCAAAAGGCCATTCAACTTTCTCTTGGTAGCATAACATAATTTTGCTGATCCCCTTGCCATCGGTAGACTTCCACATTTGATTTATTGCCCACCACTAAAAGTGGTCTAGCTACAACCCTGGTCCTGAACCAACTGGTAGTTTACATTGCCCTGGTAACCCTTTTTGAATACTTGAGGATTTTGTATTTTTCAGAGTCAGAGTCTTGTGTCCAACAGGTTCATATTGTTGCTCTGAAAGAGTATCAAATAAAGTGACGTTTTACATCATTAAAATGTCAGGTTAGAGACTTATTTGATTTTCTTCTCCACTTTCATGAGCACTCTATCGATTTTACCTTAGGGCCCTGCTTTAATGAGAGATGTTTTTTTTTAGCGCTAAAAGTACATCTGGAAGAACCTTCTCTAATGAAGCATATTGACAACACATGAATGTGAAATAAAGTGTAACTACGGGCTCCAGGAGTCGGTTGATACTCACCAACCCCGTAGAAATTACTTCATTGATTTCTCGCAGACAATTATTTACACTGAAGAGCGCAGATGTGTATTGCCAACAAAATAGCATTGATCATTGGCTCATGGTTAGATCTCTGAAAACAGTAATGGGTGCAAGGAGAGAGGGGGGGGGGTCATTGAGATCTTGGCTTCTTCAGCGAGGCTAGGCAATGATGTAGGTCACTACGGCAACAAGATAATAAGGCTACTTTACTCCGCTAATTCACCCAGGGGGGAGATGAACATGTTCCTCTCACGGCATGGATGGTTCTACTCTGGTTTTGACCCGTGGGAAGTTTTTCCCGATGTTGAGAGGAATATAAAGTGACCGGAACTATCTTGGGAGTTGTAAATTTGCGGGCCTTCTTCACCTACTGAATTTTTAATGATTGTGATGGATGTTCTTGGGGCTCTAACTGTGCGATTCTAGTAATAAGCAAGCATTAGGGTGCCCATAGCAACACTCACAGCAGTAGCCAGAGCCGTAGCTGCAGCCGCCAATGCAAACATTTCTACTCTTCCGCTGTTTAAGTATTCAGGACACATGCCAAGCTGTTTGAAAAATGAGTCAATTACATCGAAGAAGCACAATTAATTCAGTATGGTCTGTTTTGTTATAAGGTTCATTCAGTCATGGTTCATTCGGTTAGAACATTACATGGCAGACAAAGGCTATTTAGTATGCAAAAACCAAATGACCGTCATTTACGCACCTACTACATTTTGTCATTAACAAATTACTGGCAATAGAAACTGATGTAGTCAGAGCAACATCAGCTTCGGGTATTGCATCTTGAGGACCTTTTTACTTAGCAACGCTTGATGTAAAAGTACAAAAAAACACAGCACATTTCTCAATTCAATCAACTATTTGAGCCACATTTTCATTTTTAACTTTCACTCTTAATGTTGTCTCTCATCATAAATAGTTGAACATGGTTGATTCAAATTCATTTGTGGCGTGATTGATTGGAAAGCGTGTAGGCGTTGCCAGTCTATTTTTAGATTCCTGGCATAAAGAAGAGTCACTTCAGTTTGATGCTAATCTCTCTAAAGGTCTCTGGAGATTTTCTGGGTTTAGTTTAGGATCCTGAACTGTTGTCAACACCAGAGTTATGTTACCATTCAAAGGGTTATTTAACAGTATTTTTCTGTGGGTAGGATTGGACTTTTTCCTCTCTTTTTTCCCCCGTCTTTATGAAGAAGGGCATCAAGATTTGGCATTAACTTTATTTTTTTTGTTTTCTTAAAAATAAACTGTGTCCCCAGCATTTTATGGTGATATCATTTTTGCGGCTGCCAAATAAATTGAGCATTGATTTTGTGAAAGTCTGAAACCATAACTAGGGGATATGTGAAAATAGAAAAGATGTAAACACACAGTTGTTTTATAGCAGTCTCTTCGGGGATCTTTGCATTCAATCAAGTGTCACCTATATGAAAAACTATATGCATACTCGGCAGGTGCTCTCAGTTCCTCATTACGGATAATATCCATTATCAATAACAAATTTGATTACATGTACATGTAGTCTCAATCAAAAGTTGCAATCATTGTAAATTTCATACCACTCCCGACAGCCATATCAGCCGCTCCCGACAGCCAGAAATATTTATCTGTCTTTGGAATACTGTCAAAGTAGAGACAGTAATAGCATTTGAACCCAGTTACCTATTCAAATTCAAGAACTATTTACGAATACAAATGCACTAAATCCCTTACCAATAAAAACCACTTTATTTGTGATTTTCAGTCAAATTTGATCATCGAATTTGATAAAGTGACCATTGTTCAGTTGTGCTTATCAAAAACATGGGAATGATCGATTTTACTGATCAACTCAAAACAAACCAACACTAAAGGACTGTTATGAAGTAGCTAGGCGTTCTAATGAGACAGCAACCTGTCAGTGTGTCATTAATGACACCACGGTCCATCAAGAGGTGACATGTATAGAGTATGACAGAGTGTTGACTGCCATTGTAATGTAAACCCACAGGCTACCAACAGGAAAGGAGGTGACGTCAGTCGCTGATAAGGCTCAGGTGGTTATTTGAAGCAGTCTCTGCTCTCCCTCCCCCTGAACCAAGGAGAACAAATGCGTTGATTTCACTAGTGAGTGTCAAGGCAATCAACACTAGAACTCATTACCAAGGAATAATCAAACAACAGAAATTGGAGGGAAGGCTGTTGAAAATTAAGATGTAATTACGCACTTGTTTATAAATGCGAGGCGAGAAGTTAAGTTTTATTTGGAAGTGATTGAAGCAAAGTTTATTGCAGGCCTGATAGGAGGGAAACAGAAGCAATTGCCTCCATGCCTTTAGGCCCAGTTTCATTGAGCTGAGCAAAACTAAATTATGCTAAACATGTACATGTAGAATATGGTTACCAGCCAAAAGGCCATGTAACATGTATCATCTGAGACTGGTATCCTGTATATTTTTGCTATTTAAGCAGCCGCTTATGGAAATGAGCTGTGATCATTGTTTCTATCCAAAAGTAAAAATTACAATTTATTATTGAGGTGCTTTATATATTATTTACTTGTGTACGGAGGAACGAATACTTTGGGTTTGATCGACGAATCAGGCCTGACATTGTAACCACGGTAACCATGAAAAGCTTTTTAAGACATCTGCTCTAGCAACGCAAAGGTTGTAGGTTCCAATCTGAGTGATTTGCCTGTGGATTTTTTTCATAGAACTCGGGAATGTACTGAGTGTATAGCTTATCTGTCATTCAACTCAAGTGGTTGATATTAGTTTGTCAGCCATAGGAGGGTTAGTCTAATGCAATTCTCTTTTTAGGTTCATGTACATATGTAAGAAAATGGAATAAAATATTTTAAGAAACCAAAATGAACGATGAGGTGTTGGAACTGTTGCACCTAAATATTTGTTGTTACATGACGCATTTTCCCGATGTCTAATCTCAACATGACTCACCAGGCTATCTGTTTCCAATTTGGACTTTCCCTAGAAACTTGAGAGCACTTCAAGTGGATTTTTTGTTCTTGCGACAACCAGACTAATTTAGAATTTTCTTGGGGGGGGGGGGGTTTACCAACGAAGAAATCTCTGCAGAAACTCTACGTACTCGACATGCTTGCTACCCTGTGGACAATATCTCAAGGGGGTAACGAGAAAGAATTATGGGTAAATTAATATGCGCATATTATCAGGAGATTAGCCTCAGTGCATTCCATTAGAGCAGCTGCCTAATGGTCCTGCTTGACAGCCAATCATCTCAAGAGGCGTCTGCGATATTCTCCTCGCAAAGGGTACATTCTCGTGTTGGATTCCTGAATCTTGTCTTAAAGGGTTTGAGTACTTTTTGTATGACGTACATGTACAATATTAATGAAAATGATGGTAGTAAGCTATCCGTAAAATTTGACTTGCTGATGAGGTAGTTTTAGTGAAACGAGTAAAACAATGTCACATAAATGATTTTTAACACAGGAGACAGACATTATTTTAGCAAGTACACTGTATTTACGCGACTCTCCTGAATTTTTTTTTCTCCTCAAAGACTTGACAACAATGGAGCTGAAACTTCTACAGGCAAATTATAATACATACATCTTCTTTCACAGTGAGTGGGCATGGGATTCATGTCATTGCCAGAAACTTGATCTATGTACAAATGGTGTCAAACCCCTTTAAAATCACTTGCTTTGGCCCACGGTCGAGTGTACACTCTTGTTCTGCCCATCTGTTCAAGGAACCTCCTCCGAAAACAAAACTGTTTAAACATAGAGAAGCTCCCAATAAATGCCAATTATCCCAGTGGAAAACCTCCCTATTCCAATCTCGGCACCACAAAAAAAAAATGAAGAAGAAATGAGCGCTATCCAATGAGGATCAACACTCAGATGAAATCTCATATGTCAAGTCGTCTTGGAAAACACTTTTTTTAAAGCGTCCCCAAACCAATTTTCTGTCATTACAGCAAGGGTCATGAGGCGAATCGATTGCTCCAGAATTAGTTTATGGAGAGAGGAACCGAGGAGAGCTTGTTCGGAGCAATTTATTCCGTCATAAGCACCGAGGGGGGGGGGGGGCAATTATGTACTCATTACCTCAGCAAGGGAACTGGTAACCTTCTTCATGGATTACAAGAACATTAATATGGACATGATTTAAGATGGAAGCGGAGTACCTGGAAAGCCTATTTACTAATTCATGTTTGGGGTCACAGTGCGACCAATGTTTTTCTGTGAATTGTTGACGTTTTTACGCCAGCTTGTTCTGATGGGCGCAATTGGTGAATTCATCTGCATTGAGTGAAATGCTTGGCTGAATGCCTAGTAGTGCAGGGCTGGTACATGTTTTAAAAACGATTTTGTGTTTCTGCTTTAAAGCAGAATTTTAAAGAAGTTTTCTGCTGATCAAAAAAAATAAATAGGAAACCAGTCATAGACAGTATATAGGACTTGGTATTTTGTCTGTTATCTTGTCCTTGTTCTGGATCATATATGTGTTTTGTGGTGAATGAGCTACATAAATATTCTTTTGCTGCTCTGTGATTAAAGGGACACACCGGCTCACCGTTTACGCAATTTAGGGGTGTAGAATTATAAATAATGTTTTTATAGATGGTTGCTGTAAAAAAAATCATCAAAATGTCACGTATTTAGCGAAAAATGATTTTAAAAAACCAAAGCGGCCATATAACAAGCTTCCGTTACACGGACTCTTTGAATGTGAATCTTACGTTAGATTTTTCACCATTATTTACATTTTGTAGCAATAATTTGAATACATGATCTTTTTCGTCAATTATTCGTAAATCATTTTGTACAAAAAAGATTTAAATTTGTTTAAGTAGGTTACTTTTAGACGACTGAAAGTAAAACTAGCCTGGAAGGTCACGTGATTATTTGTACCACTTTTTGGTTAGAACAATCACGCGACCTGCATTTTTGTCTTAAAATGCTCAAAAACGGCTAAATTTGAATGATTTTTTTAAGGACTGTTCTTCTTCATTACTGTAAGACCGTTGAAGTCATCTCTAAGTCTATTTTGTAGCCCAAATAGCCCAATTCGGCCGGTGTGTCCCTTTAAGTAGTAAGCCTAGTTGAAACTTTGCATGATGGGAGTATAATGAGGTGAGGTTTGTGGTAGCACCATGTGTCAATCAGTTTGCTCTGATCGTCTTCAGGAGAATGTGAAAAAGCTCTGTACAATAGGGCCTTGTTTATATAGCATCCATGACATTTGACTCATTACATATTCGTATATTATGAATAGTTGTTATCACTCCTCAGCCATTTGTTTACCCCCTCATTTTTTTATTGCAATTTGATTGTTCTTTTGTTGTTGACATTTTCAGGAAGTAAACGATCCAATGAAAGGGAAGAGATTCCAGAAATAGATCTGATTGTCAAACGAGTGGAGCAGACAAGACGGTCAAATGGAGGTAAGTGTTGCCATGACAACTGCCATGTGATACCTCTTGAGGGCTCTGTAGAGAAGCGGATTTTGTTAAATTTACTCATCGTCAGGGGCCATCATGAATTAGTTCATGTAACAGTTGCATTGGGTATGAAGAACATTAATATAGGAGTCATATATTGATAATAAAGGATTCTTGGGACACTTCGCAGCTAAGCTTCACTGCAAATAATCATTCCCCGTTCATCTCAACAAAACAAGGAATCTTTGGTCAGAGTACAGTGAACAGACCATACATTTGGATAATTTGTTTCAGTTACGTCAATATTGTAGAAGAAAAAAAAAGTCAGTTATATCAAGCTGAAACACAGTTGACCTAAGCGTCTTTATGACTTAACTTTGTGCTCACCAAAAAAAAAAACCTCTTTGAGCTCCAGTGATGTTTTCCTTAAATCATTCCGAGCCCCCACCCCTGTTCTCACAGCCACAGACACAGCGCGGCTACAAATAAGATGAAGGAAAAGAAAGTGAGCATGGCAGGTCCTCTTTGTCCACTATGACAACCATCTTAATCATTGTAGATCTGCCTTTAGGCACAATGAGCATTGTGAGATCAAATCATCATGGCAGGCAACCCTATCATTTTTTATACTCTCCGTCTGTCACTGGCAGTCTTCGTTCACCGGCTGGAACCCCCCCCATCTTCAACCCCTATGGCCTGATCCCTATCACAATATCTGTGTGCCGCAGTTGCCAGGAGCTTCCAAAAGCCGTAACGGAAATATGGGAGTAACTTTAATTAAAGTGGAGATGACATGCAGTGATTCTTGGGAGTGGGGTAAACTCGACAAAGAGATAATCCTAGACGATGTTGGAGAGCAGTTTGGTTTATTAGAGTGAGGTATAAATTACACATTAGGAAAATGGCATGTTTTCTTCACCCAACCCGCTGCTACTGCTGCGTGGTCTTCCTTGGAAAGGCGTTCAAGGAAAACCAAACCTTGATAAAGATTTGAAGCTTGGGTGAGAAAGCTAAGAAGTACATAACTAGTTTAAAGGTGACAGCCAGTTGGGGGTAATCTCTTCTACGGAGAAATGCCATCCACTGAGGATATACATGTACATGTAATGGTTCTGAGAAAAAGTAGCATCAGCCTGTTAAGCTTGTCTCTTTATTAATTTATTTTAAATCATACAATTATCTCACTAAGTACCTATTATATCAGATCAAAAGCAAATAACCGCTGTGACACTTGTATCGTTATAAGCAAGACACTTGAACATTAGTGCTGCATACTTTGGGTGGGACATAAAGCCGTAGGTCCTGTGTGTTGTGTAATGCACGTAACCATTGCACTTAACGTAATGAGAAGGGGTTCACCCCAGTGTTCCTGGTCTGATCGGCAGCATATTGCACCACAGTGCCTTGTAAACCATTACATGGTGCTATAAAGGAATACATCATGTAGGTCTTGTACTTCAACGTGCATGTAGCTCAACATACCTTGCAGGAAATAATACCTAAGGTTTAAACCACTTGCTACAAGAGTTCAATCTTTCTCACTTTATTTGATTCCCTTTGAGGCATTTTTTCTCATGAAGCCCACCTTCCGCACCAGGGTTGATAGTACATTGTTTCCAATATCATAGCGTATATGACTAGATTACTTCTCTACTAACTACTGTGGTGTCATCAAATGATGATTGCATGCCTGTATACAGCATTTATTGCCTGCTCCTTTCTAGGGTTGTTTGTAGCAAACTCACTTCATTGCCGCAATGGCTAATGAAAATGTATCAAATAAATTTGTCACCGCCTGACACTATAATTTATAAAAGATCTTTTGCAGATGGTTTCATGTGTACATGATGTACATGCCACAGGAAAACACTACACGCGTTTTAAAAAAAGGACGGAGTGCAGCCGGAGGCCTTCTATCCATAATGATGCACTGTATCTAGTAAACCATCGGCAATTTAGCGGCAAGACATTTCAAGAACACAAAGTGGCATGTCTTGGTTTTTTCCCCTAGCTACCATCGGTTCTTGCACACGCGCCCATTGACCGCTCTAAATTATAACAAATTTGACCATGACTGCGAGTTATTCACCACTTAAATTTTCCTTCGTTTTTTTCCCCTTTATTTTTCTCCCGTTCCACGATTCGATAAATGGGCTTTGTTTGGGTTGGGTTAATTGCGGTTGCCATGGTGACAGTATCTTAGGCCTGATTCCTAAACGTAAATTATGCCATGTTGGTCAGGTTGACCGTGATGTCAATAAATAGAGCAGTCGATGTGTGTTTGACCAGATGATGATTGTGATTGATTTTTCCTGTCAACGTACATAAACGCTGACGTTAGTTTACACTCGTTTCACATGCGTTTTTTCTCTTCAATATTCAAGAAATGCTACATCTGTGTGAAACCTGTGATACTCAACAACTGGCAAAGGCACTTGTAAATCACAGGGTGTAAACAGGAATTCAGCTGTTCTGTGTTTGGATTCTTGATTACATAAAGTTTGTTTTAAGTCAGTGGTGTTTTATGGACATTTTTGTTGATTGATGTACATGTACGTTGATCAATCTTTGCTTACAATTACATGTACCAGTAGTTTGTAAAGTTGTCATCTCTGTATCCGACAAACCTCCGAGCCATTCATTTTGAAAGAACCTGAAAAGTTGATAAAATAAGAATAACCCTTTTTAAACCTTTCACTTTGAACAAAGATTAAAAAAAGGCTTACAGAAGTTTCATACTTGAGTAGAATTTGGTATGTATTTCTTCTTTATGAGGAGTCTTCCTTATTAATGAAGTTGTTGCTGAGATGCTTCAATTCTGACAGTTTAAGCAGCAAGAATTCCTCAGATAAGAACGCAACACTTTCGTTTAATTCACTAAAAAGCGAGATTGACCCCGCAAACATACAATTATAGTCTGGTTACCATGATGTACATTGCACGTTGACAGAACCTGTGTACACAGGGAGTAAGACTTAAAAATGGCAGACTGATGAATAAGATGGATACTGCAGGCTTAATCCCTGGGTGTTTGGTATGCAACTTGACTGTCTTTCACAAGTGTTTTTTATCGGGCAACACTACCCACTCGTATGGAAACTCTGTAGGTGTGATGGTATCTTGCGTACAAAATGAGTAAACCAAAGAGGTCGTTCACACGCCGTACTAAAGTTGGTCTAAGTCCACTTAGACCGGTTCGGGTTCAACTTTTGTGCGTGTGAACGCAAATAAAGTTAGACCGGATCGGGTTTAAACCCCAAAACTTAAACCGTCCAGCGAGGCGGTCTAAGTCTAAACCGGTTCGGGTTTATCTTTTAACACTGCGTGTGGACAGAATGACATCCGGTTTTAACTCACAACGGACGACCCATTGTGTGGTTCAATGCACACGCCCGGGACCCGGAGTATTTGTATACGGTTTCTGTTGCCTCTGATGCTGAAAAGCACCGAGTATTTATATTACTTTCTTGCCGCTTACCGAGTTGGCGAAACCCTCTCGATCGGTGTATGCAGTTTAACACAGGCCCACGCCCTTGATTTATTAAATTCTGAAACAAAATTATACTTTCCAAGCTTTTTTTGTTGAGTGCCCTACAATAAATTGAAACTGTTTTTCATGCGTATACTACGAGCGCAGCGAAGAAGCATTTTTGTAATGCTTCTCACATGTACAGCGCTGCCATCCCATAGTGATCACTCTCTCATATCCCATAGTTACCATCACCGAACCCGTGGATGTGCCTTTCTATTGCCGTCACCGTTACTAGCGTGCTGTACTTTCAATCTAGGAGAATGAACTGCAGTGGGCGCAAGGCTGTGTGTAGGGGAAATTCCCTACGCCAGCAATATCACCACGTTGTTGGGAAGTTTGGAAAATACTGCAAAGTACATGTATTTACGTAACTTGCACGTGTGTAGTTGTGTTTATTAACGAATCGGAATAAAAATCGCGGCACCAGCTTTTGAGAGATCGCAACTTCCAATCGATTGAAGTACAAACTAAAAGTATTTATTAAATCGGAAACAGTGGTATAAAACAAAACACACACATGAAACGTGTTCTGCTTCATGGAATACGGACAATATTTTGGTGAGTTTTTTCGGCGGTTTGTATCAATATTTTGTTTGTTTAAAAAAATAATTTCGAGTCGTGTTCATGTTTGTTTTAAGTGCCCATATCCTCCTAACGGTAAAACTGTTACCGCGTTCGATTGAGCCATTTGTATCCAATAATTGTGCCCTGTCTGATCATCCAGGGCATGGGGCACTCAGTATCTCGGCATACTCGGTGCGTGAATCTGATGAATAAAACCGGATGTTAGAGCAACGGGGTCGCGTCTACTTTGACCTCTTAAAACCGAAGATAAACCGGATCGGGTTTAACTCTGTGCTGTCTGAACGCAATGGGTTTTTATTTTTACGACCACCCCCCGCTGCTCGTAAAAGTTAGACCGGTTCGGGTCTAAGTTAGTACGCTGTCTGAACATACCCAAAGTCAGCGAGAAATCACAGCTTCTCAGTATTCCTAGTATGTTTGACCTTTCAGCAGGTCAAGCAACCACTTAAAGAAAACACCCGCAAGAAGCTTTCATTTCTAGCGTATCTCTTTCTCTTTCTCTATAAGATGGCGTACACTGACATTCTCTCATCCTGAGCTCAAGCACTCTAACAGAATTCCTGACTCATATTCGCCCAAGTACTGTCTTCCGTTTCCTTCCTGTACCTTTCCTTGCTTAAAATGAGGGCGCAGAAAGGCTAAAGGATTTAATGAAATCTGCTCAGGTTTTCTTGCTGTTTTTTTTTGTGTGCATGAGTGCGGAAGCGACTGTTATAGGAGCGTACATTATGGCGCCACATGGCCTTAAGATAGCCACATCTGTGTGGCGGAGTCAGGCTTTACTTGGATGCGGCATGCATTTGGCATTGTAATTGCTGTTTAGTGTTTGTGTGTGAGCACGCAGTACTACTAACTCATATGCTATGTGAGAACGTAGAGCAAGGATCAACATCAACTCTCTGTCATTCAGATCGTGTAACCTTTGATTACAAAAAGAGTGACAATGTACATTCCATGGCCCATTTTGACAGATAAGATAATGTCAAACACTACACTCTTTACATTTTGTGAACTTCCACATAAATTAAGAGTTGTGAAAAATAACAGCAAGTTTTGAGATGTGCTCCTTTTTCTTCATATTAAAATTTGATCAAATCAGACAGATCTCAATGAAATATAAGAATTTATGTTTTCTTCTCTCATGTCACAAGTCACATGGTGTCATACCTCCTGGAAAGAACCTGCTTTCGACTTATTTTGTGAACTTCCACAAACAACTGTACATGTAAATTCAAGAGCTGTGAAAAATAACAGCTATACAAGTTTTGAGATGTGCCTTTTTCTTCACATTAAAATTTGATAAAATAGGACAGATCTCAATGAAATATAAGAATTTATTTTTTCTTCTACTGGCAGTGTTTTTTCTAAACATGTCATCTCACAAGTCATATGGTTTCATGAAAGACTCTGCTATGTTTTTTTTTTGTCAATTCAACGGAAAGAGTATTACAAAACTACAGAGTTAGATGTACAGTTTTTAATCTTCAATTACAACTGAAAATTTATTTTTCAAATTGTATGAATAATACAGATATTTGTACTGGTGGTTTGACCTTGCATGCAATTGGATCTGAATGTATTGATCCACATGTAAGTGGAGTGTACAGTCACGTCTTGCCCAACAGTGTCAAGGTTTCATCAATAATCAGTACTTTTATAAATGTCACTAGTGAGAGACCCTTTTCCTTGCTTTAATGGTACATATACATCATGTACCAGCAACACCAGCTACTGCCTTTTAATAAATGCAGGCCATGACCTGGTAGTGATCTGTGCATCTGCACATGAGTGTCACTTGCGGCGGATACCGGCACTTAACAATCTTCCATTATTATTATTATTATTATTATTATTAAGATTTGTATCTTCAATCATATCTACTGAAGTACAACAATGGTATTATCTTGAACTATACACGTAGAAGATAATATTTATGTGTCTCTATGGGAAGGTCGGTGATTTCAACATTCAAATCCAGCAGAGATTTATTTATATATATATGTAGAGGAAATAGCGTTTGAGAAGACCACGCAAATTATTTCTGCCGTTAGATCTTTCTGAGAGTTTCTTTGGAAATTAAAAAGTATTGAATGAAGAAGATGTTACGAGAGCTGGCTTGTTATAAAGTCAGCCTGGCCAAGAAAAAGTCAAACAGCTACTTCTAGTAAAACCTGGATCTCTAGTTTTGCTTTGGCTGCCAGGCATTTTTCATAAGGTCTGCCTACAATTTCCACGATTGTCAGAGTAATTTGATTTGGTTGCCTATAAGGCGCTGCATATTCAATGACTGTGAGTTTCTCAGACATTCCTTTGATATGGATTTTAAACTGGCACATGACCCCCACCCCATTTTTGATTTGTTTTTACACCTTTAGCTTTTCTTAAACTTGTTAACAAGAAGGACTCCAAGGTTTTTCATTTTTGTGATCCAATAATTTTCTAATGGATTCATCTTGTGAAAACAAAATGACAAGTCTCTTAGTCTTACCCTTGTTAAAAAAGGTGTGAAAAAAGGTGTGAAAAAACTCCACTGTGTCTTATATTCTTCACAACGTCACATTTGAAATAAATGGTCTGTAAGTTTTGTCACTTAGAGAAGTATAAGTTCATTCATGAATGTTGATGATATTCAATCAAAATGGCTTTCAATTTTGACTGCACAATGAGTCTCTTTAGAAATTATACAACGGATTCAGAAGAAAAAAAACAAAGAAAAACCACCTTGTGAACTCCTTAAATGAACTCCTTAAATTAATAACTATTAGATTAAAATTAACTAGCGCATTCCTGTGTCCCCTTACCAACCCCCTCTCTAGACTACTAATGAAGTCGATTGCGGTTTCCCAGACAGAATTCTTGATGTACTTGGCAGAGCTGTAGCTGCTTTCCGTCCTTCATGTAGGTCTACATCTCGTTAGAACTCTCTGTTTCCCAAGCAGCAAACCGTGCAAACAGTCAGAATTTGGAATTTAAAATTCAGCTTGATGTATCTAACCACTGTGTGTGCCAGACTGGGCCTGTGTTTGCACAGTGGGTTCAAGACATGTCCAATAAAATGTAGATTTTAATTTGAAAGCTGTCTTGGTGTTAACGCTGTATTTTCACTCAAATGTCCTTCTTCAGACTTCTTTGTTTGTTGGAGGTTAGAGGATGGAAATTAATGTTCAGAAAACAATAATTTGTGATCTTCCTAAAAAATTACTTCAGTCTGTGTCCGACAGTACTTTCCGTGTACACCATATCTTTAAAGAGAAGATACATTCGGTAATCGCTCTTAAAATTAATGCCAATAAAATATGATTGGTTTAGGAGCCTACAACAGCTTTCGATAGTATAACACATTTTGAGACATTTCACTTTGAAGTTATGTGGTTCTGACAGAAATATGTAAGTTATTATCTTAAAAAATATAAATTTGAGAGTCTATAAAGCTTCTCAGATCGTTAGAATTAGAATTATTCTTCCTGAGAGTGGACATAACCGCTCTGGATTGTTAGAGATATTTTTGCCGGAAACCAAAGTTACACTTTGCTCTTAATTGTAATCCATTGGCTGGGCTGCGTGTGTACAGCATACATAATGTCTGTGTGTATTTAGTGGTTAAATCATGGCTGGCTAAACTCTTCCTCTAGAGTTAAACCCAATATTAGAGAAAGTACATTGCACCTGATGATGCACTCTGATGTATTGAAAGTGTAGACAGTAACGCAGCAGTGGACGATGGTTACTGGCCCAAACTTAATAATGAATAGTGCCTACATTGTGAATTTATAAGTGGCATGGATTCATTACTTCTTCATGATGTGGAGGATTGCGATATTGTTTCTCGATATAATGTCAAAGTGTCTGTCAGAAAAATAATATTCTAAAACAAAATACTTGGGCTCATATTTAAGCATGTGCTAAATAATACTGTTTTTCAAAAAAAATAGTTAAAGAATTCAGGGGACTGCACAAGTGTAAGACTTGGGCCCTACCTCTACAGCTCATGTCTCTGGTCATTGTATTTAATTAAAAAAAGTCGGCGCCTACCATTTGCATGTAATGTCACATAAATGTATTTCACAGGTTAGCAAAGAAATGTTGCTTGTAAGCAATCTTCAACAACACAGCTTAGCACAGAAAGTTGTGACTAACCCTGTTTTGTCTTTGTTGTTAAAAGACATTAGACTAGTTTGTTAAAAGTTAATGTGCCTTTCTATATTTCAGGCAACCGATGTTTTCAACTCTACAATGTACATTCCCTCAACCACTCACAATCCCTCATCTTTTTTGATCTGTTTCCCAATAGGATCAACACAGACTTCAACAAAAGGGGAGGTAGTCGTTGACAAGACAGAGACCCGAGTCAAAACCGACCACCAGATTGTTGAACCCAACGGCGAAACTACACACCTTGAGCACGAGAACGTCGACACGGTGGAGAAAACCAAACCAGCTTCTGACCCAGTGGAAGCCTCGCGGGAGGAGGTGGTACCCGTTGGTGGCGCTGCACCTGCGGCGGATCCGGTGGAGGTAGCAGAGGACCCCGCACCTCAGGGGGAAGTTGATGCAGCGGTGCGGAACGACAACGATGACCTCCTGCAAGCCGATGCTGACCCTGGCGAGGTGGACAAGCAGCAAGGCTCACCCTTTGCACACGACGGAGAAATTTTACTGGAGGACTGGCAATTTATATGTAAGTTTTTCATGAACACACTGTAGCTATGTAAAATCGTTGCGTTAACCGCTGCTATAATATAGGTTTTGAACTGCCTTTAGCTACTGGGCGATCTCGGTAGTCTAGTTGGTAAGACACTGCTCTAGATGCACAGGTTAAGGGTTCGAATACCACCTGATAAATGTGTAGTGTCACTTTAACCCAAAGAGCGTTCACTGTTTAATAATGACACAAAGAAACGCTTGGCAGATTTTCATCACCCAATGTCAACATGCTCCAAGACTTGACATGGATTTTGTGCTTGAATGTTATTAACCTTAGCCTGTCAGGTCTTCTGAAACACTCATGGACCGAACGTGATTTATGAAACATTAATGAGCTAAGGTGGCGAGTGGGAGTCATTTTAAAAGGTCAACATGTCACCTATAAGAACGAATCTTTGTATGTAGCCAATATAATCATAGATATAAAGATATAATATCAACCAGTTATTCAAGGCACTGGAACAATCAGAAACATTTTAAGACCGTTCTCTATTATGAGACCAATTGATGTACTTGACAAAGTGCTGCGGCGTATTCAGCAAAACTACTTCCAGAAACACTGCAGCAAATCCCTTCTGTAAAATAAGTGTTCACTTTGGATGGTATTAATTGGTGTGGTGACATTGCTGTGGAGAGTTACACATACATGTACAGTACAATAAGTTCTGCAGTCAAAGTTACGTGTGTAAATATTTCACTGAAATGTCATTATTCTTGAGGAAAAAAAAGTAGAAGACAAGAGAAAATGAAAGAAGACCAGTTATTCGTTCCCTGCAAATTCCACCGACTCCAGCGAAATAATTGATTTATAAAAACCAATTAACAACGAGTTGTGTGTGTTTTCGAGCCAGAGAAATACCGTGACTATTAAATTAGCAAGATCCGTAGCTACGAAGAGGCTGGGTAATTACTGGTTAATGTCCCGAGTACATATGGTAAGGAGCCTCGGTGCATGGGTTTGTTGACGCCGGCTGCAAGATGAAAAGTAAAAGAGAATGCTGTATGTTTTTTTGGCGAGGTGGAACAAAACATGGCAGTAGGATGAAAGTAATTTAACTGCAAAATGCAAAACTGATTAAAAACAAAGTTTTGCGGAGGAATTTATGTGGATTAGTAAAGAGAACTACAATGTTGACAAGGGAAATAAAAATGCTGATACAAATTTCTCCAAAAATATGTTCAGAACAGCGAATTGACACAAACCCATGACATTTTTGAGGGGAAACTTTGCAATAATGTTTGATTTGGTGTCTTGTTTCTTTCAGTGATAGTCTGCGGTTGTGTAGCTGTCGGTGTTCTGGGCATTGCTGTGGCATTTCTATGCTGGTACAAGTAAGTACAACATTTACATCTATTTGTATTAGAAATAATAAATTGTGTGTTGACAGGGGGCTACGATGCACACGACTTTGAGACAACATTGAAATAACTTTGGTACAACTAAACACATAAAACCATTTTTCACCGTTTAGTTCATTTTGTTTTTCAAGGTATGCATCTTCCTCACTTTAATTTGTTAATAAGAATATTGGTTTCTCTCTGTCTTTGTTAGTGTATTTCTTAGAAGCACTTTGTAACTTGCTGTAGTGCCCGGTGTGCTAGAATAGCCCCCTCTTGTGATCATGAGTGGATAGACAATTTGGGTTGCAAGAAAAGGTGTATACTGCCCTCTACTGTTGTTCCTCACTCATTAATCCAAACTGCCTGAGCCGTCGGCTGATTTTCTACATGTTAGGACTTGTCCCTTCATGCTGAAATCTTAGTATAAATTGCTTCATTCCACATCAAGGACATTTGTTTGGATAACGATGAGTTAGGTTAAAAATGCATTATTGACACATGTTTTCTTGGTGTCTCTGTTAGTGTTAACTCTGTCAGTGCCCCCCTTTCCACTTTTTTAAAGTATTTAAAAATTTTGTAAAGAAAAAAGTCTTTCTAACCAAACAACATGTATATTGCTAAGTTTGTGCAAAACTAAATTTTCTTGAGTGATCATGCCTTCTCATAATAATTGGTTGTACATTTATGATTAATGACACTTTTGGAGTACATAAAATATATCGAACAAAAAATAGATCATATGACCTTGGCACTGAAAGATTTAAAAGAAAGTGTATTTATGATTGTGACAGCATTTTCAAGTCGCCTCTGATCAAAAGTTAAATTCATTTATAATTGCTGAGGCTCCACACATCTTGAAGTAAGATTATTCAACATGATTTTTTGTCGGCCCAGCACTCCTCAAATGTAATGCCCTCGAGGCATGTTCATATGGAAATACACTCCAGCTTCTTTGCTCTTGAGTAAAAATAAGCGCTCTGTGTATAGACTTACAGGATGTCTTGATGTTTACCAAATTACCCTTCGCTGGATCGCTGCGGGGGTTTCTTTAAAAAAAAATGAATTTGTTTATTTTGATTCTGATTAAGAGGGCAAGGCTAGTTTTCAATTTGCAAAGGCCATTTCCCTCTTGAAACTCATCATGTCTGCAGAGAGGGCACAAAGGCCAAGACTAGGGCGACCAGGGCAACCGTGTAATTTCAGGCATGCATACAAATAATTAATGGCCTGTATTTCAGCCCTAGCAGCAGAGTCTTTATTGAAGGCTTATTGATTCCAATGTTTTTTTCCCAAATGAATCTTAGACCGTCCAAGTTTTATTTGTCCAAAAGTGGATGAAATTTTGTCCCTTTTAAAAACTAACCTTAACCCTAGACCTTACTCCTTGGATAGGATGATCTTTATTATCGTCCCTCAAATGGTCATTGAAGATCATAAATTAAATCCATGCACAATAAAACAAACACATGAAACAGGTCACCGTGGAAGATGTGTAATCTTTCAGTGTGAATCTCTTGGGTTCGAGGCAAGACAGGGAGAGAGAGAGATGGGGGAGAAGATTTCTCTTGGCTTGATCGATACCACCAAGATGCATCCCTAAGGCTCTGCTTTCAAAGGCCGCCCTAAGAGAAGGCAAAGGAAATTGTGCCCGGTGGAGACGGTGCGGTCTCGTTGCAAGAGACTTTTTTAAAGGGAGGCTTCAATGAGGGAGCATATCCTGTAAAAATGGTGTTGTCAAAACAAACCCCAAACTAGTGCGCTCTGAGTCATAAGTTTGCATGAATTTGTACATGAATGTTCTGCCATGTCTGATTTGTTTACAGTTTGTTTAAAGGGACAGTAGATTCAAGTCTATCCTACATGTACATGTATATATTAAGGATCTTGGCTTGCACTGAAGGAGGTGTGAACAAGACGTGTCAGTTAAAGGGTTCAGCTACTTTTTTCAGAACACAAAACACAATGTTCACAGATTTACATTAAACTTACACTTGTACATGATTTGAAGATAACGATGGTAGAAAGCTTTCCTTAAAATAATATTTGCTGTGGTACTCTAGTTTTTGAGAAATGAGTAAAACAATGCACACAATATTTTAAAACCAAAGGTAAATGTATGTAAGCATGCTTAATGCGCTGGTAAGCTCTCACACTTTGC
Source organism: Asterias amurensis (assembly GCF_032118995.1). Lineage (NCBI taxonomy): Eukaryota > Metazoa > Echinodermata > Asteroidea > Forcipulatida > Asteriidae > Asterias > Asterias amurensis. Next base: position 432,881 of record NC_092662.1, on the reverse strand, counting down.
ACTCAGAGTTCAGTTTTTGTTTTCAAAAGCCTATCACATCCCTGATCCAAGCAACTGCCTCTTTGATGCCTCATGAAACCGATCCAGAGTCTTCTTCACTTATTAGCATTTCTATCTCCAGTCCATCCAGTCTCAGCATCATGTTTAACCCGGCCTTGCGGGCGACAAACAACACTTCCCAGTATATTCCAGCGTATTCTCTTTCACCAGCCTCCGGCCAGCAAGAGAAGGCATTAGGTTTTGCAGAAGGTGCAGCTTAACACTGTTCACACTACGCAGCAGAATCAAACAAACATTTCAAGAGAAAAGTCAGGCCTGACTGAGAAAATACAAGAACAACCAATCATATTGGTTTGTTTTACCCATAAACTTGCGACAACCAGTGCGTGTCTGAGTGAATAGGGCTCGCTTTTACTTTATCATTTCCGTTGCTGCCGACAGGCTTTTCCAGCTCGCAATCGAAATTAATCTACTTGGGTCTAATTAAGGGTCAGACCTTGACTACGTGGCAATGTTGCATACCAGAATGACCTAAACAATTATGGGACAAGGCAATGTAGAAACTAAATATTATCTTGAATGGTCAGATTATATTGAGTTGGAAAACTTGGTTAACTTTGGCCGAATCCTTGCCTTTTTGGGCAGCATGGTAATCATTTAGTCTTTAGGGATGCGTTGCCTCTGTTTTAACCGGAAATCCTTTTTTCTAGTCCTGGTAGGTTGAGTATATTTGCATTAGACCACTTGTTAGTTCATAGAGTTCAATAGTACCCTCTTGCAGCAGTTTTTACAGTGTATTCTTGGCTAGTGCTTTTAAAAGTCAAGGCCGGCCCGTATATTAGAGCCCTTAAATTTCACAGCGGCAGCCGAGGTAGTTGAGATTGATTGAGGAGTTTGGGAAATGATTCCTGTTAGACACGTTGTCCCCTTTGACTCTCTCCACGAATCCATCATCAACCCTCCTACACCAGCATCAAAACCTAACCAACATCCACCCTTGAAAAATAATTACAATTAAGTGAGATTTCTCAGCAATAATTCATGCATCTCTGGGCGGGATATTAATAGGAGTTGACCTTGCGAGGGCCGATGCGGTAATGGCAGTGGGCTGCCAAAGTGTTCCACTCGTGTGGTCATTGCCGATCTCTGATAAATATTTCATGTTTAAAGTCCTATTAACATTTTAAAAGAAAATATTCAGACAGTGTCAGTATGTATATCAAGTTTCTACTGAGGATGAGCAAAGTATACTGTTTGGAATCTTGAGACCACACCGGCTCTGTTCAGAGCCAAACACTCCCACAAAGCAAGTTTATTATTTATTTTTAGCTTCTCCCTATACATCGAGTTGTTTATTTTTCTGATAAAATTGTGTTCCTTGCTTCATTCCAATGAACAAATTTGTCCATTAACTCTAATGGACTTCACATGTAAGCATTTTTTATAATTGGTACAAACTTAGTATTAAGAGACTCTTCACATAAATTAAGTGAGGAATATGAGTAAGTGTCACAGTTGACCACTGACTGGACTGGACGCCCAATTTACAGATTTATCTCTAATTTGTTTTTTGTTTGTATTGTTATATCCTTGTGTGTGTTCTTGTATTTTGTTTTTTTCTTCTGGTCTTTTCTCTTAAGTTCCTTAAGGTTTTATTCAAAAGTTCAACTGTACATGTCTCACATAGGCCATGTGACTCATCTTTATGACAAAGCACAAAGAACTATCTTCAAAAAGTATTTTTGTTTACCAACTTGGAACATAGAACAAGAAAAAGATCTACAACCCTTGTCAAGTCGACATGCTTAAATGAATGTAAATTTGAATATTTCCCCTCCTCCCAGTTAGTTCCTCCGAGTGTTTACAATAAGTATGTTTATCGACTTCAAGGATTTCTTGGAAAGAAGCGGTCAGAAATTGTTTGTAATGTTACCAGCGGCATTACTCTCCTCCCCCCTTTAAGGCAAACACACATCTCTCTTGACATTTGATAAATACACATGCCAGAAAGCCTTCCTCAATGTCTGATGACTCCAAGTCTAACCCAGGAAATTCACAAAGAAAAAAGTGCAAGCAAATATGATTACAGATCTCCTACTAGCTGCTGAGAGACTAAATGGCTAGGAGTTCCAACCATTAGCATATTAAACTTGCTCATCACGAGATGGGTAGCTAAGAAACACTGGGAATTGCTTTCATATGGGCCCAATAAAGCTGCTTAGTGACTAATTTTGTGCTTACTGCACAAGTTTTCATTTCATAGCGATCGTTTTTTAGGGAACTTTGTGCAGAATCAGGGCGAGTTTGCTGCTCGGTTATAGATTCGGGTTGTATGTCCTGGGTCCAACTTCATAGAGCTGCTTAGTGGCCGTTTTTGTGCGAGTTTCCATTTCATAGCGCTGCTAACTGTAATCACATGAAAAGCCATGCTAACCTTCTGGTACTTGTTGTATGAAAAAGAATGACATAACAAGGCAAAATCAATGGTGAACATGCAAGCTGGTAGCCTAATTTTCCTGCTTACGATGAACAAATTCAGGAAGTAAGGAGAAAACAACACAATTTTGAGGGATATTTGTGTGAATCCTTGTATTTTACTTGTACAAAATCTTTCCAACCATGTTCATTAGATAAAGAAATGCTTTGATAGCCCAAAGCACCAAATCCTTAGGCAGTGTGTCCCTTTAAGGAGAAATGGAAACAGAGTGCCATGCAACGTTTTCTAGGTCCTGTAATGTTTTTTAGATCTAGTGGAAATGCGACCACAGCCTGCCGCCCTGATGGAGTTATCTGGTCCGTTAATTGATTTTCGATTGATGCTTCCATCGGCCTCGACATTAAAACCTTTCCAGCAGTGATAAATATTGCTCCCTTGTTCAGTTTCATGCAGACAGAATTTTATTTTCAAAGTTGATTGTGTTTTGCATTGCGGAGAGTCGTTACCGGGAAAAAAAAAAGTAAAACCAAGATTAGATCTTGGCTGTACCGTACTCCGCAATATTGTGTACCAATCGCCCACTCTGATTTAATCTCTTTCATCAAAGAAACTCTATGTAAATTTTGATAACTTACAGACGTATTTGACTCACAGAATTATACTCTGGTTTGGTTTTTCTCTTTTTCCTTGATTGACCCCTTTTTACATAACCCTTTTTTAGTATTAATTGAATTGTCCTTTTCATTTGCAGTTAAAAATAACTAGGTCTCTAGCTTGGAAAACACTAGTTTAATTTCATTCAATTTAACATTTATTTCAGTAGGACTTGAAACTTTGCATGATGGAATTATTACTAAGAGATTTTTTGCGGTATTTCTTTGAGTAGTGTCTGCTCTGAAAAGAACCAGTGGTTAACGATTCAACGTTTCGTTTAATTTGTCTGATCTTCTGTTTTCGTATCTACTTCAAATCAGATAAAGGAGTACAAAATAAGTTGATTGTTCTTTTCAGAACAATAACCTGTTTGTATGAGATCCGTTATTGATTCCTATCATAACTGTCATTGTTTTCTTATCCAAACCATCACTAGCCCTGATCAGAACCACATTATATAAAAGTCATACACTGTTCAGCAAACATTTCAGTAAACATTTAAGTGGGAGAAGGTGAATCTGCAAATAATTTGTGTAACAAATGAAATTTCCCTAATGGCGGATCACACTATCTTTGTCACCTCCTGTTTGTAACAAGACAGAACAAAAAATGGTTTTGAACCGTTGTAAAAGAACCACCCTCACTGTCCTGTTGTGTACTCACTCCCGCTTACGCTGATCCGGTTACCTTGATTAGCATTGGTTGCCCCGGCAACATGCTGTCTAAAAGCTGCCTTTAGAAGTAGTGTTGTTCAAACAAAAAGAGGTGGCAAAGACTGCTCATTGTCAAAGACTGCTCGTTGTCAAATCCAAAGCTGTCACCTCTTCTCTTTGTCGTCAATAGAAAATAAGTTCTTTGACAAAGATGGTGAAACCAGTGAAGCTCTCTTGCATAATTGTAATACACAAATAGGTTACAAAGCGTAAATATGTTTGAGCATGAGGTTTATTTAAAGAATAATATATTGGACCCCTTTGTTCTAAATCTTAAGTATCAGGCCTTTTTAACTCGATGACTAGTATAATAGTTGATGGTTTTTTTGTCTTGTGTACACATACAAAATATTAGCCCCAAAAATTTCCAAATGAAACTGCAAAGTTTGATAGTTTTGCAATTTGCAGATTTTTAAGTATTATTTTCTAACGCCTTGGAGAATAAATTCACTAAATTTCAGAATGAATTTTGAGCCCTGACAGAGTTTGAAAATTTTGTATGTTGCTCACACAAATCAAGGATTTCCGTTTCTCATTAATTGGACTTTGGTAAAAAAACCACCCGAACCCCTTTTTAAATTTTAAAATATCACGAGTAGACGCCCTCTACAACAAGGAGATTGAATACTTTTGTGCAGAGCCTCTCTCGTGCGAAATACGCCGCTATTACCATAGTGAGATGTGATGTTTTTGCGCCGACTCATCGATTTCTCTGTTAGATTCATTTGGTCATTGAAGCATAAATTCAATTAATTATGGTCTAGTCTTTTCTTTAGGTCTATTTGGAGTGACATTCATCAAAGTATGATTTGCTTTTGTAACACTTTTGAGGTAAACGATGACGCCAGTCCAGTTTTAATTAATAAACTCTTCATATCAATATGTATTGTCAACCCGCTGTCACCTCGCTAAACGCGGATGGTTCGTGATAGCACCATGTATGTGTCTACATGTACTTGCCATGTACTGTAGATTTTGTTTTTGAGAGAACTGTCTTGCTTTATATTCTACTGCCGCGGAGTAGATTTTCAGAATTTGGGAGACTTCTCAGTTCTGATAAAATAATACCTAAAAGGAACAGACACACTCTTAGAAGGGTTACCGATAACGCATCTTATGTTCAAATTTCGGTGGATAAAAAGTTTATATATATTTGTCCATGTCCGCAGTTGTTCTCAGTGAAACCTTTCTCGAAATGCATCATACTATACAAAAGCTGCTGTACAGGTACTTCTTATCTGACTTAAGTTTTTCTTGACATCTGTTTTTTGTATTTTTAGAAAACGAAGCAGAAGACCAGTGCCTCCAGAGCACACAAATCCAAACTGATCTTATTTTAATAAACTCCTGCAAGTTGAGAATTCTTTTATTTTTTTTTATTCTCTTAAGTTTCCTGGAAATGTGACACAGTGTTTGATGTATTTTTTAATGAGCATGATACTTAAATAACCTAGCGTGAAATTACATAGGTATCGACAGATGATGACCAAGCATTTATTCGATGCAAATTCTATTTCAGTCCAATTAGTTATTAGTCCCAGCACTGATGTCATTAGTAGCTGTCAATAATTGCCCATTAAAACTGGAGGACATTCTAGAAGTGTGTAGACTTAGACAAGTCTACCTTAACAGTGGAAATGATGTGGATTTCAGACTAAAACAAGTCCTCTTGCCGTTAATGCACAACAAAGACCCCAAAATGAAGTCCATAAAATAAACCTGTATTGTAAACTAAAGTAATGTCAGGAGTAGAGTGGAACTTGTCTACTTTTATGGCAAACAGGGACTGGTACAAGTCTACCTGCCCTGGAAACTATTAAGAATGATAAACAGTGAATAGACTAAGGCAAGTCTACCACCCAGCATCGTCGTACAGGAAACTATAAAGAATAATGAACAGTGGATAGACTAAAGCAAGTCTGCCCCCAGCATCATCGTCATCTTCCTTAACTGCAATGTACTGATCAACGCTAGCTGGCAAACACTATGGCCTAATGTACACTGTTCATTTACGTCCTTGGTGAGGCTAGCTTTCCTATTGATTTGAATTAAAGACCCTAGCAACACATGCGCAGTTAAGCCCTCCTCCTGCCTCATCAACATCCCAGCCCGTGGTTGTGTATAATTATCATGGTAGCACTGATCCCTACAACACGCAAGATGCTGTGAGTATTTACTACACGGCCTGCTTTTCATCAGTATTAGAGGCAGTGGACGTTGAGGTAGCAAGGGGAGACGAGTGTGTGTGTGCGTGAGGAACGATGTCAGCTTGGGATACGATGGAGCAGTGATAAGCTAGCTTCGTATCCGCATCATCTTCTCATCTTGAAGACGTTTTGTTTTCATCCTTTCTGACGGGAAGCATACTTCTGGAGAGAATTAGCCGGATTCTTGTGTGTTCGCTACGTGGATGTTGCGTGTTTGTTGATGACCGACAGAGTCGGGTTTGTATGGCATATTGCCATGGTGAAACAAGGCCTGTTACCTGATCGTTATCAGATATAAACACTTAGTGATGACATCATTGCAGAGTACCAGCTGATTAGGAAACCGGTGCATTTGGTGGCTTGATCGGCACATCTCTGTACTGTGAATTTTACGTCGGGCCGTTGCCTTCCCATTTTTTTATACTTTTGTACAGCTCGGGAAAATTATTTTGCGATTTGCAGGGATTTTTTTTTTAAAGTCTGTTTTTATACTCGATTAAATATTATAAATAAAACATTCCAAAGAATTTGTGACGTGCAGAAACAATTCCTAACAGAGTTCTCAAGCGTGTGGAAACAATAAAACAAACAAACATAAACATTGCTCGTTCCGGGGGAGATTTTATTCCTCAGCGGATGACACAAAGTAGAAGGCATCTAGATGCCGGCGTCCGCGGTTGAGCGATTTGATGCAATGGATGAATTCACTGACATGCTCGGGCGAGCGAAAGACTATGTAGCCTCCGCCCGCGAGTCAGCGAAGGAGTACATTTGCAACGCTAAGGAGTACTTCTATGCAAATCTGCAGACAGACTATATGTAAGTGTTGGTTGTTTTCATCACAATGTCTTGGGGCTGATTATGACCTAGATTCTTGGAGATTTGACGACTGGTTGATGGAAACCTATGGAATTAAAAATATGAATCGAGGAGTTTGATTTGCATAATTTTATTTTCATTTTCGTGTGCTTGATTTGATAGTTTCAACTTCTGTTAAGTTATTTAACATTTGTACAAATTACAATGTCCTTTGAATATAGAACAGTTGTAATCAAATGAGGACCCACCGGGCAATCTCAGTGGTCTAGTTGGTAAATACACTGCTCTAGAATTGCAAAGGTCGTTGGTTTGAATCCTATCCAAGTAATATGCCTGTGATTTCTGTGCCTGTGCTGTTTGAGTTCCCACATTAGCCACTCAGATGGTTGTCGACACCAACTTCTAAAAACCGGAGTAAGAGTTATGAGTTGAGATAAGCTGTTATGTACATATGTACACAATGTACAACTTCAAAGGTTTTGCCAAATAAAGCAATAAGTTTTGCATGGATATGATCCATCCTGCCATCCTGTACATCTTCTTAGCCACACAGATTCATCTAGTACACCAAAGATGAATCAAACCGGCTCCTTAAATTCCCTTTGGGTTGATTAAATTCCAGGCCAGCTCATATGTGCACAAAAACCAATCAGGTTATTTTTTTTAATTTTCATTCTGTGTGTTTGTGTGCAAGCATCGCCGACGCCGACTTTATTATCATCAAAGCCGGCACTGCTTTTGTGTTGCTGTAGCTACAGGAGAATTTCTGTGTTCCGAGTGTGGTTGCCGTGGAATGTTGTAAAGAGGTAGCAGTGGCGGCGACTTTGTGTCGTGAATTTTGACTGGGAGGAGGGGTCGGGGGGGGGGGGGGGGGGGGTGGGGGGGGGGAGGAATGAGCGGGTGCAAGGCACTCTTGTGAGACAATGTGGTTTTCGTCAGGAGATTGACGTGATTAGGTCTCAAATGACTGCAGTAGTGAGTAATGACTTATAAAATTGAAGTACATATTTAAGCTATGTGATAAGTTGTGTTCTGTCAATGTACTTTGTATATTTTAACTCTAAACCTCTTGGGTTATTCACCAGTATCGAAGGTCGTATTCTGTGCAAGGTCCAAGACGGGCAAGGAGCTCTCGATCAAAGATATTTTACTTACATAGGTCCTTCTGGGACTAGACACCCAAAATGTCTTCAGAACTAGATTATTTTCCCTCCAACTGTTCTACCGTCGATGAATGCAGCTTCATTTGGATCCCTCATCAACCTTTTCTGAAAGTGAATGCCGGTTATCATGCAGTCACAATGATTATTGTTCCTCTGCCTCGGTTACCGGTGATTTTGTCCGTTAACTGCATTGGTTATTTGATAAGCATACAGATAATTGGCAAAGGGAAGGTTGTGTAAACAGTCTTCCTGCTCTCTGCTCTGTAGTTCAACAAACAAAATTAACAAGATGAAAAGATGGATCATTTTTAATAATCAAGTTGAAATGAATTTCAGATCTTCTGGGTTTTGATTGATTTAAAATTAAATTGAGTATAGCCTTTATCTAAAAAATGTAGCAGTTCCAAATAAGTCAAATTCAACTTGGACATTCGTGTGAAAAGGGTCCACCATTTTTTAGAATCAAAGTTTAGATTTTCGTAAAGCTACAGATGGTGTTGGTTCACGATGTAAAAGGAAAACTTGACATCTTTTATTAAAGGTATAGTTTTGTGAATCATTATATTCTACTTTTAAAAATATCTTCCCAAAATTAATTTCATAGCTACCGCTTTGCATAGCTCAAAGCGCCCAATCTGAATGCAATGTGTCCCTTTATGGGGAATTTTTTTTAGCTCTCCTCAAATGTGTTGAAATGAAGGACTGTGTTTCCCTGCTTCCTCGGTAGTGCCGGGTCAGCAAACTATACTTTGCAAAGTCAAAAGCAAGGAGCGAACGTTTGTCCTGCTTTAATTGCATACTATGAATTATTTCTAGTAAAGTCAAGATAATGAAGTGAAATTGAAGGAACTTGCGACTCGTCCCCCAAAACCTCTTGGGTCTTGTTCATTAATTTTCATTCAGTCCCTCTGGATTTGTGGTTTGCATTTTTTGTTTTTCTTTTCATCTTTGCGAGAAATTAATTCTTCCTGAATTTATTTATTATGTGTAGGCATTCCATTTGTAAATGCAGTATTCTAAACCAACCCAAACATGGCTTTGTTATTCTGCTAAATTTGTTTCTTTGTCTATGCAGAGAGAAAAACCCAAGGGGGAAAATTGAAATAACAATAATTTTGTTGTAAGCCGTTTTCTGTCAATCTAGTTTATTTTAGATCGTACACGTTGGAAACTTCCATCAAGAAGCGAGAAACAGGAGGATCTCTGTTTATACTGGTATGGAATTCACAATCAGTGAGTTTTTAGATTGGAACTAGTCAACCAAAGTCTTTGATTAATTCTTTACTCTTCCTTGTCGGACCGAACCTGATCGTTAATTCATTAAATTCAGTTCTTGAAAGGTTTCGTTCGTAATCCACTTATGTCGGACAAGTACCACTTGATCCGAAAACCTAATCCAACGTACGCAAGTTTATGTGGACTGGAAATTTAATTTGCGGCTGTTTTTGAAGTTGGTTATGCGGGGATATCAACATTAAAGTGTTGTGTACTTTTCATGTTGTTCAAACCAAAATCATTCTTTTTTTCTAGACATTTGCTCAGAAACTGTCTACTTGTGTTTTCACCAAACTAAAATAGCCCAGCCATCTTAAAGTGAATTATTCAGGAGTGAGGGGATAGGGGGGGGGGGGGAGTTTATAGTTTGAACTCAAAGGCAAATTAAATGATTAATTCTTACCAGGAGCTGATTCTCCAGAAAAGATATTGATGTCTGTATGATGGTATAAGTTGAAAAAATAGCATTTGAGCGGCTTAAAGTATAACTTTTCCATATTTTGGTGGCTGCAATCAGAATTATAAGTATAACTTCGAAAAGTATAGTCTTTTTGGGCGCTCCTTTCACTGAAGCTTGATCACCAAATTTTATGATAATTTTCAGTTAATTGAAAATTGCAAGATTGGAATAAATCCACTGTTGAAAATACAACCCAAAATAACAACAACAACAACAAAATCAAATAAAGGATCCCTTTAAATACTATTTTCATTCCAGCTCCATCATTAATTATTCACAGCTCAATATTCCCAAGGGCGGTTTAAAAGCGCCTCCTCCTCAGGAAGAAGTGGACCATCTCTGATTACCGTAAAAAGAGACGCAGCTTCTCTCAAATCTTTGATAACTCAGGGTGTGATCAAAATTGCTCCTCACATGAATATGTATTTCAAGCTTGCAGATTGTTTTTCGGGAGCTAAACAGAGTGTAAACTTAACCACCCTGATAACCCCGGAGAGTTCAGCTGATTTTGAAAGATAATAATAGACCACCCTGATATTTTATTTTTATGAGGAATGAATTTTACATGAGGGAGAAAGAAGTTCAGGCGATCAGTGTGAGGCAATTTCAAGCATTCAGTGTTGGGCAATTCAGGCATCGAGCTTGGCCTAAGTGTTTTATTCCATGCCTTCCACCTTTTTGGACCTTGGTTCAAATCATCCTTCACACCGGAGCGTTGTTTCAGATGGTGGTCTCTCCTTCTGGTTGATGTTTTCACAGACCGACCAATCAATTGCCCCCACACTGCAGGCGTCAATCACTGCGCCCTGATTGGTGGATGTGGTTTCTAGCGCACATTTGATCCATTGTTGACTGAGCGTAGCATTTAGTTCTGTCAGACGTAATGCACCATGATTAACAAGATGTATGTTAGGACATATGTAGGTTGTGGAGCACTTGTACTTTTGTCAGGTTGGCAGAGAGATTTGTCCGAGGGCAGTTGCAGTCAACTTTGCTAACTATACACATTCTGTTCTTTAAACTTTAAAGCAGAGCTGTCCTTCACAAATGACAAATTGTGTTTAATATAGAAATAATTTGGTTGTTAGCCCATACATCGATGTGTATTGCACTTCCACTCAACTTTCCTGATTCCACTGAAAAAAACCCACAAACACACTTCTGGGGTGGGATTCGAACCCATAACGTTTCCCATGCTACAGTAGGTGTCTGTTCATTACCATTACAACTTCATCGTGACACACACACCCTCTGCCAAATCTTTCTGGTCATTCATGATGCTTTCGCACATGTTCATGTTGTAATTAGCCCAAGAGCTTGCTCTATGAAATTGTTCCTTACATGCCCCTCCCATCTCCTCCCTAGCAACTCCTGCCCCCCACATCCTATTCATGGGCCCCTCCCCCTCAATAACCCCATTCTCCACTTAATTGATGTAACGCATTACCTACATGTATCCTTGGCAAAACTGAATTATGCATCAAATTTATATGATTGATCTCAGGTTGGAAATTGAAAAAAAGACTACACTAGGGCTCCGGGTCATTGAAAGACCTTAAAACAAATAACCTTTTCCTGCCTCAATTCCAACAGAGGAACTTACTCCTGATCGAGTTACTTGATTTGAAATTCACTCCGGAAGCTTTAAATTTTCTTTTATGGTAGGATTTTGTTGCAAGACAAATAAAGAGGAATGTCTTTTTGCTTAGGGCTTGTATGTCTTAAAAGTGTTGTTTAGGAATCTGACTTGCAAATTGTTTAAATGTTTGAGATAGAGTCTGCACTGGCAGCAAAGTAAAATGTGAATGGACACACAAGTGTAAGTTTCTATCTTTGTCTAATGTTTACCAACCTAAAATTTATTAAAATTTACCCAGTCAGTGTCCTTCGCGGTTTATTTTGTTGTTTTTCAAAACGTATGCTCTTTTTTCTTAAGCTTTTCATTGCAAATGGGAAGAAGGAAATTTTTAGAAGAAGGAAATATTTCAGGTCCAATGAAATTTTTGAGAGCTATAAAAACCTGTCGTCTAATACACATTTGTCATGAAATTGGAGCACTGGCCCATGGGCTAGGGGCCTTGTTCTTAGCATCCAGGCAGTGGGTGGTTTAAGTGTAAATAAGCAGGAAGAAAATCCATAGGCTAAACCAGGCTGAACATATCTATAAATTGCTGCAAACTGATTATTCACATCTATAAATAAATAAAGCAGGACAAATGTCAAGACCTGGTTAATTACTGAGCTAGGGTTTCATGTAGACTGAAAGTCGTTATTATCTTTTATCTGCGCTCGTTGCTCATAGACTCATCTCAAACTCAAAGTGTTCCAATGGATGTTCTGATTTTCTAATGGATTTGCCCTTTACAAGTTGAGCCTCGGTCTGTGTGCACATTCATGGTGGACAAATGGACAGCATGGACAAATTGAACTGATTGCAGTGAATGGTGTATCGCAGCATGCATCGTTGGCCCTCAACTTTCTTCAGTGACGAGCCAGTTTGTCATTTCACTCGCCTGACAGCTTTCTTCTATTTTTCAATTGGTCCATTATCTGCAAGGAATTCTTTTGTTTGTGTGTCTTGAATTTGAAGCTATATGGGCAATATTGTTCAGGCAGTGGTTTACATGTAGTGGAAAGTAAGGGAGACTTTGTAGCCTCTAGTAGTTCTAAATCTCATGAAAGTTAATCGCGAGTCTCATGCGAATTTGAAAGAGTAGAATGTCATTCATTCAAAGTTCATTCACTTCTATTATGACTTGATGAGTGGTCCACACCTGTCCCTGTAGACATGGTCAAGAGTAGTAGATGGACACTAAGACTCCATGGATGATTACAAGGTCATGTTGGGATAACAAGAGGCATCAGGCTTTCAGAGGACATGACTAGCTGGCTCATTATGGCAGAAAAACATGACCAACTCGCCAAAGGTAACACTGTCTGATGATGATGGAGATCAGGGTTTGCCTTCAAGTTCCTCAGTGACTCTATGTAGCCAGCAGGATTGTTTAGCTTGCCATTTCACTGGTCTGTCAGGTTGTTCACAGGTTCTTATTTTAAGGTATTTTTTCAAAGTTGTCATTAGCATGGGACTTGTTATTATAGTTGAACTGATAGAAGTGGTTCATACATGTACGTAGCGCTTGGACTTCAGCCATAAACTTTGCCAGCGTCATTGAGTGATGGATACGAGCGTTATATAAGAAGCCATTGTTGAACAGAATTCTGGGAGGCTGGAGATAATGGCAACCATACAAATCAGAGTTACAGAATTGTTGTTTGTCAATTATTAATAGATTGTAGAAGACTGTCAAGATAAAGTACAAGATTGCTAGTTATTAAAAAAGAAAGAAAAGACAAAAAATGATTAGTTTAGTTATTATCACACTGATTATAAAGTTTATTTTTGTACCAAAGCAGAGTTCAAGAAATGCTGACATTTACCAACATGTAAATAGAATGTAGAAGACTGTCAAGATAAAGTGCAAGATTGCTAGATATCTTAAAAGAGAAATAAGAGAGAGAGGGCATCAGCACTCAAGAAATACTATTGACGTCTGGACGTAGTTGTACCAAGGCAATTCAAAGCAGCAAGATACAAAGACATTTTGTGAGAATGTCTAAATTGACCCAAAAATGATAGGCATTTTAGGTTTTAAACGCAAAACAAAAGCGGGTACTGGAGAAGTTAATGTGCATTTTAAATAAAGAATTTTATGGCATTAAATTGCAATGTTTAATTAGACTGATCATGTATATAAAGGTCTGGATGCTTACCGTAATGATCTCATTGTACTGATGAACCCGTTCTGAATCTATAATATCGCCAACGAGGAAAAAAACACTAATTGAGGGTTGGATTATTGATCTGCTAGTGGTATAATGTTTGCGCTATCTATTCTATCTCGTTAAGGCTGTATCGGGTTTAGTCTTAATGTGGGGTGGATTCACGTTTATTGATTGCTAATTAATGGTGGGTTATCTCATCAGCAATTGCTACGTCACTGAGTGAGGCCTTGGTAGAATGTTGACTGCGACTTCATTCGTCTTAAGATTATCGTCGACCCTGTGGTGGTTGGAGGAGGATGTAGATGTAACCCACTTGTTTGTGTCCAAAAGAGGAATGTCCTCTGAATTAAATTGTCTTTGGTTCTAGTGAAAGTTACTCTAAACATGACGTCCTCTCAGTTCATTAGTGGGGGGGGGGGGTGGGGGGGGGGATTGCTAAATGTCCAATGGGACACAATTTATTTTTCTCTGAGCAGTGGCTGTGTACATGTGCATTCAGATTGGCCGAGTCTACATCACGTGCATTGTTAAAACATTCTTGTACTTGACTCATGTGTACAAGTTACTCTCAAAGGCACCAGCAGCCATTTTAAGTGAAAAAGCAAACAAGCCATGACGGGGCCAAAACAAGATTACCCTCTTCTCCTCTTTCCGTTGACACAGTCCTAGTTTTCACTCGTCTTGAAGACACATTCTCTCATCTTATTCTGGTTAGGGATAATGTAGGTTCCCTCTCCTTATCTTCACGGTACAGATATAACAGCATGGGGTTAAGCCAAGTTGAAGCGCTTAACTGTGGAATTACAATTCCTAGTGGATACCTGTTTGCATCGTACGTGCTTGAAATGTTCTTTGTGAACGTCTTAGTAAAAACAGAGGCATCCCATGGGGGAATGGACGGCCACTCCTCTCTCTCTGATTTCTGTAATGTTGAAGACATCCTAAGCTGGTTCTGCCTTGTGTTCAAGCTAAGAGATGGCTTCTTTGTTTTGCAAACAGCGATGTGATAATAGTGCTACAAAAAAAATGATTCCGTACTGGTCAAATGTGACTGCGCGTAGGTCAGTCATATAGGCTGGGTTTTTAATAGTCGGAAACCTGGCACTAGAAAGAGACAGGTTTTAAAATCAGTTGGTTGTCATGAAGTCTTGTCGGCAACATCATATTTATGCAACTTAACTTGTCAATTATTCAGCACTATGCAAATGAGATCCCTGGTGTGTAAAGAAGCTTGTTGTTAAAGCCATTGGACCCTTTCGGTTCAGGAAAAAAAGAAAAGTTCACAGATTTACAAATAAATTACAGGGTTTACAGAAGGTAGTGGTGAAAGACTTCTCTTGAAATATTTTTCCATGAAATGCTTTACTTTTTGAGAAAACAGCAAAACAATATCAATTCTCGTTAACGAGAATTACGGATTTATTTTAAACACATGTCATGACACGGCGAAACGTGCGGAAACAAGGCTGGGTTTTCCCGTTATTTTCTCCCGACTCCGATGACCGATTGAGCCTAAATTTTCACAGGTTTGTTACTTGATATAGAAGTTGTGGTACACGAAGTGTGGGCCTTGGACAATACTGTTTACCGAAAGGGTCCAATGGCTTTAATGGAGTATACCTTAAGGTATTAGTCATGCGTTTCAAAGATGATTTATTAGGAATCTAAAAGAGTATGAATCAACGCGCATTCAACGCCCATTCTGTATGCGGGTGTTTTCATTATGTCCTGCACAAAATACATATTTTCTAATTTGGTTGCGGACATCGCGTGAAGTGTCGTTACCACGCTACTGCCCTGGAGTTTATTAAATTAAACAAAATTCCTACAGCATCGCAATAATTTTGTTTCCCTCCATCCTCATCCTTTGTTTTTGTAAGCGTCTCTTTTTTCCCCTCTTTTTGTGGACCCGCCCATTAATTGGTTATGAGTTGAAAGACATCACCCATAGCAACGCATCTTCAGGGTAGGTGCGTAGTTTTTTTCTTTTGCTGCTTCAATTTGTTTGATTAAAAAACAGGAACTCTCACTCGGCAGTTGTTTCCATGTGTTCATGTCATTCAATTTAGTTCACAGACACCTCAACGTTGTGGAGTTGTTGGAAATTTATCGACTGTAGTAAAGCCCTTTTCCTCTGGCATTGTATGTTCGGTAATGGAACATTGTGACGTGTGAGTGTTTGTGTGGAGGTGGTGATATGAAACTGTAATTTCAGGGGAGGGAAAATTGCGCTGAATTTGATGAAGGGTTAAGCAGACACGTTTTAAATTTCTTTGCATTCTGTTCATGATGTTACATGTACTTGCTCCAAGGAACATACACGCTGTACATGTGTACAATGTAGTTGGGAAATGTTGGTCATGCTGGTAGGGTAAAGAGCCTAATGGAACATGAAAATTGAAAATTGAATATTTATCCACACTTGTCTTGAACTGCTCATCCATGTCTCTCCAAGTTATGAATATTCTCAAATTTGTCGACGGCTAATATTGGTCATACTTGCACAATGCATCGCAGGTGTTGTATAGCATCCAGCAATGTAGCGAGGGCACTTTGTTTTTGGAGGGTGTAATTAAGACAATTTGACGACCAGCATTGTCCTTCAATGGAAGGAGGGGTATGGAAGCCAATTAGCAGACTTGCAGATTATTTTTTAGTACAACTATTCATTGTGTCAGGACAACAACAAAAGTCTTATTACAAAGAAATTCATATTTTTTAAATACACAATTTCACTTTTAATTTACTGTAAACAGTCTGTTATCTTTCAATTTGTCTCCATCCACAACTGTTTGACTTCAATGGAAACTTTTTCTGATGAATTTCAAATAACCTGAATTCAACTTTCAGAAAAAATGTGGTTATTATCGTTTTGGGCCTTGGGGGACCCTGTCCAAGTAAATTTGTTTTGATACTTCAGCCGTCAAATCAGCTTACAAGTCTGTGAATAAATGACTGTCCCCTGAAAAAAAACCACTCTCATTTGATAATAAATTACCTTAACTACTGTTCTCTTGTCAATTTGTAGCAGAAATGTGCCTTAATTTCTAAGTGATGGGCGAGTGATACACAAATGTTTGCCTACAATGTACGTTTATAAAATGTACAATTTGCTGCCAGATCTATGGGCTAGTGATGCCCGCATCACTTAGTTACCATGGTAACGAACATAGAGGAGCATTTCATCTTGTAGTTAAGACAGTCAATTTCTTCAAGTGTGGTTCGGGGGTTTGAATTTGTTTCAAGAAATCAGCAGGATATGCTTGGTTTTTGAAAGGGGGCCAATTGTAAAGTATTGGAGCATTTAAGGGCACCAAGGCAATGACCATGGGGCATGGAGGCATTCACCTTTGTTGCCTTTGTGAAGTATCATCAGGCCTGATTCAGATTTAATTTGTCAAACTTAAAGTCCACCTACGAGATATTCTGTCATTCAGATCAGTTCATCCCCACATGTCTTCCTCTTTCTTGTGCGGTGTTTTTTGTCACCGCCTTTTTTTTGTTTCCAATGCTGCTTTCCTAATCCCAAAAGCCTCCCACTGGGACTATCCGTTTCCTTTCTTACTCTGGTCGTAATTCTATAAAGTCTAGCTTGCTCACTGCCTTCAAAGGTCACTTCCCTTCTCTGGTAACTTTGCTGGTTTGACCCCCTATAGACCGTATCCAATAACCCTATGAGCGTCATAATTTGCATAATTAACACCAGCTCTTTGTTTATGTCCGTTATTATCTTTTCTATTATTTATTTAAATGCATAAATTGTTGTATCTGTTTTTGTTTCCGTACAGAATCCAAACAACTGCCAAAGCCCAGAGTGAAGCTGAATATCCAGCCTATGGACTGACGGGGCCCAGTGCACATACTCCTTCAAACATGTCCGTAAGTCAAAATCCAATAACAATTTTGGTTCTAGGTTTGCTCTTGTCTGTGGTCAAGGCTTCGGTATTGATACCACTAGTCTGCTATTTGCAAAAACCATGCACTCTAGTCCCCCAACAGTAAAGTTAACATACGCAGGAAGAATGCAGTGTGAAGTGCAGTACGGTCGATGCATTTCTGATTGGAGTTGTGAGTGCCCTTATTTCTCACCTCATTAGTCGACTGTCTTGAATTATTAATTAATCAGCGTGAGAGTTCGGCATTAACAGATGAAGTGCCAGTGAACTTGACTTTAGAGGGTCTATGCTTGGCCTGGAATTATTAAATAGGCATTAATTACATCCTTATAAACCCATTGTATCCAAGCACCATATGTTAGTGGTTTGTTATGCTAGTTTGACCCAACTCAAGCACAAGTTTACAATACAACCTGAAAAGCAGCAGCAGAGGGATTACCCAGTAATAAACCACAAGGGAAACTGACTGGGTATATTTTAAAAAACAATTACCCAGTCAGTTTCTCTTGTGGTCTACTACTCAAAGGGATCTGTAATTGCACTTTTGTGATAAAAATCAAATAAAAAGCGTTCACAGACATGGGTTTCGCAGTTTAAATGCTTACAGACATCCTGTCAGATCCTCGGATTGGTTGTGATAAATTTTGTTGCTATTCTTGGAGAGCGGAAGGCATTGAATGTCTTCATGTAATTTAAGTTGGTATGCGTATGCGTGTGACGATCGAGTATAAATAGACACAACATGTGAGGACTGACGGACAATTGACTGTCGTAGCAACAACCTAAAAGTTGAGAGTTGACAATGAAGGGAGTTGACAGTTGACAATGAAGGGAGTCATCCGATCCGATCTGTCACGCCGAGAAAACCTGACATGATCAGCCATGCAGAAGTTACACCTAGGCACCCCCTGTTTTGTTGTTGCTTTTGGGAGAGAGAAACGCGTAGATAGACGACTAAAGACAGGATATTAAATGTCAATACAGGGCAAACAGAACGTGACATCGAGTATCTCAAGAAGACCCAGAAACACGTAACGTTTTAATATCGGAACAATAAGGTTGTCCTCTAATGATTATGGTACAATTTGGATGGAAAAGATTGATGGTTTGAAGTGTTGGTTTGGGTTGCGTTTAAACACTCTTTACTTTTGCAAAGTTGGACAAATTTAATCTGTACCTAAGCAATCTTGATGAGCAAGGAAGGGTTCCATACTAAAGTGTCCATCACTAGGCCAAAAATTTCATCAGTGAGAGGGCAAGGCAATTTTTGTATCGCAAAGGGCACTTCTTATCAAAAACCTTCTTTATGTCTTTGCCAACCAAGGTTACGAAAACTATGGACAGCCAAATGCAAAACAAGAACAGTTAGCCACAAATATTATAGTGTTGATTTTGTAAGAAACAAAGCAACCTATCATACAAGGTAGTTTCTTTCAGAATAGAAAATATTGAGTTGGGTTCAAAGTTCCGTAAACACTATTGAATGTTTTACTAATATTCGGCCGTCAATGCAAACCAGTGCGGTTTGTGCGTCAATTATGGTGAGGTCTATTGAGCAGTTTATCTCTATTCTCCTGAAGCTTGTAGCATGCAAATTGAACAGTCAATATTCCTGAAAGATGTCCACATTAAACATTGTAGCGTTTTGAGGAGGTTCCCTGAGTGATGGATTCTCAGATTGTAGCAGTAGGTTTGAATAAATTATAGAATCGATCAGCGTGGCTCATCGGTCGTTTGCAGTTGGCTTCTTCATTTAGAAAGATAAATTGCGCAGGAGGGAGAGGGGGTAGGCGATGTAGCACTTTGTTGCGGACTGCATTAGGGAAATCAGGTACCGTTATAGAACCCTGAAATCAATGATGAACTTTATGTTCGGCTAAAAGGCAGCGCTCTTATTCAATATTAGCCTGAACGTTTAATGCCATACTTTGAGGCTCTATAATACACCAGAGTACCTTTGACCTTTTGGTTGGTGCCCACGGTGCACTTGATGCTCATGAGGTGCTGATGCTCAGGTACCAGCTAAATGTATAGTACACAATGTACATGTACATGCAATGTACGTACATCGATTAATATGGTGTTATTGAAATCAGAAATAAAGTATGTTTTTAGAAGCTTTTCTTGTTTACTCCCTTAAAATCTTAAACAAACTTTCTTGGGAGTGATGCAAGAAAGTTGTCCTTGAAATAGGATTTGTGTCTTTAACAACCGAGCAACAAACCCACACTCTGCTGATCAGAAACACCAGAGCTTGATTTCGGTGCCCTTAACAACTTGCTTGGCCACAAGACCCCATAAGATCTAAGGTGATACTTTTCAGACAAGGAAAGGGAAGATGGCAGCCCAGTTTGCTTTGGTTTTTGTAATGGCAAGGGCACCAAGGCATTTTCTCCATGGTAAAGGGCACTCTATGAGGAAATCGTTATTTCTACTGGAGCATTTCACGGGCAGTCCGCACCGTACCTAGGCAATGACCAAAGGGCATGCAGGCAATCCCCTTAGGTGCCTCCATGAAGTATCAGGTCTTAGATGAGTGAGTTTTTCAATATTCGGAATGAAAGAATTGGATGTGGGTGAGGAGTCTGATGAACCCCAAACTCTGATGAGTGCAAGGACCGTGTTATTAGACAGAGAGGAACTGATGCCTCCTCCCCAGTCATTAACATGTTCCTCTGTGTCCACGCTCCTACATCAAATTGACAAATTTACCTCAACCATCTAGAAGACAACCCCGCCCCACTCCCCTCAGGCAGGTAACGCTTCCGCATGAGATGGAGCCGGTCAGCTGAGAAAACGCTCAGCTGTAGAATAGAGGAAATACCAGATTGAGGAGCAGAGGGTTTGGAGTTTACACTTAGAGTTGATTGAGAGGGTGGGGATCATCAAAGAACATGGTCAAGGACGGGCTGGAATGAGAGAAACAAATAATCAAAGATGGAATGCTTCACATTGAACACCCAGCAGGGTGGATACATGCGCATTACAAGTCTTATTATTATTATTAGGTAGAACTAAGATGGATCTTTTCCAAACATACACGTAGCCTCCATTTTGTTTTTAGGGCTTTAACCTTAATATGTTGGTGTCAGTACGACGGGTTACCAGCTTCAAGTCATGTACTAATGTGAATATGTTTTGTTTGGGGCCGGTTTCCATCCTCGTTTCTACTCTGAACAGCAATCAGTTCCTGAGGATAGAAATGTGTCAGCAGAGCTGAATTCCCAGATGAGTGATAAATGTTCTCCACACGTACTTAAAGCCTCCGGCAAGTCAACGAGAAGAACAGAAAATGTTGTCCAATAAACTGGATTTATGATACATTTGAGTCTCATACATGAACAAATCCAATCTTCATGTCAGATTCTGTCGTGGACTGATCAATGTTTTGAGTTACAGTTTCTGAGAAATAAATAAATCTCTCTGTATTCCCCAACCCTTCAGAAGACAGACAAATAAAAAAGATGCTCAATAAAAGATGCCGACAGCTCTAATATAGGTAACCGAAATCCAGTTTTCCCTCTAAAGCCCCTTGGCGGTTTTGTTATAATGTAAACACGGCCGTCAAAGCAAAACAAGTTTCAGTTTCAGAAATGATACATCAGTAGCAAGACTCGGAATATTTATAACTTCTTCTCTTTTTTTCTGGAAACATAAACCCTCTGAAGCCCTTCAGGGCAAGGAAGGTAGTGAACTTTCTTTGTGCAGTACAGGGAGAAGCTGGTTAGAGAAACTGCACATTATTTTTATTTATTTTTACTGTCGGCTGTTTACTCATTAAGCATGTTAAGATTGTCTTTAGTTGTCGGAAGGGATTTCTCGGAGGATGATGTTTAGGATCGGAAATGAGTGAATGTTACTTGGAAAATTATCTTGTTGTCCGAAGATGTTTTGGGATGGGGAGGAGGAGGGATTGAGTGATAGTATGATTGTTTACCAGCCAACATTGTCTTGAGTTGTCGGAAGACATTTCTGGATGGAAGAATTAAGTGACTGAAGTGAGTGACTGTTTACTCGTCAAAGTTGTCTTGAGTTGTCGGAAGAAATTTCTGGATGGAAGAATTAAGTGATCTTGAAATAAAGGTTTGCCGTGACATCAAGTGTACCATACTTTACATATACACTGTTTGTAATGCGCTGTGATAATTCCAAAAAAATAACCCATGGTTTAGGCTAAACAACTTCGTGTTTGATCAAATAAAGCAAACATATTATTTTCCTGCGGTGGCCGTCGCAGGCTGAGGTCAGCCAACTTTACAGATTGTAATCAGCAAAGGACTCAGCTGATGAAGGAAACCTCTCCTCGGAGAGTGTGAATTAGTTTTCATTGATCTCCTCAGATTGTGTGAATTCTTTCCCAAGCCCCCCCCCCTTCTTACTCTGATGGGCAGATGCTTCCATTCTGCCATTCTTACCCCCAAGCCCTATCTATATTCACTTACACACATTCATCCAGCCATTTTTTTATTTAGTTTTCTTTATACCTATCCAAGTCTAATATACCTCGGGGTTACCGACACTTCGATGAGTCTCCACATAATCTGAAATGCAAATAGAGTTCTCATTGGATAGCCGATAGCCTGAGCTCTGCATATTTTTTAGCACATGAATGTTTTGTTTTCTTTCATGTCTTTTTTATGGTTAAAGAGTTTAAAGCTGTTCAGCATGAACATTTTCATGGAGCAGAAAACCTTTGCTTAGCACAGAAAATCTTTGCTTAGTGGAAACAGGTTATCAGCCAAAAAATTATAGCTGTAAACATGACTGGTGCCGTCCAGCTTGTTTACAAAGCAAATATATTAAGAGTTATTATTAAATTGGGTCTTACAGAGGCAATGGCCCAAGTAGACTTGAAATTCTCAGTACTCCACAAATTTGACCACAGCTGTGAAATCCATTATCATTACAGTATTGTAAATAAGGTTGTATCTTTTATTGTGAAACCTTTTAGCCGCGTTGTGGTACACACCTTATTATTTGGATGCAACATCAATTCCAAGAAGGAGGCTCAGATGAGGACCTGAAAGGATGAGGAGAATGGAGGAGCTTTTAGGATGATCCTACTGCTGGCTGGAACCGCAGTGATTGTTGCCCAAGGAGACCGGTCAGCTGGGTTTTTATTAGCTTTAAACTTGAGTTCTTTTTCTCTTCCTTTATTTTTTGCAAACAGAGTGGTGATCGGAAGCTGGCCCAGAGTGCACAGATGTATCATTACCAACACCAGAAACAGCAGATGATTGCCATGGAAAAGTAAGTCGGATAATTAGAGTAGTCTGTTGAAGGCTTTATTTGAGAAACTTTGACAATAGAACCCTTGCAAATGACAGACCCTTCCTTAATCGGCGCCCTCACCGAGGTCAATGTAGAACTACCATTGGCTAAGAGTCATGCCCTCACCGAGGTCAATGTAGAACTATCATTGGCTAAGAGTCATGCGCAGACCCTTCCTTAATCGGCGCCCTCACCGAGGTCAATGTAGACCTATCATTGGCTAAGAGTCATGCGCAGACCCTTCATTAATCAGCGCCCTCACCGAGGTCAATGTAGAACTATCATTGGCTAAGAGTCATGCCCTCACCGAGGTCAATGTAGACCTATCATTGGCTAAGAGTCATGCGCAGACCCTTCCTTAATCGGCGCCCTCACCGAGGTCAATGTAGAACTACCATTGGCTAAGAGTCATGCGCAGCACGTACACTTGTGCACGTTTTTTCTTGTTGGGCATTATGTGACCAAGTAAACGATATCGCTTACTTTTACCGTCAGAAGAGAGAATTCTGTAGGGATTTTTTTTATTGGAAATGAGAAGCTGATATGATGTTGAGGGGGGAAGTGTTTCTCGATATTTTTATAAGCTTGGAATTTCCTCTCGATTCCGGGGCTTCGTTAAAATCTATGAGTTCACATTTTGTAAACTCTGTTGGTATAAATCCCAGATCCATAGATGCCTCCACTGTTCATTTGTCTTTTCCTTTCCGGTGTCCGGTGACACCAAACCGGTGATCGTATCAAAGGGATAAAATGCTTACGTTGAGGGCCGTAACAATGTCATGCGGATCGTCAGCCTTTCACAGTGTCACTAATCCCTGAAGACTAAAGTTGAGCCATTACTGGTTTACATGGTTTACACAGTCGACTTGTTAAACAAACAACTAATATGGGTTATGATTTGTTTTTATACTCATACACCGATGTGCATTATAAGCACTGTATACTCGGTAATTTCCCGGAGTTCTGTGGAAAACAAAATTCAAAGGCAAATCACTCAGTGGGATTTGAACCCGCTAAGCAGAAATTGTTTAAGCGGTATTTCCTGCTTGTAAGCAGCTCTTTGAAATTGGGCCCCAAATTGGTTTTCTTGAAGGAAAAAAGAAGGAGTTTATTACATGTAGTTGAGAAAACCCCTGCCCCAAACTGGGGCAGAGAACTCTCCAGAGTAAAGCCACCTTTGAGGCAGCTCCACCTTCCAGAAGCCAAACAGAAATGCAACTGAGGGGGCAGGAGAGAGTGAGACTGCGACACTCGATCTGACACAATCACACAATCCACTCCGGTGCAGGGAATAATCAGGCGTCTGCTTGCAAACCACGGCGGCTAGGGGAAAGCTTCTGTATGCAAGTCGCGTTCTCTCATCGTAGCCTCGGGCTGAATCCAAGAAGTCAATTTATTCCCACCCCTCTTATATTTTGTTTCATTCCTGTTGACATTATCATGCGCTACCGAATGAAATGCCAGACTGATCGGAAACCTAAGGAAAAATCCATCCCAGATGTTTTGAAATCCTGTTTGAGGGGAAAGTCTGAACTATGTTTGAAAATTCAAAAGCCTGGCACGAATACTATTAAGACTCTCCTCTTCTACTTTTTCATTTTTGCAGTCAATACATTCTTCTGATCATGAAAAGAAGTTGAAATTGGGTTAAAATATTCACAGTCATCAATCATTTCCACCCCGACTGTCAACTTGGGAGTGAAACATTAAACTCATCCATGTGTCTATTTAAAGTGTTCTGTAACCCTACATGTTAGCGTGCTGTGTTGTATAGATGGTAAGCCATGTGAATTGACTAAACAACCAAACTTAATGTATTTCCTATGGAATGTGTTACTCGTCTACATGATGCAGGGTAGTGTAGTGCTTTTATTATTTTAAACCATTTCTAAGATGACAACATGATCTGTGCCCAATTTCATGAAGCTGTTTAGTACAACAGTGCTAAGCGCAGAAAAGTCTTGCTAAGTAGAAGTACATTAGCAGCCAAAATTACCTGTCAAGTGTCCTTGTGACTAGGTTAACTGCTGTCATTTTGCTAAGCAATTCCTTTTTTTTTAAACGGCTCTAAAAGAAAACAAATCTTGGGGCCTAATCTTCAAATTTATCAATGCTGAAAACACTGCAAAGAAAATGTCTTTGAGGAGCGGTATACAGTGTCTTTGAGGAGCGGTATACAGTGTCTAGTTTACATGTACATGTACATTGCCTTGTTTCATATTGTACACAGGAGAACTGCATTTACCATACTAAACCAATTGAACGATATTAAATGATATGACGTCAATGGTGTGAATGGGAGGTTTTACTGTGTACTACTAGGAATATGATATGAAGGTGCATTCACCACATAATATCCTTCATTTTTATTTATGGTCTTTCAAAGAACATTACAAATCCATTTGAATTGGTGAACAGTATAGTGTTGTTTTCTTTTACTGTACTTATTTGGGTTTTGTTTCTTTCTTTTTTTACAAGAATTAGAAAATAATATGTGAGTTTCAGGAAGTCACTGAATAAATTATGTTCCTTCTCAAAGGGTGGTTATTAGGATAAAAAACAATGTTTAATTTTGTAGTCTGAAAGCTTATTGATTATGAAGTTCATACTAGAATCACTTTTGTCAGTGAAATATTTCTCTCTAAAATGAAATCATATCAATTCAAGAAAACTTGATCAGAAAACCTCAGCTATTACGACAAAACTTAGGAACAATGTGCATCAAAAAATTTGACTAGAGTGGGATTAGAACCAGTGAACTCCGGATTAACGTGCTGGTGCTCTACCAACAGAGCTATCAAACCCCATGTTGGCGGTCTCCTTACGAGTCAATATCTTTGTTCAGAGCGCGATACAACTGTAAACTACCCAATAGCCAGGTATCATACCCAAGTTTACGCATTGAGATAACATGGCATTCATTGTATTAATCTTTCAGGAGGGAAAAGGGAGAGATGCAACATGATGCATCAGACTATGACTCAGAGGAAGAGAATGAAGATGGTGACCTCACGGTGTATGAATGTCCAGGACTTGCTCCGGTAAGATCCCTAACCCTAACCCTAACCCAAGTACTCAAGATGGGAACAAATAATACCATCCCAAAAC
Source organism: Asterias amurensis (assembly GCF_032118995.1). Taxonomy (NCBI): domain Eukaryota; kingdom Metazoa; phylum Echinodermata; class Asteroidea; order Forcipulatida; family Asteriidae; genus Asterias; species Asterias amurensis. Next base: position 407,092 of record NC_092662.1, on the reverse strand, counting down.
CCTGTCATAATTTGTTTTTTGAAAGTATTTTCTGTGCCCTTTTTTTTATCCTTCATATTAAAGAAAGGACTTTTTGAACTTTCAGTTCTAGAATCAACTTCCAATAAAAAAGATTGGAAAGCAAAAAGGATGGGAAGAGGGAAAAAAGACTCCACTTCTTTTAATAAGATAAATGAAATTCCTGTCTTCCCCATTCATTTGTCAGGTGGGGATCGAGAACCCAGTCCACATACATGTAGTGCCACCGGCTTGATTTGAACCATGGTCCTATACTAGAGGTGGAGGGCAAGGAGTGCCACACGACCATTGATTAAACAATATTGAATGCCATAATAAAAATGTGTTTTCTATTTTTTTGTTTCTTGCAAACAGACGGGAGAGATGCAAGTGAAAAACCCCCTCTTCACTGAAGACAGGAATTCTGAGGCCGTCCCGGAACCCGAGGAGAAACAATAATGCTTGATGTCGACGTCACTCCAGAGCGATCATTCACTGCCAATGATAAAACACAAACACAGAGAGACCATCTGATTTATAATATAGACAAACCCACGTTGTTGAAAACACGTCACATTAGGGCTGATAGTAGGGGATGAACAAGTCAGTCAAAGGCAGTCTGGTGTCTGACCAGTCGAGCACTGAGTCCCCTTTTCTAGCCGGTGAAAAAGCAAACAACTTAGAGTGGTCAAATGTGGTACTTTGTTAAATGAACAAAAATTGTTTGAGCAAAAGGAAAACATTTGTCAACTAGTCCAGTTTGGACTCTTTTTCTCATCTCAGGCAAAGTTTGTAGATTTTTGTTGAGATTTAAGAAGATTGATGTCCTTTTTTAGAAAACAAAAATGGATTCAGTGGTTGTTTGGTCAAACTTGCGACTGCCTTATATCTCAGGTTAAATGAATTTGTTTAAACCTATGTGACGAAGAGAGGTCAGCCTGCGGCCATTTTTGTACGCTTTACCGTTGGATAGTCTGGTGCCGGAGATGTATGGACAGAATAGTCTGGTGCCGGACAGAATAGTCTGGTGCCGGAGATGTATGGACAGAATAGTCTGGTGCCGGACAGAATGGTCTAGTGCTGTGGAGTGTATGGACAGAAGAGTCTGGTGCTGGAGAAGTTTGGATGTAAATCAGAGTTTCTTTACCATGGAGGTTCTTGGCAACCCTACAATGATGGCCGCAGTAAGATGGAGAGAGTCCATTGCTGTCCAAGAAAAAAGACAAGTCACCAGGGACACTTTAGCAGAATTTATCAAAAGTCGCCCCTCACTTCACCTTTTTGCAAAATTCATTAAATAAATCTCTCCACGGATGGTCATTAATCACTCCAGTTTTCAGGATTTTTGTTTTCAGAACATGAATCAATAGAGTGAGCTTTCCTTTAAAGCTTTGAGAAAAAAGAAAACTACAAACTCGTTCTGATATTGAGTTTTAATTGACCCCCTTTTTGTTTCAAAAATCTTGAAATAAGCAAAAAACATTTGATCTCTGGCAACTATGTACTTAATTTATTGCATGTTTTCACCCGTACTGAAAGAAGAAAAGCGTTTTGTTTGATGTGATAAAAAGCACAAGTAATTTCCCTCAGAATGTACTAGACGAAGAAAAGAGCCATAACAATACTGAGAAACAACAGGCTGTTTATTTTAGATTAGTCATTTAAACTGTTAGTGAGTGCTGTATCACAACAACACAAGTATATTTGGGTGGTGACTATTCCATGTATATTTAGTTATTTAAAGATGAATACAAAATAATGTTGGTTTAGATTTGAGAAGGGGGGAGTAAACACTGCATGGTGTTTGCGGTTAAAGATAAACATTGTCGAGATCAAGAATATCTGGTGTTGGAAACAATAATATAGTACACATTCCATGATGTCAACATTTCCAAAATTCAATTTTCCAGGTTTTTTAAACAACAGTACTTGTTCATGCCTATCTTTTTAAAAATAGTACAAAGTGTTTTCTGTTATGTCAACCAGAGCTGGGTCATTTGTTCCCAGACAAAAAAGTCATAATTTTGAGACATTTTAGTACTTGTTTATTGTTAACATTCCAGCCAGCATGTCAATGCAGATGCTCAAATCTAAATTCCTGAAGTTGCTAAGCATGATAACATGGCTTACCACATTTCTTTGTCTGGATAACTCTGTACACAAAACAAACGGTTACTCACAAATAGAGTGCATTATATTTTGGCTCTGAGCTAATCAGTTTATCCATGTTTGTTGTTCAGCAATTACTATATTTTATGATAAATGGAGAAAGAATTGTTAGATTAATGATTACACGTTACCAACAATGGTTAAAATCTAAGTACTATGTGACGTCAAAGCATGTGTTGTACTATTAATTTACAAGGGGATAGAGAACAGGCTACGAGCTTGGCAAACCTGGTTCTCTTAAATGATGTATTTTTTTAATTTGTGTAAAACAGTATTCATGTTTAACAATAATATTTAAACAAAAACGGGCATACAACTTTACGTTAAGCCTCATGCGAATTTTTTTATTGATAACAGCTTTGACTAATCTCCCATGTTTCATTCCCTTTTTCAGGTTTTATTTATTCAATGATTGTATTCATTTTATGAGGGATATGGATAGGGGAAGGGTGAGAGAAGAATTTGAATGAGGCTTGACTGTTAGTGTGTGTAGATTGAAGTCAACTATGTGTGGTCTTGCTGTTTTTAGAAACACAAATAATCAAATAGTAGCTTTTTGCCAGCCGCTTCACTGCCATGCAAGTTTAGGTGTCATGATATTTTTTATTTCAACCATATACTTGAAATGTGCCACACCACGGCAGTGTCACCGCTACTAAAATAACCAACAAGTTATCGATGCACGGAGTATTTACACGTCAGTTAAGGCTCTATTGTTGCACAGTCGCTTTGAGTTTATAATTTACTTGTGATGAGCTTATAGCGAGTTTCTTTTGAGTTTCTGTGACTTGTGATGCACACATAGTTGACTTCGATAACCGTTTTAACTGGGCGATCCTCGTGTTTCGTCCGTCTTGTGCAATGTTATGTCGATAGGAAGTTGTGTCAAAAATTGAAGTTATTTTATTGTATTGTCAGTTGAAGAGTTTCCACCGTATGCTGTGATTATGTTTAATTGGAAGTTTGTAAGTTGATTTACATGTACCTGTTTGAGAATTGTTATGGCAGTCTTAGCCTTGGTTTTATTCTAAGTGAGAGCTACCAGGTACCAGTCGCAGGCAATGTCCTTCACATACTAATGGTTGGTAACCTAGTTCTGCTTAGCAAGGTATTCCACGCTAAGCAATTCAATCAGGTACATGTGAATCCACCATGACATAGCATATTTTATTCCATTTCTGTCTGTCTTTTACTTTAGAATTTATTTTTCAAAAAAACAAGAAAGAAGTATTTTTATCAGATGCTCTTTTTCTCTTATGGACATTCCTATCTTGGTTTGTTTTTTAGTTATTGAAAGGGTTTAGCTGCTTGGATATGAACAGGGGAAACTAAAAATGCTGTTTAAAGAAGACTAACTTCCTAGCTCGTAAATTTGAGATTAATAATTGAATAACTGTCAATACCAACATACAGGGATGTTTAAATGAATATATATTGTGTATAGATAAAAGTAGCATGTATATAATATATGTATTGATGGAAATCTAATGCAGTGATATTAGACCATAGACATTATAATATATGCATATTATTTTCATATTATTTGCATAATTATAATGCCACTGGCATCTTGTAATTTAAACTGTACATATTAGATGATGTCAGCACGATTGTGTATTGTAATTAAGTTATGTTTATTCTGAATAATCCAAATATCAAGAGTAGAGAGAAAAGAAACAATCCCAAAATCATTAATTTTTTTAGAGGTTTCTATAAATAATATGCAAATGAGCATATGATTTTTAAACATGGCGACTAATTGCGCTGGTTGAACAATATTGTTTTACTAATTCCTGATGAAATTTGAACACAATATTTTTTTAATGTGGCAATGTGGAGAAGTTTTATTTGCCAATGACTAGAATAATTCTTGCATAAGATTGATCATGAATAATTCATAAGCTGTTGAATAATTAATAATACTATTAATTCTTGTGACTTTTGTCATTAATGTCAAGTTTGGTGTAGAGGAGACTGTTAATACAGAAAGGGTGAATGACATCTAATACTTTACTTTTGGTTTCTACTTAAACAGACAAAAAAGTGCACAGGCACTGTACTTGTGCTTCCAGTCAATCCGGCGGAATAATTTGTGTTCAAATATACTTTTTCCTGCATGGTTAATAGATTTGGATCTAAGTAACGCCTTGAAATCTTTGTAAGTGAAATTTCTTAAGAATCCAAAGTTGGTTACAAGAATATGTTACCCTCCGAGATGAAAGTTAATCTCTTAATGTTGGCTTCACCGAGTGTTGATCACTTTAGCATGTATATTATTACACATTGAGGTTCTTGGCCCAGATTTATGAAGCTGTAAGCAAACAACTATTGGTAAGCTAAGCACAATTGGAGCAAGGGAACCACACTGTGTACTGACTGTGGCTGGTAGCCTGTGTTTGCTAGGCAGTTTTTATTCAAGCTGCTAAATCACAAGAAAGTGTTACTTAAATGAACAAGTGCAAGACCAACATCAGTTTTGAGACAGTCCAACTACCGTATCATGCATTTGCATGCATGTTCTTGAAACCTGCCCTGCTAAGCAAGGATTCTGTACTTGCTAAGCTAATTTCTATAGCCCCTTCACGTGTGGCGTATGGGCAGGTGCTTGCGGCTAAGTTATATTATTTTCTGTACAATTTATGGTGATGCTTTGGTGATGTGAGCTGAGCGTGTACTCTGTTTCCCATTCACCACTTCAATTGTTGATTAGTAGCAGGTGATTGTGACAATGAGATGGTAGATTACATCAAACCTCATCAAATTTGAAAACATCTACTCTGCATGCAATCAAAGAAGAGTCTTTTGTGTGAACAGAACACGCAGTCATACAGTCTAACATGGTATGCAGATGTCCAATCAGTTGCACAGAAGCTCGGTTGACTAGTTTGAGGTTTCTTCTAGTGTGGAGCCTATCCAAATCTCCATAGATTTTAATAGCCATTGAGATGGGTGCAGTACTTGATCAATATAAGACCAGGCCGTGTCCAAAGTGATCACTGGCCATAGTATCATATAATACGCAACTTTCCAAATAGCTGGCTCCCTGTCAATTTCTGCTTAGCATATCCATTCTTGCTTGTTCAATACAATTCTTACTTTTAAACAGCTTCGTGAAACTGAGCCTTAAGAATTTGGATACATCATTTACTGATATCAAAATATTGCAGTGTCAAACCATATTTCATACAGTTTCATACAGTGATCCCGTTTTATAAATCAAAAAGTGCTTAGGGCAGGTGGTAATTTGCTAATATGCTTAGCGTGTCAACCAGAAGACACTGAGCAAAACAGAAGTTGGCTTAGAAACAAGTTGGTAACCTGCCACAATGCATTGTCAAACATTGTGTCATGAAACCAGTTATGCTAAGTTAACATTCTGTTTAGCACAGATTGTTGTACACTTAGCTGTGGAAAAATCTCACAGGTTTGTGCCTAATCATGAATCCATCCCAATTAAAGACAAAATTGTGAGACCCTACAGTATCCCAGCTTGGTAAGACTTTATTCAAAAGGGATGGCCAATTAAAGTCTTGTGCCATTTTGACAAGCAACGCACAATCACTAAGTTGAATTTTGTACTTAACCGGATCGATGCTATATTGCTACAGCCTGTAGATACATGTATCAGTATGGAATCAATGTGCAATTAATAATGTAATAGTCATATAGAGCTGTATAAAGTAGCCTATAGACTACTTGCATGAAGGGGTGAAAGGTCAAACGGCTGCCATGTTGTTGGTGGGCAAGATTCCGATTGTCAATGAAAATGAGAATAAACCAGGATTTTCAAAATCTAACACAATGCCAAGTTAGAAAGTAACCTAGTCAATATTCTCTGCTTGTCCAACCAATATGGCGGTTGCTTTGACCTTTGACCTTGCTATAGCAAGTCGTTTGTTGTATAATTGTTACTATACTGTCTGAAGTGAGGAGAATTAACTGATAAAGCACGTGTATATGACATCATTGTCTCATTTGTCACTTCTTCCGTCCATGTTGAAGGTATTGAATAGCACTGCCAGCTAGCATGGTTTGATTATGTGACGTGAATATCTGTTAGACATGTGTATGCACAAGGTCACTACACACTACACTTGTAGTTTAATTATTTGCTCTTCACTTATACTCCGGGGTGAGTGTAATGTGATTACCCATTACCTGTTATGAATATTCATGAGCTGACTTAGTTCATCAATTTAATCAATCTATGAATATTCATCAGCTGACTTGAATATCTAAGAGCTTACTTGCAAGGTATCTGACAGAACTCAGTTTGCTTGTGAAATGGTGTCTTCAGTTGACGCCTTCTTGGGAGCTTCGATGGTCCCCTTCCGCGCAATTGATTCAATCGATTACAACAAGGTTTCATCTTAAATACATTTATTCATCCCTTGATTATTACATTTCTACATGCATAATTTGTTATATCAAATTAAATAAGTTTGTAGATGATCATACTGGACACACTTTCTATAAAAGGGAAGGCTACATTTGGTATTCACTCTTAAATTGATGGCAATATCAATAATCTGGTTAGAAGCACACTGCAGATTTCGATAATAGAAAGCATTTTAAAAAACATTTCAACTCAAAGTAATGTGATTATGTAAAAAGATCTCAGTTTTTATACCCAAAATTTGAATCTGAGAAGCGTTACTGTCCAAAACGTTTCTCAGGTTGTGTATTCCTATTAGGGAATACTTTCCTGCATGGAAGTATTTACTCATCAGAATATGGCAATATCTCAAAAACGTTACTAAGTCAAACCATTACAAAACAATCAAACCGTTCCAAAAAAACAAAGTACATTGCCTTTAAATACAGCAGGACCTCTCTTTATGCTGTTATCTCATTCACCCTCTATCCATAGATAACATGTATGTTGAGGTAAACCCTACATGTAGACTCCGCTCAAGGCGTTTATTGCCTCAAGCTACAGTGGCAGACATCTAACTTATGTACTACGCATCTAGCTAATAGAATTAGGTATCAGGAGTAATTGGGAAAATGAGATTATCAGAGCAGCGTACCGTGAAGTATCAAGCTTCTGGTGGCAAAAACTACACCAATTTCCCCAATTACTTCAAGTGAGATGTAAATACTGGACTGGTAAGTAAAATGCAAAGTTTCAATCTGAAAATTTACTGAGTATTACAAATCCTCCAGAGAAATATTTCTGTCTGAGTAAAATTTTCAATATTGGGAGAGAAGTACATTTGAGGTCCCTCTACTATAATATAACATTTACTTATTTGAAATTAAATAAGTATACATGTAAATAAATGTTAACAGATGATTGTGAACAGATGATCCGGACAAAAAATATGCCTTTTTTGTAACCTAAAATGCAGCCATGTGTACATGATTATCCCTATTCACTACATATACAAGATTCAGTAAAAGTGTTATAAAAATATACACGTATCTTAATGCATTGAATGGTGCACTTAAATATTACAAAAATAAATTCCTTTTCATTATTGCCTCAACTTTTAAATCAATAAGAATAAAAAACATTTAACAAAATACTTTTGATTACAAATAAGACCTTGTTCTCGTTTTAAAAACTCATAGCATTTGGTCTAATTATTTTGTTATGTGCTTGGGTACATTTTATGGTATGGGCGCAATATAAACCAATAAATTATTATTATAGCAAAGCATTCAAGCTTGCACCGCACTTACAACACCACAATTGTTTCAATGTCTTCATAAAATTATACTATATAAATAATTAAGAGTACATGCACATGAAAACAGGTAAACAGGTAAACAATGCAATAAGTGACCTAAGTGTTGCATAAACAGTCAAAGGTTGCAAAGACAAAACAGTCAAAGATTGCATAGACAAAACAGTCAAAGGTTGCATATACAAAACAGTCAAAGGTTGCATAGACAAAACAGTCAAAGGCTGACTGTCATTTCACACACTTGTTATCAAAATAACTGCACTTTGATTGTGCATAAGTAATCTCTCAGCCTCTTGAAAGATTTCAGTAACATTTAACAATAGTCAATATTCAAATTTAGTCATTCACAAATTTGCGACAAGTCAGTTAGAAATTTATAGTCCATTATCTTATATATATATATATATATATATATATATATATATATATATATATATACTCACAACTTGTTCCAACTAAGGTTGGTTAAAAGAAAATTATGTAAGTTTCAACAAACACTGAAGATAATGGCAAGAGCAAGATCATAATAAAGCAACTGGCTGTAGTGGCTTTTTATCTCAGCACCTTGAGTTCCTTGTTGGTAGATACATGCGCTATATAAGACTTCAATATTATTATTATTATAATTTCGGTTATTATTATTATTGTTATTATTATTATCATCTAGTTACTAATTCTCAATATGGAAAACCTTATAGAAATCCACGCGCGAATTCCACAAAATCATTCTCCGCTTTTAGCCCCACCTCAAAGAAATTGAAAACGATGGGAAGCATTCCGTGGAATCCTCCCTCATAGTTGACCCAGTGGGCCGATACGCCAGCCGCCTCCAGACGCTTCACGTAGAACACCCCGTCGTCTCTCAGGCAGTCGTTGTCCCCCGTGACGACGTACGCTGTCGGCAGACCATCCATGCTCTCTGCGATGACCGGAGACAAGCGCGGATCCTCAAAAAAGTGTCCGTATTTCTCCAACAGTTCTGGGTTATTATTCAAGGATTCCTTTGTCTTTCCTAGATCCATCCCATTCCTAAGATGATCCGGCACCAGGTTATCGTCAACGTACTTGACGTGCTTGGGGTTGGTCTCTGGAGTGATGACGCTATTTGACGATACCAGATCCACGAAGGCGTCATAATCTGGGCTTTTTCCGAGGATGTAGGTTGCCAGATAAGAAACTGCCTCTCTCCGGGTCAGCATTCCACCGTGGGTATTAAAATGGGCATCGTAAATGATATGTGAGGGTGAACCTACCGGACAACAAAATGTAGAGATAAGATTGTCACCCTGTCCTCAAATATCATTCTTTGTACCCTGTTTTAGGACAGCATTCAAAATCCAAAAGATTGTTTTGATGAGGTTAGGCATAATGCATCTAATGGTTTGGATGTTGAGTTACCATGGAGTTTGGGTTTGTCAGAGTGAGGAACATTCTAGGTAAGCACTCAAATGAGTTGGGGTTAAGCTTGAGAAATTAAACTTCCACTAAGCTATGTATTCACTCTTAATATTTCTTGAAATGGGATGAATGAACCAGAATCTTTGTTCTACTCTACTTACCAACATTAAGGAGCTGTAGAGCCGGGTAAAACAGCACCTGCAGTTTGAGATTAGGTATCGATGGTTCGTCAAGAATCTGTTTGGCTACTGCAGCAGCCAGCAACCCTCCGGCACTGTCTCCTGCCACTCCGATGCGCCTAGGATCAACGTTCAATGTCGGACCGTTCAGGAGAAGCCATTTTGTTGCTTCCCGACTGTCGTCCACAGCCACAGGAAACAGATGAGCTGGGGCTAGTCTGTAGCTGAGGGAAGATTTTAAAACATGGATTAACCCTCTAACTGTGTGACCATTTAATATCATCCACAAGATAGATGCACTAGTATGCCGGTCACAACAAACACTCATCCCAAGTTGTATTTATTGTCAATGTTAATGTCAACAAATCATTTAGTTAGATGTCAATTAAACTGTATTTATAGGGATAGTTATTTGAGGATACTTGTATAATAAAATTTGGCACATCTTAGGAGAGCACTGTGATACTCGCTCTCAACAACCCAACTTGTTTAGCTTGATCGTGATAAAAGCGTTTGAAACAGTAACTTGACAAACAGAAAGTAAACAAATCGGTGAACTTACTCCACTGAGACTACAACACTTTGAAGAGACTCACAAAGACGTCTTGTAAAGGGATGGAAAGATGCTGGAGACAAATGAAGACAAATAAAATCAATGTGCAGTTCATGATAATAGCACGTCATACAGTCTAATCAGGCATGACACTAACCCCGTTGAAAAATAAGAGACTTATTGAATGCAACCTCTCATAATTTATGTTTTAACTTATTAACGTTTAACGAATAATGCTGAAGGTGTACAACTTGGTAACCTGGCAAGGAGGTAATTGTACAGTACAATTACATTTTCAATCATTCTATTTGTATCCAAGATATGAAAACTAACCAGAACTTCCATACACAAAGCCCCCACCATGGAAGTAAACCAATGCTGGCAGAAGTCCTGAGTCAATTGTGACTTTCTTTGGTCTGTGGACCCGGACGGGAATGCCGTTGAAGTTTTGTAAAGTTGTTGAGACGTGTTCATCGTCCATGATACATTCTGGAAGCATCCAGTCCGTGAAGGCGGCCATGTTCTCTTCCATCGTCGATCCAAATACTCTGAAGAAAGTCAAAATGTGTGCCTGCAGCAAAACAATAACAATTCAAATTTAACATTTGAATACTGATTTATAGCTTTTAAAAGGCATTGTTTACATTTGATTTTTATGAACTGTGAGCAATGTGTCCAAGCAAAAAGAATAATCTGGAATAGGAACACACAATCTGAGAAGTGTTACTGCTGTCTCAGATTCAAAATTTGGTGCATAAAAACTTATATAATTTTACATTTTAAACCACATTACTTTGCTTTGAAGTAAACAAAAATTCAAAATGCTTTTATACTATCAACGCTTCCAACAAAGGTTTTTTTTTATTGCCATTTCCTGTGAGAGTGGTTACCAAACATACCTCCACTTTAATTCAAGAAGAAAACTTATTTGTTTAAACTCAGATTTTGATTTGGCTTACAATGAACCGATTGACTTTGAACATCATGAACACAACCCTGAAGAGCCATTTCTGGTTGATGGTTGGCGGAACAGCAGTGTAGAACTCATAGCACGCCCAACAAAACAAGCAAACTGTAAATATTAGAATAGCTCCAGCAATGACGGATAGAGCGTCTAGTGGCATGATGGCATCCTTGTGGTTCAACTGATGAGAAAAAACAAAAATGAAAGATTTTTTTTCATAGACTAAATTTACCTCAGTCTATAGACAGCACGTCTACATCTAGCAACTACTTTTAGAACTATGTAAGTATGAGGTCAGTTCCCCTATCGTCTCCCGTTCGATGGGAATGAACCTCATATCATAGTTCTAGGACTAGGTAGGACATAGCAACCATGGCAACAGTATATTCCAAGGGGATGTCAGTTGACTTGTCTAAGGTTGACTGAACTAGCCGTCACGTTGTCATTTAATTGTTTTACTGAACAAGACAGTTTCAATAATATTAACTTTATAATTTAGTAAATAAGAACAAGGAAATACTGAGCCCCATAAATATTGCCTGAACACTTTGTACCCAGGAAGTGTCAAGTGAATTTACCACTACACTATTACTATAGTATAAAAATAATAAATGGGGCTAGAAAACACTCAGCTGTCAATCTCTGCTGAACATGGCTGAACCATGCCATGTGAACCCATGGAGTAAATATTGTACACGGCAATGACTAACAAATATTGTATTTTTATGTAATCTGACTCGCTGTCATGTCTGATAAATAAAAGTTTTAATAATAAAATTAAAAGTTATATTTATAAAACAAAATAAAATATTTGTCAAAATTATAAAAAATCTCTTCAAATTAGTGGATGCTCTAGTCTAATAATAAGAGTGCAGTCGGTCGGAGGTGCAATCCTCAAATTTTCATATAAATCTGAAAACACTCACCTACCTCATCTGCTGAATGAATAATCACCTTTTTAGTTTAGAACATTCGGTCCTACTACTTGCCGTCAACTCGCCATCTTGCCGTCAACTCGCCGTCAACTCATTTTCGTGCCGTCAACTCATTAAATTTACATGAAAAATTTATAAATGGGGCACGGAAGTGTTAAGTCTGGGCTAAACTACATATTTCTTATGGTTTTCGGTCAAAATTCATTCACAAAAACGACTTTGTGTTGATAAAAAAAAAGTACCAATCATTGACATCTTGGGCCGAGACAAATAATAAATGAAAAAGCAAGATGGCGGCCGTCGGTTTTGCTGTTTCGAGATAATTTTTTTCACGAGAAAAAAACTCAATTTTTATTCCGAAATCTAACCTAAAACTTTCGCGAAATCTCTTTAAACTGATATTTTACAGCTCTATGCTTCTTTTGTGGATTTTAAATGTATATTGGAGGAGTTGACGGCGAGTTGACGTCGCAAGTGAGTTGACGGCGAGTTGACGGCAAGTAGTAGGACCCTAGATATTAAATGTTGTTTGTCTGCAAGTTTGTTGGCGAACAGCGTCCTCTCTAGGCTAGTATTAGATAGTAACCAGGGAGGTGAATCCTACGACTGTTTGGTGCTCACGGAGAATAAAATTGTCGTAAACAGCCGTCCGGCCATGTGTACACATTATTCGCCGTGCGTCGTCAGCTCAAGCGGTGTATGAATGGTGATCCAGATTTTTTATTAAATCGTACGTTTTTTTTACGCACTTTGTGTGACTATAATAGGCTAAATAGCTCCATGCTGTGACACAAGACACTACAAACGTTACAGTACTTGGAAGGAGGAAGGAAGGAGACAACGTTCTTTTTGTTGAGTAAAATTAAAAACCGTTTATAATCTGGGTACGTTGCATTTTTGCATGTTTCTTCTCTTGTCAAAAGAAAAGATTAGATTTTTAAAAAGAGCACACAGAACTTCTGACCGGGGGCTCGGGTTTTTGCGAGTGTCAGTGTGAGTGTGAGAAAGTTGGATGGGTAGGTCAACTCGGTCAAACTCCGAAGCAAAGATCATGTAGCGCCGCTATGCTATGGCCTATGGTCTTTAACTAGACTAAAAAGTCATCAACTCTGTTCATGCTACCATTTTCATGAGTGGTGGTCACAACCACAAGAGGGGGGTCCTACTAAAAGCCGACAACAAGCCGACAACGCCGACAACAAGTCCAGAGCGACGCCAACACGCCGCCAACAAGTTTTAAATACCTCAAAAATGGCAAATAAACCAAATACTTTTTAAAACTATGTGTGTTTTGTAATATAAACATAAATTTAATGGAAAAACTTCACGAAAAGTGTGAATTTTTAACCAGAAAAAAAACTTAACGTTCACGGAGAACGGTCGGACGCCATCTTGGCTTAAAATCGTGTTTGGACCAGTCCATTGTGATGTGGGCGAGTCAGACTTAGCAATAGAGGGCGGACGTCATGCACTGTGCACACTGCAGTGAAGGTCTTCACATAAAGCCCGCCCTCTGTTGTTGACAAGTGCTAAATCTACCCGTATCATAATGGTCTGGTCCAAACACGATTTTAAGCCAAGATGGCGTCCGACCGTTCTCCGTGAACGTTAAGTTTTTTTTCTGGTTAAAAATTCACACTTTTCGTGAAGTTTTTCCATTAAATTTATGTTTATATTACAAAACACATATAGTTCTAAAATGTATATGGTTTATTTACCATTTTTGAGGTATTTAAAACGTGTTGGCGGCGTGTTGGCGGCGCTCTGGACTTGTTGTCGGCGTTGTCGGCTTGTTGTCGGCTTTTAGTAGGACCGCAAGAGGGTGCTGCACCTCTCAAAGTTATTATTTCTCCTCTTCTTTTAAACTGTTTTTTTTTTCTCTACTCTAGGGGTAGGTTTGAACTGTGTCTTCCACCACCATGGCCACGATGGCCAGCTTTATGGCCCGACCATTGCGAACACTCATCGCAACGCCCATGGTCCTTCGCCACAGCAGTAAGTTCACCAAGACAATAAAAGATGGCATCAAAGGGAAGCATCCGTTTGCGACTCCTGAAACGTCTGCGTTTTATAATCCAAATCACCCGCCCTACCAGACCGATGTTGTGGTCATTGGAGGAGGAGTGATGGGATCGAGTATTGCGTACCACCTCAAGAGGGACGCAGAAGCGGGACTTAATGTGCTCGTCGTTGAACGGGATCCCACGGTAATAAGCATTTCAAGACAAATACAGGATGGCTACTAATAGCTGCTCTTGGAGCAGAAGTTGTCTGCTTATTACAGACTATATATTAAATTGGGACATGCTCAATGAATATATCTGCACTGCCCTTTTAAGAATAATTGACCAGACCTGCAGTTGTGATTAATATTTGTTAAAAAATGTATTCTTGAATTGATCATAAAGCTGTAGGTCCCGTGTGTTGCGTAATGCACGCAAAACAACCCAGTACACTTATCGTAAGAGAAGGGGTCTGCCCTGGTGTTCCTGGTTTGATTCACAGCATATTATGGCTATGCAACAGCACCTTGTAAACCATTACATGGTGCTATAAAGGAATAAGTCTCATACTTAAACATACGTACTGGATCTTAGCTCAGTATACCTTGCATACTGATCCCCATGAGCAACCCCCTAGGGGTGTGAGATAGAAGAAACTAGTAGAGTTAATATTATTTATTTATTTCTTTTCCCCCAGTACACCAGGGCGTCAACCACTCTTTCAGTCGGTGGCACCAGGCAACAGTTCTCAATCCCAGCCAATGTGGAGTTGTCCATGTACAGTGCAAACTTTCTTAAAACAATTAAGGTAAAGAAAAGGATCCAGATTAATATTCCAAGCCCAACCCTCCACCACCCCACAATTGACCACAATTGCTTTGCCCTAAGGATGGGAGATTAAGCTTTAGGTCCTATGTACTGTGAGTGGTGGTGCATGTAAAAGTAACACTTATCATGGAAGAGTAGGGGTTAAACCCTGGTGTTCCTGGCTCGACCACAAAGCAAGCACCCTTGTTTACAGATTTCCTCAATGAGTTTGCGAGTGATTAAGTTCATTTGATTAAGTTTATTATGAGGCATCCTTGGTTTTATTACCAGAAATAGCAATAATGCTTTATGACTTGCTTATGGTAAGCATCAGCAATAAGGGATCTGCTAAGCTGAAATAATTTGTGTGTTTGTTTGTTTGTTTGTTTGTTTCTTAAGATGATCTACCCTTCGGGGGAACTCAGCAAAGCTACGAGCCAAGCTGGCAACAGTCAATCTCTCTCATACAGACATTTGATTTAATGTCTGTAATTATGAATTGCAAAAATCAAGAAACCATGATTACTAGATGACAATACTTATTCTAGTCATTGTAAAATCAGTGGTTAGCTTGATGGGATTCGAACCAACAATCCTGTGATTGCAAGTCTTGCAGTCTTACCACTGGACCCCCCCAGGTGTTCTGAAATGACCCCTTAGCTTCTATTAATTTACTACCTTTAGGAGCACCTGTGTGTTGATGATGCAGATCCACCTGACGTTCAATTCAATCAAGGGGGATATCTACTCTTGGCCTCAGAGCAAGGCGCAGAACAAATGATGGAGAATCACAGAATGCAAAGGTGTGTTGTCTCAATTCAATTTCAGGCCTTGTACTTCGCTCTTGAAGGGGAACAGCGATTTTGCTCTGTTAAAGGGCGACTTTAGTCGACCAAGATAAGATAGAAAAAGCACTCACGCCTGAGCACAAAGGCCATTTGTTTCAAAGCTGATGTTTTGTCCATGTTTACCCTTCATATTAAGTACTCCACACCCAAGTTCCATTCCAACCCCAAGAGTAGTTGGAAAGGGAAATCTCGGACCTTTATATTGTTGGTAAAATATAATAATTTGCCCTTATGCAATCCCTTGGGAAAGTACTGAGTATACAGTGCTTAACAGTACACACATCAGTGTTAGGATAACAACATTATATTAATTCCGATGTAAAAATAACATCTGTCATATCTATTAGCAACAGACTTATTTCTTATATGTTTTACTAACAAAATGTTACTGTTTTTATGTCTCTATATCACTAGGGAGTATGGTGCTATGGTTGAGCTCTTTACCGCCAAACAACTCAAGAGCAGATTTCCATGGTTGAATACCGAGGACGTGGCTCTAGCTTCATATGGTAATTAAAAAGTTGAGTTTTTATACCATTCACTATTTTAAATGATATGCCCATTCATGCATTACAATGTATGTACAACTAAACTTTCAACAATAAATATAGGATGCAATTTGTTCATGGATTGTCACAATGAACTTTGGAAGTCTGCTGCCACCTAGTGACCTAAAGTCTCACATTGTATGAAACTGTTAAATTTAGAAACTCAATAGTGCTTTTCAAACTGCTCTATTCCCCGAGATCAGATGGGCATGCCCGGGGAATAACCACCCCTGCTCTGGAGTAGGGGCAAGCGGTAGAATCCCACTGTTTTCTTAAAACTTGCAAAAGGAACACTGTGGAATAGGGGTTGGCGGGGATGGTGTGAAAGTGCTCCCGGGTAACCTTGGGGTAAAATTTCCTGGGCCCTCCACTAGGCTGTCTCCATGGGGGATAAGTGGTACAGTGTGAACAGGGCTTAGGATTGTTTGTTTTATTTTTACACAGGATTTGAAAATGAAGGTTGGTTTGATCCTTGGTCTCTTCTCAAGGCTTTTAAAGAGAAAGCGTTGTCACTCGGAGCTCAGTATATCAACGGAGAAGTCAATGGGTTTGGTTGTGTGCAAGTGCCGAGACAAGGGGCTGAAATGGCATACTATACAGGCAGTGGTCGTAGGGTGAAAACTGTTAAGGTAGGCTGCATTCATTTTCTAATTGTTGCACTTGTCTTTCTTAACAACCTCCGTGAAAACTTTAACCCTTGACAAAAAAAGGCTGTTCAGATTTTGTTTCCTAAAATAAAATCAGACCCGTACATTGTCCCATAATGCTTTTTCTTCAGTCATCGTCACCTACAACTACACTCCACTCCACACATTTTTGCATAGTATGAATGTTTGTAAAAACTCTGACTACAGATCAACAAAATTGTCTGTCAAAGTATTATTCCTTTAATTTCTTTTGGTTTAGATCCGTATGCCGAACAGTCCAGAGGTATTACAAGTGCAGTGTTCAATGGTGGTCATTGCAGCAGGGGCGTGGTCAGGGGAGGTGGCTGAAATGTTGGACATTGGCAAGGGGTCGGTGGAAGACCTCCTCGACGTAGCCCTGCCGGTTGTCCCGCGGAAGCGTTACGTCTACGTAGTGCACTCACCAGACGGACCGGTGCTGGACTGCCCATTAGTGATTGATAACTCTGGAACCTATTTGAGGAGAGAAGGACTAGGTGGAAATTACGTTTGTGGCCGAGGGCCACCGACAGAGGTCAGTCTTACTCTTGACTCACTATAATTTTATACATTATGACAACAATTTGTTATTGTATTATTTGTTGACTTTAGACGAAATTGGAACAGTTGAAAAAGCAGATGAACAGTGGCGAATGAATTGTTAACAACAGTGGTGGTTGTTGACATAAATGTTGCTTCACTGTTCCCAAGGGCACATTACACTGGAAAGTAAATCAATTTAACTAAGTTTGATTTTTTAAATCGGATGTATGTGGTTATGGTAACACGAGTTACCATGGAACTACATTTATATTTGAAATAAAAAGTCACACCCCCTTAAGGTGATCCCTGTGGTTGGACTTCCAAAGTTGTATCCTAAGCTTAGGTGTGATCCCTGGCTTTACAGCAGATAGGTTGAATGGCTTCTGACTAGCACCACCAAACAACGGTAATGAAAAAAAGGGAGACCGCCTAAAGTATAGCTAGATACCTTAGTTGGCAGAATGCTGGCACATTAATCTGGAGGTCCCATGTTCAAATCCCGCTGTAGAAATTTTGTCTCCCCCCCCCTTCAACTCCTAAGTATTAACATTAGTACACCTTCAATTATCACATTCTTGGGGATGCATCACTACAAAATGTTTTGCAAAATTGTAATGAAGACTATTTCCTTTGGTCGTGTTATAAACTTGACTTTGAAGGTATCACTTTCTGTTCCTATTGACGTCATCATCAGAATAATCTTGGATGCGCCATACTGGTGGGCATATCACTGTGCGTGATTCAGTGAAGGGCACATTTTAGGCGACGCAGCGTTACACGTAAACCTATGTGCCCACCAACATGGTGAGTGTGGCAAAGTCGCCGCGTGTGACGCGCGTGCAAGGGGTCAATAGTAGTTTTGTTTTAAAATTTTGTTTACAGAATGACCTAAAGTAAACAAACTAATATTGTGCTCTTTTACTCACAGGAAGAAGAACCTCCCACAGATAATTTGCAAGTAGATTATGAATTTTTTGAGGAGAAAGTGTGGCCTCATCTAGCTCATCGAATGCCATGTATGGAGAACTTGAAGGTATTCAACACATACCTCTTATCTCCACTCGAGTTATAAGAAAATGCCCACTAGACCTCGTTAAGTGTCTGTCACGGTGATAGCGTCCAACTCTCTCCGCAATTCACGTGACACTTGCCATTTTTTCCTGAGACTGCTGGCTCCCGCAAGACTACTGTTCTCGCGCTGTGCAGGCAGCAGCTTCGAACGAGAGCAGTAATCGGTCGCAGAGACCTGAGTTGTACGACATCCACCATGTTGACTCCACTATCACTATGAAAAACCATTAACGATGTGTCCACAAGTCTGGACCACAGGGCTTATATATAGCTTGACAGAATATGCTCGCCTGACCTAAAACGTTTTTATTTTTGTTGTTGTATGGGCTGCACTTAAGATATTTGAAAAGTTATCATCCATGAAGTGGTTCACAACTTATAGTCATTATGGCCTCATAACATTTCAAACCTAGCAGAGTCTTTCTCAGGAAGAGCCAAAGCAAGAGACTGCTTTTTGTTTTTGTAACACACTGCCCATGGGAAAACAGGTTTTACAATTTTCTGTTTTGTCTACTTTCTTCTCTTGTTGTTTTAGGTCAAAAGTGCTTGGGCTGGTTACTATGAATACAACACATTAGATCAGAACGGCATCATCGGTAACCATCCGGCTTACCCCAACCTATACATGGCAACTGGGTTCAGTGGGCATGGTATTCAGCAGGCTCCAGCCGTTGGCCTCGCAGTCAGCGATTTGATACTTCATGGGGAGATTAGTGCGTTTGATCTGTCGGACCTCAGCTTCGATCGCATCATGCAGAACAAACCGCTATTTGAGAAATGCATTTACTGAGACATGATTGGACATTGTGTAAGTTCTGAGAGCAGTCTACATTGTGATGGTAAGTCATCAAGCCAGATGTGTGTAAAAAGACACCTGCTAAAATGTGGATAAATTGGACTACCTCGAGCTTCAAAGTCGGCATATTTTTAGATATACCAAAGAGCACTCATTTAATTCTTCAGAGGAATTTCTTCTGATTATTCAAGGAGGGACCTCAAGAATGTTGAAAGGCAAGTTTAAGAAGAAAAAATTCCACAGAAAACCAAGCAAAACTCACTTGTTGCGTTTTAGTTGCATTTTCTTATGCCTTTTGGCAAACGCTGGAGTCAGGTTGTGTGAAGTTAAACAATGTGACTTTAACAAGTGGAACTAAGCTTTCTACTTCTTCTCACCCATACAATGTGGCTTTGTTGAAATGTTATGTAGAGCAAAGAGCCATTCCAACAGCTCTATTCCACGTACTGCATCTCTTTGGAGCTCCTTGCCTGGTACATGTTTCCCTCTATCCTTAAATCTAGACTGATCGAAGAGGAATATCAATTCATACCTTCAGCTCCACCCCACCCACTCCCCCTGAGTTATTTTCATCTGAAATATTTTCTTCTTGTATAGCCTCTTGCCAAGAGTGGTTTTAGCCTTTTTGGGGTGAACTTGCTTAAATACTGCAGCCAGAGACGCAGTTGGTAACCGCTGTCACCTCGCTAAACGTGGATGGATTGGATAATCTTGGGGAAAAACCATGTCAGTTTGTTGCTGTCTTCTCAGCAAGTAGACACTGTATACACTTTTTTCTAGCGATTTTGATAAATTATGTTGGGGAAAAAAAACTACCTCTAAGCTGCATTTTGATGTAAATGAACATGAGAAGACAAGGCAAGCACATTCCATAGTAGAATGGCTCAGGAAGATATGATATACCCTTAGGTGTAGAATAAAACCATTATTTAGAAATAAATATACATTTTCTAATTTTACTTCAATATTTTTCAATTGTGTAGGTGTGTTAAAGGAGTTAGGTATGAATCTATTTACTTTAGACTTATGAAAAGTATTTTATTAAAGTTTTATAACTGTTGGATTTTATTCCAATCAATGGGATGGTTTTTCTCAATCTGAAACATGCTGAGCTGATATGCAGTGGTTAAGGCTAAATGAATGGGGCTGTCGTGTCATGAACAAGGCAGGTCTGTGGCTGTACATGAACATGGAATGATAAACTCTTTCCCAGTTACTGGTGGTGTGTCTTGGCCGAGCAGATAAGAGCACTGAACTCATGCTCTGCGGTGTTTCTGATCAGCAGTGTGGGTTTGAATTCAGGAGATTAAACTCCAGCAAGACACTTAACCATTGGATGGGACTAAAAGCCATTGGGCCTGTGTGTTGGGCCTGCTAGCTATGATCAAGATGAAACTGCCCTTTAACATAAATTATTTAGTAGAGTATCATGTCATGAATATTCAGTTATTTTAGGGCACTTGTATGATTATGGACAAGGGAAATCCTTAGACAAGGCTATAAATCGTTTTTTTTTCTTTCTGAATTTACATATTGCATACTTACGTTATTCATATAATTTGCCTGGTCTTATATTTTTTAACCAAGTTAAATTTTATTCCGCCACCAAAGCTTGTTAACATTTTTATGTTGCATTATTCTGCACTTTTTAAGAAATGAATGGTGTGCTGTTTATACTTTAGTTAGAATTATAATTTTATAAGAGAAATCAATTTGAAATTTACTATTAATAAAAAAAATTGGCTTCTTATATACCGCACATATCCGTCACTGTTTAAACAGTATTCAAGGGTAGAATGCTCTTTTCAAATGTACCGAAAGGAAAAAAAAAGAAGATCTGGGTCGACAAACAACTCATTTTGCATGACCGGATCACATATTTGGATAGGTATTATTGTCCTCTTGCAGTGGCTCAACCCTTGTCATCTTGCAGTGGCTCAACCCTTGTCATGGACTTGCGGTGCAGCCATGTTTTTCCACTTTCAAACCCATGCATTGAAACCCGAGGCTTGGAGGCAAATTCAGTATTCATTGATGTACATGTCATGTGAATGTTACTGCAGCTATGATTATGAAATATTATCCTTTTGTATTCAATTAATATTGATTTATTCAGTATTATATTTTTACCAAAAGCCAGTCTAATAAAATGTACTTTTTTACATGTAATTTATAAAATGTACTTCTTTAATTCTAATAACTGAAGTGTTAATGACGTTCATAAAAATTGTTATACTGTTCAAATTCTGTGAAAAATTTCCGTATGGCGCCACCACTTTTTCATTCGATATGTAGTTAATACTTTAATTTACCTCAATAAGATATCCTTTTTGTAAAAATGAGTGATGGAGTGGTGGCGCCGTACTAAAAGTTGTCCAAATCCTGTACATTGTTTTAAATTCTGAAAATCTTGTACAGGTGTAATGTACATGCATAGGAAATGTTTTACTTTTGGTAATTATCAAAGACCAGTATCCTCATTTGGTATATCCCACACACCTGCATTCAATAACAAACCTATAAAAATTTGGGCTCCATTGTGGTCGTCAAAGTTGAAAGGAAAAACACCCTTGTTGCACAGAATCTTGTGCTTTCAGATGTCAAGCCTTTCTCTACAACTAAAATATTCAGTTATTTTAGGGCACTTGTATGATTATGGACAAGGGAAATCCTTAGACAAGGCTATAAATCGTTTTTTTTTTTTCTTTCTGAATTTACATATTGCATACTTACGTTATTCATATAATTTGTCTGGTCTTATATTTTTTAACCAAGTTAAATTTTATTCAGCCACCAAAGCTTGTTAACATTTTTATGTTGCATTATTCTGCACTTTTTAAGAAATGAATGGTGTGCTGTTTATACTTTAGTTAGAATTATAATTTTATAAGAGAAATCAATTTGAAATTCACTATTAATAAAAATAATGGCTTCTTATATACCGCACATATCCGTCACTGTTTAAACAGTATTCAAGGGTAGAATGCTCTTTTCAAATGTACCGAAAGGAAAAAAAAGAAGATCTGGGTCGACAAACAACTCATTTTGCATGACCGGATCACATATTTGGATAGGTATTATTGTCCTCTTGCAGTGGCTCAACCCTTGTCATCTTGCAGTGGCTCAACCCTTGTCATGGACTTGCGGTGCAGCCATGTTTTTCCACTTTCAAACCCATGCATTGAAACCCGAGGCTTGGAGGCAAATTCAGTATTCATTGATGTACATGTCATGTGAATGTTACTGCAGCTATGATTATGAAATATTATCCTTTTGTATTCAATTAATATTGATTTATTCAGTATTATATTTTTACCAAAAGCCAGTCTAATAAAATGTACTTTTTTACATGTAATTTATAAAATGTACTTCTTTAATTCTAATAACTGAAGTGTTAATGACGTTCATAAAAATTGTTATACTGTTCAAATTCTGTGAAAAATTTCCGTATGGCGCCACCACTTTTTCATTCGATATGTAGTTAATACTTTAATTTACCTCAATAAGATATCCTTTTTGTAAAAATGAGTGATGGAGTGGTGGCGCCGTACTAAAAGTTGTCCAAATCCTGTACATTGTTTTAAATTCTGAAAATCTTGTACAGGTGTAATGTACATGCATAGGAAATGTTTTACTTTTGGTAATTATCAAAGACCAGTATCCTCATTTGGTATATCCCACACACCTGCATTCAATAACAAACCTATAAAAATTTGGGCTCCATTGTGGTCGTCAAAGTTGAAAGGAAAAACACCCTTGTTGCACAGAATCTTGTGCTTTCAGATGTCAAGCCTTTCTCTACAACTAAAATATTCAGTTATTTTAGGGCACTTGTATGATTATGGACAAGGGAAATCCTTAGACAAGGCTATAAATCGTTTTTTTTTTTTCTTTCTGAATTTACATATTGCATACTTACGTTATTCATATAATTTGTCTGGTCTTATATTTTTTAACCAAGTTAAATTTTATTCAGCCACCAAAGCTTGTTAACATTTTTATTTTGCATTATTCTGCACTTTTTAAGAAATGAATGGTGTGCTGTTTATACTTTAGTTAGAATTATAATTTTATAAGAGAAATCAATTTGAAATTCACTATTAATAAAAATAATGGCTTCTTATATACCGCACATATCCGTCACTGTTTAAACAGTATTCAAGGGTAGAATGCTCTTTTCAAATGTACCGAAAGGAAAAAAAAGAAGATCTGGGTCGACAAACAACTCATTTTGCATGACCGGATCACATATTTGGATAGGTATTATTGTCCTCTTGCAGTGGCTCAACCCTTGTCATCTTGCAGTGGCTCAACCCTTTTCATGGACTTGCGGTGCAGCCATGTTTTTCCACTTTCAAACCCATGCATTGAAACCCGAGGCTTGGAGGCAAATTCAGTATTCATTGATGTACATGTCATGTGAATGTTACTGCAGCTATGATTATGAAATATTATCCTTTTGTATTCAATTAATATTGATTTATTCAGTATTATATTTTTACCAAAAGCCAGTCTAATAAAATGTACTTATTGTATATTATCCTTTTGTATTCAATTAAGTCAGACTGGCGGATTTCTGAGGGGAGTTTGTTCCATAGGTTGGGGCCGCTATAACCAAAGGCACCCTGACCAACCAGTTTCTTACAGACGGTGGGAGTAAGTTTTGTTGCGGCGTCCAATTTCCGGAGTCGGATGTCGCGATGATAAATGGAGAGAAGATTGTTGAGATAGACAGGTGCTGAGGAGTGAAGGCATTTCCACACACCTGCATTCAATAACAAACCTATAAAAATTTGGGCTCCATTGTGGTCACCAAAGTTGAAAGGAAAAACACCCTTGTTGCACAGAATCTTGTGCTTTCAGATGTCAAGTCTTTCTCTACAACTACATTAATCTGGTGTTGTTTCCAACAATGTTTTACAACAATAACGGCTCTCCAATGCCCTTTACCAAGTGGGGTTTTAGGGTCATAACTTTTGTGAGTAATAACCAAAGGTTTACCACCCTCCCTTTAAGAGAAAACAAACCAATAATGACAACTGAAACAGTAATTTTAATCCAATACTCCCATTTGTGGGCATTTATTGATCTTTCAAACCGTTTTAATTTACATCATGAGTCTGGCATTTTGTTTGCAGTGTGTTTTATATTCCCTAACTTGCAACAAGTTCAACTGAGCCAGTTTACTACAAATAGCAATATCTGACATGTTCTGATTGGTCTATATTCCTGATAGACACACCCACTGATCATCTCTAGGCGTTCTGATTGGTCTACTTCTTCTTGGACACACCCACAGTTCTTCCTCTCCTGCCTGTAGTCTTGGTGTGTTGACCTCTGACACGGAGACTGCGGAGAACAAACAAGAATACACAAATTCAGTATCTCAAACTTGAAACATTTTTTTCCCAATTTCAAAAGGCTCCTTCTCTCCACCAAGGAGTACAAATGAGTATTAGCGAGAGCTGGGGAGTAACCTGCGATAGACTTGCATCCTGTCCAGGGGGAATAGCAACATTCTGTCATTTAATGCCAAGGAAACCAAAGGAAAACACCAGCCTGATGAGCTATACTGAAACAGAATTCGCTTTTTAAAAATGCTGGTAAAAAGCACATGAAATGTTGCTTGGCATTAGTAGTGGAAACGGATCCCAACAAAAAAATACTGCATAATTTACATCATTGTTGTGACAGGTTTATTTGTTACTGTCTTCACGGAATGTAGCTGTAAATGAAACTGGACACACAACACATTCAGCGCAAACAGAATGAAAAGTTGCATTTTACACAGCAGAAATTTGAACTAAAACCTACCCCCAGTAGTGACGAAGACCACGATGGGCTCTGATCTTCTTCAGTCTCTCAAGATCTTCACGGAGTTTGTTGTCCAGGGCGTTGGCGAGGACCTGGCTGTATTTGCCGTCACGTTCGTCCTTCTGTCTGTTCAGGAACCAATCAGGGATCTTGTACTGACGTGGGTTGCCGATGATTGTGATGACCTTGTCCACCTAGTAACAAATCAAAAACATGTCTTAATAATCATTCCTTATCACAAATTGAAGTCACATCAACCAAAAATTACCAAGGCTTGGACGGACATGGCTTAACCTGATATGTTTTTCCTCTTTATTTGCAGGCCTGGAACTTCAAGGAGGCCATAATTCCTGGTCTTGGCCTTCGTGCACTTCAAAAGTTCTTATGGAAATGCCTTTTGCAAAATGCAATTGTTCAGAGATGAAATGTTATGCCTGGATTTGTTTTTCACTGCAAGACTCTCGAGAACACCAAGTACAGAATACTTATCACACATTGGTCTTGGTTTAACAAGTATCAAAATAGTCTTCATCACTTTATGCAATTCTTGCCATTTCTTGACAAACTTAATTTGTTTTGACTACCAACCTCTTCTTCAGTCAATTCACCGGCTCTCTTTGCGAGGTCGATGTCAGCCTTACGGCAGCAAACGTTGGCATATCGCCTACCAACCCCCTAAGATTGGAAAAGAAAAAACGGTTTAATTTATTGGCGCAAAGACAAAATGTTAACAGTGGATTTTTAAAACGCATGATACTTTCAAGTGAAGCAGCCTGCTGCTGACAAAACTTTTTCTCCATTTAAAATCACACACTTTTTAATTAATGCAGCCCTCACACTGATCTCACTGGACGATGTTTACAATGAAAAGATGACCACAACTTTTTTAGTCGCGAAACAAACCAACAAAATAATTTTTTTAGAACCTCTCTAACTCTTTTGGTTAGGTCAAGAAGGAAGACACTATTTTTTGATAGAAAAAGGTATGAATGTCTGTCAGATGTGGCTTAATTTTTTAATACTTAACACATTAATACGACATGGGTTTAGGTCCTAGGATTGGAAGATTTTTGTCCTACCTTAATGGCGGTCAGGGCAAACATGATCTTGCGTCTGCCATCGATGTTCGTGTTCAACACACGCAGAATGTGCTGAAACTTCTCAGGAATCACCAGACTCTGCAAGAAAGGATTGTAAATGTAATGAGTGTCTAAGAAGTAAAGCGGAAAAGTTTCCGTATGGCGCCACCACTTTTTCATTCGATATGATATAATATAGTATCTAATTTACCTCAATGAGATATCCCTTTTTGTAAAAATGAGTGAAAAAGTGGTGGCGCCATAACGGAAAGTTATCCCAAGTCAAAATTGTTTGCATATTTCTATTTGTTTTCAACAGTCGCAAAAAACTTTCTTCACACGACGATCTCACTAAATCACTGTTCAACTGTTGGCGCAACAAGTAGCTTAACATTGACATTGCCAAATCATATCCGATATTTATAGCCTTTACAGAACTTTAAACTTTAAAACGTATTCAGTTTCATTCAGTTTGCCAACAAAATGTACTCGGTTAATCTTGTTACAATTACAATACACGACAGTTAAACCTACAATGAAATCTATAATTTTTACCCTTTCCCATACATTTGTATGTACAAAAGTCAACTATATAATAGGGAATTGTTTTCCTTTTACACAAAGAACTGAAGAAAATATTTCTAAAAACAGGATTGCAGTGATAAAAGTGGATTTAGACATGAGTTCCGACAGCCCCATACCATTTTGCCTGCTTGATGGATTGGAAAAGACCGTCCAATGATCTGTTCATCAACAACTCCTGTACAGTAAACGTGATTGGATGACGTTTTCGAGCTGTCTCAGAATGACCCTCTCTAAGCCAATCACGTAGCGCGTTACATGGAGGAAAGGTCCGACCTAATGAAACAAAATGGCGACGACCGATGTGAGAACTGCGGATGTTATCCACGAAGACGAGGCAAGTTTGTCTTAAATAGGACATAGTCATTAATTTCAATGCTAGAAATGAACCATTGATATGTAAAGTGTTGATTAGTGTATCATTTAGTTAACGCTTGTGTGGAAGTGTTACTCTTTTAACGAGAAAGCACTGCCAGATGTGCTAGTTCTGTGTTCTGTGTTCTCTCTGTGTTGACATTTATTTCATTAGTTAGGGCGCCCTCTCGCTATGCCTGCTATGTATGACATGTTGGAAGAGGGTGGGTGTGTTGTGAAAATAAATTTATAATAACAAAACCTTGGACTTTTAAAGAGTTCTGGATGACAATGTTTGTTATTTGTTTTCCTTATTATAAATATGATAACACATTCAGACAGCTGAGCTATAAATTTGTGCAGGAAATCAAATCGCAATATTGTTCAACCCAGAGCCAGAGGATCACAATCCAATCTTTTGAATTTGATGAGAAATCATTAGAAATTTCTAAACGAATATAGGAGATGGCAGTCATCAACGTCAATCTGCAGCCCTATCAAAAAACTGTTCCCAAAACTGAATTAAGCTACAGATCATTCTGAACCCCAGTATAAATTAGTAACATGGGCAGGATTGTTGGTGCTTACTCCCGGAAGGTTTGACCGCTATCGTCTCCAGAGACGCAGGGAATGAGCCTCATTAGTGAGTTCTAGTAGGAGTAGATGGTGATATGGTCACACAATTTGAGGAAATCGAGCATAAAAATAGCGCCACCATTGACATCCGTGATGGTGATGTGCTTTACAAACTGAGCTATCACCAAAAGGACAAACAAACTGGACAACATCAGTCCTACACGTATGAATTGTTGTTAAATAAGTATAGCATTAATTGCTGTCTATTTAAAGCAATGATGAGAGTATCTGAAAAGGTTAATATTTAATAAGAGCCATATTTCTCAAGTTGTTCCACTAATTGCGATTTTGTTTCCATTGCATGTCAATTTACAGAGCTTGGATCTTCCCGAGTTGAATCTTGGTGTTCTGGATCTAACATCAGATGAGTTCATCCTTGATGAGGTAGATATTCATATTCAACAAAATCTAGAAGATGATGTTGTCAAAGCAGCTCTTGAATCGGTAAGTATAATTCTTCCCACTACAAACCTACCCCCCTCTTTCCCACTCCAAACCTTGCCCCAAACCTAACTGCAATGGATACGACAATACAAGAGTTTAACAATATTTTTTCAACCCTTTGTGAATTGTTTCTGCCCTGATTTGACTTACTGTGTATTTGATTTGCAGGGAGTGGATCTTCGTCAGTACTCCAAGCAGGTTGAAGCCGAGCTCCAGACAGTGGAAAATGCCTCAATCCAAGACTGTATCCTTTAAGACTTCAACTAATGGATATGAAAAATGAGTATAGGTGTGTGGACTGGATAATTGTGTGTGGATACAGTACAGAACTTCCCTACTGAGAAAATGACATCCATAAAAGCCAGAGTGTGGAGTTTTAGAATGTTTAGATTTAGAATAATCATTCAAGGTGATGAAAGTTAGTGGATGGGTGGATTTTCAATGAAAGTTATAGTGGATGTGCGGACTTTTGTTGATAGAGGTTACCATTGGTTGATGTTGTTGGATTTATAGTGGATATAAGGTGTTTGAAATTTGTTGCATTTGAACTGGTTGTTGATACTTTACACTTCTTAATAAATAACTCTTAACTGATCTAACAGATATTAAAGAAAGCCAAAACATTGCCAGCTTACACAACCAGATATCGGCATGTGACACAATACTTGAGGTAAGTACCTGTCAAGCTTTAGACAGAAGGGATAAACCCTGTAAGCATGGCAGGAGGTAATAATGGTGTATGCTCTACTTGGGTTGGGGTCCATTTGGCTTGAAAGGAGCCAAATATATACATACTATTCTTGTTAAGTATTATTAACTGATTTGCGTTTGTGCCTTACAGCGGATGGAGGAGATGTTGAATGGATTTCAGTCGGATCTAGGAAGCCTCAGCGCCGAGATCCAGACGCTACAGAACCAATCCATCGCGATGAACATCAAGCTGAAGAACAGACAAGCAGTCCGTGGGCAACTCAGTCAGTTTGTGGATGAGATGGCAGTACAGGAATCCATGATCACGTAAGTGGCAATTCTCCCCCCCCCCTTTTATTTTGGAGTAAATTTTGACTAAAATGTATTGGTTGACCAAATTCTGTCCCCCCATACGGGAAAATAACCTACATGTAGGCTGGATTCAAAAGAGGGCGCTATCAGAGGAAGTTTGTACACAGTTCACTGTATGATGGGACAGAATCTCCTGCTACACCGACAATCATCCAACTATTTACATGTTGGCAGTCTCCCTATTTTGTCAATATGTTTTCGGGGGTGCCAGTCAGAAGCCATTCAATCTTTTAACTGCCGTGTAGACAGGGATCACACCAAAGTTTACGATACAAACTGGTGGGGGAAGGAGATGGATCACTTTACTTTTTATGTACAAATATCAAGTAAACAGCCACAAAGGGAAACTGACCGGGCAGATTTAAACAATCTTGAGTTTTACAAAGAAAATTTGACTAGAGCAGGAATCCAACCTTTGGAGAGATTTTTATTTTGTATTGTTTCTTGTTGACATACAGTCACATCTTAGACACATCGGTCACAGAGCGACAGTTCCTAGAGCAACTCCATGAGTTGAATCACAAGATAAGCTTTGTCAAGGAGCAGTCCTTTAAGGAGGCCATCTCATGTAAGGATGTACAGGACATCTTAGAGAAGCTCAAACTCAAGGTATATTGGCTGATCCTTAAAATTTAGTCTGTACCTCATCTTTTTAACCAATAGCTTCGAGATTTAAAATCCTTTATACCATACCTGTACGTGATTATTTTCAATCAAAGAGAAACTTTTTTCCTAGAAATATTTTGTTTTGTTTGTCAATGGACCTGTTAAAATGACCACCATCAAAACACTTAAATTTGAATAGCAGTATAAGCTTGACATGGTGTATTGCTTAAAAGTTATGATTATTTGTTTATTGAGTTCTACAAAGCAAACTTTAAAGAAAACTATTTGGATGGGGAAGAATTTCTAAAAAAGACCAATGTATTATTCTTTAAATGAACTTTGTCATGTTATGCTTATCCTTGGCCTTGACAAGGCATTTTGTTATAACCATTTTAATATGAAGTTGAAATAACATTTTTGTTTCAGGCAATAGCAAAGATTCGTGAGTTTCTACTACAGAAGGTGAACCAAATGAGGAAACCAATGACGAACTACCAGCTACAACAGAACACCATGCTGAAATTCAGGTGGGTCATCCCAATCCTTTGCACGGAATGCAGTAAAAAAAATAACAGAAAGTTTACACAAACTTTGTCTGCCACTTGTTAAATTCTTCATGTCGGAAAACATGTTATCTGCAAACAAAATTTGTACAGACTTGGAGTGGATTTTTTTAAAGCATACAATGTAGAACAACTTTGGATTTTCCTCAAATTAGTAGTAGCTTGATTTTCTCCTGTTTTTCTTTAAGACCTGAAAACCACTTCTCTCATTTATATTTGTAGATTTTTCTTTGAGTTCCTGTTAGCCAATGAGCGGCACATAGCCAAAGAGGTACGTGACGACTATGTGGACACAATGAGTAAAGTGTACTATTCATACTTTAAAGGATACATCAGTAGACTCATGAAACTACAGGTAAGACTACTCATCTAAAACTCATTTATAGACGGTTTTAGTCTTGTGAGTAAAGACCAAATGGAAAAATTTCTTCCAGCAATTTCACACTTAGCCAGTTACCCCACAAGGTTAGATTTTTT
This sequence comes from Asterias amurensis, assembly GCF_032118995.1. NCBI lineage: Eukaryota > Metazoa > Echinodermata > Asteroidea > Forcipulatida > Asteriidae > Asterias > Asterias amurensis. The sequence goes on along the minus strand of NC_092662.1, from coordinate 376,309 downwards.
TTTTAAACCATTGCTTCTCATAATTCAAGTTTTGATGAGCATTTATTTGTGAAGTAATCACCAATCTATTGCTTTTCCTTAAATACTTTAGGAAAAAATCAAAAAGTACGCTTTAAAAAAAACAAAAAAAAAAACTAATCTAGACTTGTGGGGTTTCTGGCCAAGTGTGAAATTGACGGAAGAATCTTGTTCCCTGTGGTCTAACCTATTTTACGAAAAGGATTCACTTTGAATTGTGTAATTTTTTAGTCAATTATAAACCTAAATGAATTGGATTGATTTGAAAAATGTAAGACAAGTGGTGATGTGGACATTTTTAGTGATTAAATCAATGGCACCTTCTGATTCTCTATGTTTTTTATCTTCTTCTTCTTATTCTCAGTATGATGAGGTTGCAGACAAGGAGGATTTGATGGGAGTTGAAGACACTGCAAAAAGAGATATCCTTTTTTATACTCTGAACTATTTTTGACTCTGAACACAGAATTACTCAAATGAGTTTCTTGTTGTTTTTACCTTTTGTTTGCGTTTCCTTAACATTTCACACGATTTTTCTCCAAACCGTCTCTCAAAAACCGCTCCACTGTTTTTACTCTTGGTAACCGTGGCAACATCATCAACAACAATCTTGAAGCACCAATTATTATTCCACACGCTGCACAGAAAGATGATACCAAGGTACTATTCTGGTTTTTGTTTTCTATTTTTTGTTTACAATAAAATAATTCAAATAACTAAAAAGCATAAAGAGTAGTAATAATTTTTATCAGGGATAAAAATGTTTACTATTTTGTTAACTATACTGATGTGATCTTTGAGTCCTGCATTAAAACGTATACAGCTTCTGTTGGATTCAAAACCACAACCCCTGCATTCCCAGATAACTTAACCACTAGAAAAACGATTGTACCCAGTGTCAAGATGCCAATTCAAATTGTTTAAACATACCACCTCAACATTGGGTTCTACCTGTAGCTTCAGACCTTTATGTCAGCAGCCATTCTGTATTTGTTTGAATTTCAGCATACTTTTGAGAGTCTGTTCCGCAGCCAACACTACGCACTCCTTGACAACTGTTGCCGGGAGTATCTGTTTGTTTGTGATTTCTTCATGGTGTCTGGCTCCAGCGCCCAAGACTTGTTCAACGCCATCATGGGAAAAACACTCTCCATGTTCCTGGTAAGATATCAACTCATTCGGTTGAAACTTGTTAAAATGCCGAGTTTATCTTCCAATACTCTGTTAAACTGATTGACTATTCAATGCCATTCAGCTGGGTTGAGTAACTTGTGACCGAGCTTTTTGTGTACTGTCCATATTTCATACTGCAGGCTGGCATAGTGCATCTATCACACAAAACCCCAATGTGTGAGGTGAAATGGTCTGACAGTAGGAGGGTTGACTGTGTACTAAGAGCAAGCTCAAGTGTGCACCATGGTTAGCTAAATGTCAACCTATTTTGACTGTACTCCAGGCTGGTTGACCATTTTGAACCAGCCTCGGGACCATAATTTCTTCCCTGGTCCCAGTAGTTTTGTTTAATGCAAACTCGTGTAAAACACAGAATGGAACCAGTGACACCATAGCAAAATAGCAGTGGGAAATGGAAGTGTTGAATACCGTACCAATAGTTGACTAGACTTTCAAACGAGTCGTTGGAGTGTGTACATCAATGCTCATGTACATTGTTAGTCAGTGATCAATCATAGGCAAACTAAATGTGCACCCGAACTTGCTCTAAATTGTCTGCTTGATTAGATAAGAAGTTCTGTTTTGATTTGATATGAAGTTCTGTTTTAATTGTAGAAACACATGGACATGTACACCAATGAGTGTTTTGACTCCATTGCTGTGTATCTATGTCTACACATCATCTTGAGGTATCGGATGCTAATGCACAAGCGAGCTGTGCCAGCCCTAGACAAGTAAGTTGACTACCCTCAAATTTTCTGCTGTACAGTTAATTGGTGTTCGGAGTATAGCGCAGAACATCTCTTGTTTTTGCGTTTTTAGGTGTTGGTAGCATTTCACCCGGAACACCTCCTGCTTTGCCTTCTCTTTTTCCTCACAGGTATCCCCCTTTTTAGCTTGCCTTCTTTTTCTCCCTCTTCCCACATTTGATATTGTCCTTTGTGTTTTCCATCTTCATGTGGTTAAACCAGCCACTTCCCTGCAACCCCTCCCCCACCTTTTGTCTCTCTGTGTTTGTTTTTACTGTGTGCTCTCTGACTCACTCTCTATTCATGTATTTCCACTTGTCTGCTTATATTACTCTTACTTACCCGTTTATGTTTGTTGTGTTGTCATTTAGCCTTCAAGAAAGACTCTGCTAGGGTTCAAACAGCAGGCCATTAACTTTTTTGTTGTTGCATTTATACAATATGTCCTTTTTGGTGGTAAGAAGTTTGCAACAGCTAATTATATTTTCTGACTTAAACATTGTTTAACCATGGAGGTAGCTCCATGGTTAAACCTGCTCAATCATCCACCTTTTATATTTCATGTTTTTGCAGATATTGGGAGACACTTCTAGAAATGTTATGGCCACGTTTTGAATACATCTTGGAGCTGAATATCCACAGTATTAAGGAAGCAGACCCACAGAGGATGGGTTCCATCGACATCAGACCGCATTACGTGAGCAAACAAACAATTAGTTAACGAGGGACTTTACTGGTTACTCCCGAACTAAACTTCTAAGATAAATGGGGGCAATGCCATGGATACACTGAGAACCAAAATTTTACTATCTATTCTAGCCCGTATTGGTAGCCAATTTTAAACATTTTGACAGCTGTGATGGATTCCCAAATGCAAGTTCTTTTATTGTAATTACTTTTCCTTGACCCTTGCCCTTTACCAAGCATTTTTATTTTTTTATAATGCACAACTTGTAATACATCAGGGAGCTAATATCAACTGTTCACCCGAAATAAACCATGTTATATTTGTGTACTGTTTATGTTTCAAACAGATCACACGTAGATACGCGGAATTCTCCGGCGCTATCGTGAGTTTGAACGAGACATTCCCAGATGAGCGAGTCAATCGGCTATTAGCCCGCCTCATGTCAGATGTAGAGAACTTCATCCTGAGAATGGCGGCTGAGTTTCCACTACGGAAGGAGCAACTCATCTTTCTTATCAATAATTATGACATGATGCTCAATGTCATCAATGTAAGTCTCAAGATGTTTAGATGAGTTTACCAGAAAATAGTTTTAAGAGCAAGTTTAGTCTGAAGATTGTATTCTGCCTTATCTGATGGCCAAGTTAAATAAAACACCAGTGGATCGTCCCAACCCTCATAATTTTTGAAGCCCCATTCTTGTTTTTCTTCTTCTTTTGTCCCTCTTGGCTTTTTATCTTGGCACCATTCTTTGGACGTTTCTTTCAGACATGACCTTTACTTTGTGAATTGATGTTAGTCAAACCTTGCGGCCGTTTTCAGCCGCTTTGGACATTTTGGTTCAAGCTGCTTGTGGCTGCTATGGTCTGTAAATGGTTAAATTCACTTTGATAATCCACTCTGTTTCTTTCAGACATGACCTTTACTTTGTGAATCGATGCGAGTCAAACCCTGCTTGTGGCCGCTATGGTCGGTAAATTGTTAAACTCACTTTGATAATCCACTCTGTTTGTTTTTCTACCAGGAGAGGACAGCGGAAGATTCTAGGGAATCGGACAGCTTCCGGCAGCTTCTTGAGGCAAGAACTCATGAGTTTGTTGAGGAGGTGTTGATGCCACACTTTGGTGCCATGATGATGTTTGTCAAAGATGCCGAGTCACGTCTTGAGAGGGGCCAAGCGGACATGATGAAAAATCAAGATCGTAAGTCGAGTTCAGTTCTTGCGTCTTTAGGCAAGACACTTACTATTATTGAAGTAAGTTTTGAGGGATGGCTATGTGTTTATGGTAGATGTTGTTTAATAGGGGGATTGGCTACACTAATGTCTGATAGGCACTGCATCGAAACATACCCAAAGATTCGGCAAGAACGTGCGTCATAATTGAGCAGTTAACAGCACCGGACTCAAGCTCTGGTAATTCTGTTCAGCAGAGTGTGGGCTTGAGTCCCGGTAGTGACACTTGTATCTTTTAGCAAGACATTTAACCATTATTGCTGCAAGCATTGATTTAGATGTAAAGCTGTGGGTCCTGTTTGTTGTGTCATGCACATAAAAGAACCTAGTACACTATTGCTAAGGGAAGGGCTTTGTCCCAGTATTTATAAGCCTTTTTTGTCTTGATGTTGTAGGTCGTGTGGAGCAACTGGTGAGAGAATTTGGCACTACTTGGAAGCAAGCAATTGAGACGATCAACCAAGACGTTATGAGATCCTTCACTAACTTCAAGAATGGAACCAGCATCTTACAAGTAAGTTAACCACACCACCTTGGAATCTTAAATAAGACATTTATTATTCTCATCATCATTAGACATAGACTCTGTCACCTCATCCTTAAATTGTTATGGGGGCACATTTGTGGAGACCCAACCTTCACCTGTTCCAATGTATTAGTTTGTTTAAGATCTCAAGGGAACTCTGCAAACTCCCACAAGGGAATATAAACACCAAGTTGCCAATGTATAAGTTTGTTTAAGATAATCTTCCCATCAAGGGAACTCTGCAAACTCCCCAAGGGAATATAAACACCAAGCTGGCAAAAGCCAATCTCTCTCATACAAACATTGGTTTAACGTCTTCCCACGAATCAAGAAATTGTGATACAGTAGCAAGATGACATAATCTATGTGAATTCCTGTGGTCTGTTTCAGAGCACATTGACTCAGCTGATTCAGTATTACCATCGCTTCCAGAAGATTCTATCTCAAGCTCCCTTCAAGAATATGGCGGTACGTGGGGAACTCATTAATATTCATCATCTCATGGTAGAGGTCAAGAAGTTCAAACCTGCTTTCTAAGACACACCCCCCCCCAATAGATAAATAAATATTTAGGCCCTTAAAGGCAGTGGACACTATTGGTAATTACTCAAAATGGTTATTAGCATAAAACATTACTTGGTAACGAGTAATGGGGAGAGGTTGATAGTATAAAACATTGTGAGAAACGGCTCCCTCTGAAGTACTGTAGTATTCGAGAAAGAAGTTATTTTCCACGAATTTGATTTTGAGACTTCAGATTTAGAATTTGAGGTCTCAAAATCAAGCATCTGAAAGCACACAACTTCGTGTGACAAGGGTGTTTTTTCTTCCATTATTGTCTCGCATCTTCGACGACAAATTGAGCTCAAATTTTAAAAGGTTTGTTATTGTAGGCATATGTTGAGATACACCAAGTGAGAAGACTGGTCTTCAACAATTACCAATAGTGGCGAGTGTCTTTAATAATGTAATAAATAAGTAATGAAATAAATAACTTTATAAATATGTATATAATTACTTAATTATATATACGTGTGTGTTCTTGTACACACATGAGAAGCCTCTGGTGCATTTGTATGGCCAGGATAAACTGAATCGCATGAAAATCACAGCAAGACTTGACTGCCTCTGTATATGCAATTTCAGAACTAGCTAACATGTGTTTTATTATGTAGTAAGATACATGTAGTTGAACCGTGTTTAAACGTTGAATCGTTACTTTGTAACCAAACAAGCTGCGTTGTCTTTTGTCTCGTTGATTCCACAATTGAATCTTGTACGTGTTTTCATCATACATTAATCCCCTCTTATTGATATGTAATATCAATGTTGGTTGTCCTGTAGTTACTTGTAACTTATTATATGCTTATTGTAGTTGATATTGAGTAATTGATCTTCATAGAATGATAGCTTGTATATATTGTATCCAAATTATTATTTTGCAATTGTTTGACCCTACCAACATATAAAGCCTCCTGTCAATTGTAACCTAAACATTGTGTATGAATGACTCTATACAGTCCGGTTAAGCCTAAGGCCCTTATGTACACTAATGGATTCAGGGACGTAACCTTTTTGGGGCAAAATTTGTTCAAAAGTCCTTGTAGATTTTTTCAAGCAAAATTTGACAAGTTCACAAGGCTATAGCCTTGTAGATTTTTCCGAGCAAAATTTGACAAGTTCACAAGGCTATATAGCCTTGTATATTTTTCGAGCAAAATTTGACAAGTTCACAAGGCTATATAAGCCTTGTAGATTTTTTCGAGCAAAATTTGACACGTTCACAAGGCCTTGTAGATTTTTTTGAGCAAAATTTGACAAGTTCACAAGGCTATAGCCTTGTAGATTTTTTCAAGCGAAATTTGACAAGTTCACAAGGCTATATTATATAGCCTTGAAGATTTTTTCAAGCAAAATTTGACAAGTTCACAAGGCTATAGCCTTGTGTATATTTTTCGAGCAAAATTCATGAAGTTCACAAGGCTAAGCCTTGTAGATTTTTTCAAGCAAAATTTGACAAGTTCACAAGGCTTGTGTATATTTTTCGAGCAAAATTCATAAAGTTCACAAGGCTATAGCCTTGTAGATTTTTTTGAGCAAAATTCATAAAGTTCACAAGGCTATAGCCTTGTGGATTTTTTCGAGCAAAATTTGACAAGTTCACAAGGCTATAGCCTTGTAGATTTTTTCAAGCAAAATTTGACAAGTTCACAAGGCTATAGCCTTGTATATTTTTCGAGCAAAATTCATAAAGTTCACAAGGCTATAGCCTTATAGATTCTTTCGAGCAAAATTCATAAAGTTCACAAGGCCTTGTAGATTTTTTCAAGCAAAATTTGACAAGTTCACAAGGCTATAGCCTTGTAGATTTTTTCAAACAAAATTTGACAAGTTCACAAGGCTATAGCCTTATAGCCTTGTATATTTTTCGAGCAAAATTCATGAAGTTCACAAGGCTATAGCCTTGTAGATTTTTTCGAGCAAAATTCATAAAGTTAGCAAGGCTATAGCCTTGTGAATTTTTTTTGAGCAAAATTTGACAGGTTCACAAGGCTATAGCCTTGTGTATATTTTTCGAGCAAAATTCATAAAGTTCACAAGGCTATAGCCTTGTAGATTTTTTCGAGCAAAATTCGTAAAGTTCACAAGGCTATAGCCTTGTAGATTTTTTCAAGCAAAATTTGACAAGTTCACAAGGCAATAGCCTTGTAGATTTTTTCAAGCACAATTTGGCAAGTTCACAAGGCTATAGCCTTGTATATATTTCGAGCAAAATTCATAAAGTTCACAAGGCTATAGCCTTGTAGATTTTTTCGAGCAAAATTCGTAAAGTTCACATGGCTATAGCCTTATAGATTCTTTCGAGCAAAATTCATAAAGTTCACAAGGCTATAGCCTTGTAGATTTTTTCAAGCAAAATTTGACAAGTTCACAAGGCTATAGCCTTGTAGATTTTTTCGAGCAAAATTTGACAAGTTCACAAGGCTATAGCCTTATAGCCTTGTATATTTTTCGAGCAAAATTCATAAAGTTCACAAGGCTATAGCCTTGTAGATTTTTTCGAGCAAAATTCATAAAGTTAGCAAGGCTATAGCCTTGTGAATTTTTTTTGAGCAAAATTTGACAGGTTCACAAGGCGTATATTTTGTGTATATTTTTCGAGCAAAATTCATAAAGTTCACAAGGCTATAGCCTTGTAGATTTTTTCAAGCAAAATTTGACAAGTTCACAAGGCTATAGCCTTGTATATTTTTCGAGCAAAATTCATAAAGTTCACAAGGCTATAGCCTTGAAGATTTTTTCGAGCAAAATTCGTAAAGTTCACAAGGCTATAGCCTTATAGATTCTTTTGAGCAAAATTCATAAAGTTCACAAGGCTATAGCCTTGTAGATTTTTTCAAGCAAAATTTGACAAGTTCACAAGGCTATAGCCTTGTAGATTTTTTCAAGCAAAATTTGACAAGTTCACAAGGCTATAGCCTTATAGTCTTGTATATTTTTCGAGCAAAATTCGTAAAGTTCACAAGGCTATAGCCTTGTAGATTTTTTTGAGCAAAATTTGACAAGTTCACAAGGCTATATATAGCCTTGTAGATTTTTTCGAGCAAAATTCGTAAAGTTCACAAGGCTATAGCCTTGTAGATTTTTTCGAGCAAAATTCGTAAAGTTCACAAGGCTATAGCCTTGTAGATTTTTTCAAGCAAAATTTGACAAGTTCACAAGGCTATAGCCTTGTAGATTTTTTCAAGCAAAATTTGACAAGTTCACATGGCTATAGCTTTGTACATTTTTCGAGCAAAATTCATAAAGTTCACAAGGCTATAGACTTGTAGATTTTTTTCAAGCAAAATTTGACAAGTTCACAAGGCTATAGCCTTGTAGATTTTTTCGAGCAAAATTCGTAAAGTTCACAAGCCTTGTAGATTTTTTCAAGCAAAATTTGACAAGTTCACAAGGCTATAGCCTTGTAGATTTTTTCGAGCAAAATTTGACAAGTTCACAAGGCTATAGCCTTATAGCCTTGTATATTTTTCGAGCAAAATTCATAAAGTTCACAAGGCTATAGCCTTGTAGATTTTTTCGAGCAAAATTCATAAAGTTAGCAAGGCTATAGCCTTGTGAATTTTTTTTGAGCAAAATTTGACAGGTTCACAAGGCGTATATTTTGTGTATATTTTTCGAGCAAAATTCATAAAGTTCACAAGGCTATAGCCTTGTAGATTTTTTCGAGCAAAATTCATAAAGTTAGCAAGGCTATAGCCTTGTGAATTTTTTTTGAGCAAAATTTGACAGGTTCACAAGGCGTATATTTTGTGTATATTTTTCGAGCAAAATTCATAAAGTTCACAAGGCTATAGCCTTGTAGATTTTTTCAAGCAAAATTTGACAAGTTCACAAGGCTATAGCCTTGTATATTTTTCGAGCAAAATTCATAAAGTTCACAAGGCTATAGCCTTGAAGATTTTTTCGAGCAAAATTCGTAAAGTTCACAAGGCTATAGCCTTATAGATTCTTTCGAGCAAAATTCATAAAGTTCACAAGGCTATAGCCTTGTAGATTTTTTCAAGCAAAATTTGACAAGTTCACAAGGCTATAGCCTTGTAGATTTTTTCAAGCAAAATTTGACAAGTTCACAAGGCTATAGCCTTATAGTCTTGTATATTTTTCGAGCAAAATTCGTAAAGTTCACAAGGCTATAGCCTTGTAGATTTTTTCAAGCAAAATTTGACAAGTTCACAAGGCTATAGCCTTGTAGATTTTTTCGAGCAAAATTTGACAAGTTCACAAGGCTATATATAGCCTTATAGCCTTGTATATTTTTCGAGCAAAATTCATAAAGTTCACAAGGCTATAGCCTTGTAGATTTTTTCGAGCAAAATTCATAAAGTTAGCAAGGCCTTGTGAATTTTTTTTGAGCAAAATTTGACAGGTTCACAAGGCGTATATTTTGTGTATATTTTTCGAGCAAATTCATAAAGTTCACAAGGCTATAGCCTTGTAGATTTTTTCAAGCAAAATTTGACAAGTTCACAAGGCTATAGCCTTGTATATTTTTCGAGCAAAATTCATAAAGTTCACAAGGCTATAGCCTTGAAGATTTTTTCGAGCAAAATTCGTAAAGTTCACAAGGCTATAGCCTTATAGATTCTTTCGAGCAAAATTCATAAAGTTCACAAGGCTATAGCCTTGTAGATTTTTTCAAGCAAAATTTGACAAGTTCACAAGGCTATAGCCTTGTAGATTTTTTCAAGCAAAATTTGACAAGTTCACAAGGCTATAGCCTTATAGCCTTGTATATTTTTCGAGCAAAATTCGTAAAGTTCACAAGGCTATAGCCTTGTAGATTTTTTTGAGCAAAATTTGACAAGTTCACAAGGCTATAGCCTTGTAGATTTTTTCGAGCAAAATTCGTAAAGTTCACAAGGCTATAGCCTTGTAGATTTTTTCAAGCAAAATTTGACAAGTTCACAAGGCTATAGCCTTGTAGATTTTTTCAAGCAAAATTTGACAAGTTCACATGGCTATAGCTTTGTACATTTTTCGAGCAAAATTCATAAAGTTCACAAGGCTATAGCCTTGTAGATTTTTTTCAAGCAAAATTTGACAAGTTCACAAGGCTATAGCCCTGTAGATTTTTTCGAGCAAAATTCGTAAAGTTCACAAGGCTATAGCCTTGTAGATTTTTTTGAGCAAAATTTGACAAGTTCACAAGGCTATAGCCTTGTAGATTCTTTCGAGCAAAATTCGTAAAGTTCACAAGGCTATAGCCTTGTAGATTTTTTCGAGCAAAATTCATAAAGTTCACAAGGATTTTTTTTAACAAAATTTGACAAGTTCACAAGGCTATAGCCTTGTAGATTTCTTCAAGCAAAATTTGACAAGTTCACAAGGCTATAGCCTTATAGCCTTGTATATTTTTCGAGCAAAATTCGTAAAGTTCACAAGGCTATAGCCTTGTAGATTTTTTTGAGCAAAATTTGACAAGTTCACAAGGCTATAGCCTTGTAGATTTTTTCGAGCAAAATTCGTAAAGTTCACAAGGCTATAGCCTTGTAGATTTTTTCAAGCAAAATTTGACAAGTTCACAAGGCTATAGCCTTGTAGATTTTTTCAAGCAAAATTTGACAAGTTCACATGGCTATAGCTTTGTACATTTTTCGAGCAAAATTCATAAAGTTCACAAGGCTATAGACTTGTAGATTTTTTTCAAGCAAAATTTGACAAGTTCACAAGGCTATAGCCTTGTAGATTTTTTCGAGCAAAATTTGTAAAGTTCACAAGGCTATAGCCTTGTAGATTTTTTCAAGCAAAATTTGACAAGTTCACAAGGCTATAGCCTTGTAGATTTTTTCGAGCAAAATTCATAAAGTTAGCAAGGCTATAGCCTTGTAGATTTTTTCAAGCAAAATTTGACAAGTTCACAAGGCTATAGCCTTGTATATTTTTCGAGCAAAATTCATAAAGTTCACAAGGCTATAGCCTTGAAGATTTTTTCGAGCAAAATTCGTAAAGTTCACAAGGCTATAGCCTTATAGATTCTTTCGAGCAAAATTCATAAAGTTCACAAGGCTATAGCCTTGTAGATTTTTTCAAGCAAAATTTGACAAGTTCACAAGGCTATAGCCTTGTAGATTTTTTCAAGCAAAATTTGACAAGTTCACAAGGCTATAGCCTTATAGTCTTGTATATTTTTCGAGCAAAATTCGTAAAGTTCACAAGGCTATAGCCTTGTAGATTTTTTCAAGCAAAATTTGACAAGTTCACAAGGCTATAGCCTTGTAGATTTTTTCGAGCAAAATTTGACAAGTTCACAAGGCTATAGCCTTATAGCCTTGTATATTTTTCGAGCAAAATTCATAAAGTTCACAAGGCTATAGCCTTGTAGATTTTTTCGAGCAAAATTCATAAAGTTAGCAAGGCTATAGCCTTGTGAATTTTTTTTGAGCAAAATTTGACAGGTTCACAAGGCGTATATTTTGTGTATATTTTTCGAGCAAATTCATAAAGTTCACAAGGCTATAGCCTTGTAGATTTTTTCAAGCAAAATTTGACAAGTTCACAAGGCTATAGCCTTGTATATTTTTCGAGCAAAATTCATAAAGTTCACAAGGCTATAGCCTTATAGATTCTTTCGAGCAAAATTCATAAAGTTCACAAGGCTATAGCCTTGTAGATTTTTTCAAGCAAAATTTGATAAGTTCACAAGGCTATAGCCTTGTAGATTTTTTCAAGCAAAATTTGACAAGTTCACAAGGCTATAGCCTTATAGTCTTGTATATTTTTCGAGCAAAATTCGTAAAGTTCACAAGGTGATAGCCTTGTAGATTTTTTTGAGCAAAATTTGACAAGTTCACAAGGCTATATATAGCCTTGTAGATTTTTTCGAGCAAAATTCGTAAAGTTCACAAGGCTATAGCCTTGTAGATTTTTTCGAGCAAAATTCATAAAGTTCACAAGGCTATAGCCTTGTAGATTTTTTCGAGCAAAATTCATAAAGTTCACAAGGCTATAGCCTTGTAGATTGTTTTGAGCAAAATTTGACAAGTTCACAAGGCTGTAGCCTTGTAGATTCTTTCGAGCAAAATTCGTAAAGTTCACAAGGCTATAGCCTTGTAGATTTTTTCGAGCAAAATTCATAAAGTTCACAAGGATTTTTTTTAACAAAATTTGACAAGTTCACAAGGCTATAGCCTTGTAGATTTCTTCAAGCAAAATTTGACAAGTTCACAAGGCTATAGCCTTATAGCCTTGTATATTTTTCGAGCAAAATTCGTAAAGTTCACAAGGCTATAGCCTTGTAGATTTTTTTGAGCAAAATTTGACAAGTTCACAAGGCTATAGCCTTGTAGATTTTTTCGAGCAAAATTCGTAAAGTTCACAAGGCTATAGCCTTGTAGATTTTTTCAAGCAAAATTTGACAAGTTCACAAGGCTATAGCCTTGTAGATTTTTTCAAGCAAAATTTGACAAGTTCACATGGCTATAGCTTTGTACATTTTTCGAGCAAAATTCATAAAGTTCACAAGGCTATAGCCTTGTAGATTTTTTTCAAGCAAAATTTGACAAGTTCACAAGGCTATAGCCTTGTAGATTTTTTCGAGCAAAATTTGACAAGTTCACAAGGCTATAGCCTTATAGCCTTGTATATTTTTCGAGCAAAATTCATAAAGTTCACAAGGCTATAGCCTTGTAGATTTTTTCGAGCAAAATTCATAAAGTTAGCAAGGCTATAGCCTTGTGAATTTTTTTTGAGCAAAATTTGACAGGTTCACAAGGCGTATATTTTGTGTATATTTTTCGAGCAAAATTCATAAAGTTCACAAGGCTATAGCCTTGAAGATTTTTTCGAGCAAAATTCGTAAAGTTCACAAGGCTATAGCCTTATAGATTCTTTCGAGCAAAATTCATAAAGTTCACAAGGCTATAGCCTTGTAGATTTTTTCGAGCAAAATTTGACAAGTTCACAAGGCTATAGCCTTGTAGATTTTTTTCAAGCAAAATTTGACAAGTTCACAAGGCTATAGCCTTATAGTCTTGTATATTTTTCGAGCAAAATTCGTAAAGTTCACAAGGCTATAGCCTTGTAGATTTTTTTGAGCAAAATTTGACAAGTTCACAAGGCTATATATAGCCTTGTAGATTTTTTCGAGCAAAATTCGTAAAGTTCACAAGGCTATAGCCTTGTAGATTTTTTCGAGCAAAATTCATAAAGTTCACAAGGCTATAGCCTTGTAGATTTTTTTAAACAAAATTTGACAAGTTCACAAGGCTATAGCCTTGTAGATTTTTTCGAGCAAAATTCGTTAAGTTCACAAGGCTATAGCCTTGTAGATTTTTTTGAGCAAAATTTGACAAGTTCACAAGGCTATAGCCTTGTAGATTCTTTCGAGCAAAATTTGTAAAGTTCACAAGGCTATAGCCTTGTAGATTTTTTCGAGCAAAATTTGACAAGTTCACAAGGCTATAGCCTTGTAGATTTTTTTCAAGCAAAATTTGACAAGTTCACAAGGCTATAGCCTTGTAGATTTTTTCGAGCAAAATTTGACAAGTTCACAAGGCTATAGCCTTATAGCCTTGTATATTTTTCGAGCAAAATCATAAAGTTCACAAGGCTATAGCCTTGTAGATTTTTTTGAGCAAAATTTGACAGGTTCATAAGGCTATAGCCTTGTAAATTTTTTCGAGCAAAATTCATAAAGTTCACAAGGCTATAGCCTTGTAGATTTTTTTAAACAAAATTTGACAAGTTCACAAGGCTATAGCCTTGTAGATTTTTTTGAGCAAATTTTGACAAGTTCACAAGGCTATAGCCTTGTAGACTTTTTCGAGCATTTGACAAATTCACAAGGCTATAGCCTTGTAGATTTTTTCGAGCAAAATTCATAAAGTTCACAAGGCTATAGCCTTGTGTATATTTTTCGAGCAAAATTCATAAAGTTCACAAGGCTATAGCCTTGTAGATTTTTTTGAGCAAAATTTGACAAGTTCACAAGGTTCTAGCCTTGTGTAGATTTTTTTGAGCAAAATTTGACAAGTTCACAAGGCTATAGCCTAGTAGATTTTTTTTGAGCAAAATTTGACAAGTTCACAAGGCTATTGCCTTATAGATTTTTTCGAGCAAAATTCATAAAGTTTACAAGGCTATAGCCTTGTTGTTTTTTTGAGCAAAATTTGACAAGTTCACAAGGCAATAGCCTTGTGTATATTTTTCAAGCAAAAGTTGACAAGTACACAAGGCTATAGCCTTGTGTATATTTTTTGAGCAAAATTTGACAAGTTCGCAAGGCTATAATAATTGTAGATTTTTTGACAAGTCCACAAGCCTTGTAGATTTTTTTCCAAGCAAAATTTGTACAGTTCTCAAGGCTATATATAGCCTTGTAGATTTTTTTTGAGCAAAATTTGACAAGTTCACAAGGCTATAATAATTGTAGATTTTTTGACAAGTTCACAAGGCTATATACTTGTAGATTTTTTTGAGCAAAATTTGACAAGTTCACAAGGCTATAGCCTTGTAGATCTTTTCTATGTTATTTTCCAATTTTAGGCCAAAAATTGATACAATGCTGGACTTGGCCCTTTTGACTGTTTGCTACATAATACATGACAAATGTAGATGCTGAAATAACCAAGTCTCATATTGTTTGTTTGATTTGTTGGCATATCATTTTAATACACATATACACTCTAGAGACATCTTACACAATTGCCATCATTACACGTATATATACACAGCAAATCCATCTGCCATTTAGAAGTAATTTACATGAACGCATTTTACATAAACTTGAAGCATTTTACTATCTGCAAAAATCAGGAGGTTTTGTCTCAGCTGAGAAGTGCGATAAATGCTTGGTACATGTACATATGTTACATTTCATATAAACACCATCAGCAATAGTACAGTCTGCTAACATCAATGCAATTTTGATCTCGTCTCAAATGGTTGACAAATTTAAATATGTTACAAGTACATGTACATTCCAGTGATAAACCTTAACATTAAACCAGAAACTTACCATTTTTTGTACATTCTTTAAATAGGAATGTGTCGTTAAGAGAATCTAGAAAAGTTTCCATCTCTTTGTACAGTAACTTGAAATTGCTGAAATTTCATCCAAAATCTAATCAAAAACCAAAAATTGATAACAAAATTAAAAGAGTCTTTTGATGTGGAAGCATAAATTATAAAGACTCCTAAAATCGAACATAAATTCTGCATCTCTTAAACTCATTACAAGTAGAATATAAATTAAAAATATTGCAGTACAAAAGATTCATGCGAATAAATTAACAAATACCAACTTAATATACACAACGTAGATTTGGGATAAAATTAATAAATTGCTCACGTCATAATGAAACGCTTTTTTAAATTAAATGCTATAAAATGAAGTATTTGAGTATAAATCATAGCCAGTGTATGTTAATAAATGTTTTGCCAACTTTTTGTTATAGTAAAGGTTATTGAACTAGGAGGTTTTCCTCTACAGAATATGCATTTTTGTGGTTCAGTTTATATGCCTATAAAGAAATATGATGGTGTTAAGTTTAACATACAAAAAGGAAGATAAATGACTTAATCTGTGGGTTTACAGTTATACATACTTAGTAACCATGGTAGTCAATATAGCATAAAAAGCACCTAGGAAAATTCAGCCAATGTCACAGGACTCTCTTTTGGTGGTCAAAAAGACATTTGGGTCCCTTTAAAAAAAATATACATGTGCAAAATCAAACACATGAAAATCATCCCATTATGAAGTTTAAACATTTCTAAAAGACTGTGCTTTTTACATGAGAGAGGGAGGGATTTGAACAATGAGCTGGTGGCCATCTTGAATAAATGGTGTGGCTGCTGTTTTTAACAGAAAACAGATGGGGCCTCCCAACTCTTTTTCTTTTTCAAAAAGGCATTATGCAAAACACGTTTTTATATTTATTTCAATTAATCACAAAATATGTCCCTAAAATTTCAAGAAATATTAAATTCTCATTCTACCCTCAGAAGCTTGAACTTCTCACATAATTTACGTACGCATTTATGAAAAAATATGACGTATTAAAATTTGCTGCGAACCATTTGGTGTTCAAGAAGTTTATACAAAATTGGCCCTTAAAATTCAACTGCTACCCTTGACTTAGTTATACTTAAACCTTGACAGCACTGAACCAACCTAATAAGACGTTTTGAGATAGGTTTAGGTAAATGTGTCTGTATACACCTAAACCCAACCAGTGTACTCCTATAGTGGCCACCATATCTCAACATTAAGTTTATACAACGGCCTGATCTACGCAGAGTACTGTATTAGCACCAACTAGACAAATCTTTTGGCAATTTACCATCAACATTCGGCTATAATTTACAATTCTTATACAGTGTCCTGAAACATTTTGTTATACACATTGGCCCTGAACGTTAATGCTGCATATTATGTTAAGAGCTTAGTCATACATATCACTTTAAAAAAAACCTAGTTGTTGTTTAGACCTTATACTCTGTGATTCTGGATTAAATAGACCCCCTTGCAATAGCCACCTTGGTTGATGACTTGTAATGTGTGAAAGGCTATCATTGGCCGAGAGTGCAGTGCATAAACACATACACTTTTACACCAAAGAGGGCAAATTAAGATGCCATGTGCAATTTATTCTTAGTGTTTGAAATATAGAAAAATGCTTATCTCTGGGTAATATTTTGAGAGTTTGCCGCAGCCTAGACTACCTGCAGCATCTGTGGCAATACATCATATAAACTCCGAGTGTGATCATCTCTTTGGCATAGTATAACTTGAGTGATTTTGTTAGTATGTACAAGCGAGACAAGTAGTTGAGTTTGTTACTCCACTTAATAAGGAACAGTCCCCAATAAGATTTGAAGAAAATAATATGGAACTTCACAGCTGCTTGTTTTAAGTTGGAAAGTATTGACATGGAAATGGAATCATGTTTGGTTCAAGAACCAGTTGTTCTTGTGATACATGTAAGTAGGTAAAAACTGACTACATAAGTTTGTGTTACACCTATGGTTCACTAATGTCAAAGGAAGATACAAATATTTCCGAGTAAACCCTCAAAATCATTTTTAAAATGCACATAGATTCGTCTATTCCTAATCTCCCAACACAATCCACAAGCACTCTAAATAAAAAGAAATATGTAAAAATTCACACACAAATGTTTGTTATTGGCAATGCTCTTTACAGTTTGCACATAAATATATAGGTTTGCAGTTTTTTGCACAAGTGTCCAACAAACACGTCACATACAGTTTCAGAAGCTGAGCTTTTGGGGGTTAACGGTTTAGTTGCCCCCATGTCTACGCCTCGATGCCCAATTAGACTAAACAATTGGCCGCACAGAAAACCTCATTTAAAACTGCACTGGCTGGAACTTGTGCATACTCTCTAAAACACCAGCAGTCGATTTCACGAAACGTTAGGATTAATCCTATCTCAAGTTAGGACAAGTAACCTATCCTAACTTAGGATGAGTTCAATGCATCCTACGTACTTGGATATGGAATTGATACCGTCCTAAGTCCCAAGATTAATCCTAAGTTAGAAAGAGTTTGGTGAAATCGACGGCAGGCACCGCTGTGTATAATTATTTTTGTATACAAATCAGATGAAGAGCACTTCATGTTGTACACAGACACACATACAAGAGCTGATTGTTTTCAAAGTTACTAGGTTCCTTAGAAGAGTTTCCTAGTAATAATTACACAATGGAGACCTACATTCAGGCTTGCGTTACATTTGCTACTTTGCGGGAATAGTTGTGAAAGATTTTGCAGACAATTTACGAGATGTACATGTTCAATTCTGAGTTGCATAAAAGTGTGAGAGCACTGTGAAATGGCAAAAAATCCTGAAAGATGAACTTTCACCCCCCCCCCAAAAAAAAAGAAATACCTCATGAAAAGAAAGCCAAAGTTTCAGAAATGATTTCTCCATTGTTGAATTTTTTATCTTGAATAGAACTAATTTTGTACGTTTTGCCTGTATGTATTTTTCTCCCAAGAAAATACTGTCCTGATTTTTTCAACCAGCGAGGGCACTTTTCACAGAGTAAAAAGTGTTCAGTTAAAAAAGTAAAGTTTATCAAAAAATATCCATGTTGTTTTTGCGACTATAGTTTCTTTGTGCAGAACAAACACATGAGAGTGCCTTAAATATAGGCTGGGCATCATTTACATTATCTAAACCTTAAGGATACAGGGAGTCAGACTCTGAGGTTAAAATTAAAATTCAATTTCCGGTTCTTCCGGTGAAATCCTTGCCTTCCGCCTGTCTTGTATTCTATTAAGAACCATCGCCGTGTCCGTGAGCAAAGAGTCAAATATGGCCTCGGTCAACTGCATTTTGACGGCTAATTCATCATCGTCATAGTCAACCCATTCCTGTTCTTCTTCCCTCAACTCAAGAGTCAATATCTCATCCACGTGGTCCTTCTTCTTCTTACCAAACCGATTCATGGCCGGGTCAACCTTAGGTCGGCCGGTCAACCCCGTCACAAAAAGCGCACGATCCTCAACCACTTGAGCAATGTCCGGAAGCTCCCGTGGGGGTTTATCAAAGAAGTATTTTCGTGGACGTCTCTTTGGTTTCATCCAGAGGGGTTGTTCGCCTTGCTCCTGCTCACCGGTGATGTCCTGGTACGCCTCCCCGACAAGATTAAATACGAGTCGCTTGTAGGATTTGCGGCTTGTTGATTCAATGTCCGAGCCCTTGGAGTCATCGCCCATGATCTCCTGAGGAGGTGAGATGGAACTGGTCAGCTCATTCAGTAATGCTTTCTCATGGAAGACTTTGATCGACTGATCTACCAGTGACTTGACTTCCTTGCGGTTATGCGGCACTGCATAAAATGGTTCCTGAGCAATCCGTGTGAGATCCAGTCTGTTAAGCTCTGGGGTACCAGGCACTGGGGTACCGGGGACAGGGGTTCCAGGAATAGGAGTGGCGATCGGAGTCTCCTGATTGCGCACCGGTACCTGTATGATGCTTTTGCTCTTAGGCATCGAGCCGAAATCATCATCAAACCATTCCTGCTCTCCGAATAGATCTCCTTCGAAAATGTCTGCTCCGAGTTGCTGCATCTGTTCCAGTCTCTCACTAAGAGCTTCTGGGTTGATTCCGCTTGGTTCTCCAAACACAGGAGATCCTGGTCTGGCAACAGGGACCTGGTCTTGGTCCTTTAGATCAAAGGGGTTTGTTTCCACTTTGACACGGTTGATGAAGATGTCGTCATCCAAAGTGGTCTCTTCTAAATTGATGGGGCTCTCGCTATCTGGTGTATACGGGGTGGTGTTTCTTATAAAAGGGGACGCAGAGGGAGTGTCTGGGGACGGGGATTTCAGAATCGGCGAGAACGGTGGTGACTCTGGCAGCAAGTCACTTGATTTATGCTCCACATGTGGTTTCTCTGAGCGTTTCCTTCTCAGAGAGATCAGTTCAGTGATAGCGTCCATCAGCAGAGTCTCAGTGGTTGTATCAATCTTTCTCTTGATAACTGTGGTCCGTGTTTGTTCCTCCTCCTTATCATCGATAGCTTCCTCTCTTGGAGATTTGACTACATCATCAGGAACCAGGATCTTCAACAATGATGTGCTTGGCTTCTCTGTTGATGAGCTTCTTTCAGGAGTCTTGTCACTGTCCTTCTCCTGAATGACTTTGTCATCCGGAATCTGTTTCATATCTGTGATGGTCTTTACCGAGTCTTTTAGTACATTAACCGTCAGTTGGTCAGTAATGGAGTCGACCAGTCTCTCCTTTGCTGAAGTGGGAGCTACTTCTTGCTCAGGAGCTCCTCTAGGGGTCTCAGCACTCTCAGAAGTGGGAAACATTTCCTTCATGTCTTCCTCATTGAAGGACTCCACAGCAGCTGCCGCTGAATTGATGAGTCGCTCAAGGGCTGCGTCGTCCGTCATTGGCTCTGAGAAATCCTCAGCGATGGAGTCTTCATCGGTGGCTTCTGATTTCAAGACCTGAGCAAGCGGTTGCATTGATTCAGAGGGAGTCTTGGACGAGAGTGAAGACACTGGGGAATGCTGTTTCCTTTGTTCAGGTTCTGACCTCTCTGATACTGCACTCACAACATCTTCCTCAATTGATGATTCCTGGTCCTGTTTGGAGTCAGCTCTAGGAGACTCCTTCAGGAGATGTTCAAGCCTGTCAGCCGTAACAAACATCCCATGACTTGCTTTGCAATGAAAGTAAATATGTCCATCCTGGGAGCCATCATTTGTTCCTTGAGGTTCATCCAGTTCAACACCTCCCCAGGGACCGGGGGCAAAGTGGGTCACCCCTTTGAACAGAAGAGTACCCTTGTCCTTACTGCTCACAATCACACGGTCTCCAATGTCAAAGCCAGTAAAGTCTTGTGATTTCTCCAGGAGTTCGTCATTCGGAGAGGCAACTGGAGTCCTCTCATCTTCTTCACTAACACTATCCTCCTGTTCTCCACCCAGTTTCCTCTCAGAGATTGTAACTTCAGGAGCTGCTTCCAGTGCAACTCTTGTCCTCTCATTTGGGCCCTTATCAGCTGATAGATTGAAGGTGAGCTTCCCTCCACTTGTCACACTTACTTCAGAAGGCTCACTAACTATTGACAGCTGCTCGCTGATATCGTCATCAGTGTCTGAGAGGCTCTCCTTGTTCTTCATTCCAACTGACACAGAAGACTCAACAAACTCATCACTGTAACTTACTCCCGACTGCTCACTGTGAGTCCGGGATCGATGCGAAGACGCAGTTCTGACAGAGCTCGAGTAAGACGGCTCGCTTCTCTGGGAGAGGTCCTCGATGGAATGAACTGGAAGACGAGAAGGGGAGCCTTTCCCAGAGCTGTTGAGACTTCCATCGTGGTCTGGCTTTGGAGGTTCTGTCCTATTATTCTGGTCTTTCTGGTGGAGGTCAAGCAACCTCGGCGTAGTCCGCACTGAATCCAGAGATGCTGAACTCGCTGTTGACAAAACCTCCTCTGGGACACTGGAAGCTTCAGACAGTTCTCTTTCCACATGACTCTGACCCTTCAACTCATCAGTGACCTGAAATTCTCTGGTAGAGCTCAACCTGGGGGACTCCTTCAGGGACACTTCATCCGGAGTGGCAGAAGCAGAGCTATACACCGATTGAATATCCTCAGAAATATCTGACACAGCGGAGGAGTCTCTCTGCCCCTCTTGGTCCTCCGACTGCTGAGGTCCTTGTTTCTGGCGAGAAACATCCTTCTGAGTTTTCTTGTCCATGATGGCTCTCTGCGAGTCCTCATCAGTGATACTGTTTGCCGTCTTCTCACTAACCTCCTCAGGTAGACTGAAGCTGTTCCTTTCTGGCTTGGTGGTGGGTGTAGAAGTCTTGAGAGGACCTGGTGTTGTATCTGGAAGAAATAAATATCACAGAATATTAAATTGAGTGGGACACCAGCAACAACAAGGTAAACTTGAATGTTACTTTGGCTGGTAACCTGTTTCTGTGCTTAGCAAGTTTCTGTGCCTACAGGTTGGACACAGTGCCCAATTTCATAGATGTACTTAAGCAGAAAATATTGTTAAACAATTTTCATCTAAGCAGAAATGAGCAGGATACCAGTCTCAACTTGTTCAGGCCACATGGTAATTTGGCCGAACCTCATTATGGAAAGCATAATCTTGTTTTGCTTAGCTATATTTTCTTCTTTAGCAGCTCAATTAAATTTGCCACATGTGTCATTGTTTGAACAAAGTTTCATTCAGAAACTATTATTGACAATGTCTAACATTGAAACCCACCTTCAGCATGTCGTGGTGTCGTCGGTGGAGTGAACACCGAGCTGAATGAAGAATACGACGGTTCTCTCCCTGATCCAGCCTCTTCATCCATGCTAGAGCGGCTTGAGACACTGCCCTCCGACACGGATCTCTTCTTCCTCATGGACCCAAGCTCAGCCCCTCCTTCCCTGCTGCTGTCTGAGGCTGTGCGCTGGCGTAGAGACCGGGCATGAGATCGATCTTTGAGTCGTTGTGATTCTGAGACTCGTAGCTGTTTGATCTGGGGCTTGACTGAGATGGAGGTCGTCTTGGCGGCTGACTCTGTCTTTAATTCTGCCTTCGTTTTCTCAATCAGCTTTTCGTAGGACTAAAACAAAACAAAAAATATGCAAAACTTATAAGACATTTTTTATCAACATATTTTTTGATCCATGAAATTGGGGGGAGAGGGGGGATAACAGTTTTTCCAACTTAAAAATACTATCTTCTGATCACTGGTGACAACTTTCTAATCTGTTAACTTGCTGGCGACAAATAGTGGCAACAACTTTTCTTATCTGCACATTTAAAGACCCCGTGCACAAAGCAGAACGTACCTCTGATTCTGAACAATGCGAATCCACCATTTCTGCCTTTTTTTGGAGACAGTTCCTATATGCATATATGCACACTTTGACTCTTAAATTGACTCCAAAAATGGCCCACAGAATGGACCAATGTAGGTGCATTGTGGATTGTCCAAGGGGTCTGTCTACATACAGATTGAGAGAGAAATTGCATTTTTTACTGTACCTCTAGTTGTTTCTTAAGACTAGCTTCCTGTGCCTTGAGTTTCTCTCGCTGCATTCGCTTCTGCTGACGTCTTAGCTTCTCTGCCTCCATCTTGCGTTTCCGAAGCTCTACCTCCAGGGCCTTTACACGGCCCTCCACGTCACTCTGATCTGATGCAATTTCTATTCAAAGAAAGCAAAATTTGATAAATTTAGACAGTGACGGTAACAAAAAACAGAACATAACTGCTCAAGATTTCTTATCATCAAAATGGTATTGGGCAATCAAGTTTCTGGAAGGCAAGTAACTTTATTTCTCTATCTGTCACTGCCGGCTAGTAAGCAATATAATTGAACTTAGACCCCTGTAAAGACTAATTCCTGATCAAGTCATAAATATAAAGAAACTTACCAGACACAGTTTGAGAGAATGACTTCTCAGACTCCGACCCACTCTCAGACTCCATGATCCTACGATGAGGTGACAGGGGTGCCCGGAATGACTCCAGAGTAGACGATGATCGCTGTGGGCCAAGAAGAGACTTGGTCGGAGTCAGGGTGTGGTCAGCTGTGTCGAAGGAATCACTAGCGTAATCCTCCGGGATAGACTTGGTGTGCGTCAACGTGTCGTCACTGGATATGTTACTCGCAGTGGGTATCCGGGAAGAGCTACAGAGGGCAGCAAAAAGAGGACATGTCAGTTTTCAGTTCGTGACTGTACATCATGGCTCAAAAGTTACACTTGCCTGAGGCTGACAAGCCTCCAAATAACCCACAGCACCCAAAGCAATTGTCGTGGTGCTCTAAGCTTTTACTATGGTGCCCTTTGCAAAGTTCAAATACAAATTTACATTTTCCCCATAGAAGTGCCCTTTTACCAGAGGGGAAATTGCCGTTTCCCTTCAAGAGCAAAATGATAACACCTCACTGTGTAACCCAAAAAATCCTAAGGTTCAACTTAGAAATTAGACTGTGGAAGTCCCACAATAGAATAACTCAATTAAAGACAGGCTTGATTCATAATTTTTTGAAAGGGGCAAGGGCACCAAGACGTTTTCTCCTTGGAAAAAGGGCACCTCTATGAGTGTGTACATTTCTATTAGAAAATGACATGGGGCAATGTTGGTGCGTTCATAAAGTATCGGGTCTGAATGACTAGATTTTTCTAAAACCTTCTTTTTAAATACTATTCCAAAACCTAATTCTTGAAAATAATGAAACAATTTAATTATTCACATCATTCAAATAGTTTCTTAAAATTCCCATGATTTTCAATGGAAAATAGTCCATCTATATGTGTTTGATGACAATAGTGAACATATTTTCAAGCACATTTTAAATGCAATCTACAGATCATTGGACAAAGGATGTGCATGTATTTTAAACACATGTTAAACTCATCACTGATCATGCTGGTGCATATGGCTTAAATTTCACACCTTTTAAGCTCACAAGGGTTGACTGATTTTCAATTTCACAATTGACCTTTTTCCAGCAGAAGGCTTTAATTTTAAAACAATTATAATTTGTAAACCACATATAAATTTGAGAACAAAGACTCAGTTTAGCTATAAAAATCTTAAGTATGATATTTATATTTAAGGTATTATTTGGTTTAACCCTAAAGCTGATGTGTGTTTACAAGCTCTTCCCAAGTTCTGTGAAAAAAAACTATTACACTGGCATATAACTCGGGTGGGATTCAAACTCTCGACCTTTGCCATTCCAGAGTAGATGTCTAGAGGCAGTTTGAATCCTTTATCTGATATTTATATGAAAGATGGACATAAAAAATACCTTATTTTCTTGGATGGTTCTGATACGATGTCTTCTGGCACACTACTACTGTGACTGATGTCTTCAGAGATAGAGTCCCCACTTTCTCTCCTCTGCCCCTCCCCATCCCTCACCCCATCCTTTATACTTGGAGTCACTGATATCGAACCCTCTGAGATGTCATCGGATAGGAGGCGTGGGGAGGATTCATGGGTGGAGTCACGTGGTGGTGTAGAAGGAGGTAGAGCCTTCATCGGTGGACGGGGCTTTGTCGTGTCCAGTCTGCGCATTGCTTCTCGTTCCATGTTAAGGATGTGTGACTCTTCTTCATCGAGGCGTCTCTGCCAGGCTAGAAGCTCCTCTGCATTACGTCTACGCTTCGTCAGCTGCTGTTCACGCTTAGTCAGGTACCTGTCACAATCACCATAAGGCATATTATAATGAGGAGTCATGGACCGTGACCAATCTTCCAACTCATATTTCATTGACATGTTAAATTAACTTTTAGGACTTACGTCCGTATACAATATAAAAACCATGGTAATATCAGTATGCAGTGTCAAAGCATCACATGTAGAGCACAATTAAGATTAAACTGCGCTTCAAATTGCTACTGGATTGCTACAACTATGGAGTTTGTGATGCATCACCGGAATGGCAACCAGTTTCAGTCTCATTCCATACCAATATCAGTGCCGCTTTTGGGAGGCGCTTTTAACTTGAAATTACTAGTTTTTTTGTTTTTTTTCAGCAAATAAAAAATAACTTGCTGATTTGTGTTGCCTTAGTACATCCCTAGGCCAATGAATAGTATACTAGTGAGTGTGCTGATGCCCTATTGTGTAGATACGAGGGGTTGTACATGTATGACTGATGACACTTTATGAGTACATAAAAAAGGCTATGTACGATAATGGTGCTTTCGGAAAACATGAAATAGGCCGTACATGTAACAACCTTGGACACTGAAAGAGTTTAACAAATACTATTTAAGTCTACTGATTTGCACTTACTTCATGCTGAGTGGTTGTTGGAGTTTCTTTAATTTCTGCATGACCTGAGCTTGCTTCTCAGCAGGTGTCAAACTCCCCTTGGCCCCACCATCCTTCTCATCATCCGGCCCTGCCCCGTGATGCTCCTCCCTCAGCCCTGCCCCTTTCCTATCTCCTGGACTCTCCATCGAGATGTTTGAATCAGACAAGACCTCTGGGAGATCTGGTGATGAAACAACCGTGGATGCATTGCTCGGATGGTCTTCGCTGAGAGCGCCCCCTATTGACGAGGTGATGGAGATGTTAGAGAAGTCCTTCATGTTGTCCTTGACGACCTCGGTGGCCTTGCGCATACGCAGGATCTCCTGCTGCTGGAAGAGGAGTAGTTGACGCTCTTGACTTGCTGACTTCTGAGCTGCACGAAGACGGCGCATTTCAGCCTTTAAAGAAAGTGAATAAATAAATAATAATCACCACTTAATGTTACAATTGTTGAAGTCAAATCCTGAGGATTGTTCTCGTAACACCTGAAACTGTACATTTGAGCATAATAATTTACTTTTTTTTTTAGATGCCTCAACTTTAGAGTGTGTTTTTCACAGAAAGGTTTAAGGCATTTTTTTTTTTTTCTTCACATAGACATAGAAATGTTAGTTTTGTTAAAAAATAACAAGAATTTACTTTTCGTTTTACAAGCTTTCATGCAGTATAATAGATGGAAAATTGCATAAAGGGGAAACGAATATTAATAGTGGTTTTACCCATAAACACCTATGCAGTAATTTCAATGTTCTTAGAACAAAAATTATCTTATGAAAAAATAGTTAATAGCACAAGAGCACTGTAAAGGGGCCTGTTGAAGTAAAATGCAAATGGAAACAGAATTTAACTGGTCAAAAGAGCTTTAATTTCATCGCTGCATGATTCTTACCTGTTCTTGTTGAACCTTAGCCACCAGGGATTGTTGTTTCTTGCGGGCACTCTGCAAGGCTTCAGTATCTCCTTTCTCCTTGTGCCTCCGCTTCTCATGCTCCAACCACTCCAACTCCACCTTAGCCTTCTCCAAGAGAGTCTTCTCTCGTAGCTTAAACAGCGCCCCCTGTTGTTGGGAACGGACTTCCTCATCGCGTAGCTGCTGTCTCAGCATCTCAGCTGAGAGGCGCGTGAAGGAGTCATCCATCCCTAGAGCGAAGTTCCCAGCTTGGGGTTGCCTGACCTCATAGGTCGCCATCATCTTAGACTTCTCCTCCTTTGGCCTTACGGGGGTACTTGAAGACGGTGGAGTAGTACCACTAGATGAAGTCTTGCTCCTAGTGTCGCTGGAGAAACTACTATAGCTTGACTGTTTGTTATCAGGGATATCCTCAGAGATACTTGGGCTCCTGACTGTGCTCCCTCCGCTGAGGTTGGATGCAGTGAGGATAGAGGAGTTCCCAATGCTGGGCGAGTATTCGGACTTCACTGGGGACAGGGCTGAATCCGTTTTAATCGACATACTAGAGTTGTCTTGGCCGACTGACAGACTACTTGCTGTCTGTATAACATCAGTGTTGGTTGGAGACTTTGCAGACTTCCCAGATCGAGATTGATCCATGATGGAGAGAGAGCTTGCCTCGGGGATTGTACCTGTGCTGATTGAATGAGACGATCGTTGGGACTTGCCGCTCTCAGTGAAGTCATCGGTGTACTCTTGTTTGGAAGAGTGAGGAGTATCTGATCGGCTGCTGCTGGTGTAACTTGACTGACTGGACTGACGACTTGGTAGAGACAAGTTCTCACCAACACCAAGTGACCTTAACAAGCAAAATCAACAATGATAACTTAGTGAATAGCAAGACAAGTTCTCAATAGGGCATAATCTACCCAACAAGTAGATATACCCCTGGTGTTACTGCAAACAAAGTATGCATTGATACCTCACCATGCCATGCCTCAACTGAAAGTACTCTTTTTATTTAATTTGGGTGTTTCTTTAAATAAGCAAAATGACTTTACACCAAAAGAGAATAGTATCCTGTATTTCCTTGTCTCAAATTTTGTTTAGTTTATTAAAACAGGAATAATTTTTCGAAAGGCTTGTTTGTCCTTACCTTGTGTGAACAGCTGAAGCGGGAGGAGCGAGGGCACCCTTCATCTCTTTGAGAAACTCAATCTGGTGGAGTCGCTGCTGCTCCAGTGCAGCAGTCACGGCTGCCGATGTCGCTGCCGTTGCTGTGTCAGTAGCTAGCTTGCCGGGATCGATGCTCGGCATTGGTGGCTGGGCTGGCATCCTCTGAGCCTGCAACGAAGATTTTTAAAAGTTTTAGGACATTAACTTGCAAGATTAGCCAGACTCCTCATTCTTTTGCTTGCTGCCTGGCTCGCAAGATGAAAAGACAAATGGAAATGAGGAGAGACTGGACTCAATGCATTGATATTGTCTTAAGTAGAGGCTCGAAAAGAGTACTTCCTATAATAGTTCTCAAAGGAAACTACTGGGATCAGCTGAAAACCTACATGGATGCCAGGGTTCTACGCAGAATTTTTCTAAAATGTAAGGTATTCTGGACCCAATAGTTCTGGACCCAACTGAAAACATCTCAAGATTTTCCTTCTACCATACAAAGTGACATAGTGTACTTACTTCAGCCATCTGTTTAGCAGCCTCTGCAGTCACTTTCGCTGCCTCAGCCTGGGACTCAATCAGACGGCGAGTGGTGTCACTCCTGGCATCGGTCGCCTCTCGGCGAGCCTGAGCCAAGACTCTCTCTGCATCAGAAGCCGTCTCAACAGCTCTCTGCCTCACAACCTCGAGTTGTTTGTTTGCCTCTTCCACCTCCTGTCTCGCCTTCAACGACAGCAACTGTATCTCTCGTTCATGGTCTCGTTGCCGTGCCTGGAGAACCCGAGCTAATGACACACTCTCCTGCTGGGCCAGGGAGACATGGCGAGTACGTTCCATCTCAGAAATCTGTCTCACTGACTCCTCTAGAGACTCCAAGAGGTTGAGCTCCGAGGCCATCTTCAGGCTCAGGGCAGCTGGGGAGAACTGGCTAGGAAGAGGCGGCTTGCCTGATGTGGAAGGCTGCAGGAAAAAAATAAAGAATATTGGCTGAATGTTTCAGATGTCAAATTTTCTTCAAATAACATAAAGAAGAGAGTTTGTTGTTCTTCTGTCTTGGGACTGTCTTAATTTAATCAAAGGTTCTACTTTTGAGGGTAACTCTACATCTCAAAAAACATCTCGGCACAGAATGAATGAATACAACCATAAGAGTTGAAGCTTTTATAATTAGAATAATTTCTCCATTTACCCTTTGATCAAGCCCACTTCTCGACGTTTTCCTCTCCGCTCCTCTATCGCCGTTCATCTCAACAGACGACCCACTGCTCACCGGCTTCAGGAGGATCGATCCATCCTTGGCGTGCATCGATTTGGAAGATGCAGAACCCTGGCTTCTTAAAGATCGAGACTTAGACTTGGAGCGGCTCTTACTGCCGGACGTCTTACTTCCACCTGATGAATGACCTGATTGATTCTCAGCGACCGGTGAGCGAGACAGAGAACCCGACGAGACGGTACTATCGGGACTGGAGGATGTCTTTGAGCCGAGGGAAGCTGTTGGACTCAGGAGGGATGGAGAGGAGCGCTGATCTGAGAGACTCTTGTTGTGGAAGGATGGTTTGGGGCTCGGAGTACGGGAGACATGCCTACGCTGGTGGGAATCGTCTCCGGAACTGTTGGTAAACAAACAAACAAATGCAACACTCAAAATTACAATGATTATTCATAAAATAAAACAAAGTAGGACTATTTGGTAGCCAATTTGGTTGAAATTAGAATTTTGGTGAAACTTTGTGCATTTTTGTCTGTATAAATGTTTCACAGGTACACTACCTTTTGATGTTATAGAGAACTAAGGATAAAGTTTACCTTCCAAAGCTTTCATTGGGAGACATATCCAATGTGTTGTCGTCCATCTTTCTGCTCCGTGTCTGCTCATTGACCTCTGATCTGGATGACCTTGATGACCTCTTGTGACTGCTGGCTGTCCTGTAGCTTGACTTGCTACTAGGGGAAGTTGTTGAAGAGTTACTCTTCAAATAAAAACAAAAATAAAAATAGGGTAACAATAACTAGCAATACTTTCTGCTTAAGCAGCTCTATGAAATTGGGCCCCGAACTGGTGTTGGATGCCCTTTAGACTACTCCGAGGAAAACTTTGTTACCTTGGATCTGGTCTTTGACTTGCTACTGATTGAGAAGTCCTCAATGTAAGCTGAAGCCTCCTCCTGTTTGGTCTTTGGTGGTTTGGATGATGCACTTGACGCGCCAGTAAAATCATCATTGTAGGAGTAACCAATAGGAGAGCCTTTAGGTGATGGGATGGCATCAGGAAGTTGACCATAAAGAACGGCTGCAAAAGTAGAAAACAACCAAAATGTATATATTAACAATAAATATCATCAAATAGGGCCTTTATCTAATATAGTCAAAGATGCTTCGTAATAAGCCCATTTTCAGACATACAACTTTAATATACATGTAACACAAAAAAAGTCTGTGGAACCCAACACTTTATACATTCCTTCACATTCCTTCAAAGTGAAATGATTCTCAAAATTGTTTATACTATCGGAAGCTGCTGTACTTCTAACCAATCAAGTTTTTTCTCCATTAAATTAAAGTCATAACCAAACAAATACCTTCTCTTAAAATCAAGACTAATCTCACAAGGTCACAAGGTTACAAGGTCATTGACCTACATATTTTAACTCACCTCTGTTGGCATTCTGATACTTCCTAGTGAAGATATTAATCACGCTGAGTCCATCAGCGAGGCTTTCCTTCCATCGATCTGCCGTCGCCCCCAGCAGGCTGGTCGGCCGAGTCAACGGAGCATCGCTCCCATAGACCTCCTCCTGGCTGGTACCCGGTGGGGAGGACTGGTACACATGACTGTGTGTGGTTGGCAGACTCTTGAACGTCGGCATGTAATCAGGTGCATCATCACTGAGTGGTCCCTCACTGAGGGATGCATCATCTTCTTGAACACCCCTACCACTGAATGGACCAGCCCTGTCTGCACTTGACACATGGACCTGAAACACAATCAAGCAAGAATGAAATTTCAATCACTCTGAATATTACACACTAGAAGACCTAACAGCTCAACCAAAATGTGCAAACCAGAATATGGTTACCAGCCAATCTACAATGTTACATCTTCAATTTGTGACTGGTATCCTGCTCATTTCTGCTTAGCGGACAGTTTTTAAGCAGTATTTTCTGCATGAGCAGCTCCTTCAAATTGTTCCCGGGTCATGTTATCTTTGTCGACGCCATAATAAGTTTAAAAAATCAAGTCATTCAAATAATTCTTCATAAAAGAATTTACCAAACAGCAAATTTCTGTAGTGCTGCTTAATATATCATGAAGGGACCAATGATTAAAGAATCAAAATGACTTATCAGTCAGGCGTAAACCTGGATTACCGCTCCGAGATGTATTACAAGATGACTGAAACAGACATCTTCGTGCTCCACTAATTTTCGGATGAGTCATTCGATAAATGCAAATTGTACATATATGGAATTGGAATTCTTTCTCCATTCAATTGGGTATCTATACAGGCCAAGTTGTAATTTCCAATTGGTAATGGGCACCGATGTTTGTGAATCCTACTGTCTGTGTGGAGATTACCCGGTGCCCTCAATCAATTTAAGTATAAGAAATGGCGATTATGTTGATCATTGCAAATATTTGTTTCTTTTATTTTGCTTTTTCTATATATTTGTTTTCATCACACTAATCTACCTTGGCGTATCCTCTGCCTAATTGACCTTATCAAAATACAGCATTCGCTTTTATCAAATGTTCACAGAGATTGTAAGCTTCAAGGTTTTTCAGGGTTTCGAGTGTTCAATCTCAAAATACCTCAAGTTACTGCTATTCAATGCTGCATTTCTCCCTTACATTCTATTTTCTTATCGAATAGTTATAAAAATGACTTTTAAAACCATCTATAACCATCACAGAATTTCTCAAAACAAGATATGATTTCAACATACCTCTGGTATGGCATCTGGAGCCCTTCTCCTCACACTCTCACCAAGAGTTCTTCCTGAGGGTAGACTCCAATGAAGACTCTGCCGTACGCTGTGACCACGGAACGCTGCTTGGATCTTTGTTGCTGCTTGGTCTTGGTGATGGACAGCATGGGCGTGTTGTGCCTGGGTTGACAGATTGGATGTACCTGCAATGGTTGAAGGTTGTTACAGTTGGTGGTTTAAGAATATAGTGGGATTCGAACCCATAACCCGCTTAATGTCAAAGAGCTGCTTATTTTAGTATTTCATTTGCTAAAAACCACTACACTTTTGGTAAGAGGCAACAAGAAGAAAACATCTGAGATGAAAATAACTCAGTGGAGTTAAAGGTAGGAATTGTTATTCCTTTAAAAACAGTCTAGATTGTAGGATGAATCTAATCACTGGCACTAATAATACAAGTAACAATGAACACTTGTAAAGCGACAGTATCCGTCATTACGCTCATGGCAAATTAAACCAAAACAAACAATTTAAACAGAAAATTGATTAGCAAACAGTGGAAAAATGTAAGAAACAGAACAAATCTTACCAGGCAATGATCCAGTGAAGACTCTTTGATTGTAGTCATTGCCAACCATGCGCTGGTAACGGCTAGCTTTCATAGTGCTATCATCCTCCCACGCTGGCGATTCAATAGCACTTCCACTAAAGTGTACAGCCCGGCTTGGGGTGGCTGTTTTATTGCCAGCGGGATACGCCCATCTTCCTGCTTCCCCTGGAGATGTAGCAACTGGTGAGTGGATGTCAACGGTTAGTTTCCTGACTTCATTGTCTATTTTGCCTTGCAGGGCTGCTGCTGTGGCTTTGAGGGCCTGGATCCTGTCTGATCTGCTACGAGCCACTGTTGAGATTCCAGAGGGTGCCGATTTAGATGCTGGTGGAGGAGGTGCATTATTCTTGAGACCTTTGGTGGAAAAGAATATTTGTTACAACAAAATCACAGAAAATTAACATCAGGGACCAATCTAATGGAGCTGCTTTAGAAAAAAATAATGCCAACACACTTGTCTGCTGAACAGAAATGAACAGGATACCAATCACAACCTGTGTGATGATGTAGTTTGCCTGGTAACCATAGTCTGGCTAGCACAATGCTGTTGTGTTTAGCTACTTTTTGTACTCTACAGAAACTCTGATTTCATTTATACAAATAACAAACAGAAATTTCTTCTGTTTTCTTCTAAAACTGTTACATCACTTTTTGTCTTGCATAAATTTACCTTGACCGACCCCTGCAGGCTGTCTAACCTCTGTTCTTTGACCTTGGTGACTCTGAGGCATCTGACCTCCATCTGACATACCACTAGCCATCTGTGTAACCACCACCCCTATGGGTGAGGACTGCCGGGGTGGTTGGCCATGACCCTCTGCTAGATCGCTCAGTCTACCAAGGTGATCAAGTTGTGGCGGTGGCTGAATGATGTGTTCTGATGGGCTGTGTGGAGCGTCACTCGGTAGGTTGGACTGGACGCTGCTGTCACTGCTTGAGGTACTCCAGATATTTTTGTTCTCTTTGTCTGAGCTCGTCACATCGATCTTCAAAAAAAAAAAACGAAAGCCAAATAATAATAGACATGCCCAGCCGTATCTGGTGATGAACCAAAAACTTTTACATTTTTGAATGATTTGGGTTGAATTATGAAAAAATCAGTTGTATACAACAATCAAATTTTTAATCCTGAATTGAATCATAAATGTTAAGAAAAACCTCTCTTGACATATTTTAAAAACTGGGCCCAATTTCATAGAGCTGCTTAGCACAACAAAAGTACGCTTACCAGAATATGGCTACCAGCCAAAACACCATGTCACATGCACAATTTGTGACTGGTATTCTGCTCAATTTTGCTTAGCAGCTCTATAAAACTGGGCACTGATGAGTACTATGGTCAATATATAAATAGAATCTTGAACTGCATCTACCTTTTTCCCTTCTTGTCTGAATGGATGATGCCTTGGTAGAGGGTCATATCCATTCATCTGACCTCCTGCCTGTCCAACTGGCCCCTTGGAAAAAGTCTCACCAAGCTGACTATTTGTTGCATCTCGAGTCCGCTGGCAAGTTCGAACGCTTTCCTTTTGCTTCTTGCTCAGTTCACGGAGTTGCTCCTGTTTGCGATCCTGCGCGAGTTTCCGCTCTTTCTTCTCCTCCTGAAGTTTTCGTCGGCGGTCAGCTTTCTG
Source organism: Asterias amurensis (assembly GCF_032118995.1). NCBI lineage: Eukaryota > Metazoa > Echinodermata > Asteroidea > Forcipulatida > Asteriidae > Asterias > Asterias amurensis. The sequence goes on along the minus strand of NC_092662.1, from coordinate 342,852 downwards.
CTTGGCCATGTACCTGCGGACATTGTCAGTGTCATAGTGTCGGACTCTCTCAGCTGGAAACTCTGGATCCTGTTGAGGTGCTTTGGCAGATTTGTTCTTTATGAAGGACTTGGGCGGTTGCTGAGATTCTCTTTTCCTTCTTTGCTTCTCTGGCTGTTCATCATCGCTGTCAGAGGGACTTAAGTTCAGGTCCTCTAGGACATTCTTGGCTTCTGATGGAAGGTTATCCATGTCTAGGGATGGGCCAGGTTGATCATCTTTATCCTCCTCAATAACTTCCTCAGGTTCAAGAGGATGATCAGATAACTTGGCATCAGAGACGTCATCCTTAGTTTTCACATCTGTGCCAAGATCTAGAGATCTTGGAGAGGTTGGCTCCTCAGTGTCATGAGTTGGGGGCGAGTGAGGAGCCGGGGATTTGGGGACACCAAGGGGTTTCTCTGGAGGTCCAAGAATTTTCAGGACTGTCTTCTGCCCATCCCGCCAGGATGTTGTTGAGATGATGTCCTTGCGTTCTGGGCGTTTGGGTCTTCTCTCTGATGTCTTTGATGCTTTATGAATCTTGCGGACGGTCCTACTTGGTTTACTGTTTTGCTCTGGCCGGTTCTGTACGTGGAGTGCCAGACTTGGCTTCAAAGCTCGATCTGCCGCATTCCGAACATTCTGGCTGACAATTCTATTTCTATGCGACTGGCTCTTGGTGCTGGTTTTCTGGAGAAGGAGATTCTCCTCTGTCATGATCTTTCCGTCTGGCATTTTAAAACGTGTCTCCACCTCACTGAAGCCTCTGTACGCAGGAGCAGCAGGGGCCGCAGCGACCTTCCGAACGGTACTTTTCCCAGCAGGGACAGAAAACTCAGTGAAGGCTTTCTGTCCACCATCAGGGTCTTGTAAGACGACAGGGTCAGCTTCTCGATGCCAAACCTTGTCAAGGCCATCCTCCTTGACGGTGACAGCGGCTTTTTGCTCTTCAACTTTCTCTCGGAGTCTGTCCATGTGGCTGGACGCACTGCCTCCGGCTGCTAGTTTCCGACTTGCTCTGATTCTCTGACGCACCGCCTCACTTTGTCTGAGCTCAGCATCATTTTGCTCTTGCCTGTTGGATAACTTGTCCATGGGCTGCGTACCGTATATCCTTTCATACGCGGGTACATAATCCTCTCTGAATTCATAGTTCCTTTGATTCTTCTCTTTCTCAGAGGGCTGTTGACTCGACGGCAGATCGTTCAAGACTCGAATCGCTGTGCTGTTATCGACAGACAGGTTTGTCGAACCCCTACTCAAGATTTCCTGACTTGATGGAGACGGCGCATTCCCTTTTGGTGAAGTCCTCCTCTCGAAGCTTTCCAAATGAGATGAACCATTGGTCCAGTTTCTATCGGCTGGGATGTCATCATACATGTAGTTCCCCCTTCTAGGAGGAGACGACCGTATTGTCTTGCCGTCATAGGAAGATGATTTGAGAGTATGCGACAAGGACTTCAGCTGGTTTTCAAGCCTCTGAATCTGGGTGTTATCGATACTTCGTGATGGACTCAAGGAATTGGGATTCCTCGTTGGATCCCTGTCATTTCTTGGCGGGGAAAGAGCTGGATGAAGTGATGGTTTGTTCCACTCAAAATTATCTAGAAATAGCAACAGAAGAAAAGGACACTTTACCACTCTGTCACAAAGACAACTATTTTATTGCACTGTAATGTGGTTTAAAAGTGATGTGATTTGTTTTTAAAAGGAAGTCAGCCAATTATATTGGGTAAGGTGTTTAAGTTTACAAAATATTTGGCCGATTTCTCACCAACGATTGTTACTCTTTTCCGTGCTCTGTCTTTGCCATACTTTGCTCGGCTACCCCTGTTCTGTGAAACCTATTTCAAGAAATGAAGCAACAAATTTGATAATTAGAATTAAATTAAATTAAATATACACAAGAGTTCATTGAGGAAATCAGAAAATATCTAATACTGCTCACAACATTAGACCATCGACTATTTTTTTTGTCACGGAAAGTATCTTTATTTTATTGTGATCAGTAGTTTAATTTTTGAAACAGACCTTCTTTTATAAACCATAGAGCCAAATTTTATCTAAGAGACGACAACAATTTATGAAATGGCCAAAGACATTTAGCATGCTGTCTTCATGTTTTGCACCATACAATAGCTCTAAAAAGTAAAAATTTGCATACACTTATAAAGAGACCAGACTATTTTGTGGGGATGGGCATGGGGGTTAGTACAATTCAATATCACAAAACCATACACAAGGGCATTTTCAATCAAAAGTTTTACTCGCTGTGAACTGAAAAATTGAACAAAATCTTACCTGACTGTGTTGCATGCCACCGAATTCTACCGATGGTACCCTGTCTACTGGTACCCGCACAGATCCAAGATCCTCTCTGCCATCTAGGTATCGCTTGTAGGCGGGATTCAACACCCCTCTGGGATCCTGGTCCATATTAAAAGAGCCTGGATTGTAGGTCTCTGCTTCCTCTAGCCTGGCCTCTGCCCTTTGAAGCTGGAAACAAAAAACAAGCACCATTGGGATTATGCTGTGTGTGACACCAACAATCTTACTGACTTCTTCATGGTCAAAATACTGTCTGACAGCATACAACACAACTATTTCCATCGAAAAACAAAGTGATACCGTGCACTCTTAAAGGCTTGGACACTTTTGGTAATTACTCAAAATATTTATTACAAGCAACTGAGAGCTGTTGATTGTATAAAACAGTGTGAGTAACATAGTTTTTTCTGACTCAAATATTTGAAATGAAATAGACTTCAGGCCTGATACCTTTCCCAGGCATCTGAAAGCACACAGTGTGTGCAACAAGGGTGTTTTTTCTCTTTCATTAATATTTTCTTGCATCTTAGATGACCAATTGAGCCAAAGTTTTCACAGTCTTGTTATTTAATGCTCATGACATGTATGAATTAGGATACATCAATTGAGAATACTGATCTTTGACAATTACCAAAAGTGTCAAGTACCTTTAAGCAGGGGATAGACTTTAAGACTGACTCATCCCACCATAGTGGATGGGATAAAATACATGACATATCTTATAATCACCCAAACTGGATGAAGTTAAAAAGCAGGTGCTTCTTGGCCCCTTGGTTTAGGAATAACAGAGCAGATGTGGCGGAAAGATAAGAAGTAGAGGCATATACTGACAGATGACGCTTTGAATTCACAGTAATATTAAAGTTGTACTGGCATTGTTGTTGTTGCTAGAACCATGGTAGAACTACGATATAGTATTTTGATGGCAGAAACTCTGTTTTAAAGTCAAATGCCTCTACACTTTTTTTTTTTGAAAGGCCAAAAGCATTGAGGCATTTTCTCATTGGTCAAGGGCACCCTATGGGAAAATTGTAAATTGTAGGTAACACTATGAAGTATCAAGCCTGCAGTCATTTGATTATCGAATACACTTGTATTTATAAATGGAAATCCAAAAATAAGTTTCGTTCAGGAAATGAAAGTTTAACAAATAGTAGTTGAAAGTTCATTATTGTGGAACATAAATATCAGGCCTGAATTGATTGGAGGTCATGGCCTTTGTTGCCCTGGTCTTGGCCTTTGAAATTGAATGATTTTTTTGTAATTTTTATATTTGAAAAAACTTACCGCATTATTTGCTTCAGCATGGTTGTTCCACGCTGTTGTCAAATCTGAAGGTTAATGAAAAAACACAATCATGAACGGAAATATTAAATTAATACCCTTACAACCTAGTCCCATTCAAACCAATTGGCTTCAGAGGACTGATAAAAAATTAACAATGTTAAATTTCGTTCATTTTAATCTTGCTCCCCCCCAAAAAAATCCATTTGTCAACCCAACAACCCAGATTTTTTATTTCAAAAACTGTTGCTTTCATCCAATGTAGTTTTTTTTTTTTCAGTCAAATTTGATATCGTTCTACTAAAAAGACATTTTTATGCATTCAGTGTCCACAAAACTTGTTTAGTCTTAATATTTCGCTAGGCAAAAATTGCTGGACGAAATGTTTGTGTGGATCATGAAATTAGATTAGGGCAAGATTGGATCTTGAGTTACCATGTGGTATTGAGTTTTGTTTAGACTCTTTCCTCTACTGGCCGTGCGTGGATAGCTTACATTGTTTGAGCATTGAGGGTTATATAGAATTACAGCGAGGAATGATCCTACATTACATCAGAATTAATGTTTTAAACAGGAACTTGTCAATTTATACTGCAGGGCTTGAACCTGTATGGACCAAACCAGTCCTGATAATGTATGTGACTAATGCTTCAGGACTTCAATAAATGGAACAAACATTCCACTACAGACCAGTAGTAGAGCTTCATACTTGTAACTCAGGGACCTGAAGGGAGGGGGACCATTGGTGCTCAGAACATAACCCTAACTTGTAACTCAGGGACCTGATGGGAGGGGGACCATTGGTGCTCAGAACATTTGATGGAATGATATCGCTATCATTGTTGTTTATGTACGTCACTTTCTGGCAATCCTACATGTAACACATCATAATTTGGCAGTCCCAACTGGAACATTCAAGTTGTGACTGGTCCCAAATTTACTTTGAATCAATGGTAATACACATTTGTAAGTAACGATCCACAAGATACATTGAATGAAGGCCCTACATACGCACTGTTATGTGCTTGTGTACCAGCAACTTTGCCAGTAATTATTGAAATAATAGGGCCTATCATGTGACCTAGTAGGCAAAGAGCCTCCACCATGAACTGTAGACTCACAACGCTGTACAAATGTACTTAGGACACCTCATTGGACAATTACTGGCTGCGTACATGTACATGTACATATGTAAACACACTCAGAGTAGTTTTAATTTTAATTACTCCAGGGACTCTCTGCAGCATGTCCAGGGTGTTAATCAAATATCATGTAGATCTGGGACAATACACTTTTGCAATTATTAGAACTAACTGCCCATACCTGTACACATCTATCATACTTTTTGTTTTGTTGATGTTTTAATTAATATTGCACTGTAAAATCTGGTGTATTTGTTGGTGTTCTGCCAACTTGTTCATTGTAATGAAAAAAAAGGGAACTTATGTTTACTGGTAATATTGACAAAAATTTCCATATGACCTCAAATCTGTATCCTGCAAAACATTTAAAGCTAAAAAATGTATCAATTTGGTTAATGCTGGCTTGCTACTTACAGCTTATTGTACGCACATTTAAATGGTCCACATTTGTTTTTAATAACTCCGAGCTAATACAACTATGCATTTTAGATGCAACCCTCACTGTGAATATGGACTATTCCATTCCTATTCGCTTTATCAAACCCAAAAGATGAGCTGAAAAAATGCTTCAGGGTGAAAAGGTAACAATAATTGTCAAAGCTCTTATAAAATTTGTGTTAATTTCCTATCTTTCTTGCACTTTTACACAGCATGGTTTTTCTTCAACTGCTGACCAGGCATTCTAACATGTAGGCCTACACAATGTACATGTACATGTAGTGTGTTTGGTCCTTGAAGAAATGAGAAACTTATTTTTAGCACAAGGGCTGACCTACTCTTGTTCATTATGATGTAGGGTTTCAGGCCTATATGCTTCGTTTTTAAAAGGGCAAGGACACCAAGGAGTTTTCTCCTATGATGAGGAAATTTTAAATTTCTACTGGAGCATAAAAGGGTACCACTGCAATAAGCAGGGGGCAGAGGAGATCGCCTTCATTGCCTCCATGAAATATCAGGCATGGGGTTTAATTAGACCTTCTATTCAGCACTATTTAATCACAGTTTTTTTTCTGATATACGAGAGCCAGACAAAAATTGGAAATCAGACTAAAAGTGGGTAGAATATCATGCCTGATACAGAGACAGTGAGTCGATTTATTTTTACCCATCACACAGTTTGAGACAATCAAGATGATGTGTCAGCTCAAAGAGAATGCATCTGGACTACCCTACATGTTGTATTTAAGGTGTACAGTACACTATACCATATAACTTGCTCTATGCTTATTTAACTGTGTATGCTATACATTTTATATACACATTTAATTTCATGCACAGTTGTACAGTAAAGCCTGGTTCGCATCCAGTTTCAATGAGCTGCTTCATGGTAGCAAGTACTACTAACAGTCTTCTGCTTATAAATGTACACTGTAACATAAATGAGCAGGAAATATTTATGTCACTTGTACATTATGGAGTAGTACAGTGTACATGTTACTTAAGTTGGTTCCCTTATTCTGCTAAGCCCATTTTATTGTGTGTAGCTACTTTATGTGCTCAGTGAAAGTGGACCCAGATGCATAGTGTAGTGTCGAAGGCTTCATTGTTTCTTACAGACACTATTATTTGCATCATCTTCCTACATGTACAATGTGTCACATGATGCAGTACAGGGAACAAGTCTACAATGTAGTAAGTTGCATACAAATTGTGCACACTCAATCTGAGAAATTTTGACATTCGGTTCATTAAATTTTACTGTAGCATTAATTCGGACGTGTCATTTCAAGAACGTAGGAAGTGGGAAGAGGTTACTGTCACCCTCGACCAAAGATCTTCACCATCTGGCCATGAATTAATATTAAAATGTAAAAACCAGTACAGAAGAACTATACATCAGTATATTTCTTGATGTACATCTCATAATCAGGAAGGATTGTCGCAGCTGACAATTTTTGTTTAATATAACGCATTGATTATGAAGATAAGAAAAACAAATGCACTGACTCGGCACTGAACAGAAACCAGGCAGCTATACATTACACAGCATGAAGACACTGCAATACATCAAACATATTGTACATAGTTCATTCCCTTAACTCGTCATCAATTTAACTCCAGGATGTTTTTCTCTCTATTACTGTAGTTAGTGCAGAAACATGCAAAGGTATCTCGCCATGAGCTACGTGTAGTTTGTTATGTATCCCCAAAGCTACACACAACCTACGTATTTTATGTGATAAAAACAGCTGCTAAATGGAGCCTTATCACAGCCTAATGCACTCAAGGGTGATATTGTGTGTACTGCGTAGACTAATCAATTACTCAGAATTGACTCAAATTTATTGAATTTTCAGCTTGTTTTCTCACCAATTGGGGCTATATTTGGATGAACAGTAGCAGGGCCCCTCGATAAATAACACTGGACTGCAGATCAGTGATTTTAGCATCAAGCTAGTAAACCCATGACAGAACAAGTATGGGCTATTACAAAAAATATGTATATTATGGGATAATTGAAACAAAAAGGTGCTCCGAAATATGCAGAGTACTGTGACTTTATGCATTGCACGCTAAGTACATTAAATGGACTTTTCATCCGAGTTATTTCCTAAACTAATTAACAACGTATGCAAATCTACAATTAATTGCTCAGAAATTGATTGATGACACACGCCACTGCCTTTTAAGTGTCCAACGCCAGTTTCATATTTAGAGTAATGGCATACACATTGTGCATTAAAAATAGGTACAGCCGAGGACTAGTAAGTTTAGATGATTAAGTACATGGTGTACAACTGACTTTTGGAAAAAGGGAAAAGATTTGTCACTTTTACTCTAATCTTCTTATTTTTCAGGGGAACAATTTTTGTCAAACAAACCTCTGTCGTTTCATGAAACAATCAAATTTGTTAATTTGTTAGCTCTGGTATCACAGGAATCAACCCAGTTAAAAAAATAATCTTGGAAAATGATTTGACCCTGTCTCATCTCCCTAATGTACGTGCACTTCAAAACATTCACAACTTCCTCATTTTTGTAAGTCAAAATTCTCTGGAACCTGGAAGACTACTTGGGTTAGAGCAACAAATGGCTTGTTGGCCTCGGTTCCCCCCTTATTCTACACTATGTAGACCCAGAACCTTTCACATGTTACAATCCAAGTTTACAGACCCAGAGCAAGCATGGAATTGTATCTTTGAAAGGGCAAGGCCATTTTCATTTTACAAAGCCTTCTTAAAAGGCACTTTCATTGGAAATGTTGGAAAAGGGGCACCAAGACCAATGTAGACCAGGGGCACCAAGACCAATGTAGACCAGGGGCACCAAGACCAATGTAGACCAGGGGCAACAGAGGCAATGTAGACCAGGGGCAACAGAGGCAATGTCTCCCTGGTCTCCTTATAGAGTCTCCATATTGTGTTTACCAGGCCTCTGGAATATTATAAGAAACACCTGGCATTATGAACATTCCTTGGACTCACCATCAAAGTTGGAAGATTGCGGTGGAGGTCCTCGCTGTACAGGCAGTGGGTCCGCTACTCGACGTACTCTGATACCACCTGACATGGTAATGGCATTCTAATGCTGTCTAATATGATTCAATGTACCTGTGATAAAACAAAAATATTTCTTGTGAAAAGTCGCTGACAATAAAGTATACTCTTGCCAATACTCCAGAGAAATTCTTCAGTTGAAGTACAGTCAAAATAAACTAAAAACGTAGCCCGGATGAGCAAACTCCAAAAATTCTTGTTCTCTTTACTCGTTTGAAGCAACATAAATAAACAGTGCATGCCGTATATGTTTTTGCACTGAGTATATTCTGTGTAAAATACTCACAAATAATTTTTAATAGAAAAAGTACTACTTATACAACCAGTGTGTCGTACAATATATAGCACCGTCCTTCATATTGCAAATATTCATAGCATGTCCAACACGCCGATACTGAAATATATTTTCCTGATATTGCTAGATTATTATTTTTGGGATGGTGTTGAAATCCATACTGAGTGTGAGTGTTAGTTACACTTGACTACCAGCACAGCCGCCTGCCAATATCAAATCCATGCTTTGTGGAGATTTCTGAGTTTGAAATGCATCCCAGACTGGATGATGTCCGTGGCCTTGTTTGTTTAGATCTTCTGTAATAATAAATACCTGAGAAAGTCTTCAAAATAAGGCCGACCAGAAATGCACTTTCGAACACTTTCAGTTGTTTAATTTCCTGGTATGTGATTAAATGCGTTTTTGTTCTACATTTTGGTTCCCACAAACATTGGAACTGATTCCAAAAGTGGTCAGGAAAGAGGAAAAATTGTAAGAAAAAAACATGCATTCCAACAGCAGGAACTTCCCCTTTGCAAAAACATGGCCCTGCCCTCTCAAAGATGAAATTACAGGACTATCATAATAGACCTTATCGCAAATACCAATGCGCAAGCGCAGACTGTTAAATGAGGTGCATTGTTGGATAGATATGAATCAAATTTGTAACCAGCTAGACCACAATGCACCTAATTCCAAGCTTTACGCGCGCGCCCCAGTATTTGCGAAAAGGTCTATGTCATTGTCTACAATGACCTACTGTATGAATTGCACATATAGTACACACTGTACAAAAATGTAGTAGCTACATTAGAAGCTATTGTGATGACCTTTTGTTTACTGTATGTAATAATACCTGTCACAATATCAAATTACTTCACACTTACAAATGCTCCAATAACAACCAAACACTTGAATAGAATGTCCACAATTTACAATCACTTGGTATCACCTGGATGCACACGACACTAGTCTCCACAAAGGTGTAATGTCCAAAGTTTACCATCAAAACAAGTCAGCCGCTTCAATGAATAGAAACAGCCCATTGCAAAAAGATATCATTCTCTCTGCGTTTTGTATTTATTTCATGTTCAAACGCCACAGCAGTAGTAGACAACAGGGAAATGTGATCTTATTTGTCATAAGCCGCCCCCCCCCAATGTATGGTGAGACTGTAGGGAAGTGACGTTATGCAGGAAGGTGCATTTCCTGTGTTTTCTAGGGACACAATTGGAGCTTGATAAGAAGCTTGTGCCTGAATATTACAGCCTTTTCTCTTTCGCATGAAATCAAATTCAATGCAATAACAAAATGGTGGTACTTTTGTTGGGGAAATGTACTTGAGTAGTGCGGCAGCCATGATACATACAGTGTGGGGTTTTGTTGTCTGAATTCATCCCAACGCTCTTCATAATCAATGCCACTAGATTGAGGCTAAAGGGGTTTAACGAGGACAGTCAGTCATCTGCTTTCTGATGAATTCATTTTGGTTAAGAAGTTAAAGAACCCGACATTACACAACAAATGTTATTACAATCATATTTAAATGTTTTGGATCCAACTACACTGTACATATACCAAGGTATGATGTTTATTATCAGGCCTTGCGCTTTTTCATCAGGCCTTGCGCTTAAAATTCCTTTTTGTAAAGTAGCCTAACTAGCTAATAAACTGTGCATTTTACTTTGTCATAAATGTATATTACTGCATGTACAATCTATTGGTTATTAGCAATCAAAGCCAGTGAAGTAAGCCATGTACACCAGCACAAGGACATCACACAAATGATCTACAACTTTGAATATTCTGAATGCCCAAATGTAAAAATAAAGTAAGCATTTTCCTTCCCTTGGGGAGATGGATATAAACAACTGGGGATGACTTTTAACAAAGTGAACGAGGGGTTGATTAAATAAAGATCAATAAGCAGTTATCCTGACACAGTAAGTGCCATTTCAGTGGGTTTACCGCAGCGTCGATGGCCTACGCACCAGTTGTAATTATTCAGCCAATGTAGAAAATCAAATGTTCTAAACGTGAAATCAATCCTGACAGGTTCATCAAACTGACTTTGAGGAAAGCAGAAACACTGGTCCATATTGGTAGCTACTACTGTTGCTAAGGGTATTGCTAAGGACATTCTTTACTTGAATGCATGATGACACTGTGATCCAAACCAAGCCGTAGCCGTCAATTCTGACACAACCTTAGAACATGTATCTGTTTTGAAGACAGCTACATACAAAGAGCTGATGATGTATACACTGCGCAAACCTCATAGGAAATCAATCTGTCTATTAAAGTGCTCCAACCTTTAAAGAAAACCAGGACAAGTTTTATGTCTTAAAAGTGATGAAACATGGTGAGATTTCCGTCTTATTGTCCTACAACAATAAATCAAACAGAGAATAGAGGGTCAACTTAGTCTGCTCACTCTGTTGTCTAGAATCAGCAGCACATTTTTCTTGTGATTGCAATAAAGGAATATTATGCAGTGATGTCCAAAGCTAAATAAGTAAACTGCACTGTTTTCATCCACATGCCTGGAATTACACAAAGGAAACGGTCCAATGTTGCCCTGTATAGGCCTTCAAGCGAAGTACATAAACAAACAAAAACGTATTGTACAGACAGACAGGTGATAAGTTAATGAATTTAACCTCTAAGCAAACATCACAAATCAACCCTCTCACCTCCGAACGGGAATAAGTCACAGAAGTTCATTCCTTTAAATTCAACCTTCCCAAATGCATCTAAACTCAGCACAGATTACAATGTAGGTGTACTTAAACAAGGTATCAACTTCTAATAGATCCTTGAGAAGCATGCGCCTTTTACACACTTGGCGCAAACTGTCAAACTTCACAAAGTCGGACAGGGTTAACGCGATGACTCACTAGTCGCCACCCTTCTGCGGTTCACATCAACACCTGCAATCTCACATCATGTACGTTTAGTTGCAGTACAGGCTCTACACTCAACTTCCTGAGGTTAAGAAGCAAATACTTTGCCAAAAGCCACCCCCCCCCCCTCCTCTACTACGTTCACAGCCAGGTCAGCCTTAAAGTGGATTACCTTTAGTCCACCGGACTTTATTTTTAAACACACTAAAGTTAAAACTACCAGAACACTCCTGTGGTTAGCTATTTATATGAAGTACATTTGTGATTATAAATGCCGTAATCCAACTGACAATTTTAGGATCAGTAAATAGGGTAAATCTTCATACAAAGACCTGACTAGCTTCAAACGTTATGGTATGAATCCAGTATCCAAGCTGTCAGAAAGCAGGTTGTCAGAAAGTTAGTTGGGAGGTTTTCTTACAACAGTACAAATTATTCATTGATTAAAGCAAGATTTTAGACAGGATTTGGTAAAAGGGTGTCCAAACTTGCTGGAGATTTAATGATTGGGTGTTCAAATTGTTCATATCCTCATATAATTGACACATAAAAAAATTGTCAACCAAAAGGCCATCACAATGGATTTAGAGGGTTTCTAAAACGGTCAAGGTTTGAACATTATGGAAACATGCAATAAACCAGCAGCAACCTCAGCGATAGAACTTAAGGGTCTGCTCTACAGGGAAAACTCAACAACGGAAGGGACGGAGAACGCTGCAACGTCTTGCTGGTAAAATGCAATGAGTCAAACTCTGATCAAACCAATTGGAATTGATGCATGGGTGCAACCCTGGGAAAAGGCTGTCATCAAGCTATTTATAGAACTACTACTATATGTCTCTAGACTGTAATGGAATGAAATGTTATGTTTGCATTGGTCTTCACTGACAGTTTGTTTTCAAGCTGATTAAATATCCATACCCACAATGTAAATAACTATGACAATTTATTTTTGATGCAACAAGTTTGAGATATCAGGTAGCGCAATATTTGTTAAATGTTAGGGAACATGTTCTTTATTTAGGTATGATGTAATATACAGTCCTCATACATGTATATGTACATCGCAAATGCTTGAATTTCTTAAAACAAATATCCTGTTGTTACAAAATTATTCAATTTTTTGTGCAAAATACGGTCTGGCCTCTAAATAACAACAACAAAATAAGGGAAAGACCACTTTGGCCTTGGAGCAGGTCACATTTTGGAGGGCACTAGATAGGAAACCAATGCCAAAAATGTACAAAAGACAAAGCCAGCAGATGTCAACACACTTTCCATATTTGGTCACAAAGCCTGTCATCAACCACACACAGTGAAGCGAGTATAACAAAGTAAAACAAACTGAAACAATGTAACAAAATGCAGAGGTATTTCTCCCTTTCTGTAGCTGGAAAACTAACATTAAACAATTAAAACTGCAGCTACATGTATATTATTATAAGTTTTTTTTTAATCAACTGACAACTTGGGGAAAAGGGTGGTAGGAGATTCTGCCCAAAAATTTTAATTTTATTTCATGTTTATCCCCTTTTTAAATGAATGGTCATATGTTAATTATGGTCCACTTGTTTTTTTTATGCACCAGCATGAAAACGATTTACATTAAAAAAAATGCAAGTCTGGTTACTGGCAGTAACTTGAATGTTTACTGAACCAGAAGAACTGTTTTAACAAGACCAGAACCAAAGTGAGAAAAACCTAAGGCTAAGTTGACACAGTGTTGCATTTAACTGTTTTTATTTAAACAAGCACTAATGAAAGATTATCTCCAAAGTGTTCTGTGGGTGGTAAGTATAATGCAAATGCACTAGAATTGAAAACATGTCAGATAAATGAGTAGTTACGATAACGTAACCCTCGTCCCGACGGTGAAGCGGGAGGGTTACAACCTGTGGTCCAGTGTAAACAATTCGTGCCCTGACTAGTTTGTTACACAAACACTTTCAAAATTGGATATGTGCCTAACTATCACGCATTTTATTTTCAAACCCCCCCCCCCTGTCTGCGATTGACCATCGGGACTGCGAGGATGGATGATTATGATTCTGGCAACTGACTATGATTTAAATTACATTATTCCAAAGTCATAATATGTGTGTCCAGTGGAATATTCATAAATAATTTTGCCAGGTGTGATTTCACTAAAGAAAGACAAATGCAATGTTCTGTCTTTTGTTTGAAGCTATGGTCGGCCAACCATCGTTTGAACATGTGATATTTGAGTTGAAGGAATTAAGTTAAAATCAAAACAGTTCTGGGATAACTTTCCTTAGGGCGCCACCACTTTTTCACTCATTTTTACAAAACGGGATATATCATTAGGGTAAATTAGAAACTGTATAATTTCATATCGAATGAAAACGTGGTGGCGAAACGAAAACTTTTCCTAGTTCTGAAAAGCTGTTTGGCAGCTTTTAAATGTTCTAAAAAATCCCAACTTGCTGTTGTTTTTCTCATTGAGTAGTGAGTGATTAAGATTTGGAAGCACTACAATTACAAACACTGAAAGGTCGAAAAACAACATTCATACTTTTTATTGAATATCATCCTACAAATCCATAAAAAAGTACAACAATTAGGCCTAGTATTAGTATTACCTTAAAATTAAATTAATGATGTAGGCCTATTTTCCATTAATAAATGAAACAAACAATGTCAACAGAACAAGTTCTTATCTTAATATTATTTACAGTTAGTACCTTGTTTAAAGTTAAACTTTTAGATAGATGTATGATTATAAATTGATGATTATAAATAAAATATCAAGATTATAACATTATTTATAAAAAATGCAAAATAGTTTTTAAATTTTTTAGCGTTTCACGATGATCAGGATGATTGTTTATGTACTTTCGCCGGTAAAAACAAACTATTTAATAATGCCAAATTTTGATTGACAATGACCAATCTCAAATGACTGAAAGAGTGACGGTATTTCTCTGGCAGAAACGGTTGGTCTGCGCGCGGGTCGGTAGATGAGTACACCCCACCCACCCGGCCCGGCCCGAACTGGTCTAGCCCGCCGAGCGTTGGACAGATCCCGTTGAGTTGACAGCAAATTATCAAAACGTCTACCCATCTGTTCGGTGACAAACCCCGTTTTAACATGATGTAAATCAAATTAAAAATAACTGTTCAACTTACCAAAAACTGTTACATGCGTAAGGTACATCACAAAGAAAACGTCTGGATATCACTCACTAGTTTTTTGAGGAATTTACTTCCGTAAAATCATTGTAAACATTCGAACGAAACCGAAAACTCACGAAAGACGGGTCCTACTAAAAGCCGACAACAAGCCGACAACGCCGACAACAAGTCCAGAGCGCCGCCAACACGCCGCCAACAAGTTTTAAATACCTCAAAAATTGCAAATAAACCATAGATATATTAGAACTATGTGTGTTCTGTAATATAAACATACATTTAATGGAAAAACTTCACGAAAAGTGTGAGTTTTTAACCAGGAAAAAACCTTAACTTTCACGGAAAACGGTTGGACGCCATCTTGGCTTAAAATCGTGTTTGGACCAGTCCATTATGATGCGGGTAAGTCAGATTTAGCAGTAGAGGGCGGGCGTCATGCACTGTGCAAACTGCAGTGAAGGTCTTCACATGAAGCCCGCCCTCTGTTGTTGGCAAGTTCTAAATCTACCCGTATCATAATGATCTGGTCCAAACACGGTTTTTAAGCCAAGATGGCGTCCGACCGCTTTCCGTGCAAGTAAAGTTTTTATTTGGTTAAAAAATACACACTTTTCGTGAAGTTTTTCCATTAAGTTTATGTTTATGTTACAGAACACATATAGTTCTAATATATATATGGTTTATTGGCCATTTTTAAGGTATTAAAAACTTGTTGGCGGCGTGTTGTCGGCGCTCTGGACTTGTTGTCGGCGTTGTCGGCTTGTTGTCGGCTTTTAGTAGGACCGCGAAAGACGCCATCTTGCAAATTGCACACTAACTGGAAAAACAAGTGCATCATGGGAAATATCCAAGTGTCGGTCGGTTTTGTGGTGGGCACGTGACTCATCGGCAGTTCACCTACCTCTAAAATAATGAACTCGGCTAAAAAGTGATAAAAGAATCAAATAGTTTTCGTAACTATAGTCCAAGTTTTTTTGGAAAATGTGAATAACATACTAAACATATCCCAAGAGATTATGTGTGCTTGTGAGACATGAATTTTCTGCGAAAGCGTTGAGAAATGTTGAAATTCATATAGGGTATAGGACATCATTCCAAATTTTGTTAATATTAAAACGAATATTCATTTCTAAACTAGGGAGGGATTTCCAGGAAGCCTGTGACCATAGGGGAAGGAACATGCTCTATGCTATGATGACTAACTTTATATGCCGTTTAGTTTTATGAAAACTAATTGAAAAAAAAATTCACCTTCTGAAAGTTGTCAGTGTTTAAATAGCGTCGAAAATGTTTTTGCCAACTTAACCTTACCTACGGCATAATGGTACAGTCCACCCAATCTCATGGATGTGAAAGCAAAAAGACGCCCCCTGGAGGCTGCTCTGGAAAATACATATTTTTTGTATTTTTTCCAAATGATGATAACCATATCTGGGGATAGTAAAGAAAGTAGAGCATTTTCAACTTGACTTCAAAGTTAAATCTGAAAATTTTAAGTGCCGGTGGGCTTCGTAGACAGTTGGTAGACAGTTGTCGTGAGTTGTCGAGAGTTATCGGCCAATGTACCATCATACATGTATTCTATTAAGGTTGAGCCTAAAAACTAAGCATTCGAACGTCATTAGGAGTCACATCGTGCCGTTTGTTCAGAGGTAAACAATAACATTCAAGATGGCAGCAGTGTGATGACAAGCCCGATGACAAGTCATGCAAGTATTTTGTTGATGTTTTGTCATGATGGGTGGAGGAGAGAAAGCTTGGTAATCTAAACTAATGACAAATTTTATTAATAATATTAGATTGTAATTGTGTGTGACAAATAAATGGTCAGGGGCGTGTGTGGATATCAGCTGGAGTAGTTAAACATAATTTACTCGTTATTTTTTTAGTCACTGATGATCAATGCAATAGCAATGCAGAAGCGCTATTTGGGTAATTCCCTTCCAATCATTCATTCATCATGGGTCGACGCTATTTAAAAGGAGTGCCATAATTATAAACAAGTTTGTAAAGATATATGCCTTTATAATTTGTGTAAAGTATAGTTACTAAAACTAAATTAAAGGGGATCCCTCTTTAAGTTTTTACATATGATAATTTTAAATTATTGTGGGTTTTTTTAGGTTTAATTTCAGATGAAGCTTTCTTGAATATGATGATTAAGACTTTATTTCAGAGGGAAATAACTTCATTTCTCAGAAAAAATTATTCAAGTATGAACTTTATAATCAGGAAGCTTTATAAATCCTGTATATTTTTAATATTAATACTTTTAAAATTTTGATTTTTTTTTTTCTTCAGATTTAGAATGATGCAGTTTTCATCCCGGTTCCTGGCTCTGTCCGTCAACTTTGCAATGAAGATCATTATCATCAGCCTAGTGACAAGCGCCCTCTTTGTTCAGTATACTGCTGCTTTCTGGAACCCATTCTGTTATTATGAATGTTGCAGTGACAAATGGATAAATCTAAAAAATGCCACAGGTAAAAACTTACATTGGTTGAATTGTTTGTATTTGTAAGCAATTGTTTGTATTGGCTGGTGCGACTTTGAAAGTTGTTTTGCTTTTTTTTCTAATAACAAATGCATTTGTTTTCAATATTGACTGGTGTATCAACCCCTCTGTCCCCCTTACAGGGCTCCAAAAGGTGCTTGATAAACAGTTATACGGCCAGCATCTAGCGACTGAAGTTGTAGTGAGTGCGGTTAGTTCTCATCTCACGGACCCAGATCCATCCAAAGCGTTGGTCCTGTCGTTCCACGGCCCGACCGGAACCGGAAAGAATTTTGTCTCTCGCTTGCTTGCAGAGAGTATCTACAAAAAAGGAATGCACAGCAAATACGTGCATGTGTTCTCAGCTAACAACAATTTCCCTCACAAGCAAGAAGTTTATGAATACAAGGTCAGTATGGAATGTTTGATTTGAGGCTGTGATTGATAGATTTGAGGAAATGAATGTTAGATTTCAGCCATTGAATGGTAAAGTTGAGTCACTGAATGTGGTCATTCGTGGTCAAGTTGACTAAAAGTCACATCCTTGGTCTGGGCAGAAAAGGATTATCCTTGATACAAGTTTATGTCTGTCTTACTATTAGAGCTAGTAATCTTTCCCCAACAGGATAAACTCCAAGCTGGCAACAGCCAATCTCTTTCATATCTATCATACAAACAATGGTTTAACGTGTATGATTTTGACTCGCACAAGTCAAGAAATTGTGATTCAGTTACTAGACAATACTTATTCTAGTCATTGTGAACTGAGTGATTAGCTCGGTAGGATTCCAGTCCCAGAGTCGCTCTTGTTTTATGCCATGACATTGTTGTGGTCTTTCAAAGGAGAAGGAAACTAGAAAGTTTTGTCATTGGATTATCTTATTGGAACTTCTTTTCTTTTGCAGAAATTTCTTAAAGACACTGTAAAAAAGCATGTATCCAATTGTCCACGCCAGCTCTTTATCTTTGATGAGGTGGAGGATTTTCCTGAAGGCTTGCTGGATATCATCAAACCATACTTGGACTACAACCAGCATGTGGATGGTATAGATTACAGGAAAGCTGTGTTCCTTATGTTAAGGTGAGAAAGATGCTCTCTGTTTTCCAGTAACTGAACTGATAAAAAAGATACAAGCCTCGGCAAGTTGACTGCCTAGTGGGACATGGTGAAATGATTTGAAGGACAACATTGGGTATCTGGATGATCTGCCTGATCCTGCAAGCGCTCTTTAAGTGTAAATTAAATCACATTTTCACTAAAAGGCATTAAGGTTGGCTAGGTGTTTTTTCCCATGTCACTCAACTTAATGTCTTATTTGTATCCCAGAATGAAGCATTGGGTTTTAAATATCACACGATCAAAACTAAATGTTTTCCCCTTATTTCAAAAAACGTTAACATTACAAGCACAAATACTTCACAGTAAATTGTCTATCACTACCATCGTTATACCCTTTAAGTTTTGTGCAAATCTTTTGATGTTTATATATTTTCATTCTCACCAATGTTGTGCACAGTGGACACCCTTCATTGAAGTTCTAAAAGTTTGAACTATCTCATTCCATTTTAAAGTAACACAGGCTCTATAGAGATTCTTCGCAAAGTAGACAAACACCTGCAGAATGGAGGCAAAAGAGAACAACTTGGACTTCGGGAAATGGAAGAAATCATAGAGAAAGTTTCCATGAACACAGGTATATTATGGGATTTGTCTTTTTATCAATCACATTAATCCATGTTAACACTTTCGCAAAAGGGAATGTGAAGTGAATTACATGATGGAAACAATATTGTAAGCACTGCTTTCCAATTAGGGACTTTTAGGACGCTTGATGGTAGCAGACTTTACTACGTAAACAATGGAAGTTTACTTCGTAAGCCTGCTGCCACCTAGCGTTACAAGGAAACTTGCTTCACTTTGTCAATTTACATGAAGTTTAAACCGGGCTCTCCATTTTACTGCTAGTCATACATTATACATTTTAGCAGGTTACTTATTCTGGTAAGCACAATTGTTTTGTGCTGAGCACTATTTGTGCCCCTTACCGGAGGAAAATTGCTGTGCCTTTTCAAGACCTAATGAGTATGTGTATTTGTTGTAAACCCTGATATAAATATTAATGCCTACCTGGTCTTTTGTTTTTCAGGTGGGTTCCGAAGAAGTCGTCTCATCGATCATTACGTCGTGAGTCACTTTCTGCCATTTTTACCTTTGGAAAAGAGACATGTTCGAGAATGTATACAAGCTCTTCTTAGACAGAAACCAGTACCAGAACGCTCTTATGAAAAAATAATAGATGAAGTTATAGAAGATTTACAGTTTCAGCCGGAGGGTACTGAGCAGTATGCGACTAAAGGCTGTAAAAACGCTGTAGAGAAAGTTAACCGAGTACTATACAGAATGAAGGATGAGTTATGAGATTGCCAGTGCAGCAAGTCTAGAAACTCTACAAACTCTCAAGACCGAATCTCTGATCTTCTTCAAGTTTACTCATCAACTTGCAGAGAAACAATGGTGCCAGGATTAGAGAGAATACATTGACTTGATCTCATACATATTTGAAGGACGAGTTGTGAAGTACCAGAGTAGCAAGTCTAGAATCTCCAGCTCTGTTTTCTCAAGACCCAACTTGCAGAGAAACAATGGTGCCAGGATTAGAGAGAATAAATTGACTTGATGTTACACAGATTTCTCGGCTAAATTCAGAAATGTAGTGGTTGAAATCAGCTACACTGTTGTACATCAGGCTTTGAATTACACGCAGGTCACGTTGCCCCTGGTCTTGGCCTTGGTGCCCCGACAAAAGTTCCCCATTGACTTTAAGATTTGCCCTTTCATAAATGAAATTTCAGTAATGCTACACTGATGTACGGAAAATTCTATCTACGAAACGAGAGGCACTTTAGGTTGGATTAAAAACCAAAGACATTAAAGACCAAAGGTGGCAATAACTGATATGCACAAGCGCTGTCTTAAAAATATTCTGTGCTGAATTTTGGGAAAAACGAGTACATACATGTACATCAAGCTGCCAAGATGGACGCCCTGTTCACACATGTGACTATGCAAGGGTTTATTATGGTTGTGTTCTGCATAAATTCAAAATCAGTAGACCATGATGGTTTCGATGTTGCTTGGACTAGGAATCCTTCACGCGCATTGTGAGACATACATTTCGGTGATGAGGAAAGTAATTGCACATTCATTGTCACTGACTTGCCACTTTAAAATGACATTTTTCACCAAAAAATGTAATTTTGAATCTTTGAAAGATACACAAACTTTTAGTAATGGATAAATGAAAAACAAACTTCCTAAAGAATCTTCATTGTGCTGTTTGTTTTTAAAAAAATAACCTGTAAAAATGGCTTTCTACAAGTTGTGATGAAGATCCGTGAAACCGGTTCAAAGTTCCTGTGAATGCAACAACAAAAGCTGTGTTCAACTCCTTGGAAACATTCGCTGCAAGGTCAGCACTGTGACGTTGAAATACGCTTTGCATTCACATGAAGTATGTACCAAGCTTAAGGGCATTGGACACCTTTGGTTATTGTCAAAAACCAGTCTCACTTGGTGTATCTCAACATGCATAAAATGACAAACCTGTGAAAATTTGAACTATATTCAAAGTCAGAATTTCCATCCTAGAAGAAGTTATCTACATGTAGGGAATTGATTGCTTGATATGTGCGATGCTGCACTTAGTTTTTTAATAATAATTAGTTTGGGGGTTTTTTCGGTGGGGGGCATCTTGTATTTTTTCCTTCTGTTAGGTAGGTTAAACTTGCACTGTGAAGTGCCTAAACTAAAATTGAGTGAATAAATGTTAAATTTTCCCAGTAAAGAATATTTAGAACTTGGTTTATTTTGACATGTTTTTACTGTGAGGGGGGAAGTCCACGATGGTGCAAGGGGTCAAATTATGCCGGACAGTCACAAAGCCAGCATGTTGCTATAAAGGCTACCATTTACAGACAACATCTAGTATGAGAAGTTTATTTGAAATTTCAAAAGAAACAGATTACATTATAGAAAGGTACTAAATACATGTAGTTGGCATATTAAATGAACATGTATGGTTAGTTGTTTCAGTGTGTACATTTGTTGAACTCTAGAAATACAAAGAGATAGTAAAATAAGTTTAAAACAGTAGAAAAATATACTTATCTATTGAACAGTTCAGTCGGGGCAAGATCGAGTATGAGCTTATGGCAAAAGAACAATAAAAAATGTGTCGGCTGAAAGTACTGCTGTGAAATTAAACACAAATTAATTTACATAATAATGGACAAGGATGCTTCATACAATCTGCCAATGAATATGCATGACTCATTATGAACGAACAATGTAATCAAACCAAGAAAATGGCTTTAAACTCTAAACTTTAAGCGCAAGTACTAAATAAAAAGTATACTATTTAAAAATACAGCTATACTTCTAACACTTAAAAGAAACCTCGTTTTTAAAAGGTAAAATATTTGATACTTTTTTTTAAAGATAAAAGAAAGGATGCAAAAAGAAAAACTTCACCAAAAGGGATCCATGTGTTTACAAAGTTAAGATGTTCTTAATTCAATTTTGTGACGCTTGGGTCCAAAGGATGGTAGAATTAAATCTTTGATTTACAGGGTTGACTAACGAAACCTGCGTAAAATATCTTGGCATATTCTTTTTTTTTTTAAGAACTTGACAGTGATATTTCCTTGGCCTTCAAATTCACAAGATGTAAAGTAAGAAGAACTTTTGGAGTGTTTCTCTCCAAAGCTATGCACAAAAGAATGTCCACGTAGACACAAACCCGGAATCCGTTGAGCTGCTAGCCAAACTAGTACAGGAGCAAACCTATACACGCATCAGTATTTTGAATGTTCCAGCCATTAAACTGAACGTTCCAGCGATCAAATGGAACGCTACAACCCACAAGCTGGAAAACTTATCCGATCCAGTTAAGACGCTCCTACTATTCGGACCATTAAAATACTCTCCTTCCAAAGGTGATTGTTAGCGTGCTGTGCAAAATCAGAACTCAAGTGAAGTTTGTAATAACTCACACGCAAAATATTTTTGGTCACTAATACCGATGTACAATCCCTTTTAATTACCTCAGTTACTACGCTGTACTACAATTGTCAGAATATTACCAATATGTAGTTAAAGTCACAAAGTCTTAACCTGATTTACTACTTCAATCTACCCCAAAATAAAGCACTACTTCAAGATGACCAACCTCGCAGTCTCTGCTCTGTATTTACAACTTTCCACATGCCTCTGAAGATAAATTTTCTTTGCTGATTATAATTAAAGCAGCCCATTAACAAGTATGACTCGGGCAACATGCAATATATAGAGTCAGAAATAGCTCCTAGAAAATATTACTTTAAATTATTCTATTGTCTCACTTATTTTACTTTCCCAAATTTCCTTTTCATCAACTTGCAAACAGGTAAGCTTGTTCCTAAGTAAATATGTTCACGTTTCTTTCATTGTCATCAATAGTGACAAGAATTGAAATCAGAAATGAGTGTAACAGATTTTCCAGCATTTTTCTGCTTTTAAACAAAAAATAACACTTATGAATGGGAGTAAGATTGTGGCACCTCAGCATTGAATGTTCAATTAAAACCTTTGTAGGGTCATGGTTGTGCGATTAAGCACCTCGCCTTCAGCTCGGGCCCTTTATCCATTTTAAAACAAACCCTCAGAATTCCCTCACCGATTTCATATTCCCTTTTGAAACTTTCCAATGGTGGCAGCTAGGGTATGAATTTGAAGTTATAACGAACAATCTGTCTAGTTCAAGTTAACTACAAGTAAGCCAATGGTTTACTTGAGCCATTGGTTGTGGGAAGCAGTCAACCGACTACGTATCATTTGGATAGAATTGAACATTTCATAGCGAACAACAAGAGCAAGTTGCCACAACTGGTAAATTTTGATTTTGTTTCTTCTTTTAAATAGGTTCTAACATTTCTTAGTATTACAGCGACAGTAGGCGTGGCAGGAGATTCTGTCCCTCCAATTGGCCAACTGTGTACAAACTTCACCTGATGGCGCCCTCTTTGTATCATCCTCCTTCTACCCATGTTTATTTACCATATGGGGGGGGGGGGACAGAATCTCTGTGACAGATTTCCCTGGGACACCAGCATCCAACAATATTCTTTCACATTGTGGGAAATAAAAATGACCTTAATATTTTCTTGTTACTTTCATACACGATAAAATAATACAATATAAAGTATAAAACAAACACTGTATCAAAAAGGGTTATATGGCCTCTCGAGTAAAAGGTTTTCCAAACAAAACAGTACAGAAATGCAGTTTGATAGATCAAGAGTTTTAAAGAGTTGTGTACCATTAGTCCCAAGAGTTAGCCTGTTGTACCATTCAAGCATTACCCACTCCTGTGCCCAATTTCACAGATCTTAAGCAGGACACCAGTCAAAGAAGGTACGTGTATTTCAGTATTTTGGCTTGTAAGCAAAAATGGCACTTAGCGACTCTTTTGTGCTTGAGCTAATCCATGAAAGGGGGGCCCTGTGACCAATTTCATAAAGATTGTAAGCACAAAAGTTTGCTAGACACAGCCAAATGTTGTTCAACAGAAGCGGGTAACCAGCCAAAATTACGTTGAAGGAACGTTACAGAATTGGTAAAAACAAAAATTGTGAAGATCACAGATTTAAATAAAACTTACACGCTCTAATGATGATAGTAGAAAACATCCCTTGAAATATTTCTGAAATTTTATTATCATTTCGTGTTTTGAGTTGATCGCTCAGTGAGCGTTTTATTCATTTTTGTTTTGGCATCGATGCAATGCAAAATTTGTAATCCGTTTTTCACTAATTTCCCATGACACAGATTGCCGATCGATCTCAAACTTCTACAGGTTTGTCAGTTCATGTATATGGCCGATTACACAAAGTGCTTACACTGCCAGCAACTTTTTTTCTTGCAAAACCAATTCTGTAATGTTCCTTTAAGTTTACATTATTGTGACTGGTGTCTACCCTTACTGAGTCTCCCACTCAATGTTTGCTTGGGAAAGAAGTTTTTCAAGCAGTATTTTCTAATTAACAGCTTTATGAAATTAGGCCCAGGGGTGGATTTCACAAAGAGTTAAGACTTGTCTTATCTTGAGTTAGGACGAGTAACTTAGGACTAGCCATAAGATTTTAATAGTTAATAGGACTAGTCCAAAGTTAAGACTAGTCCTAACTCTTTATGAAGTTAAGCCCAGGGTCTTGGCCCACTGGGCCATCTATCCAAAGATGCTTGTTGACCCTAGATCCAGGTCCAGATTGGTATTAATACCATCAAGGATTTTTGAAGTTTCGCTCGTGGCAGCCCCAACTATGACGGCGACATAAACAATGGTAATTATAATTGAGATCACTACAGAAGCAATCCCAATGCCAAGACCAATCATGGAGAACTTCCTTGCATCAGCGGAGGCTTGGTTTGCCCCAAGCATGTCTCCTGTGTTGAAGCGGCTTCTCACCTATATAATGTACACAAAGAAAGCACATTTAAAACTTTGAAAGACCTTGCACAGTCATAACACAATCTAGTAAGGTTTGCATAAACCACGTTTTGGTACTGTCCTGTACAAACGGCTAATGCAGTAGATATTAATGTTTCTTACCTCGTTTGCTTTAATGAGTGCAACGATGCCAATGGGCCAGAAGCAACACAGGCAGACAAAGAGAGCAAATCCAAAGTGATCGTTTGGCATGGTATGTGTGGTTGAGATGATGGTCTGAGTTGTAGGTGCCGTCATCTATAGCATGAACACAAACAAACAATCAAACACATTAGATCCACATTATATGTTTTTTACCTTTATACCGATGTGTACTAAGCACTGCATAGGCTTACTAGGTTCTTTCCCGTTGGTTTTGACTGTGGGAAAAAAAAAAAACACTGGCAAACTACCCGGGAGGGATTCAAACCCATGAACTGGGGGCTCTAGAGGAACCCTAGCCTCGGATAATTTACCAGTCCATTACCCCCTCTTATTATAACAAGAAGGGGTTCGCCCTGGTGTTCCTGGTTTTGCCCCGATGTTCCTGGTTTCACTCTGGTGTTCCTGGTTTTGCCCCGATGTTCCTGGTTTTGCCCCGGTGTTCCTGGACTCGCCACGGTGTTCCTGGTTTTGCCCTGGTTTTGCCCCGGTGTTCCTGGTTTTGCCCGGTGTTCCTGGTTTTGCCCCGATGTTCCTGGTTTTGCCCCGGTGTTCCTGGTTTTGCCCCGGTGTTCCTAGTTTTGCCCCGATGTTCCTGGTTTTGCCCCGGTGTTCCTGGTTTTGCCCCGGTGTTCCTGGACTCGCCACGGTGTTCCTGGTTTTGCCCCGGTGTTCCTGGTTTTGCCCCGGTGTTCCTGGTTTTGCCCCGATGTTCCTGGTTTTGCCCCGGTGTTCCTGGTTTTGCCCCAGTGTTCCTGGTTTTGCTCTGGTGTTCCTGGTTTCAATCTGGTGTTCCTGGTTTGATTGGCTGCATATTACGCTGAATCACCTTGTATAATAGTTGCGATAACGTAACCCTCCTCCCGAAGGCGAAGCCGTCCTCCGGCTCTGCCGTCAGGAGAAGGGTTACGTTATCGCAACTACTTGTATAACGGAAAAAGGTCTCATACATAGCTCGGCCACATACCTTACAGGAAAAATTGAATGTGTGAGCGCCATGTGCGTCACTGAGTGACTGATTTTAACACTGAATAAGAAGGCATTAGTATTACTAAGTATACCTACCATAATGTTGACTGGAGGGGCTGGTGCAATGTTTTGAGCACTGGGAGGGGGAGGCGCATAGCCAACTGGTGGCACTCCTTGAGGTGCATAGCCTGGTGGTGCTGTCGATGGAACATACATTTTATCGCTCTCATTTTGAAACTGGGAGTATTGAGCTATGGAAAAATCATTACAACATTATTTTAAATTTTCCTCTTTTACAAATACTGATTATTTATTAATTGATAAAAATCTAAGAGATGATCAATTTGTTGAGGGCTACCATACATGTAATTAACCTTTTTGTTTTTACAACAATAATAGTAAACCAGTTCATCTTCTTAACCAATCTTGGCATGGAAAACGATTCCATGTCCTGGCACCACTTTTTTATTTGTTTGGAAATATATAATGATCTTATCGCTTGTTTTCTTCATCCACGATGATCTAATCATTGCTCCATTATCTTACTCACTTAAATGAGACAGGCCTGTGTGCTTCGTTTTTAAAAGGGCAAGGGCACCAAGGCATTTACTCTTTGACAAAGGGCACCCTATGAGGAAATTGTAAATTTCTACTGGAGCATTTCAAGGGCACCAAGGCAATGGCAAGGGGCAACGGAGGCAATCGCCTTCGTTGCCTCCGTGAAGTATCAGGCCTGATGAGACATTCCTTTTGGGGTAAAAATTGATGAACAAGTGGTGACAGGATACAGAAATCTTTCCCTTGGTTTTTATACACAAAATTATAATTATTATTACAGTATTAAAAAAAGTCCTAGTCTGAATTTAAATTACCAAGTAAAGTAGTAGGCCTATGTGTATATCATTGAAAGAAGGCTCAATTCTGGGCGTCATCTCCTCTTTACCACACTGGTGCATTTATCCATTCTAAAACACAATTTACTAAACTCAAAAGCTGCACTGACCCAATTCACGATTTATTGAGTAAACAAGTTAACATGTGTACAACATAACGGGCATATCTTATCGTGATTTTGTTGCGGTAGACCGCCATGGTCTAATCCTACCTCCATGGTTTGATCATGATTTAACTAGAAAGTGAATTTTGTTTTGTTTCATAAAAATGTCCTCAAGATTCGCCCGGTGCAACCTGCACATAATCCTTCCTCCATGGTATACAGTACATGGCAATGTGTTGTGCAATTGCAAGTGCGTCGTCAGTGTTCAATACGCTCTTCCCCATTAGCAAAACAATGGTGGAGCACTTTCTCTCATATAAACAAAGGTGCAAAACATGGATTTTGACCTCATTTTCGTGCTCAATTAAAACCAATTTTACGTTAAAAAGATTCTCTCACCTGTAGACATGGTGAATCTTGTTACTTTGTCCTGCTTTCTCGAAAGATACCAACACAAATGGCGGTTTTTAATCACGCAGTTTCTTGTTCCCCTCTTTCCAAATAAGAGTTGCTTCAATGTTATGACGTCAGTGGACTCGCGAGAGCGTGTCCGAACATGCGCATCCCTAATTGGTGCCGCACCTGTCGGTGCGCTTCATTTTTCTGCTGAAGTCTTGAATTTATGAATATTATTCATTTATAAAATAAAAACCAAGCAAAGGTGAAATGGCAAAACTAATTATACTGTCGAAGGTAGAAGAGTATAATGGTAACTTGGCAAACAGTTACAATTTTCAGTTTTGGAACCGGTACGCATGCCAGTATGTCCTCTATGCAATACTATCCGGAGGAAATTATTGCATATAAACCATAAATCGGCAACTCTACCAAAAAAAAATAACCTCCTAATATTATCGATATAGTCTAAGCAATTAAATTACAATTACATCAACAATATCAAGTAAAACATATCAACATAACTCCGACAAGATTTATTTTAAAGAGATTGTATTTTTGGTAATTGGAACTGTTATGGGACTACTTTTCTTTCGTATGATGGCGTAGTAATATTATGAATACTAATTAAAGGAACACGTTGCCTTGGATCGGTCGAGTTGGTCTTTGAAAAGCGTTTTTTGACCGTTTACTATAAAATGCATATGGTTAGAAAGATGATGTAAAAGTAGAATACAATGATCTACACAAATATGCCTCGAAATTGCGTGGTTTTCTTTTTACCTCGTCCAAAAACACGGTCGGCCATTTATGGGAGTCAAAATTTTGACCCCCATAAATGGCCGACCGTGATAGTTCGCGACGTAAAAAGAAAACCGTGCAATTTTGAGAGATACTTGTGTGGATCATTATATTCTACTTTTAAAACATCTTTCTAACCATATACATTTCATAACAAACGGTTTCAAACGCTTTTTATAGACCAACTCGTCCGATCCAAGGCAACGTGTTCCTTTAAGTACGGGGTATAGTACTTATACCAGAGCGCGGCCTATGATCGCCAGTAGCCGTTAGCCTGGTCTTGGAGGTTGGAGTCTCCGCCTTTAATTTACCTAAGTCTCGTAAGTTAAGTTATTAAATAAAGCTATTGTGTTCTCCAATAAGAAGTCTCACAAGCCTGTTTTATTTGAAGTTTGTATACTGGTATCCCGGTAGGCGGACAAAAGCCATAATAGAACCCTGTATGTTAAGTATTAAATTAGTTTCAACCTATATCTAACCTGTGAAAGTTTCATCACGGTGATATCGTTTTGAGAGTTACATTGCAGAACTTAATATGAGAGACAATATGCTTCACACCCTACCCATTTTTAGCCTATCCAACTTTGGAGTTTAAAAACTGATATATCTGTCCGTTACACAATTTTACTTCAAAGTGAAATGAATGTCAAAAAGTTGGCATTGAAGCTAGCTATATCATTTGAGGAAGGAAATATCGTGTGATCAGTACGGATACGGACACAGATGATAATTAACCGTATATCCTTTCACGCCTTTTATTTTGGGGGGATGCGCGTCCTGAGAATTCCCTGAACATATAAACTTCCACTTTGAAGGCCTCGCACATTATGTGTGCAATATCCATGCACTCGGATGAGATGCCCGGGTCAGCAATAATGGAATTATAATCACGGTCCAAACGGTTCGACTTTCCAAACAGCAAAACGAAGTTCGAGAGAGTTTTGAGATTTCCGTCGAACATTATCTGGTACTGGGTGACTTTCCCCATGCTCTCCCAAACACCACATTCAGTCTTCAGTTTTAGACATATGATTAGTTACGGTGAACTTTCCGTTTACATTGACCCAACTGCAACTTTTTCATTCATTATATAGATTAACTGCTTTTGCTAACAATGAGTCCGACTGAAAAACTGGCAGTCGGTTAGGAAATTTTCCACAGGAAAGTTGTAAAAGAATATACCAATATTTATTAAGTCAAAAATTGGTCTTGGACTCCACTACATGTAAGCTGAATGGCAGATCAAATTGTTTCAACATCGAGTCTCTTTGGTCACGGGGGAAAAAAGTTTGTTTTTGTTTCTCGGAGCAAACACAAAGCTTCAGGCCCTGATCGGCGTTTTTTCTCCCCAACTGCTCACCCTCTCCCCTCCAAATGGCAAACCGTGTGGACAAAGTTCTTCTGATACTAGCGCCCTCTTTTGAAGGCACAGGGGTCGATTTCACAAAGAGTTAGGACTAGTCCTAGGAGATATCCAAAACGTATGGCTAGTCCCAAGTTAGGACGAGTAACTAATCCTAACTAGAGATAAGACTAGTCTTAACTCTTTGTGAAATCTACCCTGGACACTTAGCTCCAAATAATGAGAAACAAACTACAGCTTGCTAAAATTCCATGGTATGTGTTTATTTTGAGGATAAACAAATATGAATCAATAATAGTACCCAAAATGGGTAAAAAGGGCAAGATTGTAACCGTTTTAAATTCTGCTTGTTCAGTCAAGGATTTGCATAAAAAAAACCCAGAATCAATGTACTTGCCGAGAATCCCTTGAAGACAAGGAAGTAATTCAGTTTCAGGTTGGGACTGAAAAGCCAATTGACATGGTTCCCTGGCAGGTTTCGAACCGGGGTCAAAGAGGTGGAACACAGGTTAAAAAACTGCCAAGCAAACTGCCCACGATTTGACCCAATTTCAGTTGCTATTTATGTATTTAATTTCGCTGGCCATAACCACACTGAGTATCTAAGAGTAAACAAGTTATAGGTATCAAATGTTATTGCCCATGTGGGTACAATTGAAGGTGTTTTAGTTCCAGACGATATCATCAGTAAATAAATAAGTCGGTATGATAACAACAAATTGTCTGGAATTTCATGAAGAGGATCAATCATCTATTTTTCAATCAGCACTTTCCATTGGGAAATCTTTAAGTTCAGGACACCACTGCCAGGGGCACCAAAGTCAAGGGCATCCAAGCCAAAGCACCAATGCTTAGGGCACGTTTCACACTCGTCCCCTCTTGCATGTCTTGCACAGAAGTACCACCCTTGAAAATCCTCTGAAGATTTCCTGAGCTTGCCAGAATTCAATGGATACAAAACAGGAAGGTCAAGCCTCAACATAACCAACAGCACCCACAGCAACACGGTGCACTTCGCTTTTCTTGTTGTACCCTTTGGAAAATTCCAGACAAACGTATAGTTTCCTCATAGCATGTGCCTCTTTACCAGAGAAAAATTGTTGCACCCCTTCAAATGCCAAGTTCAAGGCAAGGAAGGATGGTACACCATGCCACATATCAAACAACACATGAAGTCAGGGGTGCCATTCCTAGCTAGAAGTGCAGATCA
Source organism: Asterias amurensis (assembly GCF_032118995.1). Classification (NCBI taxonomy): domain Eukaryota; kingdom Metazoa; phylum Echinodermata; class Asteroidea; order Forcipulatida; family Asteriidae; genus Asterias; species Asterias amurensis. Next base: position 312,335 of record NC_092662.1, on the reverse strand, counting down.
TGCTGTCTGAGAATAGAGTTGGCGTTTGTAGAATGACAGTTTATTATGATGATGCTACCGAAGCTTGGCTCTGAGGAGGGGCTGGGAGAGGCAAGGGGGGTAGGAAGATTGACTTGAGTTGTGAGGCAATTTCAGCAACATTACTATCCATCGTCTCATAATGTCGAACCAACTGCGCAAACTTTATTGCACCTAGGAGAAGAAAGACAACAAAACTACAGATCACAAACGGAATGTTTTAAAACTTTATTTCCCCTCCTTTCAATTACAGATAATAAGAATAATCACAACCCAAGGGGCATATCAAAGCGCTCAGTATTTTGTCCTGCAAAGTATGTAACCGTTATGTGGAGCTACATTAAATGAGACCTATTCGCTTTTTATAACACCTTTGATTTACAAGGTGCTGTGTTACAATATGATGTCGAGTCGATCATCAAGGAATATCAGGGTGAACCCAATCCCTTTTTGATAAGTTCTTTAACCAGTAATACACAGCACACAGGACCTTTGCCTCTTTGTCCCATCTGAAGGACTTGGCAATGAATGGCTATGTGCACGACCAGGACTCAAACCCACACTCTGAAATTGAGTATCAAAATAATGGAGTGACCCACCTTCTCCGTCCGCACTGAACCCATATCTCTGAATGACCTCCATCTGTATTTGTGTTGCTACGGGAAACACTATCTGCATCATCTTCATCATGTCGTTGCCTGCTGCATCTTTCACTTCATCCATACGTGTTTTATTCTCAGGAGATACAAATGCATCCAGGATCTCTTGGAGGATTTCTATTTGAAAATAAGAATAAAGAAATAAATTATACAATACAACATCTGGACAAATTTGCAAAATGAAGACTAAAACACATAGAGTCATTTTGACAACCAATCCTTCTATTTGATTATGTTATGTTTTATGTCTTTTAGACTCATCATTCAATTTCAAGGGACCTCGGCAAACCATGGAGCAAACTAACACTAGGCATATAGGGATACATTATTATAAACAATACAAACAAAAACTACCTAGTCAGTTCTTTACTGAACTAAGCTTAAAAAGGTAATTAAATAAACATGACAAAATCAATCATCATTTCCATTCCAATGACAATGTCACTGACATGCAAATTTATAACCGGTTAGTAAAATGAACTCCAGTAAAATAGTATATTCCCTCTCAAATCAAATTTGTAAGTAATTTAAATATGTTATGGTAAATTACTCACTTCTGACTTCATCCAGCGATAACGTAGGTTGTGAGTTCTGTGCCATGGTAGTATCCAATGCTTCTGCTTCAATGTATTTATCTGCCAATGTTCTAGCGCAACGTTTATTCGTTTATTTAGTCAACCAAATCAAAACCATTGAAAAACCCTCATTTCACCATTTCACTTTGTGTACTAATTGGAGAGCGATTCCCAGACGTCTAAAAACGTACACGCACAGAGATTTAACCGGGTGCCTGTCTACTAAATACTGCGGAAGTGACAGCCCCAAAACAACAGGGGCCACGGAGGCAATGCATTAGCGATGAGTGTGCATATAGGAGGCGGAAACCAGACCATGTTGCTACAGACGCCGTACATCCGAAATCAAAACACACATTTTGATCAAAATAACGTATGTCTACAAAGTACTTGTACAAGGTCACGGTGACTTCACGACTCATATGAAATGAAACAATGCTTGAACTTAGGGCAGGATAAGAAAAAAGTAAGTATGTTTTACACATTAACTTCCTATCAGCCATCACTCCATTAGTAACCTACATACATGTTTTGTTTGATTGATGGAAACAGGTAGTTCAATCATTTTATAGTTGTGTATGAATGAAGCTTGCCCGTCTTTACTTGGTTGGTGGACTCCCAGTGTATTTCATCCCATGATCCTCATTTGCAGTATTGCATTCATTAATACTGCCGTTCTGATCTGGTCATTATCAAAAAGCTTGGGGTAACTAAAGACGATTGTCGCGGCATTCATTGTGACAACCATTTTTTTATCATCTCCATATTAAAAATAGTACAATACAAGCGTTTGCTTCCCCTGTTCAGTTTTGTGTGCACATTGAAAGCAAGTTACATTGCTACTGTGGTTAGTGAAGGACTTTGCCAAGTATCGAAGTAGTGGTAGAAGCATGTTTATGATGCAAAGCCCAGCTATAATAATGGGATTTATTGGTCAACATTTAGTAAGACTTTACCACCCTTAGTTGGGATGATCCAGGATGATCATCAAATATTTATAAATTTATTATATCATATTTAAATTTGTTTGTAAATGTCTTATCAGGATGCTCTCTGCTCGGCTTGAGCTAGATGGAACCTTTGAGAAGATCAGCAAAAAAGAATACAGCAAGCACAAAGATGAGGTCAGTTCCTTAGCTATGAAATTCCTTTCATTTGTTCATATTCATTCTCAAAGTTGTGAAAAGCTAATAGCAACATTTTTTCAAAATACGAATTTTGGCCAGGCTTTCTTCTTTTTCTTCCAGTGGATTTCACTACCCCAAGGGACTTATTAGTTTGTCTCAATATTTAGACGAGCTTGCTCTAGTCATCACCAGGAGGTCTCTGAAAGTTAATTTTTTTTGTCTTTTCCAGGTGAACTGTTGTGCGTTTTCCTTGGACCTTGAGATGATGGTAACTGGAGCAGATGACGGTCGAGTGCGAGTATTTAACAGACTTACAGAGCAGCTGGTCAGTAGGCTCTTTGGTCATAAAGGTGAGAGCAAAGGGTCATATTTAGGGTCATTTATGGGTCATCTTTGAGGGTTTGAGGGTCATATTTAGGGTTAGGTTATCTTTTTTTTCAGGTTCAGGTTCGCATAGTCACCTAGCCACCTTCAGTTCAGTTCAGTTCAGTTCAGATCAGTTCATTTATTTCCACAGTATTCACAAGTACAACAGTCAAATACAATACAGTCTTATGTAAACAGGGAGTGAAACTGTAGAGGAACCCATCAAAAAGCACAGCTTGTAAGTAATGGGTCCCTTGCATGCACAATAAATTACTTGGGAGTTTGGGTGGTATTCTGTTTTGGGATCAATCAACATTGTGTTGAGCCTTTATTTGTGTACTGAGAAACTCTGTATGTATTCGTTTCAGGTGCAATAAAGAGTGTGGCAATATCATCAGACAGCAAATACATCGCCAGTGCATCACATGACACTACTGTGATTGTGTGGAGGACTTGTAATGCATCTGTTGTCTACACTTTAACTGGTAGATATAATAACGACAAACACCAAGTTCACCAAATAAGGCACAAGTCTGTGTTTACAAAGTAAAGAGTCACAAAACACAAGTTTATATTTTTAGGTTGTGTAACTCGTTCGAACTCGAGATAAGACTCGTCTTATTTAACTCTTAGCATTCACCCTGGTCAATTTATGGATGAAGCAGTTTCAAAGTTGGGTTAATATTTCAGATGGCCCAACTTCAAACCAATAAAATTTCACATGTTTTAATAACTCCATAATGTTTTAAGTTATGACACTAGTTGTTTTGATATTAATTAAAATCTTCTAGAGAAGCATGACATTCTATATTCGGTAAGTCTGAAAGTAAGTATGTGAGATTGATAAAACAAATGTTTACTACCTTGATGAATATTTTCAGGTCATTGTAGGAGTGTTGAGACAGTGGCGTTTTCTCAAGATGGAAACTTTCTATGCTCTGGATCGTGGGACAACAGCGCCGTCATCTGGAATATGAAGGTAAGTTACATTGTTAGTCTAAACATCTAGTGTCACTTTTCGAGGCTCGTGAATATTGCAAGATACCACCCTTGTGCTCCTGGCAGATCCTGCCAGATAAAACTTTGACCTCACATCCCATTCACACATGAAAACACATTACATTGATTACCTATAAACATTCTGCACAGGCAGCAGCAGAGGAATGACAGTACAGTTTACTGCTGATGTATGTAGTTGACAAATTAGTCTCTTCAAGGGAAACCAATCATAAACATAGAACTTGAAAACCTTCTGTCACTGCAAGTTTATCCACTGATATCATTGGGCCTGTAAGACCAGTACCTGTCTTTATCCTTGGAGATAAAGACGGGGAACCAGTCTACCTTAGTGTTTTCTAAAGAGAAATTCAAAGGATGATGGCAAATGAGTGTTTTTGACAATTGTTATTTTATTTTATTTTATTATTTCCAGACTGGCACCGCAACTAAAGTATTAACTGGCCATCGAAACGTTGTGCAATGCTGTGCCTTTTCCCATAATGATAAATTCTTGGTAAGTTTACAAGATTTGCTTGGTTTGTCTTCACTGGACTCAAGCTCTAGTGTTTCTGACCAGCAGTAGGTGGGTTCGAGTCCTGGACTTGACACTTGTATCCTTGAGCAAGACACTTTTTTGTGGACTACTTTCACCTCCAACTTTCCAGAACCTGTAAATGCTTTGATCAAATTTAAAGCGATCAGGTTAGCCTAGTGGTATCTTTCCTGGCCTTCAACCTCAATGACCTTGGTTCAAATCCCCCCGGGGGGGGGGGGGGGGCACTATGTGGATTTGGGTTACCTACAATAACTCTCTGGTGTACCAACATCTAAAACTGAAACTTCCTTCTTTGTCTTCTCTCCATGATACTTGGCTAGTATTAGTGAATAAAGCTCACTTTTCTGACAGTCCTTGGTTTCACAACCAAAACAAATATGTATCATAGTTATAAATAACTTTTATTTTCTTTCAAATCAATTTAGGCAACTGGTTCGTGGGATTATACAGTCCGTCTGTGGTCCCTTGTAAGAGATCCACGTATAGAGGAATGTAGAATACTGAAGGGACACACCGGTAACGTACATGCTGTTGCCTTCTCCATCATGGGAATGCTGGTAAGAGTGGCTTTCTATTATCAAGGCCCAATGTCATCAAAAACTAGCTAGGCACAACAAAACTATGCTTACCAGAAAAAGGTTACCAGCTAAAATACCATTTGACATGTAGCATCTGTGATTGGTATCCTGCTTATTTTTGCTAAGCTGAAATTGATTATGCAATATTTCTGCTTAGGGTGAGCAGCTCTATGAAATTGGGCTCAGTTTGGGATCATGTTGACTCAGTGGAAGCTTTTCCCTGCCTTTCACTTTATGGACCCTGGTTTGAATCCCACCTCAGATCGAAGCGTTGCATGTGGGTTGGGCTTTCAGTCCCTAACTCAGATTGCACAGGTGTTCCCTGGAATAATTCTTTGGCCTTTTTCATTCCACATCTAAAACCAAATGTTCTTTCTTTGTTTTCTCTCCATGGGGTTCTTGACTGATGTCGTGACAAGGCTTCCTTTTCTGAGAGTCATTGGCCTTACAACCAGAATTATTAAATGAAATAAGAGAACCAGAAACATGTGTTGCCATCTGAAATGTCTGTATTCAGATGTATTTATGACTTCTGTATTGCAGGCATCAGGCTCATGGGATAAAACTATTAGATTATGGCGGGCACGAGATGGCAGTCTACTATTCGTTCTGAATGACCATACTGGATGGGTGAGGGCGCTAGCATTCTCACCTGATGGGACTATTCTCGCAAGTACAAGTGATGATGAATCGGTAAGAGTGTAAACTTTCTTTTTATAGTACACACCGATGTGTGTTATCCTGTATACCCAGTACTTTCCTGAGTTCTGTGAACAAAATCACGGGCATATTACTCAGGTGGGAATCAAACCCACGACCTTTGCAATTCCAGAGTAGTTTCATACCAACTAGGCTATATTGTGTAGATTATTCATGCTGCCTGCAAGTTTAGTTTGCAACGGTCACAGATGTAGCAAAAAGATGTTTCTAAACATTTAGTTGGTCAAAGAGATGTGTTTTAATGGGAAGGTATACAATAAGAATCTTGTGTATTCTATTCATAAAATATTTGATATTATTTATTAACAATTGCTATATTCTGATTCTCTGAATTTAGGCTATTTTATGGCCACACAAGATGCATTCAGAGGTTTTTTTTGATTGCATTTTCTTTTTTTCCAGGTCAAAATTTGGGATGTCCTCACTGGAGAATGTGCAAAAACATTGGAGGTAAAAAAATTAAAAATTGAGAGAAAAAAAATATTTCTCAAAGACAATTTTAACAACAAATATTGAAACATTGTAAATTTTATAGAAGTTTAAATTTGGATCTGGATAGCAGAGCTGCAACATTTGCAGCTTGTAATCTGGGAGATTTTGTACAAGAACCAGAGAGATATTGTTCACTACAAGTAATATTTTCTTTCTCTTTCTCTGTTTTCAGGGGAAAATGGAGCAACTACAGACTTGTATTTTTTCAACAGAGGGCGCTCTACTGGCCTCCGGTGCAGCATCCATGCCCAATTTAGCTTTCAAGAACTCGTTGGCGAACAGGCCCAAGTCTGTCAGTGGACAAAGCATCGAGGCAGAGGGAACAACGGCGTAGGCGTAGGAGGATCGGCACAATAGCGGACAGAACATTGAAACGGAAATTTGAGGAAACAATCTTTTTTCTTCATATTTTGCTCTTTGAGAAAAGCTTCAATTGTTTGTAAAAAACTGTTTTGTTTGCTTTGTTACATTCCATAAATAATTTTAATTGGAAGCGATGATCAAATGTGTGCTAGTTTGTTCAAGGGCAGATTTTTTATATTTTTTATAATGAATGACTGATTGAGAAATGTATACGAAATTATATAATTATTTGTTCATGTTGGAGTGCTTCATGTTACTGTTTGTCTTTATCTATAAATTTGTAAATAAACAAGAATGTGGTTTGTAAAAGACAGAAGTTCTGAGGTGCACCTTAAATATTTTATTGGAAGAAGATTATAATGTGGGCCCAATTTCATTGAGCTGCTTAATCACAAACACTAGCTAAGCACGTCCAAACTACCATATAACATGTACAACTTGTGACTGGTATCCTGCTCAATTCTGCTTGGCGGAAATTGTCAGATGTGGTACCTGTTGTCGAACTTCTACCCGACAATCTCGGTGATCTACTTGGTAAAACACTGCTCTAGAATTGCAAAGGGTTAGGGTTTGAATCCCAGCCGAGTAATGGTAAATTCCGAGTATACAGTGCATACACACACTGCAGGTAAAACCAAAATGAATATTCTCTATGAATTTGGGTCTTGGTTAGATCTATTTGTTGTGGTGAGATATGTATCTTTTTGTTTGTCTACTTGTGGCTGGCTTTATCAGTGGTTACGTACGGTCAACACCAGACCCTCTCGTGCCAGGGTGCGGTGCCAGGGCAGGGGAAACGATTGGGATGATGGAGCTTTGCATTCGTTATATTGGGGTGTGGTTGGGGTTGTCTCTGCATAATCTGGACAGGAATGTTTTGCGACGCGTGGGGAGGGAAATGGAACAAACGTTTATCGAAAAATATTGTATGACAAAGTATGGAACAAGATTATGATATGGCACACAATAAAAAAACTAGCTAAGCACGACCAAACTACGTCACATGTACAACTTGTGAGTGGTATCTTGCTAAATTCTGCCAAACAACCTCCTTCGACACATTTCAGATACTTCTGAAACCCCACTTGTTTCGGGAGGCCTCCCATCAATGACTTATTTTCGGCGCTATGATTGATTGTACTCAAAAGTTTTCTTTTCACGTATTAAACGAGGGACCTCACAAGATGGTAGTAACATTTTCTAGAAAGCTTTGAGCAATAATTTATTGCTCAATGAACTAAAAGCAAAACCAGAATGCTGTGGACTTTTCGTGTGTTACATGTTGATTGATATCCAACCCACAAAACATTGCCGAGGAATTATGAGAAATTCAAAATTACAACTGCAGATACATTTTATTGTTAAATCTCTTTTGTGAAAAAGGGCATAGCAAAGAATAAAATACTTCTCATATGGTTTGGTCAAGCCATCAATAGTAAATGATATTTTTTGAGATGGGTTGAAAATCTGAAGAGACTAAGCAAGCATGCAATGTTGTCACGGATCCGTTTTCCTTGAAGTCAAATACTCGGCGCATAGTGTCGGCCGATTTGGCTGTGATTGTTTGTCAGTCATGGGCGGTTAGAGAGCGAGCCAAACGTTTCGTTCCGAGTGGGTCGTCTCGGGTTGCTTACCGTTGGAGTACCAATATCCCTAGCAAGGAGACGGACGGCGAGCTGGGTCGCTCGAGATGGTTTCCGGTGTAGAGGGACCGGCAGTGCTTGGGACTGTGGCAAGGGTGGAATGATGTAAACCGGAGAAGGCAGTGTTGATGGAGTAGGAAAGAGGAGTATTGGTTGAGAAACATCAGGGGTGCAGGAAAGCATTGTTCAGTGGGAGAGAATGAACGGGATGGGTCACCATGGTGATGGGTTTGGGCGATGACACGGAGTAGCGCCATGGGATACTTTTAAATTATTATTTTTTCTTCAGAAAAACTTGAGTCACGAAGAAGAAAAGGGTAACTTTGTTTCCCACTCTTTACAATCTCGAGACCATTCAGCTAGGCATACTGGACATGGATTGTTTGTGAAAGTGAAAAGTCATGGGGAAGAACATGGGTTTTGGCGATGGCATGGAGTAGTGCCATGGGATACTTTCAGAATATTATTTTTTCTCCAGAAAAGCTTGAGTCACAAAGAAGAAAAAAGGTAACTTTGTTTCCCACTCTCTACAACTGCTATTCATTCACACTGGACATGGATTGTTGGTGAAAGTAAAAGTCCTGGGGAAGTGACAATTAGGTTTGGGCGATGACACTGATACTTTCAGAAACTTTGTTTCTTCACCAAACAAAACTTCAGTCGCAAAGGAGAGGGAAAGGTAACTTTGCTCCCAACTCTTTACAATCTCAGCCCACTGCCTTTCAGGCAAACTGGACATGGATTTTCGGTGAAATTGAAAGTCCCGGGAAGACAGTAATTTATCCAGGGTTTGCTGATCCATAATGGCATGCAGTGAGCAAGAAGATGCAGACCAAACCCAAACTTCATTAGCAACACAATCACTAAAAATGTCTACATATCAAACTTATCAAACATACAGTTGGGTGAAAGATGCAATGGGGAAAAGGGAAAGGGGAACCCACAAACAAGCTGTCCTTCCCACACGCGATCAGACGTAAAACATAATTACAACAACCACGTCAATCTACACGTTGAAATTGGTTACCAGTCAGTCATTTTAAGTTGAACTCCCGCAAGTCATCATGGCGACAGTGTGCTCAGTACAATCATTATTGCCAAGCACGGGAAAATAGCTCACACTTGATTACGTTCGTGATTTGCTGGTAAGTTAAAGCTGCTTAGCAGATATGTATGATTGGGCACAGTGGGCCGAGGGAAGTATGGTAGAGCTTTTTTTGTTGTGCGGTGGTTTGTGCGTGGAGAGCATGATGCATGAAGCATAACGGACACCCTATATCCGCATAGACTGCATCCAATCTACGCGTACCACCAGTGCTGGGCCAATTAATTAAAACAAGAAAGGAGGAGAAAACAAAGAGGATGAGAGTTAAAGGGACTTGCAAGGCGACGAGTTACATGGGTGTGATATGGTTTGTACCACCTGTTTCGTGACTAGATGATCTTCCCGTCAAGGGAACTCGGCGAACTCCCAGAAGGGGACAAAGCACAAAGCTAGCAACAGCCAATCTCTCTCATACAAACATTGCTTTAATTTATCTGTGATTATGAATTGCACAAATCGAGAAATTGTGGTTCAGTATAGTCATTGTGAAATCAGCTGTTAGCACCTGGTAGGATTCTAACCTTCAACATTGTGATAACCACTTGAAACCACTTGACCACGGTGGCTGTGGTTCACACTCGTCTGTATCCCTTACAAACTGCAGGTTCTAGTCTCGTTTGGCTAAAATGAACTCTGGCTAATGAAAGACCTACAAAGTACATTACTTACAGTCAGTGCAAGGGCAAATGCAGCTTTCTTAAGTTTGCCGCAATAAGCCCACTTACCAGTTGCCACAATACCACAGTGTCGATTGGTAAACCCTTTTCATTTAATTTAATTTTATTTAGTCTGGTTGTGAAGCCATGGACTCTTAATCATTGTAGGCCTATAGTAACCAAGAACCCCACCGTACATGTACATCGATATTGGACATTGAACATTCAAATGGTTTGTACAGCGATTATGGTGGTTGTTCTCTATGGTGTGCTTATAATAGGAATCACCACTACATCCTACAACATGACATCATCAAGACCTGTAAACTGAGATCCTGTGTTACAGCTCATCCCTGTATTAGCATCGATCACGACTTTCATCGTGGACACTATCTATCCAGTCAAAACCCAGAAAAAAACACGAACCTCTCATCAAGAAAAATCACCATTAAATCTCCCTTTAGGTGTCCCCCCCCCCCCTCCCCATCTCGAAAGAGGATACAAGCAAACCCCAACGTGATACGCAGGATTATGGGGAGCACGAGAAAACCCTCCGTGTTTGACAAACACTTGTGACCGTGGCTGTCCAGGTGGCGCTGCGGGGCTCGAGTGACAATATGCCGGCATATGGTCCCGGTGCAACTCGAGTCCCTAGTGAGATTACCTTAGGGTTTTGCTCCGGTCCCCGTTGTCTGTTTTCTCTCTTTTTATAGCTACCACAGAACGGGACCAACATGTTATAATTATGTCAGAATATTCTAGGGCTGCTTGAAGTGAAGACTACATAGGCGTCAGGCACTGGACGCTGCCCAATATCATATGAATAATCAACTTAAATCTGTAACGATTATACAGCACAAAGGAGGGATAGTTATATTTTGTATTTTGAATGGCCTGTACGAAATTCCAGCAGGGTAATACAAAAGAAAACTGTCTTTGATTTGAGTATTAAATGTGTATACAGGATCAACTGAAAGTTCGCTCAATGGATTTTAATAATGTGTTTGTTGATAACTGATATAGAAATGAGTTCACTCTTCCAAAACAAATAATCTTTTTTAAGTAACCACCGAATTTGTACAAATTCACGAAATCCACCAAAATGCAAAACCCCACATTTTGATGCAAAAACAGATTTCCACGTAACTAAAAATCTGCCTTCGTGTTACCTTGACAACTCTCAGGACTGCCTAAGGAATTACCATCTAGCATGTTTCTTATTTGTGTATTTTGTATTAAATGTAGCTTAGCAATTTCCTTTCTGTATTGTTAAAAAAATGATGATACGGAGGCTAGCATGCTTTGTACGTCTTGAACCTCGCTCTTGAAGGGGTACAGCAATTTCCAACTGTTAAGGGGCACCTCTATAGTGAATTTGTGTTGGAACTTTGCGCAGGGCAACAAAGCAAAAGCAGTGCACTGCAGCAATTGCTGTTGGTGCTGTGTGGTATTTCGAGGGCCGACAAAATATTGTATTTCATTTAGTTTTAGCTTATGACAAGAACATTCCGAAAGCTCTGTTCTGTCTAGCATTGCCGAGCAATCTTCTGAACACCATACACAAAACGTCGCGCCCTGGACAACATACACTGCATTGTTTGCGAAACGTCAATCCCTTTCTAGAAACGGTTAATGTTTAATTTAAGTACATTGTTCTTGATATCAGTAAAAAACCTCAATATTTCCTAATCCTTCAATCACTAATTCTTGTTCAATCACTGCAGTTCGCTTTCATCATCTGTGTCCAATATTGATACATAAAATGATACACTTTTGTTTTTCCATCACCCATATAATAAGATAATATTCAAACATTAGAACAAGTTAATCCCTATTGTACAGCCAATATTTATTCATGATAACAGGGCGACTCCACATTTGACGTTTACTATAAAATAAAAACTGTAGACCAGCTTGGAAATGGCATGGCATATGGTTTGAAACGGCAGAATCAACACAAGGGAAAGAGTGGTCCACCATGAGACAATCACTCAGTCCACTGGCCACGGGGCCTCTCCTGGGATGGAATACGATGCAAGCAAGGGTGACCACTAGTAAACTGACCATCCTCATGACATAATGTAATCTATACTTGTAAGTTTCACCAAATAGAGAAATGACTATGGTTTCACACATTATTACCAATAAGTCCATTGTATTTATATTGATTGAGGAATTTGGAAATAAATTTTACCATTTTACCATTTGATCTCTTCCAAGAAGCTTTTGTGAAAAGTTATCCTCAATGCAAGAGAAGTAGATCAAATAGCATGACCCATTCAATTTAGAGAAAAATACAGCATCTTGATTACCAAGTAGACTTAACAAAGTATGAATTCAGATAAAAGGCAGACAAATTCCATCTCTGTTATTTGTGATATCTAGAGTTTAAGAGAAAAAATCGACCATACATCAGCAACACGACATCAATCCACGTAAAGAAATTGCGTACAAAACGGGAAATGTTTAAGCTCCCCAAGAGGTGTAGAGACCAACACATTCCATGCATCCTTAATTTCACTTAACTCCATCATGCTTAAATCAATCAAGAAAAACAACAAGAGTCAACACGGTAATTTGATCAACAAACTAATACCACAGCCTTGCCGCTATTTATAACATACACGTTTCTATGAAATATGGGACAACAAAGCTTGTATTGTTCTTTTTGTTTGCTGTGGTGTTACTTTCGGGGTAATTTTTCAAGATCAGAGAGTTATTTTTGACCTGTGTGGTTCCATGGGCTAAGGGTGTTGGTCCCTTCGGCTGTGCCTTTGATCTCTCAGACAGAACGGGCGTGTAGATCGTGTTTAAGAAACGCCATGCAAGAGTGGTCGGCTGTTCTTAATCCAGAGACAATTATACTTTCAGATATGGAACAAATCTAAATCTTGTTTTTACTGAAACCATGACAGCAATTCTATTTTCCCAATTGATTTATATACAAGATTCACAGTCATATAGATCACCTAATTCGCAAATTATTATAAAATACTTCAAGATTTTGTTTTGTGGTGTGCGTAGAAGTATTGATCTTTGATTTACACCAACATGAAACAGCCGTCTGGTTCTATAGCTTGAACTTGAGTGGATTAAAGTAACGAATTTCAAACACCCCGTTATTATACCACAAGAGTTTGGGTGCGCTTAGCAACGCTACGTTGCCCCCGTAGCTTAGTAAAGAGGGAGGGGACACTCCTGTCGGCTCGGTCGCAATGAACTCGGCCCGCAAGAGATCAAAACACCGTAACATCACTAAGTAATCCCTAAACATACACAACTCTGATTAAGATTTTATCCCAACACAATAGCGTGTAGAGTTTTGGGGGTCAGTTGTATGTATCTTTACTCTTGTAACATTGTAATGATGCTTTAATTTACAGATATACAAATTAGGTTTGTTTGTTGAACTTAAAAGCCGGTGGTGTTTGATGGAATCATGAATTTAAAGGTGACGCTGTAACTGTAAAGTACGGATGAAATCGGGCTAGCATAATTTCGAATCATTATTTAAACGTTGAATGGGTGTAGGTTTAGTGTTGACTAATATCTAACAAAGTATGACTCAATAATAAATAATATAACATAAAAATTCGAATTTCAAATTTGTTATTTGTTTATGAACCTCGGCTCATTGTTTTATAAAAAAGGGGAGAAAGTCATTGCTGACCATTAAGTCAGACATGTCTAACCTTAATTTAATGGCGTTATGTATTGATTTTAGGAGCATCTTGGGATCAGTATCCTCACTAAAAATGTTGATTGAAGAGCAGGATCTGAAGATTACTCATCCCTGCATAATGGAGAAAATGCTCGATTTATTATTATTTGTTAAAATAACGACTATTTAAATGAACTCTAGCTGAAAACCATTTCGCTAGGGGTAGAATCTGCATTTTCGAGAAAAAAAAAACCCACTAAATTTGACAAACTCATTCATGATTGCATCACATCCCATCCAGCCAACTAAAGTTACCTACCACCTTCAGCTTCAGATTCTAAACTTATCTGAAGATTAATGTTACATTCCCTTTAAGAACAACACCACTCGGGCACTTTACTTAAAGTGGAAGTGTGTCAAAACTTGGTTGGTCAATGGATGAGGTGTTTACTTAAAACGAGGGATTATCGTGCCCTTAGTACAGCCCGCTTCGATGACATCAACCCATACTCATCGAACTCTGACACAGTGCCGTTGAGGCGTGCCATTAGGGGAACGGACTGAGGGACTGTGAGACGATTTGAACGGTAGCCTTTGGAGCGACAAGACGGTACGGGACCGCTAGCCCTGTGGTACGTGCTTTTTAAGAGTGTATTGATCGTGGAGTTCAGACATCAACTTTACTCCTCATAAAAGATACTTTGTTGGTTGTTTAGAATTGGCATTTATGATGAAGAATACATTAGGAGTTCTGCACCAAGGAAAGTAAGTAGCAAATATTTTTCCTTTTTTTAAATTATTATTATTAGTTTTTTTTTTTTTTTTTGTGTTTTTTTTATATATAGTTAGCACAAAATTACATTAATTGCCTATTGAGTGCAAATGGAACTAAACTTTGTATGTTGGTAATCACTTACTTCTGAAACCATGCATATATATACAATGTAAGCTCATGATGAAATGGGTTTCTTTTTTCCAGTTAGTTTTCAATATAAGATGATGTTGCTAAACTTATATAATATCATGCATGTATATTTAACCAAATAAAATGTGAACATAAATTTCCAAATAATTAAAAGAACAGATTACAAACTTTATTTTTATAGGCATTTCGCTTTTCTTTAAAATTTATTAATCTATGTTTGTCAAGAAACAGATTTCACGTGGTGCATTGTGAACAATCCCGCAACCATGCTAAAATCAAGCAAACGACCCTTGTTAAATTGCTATGGTGTGAATGGGCTTTGCTTTTAGACAACAACAACTCGTGTCCGCTGAGGCCAACAAGGGCAATGAGGCACTCATGCTGGTCACGAGTTGCTGGTTTCTTCCTTCTGTTTTCACGGTATCCTCACTATTTATACCCATTGGGTTCAGTTCGTGATCAGACTGATATTAGATGAGACAGTAGATGATCCACACAAGGACATTCAGCTGGATTTAGAGATAGCTCAGCATCGTGACTAGCTCAACAACAAGCTGTAGTGCTATGACCTAGGGCAGAACGATTACTGCATTAGAAAACACTGCATTTATCATATTTAGGGATGAGACTTTTATCCTAATTCAGACGGGTAGTTAAAAAAAGGCCTGTATGTTTCTTAAAATATAACAAGTCATGTTATTGGGTCTTTCTCTAGGACTGAGGACTGTTCAAAAAAGCTCATTGGAATTTATAATTCATGTGGGTAAACAAAAGTTGAAATTTCCATCATTCCAAAGTACCTCCCAAGATCTGGATCTCAGTTTCAGACTTTCCATCATTCCAATGTACCTCCCAAGATCTGGATCTCAGTTTCAGACTTTCCATCATTCCAATGTACCTCCCAAGATCTGGATCTCAGTTTCAAACTTTCCATCATTCCAATGTACCTCCCAAGATCTGGATCTCAGTTTCAAACTTTCCATCATTCCAAAGTACCTCCCAAGATCTGGATCTCAGTTTCAGACTTTCCATCATTCCAAAGTACCTCCCAAGATCTGGATCTCAGTTTCAGACTTTCCATCATTCCAATGTACCTCCCAAGATCTGGATCTCAGTTTCACACTTTCCATCATTCCAATGTACCTCCCAAGATCTGGATCTCAGTTTCAAACTTTCCATCATTCCAATGTACCTCCCAAGATCTGGATCTCAGTTTCAGACTTTCCATCATTCCAATGTACCTCCCAAGATCTGGATCTCAGTTTCAGACTTTCCATCATTCCAAAGTACCTCCCAAGATCTGGATCTCAGTTTCAAACTTTCCATCATTCCAATGTACCTCCCAAGATCTGGATCTCAGTTTCAGACTTTCCATCATTCCAATGTACCTCCCAAGATCTGGATCTCAGTTTCAGACTTTCCATCATTCCAATGTACCTCCCAAGACCTGGATCTCAGTTTCAGACTTTCCATCATTCCAATGTACCTCCCAAGATCTGGATCTCAGTTTCAGACTTTCCATCATTCCAATGTACCTCCCAAGATCTGGGTCTCAGTTTTAGACTTTCCATCATTCCAATGTACCTCCCAAGATCTGGATCATAGTTTCAGACTTTCCATCATTCCAATGTACCTCCCAAGATCTGGGTCTCAGTTTTAGACTTTCCATCATTCCAATGTACCTCCCAAGATCTGGATCATAGTTTCAGACTTTCCATCATTCCAATGTACCTCCCAAGATCTGGATCTCAGTTTTAGACTTTCCATCATTCCAATGTACCTCCCAAGATCTGGATCATAGTTTCAGACTTTCCAT
Organism: Asterias amurensis; assembly: GCF_032118995.1. Lineage (NCBI taxonomy): Eukaryota > Metazoa > Echinodermata > Asteroidea > Forcipulatida > Asteriidae > Asterias > Asterias amurensis. The sequence continues at coordinate 296,076 of NC_092662.1, read as the reverse complement.
CATTCCAATGTACCTCCCAAGATCTGGATCTCAGTTTCAGACTTTCTTGGTCAGCAATGACTATCGTCTAGGCATCATCTTTATTCGACTATATACTCTTGCACTATATCGCCATGTTAATGTCATCACACAGAATTGTCAACCTGAAACCGCAGTGGAAAAAAGTACGATACCCACTCCTCCATAAAAACATGTTTCAGATAATGACAAAGACAAGCATTTTGAAGATCCCAAAAATCACTATTCAAATTGTCACAAATGAAGTCTAGAACGTATAAGAACGTTCACAAAACCACGGACTAAAACATTTTAATTATTATCCGTTATTCATTGGTGTCACTCAACACTGGACCATCTAAGTTTAATGACTTGTTCACGGGTGGGTTCAAAATGACGAGTTTAATAACAGAATGATTGCTACAATAAATTTAATATTCCAAGAACCAATGATGTACTACTTTTGGTCTGAGCACACCACCAAGGGAGGTGGGACTTTTTAAAACACAAAACTCAAGTTGCAAAAGAATTGTGTGTTTCATAGGCCAAAAGCAGAATGTATTTAGTAATCTTAGTCAAAATTATTTCAGAGCAGCACAAAAGTGGGGCACCATTATCAAATCAACGTAAATTGCATATAAACTCTGACTGATATAACCAGTTTCTGCTAAACATATTATATTTGAGCTAAACACATTTCGCTTTGCCAGGTTGCCCAAAAATAAAACCAATGATGCATGTGAATTGCAATACGGCCAATATAGTACATATATAAGCGGTGTGCCTAGATGCCATTGCATGTACATAAACACTGTCACAAGTCGCTGTATCACTTCAAAGTGACGTACCACACACCGAACATCACCAACCCATCCTCTAAATTGGAACGCGTACGACAAGTTAAGTCGATTAAAATTGATTGTAACCCAGTTCTTTTTGCTACCATGGGAAATGATAGGGATACAGAATCAGAACAGAAATTAATATTGGCTTTAAGTTTTATTAACGGGGAGCTTGTTTACCACGATAGGCAGATGTAAGAAAGGCATTTAACATGACGTTTCTTCTTGAAGACAGTCGGTGTGTCTTATCGAAACGTCGGGAAAGACGGGGCAGCATATTACAACTGAAGTCACTTTATGTGAAGAGGCTTTCGACGGAGTACGGTAGAAAAGACTCACTGATTGTAGATAACAAAGAACCATTAAACAAATTCTGCATATATTTATTATTTTGAGAAATCACAGGCGAGATTCGAACCCACGACATTTTGCAATTCTAGAGCAGTGTCTCGGGTGTACTGATTCACACAGTCGACATCTCAAAAACGCAAACACCTTTTGATATGAAATTTTACATTACAGTTTACAGCAAATCCGGTGATGTTGTAAGAGAAATTGCAGCACTGTTTGTCGTCTATCAACTGAGTTTCAAATGGAATTTCCCAAGCGATATGCTACCCGTTCACGGTGCCACGGTTTCTGTATCAGGTGGTGTCTCAAATGTTCACAAGTCGCGAAATTGACGTGAACTTTTGCCAGTGCGGAACACTTTCGCGGGGTAGACCAGAGTAATATTAGAGGCGTGTGCGATGTGAGTTATTGTCTATACCACCCATAATGTTGAAATGTGACGACCCTTGTACATTCGGGAAATCTGTATACACCGCGTGAAGCTGTCATGGAAAGTTCATTTCTGAACTGGGTTAAAGAAAACATCTTTCGATAATTTGCCTGATTCGTGCCATCGCCTAACTTTGAAATATGGGCACAGTTTCATTTAATTTCAAAATTATGCTTAGAATGAGGGTTACCAGCCAAAATTCCAAGTATCCCGTAAATATTTCGGTGTGAAAGTTAAAGGAGGGACCGGGACTAGCCAATCCAAAGAAGGCACTAATTGGTAATCACCATGCTGGTTCGAGCAAACTTTGAGTCACCTGATAGTCTTGCTTTAATTTTAATACATTTTAAACAGTCCATAGCCTATTTGTATGCGACCGTATCCCCAAAAATTGAATCTTAGAAGTGACGCTTTTCTGATTGTGTTTCCCAATTGCAGATCATTCTTCCTGCACAAACATAAATAACCTGTCCATATTTTCGGCGATAGCCCTAAAACTACCACCTTTTGAAATGCCATTTTTCACAGGTTGGTCTTCTATAGTAGGCATATAGGATTGAAATAAACAGTAGGTTCCAACAACCAAACCACTTTAAAGATTTCTAAAAACCTGAACTGGCATTGAACTTGGCGAGTTGTCTTCTAGGTACCGAGGTTATTAATTGCTTTGGCTTCAGTGGACCTGTTGGTATTTTGTGCACAGGGTTAAGGTTTATTGGTACTTACCATTGCGAGGTACAATAGGTGATCCCTTTGCATTGCGACTTCGGAGTAATTAGGTCGCCTGGGATCGATAAAATACAACGGCTTGTCAAGTTAGAGATTGATAGAGATCTCAAAAGGTGTAACAGTTAATTCTTTTGGCTCAATTGCATTTAGCCAGCGAACCACTGTTTGTGTTAAGGGATAAGAGGGATGATATACAGAATTTTTAATTACAAAGTTGCAACAATTGAAACTGAAATGGGAAAACAATACTGGATTTGAAAATTTAGTGTTAAAATTTACAATGAAGTTTGCCATTTAAATCTGATCAAAAACAATAACGCTGGTTTTGGTCAAAAATAGGTATGTTCACAAAAACAACATCATGACATTTGATCCAACGGAATGGAAGCTGTTTGAGGAGTTCATGGCGATGGGGGCATACGGGCCAGCGAAGCGGTCCACCGGGTGCTCGCTCCACCGACCCTAGTGAAATCATTTCAGCACCCTTGCGCTATATGACGGTATGTTTGGTATGTTTTGGCAGTTAGACCATACAAACTGAAACAAACTTTTAAAATAACAAGTTTTAATTGATTCGTAAGCAGTCTCGAACCCAGACGGGATGGGGAATAAATAACTTTCCCAATGGAGTGAGGGTGTTATTTTAATGCTGATTTATCGCAAAGTTTTGCAAACGGGGAAAAAATAAAATTTTCTCGCACTGCGGAAACCAGAACCAGACATTTTGTGTCCCATGTGGACTCACACCACGGGCCGTGTGGAAGTAAATTCACGCCGAGATAAAACCACACGCTGGTCCCGTCAGCCTTTAACGGTAACAAGCAAAACCAATCTGTCAATTTAGAGGAAGCCAAGGAGATAATGGGGGGTTAATTGAGGTGCAATTAGGAGGTAAGTGTCGCAACACATCGACCGTGTCCTGGCCAAGGACACGGTATCTTCCCACACCATTGGGGGGCTTGAGTAGCATCCTTGGGCCATCATTCTTGATGACCAGATGGGTAGCATCTTGCGTCTTAGAAGGAGGGATGGTACAGCTCATGGATGTGGCACACAACCTTCGCATATCTTTATGCTTCATCCATTAACATTCAGTATTTTAACTTGAGAACATCTTTCTGCGTTTTGACTCTAAGACAAACTTACACAAAATAAGGAAACTGTTCTGTTTGGAGAGATATTTCAAAGTCGTGTGTTAAGAATTGTTTTCACTTTGTTATGCCCAGCAGACACTGACTCTATTTTAAATATTTTATGAATATTTCTCATAAAAAAACCCCGATATTCTTAGTGTGGTAACTTGTATTATTTGGTTTGCGGTCCACCATGTAAGATGTATACCTACTTGCTGTGTATAGATTATGGTCTTTTGAAAACTTGTCCTATATATTCTACTACCGTGGAGTAGTTTTTTTTTTCGAAATTCGGGAGACTTCTCCGTTCACCTTTGAAATCAAAGGAGTCTTTACATATGGCAATTGTGTTTAAACAAACAATATACAAACATAACTCAGTGATTTCAAGATGGTTTCAAGGCATCAAGAAGAAAAACAAGTTATTTGTTCACAAAAAGAACATGACAGTTTAATTAGAAAAATATATGTCCATCAAAAAAAGGCTGAATTGAACCTTAGGGGACAAGTCAGACAGTTAATAGTTATTATCGGTCATCATGTGCGGACCATATTCTTGGGTCCACACTGCGGGGTGCCTGCTCAGCCTGCAGTTCTCAAGACATTTTTGAAGACATCTTGTACGGTCACCTACGGGTAAACATTTTCCTCCAACATAGACATTCACCCTGTCGGGACGTGACGGGTATTGACGCGCAACGAAAAGACATCGTGTAGGGTTTGGTCTTGGGGGGGGGGGGGGGGTTACATCATCACCCTTGAGGGGTTACTTCCTATAGGGGCCTTGACGATTACCCTCTGTGCATGCCGTGTGAACAGGAAGTAAGGTAACTGTTGGGTGTCATGTTTTTGCCTCAAGAAGACATCCAAGTGGAGAGGTGTGATTATGATGATAATGATGATGAAAAGAAAACTTGGGAAGCTGGGAAAACTCTGCGTGAGAAAAGGAAGGATTAAACTACTCTATCCTATGACGATGGTACGCTTACAGTCTTTATTGTAAACTTCAAATGAAATTAGGGCTTTTTGAGTCGAATACAAGATGATTGGCCCAAAGTGAGGCAGTGGCAACAACCTGTAATTGTTTCTTAAACCCCATTCACACAAGAGCAATTGAGCAAGGGTTCCTTGCTAAATTGTAGCTCCCTTGTGTAGAATCTTGCCCAACATTGCTACCTTTGTAGAAGTTGCAAAGTTTCTGCAGAAGTTTGTGCCAATGAAATGTCTTGGATGTGTTCGATATTATTTATGAGGAGTTGGACAAGGTGTGCCCATGAGGTCAAACATTAGTCTGTCTAAAGGTCAATCAAATTCAAGTCTATTGCGTTTACCATATTCAATCTCTAGGCTATTTAGCAATGTCGCTGTAAGCATCATTACTCCAAAGTGTGCTTTTGGTTTGCTTTAGTGAGTGTGACCCAGTACGTGGTACAAGTCATTTTGGAATGGATATCGGTAGCGTGGGTGTGCACACTCAGTTAAAATGTTACTTTAGTCAGCATAGCGTGTCGAGTATTAACAATGTTTTGCAATGGCTTTTTAGCTTGTGTACATATTTTGCACAAGTAGGTCTATGCCAAAAAGGGCGGGGACTTATTTGGATGAGGCTTATAGAAATATGATTTCATAACTCAACACAATGCAAATATTATTCCACTAAAAATAAGCATTACGTTTTGCAAGATGTATGCGACCTGGCCGGATGTTTTGACTGTTTAGGGACCTCGAAGACTCAATACAAAAGTAACCCTGCCATTGTTTTATTGATTTAGAGATCATTATTAAAAACTAAAGAAAAAGATGTATACCGGTCCTGTTGTTTGAATATATTACAATGCATTTTTTCTCGCCCGTTTCTGTGAGTACTTTCTACAAGAAATCGTGAGTAATAAAGACACAAACTAAAGGTGTTATACAAAATTGGTAAAAAAACACCATTGTTTAAATTTTAATCTAAAAGCTTACTGATTTTGAAGCCTATACTAGATCCATTTTTGTTTGAAATTCTTTCCGAGAAAATTGTATCTTAATTATTCCAAACTTTAAAAAGATTTTCAACATTTTCTCACGAGTCATACACAATGGAGCCCACATGTTCACAGGTTTGTTATAATCATGTATTTGATTGATCACACAAAACATGACCACTATGTGACTGTTTCATCAGCTCTACAAAAAAAAATACTGCAATCTTTCTACTCTGCACATCTTTCAAAAGATGTAACAAATTCAACCTGAAAACCAATTAAGAGCATTTGACATGGACAGTTTACCAAATTTCAATGCAGAAATCTCAGTGTATTAAAGGCAAAGTCGGTTTAAAAAAATACTCAATAATTTACCATATTAAGTTTCACCAAGATATATGTGAACAGCGCCATCATGCGATAACTTCTATCTCTGTTTTTGCTGTCCACACCCTTTGCTCGTCTCCAATGATGGATAGGCGACTGTTCAAAGCAACTTATTTAATATGAGTCATGATTTCAGGAAATTAAGCAAACTTTGTCTCTGTTAATCTTGAAAACTTAAGAACCAATTTAGTATTATAAATTGCTTATAACAATTGAAAATCCTTCATCAAGGGACATCCAGAAATGCATTTAGTTTGCGGTTGTGGGCTCAACCATAGAAACAAATAAAAGTGGTTCTTTTTCTAAAGATGCTACGGCTAAACATGGTGGATAGGGCGCAATGGGAAAAGTGGGTTCGCCATGCAGAACAAAAACATCACATAACGGCATACAGACGAAAAAGGACGTAACTTGTGTATGGTTTATTACATCTAAAACAAAATACATAACAAACACTAAAGCGAGTTGCTTTCCATCAACCACATCTGTGGATTAATTTAGGTGAATATCTAACACATCAGATTTTAAAACAGTGTGAGCAGGCATCCAGAGTGCATATTCACGGGATGTGGTTTTGTTGGAGTCAACATTATACGCCTTGATTATCAATCTACAAGCCCCCAAACACATCTGTCCCTTGTATTAATGCATAAAACATTGTCTGCACATCATAAGCTATAGTCCAAACTCTAAAGCAGGGCCTAATTCAGTTTTTATTGCAGCTTCGTGTGTACGCAATGAAGCAGTGCATTTTGCTATAGCATGCGAAAATGTAATCAAACGCCAGCCACACGGTAGGTCGAGCTTCTCCAGGTATATACTGTGACTTATGCGACTGTAACTTTGCCCTCTTTAGTTTCGATGTGAAGTAAAAAGATGATCTGGAAGGAGAAGTTAAACAGTACACTCTACGGTGTATCCTTTAACAGTTTAGGATTCGAGTTTAAAAAAAAACCTCTCTTGTGTAACACAATGATGACAGCTTTTCGGTTCTCATACGCATCACACTGCACGAAGCAAGTTAAGTTGCGTACAGCTTTTGTACATGCCCCGAGGTTGTTGGAAAACACAAGATCCTTTCTAGAAAAATATCATTTCGCTAAAACATCCACACCTTTTCCCTCCTCTGAACAAAATCGTTACAGCTGCAGCGCCCGGGGACAAACGGGAGACTAAAATGTTTTCGGCAGCACGCACGGGCAGCTCCAGGCGGTCAAAGCAGTCCCCTTCCCCCCACGCGGCCCGGCGAGTTTGACCGCTGAACCGTCAAGGCCCGTAAAAAAAGAAAACCTCTCACCGACAAACGCGAGTACCTGCTGCCGTTGTTCCACGCACCAGTGCCCAGGTCCAGATCACTTGTTATTTTCCAATTTTGCCACGATAATGCGTCAATTAGGATGACAAAATCGTCGGATTTATAACCGAAAATCGCTAGCCGAGCGTGATTTGCGCAGTGATAGCCCGTGAGCCGTAAGAAATGAATTTGAATCAAGCGAGCTATCGTGAGGCAAACTGAAATCAATTCTCGCGGGTTGGGGTCCGCGGCAGCTAGCAGCGCGGTTGTAGAAAGCGGAGTTGCGTGAGAAATCCACGTCAGGTTTGCCTGTATTTTACCTCACTTGATTGCTTTGTATAGATCGTGAAATCTCTCAGAAAATGACAGGAAACCATCATCGCTAAGAAACGAGATGACGAAAAACTCTAAACATTAAAAGCATGTGGGAGTGTCAGCTTGTTTACCCCTGGAAATAAAGTTTTCACATGTGCATCATTACACGATTGTTCATTTATATTTCCCAAGGTCGTCCCATCCATATCCCATCCCACATGACCTATCGATAACATGTCAGTAATAAAGTGAGAAGATATGATGATGATTTCTGTGAGTAATGTGAGGAAGGGTGGGGAAACCAGTGGCTTGCTTGCCTGCTTCCAGCAAAAATGACTATTAAAATTAGTAAAACTTCACTTGACCCATCTCTTCCTAAAATAATATATGTATACATTAGGCGCCTCTAACCAGCTCTGTCACAGGGAAAGTATACCTGTTATTTTAGAACCGTTTCATCGCTTTAATCTAGGTGCGTATACAATAAAACTAACATGTGAAAATTTAAATTCAAAACGTGGTTGCGTTTTTGAGATATCGACGAAAATCCGGAGCGATTATGTCCGATTGGGATTTTAAAAAAAACAATTGACGAAACGCAATATACTATCGAAAGCTGCTTACCAAGTAAGTTTGTATCTCCTTTAATTTTAAGAGTGATTATCAAACGTAGCATAACATACCTTTCTCCTCTAGTACTAACATCGAACTTTCGGCACATGGCTTATTTGCTACAAACACAAAAAAGGCCTTCGGTTGGAAAATCTAAAACAACACAAAATACAAAACAGCTAAAGCCACCGACAGTTTTTTAGGTCAAATTTAATAAATTTACGTCTGCATATTACACATACATATTTTCTTCCAAAAACGGCACTTTTAATTTCAGGTGAACCATTTTCTGTACTTTACACAAAAGATGAGTGATACCGCAGCACAACGACCTCCTGTGGCTGCGCGCGTTTGATTAATCCTTACTCTACCATGACAAAATAAAACAAGCTGTTCACAAGAAATATCAGCCACTAAATGTACTTGGTAAGCAACAATAATAGCACAGTAAAGTGCTATTCACACGACAGCAATTTAACTGGGGTCCCTTGCTTAATTTTTAGCATGGTTATAAAATATAGCAATGTTGGACAAGACTTTGCAAGAAAACTTGGACAATAGAAAAAAATTGCCCTTTCACATTTGGTAAAATTGTACAACACGCTACAATTATTTAGCAGAGGACCCTTGCTAAACTGCTCTCATGTGAAAGGGGCTTAAGCAGCTACAATAGAGCATAACATTTATGTTAAGCAAGATTTGTTTATGCTTACCGGCTGTGTATAAAAAGGGCTCATATCATAATTAACCATAATTATTAGAGCGTACATAACGACTACCATTATCACGACCTGCTTGCTAATTATAATCCAAAAATAGACGCCATAAACGAAATTATCTGATTGCGGATTTTCAGTTTTTGTTAGTTGGGGTTAAACTTCACTTGAAAATAGAGTAATTAGATGATCTTCCCATCAAGGGAACTCAGCAAACTCCCACAAGGGGATACAAACAACAAGCTATAATGGCAACAGCCAATCTCTCTCATATACAAACATTGGTTAAACGTCTATGATTATGAATTGCACAATTCCAGGAATTGGTACAAAACTGATACTATAGTCAGTGTGAATTCAGTGGTTAGCTAGGTAGGATTTGAACCGACAACCTTGTGATTGCAAGTACTGCAGTCCTACCAATGAAACAGAAGGACCTGATGCAATTGCTGTCCCGCACTCAAACATTACAAGTGACTCAAAACTCAATGTCCATACAGCTTCTATTAACAGAGCGAACCCGTTTATGTCAAATCAATGTCCACCTGTTAGTTTGACCATGTCAGTTTGACCAGGCTTCAAATGAACTCTCTCATAATCATGTACTGTGGCTCTTTAAAAGACCGTTGTATTGAACGTCGCTGTAATTGGTAATCGGATATAACGACCATCATGACCCAATAATTACAATGCAGAAAGGTCGTTGTTGAGATTATACCAATTCTCGTTCCAATATTACATGAGATGTACTCGTACTGTATGACCACAGAGCTGGGTCATATAGCTCTATGGTATGACTAAACGTATAGCACAACTTGTATTTTATAGATGCGTCGTTGACCCAATGATTATGACATAAAAAGGTTATCGAGAAAGTGACATATAATTTGACATTGCAAACTACATGTTATTCGCTGTAAATAACACGTTGTATGTATGCAACGAATTAAGCCCAATGCCAATCTGCTGTGACGGAACAAAATTAACTTATAGCATGAAATAGATCCCAAGATCTGGGTATAGGTTGGCCAAATGCACTGCGATATTAATCATTTGTATAACGACAATTATAAGGCAAACTATACACCTTTTGTTTTTGATCGAATCCTACATAAATGTGACTTTATACAATAAATCTAACATGTGAAGGCTTCATTTTATTATAAAGGTATTAGTGTTTTCAAATTGCTGACAATCTGGAGCGGTAATGTACACGTAAAAAAACACAATCTGGGAAGCGTTTCATGCAGCGCTTCTTACCAAGAAAGTTGTTATGGTATTATCATTTTTTTAGTACTTACAAAAGATATACCCTCATAAATAATCTCAAAGCAAATATAGTTTTCATATATTTTAGTACAATGAAAACAGTGACTTTACTAAGCGGGTTTCTCTGTAAAGTTCTGCCGCAACTCATGGGCCGGAGGCCATTGCCCATTCAATACTCAGCAAGAGTTGTATTCACCTCACCTTAAAATAAAATAGTACAACCAAACAAAATCTGCGTGTTTCGCTATTTTCATATAATACCACGGTATTAAATTATACACAGGTGTTTCCAGAGGCAATATTCAGAGGCGAGATGGGGGAGGAAACTCATAAATAGCAAGAAATAATCACCTATTTATATGAAGCAAACTACCGTGAAACGCATGCGAGGGATAGCATGTAGTTTGACAGAGGGAAAAAATATTTCTGAAGATAAACAGAGGTTGATAGCACATACACACGCACAATACCCGCTAGCACTGCGGGTGAAATTTAAACGGCAACGAAACGCAATAAAACCAGCTTATTTTTGGTCTATCTTTTTCTTATTCATTATTATTTTTTAGGGGGAAAAGAAGTTGGGGCGAAATTGCACTGTATCAAAGGTTTTTGGGCATTTTAGCAATTTGGGATGCATCGATAGCATCTCCAGTTTTTGATTATCTGCGTATTGTTTTACCCTTTCTATGCCGTTGGCTGCGGGGGAGTGTTGGGACGGTACAATATGAAAACTGTCGAATCTCACACACGTGTGCTTAGTGTGTTTGTGGCGATTTGAGCTATAGAATAACCGACCAGTTAGAGTTGCGAGCTATCGGTTTTATCTTAAACAGAATATATCCGTCAGTGTTTTATGGTATTTTACTGTAGCGCACCCACGTTTCTCTATAGCTCTAGAGTGACCCTAAAGAGCCGCTCCATCTCAATATTGTTTTAATCAATCGAGATTGGTGAATATCCGACCGGTTCAAAGGACTGAGTGGTGAGGCGACACCGTCACCCTCAAAGCACAAAGTGTCATTTGAGGAGCCTCGCTGGAACTATTGGAAAAGTCCACCGCCAACATCAAAAATACATGCCTTTTATGTGCACACTAGAACCCAGTGTTTTTTAAAGGGAAGGTACATTTCATTTCAAGACATTTATTTCCATTCCAGCAGAGAATTTATAACAACAAAAATTACAAAGTTCAATTTTTAAGAGAATTTGAAATGGGGGTATAACCAGAAAAGCCAAAGCTTGTGGTAGGTATGCCCAGACAAACACACACAGACAAATGGACTAACATGAACATTAACGAGTATAGTGTAAATAGGTAATTTAACTGCATTCGATTGTCATGCAACTGTAAGTTTTATTTCATTTTGATTGCCGTGTTTTGTATTATCCGTTAATGAGCACAGCGCCCTCTGTTGTGAAATATCATGACACGTGATAAAGACTGACTGATGCCATAATAAATAATTAAGGTGAACAAGTTTCAACACAAGAAAGATTAATGTATTTATAGAGGCATCTTTAAAATGTGTTGTTGTCTTCAACAATAAAATTGTCTCAGAAAGACACGAATGTGCTCATCTGTGAGTTGAAGACGCCTCCAAGCTATGCGCAGGCGCACATCAAGTCGCATTGCATGTATGCGCATGCAGCCGCTCTGTGTATCATGTGAAGACAGCGGTTGTCTAGCTAGGCCTGCTCAATCTTGTTGCACCAAGCTCAAGGCAGTTCAGTTCGTCTCGCACAGCGCGTGATGGAACGGGAGGGGGGGGGTCTGGTCATTTTTTTTATAGGGATAAAAAATAAACGGCTCAGAAAACGGAAACGGACTCTGAGACGTGAAAATGCATAATTTTGTTCCGTGAGGATAAGGAGTTACGATAAATACTTGCGAGTGTTGCATGCAGCTATAGCATTTTAAAAACAGTTGCATAAATTGTATATGTCTTTGGTTTGAGGGTTTCTTTGGTTTTTTTTGTGGGGGGGGGGGTAGTTCGGAATAGAGGACATACATAATTATTTAAAACAACAATTGCTTTGAACAACAAGTAGTTTTATAATTAATAGACTACTTTAAAGTGCCAATGCAGTCATGATCACCGCATCAGAAGAGAATAACTGACTCATTTGCTTCCATTACTCTCTCAAAAAAAGGGTGGACAAAAGGGGGAAAAGGAAAGAAAAAGGACAGTCGTCAAGTGAATGAAAATCCAGCATAACCCAGGGGCAGTTATTATGTCCCCAAACAACCGACTTCCGATCACGAGCGAACCGGGGTCCCTGATAACGAGAGAAACCATGGAGCCCGCTAAGGCAGGCCAATGCAGGCCTTCTCTTCCCATCCGCCGGTATACACCCTTCTCTGCCTTTCTCCTCTCCATCTATTTCTCTCCAGTCCCACCCTTCCCCTTCTTCCATCGCCCTTCTCATCTATCCCCGACCGAGCACAATAAAACCAGTCAACTGGAATCTAACACAACCTTTCTTCATACTCTTTCTCTTTCTCTCGACCCCCTCCTCTTATGTATTTATGTTCTTGATATTTTTTTCTTTATATTTTTTTTCTTGATATTTTTTTCTTCGGATCGTTGTTCTCAAGGATTAGAGAATGCCTGATGCACACGTTGTAGGAATACAATAGTTATCGTGTGGTTATGGCATACTGAGTAGCCTTTGTAGTCATTCTTTGTTATCGTGTTATACCATTATTCCTCCATGGTTATACTGACTTATTGAGCGGAGAACACGGCAAGAGGACAAAGGCGAGAGTCGAGGTTGACTATTGGTGGGGAATATTATACCAATGTCGGCAATTTTTTATGCGCATTAGAATCGCCATCTTCAACAAATTTCCAGATGTTTTTTTTAAGGATTCCCTTTTTTAATCGACTTAGAAAAAAACAAATTCCCCATTGAAAATCCCTTTACGACACTAGTTAATTCGTAGTACAGAAAAAATGCATCCCGTCTATACCATGTTCCTGGGAAGGAAGATGCTATCGTATGATAATGTCATTTGAAGTTGCATTTGTAACATAGTAATTAATCTAATGAAGCGATTTGAAGCTTATGTACTACCACAAAACAGCTTGTATTAGTAACATTCATTTCCTAATTGGATACTGTTTATAATATCGAAGACAATGGACATGTTTCCCAAATGCATATTGTTTTTAATTCATAGAAAAAATCATTTAAAATTGGTCTACTTTTAAAAGAAAATTAATCCAATTCGTAAAGTTTAATGATCTAGTTGAAACTGGTTTAAAAAAATCCTTGCAACCAGCAGAGCCAATAATAAGCCAATCGGTGCAAACAACCATTCAAACCCTACACTTCTACGAGCCGAAGAATCGTCAAGGCATAAACATTGATATTTAGAAGAGTAGAATTAAATGCACTCCACTTCTCTGGCTTTTTAAGAAACACATCAGTAAACTTCCTTGTGTAAATTTCATCGAAATAAGTGTTCACGTTTTCACTGAGACAACCTGGCGTATGGGTTCAGTGTGTTGTTCTGTTTTCACACGCAGTCGTTGCTTACACACGTTTTTCACGAAAACAACATTTTTTGTTGTCTTTTTTATACAAGTTTAATGCTTGTTTCCCTCGCTTCGCAGGCAGAAGGTAAATAAATAACCCAGAAAGAAAAAAATCGGTCAAAATGTCCTTGAATACAACTAACATTTTGATGGAAACATTATGCTGATGTAGTTGGGCCGTCTACAATTTAAGAATGCTTTCAGCGAGCATGATAATTGGTCCTTAAAAAGTAAGAAAATTGTATTTACTTCAAGAGCTGACCTAGATAAACATCGGATTCCATTGACTTTTCAGGCTAGTTATTCACAGGACAAGACGAAGGAAATCAGAATTAAGATAGGAACAACATCTTGCATGTTTAGATTAAAACAAAAATTAGGTTATAACTATTTTAGTAACAATCATTTAAATATTCGAAAATCCGCAATTCCATAAATCTGTAATTTGAATTCCGTTCAAAACTCCCCCAAAGTGCATTCCCGTATATAGCGCTGTGCTGCAGTCAAAACCTGTGTCAATTAAGGGGAAATCAAACGACCATGTAGAGCCATGCACTGACACACATACGTGTAGTAGCTTGCTTCCACTTAGCATGAAATTAACTCAATTCCAACAAGTGGCGAACTGACTGCTAAACGGTTCGTCAGAGAGTACGTGACTGACTTGAAATATTTATCAGGACTAATGTCCCAATCATAACTTGAAGTGTGTGTTCTATTTAGTGATGTGCTTCAATTTATAATAGTAAATGCGTTGTTTATGTATACATGTACATCTACAATGACACATTACAATACTCGAATGTGTTTAATTATTCCCACTTCAAATATCACATAAGACCAGTATTTTCGAATATAATTACATTGTGCGATTCCGTGTAATGTCTTTATATTTTTTTTACAATATCAACCGTAAGTTCTGTGCTTATTTTTTAGCTGAAACACATCATCTCTAGCGTATGTGCATGATAAAAAGAAGGCTATTTTTTAGCTGAAACACATCATCTCTAGCGTGTGTGCATGATAAAAAGAAAGCTATTTTTTAGCTGAAACACATCATCTCTAGCGTGTGTACATGATAAAAAGAAGGCTAAGCCCTTTTCACACGAAAGCAATTTAGCAAAGGTCCCTTGCTTAATTTGAGCATGGTTGTAAAATTTTACAAATTGCACTTTGCGTGAAACAGCAATGTTTGGACAGTCCTAGATCCCAAGTGAAATCTTCACAAAATTGCCATCCTTTATGATCAATAAAAACCCATTTTGTCCTTACATACGAGGTGCATATGGTAGAATTTCACAACCATGCTAAAATTAAGCAAAGGACCCTTGTTAAATGGCTGTCGTGTGAAAAAGAGGCTTAAGTTAGCTGTGTTCTTATTACGCATTCAACGCGTCGACAAACAAACAGCGCGAACAAACAAAATGGCAGATGAGATCTGTGACCACCATACGCATATATGGGTGACGTCATCTAAGTTTTGCTTTGCGTTACTTTGCGTCACAGAAATAAAGATGAAGACGTACTTAAAACCAGTCACTCTATGAGAGAGATGCGTGAAATCACCCTGGTAACTGCTTCTGCAAAATGGGTTGGAAAGGAATTTATATAAAATATGCACAAACTCCCATCAACGATGTGGCAAAAAAAAGAAAAAATACAAATTCACGTTGAGGCCTGCGATACGGAGAAACGCTCTATTACACACGATGAAGCGAGTGCTATTTACTGAGCATTGTAGTGGGGCTACACGGAGCATCTTTGAGCCCGAAACGCGGACCAATTTGCGGTAGAACGTGCAGCGAGCACAGAGATGGGATAGATTTCAAGTGTGGAAGGGAGGTATAGAGTTAAAGTACGGGGCAAGGGGAGGAGGTCTTGGTGACGAAGCGAAGCGGGAGGAGGGCCTCTCGGACATAGTGAGTCACTCTGTATAGTCGCATATAGTCGCATGATGAATGCGAGCCTGGTTACTTTAGGATTTAAGTTGCAAGCTGAAGATGTTATGCGTCCATTTGGAGTTCGGTTCTTATGGACAAGTATAGGATACTAAAGGAAGGACTAGAGAAAAACTAGGCTGAGAGAATGATGAAGTAGTAATGATGTTTACTGAAGTAGTAATGATGCATCTTTTCGAGTTGAGTGGTTCGAATCCCACTCGACAAAACCCGTAAAAGAAATTTGAGTTTCAGTTCCGAGTAAATTTTCCAAAATGTCTCTCTTTGTTATTCTTCATATACTCATGCGGTTTGGTTTCTATTATCGAAAAGAAGACAAAACAAGAAAGGAACAAGGAAAAACAAAAATGAGAGAACAGAAAATAAGTAAGAAAACTGTAATGACAAGTGATGGTGCCGGACCCCCTTGCATCTTTGGATTCGGATGGTTCGAATCCATCTCGGCATAATCTGAAATTGGATTTGGGTTTCAATTCCAAATAACAAGTAAGTTTTCAAAAACGTGTCACTTAGTTTTCTTTATACAGTTTTCTCCTCCAAGCTTCGTAAAAACAAAAGAGGATATTTGCTTCAGCACAAAAATAGTTTAGTAGACCCTCGTTCTACAAGAAGGGAAGCATACACATACTCCCCTTGAAAATAATAAATAAGAGTTTGGTACAGTTGTGAATAAGTGAGAATAGAAGCTGCCTAAAATGGTTTGATAAAATGTTCATTTCTGCATCAGGGATGAAGATTAAATACTTTGTTTACTCATAAACTGATGTGCACAGATACTGTATACTTGACCTACTTTCTCAAGTTCTGTTAAGAAAAACACAATTTAGGTTTAATACTTTTATTATGTTTTCACAAATCAAGACGCTTACTCAACCCCTGTCACAAGAAAACACAAACCAAAGAGAGTCAAATCAGTTTATTTGATATAGACAAAGTTAGAAAAGGGTGGAGTAGACAGGAGGCACAATTCTATTGTAAAAGGAATAAATAAATAAATAAATAAATAAAAACACCAGAAGCTCGATGCTGAAATTGAGGAGGAGGAGCAAACTAAAGTAAGATATTCTCAATCGATAGTGGTTGGAGGGTCAGGTACGTAATGATCATTATTGCCTAAATTTACATAAAGGCCCCTATCTCCCTGGAGATCCAAGATCACATGCTGTCGCTAAAGTATCACGGCAGCTCCAATAAGTGATAGAAAATCTGATTGACTATTTCAGAAAAGTTGTATTTCGAAATAAATATGTTTTGCGTACAATGCGCTTTATATTTATCTATTGAAAGAGGAAATATTCTGCTGTCGTTCTACTAGTGTACGATGCGGATTGCGGGTCCAACTTAAGACGACTTCGCAATCGACCAACAAAATGACAACAGACAGTGCCGTAGGACACCCTATCTCCATTCAGTGTGCGATGTAACAACAGAAGACGAACCCGTACACACAAAAAACAAGCAGTAGGGCTCTGAAACACGACACCGTGCGCCGCGCAGCACATGGACCCGCTCGATCCGCTCTGCTTCGCCCACGGGCCGATCCCCAGTCAGTACGGCAGAAGACACAAACTATAGCCCCCGGTTAAAACTTCTCAAGCCCCACGACCCATGCAGTAAGAAGAACTGCGATGGGTCATTTCGAATTCTGCGCGCGGCAATTGGGAAGACTACACCGGTTACCGCTTCAGAAAATGTTACTCATTTTGTAGGATGTATGCACGGCCGTTCAAAGTGACAGGACTCCGGGCGGACAGGGTGCTCCGTTGGAGGCACTCTCTCTCTCTCTACTAGCCAGTAGGACCCATAAAGATTCACCGTTCTAACTCTTTGCCCGTGTGATTTTACAATATTCTCCTCCAACTACTTCAGGCCTTGCATTCCTGCAAGGCGTCCGGAATAATCGCTCCAATTTATCCCTCTAATTTGAGAATTAGTGAGCCCATATCGGCCATACGAGCTACAATTTTCGCGGATCATTCCATAAAATTGGTCATGTTACCAATACACTGCAATCTGAGCGGATAAAACATGTTATAATGAATGGCTGATAATCACTTGTTTTTCCCCAAACAAAATATCAACAAATTAATGCGAAATAGTCGTCTGTGTTGTGTGTTGCCGTGGAAACACTGTTATCCATGTACTACAAGAAAAGAAGTCTCCCAAATTCCGAAAAAGACATTGCTTGAAAAATGGCTCATGTGCTACCTAAGTGCTCTGGTATAGCATGCACTGTAGAGTGCCTTAGAGTTGCCTAATTGATATTTGATTTGGCATAGGAGTAAATTAACTAAACATTGGATGAGATAAAAACCAAATGGTCCGCTATGGGATTTGAATCCAAGACCCCTGACACTGCGGGCAGATGCTCTACCGTAATGAGCTATGAGGCACAGTAGGCCATATACTCCCTCAGGTTCTCCCTAAGAGCCACAATTTCAGTTAAGACTTCAGTCAGTCCTCCATGTAGTTCATAAAATTACACTACATAGCAGGCCATTGACTCCAGGAGATAGCGTCGCTTTTGAACGTTTCATAAGTCATCACTGTCAACTCATTTGACAGCTCTACCCTGAAATAAAAATACAGACTTTATAACACACGACCCCGATATCAAGGAATTTTGTCGCTGATCACATCTGCAAGACCTTTCGGGAAGACGGTTCGGGAGAGATCCACAGTTGGAAAACGTGTCCAAAACCAATGGGGAGCTGTTGCAAAAAAAGTTACGATTGTAAACAAAATAGGGGTCCACGGTTGCAGGCATATACAAGTCTGGTGGGTTAGAAACTGAGATCCAAACATGTCTCGGTCGGCGTTCAAGACGGCATGAATGAAAACGGATTTATAGATGGGGGGATAGGGGGAGCGATCGAAGAATGTCTACAAGTCGGTCAGAGAGACTGACAGAGTGGAGAGGTGTGGAGAGGAGGAAAGCTCTTCGAGTTGTAGACCTTTTCTGCCAATACGAGTACCCACTGATTGAATCCAAAACTCTCTCACACTCTCACAACTCTGGGCAACTTTTAACTCTGGGCAACTTCCAACTTGGTTCAAATCGAACTCTCCGGTTAGACTTTTTTCAATTGAATATAAGATGTGTGACGATAAAGTGGTATTTGGTCGTTTACGAAGAAGTTTAAAGCTTTGTGGGTGATGGCATTAACAGTTTGCCTCACTCGGAATACTTTGCCAATTCGGAAACTCACTTGACCTTTTATGTCGAACGAAAGTAGACCAATTTGCGAAATAAAAACTTCAGCACAACAGCAACAACGATATACAACAAACTTACTAGCATCAGTTATTATTATGTAAAGGTATTGTGTATGCAGCTTGTCAATTAATCAGATTTTTGAATGCAAAACTTTTGCTTGTAAATAGACCAAAACAAACAATAATGTTTATATAAATCAACTTCAGTTTTTAAGTGGCAGCCTGTAGCCCCAAGATACACTGATACTTATTAAAAATTATATCCTGTCACTTCAGCGGGTGACAATGTATGAACGGATCAACTTGAAACTAGATATGAATATTTAATAGTTCATTTAATGAACCTTTGTGGCATATAATAAATAATTATTGTGAAAAGCTATCATTTATGTCAAGTGCAATTTCATTAAAGAGTGTTTACCCTACATTAGTAAAATTTGGTTGCTTGATGTTGCTTTATGCAATTTGAACTCAACAATAAACTTATAACTTTATGATTTTATGTGAAAGCTGACTAGTGCGGGTATAACGCAGTTGCGACTTTCTATAGACTCGATTGTGGTTATTTTAAATTTGGGCTCATATTGGTCTACAAAGTTGCAATAATTACTTTGTGTTCTTTTAGATGCATAATAAAAGGCTGCAGCTGAGGTCTTGTATTATTATGGTGAGAAATTACGTTTTTCTCAAAGACTACGTTACTTTAGAGGGAGCCGTTTCTCATAATTATATAAACACCTCCCCATTGCTCGTTTACCAAAGTAAGTCTTTGTGCTGAAAATTATTTTTGAGCAATAGTGTCCACGGCCTTTAAGCCAGGTTTTCCATAAATTTATGATAATGGCAAAAAGTCCGGCGAGTTTGCTGGAACCCAAACCGGCTGTCCGTCTCACAACTTGGGGTTGAATGTATAGGCACAGCCTCTCAAAGGAGCCGTCGGCGGATCAATGGTAACCCTAACGATTGTTGGCTCGTGTTTAGTTGAGGTTAAGACAGGGGTAGACAGGGAGAAGGGGGGAGGGAGAGAGGAAGAGAGGAAAGAAGGGTGGTCGAAAACATATCGATCTCATAGCATCGATTGCAATGAGTTGAGGCGATCGTCAGCGTACTCTAAGTATGGGACTCGTGGGGGTATGGCCTAGTATTCACAGCTAATACACAGGGATGCGTTTTTTATTTTATCACGCTTTATTTATAAGCCTACATCTTAACTTGCTATGGTGTGCAATTGCCGGATCTGAACAACTAATTCTAATTAAATTGAAACTAAAAGTGGGACTAAACTGTTTTCTTCCAGCCTGCTTAGTGCCATTATGTTTGATTTGCAGATGTACCAGACTTGGAATACATAAATCACCAATGATTAATATTTTCCTGTCCAATGGCTAGCTGTCCTCACCAATTTAATAACTGTACTTTTTAATGAGGTAATAAT
Source organism: Asterias amurensis (assembly GCF_032118995.1). Taxonomy (NCBI): domain Eukaryota; kingdom Metazoa; phylum Echinodermata; class Asteroidea; order Forcipulatida; family Asteriidae; genus Asterias; species Asterias amurensis. Next base: position 275,886 of record NC_092662.1, on the reverse strand, counting down.
AACCCGCAAAAACATGATATCACTGATGACGGGTATTATTAAATTATGTAGCCCTTATCAAAATGGTCCGTTGATAGTTTCCATTCTGTCTTATTTTATTGGCGTTTCTCCTAGTCCCCAAATACACACCCATAAACATTGACGACCGAAAATATTCTGAATATGATTGAAGTATCGAAACGTCGACTGATATTACTTTATCTGCGGCTCTTCTCAAAGTCAAGACGTTCTGTTTACAAAGCAATAATTAGATTATTGAAGGATGTGAAGATATCGGAAAGGGGAAGCTTCAGCCTCTTCTCACAAACCTCACAAATGTTGCAATTCGGGAGGTTTGCGGACTCGCTGTGCATCACCAGAAACAAACAGTAAAGGTTTGGGAACAATGTGGAGTCTTGTAGACTACCTTCTCATTTTGGTGACAGTGCTTCATTTATGTCAAGAAACTCTACGGGCTCAAGGCCATTTTGAGAAGAAACAAAACCCTAGACCAAAACTTGAGACACCACGCGCCTGCAACAGTTATGAGATGTATGTTCACACCCAAAACTTACACACGCAAACCATATTCAAACATTATTTCTAAAAGCCTGTCAATTCTCGTTTGTATCTAATAATCCACGGGCGGTATACAAACCCACGAGACAAAAAAAAAAACTTGAATGAAATAGTTTTGGAGGTCGGTATCTGTATTATTATAAAGTGCAGCATATTTGTCATCTGAAGATCTGACATTATGGCTTACCACGTGACCAGGGTTGCCTCGGCAACCGTCAAAAGGGCACCTGTGCCAACAAGCACTTGTTTCCAGCTTTGCCTAAAACGAGCCACGTGGCTTGGTTCTGTGCCCTCATTTACCGGGATTTATTTGCGATTGTTCGCCAACTCGTGGCAGTCACTGGGCCGTGTTTGGATGGGTGCATTATTGTCTAAATGTCTGTGGGACGAATACAGAAGGGGATGGGGGTGAAAATCAGGTTTTCACGTGTACTTTCTTCTTTAGCCATTTGGATTGGGAGGAACCAAACACACCTGTAACGCTGAATGTATCCAGTGGCAAAGCTGGTTGATCGAGGGGCCTCGGGCATGAGGTTTTGGGCCTTGGTGGTAGGGAGGCAAGCAAGATGGGGTTAAGGTAGGGGTTTATACGCCCAAGCTGGACGCCCAAGCTTCATGGTATGAACGTAGTGTGGTTGGGATAAGCGGGCACAAGAAGGATAACATATACTGGTCAGTCTGATACCAATACGTCAAGGGTCGGCTCAGTGCTTTCTGTCTCTGCCTTTTACCTCTCTGGACCAAGGTTCGAGCCCGGACCGGAGCCTTGCACGGAGCGAATTTCCCTGAGTCACAATTAGAAAACAGTGCAGTTCGTTTGCGTCATTTCATTGCTTCGCTTGATCCGGGCTTCGACAAGAGCTTTCCCCCAAACATCCAATTCCAATCACTGCGTTGTGAATTTACTTTATACACTGATACATATATGCAGTCTTGTGAACAAAACAGCCTTTGTAGATCTATAGCAAACTTCGGTGAACTTTGAAGACTTTCATTTATTTGTCAACTAATGGGCGTACTGTATAAATACTGAGTGAAGTCAAAACATGAAAAACGCCTACGTGAACTAAACTGTAAAAAAAGGCTTCAAAAGTCTCAATGTTATTGTCATACCACCTCGCCTCCTCATTCTATATACTGAAGGGATAAAATAGAGAAACGAAGCTAGTTGGTCAAACTGACAATAGACGATATCGATTGCCGAAGTATAGAACTCTCTTGTTTTACGGCACAACCCCCATACCCCAGCGGAAATGTTTGGAGCCTTTGGCAGTGCACCAAGCCAATACTCCCCGCCGGTTCGGTCGGTTCGGCCCGCAGCCAGCAGCTGCTTGCCGGACAATAGATGCCGCACGCTAGGCAGTGGTGCCCCGGGCCGCTCAAGACAAAGGGGTAACGCCCGACCGCGGAGTCGGACAGTGGTCCGCACTTGGACGGGCATTGCCTATATGGCACTGGCAGTAGCACCCCTGTCAAACACGACTTGTTACTCTCTCTGTACTTTTTGGGCTCGTGTACGAAGTGTGTGATTTTTTGACAGTGAAGAGCCAACATACCGAGTTTTAGAGACAACATTTTTTCTGTGTGCTCTGAAGTGATTTTTTTCTCCTCGAATGATCACCTTGGTAAATATAAGATAAAGAGTGACGTTTTACACTTTTTACACAATATGATAAGTTATTTCAACTAATGGCTTCATGTCCAGTTTGAGCAAAAAAAAAAAATCTGTATATATGAGTAATATGTTACACAAACGCAGCTGCTACCGATACAGCTATTTGTCGGTAGTTCACAGTAGATTGCCAAAGTTTTCTTTCCCTTTATACCTGTTTTCCCTCCTTCAGCGATGATATTTACTTGATATATATATTGTTCAGATTAGCGCGTTCGGCACGTCATTCATGCACATAGTGCCCATGTCTATAACATACGTAGCCTAGAAGGCGGGAAGAAAAATTGGGTCATTTTCACGAATCTGACGTAATGTAAATGAAAGATTCTTCCCACGTACACCTAAGCAAACTTTGGAGAGAGAAAGTGAATTTTTGTCTTCTTCTAGTCTAAAGATAGACACAGTACTGTTACGAGTTTCGCACGCATTAACCATCCCACGTGGCTCTCATGAATAATTCATTACCCAAACGGCAGCCCGAGCGCGATTTGTTTGTCGTCATCCATCCTCTGGCTGGCTGCGTGTTAGAGGAGAGGAAGTGAGTCGTACTGCGCAGATCTGTCTCCTGTACTCGCACCATAGATAGAGGTTTGAATCATGATGGTAGATGACCATAGCTGGTATACAAGGTGCACATGGATAGGCGTAGCATCCCCAAAATAAAGACAAAACACACACACACCACTAAATCCCATCCCCTCAAACATTCTACTGGTGGGTGTGAGAGAGACAGACAACAGTGATCAGGGCAAAGTGGACTTCGGGTTTTTTGGTATCTCCCTTCAGTTACTGACAGAGTATTAATACGAGCAGTACACTGTACAGACACTGCTCCTGCGGATTAATTAATGACAAAACGTGAGCGTGTGGTGCTGAGACGGGAAAACCCACGGCATGTCTACATTGGATGAATAACAGGTGGAGTTCGACAGCAAACTTTCTTCATCTTTTCTAACAGCAAAAAGACAAACTCCAAAATTCTGGAGCTGGACTCCGACAATCTACAACGTACACCACACCTTGCCTGTCATCTTAAATATACGACCGTATCATCTAAGACCAGTGCAGCATCATCATAAAGCGACGATAGTTCTTAAAAGTCACCTTTTGAATATCAGCCCAGACCACAACTTGGAAACTGATAGTGTCTAGGGGTTTACAAAGCAGGTGCTTGGATGCTCACCGCGCAGTTGGATCGCTGCAACCAAGCAAGTAACACTGGTGGGTTGCATGCACTAACACCCCCAAGTGAAACATCAGCAGCAAGTTTATATAGTCTTATCACGCTGAACTTTTTCTTTGGAGGAGACCAATATTGGGGTACAAGTTATTCACACTCTGCTGCTTGTGCCAAGACTATGGTTGACTTACATCACCAACTTTATTCTCTCTGATTGACTTCTTTGAACAGCATCTTATTAGGACAAACCACTCAACAAGCAACTCCCTATAACAAGACTTGCCACTAATTTTGATTGTATTTTACTTGTCCTGTTTTGCCATCAGTCTGCCTACCCATCCTCATCTTGGTTATCAAGAGCATCATCAGTACCATCTTCAAGAAGGGGGAGACGACATCATTATGGACATGAAGCTGGAGGAGGCTTTAATCACTGGGCCAGAGTGCAAGCATGTACCGATAGGTAAGATATATATTTTCTATAATCAAGCCAATTTCATTTCTCGTGAAACATCCTAATTGTTGAATAAGTAAAAGCTCTGAATGTAAATCACAGCCTTGCATCGTATCAATATCAACAACGGTACCTGAACATTATGAGTACATCAGGTAGAGTAAAATTAAAACAAATTCGAATTGAAGCCCATTTCGTTTCTCGATAACGTTGTTGCTCTTGTGAATCATCATTGTAGAATACTAGAGGTAGTCGGGTTCTCACTAAAACTTACAAACCTTGCATCGAGTACAAATCAAAACCGGTCCTTAGGCCTAACATGAGTTCAGTAAAAAAAATAGCAAGCTTTTCTATAATCGAAGTTCATTTCTCGTTAAATTTATAGTTTTTTTGTAAAACATTACTCTAGAAGTAGTCAAGTTCTCACTGAAAGTCAAAGACCTTACATCGGATGAAAATCCATACCGGTACGTCTCAATTTTATGGCTCTGCTTACCGTAGCATTATTATATGCTTACGGTGCATGTTAAACACACAATTGTATGGGCCTTAAGCGCAGAATTCCACAATTCCACATTCACAGCAATAACCTCACTCGACATAAAGACTGCCCAGAATTTGAGGCATTATAAAATCGTAGGATCTTAAGTACATTAAGTTGTTAAACTCAAGGTGTTCAGAACTAATTTAATAAATTCAACATCTGCAGTCATAACATAAATAAGATTATATGTCCCACTTCCTTAAAATAAATCCATTTTGATTTCTGGGTTGAGGGCAAACGAAGAGTCTATGTTAAAGGCACTGGACACGTTTGGTAATTATTCATATTAGCATAAAAAACTTACTTGGTCGGTAATGGAGAGCTGTTGATAGTATAAAACATTGTGAGAAACGGCTTCCTCTGAAGTAACATAGTTTTTGAGAAAGTAATTTATCACTCAAAAAGGTGAAACACCTCTAGTCTGTGTAGCCCTTCTTTAAGCACCTTAAAGCACACACATTCGGCAACAATGGTGTTTTTTCGTTCATCAAATCTGTGCAACTTCGATTACTAATTGAGCCCAAATTTTCACGTTGGTTATTTAATGCATGGTTGGGATACATCAAGTTAGTTAGATTACTAATCTTCGACAATTACCAAACGTGTCCAATGCCTTTAAAGCACATTAGACACTTTGAACCATATCTTCATAACTTGACTGCAATGGGAAGTAATGTGACAAGGAATGAAGGTAAGAAATGAAAACATATATCTCATCTTGGATGAACCATGCAGCACACTGAAATTTCAACATCCAAATCAATGGACAAATCAAACGAAGAGTCTATGTTAAAGTACCTTTACAGATTGAATCATTCATTTAAAACTTGATTGTCATTGAAGTAATGTGAGAAGGAATGAAAGTACAAAATGATGATACATGAAACAACTGTCGTGGATGAAACATGTTGTACATTGAAATGATAACATCCAAATCAATGACGATCGCATTGCGTTGATGTACAACGGACAGCACCAAAACGGCCTTGTAATTGCAGACTGGACACAATTCCAATTATTCCGGGCGATCCAAATGCAATTTCAGCTAAACGCCCCAGCGGGACCGCCCGCGGGCTATGAATTCATAATAAAGTGCCAGGATTTGGGGGGGGGGGGGCGGGCACCGTGGAACAGACGGGTTATGGGGTAAAACGATCCAAACAATGTTTACGGGTGTCGCCATGGTTATCTGGGCAGCAAATGCCAACGGTGAATTGATTATTTAAAAAAGAAACGGCCATAGGACCAAGACTCAACCACAATACAAAAACGCAATCCAGATAACTGCATTAAAAACTGAAAGTATGGCAAGCTGAAACACAAAATAGCGGGAAAGACAACAACTATTAAAAATTGGGTCAGGAATTTACAGCTTTGACGGAAATAACATGTGAATCAAGACCTAGTTTTCTAGAAGAGAAAGAGCGAGAGTATAAGTACCTCACAGAAGCTTCTCTAGAAGGGGATTCTTGACCTCATGTGAGAGCTAGCAGAATTATCATTGTAGGCATCAAATTCTAGAGAAATCTTCCAAGACAAGTGTTCTGGGTGAGGAATCTCTGCATAAGATGAAGCATGAGATAAGAAATAAAGTATACATATACTGTTTTATTAATTGATTTGATACATTAATTCAAAAGCAAAGACGTCACAACCACAGATCTATAGTGATCAAAGTCTGTGAAACTACATCATGACAGGTGTAAACATAAACGGACATGTGGCTAAACATTTGTTTTTGTTTATTTTGTTTATCTTTTTTCAAACATTGTTTTACGATTATGTGATCATTCATGCGCTCAGATACTAAAATAAATATTTGTTTTATTGGCTCTAAATGGAAGGTTTACAATATGCATTAATCTATACCACTAATCAAACAATGCACGAAATGGGGAAATAATGACAGGATTTTTTTTTCTGAAGTCATAAACAAATCAATGTAAACAAATCGAGGCTGCAACATGAAATAGTCTGGTTCCTTTTTAAAAACGAGTATTGCCACCAATTACTGTTGTTTGTAACAAGGAACATGACCAAAACAATGTAACGTTACTGATATCCTGCTCATTTTTAAGCAGAATTGTTAAGCAATATTTCCTGCTAATGCAGCTCAATACAATTGTTCTCAAGTCTCATTACATGTGGTGAACTGTACAGAATCCATGTGGTTTTCTATTATACGAAAACCCACGTGTACTGTTGTGCAACCCTCACCATAAAAAAAAACATCACAATACTTTCCCGACAAAATAATGACTGGTAAAGTTGGCAGTTGATCTCCTTTCTCATGCAAGATGTCAATCATAACTTTTATGTGCATCTAAATTTTTCAAAAGGGTTTAATTTTTTAGTGGTAGACATGGCCAGCTGGTTCGTCTGTTGAGTCAGTTCTTTTTGTTATTAGGGGGGTGCTTAAAATTCAGGCTTAAACGCATGCTTAGACACGCACCAACGCGCTTCACCTCTAATTTCTACAGTATAACATCAAACCGATTTACGGGTGATTATGGTTTTTTTTGATACAGTTGTTAAAACGCAGCGCATCAGGGTGTAAAGGTGGATTAGTAGTTTTAGAAGCAGGTGTATACAAAGTCATAAAGGAGAAGCTGAGCCTTTATTCACAATGGGATAAATAAACTCACAATTGTATTGAAATACTCAAAAGAAAAAAATGTATGAATCGTTGTTGGAAACTTTGATAAAGTTTTTTTATGCGACTAGATTTAAACATGAATAAAAAAAATCAGAAACCACTCGAAACTTAACACTGCACTTCTTTCCCATAGCGTCGAGAGGCTGAAAATCTGCCATATGCACGGGTAGTGATTATTTTTTTAAACAACTATTGTTTTCTTTGACTGACAGTTTCGAACATGGCAACATTTTCCTTTAGATCTGCTTAAACAACAAACATTGCAGGAAGGTTTTCTGCTACGCAAAAAATAAGCAGGGTAACAGTCACAGGTGGTGCATATGTGGAATGATATGTTAGCTGGTTGCCTTATTCTGGTAAGCATAATTTTGTGCTAAGCTCCTTTTTTGCTTAAGAGAGCAGCTCTGTGAAATCGGGTCCTGGTAAATAGCAAGATGTTGAATGCTACATTTGTTTTGAATATTTCTCTCTCTCTCATTTTTTTTTTATTTACTATTATTATTATTATTATTATTATTATTATTATTATTATTATTATTATTATTATTATTATTATTATTATTATTATTATTATTATTATTATTATTATTATTATTATTATTATTATTATTATTATTATTATTATTATTATTATTATTATTATTATTATTATTATTATTATTATTATTATTATTATTATTATTATTATTATTATTATTATTATTATTATTATTATTATTATTATTATTATTATTATTATTATTATTATTATTATTATTATTATTATTATTATTATTATTATTATTATTATTATTATTATTATTATTATTATTATTATTATTATTATTATTATTATTATTATTATTATTATTATTATTATTATTATTATTATTATTATTATTATTATTATTATTATTATTATTATTATTATTATTATTATTATTATTATTATTATTATTATTTTTTTTTTTTTTTTGGGGGGGGGGGTGAATATGTGGTACCACGTGGTGCCCTGTTTAAGATCAAGTTGTAAAAGATAATCAGCATAGTTATTAATCAGTGGTTTAAATATAAGAAATATGCAACCCGTATTCAAGTTACTCCTAATAATTTTGTAACATCATCCCAACACAATCAATGTATTTGCTTTTCAATAGAGACAAAAGAAAAACAGTCTGATTCTATTAAGTAAACAAAACATATAATTAAATCACATCAGGTGCTCCGTATTATTTCTAAAAGAGAAGGACAAAACGTTGTTTTTGTTTTCTATAAAAGTATCGTGTATGTGGGTTTAAGGGTCGATGTGGTACATAAGACCGGGGTGGATTTCTCTTGGCACGCGAGCGAGCGGACAGCCCGGGCCCGTGTCGTGTTTTTCGGGGGTATGGAAGAGAGATGCATTGGAGCCCGCATCCGGGCCGCGCGCCGACCGGTCTCAAACATCTCCTTAGGGATGTAAGAGAAACTAGGCGTCTCGTAACTCGCCACCTGAATACACAAAGCAACGAGAGGAGATTGTGCGATGGAGAAGAGCGATGGTCTGGTTTCGTCAGCGGAGGAGCGCTCCCGGGCTATTCCACGGTTTTTATGTTTTTTTTCTTCTTCTTCATTCTCGTGGTCTTGGCCCGTTACACAGACCAATTAGAGAAACACGTGTACGACCAAGATGTCGCAAGGTCTCCTGGGAAATCGAACCTTGACCTTCTTCCCAATGATAAAAACTAAGTTTGTGTCAACATTATACAAAAAGCTGGCGGCTTCTGAGGACAATTGTTTTTAATGCCCCGCAAATATGTTTTCGTTTTGAGATTAGGTAAACACTTTCAATATTTAATCCTTGCATTAAATGTTGACACTGCTTAATGCCTGACCTTGTGCGTTTACGCAATAATAATAATACTAATCACAACAACACAAGATGGCATGGATTGGCCATTACGATGAAACAACGCCCATCACCAAGCCACTGTTTATACACTCCTCTTGAGAGAGACACCATCAAGTATGCTCCCGACACACTTCACCGATTTGCCAACAAATCTCAAAAGAGGTCCCTGCTCAAACAAGCTGTTTCCATCTTAATATGGCCATTTAAAATCAACCCGGAGCGCTAGCTGCAACCGCTGTAGCTCTTTTTCCTAGAGCTATGGATTGCGAAGGGGAAAAACCCCACCTCACGGGAGGGGGATTTGCCCCGGCCGTGCCATCCTATTGTTGGGCAACCAGATCCCGTGGTCATACGGCAAACAGACGGCACACTGCTCTCTCTCTATCTCTCTAGCTCCAAATATCTACCCATGAAACGCTCAGTCAACATCAATATCACCGGAGCGGCTGTCACAACATTAACCAAAATAAGACTCATATTAGAATGTCTGGGCTCAGCCTCCTCATCGTATGTCATCCTATGGTAATAACCAGACTAAGACCGATTAACGTAGCAATGATGCGTGGTTGGATGGATTGGGCAGAGTGGTTTGAATTATGGATATCTTACCTTTTTTGGAGGGAGGAAATTAATTATCATGCTCATGTGGGTTATTATTGCTGTAAATCCGAATAACACACCTCTGAAAATGTTTCTTAATTATGATTTTACTATATCAGGAATCAAACCATTTAAAGTCACATTATTAAATATTTTCTCAAAATCAGTGTGGCGTTACAAAAACGTTATGCAAAATAGACTCCTATACATAATTTAAGGCCACTTCAAATATTTGTATTCCCATGAGTGAGTGAATGATAGTGCCTCGTGGAGTAACCTTACTCAACTGTACCCTATTAATTATTCATTTAAATTCAAAGTATACTTCTCCTTCTTTTTTTCCATTCCACTGTTATTATCCTATTGAAATTCAGTTTTCTCAAAGTTTTCTTGTGGATAGTGAGTTACAGCAAAATGCCTCTTGTGCTGCCGAAGTTCTCATTTTGAAACAATTGCCCTGTGTGACAATACCTTCCAGATAAACAAATAGGTGTAATATTGACATCACTTTCCTTTGTACAGGTAATGGAAGGACCTCCAAAGAAGTTTGTGCGGGATGTGCGAGACCCATCGAGGACCGATACCTCATGAAAGTTATGGACCATTGTTGGCACGAGCACTGTCTCCAATGCTGTGTCTGCCAGTCACCTCTTTCACACTCATGCTTCGCAAGGGATCGCAAACTTTACTGCAAACTCGACTACGAAAAGTAAGTCATTGTTATACTTCCCCATTTGAGGTTTCATTTCGTAAGAAATGCTCAATCTAAAAACTATTTATAACGTCTAATCTAAATCACATTTACAGTCGTATTAGTTTGTGTTATGTTTCATTTCGATTGCGTAAACGGCGTAAACACTATGACTAGAACTGAATTCAACGCAAGATGAAACTTAATAACTCACGAAAATGTTTCCCAAATAATACTGTTCAATCAAATTGCTTTGGATACGGATAAACATGCATCTTAAATCTCTTCCAGGGAAAGTTACAACTGAAGAGCCATGTCATTATTTAACTTTTACTTTTAAACTTCAAACATGTTGTTCAGTTCGAAAACGTCATCGGGTTGCCTATAAATGCCACGAGGTCGTTTTGAAAAACAACAGTCTGTTCCTTCCATTCCAAGTTAACACCCGTCGTCCACACATATTACGGAGTGAAACGTACGAGCAAAACATTAATGTGGTTCAATGACGTCAAAGAATACATTTTAGACACTGTAAAGATAAAGAATCTGTCGTTGTCCTTAGTTTTGTATGCTACATCGTCTACAACTCACGCGAGATATATTCAAAAGAATACTACGCTGCTGTAACGTTATTTGTTTTCCACTTTCTCATTGTCCAATGGATGCTTTAAGAGAACACAACGGTTTATTTCACCACTTTCACCATACGCTTTGTTGCATTCTGTGTTAATGAACTCTCGACATAAGAGCTAAATTGGCCTATGGCTTATATATGACGTCATTATACAACCCAAAAGAATGTCAATTTGGGAATAATTGCGCCTTAATGGATGGGTAGAGCGGAACGAGGTCACACGCTATAGTTTAGTATAAGACTGTCACTATATAGTATCAATGGGAATATCCAATAATACTCTGCTATCTATCAAGATATTCAACTCACGTGGTATCACTTAAAGGGAAGGTAAACGTTTTTCACATGTTTTATTTTAAACATCTACATAGGATTTAAACAGTCGAACGGTCCCAAAACCAAAGGTATACTTCGCCTTTATTAACCATAGGACTTATCTCAATATCACCGATTTGTTTATTAATTTTTAAATGAATGGAATCAGGACAAAAAAGATATAAACTAAAGTAGATATGGGTGAGCTTATGAACATAGCCACACCCAGTGACAAAACCCAAGTTAATGGAGCTGCTTAAGCATAAATGTTGCTTTCAAACATTTTGCTTAGCAGAGGATACCAGTCACAAATTGTACATGTGCCATGATATTTTGGCTGATAACCTTTTTTATGGAAAGCATATTTTGTTGTGCTAAGCATGCTTTATAAACTGTGCACTGGTGTTGCACGTTACGGTTTGAGTAGATTCAGTGATGTAACTTGATTCCAACAAAACACACGAAGTGCAAGAAGTGTGCGAATCTTAAACAAGCTGCGCCCGGACCATTTACTGTGGGTATCTGGTGACTATGCCAGAGCGCGTTACGGGTGTATGGTTTTTTTAAGGGAAAAAAGTCAGAATTACAAACTAATACGTTGCAATGTGAACTTTGAAAACAACGTCGATGTCTTTTATGGGGGAAAATATATATTATATGAAATAAATTATATAATGCCAATGTGAAGGAAAATATTTTCAAAACAGTGTACAAAAATAAATACACAAGTCAACTTGCAATCAGTCATTCCCTGGTAACACACAGAATGTTGCAAAGGATGCTCTCTTAGACGAGCCGGAAAAAAAACCAACATGATAAAAAAAATATGATGGTTTCATTAGGAACGTTAAAAGGCACCCGCTGCACCAAATCAAGCTTGTTACACACTGGCTGTGTTTTTCCTACGAGGGTATAAAGAGAAGGTGAGAGAAGGGGAAAAAAGTCCCCCATCCCCCACAGGCTATATAGAAAGCAAGCATTTAACCCAACCCTAAGCGCCACGATCCGCGACTGGGGACCGTCTATTCTGTTTGTTTTCCCGGGAGCAAATGACTTAGAAGTAAAGCTCGGACCTTCGGGACTCTCCTATAAAAGCTTATAACGCCAGAGCTTGGTGTAAAGCTCGAAACAAGGCCACCCGAGCATTTGTGGGGGGAAATTTTTATATAATTCCATAGCACTTGATAGATGCTAAATTGTCTTACTGAGCTGTATAAACACAGGGGATTATGATGGGCAGAATGAATGTGTTACACCCGCAGTACAAAATACCAGGTCACTGTTCTTTTTGTCCCTATATTGGTTTATCATATCACGGTTTTATGAAGGGGGAGTGGTTTTATAAAACGCCATACTGTTTTATCGTTTAGGTATCCTCTTGTACTTATCATCATGCGAGGCGACTTTGTCAGTCAGACATTGGAGCGCCTGGCGATATTGGATGTTATTATTTTATATTTTCTGTGTGTGTCATAACTTGACGCTAGTGATAGAGCCGTTAGGATATGCGGTGGTTATTATGTAAGCTCCATTAAAGGACTTGTACTATGACGGAGAGTCAAATACGGGAGGAAAGCCCTTAGGGTATTCAAACTTTTTTATTATTTATCATACAGTGAATGAAAAAGTCTTTCTATACGAAATGCAACACTAAAGCAGACGTTCTGGAAGAACAAGTTGTTGGCAGCATTTTTAGTTCACGACAATCTCTAAATGAGTTGGGGTGGATCAACTCGACGTTTCAATCAGTATGCTCTGATCGTCTTCTGCTTTCTGCAGAAATACTATATATCGTATTTCCACTATGCAAAGTTTCAAATCCTACTTCAAATCATCAAGCAAGCGTTCTTTAGGAACAAGTTGCTGCCACAATAATGTTTAGTTCATGAAACCGGAATGATACTATACGTGAAGTAAAATCATTGTTGAGTGTATGGACAGTTTCTAAAATAAGATTTTCCTGCAACATTTTTGTTGTGGCATCAATATTGTAAAAAATAGTCTGGTGAATTGTAGTCGATGGTAGTTCAATGAAAACAATATTGCATCATCAGAAATATCACAAACAATAACATGAGTCATCCGTTGAAAGTTTGTATAATTGCAAAATTCGTTTCAATTAAACAAGCTCCCTCAAGCACAGGCGTCAAGAAATCTTAAAGGATGATACACACACAATATAATTGACTTTAAAAAAGGATGCACACAGAAAACCCATTGAAATAATCCAACAATGCCAAACGAGCATATCGCCTGACATTTTTACAGGCAGGTATCTTATTGAAAATTTTAGACAGACAGAAAAAAACCGCCATGAAAAAACCCCGTGATATTGACCCGGTCGGGAAGGGAAATAGGGCCTCCGTCCATGGGTTTTATTGGTCATCGTCTCTAAAGAGATACAACTGCATATATGACTCCTTACCAACAAAAAGGGAGAGAATAAATGAAATTTGCTGTAGGCTGTCAGGCTAGCCTGTCATGTTACCGGGCTATATGCGCATACAAGTTAATATCAAACAGTTTGGCTGTGAGCGTCGGTTTGTATCTGGAACGCGGTATCTTTAGATGATGATAAAAGATGATCGCAAACCAAAACGCATGGGATGTTACAAAGAGACTGAGACAATCTAGGGCAATATTGCTGGGATATTGTTCAACTGGGGCAGTTACTGTTTGGTTACTTTGGTCGAGTAGGATAGGCCGGTTGTAGAAACGTTACAGACCTACTCTTCATGCCCTATGGTGGTTTATATACGTGAATTATTCACGAGTAGAGATATAGAAGGGGAGGTTGATATTCAAGACGGGATCCGGTGTCATGAAGATGGAGAGGTCATCTTGTATAAATAACCCCCACTGAAAAGGTCTGCTGCCTCTTTGTTTAATCACGCTGGGAAATGACAGACAATTGAATTACGTAATATCAGTTTACAATTCGCTTGGGTAAATCTGTAGCTTTGCATTTGTTAATTAATAATGTAGGCCTATACCTCCCGCTTGGTTTTCACTAGTCCGAGTATTATGATGATGAGCATCTTTATTGGTTAAGAATTAAATTATTATGGTTTCTACTTTATAATGATAGTTCCTACCACAACAAAATACATTTTTGAATTTAGAGTCAAAGTGAGTGATGAAGACCATCATTTAAAAAAAAACGAAACGTAGAGGAGCAAGCCCGACGGAGGAAATGCAAAATTACTCTCATTCGAATATATCATACTATGTAGATCGTTTCTACTTTAGAGTTTCGGCATAAAACAAAATTAAACATACATTTTGTACATAACAAATTTAGAGTCAGAAGTGACTGACGAAGACCATTATTTGAACAACGAACCGTCGAGGAGTTAGCCCGACGGAGGTAAACCAAAAATTTCGAAGTGATTGTGTCTCAAGGCTCAGAGAAGGAATAATGAGACAAAAACATCTAACATTTCACCGACACGTGCATTACAGAATGTCGTGACAGTGGAAAATAAATAATGATAAAGATCGACGAGTAGGGTAGTTATCATGAATATTACACCGCGTCGAACCCTCCTTGGTCAAACCCCACACGTGGCTCTAGTTCCGGTGAGAGAATAAAAAACAGTTTGCCGCGTTTTTTAGTCAAGCTCTCAATCAAGATGGATGAATGCCGGCGTGCTGATTAGTCCTGTCCTTCAGATATATAAGGCTCTCTTGTCGTTTTTATTAACACATTTCTTTCAATTATTATAAACGTGGCTGTGTCCTATTTTGTAAAAACATATATTGATGGCCTAGTTGAGGAAGAAAACTCACTGGTTTTTATGAAAAGTGCTTTTTCAGCTCGAGTGACTTAGAAGCAAAGTATAGAGCAGTTAGCTTTATACATTTTCCACACGTGGTTCGTCCCGTATTTAATGGCACGTGTGACACAGTTTAACAATTAATGTTTTTAACGGATCCATTTAACTCCAGAGCGTGATTCCTCGTCAAAGTGCAGTCCTTTTATTGAGAGGGAGAGGAAAAGAAAAGGCAAATCCTGTAATGGCACAACTTGCGTAATGGCGTGATAATCGCACAAGGCCGTTTTGTAACTCGATCATGAATGACCGCCCCTTTATTTTCTATATAATTTCTGTTGATGGAACATCAAATGAAAATGTAGATCTTCGGCGCACAAAGGCAAACAGCCCCGGACTCTGCACTTTCTTCACACTTTCGATCAAGCATTCAAGCCTCAAACTGCTTTAGACAAATATCACAATCCTTGCATTTGTCCCTGTACATTGTCCCATGCAAACGAGTCATGAAAGACGACAAAAGGGGTGGAACACAATTATTTCCTTTCGCTTTATCATGTAGCGTTTCAGCTGGATTTATTTCATTACTTATAATCATGCACATTATGCCAATTGTAACGGATCTGTTACAGAGGCGGTAGAGAAAAGAATCCTATAATGTTTGATGGTTGTAGGGAAGTTCGCTCCCTACGCTTAAAGTCCCTGATGTAAAGCGATATGGCCAATACTCCACAACACCCCCAAGTCTCCTAGGTTGTTGGGTTTTTATTTCATACATGAGTTATATATAAATAGTTATAAAACCTCGAGAATGGATAAATTTGTTGAGGGTGTTTTTCAGGCCGTGTGCGTAAGGTGTGTTTTCCCCCCGACATGGAGATCAGTATACCGCTCTTAGCCGTCCTGCATGAACAGGGGCCGGTCCAGTGATATCCGTAACAGACCGCATGCTCCCGGCTACAGGTTTAGCGTGCAGGTGTCAGCGAGCGGGGCCGTTTCCTTTCTAAAAGCCGCCGACTTTCACCCTCAAGATCCCCCAAAACCCCTCCGAGGCAAAATCGAGAATGTTTAGGACCGTATCCCCTCTTGTCTTTCCCCTTTTGAAAACGTGGTATCGATCGGTTTGCAGTTAGGCAGGGCAGAAGAAGAAACAAAATAGAGGACAAACCGGAGAAAATCCACTATTTGTGGAAACCTCCAATTATTATGCGTGAATAGGATAATACTCGCATGTTTTGACAAGACCCGATAGGTGCTTCTGGTAAACCCCCCCCCCTTCTGTCCAAGGCTTCTGAGGGTCCCGTCTCAGGAAGCGGGAGGCTACTTCAGACGGTCTTAGTGGGGTAACACTAAGCCCCCCTTTCATGGATTCCACTCACCGATCGGTGGCACGCGAGCGACCGCACTACCGGGGACAAAAAGAGCCCCACGCGCCCGGCACGAGCGGGTCGGACATCAACCTTTTGTCTGAGACGACCTCCCTTCCCCCTTCGTCGGATGGCCGATTTCAAACCAACAACGCCTAATCTCCGGACAATAAATATACGGGGCTACCTTGCAACAAGTTACATGGAAAGAAAACGTTATTTGCGAAGCCCTACCAAATCCCCAAGCCCTTGAAAACTAGCGGGGCATTGTGTCCCTCTAAAACTCACTTTTGGAGTTGGGATCTATGAGAGTTTTTTTTTTATAAGCCGGGTTGTTGAGACTGCGAGTACATACTGTTGAATCTCAGCATGCATTAATGCTTAAGCCTTATCGATCCAAACAACTTGTCAACAAGTCTTTGTCAAGCCATATTTCTATGCCATTTCATTTGCATAAATGTACGATGACAAAAGCTACTCCAATAACATCAAAATACTTGTGTGACAGCTTCGGTAACAAAGACTCTGCGGTCACGAATATGGTTTGATGCATGTATAGACATCAGGTGTCAGGAACTTAGAATAGTCAAACTGATTCGAGTAGTGTACGTTTATACATTGGAAACCAGCAATTAGTTTCTTACCTTTTTATGTACAGCGCCTTAGATATTATTGGATAGGCATATATGGCGCTTTATTAATACTTTTATTATTTTTATAAATAATAATAGTGTATAAGTTGAACAAAGTATTTCGAGACATTCCACTTAAAATCAAGAACACATCAGGGCAATTAAGAACACTTTTATTTCAAATTTTATAGAATTTTAAAAAGGTTGCTCAGAAATTTTCAGCTGAGCAAAAGGAAGCAGGTTATCGGGCATTTAATGCGGGATTATATTTTAGCTGGTGATAACCATGCACCTATCAGAAATCCAACAAGATAGCCTCACGCCCAAAAACCTTCACAGACTCTGATAATATTGGTATACCAAATCCAACAGCTGATTATGTATTAGTTCATCTATAAAAACAACATACTTTTGTGTGGTATTTTAGGATGATTTCTGTCATTATTGTGTAAGCCATGAATGTCATAAGTTTCTCTTTGTATTTCCATTTGTGAAGATACCACCAAATGGCGTCACTGGACGATATCTTCAATTTCTAGCTGCACCAACATTACTTATTCACTTAAAGACGTCTCTCTTCCGTAAATCTTCAAACACACTGATACAATATTTGCAGAAGTCATCTTCAGATGACACGTGTCACCGTACAAACAATATAAGAATGCTTCATGAATATTAATGAGGATAAGAAACCTCATTTGCATATCTTCGGGGGACGAAGTGAGAAATTCTTTATACTCGTGTGTGTTTTCACAGCCGGGTAAATTCACTTGCCGTTATAACATGCGCATAACTTGACTTTATTCCAGCGTAATGATGACTTAACATGTGGAAATTTATTCTAAAGCCATGTGTGCATTTTTTACAAAATAATAATCAATAACTTCCACTAAAACGTTCAAATTCCATCACTTTGAACATTATGGTATGATTCAAAACCACACACCAAAGCCAGTTTATTTGTCTACAATTTTCATTAGCCAATAAGAAATAAAACCCGTAAATTTTTTATCACTTGTTTGTCGGCAAACACTTTGGATGGAACCCCACTTGAAGTGTGGAAGACTTAAGCCAAAACCAACTCCAGTCCACGGGTAGAGAAAGAGAGAAAAAAGCCAGTCGATACTCCATCGACGTATCGATCCCTTCACTGGCAGTACGGTTGCCGTCGACAATGCATGCATGACGGCCAGGATTTCTCTACAAATTTGAACGCGACGTGCAGGCGCGGGGGCAGGCGGAGTGCGTGCATTACACTAGCCGGGTGTAGAAGGTCGTTTTCATCCCGGTATATTCATGGCCGGTGTAGACGACGAGACGACATGTCCGTTTGTTTGCCCGTCGCACAGACCGCACCTGAATAAAGAAAAAACGCCAGGGAAAACCGGCTCGAAGGGGAGGGATAGAATGTGGGAAAAGAGTCCGTATATAATATGTGCTGTCAGGCTTCAATGTTCTTGAAATACCAAGAACGCGAGCTGCATTTGCAATGAGGAGAATGAGATGTTTTATAACACCAAGAACATAGAACACATTCACCTAAAACAGCCGTAGGAACCCAAACTGAGATCGGTTCCACCGAAAACCATTGAGATATCACAAAAACAAATACAGGGCCTTAATAGCAAATGTTTGCACAGAATTCGAAAACATAATAGCACGGCCTAAATTACTTCTCCTACTGCTTAGTTATTAAAAAAAAATCTCCGCAGAAAATCAGATTCATGAATATGACATGCAGACCTTACGGCTGCACGTCATCATGTCCGCCATTTTGAATCTAATTGTTGACGCAATTTCCAATGTGAGAAATTCTGATCAGACAGGAATACCTTTAGTTTGATTATTTGTATTGTTGTTATCTTGGTAACCACGTTATCTTTGTAACTACGTCGTGCCCATTCCTGCCAACGACCGACCGCCGAACCTATCAAGAACGTTTAGGGTCCATCAAGAGAGCGATCACCCACCCTCACACCTCGAGACAGAGACCTCTTCAAGACACAGGAATATCAGGCGGCCCGACACACTGTTGCAGTCTCGATGAGACATGGCCAGTGGTCCCGACGATGGAGCAACACTTGGACCACTCATAGAGGCTGACAAGTACCGGTGGGCTCCACACTTGGTGCTATTAAACGGGGCCCGAGACCCACGGCACAGGAAGAGCTCGGTTTCAAGAGGCCCAAGTCCGGAACACGTGGATAAGGTGACTCGGGTGTTATGGAAAGAAAAAGTTCGGTGGACTTCTCTGTTTTCTCTCTTTCTGAGAGAAGAAATTGTGAGATGACTCCTAATAGGTCTAGATGGATTGTTGTTCACTCACAGCCATGATTCCACGGAGTAAGGTACAATGAGTGAGGTACAATGAGTGAGGTACAAAGAGTGAGGCTCGGTAGGGATAAGGTTGACTGGATGGGTGTGGTTGGTTTTCAGCGAATGTGATCTCACAAAATTTGAGGAGGGAGTCTTCGCTTCCGCAAATCACCAGTTTTTAAGCACAAAACGTAGCTACGCATAAGAAAATTATGCTTACCGGGACAGGTTTACCAGCCGCAATACCACGACATAATATGTACAGCTAATGAGTGATATCCTGCTTTTGTTATTGCTTGGCAGACATTTTGTAAGCACTATTTGCTGCTTAAGTAGAACTATGAAGTTGGGAACAGCTTGTAGGAGAAGCTCATTTGACAAAACAAAAAGTCCAAACATAAACCACTCAGAAGTTTGTTTGTGAGTGTCATTATATGCCACTCTATGCATTATACGGTCACAGCTGCTACATATTCTCATGTTTAATCATTTATTGGCACAGATGTGGGTTCGCATCATTTCAACAATTCACTAGCTTCCTGCCTTTGTAGTTAACAAGTTGGGATGCCTGTACAGATAATGATATTCTGTGATTTTCGGATTCAAATACAAAGCACAATCATTGTAAAAGGCTAAATATAACAACATAAACTTAACGGACATGCAACCAGTGTTAGTTTGTTCACCGTGGCCCATTGGTTAGACTGCTTACAATCACAAGATTGTGGGTTCGAATCCACCCAAGCTAACAGCGGATTTCACAGTGAAAAAAGTGTCGCCTAGTTATTGAGTCACAATTTTTTGATTTGTGAAATTCATAATCATAGACGTTAAACCAATGTCTGTATGAGATAGATTGGCTGTGTTTTTATACCCTTCTGGGAGTTTGCCGTGTCACACGGAATTATCAAACAAATTCAAAACGGTAAATGTGCACGTTGTGCTTACCAATAAGTGTGCTAAATGTTAAGCTGTGACGTCACGACACATTACCCAGAAGCATTTGGGTCAATCCACCAAGTAGAAAGTGCAGATTTGAAGCATGGATGAATGGACTCTTTATAGGCAATACATGTAAAATGCATTCTTAATACCCGCGTTTTACATTAATTCCTCATGGTCTATCTTGTCATGTACTTTAAATAAACTGCTTTCGTTCCAGCTCTGACCTTGGTACGTTAAATCGCTTTATCACAGCGAGTTCTAGTGTTTACATCTAACCACAGAGCTATATCCAGCTCCGTGGTCCTTACCAAGTGAATTTAGTCAAGTGGGCTTATAGTCTCTTGCAGCGAAACGCGGTATTGGTCGGCTTGGGCTCAAACTTTCCAGTTATTGTACACAATCTATATTACGGTACAAGTTGACAATGGCGCATGCCTTGCACAATACATAGCTTATTGAACTCATCATCGCCCTTCGGAACAATATTTTTGTAGCGAGGTCTGTTTTGAGTATGATAGTTATGCCAAACAATTAACAGTCGTGTGCTGAAAATTGGAGATTGGACTGGAAAGAAGGATAGCTGTGGGAGTGAGATGGCCGTGTGTCGGTAGAGAGAGAAGGGTGCGAGAGGGGTGCGGCCTTGGTGAATATCAACCCCCAGCTCGGTGTCTTCGGATAATAGATGCACTCGCACGAAGTGAGGAGTGGGTTGACATTGGGTAGTTTAATAAGGACACTAGGTCTTGAGTTTGATGGGGTTGAAAACATAACTACTTGGACCGAATTAAGTAGGGCTGGACATAGCATGGAGTGGACTTGGGCAGGAAGTGTTACAACGCTACGGGCGGTGAACAGGTTTTACGCAGGTGCATCGGACGACGAACGCTGTGTACACTTAACGCGCTAAATTTATTTTCCAAACCTACAAACCATCATCAGAGTCACATATACAACTGTGACGAATTCATTAACATAAAATCAATACGTGAAGAGTTTAGATTTATATTAAAACTCTGCTGAAAGGTTATTACACCGTAGTTTAGCTTTTCATTGAACATGAACAAAATCTTCTGCTCATACATATTTTGGGGTAGGCAATAGCTGTGTTGTGGAAATTGCCATGGCTTCCTTCCACTTGCGTGTTTTACTACAGTGACCCATGGAGCAATGAGTTACAGGTACTACTCTCTAACTGTGTACAATTTAATAGCGAATCTTTGAAGAAGGCTTTCAAACGGTCCACATGACGGTTAGCTTTTGATTTCTTTAGATATAGGGCCGTACTGGAAACTAACTGGGTATTTGAAGAATTCAAGATTGTCATTGAGCACTTAATTCACATTGCTCCTTGTTGGCCTATGATGGCGCTGTTTAGCGGTACTGAGATACTAAAACCAGAAACTAAAGAAAACTCCTCTTTATACACACAACATCTTCCGGTAAAAAAGCTTACGACATAGCAACCCAAACCAAATATTGAAACGCTGTGTGTAAATTTTTGCTTGTGCCAATTCAAAAATGTCAGCCCCGGCTCGGGCGTCGTGTGTGCTGGCCCCGGCAACCAACAAGGGTTTGCTCTCCTTTGGCCAACGAGGCTCCATGATGAGAAATTTTGTAATATCCGCGGATGAAAAATGCGGTCATCCGAACTGTAAATTAAAGAGTGGTTGATGTTGGTGTGTGTGTGTGGGGGGGGGGGCGGGGGGGGGGGGGGTATGGAAGATAATGAAAGTGAGTATACAACACAGATTTCATACAGGATAGTAATAAATATCAACCAACGATGAGGCATATATCAGACGAGTGTCCTGGCAGGGTTACGCAAGTATTTTGTAACTTATTATAAGCACAACATATCACGTCATTGTCTTAGGTTGTAACTAATTAGCAATGTTGCATCAATATGCCCAACATGATGATCAACTTTCAGTTTGTTATCGGAAAATACTTTTCTGCACTTTCCATTTAAAGGTAGACAAACCAGTGCATTTTACAAACAAAATCCTTTTGACAGAATGATTGGACCCAAGGCTTTGCTCAATGCTTGCACTACATAGATGAAACAAGGGAACCAGACTACACATGAACCATGAAGAAACCCAATTTGTTTTTCCTAAAAGTATAAAATGTTATTTTGAAGGATTCCTTTTTGAATCGATTTAGAAGAAAACAAAAATCCACATTGATAAGCACTAAGACAGCGGCAATTTTGGATAATTAATTGCTTTTTACGCTAAAATTATATAGGTCTAAGTCCTTTAAAAAAATGTAACATTACAATCGCGGCATCATTAATTTTGATAATAGGTCAAGGGTTTGGAAAAGCTTGCATGTGTGAATGTGAATGTCTTTGGCGTGGAGTGGTTGGTGCATTTCTCTCTCTTTTTTTTATAATAAAAAACCAATGGCCAATTTGCATGTGACTGTACAAAGATAAATTCAGTTTAGCATTTAAAAAAAATTATCAATACATCAACTAAAACAAAAGTAGAATCATTCTTGCGTGTATGATGAAATTAATGATTTGAGTTTTTGTGGATGAAACTAAGAATTGCTACAGGAGTCATTGTCCTTAATTCCAAGTCGATGCCAAATCACACACTATAAAACACACACACCGAAACAAAATATAATATTATATAAATCAAAACACACAACATAATGAAAGAAAACTGGAACATGATTATACTGGTCGTCCGTAGTGGTCGATACAGCACTTGAAACTGCACGGGGCCCAAGCCGGCGATTACCGGGGCGTTATCAAGCCGTGCCTTGAACGGTGGAGTACCCGGTCCTCGACTCGCCCGGCAATTGCGCGAGGTTTTGCAATAAGGCCTTCGGTCTACGAGTCCAGTCATGTTTGCTGAGGACTCGAGCCTCGTGGAATACGGGGCCTTGCTCATGATTAGTTGGGTGCGAGGTTTTGTCGTGCCCCCCCCCCCCCTATCCGTAAGTCCCTTCCCATCCCTCCCTATAAAGATCCAGATCGATCAGAAAGCAGCCATGTTGATTTTCCGTACATCGTCGTAGGTCACAACATGAATGAAATAAAGAAACCGTTAATATATAACGGACTTTCATATTCAAAAATAATTGTTGTACATGTGCTTCTGCAGGAAAACCATCCATGCTGAGCAAAGTTGTGTGACTTTTACCTTTTCAATGAAAATATAATTGGCTCTAGTCAGTGTCATAAAGAAGCAATAAGCTTCTAGAGTTTCTTATTAATACTGTCACATCACTTGCAACACAATCCAATAGATTAAGAAATAATTTGATGTCTAATCATACACGAGCGAGCAATATAGGTCCAATGGTGGACTGACTATTCAGCTGTACACGCGTGACTGAATCCAACAACAGGTTTCACTACAGTATGTATTACAGCAGACCACTCAAATATCAATCTGGCCTCATTAGAGAGGGTAAAGTCATATTTTGATTAATATGAAAGTAACACTGATTCCAACTGGATGTATATTAAAACAGGAAATTAAAGTTGTTTATTGCGGATAACTTACGGTTAAGTGAACCCAATGCTGGTATATTATCTTTAAATTAAGATGAAAATAACAAAAGGGTTTCATAAACAAAAATACAAAACTCAACTTTGCAACATCACTCTTAATTTATCCTTTAATATCGTCTTGTAATCAGTCAATGTTTGATTTCGTAATAACATCAACATTTTCTATTGTCACTCCACATTGTATTGAAAGGTTGTGTAAACTTTGAAGACCACGAACTTTCTTGACTATGGACAAAGAAAACACACATCATCAATGCGATAATACACCCCCTGCTTGGGCAGGTCCCTAGATTCAGCAAGTCGGTTGAAATGGTTTTCAACTAAACAATCAAAAACGGTTGATGCTGTCCTTTTATACGAGCTGCAGAACAAATCACCGAATTCTCATAAGCCGTGTATACACTGTCAGTCTTCATTAAGAAATGCAAGCTCGATATATCCGGGTAATTGCTATTTTATGAGATAATGTCAAAACACGTTTAAATAGAAGTTTGTAATAATGAGCGAGATGGTGGTCCTGCTTTTGACTTGCCTTCGTAATTATTATATACGCCAAGTCAGGAAGGTTTGCTTTTCATATAATTCTGTCTATAAGAATAAATTGTTATACTCCTGTTGGCCAAACTGTTTTGTCCCGTCCTGTCCCATGCGTGCCCTGCAGGACTGTTCGTTTGTGTCCTTACCATATTGTCGTGACACAGTCATGTCAAGTATAGTTTGTCATCATTACATTGTCATAATTCGCCGCGACTGTCGCGTCTTTCGTGTTGGTTCCAAATGCTGCCAAACCAGATTCCATTATTGAAAACGTTTTACACCTGCAAGATGTATATTTCTGCGAGGCTTTTCCTCATAACAGAACATTATTGAGTGCCTGCATCTAGACACCATCGAGAAACTACTACTGCGCTTCAATACTCAATTCGTCCCGACAAACGGGGTCACATGTTCCTGGCTCGGCACATGATTGGTCAGATGTTTTAATATAAACTAAAAAAATGCTGCATTATGACACCGATCAATAGAAGATTTCTTACATTGTAAGGAGATCCCCTTTGAACGATTTCCTTTAAATGTGAGAGAAAAACAATATTTACACAGCGATGCCATATTTATTTAGAGATATCCTCCCCCAAAAATTGTCCCAACTTATCCAATACTAGACATTGACCGAATTGTGGAATGCAAGCCGACGAGGCTGCCCCATCCAAAAAATGAAACTAAATCCATGTGAAATCTTATCCGTTAGTTTCCCCCTCAAAAAAAAATTGGGAGGTGAACAAAATCAACCCTTTTTGAAGTGAATTCACGGTCCTTCCTGTCCAACAACCCAGTGATATCAGGCAAGCCTTTGATAGCTGTGTCAACAACCACGGACGAGTAAGGGGTAAGTTAGAAACCGGAGCGGGTTTGCTTTCTCAACGGGAGAAAATCTGACGGTGGATGGACAGATAGAGAGGGTACCGATTAAAATGTGTTATTCCAGGGCCTGGGTCTGACAAGGGGGAGCGCGACTTCCAAAGACTCTTTGCCAGGGTTTTTGTGTACATTTGGAGGCAGGTTTCTTACGGATGGGTAGGTTTGATGCGTTTATTAGAGGTCTTAATTTGATGGCTAGGGACTGAGTATGGCAGATTGGACAAGGGTGTCATGAACCCCTGTCAGCACACTGCCTTCTTTCGCCAGTAAAACTTGAACCAATTTGTTGGTCTTCGGGGTTTTTCCAAAAAAGTCGTGGTACAGAAGTTCATTAACTCCACGTAAAGTAGCCTCTGCGTAATGTAAATGATACTATACCGAGAGTGCGAATTGTTATATTCTTAACATTCGAGCACGACTCTGTTGAGAACGAAACGTCAGACCATTAAATAATAACTTTTTTTTGGCAAATAAAATTTTAAAAATACACAAATTTCAAAGAAAGTCTTAAGAAAAAGATAGAGCTACCGATTGTACCAAGGATTAAACAATTTCAATACACAAAACTTATCAAATCACAAAATTTAACACAGAAACCGCAAAGGAGAGTTGAGCAATGAAAACCAATGGCACCTTGAGTCTCACTTAATACACAAACTGACTGTATGAACAAGAATAGCATGCCAATGCAAGTCTGCAATAGCCAGGTCTCCGTCAACATACGACCCCAGACAAACGGCATTTAATTAAAAATCACCTCCCTCCGACGAACAGGGTAAGGCTCATAAAAACAAAACTGCGCCGTGTGGTACAAACACAGCACCGGGGCAAACCGCTTGGGGAATCACCCACCGGTCACAGTCATGGGTGGTTGGGGAACGGGGTACGAACACGGTCCCTTGGTCGGTGGCGTGCAACCACAAGAAGAGAGGCCCGCCCGTCTTGTATGCAACGTCTCAAGAAGCTGACGAGGCTGAACTGCCCGACCATCTGGACCGCCAAGGACCCGTTCTCGTCATCTTCAAGCTGTGCTCATCCTACTGTAGATAATTAAAGAGTGCCTGGTGACAAGACAAGGAGGTAGACTAGAGAGGATGGATGGATGGTTGGTTGGGTCTAGCTGCACTCCTCCAGTGCGACTCACGCTAGAGAGAGCAACACAGATCGCCTTACATGCCGCCAAGATATGCGCCATAAACCTCAATGATTCACAGGGCGCATGGGGGATGTAAAGCTGCTCATTAATGGACATGCTGTATACATCATCATAGAGAGCTTTCTATATACGATTAAATCACCGTTTATACAACGCCATCGCGTAAACATGGTGGCAGTTAGACCCCACTCTCACTTAAATAGGTGTCAAATTAAATACAATTCGGTGACTAATAGGATTTCATACATTGATTTACGTTCTGGTTGTTTGTCAAATTAAATTGTGTAGGCCGATGTCGTTTTAAGTGGCTATTAGACTAGTCCCCAGACTCCACAACCCGTGCGAGGGCGTGGTGTAACACGAACGGTGATCCAAAAGTCGCTTCTCACACCTGACCACCAGCTACTTTCAAACTCAACGAGCAACACCTCCATGGATTGTAACTTTCCATACACCAAAAAACTTATGTTGAGAAGTTTAGCATTATAGCAACTCTTTTTGCATAGCTGTATTTCTCAAATTACAAACTTGGGGCAATCTTGTTGGTCTATTCTAGAAGTATTACAGTAATACATCTAGAATTGCAAAGGTCGTATGTTCGAGTCCCAACCGAATTATATGCCTGTGATTTGTTTTCACAGGACTCGAGAAAGTACTGAGTATACAGTGCTATGCACATTGTCGAAAGGGAACCACAATTAATATGGCAAACTTCACTTCTGAAATCAATTCTATATTTTCAGCGTGAGGATTTTGCTCATGACTGTCTAAACTTTTGGAAACTCTTTCCACGTGTGTCTCTTTAAAGTGAAGGGAAATGACTCATTGGGTTCACCATTCTCATTATTCTTTATTTTCTCAGTCATTTTGCTCCGCCATGGGTTATTTAGCAGACCCATTTGAAGATAATCAGGGTTTTGAAATACTTTCATTATTAAAAAGTATTAAACCTTGTGCCAGTGGTATAAAATGTTCGTAGCGCTAGGGATGGAATGTTGGAAGAGGTTGGCTCTGAAGTATACCAGCATATCGCTAATAAACAATATCTGTTAATTCTGCCTCTGGTTTTTAAATCAATATAATTTGTTTCACTCTAAATGCACCGAAACTTAGTTATTCAGTGTTTTTAAGCAAAACACACATCGCTATAATGGTGAAAACAATTACATATGATAATAAAAAATGCAATAAAATATATTTCTGGTAAGAAAACTCCTTGTGTTAAATAGCTAACCAAACTAACAATATTCTAAAATTGCATGTTTACCTCATAAAATAAACAACTCTTAATCGAGATGGATCAGTTCCGAGTATCATGATTTTTCACAAGACTTTGAATAAGACAATTATTCAGACGCCTTATCATAGAAATGAGTTGCATAATTTGTTATGATGGGATATGAAAGAGCTTTGGAGAGAAAAACCAAATTGCAGTTGTACCATCCAACCTTTGCAAAACCCAAACGCCAATACTTTTCTTATGCGGCCCGGCTCATCGACGATCTTTCTCTATCTCTACATCGTCAAAATGTTGAGCGGTGAGACCGTAAGTACCGGGTTGCGCCGTCCACCTGCCGCTAATCTCGATTTGCTATCTGTCGGTTCTATAACAAACCCAATGCGATTTAAACATGTAAATCAATGCTTCACTCTTGTCGTATTTTATTATAACTCCAAACCCGTTTCTTCTTCTTCGTAATCTTAGTGTAACCCAACCCGCCTGCCTATAAGTTAAGCACGTCCATTCTGTGAGTTTACCACAAGCCGTGTACTAGCGGACGAATATGATCTTTATTATAAAGTAAACGGTGTTTTCTTATCCGTGGAATATCTTTTAAATCAAGAGCAATGGGTAGGAATTTATTTAGAAATATACATAAAAGCATGAAAGGGGACCTGTACCCCAGCCTCTGTACTCTGTTATGTTTGTATTTAGTGTTTTAACGGCAAATGATGTCGCATCTGCATGTGCACTTTAATCTTTATTCGTTTACTTGAATTTTTTCCGTCATCAGAAGTTTCATAATGAAAATTCAAACAATAATTAAGTATGCAGAGGATTTTGCTGGGAAAATAATCACAAAAACTCACTGTGGAGAGAAGTTTTTTCTTTGGCGTCTCGGTACAATATTTTGTGATTTGATATCAGTTTACTTACTGATACGCAACGGTTTGGATATCACGGTTAATTAAAAACTTCTTTTAATCTTTGTTTATACTTCAGACTACAACACAATGATATCTCCTTTTATAACACATAATACATCTACAGAAGCGAAAACATAAACAAAACCACACTTCTAAAATGCTGTGTGCACAAAGACCAGTCATATTATCCACGACTTTTCTTCCCCGGGCATTCCGTATAATCCACTCGCTCAGCCATAAAAAGCCCCCGGGTTTCAGCGAACGCTCCCGGCCACTCCAGCTCGCCGCGCAGCTAGCGCCGCTCAAAAACCCCGGTTTTTATAGACTTCAAGCTTTATTCTCCGCACACAAAAAATAACCTCTCACTCACAGTTTGAAATTTCTTTTCACCATTTTCCCCCCAACACAACAACATCAAGAAGAGACCGAATAGGTACATGTACAAGTTTAAAATGCAAATATTATTTTCAGAACCCCGGAAATTAGCTGCCAAGCGTCGCAAAAAAAAAAGCGTCAAGCGGACAAACTCGCCCGAGCCGACAGTTATATAGCGTGCATCGAACTGTATTTGATGCAGGCACATCCGGCCACTCTCGGTCAATTTCGTCCGAATGATGACTTCCGAAAGTGCCGCACCGCCTTGGAGGTTCCCTCTATTCATGGTACCCTTTGCCTGGCACTAAACCACCCTTAATGATCGGGGTGATGGGTAGATGCAGCAGTGAGAGATCCCTCCACTCGCTATCTCTACTGATAACTCCATAATATCGTTGAGGAGGTTAACAAAAAAGGTCTTAAAAGCCATGGGTGAGACGGGCTTGTGGTGCTTCTTCTCTCTGTACTGCTATATATCAAGCAGTAATTGATCAAAGCTAGCCGCACTAGACAACCCGCCAACTCAATAGAGTGCAATGAAATACAACTCGCTTTGTAGATATCACACGAGACACCAGGAGGCCGTTTAGTTCTTGATTAAAACATAACATAAAACTTATAAATACCAGACAATATTGTTTCACCATTCCAATGAAAATGGGGCAGGATTAACTGTCCAATAAATACAGATGATAAATCCTATTAAAGAAAAGGCATGCACAAAACTAGGTAGGACCTCGTCACTACCAGTGACATTATAAAAGGACAGAAAACTGAGCGTTGGTGCTTGCTGATGTGCGAGTTAATATTCCATAACGAAAAGGTATGCGAACCTTACGGTGCTTACTGTATGAACATTAATGACGTCACAATACAAATCCATGGCGAACATGCAAGCTGCAAGAATAGTCTTGCTTGAACCTGTAAAAAACGCTTACGCCTAAGCAATTTTTTCTGCTGCAGCTAGCATTATAATTTGCTTACCGTTATAGGCAGCGCTATGAAAAAGGCCCCTGCTCTGTGTACGAGGATGACGTATACAAACATCCAAATCCACGGTGAACGCGCAAGCTGACCGCTTAATTGTCTTGCTAATAGTGAAACACATAGTTGCTTACCGTTAAGCAGCGCTATAATTATGTAAGTTTGGCTCAGAGCAGTATGTTAATACCAAGTCCATGCTCAGTTGTTATTATGGGTAGTAAAACGGAACATAACAGTACCTAGATCTGACAGTACACTCAACACGGAAAAGTACATCCGTGAGCGGGATTAGTGTTGGTCGTTTATGAATCACACACACTCTATAGACAACGGGTTTTAAATTGGCCGTCAACCTCGCTCCCACACACTACGCCGAATAATTGCAGATGATTAATGCCAGAACACGTTTACAATCATAAAACACAATGCACTTTCTATAGTCGGACGGTTATTATAGGCCAACCTCGTCGATGCTCGGTAATTATCGGTGGCACTCGGGGTTTCTCGGGAATTGTGTGCTCGCTATATACGATATACAAGGTATCAGAAAAGTCAGTGCCTTAAAAGTGGTCACGTGTTTACAAAGGGGAACGTTCATGCCATGTCCGTCTTTTCGTTAGCTTATACCCACTATAAAGGTATCATGCTTATCACTCAAATAAATGAACTTAAATGAAATTATTATAATGAAATGTGAAAACAAAAAGACAGTGGGTTAAAGTTATTCTAATTCCAGATTACTTGTTAACAGTTTGACCCTCAATCAGAAGCTCAATAACTCAACACGGTATCCAACTGCTTATACGTTCAATTCTTTTTTGACAAATGTGGCGTTCCCATTGAAATGCAAATCCTAGTGAAAATGATCTGCAATTACAGGGTCGTGTTCACATGGCCAATAGGAAAAATCAACAAACCACACATCCTCATAGAAAATCTCCAAAGTGAACTCCAGCGAAAAGCGATTGTAACACAATCAGACTCGCTGGTCCAAACAAAACCAGCATCACGAAACCCACTGCGGCTTTCTCGCTAACACCCACCATCATCAGATCGGAGGGTGGTTCATCGGGCCATGGGAGGTAGAAGGTTTGCCCCTTACACACAACAAACAGTCCTTGTACTTCCAGATCGAGTTCAGCCCGGTTCTTGAACTTGCTGAAAATGTTGTACTTTTTGTCTGATTTGACGCAAACAATCAGAAAGCTGCTTGTAAATCCGGGGATAATCGTGCCGGGGGCGTCACCGGGCCACGTGGCAATCAATGCGGACAATTAATCGCCAATCGACTGCACAACTTATTGGGGGTAAAACACCAAACCCCCCACGCGAACAATTGTTTCTTGGGAGTGTTTCTGTCAGGTATAAAACAACAAATAGGAGCATAATAGAAGCTTTCCGAAATGGAGCATGTGTGACCGGTCCCCCCTACAGCAGGCTTCACAACTGAAGGGCAATTCTGGAAGCTATGCGAACCTTTGTTCAAATTTGATCAGAGTGAACTGGAAGGCCAAGCTTTTTGAAGCTAAAGTTTGGTGACCCAATATGAAAAAATGTTTGCAAACTTATATCATAAATACGCGTATGTAATAACAAAACCAAAATAATCCTTTCAACACAATTCGTAACAACAAAACTATCATTAATTTCGGTTGAAGCTCTGTGACTTTAAGCCAGATCTGAATAATAATATTATGAGCTTGAGGACTTGAGAACCAAATTAACATATAGACCGACATCTGATGTTATCTGCCTTTATTCTTACTCGGGGTAGAAAGATGCGCCGGTGGACCCTTGCCCTCAGAAATTCCCGGTGTCTCTAAATAAAACTGCTTGTCAACCGGCTGAGACATATTAATTATATCTCACACAGCTACTGTAGTTCTTGGTTATTGTTCGTGTTCATATAGCATGAGATGCAGCCCTATTGTCCATGTCAATAATTTAATTACGAGCGGATTAGTTTGGGGTGGGTGTGTGGGATCCGCACAGGGGGCGCGCGTGTGGCATTCACATCTAATAGTCATCAAAATTTCATGACCCAACTGGGTGGGGAGACTCTATACGGAAAACGTATGTATTTTTGTTTGGAGAGGGAAAATGAACTGCTATTGTTGCTGCATTATCGGACTTATATTGAATCTTTAGGTCAGTATCGATGTAAATTTATCAAGATACACACACATTTTGTTCAACCATGGTGAAGTTCGGCTGTGTACATAATTATATGCAAGGCGTTGTTGTCAACAAACAGTCCTTAATGGTGTTAGATTGTCCGAATACTCGGTATTTCTTGATATTTAATAAAAAAAGTCCGAACAATGCATCAGTCGTACATTGTTCTCCGTTCAGGACTTTAACTTTACAAACTTTTATCAAGATATGAATAATTCATCCCTGTGCCTAACTTAGAAGTCACTCCCAAAACTTATTACCAAATCCTTTAATATTTCACACTTCTCTGAGATGATGTGGTTATAGACACTTGCATCTTAATACACAGCCACATGCTTCCAAAAATGACAAGCAATAGTTTTAGATTAGCCGGACAATAATGTCATTATGGCAGAGATATCAGCTATCTTCAGAACGGTCACCGCAACGTGGAGAACAAAAACATCCCGTCTGTGACTCCGCCAGCCAAATTCAATTGTACTATAAATGGTCCACGTATGATCCCCCGTCTAAATTGAATTGAAATTCAAGAGATGGGCGGCATTACATACAGTAATTCCATAACATCGGCAATTTATACATGCAAATGTGTAAGTTAGACGACAGGTGTGGGCCAACAACGCGTTATTGCCTTGGCTCTTATTATTAGAGCTTTTCTCTTATTTTGACTATAGTATATACCCCTCTTGCGACAAGTGTATTGTGGTACAGTGCACTTTATAAGGGGGGAAAGTCAGGCTTCAGTGCCGTGATTTGCATACTAGGGGTCTTCACATGTCTTAGATATGATGTTGTTATTGGGTAATGAAAATATCATCTGCGGGTATTGGAAAGTCGTGCGGGGGAAGTGTGCATTATGCGATTTGCATGGCTGTCTCTTTAACTGGAAATACATCTGAAGAAACCACATGACGGTCAGAAGACACGGGTAAAAGATGATATATCAAGATTGTGATGTGGTTTATTTATTAAATAAAAGTGTGTATGATCCCTTAGAATACACAATGCTTATTACTTTCCATTACAATAGTGTAACCATTCTAAACACCGGAATCCCACAGCTTGTGGAATCCCACAGCTTGTGGAATCCCACAGCTTGTGGTCCATGTGGATATACAATGCTACCTGGTTTTACGACATTCCAAGTATTAGTCTGGTACCAAGTCTCTGCCATTAAAATTCGCTCGATTTGAGGTTAGCAAAAACATTAACAGAAACACTGGTTTCTCAGTGCCACAAAATCTGGTATTATATCTATGATGTATGTATTAAGACACTATGCGTGCAAGTGGTTCATCAAAATGATATTGCTTCATCATTACATGACACGCAGGATGCCTTCCTTCAAGGTTATTCATGATGATCACATTATCCCTAGTGTCAGTCACACAAACATCATTCATGCCTTCTTCGTTATCCATTCACCATTAGTTTGTTGATAATGGGAGAAAACTATGGGATGTTCCGGCAGAATTTGACTTATTATACAAGATACAAAGATATGAATTTGATATCAACATAAATCTCCCAGAAAACAAAATAACCAATTACATTTATCAAGTATTCAAATATTTAAAACTCGGCTTCACTTGTAGATGTTCACCTTTTTATTATTGTAGTAGACACTATGGGAAAAGGGGTGTAGTAGGCCTATTGCTATTGCTATTATTATCTACGAAAGAAGCAAGTAATAGACAACCTTGTGCAGTCAAGGTGAATTTCATGTGAGAACAGCGACTAGAAATGAAACACTTCTAAAGCTAAACTTCATTCCATCCTTTCTTCATAAGAATGTTGGCCATGATGAACTCTTGATTGCAGTTTATTGGCCATGAAACACTGCCGGTTGGTTTTGACATGCACCTCAATAAATTTGTTCTATCTGGCTGACTTCGCAGGTCATTTCCTCGCAGGGTGGGTCCGAGTCCTCAAAAAGCATGGCACTCTTAAGGGATAGGCGATATTTAAGAAATACGGTACTACCTAGATGCTCGTGTAATAAAACCCAACAAGTGTTCTAATTGTCTTCATGAGCCTAACAAGGCAACACATAAACACATTCTAAATAATGGAAATTGCCCATCACCGACATCAACCAAATAAGCTGGATTATTTTTGTCTTCTTCTTAAAGGTCCCCTTTCGTAGTCTATCCTTCGGGTTAGAGGGATTTTAATGTAGGCATGCCTATTATTGTTATTGCTACATTAAACACGATCAATAAAAGAGCCTCGGGCAAAACACGAAGTTCACACCGACAAAACCTTCCTCGTCAATGACACGAGGGAAGGAGCTCGCTCGACCAGAAAATTGGGTCATACACAGGCTGCGTGTGGTGCGCATGCAGGGCCTCCGCGACTGTGTTTACGGTACTAGTCTCTAGCTCTACCTCTCTCCTCTCTTTACCACCAAGGGATCTGTACCCCCCTTTAGTCCGACTGCGTCAAAGCGATCTAACCATACTTGGGGGGCTGTTTTTCCTGTCTTCCGCTTCGCTGATCAAACTCCAAAGATTCAGTGCACGGGGCTGAACAAAAATTAGCAGGAAGAGGCTCTCTGCGGTGGATCTTAGCAATGGGGATAGGGTGGGCAGCCAATCAGAGCGCGGCGACTAATTTCCAGCCTGGAGCATTGCCACTTGGTTGGCCCAGGTGCCGACGGCAGGCAGGGCAAGGCAGCAGGGGAAAGGAACTTTTCACCCACACTGCTTCATCTGTAAACAATACTCATCTCATGGAAAATTATGCAGAATATTTTTTTGCTTGGTGTTTATGCTTGATTATTCTTTACCACGTGATGAAGCTCAAGACAATATAACGTGTAAAAACACTGAGTGCATTACAAATTAACAATAATATTAAGAACAAGTCAGTGTGTACTTACAAAATGCTCGGTGAGAAAACTAGCTGGTGCAAGCTGTTGGCGATCATGAACACCGAGATGATGATGTATAAAACAAGGCGAGAAATGCAGCCTTTTAAACTCGAGTGCACCTTTTTCTGATGAAAAATAAATACAAAGAAACACTTGACTAGAGCGAGATTTGAACCAACGACCTCAGGATTCAACGTTTTAATAAACGGTACAAAATAATAACTAATAAGAAGCAAGTTAAATTGTGCGTCTTTATAATTTTTCAGAAATCTGTAAATGCGATCAAAAATTAATGTTCTGAATTTCTGAAACAACATGCGAGAAATGCTTTTCTCGCTAAGTTAAGTTTCAGTGTGAAGATGATATTTTTCATTTCAAAAGAATAAATGTTTAAACTAGAACATTGCGTGGCAAGATTTAAAAACAAAAACAAAACATAAAGTTTACCAAAGTTTTGTTTAGTTCGCTTGTGCAAAACCGTTCAGGCTTGTGTCCAAGAATATGGTAGGACGTGTGTTTGAATCTCAGGACTCAGAAAACAATATAAGGTAAGGGAGTAAAACAATACCAAATATGTAGAGTACGCTAGAAAGGCGAGGGGGTTGTATGTCAAATGCAATATTGTAGGTCCATTTCTCAAATCGCATGAACTTAATATTGTGCGCCATTTCATTTCTAATATACTTTCCAATGGGTGGCATATATCTTCTGTTTCACCAATTTCCCCTGTCGTTTCTTACCTTCTTCTCGACCATTTCTTGGTGGGTGGTTTTGGGGGTTGATAACAGTTGGATAATAGTGAACAATTGGTTTTAAAAAATGGGTCACCTGCCGTGAAGCTTGAATAGTGAAGGGTTTCTCTCAAAGTTTATGAAAGTGCATCAAGTTTTTTAATTGCGGGTTCAAATTCGTCAATCATATCACATTTTGATTCCTTATTTTACAGAAGTTTTTAATTTAACTCATGTCAATTATGGAGGAATATTGATCGATGAATTATGGGGAAACTTAGAGATACGTGTATTTTATTACTCTTTATGATATTAAAATACTCTTATGAAATATATCTTCACATATAGAGTTTTGTTATTGAGATGGTGTGAACGAGATGTCATGCGGCGAGACACTAATTAAAAAGAAAACAATATAAGAATCAGAAACAAAATAGGAAACAAATTAAACAGGTGGTAGCGGTTGTTTTTAAAGTCTGGGTAAATGGAAACTAGTGCAAAAAAACTAGTTAGTGGCCTGATATTTCGTTAGCAGCGTTGTTCTTGAATGGAAACAACTGACAGAAACAATAAATGATTTTCAAATAATGTTTAATGAATAATGTCACGTTAACTTATACCATGTCATATTTGATGTCAAATGGTAACAGCATTAAATTGATGTTTATGCTGGGGTCGGGGTTTGAGTTTGTTTTGTCATCTAAACTGTTCACAGTAAACTCCATTAATGTTAAGGTTTAATTTGCCCTTTTGTTACCGGCTTCGAATGAAACGGTTACACTGGCCTTGGTGCCCCGTCAACAAATTGACTTTAAACAATTTCCAATGGAAGTGCCCTTTGCAAAATGAAAATTGCTCTCTCAAAGAAGAAATTCTAGGCCTATGAGTTTTGTGGCGTAGAAGTTCAGTCATCAACCGTTGAATGCAACCTGGTGTGACTGGGGGGGGGGGACAACAATTCACACAGAGACTCTGGAAACAGTAACGAGTGGTATAGGGCAAAACAATAAAATATTAATAATTAAATCAAATCAATTGAAATTTCTAGAGGAAGCTGGAAAGGTGATGGGGGTTAGATGTCAATGTGATACAGGAACCCATTTCTCATATCACTTGAATTTAATATCGATGCCCGTGTGCCATTCCCTTCCACAAATCTTTCCATTTTCCACCAATTTCCGAGTCCCTTTGTCTTTCGTCTCGACCCTCTAAATTGCTGGATGTGGGACAGCGAGAGAGAAAACTGGGTCATCGGACACTTTATGACAGAGACAGGCCTTAATGGAACCTGAAAGAATTATTACAAGTGTAGGACTCTCTCATTATGAAAGATCTGCAGTGGTGACATACTGCAGGGGGGTTTTGGCGGGAGTTTTTTTTTAATAAACGCCACTTTCTGAACAACTCCAGAGCCAGACAGTGAATAATGTAACAAAAGCAAGAGAGAGAATGATAGACTGTAAACTGAAAGAGTAACTAGGCTATTCATGCTTAATGAGGTATTCTTTCGGGACACATTTTGACAGCTGAGTCATAAAATATGCAGATTTGTCTGAAATATTTGCAAGGGCTTTTGAAATGTGATCGTTGTGAGGATGACCATATGTGGGGTAATGACAATGGAAAGACTGCAGGCATGCTGGGCAGAATAGAGAGATGGTGTAGCATTGTGTCTCGCAACAGAAATATTAATTCATATCTTTTATGTCAAACTTTTGCAATGTGTTTTCTCCCCATGACTATCCTAACACATAATCATTTCTATTAGGCTATGTCTCATTCGATGCTAAGGTCTTACATGTATAACGATAAAGGTGAGACAGACTTTTTCAAAAACATGTATATACAGAATTTTGACAAACCTATACAAAAAAACCTGGTGACGCTTTTTAGCTTCAAAACGCAAAGCTCAGCCGGCACTACTAATTATTAACACTTTTACTTCAATATTAGTAGTTTTAATTTGTTATATCTTGTTTTACAACTGTAAGTCGCCAAACAAAATTACTTTAAGTATTTTATTACAATACTGAAATCGCAAAAAGTACTGATAAACTGCTTTTAACTAACTGACAACAAATGGTGGCATTCTTGGTCAAGTTTCTTTTTAAAGCAACTCTCTGAAATTGGGCCACTCTTCAGTTGGCCTTGTTTTTATTTCCACGACCGTGAGTCATGACAATTTGACGGCAATGAAGCTATCTTCAAATACCATGCGAGTGTTCATATGAACGAAAAAGAGTTTGTCTCAATTTTGCAACCAGTTTCTTCGGAAACTGTATACTCAAGATTTGTCTCCATGCCAGTTGCGTCTGGCTACAACTACAGACAATTACACGATGTATTCCAAAGCACAGAGAGTATAAGCCACATTAGAATTCATATAGAGAGTAGTAATACGATCACCACTTCATGTCTGTCTTTTCAATTGACACTAATGCCCTCAAGTATTATGATTACTTTCATATTCAAAAGCTCTTTTTCAACACGTTTCAAAAAACCCAATACTTAAGCCTCCAAATTGAGTTTTCACCTCTTTTCGTCATCTGTGTCACTTAAGGTATAATGAACAAATGAAGCACCAATTTTCAGCAGGGACAGTGTAGCCGCCATGTCTAATCCACTGATGGATGGACCTCAGTTGAGGTAAAAACAAAATTTACCTCACTGAAAAAAAGTGCATCAAAATTGGCCTCCTGAAGATTGCCTTTGTGGTGGTGCTAATGATAACATGACTGGTTAAGTAGTGTGTGGACAATAAGGCGTGGGTCTGAAAATTGGAAGGAGGGGATGGGATCGTTGCCAACGGCCCCAGTTACTTCATTTCTTTGGGGTTCCTGTCTCTTGTCAAGGGAAGGGAAGTTACTTGATGGATGCCCAGTCACGGTGCTTTTGTAAAGTTGTGGACATGGGTCATTAAGGAGCATGCTTGCCAATAAAATGTCATTTATTTTGAAGGGAGGTCTTTCTGCTCTCTTGTGCTGGTAATGGTGTGATTTGTTTTCATGACAAGTCGGAGGAAGGAGACTGGGTAAAGGAAGAGGATGTGGGATGCGGGAGAGAGTGATGCAAAGCAAAGAAACAAAGACGGCAAGAAGTTAAGAAAGAGTGAGAGTTAGGAGGAAAGTGAGATGGAGAGCACAAACTTCAATTAGATTCAGTAATAAAACATATATATAACATACATAATGCAACTGTTGAGGAAGACAAAGTCAGAATGTTGTACGAAACACAGACCGTGTACATGGCACGCTACTGTTTGGAAATGTGGTGCCGCCCTAATGACATAACATTGTAGGCCATTTTGTGGTACCCAATAAGACCACTTGGCCCAAACAGATGACTGCGTGAGTTTGTGAGAGTGTTCCATACATGGATATTTCCATTAACAGAAGTGAAGAGGTTATACGAGGAGGGGAGGGACAGTTGGTTGATGAGAAACAAACAACAAACAAACAAACAAACAAAACAATTTAGTTGCTAAAAAAAAATGCAATATTTGACACAAAATAATACAACCCCAAAAATTGACGGAGAAGGCGCGAGTGTAATGTAGAAATAACCGGGAGGTAAAACAAACAAAACAGAGGTTTTTTTCCTTCTCCTCCACGTGTGAATTT
The DNA here is from genome assembly GCF_032118995.1 of Asterias amurensis. Classification (NCBI taxonomy): domain Eukaryota; kingdom Metazoa; phylum Echinodermata; class Asteroidea; order Forcipulatida; family Asteriidae; genus Asterias; species Asterias amurensis. The sequence goes on along the minus strand of NC_092662.1, from coordinate 236,670 downwards.
TAATGTTCATTTACACCGAGCCAAAAAATAATACCGATTCATCATTGAAAACACAAAGCACTTTAATGAAAAGCATACGTTTTTCTGCTGTGGTGGAGGGAGGGGGAGAAAGGGAGAATCAAAAAAATAGAAACAGGGAGAGACGAGGCAAGAAACGAACAGGAAGACAGTGGGTATGGCGAGTGCGACGGAGAGAATAGAGTGAAATGCTAATATTGAAACAAGATTATGGGCCTGTATTGTGCCAATATTGTTCGGGGCAGCACATAAGCCGTCCGCGTGCTGCTTTGAATGGACGGACGGCAGTAAGGTATTTGCAGAGCTTGTGTTGACTGTGTCAACAGACCAGGGCCACATAAACAGTAGCGGGGTGAGGGTGTGGGACAAAAGCAACAATAGAAGGCCCTCTCATCTCTCCCAACTCCATGTCCAATACACTGGCACTCAGCAAGCAAGCACACACGACCAAATCACCATCCCTCCTCCTACCCCCCCCCCCTTTCCCAACAACCCTAAACCAAAAAAAAAAAAATCTCACCCGGAAAAAATATCTGAGCAAATAATCTAACCTCTTTTTTTGTTCCGTCAATAAAACTAAAGTGGATGATTGAAGCTCAATGGTATCTTGTTACAATAGCTAACAATTGTAGTCACCCCTTTGGTTGTAGAGCACAAATTCAATGTGGGGAAAGAGATTGGAAGACTGGCCATTGAAATAAGGAAGACTTTAACTGTAGAAGTCACTGGGTTGGTTTTGATTAAACTCAAGATTTACATCCTGGACGCAGTGCTGGCTCATGTTAAATAATAAGAGTCATGAGAGTCCTGGCTATATAACGGGAAAAGGACACAATGAAGAGAGGAACGTTGTTTTGGGAAGGGTAGAGTTTTAGAGTTTTAGTGTTATAGTGTGTGAAAAGTTTCTTGACATTATTCTGCAAAATTATGGTTTTTAGAACTCTTCCTGCATAATGCATTGATGCGATTCACAATCATGTTTGTATGAGAGAGATTTCGGATGTTGCCAGCTTGGTGTTTATATCTCCTTGTGGGAGTTTGCCGAGTTCCCTTGATGGAAAGTTCATGTTTAAAAAAAAAAAAACCTTTAGAGTCATTTCATGCGAGTGCCAAGAAAAGAGTTCCAAGAAATTAAATTTCTGACTGCACTATGTTCAGACTTATTCGAATTTAAAGTACGATACGTGCCCTTTATACAAAGCCGATCTTGATTAAATCGTCTCCACTATGATCAATTTGATGTCAACTACAATTTGTATAAAAACAATCTTGTTCAATTACAAGAAAATATGCAGAGTGGTCAACAACATGGATCAAGCAATTTAGTGAAGGTCAGATTTAAGCACAGGAGCTATGCCACACTAATCCCTGATAGAAACAGGAATCCAACTAGGTTCCAATGTTTCTCTTAAAAAACACCTAAATTTGCAACTGACAAGACGCATGTGTTTTTAATACCATACATTCAATAGACGAAGTGTCATCCTTCAATTTAACGCCTGGCTTGCCTGGCACCAACTTGCCCATGACCGGAGCGTGAGAAAGTCAAAAGTGCTTTCAATTGACATTGGTGCCATAAAACCAATCAAATCTGTTAATCAATTTGTAACATGGGGAGATATAATCCAACAGCAAGCTACACTTAATTTTATCAGAAAAGAACAACGACTCACCAAAATACAAACTGTGCTCTTATTTTTTCACTGTATTTTGTCTCTAATATATCCGAAAAGAACAACAGTTCACAAAAATACAAATTGTGCCATTGTTTTTTAATGCGGTCTCATATTGTATCTGAGACTATTTCATCTCTGAAAAATGCAAACTGAGCTTCTTATTTATACTGTCTGTCTCAAATTAAATCAGAGAAGAAAATCGGTTCTCCAAAATGCAAATATTGAGCTCTTATTTTTACTGGGAATCTCAGGTTTTAGAGACATTCAAGGATGAATATTTTGAAAGCTCCAGGCTTTTCCTACCTAATGCAGAAATGCTACATGATCATCTCTTTCCACAAAATCCCAACTCTTCCTTTTTCTACTGAGGCAGAGACATCTCATGCATGACAATTCCTAACCGTTTCCAAAAGTGCTGGTAAATAAAAGAGACCTTGCAGAGAGAATCAAGTAATTGTTCAAGCGTATGATGTAGTTAAGAGGGAAAAGATAGTGCTTGGCTCTATAGGTCCAAGGCTGTTTCTGTTCAATGCAGTGGATGAATATGTAATTTATCAATCATAGATATGTGCTGGGTATACATGTGGAGTGAGACAGTATAATGACACACTAATTAGTGCATCATATACTGCATGTATTCATGGAGTTAGGTATTACATGATATGATAGCTTGGTCGTGTTCCCTGTGTGCACTGCCGTGGCGTACAATGATTATCATACAACAGGGCTCAGCCTATTTTAGTATTGGTCGTTGATTTTGAAAAACAAAAGCAAATCACGACTGTTGCACTATCCTCATTTACTGAAAATTTCATTGGCAAAAAGCGATACGACCAAAGTGGTAGACAAGCTTGGACATGTTCCCTGTGTGCACTTATGTGTTCAATGCATACCATACAACAGTGCTCAGACTATTTTTGTATTGTTCGTTGGTTTTGAACATATTTTGACTCTTGCACTATCTTCTTTTACTAAGAACACATCCATTGGGTATACATGTCCAAACATAATATAGGTAATACGACTGAAGTAGCAGGCAAGGTTAATTTGGTAGTGATTTTTAATAATCCCCATGTAGTTTGAATGAAATCTGATAAAGTTTCCACTCCATTGATGACCAATGAACTTATCGCCTCCTGATGATCTCTTGAGACTAATTCACCCTCCCAACTCATAGAACCCATTGAATTGAAGAAACCAACCCATGATTCCTCCCCCAACCTGTGCATTCAGTTCGGGAACACTATAGGAGAGCCACTCCCTACACTCCATACGTTATAAGATTATCAACTTACATAAAAAGGGGAAAGATTTTTCTAATGACATGTCATAGCATCCGCTCTATTGAGAGTTCAGTATTGCGTTTCAAGACATCTCTTCTACTTTGGTATTGCGTTTACAGTGTTCCATTGAAACAGGAGAGAGAAAGAGAGAACAAATCCCGATCACCGCTCATTCAAGAAACAAAGAGATGCAGTTACCATGGAAATGGACCACAGGCATTTTCTACTTTCTTGTCCTTTTGGCGAGCGACTGAGTAAACATGGGCAGGCAATAGAGCAGTGTTTACCCAGGTTCCTAGGGCTACAGAATGGTGGTGCGGTCCAAGAACTGTAACAAAAGCTGGGCCAAAAATGACATATACACCACTAACCCCGCCGGCTCATGACACAATAACCATATATTGGTCTGAATGGCAATTGGCTTGCACGTGAATGAAACAGCGCCTATATGACTCAATAGTAGGCAGTTGAACATAGATCACTATCAATCCAGTAACAAAAAGATGCAGTAGTGATTATAATTCTCTTTTCATTTTCTATTTATCTGGGACTGAAATGAGTCAGTTTTTCCCCAGATTTTTTCCTCTTGTGTTTTTGAGGAGATTGTGTGGGGGTCAATGCTGCCATTGTAGAGTGAACATAACTCTATATTAATTACATTTACGGTGTATTGGATTTACTGTTCTTACAATGTATGTTAGACTGGTAGACATCCCTTGTGAAAAATACATGCCGATTGAAAACATCTTATGAACTACTGAACCTTTCACAACTTTACGAGGCTATTGCAATGAAGTCATTACATCTTGAAACAAATAATTAAAAAGTTTCAGTTTGTCTCTAAGGACAAACACTACAGCCGACAAAACAACACAAGGTAGATTTACAGATACAAGTAATCGTGTAGGTTTTTAATAACTACATTACATCATTAGTTTTGGAAAGAATATCTCCATTTCCATCCTCTCATTTTCATTCAATGAACAATCCACACAACTAGCCCGTGAAAAATGTCCTCCATTTCAGGCAAGGTCTCCATTTAAGTGAAACATATATAAATACTTTATGCTTTGTTCGTGAGTGTTTATATGAGTGCTCATTTCTTCTGCATTTTTTGGGGCCTTCAAAATGCAACTTTTCTAAACTGTAATGGTATTTCAGCAAACATTGTTTCTTTGGTGGAATAGTAGCGAACGACAATCAGTGAGCCATTTTATTGTTTGGGGGTACCTATCCTGTACTATATGTAAAACAAAATTGGTGTTACTTCCTGACTATAGTTTCGTGGGCAACGACACATTTTCTCACAAAGTCTTCACTCAAATAATTATATAAACTTAGCCTTATTGTCACTCATGACAATAAACAAATATAGTGAAATTCACTTTGGTTCTGCGAGTCTAAAAACGTAATGCTAGTAACGTAAGAATTGTGTTTTGGCAAATATAGTATTCACAGTCCGCTCTGTTGTTTCTTCCCTCAGCTATTTGCGTAGACAATAAAGACGTGACGGGCATAAATAAAACAGAAACTTATACGAGAATGATCTATTGCCAAAACGTTCAATATCCTTGGGAAGGGCCGCCGTAAATCTGTTTGAACAGTGGATTCAGTTTCTTCGCATGTCCCATCTTAATACTGCGGTCTTTCACCAGTGGGTCTCTTCTATGGGGAGATTTAAGAGGTGTCACAGTATTCATTTGCTAGTCCGTCATCACACAGTCATCCCTGATTTGCAATGATGGCTTGAGAAAAATGGGATATTGTTTTTCCAAAATGGGAAAAAAATTATACCATTGAACTTGGAATCGTTTTGAAATTGTAAGGCATGATGGTGCTTGGGGAAAAAGAGAAACTGGTTTCGTTTGTTTTTCTCTCGAAATAGATATAAAATAAAACACGGGGCTTAAAGGGTTCAACTATATAAAAGCATTCCGAACAATTCTTTCGCCTATACGGCAGCTTTAATAACATTTAGAGAACCATTTCACTTCAAAGTAATGTGGTTATAAACAAATTATCCGTTTTACACAGAAACTCTTCTAAACTATCTAGGTTCCTTCAAAAGGAGAGAAAATTAGTATCCCTTAGTGACCCCTGGATGATCATTTGAAATTCCACATTCTTTATTCTATCATTTGACACCCTTTAAGTCAGTAAATCTGCAACAAACTAATAGTAGATTATGCCATTTGGGTTTGATACTGTAAGGCAAATTAAAACTGCCTCTAAATCCAATATGAATGCTTGACAAAGCAACCAGCAGAGTAGAATCTCTTCTAGATCCAATAGATCTAATAGTCTTTAACGGCATAACCAACACTGACATCTGCCCTACAAACCAGTCAATATTAGGCAGACGGTTATCGCCACCGAAAAGCGCAAATTTACGGCAAAATGCTTCTGATTTAGTCCTGCCCTGGGCAACCATTATTCCTGAGCCGGGACCCCGTAGGGACGTATTTGGACTGTCTTGGGAGGTTAGCATTATTCGTCGATTCCTTATGTGCGCTGTCCCTTTTAAGATTGCCGACTTGGACAATTCTGATACAATTCCACGTGAAAACAATCTGCGAGACCTCTCAATGCCCGGAGGGTGACTGCCTTTTCTATCTCTGGCGAGTGTGCGATGTGTGAGTTGGATGTGCTACAAACTACAAAGCACTTCTCTATAAATTGCAAGCTAATTTTGTCTTGATTGTACTAATGGATGGGTTTGAATATATACCTGAAACTGAAAGACACACTGTGAAAAAATAACCGAATGACGTTTTAGGAAAATAAGGTATGAGTATAACGGCGCCAGGTGATATACCGCACTTGTATAAGCCTGCACATACTCAATATCTGGCTCAAGAAAAAAGGTGTCAAAGAAATTGCTCAGTTTTTTAGTTCCGCGGATTATTGTAGGGCGTGAAAACACTCTAAATTGGTTTCAAAGTGATGAGTTATATAAATGAAAGTTTGTAACTTGTACACATGAAATTGAAAAAAAACCTGAAATACTTTCATCTATTTGCTGTCTATAATTAGTTTTGCCTTTTTTCTCTAAACTTTTCAATCTGTTTGGCATTCCTCGTTCCTTGTCTGTTTATCTGTCTGTCTAATAATAATAATAATATTTAATTTTTAAAATACGGTTTCATGTCACATACACATCACAAAGGGCTGTACTATAACAATCCAAATACAGACAAATTGATTAACAATAATAGCAATATTTGCTGATAAGAAAGTTATTCTTATATTAAATGTGGGTTTTCAAAGAGCTTTTAAAAATGTCCAAAGCATCAGCAGGTCGGATCGCCTTCGTCAGTTCATTCCACAATTAGATGTCTAACTCAGTCACAAAACTTTTTTGATTGGTCGTCTCCACTACAAAACAGTCACCCTTTAGTTTGTTCATAAAGCAAAGACAGCTCTTAGTTGTTTGTTCGTCTCACTCTGTCTATCTGTTTCTTTTCTCAAACTTATTAAACCCCCTTCATTTGTCAGTTTGTGTGTCCCTGCCACATCCAACATCTTGGTATATATGCTATAATCTGTCTACTTGCCACCCTCTGTTTGTCCTACCATCTATCCTGAATCCCGCACATCATCCTTTTCTTTGTCCTATTATTTATCTCTAAACGTTGTTGCTGAATGAAGTTGTCTCTATGTTGGTCACACTGTTTGTCTATCTATGTGTCTTAGTCTCCATCTCATCACCTTATCATTCTAGTTGCCATCCCTTTGTTTGTCCATTGTCACACTATCTATCTATAGCCTGTTGCCAAATGTTTGCCTGTCTGTGTACATCAATTGTTCTCTGTATTAATTAACGGGTTATTCTACATGTTATCCTTTTTGTCATTGTTGTCTATAGCCCTGTCTATTGTCTATAGCCCTGCATGCTTGTGTGTCTGTGTATTGTTCTCTTTATTAATTAACTGATATCATTTTAGTTGCCGTCCTTTTGTTTGTCAAACTATACATTGCTATCAAAATGTTTGTAGCCCTGTTGTCTATCTGTGTGTATCTCAATTGTTCTCATTATTAATTAGCTATTCATTCTAGTTGCATCCCTTTGTTTGTCACACTGTCTACCTCTCTCATCCTCCGATTCACTCAGTCTTCATCTGAAATTCCTCTCTTGCCTCCCAGTCTAAAACATATGCAGACAAATTGGCTCCATAATGTAGTGATGTCCCAGGGCTAGCACTAGCAAGTCAGGCATGCAAAGGGCCTTTGAGTAAAACATGGCTGGCCGTAATGTAGTGAGGGGGGCTTTTAAACCACTCTGCTGTCTGTGATGGTACAAGTGACTCCAGCCAAATCGAGCTTAAAATGGGCTTAGACCACAAGGCAAATACTAGACACCTTTGCTAATAGGTCGCTAAGGAAGTTGAATTGCCTGCTTTTAGGGTTTGTGTTGTTTAAGATGCGCTAGGTAACTTGTTAATGTGACTCCTGTTGGGAGATTTAAAAACATTTGAATAGGGACCCTGCTTAACTTGATTGGCAAAAAAGCCTTAATGTTGATTGTAAGAGGAGACAGTTTATGGTGAATTAAGAGATCTAACACATCGAAAAAATAAGCAAGAATTACTGGCTTGTTTGTTTTTGTGTTTGTTTGTTTGTTTGTTTTTTGGTTTTTGTTGTTGGGTGTTTATCTGTTTGTTTAAGATTATCTTCCCTTCAAGGGAACTCGGTAAAGCTCACACAAGAGGATGTAAACACTCAAGCTGACAACAGCCAATTTATCTCATACAAACGTTGGTCTACGGTGTTAACTAGACAACAATACTTATTCTATCACAGTTAGCTTGGAAGGATTCAAACCCACAACCTTGTAATTGCAAGTCCTGCGGTCTAACCACTACAGTTACTTCCTACAAAACATTATTGATTGAAGGCCAGTGCAGAACTTTGAAGAAAATTAACGAACCGTCAGTTTTCTGGGTTAGAGGAAACTATACCTGTAGAAAGGAGCTGATGTAAAAACATGACACTTTATGAGACAATTACTCCTTTTCCTTAAAGTGATGTTTACAAAAGGTCATTATAAACATGCATGATTCCTCCACAAAAGCCACGATGAATAAAGACTGGAATTGGGTTGTGCTATTCTACAAGTCTCCACAGCAACTATCGTAAACAACCCGAAACGGGTAGAATGAGAAACGGAACGCAAAACGGGCGAAGCAGAGTGACGAATGTCAACATTACCAACATCAAACAGAGAGAAGCCCTCTCTTTGCACGCCACACAAACTCTCCTGTTTTGTCTTCTTGTTTTATTCTCCAACAGTGGGCGGCAGTTTTGCCTGCTCTGTGTGTCCCTACAGCGCCATGACGTGACTTCCAGGGGTAAACCTGGACTGTCGCTCCGAGACTAACCCGACTCGGTCGTAATTTCCTGTTCTAGCCGACACCCTGTTTGCCAGGAAGACACTCTAATTAATCCACTCTCTTGTACTTTTTTGTGTCAACCGTTGCTGAAATACAAGCCCATCCTGAAGCACCCAGTCCTGCAAAACATTTTGATCATCATTTTGGTGACGACATTTTGTTCAACCAATCCTCTAGGAAAGGGGATCTTGCAGGACGGAACACACTGGATGTAAAATTCCCATGCGGCCGCCTTGGTTTTTTGATGAGAATTGTTTTCAAAGGGTGGTGTTTAATGTAAGGCGATAGTAAAGGATGGACAGGGGTAGGGTGTTGATGTGGATTCTGACAATGATGGGGGGAAATTGGTTGAATTCACAGGAGAGGAATAAAGAGGATGGTACCAAGCAGGGACAATGATCAAACGGGAACATGAGAAGAACAGAGTGACAAGAGAAGGTGTCTGGAAAGTCAAAGTAATAAAACACAACAAGAATTAATACCAAAGGAGAAAAGAAGTCAAAGAGCCTATCGAGAGAGAAAGAGAAATTACACGGGGAAATGCAAAAGCTTTAAGAACAGGAATGGCAGTTAAGCACAGGGAAACCAGAAAATAGCAATGAATATCTAAACAGTCGTCATGGTAACAATCAAAGATGAAGATTATCCTGCCTACTCTAAGAAGTAAATAAAGAATTCGATGCTGAGAGGAGACTGCTTAAGTATCAAATGATATATGGGGGACCATGGTACAAGTTGTCTTACTTTAAAGTAGGAACAACTCTCCCATTTGTTTTAAAGGGAATGTACGTTTGGTAATCACTTAATGACAATACAAACGTTTGGTTAGAAGCCGTTAATACAGCAGCTGTCACTTCGAAATAAAGCGGTTATGTTAAAACATATCAGTTTTTATGCCCCCGAAAACATTTCGGATAAGTTTCCGTAGACATATTCACTCTGGATTTTTGGTGATATCTCAAAAATGCGACCACTTTTTGAAATGAGGTTAATTTGTGTATACATCTTATAGGATTTTATTATGATGAGGCTACAAAGGTCAGAGGTTTAAAAACTTGTCACTGCTGAAACTGTATGCATTTTCTATATTTTATCAAGATTTTACCTTTTTCACCTTCTTGGGCAAAACTTTGGACTCCTAGAAAAAAATGAAAGAAGAAAACAAACCAACTAAATATCAAGAGAGCCAAAAAGAGGAGGAAATTACCAAATTAACAAATTAAGCAAGAAGTTTAAATAATCATCTCTTTGAAATAAAATGTAATTTCAAGAGAGTTTTCCCAAGATAACACTCCTTGTTCCACACTGCCGCCAACCTTAAAAAAAATCATCTCTGATTTATGTATCTTTGATTTCTCCTCTCTAATGTATGCAAAGAACAGTACCTTTTCCCCTTTCCAACCTTATCAGTTATTCAAATTGAATTGGGGGAACAACACAGCTTCGCGGCACATTGTGACCAGTCTTACTGGGATTTTCATCGCAAATTCTACAATATATTTGGGTTTCATGATGTCCGAGATTAATGACATAATGTATGCAATCTGATAAATCAGTTGATGAAGATAAGACGCAGGAGGAAGGTAAAGATGCGGCAAAAGCACAGCAGTGCTCACATTGGAACACACCAACTTGTGCATACATAATCATTTGAATTTCTTAATGCACAACTCCTTTGAATTGTGAGTTTAGTTTTAACAATCCTTGTCCAGGAGGAGCGAGTAATCTGAGACGGGAGAAAGTTTTTAGAAAAGTGGAGACAAGATGCAGTCTGCCACAACAACCCTTCCCTCAAGTTTGTACAACACAAACAAGTGGACTCCACTTTTTTATATATTATAGTATAGCCATGTCTTTCTACGGGAAGCTGTATGAGTGGTTGGTACACATTTTCTTAATGGGTTAGTAAAGAATCTATCCCTGGCTCTTCAAGTAGCCGTTAAGAGGAGCTAAGCATTTCATAATGGTACTGGTGTTATGCCAGCTTGCCCAGATGTTAGTCTTCAAACCTATGGACAACAAACTTGCAGCGCCTTGGCTGTGTTTTCAGTTTCTCAATCCATCCCTCTTGGATGGCACCTTAAGAGCGTTACGGCAGCTTCTGATTGGTCGGCATCTCCCTAGCGGTTGCATTCCCGTTTTCCAAGCACCTCGGCGAGGCGTTACGATAGTGGACTTCACCCTTACACCTGGTTGGCGGTGGTTGTTGTATTAACTCCTACGTGTACATTCAGCCACATGGGCCATTGAGTTTCCATCTCCAGATCGGATGTGTGATTTCATGGCAAGAGAGATCCGTACACAATAGACACGTGTTGCATATGTGTGTGCGAAAAAGTGTGCTAGCCTGGTAGACGCTGAAGCTTGTGGAAACCGTACCGCGGAACACGGACACGGCAGGATTAATTAAGATGGATGACGACAGAGCACAGGGGCTATGCTCAATATACCGAGCGTGATTGTGCATAAATCAAACAAGATGTTTCCTTATGATAGCTATGCTGGAATCCGAGCACCTCACAAATTGGGCTTTTTTATAAAAACCCACATATCATACTCACTATTATAACCAACACAGCCATTTTTTATATTGGTTTTTATTGATCAACGAACGGTCACATTCTTATTGGCTTTAAATCAACGCTGCTAACAATGACGAAGTCTTGACTCAAGAATAAACCTTGCACTATACATCACTCTTTCGACGTTAACATTTTATGTTGGCCGCAATTTTCGAACGAACTACGAATGACAACAAGAAATGCAATATGACAGAACAGGTATGATGTGTACCATATAGTTCGTACTGAGCAAGATATATTAGACTTGAACACAGAGCCGACAGTCTCCACTTATGAATTCTGAGCCTTGTGGCCCGAAACACAACTCATCAATCAACTTGTAAAATCTACAGGTTATAACCAAATATATGGACAGGTTATTCATATATCAGGAAAGGGGCGTGACGCAGAAGGGGAAAGGGGGGTTCAAGAAGGACAATGAATGCGTTTAAAGCTGTGACGAGTCACAACAAAAGCGTGTGTCCATGTTTGCTGCTGTGACGAATCACAGCAAAAGCTTGTGTCCATGTTTGTTATATAAAATGTATCACAAACAAAGAATGTTCATAAATACAGTATGTAAATTGTCATTGGAAGGGGTAAAATTGTATGTAGATAAATTGGTGTTTCGGTAACATTTTGGAATCAGTAAATAAACATTGTGCATCGTGAAAAATGCTTCATTTGTTTGCAACTTCAAAGTGTTCTGTTTTTTTTTACAGTTCCATCTTTGTCATACATCTGCCTTATTGCACCATCCCTTCATAAAATTCCAAGTATGTGTTATTAACGGTGCAATAAAGCAGATTTCTGCGAGGGTTTTGTGACAGGACAAGTAACTAAATGCCTTATAGTAGATGTGTTACCATGGAGATGACCTTTGTGTCGTTTCCTGCCGAATCGCTGGTATTAAAGCAAGAGGCATAGAAGCATGGCCACCCTGCAAAATAGTGTGGATTATTGACAACTCTACGGACAGAGCATCTTCCAAGCAATATGTTTATTGCCAGTTTTGAACTTGTGTTTTCGTCATATCCAATAACAGGGGGGATTTTTCAGGGACCTGCTTTTTAGCGAGATATATTGCTTCAAGAGAACCTTCGACTACAATTTATTATCATGTAACACTTTGAACATCTCACTAGTATAACATGTTTTTTGCTTGGCAACATCTATACAAGGCAATCTTGAATTTATCATATAATTTCTTGTACACAAATTTCTTAACAATGGCATGTTATATTTTTGAGAAAATTTGGTATTCGAGCCTATAGGTTTCCTCAGATTGGAGGGATTTTGTATTTTGGTCAATAAAAATAATGATGATTGATGTTTGTGAAGTCTTCTGTAAGGTGGCAATTAACAGATTTACATCATGTACCATAAGATTCAATTAAGCTATTACTCAACGTTAATCTGACACCAAGCCTGTGATTGAGCCCTCGTGTTGGTACGAGACCAATTCCATGGTCTTTTACAGACAATGGTTCAATTTAACATCAAATCACTGGCTGGCGAGAGATGACCACATGATAATTACACACAAGGCGAAACAAAAGAGGCAATCAATAAATAACAACAAAGGTGATGTTAATTGCTCAATTATTCCCACATATTGCTTTCGCACAATCTTGACGATCTGTTATTGCCAAAGACACAAGGACACTGCAAAAGTCTTGTTTGACAACAATTGCAACAATAAAGGGATCCTTAATTACTCATTTGCACTGAGAAGAAGAAACAAAAATCACTGTTGCTCTCACACAATGCCTGCGGTATTAAGACACTTGCAGCATCTTGCCAATTTAAGAGGGCTTTAGTGGACACTGAACCCAAATGAATGTCAAATCAAGCATGCTAGTATGATCATTGGTGCTGCTCTGAGAATCAAGCAGGACAACTTACTGCATTCTAGGCCCACAATGGGTTCTAATTGCATGAACAATGGGCAAGCATGGATTCTGCCTCAGCAGCGCGCCGTGTGACTTGAAAGGTAGAGTTCTTACTAGATTATAAAGACATTAAAGCGCCACGTGATCTGTACATCTTGCGCTGTCTGGCTACAGGAAGTCACGCAGAATTAACAGTCAGGGAATATTGGAACAGGGAGACTGGGAAATTCATTAAATGCTCTCAATAGATGGGAATTGCTTGCCATTAAAACATCGGGGTATCATGTGAACAGAAGTTGGTAACTTGTGACTGTTTAACTCACAATAAAGTAGAATTATATTTATTCAAATTGTGAAAAGGACTACCCGTTTCCAATTAAATTCAAATACAATACAATACAACTTAATTGTCCCTGCATGCTCTGATATCTCGAAATAAAGTCATGCGCGATCTTCATGTTCAACCTATACTGCAAGAAAAACACTGCGAATTGAGCATTAGCTGAATTCAAATAATACATAAAATTAAATATTTGCAGGTTTAAAATGTCCTGCAGTTTGATTATACTCTAAACAAAGTCGTTTTGTATGTAAAACTAGTGAAACAAATAAGGCAATCCGTTACTAGGATCAACTCCCAAACAGTAAGACAAAGAAAGCAAGAAGAAAAGAACCCAGTCTTAAACCCCAAAGTCCTTCCTTCTTTGTTTCAAGACGGCATCATCATTATATAAACCTGCCCCACCATGATCGAACTGTGCTACATCTGATATATTCATGCTCACGCAACAATCCGCTTAGGCCCAACAGCAAATAATGGCTCACTGGGTATTAAGTAACGCTCCCCCCGAGGGCTGAGACAAAACCTCGTCTATTGTTCAGCACCTCCCTTGTGTCTTTGTGACCCCTTAAGACACCCCTGTAGGATCCCTTCTAAACCCAGCCGATAAATCTTTTGTTTGGGTGTGGAAGGCTTAATTCTTGGAGCGTGAATAGAATAATTACACATGAACTGTTTTAAGAGCTATTTTGCTCTGTGTGGAACAACAACAAATCTCACGTCGCATGTGAGGCTAAAAGAGTTGACACACGACACAGGCATAACAATATTAATACTGGGTACAAAATCACAATAGAGTAGCGTACACGTATGCCTTAAAACGATATTTTGTTTGTATCATAGAACGTGGTTGTTAAAACAATCTGGCCATTGTTTGTTAAAAGTTTTTTTCAAATGTTATTACATTTTAAGTTATTAAGATGAATATCCTTTAAATTTATCACGTTTTGTTTAAATATTATTATCAAGGTATCTGGGTGGTGCGCGTGGTATTGTAAAAACTTTATCCACTGTGTATCACTAATAAAAAATACTACCATCCCTAACCACTCCTTGCTGACCAAAATATCCAGTTGATGAAAAATTCTAATAACCCCCTGTTTGTCTTTATCTTCTTTCTTTTGACGTAGGTTATTTGGAACAAAGTGCAATGGCTGTTTGCAATCCATTCCCTCTAGTGAACTAGTGATGCGGGCACTTAGCAACGTGTATCACCTAAGATGCTTCACGTGTGTCATCTGTAGGCAACAACTCAAGAAAGGAGATGAGTTTGTACTGAAAGAGAATCGTCTCTACTGCAAGGAAGACTACACAAAAGAACAGAGCACTATTGAGCAAAAAGGTAAGATGAAATTCTGAAAAAAGTCGAAGAATCGAAGAATATAATTATATAGTAAAGCAAGTTCTCAAAAGAACATAATCCACCCAGGAAGGAGGTATACACATTGTGTTACCACAAACCAAATATAGGCCTACATGAAAAGAGTTCACCAATCATGTACACAAAACACTAAAACTATTTCTTCAATTGACTTTGATATTTTTATGTAGAAAACATGAAATATGTCTGCTGCCCTCATAGTCGACACTCGTCAAGATTGCTGGGACTGGTCAAGATTGCTGGGACTGGTCAAATTACCTCTTTTTAAACATGAACGTTGTTGTAGGAATGAATGAAGTCACCAAAAGGTTCAACAAAACTAATTGGAACTGTATTTTCTTTATTTCAGTTTCACGTAAAGAAAGTTCTGATGGTAGAAAGGGACCCAAGAGACCAAGAACGATTCTCACAACACAACAGAGAAGAGCTTTTAAGGCATCCTTTGAAGTCTCATCCAAACCTTGCAGAAAAGTAAGACAAGTTTTTTGTTCAGTCTCTGTAATTGTTCACATCATCTTTAATACATCATACAATCCAGAAAGAAGCAAATGTCCCTGTGGAAAAAATGCTTTCAGTTGATCTCTCAATTTTTCTATTATTTCTATATTTATGGATAACATAGAATATTGTTTGAGATGCTCTCAAAAAGTGTTATTCTTTGGTGTATGAATTTTTTAGGCTAAAAACAGATCTTCTTGTGTTGCCATTAACTCAATAGAGGGCGGTAGATAACTATATGCTATTGTCACTAGATCTCGCCAAACAGGTTCAAAATTTGCTTTTATAAAACGCGAACCAAGACAAGACAGCTTCAGTGAACGGATAAAAGTAAACAGACATTGTTTTAATTAATGGTTTGTCTTTGTTCGCCCTATAGGTGCGTGAGTCCCTTGCAGCTGAAACAGGACTCAGTGTCCGTGTTGTACAAGTATGGTTCCAGAACCAAAGAGCTAAGGTGAGGGGCGAGACAGGAGACATCCTGAATACAAAAAGTAATTTTAATTCACACATTAATTCAAGCTTTCTAAAAAATAAATAAAAAAACGAGATGGGTTCCCAGACTTCTGATGTAGGGATAGTGATGTTTAGACAACACCTCATGAAAAATCAAGCAGTGGGCACACTTTTATGATTGACAACTATGCCAATTTAAAGCTTTTGGCTCATAGCTATTGAGTTTCTTGAAACTAATAGATTTGAGCGTCTACTTTCAAAACTATTTTGACTGAAATCAGATTTGAAGTATGTATGCATTTGGTGTTGACAAACATTATTGTCCAATCATCATCTATTAGTGGGTTCCCATCCAGCCTCTTGTCTCGCTACATGTTACGCAGGAAACTCTGAACCTTTCACCTCTGAAAACTATCAACTAGGAAACTATTAAACTCAGAATCAGATTCTGAATCTTCTACTTCTCTTTAAACACTGCTTCTATTTCTTTCTTCCTTTGTCTTGATCAAAAACACTCCTAAAATGACTAGATAAGTATTTTGGTCCAGTTACTGAATCACATGTTCTTGCTTGGTGCAAATATTACCAATGTGCGTATGATTTTGAGACAGATTGGCTGTTGCCAGCTTGGCATTTATATCTACTTGTGGTAGTTTGCCGAGTTCCCTTGACGAGAAATTCGTCTGAAAAAAACATCCCAGTACAATTGACAACTCAATGCAAATTTGTGTGTCTCAACCACAAAGTTGTTTGTCTGCTCTTACTTTTGAAACTTGCTAGTATATTCAGTAAGGTTTTTAAATTATATACATTGATATCAATTATAAGTACAAGAGGCTATGGTAGTCTAGTGTTTTTGGTAACGGTGGAGAACTGTTGAGTGAAAGCCTTAGAATGTGTGTGTTTTTCGAGCTTGTTTCTTAGTTTCGTTTGTTTTGCTTTATTAGCGCTTTCTGTACTGCAAGTTCGCACGTTGTGTAAAAATTCTGTAAACTAGGTTTTCTTTAGAATTTTATACGCTAACTCAATAAATAGAAGAGGGAAACTTACTTCAGGAACAATATATGTTGGGAATTTGATCATTCAAATGTGTACAAAAAAAATCACTAATCAACGAACATTAGCAACCTTTATTTTTTATATTGCTAAGAGCCAGATGAGATTGTTATCAAATTGCAATATTTTGTGAGGTCAACTTAAATGCGATCACCTCCACAACTTTCCCGACGTGATAAACATGCAAGTTATAATAATGAAAACAATAACTACTTATCAAATGCATGATCCGAACTTCACAATATTTATTATAAAGGGTTGACCTACAGACCTACATGTATGGTAGACATATTGACTTTTCAGACCACAACAAAATTGCTGATTTTTCTGAGGTAAATCAGACTTAAGTATAGGAAGGAAATCATACCTGTTATCGGCAACATTTTGTGTAACATAAAGTGATAGGATGTGTGATTGTCTCAAGACTAATGAAAATGTTTTCTCTTGTCTTAAAGATGAAGAAATTAGCCCGGAAGAATATGACGGAGCAGGAAGCGGCAGCTCAGAGAAGGAGTGGCCAGAGTCGGAGACGCAACAAGGACAAGAATGATGGTAAGACGATCTTTACACAATAACTAAATTAACACATTTTCGATGCATCTCCTCAATTGCCCGATGACAAAAAACACCTGGTAGATCCTAAGCTGTTTTATAACAAGATGGGTGTGTTACAAGACCACTGTCAGTCTACGAGTGCAGAGAAGCAGACCCAGTGTATCAGCAGCTTTTGAAGGGGCACCAAGGCCAACTAAGAGATCTCCGTTGAATTCCAGGCCTGAACAAGTAATGCAGTGTCATAGGGAAATCGTGTACGTCCCCCCTAATGGCAAGAAGTCAAACAAGCGCTGCAGAAGCTACAGTGTTATTCAAAAGAGGGCGCCATCCGAAGAAGTTTGCCGTACGTGGGCTCAATCTCCTGCCACGACGACTGTATTCTGTAATTAGACACAGCACTATGATATCATTAGATTGGAGTAAACTTTATTTATAAGCCCAGTGCACACCTATGGATATCCATCATCTCAAAAAGGCTAATGGCACCAGTATGTCAAATTATTTAAATCATTGTATTAATGAGATAATTTCTTTTCAACTTTGCAGACGATTCAGACAGTGATGACAGCACATGTGTCAAGATGGATGACGACGATGATGATTTCTCATTCGATGACCTCAGCAACCATGAATTTGACATGGGTCAGGGCATGACCCCACACATGACCCCACCAATGATCGACCCTCCCCCGTACCCAGAGTCCTCCATGTCACTCACCATCCCACCACCCCAGGGGATGACCTCCACCTCACCGATGTACCACCACGAGCACATGTTCATGGCTGACGGACCCCCACCCACAGACAGCGGTATCGACGATGACTTAATATCGACGAGTCAGGGTACCTCTCTGCACAGTAGCGGTAGCGAGTGCGAGGGAAATGGTATGGTGCATCACGGGCTCGGCATCAGTAATCCTATCGACAAACTGTATTCAATGCAGGATTCCTACTTCAATGCAATTGAATGAACTCTGAGTGCCTCAACTCAAACCAATAACAATCCTCTTGTAATATAGGTATACAGTATATTTGCATGGACTACTTATTTATTTATTTATTTATTGTGGACAGTTTTCCTCCTCAACCCATTCCACAAGCTGTTCTCAAGGATTCAACGTTGGAGTAACACTTCCCCCGATTTACAACATAAAGAATGCGTCCAACTCATCTCTATAAAAAAAAACTGTAAATATTACAACAGAACCTGCCATTTCAAAAGACAGCAGAAAACCAAGCCTAACACTCAACATCAACCAAAGGTAGATATACACAGTATCACTACATACTAGCCTGACCATCTGACGTCACACTTCGAGGCTCGTAAAATACGCCAGAGATCTGCCGTCGAGTGACGTCCATAATCACCTTTGACCTCGCATGGCCATTATGGTTCTGGAATTTCGCAGCTAAATCTGCCGTACATGTGTAGGCATATACATAAAAAAAACATCCGTCATTAACATTGCGGATTAGGACAAGGGACCAGTCTAAATTTCGACAAGCTTCATACAAAGACAAGTTGAACATAATCGGGCACAAGAGGGAGGTAGAGAGAGACAGTGCGCACAATCACAGCGTCATCCTTTAAAGTTTGTATTAATGTTTAAAAACAAGGCAGCTCCAACGGGCTAGATATTGTACTAATTTTTAAAATCACTCTGTCATATTTTTCTTTCTCAGTCTCTGTGAATGTGTAGGCCTATGCAAATAGAATGATTCTTTATTATAAATCTTTCAAACCATAGGGATTTATTGTCTCAGTAGAATATTCCACAATTTGCTGTGCAAAAGACGATTTGTTTTTTTGCGCACATATACATAAAAAAACGTCTGATCAAGCAAGTTTGTTTTTGTTAAGTTTTTTTTTTTTTAGATCGTCTTGAAAGCTTCAAAAATTTCTTCAGATATTTTGTTGTGTAAATTTTTTGAACTTTTCAAAAGTTTAACAGCACACTTTAAGAGTACCAATATTTATGGAAAACAATTTCTTTTCCAAACAAGCAGACAAGTTGGGAAGTTAATTTATTGAAAACAAATTCAAAGTTAGGCCTACATATTACCGATATTAATAATAGTGTTCTGTTTATACCAATAATGGAGTTTTTACCTATGTGAATTATTCTTCCCTTTTTGGCTTAAATAAGTTCAGATATACACTGCCAGTCTGTTCTTATGTTAAATTTGACTTTCTTAATTTTAACAATTTACTTAAACCCTGCGCCCATTGTTCGGTCAGACAAAAATGTTTTGCTTTCTTGATTAATTAACATAATTATTTATCTTAAAGATTTTTTAAAAAGAGAAAAAGTATTCCACAAGGACCTATTTATTGTTTAAAAAAAGGCTGATGAGCCATTTATACAAAGTTTATTATTAATGTATATATATTAGATGTTTTTTCTGTGCTCTCTGTTATTGTACTTTCACTAATTTATTCATTACCTAATCTGCTTCATGAATATTCAACACGTGAGCATTGAACAACTTTTACGTAGGATTTACATAGATCTGTATATTTACTTGTGTGTATTTTCCCTGCCAGTTTACAGGCAGATTATGCTTTTGGTAATTAATTAACAAGCCAACAGGTGTTAATTAAAATTCCTAACACTCCTACCAGAACCATGACTGTTTGTGTCTCTTTTGTTGTTCATTTAACTCCCTTGTGTTATTAACTTAGACCCATTCCTCATAAAAACATTTGAAACTCAACTCACAACCATTAAAGCGCGCTGTTTAAGTTACTGTTTAAGTTACAATATCAGGATTGTACAGCGTCAGCCACAGCCCTAATTAATTACATTGTTTTGACCGCATGGGGGCGCTTTCATCGGGAAATTTTCTTGCGTCAAAATATTACAGTTCCATCTTATCTGAGTTGTCTGTATACCGTTTTCTTGAACCGATGACGAAATATATGAATATAATATCAACAATGAAATAAACCGCAGTTTGTTTACTTGTTTTACGTCACGTAAATTCGGGTCGTATACGCCCTCACGCGGTCAAAAATACAGCAAAAATCTATGTTTGCTCATGGAATATGGAAAAGATATAAACAGTGCTTCTGTGTCCCAGATCAAACACGGCTTCGTCAAGATATTTTTTTCTACAATCAAAGAATTTGTCCCTCAAATTGCAGTATGACATGTTCTTTCTTGCAAACTAGACAATTCTTAGAAATGGGAAATAAAACTGTCCGAAGTGTGAGATAAACTGCATCAACATCAACTAGGTCACACTCTGAAAGTAAAACTCCTCTAGACTATTGCAAACTCGAGAGCCTGTCCCTAAAAGAACATTAGGGTGTTGGTTTTCTGCAATACTGAGTCAATCAAACTCAGTCAAGACCTAGGAAAGGTCCTGTTATCAATATGCCTCCAGATGATGGTATCTTGATACCCAACAAGTTACCACTTGGGTGCAACTTGGATACGGATGACTGGTTCCAAGATATGAAAGTCAAACTACGATATCAAACCAAATGATCATGGGGTTGTCAGGGTTTAACCTTAGCAAGCATCTACAGAATTAGAACGATGTCAACAAAACACATTAATCTCCACTTCTAAATATTCATGGAGGTTTGAGAACAAGAGGGAACCTGGCCGAGAAACTCACTGTTTACAAAAATTTATTTTTCTTATACCATAATATCATATATTCAGAGATTATTTTTTTTTTAAATACATATTTTACGCCACACTGCTTCCTAGGCCCAATTTCAATAGCTGCTTAAGCACAACAATTAGCTTAGCACAGGCCTACCAGAATGAAGTTACCAACCAAACTACCATGTCACATGTACAATTTGACTGATATCCTGCTCATTTCTGCTCAGCAGACAAAAGCATTGTTTTCTGCTTAAGCAACTTTATAAAATTGGTCCAAGGTGCTCTATAGTTCTGCACATGTAGTTCTGGAGTACATTACTGGATGTGAGTCACTGTTTGGTCCCAATGTCAGTAATATTTAATGGGTAACTTTAATAGTAGCAATTTTCTCATCTGCTAAGATATACCCCAAAAATAGCAAGGGTGCAACATAGTAGAAATTGTCCGTACTTATTCTCTCCAGTGTCATAGGTATATACAAATTGGTAAAAAATATATTTCATTGTTTTATATAACCCGTTTAATATTAATAATGTTATCTTCATCTGCATCAATTGAAAGAGGAATAAAAGAATTCAAAATAAAAAATTAAAAATATTTTGATCGCAAAATAATAATAATGTTAACACTTATATAACATACAGTACAGGAGCATATATGCACAACATCAAACATAAAACAATGAATCACATTAATACAATCAAGCAATTTGTTACAAATTATCGTAGAAGTAACATGCATGAAATATTGAGCCTATAAGATTTAATGTTTGAACGTTAAAAGTTAAATTTACAAATTTAACAAATTTAAATTTAAAGTAACGAATCAGTAAGTAACAAATGAGTTATTCAATGAATTATAAACAACCATCACCTCTTTGAAAAAAATTACTACTTTAAAACGCCAAAGGGAAGGTCCCTTGTTTACAATTCTGTCTTACAAAAATGAACATTTCAATAGCTACCATAGCTCATTTTAAATTCCATCTGTCTTTCTCACACATTTTCTTGAAACATAAGATGAACATTTTCTGATCGACCATCCCTTTATATGGCTTTTGGTTAGTAGAACTTAAAAGTTGGTGGAAATACAAGCTAGAGAAGTTTGCTGCAGCATCATGGAAGTCTATCCTTAGCATTATTACGGGTAAGCTCCATTGAAGAATTAAAGAAGTTTGGCCACCAAAACTTGGAATCTGTACATCCTATTCAGTGCGTGAGTGTGTTTCGGTGTCATTACTTGGGTCTTTAAACTTAAAGGATGCAGGATTAATCTGCCAGGGGCATTACATGGAGATAACAGGTGTGAGTTGGTAAAGATGAAAAGGATGTAATGTTCTGGCCTCTTTCTTTAATGGAGCTTTCCCCTAATAGAGACTTGGTGCCTCTGTAAAGAGTTGGTGCTGAACCAACTCAGAATGTACTGATCATCTCCAGAAATGCTCTTTCAGACATATACAACCAACGATACGTTGCCACTGCAAACATCTCTAACTTAATGGTTCAATTGTGATCAATAACAACAGATGTATGAATGGGTGATTGAACAGTAACTCAACGAAACTCAACGCCTGCTGTACTCACACACACTCAGCTGTTGATCTGACCTGGGTCAAAGGTGAAGGATCATACATACAGATGTTTATGTGTAGAGCTCAGAAAATGGCAGTGCCTCAGTAGGTTGCAGCCTGGGGAAATGAAGAGAAATCTTTAGTAACTAAACACATAGTGTCAGACCGACAGCGCAACATTGCAGAAATAACACCTCTTCAAGAATGCATTTCACAGATACAATTGTTCTAGTAACTTTCATAATCAATAAGCAGGCCTATTGTCAAGTTGTTAGGCTGAGAATACCAAAACGTACCAAGTTCAAGACGGAATTTTTTCACTCCTACTTGTGAAGGTAAAAGTGCATTCTGCTCTACCAGCCAGGCTGCTAGTGGATAATACCCATGCTTACATCCTTACGGACTGTGAAGGGGGTAACCCTGTTTCAGCCCCAGGAGTAGGTGGCTCCTAGTGGATAATAACCATGCTAACATCCTTACGGACTGTGAAGGGGGTAACCCTGTTTCAGCCCCAGGAGTAGGTGGCTCCTAGTGAATGATACCAATGCCTACATCCTTACGGACTGTGAAGGGGGTAACCCTGTTTCAGCCCCAGGAGTAGGTGGCTCCTAGTGGATGATACCCATGCCTACATCCTTACGGACTGTGAAGGGGGTAACCCTGTTTCAGCCCCAGGAGTAGGTGGCTCCTAGTGAATGATACCTAAGCTTACATCCTTACGGACTGTGAAGGGGCAGCCCTGTTTTAGCCCAAGGAGTAGGTGGCTCCTAGTGGATGATACCCAAGCCTACATCCTTACACGGGGGCAGCCCTGTTTCAGCCCCATGAGTAGGTGACAATGTGCCCCTGGTCTTGATTTGGGTGGATAGCCCAAATCAGTTTAGCGTAGCCCCCACCTTGAAATGGCCGTCTGGCCTTTTGTATTAGGCGATAAACAAATAGATGAAAACACTTGACTCACCAGTTGCCTTTGGACCACTCGGTATCATTCGACTCACTGATATGAAAAGTGTAGATGTGCCTGGATCTATCGGAGCAGTTCTTTTCACTCTTGTGAATGACTTGCCCATTGATTAGAATACAAGTTCCTGAAAATGAGAAAAATGAAAGTTCCCTAAATACAGAGTTCAGAGTAAACAGTTCAAAAAGCACCTTGAAGGAGTAAGAATATTATACATTTTTAAAAGGGAACAAATACCTTTTTTACTGTTTGATTGTTATAATATAATTATTAATATTTACAAACTTAATGTGAAAATTTCATTTCTACTGGTTGACAACTCAACATTTTGACCAGTATGGTCTTATAATAGATGTTAAATTTATGGGGATAAAGAATATTAATTTGGTTTTTACCCATACACCAATGTGTGTTAGCACGGTATACTTAGTACTTTCCCCGAGTCCTGTGAAAAAATATCATAGGCATGTTACTCGGTGGGATTCGAACCCATGACCCTTGCAATTCTAGAGCAGTGTCTTACCAACTAGACTACCGAGGTTGCCCAGTAGCTAGAGGAAGTATGGTCTTACACTACTCAAGAGAAATTAACATCACAAACCTGCCCTGACGAAAAATAAAATTTACAAAAAAGTTTGTTATTCGTACCGGGTTCCACCTCCTCTGACACAAAGAGCGATGGATCCCTGTCAAGTTCTCTTGGGGCAGTGAAGATCAAAGATGGCTCTCCTCCCTCTGGATTACGAATCATACGAGAATGGACTGGAGCTGGAATAAAACAAATAATATTAATAAACATTTTTTATTTTATTTTATTTTATTTTATTTTATTTGAGCCACACCCAACAGCGCAAGTGCCAATAACAGAATGGATAAAAACATTAAAATTACACAATATAGCGCAATAAAATTATTAATAGTGGCTTCTTTTATAGCTCTTATATCCGTGAATCAGTGTTACTCAAGGCACTTCAACATTCAGTATTTTCCTGCAAGGTGAGGTTAAATTTTAAGTATGACACCTACTACTTGCACATAGCACAAAGTAATGGCTTACAATGTGCTGTGGCCAAATATGCATTGGGGCGAACCCCTTCTCTTTTCCACAAGTGCACTGGGAAACTATACCTTTGGTTTACTGGAACCCTTTGGTTGTTTTAATTCTTACCAAGTAAGTTTTCTGCTAAGAGTCATTAAACTGTTATAGGGTTCAATAACATCTGAAAAGGAATTTTAGGGAATGAGTCACAACTGTAAACTTACTGTCTTGAGAACCAGGAATAAACCACAGGCAGCCATTCTCAATGGTGCATTTCTCAAGAGCAATCCAGAACCCTGTGAGTTTAAGAGGCTCTGTGTGAAGGAAGGAGGCATCCATGTGCGACGGCACTACATGTGAACAAAACAAAAATTAATTAAATATAGTCAGTGAAAGAAGTATGTGCACAGTCAGCATTTGAGCCGTTTCAATTTTTAACAGGGACTAAAATTCACGCCTTTTCCCAAAATTCACTCAAACAATTCTTGTGTTGGCATGAAGGCCAGGCCTCCGTTGCCCCTGGTCTTGGTCTTGGTGTCCCCCTTTAAATGTCTCTCTACTTCCCTTTGCAAAATCAAAATGGCCTTGTCCTCTCTAAGATGAAATTCATGGCTTGTTGAAAACATAGAGCCCATTCTTACACCCGACAACGATCTTTGGCTGTGTGACCAGCTAAAG
Source organism: Asterias amurensis (assembly GCF_032118995.1). NCBI lineage: Eukaryota > Metazoa > Echinodermata > Asteroidea > Forcipulatida > Asteriidae > Asterias > Asterias amurensis. The sequence goes on along the minus strand of NC_092662.1, from coordinate 211,699 downwards.
GATGATTAGGCATAGAATGTGAACCTACATTCTGATGATGTGGCCACAATAATCTAATTAATGATCTTTAAGCCATATACAAGGAAACATTTCTTTGACACAATCCAGAGGTTGCAGGTTCAAATCCTGTTCTAGTAAACTCTTCTGTGTTCAATCCAAAAATATTTTAAAGTTTACCCAGTCAGTTTTGCTTGTGGTTTATTACTTGATATTTGAAAGAAAAAGTTACACCCCCTTAAGGTGATCCTCTTGGTTGTTTTCCATGGCTACATGGCAGTTACAGGTTGAATGGCTTCTGACAGGCACCTGCAAACAAAGATGTTGACAAAAGAGTGGGAATCGCCAACGTCAGAGAAAGATAGCTCAGTTCGTATAACGCCTGCATTTTAATCCGGACTACACAGGTCAAAATAGTAACACTTTCTTTGTTCAAACTAAAATGACTATAATCCAGTGTAAATACATCTAAATGTACCCAACAAAAGACTGCTAACCTTCTCCGCCTATTTTAGGCTGTTTACAGATGTACATGCTCTGAACAATAACTGGTTTATTGTAACCAAGTTTCCTGGCAACATCCTGACAAAGAAAAGAGAGACAGGCAAATAATAATATTACTAGATTCTTATAATAGCTCTTAATCCCACTCCTAGGAGCATCAAAGTGCTCATTATTTTGTCTTGCTAGTTATGTGGAGCAAAACTTTTGAAGAATAACATCTACTAATTCATAACACCATGGCATGGTTTAAAAGGTGCTGTAGTGCAACATGCTGCCAATCTGACCAGGAACACCGGGGTGAAACCTTCTCTTTTTAACAGTGCACTGTTTTTTTTTTACACGCTTTACACAATACACAGGACCTACGGCTTTGCGTCCCAATCCAAAGGACGAAGCATCATGGTTAAGTGTTGTTTAAGGACAGGAGTGTCACGACTGAGACTCGAACCCACACTCTGCTGACCAGAAACACTACAGCTTGAATCTCAAGTCATTCAAAACATAATTTCATTATCTAAAACATGAAACTATATCACAATGGAATATCAAAATATTTCTAGGTACAGTAGAGAACCCTGTCGCTTTCCAGGCCGCATTCCATGAGTACATGACTTGGCACTAACTAATTGTGAGCTAAAGGGTTTCCTGCAGAGAAAACCTGCATTTATTCCTTTAGGGCGTGTTCATTCAGGCAGGAATAATTACTGTAAGAGAATACATAAACTCAAACCTGTGTATTATTGTTGTGGGTAACCTTCTTAAATTCTGGAACCAACTCATGCAGGGCGTGGCCAATCTTGTTGATGGACTTAAACTTGTCTACTTTCAGCTCCCCTGGAAACCAAAGCACACAATCTTAACCTGATACGTTTGGTATTCACTCCTAACACTAATGGCAATAAAAACTTGCTTGGTAAACACACAGCAGCTTTCGATAGTATAAAGCAACTTGAGAAGCATTTCACTTCTAAGTAAGGTGGTTATTGACCAATATTTGAGTTTTTATCACTCAAAATTTGAGGTTGAGGAGTGTTACAGTCAGAGATGTTCTCATATTGTGAATTCCAATTACAGATTATTTTTGCGGGAAAAAACGCTACCACCTTTTGAAGTGATATAGTTGCATGTTAACTTTGTTGTATACCAACATTTACATGCTTACCATTTTCACCAACAGCCTCTTCTTCAAAAAAGAATCTTATTTTGTCTCCACTGGTCAAGAAGTAGTCATCTCTTGTCTGTGTAAAACAGTAAAACTTGTCATTGCAAAAGTCTCATCAACAAAACACAACTCAGGCATTAATCTTGAAGGGGCACAGCAATTTTTCCTCTACTAAGGGGCAGTAATAGTTTGAGTTGGAACTTTGGGACGGGCACCATAGTAAAAGCACATGGCACCTCTGCAGTTGCTGTGGATGCCACGAGTTATTTTGAGACCTGACAACTATGTCAATTCATGTGTACTTCAGATCAACATTATTTTGTCCAAAAAATCAGTTGTAAACAGTACATCAGTTAGCAACAAAAATGCACAGCAAAGGTAGATAATTTTTTTCCTTTTACAAAAAGGACCAGATGTGGCACTAATTTTCTAAAATTGGAAAAATAATGGATAAAGACCTGGTACATACTTAACAAGAATTGCAAAAGCAAAGTGAATTTCTTGCATCACAATTGGAATACAGCCGGTACTTGACAGCTTTTTACATAATTTGCCATAAAAGTCTGCAGTCTGTCCCATCATGAATTGCCAACAATAGAGGGCCTTATCACTCCATGGACCGCTAGCGGTTCATGGCGGCAACTTTTATGAGTCTTGAAAATACAAAACAGGGAGGTCTTGCACTTAATAGGATAATACTAAGAGTTTGTGTCTCTGTCAAACCTGTTTTCTGCAGCTGAAGACTGTTAGTGTGTGATCCTTGGGGTCCATAGCTGCTACAATGTCTTGGTAACCATTTTTCAATGAATCAACTTCATCTGCATTAAGGAAGTCCTTGATGACCACATAGCCGTCTTTGCGGAACTGTATAAGAAAGTAAAAATAACAAAGCTTGTTTTATTACATAATATTAATAATGTTTTGTTAAAGGATTCGGGTACTTTTTCAAAATGTCCACAGATTTACACTTAACTTACAGGGTTTGAAGATAATGATAGTGAAAAGCTTCCCTTCAAATATTACTAACTAAGGTTGTGTAGTTTTTGAAAAATGAGTAAAACAAGTCACAAAATAATTTTGGTCTCATGAGACCAAAATTATTTTAGCATGTAAAACCCCCTTAGCCAGTTATGATATTATACCAAAACCATAGCATAACTGGTTAATACGTTTTTACATGCTAAAACTGAGACGAAAATTATTACTTTTACTCATTTCTCAAAAACTACAGCACCTCAGTAAGTAAAATTTCAAGGGAAGCTTTCTACTATCATAATCTTCAAACTGTGTAAGTTTAATGCAAATCTGTGGGGGTTTTTAGGAAAAAGTACCCTTTAAAGGCAGTGGACACTATTATTAATAAGTAATTACTCAAAATAATTATTAGCATAAAACCTTACTTGGTAAAGAGTAATGGGAGCTGTTGATAGTATAAAACATTGTGAGAAACGGCTCTCTCTGAAGTAGCATTGTTTTTCGAGAAAGAAGTAATTTTCAAGATGGCGACCTCCATAAGGCATAAGGTCAATACAACAACAACTTGCACACACCACACACGTAACACTACTGAGCACTATGCACACAGCATACTGCATAAAAGAGCGTAGCAATGACCACGGATGAAGTGACAAACGAGTCCGTTCTAATAAACTCAGTCAGTGCATAAATTCAGTGACAGTGCTGTTTTTTTAATAAATTTAACAATATATTGACAAGTTAATACACACCAATGCAAACTTACCTTTGCAATATGTTCGTCTGTTGCCATAATTATTTTGTTCGCACACGTTTTCGGATAATTATGTCGTATTCTATTTCTTAAGAGATCTCAAAAGACCGCCTGCTGTTTCCAGTTAAAGTTGTTGTCCGTGAAAACATGTTATGTACACACACACACAATAAAGATGCGCACGTGCGCAACCGGACGCCTAGACTTGATTCAACCTCCTCCGATAGCGCCCTCTTTTGAATCAAAAGCCTACTATGGTTGTATTGAGGGACCGGCTTCACAAAAGTTTTCTGACGTTACAGGGACTTGAGTCAAGTCTACACTGGACCTTGCCCTCCTCGATTTTGGCAATTTTGTTTAGCCAATCAAAACACTGCTTTTGGGACGGGGCTTTTACGTCATTGAACCAATAACCAATCAATTACACCCCAGAACCTGTTTCTAATCTAGCCTACTGCTCGGAGCCTAAACTTAATGAGGGAATTTAAAAGAACAAACAACCGTTTTCGAAGAAAGGTGGCGTTCTTTCTCCATTGTTATATTATACTACCCGTGGAGCGGTTAAAAAAAGGATACTCGAAGTGAAACGCAGTGAGGCACCGGGGTGGTTGGTAGCCGCTCTTAAAAATAAATGGAGAGCAAACTTACTTGTAGAAGTATACAGTAACCTTTGTTAATATAAAGCATTTTTGAGAACCGTTTCAATTTATCATTACAATTTTTGTAATTAATTTTGTGTTTTTAAAATGTTATGTTTTTGTTTTTCTATAAGTACCAAATTTGACTCTGTTTAGTGCACACATGAAAAACAATTTTCACTTTTTACATGTAATCTGTGATGAAATAAATTAATTGAATTGAATTGAATTGAAAGTTTTTGGCTCCAATCACAATATAATATAATATTGAAGGTGTTACACGGTGACATAGCAATCAACTTGGAGGTAAACAAAACTGCACTGAGTTTGCAATCACAGTGATTTTGTGTTTTTAAAAGATAAGAACAAAGTTTGTGAGAATTCTTCATAGAAAAGATAGTCTGGAAGCAATATTGCCCCGTGTACTCAATTGCAACTACACAATGTGGACCATATCATTGTTGTCACTGGTATACAGTCGCCCTCGTTACAAAGAGCAGTTATGTTTGCTTATAAAGAATAGATTTCGAAGTCCTCTCCTGCTGAATCCAATTTCTGGTTTGTGGTTCTTTGTTTTGCAGTCCTCTTATTAAACAGCGTTTATGTTTTTAAGGGATACATTTTGAACAGTCCCCCAGCGACCTTGGTATAACTATAGAGTCGTGTTTAGAAGACAAACAACGATCGTACGACACACAGTAACTAATTTTAGCAAAGAGACATGAATCTTTCTCCATAACAGTTTATTTAACATCACGTGATGAATACAATCATTGCTTTTTTAATAATAACATCATGCATGGCCGGTTTATTTTTGGTTAGACACAAAGTCAAGGTGTCCCAACAACTAGACGGCCTTGGTATGGCGTTGGGTTATTTTTTATGGTGCGTTTTCGAAATCAGAAACCATCAGGCTCATGAGTTGAAGTTTGTAGCCAAGCCCGCGAAACGATAAGAGCTGGAGCCGGACCCCTGTACCAGTTTCGACAACACTTCAACAATACTTGATAAATTATTATTCATAACATTTGATTACAATAATAACTGGTGATAAAGGTAATACATGGCAGTGATATCATATACTTGAATGATTATTAACAACTATTTTGTTTAATTCAAATACAATACTGAAAAGGTTATGAAAAGTATAAAATGCCTTTTTTTTTTAATTCATAATGCCAAAATATACATTCGGCTATGCCAATGTGCACAGTATATACTGCAATGATAACACATAATTATTTAAATACTCACAAAATAGGTCATTCGATTTTGAACACGTCACATCAACATAGTTGATATACAGTTCTTTTATTAAGGAAGTGGTACACACTTTATAAGTTTTAAACTTAAAATCTTGATATGCTTTTTTTTTGGGGGGGGGGGTTGATTTGCTGTAAATGTCAAACTTCGTGTTTAGCAAACATGAAGTGTAGGATCCAAAACTTCAAAGTGTGTAAAAGTATCGAATGTTAATCGAATTAATCTACACGATATAATTCTAGGGGCGGCTCATACCTTTATAAAAAGACAAAATTTAAAGGGTCACCTTTACATGTTCTTTTTTAACTTCACAAAGGCCACACAAAACGATAATAGTAATAAAATGTGGGAAAGGTCTTGAATTTTGTGAACCAGAGGTTGCATTCAAGTTTCAAATGCCAGAGTAGAATCTAGCAAGAGAAAAAAACCTGCAAATCACGAAAGGTTAAGGCGCCAAAGCAAATGGCCTACCACCAAGAACCGAAGACCTGGTTAACCCTGCTATTCGTTAGATAAACAACAGGGCCTTTTTAGCAAGAACACGCTTCCTTGCACACTGGTGTGACCCTTTGAAAGAAATTTCTGCTCTTTTCTGGTGCCGTGACTTGGCAAACAGAAGATCCGATGGGGCCTAACAATGGCAGTTGACCCTGGACTTGCTGCTACCGCGGATTTCTTTTCGTCTTGCGGTATTCAAGAAATTTAACAAAATACCTGGCTGTGATGTTATGTCAACAACAGGTAAAGGTACATAAAGGGTACACAAGGGGTACATGAAAGGTGCACTGGAGGGACACAAAAGGTAAACGAAGAGGCATATGGCGGATTAAGGGTAAAAACTACAGTACAGGTTACATTTTGGGCATGCAGGGTAGGCCTACACATTGTAGCTTTGTGTAAAAAACCAACTTCTTCCGAACATACCAATAATGACAATAAAAGGCTTGTGACATTAAAACTATACCCTGTTCAAACAGTTACTGGCCAGATTTTTCGACCACTGAGTCTCTATTGAAGTCATCACCAACAAAGTGGGCAAAATAATACACCATAACTGCTGCATTACTTTGTGTGCTTTCAGACGCATAATAAAAGGCTTTAGCTGAAGTCTTAAATTGATGAGAAATTTCCTCTTTCTCAAAAACTACGTTACAATAGAGTCAGAGGGAGCTGTTTCTCACAATGTTTTATACTAAAAAAATATATCAACAGTTTTCATTGCTCGTTACCAAGTAAATTGTTGTGCTTACAACTAATTTTGAGTAACTACCAATCGTGTCCAGGGGGTGGATTTCACAAAGAGTTAGTCGCGTTAGGACCAGTTACTCGTCCTAACTTAGGACTATCCATGCAGTTTGTATATCTCCTAGGACTAGTCCTAAGTTAGGACTAGTCCTATCTCTTTGAGAAATCGACCCCAGTGCCTTTAAAAATACTCTGGCGTGATGAGGATGTTGACAATTTTTCAGTATTCAAACTTTTTGCATGTTTGAACTTTCATTGGAAACATTGTTCAACAACAATTATTTACCAGGCATCAATGACGCACGGCTCCATTATCTCATTAGATTTACAGGTTTTCCATTTTCTGAAATCATATCTAACTGTTTTGATCACATCAAATGAGTTATCAAAAGGAATTTGAGTCCCTTTAGTGGTTACAAACATCAGGATCACTTTACAAAATAATTTTCTGTTGTAAATCATTATGTTGTTGAATGAGTATTCCTTTTAGAAGAATCTTTGAACCACGAAACCACTCTTTGGAATAGATGTGAATATCGTAGTAAAATGGTGTGTTTTCAAATACAACACCACTCCAGAGTATTACAGTCACCAGCAATTTGAAAACTGCGAAATTTAATTTAAAAAGTTGTTAAAATGGTCTACACCCACATCATTTTTAAAAACAGGAAGCTCATTCATAGAAAAAACAAGAAAAACCCCCAAACCAAAATGCATGAAATCTTTGGTTAAACATTCGTGCTTGATGTTGCATCAAAATAGTGACAATTCAGACAACATTTTCACAAAGTTGCATAATATGATGATTTCAGAATTAAAACTTTCTGTAAATGTACCACTTCCTTGAAAATTTGACCAATATTATAGTATGGCTAATCCAAATAATAATAATAATAATAATAATAATAATAATAATAATAATAATAATAATAATAATAATAATAATAATAATAATAATAATAATAATAATAATAATAATAATAATAATAATAATAATAATAATAATAATAATAATAATAATAATAATAATAATAATAATAATAATAATAATAATAATAATAATAATAATAATAATAATAATAATAATAATAATAATAATAATAATAATAATAATAATAATAATAATAATAATAATAATAATAATAATAATAATAATAATAATAATAATAATAATAATAATAATAATAATAATAATAATAATAATAATAATAATGATACAGAAAGGCAGTTGTGTTTAATTATTATTATCTCTTCCATTATGATAAATTGTTCCCTTTTCATAAAAAAAACCCACAATTTTAGACAATCAAAAGAGCGTCTTGAAGTGATGACTTATGAAAACGTCTTAAGACCAGCTCATGTTTCAACTGGGCCCAATTTCATAGTGCTGCTTAGGCACAAAAAGTAGCTCAGCAAAACAAAATTTTGCTTACCAGAATTATTTTGCTTAGCAGAAAATGTTTAAGGAGTATTTTCTGCTTTAGCAGCTCTTATGAAATTGGGCCCTGGATTGTCGCTTAGGCCTACACACATCTCGTTCTCTTCCTCCATGCTTAGATAACAGAAAGCCCAATCTGAGGTTGTTTGCAGACAACATTTTAGAGGCCAAGTTGATATCTGTTCTGGCAGAGTGTATGTCGATGAGTATGGAAGTCACACAGTTTGATTATACACCTTCTTGCAGAACTTGGATTCACAGCACCATAACGCAAGTGTTGTTGTTGTTGTTGTTGTGGTTGTGGTTGTATTGTTGTTGCCATTGTGTCTTTTCCTTTGCGTTGTGATTAACAGTTTTAACAGTTAACATCCGTAACGCTATATTTTATTCCTCCATATGAAGAACAAGAAGACAATCTCAAACGGTGGTGGAATGGGAATAAAACAAGGAGGATTCTTGGCGTTGAGCGGAGACATTCTCGTGCCGTCACCGCTTCCGATCGCCCCCACGCCGTCGGATGAGGTAGAGTACTATATCGTCGTGGCCACCGTAGGCTGCTATGTGTAGTGCATTCCACCCATCTCTGTTCGCGAGCCGTACATCAGCTCCAAACTGCACGAGGAGTTTGACAAGTTCCAAGTTGCCGACCAGAACGCTCTGATGAAGCGGGGTCTGGCCGTCTCCATCGAATACATTCACGTTTACCGTACCTGAAATATTACTCCGTAGAAGCCGGGTCAGCTCGTTTGGGTCCCCCCTCTTTACGGCTTCGTGAAAACTTCGTTGCTGGTTGCTGTGTATTGCAGTTGATGACATGTTATTTCACACGAGCACATCGGACGGAACGGCCAACAAAATACTTCCAAGTCCAACGAAAACGAGAGATCTATAGCCTTTTCATCCGGATAGTGACAGCCTTCATGCTCATTCGATACTTTCCCAACACATGGTGGAACTTTACCGCTGATCCTGGCTTCAATTTCGTCTCAAAATGTACGAGAATATCCTACTGGTATTGGTTGACAGACGGCCAGCCCGGCGCACGGGTCCAGAACTGTTCTATGGCCCCCTGCGATAGATTCGGTGGACCGTGCATGCGATCGCCCAGTGCCTGCAATATCGCACTTACAGCTCCACTCACGTGGCCTGTAAAAGAATTATTTAAGCTTCAGCGAAAGGTCGGGTATTAACATGATAAAAGAGGACTTTCAATTGCGTGAATTGCAAACTGTTCGCACTCACAGAGATCAAGTGATTGTATGCAGAGGCTCCGTGATTTTCCTATACCCCGTGTGTTCATTTTTTACCTTAGAAAACCATAGAGAACGCACGTGGACCATAGGGCGTGCATCAGTTTGTAGGGATAGAGAGCGAACTACAAATTGAACTACAAGTGCACCACACCGTGTGGGGACACACAGTTGCTGCACCATAGTCATGAGCGGAACGCACGCCAAAACACATTGGGCGATGATAGGGGCTTATCACCGCCTTTTCAAAACCGTGGGAAAAAAAACAAGCAAGGGTCCGGCAAAACCCACCCCATTGAAAACTTCCAGAGACTTTGCCTATGGAAGGATTAACCTTTGTATGTCAGGAACAATAGTACACACTGTCGAACCTCCCATAGGTAAAGTCATGTGAAATGAGGCACAAAACGCTTCCTTACACCCTATCAGCAGCTCAGACAAAGAATGTTCCCCGTTGGTGATGATTCGTAACCAGTTTAAAATTGATCAGATCATCATTGAGCTGGAATGGCAGACAGTTTGTTTATTGCATAAAGAGGACATCATGGAGGAATAAAACGCATAAAATAGTCCTCGTGCAGTCAAAGTTATAGGGTCTTAAATATTTCAGTTGAACCATGGTTTTCTTCCTCCATGGTTGGACCATAAATGGTACAACTATGTTGAGAAATTTGCATGAAGTGTGGACAAAACAGTAAGGTGAGCTTTGGATAATTGAATAAGGTGTCAGAATGCGGTCAGTGTGAGTGTAGAAAAAACATAAAAATTAGCCGTTTTTATTACACGTTGACTTAATTTTAATATCCCAATGTCTTAGCCACCCCTTAACACACATGGTCAGCTCCACCATAATGCCATGATATCCTAGCTGGACTATGCCACACGTCCTAAAGGGGTGTCAATCAAAAAGGGTTTGATATGAGGCAGGACAAATATCTGCCATCACACTCCTTTGAAAGTAGCGATGGTATGATTTTGATTATACAGAGAAAAAAAGAGCAGGCGGCAATAAATAGCGCCCCCACTTGTTGGTTGCTCATCATTCATAATATCAAGATGGCGCTTAAAACTGAGGAAGAAGTGATTGAAATAATGAGTAGTTCGGACGAAGAAGTATCTCATGAAATTGAACCTCTAAGTATCGCAAACAAAGATGTATTGAAAAAGGTACGTTTCTTATCGGTTAAGAGTGAAATTGTTAAAAAGGAAATGGGGGATATGAATTGAATTTCGACAAAACTCGCAACGGGATTTATTTTAAATTAAAGTTTAAATTTAATTTGATTATAAAAAAAATAAGCATGGATGGAGGTAGTTATATGTTATTATTTATAATATAAGTTAACAAAAAAAGTTATATACAAAAACGTTGTTTGGACTTTTCAAGCAACATGCACATTTTGCGTATGTCTAATTTTGACTAAACTACTAAATGTAAAAGATGAAAGTACCTGTATTGATTCAACAGCAAAAATAACGAGTGAAATATAAAACATAATTTCACTTTTCAAGCAGGTGCTTGGCTTGTTCTTTTGTTGGGTTTTTAAAAGACAAAATTCCAAAATTGCTGTTGTTTTATTTTCAATCAAGGCAAGATGGCTGCCATATTGTCTTAACACAGTTTTAAGCAATCATTTCTTTTTTCCACTGTCCAATTGTGAAAGAAAGGGAAAAGTTTCCGTATGGCGCCACCACTTTTTCATTCGATATGAAATAATATAGTATCTAATTTACCTCAATTAGATATCCCGTTTTGTAAAAAAAGGTGAAAAAGTGGTGGCGCCATACGGAAAGTTATCCAAAGAAAGATGTTTCACATATACCTCCTCAGCTCACTCAGGAAAGAGCTTAACAAATTCTAAATCTTATAGAAAAGAAGACTGCCATGTGGGAGGGACATTTGTAAAACAACTTGTATGCGTTACGGTTCAATTTATTGTTACACTTCCTCATACTGTTTTATACTTAAATTAGGATTTATCGTTCTCTCTTTTCAGTTTATCGATGTGTGTAGGCCACTTCTCAAGACCAACCAACAGAATGCTATCACCAAGCTTCTTAAGGACAAGTTTGTTCAAGCAAGGAAGGAGTACACCAAGTCAGAAAAATTCCACAACCTTCTGGAGCAGCACATCTCCGACCTGCAATCCAAAAAGAAATCTGTGTACGTTCACATTCAAGATGTGAAGACTTTGTTAATGAAAGCCTCGGACAACTTAAGAAAAGAGACGGTGAAGGAAGCAAATGTTTTGGATGATGAGTCTCAGAATGATGCACAGATAGTCAAGAAGGAGCAATGCAGGAGAGTAGAAGAAAAAGGTGGCTCCGCTGATCTTGAGATGACTTGTGAAACCATCAGCAGCGGAAGTTTAATTGAATATTTAAAAACTGATCGCATATCTCAACCTGAGGTTGAGGAGATGCATGATGATGATGCAGCGAAAGAACATATTGATCAAGGGGCGGGGCCGTCACTAAGTGTTAATACCCCTGCAACTATAGCTCTAGATGAGAGAAATGGGAAGACGATGAAAAGTGTGGAAAGTGATCGGAAAGAGAAGAAGAAGGATAAAGGAAAAGGCTCACAGAGACAGATAAACAAACTAGAGTTGATACTGAAGAGAATTGGTAGGGCTATTAAGAAACTTGAAGAACGCGAATTGACCTTAGATGAGATGGATGAGGAAGACTCCGTCCACATCCAGGAATATCAACTCAGGAAGCGCTTCATGAAGGTGTACAATATGTATTGTAAGTTGAATGAATGCTCCCCATCAACCGGGCGTGTGATCGAGCAGAAGATCCACTACGAAGGAACGCGTTTCCCAGAGATCAACAAGAAGTTGGAGAGACTCATCAACAAGAAGGATTTCTTTCCAGACTTCCCTGATGTTTACAAGGCTGTTTATAAGACAAATAAAAAGAAAGATTTGGGTTTGAACAGGAGAAAAATCAACAGCATTGCTCAGGAAGCTTTTGAGGATGTTGGTCGGAAGTTGCAGAAGAGACGCCAGCAAGACTTTATTCTCAACTTCAGTGCTCACTCTACGATCGACTTCAGCACTGCAAGAGACCCCTCCGACAGAGATCCAGAGCTCAAAAAGAAGTTGCTGGAGAATAAAAATGTTGCTTTGCAGAAGCTCAAGGAAGTCGACGAGCCGTTTGTGAAACGACAGGAGGAGTATGAAAAGAACGGCATCGTCCTGGAAGCAGCGGAAAATTCCGAATCGGATGTGGCATCAGACGTTCCCACCGACGACGAAGCAGATGAACCGCCATCGAAGAGACAAAAGAATGATTGTAGTGACGAAGAGGAGCAGAAAATGAGTGAGAATGAGAACAAAGGAAACGCTAAGGAAACAGAAGGAACTCCCCATCAGACTGTGAATTCCTTCATCACCGCACCTTCTCATGGGGAGCTCCAGCCAAATTTGGCAGACCCTTTAAGTCAGCAACAGCATTTCCAAGTCCATGCCCAGGACATGGGCTCTTCCAATGGCAGTGTGCTGTCTAGAAGGGTATCCACTTTTCACAGTGGTGTCGTCAGCGATAACCTTAGCCATTCTAATGTTTCAGATATCATCAAACCCTACAAATCTGCGATTGATGTAACTGGTAATGGATTGTTTACTTGTTACGATGATGGCGCAGCAGTGAAGGTAGCCACACAACATTCCATCAAATCACCACAACTACTTCCCATCAAACCAGACTTGCAACCTTCCCTTCACTACAACACTGCTGAGCAAGCTGTAAGAGCCCTTAAACATGCCCCCTTCTTAATAACAAATGTATGTAGCTTGTCACCAGACTACAAACATCAGCACAAGCCTCATAAGGTAGCTTGGACTCAGGGAGAGACCATAGCGTTTGAGGATGAACATGAAGGATTCGTTATCAGTCAACCAAAACGGCAGAAGATCATAGCGGTTCAGTCAGGAGTAAAGAATGGTGGGCATAAATCTTATTGTTTGTTTTCCCTGCTAATTGCGACAAAAATCTATTAATTTCAATGCCCAGCTCATTCAAATGGGTTTGAAAATTAATGTTCCATTGAATCATCATTCAACAATCAAAATGAATAACTCAATTACACCAGTTAAGCATTCACTGGTCAAATAAGATCATTCAGTTTTCATTAGGCTGCAAGACTTATTCAATTTCGCAAAAGTAACAGCCTGCAGCAAGAGCTGGTCAACCGTCCAATTCAACTTAAGAATGGTCAAAGTGTAGTCTAGAGTGACTATTAATTAAACAAAATGACCGAAACAAATTTAAATGAGACAAACAAAATCATGTGAGCTTTAAAACAAAATTGAATGAAATGTAGTGGCGACTATGACAAGACTAATGTCAAACAAGAGCCTTATAACAGCTAAACAAGATAGGCTACACGGATGTCCAAGTGGTCTTAAATTTGGACTTTAACTACTTTGTTTAATTCTGACAATGCAGCAGATGTTACTCATTTTTTGTATCTTGTACAAGCTGCTGTTGGTTTGAATCCTAGTTGTAAATATACATTGTATTGTATACCAACAAAACTAAGCTGGAACATTTAATTTCAGTAGGTGATAGCATTTTTGAGATATCAAAAATCTGGAGCGGTTTTAAGAAGAATAGTCTACAATACACACTCCAGTAATGCTTCTCATATTCAATTTTGAGGTATAAAAAGTGAAATATTTTTCTGTTACTGCAGTACTTTGAACTTAAAAGTTTCTTAAAATGCATTATACGATCCAAACATATAAAATTGTATCCTTATATCATCTCTTGTCTTTGCACAATTTACCTTTCTAGTTAAACTTCAGACCTCTGCACCTATCACACTGAGCATCGATGACTCAGAGACGGAGCTAAGCTCTGAGAATCCTGAAAAGGAGATCAACCTTGCCAACCTCCCCAGGGAGACTGGGTCATGCAGCCCTACCAGCACCCAGCCAGACCTTGATGTACATCTTAATCCAGACATACATGAAGTCACAGTAGCTTCCACTCAGGGACAGTCGCTTAAAGGGAGCACAGAACTTAAAAAGACAATTACAAATGACCCACCTGTGCGGAAGGTCTTCATATCGCGTTATCCGTGCTATAAATCTAGCACTGAGACGACACAGGCAGGGCAAGTGTTAGTCTCCAAAACCAGGAGTACTTGTAACTCTGTCCAGTGTAACCCCGGCCCGCAGATAAGAAGTGGAGTCACCAGAGATGGTTGTAAACCGATCTGCATCCAATCGACTCTCGTCAGTAACAGCAGCTCCTACCTTAAGAAATCCTCCCCAGCTACTAACTTGCAAACTCAAATTAGTCCGTTCAAGCCTTTCAAGCCTACAGCCTTGTTTCAAGGCGCTTCTGGAAACAAAGCCCAAATAAAGCGACCAATTACCCCCCAAAAGCGTACAATCCCACTCAAAATAAAATGCTCACCAAAGTGGCAAAGGAACAGTGCACAGAGTACTGGGTCACTAACTTGTCAGGGGCCAGCGAGTAACAATAAAGAGGACTCAAAGACTATCATCATCATTAGTGACTCGGACTCAGAGATTGAAGACATGACTGATCTTCAGCCAGAATCAACCGACGTCATCTGCATAACAGACTCGGATTAGAACATGTTGCTGCTTTTTGTGTGGAGGCTCAGCTTCACCCATAGAGTGTAACTCCTCGTAACTCCTCTGAAGTCCTTCAGCTTCTCATGGGTTTGTTGGACGAGAGGATCTGGGGATCAAAACCAATCACTGAGCCAATACTATTAGAGTGCAAAAATAACTGCCTTATTTGATGAAATAAAAAGGTTTTTTTCCCCAGAAATTTTGGGTGGCTGGGTGAATTAAAATTATTGAAAACAAATTTTCAACTTAAATTAAAGAGAAAACTGTCTGTGCAGTTCAATACTTTGATGGCTGGCCTCCGTGCCTAATCATCCAATCATGTAGTCTTCGTTCAAAAGAAAGGAACAAGTGACTCAAACTAATTTATGGATGATTTTAAACGGTTGCTTGATTTGATTACCCCCCCCCCCCCCAAAAAAAGGCATATTGTTTACCCAATTATTTGATTAAGTTAATGGTCATTTGAAAAGTGGTTGTCAGATACAGTGTCAAACTCCTTGCTTAAGTTAGTGTAATTTGTAGCAAATAATTTCGCCCATAAACATTTTCTTTTAATTCATTGTTATAATTGGGTTTTTTTCATAAGCAGTTGAAGATGAAATCAAGTGGTTTTAATTTACTTTTTTTGTGTATTGGATTGTGAGATAATGAGCTGAATTTTTGTTCCAAGCTAGTGTGACAATAATGGCAACACCATAATTGTACAAAACAAATTTAAAATGCAGATTTCTTTTTCAAAAGATTAAGAAAAATCCTTTTGTAAGAACAAACTTTGCTCATTTTTTATACAAAAAATGCAATAAAAACCAACAACATATGAACAGATTTTCATAATGACAGTATCTATGTACATGTATTATAAATATTAGTTTGACGATTATTCTGATTTCTTTTGAATTCTTAGTTTTTTTTTGCAATTTTGTTTTGATAGGATCTTGTGTTGCTCTAATTATTCCGAAAACACTATGTTCCAAAAGTAAAACCCCTGATCATTTACGTTATATGCTCTGGTTAGAGTTGGGAAAACACATAAGGAACATTGGAGTGTCGGAACATAGTGATGTTCTACCAATCTGACCAATGATAAGGGTTGATGTTTCTGATACTAAAGTTTGTAGAGAAACTTTGCTTTAAACTCATGGCTCTGCCAACTGCTTAATTCTGCGCTAACCAACACCATTCTTCGCTTACAAGACAGAGGCTGAATGTCTGCACTACGTGTATAAGTGAAGGAGGCTTATTACATGCGCCCAATTTTATAGAGCTGCTTATTTAAAGAAATAACCTAAGCAAAACAAGATTATGCTCACCAGAACAAGGCTACCAGCCAAAATACCAAGTCATATTATGTACAACTGGTGACTAGTATCCTACTCATTATTGCTAAGCATAGATTTTTTAAGCAGTGTTTTCTGCTGAAGCAGCTATATGAATTTGGGCGCTGGAGTGAGTGTGCACAAGTAAACATATCCTGCTATCATGTGAATATGCTTGACACAAGCATGGAATTATTTCCTTTACAGCAAGCAGAGCCATGATGTTGGGTCATTCACACAATTGGATGGGAAAAGACAAATGCTACAATATGATGGTCATGTATATAATTTTTCTCATTAATTTGTATTTTTATTCAAATACAGGTAAACAATAACAAACAAACAACAAATAAAAAAACACTTGATATTTTACAGACTAATTTAAGGGATTAAAACTGGTAACATCTTGGGAGTAATGACCACCAACATTCATAAAAGACAAAGTTCATAATGCCATTTCTGAAAGATGGGACCAGACAATGTGTTCTCAGCCTCGGTTTCGTCATATTGATAGGAGAATTGGAGATAACAATGAACTACTGTCCTATTACAAACAATATGCCATGGAACATCACAACTTTCCTGTTAAAAAATAGAAACATCACAGAAATCAAATGGGAATAGACTTTGTACTGCCTTTACGCTTCACTGAGTTGAAGGGGAAGAGAGCAGAGTATACTGAAACGCTGAGACCCCACTCCTCCAAAAGAAGTTTATACACATGGTTGTACCTACAAATATTTTCTGCAGCATGTAATTAAACTGTAAAATACCAAGATCTACACTTTATGACCCAACAAGTACATAAAATGACAAGCCTGTAAATATTAAAAACTCAATCGATCATCGGAGTATGAAGAAAACAGTTGGAATCCCCATGTATGTTTTAACTGTTTTCCCAAACCAAAACTAAGCATCTTGCTTTCTTTAAAAAACTATAGTATTTCAGGCAAAAAGATATCAGTGGAAGTTGTTTACCATGTCCATCTTTATACCATGTATAATTGTGGAAATGGTTAGACCCCGATGTTCCAACATCCCTTTGTTCTGACACCCTAGTGTATTTTCCTAATCTTAAACCTAACCCTAACATGTAAATCATCAAGAGTTTTTAGGAACATAGGTTGTCGGTACATAGGGTTGTCTGAACATGGGGTGTTGGAATTTATAGAGCAGTCTTCTGTGCAAATCTTCAACTTGTGTGCAAAACTTGACTAAATACCTTATTTATTTCTATCTGATATGAAACATTAAGGACATATAGCTTTGCCTTTTTGTAAATTCATTATTTGTCCTTTAGTTTTAGTGACTTTGATGTTTTTAATTTTATATTTAGCTGTGGTTTAAATGTTATGTTGCAGATTTATATTGATTGTTTACACAAAGAATCATTGTAACTCTTGTTCTTTGTAGTTATTTGTTTGTAATAAAAAAAAATCAGCAACCCGATAGTTTACGCTGCAAAATGTTGAGTCTTGTGCTTCACAATCCACATATTTTAGGTAGGGTATTGATTTGGTTTGTGTCATCGTAGTGTTGATTAAGATGCACTAAAAGAAAGATACAATAAAAGTCACCTGTGAAAGTTTCAGCTAAACACACCCTCTAGTGTCTACTGATTGAGAAACAGCCAAAAACTATCCAGGTCACAAGAACAAAGACTACCATTTTTAGTGAGTTGACGAAAGGTGCCAACTGCATCTGGCCGCAGCAATCGCAAATTGTCACCAACCCTTAGAAATCCGAGAAACTGATTCATGTATGAATCGTTTCTTGGATTCAAATGTTTTGTGTATGAAACTTATGCACTATGATAGGGAATTCACTGAATAATTGGAGGAAGGAATTTTTGAAGCTTCGAGAGTGATTATTTTCTTTTGAAAATATTGCCACAATGCAACCCGGACTTGTCAAAAGAAAGACAACACGGGTTGAGTACCTTGAGAAAATTAGACGTGAAATGTTTCCATGACTATCAACTGGTCCACAAAATGTCAACAAATTGGGGCATTCCCTTTAAAAATCAACTGACTAAAAAACAACTTAAAAAAAAAATTAATAACTTAAAAATAAAACATTATTTTACTGAGGAAATTGTGATTAACCAATATTTACATGTATCATCACCAAAATGTAAGTTTGATTTGGTTTACATTTGTATGAACTTCACTCATTTCTGAAAACCATTCAGTAATCATTTCATCCAGAAAACAATTGTTGGGGTTGCCAAACCTGCCAAACAGTACAACTATCTT
This sequence comes from Asterias amurensis, assembly GCF_032118995.1. NCBI lineage: Eukaryota > Metazoa > Echinodermata > Asteroidea > Forcipulatida > Asteriidae > Asterias > Asterias amurensis. The sequence continues at coordinate 193,287 of NC_092662.1, read as the reverse complement.
TTTTTGTATAAAAACATGCGGTTTATCAATAAATGAAGAACAAGTTTTTGTGATTAACCCTGTACTTATCATTATGGCAAAACCTTTTTTTCTCCAGGCATACTTGTCCTAGTAAGTTTCTGGTTTGGGGCACTTTTCACCAGTAGGAACTGGTTACGCAATCGATAGTTACTTGTTCTTGTTGCTGGTTAGGGTCCACTTGTGATTGGGGGCACTTTTCACCAGTAGGAACTGGTTACGCAATCGATAGTTACTTGTTCTTGTTGCTGGTTAGGGTCCACTTGTGATTGGGGGCACTTTTCACGAGTAGGAACTGGTTACGCAATCGATAGTTACTTGTTCTTGTTGCTGTTTAGAGTCCACTTGTGATTGGGGGCACTTTTCACCAGTAGAAACTGGTTACGCAATCGATAGTTACTTGTTCTTGTTGCTGGTTAGGGTCCACTTGTGGTTGGGGGCACTTTTCACCAGTAGAAACTGGTTACGCAATCGATAGTTACTTGTTCTTGTTGCTGGTTAGAGTCCACTTGTGATTGGGGGCACTTTTCACCAGTAGGAACTGGTTACGCAATCGATAGTTACTTGTTCTTGTTGCTGGTTAGGGTCAACTTGTGGCAGCTGCTGAGGCTCCTGAGGAGGGTTGGGTTTAAGTCTCTTGATTGAGGGCAATGCACTCTGCATGTAATGATTGTGCACTACCCGTCGCTGTAGCTTCGTCACCATGAGGGTTAGAACCTGCTCTGTCTCCGATATGAGCTCCTGGTCTGAGATGTCATTAATCAAGTCCATACCTCGCTTAAAAATGTTCACTATATTCCTCTGCTTGCCATCGAGGAGAGGATCAACTTCAACTTCGGCAGGGACGGTTTCTGCGCTCTTCGCAGAAGGGTCTTCAAGTTCAGGAATGGAGATCAAGTTGACTGGATTGGAGGTGATTGGATTGAAGCTTGAAACGGTTTCCGCTGTGCTGACGACTGTCTCCGTCGAGCAAGGCTCTGGACCTCCTGGTATCATCACTTGGATCTCAAGCGGTGTGTACTCTTGGGAGACTCTGGCTGCTTCAGCATTGGGGTCTTGTAAAACTCCGATGTCCCGCGTCAGGAAAACACTGTTGATGTATAGCTCAGGCAGACGGTGGAAACCCCATTCGTAGAAATGCAGGAAAATCGCAAAGAAATGCTTGCAGGGGAAGCGGAACTTCTTCCACATGTTGCACGTGCAGCTCGGTCCGAGAAAGCTTGTTATGTGGAAACCTTTCTTGGACCTGACGTGAAATACTCCATGTGTGGGGTCCATCAACTGAACGTCGACGTTGTTGTACGTGACAGCGTCTTCCTGGTTCTTTAAACACTCGCGGACAAAGTGTGATGGTCGCTCCCGCAAATATTCAGGCACATTCTGGACTGCTGTTGGGAATTTCGTGTACTTCCACGCTGCATTCTTCTTGCGATATTTGTGAAAGGCATCCGGTATGTAGGACTCAACGATGAGTGTCACTATGCCGAGGACACCCTTGTCTCTGCTCTTGGGTATCGTGGAGTAACGAAAGAAGCGATCCATGGCAAGCTCCCCATTGTTTACATTGATGAGGTTGTCTATGGCATAGTCACGGAATCCATGAGCCCAAGTTTCTGGACAGGAGAACCATTCTGACTGCAAGTAGTCAAGAAACTCGATGTTCTCGGCTACTGTCTCGTCACTCATGAATTCCTTCTTGGCGCTCTGGTACAACGTATTATTCTGCTCCAAGGCAATTCTGTCAAACATGGCCAGAACTCTCTTCTGCTGGTCCGAGTCCAGACCACACTCCTTCCGACTGACCCACCTGTTCAGTGACTGTTTCCTGTGGTAGTCACTTATGTAGATGCGCACATTTGGGAATAGTTCTTTGACGGCGGCTACCTCGATGTTGCACTTGTCCACCATGAAAGAGCTTGGATTCCACCAGGTGTTCCAGCTTTGGATAACACCTAAAGCTTCCTTGATGTTGGCCACTGTTTCCTTCTCTACTAGAAAAACAGCTACAACAATGTAGTTGACATTGGTATGAATGCAGAGGCAGTACAACGGAGTCGCCATGGTCAGGATGGTGTTTGACTTTGAGGTTGCGTCAAGAATCACTAAGTCGCTTCCGTACCTTTCCAGCAACCTCTGCTGCCACCTCTCCTGTTGAACAAACAAAAAGGATTCTTCCGAACCAGACTGGTGAGATCGATAAAAGAATTTCCCAGTCCCTCTTGCTTGCCAAGCCTTCACGTTTTGAGCCAACATGTCGGTATTCTCCGACTTAGTCGACAGAGACGCAGCAATCTGTCGCTGGACATCAGACGGGGAAGGATAGAACTTCCGATTAAACGGCTTTGGCTTCTTCTCGATAGGGTTGTGCTTGAAGAGGACGTCGTCAACATACACCTTCAAGCATTTCTTGATCTCATTGATGTTAGTCACATTGTTGGAGATCAACTGCTTCAGTTTTTGCAGGACTCGTTGATCCATAGTCTGGTTTGCTGCTGAGTTTTCGCCGACCGGATGAAGCGATGAGTGAACTCTCACATATGGCATCTTAATATACAGCCTCCTTGTTGTGGTTACTTCCTTACCATTACCTTCGTCGTCTCGGATCTTCTTCAAGATTCTCTGCTTCTCCCAGCGAAGCTTGCTCGAGTTCTTGAACTCTTTCTTGTCAACGAAGTAGCCTTCATTTGTGTATACACTGATCTCTCTCACTTGGATCACTGCAGGGCATTCCAACTTCCTATTCAATGCACTTCTCGGGCGCCCTCTTCGACTAACTTTGGGAGGTTTTGGTTCCTTCGGACGAAGATCCTTCAGAGAAAAAAGAACTTAAGTTAAGTAAGTGCAATGTGCAATAATAATTCCTAAGGATGTACAAGCATTGCTTTTGTTTGTGTGTTTGACCATTATTAAAATCTCATGAGTGAATACAAATAGAAATATTAAAACTCAACCCAGCTTTTATAAGATCAATGGACTTTCTTGTGGCTTGGGTGTGTCCAGTCAGGGTATCATCACCTACCAACATCATGTTCAGCACGCTGAAGTCACTGGTTCCATCTGAGTACAACAACTTCTTTATCATTAGCAGTTTTCTTGTTTAATGGTTCACTCTTTGACCCCAAATGGTTTATGGGGGGTATTTTTTGAATGAAGGTTTTTGAACTACTTTCCAATTCAAAATTGGTAGTAATGACCGCCCCCCCCCCCTTCAAAAAACAGAAAAAAGAAAAAAGATAGGTAGAAATTTAAAAAACACCAAAAACTCCCTGTAAAGCACATAACTAGACTTACTCTTTTTGGGCCGTGTAAGCAATGCAGGTACATGGAGCTCTCTATCTTAAACGGGTACCCACAAAACTCAATGGGAAGTGTGCCACCTTTTGCCTCCCAGCGTATACGACCTGAAAATAGTTTTGTAAAAATCATTGAACAAAACAATTAGCCTGAGAAAGCACATCCACAGACATCAGTAATATAACATTAACTGACTGGGTAAGTTGTAGAAGTAGGACCATGCAGTTATATATAAAATACACCATGCCCAATATGGGGGTAGAGGGTACCCCCTCATGTTCCCATATGGGTTTGGATACCTTTTGCAGATAAAATGTTAGCCATGATATAAATCCATACTCACTGTGTATGAAGATGTATATAAAACTATTAACCGATTTTGGGGGTTGAACAAGGAATTGACTAGAGTGAGATTCGAACCAACGACCTCCGGATTAACGTGCCGGCACGTTAATCCGGAGGTCGTTGGTTCGAATCCCGCTCTAGTCAATTCTTTGTTCAACCCCAAAAATCATTTCAAAATTTACCCAGTCAGTTTCCTATGTGGTTTATATTGAAAACTATTAACCTGTAGAAGTTTCAGCTCCATTAGTCGTCAAGTGTTTTAGAAAAATAAAGTGAAAATTTGTGGGTGAACAAATAACCCCCTAAAACAACATTTCTTTAAAGAGGTCATTTATAACAATGTTTTATACTACCAGTAGCCCTCCAATGATGTTTATCATATAAGTTTTAATGGTAGTTTACTTGTGGAGTAAGTACTAAAAAAACAAGAGTATATTCTGCCTTGAAAGACAAAGTATACCTTTGGTTTTTGGGACTGTTCTATATTAAAACGGTTTGATAGTTTTAATCCTAAATAAATGTAGATAATATAAAAACCTGCTGTAGGCTTCTAACCAAAGTTTTTTCGATGTCATACATTTTAAGATTGATTACAACAGATACCTTCCCTTTAAACAAAAAGCGTCGACAATGAAAACAACATAATAAACACTGCTTTTATTGTTCATTTCCTCACCTTCACAGTTTCCATAGTAGCGAGACTGGCGTTGCTGCCCAGTTAACGGCATGGTCCTACTTCTATTACTGACGGCAACGAATGATGTGCCTGTGATGCAGAAGTACTTGCTTAGAAACTCCTCAAAGCTAATACCAGGTCCCTCATGAGAACCTCTCAAGTAGTTGCCGTCTACCTGTACATATACAAAATAATAGGACTTTAAGCATAATGCCAACATCTTGGTGTTGTTTTCTGTATCTCATAGCAGTAATTATAATGCAAACATTGATTTCCCCAAAAAGGAACCAGACTACTTCTTCTTCCAGTTTTTGCATTTATTAGCTCGGTCCATTTTGGTTGGTAAGTTGTTTGCAACAGCTAATTCTATTTTCTTCCAGTTTAGTTACAATTTTTAAGATTGGAGAAAAAACAATCATTTTTCTTCAAAGTAATGTTGTGTGGTCACTGCAGGTCCATTGGTAAGACTGTAGGACTTTCAGTTACCAGGTTGTGGGTTTGAATCCTATCAAGCTAACTGCTGATTTCACAGTGAATAGAATTTATAAGTATTGTCAGCTAGCTACTGCATCACAATTTCTTGATTTGTACAATTCATTATCATAGATGTTCATCCAATGTTTGTACGCGAGAGGTTGGCTGTTTGGTGTTTACGTTGGGCGCGATCAGTCAATCTGTGCGATCTGTTGATCGCGCTGCGCTATTGAAAGATCAATTGGTCGCTCAGCAATCGGTCAAACGCGCAACAACTGGTCGATCGCGCAATGAACATCTTTGCGCGATTGACCGATCGTGCTACGAGTATTTTTTTCCGTGATCAGCCGATCGTGCAGGAAAGGCTTTGCGCAATCTACCGATCGTGCAGGAATGGGGTTTGCGCAATCAATCGATCGTGCAGGACAAGTTTTGCGAGATCGACCGATCGTGCAGGAAAAGTCTTGCGCGATCGACTGATCGTGCAGAAATGGGTTCACGCGTTCGACCGATCGTGCAGCTAAACCAATCCTGGGGGCGATTTCTCAAAGCAATAAAATTCATTGCAAGACAAATTTTCAGTATCAACTGAATACAGTGTCTGAATGCATGGTCATCTTATTCTAATAAAAAAACAAGCGCATACAATGCCTTTAGACAGTCAAATCTGTTTTTCCCTCGCTATTTTTCGCAACTCAGATTGATGGATTAACCTTTAATTTTTGGTTGTTATTTCATGTTTTTGTTGGGTCACAAAAAGTGCAGATGTTGGTCTTTTCCTAGTCTTGGCCCAAGAGGTCAGTGATTGTCAGTGGATAGTGTACACTTTAATAATTGATAGTAGGTTTAGTGTACACTCTGGTCGATAGCTAGCCCTGGTGTAGGACATCAGTCAGTGCCCAACGGAGGAGTCCAACTTGGGCTAGTCGATAGCATGATAGTGGATAATGTACATTTTTCATTATCGATCACTAACGTCTTGGGCCATGACTTGTCTTTTACTACCTCCTCAACGTCATTGAGAAATTGCAGGCAGAGTTTTGACACATTCTCATCGATGCCTGAAACATCAACCTCTGGGACTTCCGTCGCGATTTCCAATGGTGTCGCTTGAGTAACCTGGAGTCAAAGAACACAATGTCACTGTGTAAGGATCAATCATTACTAAATTAATAAGGAAATATTTCCACATCCAATCTGGCCACCACTTTTTCTTAATTTACCATAAGTCCATAACGGAAAATCTATTTGAGACTGAGTAAATTAGATAACAATTTATTTCATAGTGAATAAAAAAAGTGGTGGCAGGATGCAGAAATCTTTACGGAAATTGTTTCCAACCGTTATATATTGTTATGCGATGCCTATTGCTGTGTTTTATAATGTTAAAATTCATGACTAAATCATTTTTTTCATACCGAGACTGGGAAAACCCTTTTTGTAAAGCCTTGTTGATCATGCACCACTGAAGTCTCAACCTGCTGTGAACTTTGCGCAAGTGGCATCTCAATCACATTGACTTCCTGAAGATCAACACCCATAGATGTCGTGTCTATTGTCATAGAAGATTCATTCAGGACAACAGTTCCACTGGTGTGGAGGGATTGATGCTGATGTTGTTGTTGGTCATTGGGTTGTTGTTGTTGTTGTTGTTGTTGGTGGTGGTGGTGATGTTGAAGTTGCTGCACTTCTTGCAAATGCTGCTGCAGCGCTGCCGAATGCTCATGGACAGTTATCTCTCCGTCGGAAGAATGAACCATAATCTGGTTACCGACCTGGTCGTCTCCGGCACATTCAGCCTGGGTAACGACTTGAAGGATGGTGGTTTCGTCGCCAGGATCGACGTCTGTTTGCATCGCCATTATAGCAGCAGCAACGAGATCGCCATCTTCTCCCTCCATTTTGTTTGCAAATGCGGCAATCAAACGCCGGCGACTGTTTCGTGCCTCTCTCTCTCTTTGCCGCAAATACATAAACCTCAAACGGTCGCCGGGTCACTATAGAACGCCCTCTTCGACGACGGCGGTACCTAAAACATGGAAAGTCCCTGGTGATTTTAGTTCTGATTATCGACTGTGTAGAGTGCTGACGTCCCAAAACATCAACATTAAGATAGTAAGTAAATTGTGCTTGTTTTCCCAATTTTCATCATCAATGTAAAAAAAAAAACCCACAGTATGTGCTTGGTGTGTACTTCATGAGTTTCACCACATTTTCTTTCTGTTGTGTGTACCCCGAGGGAGTAGAGATGTTGAATTGTTATTGAACTGATTGAATGTTCCGTGTATTACTATTATATTTATAATATTATTCATTATAAAAAATATAAAGACACTATTACAATTATCATTTATTAGTTGCGATAACGTAACCCTCCTCCCGACGGCCGCCAGGCCGGAGGGTTACGAGATTGTTTCGAGCGGAAACGGTTGATCTGGTCTAGTTGCGATAACGTAACCCTTCTCCCGACAACCGCCAGGCCGGAGGGTTACGAGATTGTTTCGAGCGGAAACGGTTGATCTGGTCTAGTTGCGATAACGTAACCCTCCTCCCGACGGCCGCCAGGCCGGAGGGTTACGAGATTGTTTCGAGCGGAAACGGTTGATCTGGTCCAACACGTACAATTTTGAATTGGATTCAAAGTTGGGGACCGAAAACATATGAGGGTCGATAACGTATGACGCTACGACACATGTACTGTTGAACTACACGTCACACACGTAGAGCAGAAGCTCTGCCCCACGCAGGTTCGACATTTGAACCTGTGAATTTCGCTCCGGTTCTGGTAAGTTTTTGTCAATTTTTCTTCGAAATATTTCCTCAATGGTGCTTTGTTATGAGTATTATGGCAGGCTGCATTAGACATTGCGGATTAAGTTCGTACCCTCAGAATTTGTGTCATGATTTTTGAAAGTGGTAAAAATGGGGCAAATCTGGTGACTAGCTGTCAAAATTGTACGTGTTGGACCAGATCAACCGTTTCCGCTCGAAACAATCTCGTAACCCTCCGGCCTGGCGGTCGTCGGGAGGAGGGTTACGTTATCGCAACTAATAATTTATACGGTAATATTAATAATGACATGATTGTTTGTCATTGTACTTCATAGGGTGCATTCGTTTAGCTTCCCTGGGTCGACCCCGATGTTGCGTATTTTATTTTTTTCCAGGATGAACGTGGGCACACAATTACCCCACGTTCGTCTTCGAACCAGAAAAAAACCCCAGACACGTCACCACATGAGCCTTCCCGTGGTGACGTCAGTGCACCTCGGGCCAGCCCCAAGTGACCCAATCCACAAGTGGGGCTCTTGAAGACTTTATAGTGGGTGCATTCGCTTAGCTTTCCTGGGTCAACCCCGATGTTGCGTATTATATTTTTTTCCAGGACGAACGTTGGGTAATTGTGTGCCCACGTTCGTCCTGGAAAAAAATATAATACGCAACATCGGGGTCGACCCAGGGAAGCTAAACGAATGCACCCACTATAAAGTCTTCATAGAATTTCAAAAGTTGGTGAATCTGGTTACTGGGGCAGACAGCTTAGATAAGCTTAGGAATTTGTCTCGATGTCCCTTGAAAGTTGTAGGCTGGTCATCTCGCCACCAAGCAAGCTAGCTACCAATCAATAAAGTCGCCCCCCGCAAAGTCGACCCCTAACTGGCTCACATGGAGTTGTTACAAAAGTCGCCCCCTGAGGGCCTGACAATGTCTCCCCAAAACAATGTCGCCCCCTAGCAAAGTCGCCCCCTGAAAATGTCGCCCCAGCAAAGTCGCCCCCTGGAAAATAATTAAGGATTCTTTTGGTAATAATGGCTTATTAAAATTGTATTGGTTAGGGTTAGGGTAGATTAGGGTTAGGGTTAGGGTTAGGATTAATGTATTAACTATATCTTTTTAACAAGTATTGTAGCCTTAATTAATTAATATTTTCGAAGAACATCTGGGGGCGATTTGGGTAGGGGGCAACATTGGCTGGGGGTGACATTGTCAGGGGGTGACTTTGCTAGGGAGTGACATTGTTTGGGGGCGACATTGCCAGGGGGCGACTTTGTTTCAACCCAGGGCGAGCCAGGTAGGGGGTGACTTTGCAGGGGGCAACTTTGTTGGGGGCGAGCTTGTCAGGTGGCGAGATGACCATCATTCCCTTGAAAGTGTTAGTAGTTGCTTCAATTGCCTCTCTATGGAGTGTTCCAGTAATTTACCACTCTGGCTAAACCAGAACTTCCTGAGGTTGAGGTTTGATCTTTATTTGTACAGTTAGTTGCTGGCCCCTCTCTGTGCTGCACGGTTGACATATCAGTGTTCAGTGTTCAAGCCCTCGAGGCCCCTGAGTATTTTAAAGGTCTCAATTTAAAGGAACACGTTGCCTTGGATCGGTCGAGTTGGTCTTTGAAAAGCGTTTATAACCGTTTTTTATAAAATGCATATGGGTAGAAAGATGTTGTAAAAGTAGAATACAATGATCCACACAAACATGCCTCGAAATTGCGTGGTTTTCCTTTTACCTCGTCGACTAACACGTCGGCCATTTATGGGGGTCAAAATTTTGACTCCCATAAATGGCCGACCGTGTTAATTCGCACAGTAGAAGGAAAACCACACAATTTCGAGGCAAACTTGTGTTGATCATTGTATTCTACTTTTAAAACATCTTTCCAACCATATGCATTATATACAAAACGGTTACAAACGCTTTTGTTTTGACCAACTCGTCCGATCCAAGGCAACGTGTTCCTTTAAGATCTCCTCGCAGCCTCCTGCACTCCAGAGTGGTCAATTTCACTTTCCTGAGTTTGTCATCGAGTCTAAGTGCGGTAGACCTCTCCAATCATTCACAGTGCTCTAGTTGTATATATGTTGAGTGACTTGACTGTCACTGCCAGTGCCATCCCCTAATAAGTCAAGTGTCGGTATGTCAGGCCTAACATGCCTAAACAAGGCACTGGACACCTGTTTGGTAATTTTCAAAGACCAGATTCTCACTTGGTGGTTGGTGTGTCCAAACATATGCATAGAATAACCAAAGAGCAAGATTTTTTTCCCTGGACTCATTTCCTGAAGATTTTTTTTTTTAAGTCCTAGCTAGATCTAGAGCTGAGCACCCTCTTTTTGTCTTTTGGTTTTAGGGAAAAAAATAGGTTTAAAATTTAGGGTTTCTATTCAAATATTGTTTTAACACCCTGAAGCTACATGCGGAGGGAGTCGAGCGTATCGGCACTATTGATGGGGTTACCTCGTTGACATGCAAGCAATCAGCCAAAGACACAAGATCGCTTCTGACTTGCACTTTAACAAGATTTTTACAAAAAACAATGAAGCTATCTTTTAGTTAGGGCTAGATAGCTTGAGAAGTTGTTTTGATGTATAAATATAATGACATTTTTTTTTTCTTCCTAAACAGCTCACTGTAACTGAAGTTCTGCCAAACTGTGAGGGAGTGATCTTGTAAAATGTCTCGAACAGGAAAACCCAAAGCTCACTCGGCTTTGCTTGTCCACTTGACCAGAGCCATAGATGGAGTAGTGTTTAATCGAATGAAGACCACCGTCAAAACAAAGGAGTATGGTGGATTCCTGGCTGGAGAATTGGAAAAATTGGACACACCACAAAAATTACTTGACAAAATGGAGCACAAAGGGGTGTTCAAAGTGAAAACTCACCCCTCAAAAACAGTGGATTATAGAAATCTGAAGATGGTCTTTGAGCAATGTGAATTTAATGAAATTCTGAGTGATATAGAATCAGCCGAGGCTGAGTTGGCAAAAGAAGGTAGGTTACAAAAACAAATATGTGATATGAAAATCACCCAATAAAGGGGCTGAACACTATTGGTAGTTACTTAAAATAGTTGTTAGCAAAGAAAGTTACTTTGTAAAGAGCAATTTTCAAATGTATCGTTTTATAGAGAAGTGCTTTATAAATCTATATTATTATTAAAAAGAGATGCATTTTTCAATCTTTGCGTCTGAGAAATGTTCTTAATTTTTGCATCTCTAGGTTTTTATGTGGAGGGAGGAGACCAAGCAGACGCTGGATGTACTTCAGTAAGTGTAATGGAAACAGACCGTCCGCTCAACAAGAACAATTCCCGGAGTGACAGAAGTAAGTCAAGTTAATCATGTAGCCCAACTCACAATTTAACGATCAGAGCAAACTGATCGAAACGGTGAGTTGAAACCAACGGTTCTTTTCGGAACCACCCCCAACTTATTAGAGATAGTCATTACATGGTGTTACCGCAAACCTTTCTATATCGTATTTCCACCATGCAAAGTTTCAAATCCTACTTAATAATTTAACATTGGACCTGGGTTCTGACCAGGATGACCTGGAGCCAGTAAATTTAGGACTGAACAATTTCGGTGGTCTAGTGACTTTTTTTAATTGACTGAAAGATTCACTTTGTGAAGAAAAAAAAGGAAACGAAAGTTCAAATGATGACTTTTGAGTCCACTAAATATCTTTCAATTGTGTTGAGGGAGTGTCGTGGCCGAGCGGTTAAGAGCACCGAATTCAAACTCTGGTGTTTCTGATCAGCAGAGTGTGGGTTCAATTCCCCAGCCATGGCACTTGTGTCCTTAAGCAAGACACATAACCATTGATTCATCCTTCGGATGGGACATAAAGCCGTTGGTCCAATGTGTTGTGTAAACGCATGTAAAATAACCCAGTGCACTTATCGAAAAGAGAAGGGGTTCGCCCCGGTGTTCCTGGCTGGATTGGCAGCATATTGCGCCACAGCAATATCCTTGCTTAAGGATTAGGTCATATCTTAAAATTCGCCCCACTCCTTGCAGTAATAATACCTGGCGCTTTGTATCCTCTGGCAAAAGGCGCGTTATAAATACGGTTATTATTGTTATTATTATTATTATATTCAAGGGTAAAAACAAATAACATGCAGTATTCCCCGATGAAAATTTAACATCTGTTCAGAGTTATGTTGTTATTATTAATAACTTTATTTTGATAACATGGGGCATGACAAAGATGGTGCATGAGTTGTTTATTATGATTTATTTAGTATCTTTTATTTTTAAAATTTCCTGTATATTTCAGGTGATGCAATCCCATCTGGTGTTACTCTTTCGGAATCTGGTGATAAAGATTTTAATCCAGAAGGATGCTATAACAAAGGCAAAGGATATTTATTGTTTATAAACAACTTTGAAAATTCTGGCGAACCACGACGAAAAGGTAAATGATAATGTATGTAAAAGGAGTAGGTCTCATGCTTCAAATGTAGTGTCACACCTTGCAGGAAAAACTGCTTGAGCATCACTGGCTGACGGATATGCTCACTATATAAGAAGCCACTATTATTATTTTTGTTTATGAATTCGGCTTCCTTGAGGCCACTAAAGCTTGGATTGTAAAGTAGTATTTCAAAGAAAACCTGATCTTGACACTTATGTACATGATACTTGAGTATAATTGCTTCTCTTCACCCAGGGGTTTAATTATGGGTACCAGTGAGGGTATAGGTTGACAATGTGTATGAAAACATCTGGAGTGACATGGCAGCCCGCTGGCAGCCCAGAGATGTAGAATCTTCAGTCTTCAGGAAGCTGAGAAAGATTATAGGAATGTTTTTGGCCCAATGACTACTAATGTTGAGCGCATTGATACATTATTGTAAAATTTACTATTTAAGAACAAATTATTATTATTATATTTTATAAGAATCGCTTGAAATTAAAGTCAATTTGTGGTTAAACATTAAACATTTTTTGTCTTGTACAGGAAGTGAAAAAGACAAGGATAAAATTGAAACGTTGTTTGAGGAAGACAGTAGCGTTGACTTGAATTTTAAATGTAGTTATGAGAAGGATTTGACCAAAACCCAGCTGTTGAAAGTTCTTCACAAAACAAGAGATAAACTAGCAACGGGGAAGTACTCTAGTTTTGTCATGATCCTTGGTAGTCATGGTAAGCAGGAGGTGGTGAAAGACAACGAGGGAAAAGAAGCTACTGTTGTGAGTACCAATGTTATCTTTATGCTTGAAAGCCACTAGATACCTTCGGTTAATGTCAAAGACCAGCATTCTCACTTGGTGTATCTCAACATATTTGCATAAAATAATAAATCTGTGAAAATTTGGACTCGATTTGGTCATCAAAGTTTGAAGAGAGTAATGAAAGAAGAAAACACCCTTGTCGCCCAGATGTGTGTGTTTTTAGATGCCTAATTAAATGCTTCATCAGGCATTTCGATGAGAAATTACTTTTTTTCCCAAACTATGTTCCTTCGGCGGGAGCCATTTTTTCTATCAACAACTCTCTATTGCTCTCCATTGTAAGTTTTAATGCTAACAATTATTTTGAGTAACTACCAATAGTGCGGTACCTTTAACCAAACTCATATACCTATTAATTATAAGTAATGTTTCAATTACATTTGTTGATTCTTGTAGGAAGGAATTGTTACAATTGATCAAAAGTTCATCACAGAGGAGGAACTCACTAAACCCTTCTTGGGAGACGAACTCAAAGCACTCAATGGTAGGTTGTTATTATTAGAATGATTCAATTCAAGTCAATTTGACATTTGTTTCCATCATCATCATCATCATCTTCATATACTGTGCAGAAACCTCCTATTGAGTATACTCACACATTGGTTGAAGTGCAAACTAGCATGTACAAAATCAATATGTGCAAGTATGCAGTTATTTATTGTAGTATCTTGTGAGGGGTATTATTAGCTGAAGGTGACCCCATTTAGTTTGTTCTTGAAGACATCTAGAGTTGGTGACTCATTAACTTGCTTAGGCAGTAAATTCCAAAGGCGTATGGTGTCTGATACCCAGCCTACTTCCTTATGGACCGTGAAGGGGTAACTCTGTTTTAGCCCTTGTTAATCACATTATGGGACGTATACTGTGCCTCTGCAGTAGTTTTTTTATATGTGATAATATTGTAACAAATGTTTTCATTATATAAAAGGGATTTTTGTGCATTTTTGCAAGAATTTATTTAATGAGTTTGCTGGGAATAAGAACGAACTGTGGCATACTTAGCCATGGCCGATAATCTGCCAATGTATGCTTGAATCTTGAACTTGCCTCCAATTATGTACATTTCTGCATCTTTTGTGTGGACAGACAAACCCAAAGTGTTTATCATTCAGGCGTGTAGAGCTCCTCGTCGTGACAAAGCGGATGATATGGAGACTAGCTCTTCGGAAGAAACTCCAGATGAACCTACCCAAGCAACTTTCAAAAAGCCTGTCAACGCAGATATGCTTATCTCATATGCTACATCTAAAGGTAAACCTCTACCCTTTAACTGTTTTTTTTTTGCATTTGTTTCTCCAATCAGATCTTGTGACCTCAAAATCCTTACCCCTACATTAGTTGAGAATATAATTTGCTTTTTACCATTGCACTGATGTGTATTAGCACTGTTTACTTAGTTTCCTGAGATCTGTGAACAATGTCCACAGGCAAATCTCTCAGATGGAATTTGAACTCAAGACACTTGCATTGCCAGGGCCCTACTTTCATGGTTTTGCTAATTCACAGGTTAGAAGGAAATTTAAACATGTGCTTGTGCGTAATCCACATACTAGGCATTCTTCGCTTACAGCTAGTGCAGAAGTTTGGCGCTTGCACAGTAAACGAAGACTGGTGATCTGAAGCTCAGAATGCAGCGGGTAAATAAGCAGAGCTAGGAATTGGGCCTTATGTCTATTTTTTTTCCAAATGATTACAAATCCTGTTTAACCTAAACTGGCCCCTAAATTTCGTTTTTGTTTTATTGTTTGATACAAAGGCACCAAGGCTTGGCGAAATGACGATGGGACGTGGTACATTTCTGAGCTGTGCGAAGGAATCAAGAAGTATTCCAAAAAGAAGCATCTTCTGGATATTTTGGTGCGTGTCAATCATGCCATATCGCTTCGGGAAAGTACCGAAGATGGCGCCAAACAGATGCCTTGCCAGATCTCCACACTGACCAAAGATTACTGGCTGAACAGATGAGTGTTTAACATCCACTAAATGAAATTAATATGAGGCCTGCTCATTATTCCTGATAGCCCCGTTCAGTACTTTCTTTTTCCATATAAGTGTGGGAATTTTAATATATAAAAAAAGGCTGTTGCTTTTTCCTGAATGGCCAGGTTACATTAGGTTCTGACACTCCAAGTGTATTTTTCTAATCCTAACTCTAACCCTAACCCCTATTGAATTTTTCTAACCCTAACCCTAACCTAACCCAACCCCTAAGACTAGCATGAAAATCTCAAGGTTTTTTTATTTGAAGGGGGGGGGGGTAAATAGGCCTACAGCCAACCATTCCAATTTTGGGAGAACCATTACCAAAATCATGCTGTACTCTAAACTATGAATTTGTTCTGTATTCCATATTGACCAGCTGCTTCAGAGCGCCAAGAGTGCCACCAGCATTAACTAACTCAGAAGCTTTTTAAAGGTTTATTTTTCCTAACAAATATTAATACAACTTAAAATCATGTGAATAGTAAAGTTATTAAAACAAAATATTTTCCTTGCAGTTTAATCGTGAAGATAATAATTTCATTTGTTTCAAAAGCCTTATGTTTGACAGTACTACTTTTGCAACTATTATAGTTTCACTTTAAAAAAGTGTTTTTAATCAGATTTTACCAATTTATCAACATACTATAGGACTTTTTAGGTAAAAAAAAAACCCAATATTTTTATGAAATGAACTCATTCTGCATCGATGTCAAAGTGTGAAGTAAGTTTTTAAAAAACAAAATGTTTTCCTTGCAGCTTTATAGTTTCACTTATATAAAGTGTTATTTTACTTCAGATTTTATCAATAATTATTGGACATTTTACAAAAAACAAATAAATAACATATTTTTATGAAATGAACTAATTATGAATGTGATGTCAACAGTTTTTAAATTAGAGTTATATAAACCCTAACATGGTGTTAAAACTTTGAAACAATCTTGAAAAGAAAAGATTTGTTTGTTTGTTTTTATTTTTTATTTTTTTTTATTTCCAAATATCACAATAAATAATCATAAGACAAAGAACGATACGAGGAGGGCACCAGGAAAAAGCCTAGGCTTGTACAGAGCCTGGACCCGTTTGTTGATCACACATTACAGATGAATTTTATAAAAATGTTTTTAGCCGTACACTTATTTGAATATTAATTTTATAAATAATAAATTGTTGCTTGTGCTATGGCGAGAATATTTTCACGAGTTGATAGAGGGAATGTTCCATTCACCTAGGCGAAGGCAAGTTGAACGGAACACTCCATCTTTCTAACGAATGAAAATCTCCTCAATACTGCATGGATGCAAAACATTTACAATTTGTTTTATATAGCGCCCAAGTAGATCTTTGTCATTTTGTGGAGGAAAAAACAATTAGTCACAATGTCAAATTGGCCTATGCTTGCATGCGTGCAGTCATCTAGCGTGCAATATTTTTAGTACAAAAATGATTGATCGACAATGCACGTTGAATAGTACCAAAATGCACGAAATATTGTTAATAATCATAATGTATATCGTGTGACTTCCAATCGTCCAGTCAAATGACAAGGATCTAATGGGTGTTATATACTGTAACACCTGATAATATCCATCATAACTATGTGTGATAAAGCACTGTGAATCATTCACTTTCCCCAAGGAGAAAAGAAAATTCACCTGAAAACTATTCCACAGGGGTACTGGTGTTGAGTGAGATTCGAACCCTAATCCCATGCTTTCTAGAGCAGTTATCTCAATCACTAGTAGACCACCGAGCATGCCTGGCTAAGATATCTGCTCTTGAATTCAGGGGTCTGGGGTTCAAATCTCACTTGAAAAGTTATGGGTTTTTCTAAAAACGCCAAGATGAGTACTTTTTTTGAACTTTAATATTGAATGTGCAGTACATTTATGTACATGGATTTTGACCAGAAGTGTTTTACTGGTTCTGACCAAAGTGAAATTGTTGTTTTTTCTCCATTAAACATGCAAAATCAAATGAAAAATATAGTTTAATTTTTAAGCAATGCATTATTTGGCAGTTTTTACCTTAAATGTAGACGCTGTTAAGCAACTGTAATGTACCGTAACGATTAAAGTTTCATATTGTTGGTCTATACTCGGATTTGCAGACTAAATAGATCCTTGACATGATTGGTGGATTTTAGGTCACATGACATATCAGATTGAAATTGCATGTCTGACATGTGTGTGCAATGTTTCATCTAGTGTGTTACTTATTTACATTGTTTATATACTCAGATTTCCAGACGGAATTTCCAGACGGAATTGTTGTTTTTTCTCCATTAAACATGCAAAATCAAATGTAAAATATAGTTTAATTTTTAAGTAATGCATTTTTTGGCAGTTTTTACCTTAAATGTAGACGTTGTTAAGCAACTGTAATGTACCGTAACGACTAAAGTTTCATATTGTTGGTCTATACTCGGATTTGCAGACTAAATAGATCCTTGACATATGATTGGTGGAATTTAGGTCACATGACATATCAGATTGAAATTGCATGTCTGACATGTGTGTGCAATGTTTCATCTAGTGTGTTACTTATTTACATTGTTTATATACTCAGATTTCCAGGCGGAATTGTACTGAAGTAAGTTGTATATAAAATGTATTAAAAAAAAAATTGAGACAAAATGGCAAAGCTTTTTTAATTTGAATCTTTTATTTCAATGGACACACAAGCAATATAACTTCGGACAAATTTTACAAAGCAATGGTGTGTTGTTTATTTAGACCAATCAGATAATGATTAAAGTAAGATGTTGTTCACATCATGAAGGTGTTTCCTTTGGAGCAAACCACAAACAATACAAAACACCATAAAACAATAACTGCTAAGCTTTTTTAAATGGAATTTTCGAAATAAATAGACACACAAGCGCAACATCTTTTGGCAAGAACATAGGTATACCGTGTTCTTTAGTACACGTTTACATTGTGTAGAAAGTTGTTTAAGTTAGAGTTAGACTTGTGGACAAGGCCTTGATTGTCGCAGTGATAACGTCACACTCTGCTCTGCCATGATCGAAGACTGCTCTCGCGAAAACAATGGCTCCTGACTACCGTAGGTACAAGAGCAGTAATCTTGATGGAACCAGCAGTCTTGCAAGCCAGATTTGCAGAGAGAATCAGTACGCTATCAACGAACAACTATTTTATGACTTGACCACATGTCTAAGTTAAAGGTTGTTTATACTCAGATTTACAGATAGTATTTCCAACGCCTCTTATTTGTCATACTTGAAATATTCATGGTGTGTAGTTTATTAAGTACAATTTCATGTTATGTTATTACAGTTATATGTTGTCTAAACCTGAATCATCAAATTAATAAACGCTTGGTTTCAAATGAAAATTGTTGAAAAGGAACCATTCTTCATTCTTAATGTTACTTCGCGACTGTAAAGGAAAACCCTGCAATTTCAAGGCATGTTTGTGTGGATCATTTTATTCTACTTTTAAAACATCTTTCCAACCATATGCATTTTATAACAAATGCTTCCAAACGTTTTTCAAAGACCAGCTCGTCCAATCCAAGGCATTGGTCCCTTTTAGCATAACTTTGTTGTGCTCAGCTACTTTTTATGCTTTCAAAGCAACCGTATAAAACTGGGCCATAAGCTTGAATCCACTAAACTGCTTGGCAATGACACAATATATCAACATATAATCATTGATTGTTATAAAGTTCCCGTTGTTAACTTCAACTAAAGAGGTATGGGTAAAGGGGAAGGGAGATGGTTTTATGGCGCCGGTAAATCCTCCACTTTAGTAGCAAATTTAAAGTCCTCTGGAAATAGTTCTAATGCCTTTGGATACATTAACTTATATGATTGTCGAATGGTCACCTCAGCTGTACCGGCAATATCTCCAATTTCTGTGTGAACAAATCAACAAATAAAATTATTCACACTGTAAGCTTTGAAAAAGTCTTGAGCACAGACAATTATTTGGGACAGAAAGAAAAAAAGATTATGGGTTAAAAAGTTGTGTAATGTTAGCTACTTTAAAAACAAATTGTACCACTACTCAGTCAATTCTTATAATTAACTATTTTAACGTTTGATTCAATTCAAAATTGCATTTATTTCCATACTTCATGAACATTTCAAAACAGTACATAGCCATTAGCCAAACCAATAGTTGTCACTGGTACCTTGCCAAGATTTGATTAGCAACTTACATTGATAAGCAAGTTTCTCTGCTTAATATCTTCAGGAATTTAGCCATAGGCTCTCACTGCAAATGGCTGTGCGTAGTTGGAAGGAATATTGCATCCCAATGTGGCTGTCATGCCTTCCACTTCACCAGTGTTAGGGTCATGTCACTTGAGGCAATTTACAGGCAACCAGTTCCAGGCAATGTCAAAGAAGAGAATCTTTTCACATTTTAATGTTCACACATTTTTCTTGGGATTTGTAAAACATTGTTTGAAGAATTACTCATGTGCTACCAAAGTGGTCCTCTAGCATGCACTGCAATTGGTTGCCCACCAAGTTGCATGCAATTGGTTGCCCACCAAGTTGCATGTAATTTTTTAACATATTATGATGTTGACATGTGCAATTCAGTTTTTTAACTGCGAGTCATGTTTTAATAAACCATTTTTGAATTGAATTTAATTGAAAGGTAACCTCAAGTGACAAGGCCCTTACATTTAGCGTTTCTGTAACCTTTAATGAAGTGACAACTTACCTTTTTGAGAGCGTTTGTCGCTTGAGGCCTGAGATGCCATGTAAATTGCAGCAGCAGCAACCGAGATTGGGCTGCGCCTAAATATGAATAACAAGAATTTAACAATCAGACACACAGCTTGCTTACTGGGAGCACAGAAAAAGACTGACTAAGCATTTACAAAAGGCTAAATTAAAAAATGAAATGTTATAAATTTCTCACCCAGGTACAAGATCCAATTTCATTGCTTGGTTAGCAACATGGGTCGCTGCCTTCTGAACTGATGTAGGAAGGGTGAGGTTGGAGCAAAAGCGAGACTGAAACATAGAAAATGGACGATTAAAAATAATTACTATCACAAAGAGTTTGCCTTGGTAGTTACATAACCTTAACCTTAACTTTAAAAAAAAAACCAAGTATATTCAATTTGAGAATAAGGATATTGACACCATAAGGAAACAGCCAACAATTATGGCTAGAGAGCTAAGTTGTTAGAGAAACTGGCACATTAGCCAGAGGGTGCAGGTTCAAATCCCATTGCAGTAAATTTGTCTTTGTTCAGCCCAAAATTTACCTATCCATAAGTTGAATGACCCAAGTGTAATGACCTAAGCAATGTAAACACATTCGCTCACTGAAAAGGCTGTCTAGTTCATAAATTTTGTTGGCCAAACTGGGAAACTCTTTTAAGGAACTTTCCCGTAATGCAGCCATTGTTTATTTCTAATTTAACTGTTACTTGTAATAAATATACACAAAGAGTTTACCATGAAGTCACCACTGTTGATGAGGCTCACATTAGCTTCTATTGCACGCAGTATCAGCTTGAAACAACGGCCAATCTCTTTCTTACTGACTCTGGATACAGCGCAGATTTCTGAAACAGACAAACAAATGAGGAATTGGAAGGTCAGTCTAGAAGTTAATATTTGTGAGGAATCAATATACAAATCTCTCTGAAATGGTTTTCCAAGGAAAATTGATTGTTTTGTTTTGGGAGGGATTCTGTCCAAATTCAGCCAGGCTTATTTCGATCCAAATGCTTTTTTTTTTTAAATTTAACAGATTTTTAGTTGTGAGATATATTTCTGGGTGATCTGTACGGCCGGCAGTGTATGGGTATGGGTAATCTTTTTGGTTTTTTAAGTCTCTGTTAAAAACTCAATTGTTTGAAGCTGCTTATTTGTTATCTGGCTGAAAGTGAAAGTTTGGACATGACTAATAATGACTTACCTTTGAATGTCCTTGGAACACCCTCTTGCCTACATGCTATGTACAGACATGCTGCAGCGATGGCATCATTGCTTCGTCCCCTCAAGCTGCGCTGCTCATGAACTTGCTTGAACAATCCATTGGTTCGATCCTAGTCAGACAACAAAGTTGAAAATTATTATTATTCCTTGTATTTTTGGTTTGCAGTAACACCGTGTATCTATTTGCTGGGTAGATTATGTTTTTCTGAGAACTTATCTTGCTATACAAAATGCTACTTCGACAGTAGACTTTTCGGAATGCGGGAGACTTCTCAGTTCTACAAAGAACTCGGTGTCCTGCTTATTACCAGGGCAGAAAGTAGGAAATTGGCTTGAACTGTTGCTTTCACTTAGTGGATTCAGGGGACTTCTCATTATTAACTTCATTACTACAGAGTGAGTTCTTAAGTTTTGATTAGTTTGCTTCCGGAGACTTGAGCTATGATTCCTTTAATAGTAAGCTCACTTGCTGTTTTCACTGTAAACTCTGCGCATTTGGCCAACAATGGAGGGCAAATGAAGGATGCTTATTGGCTCATTCTGGTGCAGGGAGTACATAGCCTCGTTACCATTAGAAGGGAAGCACTGAAAATCATCATGAATAAATCTGAGAAATATTGTTGAAACAATGGTTCACATGTTGTTTGTATTTGACCTACCAGTATGGTTCTTGGTAAATTGATTCGATCCGACATGTGCGATATCTCTCTGAATGCACTTATGAGGGCTCTGTCTGAACTGCTGACCTGGTGTGAGAAAGGAACATTTAAAGGTTTAGTCAGGCCCGGCCCTGTTTTGGTGTTAAAAAAAAGCCCATCATGAGAAAAATGGGTTTGAAGTTGAAATCACTGCTTTTTTATTCATCACACTTATTCACACAAAAACAATTAGTCCCTCTCACTTGTTTTCTATTTTGGTATTTTGCGGCGCCGTCTTCTCCAAACCCTGCCGATCCAGACGGCTGGCCGATGATGGTTGATAGGTCTCCTCCGCTGAGTAGAGGATTCTCTGCAGCACCAACACGTGATGGATCAGCATTGGCTTTGTCATTACTGAATGTACGCCACTCTGATCCAACATCAATACATCTACAGGGAACAAAAGGTGATGGTTCTTTAATAAATTCTTAAAAAAATACAGTGTGAATTTTTTAATTTTGGAATGAACATAAATAAAATAAATCATTGTAACTAAATCATCAGATGGTATGGGACCAGTCCCAACTCTAGTTGGGACCCCCCAACTTCAACACTCAAGTTGTGATCAGTCCCAACTCTAGTTGGAATACCCCAACTTCAACACTCAAGTTTGGACCAGTCCCAACTCTAGTTGGAATACCCCAACTTCAACACTCAAGTTGGGACCAGTCCCAACTCTAGTTGGAATACCCCAACTTCAACACTCAAGTTGGGACCAGTCCCAACTCTAGTTGGAATACCCCAACTTCAACACTCAAGTTGGGACCAGTCCCAACTCTAGTTGGAATACCCCAACTTCAACACTCAAGTTGGGACCAGTCCAAACTCTAGTTGGAATACCCCAACTTCAACACTCAAGTTGGGACCAGTCCCAACTCTAGTTGGAATACCCCAACTTCAACACTCAAGTTGGGACCAGTCCCAACTCTAGTTGGAATACCCCAACTTCAACACTCAAGTTGGGACCAGTCCAAACTCTAGTTGGAATACCCCAACTTCAACACTCAAGTTGGGACCAGTCCCAACTCTAGTTGGAATACCCCAACTTCAACACTCAAGTTGGGACCAGTCCAAACTCTAGTTGGAATACCCCAACTTCAACACTCAACTCTAGTTGGGACAGACTGCCCAACTTCAACACTCAAGAGCGGACCAGTCTCAACTATTGTTGGGCCAGTGGTCAAGTTGGGACGAAACATACCTATCGACAACCACCAGACCACACTGTGGGCAGATCATATCTCCGGCATGATAGTCCTCGATAAGGTTGGCATCAGGATGTTTAGGACAGCTTATTCGATTCATTTTCAATCTGAAATTTGAGAAAACAAAACAAAAGAACCTTCATTTATTTCTTACCAGTCGTGTATGAATTGTCTCTAGTTTTAATATGTCGTTGGCGTTTTTGTACAGGGCCTTGACATTTTGTGTAAAAGGTGCTTTATATAAACACTATTATTATTTCTCATTATAAGTAATACTAATACTGGGCCTTTATAGTTTTATTATTATTTAAATTATAACCAATGACTTGAAGGTAGAAATATGTTATAAACTAGCCCATGATGATGATTCAGGGCGTTTTATGGTACTTGTTACATTGTATGCGTTCCGTCATTCTGTCGTTTACCAAACGTCCATGTCAGCATGGTCAGTAGTTACAGTTGTGCAATAATCTCACTAAATCGCTGTCATAACTTGTTAGGCTATCGTTTTAAACGTGGAGACGATAGCCGAACAAACTTCATAGTTCTAACTTCTAGGATACCTGCAAGTGCAACCCAACCCAGCTTTCTATAATTATATTTAAGTCCTAAATAAAATGATCAGATGTTAGTGTACCTAGTTCTGTTCTAAACTAGACCCAGTAACTGGAGCACTGTACTCCTTTTTCAACAGTTCGAAAAAAGGAGTACAGCACCCCAGTTACTAGCCTTTAGTCAAGGCGCACGCGGCACACCGGATAGCACGCACAGCCCCAAAAATTTAATGCACGAAAAAAGACTATCACCGCGAGCGGCGAAGCCGCGAAGCGCCTTTACCAACTCATTTTGGGGCCTTATGTTTTTCTTTACATTTGCCAACGATTTTGGTGGGAGAAAATGTAACGAATTTGCATCGAGTGTTCTTGTGACGTCATGTAAGTAATTGTGACTTCTTAATGGCCAGCAACTCACCACGCTAATGCATTATGCATTACATTTTCTCCCACCAAAATCGTTGGCAAATGTAAAGAAAAACATAAGGCCACAAAACGAGTTGGTAAAGGCGCTTCGCGGCTTCGCCGCTCGCGATGATAAAGTCTTTTTTCGTGCGTTAAATTTGTTGGGTCGTGCGTGCCATCCAGTGTGCCGCGTGCGCCTTCACTACTAAAGGCTACCCAGTTACTGGGTCTAGTTCTAACAAATCTAACAAACCAAGTCAAAAATAAACCAACCAACAATGCGAACATACACATTTCAATGTTTCATTCTATTTTTTCTAGTTTTACATCTTTTTCTCAATCATAATCAATAATCAATATTTCTCAATATTAATATTATTAATTATAAATAAACATACTTGACCCAGTCAAGTGACTGGGGCGCTAGGTTCTTTTTCGAAATTTATCGAAAAAAGAATCTAGCGCCCCAATCACTGGGTCTAAAATAAACAGTAACACTATTCTTTTGTTCCACACGGTCTAACCTTTAAATGAAAACATCATTTCAAAGAAAGGGAACTTTAATTAGTGTAATACGCACTTGTTTTTGACGATCAGATTTGGTTGTTGCACAATGAATCAGCTGCTTGTTGTCGAATTTTTTTTACAGTGCAGGACGATCGGGAAAAGTGCATGATGGAAATAGTCTCCCGTTGGTGGCGCTATACCCCCACCCAAAAAAATAAAAAATAAAACAATCATGGCGGCCTCCATTCGAGATGTTTTGAAAGCCGCAGCTTTCGTGTTTGTAATGGTTTCACCTTGTGCTACCTCTGTAGAGGTAAGTGTTACGGAGCCTTAAATGTGGAATTTATTTGGTTGTAATATGCTCTATAAAGTGTTCTTTTAAAAATCTGGTGTTGGTGAATTTACGGGTCGAAAATATATAGTCCTAAATCCGCTCTTGAAAATGAACATTTTGAAATTGCGCGGTGTGCCATTTTTACGGACGGCTACGCTGCAAACCTTTTGCGCAGGAAGCTCGGGCGCAAACTGTATGCACCGCGCAAACTCTTATGGGAAATAACTTTTTCTTTTAAAGCCATTGGACCCTTTCGGTACAGAAAAAAAAGAAAAAAAGTTCACAGATTTACAAATAACTTACAGACAGATTTGCTGGGTGGCATTCACTAATATTGTTTCATGAAACAGACGGTTACAAGTGTGAGAGCATGAACATGATGAAGACTTATCCTGGTGTCATGTGTTTTCAGTAGGATAACAGGAAAATTGTTCACAATCAAAAACTAAATATTTTTTTTCCAAATCATCTATCCAATTTTTTAACAATAACACTTTCACTTCATGGTGTGTTGAAATTTTTAAAGTTTTGGTTTTACGTTGCGTAAAAGACAGTCCGCCATTAATAGTGCTTATGCATGCACGACATTGGAGCAACGTCATATGTTTTCACACCTTTCATTGGTTGGTATTTTATTGAATATTCAGAAGCTAGTATGGCGTGCAAAATAAATAAAAAACATTATTCAATTAGTACTTAACAAGTTTAATTACATTTTTGTCCTAAGGCATTATGGCTACTATGTTAGAATCCAGAAATATCATAATGCATGAAAGCAAAAACACCCCACCCCCCTTGATGCACTCACACTTCATAACAATCTGTTTTCCCCCATTTCAGACCAGTAATGTTTGGTTTCAGGAGATAATAAACCAATCTATGATATTTTCTCTTTAATTTAGACTTAATATTTATTACACTAAATCGGAATTTATAACAGTTATGCAGTAAATAAATAAAAAAAATTGTTGTCATTTTCGCTTAAAATACTTTAATATTTTCCCCACATTTGCACACCATAGAATCCCAAATAGTAACCACCTCACGTGATCCATCTAGTGACTAAAGCAGTATGAAACTCAACCTAGCAGATAGTAATTTTGTTTTGAACTTTCGAGGTTGGATGATGTTTCTTTGACTCATTTGAATGTTGGCATAATAATGCACTAGTGATTAGTACCAAAAATCAATCATTTTATAAATGTTTGAGCATAACCAACGACAGGAAACTTTATTCTCAGCACGATTAAGCCTGATGAAAATACAGACCGTGAGTAAACTGCATAGCTTCTGTCACCGGTGCAGCTTGCACAATTTCGCGGTAAACGGGAATCAAAGTTGGGGACCGAAAACATATGAGGGTCGATAACGTATGACGCTACGATAAATTCGGGAAAAGCTCTTAAGAGACCTAGGCAAGTCCTTTTGAAAAGATGGATTTAAAAAAGATGCGGAAAATAGTAAATAATAAAAAAAAGGATGCGGCCCCAAAAAAGGATGCGGGCGGGGACGATCAACTGGTTTTTTTTTATATTTGGCCTACTCTATCCTTTTCTAGTCGATTGTTCAAAAGTAATTTGTTTAATTTAAGATATTACTGATAATGTGTGCTTTTTTATTTCATCATCAGCAGGAGCAAAACGTCAAAGGTTTCTTTAAAAGTGGACATACAAATAATTGGGCTGTATTGGTAAGTACTTGCAGCTTATAATTTCAAGTTACCGTATCAATATTGTTGTCCCTATTGAATTCTGCCCATAGCTCAATCTGGGTATTCAAACATTCGTTGAAGTATGAGATAATCTGTTTTTTGTGCCAGTGGAGCCCGCAAACCGTTCCCTCCAAACTTGTCTGAACAAAAATAAAACTGCAACTATTTTTGGCAGCTCTACCATGGCTCTACTAATCCTATATATTTTATGGAAAGAATATTTCTTCTTGTTCCAGGTGTGCACGTCGCGATTCTGGTTCAATTATCGCCATGTTGCAAACACCTTATCCATCTATCGCAGTGTGAAGCGACTCGGTATACCAGACAGTCAAATCATTCTAATGTTAGCTGATGATATGGCTTGCAATGCACGGAACCCAAGACCAGGTGAGCATCAAATGATTAGTGTGTCACGGCTGAGCCGTTAAGAAAACTGGACTCATTCTCTGGTGGTTAAGTCATCAGAGTGTGAGTTTGGGTCCCGGCTGTGACAAGGTGTGTCCATGAGCAAGATGTTTTTTAACTATACTTGCTTTTCTTCACCTAGGGGTATAAATGGGTACCTGCGAGGGTAGAGGTTGATATTGTGCAAGAAAAAGCCTTTGGAGCGCTGCGGTTGTATACTCCCCAGGGAGCTGAGAAAGATTAAAGGAATGTTAGTGGCCCAATGCTTTAGGCACTAATGTAAAGCGCATTGAGACGGTTATTGCTTTCCTTTTGTATGTAGGCGCCTTTATCAAGTTTTATGGATAAGTGCGCCATAAATATCTTCATTATAATTGTTGTTATCATTGAGAATTGCCCTATTTTAGAACTTGTTATTGTTATTGGTATTATAAGAGCACTGGTGGATTCAAGCTCTGGTGTTTCTGATCAGCAGAGTATGGGCTTAAGTTCCCGTTGTGACACTTGTGGGCCCTTATAAAAGCAAGACCAATTATTACTTCATTCTTCAGATGGGACGTTAGGCCGTAGGGGGTTTACCCTGGTGTTTCTGTGTGTTTTATTTTCAAGAAGGTTGGCAGTATACTATGATTTCTTTGTTTATTTCTGTATATGAATGGTTTTGTTATGTATAGCGACTGTTTTCAACAACGCCAATCAGCATATCAATGTGTATGGGGACGATGTAGAAGTTGACTACAGAGGCTATGAGGTGAGGTTACACTTTCAATGTTAGGCAGATTTGGGTAGCCAACTGAGCTGTTTGAACACTCCCATTTTGTGATGTTTGACCATGTAATGTTGTGTTACAGGGCAGGTATAGATTTGGTAGTCACTCTATAAATTAATTGTAATATCAACTTTTGATTAGAAGTCCACAGCAACTTTCGATAGAATTAAGCATTTCTCATATTATTGTGTATTCCAATTCTATGGATTATTCTTCCTGCTTGGACATAATTGCTTTAGATATAAAAAACAACCACCTTTTAAAATGAAATTTTCACATGTTAGTTTTATTTAATACAAAGGATTAAAACGATCAAATGAAAATTGAGAATAAAAATTACAAGGCTCAAACCTCATGATAAAATGTTTCTTGAAGGCAAAACATCGGACCATGAACCTTAATTTGCATTTATACAAAGCTAATTCTATTCTGAAAAACATATGGTTCTCTTCAGGTGACTGTGGAAAACTTCATCCGAGTTCTGACTGGACGTCTCCCACCAGGGACCCCTCGTTCCAAACGCTTGATGACGGACGATCGCAGCAACATCCTCGTCTACATGACCGGCCACGGTGGAGAAAACTTCCTGAAATTTCAAGACGCTGAGGAAATCTCCAATGTGGAATTGGCTCATGCGTTTGAGCAAATGTGGCAGAAGAAAAGGTTGGTTGTTAATAGTGAGATCAACAGCTGCTCTTCCATGGTCTGTTTGCCTTCATGTACAGTTATCGGCGCCGCCGATTTTCTGGCCATGGTAACCGACAGCCTGGTTTAGAAAAGTTTTGCTGCTGTCAAACCATGAGTAACCATGGAATTGAATTAATCCTATGGATTCGTACATTCAGAAAGAAGTTGTATTACCGGCAAGATTTATAGTTAACGATGAACCATCTCTGATCAATGGCCAGCTGTGGCCAACTGAGAAATTTGTTCCAGTATTTGACAAATGTTCTTTTTGGAATTAGTTTAGAAAGTGGGTCATACTTTGAATTACTAAGTATTGCACACAAAGATGCAACCATGTGGCTGTTAAATCACTAGTGCTAGCAGCGGTGATCCTTGTTGATTTGACGTTCTAACTCCTCCCAAGGTCCTTTCTTAATGCTGAGAGTTGGATCATACATTTGGGTTGAAGTCCCACTTGAGGGGTCTGGTACGGGCTTGATCCAGGATCAGCAATGGTGAAAAGCAGGGGAAAAAACATAGAGCTTATCACACTGCCTCTGTGGAACTTAGTGCTTCAAAATTGAAATCTTATGGTTTTTATTTGGTTTGCAGGTATCATGAAGTCTTATACATCATTGACACGTGTCAAGCTGTGTCCATGTTCCAACTCTTCTATTCTCCAAATATCCTATCTGTGGGATCTAGCCAGGTCGGAGAAGACTCATTGTCTGTAAGTATAGATCCAATTGTTGTAAGTAGTCCTTACTAAGTAATAAACAACAAGGCAATCAGACTGGGTAATTTGTTACTAAACTTTGAGTTGAACAAAGAAATAGTTACTCGAGCGGGATTTGAACCGACAACCTCTGGACTTACGAGCCCACAATCTAGCAACTGGGCCCTATGTTCTAGTTCACCGGACCCAAGCTCTAGTATTGTCAGCAGCAGAGTGTCATTACACTTGTGTCCTCCTTGAGCATGGCACTTGACCATAATTGCTTTGTAAACAAGTTGGGAAGGTATTGTGTTGTGCTCTAACAGCCACGCTCCTAAGGGATGGTACCCATGCCAGCATCCTTATGGGCTGTGAAGGGGGGTTACTGTTTCAGCCCGTTAAAGTGACCATTCAGCTTTATGATGTTAGGCGATATCTCATTGATACTACTATTGTTTTTAAAAACCAAGAATACAATCATTCTTATTGAGAGGTTTGTCTTTGAACTTGGTGATTATTTTGTCTTTCCATACAGCACCATGTAGATCCAGCTATTGGCGTTTATGTCATTGATAGATATACATACTACGCTTTGGAATTCCTAGAGAAAGTCTCACCTAACAGCAAGAAAACAATGGCGGACTTTGTGAGTTTATTTTTTCTATCAAAATTGTGAATTCTGTCAGATGCAATCTGCCAACTTATAAAGTTACCTTCAGCATAACAAGGAATTTAGTGGTAGCTCTTAAAGACTAACTAGTTGTAGTAGTGGTAGTAGAAGAGGTCATCGATGGAGCCTCTCATGGTCGCTTTTCTCACATCCCGCTCAGGAATGCATGTTCTCAGTGATCTCTTGTTGAACTACATCTTTCTGCAGCTGGTCATCATAGTATATACACATGGTGGTAATGTAAACTGAATCATATTTTTGTTATTCATGTAAAAGACTTTATCTAAAGTTTCCTTCATGGTTTGTTGTAACAATTATTTTGTTCTACATTTCTTGTTCTAGTTTCAAGTTTGCCCACAGCAAGTTTGCCGCTCCACTCCAGGCATAAGGACTGACCTATTCCGTCGAGACATCAAAACAGTTCCTATCACTGACTTCTTCGGAAGCGTACGTAATGTTGAACTGTCATCAACAACTATTGCACTAAGTAATGAGACAGAAACTACAGAAAGAGTCCAATTTCCTGAGAAAGAAGAAGGGCCTAAAGACAAGGAGATAAAACGATTCAGTTTTGTAGAGCAACTACCAGCTGTTGAGAAAAATAGCGAAAAGGTATGTCATACCGATATTCAGTTATTTAGAAATACAGGTGCTTTATAGAGGGGCGTCAAAGTCAAATTCAGTTTTATGACATTATTTTTCAATAGATAGACTCCTCATGAAAGTCTCGGGTTTCACGTTAAAATGATGTAAAATGTCATTTTATCTGATACTCTTTCTACTGCCAAATAAGTAGATCACAAACTTGAATTTTACCTTGGAGCCCCTCTTATAACATTGACACACTAATTTCTTCTTCTGGTTTGTTTTTGCCATTTTTTGAAAATCGCCATCAAGTGTGTCTCCACTCTTTCTATTTTCTTTACCTGTTTCTTTTTCATTTTTCTTTTAGGGTACATACCATCAAAAGGTTCAGTTCTCCAGTGAGTTTGTGCTTGCCAGCAGTGCACTGCTGGCAGTTGTCGTTGTTGTTTTATTAAGCCGGATAGCATCATGACATTAGAAATATGCCATCCCCTTGTTAGATTTGGAGAGTGTTTATTTTTTACATATGTAAATTTTGCACAATTTTTTCATGGGCAGGCCCAATTTCTTAGGCTCTGCTTACCATAAGCGTTCCTTACGAAAGCAGAGAAATTTGTGCTTATGTCGCGCGTATTTCAAGGATTAGCAGGGAATTTGGGCTTGTGCACGTGCGTCCTCCACGTTACTAGGCGTTCTTCACTTACACAGCTAGTGTTGAAATACGGCGCTTGCATGTAAGTAGAGAATGTAGATCACAAGCTCAGAATTCGGCGGGGAGCAGAGCCATGAAATTGGACCCAGTTTGTTATGAGAGTTTGACTGTTTGTAACTTTGAACCACAAATATTATGGAATTTGAGATGCCATGTAAAGATGTGAATAGACCCCTTGCATGTGACGTCACACTCTCAACTGAGGCCAAAAAGCGCCCTCACTGAGGCCAATGGAAGCAAACCATAGGACGATAGATGTTCTTAAAGATATGCGCATGACCTGTGTCCATGTAGCATTTGCCTGTTATGCAAGGGGTCTACTACAGAAATCATTCAGGGATAAAAAAAAATGCCTTGCTGTTGTTTGTATTGATACGTTTAAACAAAAATTAACAGTTTCTTTAAGCTGATGTTGAGAAATCAGCATGAAACATCATGACCAGAACATGCCAGAGTTCAAAACAAATACTTAAGCAAGGCTCGAATTGGCCTGAGGCAAGTAGTTTAAGTGTTGGGCCAGTAATATAATGATCGGGCAAGTCCGATGGTCTTGTATTTGTCAATTAAATACCAATTTACCCCACTGTATAATAACTTGAACAGAAACAAACTATGTTCAAATGTTGCAATTGCGTCTTTTGAGTAATGAAATATTCTTAATGCTCAGTGTTCTCAAACTATTTTTATTCACGATAGAATACCGGTAGTAGCACTTTAATTTCACATGATGGTCTTTTCTTGTTAAAAGTTTTCTTTAAAATGGGGGAAAAAACTTTCACAACAGAAAATAAATGTGAATCAAACAAGAAGTGTTTTATTATTTGACATCAAAACATTCAATTTGTTTTCAAAGTAGACATAATTTATATCAAACATTTATTAACTCTTGTTATTTCATTTGCTTTAACACAAAGTGTTATATCAAGTACATATCAATAATTTATAATAAATTTGCATAAATATACAGAAATGTACACAAATTTGTTTAAATTTTTCATTTTCAAAATAAGCCATTTGAGGTATATTGAATACAATACTAGGAGAATATTACGTATGGGTTCCTTTTTTCTGTAAAGACCAATCGATATGCACCAGAGCTGTACGCCGTCCCTTTTTTGTTCATGTAATTAGTTAGTGTTTAAGTCCAACCACTACTTTAATTGTTTTATCTATCAGACTAACCGACTGTTTTTCAGAACAAAGACCAATGAGTACAATATAGTTTACACTACTTTCCTTCAAGCCAAGTAAATACAATACAAACAAAACTACTGTTTAAATTTTTAAGACACTGTGTTATTAAATAGCGATAAAATTTTATAATGCTAAAATCAAGTAAAACATAATTAAAATTTGTGAAAATTGTTTTAATCATTCAGTTACACTTGGCATCACGACAATTAAAAAATAAATTCCCCAAATTTACCATGTCAATCAAAACTTATTGTACCTTTTCTCTCTCATTAACATAAACAATTGATACACTACATCCGGGCATGTTCTTCCTGATGAGCTATCGTTTTTTTTTGCGATTTGGTGGATAAATTTGTAAAGATTTTGGCATTCTTTTAAAGCATACACTGTTTTCTGCATTTATATGTAGCAAGAATGCAACAGCACCTGAAGAGCTTTACAAAGACGGCACTTGTGTTGGCTGCTTATAACATACACAAACTTCAACAGATGTGATATTTGCTTCCGGAATGCAAATTTAACATCTGGGTTCGAACTGCCTCTAGCTACCAGGCAATCTCAGTGGTCTAGTTGGTAAGACACTGCTCTAGATTTGCAAAGGTGGGTTCGAATCCCACCCGAGTAATACACCTGTGATTTTTCCACAGGACTTTGAGAAAGTACTGAGTATACAGTGCTAACACAAGTTGAGGTGTAAATAATATACATGTATTAAAAAAAAAAAAATGAACATGTGAGTTATTTAAAGACAGTGGACACTATTGGTAATTGTCAAAGACCAGTCTTCTCACACTTCGTGTATCTCAACATTATATGCATAAAATAACAAACCTGTGAAAATTTGAGCTCGATTGGTCGTCAGAGTTGCGAGATAACTATGAAAGAAAAAACACCCCTGTCACACGAAGTTGTGTGCTTTCAGATGCTTGATTTCGAGACCTCAAATTCTAAACTTGAGGTCTCGTGAAAAAAAATTCGTGAAGAATTACTTCTTTGTCGAAAACTACGTCACTTCAGAGGGAGCCGTTTCTCACAATGTTTTATACTATCAACCTCTCCCCATTGCTCGTTACAAATCAGGTTTTATGCTGAAAATTATTTTGAGTAATTACCAATAGTGTCCACTGCCTTTAAATAAATATTAATTATAATCAAAATTACTTGTGAACATTAAGTAACAAATAATTATTTATTTCAATTAGATACAGCTGCATTAATTAATAATTCAGGACTTAAAAACCGTTTTTGGGTGGTGTTTTTTTTTCAATTCAAAATCATTTTCTTTTGGTGTAGCTCTTATTCATTTGTAGTTAATAAACTCAGTTTGGCCCCTCATTAATTATGTTTTCTCATCAATATTTACAATTTTAGGAGTAACTATAAATATGAATAGTAAACTTGCAGGTACAACCATGAGTAAAATCTCTTTTGAATGAGTGGTAGCCTACCACTCATTCAAAAGAGATTTTACTCATGGTTGTCCTACCACTCATTCAAAAGAGATTTTACTCATGGTTGTCCTACCACTCATTCAAAAGAGATTTTACTCATGGTTGTACCTGCAAGTTTACTATTCATATTTATATTGATAGTTACTCTTATTCCTCACACCATGCAAAGCTTCAAACACCATTTATAATTTTAAATACCTTAATTGTTCTTTTTAATGGATGTGTTTCTGAAGCACAATCAGTCTGGTGAAAAGCCATAATTTATCAGCCAATCATCCACAGACAGCATCATCACATAAATGCCTCGTTAGTTGTTAATTATAATAATTATAATAATAACTAGACATGATTGCATTTGTGCACAAATGCAGAGCTGTTTCGTTAATAAAAATTAAAATTTTGTCAACTGAATTTGAAATGTATTCTTTTTTTAAAGCAGTTATGACTAATCCAGGCTATTAAAAAAAAAAAATTTGGATTATACCATTACCATGTTCGGATAGCAATTTATTCGTTAAAGGTGCAAAAATTGAAAAAAATCATAAAATATCGTGTGATGACGTCACTATGACGTCATTTCGCAATTCACGAGAGCTTGCCAATATCTAACAACCTACCAAGTTTCAACATAATCGCATAATTACTTAGAGAGTTATATTAGTTCAAAAAGTGCACCTTTAAGGCCGCGTCACGTGACCCCCAATGACGTCATTGATCTGAAACTTCACACATATGATGGCTGCCTGACAGTTAACGTGTGTGTAAAATTTGAAGTGATTACAAAAAACTTCACCACACACATCTTCAAAAAGTCAATTTTGACGAGTTTTCAACCTGCCGCTAGAGGGCGCCGTTGCATTTTGTGACGTCATTGGGATTTTTTTTGAACTGCCCACCCTAGCCACGCACTAACATCGTTTAAAGCAACTTCATATCTTTTTCCAATTTTGAATTAGAGGGCCACTCCCGGTTTCGACCGGAAGTAGAGGTCATGTGAGGTCACGCACACGAAACAAAATGAAGACCTTATTTATCCCTCCCCAATTCCGCAAACAGAAACCTACGGTCTCTTGTGGCTGATTTGTTATAAATTTTCAAACATTTAAAATACAACACCTTTAAGATGACGTCACGTGACTTCTGATTATGTCATAATGACATCCTTGTTTCGCAATGATCATTGCACCAATACCTTTCATCCCTGAAAATTTCATTGCAATTGCTCTTTGGGAACATTGCAAATCAGCACTTATATGGAATTTTTCTGAAGATGACAAATAAAAAAAAAAATAATAATAATAATAAAAAAAACTTTAACAAAAACAAGAGCTGTTTCGCTGCGCTGCGCTACGAAACAGCTAATAATAATAACAGGAATGATTTTGGCAAAAACTACAGAAGTGTTACAGATTTGGCAACTTTTGAACATACATGGAAACGCCATCAAAAAATAAACCAACACATTGTACTTACTAGTTCCAATGAGGTGGTACAAATGAACTGGTTTCTTTTGTATTCTTTTTGGCTATACAGTGCATGAAACTTTTATATTAATGGCACTGGTCACTTTTTGGTAATTCCTAACAAAAATAATTGTTAGCATAAAAACTTACTTGGCAAGTAAAAACAAAGGTACACTTTGTCTTTAAATCATGACCTCATGTCCTCTGGTTCTGTCATGCTTGCTTAAACACAAAATTGTTTTAGATAAAGGTGAGAAGAAATTTCATGGAACTACAAATTTATACAAACAGTACACAAATAAAAACTTAAATTAATTTGAAATTAACAATCTCTTGAAAATGTGACTTAATGCAGGAACATAAAGTTACCCAAATTACTGGGTACTTTGACCAGCAAACTGTGTCCCTCCCAACCTTCAGAAACACAAGCTGCCATCTTTGTGAATTTGGGCCCTGACCATTCAGTAATTATCATTTAAATGGGAAGGGAGTCCAATTGCAGCAATAATTATAAACCCAAGTTGAACAAACTTCCAATCGATAACCTCGCTAAACATTGATTGGATTGGATATTCTTGTGAAAAACACCTTGACAGTTTTTCGCTGTTTTCTCAGCAAGTACACATTGTCTAAAACTTATATGACTTTAATTGCACTCTATTTATAAGTTTGCCTATTATAATATTAATCAGCATTACATTGACCAAAACCAATCAACGACCCTACCTTTAAAGAGAACAAAACAGATGTTTAACAAAAAATTATAATAAGTCAGCAATCTACTTACTGGTAGTACTGATCGTTTATCAATCTATGCATCTGTTAATAGTTTATATGTTTGCTATATGAAACATTGGCTTACCCTTCAGTTACTGCTTTGTGAAGTAAGCCCCATTATTTGCTTCAATTCGATGACCCTAAGGGTTCCAGAATGGAGTATGAAAGTACATTGGAGGTTGTTCCAGCGCCCAGCGAGCAAAGATAGCTTTTTCCGTCATGAAACGATGTACGCTTCTCTTGCCCTTTTCATTCTTTTTGTAATAATCGCATTCTTTGAGGCCGGGTGTGTTATAGTAGTGATAAGGAACCTCCTTGTTTGTTTCATTTCTGGAAAGGAAAAGAAAGAGGATGTTGATATTAATCTACACTTAATAACAATATTGGCTTCTTACAATGTATATAGCACTCATATCTGTCACTCGGTGACGCTCAAGGCACTGTAACAAGATATGTGGGACTACGTTTCAAATATGAGACCTAATCCTTTTCTGTAATGTTTTATAAGGTGCTGAATTCTATGTATTGTTATAAAATAAGTAGAAGTCTACTTACTGGCAGTACTGGTCATTTACCATTCCATAAATATGAATCTCATCGCACACGTTACGGGCTAGCAACATGGTGAACCATCCTGTACTCAAATGGGTCCCAGATTTCATCCTGTCAGAATAAAAACCAAAGTTAATGTACTAACAGTTAACAGTTGTGTTGAACAAAGATAATAGAGAGTTTTCGTTTTCGACGAAGGAAGACTCTGCGACGGTATGCGTATTTTTAGCCAAATGTTGTCGTTTTCAGAGCAACACAGATTCATTCCTCATTACCATTGCAGAACATCCGTCATCGAAAGCGATAACTCTTTATTGAAACAATAGGGAAACCGCCAAGACGGGGGTGGATAGCTCAGTTTGAAGAGTGCCTGCATTTTAATCTGGAGATTATTGGTTCAATTCCCGCTCTAGTGCATTTTTCTTTGTTCAAACCCTAACGTAAACTTATCGCCTTTTACTAAAGTTTTATAATTGGAAGTTGTGAAGGTAAACTTCTGATAACACTTTGGGGAAAATACATGACATGTATTTTTAAAATGTTACATTTACTTTTAGCCATAGTTCAGAGCTTCTAACATTTGCATCCTGCAATCAGGGAGATTTCGTACAACAGTCAGGGAGATATTTAGGTCTACATTTAATGTAGAAAACAATTCCATAATCAGGGAGATTGTCAGATTTGTTCATCAGCACCTTTTCCAGCTGTTGCAAAGTGCTACAAAAAATGATGGAAAACCACAGAGGAAACATATTATACAAGCAAGTGAGTTTTTAAGATGCTTTTGAAAACTTGTTTCAGCGAGTTGGGGAGATTGTTAATTTCTTCTTGGCACCAAAGCAAAGACCAGGGGGCATGGAGGTAATTGCCTTCATTACCTCTGTGAAGTATCGTGCCTGTATCCAAACAAAATTAATGTTACGTACCTTGGGACACCAGTTTCAGCTTCGAATATTTCATCCGCTTTGTTCATCTGTTCCTGCGTTAGATAAAAGAATCCTGTCTTCTTATACTTCTCAGCTGAGGCTTTCAGAGTATTAAATGCAAATCCAGATCCAGTTGTACTCAGGGCTTTGGGCGGTCCCCATCCAACAACGTACTCAGTCGGACTCGGTATATCCACTAGATACTTTGGGTTCTTTTTAAGGTGAGGAGTTGACGAATGAGCAATAACTCGTACCGTTGTCCGAGACCCGACATCTTCCTCGTATCCGGAGGCTGGTGCATTGTTCATTCGAAAGACGCAGTCAGCTTCGTCGATAAGATAGCCGGCGCCGGATTTCAGAAGTTGTCCAGAGCTGGACACAAAGGCACATTGCGCACAGTGAAGATTCAGTTTCTAATTTAGGGATAAAACAAAAGCCCATAAGAAATTAGTAATTAAGAGGTAGTAGTGTCAACTTTGGAAGTACATAAACAAGTAATGACCATAAAAACCAACTTGGTAAGAAGCACTGTACAGCTGTTGATAGCATTCACTTCAAAGTTAGGTGGTTATGTAAAAATATATAAGTTTTTTTGCCCAAAAATTTGAATCTGATGAGAAGCAATACTGTCAGTAATGTTTCCCAGATTGTGTATTCCTAAAAGGGATGATTCTTCCTTTCTGGACATAATTATTCGCTCTGGATTTTCAACAATATCTCAAAAGCGTGACCAAATTGAATTGAATTTTCACTTCATTGGTTTTTGTATGAGCAACATTTAAACTACTTAACAGTTCCAAAAACCAAAGTAAATTTGCCTTTAAGCACCCACAATAGACTACAGTCATAGGCCATCCTATTTTATTGATCTCAGCTGATGTTACTACATACCTTTGTTTGATCCAACACGGATAAATAGCCATGTTGGGTATACAAGGGATCCGTTGTTTCAACTTTTGACTTCCTCTCAGTATCTAGCAGTTTTGTATTACTTGGCAATTTTAGTTTATCCGAAGAGGTCACAGGAGCCCTGGCCTCCCCTGTGTGTTTTTCTGTTTTCACTTTTGTGTTTGCAGTTTCATTCAATTTGGTAATTCCCTGAAGATTTTGAGATTCATTCCCTGTTTTTACGGTCGTTTGATTTCCAGACGATTGAGAAGAAAGTGCTGATTGATTTAGAAAACTACTTGCTAATGTTGTCTGATATTTTGAAATGGAAGTAGACTGGTTTGTTGAAGTAGAATTAGACAGTTCAGAATTGTACAATTTTCTTAATTCTTCACCATTGAATTGCCTCATGTTGACATTATTTTGTAATAAGTTGGTGTAAAAAAAGATGCCAGAGTTGAGATAAAATCCCAACCCAGTCAAAGTGAAGACTGAAAACACTATGCAGAAGAAGAACAATTGTTTCTGTAAAGTAAAACATTTTAAAGTATATTTCAGTTAATTGTATAAACTTTGCCTGCAGGCCTGTGGGCTCAATTTTATAAAGCCTGTAAGAACAAAAAAGGGCATAATTCACCAGCCAAAATTACATTGTTGTGACTGGCACCTCACTCAATTGTTTTTAACAGCTTTATGAAAGTGTCCCAGGCTGAAAACAGGCAGTCCCAAGAAATCTCCAAAAACAGACGGCATTCACATTTCAATGTTCACATATTTTTCTTCGGGTTCGTAAGAAATTGTTTGAAAAATGACTCATGTGCTACCAAAGTGGTCCTATCCAGCACACACTGCAGAACTCTGGATGGTACTGAGTACACAGTGCTAACACATATCAGTGTAATAAACCAAAATTAACATTCTTTATCCCGAGACAACGGTACCCATTGCTAAATATATGATTCGAACTGCCTCTAGCTACTGGGCAATCTCTGTGGTCTAATTGGTAAGAAACTGCTCATAGAATTGCAAGGGTCTTGGGTACGAATCCCACTGAGAAATATGCATTTTATTCTTGTTCACCAAACTCTGGAAAGTACTGAGTATACATTGCTAATGTAAGGGTAAAACCAAAATGAACACATTGCAGTCGGTTGCCTCCAGGTGGCCTGTACAAATTGCCTTGTGTAACATAGCTCTCAAGCAGAGACCGTATGTCATGGTTCAGCAATCTTGTTGTCAAGTTATTGTGACAAAAGGGGTAACAAAAAACACCCAAAACAGTCCATTTGGTCTCTGAAAATCAAATATTATACTAAGGGCATGACTTACCACTGATGATAAAGAGAACATGACAAAAATTGTTATTCCACCCCGTTCAAATATTCAGTTGGTACTAGACATAAAGGGGAATTTCCTTGTGCTGTGTCGATATACATTTATACTTACCTAAGAATGTACTATATACCTTGGCTCTTGCAGCTGTGAATAGCCATTAAAGGGCCAAAGCCAAAAGTGGTCATCCGGAGCTATATTTTTTTTTTTGGGAGCTTGCTTGGGTCAGTTGGTTCCTTGTTTACACACCATAAATTAATTTCTGTTTTTATAATTCTATTATTAAATACACTGAAAATACTACATCCAATTCCGTCCTGTCACACAAACGATACTTTTGGCTTTGGCCCTGAAGGCAGTGGACACTGTTGGTAATTTCCTTGTGCTGTGTCTATATTTATATTTACCTAACTAAGAATGTACTATGTACCTTGGCTCTTGCAGCAATGAATAGCCATTAAATATGGGTTACCGGTTACTTCGGCACCTTGCAAACTCAGCACCAGCAAACTAGGCACTTCGCAAACTCGGCACCCACTCGGCACCAAGAATGTCGGCACCAAACAAACTCGACACCGGCCTGTTTTGGTCCAACAAACTCGGCACCAAACAAACTCGGCACCGGCCTATTTTGGTCCAATATACCATGAAGAAATAAACCCAACTCGGCACCAGTAGTTATGCTAGCTTATATGACCATAACCACTTCCGAACTTTTGAAAAAATTGGCATCAGAGATTTTTTTTCCCCGAAAACTTTACGTCCGCACGCTCAGTTTTTGTTTTGTTTTTGTTTACATGTTGGTGAAAGTGCATCGCTGTTTGTTGATGTATTGGGCTTTGAAAATGTTTGCGTTTGGTTGACAATGATGGACTGTTTTGATTTTGAAGAGAGTGTGATTTGGGAGCCTGATTTGCCTACGTGGCGGCCGTCAGCCGTGGGGGACTTTGCCCCACCACGGCCGCGGCAGCGACAGTTCAGTACTCTTTATTTTGAATTTA
This sequence comes from Asterias amurensis, assembly GCF_032118995.1. Classification (NCBI taxonomy): domain Eukaryota; kingdom Metazoa; phylum Echinodermata; class Asteroidea; order Forcipulatida; family Asteriidae; genus Asterias; species Asterias amurensis. The sequence continues at coordinate 153,030 of NC_092662.1, read as the reverse complement.
ATGTTTTTTGATCAAAGTTTCGTGTAAATGTTCCCCAAAAAATACTAAGACATTGAAATTATGATTTTTGACTAAAAAACGTCTTGAAAAGGGCGCCCTCACTATGTCAGTTTACACAAAATAAATACTAATTATTTGATACAGACCTTTGAAAAGGGCGACCTCACTATGACAGTGAAAAATTAATAATAATTATTAGGTATGTATAGTCGATACGTCGTCGAACCCGTCGACGACGAGGATCGGGATTTATTTTAATTTCCAACTGGGTGCCGAGTTTGCAACCGTTGCAGATCGAGCGTTTTCAACCAGGTGCCGAGTTTGTAGTTGTGCATGTGCCGAGTTTGTGGGTGCCGAGTTTGCAAGGTGCCGAGGTTGTGGGTGCCGAGTTTGAGAGGTGCGGAAGTGTCCGGTATTCTTGAAAACATGATACTGTGCAGGTAAATGTGCTCTAGTGCTTTTTGTGCGGGCAATCAATTGTTTTTTTTGACAATGGTTCGCATATATATCCTAAATAGCCGTACGTCCAGAATTTGAACAATTAGATCCATTTCAAAATTATGTTTTCACTTGCGGATGAAATACAATATTTAACAGAGCCTGGTTGTAACACCAGTCATTGACTGGTTTTATCATGTTGGATGGGCTTTAATTAACGGTATTAGTCTATGCCAAACTGACCTAATCACAATTATCTGAATCATTTCTGGGGATTCTTTTTGCGTGAGGGCTCCCTTTTTCAACCATTCGGTGCAGTTACATGCACTGGACAGACAGCATTTGAGTTGGAAACCTCATTTCATAGGATTAAAACAAACAAATGGTTCAAAAAACCAAAGGTATACTTTCACTTTTATAACAAAAATGGTAAAAATATGATGAATAGAAACGGTCATACCTGTCCCAGCATTTGGCTCATCTTCTTCGGCTTTTGACTCTTTTTGTTTTCTATGCAATTTACATGCTATGAAATTTGGCGGGCTGGTGCTAATGATGTCCACATGAATGTAGTATTGTGTGAGGAAATGCAGCAAGTTACTTCTTTATCCGATGATCACTGATGCGGAAATAATGTTCAATAACTGGCCATAGACTAAGAGCACATAACTAGGTGTTCCTACATCCTCCCTTGCTTTCACATGGTCTGTTCAGAGAAAATGTTTGCAAGTCATAAAAAGTGGACTGTGACACTGAGAATGAGTTTTGCATAAATCAATAACCTGTTACGTATGTGTACAGGTACTTTCCTGCTGTTAGAATTGTTTGCAGCCAGCTGTGGTGTTTGTGATATAGGGACCAGTGTCAAAACAAGCACATTGCATGAAAGCAAGCCTGCTTGGAAAGATAATGAAAGTTATTTTACCTTAAATGGGTTTGTACACGTTTGGTCATGACTTTACAATTTATGACAAGAAAAAAACTTAATTGGTTAGAAGTAGATGGTATAATGCACTATGTGAAACTTACTTTTCATTCTGAATTACTGTGGTTCTGGAAATAGATATAATTTTTATCCCCCAAAATTTGAATCTGCTGAGAAGTGTTACTAACTGACAGTTAGTTATAATATTGTTAAACTCACTTAACTAGTGTATTCCAATGAAACAAACTGAGCTACATATTACCAACTCTATGTTGGCAGTCTCCCTATCTTGTCAATATCTTTGTTCCGGAGTGCTACTCCAAAGCTATTAACCATTAGCTGCCCTGAAACCAGGGATCGCACCCAAGTTTATGATACACCTAGGAAGCGGAAGCAAGGGGATCACCTTAAGGGGATGCAACTATTTAATTTCAAACGTCATCAAGTTATAAACAACAATGGAAACTCGAAAATTTGGTTAATGATTTTCAATTGGTTTGAACAATAAAAAATTGACCAGATTGGGATTTGAACAAACATTTGAATGTGCCAGGCTCCATCAACTGAGCTTCTATTATAATAGCCGTATGTGGTGGTCTATTTTGTCAATATCTTTGTTCAGGGTGCCAGTCAAAAGGCCATACAACCGTTAGCTGCCTATCCTTGCACATGTAGGATCACACTCAAGTTTGATACCAGCAAGCGAACATAGAAACAAAACAAAAAAAACATATAGTTTTCATCTACCTAAAAAAAGAGATGGCAAATTATAACAAGTAATCATTATTGCCTTTAATTGTATTTGTATAAGTTGTACTTTCATCGTTGTAAATTGTTTGCTATAGACATTATTGTTGAATGTTTGTCAGGGTGATGTTGACATTGGGGGCTGGTACAAATCTACTCCTAGAACTATGGTTAGTTCTGCTATTGCGAAACTCATTAATATAATTTATATATTTCAAGACAATTATTTTATTAATTTTCAAACAATGTCCAACTTATGGTCCCTGAGATTAATGTGAACATTAAAATTTGAACGAATTATCTTCTTGCAGTAAATTAAAATTGCTTTTTTGTGGGTTTTGTTTGTGTTATTATTTCAAATAAATGTATTAATAAAAAACATTAATAAAAAATTTAGTTTAAATGTTCATGTAGTTTGACCATTTTGACAAAGCCAGTCTGGTAAATAAATAATTGAATTGCGGGTTAACACAGATACATGTATGTACACCGTCTGACAAAAATTTGCAACCTAACCGTTGAAATATGTGACAATGCCCTCCAACCATGAAGTTATCTCCAAACCGACCACCATTTCAACGCGCCTTCATTCAGTCCCTATCCATCTCTTGGTTAAACCCCACCTCTCAATCGCTACGAACGTCGGCGGGAGCACCGAGTGTACGAGAGAGCATGGTAGGTAGGAATAGTACGAGCCACGAACTAAAATAACTAATAAGAATTCTAAAGCTGAAATAAATACCGAATTATCAAGACGAATACAATACAAGTGTTATTTCCATAGGTTAACGGTTAACCTCAAATTAAACTCACCTTAACCATGGGGGAATGTGGTTTTTCTTTGCTGAAACTGGCATTTTATGCAGTCACCGGAAAAATGTAAACATAATTCTTGGAAAGAATGGGCGATCGACACGCACCGGGGGTTGGTGCAAAGTTCACAATGCATTTAGGCTTAGTATAAAGTCTTTGTTCACTGTGGGGTGTTTTGCGCACCGTGGGTGCAGAGTGATAACCATAATCCCAGACTTGAAATCAAGTCTAGGTTCAACACGTCATCTTCCGGAAACAAACATGGCGGCCTCCACACAACATGTCTCCGTCTAAATATCCTTCGGATGAAATTTTGTTCACGAGATATGTCACAAATTTGTAAGGTTCCTAGCTTTCTGATCGATATATATTTTAGCAGTTGACAGGCAGTATGTATGGATCACAGAATCAGAGGGATTTCATTTCATTTACGGTCGCCGAAGATGAAAAATACGACAACCAAAAAGTACGAAGGAGACAGTCTTGCTGGCGGGTAAGTAAGAACTTAGGCCCTACCCTACACACACATTCAAAATCTAAAAACAGTGTGAAATGTTTGATTATAAGTAAGAACTTAGGCCCTACACACACATTCAAAATCTAAAAACAGTGTGAAATGTTTGATTATTATATTCTATAAAATAATCATATATAAAGATATTAATTAAACAACAATCGTACATTAATTTGTATTTACAGTGGCCTACGAATTGCACACCACATGTTACCTTGTAATGTTAGTTCTATTCGCCCTTTGTAATTTGTATAAATAACGATAATTATAATTCGGAAGTAATAAATTAAATAGCCTGCTATAGACTATATATTAATATAAAAAAACAAAAAACAATTAAAGATATTTAAAATGAATATTTCTAATTCCACTACTAACTAGTGACCCTGACCCTGTTGGGTGCAAACTTCAATCCTCGTACAAAATTCAGAGTGCGCAAACTTGATGGCCAGATTTGAATTTGTTTAAACATAATGTTTAATATTGTGTTCTCAAATCTCAGGCTTGGAAGCAACTGTCTCGGCTACAGCGCGCTATCTTCAATATAATGCTGATGCTGACAGCCGTCTGTGTAGTCTACTTACTAATGATGCCTGGTCCTGGTCCATCGGAGTCGGACATTGATCTATCACGGAATAATAGGATAGGAGGAGATGCGTTGAATCTTGATGATCGTATGCAAGCATTGAACGTCGTTGATGACATCAATGGACAAGTTGAAGACATGGTAACTTTAGCTAAGAATTCACGATAGAATCTAAGTCCTCTTTTTTCAGTTTGTAACATTGCAGGCCTTGATTTTTGTTCTTGAGGGGGCACAGCAATTTTTCCTCTTGTAAGAAGCCTTTCTTTGAGGAAAATTGAAACTTGTATAGGAACTCTGCAAAGGGCACCACAGCAAAAGCACAGGGCACCACTGCAATTGCTGTGTTGGTGCCGTGAGTAAGCTGGAGGCCTGACATGATTGCTATAGACTTGATTTGACCTATACATGAAATACATACAAACAGGTGTGTGAAAGTTTAAGCTCAATCAATTATTGGAGTCGCAAGAAAAAAGTTGGTGAAACCTTTAATGCTTTCACTGTCAGTGGCACTCTACCAACTGAGCTACATGTTTCTAGCCGTTTTTGGGTGGTCTCCCTATTCTGTCACTCTTAATTTTCCCATTTTCTTATTCCCTCTACAAGAACCAAAAGGAAGGACCTAAGCGCCACAAGAAAGGACCACCAAAGCTGAACAGAGATCGAGGAGACGTCGCAGTAAGCTTACCTGTACATGTAAGTGGTGTAGAGATCCCTGGCAGACAACAGCATGTGGGTGATGTATTAGATAAAGTTCCGCTCAGAATCTTTGAATCGCGGGAAGGGGCAGCAGCTGGGGCACTGGAGGTAAGATTTGTTTTGAAAAGGAGTCTTATTTGGAGCATGACGCTGCAGTGTAGTGCTGTCGTAGTGAGTATCCATTTCTTCAGTGCCTCATCTGCTTTCTCTTCTCTTTATCAGGCATGATATTCTCCCCACTTTATTCCCTTTTCTGATTTTCTTTTTCCCTTGGAAAAATCTGGAAAATGTGATTTTATAGGCTGATATGTCTATTAGCATGATAACAGCCTTCACTATGTGTACATGTTGGTTAGCCTGTGTACTTAATGAAACATTCATACTTTTTTTTTCCCCAGGACCAAATATCATGCCTGTCTTTATGTACAATATACATGTAGACCCCCTTGCACAATGCAGAACTCAAGCCTTCATTGATAAAGGGGCACAGGGATTTCTCTCTGATAAGGGGCACTTGTATTGGAACTTTACCCAGGCACAGCAAAAGCACAGGGCACCACAGCAATTGTGGGTTTTTTCGAGGGCGGGGAATGCATCTCCTAAGAATGCGCTCCTACTATTACCAATATTTTTGCAGTCAACTCCTTTGTGCACATTTTTTTAAGTCTCAAAATGGCGGACAAGATAGGCGTGTGTTAGTGCGCTGCGCGTTGTGCAAGGGATCTGTAGGTCTGGGTTTTGTTTTTTTCCCCGGATACTGGCAAGCCCATCAGACTGATGCACTCCAGGTCTCATTAGAATTTGACTTATTGCTATGTTGTACACAAGAAACAGGGCAGATGACTGCATCTGGTGTAGTGTAAAAGCTTACCCTTTTTCAAAAATGTTGTGCTCAGGTTATTTAGTGAAATTACTGGCTTGCTTCACATACATGTGAACCGTTTCACAATAGAGTGTTCTTTCCTTGCACCAGAGTAGTGTATTAGTTAAACTGGGGCTCACTTTCATGAAAGGTGTTGATCAGAACATTTATAAAATATAGCTTACTGGCAAAAAGATGGATTGGCTCCAGTCAAAGTTAATTGTCTTTCGTTGAATTTGTGCTGTTATTATTAGCTGTTCCGACAAAGTATGCAGAACAGCTGGCATCGTGTTATAAATAGTTCAAACATCTGGTTGGGGTTGTTGGTATTGTCATTTATTAGCTGACGACTACCGGTACTACTTTTAGACCTCACAAACAATGTAAGCTCTCAATTCAATTATCTGTATCGGTTTTCATTAATAAAATAGCAGTTTGGGGAGGGTTGCCAACACGGCATTTAATGATCAACCTGAAAGTGAAAAGTCAGCCTACTAAGAAAAAGTTTCATTAAGGGGGCTGAATGAAGGAAAAAACTATACACAAATAGCCATCTTGCGGGTAAAACTATGTGTAAATCTCTTTTGTGGGAGTGTTAGCTTTGAAAAGAGCCAGTGTGTTATCACACCGGCCACACTGGCTCTTTTTCAGCCAACACTCCCACGAAAGAGATTTACACGTTATGGAAGAATAAACCAGCATTTAGGGTTCAGGTTGAAGGTTAGATTTAAAAACAGGTTTAGAGACAGTATCAAAATGGAGATCAGTGTTAGTTTAATTCAGCAGATTCTAAGACAAAATAAGGGTCTCCCAAAGGTAAATGATTATCCCAAAGTCATGATAGATATTGGGGCAACCAGATTGATTGCACTGTGTAACTGCAAACCTGCCTTTATGTACAGTGTATTTAGTTTGTTCGATAACATGATGTCAAACTTGTGCTGTTTTGCTGGTCTGATTTAAATAGTTCATTGATAGTTGTTAAAAATTTCGTTGCACCAAATTTTGTTTTATGATTTTATGTTTCTGTTACCCATGGTAGATTTACACGAGAGCTGCTAAGTATTGACAATCTTCTTTTAGAAAATCTGCTAAGTATGTTAATGTGCATGGCACTCTAATTGAAACAACTGTTTTCATTTAAATTGGTACCCTTTACAGGATAATAGGATGGGGGAGGATGAGGAACCAGTTCTGCACGTGCCAGATGATGGCGCAGCTAATAGAGATGAAGAGGTCAAAGGTCAGCAGGAGTCTGACCCTCATAGAGATGGTGACCCGGATGAGGAGTCCAACAACGAACCAGAAGAAAGGAAGGACGACTCCGAAAGTCAGAGCAGCATATATGGTTAGTTGGTAGTTCTTCCATTTTGAAATATTTTTCGTAAACCTTGAGCAGATGGCTTTTTCAAACACAATATCAATCTCTTCCCTCGCAGGCACCAATTTACAGCCCTGGGTGGAAAGAAGCAATTAAATCATATTGCTCAAGGACACCTGGTTCACGACCCTGATTAGAAACCCACTCTCCAGTGACTAAGCCACCGGACTCTCTTAACCGCTCAGCCATGTCACCCATGTTTTTTGTCCTGTTTTTTTGTCCACCAGGCCCAAAGAATGAGAAGCAAGAAGCAGTTGTAGCCGCTTTCCAGCATGCATGGAAAGCCTATAGAGCCCATGCATGGGGACATGATGAATTGAAACCCATCTCTAAAACCTACAATGAATGGTTCCATCTAGGACTTACTATAATTGATTCTTTGGACACGATGTACATTATGGGTCTGGATAAAGGTAAGCATAGTGTTAGCCAGAGGGGTGTTTTGGGCACCTCTATGAGGAAGTTATAAGTTTTTATTGGCACATTTCTGAAGTATCAGGCCTTGACCTGGATGTCGGGGGGGGGAATTCAATTTGGTGTGCTGATTGGACTCTTTGAGATACCCCAGAACAAAATTGTTATTTCTTCTGATTAATTATTTTTTGAGATATGGTTGACAAACTTTTACTAATAAGCATAAGCTGCTATGTTTGGACATTGGAATCCTGCTATGTTTGGACATTGGAATCTCCAAAAGTAAGGTAATACAGAGATAACATTTACATCATTTCAAAGCTCTTGAAATGGCCCTATTTTTAATAACATAAAATTTAAAGTGTACCACATAGCACAAACAAAGTATTCAAAAATATTACCTTTGACCTCGATTTCAGAGTTTGAAGAAGCTCGGAATTGGGTGGAGAATGAGATGAACATCAAACCCAATGTAGATGTCAACTTATTTGAGACGACCATCCGTGTACTAGGGGGACTACTAAGTGCCTATCACCTTTCAAACGATGAAGTCTTCTTAGATAAAGCAGTAAGTGATAACCAAGGCTCAAGTTCATAGAGCTACCGAAGCACAAAATCTCACTTATACAAAAAGAAACATTATAAGATAAAATTGTATCTGTAATTTAGTGTGTGTTGTTACCAGATCAATTTATGTTGCAAGGTGCTGCAGCACATTCAGCAGCCACTGCCAGAAACACCCTTCTCTTAGCAAAAAGTATATCCGAGTTTTATGGCATTAAACAATACAAAGGACCAAAGTCATTTCGTTCCATCCAAAGGACAAAGCACTAGTGGTTGTGTTGCTTAAAGACAAAAGTGTCATGACCGGGACCCGAACCAACTCGCTGCTGATAAGAAACACCAGAGCTTGAGTCCGGTGCTCTTATCCGCTCATCAACGACATACTAAAAAATCTAATGAAAAATCATCCCTTTTTCCTTTTGTGATCCAGAAAATATTAGGCAACAGTCTACTTCCAGCATTTAACACCAAAAGCAAGGTACCCCACGCTGATGTGAACCTTAAGACAGGCAAGGCCCATGCACCCCGCTGGGGACCAGACAGCTCTGTGTCGGAGGTCTCAACAATCCAGATTGAATTTAGAGAATTAAGTTTCATCACCAAAAACAATATCTACAAAGATGCCGTAGACCGAGTCATGAGTCATCTACATGGGCTGAAGAAAGTGGACGGATTGGTGCCCATTTTTATCAATGCTAACACAGGGCAGTTCCGCCAGCGTGCTACGCTTACTCTGGGCGCAAGGGCAGATAGTTACTACGAGTACTTATTAAAACAATGGCTGCAGACTGGCAAGAGTGAACAAATGTAAGTCTTTATTAAAATAGCATTGTGTGAAATAGAATTCTTTGAACATACTGTTGACGTTGTTATTGTTAAAAGGATATGTTGCTTTAGGATCAGGCGCTTTGGACTATAAGTGAACAAGTAGACACTCGGTTCAGCTCTAAGCATTAACGTAACTGGAAGAAATCTTGATGCACCTCACAAAAACTGAAAAATACCAGGGACGAAAGAAGGCAAAATGGAATAGGTTGGTTTGAGGTTGGATTTGAAAATGTCTAGGGTAGCAGCTGTTTTAAGTGAAGGTGGTATAGGGCATTCCATAATGTTGGTGAGCTGTGTGAGAAAGCGTTCAGGCCCTGCCACCTTGATACCCTACGAGGTGTTGTGGTCGTGAGTAAGTTTTGGGAAAAGAGCGGAGAGATCTATGAGGTTGATGTCGGCAGAGTATCTTGGCGTTGTTAGTTAAAGATAGTATTATTATTATATTGACTTAAACAGCAGATTTTTTTTAATATGACAGATTTAAAGAGGATTTCGAAGCAGCTATGACTGGAGTTAAAAATCGCTTAACAAGACACTCAGGTCCCAATAATTTAGTCTTCGTGGGTGAACTTGTGAATGAAGCCTTCTCACCCAAGATGGTAAGTTAGCCACAGTAATGTTAATACTATATAGACATTGATGGCTGGCCGCTGTTAATGGACCTCACCGACTGTTATTGCCTGATTATTTAGGATACCCAGAACTCTTGCCACCATCTCAAACTTGGCCTATGAGGCTCATGCAATATGAACATAATTCCCCCCTTCCCAATTTTGCAGAAAGTACTCCGAAATTGTTCCATGTTCTGATGGACAAATTGGAAATCTCCCTGACTATGGAAACCTTGTCCCTATGACGTTGAATTTATCTCCCTGATTGTTGTACAACCTATGAAGTTGAATTTATCTCCCTGATTGTTGTACAACCTATATAGTTTAATTTATCTCCCTGATTGTTGCACAACATTTCCCTGATTGCAAGCTGCAAGCGTTGGCAGTTCTGTAGTACGATTGTAAAAGTTCTATTTACTGAAAGTACAAACAATAACTGATTGTGTCATTGTTTAGTTACAATCTTCTCCTTGTCATTGGTTACCCTTTAGGACCATCTAGTGTGCTTCCTCCCTGGTACCCTTGCCCTAGGATATCACAATGGCCTTGATGAGTCATATCTGGAGCTTGCCCGTAGTCTTGCCCATACCTGCTATCAGATGTATGCACAGATGCCAACATTCTTAAGTCCAGAGATTGCACATTTTAATATGCTGCCTGGCACAAAGGATGATATTCAAGTTAAGGTGAGATTTTTATGTATACATGATGACATCACTCTTACTGACTTAAATCTTTAAACAAGTTCCTTTGGTTTTACCTTGATTTTGGGGGAAAATACTATTAAGTAAGTAAGGTTTGCATTTACACCATGTAAGAAATCTCTTTTGTGAGTTGTGGTGGCTCTGAGAAGAGTTTTGATCAGTAAACTCATACCATCTTTCTCCAGAAGGAAGCAGTAAAAGGAATTCATACATGGTGTCACCGCAAACCTTACTTACTTAGTAACTTTATTTGATTGATCAAAGCATCACAGCATGTGACAAAGCAATCACTGGATTTAGTCTGCAGAACGTAAAGGTCTTATACACGATTGGTGGAGCTGACAAAATAATCTTGGACAGTGTTCATGTTTTGTGTCATTGATCACATTCATGAAATACACAATCTGTGAAAATTTATGCTTATTAATCAGTTGCAAAATTTTCAGTATTTAAATTCATTGATGTTAATTTGGTCGTTAACACCAGGATCAGCTGGTACGTTTTTGGGGTAGATTTTCAGATACAGTTTTATGGATTATGATTTCATTTGAGGGAAATATTTCACTGAAAATTTAATTGATAATTTCTTCTCTTTTCATTACAGCCCGCTGACGCCCATAATCTCCTTAGACCAGAGACTATAGAAAGCTTCTTCTATCTTTACCGCATCACCAAAGACCAAGTATATAGAGACTGGGGCTGGCAGATATTCCAAGCCTTTGAACGCTACACCAAGATCCCAGAGGGCGGTTACTCCTCTATCAGTAACGTCAAAAATCCTGATAAACCCTCCTTCAGAGATAAAATGGAGAGCTTTTTCCTTGGAGAGACACTGAAGTACTTCTTCTTGTTGTTTAGCGATGAGCCGGACTTATTACCGTTGGATAAATATTTATTCAATACGGAGGCACATCCTTTTCCTATTCGGACTATAAATGGCGCCATCAAACACTAGTATGGCAAGTAATTACTTAGATTCAGTAACAAATTTATTTTTAAAGAGGCTATGAAATGTGAGATTTCAGACCTCGCTCTGGTGTAGGCTTGAGTACATAGTAAAAAGCAAAGCTGTGATGAGCAGAAAGGGTTGCTTAACAAAAATGTTTTTGCTTAGCAGGAACTCGCAAGGAAACCAGTCATGATACTTAATAATCTAGTGGTGTTTTTCACTGGTAACCTGCAACCTGCTTAGTAAATCTTGTGCGACGAAGTGTTTCCAGCGGGTTTGTGAGATTGGCCTCAGAGAAAGAGATACCAGACATTTAAGTGAGGTGTTGTTTAGTCATTCATGTTGGCGCAATCTAAATTGTCTTCTGTTGATGTGTGCTCAAAGTGCCACAAAGGTGGAGTATGGAATTATGACTGAAATTTGTACACAAATAATGATTGACTATGCCAGTAGTTGCTGGGATTTGAGTCAGTATGGGTAATTTAGTTGCTCAGAGCCATATTTTCTTCTGAATTCAACTAAGACATTGTGGATCTTTTTCTAAAGCTGAAAATTATTGTCAGTGTAAAATAAGTATTCTTTGACTGTCAGTAAACTCTTAGCTGCAAGGGTTTTTACTGCCGATTGTTGTCTTGACACACAGAATTATGAAAGCTACTATTAAGCAGAAATGAGCAGGGTACCAGTCACAAATTGTACATATGACATGGTAGTTTGGCTGGTAACATTATTCTGGTAAGGATAACTTTGTTGTGCTGGTAAGCATAACTATGGTTTGCTACGCTGCTTTTTGTGCTGAAGCAGCTCTATGAAATTGGGTCTCATGTGTAAATGTGTTTGCAGAAGCACAAAAATTCTGAGATGAGAGATTTGCAACATACAGTTCACCAGGTTTTTTTTGGTCACATGTTTGCTGAACGCCATTTTGGGTCCGATGTGCTGTTGGATCCCTTAAACTGTAAAAACACAGAAAGTAACACCTTGAAACAAGGCTAAGTATAGTATGAGTCGTACCATAGAGAAAGGACCCTTTCTTTATGGTCGTACAGTGATGGAAAACTTTTTCTGAATGCAGACTTTTTAAAATCTACCTGGTAAATAAAAAATGCTGTAATATTCTTCAAATTTATTAGGTGATGCTCTTTGATCTACTTTTCTAGTGCTAAGGAGACTGTTCACAAAAGCTCATTGGAATCTTTAACTCCAGGGGTTATTATTATTATTATTATAAGATGGACATACTATCATTCCAATGTACCTTCTAAGATCTGGTTTCAGACTGTTAAACCCCAGTATTAATCATTTACACTTTAGGGTTAGGGTTAATGTAAGGATTAGGGTTTGGGCGTAGATAAGGAAAATACACTAGGAGTGTCGGGACATAGGGATGTCGGGAACAGAGATTTCATGAAGTGTAACGATTTGTAAATGTTGAAGGTGGTGTGACCACAAAAAAAGAATTCTCTGTTTAGTGTCTAGCTAGCTTTTACCCTTTAAGGGAAATAATGCATTAAAGTTTGATGTTTTCCTGCCAGTTTCTACAAAACAGACATTCCATTTAGTATCCATCTCATTTATTTTAATTTGGAAATCTCGCTTGTTCAACAATTAACAGTCACAATAACGAATAATTCATTTTCAACAGTATGGCATTCATGTCAATTAAGATTATTCAAATTTATAAGGTCACAATTCAAAGATAACTCAATTTCCCCAAAGCTAACAGCAAGGGTCTGTCAACATTCAATGTCATCAGTGTTGTAAATAGGCAGTGCAAATTCAACAGAAGAATGGTGGAAATGTTGTCTTGAATATCCATTAATGAAATAGAATGTCTGAAACAAAACTAATTGAGAAGAATGAAATCATGTGTGCTCAAAAACGATAATGAATGCAATGTAGCTGAAAAGAAGAGTTTATTTTTTGCAGAAACTGGCCAGGAAAACCTATAATGATTTACTCTGAATACTGTTGTCACTATGAGCTGTCTGCTTTTAAAAGTCAAGCTCATGTCCAGCTTTTCCTTATGTATTATAATTGTTGGAGGGAATAGTTAGGACTGTTGATTAGCTATCTGTATTTTAAGATAACTGATATGGAATAAAGCTATGGACATAAAGCTGAAGATGAGCAGAGTATACTGTTCGAAACGTCGTGACCAAACCGGCTCTTTTCAGAGCCACCACTCCTTCAAAAGAGTTTTTACCCATGGTTGTACCCGCAAGTTTACTATTAATATTTATATTTATAGTTGCTCTTATTCTCCACACCATGCAAAGCTCCAAACACCATTTATGGACATAATGTGAGAAATGTTTGAGGCAAGTCTATTTGCCCCAACAGTCAAGAACACTTAACATTTCATGTCTTCTTGGCTGGTAACCCATTACTCCTAAGTATGTATTTGTTATGTGCTAAGCAGATCTAGGAAATCGGCTCCAAACCTAGACCGCAGAATATTCACACAATTCCTACTTAGAAAAAAAAGTTATGCCTTATTTTCAAAAATTTTCATGTCACATTTATAAGACAATACCTCATTGTATTTTGAAAAGTTGGCTCTTGGAATTTTACAATTATTTGTGGAAGTAAATTTTGTACAGGATGTTTTGTTTTTGTGCAATAATCAGTAAATCGTTGGTAGTATTTTATAATTGACACACATAAGAGTAGACAGTTGCACAACAATAATGCAATAATGTGAATCTACTGTAGAGGTGTTTCAGAAAAAAAATCAAGACCAAACTACCAGTTTGTAGTTTCTGATTCAATTCAATTCAATTAAAAAAACTTGATTAATCCTGGAGTAGGCAATTATTTATAAAAAGATCTACAAAATATCTATATCCTCGGCAGTAGTCCAAGTTTTCATTTTTTATTTTTCGGTATTACATCATTGATCATCATTTAAACCATCAACACTGCTGTGACTATTTTATCAGCTCCACAAAAACTGTATAACACCTTTGTTACATAGAACTTTTACTTTTGTTTTTGTATTTCTTGGTAAGGTCGACACTAATTATGTTCTTTTAACTTGTGGAATAATCATTTGTTGTTGTTGTTAGGTTTGTATTCACAACAAAATCAAGTTTATTAATTTTTGTTTGTCACAACATTGTCAACACAATATCTTTTGAACATTTTTTTTAGCAAAATAATTGATGAAATATTGTAAAACTGCAAATAAGAAATGATATGTCCATAAGTAAACAAATTTATTATTTTGATCTTTTCAGATTGTAGGTTTTTATTCACATTAATACCTTAGATGAGACACCGTAACAGGGCTCATTTTTATGCTTTACGTTAATATAATATTATATTTTTACAGATTACATGCTTATATGCACTGTGAAGCCTTTTGGATGTTTCGTTCTAGTTACCTGGTTACATATGGGGTTGTTGTCATGGTACATCCACAAAAGTAATGTTTTCTAGAATGTTGTATATATATTTATACATCGGGTCTGTTGGGCAGCATTTGCATAACTACAACAAAAATGATGTGAATAATATGCATTTCAGTTGTTAAGTAAAATAATGAATTAAATTAGAAAGTTGTTTTGTGAACTTTTTGTGTAAGTTTCGCTGTTGATAGTATTTCTGTTTGTTTGTCATAGTTCTTTGACAACCAACTCACTGTAGCCTATTCCTCTGAGCTAGGGTATAATGTTTCAACAAATTGCTTACTTAAAGGAACCTTTAAAGAAATGATTCGATATCGCCCAACTCACAATTGGCCAGATGGCTCAAGGGGAGGGCTACACTTATAATAACTTATTTCAGTTGTCGACTCAAATCAACTGTCACCAGGGACCAATGCCACCATGGAGGTGATACCACCTACTCTTGTGGTTCAAACAGTGCTACACCCCCTTCACAGTCCAAAAGGATGAGCCATTGGACCCTTTCGGTACAGAAAAAAAAAAAAGTTCACAGATTTATAAATAATTTACAGGGTTTACAGAAGGTAATGGTGAAAGACTTCTCTTGAAATATTAGTCCATGAAATGCTTTACTTTTTGAGAAAACGGTAAAACAGTATAAATTCTCGTTAACGAGAATTACGGATTTGTTATAAACACATGTCACGACACGGCGAAACGCGCAAAAACAGGAGTGGGTTTTCCCGTTATTTTCTCCCAACTCCGATGTCCGATTGAGCCTAAATTTCCACAGGATTGTTATTTTATATATAAGTTGTGATACACGAAGTGTGGGACTTGGACAATACTGTTTACCGAAAGTGTATAATGGCTTTAACAAGATAAGTTGGGAAATTTTTGGGGTAATTTTTTAAATAAATTTTTCTATAATTTTGTTTCAATTCTTCACACAAGTTACAAATTCCATCAATTGACCTATGATCATGCAACCACTGCCCGCAGTGCCCCCACTCCCACCAAGATCCCAGCCCCACCCACACACAGCCACCCCTTCTGCTACAACCTCCAAATCAATCATGCTACAACCATGGAGGAAGAAACCACCTCCCTCATATCTTACTCATTATCCCCTTTTCCGCAAAAAAAAGTAAATAATTTTACAAGTTAATTATAGTTATACCTTTTTGCATGTAAAAAGTGACTTTTTAATAAGGGACGTTAGGGGAAACCGACCAATGGAGGGCGCTCACAAAGCAGACGTGGCATCGGCGTTAAGAACAGTAGTTGGTTCCCTCGCTGTGTACTGATAAATGCTCGACTCATTACGGCTGGGACCACGGAATCTAATGTCATAAGTTAACCGTATGCCTTTTTAACGCACGGTAGGCCTACCCCATGTGTTTCGTATGTAAAGATTTATCCGGTGATTTTCTGCTTCAAAGCATCGACCAATCTGGGCTAAGGGACACTGGAAAACCGGAATTTCTTTCAGTTTTATTGAAGGAAATGGCTTCCAAAAATGAACTTCTTGGGAAAGCAGAGGATATTGCAGATCAGGTAACCTTAAAATAAATGCTGTTTACAGTAGAACTAGAAGAGTCAAAATTTGACTCTTCTATTGTAAACAGCATTTCAAATGACTCAAATAATCAAAGTCAAAATAAAAAAGATTAAGAAGAATTAAATTAGAAAGAACATTGGGAAAAGTTTCTGTATGGCGCCACCACTTTTTCATTCGATATGAAATAATAATATAGTATCTAATTTACCTCAAAGAGATATCCCTTTTTGTAAAAATGAGTAAAAAAGTGGTGGCGCCATACGGAAAGTTATCCGAACAGGGTATTGTATGTCATGTATGTTCAGATGATTGTTTGATTAAGATGGCATATGGATCGATGGGTGGGTGTGTTGGCCTGGTTTTTCATTTTGGATAATAACAAACAATCGACATGTAAATAAACCTAGCCCCACTTGTGTGGCCAAGGCTATCTGAATCCTTACTTAACTTAATGATTCAGCTAGCTAGCTTTTTCCAGCCAAACGTGGGGCTAGCATAAACCACGAGTAACATTAATAATATGAATTATACCCAACCAAAGTAAACATGCACTCAGGGTGGGTGAAGTTGGGTTAAAGCAAAACTGGTAACCATCAGGCCTGATACTTCACGGAGGCAACGAAGGCGATTGCCTCCGTGTCCCCCGGTCATTGCCTTGGTGCCCTTGAAATGCTACAGTACAAATTTGCAATTTCATCATAGGGTGCCCTTTACCAAGAAGAAAATGCCTTGGTGCCCTTGCCCTTCCAAAAACGAAGCATACAGCCCAGTGGTTAGTCCAGTTAACTTGGCAAGTCACCAGTTTGACACTGACATTGACAAGTGACAATGGCACACTCAGTGTCAGTTTCGCCTTGGTCACTTGGTGTCAGTGTCAGCAGATGACCAGGAAGAGATGCCACATTTGTCCACCACGTTTTCACTCATGTTGACCAACGATTTTAATTTTGTTTTAAAATGTTTTTTGTTTGTAAATAATGAATGATGAGTGAAGAAGTGGCTGCAGGTATTTATTTGTACTTTTTACAGGAACCATATTTTTAAAACGGGTTCTGAAGGTAGTGTCGCAATGCTTATGAATGTTTTGTAGGTTAACTTTGGTAATTTATAGAGATTTACAATAAACATGAGAAAATAAAAAAGTTGCATACTTGTGAAAGTTGCGGTTGAAAAGAGTGTCTACTTCCGAGTTCTTGTACGCGCCCAAGAAACAGCATGAAACAAATTCTGTTTCTGTATTTTCACAAAATGAACAGTGATTCAATCCAGGTTAAATTTGAGAAACGGCTCTCTCTGAGGGAAATATAGATTTTGAGAAAGAGGTTATTTCTCACTAGAATATTTGAATCTGAGAAAGGACACATATTTTTTTTGCAACAAAGGTGTTTTATCTTTCCTTGTTTGCTTGCAACTTCGATATGACTAATTGAGCAAAATTGTTGACAGTTATTTTATGCATGATGGGAAACACCAAGTGTCCAGTGCCTTGAAGTGAAGTTGAGTGGACTTCTTTTGATCATGACACTTTAAATTTGTTTGCCCTTGCTCAGGTTTTAAGACGGAGCAAGAATGTTCTTCCTCATGTAGCAAGACTGTGTCTGATCAGTACCTTCTTAGAAGATGGAATCAGAATGTGGTTCCAATGGGGAGAACAACGGGACTACATAGATCAGACATGGGGCTGTGGGACAGTCATAAGGTACAGTAGCTCATTATTTAGATGTCAGACACTTTGTCGCTTTACCACTTTGTATCCTGGACACTTCGTACCTTCAGGACACTTCGTACTTCCAGGACGCTTCATACCATGACACAATTGATCACGTGACACTTGACCCTGACACCATCTGGCCTACAATTACAGAGAGGTCATTGCCTCTGTTTTCCCTGGTCCCTGGTCCTAAGCATTAGTGCCCATTCAAAAGGTTTTTCATGGGGAGTGCCCTTTTCAAAATGCAAGTGGCCTTGCCCCCTCCTTGCAAAGATGAAATTCCAGGCTTATAACTTTAATCTTGTTCGTTTGTTCTTTTTCAGCACTTTATTTGTATTACTTAATCTGGTTGGACAGCTAGCTGGGTGTGTGATGGTGCTCAGTAGGCAGAAAGTTCCCGTTGCATGCGGTCTTCTCTTCGGCATAATTGCATTGCAGGTAAGGGGAATTCCAACTGACATCATCCTCATGGTGCTAGGCGATGCTCAGTGGCTACAATATTTTTTATTTTTTATTGTTCATTTCCATGTTGAGTGGCATGTTGAGTGAGTACGTAGGTGAAGCTGATTCAATCCAATACCAGGTCATCAGAGAGTTGCTGTTTGTAGGTGTGCATTAGTGCTCAACCTCTACTATAAGTTATCACACAAGCGCAAGTGGAATACGGAAAAATATAGCGCTTCTGCGTCCCATATCCAACGAGGCCGTATTTCCACGAGCACGCGTGTGATAACGTATTTATCTTCAAGCAAACTTGGCGCGTGACATAGAACACACAATGCGCATGGTAGTGATATTAGCCGTGCAATATAGGCTTTTATCACCACTCCATTCTGCCAATCTGATTGGTGGATTAGCGCGTACTTGAAGATAAAATAGGGTTCTGTAGGTTGGGTCTTCTTGACCAGGAGTATTGAGAGAGAAGTGTTATGCCTAGTTGTATGTCTGATTAGCAACCATTCTCAGGTCATCAAGGAGTTGCTGTTTGTAGGTGTGGATTAGTGCTCAACAATAGGGCTCTGTAGTTTGGGTCTTCTTGTCCAGGAGTATTGTGAGACGAGTAACATGCCTAGACATTGGCCCTCGCAGCACCCGAAAGGGCTGCTTGCAAAATTCCAGTAACTTTACCGTGTTACACCAACACTCTCTGGCTATCTGTTGTTGTTTGCCCCAGCAGTAGTAGTTGAGCGAGAGGCCATCTACTGGTTTTGTTTTTTTAAACACTAGGCACCAACAAGGCAACCAGCGTGCACATAATTATGTAAACATTGGGGGAACCAACGTGCATGTCTACTGCCCTCTTGTGTCTGAAAGTCTACCTTTCTGAATGAAACCATTTTAAACAATAGTGTCTCTTTTTGTTGTTTGTTTTGCAGACAATTGCGTACAGCATATTATGGGATATCAAGTTTCTTATGAGGTAAGTGAAGTCATACTCAGAATCTAGCTCCACGCAAAACAGGGTGTTGGAACACTTTTATATTTTCAAGTATACAATTGGATCAAAATCTGACTAACTTGTTCTTTTTGGAATATATTTGCTAATATGAAAACTTACTTGGTAACGAGCAGCGGAGAACTGTTGATAGTATAAAACATTGTGAGAAACGACTCCTTTTGTAGTAATGTAATTTTGGAGAAAGAGGTACTTTCATACTTTATTATTTGAATCTGAGAAAGGCTTCAGGCCTGAAGCCTTTCTCAGGCATCTGGAAGCACACAAATTCTGTAAAAAAAGTTGTTTATTTTAATATTTAATTCACAAATTTGTTACTCTTATGCTTATGTAATTTTTGTGTGTTAAAACAGGAATCTTGCCTTAATTGGAGGTATTATCCTCCTCCTTGCCGAGTCACGTACTGAGGGTAAAAGTCTGTTTGCTGGTGTCCCAGACATGGGTACCAACAAACCCAAGACCTACATGCAGCTGAGTGGCAGATTACTTCTAGTCCTTATGTTTATGACCCTCCTTCGCTTTGAGATGACCTTCGTTCAGATGGCACAGAATCTCATTGGAAGCGCCCTCATCATCCTGGTTGCCATCGGCTTCAAGACTAAGCTCTGCGCGCTGGTACTCGTGGCCTGGCTCACCATCATCAACTTCTACTACAACGCCTGGTGGAACATCCCCAGCTACCGCCCGATGCGAGACTTCCTCAAGTATGATTTCTTCCAGACCTTCTCCGTGATTGGTGGCTTGCTGCTTGTGGTGGCGCTAGGGCCAGGGGGAGTCAGCATGGATGAGCATAAAAAGGACTGGTAATGTTTTTTAGTATTCAATGCCATAGAGAAGCCTTTTTATGTGTGTCAGCCCCCCTCTTCTTTTGTGCACCAATCTCCCCTAAAATCATCAATGGTATGTTCTCAATCAGGTAAGGGTCAGCCAATGGGTAGGTTACACTAAACATAAGAAAGGGGACTTTCTATTTGGAAAGTGCTAGACATTGCAGACCTCTGAGTCAAAATACTGAATAGGAGACAGGGGGGAAAACAAGTTTGTTTGGAAACGTCTTTGGTTTTAAAGGCACTGAACACGTTTGGTAACTTGCAAAGTATTCCAACATATGCACATTATAACAAACCTGTAAAAAATTTGGGCTGAATTTGTCATCAAAGTTGAAAAGAAAAATACCATTGCTGCACAAATTTGTGTGCTTTCAGATGCATGAGAAAGGCTTCAGGACTGAAGTCTTTCTTGAATTAAAATAATTTAATGAGAAATTACCTCTTTCTCAAAAAATATGTTGCTTCATAGGGTGCCGTTTCTCACAATGTTTTATATTATCAACAGCTCTCCATTGGTCATTACCAAGTTTCTGTGCTAATGAATAGTTTAAGTAATTACCAAATGTGTCCAGTGTCTTTAATAGGTTCAGGTCAAAAAGTCTAGTCTCACAATGTCTCTGATGCAACACAGTGGCATCAGTGACATTCCAGAGCTGGTTTTGTTTTGAAAATATACTTGTACACCCACATTCTTTCCAGCTTAAAGAATTCTATATTTTAAATTTAGCCCCTTAAAAAACTCAATTTGTATGGGTGCACAAGTCTATTTGTTTTTCTTCACATGTGAAATATGTACAAAGTTTTACACAAAGAGAGAAACCAATTATTCCTGGAAAACATGGTATCTCACATTTTCATTCAAACATCTCCTTTTGGTCCATTTTTATACATTAATAAGGACAACTGTTAAGCTCAGAAAATACAAGCTGCCACCCGAAAAGTTTAGATTTTAGGCAAATCTTGTGCAACTGTTTGGCAAAAGAATTTTGTTGCATAACTACTTGCTGCCAAACATCTCTTGGAATTTTGCAAAGCTATGGAAAGAAGTCTGTAAAATAAAACAATTTGTGTATTATTTAAGGTGATGGTAGACTGCTCTTTGGTTTTCATTAAGTAAAATAAACAAACACGGTTCGTAAAACTAATTAACTTGATTACTGTAGTCATTTTGATAGATTGATGAAGAAAAAGTGATGGTATGATACTGGATTGATAGAGCAGACAAAATATTCACAGATATTGTTCATGTTTTTTTGTGATCAACCACAAACATGAAAAAACAAACCTGTGAAAATGTGGGCTTTATAGTCTGTTGTTTGAGTCGGATGAAAGTAGTGTAAAACCATGCACAAAAACAACTCTTGCTTCTTTTTTTTTTTTTTTTTTTTTTTTACATTTTCAGACAGTTTTCCTACATGTTCTTTCATTTATGAGGAAAATGTTTCACACAAAAAGTGGCTCTATTATGAACTTGATAATCAGTTACAAGCATTTAGGCTATTTAACTAAACAATGATGATTTTCATCCTTACCAATCCTGCATTTAAATACCTTTTACAGTGATCTTTGTCTAACCTAACCTTATCTGTTGAAACATTTAATTATTTTAATTCTGTGTCCATATTTGTGGAAGCAATTTAATGAATAAGTAAAGTGGTCGTTCTTGGAACAAAGTTCACTGGCAACATTGGTAGTTATTGTCAAATACCATGGGTTGATTTTGCAAAGATGGTCATCAAGTTAAATTAGTCGTTTGTTGAAAATATCAGTATGGAGAAACAAGCCAAAGAAGGCCTTTGGTTGTCAAGTTAAACGACCAAATATACTTTATTTTAAACTTTCCAACCATACAACAAAATGTTGAGCAAAGGTGTTTGGCTGCGTTTTTTAGTGCATTAGTAAAACATTTAGTACCGGTAGTAGTTAGACCATGGTTTAGACAATTTCAAAAGTGCTAAATATGAAATCCGTTAAGTACCTTGGATTATCTTCCCAACTGCAGTTGGGTCAAGTTCAGTTGTAGTTGGATGCGCCCATGTTGAAGCTGGACAGGCTCAGCTGTAGTTGGGATAGGCCAAGCTTGAATGTTTACCCAATTTGGGATATGCCCAACTATTGTTGGGCAGTTTCCCAAGTTGGATGTTACAATTTAACTGGCCTTTTTGTTGTTGAAAGAGTTACAAAATAACTGTTCGTATTGGACGGTGGTTTATTGATTTATGATTAAAAAGATGTTCACTTGAGCCAAACAAAGTGTACATGCTGCATAAAAAAATGCAATGGCATGGTGGTTGCAGTTTTTGGTTAAAATGTCAGTCTACAAAAAGAAACTGATTATTGATCTGAATTCATTAGTCTGTACTGCCTGATATTGTGAAGAGAGACTTTTTATTAATCTTAACTGCATACGTGTATGTTTCATACGATTTGCTTAAAGGCAGTGGACACTATTGGTAATTGAAAAAGACTAGCCTTCACAGTTGGTGTATCTCAACATATGCATAAAATAACAAACCTGTGAAAATTTGAGCTCAATCGGTCATCGAAGTTGCGAGATAATAATGAAA
The DNA here is from genome assembly GCF_032118995.1 of Asterias amurensis. NCBI lineage: Eukaryota > Metazoa > Echinodermata > Asteroidea > Forcipulatida > Asteriidae > Asterias > Asterias amurensis. The sequence goes on along the minus strand of NC_092662.1, from coordinate 130,484 downwards.
GAAAAATAACCCTTGTCACATGAAGTTGTGTGCGTTTAGATGGTTGATTTCGAAGTTCTAAATCTGAGGTCTCGAAATCAAATTTGTGGAAACGTACTTCAGAGGGAGCTGTTTCTCACAATGTTTTATACCATCAACCTCTCCCCATTACTCGTCACCAAGAAAGGTTTTATGCCAATAATTATTTTGAGTAATTACCAAGAGTGTCCACTGCCTTTAATAGCTAAACTTACATGTAGTACTAGATACTGTTTCCTAGTGTCTCTCTAACAATTGTACACCTAAACTGCTCTTTGCCTCTGAACAAAACTAGAGGTGAGACTTGTTTTGATATTCCTGTGATGACTCAAACTTCACTTTAGACATATATTGCTGTACCATTATTTGCCTGTATGGGTATAAAATAATATAAAAGTGATGATGATGAAGATTCGACTGTACATTGTATTAAAGATAATTTCAATGTGGATGTTTACAAAAAGAAGTGAATGTTTTGTTTATTTCATCTGTTTGTTTCCCACGTGTGGGTGTTGTCTTCAGACTGCAGCATAAATGTTGAAATTTTAGTACAAATTATGGATTAAAAGTGTCGATTAAACTCCGAGCCTACCCCTTCCAATTCTTTTCTAAATTGTGCTAATTTGTGGACGCCAACCTGTTGAGATTTTTTTCCATTTTGTTGCCCCAAATTGGATAAGAATGCCGGACTTCCCCGTGGAGATTTGTGTGACATTTTTGCCCCCCCCAAAATGACAAAAATGGTCAGAAAGTGAAAGCCTTGTGCTATTTTAATTTTGGCAAAAAATTGCTATAAAATTACCGACTTATCCCTTGGATTTTTTTCTCATTCAATATTCGTCCCGTTGGGTTGACCCATTTTGGAATAGCCTAATAGTAATTGGACAACATTTTATCGAAATGCTGGACTTTCCCCTCGTGATTGTCCGCAAAAATTTGATAAATGCTGGACTTGCCATTGATTGAGATTTTTGTTTTCAATTTAACACAACAAGAAATTCCTTTTTACCAAAATCTCTGACAAATTCTACTCGCTGTTATCAGCTGTTTAGGCCTCAATAAAGTAGTTGTACATTCTCCCCGGGAACCCACTTCCTAAAGACCAGTGATCTTGACCCATATACCTACTGCTCTGGTGATATATAACCGAGAGAAGTCCTCCTTTTTAATTGTTTTCTCAAGATTATTTTGGCAAGTTTTGTTTTATACTCAAAACACTGTTTCCGCGAATCACACATCAACCTCAAATTCCGTCTATATTTGCGTGTTTAATTTTGTGTTGTATTATTAATATTATTGTTTAGGTATTTATTATTCTTCAGTAACAGTAACTGGTGCCGCAGCTAGTCCAAGAACGCATTGGACTGGGAGCTACGGGACCCGGGTTCAATTCCCGTGTGTGTGTGTTTTTCTTTTTCGCTTGGACGCAGTGAGTGAATTGTTTAAGTAGTATTAAAATCATCTCCAATCACCAACGGGCACTGTGGCGACACGGTGCACTGGATAGTTCAATTGCGGGCTATCCAGAGCTGGTACACCGGTTCGAATCCCGCCCGTACCAACAGGGACATGACTTTTACTGCTTGCACCAGTAATGGATTGGGGTCCGTCATGTCTATCCCCAAATTAGGTGTGGATGATTTACCGTGTGGGAGAGTAAAGGAGGGACCGGGACTGCAAATCCCTTAAGGGTTCTAATGGGTGATCACCACGCTGGTTTCGATCAGACTTTGAGTCCCCTGAACGCCTGGTCGTCACTCTGACTAACTCTTTGCACAACTTTTCTTTAACTGTATTTAACTTATACCAAAGTATTTTTAACCAAGCCTTATAGCCTTATCCAAGCAAAATCTGACAAGATCACAAGGCTATAGCCTTGTGATATTGTCAAATTTTGCATAGCCTTGTGATCTTGTCAAATTTTGCTCGAAAAAAATCTACCAGGCTATAGGCTTGTGATCTTGTCAAATTTTGCTTGAAAAAATCTACAAGTCTATAGCCTTGTGATATTGTCAAATGTTGCTTGAAAAAATCTACAAGGCTATGCTCTTGTGATATTGTCAAATTTTGCTTGAAACAATCTACAAGGCTATAGCCTTGTGATCTTGTCAAATTTTGCTTGGAAAAATCTACAAGGCTATCTATAGCCTTGTGATATTGTCAAATTTTGCTTGAAAAAATCTACAAGGCTATAGCCTTGTGATGTTGTCAAATTTTGCTTGAAAAAGTCTACAAGGCTATAGCCTTGTGATATTGTCAAATTTTGCTTAAAAAAAACCTACAAGGCTAAGCCTTGTGATCTTGTCAAATTTTGCTTGAATAAATCTACAAGGCTATAGCCTTGTGATGTTGTCAAATTTTGCTTGAAAAAATCTACAAGGCTATAGCCTTGTGATATTGTCAAATTTTGCTTGAAAAAAATCTACAAGGCTATAGCCTTGTGATCTTGTCAAATTTTGCTTGAAAAAGTCTACAAGGCTATAGCCTTGTGATGTTGTCAAATTTTGCTTGAAAAAGTCTACAAGGCTATAGCCTTGTGATATTGTCAAATTTTGCTTGAAAAAATCTACAAGGCTATTGTCAAATTTTGCTTGAAAAAGTCTACAAGGCTATAGCCTTGTGATATTGTCAAATTTTGCTTGAAAAAATCTACAAGGCTATAGCCTTGTGATCTTGTCAAATTTTGCTTGAAAAAATCTACAAGGCTATTGTCAAATTTTGCTTGAAAAAGTCTACAAGGCTATAGCCTTGTGATATTGTCAAATTTTGCTTGAAAAAATCTACAAGGCTATAGCCTTGTGATCTTGTCAAATTTTGCTTGAAAAAGTCTACAAGGCTATAGCCTTGTGATCTTGTCAAATTTTGCTCGAAAAAGTCTATAAGGCTATAGCCTTGTGATATTGTCAAATTTTGCTTGAAAAAAATTTGCTTGAAAAAGTCTATAATCCTTGTGATATTGTCAGATTTTGCTTGACAAAATCTACAAGGCTATAGCCTTGTGATATTGTCAAATTTTGCTTGAAAAAGTCTACAAGGCTATAGCCTTGTGATATTGTCAAATTTTGCTTGAAAAAAATCTACAAGGCTATAGCCTTGTGATCTTGTCAAATTTTGCTTGAAAAAGTCTACAAGGCTATAGCCTTGTGATATTGTCAGATTTTGCTTGACAAAATCTAAAAGGCTATAGCCTTGTGATATTGTCAAATTTTGCTTGAAAAACTCTACAAGGCTATAGCCTTGTGATATTGTCAAATTTTGCTTGAAAAAAATTTGCTTGAAAAAGTCTATAATCCTATAGCCTTGTGAACTTGTCAATGTTTGCTTGAAAAAGTCTAAAATCCTATAGCCTTGTGAACTTGTCAAATTTTGCATGAAAAAGTCTATAAGACTATAGCCTTGTGAACTTGTCAAAATTTGCTTTAAAAAATCTATAAGGCTATAACTTGTCAAATTTTGCTTGAAAAAATCTACAAGCCTTGTGATCTTGTCAAATTTTGCATGAAAAAGTCTATAAGGCTATAGCCTTGTGAACTTGTCAAAATTTGCTTTAAAAAATCTATAAGGCTATAGCCTTGTGAACTTGTCAAATTTTGCTTGAAAAAATCTACAAGCCTTGTGATCTTGTCAAATTTTGCTCGAAAAAGTCTACAAGGCTATAGCCTTGTGATATTGTCAGATTTTGCTTGACAAAATCTACAAGGCTATAGCCTTGTGATATTGTCAAATTTTGCTTGAAAAAAATCTACAAGGCCTTGTGATCTTGTCAAATTTTGCTTGAAAAAATCTACAAGGCTATAGCCTTGTGATATTGTCAAATTTTGCTTGAAAAAAACCTACAAGGCTATAGCCTTGTGATATTGTCAAATTTTGCTCGAAAAAATCTACAAGGCTATAGCCTTGTGATATTGTCAAATTTTGCTCGAAAAAATCTACAAGGCTATAGCCTTGTGATCTTGTCAAATTTTGCTTGAAAAAATCTACAAGGCTATAGCCTTGTGATCTTGTCAAATTTTGCTTGAATAAATCTACAAGGCTATAGCCTTGTGATGTCAAATTTTGCTTGAAAAAATCTACAAGGCTATAGCCTTGTGAACTTGTCAAATTTTGCTTGAAAAAATCTACAAGCCTTGTGATCTTGTCAAATTTTGCTTGAAAAAGTCTACAAGGCTATAGCCTTGTGATGTTGTAAAATTTTGCTTGAAAAAATCTACAAGGCTATAGCCTTGTGATATTGTCAAATTTTGCTTGAAAAAAACCTACAAGGCTATAGCCTTGTGATATTGTCAAATTTTGCTCGAAAAAATCTACAAGGCTATAGCCTTGTGATCTTGTCAAATTTTGCTTGAAAAAATCTACAAGGCTATAGCCTTGTGATCTTGTCAAATTTTGCTCGAAAAAGTCTACAAGGCTATAGCCTTGTGATATTGTCAGATTTTGCTTGACAAAATCTACAAGGCTATAGCCTTGTGATATTGTCAAATTTTGCTTGAAAAAAATCTACAAGGCCTTGTGATCTTGTCAAATTTTGCTTGAAAAAGTCTACAAGGCTATAGCCTTGTGATCTGGTCAAATTTTGCTTGAAAAAATCTACAAGGCTATAGCCTTGTGATATTGTCAAATTTTGCTTGAAAAAAACCTACAAGGCTATAGCCTTGTGATATTTTCAAATTTTGCTTGAAAAAGTTTACAAGGCTATAGCCTTGTGATATTGTCAAATTTTGCTTGAAAAAGTCTACAAGGCTATAGCCTTGTGATATTGTCAAATTTTGCTTGAAAAAAATTTGCTTGAAAAAGTCAAAAATCCTATAGCCTTGTGAACTTGTCAATGTTTGCTTGAAAAAGTCTATAATCCTATAGCCTTGTGAACTTGTCAAATTATGCATGAAAAAGTCTATAAGGCTATAGCCTTGTGAACTTGTCAAAATTTGCTTTAAAAAATCTATAAGGCTATAAGCCTTGTGAACATGTCTAAATTTGCTTTAAAAAGTCAATGATAAGGCTATAGCCTTGTGAACTTGTCATTGCTTTTAAAAGTCTACAAGGCCACGTGAACTTGTCAAATTTTGCTTTAAAAATTCTATAAGGCCAAGTGAACTTGTCAAATTTTGCTGAAAATGGTTCACAAGGCTACAAGTTTTGCTTGAAAAAGTCAATTTTTTTTGCTTGGAAAAGTCATGGTAGGCCTACTTGCCAAACTTTGTTTTGGTTAAAAATACTTTGGTATATAGTTGTTAAGTTAAATAAAGTTTAAGTAAATTTGTGCAAAGAGTTAGTCAGAGTGACGACCAGGCTTTCAGGGGACTCAAAGTCTGGCCGAAACCAGCGTGGTGATCACCCATTAGAACCCTTAAGGGATTTGCAGTCCCGGTCCCTCCTTTACTCTCCCACACGGTAAATCATCCACACCTAATTTGGGGATAGACATGACGGACCCCAATCCATTACTGGTGCAAGCAGTAAAAGTCATGTCCCTGTTGGTACGGGCGGGATTCGAACCGGTGTACCAGCTCTGGATAGCACGCAATTGAACTATCCAGTGCACCGTGTCGCCACAGTGCCCGTTGGTGATTGGAGATGATTTTAATACTACTTAAACAATTCACTCACTGCGTCCAAGCGAAAAAGAAAAACACACACACACGGGAATTGAACCCGGGTCCCGTAGCTCCCAGTCCAATGCGTTCTTGGACTAGCTGCGGCACCAGTTACTATTACTGAAGAATAATAAATACCTAAACAATAATATTAATAATACAACACAAAATTAAACACGCAAATATAGACGGAATTTGAGGTTGATGTGTGATTCGCGGAAACAGTGTTTTGAGTATAAAACAAAACTTGCCAAAATAATCTTGAGAAAACAATTAAAAAGGAGGACTTCTCTCGGTTATATATCACCAGAGCAGTAGGTATATGGGTCAAGATCACTGGTCTTTAGGAAGTGGGTTCCCGGGGAGAATGTACAACTACTTTATTGAGGCCTAAACAGCTGATAACAGCGAGATAGAATTTGTCAGAGATTTTGGTAAAAAGAATTTCTTGTTGTGTTAAATTGAAAACAAAAATCTCAATCAATGGCAAGTCCAGCGTTTATCCAATTTTGTGGGACAATCACGAGGGGAAAGTCCAGTTAATAAGTCCAGTCTGTCGCTTTACTCATTACACGCACTGGCTTATGTTCATCTGCAGATAAAACCAGACTTACTGAACACAAAGTTTCCCAACGCACTCTACAATCTGCCGCTGATAAGTCATTTTCATTTGCGGCTCCCAATCATGGAGTAGTCTCCCGATTGGACACATATTCTGTGCTCAGTAACTTCACTTCAGATGTTCAAGAAAGGCCTCAAATATCACCTTTTCACCCAATGATATCCCTTGTTTCGTGTTCATTGTTTCCCTTTCCTCAATTTCATCTTTTTTTCAAGTGCTTCATCAACCGCTGTGATATAAATGAAACGGCAGTATATAAATGCCCTTTTTGTATTGTTGTTTTGTATAGTAATAAGATGTTGTCCTATTTTTATTTCAAAAATCAAAATGGATCAGCATATTGACAAACATTGAATAGGAAAACAAATGAGGGGTATAGTCCCAAACTTTAGAAAACAATTTTTTTTTTCTACAAGGGTAAGTCCAGCATTCTTATCCAATTTGGGCCCTAAACTGGAAAAATCACAAGGGGTTAAGTCCAGCATTTTTATATAATTTGGGCCCTACACTGAAAAAAAAATCACTAGTGCCCAATACTGAAATTTGAGCGAAAGCTTGAACAAATTGCTAGGGGTTATTTTTGTATCATATTTTGGCCAAAACGCAAAACGGGGATTGCTCCGTGGAACAATAATTGATTCCGTGGAACTTGATGCCACTTATAACTAGAACTAGTACAAGCCGTGCACAGCGCCCTCAAGGTTGAGCTCCGTTAATGTAATTAACCTATGACCCTTTGTAGCGTTAGTCCGCCATTCATCGTCCGGAGGAATAGGAAGATGTGAGCCAATTTATGATAGATAATTGATAATTCTTGTACATTCAACGCTGCGTTTACCGTTAATAGTGAGTATAAAATTGTAGTATTTATTGGATTGAGGTAAATCCGCAACATTGTCATTCAAAGCGTAGAATAGGCCCCAAAATGCCGGATTGGTTCCTTGCTCTAAACTAACTATGGCTATGGCTGGGTTCATAAATAAGACTAAGAGTAGTTGGTTAGACTGAGCATGGGAGGAAGGCTATATTCCTTCCTCCATGGTTTGAGCATGGAGGTAGAATTTTCTAAACTTCCACAAGTCCTGCATTGTTGATTCGTTGATTTGTTGTTGTTGACAGTTCATTCGTGTGTGACCGTAATGCGTGTTTAGGAGGGATGTATTTGGGCAGCCATGGAGGAATTACAGTCATTTGACCAGTTCGGGATCATTGACCAGTTCGGGATCACTTCAACTTTGCAATAACCAAATAATTATATCATTTCTCATTATTACCAATTTCTGTTGATAAATGTGAAAATTAACATCCATTAAACCAACAAACCCAAAATAAGGTGCCAAACATCATCAGCAAATAAATTATGGCCGTTTTCCTGAAGGTTGTCTGCAAAATTTGTCATTTTTTTGTTGAAAAATGTTGGTTGAAAAACACTGTTAAAACTTCTTACCTTTAGAATTGGAGTGCCGGGGCAAAAAATATTTATGTAAAATGATAAGAATGTGTAAAAAACATTCCTGTAATTACTGTGCAGTCATCTTGTTGTTTTGAGGAGACGAAGTTACCAAAATCTTCTTTGAGGGGGCAACTTACCCTTGACCAGTTCGGGATCACTTAACATCTCATTGCGTCAAATGGTGCCACACTAACTTACTAAGTCTGGTAAAATCATACTACTGCAGTAGAAAGTTTATTTAGTTGATTTTGAGAGACATTACTTCAACAAATTCTTGTAGATTTTTTATTTTGTGAGAAAATTAAGCTTGGAGGGGTCAATAATGCTTTTTAGGTTCGCTTCACTTTTTCATTTGCCTTTGCTGTTGTTTTGTGGTTTTGTCGCTGGGTTTTTGCGCTGCTATTGAAGACACTTGCATGACATTCACTAAAGAAAGGAAGTCCAAGTCCATGCCAACACACCTCTGATGTGTCGTGTCCTTGAGAGACAGTTTTATGAATGGGAGTATGGGTTTGCAATAAAGGGCACTCTACTGATTCAGAATAGATTCAACTGATCCTGAACTGGTCAAACAGGTGACGATACTTTTCTCAAAGCCTCTTCAAAAGAACTTATCTTTTTTTGTCAGTGAATACTTGGTGAGTCTTATGACATGTTTAGGTAAACTGATAAACTTTTTTGTTTAAGATATCAAAGAGATTGCAACAAAAAACCATGTGAATTCAAGAAGTGATCCAGAACTGGTCAAACGACTGTACTCAAGGCAAGGGGCAGCAGACTGTTCAAGAATCAAGTTTTCTATTAAATAAATTTTTATTCTAGGTTTTAAAAGAATATCACTGTTTATTAGGCCTATTATTTATATGAAACAAGTGTTGTGTAAGTTAAAGACACTGGACACTATTGGTAATTGTAAAAAACCAGTCTTCTCACTTGGTGTATATCAAATACATACAACGACAACCCTGTGAAAATTTGAGCTCAATCGGTCATCAAAGTTGCGAGATATTAATGAAAGAAAAAACACCATTGTCACCAGAAGTTGTGTGCTTTTATATGCTTGATTTCGAGACCTCAAATTCCAAGACTAAGACCAAGAGGTCTCGAAATCAAATTCGTGGAAAATTACTTCTTTCTCGAAAACTACTTCACTTCAGAGGGAGCTGTTTCTCACAATGTTTTATACTATCAACCTCTCCCCATTCATTACTCGTAATCAAGAAAGGTTTTATGATGATAATTATTTTCAGCAATTACCAATAACATAGTGTCCACTGCCTTTAAGTAAGATTATAACACACCTCTTGCTTGTTTTGTATTCTGGTTGGCTGAAACATGGTCATGTGAGATGAACTAAATAGGCTAGTGATCGCGCGCGCGTATTTGCAGGAATAGTACTAGAGCGGGCACTAGTCTTTGCAAATAGTGCACGCGGTAACAGCGCCCTCTCTTGACTTGAACCGTGAACAAACTACAAAATTCCTTTTTCTGTTCTTATTTGACATTTTAAGACCGAGCTGTGTTATAAAACACATTTTGACGGGTATATTTTGGTAACTAGTGTACGTCTATTCCCCCTCGGGCCTGTGAGTGACCAGAAGAGGGGCCTATTTCCCTCGGCCTCGGGAAATAGGTGGCTCTTGTGGTCACTCAAAGTCCCTCGTGGGAATAGACGTATACTAGTTGCCTCGTTGCCAGTCAATATGTATATACTAACTAAAGACAGTTCTAAGCAACAGACAGTGTACTTTCATCATGTTATTGTTAATCTGTGTGTGTGATCTTTCTAAGTACTAATAGTGTTTTCTTTAAAATTCTGTAATGTTCCTTTAAATTAAAAACAGTTAATGGCATTTTAAATTATGGAGGTCCCGTTGCGGAAAACAAAATTGCTTCTCGACATTTTGAAAGCTGTATAAAAAATATTGAGTAAACACTCCACTTAATCCTCTGTTAATATCACTGATCAAAACTGTGATTCCAAGGTATTAACGTTGTTGAAAAGTCATTCTCAAAAGTACAACTTGTTTTTGTCAAGCAGAGAATACCAAACAAATCTTGTTGTCATATTGAATTGTAACCAGTTTGTTCTCAACCTATTTTCCAGATCCAAGTTTCTATTTACCAAAATCATCAATGGACTTCAACCGGATTGAAGCTGAGGAGAGGCATATCTTTAAGCTATGGACGCTTTGCCGTGTCTGCGGCCAAGCTGGAGAGAAGTTACAGTACTGCTTAGATAACTACAATGATCTACTCCATGAGCTGTATTCCCTCGACACCAGTAAGGATGACCCTGCCATTCATCCACAGATGGTCTGCCAGAATTGTCGCGTGACCCTCCAGCCTTATTTAAAGAAGGTCCCAAAGTCAAAGATTGGTAAGGCACGCTTCCCATCTCTCCCAGCATTGTACACTTTCAAGAGACACAGTGAGGAGTGCGATGTTTGTGACCGAGCCTCTGGCTTGCTGCCCAAGAGGAAACTCTCTATGGATTTGTTAGAGGTCTCACTCTCCAAGGCACCGAGACAAGATGCTGGTCCTGAGGAGGGCGATGGGGTAGTTGGCAATGCTTCAGCACAGAGTAAAGGAAGCCTTGATGAGCTAGGAGCGTCACATGAATCGGACAGAGCTCAAGTCCTTCTTCAAGCTATCCAGGGGGCCATTGGGGAAGAAGTTACCATCGATAACGCAGACGAGGTGATGGACAGACCTGATGAACAAGAAGGCTTTACTAAGTACGTCTACCTCAACATGATCCGCAGGTTCAAAGCTCGTGGTATCAAAGAAGACAAGACTGGTTACAGTGTCGACGTCAGTCGTTTTAGACAGAAAAACTTTGCGTCCACTTTCCTGACCTGTTCACTCTGCAAACGTCTCCCACTGAAACCAGTGACGACCGAGTGTAAGCACGTCTTCTGTGAGACCTGCATCAGTGATTGGTTAAACTTTGGTAATGTGTGTCCCAAATGTGAGGAGGTGATCGTGGAACTTTCTGATGCTTCCGAACAACTGAAACACCTGTACCTGCTCCTAGACGCCCCTTGTTCTTTTGCCAGCAAAGGATGCGAAATGAAACTAACACCATTTGAAATAAACAAACATGAAAAGGAATGTCCGTACAGCGGCAAAACAGACCAGTCGGACTCGAGTGATGAGGACGAATCAGAGCAGCAGGAATCGGTAGAAAACACCGACAAGTTTCCTCCTCGAAAGAAGAAGTCCTTGAGGTTTGTCACACAGAGAGTGGCCACAAGTAGAACAGAAGAACTAACAGAGTTTGTGGAGAACATGTGCGCAGCAGGCACGGAAGACAAAGTGGATGTTTTATTTTACATGCTAAAAGATGCTCTGTTTGATTGCGAAGACCCCCGTGCTAAGGATGTAGATTTTCTATGGCGAAATAAGCGGAAATCGTTGCTGATCAGGCCAAAAGGACGACGGGCAGCTGCACCAATTCCTCTACCGAGGCCCCAGAGACAAGTCAGTCGGAGAAAGGGTACTCCTAGGAAGAGGGGTCGACCAAGAAAAACAGTTGAAGTGTGTGTGGCCAGTGATCCAGATCTTGACGAAGAAGCCCAAGAGGTTGAAGATGACAGAGAAGACACCGATGCAACTTGGAAACCACCCTCTGGTGTTGGGAGGAGGCAAGGAGGAGGTGACACAGAAGAATCAATGGAGGAAGATGGAGATAAAGAAAAGGAATCAGAGACAATTAATTCTAGCGAAACAGAGACTGGTGCGGACCAGGGGATCACCAATACTAACATTCTTGTTGTGCAAGTTGTTGAGGGGAGTGCACAAGGAACAGATGGACCATCAGTCAGTATTTTGTAGATAGTCTTTTGCACTTTCATTGCTCTGCTGGCCACCAAATTCTGTGCTAGCAATCACCATGCTAAAGGGTAAGCGCCAAATTTCTGCGTTAGCATTGTAAGTGAAGAGTGTCTAATAACGTGGAGTATGCATGTGCACAAGCAAACCACTCCTGCTTACAATACCTCACTGTGAAATTTTTCATAAAATAACGCCAAATTGAGCTCAAACATTTCTAAATGAGCTGAGATTAGTGACAGCTGGGGAAAAATCGTTGCACAAAAATGTTGTTTTCTATTTTTAAAAATGATTTTCTCTTTGAAAAGTAATTTCATCTCTTGAAGGTACAATAAGTGGAGGGAGGCCAGAGTATTGGCATTGTATATGGGGCTATGGTAGTAGTGCTACAAAACTTAGCTTGTTCAAAAAGTCCAATGAACAAAGACTTCTTCCATGTTTGATCTTTTGGTATGGATTTAATTGCTCGCCTAAAACTCCTTTTGTAATCATATTTTGATATAAGTTTGTATTGTGAGTCTGTCTGTAAAAATTGCTTAGGGTTTTGGTGTGCTTTCCATGTTATAAAATTTGTTTGGAAAAAAGGGGAATTTGCTATTTGAAAAGCTTGTTAAATGTAACTACATGTACTGCCAAATAAAAAGTCAGGCAATTGTGTAAAAAGAGCACAGCAAGATACTATGTTTATCAAATACTTCAATATATTGTTTGAGGTAAGAATGGTTGATTGTATGATAATACGGGGGTACATTTGATATACTGTCATTGTTAGAGGTAAATGTACTGCACAGGTTTGGTGGAGTTGACAAAATGGTAGCAGACATGGCAGAAAGTGTAATGATTTATGTGATCAACTTCCAGAAATGAAATTGCAAACCTGTGCAAATTTGGGATTAAATTCATGTTTTGAGTCCAGGGAAATTAGTGAAAAACCATGCACAATTTTCGGTTTAGGTTTTAAGATACAGTTTTCTTGAATATGCACTTCATAATCGGTAAGCTTTCAGACTACAATCAAATGATTACATTTGTTATATCCTTACCAATCCTCTACACATATATAATACCTACATGTATAGACTGTATCAAGTTTACCCCTTTGTTGCTATGAAATTGGCCATATACAGTAGTAGGGCAAGCCGTGTGCGTACACCAATGAAGCACGCACTGTTCCCCGTTTGATTTCTTTGTGATGCACGCACACACACGCTCACAGGCGCCATGTTGTGAGCAGCTATTTGAATGGTCATGTCATATTCCATAGACAGATGATGTGAGGGGGGGGGGGGAGATGGACAGATGATTCGGGGAGGGGGGGGGGGGAGATAGACAGATGATGTGGGGAGGGGGGGGGGAGGAGATAGACAGATGATGTGAGGGGGAGATGGACAGATGATGTGGGGAGGGGGGGGAGGAGATGGACAGATGATGTGGGGAGGGGGAGGAGATGGACAGATGATGTGGGGAGGGGGGAGGAGATAGACAGATGATGTGAGGAGGGGGGAGATGGACAGATGATGTGGGGAGGGGGGAGGAGATAGACAGATGATGTGAGGAGGGGGGAGATGGACAGATGATGTGGGGAGGGGGGGGAGGAGCACAGTGATTCCTCTAGATGTGGACTTGTAAGAAAAAAAAGAACAATTGGAAAATGAGAAATGACCAGATTAAAAGAAACCAAGGAAGAGCATTTGCAAACAAGATCTATTACTTATTTATTTCAGTGTTAATGAATGCACTTTTATAAAAAAACACCCCATAATTATAAAAAGGAGAGCATTTGTAAATGACCTCTCTTTTTATGCTCACCTTTTTCTAACTAGTTCATAAACAATTTAAATTTTAACACGTTGGACGAAATTTACAAAGAAGGCATCTCAGAATACTTGTATTTAAACAACCTGGGTCTCTGTATAATAAATAACAACAATGTAAAATGTTTAAAATTGATTCAAAACTGGCAAGAAATAGGAATCTAAGACAATTCTTTGGAAGAAGGTATTATTTCAGACAACATACACATTTATATCTTTTCCTGCTAACATCTTTTTCACAAAAATGTAAATTCTCAACGTTTATGGATTTATTTTTACCCCACTTCAAAAGACCAAGAATTCAGTGAGATATCTCAAACAAATACTTACTTCCCGCCCCCCACCCATTTACATAAATCTGAAAAAAAATTGCACAACATTTGTTTAACTGGAATGTCAACTGCAACAATCAATTGTAAAACTTTTAAAAATCCAAATTTAGATCAAACTCATCAATTATGATTAGAACAACTTACACTTATCATATTAAAATTTGGTCATGTTCCCTGTAGACAAAACACATCCATGAGTACTTATTATCATTTCACAAAAAGGGGCCAGACTGTTTGGAATTAAACATGGATTGAACAATATACATATAAAAAAAAAAACAGAGGAAATATCACGAGGAACAATAATCAGTACTTGGAATATATAACCTGAGAAGCGTTACTTTGAAGTAAAATGCTTTATATTATTGAAAGCTCCTAAAGGCTTCCAACCAAAAGAGTGTATTGAGAAGCATTACCTTCACTTTAGTAGACAGGATATTATGTCTTGAATGTAGAGGCTGTCTACTTGGTAGCGTGCATATGCTCCTCTGGGCCATGGGGATCCATACACTTGGATCCAATCTTCCTGATACGAGTCCGATGATGTGAGTGGAGGTAATACAAATAGACTGAGAACAACACCCCACCTATCACTACACTGGTTACAGCTATCACTATCATCTGGGTAGGGTTAGGCAGCGGTGCCATGTCAATGTAAACCTAAACCAAAACAACATTTTATTTTTGTTAAAATGAAGGAACAGTCTCCAGTGTTTGAAACTTGTTACTGTCAAATTAATTCATAAATTCATGGTTACACTCTAAAATTCAGAGTTGGATTTGGATTCTAGGTATTTCTAGTATACATTGAGATTTTCTTAAACAAATTTCCATAAATAAATAAACTGGGATTGCCATATTAAAGATGAAATTCCAGGCTTTAACACCATCCAGAAAGCGTCTTTTAAGCAACTGTTGCTTGTTTTACATCCTTGGAGTCTACTTGTGGACAAATGGTAAATGTTGTGATAGCTTAAAACACTCTGTAGCTAACTGGCTCCCTAACTCCTCTCCATTAACCAAGACCATAGTTGTGAGAACATTAGTTCAATGTCACAAGAATAAGGAGAGAGTCGCAATGTCATTGTCATCAGGACAAACATTTAATGAATTGTCCACAAGTCTATATTGCAGATGTACTTACCTGAACTTCATCCTGTAGCCTGCAGTAGGAAAATCCTTGGATGACTGTAGCCCTGAAGTGGTACAGCCCTGAACCCTAAAAAGCAAGCATTCATCTACTGAAAATGGATTTGGTAATAACAGTACAAAATAGAGTAAAGTACAGGAGAAGCTGCCATTCCCAAATAAAGCACAGCTACCCCCTGGACATGGGTAGGACTGGAGAACATGGAAGTCCCTCTCTAGACTGCGTACAATAGTGGGACAACGCAAGACAACCATTGGGGATATACCGGTGATGACACCGTTTGCGATTGTGGCACATCACCCTATGTGATGTATGCCACACCTTTCTTGATGCCCATCCCTTGGTGAAGTCTATAAGGCTGTGAGATATGTGCCCGATCCTGGCAGTTATGCCCCTGTGTCTATAGGTCTAGTCATGCCCCTGCCCTCCCACACACAAGAATAAAGTACAATACCCAAAACAGCTGACTGTTTGATCGACTTGTTCTGCTGACTTACAGTGAGTATCAGCTTGACTGTACTGGGATCAATAAGCTGGCTCTCATTAAGAATCACTGACGTCAAATCAGAACTAATCTTATCCAGGCTTGGGTTGGATTCACCTGGAAATACAAAACAACAGACAAACAAACAATAAATAAAACAGTGTGCTATGGCTGAACAGTCTAGTTCACCAGACCCAAGCACTTGTTTTGTTAGCAGCAGAGTGTTGGTTCGAATCCCTATCATGAGCCATAATTGCTTCATAATTGTTGGGCAGGTAGTGCGTTCTACTCTACCAGCCAGGCTCCTCAGGGATGTTAGCCTATGCTATGCCTCTATTCTTACGGACTGTAAAAGGGGTAACCCTGTTTCAGCCCCAGGAGTAGGTGGCATCTCTCTCTAAAAAAAACTTTAAACAAATAAGTCAATGGCAATAAGTTAGTTTGAGGACACTATTGTAGGGTGTCATGGCCGAGTGGTTTAGAGCATCAAACTCAAGTTGTGGTGGTTAAAGTCACTGAGATGTGGGTTTGAATCCCGGTCATGACACTTACCTTCCACTATGTAGTCAGCTCGTCCATTGACCTCATTCAGTGTGATGACATAGGGTTCCCCTAACTCCACAGTTTTCTTTTCATCTTCTACGATGTGGAACTTCAGGGCCAGTTTGCCTGGATGCAACAGCCTATATGCCTAAATATTATGATATATCCACACACAAAGAATGTTATTGCTACCAAATAGGTCCTTATCACTCAAGAGGGTTAAGATTGATCTTAGGCTGTGTTTCACCCTTACTTGCTGAGCAAGGTGTGATGTCCAAATCAATGTGGTGATACTTACAACACATCTTAAGGTGAATCCTAGCACTATTTGAAATCCAGCCCTGAGAAAATATCGTCTTGCTTGCAACAATTTGGCCTAAATTCAGAAGGGGTAAGTGGTACACGCCTGGTGGTATTCTATAAACAAGGAGCCATACCTAGGTGGGATAGTGTTAGAGTACGTCAGGTAACCATGGGTAAAAAAACCTCCTGGGGCCTCTAGAGCTGCATTCAATAGGGATGAGAGACAGAGTATGTAAAAGGCTTTAGTTGCTACTTACTCTCTGTCTACAGTCAGTGTATCTCTCTAATGAGGATAGCTTCATAGCATCAGTGCAGCCACAGTCTGCTCTACTGGCTTTGCCATGGCATTGCTTGTACACACCAGTGTCCTACCAAGATAAATAAGCACTCATTAGTATAGTCCTTCAGTCTCTGAGCTGATGAGGTTTACAAGATGAGATTTAAGTAGTTTAGGTTTGCGTTAACGCCCTTTGAAAATCTCTTCTGAGTAGTGTTGGTTTTTACAACGAGCTAAGACCAATCTTAAGCTGTGTATCAAGCCTAGTAGCTAAGGAAAGTGAATTGTCACAATACACATCACTATGGTGATACTGACAACTCATCTAAAGATGAATCCTGGTGCTTTGTGAAATCAATCCTTAGGGTTGCGTTTTCGTGGTCATAAATCAGTAACTGTTTCAGTTGAACTAACCCCCCCTGTTAAACTGGATAGTCATCCCACTTGAACCCCCCCCCCCTCTTAAAAAAAGAAGAAGAAAAAAAACACAAAAAAACAACACCTTTACTTGTATTCAACTTGACACGAGACACTAATGGTCCAGAGGAAATCCTAATTAAACTGGATTAGAAAACACACTATGGGAAATGATAGCAGATTGAAAGAAAGCTTCGAAGGAATCGATGATGGGATAGATGAGTAGGACAGACAGACAAAACAAAAGACCAACACATAGATTAGATGTAGGCCTACCTACATGTAGCCGCTCGGCCAAGACATCATTTAAAAGTTAGCAGTACCTTGGATATCTGATAGATGTCTCTTGGTCTTGGGAGACCAGGGTCAGCGTTGTATACATTATAACTAGTAGGGATGGAAATACCAAGAGGTGACGGCGGCCGGTAGTTAACCTGAAGAACAAAATCATCCACTATTCAAACATCTAGTTTTTGCAATCAATTTAGAAAGTGCTCTTCGCTAAGGGGGCTATATGGACAATATGGCATTATGGCATGTACAATGGAATGACATCATACTTAATAAAAAACCTAGAATTACACAGTGAAAAAAGAATAATTCCATTTTTAGCACCCTCTCCATTGGTCAGATTATAAGATTATCCACTTACCGGAATATCAGTAAGGACAGGTCTTTCCTTATTGTCTTTTGGAGCACCGTACAACAACTCTTGCTGTGTCAGTTGGGGCTCGTACACGTAATGAAGGTGCTTCGTGGGTGGACAAGTTGCCTTGAATGTTAGGGTGAATGATGTACGAGTGCACGCAAGGGATGCTTCTGGAAGGTTAAAGGTCACGGCAGATGACCCCTAAAGTGGGAATTGGGTTAATGTGGATTAGTGACTACAGACGAAGTTGGTTCGACCCACAAAAGGAGAGCCACAGCTTTTTATTTAAAAAAGAAACTAATATTTCATCCAAACAGGCCACATCCATGTGTTTTTACAACACTTGTTTAACATCTCAGAAGTGAATCAAAAGCTAAACGAGTGTGAAATTTCATTAAGAAATCTATCAACATCCCCCCAGTTTACAGACATTTTCCATTTCAACTTTTGAAGCTCCAGTAAATCAACTAATACTCTCACACATGGTCCCAATCACCGGGTTTCCACTATGGACCGTGTTTACGAGGATATACGCGATCTTTTTTTCCCCCTGCTTCTTGGTTATAATTCTCACCTTCCCATATAAGCGGTTTTTGACGGTCATCAAAATCTTTTCCGAGCCGTGCTTATCCTTGACGTAATTGGAGCTTACGCTGATCACGCTGGGGTTGGCCACACGAAAATACATCAAGGGCTCATTGGTGACTGCATGTGGGGGAAAGGGGAAGGGAGGAAAAAATAGGCTCATTCGGTGGATGATTGAGTGTGGGGAAATTGGACCAGTTGTTATGTCAACACTTTTTAATGGGAGTCAGGAATCGAGGAAGGAAAAAGAGATGAAAGTCATGAAAGATGCGAGGAGTTGATATTCAACTTATTTATATTTTTTGTGTATTAATTTTCCCTTTCCGTTTCTTTTTAGCAGGATGCCGTATTGATTTGGCATGACGAGTGGGATCTGTTGATGTACATAAACATGTCAGGATCTTGTAAGATCTTGGGGTTTTGATACCGTCGGTTGCCGGAGGCACTTTATTTGTGAGTTAGTGCAATACTTTGTAATATCACAAGTCTAACACCTCCTTCATGAAACAATAATACAGAACCACCACTACTCAAAAAAGAATTACACATGGTGCTACTGCAAACCTCACCTAATTATACTCACATCATGCAAAGTTTCAAATCCTACTTAATACTGTCATTTAGTAATTCTTGTAGTGAGGCCAAGAACTCCCATAAAAGTGAACTTAGTCTCTTAAAAAGGCTCGCCCTCCAACAGAAAAGAAAGGATGTTTCTGATTATCCCGATCTACAGCTGTTGATCCAGCAACTTCTACTCAAATCAAATGGATTAACACTCATTCATGGACTGATGTCATAACTGTGTCTCTCTTTATAACATCTGCCTTTAAAACACGTTTTGAAATCAGCCACTGACTATATTAAGAAGTCATTTTTGTGGCCTCTACTCAACACTGCTGACATCCAGAAAGCGACTTTTCTTTATTAATAGTACACTTTGTGGCTAATATTATTAATTGGCAAGTTTGTTGCACTATAGTTGACTCTTTAGCTTGTTGCAGTGAATCAGTCGGTTTAGGGCGGTACTTCACCTTCCATCTCTGTGACTCAGGTTTGAATCCAATTGGGGCAACTATTGTGGATTGGGTTTTCAGTCTCTACCTTCCATCTCTGTGACTTAGGTTTGAATCCAATTGGAGCAACTATTGTGGATTGGGTTTTCAGTCTCTACCTTCCATCTCTGTGACTTAGGTTTGAATCCAATTGGAGCAACTATTGTGGATTGGGTTTTCAGTCTCTACCTTCCATCTCTGTGACTCAGGTTTGAATCCAATTGGAGCAACTATTGTGGATTGGGTTTTCAGTCTCTACCTTCCATCTCTGTGACTCAGGTTTGAATCCAATTGGCGCAACTATTGTGGATTGGGTTTTCAGTCTCTACCTTCCATCTCTGTGACTCAGGTTTGAATCCAATTGGGGCAACTATTGTGGATTGGGTTTTCAGTCTCTACCTTCCATCTCTGTGACTCAGGTTTGAATCCAATTGGCGCAACTATTGTGGATTGGGTTTTCAGTCTCTACCTTCCATCTCTGTGACTCAGGTTTGAATCCAATTGGAGCAACTATTGTGGATTGGGTTTTCAGTCTCTACCTTCCATCTCTGTGACTCAGGTTTGAATCCAATTGGGGCAACTATTGTGGATTGGGTTTTCAGTCTCTACCTTCCATCTCTGTGACTCAGGTTTGAATCCAATAGGAGCAACTATTGTGGATTGGGTTTTCAGTCTCTACCTTCCATCTCTGTGACTCAGGTTTGAATCCAATTGGGGCAACTATTGTGGATTGGGTTTTCAGTCTCTACCTGACTGTGTAACTGAAGCTTCCCTCTTTGTCTTCTACTGGGTAAAGCAGTGATTCATTTGTTCCTTTCTGAACAGTTGTTTATTTATTTTAGATTCATAGGGAGATTGCTTCTTCTTTTCGTCCCCTACTCCTTTCTTTTGAAAGGTGTGTGGAGGGTAGGGGGCTGGTGTACATGTAGATATTGATGCTTTACTTACATCTTTTCCCTTTGAATGTTGCAGTCACAGAGAAGGAGAAGCTGTCCCCAACATCTAGGTGTCTTACTGGATACTTGCTGGCATTGGGGTCAGGGGTCAAGTAGTGCTGACATGACGGCTCCGTCACTGTAAACTGTTCCACTTTGCCACCTAGAAATAATGAAATTTTCCTTCGTAAATCGTCACGTTTTGTAGACAAAACAAGTTCATGGATGCAGGGCTTGAAATTTGGGTAGAAATTCCACAAGACTGCAAAGCTTGTAGCAAAAAAATATTTACTTAAGACTAACATTTTATTGTACAAAGACCAGAATCAAAATGAGTTGAGTAAGCAAAATACAAAATACCTGGACAAAAACAGACAAATACATAACCGGAACATGACAATGAAAATGCAATTACAATGAGTGAGAAAAGGCTAGAGACATAAAATGTGTTGAGATTTGAGTTGAAATTAAAAAGTACTTTTGGAACTAGACATTTTCTTTTGTTTTCAGATGATATTTCCATCAAGGGAACTCAGCAAACTCACAAAAGGGGATATAAACACAAAGCTGACAAAAGCCAATCTCTCCCATAAACAAATCAAGAAGTTGTGATTCAGTAACTAGATAAACAATACTTATTCTAGTCATTGTGAAATCAGCAGTTAGGTTGGTAGGATTTGAACCCTCAACCTTTTGATTTAAAGTCCAGCAGTCTAACCTGGACCTCAGTGATGTTTTTATGTGCAGCGGTAAAACATTCCAGAAAGAGGAGCAGCTGTAGCAAATGCCCTTTTTGCTATATTACAATATTCTAGTGATGTCCACCCCCTTCTCTCTCCCCAAAGAAAGTCAATATAAATAGTTCTGGGTCATCAATTCTGGGTCAATGTGTGGCAATGTCCATTCCACTTAACATAAATGGGGCACATCAGTAAATCAAATGTCCTTTAACCAACTACAGGTGAAAACAAACCTCAGGAAGCTACAAGCTGATGGCCGTATTCCGTCACTATGTTGCCTCAAGGCGTTTGTACAAAGGAATCAAACTGAAGCCAGTGGAACAACCACTTTTCCCCCTGGTTTTCAGGAAAAACATCTAAGCTAAACCTTGGATGTGCCATCTTAGGAATCAGTTTGTGTACTGCAAGACACTTAACCACTAAAGCTGCACCCGTCGGACGGGACATAAAGTCGTAGATTGCATGTGTTGTGTAATGCACGTAAAAAACAACAAGTGCACTTATTGTAGAGAGAAGGGGTTCACCTACAAAGGAATAGGTCTTATACTTCAAAACGTAGCTCTGCATACCTTGCAGGAAAAATACTACAAAAAAATGTCATGTTTGTGAAGTCACATAATATTTCCCCCAAGTCACCTAATATTTCCCCAAGGGTTTGATGCTTCAAATTATCTTTAAAAGTTGTGTACCTGATTTAGTTTTGTAGAGGCCCCAACCTCCGGGCACGATCAGTCCGGCGATTGAGCCAGTGACCCTCTTTAACTTACAGCAGCTGTGAAGAGAAAGACGACAGGAAAACCACCAGGATAACATGTTAGGCAAACATCATGTGAAGGACTCAAAGAATTAAAAAGTTACGGAGAAGAAAGAAAGCAGATGTCATCTGACCTATAAAAAAAATGCATAAATAAGTAGATACTGGTGACGTTGACATCATATAACGTTGACATGAGGACAGTATGACAGTATGAATTCCTAAGTATGATGAATTCTTGAGTTAGAAGCAAACATTGGCTTTTAAAAGTATATAGCATTTAGAGCAACATTTCTCTTTGAGTAATTTGTGGTTATATAAAAATAGGTCAGTTTTATGCCCCCAAATTTGAATCTGAGAAGCGTTACTGTCATTAGGGCATCTCAGATAGTGATTTCTGTTTGAACATTTACAGTGAAATCTCAAAAACGGGAGCACTTTTTGAAATGAAATTTTCACAGCTACTTTTATAAGACGAAATCCATGAAACCGTTCAAAAAACCAAAGGTATACTTTACCAACGGAAAAGTGAAACACCATGACTGCAATTATTTTTAAATAAGTAAAAGCTGTGAAACTTTTTATCTCTCTAGCTCAAAAAACCTGTTTCTATTTCTGACTCATATTTGTGTTTGACACAACTGCATAATATCACACCATAACTTATAAAAGTGGTAATTTCCTTTAATATTTCCAGAGTCCAGCCCCCCTCCCCCCCTAAAAAATAGAAATATGCATATCATCCAAATTATATTACAAGACATATGATGATCCAGCATCCCGGACACGTCGGTTTCAATTTGGACTGACAAATCAGAGAACTATTTACAGCCTTGTCTTGTTTAAGGCTTCCTTGACCACCCATCCCCAAAAAAGTGATCCCTAGTGAAAAACATCTGCCATAACATGTACATGCCATATATGAATGTACCATGCGTTGAATGGCTTGCTGATAAACACGCTATGTGTCGCAGGTCACGAATTCTCTGAATTAAAAAAAAATAAATTAAAAAATAATAATCAAAATCAACTAATGAATGTTATGTTTCTTGAAAAATGACTGATAACTTTTTGTTGGAAAGAAGAATGAGTGCTGGTAAAAATTATTTCTGTAGAGAAAAAAACATATGCTGTATAACATTTCACTGAGTGATGGCAGTAGGTCAAGTCTTTCAGATTCTGTTTCCAATTTCAGTTGACCTCAATATTTCCAAACCTCTTACACAATAACTTCCCACCACATCAATAGTTACATCCCCTTGTCAAAGTTTCTCCTGCTCAAATTATTCACTTCTCAAAAGTTCTTGAGATTTGCACGTAGGCCCTATTTAAATCTTGGCCCCTTGAGACAAACAAAGTTAAAGTATTTTTCAGCCTTGGTTGAGTACATTCCATTTGAACAAACCAAGCAGCAAATCTCTCTGGCCTGCCATGGCTGGTAGAGCAGAATACACTACTTTCCCCATGTTTTATGAAATAACTATGATTTAGTGCCTTGCTCAAGGGAACAAGGGTCATGGCCTGGATTCGAACCCACACTCTGCTGCTGAAAACACTAGAGCTTGGGTTCAGTGAACTAAATCGATTGGCAAAGACATGCCACCAATGTTTTGTTCATGGAAGTAGACTTTCAATATTACAACACTATGCCTTAACTACAAAGTGTTGATCTATAACTGTTATTTGAAGCACCTCTAACAAAGTCTGTCATCTATGCCAACTCCATTTGACACTTATTACTCATAAAACAGAGCATAGTCAAGGATTTTTTCTAACACATTCTTTGACACTTTTTGACTTCTGAAAAAGGAAGATTACGACACCATAGGCGAGATTTACATAATTAGGTAAGGATTAGCGAGTCAGAGGAGATAACCGTGACGAGTTTCAGATGCGCGTTCCCTGGAGGTCTAGTGTCCAACCTTCTGACTGACCCTTTTAATACTCATGAGAGTATTATATCGGACTAGTCATGCTGGTTCCTATGGCAGAAGTTTTGTGGCCCTTTGACAAAATCTGTCTATTTGTTTTCATAAGACAAGAAGAAATTAAAAGGGGATGAAAAGATTTATGATGAAGGTGTTCGGTGAGGAAATGTAGATCCAGTCATAATTTAAAGCGTTGATCAGTCTACAATATAATGAATGGGGAAGTCTGATATAGACATTTTAAAGTAGACTGTGTAGCAGAGAAACCTTTCACTATCAGAGCTCATCAGAATTGCTAGACCACACCCCCTCAAAACAAAGAATCTTGAATTCAGATCAAGTCATAATTCTGCATTAGTGATTGATTTTACACTTTTAATTAGACCGTGCAGCAGGATGTCTCTTTGGACACCCCAGCTTGTTAGAACAGCACTCCCTTCACAACAAAAAACACCCTACCTCTCATCAATAATGTGCGTGACTATAGCATGTCCGTTTGACACCTCCAGTGTCATATTCAAGTGGCGCTGGTCAAACTGGAATCTTCCTTCCTGCTGAAGGCACGCAATGTTTGTCGTGCCGTCGATGGATAATGTCTGTCAAAGGAAAAAATTATGAGTAATAAAATAAAGTTGTATGAATTTTTGTTCTGTCCAATTCCGAGACGGAAGTGGGTTAGAATTGTTGCCAGTGCTCCTCTGTCCTTGTCAATCAGGACAGTTTCCAGATAAATCATAATTTCTGACACAGAATGATGTTTAATTTCTCTCTACAACCTGTGCCTTTTTAAGCAAAATAAATTGTCATAAATTGTGGTAAACCACAACCTCCATCACTCCTGTTGGCCTGTCTTGGCTTGGTTCTCTAGAATGACATCTTCGACAATCGCATCACATATCTACAAATTATATTTATCTTTGAGCTCTGATGTTGACAGGAAATTCAAATTTATTTAGTTTCATATTTTATCAAAGCAAGCTGCTTGGTTTACAGATTTCCTGGGGATCCATCCCTCCCAACTTTCTAATTTAAAAGTCACTTTTGATTTATTTCATAGTACAATTGAACAGAATCCAAATCTGACATTTGTTTAAATGTTTAGTCAAGCCTGCATGACTGCAACAGTTAAGAAAAGCTTGGTCTAGTTTCATTCAAAAGGTGCGTCTTAGGTCAACTTGAGTTTTGTTTGCAGAGTTTTCATAGTGGAGTTTTGCTATGCACCTAGTTTCCAATAAATAGAGTTTTCATGTTAGTGGAGTTTTGCTATGCACCTAGTTTCCAATAAATAGAGTTTTCATGTTAGTGGAGTTTTGTTGTGCACCTAGTTTCCAATAAATAGAGTTTTTTATGTTAGTGGAGTTTTGTTGTGCACCTAGTTTCCAATAAATAGAGTTTTCATGTTAGTGGAGTTTTGCTATGCACCTAGTTTCCAATAAATAGAGTTTTCATGTTAGTGGAGTTTTGTTGTGCACCTAGTTTCCAATAAATAGAGTTTTCATGTTAGTGGAGTTTTGTTGTGCACCTAGTTTCCAATAAATAGAGTTTTCATGTTAGTGGAGTTTTGCTATGCACCTAGTTTCCAATAAATAGAGTTTTCATGTTAGTGGAGTTTTGTTGTGCACCTAGTTTCCAATAAATAGAGTTTTCATGTTAGTGGAGTTTTGTTGTGCACCTAGTTTCCAATAAATAGAGTTTTCATGTTAGTGGAGTTTTGCTATGCACCTAGTTTCCAATAAATAGAGTTTTCATGTTAGTGGAGTTTTGTTGTGCACCTAGTTTCCAATAAATAGAGTTTTCATGTTAGTGGAGTTTTGCTATGCACCTAGTTTCCAATAAATAGAGTTTTCATGTTAGTGGAGTTTTGCTATGCACCTAGTTTCCAATAAATAGAGTTTTCATGTTAGTGGAGTTTTGTTGTGCACTTTTCCAGTAAATAGAGTCCTTACGATGGTGGGGACAAAAACAAAAATAATTAAATAGATAACAAATAAAAAAAATATTCTTTTTATAGTTTTACCTGATTAATGACATCAGCATGGTTTTGATAAGGACGCAAGTCGAAGAGACTCCAACTCTTGGCCGGGTAGAAATGTTTGATCATATTAGAGAGAAGGGCGAGGCCCTTAGAGTGGGTGTGGTTATGACATGATAGTATCAGGATGCTAGAGGCATAAGGCATAGCAAGGGTCTTTCCTACATCTCCACAATGCCAACCGGGGCCATCTGTCAACAAGAAAACAAAAAACAAGTGTTTGAGAAATTGTCTCAAGTGAGTTCACATGCAGTCAACCTCATCCCCTGATAGGTTTGAATCTAAGAGACTTGTCACACGAGGAAAACCAACTGCAGTGCATGCTGCAGAATAACTTTAGTAGCAAACTAGTACTTAGTCAAACGATGTATAATATGCGGACATTCAATTGAGAAAAGATTCTCTTCTTTACTCTTCTGCGGAAGTGGTTGCCTGTAAATTTCCTTGTGTGACATAGCCTATAAACATGAAGAGAGCAAGGTACTTAAAATAGGTGTGGTTAAAGCCATTGGACCCTTTCGGTACAGAAAAAAAAAAAAAGTTCACACAGATTTAAAAATAATTTACAGGGTTTACAGAAGGTAATGGTGAAAGACTTCTCTTGAAATATTAGTCCATGAAATGCTTTACTTTTTGAGAAATTGGTAAAACAACATAAATTCTCGTTAACGAGAATTACAGATTTATTTTAAACACATGTCATGACACGGCGAAACGCGCGGAAACATGGGTGGGTTTTTCCGTTGTTTTCTCCCGACTCCGATGACCGATTGAGCCTAAACTTTCACAGGTTTGTTATTTGATAAAGAAGTTGTGGTACACAAAGTGTGGGCCTTGGACAACACTGTTTACCGAAAGGGTCCAATGGCTTTAAGGTAGGATAATGATGGGTGTGGCCCTTAATGTCAAGAAGAGGAAAAAGTCTCCCTTACCTTTATCAAGTTGCAGAATTAACCAGACAGTCGCTCCATTATATCGCACAAGTTCTGCTCAAATACAAGAGATTGAAACCAATGTGTCATTTCATACTTCAGCTTAAACAAACAATTATAGAGAAATAATGTAGAAACTATATGTATAAGTTTGCAGAATTTCTTAAAAGCGGGGAACTTTGAAGGCAGGAGTGGTGGACAAACCGAGCAGTTTTTATCTTAAATGAATTAATCTTTTATCAGAGTTCGCCTTACATAACAAGGCCATGGATGACCACTTCAAGGTGAGATATGCACTTTAGCTAATTAAGTATATACCGACCCAAAGCTGCCACCAGGGGCAAGATTTCACCTAAACCTGGCGCTGAAACAGGTGTACTACTTTAGGCTTGGGTATCACCTATATTTTAGTAGGAGTCACTGGTATAGCAAGATGTACTACCTTCCCAGCAGCAGCAGTTATGGTCAAGTGCCTTGCCCAAGGGCGCAAATTTCATGACGGAGATTCGAACCTATGCACTCTCTGCTGCAGACAACACCAGAGCTCTGGTCCGCTGAATTAGACAGTTTAATCAAGACACGCCACAGTTTGCAGTGATTGTTTTAATGAGAGTATATGCTCTTACAAAAAGTAGTAATGTTTTATTGACCTGTCACGTACCAACAGTATTCTTGAATTCTGGTCTGTCACGCCAAGTTTCCTCTTCAAACTTAGTAAAGACGATCGCTCTGGCAACAGCGATAGAATAACTAGGTACCTGAAACTCCGGCACCGCATCTGTGATTATCGCTCTGCCAATATCCCTGATGAAGAAGGAGAACAAATCATGGATAAGATAAACGATTGTTTTTCTACATAACAATAATAATAATTTATTGACATTATATTGCGCTATTTCCAGGACCAGCCTGTTCGAGAGCGCATAATAAAAACACAATCTGATTGACAAATGAAAACCTAATGAGGGAAGTCTTACTAGTGGATTGGCACAGCCTTGGCCCAATTTCGTGGAGCACTGGGTTATTTTTTGGCCGAAAAATAGTCTCAGTAACGGCCATTTACAATAAAGTTTGCACCTTAACAGGTGAGAGTATTTTTGGCTGCTATGTTCTCTGCACCAAAGAAGAATACTATGAACTTTCTTTCATGGAAAACGTTACGACAGTGGGGAGGGGAGGTGGAAGAAACGGTGGGGGGGGGGGGGCTGACTCCCAGTGGGAGTTCACCCTGTATTTTTCACTTCTAGGTTCTTGTGATGCATACTCACAGGGTATACCAGGGTGTAATTTGACAATCCACTGCGATCCTCCTATGGCTGCAGGTGTCTGTGTTTGGTTCAGTGAAACTTTATTGAGGGTGAGGGACAGCGCAAGGTTGATGCATAATGACCATAGGCGGAGCAGGAGTTTTTTTGGCCATAGATTAAATTTTAATAATGACCAGACACTTCAGACAAGCATCTTTGACTCCTTAATCCCTCCCACACGCTCTCACTCGGTGAACAATTTGTTACTCTTTTTTTCTTATTTTTTTTAAAGATTTTTGATAATCAGTTTATTTTATGTGAAAATTCGATCTAAATCAAGTAGACACTTTTGCTTGTATTTTGGTGGTGCTTAGCTGGTTTTCATGCTTAAAAGCAGCTGCATTGAAGTGAGCTTAGCTCAGATATAGATGGAAGCCAGTTATAAACTAACTCAGGTTGACAAACCCAAGACAGAGAGATTTCTCACTTAAACAAACCCTCCCCCACCCTCACAGCAAGTCAATGAATGTTCCTTTTAGCCATGACATCATGCTCTATTTTTAGCCGATGATCCAATCATCATCAAGCTAATACAAGTGTTCCATTTTACAATTGGCAGGCAGACAAGGCGCTCTGTCAGCGCAAATGCAATTTCCCTCAGGAGTTTGATTTGTTGTGGAAATGAATCAACCGTGGGGTTTTTTTTCTGAGTAAAAAGAGTCAGAGGTGGAAAAATGGGGTGTATTGATTTAGACTTTTCTGATCCACTCTCCTGGGGATTTGTGTAGGAGATGAACGGGACAACAGAACATGTGAATATTTAGATAATATTAGGAGAGCTAACTATAGCTGACCTCTGGTAGGGGGGGGGGCCTTGGGTTGGAGATGTGAGTCAGCTGGTGGCAGGCTTTAGTCAGAGGTAGCCTTGATTCATTCAGAAATCCATTGGGAAGCTTCAGACTGATTTGGGAGAGGGCAAGGGGTACCCAATTATCCTCAGTGTAATCCGGATGGGTTCCCTTTCTCCAAATGAGAGTTTCATGAGAGAGACTTTAGAATGCGAGGTAGCAGTAGACTTTACCAGGTACATTGTATACGTAGTTCTGAGCATGCACACATTACCAACAACAATGGATTTACCTGGTAAGTCTGCTACCACCTATAGTGCATCTAACAAACCATACTCATTTGACATCATACCTAGCTCTAAAATATTACCCTCCAAGCACCCAAACCCCTACTAAATGAACCCCTCCAAACCTGGCCAATAACCCTCTTACCACACAGCTCCCACAACCCATACCACAACATTACACTGAGACTCCCCTCAAACTCTACCTTTGGTTGAGTTGCTTTCCAGCGGATGCCTGCTGAGTTAGAATCCGCAGCGGTGTTGGTAGGACACTGTCCACAGTTGAGATGACTTCATAGAGTATCACCTTGGAATCTGTCATGAGCTGAACAGAGAGGGCGCTCTTCACTGCTATACTTGAGAGCTAAAAATAAGAAAAAAAGGTTGTGAGGGCAATTTTATTTCAAAATTTTCCAAGATCTGGGCAAAATTTCACAAGGTTGCGTAAGCACAATGGAAGCAAAGCACAACATAATAATGAGAACCAGAATAAGGTTACATATCACAAGTACAATTTGGGACTGTATCCTGCTCATTTCTGCTAAGCAGAAAATTGTTTAGCAATATTCTCTGCTTAAGCAGCTCTATGAAAATGGGCTCAGGCGCTCAAGAAAGGTTACAGTATATGGCATTATTCACGAGCCTTACAATGTGATGTCAGACCTGACAGGCTAACAAAGCCCAAGCCAAAGCACATTGCAATAGTTTTTGAAAAGTGCCTATGAAGCACATGTCCCTAGTAGAAACTGTTATATTGTGTACATAACCACATTACTTCGAAAGCTACTATTAAGCAGCTCTATGAAAATGGGCTCAGGCGCTCAAGAAAGGTTACAGTATATGGCATTATTCACGAGCCTTACAATGTGATGTCAGACCTGACAGGCTAACAAAGCCCAAGCCAAAGCACATTGCAATACTTCGAAAGCTACTGAGTGTATTTCTAACCAAGTAAGATTTTACTGCCATGAATTTCAGGAAGTGACAACCAAACATATAACTTCCCTTTTCATGCCTCTTTAAGAAAATGTGCCAAGCAACGTGGTGCATGGTAACAAATGGATTAGCAGGTTGAAGGTGACTTATTGCCCGCAAAACATATACAAATCAAAAACAAGCCCACCTGTTAATTACACATGCTTTAATGTCTCGATACGGCAATATTGTGCAATGTGGAAGAGGGGTGGGACAACTGACAGCGTATGTAAGATAGGTGGTGAAAGTTATGATCAGTTCTAGCACCAACCTGAGTTGCAGTTGACAAGTTAATCTCCTGTACCCACAAGTCTGGGTTTAGCTTGGTAATCCCCAGCAGGGTTGCGGAGCCTGTGTGAGTGAAGTGAACAGCTAGAGATTGAAGGGCTGGTTGTGGTTGCCCATGGTCGTCAGGTAATGGTGTAGGGGAGACCTCTATGATCTTCCTCACACCTGTGGTAATGCGCAAACAAAAAGGGGAAGTTCATAAAAGGAAGTGATGTAAAATGTCAACAACTTTCTGCACCAACATGATTTTCCCCAACCCAGCCAAAATCCTTCCTCTTTCAAGCCAGCTTTTGGTTGTGCTCAGGGCTCAATTTCGTAGGGATGCTTAAGCTTCACTATTAAAGCAAAAATCAGCAGGATACCAGTCACAAATTGCACTTGTGACATTGTGGCGTGGCTGGTAACCTTATTATGGTAAGCATAATTTTGCTGTAAGTAAGCAGCTCTATGAAATTGGGCCCTGATCACCAGTGGAAGAGTGTTGAAGAGTATTTTACTTTGGGGACTTGTGAACAGGGCCAAAGAGCTGCTGAAGCAAAACAAATATCACTTAACAATTCCCTGCTAGCAAAAATCAGCAAGATACCAGTCACAGATTGTAGTTGTGGCATGATATTTTGGCAGGTAACATTATTATGGTAATAATTCCTCATTCCACTTCATGAAGAACAATTACTCACTCTACAAGTAATAATTTCTCAACCCACTTTATGGTTAATTATTCTTCTTTGACCAATAACCAATCTCTCGTTCCATTCCATTTCAACTTTAATTCACACAGAATTTATTTAAATTTAACCATTTAATTATTTGGATGTTAAATACTTCTTGTTGGTCTGCAAATCGTTTTCCCGAAAGAACAATTGATCAACTTAAATCCAAATGTACGACATCCATTTTTGACGAAGACGGTAATAATAATGATGAATGAGAAGAACCACAGAAACTATCATGAGCGGTGCAAGGAATGTGAGTCAAGTTTAGTTACGGATATCTTGACAGTGAAGATAGGATGCTGATTATGACAAGTCTTTTCTCAAAGTCTTTCTTATCCTGTTCTTGAAAGTCGTTGCATCAAAAACATGTGTATCTGCTCAGAGCCCAAGGTTTTTCAGCATTTAATTTAATGTCATTCAGGGCGCATGGGGGGGGGGGGGGGGGGTGGGCAATGATTCTGAGTGAGGGGGGGGGGGGCTTGTTTCCTGCTAAGCTATTTTCTTTCGATGGAAAGCAATGTTGTGCCATTAAAAACCTCATGAAATAGGCCCTACTGGCATTCTTGTTTTCAGGACTAAGTAAGTGCAAATTGGAAAAGTTTCATAATAAATAAATGAAGCTATTTCAAGGGTAAGAAATTAAATTTGGGTCAAACACAGCATGCTTTTGAGTGTGTGTGGGGGGGGGGGGGGGGTAACTACGAACTCTCAGTCTTCCAGAGGCAGAGAATAGAAACATCAGATTACAAACAGAACTCACTCCAGAATGTAGACTCAACTATTTCTTGCCATTACTGAAATAGTCCCTTAACTCTTCAGTCACTCACCCCAACGTTCGTTCAATTCCTGGCTTTGCAAAATTTAAACCACATCGGTTCCACTCCAAAACAAGATTCCATCCTCCCCTTGGAGAAGCCAAACTTGGCCCCAAATATTTCCATCTTTCTATTTATACCCCAGTCACCCTGTAGAAATATGTCCGGTTTTTCTGGTATTCAATTAACGGTAATAGACATATTTTTGACATGTTTACAAGCAGCATTTTGTTTTTTTCAAAAGGTCGGAGTTTCAAACTGTGAATAGTATGCTAGTGAACGCTGCTCCAATCCAGTGAGTATAAATATCCCACTAAAAATACAGTAGTGGGGAAGAAAATAACAATGTCATTGACGTCCAATGGTTAAACACGCTTCAAGCTATTACACAGTAGGTGATGTCAGAATTGGTTTACTGCAAGGAGCGTTCTGCATGATGGACAGGGGATGAAGGATGGAGGTTGTTTGTTTATCAGTGTGTTGGACGTCTTGCTGTGAGTGGCGGGAGGGTTGATATGGAGACGGTCCATCAGGGGGCGTTGTGTCTTCTTGGACTCTGACAAAAGTTCTTTTCCAGTCAATTTGAAGGCAACCAAGTGCAGTGCATGCTACAGGACCACTTTGGTAACACAGGAGTCATTTTTCAAACATTTATTGTCTTATGATCCCCAAAAGAAGCTTTGATATATACATGGAATTTAACACATGTTTATCTTTTTTATTTATTCTGTTATTCAAAGTCTCACGATTGGGGGTCAGAGAAGTGGTGTAACTAGCGATGCTACACAAAGTTTACAATGTGAGTTAAGAAAATTAGCTATTGCAAATTGCGTACCAACTAAAGACCTATATAGATAAAAATAACAAAAATAGCTAATGGCCTAAGTTTTTACCTTAGCAGAGTCTTTCTCGATTTTAGCCTTCAAGAAAGGCTCTGCTAGGGTTGAAACATCAGGCCATTTGCTTTTTTTGTGCAAAAAAAGACAAAAATATCTTTGTGGGAGGAGGAAAAACCTGACATTTACGCAACTTGAACTATCCTTGCCAAAATTCATACTACTCAAAAAAGCACCTAAATCCACGCTTGTCAGAATGATGTCTTCCTGTTGCGACACAGTGACGTCAATTGCTGACAGGCGATATAATTAGTGATGCCCTTCTTCTGGTCAATATCTTCTCCCCTCCCCCTGATAACAACTCCAAGGTCTTTTCACCCATTTACCATTTAATAAAATCCTGTTTATAATTTTTGAATACGTTGCAATTACACTGTCGTCATCCATGGCAGGTTTGGAGGGGTTTTGATTCATCGTGACAGGCCCCTTACTAAGGAGGTATGCCCATGACGATCAGCCATAAACAAATAAACAGTAATTCTATCAAAAACTCTCTTGACCTTTCAGGGAAAATAGTTTCGATGAGTATTGGGCTCATTAAAAAGAGACCCTTAACTTCAGCACCAATGATGGCCATCAATGAACTTACATTAACAAACCCTCCCTAAAGTTTTGCCTAAGCTTTCTTCTTCTCCTGAAATCTGTCAATTTGTGTTACCAACCCATGATTGAAAGCTTTAGATGGTCGTCCATGCAAACTCAAATTTAAACTCTCTAATCTTGTAATAATAATACTCAATTCTTAATGGTTTAGGTGTTGTGGTACAATCAGCAGCCACCATACCAGAAACACCGAGGTGGACTCTTGATAAGTTTACTGCGGTCTTTATGGAAGTGTTGCTTTTATGTTCCTTACCAACCCAGGTTTATAAAGTTTAGAAAACTGCCTCCCATAAATACATCTCCCAAAATGTTCCTTTTCTATAAAAACCACTCTCCACAGATAACAAATTTGTTATTATTATTATTATTATTATGATGCCCCTGCAGTTCTACCAATCAAACAAAGACTTTCCCAACCAAAAAAGACTGCAACCCCATCAAAAATAACAACAAATTTCTCCCAACAATCCCATTTGTCAGGGAAATACCTCAGCCCTTGGATATTTCTCCCCTGCTTTGATAAGTCTGTTATTTTTACGGACCCCTGGACTCATTTGCTTCTGAGGAGGGCATAAGAGTGGCGGCTTGCTGATAAATACTCCACATGCCACAACTCCACCAGTCTACACAGTAGTAGCGAGCCACGACCTACTATAGCTCATCAAATTAAATCCCATTTTTCACAAACAGGTAAACACATTTTTGGATTAATTTGTTTCCGTCTTTATTACTTTGGTATTTTCTATTTTTTTGTTTTGCGTTCCCATTTAGGAGTGGTTGTTTTTGTGAACTGAGGCACAGTTGAAGAAATACCATTCCAAACTGCTCAATGACATTTCTGACGTTTGTTATTATTGAGGTCAGAGCGATTTTAATAAACCTTGTTACTTTGAAAAATGTTAACAATTTCTTGAATTTTGATGGTGTCGTCAAAGTCAAGACGGAATAAGTTTCTTTTTTTATTAGTGACCTGTTTAAGACACACAAAATGATGATCACATTAGTTTTGGAATATTCCTGAAAGTTGCTGATGAGAGTGAAATTCTTTTGCAAGATGCTTTTTTCCATTTTTGAGATTAAAACAGACAAGTTTTGCTTACTATCTCATTATGCAAGTTTGGAAGTGTTCAAATTAATCCTGTGGTTTTTGGAAACTATTGGTTGTCCTACATTTACAATACAGAACTTTCTTCCCTGTGAAAATTTCACAGGGAAGTAATATCAAAAGTTGGTAAAATTCTATTCCTAAGAAGGGAATTGATTAATAAAATGACCAACATGCAGTGTGCTTTTACCAAGTAAGTTTTCATAGCCATTAAGTTTTGGAGTAATTACTAAACGTATTTCATTCCCCCGTTAAAACGAAACTGAGTAGTTAGTTTGTCTGAAAGGATTCATGAAATGAAATTTATTTATTGAGCTTTTTTAATACTTTATACTAATTTTTTAGTAAAATAATCATCAAATCCATTTTTCATTAAGCTTTTGAACGATGAAATTATTGAGTTGCTGGTACAGCCTACTTACAAATTTATCCCAAATTTGGAGCTGGAAGTAACTTTGCGTGTGTAGCAGATCTGAGAACATGTGACTCAAAGTCAAACCAAGTTTTCTCTGTTTTTGAATTACACGTTCTCGCTTGACTATTATTATCAATGAACTGATGTAATCTCACGCCATCTTAGGTCACACGGATGAAATAGACTCGTGGCTTTGAACGCCAACATACTGAGTCACAGATTAGCAACTATTGTATGTAACAACTAAACATGACACAACCAATTTTGAAAATGATCGACGCAGTGTGTTTGGTTTGTCAGACTTCGTTACTATATACACTCTGTTTATTCCATACAACAGACTCTTGTTAAAACTACAAATTTTAAGGAGGTTTCCGATCGGCGTGATGACAAAATGAAATTGCAATAATAGATAATTTGTAATGCAGCGTTCATAATTGGTTATGATTGCAAAAAGGGCAACTTGTAAAAACAAATTTGTAAAATCAGCAAGGTTATTTATATCATTTTGAAACCTGTACCAATTGTCATTGAGTAAAAAATATCATGTATGAAAACTGATCCTTAACATTCCTGCAAACATTCAGCGCTGCCAACTTTGCATTTTGCAATCAGGAAGATTTTGTTGAACAATCAGGGATATGACTTTGTTTTTACCTTAACACCAATGTGTAATAAGCACTCATGCCTTTGCATTGCTAGAGCTGATTGTCGTAGCACTAAAGCCACAGTGGCTATCTGGTGACTACTTGAGGCAGATTGAATCCAGTGACAGGCAGTTGTCAGCTGTCATTATAAGTGTGTTTTCATGACAAAATGGCTCCCTGGTGATAGGGTCTGGGTGGGCATCAATAAGGTAACTCCCTAAACTCAACCTGACCTCTCTGACAGGTACTAAAAGTTTCAGATGGACAGGTTCAACCAAGAAGGAATCAGAGGGTAACATTGGACTGCCATCTTTGTCTTCTTCAAATGTACTTCTGTCATCAAGCAGGTAGATTTGTCTTGGCAGTTACTTTTAAACATTTGATGATTAAACTTGGCAACATTTCCCCCTTGTTAGGAAGTTTTGCCAAGATATCCTGTAACAGGTTTGGTCATCAATCGCATCTTATTTTTTCTTTGGATGACCAGTTTGTTGGTTCATGGCCAAGATCACACAAAGTTCTGTTCATCATTTGTATATTTATCCCATCTAGCATCTTTTTAATGAGTATTGTAAACTCCAAGTAACAATAATGGATGCTTATAATGTGCCATGTCTGTCACACAGGAACAGACGTGGCACAGAAGTAACCGTCTCAACAAAGAGGCCCTGAATCTAGATCTTGAAGGGGCACAGCAATTTTCCTCTAGTAAGGGGCACTCATATAATATGGGAAAGTATAAGTTTGTATTGAAACCTTGCAGAGGGGCACCACAGTAAAAGCACAGGGCACAACAGTAATTGCTTTGAGTAATGTGGGTTATTTCAAGGCCTGAACTAAACTGAAATCTGAAAACCATCAAAGGGAAGGAGAAACAACTGATCAAACGAGATGGGTTTTGATTTCATTCTTGAAAGTGTGGAAGGAAGTCTCCTTCTCAGTTTGATGGGTAGTGAGTCCCATAAGGAAGGACCAGACCGAGAGAAAGATGTGCTTCCCCAGGAGTGATGTGATATTACTTTGACCCTTTGACCCC
This sequence comes from Asterias amurensis, assembly GCF_032118995.1. Classification (NCBI taxonomy): domain Eukaryota; kingdom Metazoa; phylum Echinodermata; class Asteroidea; order Forcipulatida; family Asteriidae; genus Asterias; species Asterias amurensis. Next base: position 94,161 of record NC_092662.1, on the reverse strand, counting down.
CACCTTCTCCATTCCCCCACCCTAGGGGTGATAAATTACTGCATGGATGACGCATGTACCTAGCATAACAATTTCTGTAAAATCATTTGCAAAAAAAATGAGTAAGTGGCCTGAAGTTTCGACCCTAGCAGGATCTTTCTCGAAGGGGTTAATTTTGGCAGACTGTTCACAAAATTGTCTGCAATTTCTACAATAAAACTTGTGAATACTTTTTGAAAAGCCGTGGCCAAAATGACAAAGCATATTTTGTGCCGTCTCAAGCCAGCTGGCCAGTCCAGCCTGTTGACAGGCTATTTGTCTTAAAGCACTCAAGGTTCATCACTGGATACATTAATTAGATGCTGATATAAAATGGAAGGAAGGGGTGGACATTACAGTGAGAACTCTTACTTCATTCGGACACAATAACAGGACTATTACAATTAGCACAATCAAATGTTTAGGACCTGACAGTAATGAACAATCAAGGTGTTACAAACAAACAGGGTTCAATACTAGTTAGCACTCCAAAATCGCTTAGAACATAAAAACTGTTAAGCAGAAACAGGTTACCAGCCTGAATAATACACTAGTCGTAAACACTTAGCACTAAGGCTACCCAGTAAGCCAAGAATGGTGATCGCAAGCGTAAATTCTGCGGTAAGCAGAAGAAATTTTGATCTAAGCAGAGCCATGAAATGCGACCCCTGCTTTGGGAACACACTATATAAATATAAATTTGATCTTGTACCTGCACTCCTGTAGTACACCTTGTGTGTGTTACTAGTGAAAACCACTTTCCCTCCGTGCAGATCCACATAGCAATGTTCTATAGTCTGGTTGCTGTCTAGAGTAAGAAGCAGATCAAACTGGTTTCCTCCATCATTTGAGAGCCACACCTAGTGTAGGAAAAGAGATAATAGAGGAGTTATTTTTTTTCACCATTTGAAAAAAAAAAAATGAATGTCCTCAATCACATCACACCCCCTCCCTAGTCAGAGGGGTTGTCTGCAAGTATTTTGGACACCCCGTTCTAAATTTGGACACCCTGTTTCTTAGCTTTACATGTAAATGCATTGTAAGTGAACAACTTGGACACCCAGTAAATTTGGATACCCTTTTACCAAATCCAGCTTAAAACCCTGGCGAAATGTCCACAATCACATTCCCCAGGACTTGGGAAAGTACTGAGTATACAGTGCTTAATCAATGTAAGGGGTAAACAACAAATTAGATTCTTTATTTATCCCCAATGCAAAAATAACATCTATTAAATGGTTACGGTACTCGCTGCTAACACATAGGATTTGAACTGCTTCTGGCCACTGGGCTAGCTCAGTGGTCTAGTGGTAAGACAGAACTCAGGAAAGAGTGTTTAATACACATCGGTGTTAGGGTACAAAGAAAATTATAACCTGTAGCCCGATCCAAATTTGCATCTATCACATCCCTAAAAATAGGAGACTCAAAGTGAAGGTTCAAAATAAAAGCGGGGAAAGAATTGGAAACATTAGAGCAAATGTCAGCAACAGTGACGCACACACATTAATCCACAATGAAACCCCTTGCCCGAGAATCAACATCCCCCTAAAAACAAAAATGATCCGGTCCAAACTTACTTACAACCAATGAGTCACAAGGTCACTGCTTTATTTTAGTGGACTGGTCCATTTGGTTTATGACCAGGAGGGGGTTTATTGAGGGGCACTGATTCAATTGGTCTAAATAGGACTTGAGAAGAAACTCGATCTGCTTATCAAAACTAATTTTCAGTTGAATTTAATCTAATTAAAACCTACACTAAATTCATTGTTATAGGTGAACACTGAAAAACAAAGTGCTATGTAAATAAATTGGTCTAATTATACAAAAATAGCTTTGAATTAACCATTTACCCCTGGCTGATGAGAAGAAATTATAGTAAAGTATCTTGCTCATGAATACAAGTGTCATGACTGGGATTTGAACCCACACCATGATGACTCGGCAAACAGAACTTGAGTCCGATGCACTAAACCACTCGGCCATGATTTGACAAGGATGAGTGCACTTTCAAGTTCAGAAGTTAATCTAAACCTTCCCTCTAGAGTTCAATTTATGATACATGTCTGCAACTTCCGACTCAAAGATAAGCTGTTTACAGAGAATGTTTATAATCCATCCTTGACATATAGGAACAGAATTACGTGAGACATGTCAAGCACATATTTACAGTAGATGCGTTTATGCACGCCATTTTTCAAGGGATCAATGGCTGTCACACATGCCATGGAAACAGAGACTCGGGCAAACAGTACGTTAGTTACAATTTCATTGAGCTGCTTAAGCATTAAGCACAAAGAAATGGGGCTTTTACAGAATAAGGCTACCAGCCAAAACACAATGTCACATGTACCATTTGTGGCTGTATCCTGCTTATTTTCGCTAAGCAGAAATTTGTTAAGAATTTTTTCTGCTTAATTAGCTCTATATATTGTCACCAAAGAATGCCTAGTATTATTGACTTCACAAACCATAGAGCAAACATTTTCACCCTAACCTGAGAAAAAAACGCTTGACTGAAGCATTGAATTCCCTGTTTACCGGTAAGCGCCAAATCATTTCAGATTCTTAGCGGTGCTGCTAATGAAAGTTTCTTAAAATGTATTATACTATTCAAAGCTGCTGTACCTTATAACATGTAAAAAAAAATTGCCATAAATCATTTTATAACCAAGTAGTCTTTAGAGTCATTACTAACTGCCTAAAGACCCTTTTAATGCACAACAGACACACAGATTTTAGGCCTGGATGGGCAGTTGAGCGAGCAAGTACGATTGTCAGCAGCTGGCCATGACACTTAACTGACAGATAGGATCCACTTAAAGCCACTGCATATCCCAAAATGTTAAGCCATGAACTTGGACATACATTAACAGATTCACAACATGTACAGAATGATTTGATTGTAGTGGACAGGGACAATAATAATAAGCATTATTAATACAGTACAAAAAATAGCTTACAAAGAGTTGATTTAGATGTAGGCTTTCAACTTTACGTTTACTAAAGGATGGCCAACCTTTTCTTGAAGAAAGGTAATTTACAGATTCTTATCAAATTTGTTTGAATTATACCCGCATGGACCCTAAATTAGAAGATGTCTAGCTGCTCAATTACAAGACATGGAATTTGGGAAGACGAGATAATTAGATATAATAAGAATTAATTAAGAGGCTCCTTCTTAATCAACATGTAGACTGAACGTAATGTTGACTCAATCTGTACTTTAAGTGAGAATGCTTTGAGTTCCTATTAGAGAGGGATGAGACATGGAAGTAAGGAAGGGGCTACACTGTACTCATTTTAAGGAAGGGGCTACAATGATTCATCTATTGAAGGGATGAGACATGAAAGTATAAGGAAGGGGCTACACTGTTCTCATTTTAAGGAAGGGGCTACAATGCTTCATCTATTGAAGGGATGAGACAGGGAAGTATAGGAAGGGGCTACACTGTTCTCATTTTAAGGAAGGGGCTACAATGCTTCATCTATTGAAGGGATGAGACATGGAAGTATAAGGAAGGGGCTACACTGTACTCATTTTAAGGAAGGGGCTACAATGCTTCATCTATTGAAGGGATGAGACATGAAAGTATAAGGAAGGGGCTACACTGTACTCATTTTAAGGAAGGGGCTACAATGCTTCATCTATTGAAGGGATGAGACATGGAAGTATAAGGAAGGGGCTACACTGTACTCATTTTAAGGAAGGGGCTACAATGCTTCATCTATTGAAGGGATGAGACATGGAAGTATAAGGAAGGGGATACACTGTACTCATTTTAAGGAAGGGGCTACAATGCTTCATCTATTGAAGGGATGAGACATGAAAGTATAAGGAAGGGGCTACACTGTACTCATTTTAAGGAAGGGGCTACAATGCTTCATCTATTGAAGGGATGAGACAGGGAAGTATAAGGAAGGGGCTACACTGTACTCATTTTAAGGAAGGGGCTACAATGCTTCATCTATTTGAAGGGATGAGACATGAAAGTATAAGGAAGGGGCTACACTGTTCTCATTATAAGGAAGGGGCTACAATGCTTCATCTATTGAAGGGATGAGACAGGGAAGTATAGGAAGGGGCTACACTGTACTCATTTTAAGGAAGGGGCTACAATGCTACATCTATTGAAGGGATGAGACATGAAAGTATAAGGAAGGGGCTACACTGTACTCATTTTAAGGAAGGGGCTACAATGCTTCATCTATTTGAAGGGATGAGACAGGGAAGTATAAGGAAGGGGCTACACTGTTCTCATTTTAAGGAAGGGGCTACAATGCTTCATCTATTGAAGGGATGAGACATGGAAGTATAAGGAAGGGGCTACACTGTTCTCATTATAAGGAAGGGGCTACAATGCTTCATCTATTGAAGGGATGAGACAGGGAAGTATAAGGAAGGGCTACACTGTTCTCATTATAAGGGGCTACAATGCTTCATCTATTGAAGGGATGAGACATGGAAGTATAAGGAAGGGGCTACACTGTTCTCATTATAAGGGGCTACAATGCTTCATCTATTGAAGGGATGAGACAGGGAAGTATAGGAAGGGGCTACACTGTTCTCATTATAAGGAAGGGGCTACACTGTACTACATTTTTGCGCTTTTATAGGCATCTCTATTAAATTTGGCCCAAGAGCATGGATGACAATTGCTTACTGTTTCTTTCAAGAATTTTCACTGCTTCCTTGGTAGAAGGAGTCAAGGTCGCTGCTCCACACTTAGAAGAAGAAGAAAATCACTTCTGTGCCATACATTATCCCAACAATGTCTCTTATTGCTTTTACAGCACTAGGCATATGAAAGAAGAGTCTATAGCTTGACTATGCCTCATTGTAAACGCTAGTGACAGATAGTCTGCCCTGGATTAATTTGCAGCTAAGTAGAGCCTTCCGTACATGCCATGCGCCTTGTCATGAGGAATCTATCAGCTTGAGTTAAAGTGGCTGACTATATGCTTCAAAGTAAAAAAAATGCCACACATTGGGCTGAGGTCATAATTGCTATTGGATTTTATCTCAAGGCTACTGGCCTTTTTACAGTGCAGGTACAACATTGTTACTTATTACAAAAGAAGTCATTCATTAAGAAGCACATTGTGACAAGATGACAATGACAGTCAATGACAATTTAGTGCCAATGACAGCGTCAATTATAACAATACCAATGGTAATTACAATGATTAAGTCACCAACAATGACTATGTCCACCACAATGACATTCATAGTTAGCCAGAGTACAGCCCCTTAAAATGCACAGCGGCAAGCCCTCATGCAACTGTTGCTGCAAAAAACACATCCACTTCAATCTGTTGGTTTCTTTGAGCATAAATCAAATAAAAACTGTGGCTGTTTGATTGAGGAATTCTGCTAAGCTCAAAACAGTTATCGAAATTACTCATCTGAAAGTAAATTGTGCACAGCAGGTGGAGGCATGATATAACAGCTTGGACAAGAAGGGGAAACCACACTAAGTCCTTGAAAACCTAGAAGAAAAATAGAGAGTGGATTTAAATCAAACAGGATATAAAAGCCTTTATATGAAACAGATGCAAGGGAGATGGGGTAGGAGTGTTGGGGGTGTGTAGTCCTCTATGCTTAAAGCCATTGGACACTTTCGGTAAACAGTATTGTCCAAGTCCCACACTTCGTGTATCACAACTGATATATAAAATAACAAGCCAGTGGAAATTTAGGCTCAATCGGTCATCGGAGTCAGGAGAAAATAACGGGAAAACCCACTCCTGTTTTCGCGCGTTTCGCCGTGTCATGACGTGTTTATAACAAATCCGTAATTCTCGTTAACGAGAATTTATATTGTTTTACCGTTTTCTCAAAAAGTAAAGCATTTCTTGGACTAATATTTCAAGAGAAGGCTTTCACCATTACCTTCTGTAAACCCTGTAAATTATTTGTAAATCTGTGAACTTTTTTTTTTTTTTCTGTACCGAAAGGGTCCAATGGCTTTAAATGGGGAATGGGAAAGTTTGGGGTTGTCTGTCTCTAACTCATTCTTACTAAGCGTGGGTTTGTCCAGACTTACAGTTGCCAAATCCAAAACTTAAGGCTAGTATGAACTAGAAAGGATTTAAACTTTTTTCTCCAAATATTCCTTGGTTTTATATTACATTGCACTAAGTGTTTGCAAATTTTTTGATAGTTTTTGCTGTTTACACATTATAACTTTCGATGAATAGAGTGGTAATGAAAACCCCTAAATAGAAAGCTAAACAAAATAAAAAATACATCTCGAGGCAATTAGGGGATGAAATTTATGAACCAAAATCTTTGGTACTTTTACTTTAAAAATCACCCCATTTAGCCAATGTCTTTTTAGCATGTCAAAATAATGTTTCCCCAAAATAGGCACACTGAAGACCAACAGACCACCACTTATACCCTGATAATTTAAGGTTGAAGATCACAAGAATACACAGTTAAGATCTGTGGTTTTATGAGACACATTGGGAATACAACAAAGGAAATTTAATATCAGGTTGAACATTTGGCTAATTCCTCTGGTATACATTACTAACACCAATGGTCCCTCATGTGCCATGCGATTAATTCACGATTTATTTAAGCTTCAGAGGGGAGAATTGGTAGAGACAAGTAACATAGTGTAGTTACGCACACAACTTTCCCATGCACAAGAAACTTTTACTTCTAATTCTATTTGGAAGTTGGATTTCCCTCTAAAATACCAAATGATAGGGTAGTCTAGTCAGGTTGGTTTAGTGGTTTTGTCCATGCCTTTCACCTCTGTGGACCCTGGTTCGTGCCCAGACTGGAGCCTGGGCTCAGTGGTTCTTGTCCCTGCCTTTCACCTCTGTGGACCCTGGTTCGAGCCCAGACTGGAGCCTTGGCTCAGTGGTTCTTGTCCCTGCCTTTCACCTCTGTGGACCCTGGTTCGATACCCGGACAAAAGCCTTGCATGCGAGTCAGGGTCATGAATTCAGGTCCGACGCCTGAAGCTCTAGACAAATAGAGCGCATACAAATAACAACACTAGACATTTCGCTCAGGGAGAACCTAAGATACAATCATCAACATCACACAAAAGCTGAACGGTCCCTGTCTTTGTTAGTAAACAATGCTTTCCTTACAAAAACAAGAAAATGATGTTCAATAACCCAAATGAAGCGGATGACAGTAGGGAAAGATCTAATGTGATTGTAGCCCTTTGACTTTCCTCCATGCAGCTGCCTACAGTCATTGAACTTCCTCATTGAGGGTAGTCATGGCAGTGCTATTTTTTTTTATACAGGGATCCAGGACCCAGTCGTCATGCGCAACCTGTTTCAATCTCTCAAAACCTCATCTTTCAAAATGCTTTAGCCCCCACTAAACTTTGTCTAGCCCCCCCCCCTAAAACAAAATGCAAACAAAAAAGAAGAAGAAGAATAAGATACAAGCTGGAAAAATACTGAATCTTCATTGGAAAATTTAAAGGAATAGATTTGCACGGTCTTGTCACATACTACAGTATTGACCTAGATGGTTCAATGTTTTACGTCGGACAATTGCCCGGTGCTTTTGGAATTTGCAGTTCTCGCAGGTGCGTGCTTCCGCCTCGTTTTGTTTTGTTTTGTAAAAACAATCCCACTTAGGAAAAGACAATGCGGGTGTGTAATTGCATATAAAGTCAGCCCCTTCTTCACAAAAGACAAAATGGCTACGCCAAAAAAACATACAAAATTGGATTGTTTCCTTTTTTTAAAAAACTTCTCCACCCCCCCCCACCTCGATTTGGTTTCAAATTTCCTCCTAGGACTCTCCGTGCAGTGTGTGTCTCCCTCTTCATTACCAGCATGAACAGAGAGAAAGTTTTGTTCATAATGATAAAAGTAAAGACATATTTACGTGCTACAATGAGCAACAGCCGATTGACCCCTCATGTGGCCTCACAATAGAGCGCGACATGACACAGGAACTCAACTCCAACACCCCGACAAAGTTGTCAATGAGTTTGCCTGAAAAAGACGCGGCATTTCACTAATCAAGTTATAGACAAGAGCTTTTCCAACAATGTAAATAAATGCCAATCCAATAAAGTTCTCAATCAAAGTCATTAGTGGAAAACCTCTCTCTCTTTGGTTGCTGATGTAACAGGGATGATTTATGCACTATAAAATGCGCTATTTAATGTTGCCTTTTGACTACCAAAATGAAATAGTAGTAGCAATATAAAAAAGGTCTAGCCCCCCCCCCCCCCCCCCCCCCCAAAACTTGTGGCTCTAGAACCGTGCCTGCAACTGTACATAAGAAGGTCTAAACTCACATTATAGTCTGAAACTGTCATCCCTGTTTTCACACCCACCATATCTCATTGTTACATGGTGTGATTTCAAACTGCTGTTTCCCCATCACTGCTTAGTTATTTATTTCTAATTCTTTTTGGGAACACAAGTCAACAATCTGGATGCAATTCCCTGAATAGTGTAAAAACTCTCCCTTCCAAAATTTTGCCCACTATCATAACAATAACAAACCTCTGTTTCATGTGTTTAGGGTGCCCCCAAAATAGCTGTCTAGAACCTACAGCCTTCAAACCTTACTTCCTGATCCACAAACTGTGGAGTCTGGAACCACACCTGTGTAACTTGGTTTCTAACCTGTCTGTATATGGATTAGATCTACGATATGGTCTGGTATACATCCCTGTACCAGTGGGCATACTTGATTTAGCTGCGCAATTGAAACTATTTTCCACAATTCCCTGCAGTTTTTAAAAAGTTGTTTGCACTAGGGTCCAATTTTATTGTGTTGGAGCCGATTTCACAAAGGGTTTAGATTTATATTTACCGATGTTTTAACCAAATTCAACATTTTCTGCAAGCTTTCAATTAGATAAAATACCTCACATAATTAGTTATTTTGTTTTCAAAAAAATCGACACAATTTAAAAATAATTTTGAAACATTGTTACAAACAGCAGCGATCTTTTTTAAATTTTGCATTAATGGCATTCCATAGTTTTCCAACCTGGGTTGGCAAAAACTCGGGCTGTGACATTGCAAAAGAAAGGTCTATTATTGGGAATCAGTCCAAACTGCTAAGCACAGTGTGATGTCATAACAAAATTCACTATGGTAATCTTGATAATCGATCTAAAGAGTTCCAAAGAGATGCAGTACTTGGAACGCAGCTGTTGGAATGGCTCCTTATTCTACACCTCAGCAAATCAAGATTGTGGATGAGAAGAAGCAGAAAGTCTAGTTTCAACCTCAACAATTTAGAAATCAGTCTAAAAAAACTTGCTTACAGAAAAAGAGGATGAGAGAGAGAGGGGGAGAGAGAGACAGAGAGAGAGTAAGTGGCTTGACATTCCATCCCACTTGATCCCCTCTCTAGAGAGGAGGGAAGGGGGAGTAAAGACTATGAGCAACCACAGGAAGGAAGTGGCAACTGGGGGCCCACTGATTTACAGCTGGCCATACCTGTTTCCGATGAACAGCACCAACTGACTCCAGACACTCATGTTTGAGCCTCGGCAAGCAGACATTAGGAGAGGTAAACTTCTTGGCAAACAATTTTGACCAGTCCCCCCTTGAATATTGGTGATTGTCAGGAACATGTGCTGAAGGAGGCAGTCAGGGGGAAGGGGTTATGGAGGATAGCGCTAAAACATGGAGGAAATTTCCTTCTCAGAATGCTTTCTTTTGGGATGGTTGTAAATTCTAATTGCAGTGAAGGAAGGGAGATTGGGTTATAGATTGTTTTTTTGTTGATGAAATGCCGATTTCTTTACAAAATTATAAAGACAGATACAATAAAAGTCACCTGTGAAAGTTTTAGTCAAATACAGAGTCCAATTGCTGAGAAAACCGCAAAAACACTGTCACAGTTTTTTTCCACAAGAGCACTGAATCTATCCATTTTATCCGTGTTTAGGACGGTGACAGCAAGTACCAATCACATCTCTGGCTGCATCATTCATGAATAGACAACAAACACTCAGCAATCTATAAATCTGAAAACCCTGCCTTTAAGTAATTTCTTAATGAAAGTATCTTTGGCTGTTTCTGCTTTTCGTTTTTGATATTGCCCGGAGCATTTTGAATACAAAACTGAGGCTAAGGTCATCAGCTGTGGGATTTGTCCAGCTGATGCCTTTATACACTGATCCACAGCCTGGGTGGGTTACCCGTCTAGGTTTGGAGCTGATTTAGACTGGCAGGCCCAACACAGCGGGGTAAAGGCTATCTGAAAGCTTGCTCATCCCCACTGGGTGAGGGTGGCAGTAGCTTGGGGGTGACTCTCTGCATGGACCTCCATGAGAGCATTGCAAGTGTATTCCCTCAAATACATTTGACATCATACAGTAATAATAATAACCATAACAATACTGAGTTCTTTCATGATACTTAATCAAACCTGATGTCATCTTAATTTAAACTCTCGGTATTATTTTGACATGGTTTTGTGGAGCAGAACTTTGAATAACTTGATGAAGTTTGTCTTTCTAAACGTTGAAAATGTCAAAACCAAATTTTGATTTTAGAAACCTTCCAAGGCCTGGAAATGATAATCATGTTCGACCATGAGGGAAAAGAAATACTGGGTTGATTGAGTGATCATCAAAAGAAATGTGTCCAATTCAAAAGTTGAAAGTAAATATTTTCATTTTCCCCCTATAATTGTTCCCTTATGTTTTTCTTGGGGAAACTATTTAATTTGTACTGGATCTAATGAATAGTGATTTCAATAAGGGTTCTCTGATGCCTGGTTGGTTGTCTAATTGAGGTATCAGGTTTCTTTCCTTACCTTTTACCTCTGTGAACCTGGTTCAAATCCCACCTCAGATCGGAACTTTTCATGTGGATTGGGTCTTCAGTCCCTACACCTGCATGATTGTATGGCTTTCCCAAGTTGGGGCTATCCCCCCACATCTAAAAACTGACCATTTCTTCTCGTTTCCTATTCACCTGGTATTGGTGCTCATTGTGCTGTTGAATGCTCAATGAAATAGTCTTTTTTACCCATAAAGTTTTGTTGATTACAAATATACAACATAGATAAAGTTATGATCCGTTGCAAACAAAGACCATTGAACGAGCAGGTGGCTAATTTAGCAAATACATTGGTTATTTGTTATTTAATTTATGTACCAACAAACCTTAGTTATGTGACAAATGTATCTTAAATAAAATCAGAACACTTATTGTGGAAGAGTAGGGATTGACCCTGGTGTTTCTGGTTCACATCCAATCACAGTTGTTTACAGGTTTCCTTAGGCTTGCGAGCTACAGTGATGAAGTCCACTTATGAGGCATCATTGGTTTCATTACCAGAAATATACTTCGGGTGATATGTAGTAACCAACAAAAAAGGAAAGCTCTGTTAAAAATCTACATGCCTATATCCTGGAAGAACCTTCCTCCATGCCTCCTAGACAGTAAAATCCCAAACCCAAAGTCCCTTCAAATATAAAGATTATACACAATGGAGAGACAAGGAAGTATAGAATTACGGACTATTCTCAAGTTCCAACAAGTAACATTAGATGTTCCAATACCCTAAAGAACATGATTATGGTTTATGATACACTGACTCCGGTCAACAAATATTTTATGCGCAGCGCTTCAAAACTCAAACAGGAAGAAATATTTCTGATAGCCTCCAAGGAAAGACTGTTACAGATTACGAATACAACATGATGAACGCCAGGAGAGAAACCAAACGCCGAAAATACGTATTGATTTCACCTGAGCTCTGCTTCATCTTCATCTGCGACAGATTGAAAATAGCCGCGTCAACTCTCAGGGGCGTTGCCGTTTATGCCAGAAAGGAAAGACACTGTTATCAGGGAAGGGGGAAAATAAATCAGGGATGACTGTTGGTTGGTGGCACGGGAGTTCCAGATAACAGAATCACCTGTGCATAGTTTCACCTGCAAGCATAAATAGTTACACTGTCCCAGTTTTTGGCACGCCAAAGGAATTAAGGAACTGCCGGCGCAGAGAGGGGAAGTTGGCTCTCAAATTTACAAAGTTTTCACACACGTTTTTTTTCCTTCTCAATCTGGTGTGGTGACATTTGGTTTGTGTTAAGCCAGGTTGCGAAGACTGGATAGAAAGAAGAGGGGGGGGGGATGAACCCTGAAGAAAAAATCTGGTCTGTCAGAAGAAAGTTTTTTATGATGCAGAGACAAATTTAGTGGATGAGTATCCTAACATGTAAAGAGGAAGTCTGGCACATGGGACTGGGCTTGTTTTTCCTCACACAATTACGAGACTTTAAAATCGAAACCGGCTGAGGATCTGTAAGACAGAGACATCAAAAACAAACAGGTAATAACGGAACAGCTTAGACTAAAGAAGGTGGTTCAAGTCCTGTAGAGGGATGATTATTATTATTATTCAAGGCCAGATTTGAGCGGTTTATTTTGGGATATTTGAGAACGAGAAGGATCGCAGTTCTTGTTTCATCCTTTAAAAAGGCCAATGTGATATAGAGCCATGAAAATTGATGTGATAGGCCTACTGGTCTAATGTGAGTATGGGGTAGGTCAGTCAAATAGACTCGTTATTTAACAGTCGGGAACCTGACGGTAGAAAAAGACAACTTTTGTACTACTTCTTTGGGTTGACTATAATCATGTTAACTTCCAAGTATCAAAATTAATGATAACAATCTTTTTAACTTTAGTTCTCGGGTCGTGTTCTCATGGTTTGGGCATGCGAACAGTGACCTGTTGATCCTCCACTTGAGAGAAGACTGTATTAATGACAAATCGTTTATGGAGCGCATATAACAAAAGGTCCCTATAATGTGCTATACAAAACAATTAGGGAAACCAGAAACAAGACAGAATGCCAATAATCCATCCATGGTCTGAGGAGAGAAATATCTGATGAAATAAACAGTCAGTAGTATTTGTATTTTGAACAACGGAAATCTCTCAGCAACCACTTTGATCTGTGGAAGTTATCCTTGAGATTTGGATGACTTTGGTTACCCTCAGGAAGTCTAGAGGCTGGTGATTTTACCACCTGCTTCTATTGGGTCATTACTTTGCTTCAGGCAGTTGGTTGGTTGTTTGAAAAAGTACAGTTGACAATCTTGAGCATTGGAAAATCTCATTAAAGATATACAAATCTCTCCTCGTAAATCATATCCTTTTTCAAATTACATCTTGAGCAAATAGTACACCGGGGGGGGGGGGGGGGGGGGAGGGGGGAGGGGGGGAAACTGACTGGGTAAATTTTAAATGAGTTTGAACAAAGACAAAATTGACGAAAACTGGACTTGAACCAGTGAACTCCGGATTAACATGCCAGCGCAGTACAAACTGAGCTAACTCAGCCTAGCCTCATGTTGGCAGTATCCCTACTTTGTCAATATTAGTTTGGGGTGCCAGTCAGAAGCCATTCAACCATTAACTGCTGTGTAGCCAGGGACCACAACTAAGTTTAAGATACAACCTGGGAAGCCGGAAAGTACAAAATAGTACAAACCACAAGATAGGTGAGGTCTTCTGTCTCCACAGACGAACGGATTGCCACCTAGTTGCAAGATTTCCTTGCGGTTGGTGGAGGGGGAGGGGGGGGGGGGGTCAAACTGCCTCAATGTCTGCAGAGCTGTCTGTGGTTTGACAGAGGAGGTAAGCATGAATCCGGCTCCCTCTCCTCTCTCAGAATGCGCTTCGATCTTTATCCAAATAGATCCAGGACAACCCATCTAGTGATGAGTAACATTAGGGAATGTAATCAAACCAATAGGTGCCATCACTAATTGGGATAATGACTTTAATCTGGACGATCAATGTTGACAGGGTTATATGTACATCACCAACCACACTTAGGGTGTGTAATTGGGCCAAAGTGTATACATGGACCTAGTTCTACTGAATCGTGATGAAATGTCCAGGATTTAGGTCAAGGTCATTGATGTAGAAAGCTAGCTAAGCATATCAACATTTTTCTTGTCAGAATAAGGTTACAAGCAAACTGCTATTATGTCACATGTACAATTTGTTCATTTATGCTAAACAGAAAGTTCTTTTAAGCAATATTTTTTTCTGCTGAAGCAGCTCTATGAAATTGGACCCTGGACTTTGGGGCGCAAAATGTAAGCTTTTACTATAAACCACAAGCTGATGACACCTCCAAGAATATATGTCATACGGATGCAAGATATAACTCAAAATATTTACTTCAAAAAGTGGGAAGAAAAGAAGAAACGAAACTAGTTTTTTGGGAAAATGGTCATTTTCAAGATTAATCATCAAGAAAAATCCTCAGAACAAACACTTGGATAACTGAACAAGATGACAATACGTGAGGAGTTAATGACAATACGTGAGGAGTTAATGACAATATGTGAGGAGTTAATGACAATACGTGAGGAGTTAATTAGGAACAACATCAGATCCTTCACTAAGCAGAGAGGCAAGAGAATTTGTGACCCAATTTTCTTTGGGGCCGTTCCACAGTTCAATCACTTGCCCTTAATCCATAGCACCATCCAGATAGAGGCTCTAAGTCTGGAGTGCTAGTTCTCTTCTTAAGTTCCTACATAGTGATCTGTGTAAACATCCACACTCTCTATGACCATAGCCCTGGGACCCATTTCATAGCTCTGCATACCGCACAATTCTGCATTTACTGCCACCATTTTCTATGCTTGAAGGGCTGATGCAAATTTTGTGCTAAGCAAAAAATGTGTATTGGGTGTCAGGTTTGCTCAGTGGATTCTTTCCCTACCTTTCACCTCTGTGGATCCCGGTTAGAATCCCACCTCAGACCAAAGCCTTGCATGTGGATTGGGTTTTCAGTCCCTACCTGGTTGCTTGAGTTTCCCCCCATCGGGGTTTTCCTCACACATCTAAAACTGAGCTTTTCTATTCGTTTTCTTTTCATCCTGTTATATGAAAAATATTTTAAGCCAAAGTACAATGAAACCCCGGTGACTGGTAGGCCTATCCTGCTCATTTGTTACTAAGCACCGTTTTTAAGCAATGTTTTATGCTGTATGAAATTTGGAACCAAATCTGAAAAACTGACTCTCTTAACATTGAGACTACTTCTGAGAACCAGTGATTAACATGGCACCAATCTAAGTATTTTGGACAACATCCTCATTTTAAAATTGCCAAGAGGGACTGATGATGAAGAAGTGTGAACTTAAACTGAAGGTGTGAAGTTGACATTGATTTCTTGAGGTGAAGAGTCTTTCGGTGAATCAACCAAAAGTTGCCCTACAGACTCCGGAGTTCATGGCATGGGCCCAATTTCATAGAGCTGCTTTTAAGGATAAAATATTGCTTGACACAGTTCTGCTAAGCAGAACTGAGCAGGAAACCAGTCACAAATTGTACATGTGACATGATAGTTTGGCTAGTAACCTTATTCTGGTAACCACACTTTTGCTGACGTTGCGATACACAAAGAATATTGCAAAACAAAGCTACAGTTCACCTGACAGATAAAGTAAAAAGGCAGGTGAGGACAATCCCCAAGGTTTCTCCAGGTGACACTTATCATGGTCTGAATGTGGCAGGAATTAATTACTATACTGTTTGGACAAGAAATCATTTGTGAAAGTCATTCCTACCCACAAAAGCACCTGTCCTTAGGTACGCAGAAAAGTCAAGTGACAAAAACTATGGTCTGACTTTGTGACAAACATCTGCATCCCTTACACACCCATCACCTCAACGGAGGTAACTACAAGCAAAAATTGACATCTGTCCAAGCCCCAAAACAGCTGCCTCTAGGAAGGGAGGGGGGGGGGTTGTTGACACAAAACTTGTTGACAACACGTTCAGGTTTCCCACTGTCTTCCAGGAAGCAGTTTCCACACAATGCATCAAAATATTGTTTTGGTGTTATTTTCTTAAAAATTAAGCAGATTGCTTATAAGTTGATTTGCTAAGCGAAAGCAATCATGGAACTAGTTACCACCAACAGACACCATTAAGCATTTGCAATTAAAGCCGTTTTACCACATTTGTAAGCAATAACAGGAAGCATGTGACCACTCCGATACAGCGGACCTCGAAATAACCCACGACACCCACAGCAATTATGGTGTGATGTGCTTTTGCTGAGGTCCCAATACAAGTTTACATTCGCATAGAAGTGCCCCTCACAAGAGGAAACTTACTGTGCCCTTCAAGGCCTGGTTCGGCTATGTCAGTTCATTTAAAGTTTGGAGACCACAGGGTAAAAGAAAAACAAGTCCAAAATTGCTATCAGTTACTAATATTTATTTACAGATTCGCAGGCCAAAAAGAACTCTTCGCCAAGTTTTTTTTTTAAGAATGGGAAGAATTTTTTTTTCAGCATCTGTTATTTTCTTGGTCTCCTGATACATGACTCAAAATAGTACTTCCGCTTTCCCTTGAGCCACTTTCCTTGGGAACCCCACGGCCAGAATGATCCTGCGATTATCTAATGAATCATTTCAAACAAGTGTTTATTTTCTTCAATCTTCAATCATTTTGATCGCTCATTGATGATGACAGGGCTGTAGAACTTGTGAATGGCCTGCAATAGCAAATGCTAGCTAGTTCATCTTCATGTTGGTCTCTTTTTGTTGTGCCAATGTGAGATCATTCTCTGTACATGATCCCAAAATGATGAATGAGCTTCCTGTACAAATTATAAATACCAGCTCACTGGCACATCATTCAGGACACTCCTTAAAGCTCGCCTGTTCCACCAGGCTTACTAAATATTCAACTCCGCCTCATCAGTGACTTAGAACAAAGTTTTGATTGATTTGATTTACTTGATTGATTTTATTGATTTGATTGTCAGATGTCTTTGTCTGGGTCTAAGCTGTACTCTTCACATTATTAGAAAATATAGTTAGCAGTACCCAGACTAAGATAAAGGTACCACTGGTTTACATGGCAGAACTTGAAGTAACCAAAGGTTTAATGGCAAGGGTCCAGTCCTTTAGAATTGAGAACTAAACTTGGTAAGTACTGCATGTTAAAGCGCCTTGAGCATCACTGAGTGACAGATATATTACTATTAATATTTTCATGTTATTATCATTTGCATCCTTTTAATAACTTTACATTCCCAGCCCTAATAATAAAATACTCACCAGGGGAATGACAACAATGTAATGTAGAATTGAACAATTTGTTGTGACACTAAAGAAGAAAAAGGATTTTTCCAATTATCCACAGCTTCAATTGTCCTACACCTTTGAAACACCCAAACTAAGGGAACCTAAACATAATCTGGATTTGTATTCATACTGTTGCATTGTTACATGACAGGGAAGTCCGATGGGGCTGCCAGTTTGCAAAAAGATCACAACCCAACATTTCCTGACTAGCCCCCTGTATGAACATAATTGTTGTCAGCAATGTGACAGCCCCAGGGTGGGGACACTGACTCCAGAGAGATGTCTGGTGTTTAAAGGGAAGGTATTCATTTGGTTATTACTCCTAAAATTAAGAACTCAGTTTGTGGCAGTGAAGTTAATAACCCAAGTAGTAGTTAATGATCAGGACAGTTCTTTTTAGAACTGAGAAGTCTCCAAAATAAAAATAAAAAAATTGCTATCACAGTGAGAAGTCTCCCGAATTCTGCAAACATTCTAGCCCTCCAGCCTTGGTTTACAATGATTTCAATGGAAGAGAAAAATATCAATAAATTGCACCATTTTATAAGGGTCTGCAAAAACAAAACAACGATAATTTGAATATCTAGGCCCAATTTCATGGCTCTGATTACCGTAAGCAAAGAATCAGGGCTTAGTGGAGCAGGTAATTTTGTGCTTACGTCAAGTGCATTTTACGGGTTAGCAGAGAAGTTTGGCATTTACACAGTAAGCAGAGAATTCGGCGGTGATGACTAATTTGATAAGAAAAGGGAGTCACACCTGAGGGTCTTGTAGACTAAATAAAGACAGGGAGGATTTATCTCCAAAGGTTAAAGAGTGAACTTGGACAGGCCAGTCAGGGGTGGAAATGAAGCCAGGGCAAACCAGCAAGCCTGGACAATACAGGACAACAAAGAGAGAACACCAAGGAAGTAAAGATTGTGACTATATAGACAAGCCAATAAAAATTGTTCCTTTGTTAGGCCAGCCCTCTGGGCCTAAACCTGGTATCTCTCAAGTCAGATCGATTTTGTCTTACAAGTGTCTAGAGAACAATCATAGGCTCAACATCAATTATCTTTACAAAAAGAGATTGTCAAACCTCTTTTCTTTACTTTTTTTTTTCTTCAATGAATGCATTTTAAATATTGGAAAAGGGAACTGAGTTTATTGCCAACAGAGGCAGGTGAGTGGGGTAATGAACTTGAGGAAATGTCAAATTTCCGATCAAATTACTGGCAATTTTGTTTGGTATTTTAGGAAGACGTTTTTTTCCTCTTCATAATAGAGTATGTTAAAGTATGAGCAAGGAGGGAATTTTGTCTAAAATTACTGGACTGGGAAATTATTTTCGTTTGTAGTACTGGGTATAAATCAGTTCAGCTGTTGTCAAATGACTATTACAACTTATTTTCTGAGTACTTAACCATGTTAAAGGTAGAACAACTTCATTTTGAAGGTATTCAATCAACTTGTTTGGTTTTCAGCACCAGTTTTCTAAGGAGCCGTTCAGTATAAGTCAACAGCTCAAAAATGTGGACTGAGACAGAATTTTTTTGCCGGGACAACATATCCCCTGATCCTCCCTCGTTACACCTCAGGTTTTGTTATGAAATTGGTGTTCAATAATGCTTACTTTGAAATGGTAATTAACAGTAATATAATAACTAGTTCTTATATTAGCGCATTTTGGCAATAACCCTACCAATGCACTTTACATAAAGTGTCCTAGCAATTGGGCCAATAACATTCCTGTAATCTTTCTCAGCTCCCTGGTTAGTATACAGCTCGAGCTGCCAAGGCGCTCAAAAGGCTTTTTCAAACACAAAATCAATTTTTACCGTGGCAGGTACCCATCTTGCTCAAGGACACAATTGTCATGACCAGGATTCGAACCCACACTCCGATGACTTAATCTCAACTTAAATTCGATGCTCTAATCTACTCGACCTTGAACCCCAATGATATTGTAAGCACTGACTAATTTATATGAAAACAATTCTAAGGCAATTTCTGATAAGGTATTTCTGATTCTCAGTGAGTAGTTCAATTTAACTATAAATAAAAAAAAAAGCAAAAGCTTTTACAATTTTTAATGAAATTTATGTACAGACTGCCCCCAATGTTTATAAAGTCAACCAGTAAGTTGTTAGTTACTGTGGAGGGTGTGAGTTGCTTATTTATTTTGTTTTGAATAGCTACAACTTGAACCACAGGAAGTGTGTTTGGCGATAAGGGAGCGTTGTCAGGAAAAAGTAGTTGTTTGTTTATTTTGCTTTCTTAACAAGCCTTGATTTCATGAAAACAACAAGTTCTTCACATCAAAAAAAGTACCTCCTGAACACAGATTGCAAACTGAGATGTAGCTACTCATGAGGAGAACGATTGTACATGTTGAAGTACTAAATGGCAGTACAGAATTAAGAAGCAACCTCAAAATCTGACACTGCATTTGATAAAACTAAATCATCATACAGGTACACAACATGGCTCTTGTCAATGTGTGGTTACAAGAAAGTCACAGGTTTTCATTTCATCTTGGCTTTGCCTTGTGAAATGGAACAGTCCAGGCATCACCTAGTCATTACTTTGTGTATTGAAACATCATGAGCAGATACAGAGCAATATCAGATAATTAAAATGACAGGTACTATATCAGCGATTGTAAGTACCTCTGCTAATGAGGTTTGGTTTGTTTGAGTTAATTAACGATTGGCCCCTATAGAGTCACTCAGTCAGGACCCCAAACCAACCATTGGCTGATTTATTAAGCCCTGATACACAACAGAACTCTACCAGTACCAGTGGTTTATATAAATCATCTGATTCAGATAATATATAAACAGAGCTTTAAATGACCCTGATTTCTGTTCAGTTTTGTCCCCCTCCCCCTCTCTCTTTGTCCCAAGAGCCCAGGTAGAAATATTACTCACTTTTTTTTTTCTGGATCAATTTGTCATTTTTAATAACAAAAGCAGCCATGACTAGGGACTTCTTAAGCAGCCGGTCACATGGGACTTTTAAAACTGTCCACCAGGTCAGATTGATACAAAAATGGCCGACACTCATGGGGGTTTTGTAGGTCAGTTTCAATTGTCACTGCTTTCCCAGTGCTATACAGATGATAACAATTGACTCAGATATAGCATGCATAACAATGACTTGGCATTAATGTGCATTTCCTTTCGGAGGAGCGATCCCCCAATGACGGTAAAATTAGGTCGGGTTGCTAAAAAAAAAAAAAGGAAGAAGAGGAATTCATGTGTTGAATGAAATCAATTTATTTAGAGTGAATGATCAATAGGAGATGATTGTGGGTCATTGTTGTTTGGGGAGGTATTGACAGGTTGACAATGGCTACGCTGTGATAAAGAGGACAGAGGGCGATGGGATAACTTCCTGTTGGGGTTGTCTGGATGTCAGCCAACCGAGTGACCTGTTTAGCCACAGGGCATTTT
Source organism: Asterias amurensis (assembly GCF_032118995.1). NCBI lineage: Eukaryota > Metazoa > Echinodermata > Asteroidea > Forcipulatida > Asteriidae > Asterias > Asterias amurensis. The sequence goes on along the minus strand of NC_092662.1, from coordinate 73,611 downwards.
GGTGATAAGATGGTCATTGTTTCAGACAGGGTGCTGATGGGGTCCTCAGGGAGGACTGAAGAAGCCCAAGAGGAAGTGAAATAGTGAAGGGTTGGTGGAAAGAGGTCAAGATCTTGTCAACATCTTTCTCAACTGTGGATACAGTAAACATTTTCAAAACAATTTGTAGACAATGTTGGGGTAAGTAAGACGATTACCAATGAAGATTATTCCTTTGTTCAGTCCGAGGCTACAGCATTTAAGCACGGGTACCAATTTGTTACCAGTGATGATCATTGACATAGAGAGGTGACAATAGAAGTGCCTCGGATATCATGGAAGCGACAGATTAGAAGACGGGGGGGGGGGGGGGGGGGGGGGGGAGGGCTTGATCACCGGTCTCTTAGCGTGCACCTGGGGAGGATGCTAGCGACTGGGGAAATCAAGAAGGTTTAGGAAAAGAGCAATCCTCTACTTTGATGAGATGAGGTGCAGAAAGGAGTCAAGAGGTGTTAATGAATGAGGTGATGAGGGCCACAGGGGATACCATCTTTCCTTTTAGTTTCTTTCAACATTGTTGTTATTGTGGATTGTTTTAAAGGGGGGGGGGCTTTCAAGGGAAAGAAGGCATTGTTTTATCGACAGGTTAAAGAGAGGAAAATGACACTACTTTGAACTTTGTCATCTCAGGAAACTACAATGTAATTAAAAGGTAAAGTCTGTTCCGAGCCAACATGGCTCATCGGGACAGTGGTTATATTTCCGGTTTCCTTGGCATTAAATGGCTGAGAATATTTCTATTCCCCCAGGACAGGATGCCAGTCCATCCCAGGTTACTCCACAGCTATCTTGCAGGTACCCAGTTGCACTCCTGGGTGGAGAGAAGCAATTATGATAAAGTGACTTGCTCAAGGACACAAGTGTCCTGACATGAATAGGCCAGGATTCTAGCCTAGTGGCTAAAGGCGGGCCAAATCCTATATTTTAAGAGATAAATGATAATTTTGCATTTGGCGTAAGGATTATTTCTGTTTTTGTTCTACTTTAATTCATCGGTTGTTTTCACATCATGCAAAGTTTCAAATTCTTCCGAATAAATGTAGTCCACATTCTTGATATTCTGCTGACCCAATAACACCCCAAGAGTCTATATGAAGGGAATTACACATCACTTTTGCAATAACCAACTAATTGCGTCTTCCTTGATATCAACTAAACTCATGAACTACATTAACTCATTGCACACTCACAGAACAAGAAAAAAACACCCAGTTCTACTTTACTTCTGTGAAGATTATTAGAGGAAACCTATTTTCAGAAAACAGCCTGGGGCGTTTGGCCAATACATCAGCCTAAATTAAAGGTCTTCTTCCGGCAGGCAATGTATCTAGAAGGCATTTTTTGTAAAGATGTCATAACCAACTTGAGGGATGGGGTAAAAGTTTTTGGAAGCCTGAAGATTTCTATGAAGATTTTTTACCCTGTTCGACCTACTGATGATGCCTGCTTGACACAAAAAGAAATCCTGCAAGGATGGAAGCTTACGTCAGATCTACTCAACTCGATAGAGCTTTTATCGATTTGCAATGTTTTGTGGCTCAGGATAAACACTTTCTGTTTTTTCTCGTCACTTATAGACTCACAAGAACATTGCGGGTAATTTTGTTCCAATTTTTTACGACTGTTGCATTTAGAGGAAGTGTTTGCTCATCCAGAGACCATGAAGGCACCTAACTTTGAATGAACTCTTGATATAAAGAATCAGGCTAAAATGATCTTATTCAACGAACTATACACTAATTTGTGGAAAGCCTTGATTCAGAAAAACAGCCTGTGGCTTTATATGGCCAACATATCAACATAAATCAAAGTTCTTCTTCTGCTAGCAATGTATCTGGAAAGCTTTAGATAGTTGTGTTTGATGCCAGTTTAATGAGCAAATCCAACATTCTATCTTCCACAGTGTGCTGTTTTGGAATTCAGTGAAAATTGCTTCAATGAGAGTAAGTGTAACAACAACAACCACGCAACAACCACACCAACAACCACAGCGACAACAACAACAAACGCCACTCGCAGGAACACAGGAATCACAAAGTTGTTTGGCAATGACTCTGAAAATGAATGGCAATTACAACTTACTTGGTACTAAGTGTAGCACCTTTGGATAGTATAATGCTCTTTAAGAAACTTTTCACTGCCTAGTACTGCAGTTATGGAAATTCATACAAACTTTTGTTCCCATAATTTTAATCTTAGAAGTGTTACTGACAGTATATCTTATATCAGATTGTGTACTCAAATTGCAATTACTCCAATTTATATGTATACAATCCCTTTAAATAGAGGTGTTGGCTCTGTCGGTTATTTGACAACTTAATTTTAAAATGTCTGGATAGTGGAAAGATTCCTAAGCGAATCTAGTGTATCTCAGACAGGAGGATTAAACCCTCAGCAAATATAAATAAGCTAGAATAAAAAATAAAATAAAAGGTCTCAATAACTCCCACCCAGCAGTAAAACTAGTTTGAACAATTTTCCCGACCACAAAGATCGGGTTATTTGATTGCAGCAATTGTCTGGATTTTCAACAATGGCAGCGGTTCCCTGTTTGTCCTCCAACTGTAAATTAACTGGTACCCATTTGTGCCTGGAGTGTTTCAATCCAAATACTATTCAACCCTGAAATTGCCCAAATTGACAAAATGTTCCCACATTGTCCATACTTTAAACTAAATTACAAAATGGGGTATTCTAAAAACCTTGCAATGGGGATAACTGTGGTGTTTAGCAATTTCAATCACCTTAGGAATTCCTCTATTTTATTCATGCACCCAGGAAATTGTTTGTGTAATTGGACTGGTAGAGATAACCTACCTAGAAGGGATTCCCACCTGGGTCTTTGTTATGAACAATTAGGAGAGCCAAGGAGTGAAGCTCCTGCTCCTGTAGGAAGGTTACGACAAAACTTGCTCAAAACATGAAGGAGGAAAACGACAACTCGATCCTACAGAAATATGAACAGATGGCTGGAAGGTGCTATTCTGTTTTGGTGGGTGGGGGGGGGGGGGGGGGTTGCAACTGTAGGCTGACCAGCACTACCCCACCCCACCCTATCCCAAAAGTATACTATTCACGCATTTACTCATGAGTATGTATCACATACTCCATAATTAAACAATCTCATTTGTTTCTTTGTGCATCATTAATCATATCCTCTCTGTGGATAAGAACAATAGAATATCCAGCTGTTTTGTTCTTTAAGTGTCAGGTAATTACATGTACATGTTAAGTTTGGTAGAGATAAGTGCCAGCGATGACATTGTGAAGCCATCTGTTTTGGGGGTTATCCTGTCACAATTCAAATTTGTATCAAATACAACTATCCTGGGCACAATTTCGTAAAGCTGCTAAGAAGAAAGTACTGCTTATCAAATTTCTTTGCAAAGCAAAAATTGAGTAGGCCCTAGTCACAATAGTTCAAATCAAATAATATTGTAACAAATTCAATTGTCCTGGGCACAGTTTCAAAATACTGCCTAGCAAATTAATTTGCTTAGCAAAAATCGAGTGGGGCATGAGACACAACAATGTTGTTGATGAAATTTTGGCTGGTAACATGTTTCTGCTAAGCAATACTTTTCTGTACTTAGCAAGTTTTTGTGCTTACAGGCTTTATGAAATTGGGCCTGGTTGGTGTTGAAGTAGCTGCAGTGGTACCATGATCTTCCAGAATTTGCCAACATCTTATTTGAACAACAAGAGCATTGATGTATGTATGGTAGAACTGTCCCTATTATGGAGTAACAAATGCATATAGCTGCAAGGGGCAGATGACCTGCCAAAGGCCATGACATTATTCAATTTACAGTGTGACAGCATGGAGGTAGTATACACAGTGTGCCACTTCATCACATTGATTGCCTCAACAGTCAAGCCATGAAAGGAAAGTTGGCGATTATAAGTGCCGCCCCAACTCCCCCACTTTAAATTGGCACCATTCTTCAGATGATCCCGCAACCTTTTAACTTCTAGGCACCCTTTTGACTTCCACGCACTGAAGTTTTTATAGCTAAAAGGAAAACCTTTTAAAGACCACTTGAAGAAAATGGTTTTAATAGAAAGAGGGTAAATGTACACCACTTGATCTAAAAAGGTATACTGCAGTCATTTTACTTTTGATTTTTCAAAAACATTCAAAGTACACTTTTTGATATCCAACTTAGTGGTAACGATTCTTCCGGCGTACCTGCCTTACTTTGGAATTCACTACAATATCCTGCTTCCCTGTCTCTTATAACCTGTCTCAATTTAAACGCAATATTAAGAGTCATCTTTCTTTCTTTTTCCTCTCTTGTGACCCTTTCCCACATCTTGTCAGTGAGATGGAGAAACAAAAATGCAAATCCATTGACCTAATCATCTGCAGCTTTCAACCAATTATAAAACGGTAAACATTTCATTCAGGAAGTTATTTATGATTTTGGATTAAGCAAGTTTCTCTAAAGAAAACCTTTTGCATGCTTGAATAATAAGAGTAAGGTCAGCAGCAAGGGCACCAAGTACTATGTAAAATATTGGATCATCGGTATTCCAGCTTTCAGAATAGAAGCACGTAGAGACAATCAATGTTGATTTAATAACCAGTCACAATCATTTCAAGGCAGGGTACACTTTTGGTAATTACTCTATGACCATGAATTCTTACTTGGTGAGGAACACTGAAAAGCTGTTGGTAGACCGTAGTATAAGTCATTGTGAGAAAAGAATACAGTTGAAGTATCGAGTTAAAACCTAGTTTACAACCAGTACAATCATGACTGCACAAGTTCTGTGGTCTTGTGTTTTTCAAATAAATAATTACCTCAATAAATGAAATCTTTAATAAAAAACAATGTTTTCAAATGTTGACTTTGATACCGATAAATACCTGTAAGTTCTGTCAAACATTGTGGTATGGTATAACCTTTATTAAGATAAATAGACAAATCTTCTCCAAAAGTTTTTTATCAATGGGTGTTTGTTTTATTATAACAATGTTTTGAATCTGGTCTTTAGAAGATATGATTCTGGTCCAATGCTACAAGCCCTGCAAGTCTAGTGGATTTTTCCTCCAAATCCAGCATTTGGTGATAAACAGCTAAAAAACAGCTACCTTTTGATCATCAGGCATAAAAACCTGAATTCACATAAGTCTAAAATTTATCATCCCAGTTTCACAGCCACATTGTTGCAACAGTTGGCTCAGATCACCACATCAAAAATGCCATTTGCAGAAAATTGATTCGATCATTCGACCACAGGGTCGGGCTGAGTTTAAATTTAATTGCCTAATATCTAGACTGCAAGAGCAATACCTCCATGTTCCTTGGGTTTCAGTTACAGTTTATCTTTTAGTGTGGAGAGACTTTTGATCCCTTGGCGGTGAAATCTTAACAGTTTCAATTGATTTCGTCTGACAAGTTTTAAGTCATGGCTTAAAGGGAGGGTACAACAGTAGTAGAGCACTTGGAGAATTGATAATACGTTATAAAACATTCTTAGAAACGACCCTCTTTGAAGTTATGAAGTTTAAGAGAAAGAGGTATTTGTTTTCAACCCAAAATTTGAATCACAGAAAGGATTTTATCTGAAAGTACAAAATGCTATGCAATAAGGGTGGTTTTCTTTCATTATTCTCTTGCAACTTTGATGACTGATTAAGCCCAAATTTGAACAGGTCTGTTGTTTAAAGCATGAAAAACACCAGGGCCTAATTTTATAGAGTTGCTTAAGAGGAAAATATTTCTTAACGATTGTCTGCTATTTTTTTTATATATTTATATTTTTTTTTTTGGGGGGGAGGGGGGGCTGAGCTATTTTTATGCAGCTTTATAAAACTGACCCCTTTCCTTGTTCTGCCACACTGTAGGCCTATATCAAATGGGCATCAAAATCAAAGTGACACACAGGCACTGAGGCTAGACCTGGTGAAAAAAAAAGTTTAGTTCATAACATTTTACCTAGGCCTACATGTTTGAACTTGTGTTTTTACAATCCAAGGTATGTTGTTTATCATATCAATGTTTTTATTACTGGTAAAATGTTGAGTAGCCAAACCGTTCACCTACTTGAAGGAAAGATGGACAAACAAGTTTTCACACTTTCAGGATATGTGAATCACGACCAATGCCCCCACCCACACTTTTTTATTGCTATTTTGCAAATATTAATTTATCGGTACACATGTAATTTAGCACTTTCAAAATAATTTACGAGGGGGGCCTCATTACAGAGTTTACGAGCGCTTTTACAGCGAGTGTCACCTCACTGGTTTCCTGTGGATGGCTGGAATATTTCAGCCGAGTCTGGGACATTTCTGCCGCTACTCTAGAATGATTGGAGTGTCCGCCGGTTTATGCAACAACTAAAGGAATCATACATGAGTAGGTTATTTTGCTTCTATGAGTATGACTAACCCACTGGACAGCAACGTGTGCCATGATGGACAATCTAGGTTCGGACAGTGGGGGATTTTTAAACACCTCTACAGTTGACAGGATGACTCCTTTTTGTCAGTTAAATTAAGTATTAAGAATGCTTAGGAATCAATTAAATGGACTTGCTTTCGTTGCTTTCAGTAAGTGCCATTTAAAGAGGAGTAAACTTTCCCTGACAGAAGGGGAAACAAAAAATAAATCCACATTTCTCAGACATTTTAGTTCACCATAAATAGTAGATATTGCCAAACAGTAGCTAAAACAGCCTGTTTATGGAATGTGTTAATTCTCTCCAAGTAATCGAATGAAATACACAAACAGTTATCAAATAAAGCTGAGACAGCACAAATTGTTAAATTGTTAAATTAATTTAAATCTCACAAACATTACCAGCTTTGTGTTATTACATTATTCTGTTCTCTTAAGAACAATCCTCTACACTGTTACAATAAAACTGTGTGGTTGTGTGTAAGTCCACATAGTCCTAAAATGGTGTGGACCTTTGGTCCACACTTCATATTGTTTTATGTCTTGTGTTGCGCATAGAGGCTCCTGCACTATCGCTATATAATTGTGCTACACCCAACAACTGCCATTGTTCTTCTATTATCCCTTTTTGAATATACATGTGTATTCTCTGTGGGGTACCACTATAAACTATAACCTTGTGGGTAGCATTGTTTAACCATTGTTACCAAAAGTACCCCATAAGTTGGTGTGTGTAACGGCACCCACACTGCAAACAAATTCTACCTGAAAAGTAGATGATTGAAGCATCTGTATTGTGTCTATGCTCAACTACCCCCACCACTGCCTCTTACTGCTAGAGACCATGGCTGACCCTGAGGTCCGTCATACAGAAGTCCTGATTGTTACTAAGGAAATCTTGATTGATTGTAGGAAAGCTCAACAATCTGAAGGTTTTCTTTTTTTTAGGGGGAGAGAGATTTGACATCCGACATTGTACTGTGAATAAATTAGAGGAAAACTAAGAGTGTTTTTGCTGACCAATTTTATTGGTTTCAGCTTTGTTCAAAATACCTTTTGGAATTTATAAGGGGTTTTGGATTGTATTAGTTTGCTTTGGACAGTAAACCGATGGGGGAGAAGGTGATCTGACATCTGAGAAAAAGGCACGGTGTTGTAAACACAACGAAGGAGAAGGAAGACTGTTCATGCTAACCAACTTTTTTGGTCTCAGCTTTGTTCTATAAATACGTTTAGGACAAGGGAATTTGGATTGTTTCAGCTTTGGTCTGGACAGTAAATCGAGGAGGAAAGTAAAGTAAAGTCACACTGATTTATCACTATTAGCACACACGTTTGTTGATTTCATGTCTCTATAGGCCCCCTCTGACCTCCCCCTGTTAGATTGCCTCTTGATTGATGGCAGGGTTCCTAGTGAAATACACCTGTTTATAGCAGGAATGGATAGAAAATGGCCAGGCTTTTCAAACCAGAACCATCTGAGTTTTTTTTATATTCAGATATCCTGGATGGAGGGGTTTGAAGAAAAGAAACAGGGACTTCTGGAAACAATGAGGAGAATCATCAAGGCCAAGTTTCATAGAGCTGCTTCAGCAGAATACACTTCTTAAAAGTTTTGGCTGAGCAAATAATGGCAGGATACCAATTATAGATTGTACAATATTAAGAATATTATTTGGTCTCGAGCAGTGTTGGTTGTGAAAAGACACCATGTTTTGTGTAAAATCTCTTATGATTATGGTTCTGAGAAAAACCGATCAATTGTTCCCAGAACCAACCCTTCTAAAAAGAGATTTACACATGGTACTTCCGCAAACCTCACCTAATACTGCCACTATGCAAAGTTGCAGGGCTCGTAGGAAATAAAGTGAGCTTTGAGTACGCCCCTACTCCATGCTTTGTTTGTTCCCCCTTTTTACAGACCATATAACTTTTGTTTACAAACAGACTGACCTTGTTAATTCAAGGGCATTTCCTCGCAGGCAAGACACCATATACTGGTCATATGGAACATTTCACATTTTATGTAGTAATTTCCTCATAAACCCAGGAGTTTTAGAAAGGACAGCTCACAAGTTCTGCAATGTGCCGTCCTACTTAAAATCAAAACGTTATAACAATCAGACAGTGTGGTTTAATTGGGGCTTCTAGTATTAAGCTCATCAGTTGGTTTACACCAGCAATTTAAACAGAAGGTCACATGATGCTTGCCCCCAAATAGTTCAAAAATATAGTTACATAAGATCTCATCATTGTGTCATAAACCTGGCACAACAACACATGAGTTTACACACAATAAACTCATTTTGACTTGATGCCAAAAAAGCACCCTGGGTGTATTTCAATGAGAAGGGGGAAGTAATTTGCACGCAATGATGTAGGGGTATACAACTTTAGAAAAAAATATATTTCTGTTACAAGCACTGAGCATAGAGCGAACTGAGTTGGGCTTTAACCATTAATGTTTTCATGTACATCATCCCCTTGTAATACTGACAGTAATAGTGCATTCAATAACAATCTACAGATAAAACTGTCCACCTCTTCTCCAACAACTGTATTGATGTACATGTTGTTCACACCACAAATCCATCAGGCCCCTTATTACCATCAAACATACATGTACAGAGTACTTGTACAGTACATAAGTACAGCATTACTGCTGTACTCATGGGCAGATTAGCCATGCATGACATGACAAGAGCTGAGTCAATCCTCACCTCTTAATTGGCTCAGAGTTGTCACAGGAAGGGCCTTTGCTGACCAATAGGAATCCACTAGTGACTTAGGGGGTGTGGCTCTGCATAGAGCATGTGCTGGTCATCCCATCATTGCTTCTATACACACATTGATAGGGTTTGTCTATTACTACAAGTATAATTGCCATTGGTTTGGTACAAGGGTTGATAACTTCAGAGTTTAACAAGACATAGAAAGAAGCTTCACATGAAATACAAACTAGAATTGGATTAAATGTGCAGAGCGGATGGTCCTCACTTGGACACAAACAGTCACCAGCTAAGGATCTACCCCAAAGGGGAACCTTTTACTCAGGCAAATTGGCCCTCTCTGGGTATAGCTTTCATCTAAGTCACCAAGCTGCCCTGACAAATTGGAGTTACATCGTGCATGGTACTCCTTGCTTGAATGAGTACATGACTGTGACACGTGAATGAGCATTGATTACAATAAACACAAACAGTTGTATTTGATCCAACTCTTTCAAGTTGAATTATTGAGAAGGAGAACTTGTGTCGCTGACTACTTTGGGAGGGGAAACAGTTGGAAATAACAAACATGGTAAGTTGCATTTCAGTATTTTAAATGGATGTACTTTTTTGGGAAAAATTATTTTTCCCTTCAGCAAAATGAAAATCTGTCTCAAAAGAAATCACCAACTGGCTCTTGGAATTGAAATCCATAAATAGAGCATTTCCACTCTGAAAAGAAACGAAACGTGGTAGCATTTTTGAGATATTTCTGAAAATCTGGCTGGATCGATTATGTCCTCGCAGGAAAAGTATCAAGATCCGTTATCTGGAAAACACAATATAAGTAAACATTACTGATGTGTCTGTAACACTTTCCAGATTCTCATTTTGGGGGATAAAATGTGATTTTCTGTAACAACAGTACTTCAAAGTGAAAAGTTTCTGAAAATGCTTCACATGTACTGTCTAAAGCTGTTGTATTTCAAGTAGGTTTTGTGTTGCCATTAACTTTCAGATTCATTACCAAAAGCAGGCCTCCAAATAACCCTTGCACCTACAGCAATTGTCGTGGTGCCCTGTGCTTTTTTTTGCGGTTGTGCCCTTTGTGAGGTTCCAATACAAATTTAAATGTTCCTTTAGAAGAGCCCCTTACCAAAGGAAAATTGCTGTGCCCCTTCAAGTAAGGCCTGCAAACATACACAGACCTTTCAAGTAACCATTGATAACTTGACAATGTTTGCTAATTTCCACAATGTTAACAAGTTTACACTAACACATCAGCACCTGTTGGACTTATCCTCAAAACCAAAAATGAACAGAGATTACACCTCCAGAGGTTTTTACGAAGGAAAACAAACCAGTTGACACCAGCCTGTCCTGCTGTGTTCACAAGAACAGGGTCATGGGTGCAGATCCTGCTGTGGCACCCACGTCCAATCTGCGGGTCATCATGAAAACTCACAATCACTCTCAACGTTGGTTATGTTGTTTTTTATGAGTTCAAGACAATCCAAAATGTATTCAGTAGACGAGTAGGTAGCTCATATGATCCACTGGTGATTAAACTTTGGATTCCACTTTGATGTGTGTTTATTCAGATTGGAAGAATCCTAATTTATTTAAGCGTTTTGTACGTATTACACGCTGGCAGATTACTTGGTATCCAGCTTTGTAATTTGATGAGAATGAATGAAGTTACAATTTCCATACAATAAACTTTGATAGACAGATGTAATGTTTGCATCACAGGTGTGCTGTATTTGGTATTGCTGACCATGCACTAAGAGCAAATCTAATCCATGGTACTCAAGTTTACATTCAACAGGAATTTTAACTATGTGTACAATCACACAGCCAAAGCACCATGGCAATTGGGGTTAATTGGAGGCCAGCAACTAGTTAATGGTTAAAACAAATATATTTAAAACATTTCAATTTTAACATTAAAAATGGTCACAAAAGCCAAAACCAGACAAAGCTTTTTTCACAAGTGTGTTTTTCTTTTAAAAAGTCACAGTTAGGTCCATAACACAGTTCCAAAGAATGTTCAAAATAAAAGCGCAGGACGCATCATCAGTTTAGAAATAACTTTGTGGGAAGTCCTTAATCTACTCCAAAATTCACCTGTAAACATACCTAAGTACTTTTGATTTCTTGCTGCACTTATTGTAATAGGAAGCAAACTTTTAACAGGGTTTAAATATAGTACTTCCGACAAACCTTGTAGACCATCTCTCTCTACGTTGTCGGGGGTAAGGGGTCCACGAGACACTTTTTTGGGGTCTGGTTTTAGAGAAAGTAGGGGGTAAGGGTACATCTCTGGGTGCGACTATTGAGGTTATTAGACTGGGGCCAGTGGGATTAGGTTCCATGGCACCAGTGGTTGGTTACAGGAGCAGGTGAGGCTGATGGCAATTACCAACCCCCTTGCTTTACCTGCTGAACAGGTATAAGGGGAAAGGGAAGTTATTATTTAAGATTACCCTCCCTCCTGCCCTACTAGGGGTTCATGAATTACTGAATAATTTAAAGGGCGACAATGTGCAGCAATTTTTAAATTCCAAATCATGTGAGGTTATCAGTCAGAACTGAAACTCATAAAAATTTGTTTGTGAACAATGGGAGACTTTTCAGATGATAACAGGTGTCTTACTCACCACAGCATAAAGTCTTGCTTACCCTCGTAGCACAGAGAATTTCCTTAGCAATTTTTTGCTTAGCAAAGAAATTTGCTGTAATCTAGCCTAATAAAATAGCAGAATTAATAAAGTTGTTGAGCAGCGTTTCAAGACAAAACACAAAGCAAGTGAGAAACTGAGGAATTCCTACAGACAGTTACAAGTAAATACCAAGTCTTGTTATGTGTAAACGTTGATGCAAGGAGGCAATATCATCCTGATGAAGGATAGTCCGTCACCGTAACCAGGGTGTTCATACATCCTGGGAGGATCGGACATTTAACATGCTTTGAATCAGTCAACATCAAACGCCAAGAATCTACAAAAACAATGGCCAAGTTTGATGATCAAATTTATCAACTCCCATGTGAGGGATTCCAACATCAAAAAGTTTTGATGTTGGGGAATCTTTTGGGGAAACTGAACCTAATCTGTTCCGAAACCCCTTTAGATGCGAGGCATGATATAGGATCGGGGTATCTGGCCAGAAAAAAAAGCCCTGTGGCCAACTGCGTCAGAAGTTGCTTCCATACTTAATCTCTACTAATGGACCGGCTTAAGGATCTGTGAGGGAAATGGGAAGCTCAAAACACTTGATAGATACAGGAAAAAGTGGCTTGAAAACCTGGCTTAGTCCCTAATAGAATAGGAACTCCCAATTATTTTCCTTCAGCGTGGTTTAGCCACAAGACCAAGGTTTTTAAGAGTGCATAGAGGTGTGCTTGTAATTTAGTCAAGTTTTTGTCCATATAGACGATGTGACCTATGTTTACATTCAAACCGCCCTCTGTTGACAAAACACTATATACGTCATGTTTCACCGGACAAACAGTTGCGTAGTCATAGTAAGATTGCGTACACTTTCTAGCTGGCTGCCAAAACACAAAGGCTTTGCCCGGCGGTATGCGCGCGAACCATGTTATGGTTTTTGTGTGACGTCAGAGGTCACATCGTCTGTAGGCCCTAATGAACCAATCTGCTTCATTAATACATGTATATTGGAATCATGTACAACACATCACTCCACCATACGGTAGGTGGCTCACTGTTTTTTCTATCCTCTTTCTTTCTGTAGTTTTATCAAACTGTATTTTCCAATCATTTGTTATTCGGGTCTTCTCTTATAGAGGTTGAAAGAAAATTATTGTAGGTATCCTGTAGTATAAGTGTTGAAACTGGTGGATTGGAATTCTTATTCTAATTCTATCTGTACTCTCTGCCAACTAATGGGGTAGCAACTGTCTGTTCACTGTGATGTCTTGGGTAGCCACTATTCACGACACTAGTCTTGGTTCAAAGACCATGATGTTTGTGCATGGACACACAATCAATGTTCAGCTCATCGGAGGCTGTACATGTTTTACTGAATAAACAGAGAGGACACTTTGTAATTTTGTTTCAGTCAGATCCGGATGTTGGTAGCGCCCTCTATTTTTGTTCATTACAAATGTACAGTGACAAAATTGTTAACAGTGGTATGGTTGAAACAATGGTGCATGCGCAAACAACATGGTCTCGGAACCAAGACTAACACAACGTAAGCATTTTGCGCTGTCCTGCTATGGGACATGATACAGCAATGGGATATTTACGTGTTGGACTTTACTAACCATACTTATGGTTGTGGTTGGTCAAGTCATGCACAATGGGCAGAGCCTAATATAGATGGGTGAATTCCTAACACAAATGAATATTTCAGATAATTGATAATGCATTATACACTTGGCATAACAGAATGAGTCAATAAAAAGTACAAGTAAATACAACAATTCATTCTGTTGGCAACATAACTCTGCCAGCTTCAGCATAAACAACAGCAGATGTGTTTTGAAAAGACAAAACTATAGACACATAAACAAGTTGCGATCAAAAGCACTTTGCGAAGATAAGGATTTAAGTGTTAGAATGATGCATCCTCTCTTAATCCTGTGTCCTTGTAAACACGCAAGCATTGTTTTTCCCGCATTAAAACAATTTCTCCTTTGCGACGATCAATCGGTTAACGTCATACACAATCTGGCCAAAACTGGTAAGAGAGTGTTCAGTTGGGAGCGGTGGGGTGGAGGGGAAGGGGGAGGGGAGAGTAACAAAGTACACTGGCTCTGAACACTGGGGAAGTCTACAAGCATGTACATCGTACATCCGTACAGAATCAAAGGCTAAGCTCTCCAAAGATAGGATCACTTATAGTCAAGCTTAAATCAACCAGCATTACAAACCGGGATCCTTGATTTCTACAAACAGTTCCCTCTGACGTTGACGATTGCGTAACCTCCCTCGGATTCCTTTCATTACACAGAAAAGGCAATAACAATTCCATAACGAGCTGGGAAGGCATGGGCAGGAAGGGCTTATCAAAACCAATTTGGGTTTAAATTTAGATTTAATTGGACAGACGGGATAAAGGGCCTTCTCGCAATTAATTTTCCATTTAGTTTATTTAGAGGGAAGAACTTAATGTAATTGGCAAAGTGCATGAAACCCCTTACTGACTTATTTATTTCATGATTAATAGTAGGTAGTGATTAGTAACAAGTTAACAAGCTTACTGACTGATACAATCCGGAATAATTGCAGGACTGTTTTAAAGCACACGTGTCACATCTTAGTAATGGTAATGGTAATGTCATAAGACCATTATATCCATACATGATTTGACCCAACAAATGACATGAGAAACCTGTGAAAGTTAAGGCAAAATCGGTCATTGGTGTCACAAGTGGCAACTTGACCAATGATTATGTTTGTGGCTTGGGGAGGTGGGTAAAAGCATTTGTTAAGACCATTTTCTCCCTCCATGCTTAGACCAGGGTAGGAACATGAGAAACCAGCTGTGTGGGGGGGGGGGGGCTGCTAAACCATGATGAACAGGACTTCAATCTAGTGGGTAACATCAGGATGGATGAATTATGGTTTGTGGTTAGCTAAAAGATGTGAATGTAGCAAAAAAGTTGCAGTAAAGTTTAACTTGTTAAACCAGAGTTTGTGTGAAACCAAAGTTATAGTGGCAAGACATGGGGTTAATGTTACATAATGTTGTCATCACCTCTATCTATTCCCACTGCTCCCTCATTTGTTCCCATATCAGCCCAAAGATTAGCTGTTAACTATAGCTTCCTGCAGCCTAATCCCAGCTGGGATTAACACATTGGGGTAACTCATACATGCCTTGCGAACAGGTTTGATGTCCGTCTTAGATTATGCAGGGATGATACAGCAAGATTATTGCGCCTGCTAAATGGTCATTTTTGTCCACTGGTCATTGTTGGTCATTGTAGGAGATCGGAATCTAATCAGGAAAAGACCATGGACACAGGACTCTATCAATTCTGAGTCATCGTTATTCAGTTGATTTAGAGTACACACTCTGCAGTTAATCCAACTTGAATGACAGCACAACTGGTGGCACTCGATCAATGAAAATGACTTTTGAAAACCTCTTCTTCAAAAGGATTATTGCTTCTTGGCAAGTTATCTGTGTCAAAGTTAGACAGCTTGGCATAATAAACAAACCTACATGGAGTATGTCATAATATAATTTGTTTTTACTCTTACACCAATGTGTTTTAAGCACTGTACACTCCGTACTTTTTAGAGTTCTGTGCTTGCGTTTGAATGTAAGCATGCAGCTACAGACAAACATGCACAAATGGTGGTACACACAAAGAATCTTGTTTTTTAAATGAAAAACTAAAGGAAATTGAAAACCATCTCAAATACAATGGATTGCAGAGCATCTCAACTAAACCTCAGCAATCTCTTGTGAAAACAAAACAAATTGTGGGTGAAATCTTGAGACTTGACAGGTACGACCACTACTCTGTCATACATGTATCAGGAAAGCACAACAATACAACTACTAGGCATGCAATTTCATCTTTGAAAGGACAAGGCCTTTTTCATTTTGCAAAGGGCACTTCCATTGGAAAATCTTAAGATGGGGAAATATTGCCTTCGCTGGGAAACTTTTGAAGGGGCACCAAGGCCAAGACCAGGGCAACAGTGCGGTGGTTTCTGTTTAATTCCAGGCCTGAACTATGGCATGATGAATCTCAAATGAACTCAAGTTCAGCCTTCTGTTCATCTGTCCTACAAGATTCACTCAATCAATCTTAGGACACCCACAGGTCCCAGTGATCCATTTACAGCATGCTCTAGACACTCTGGTAGTGATGTACAAGCTGTCGAGCTTAATGATACCCTCCAGATAACTCTGAGCAATGCTGTGTTAATGGATCCTCACCAGGTTCTTGAAGCCCATTTCTGATCTATCATTACCTCCCCTCTCAAGCTCTTGTGGTTGAGTCAATGTCAAGTGTGTAATTTAACAGCTGGGTTGCATAGGCAGCTTATTGGTTTGTATGACAGGGTGAGGATGGTGAACTTAAAACGGAATTACTTCTTGGGGTAAGGGGGGGGGGGGGGGGTGTCAATGTGTGCTGGGGAATCATGTTGGAATCCTTTGTTATGTGAAATTTGTCTCTGGGCCTCCGTCTGAAGAAACGTGAAATGTTGGGCAGGGTGGGTCATAGACTGAGTTCAAAGTTTGTGATCGTAGTTTTAAATTTGAGATTTTCCAGACCTGAAGGATGCTTAAAAAAAAGACACTTTACTCAAGACAACATATACTACAAAAAGAAAGAAACCTTCTTAATGAATCCCCTTCAAGAGGGAATTTCATTCCTGAGATGAAAAACCCCCAGACTGGTCTGAAAGGAACCATGAAGGACCTCGGTGGGGAGTACCCTCTTCAAAATAACAATCAAACATTCCCCAAGAAAAATCTGTTATGGAAAATTTTAACAGATAAACACAAAGAGTGGACATTGAAAGAAAACAAATCATGGATACAAGTGGGACCTTGGAAATACAGCTGTTGAAAAATTTGTTTAGGTTACAAGAAATTCCCTCTTGGTGGCTAGTAATTGAAAAAGAGTTTTTTGAAGGAAAAGAAAAGTAGACCTTGGAAATAAAGTACCCATACCAAAAGATGTTAAGCTTTTGTGTACTTAAAGATTATGTATTGTAATCACTCTCTTAAAATTAATTGCAATTCAAACTTTTGGTGAGAAGCCTACAGCAGCGTTTTGAAGAAGAAACCAGGGAAGCCAGACAGAAATCCCAGGGCTAGTACCATTCTTGAGATGGATGTTTTCTTAAGGCTTAACAGTCACAAGGATTGTGAAAGTTGCAGACATCATGTGAACATCCCTTGTCACAATTGACAAAGGATTTGAAGCAGACAGGAGCCATATCTGCTCCAGGCTCAGACAGTTCAATTATCTTCATTTATTACAAGCCTCCTTGATAGGGATGAGGTTGTCATCTGGACTAGATCTTCAAGAAGTTGGGGAGGGGGGGGGGGCGGACAATGATAAAAGTCCAAGTGGGTCTGTTCCCAATTTTAGAAATCGTCAAAATCTTCACTGGATGGGATAACAAGAATAATATTTTGGTTTTGGCATTCCACTGAATGTGTGTGGAGCAAATGTTTATTTAGTGTTTTGGACTCAAAATCGATATGCTCTTGGGATGGATTGGAACCCACAACCCTTGTATCTAGACATAAGACCACCGCTAGAATGTGCCCTGTGACTAGAGGTATTGGAATTATATCTCAAACATTAAGTGTCAACGAGACACATTTGTTTAGTAAGAAAGACTTAGAAAATCTCAAAAGACGTGCATTTTAGATTTTAAACGCTTTAAAAAAGGGTCAACTCACTGACTAGGCATTCTTAATGCAGAGATAATGAATCGGCACTTTGGTTAGTTATTGTTTGTTGATATTATCTCCATGACTTTTTTAATTAAAGAGGAGGATATGAGTGTGAGTCCACACCCAAGTATTATTTCTGCCCACTTCCCACGGTTTCTTTGATGAGTACACAAGGGCAGAGCTAAGGCCAAGTAAAAATAAAAACATATTGGGCGTCCAACGGCTTTCTTTTTAGAGGTCACCGCCTACCTTTTTTTAAATAACAATTTTTGATAAATAGCCAACAAAGTCACATTCCTTAGGGATAGACCTTGTTTCATTTCAGTATCCCTTGGTCAAACTTTCTTAATTTTGGTACAGAATGCCCCAAGTTTTCCTCCAAGAAAAGTAACCCCATCGATCATTTAACGCAGCGAAGGCAATATTTCCCCATTGGTAAGAGAACAAATTCTGAATCAGTAGAAGCCATGGAAGGGTCAAACTCCACCCCAAACCTTCTCTCTGTCTCTCAACCGCCCCCCCCCCCCCTCCATCAACCACTCCATCACCTTCTCTTACCAGTTCACACACAACTTGACCAAGAAGACCCCCGCTCCGGGGCATGGGGGGCCTAGGGGTCAGCTCGGGCGTTACCCATCCCTCATCCCCACAGACACCTGTTGTTAGACAGCGCGGTGACAGGGGATAGTCATACCGCCTTCGGGGGGCAGGTGACCAAGAATTAATTGTCCCTTCCTGATTAAGCAGAGCCCTCTTCCTCTTGCAATTTCTTCATAGCTTTTCCAGGTGATCAAGTTCAATAAAAATGCAGGATTAGCTCTGTGGGTACCTTCGATATACAACGGGGCTTGTGATTTAAAATAACAAGGTAAAACCCGGATGTATGGACTTACTTGTTTTAATAACATGATACAATACAGCTGATGCTGGTTATCTTGATCAGATTTAGGACAATGATGATGCAGTTCTCCCTTAGAAGGGCATGTATACCTGTGGTAATCAATGTTTTAAAAAATGGCAATAAATCTATTGCTTAGAAGCCTATAGCAGCTTTCAATACTATATCATTTTGAAATTTACATCTCAAAAGCTATCATTTAGCTTAAAAATAATACATGGATCCCCAGGGTCCAACACTCTAGTCTTTTCTTCCAGGCTATATAGTTCCCATCCATTTTGGTCGCCATACAAGTCCCCAATGTAGCTAAAAGGCTTATGGTTTACCTGTAGGGTTTTTTAAAGGATAAGTTATCCAGCTGGTGTTAGTTGTGAAGAGGCTGATAATCCTATGGAAACTGTTATAGTTCCAGAAGTTTCATGGTTGATAAGAGGCAAGCTGTCTGAGGGACAGCCGGATACCATCAGATAAAATGACAACTCCACAAGACTGCAGGGCTTGTAGCTCAAAACTCTTACTAACCAAGAAAATGTTTTACGAGGATAAAAATGAAAAAAGGATTTAACTAAAATACTCAGAGTTGAAAGATATTATCTGAACATAACTTGATTATGAGGTAAGATATTTATTATTCAATCAAACAAGATCGTTGGACTTGTCCAGTCAAAAGTTTACTGGCCTAATGATGCTAAAAAGCACTGGCCTTGGGCTTCGAAATAACCTACTTGTACGACACCCACAGTAATTGCTGTGATGCCCTGCGCTTTTGCTGTGGTGCCCTTCGCAAAGTTCTAATATTATTTTGTATTTCCCTCATAGAAGTGCTCCTAACCAGAGGAAAATTGATGTGCCCCTCAATAGCAAAAGATAAGGCCTGGAAGTTACTTAAAATTGATGTGCCCCATCAATAGCAAAAGATAAGGCCTGGAAGTTACTTAAAATTGATGTGCCCCATCAATAGCAAAAGATAAGGCCTGGAAGTTACTTAAAATTGATGTGCCCATCAATAGCAAAAGATAAGGCCTGGAAGTTTCTTTTATGGATGCAAAAGTATTTTAAAACTCTTAATATTTTTGTTTCTGTTCCAGACTTCACACGAAACCCCACACTTGTTCTGCCAAATCTTCATGGTCCTTCTGGCTACATGGTTATGCATAGCGCCCTCAACAGCCAAGCCAGCAGGCAGGCGGAGGAGTCAAGACATTGAGAACCAGATCCAATCGGATACAGGGAGTCTGGTGTATCAGCTGATGGAGAAGATGCAGGGATTAACAGATGAGGTCAAGGAGTTGAAAGAGAGACAGGAGAAGCTGATGACGAGGGAGTACGGACCTTCAGCGATATCAGACAGGCATGTCACAAAGATCGGTAAGAATGAGTTTGAAAAAAATTTGTTTAGCAGTTAAGAGCACCGAAATCAAGCTCTGGTGTTTCTGATCAGCAGAGTGTTGAATCGAGACACTTCGGATGGGGCATAAAGCCAATTGTCCCGTGTGGTGTGTAACGCACATAAAAGAACACAGTGCACTTATCAAAAAGAGAAGGGGCTCGCTCCGGTGTTCCCGGTTAATTGATTGGCTGAATATTCCATTGCGCCACAGCACCTTGTAAACCATTGCATGGTGCTATTTTTAAAAGGAGAAGGTCTCTCTTCACTGCACCTTGATAAACTACAAAGTTAGTAATTGGTTTTCTTTTGATTCTTTCAGATGGGGCAGCTCCTCTGGACTGTCAAGAGGCCAAATCACGGACACCATCAGCAAAGAGTGGACTCTACTACATCAAACCAAGGGGTATCTTTGAGCTCATCCCAGTCTACTGTGACATGACGACAGAAGGTGGTGGATGGACACTGCTGCAACGTCGCAAGGATGGCTCTGTCGATTTCAACCAAAACTGGCATGTCTATTCTCGAGGGTTCGGCAGCCTCACCGGTGAATTCTGGTTGGGGAATGAGTTCATGCACCTGCTGACAGAGCAGTACAACTACAAACTCCGAGTGGAACTTACTGGCTGGGAGGGTCAGCAGCTATATGCTGAGTACTCAGACTTCAAAATCGAAGGCAAACGGGCCGACTTCAGGCTGCGATTGGGAGATTTCCTTGGCGGCAATGCAACCGATGCACTCAGCTACCACAACGGAAAGAGCTTCACGACCATAGACAAGGATAATGATGACAGTAGCAGTATTAACTGTGCCGTCGTTCACAATGGAGGATGGTGGTTCAAGAGCTGCGACAGGGCCAACCTTAATGGCCTCTACTACCAAGCCTCTCAGTATATGTACCAAGGAGACTGGGATGATGGTATTGAGTGGAAGGAGACCGATGGATTATTGCCGTATTACTCGTATAAAGCAACAGAAATGAAAATCAGGCGGATGGAATAAAATATGCAATATCCTCCAATTTCATCTAACAGAAGAAGAAAAAAAGACCTTGCATAAACTTGGCTGCAAAATTTTGCAAAAACCAAAATTATGGTTATGAGAGAAGAGTGTTGAAATTGTGTGGATTGTTTATCCACAGGGTGACAGAAAAGTAGGGCGAGTGCCTCTTGTCACTGTCATGCCCAG
Source organism: Asterias amurensis (assembly GCF_032118995.1). Lineage (NCBI taxonomy): Eukaryota > Metazoa > Echinodermata > Asteroidea > Forcipulatida > Asteriidae > Asterias > Asterias amurensis. The sequence goes on along the minus strand of NC_092662.1, from coordinate 52,584 downwards.
TGGCCTTTTATGGACAGTGTGTCCCTTGTGACCTTTGAGGCAGTTGTACACCCTTTTGTCATGTTTCAACTTTGAGAGGGCAAGGCCATTTTCATTTTCTAGGCTTGGTATGGTGTTATGGTTCATAGAACTTAGGGCAGGATAACACTATCAGTGGTGTGATATATTTGTACTATTTGCCCAAAGAAATTCTAAAAAGGACCAAGCCCTGTTTAATCACTTGGCAATAAAAGTGTTTCCAGAAACTAAAACATTTTCATAGAGAGTAGTTCTACTTTCTTTACCTCTGCATTACTTTGTAAAGCCCATAATTTAGCTAAAAAGGCCAATGCTTCTACATGATTTCTGACAAATTTGAACAGCCATTTTTCCGATTGTAACTGAATTAAAAGATACAACCGACATGTCAAATTTGAAAAACAGACTTGCTCTTCCTTATATTTTTGCTTACATTTAAAATGTTACAATTGTTTTCCCTCGCCTTAGATTCTGTCAATTACTTAACGGTGGATAATTATCTTTTGCTGAAGTCTATTTATTTATTATAATTTTGCTTTTTACATCTTTTTTAGATCCAGCTAAAAAAAAAAGCGATTGATTTCACTATGACATACTATTGATGTTGATTATAATACCAGTTTCAGATGTCCTTTTCTATGAAAATGTTTAAACTAATTCAAACTATTTTCATGATTTTAGTTTAAGTGTTCAGGGAGATAATTGTAAAATATATTGAACAATAATAATAAACTCCTTTCGTAACAGAAATCTGTTGTAGAGTAATATTTAAAAACAAATTGCGAGTTGTAACCATCACTATTTTATTTGCATGATTGTATTATTAACTAAAACACATCTGTTTTATATAAGACAAAACATTTCAATAATGTTTATTTCATTGTATCCTTTATTCTGTAAATATTCCCACAATATATTGCTGTAAATAGTGCATCTTTTTCATACAACATTTAATCACTGTATCAGCTGTGCTGACAAAGTAACCTAATTAGATTATTCTAATGAGTAGATGTAGATTTAGGTCACAGTTACATCATGTATGCAAATCACCTTATGAATATTTATTATTGTAACCTTTGTAGATGTGATAGTTGTGCTGTCTAATTGGGACAATTCGTCTAGTACAAGACCTTGTTGAACATTTGAATATCCTACCCTAAAGTTAATTTTTCTCCTAACCTGGAACACATTGCAAACAAGAAAGCATCATGAAAAAGTGGCTAGCATTATCCTTAGATAACTACAAGACTACTGATAATACAAAAACAAATTGCTTAGCACAGACACAGGAGCATTCTTTATAGCAGAAATGGCAGACAAAATACCATGTGATTGTTCCTCACTTGTTCCCTGCTTAACTTTGATAAGCAGAAAGACATTCTACTTCTGCTGCTGAAGCTTTAATAACGTGGTTACGATTCTTGTTTACCTAAAAACTGCGACGTGTATTTTTCTTGTTCCAACCAAGCGTTGAAATAAAAGCAGTCTTAGTAAATACCAGTAAAATCATACAAATAACTGTAAATTATTTTAGTGATAAGTCGCTTTCATTGTGAAAAGTTTTAAAAGTAAATACCAGTAAAATCATACAAATAACTGTAAATGAATGTAGTGATAAGTCGCTTTCATCATGAATAGTTTTAAAAATGAAAGTATTTATAAGTGGTCAGTCTTGTGAATAAAAAGTATTATATTCTACATGAAATCAGGTGCAAATAATGTGCTTTATTTAAGATTTTTGTTTTGTTTTCTTGCAAGCTTACAGCATGAGAAGAACTGTGTGTGATTAAACTTTATGACATATGGGACCAATTTCATAAGCACAAAAAGTAGCTAAGCGCAACAAAATTAGACTTATTAGAATATTGTCACCATGCAGCAAAAATGGCATTTCTTAAACACAATACTGTGACAGGTATAAAGCAAATTTTTGCTTAACAGAAAATTGTTTTCCGCTTCATTTTCCGCTTGAACAACTGTATGAAATTGGGGTATGGTCCTGTGAGAGAATGACTGCCTATAAGAGAGCTGTCTCTACCCTGGGGTGGGATAGGGTTGGAAATAGGGAAGGATCTCATTCAACCTCTTGTTGTGCAAATAGAGAAGAAGAACAACAACAACAACAAGTCTTAATTTATTTGTCTCGAAGAGAACTTATTCAGTCCTTCATAAGGGAATCAATGTGTGGTCGAAGAGGTTTTCAACTTGGGTTTAAACCCGCGCCAAGGCCCGAACTTGATAATTTTACTGAGACAAAGTCAAGGTTACGTATCAAGAACCAGGCCTTGGCGGGTTTAAACCACAAGTTGAAAACCGAATCAACACACTTTGATTCCCATGCATAAATACCTTTTTCGTCAAAAAACATCAACACTTTTTGGTCAAAAGGTAAAATAAAAGCAAAAATTACAATTGTTTGACAATGATTTCTTTCAACACAACACTCCTCCAGCTATGAAATGGTAAAGCCCTCGAGTAAACAACTCCTTGGAGATGCTGTGCGTGTCGAGCGTATCGCGTGATGTGGCACAACTGTTTCAGCTGTTGCTCTCGACCAATAGGAATGAAGAAACTGTCTTATAAGCACAGGTGCAAGCTCGCGTGTCACACCCTTGTTTCAACACTTTTTACTGGTCATTATCAAAGGTTTAAACATCCCCACGTGATGCGCTCTCCACCAATAGGAATGGCGAAACTGTCTGAGGTATCTATGAATAATGCTTCAACGAGACAATAAATGCACTTAACGTGGAATTTAGAAAACCAATGATCAATTTCAGATAGATAAGTTGAAGCACTTAGAAGAAGAACATCAATAACAACAAAAAAGTCTTATTTATTTGCCTCTCAGGGCACCAATTCAATCCTCCCAAAAAGTGAAGATAATACGACAAGGCAATCCATAGACAATGTATAACTTAGAAGATCATTAATGAGAACAACAAGTTAAGTCTGGATTTTTTGCTTCAAACTGCTCTCATTTAAGCCTCCATAAAAGTGAAGATATTACAACCAGACAAAAAACACACAAAAACCCCCCCAATGTATTTACTTAGAAGACCGACAATCTGGAACAATCTTCCTCTGCCTCTTGTCACTGCCCCACTCTACCAACGTTGTTTTATTGGTCACTACTATGCCTAATCTAAGCATGCTATCCCAACATCGGACTTTGCAGAGTCTCAACATAGAAGTAGAGTGCAGACACCAAGACAAAACAACAATACAAGAAGACCAAGAAGTTCATTTCCCCCATCAGTTCACACCTCTACATGACTAATCACAAGGGGGGAACTTCCAGCCATCTTTAGCCATCATCACCGAGTTTCGTTTCCTGTGTGCTCTCTGTATAGGTCGGTCGTGTCAATAGCGAGACTTGGGGATGAGCAGGTGGGTTGGCATATGGAATTAAAGGTCTTGCTATGTGCTGACTATGTGCTATGTGCTATGTGCTGACTGGGTTGGCTTCAACAACTGATGGGCCAAATTTCATAGAGCTGCCTTTGAGCACAAAGAACATCAAAATGATGCTTACAAGAATGAGGTTACTGGCCAAAATAACATGCCACCTGTACAATTTAAGACTGGTTTACTGCTCATTTCTGCTTAGCAGACAACTGTTGAGCAATCTTTTCTGCTTAAGAAGCAGCTATTTGAAATTTAGCCCTGCAGCCGAGTCCCTTTCTTTCCCATCAATTTTAAAAGCTTGAATACTTTGCTTTTATAGCAAGAAAAAAAGGGACATAAATATGTGAAAAAATATAGACCATGGTTACTCGCTTGAGCAGCTGGATGTAAATTCCTGGCAACACAAATCACTTTTGATAAGCATTCCCTACACGACCATGAATAGCAGTTACCTCTATTCAAGAGTATTCAGCCCACGTATGGATCAAGGTGGCTTAACGGTACTTCCCTTTTTTCAGTTAACCACCCTGGTTAGAATCCTGTTGCCAGATCCAATCTGCAATGATGTCTTTATGTGGGATATTAGTACCAGGAAGATCATAAGGGATGTTCCTACAACTAAAGCTTTTCCCATTTTAGAAAGGGAAGGTATAACATCGGTTTAAGAAGGAGTAGTACTCACTCAAGACGTACAAATTACATCGGCTCATATTGGTTGTATTGTATGGTATTGTTGTTGTTTTTTGTGTCTTTTGCAACCATAGGCAAATGAACATTACATGTGATGTGTTGGTGGGTGCTTTTAAAAATGGCATACAGCAAGATAACCCATGATAAGCAGATGGTGTATAGGGTGTTTTTCGCTGGTTGATAACGCAGTCAGGTGGAGTTGTTTTTCGCTGGTTGATAACGCAGTCAGGTGGAGTTTAAATAACAAATTAATCATTTTATGTCATGATGTACACAAATACGTACGCAGTGTCACCAGCTTAATTAAAGAGCGCCACCATATTGACATTACAGAGTGCAAAACCAATCTTTCAAACAATCATATACATTTGCGTGAATGATTGCATTCTGTTAGCCCAAGTGGCTTGTCTGCTGCCACAAACAGTTTCAATGACTGAACAAAATCTACCCTACCTGATTTCCATACACGAATATCTCATGCTCCGTTGGATGAAGACACATCGCTTGACCGTGAGCAGGATAGAAGGTTACTGGGAGCTGGAAGGGTGGGTAGTGAGAGCGGTTGCTTGCGTTACCATCCAGAAGCTGGCTAGCACTGAAGGTTCTTACCGACTTGGAAGCCTGTTTAATAATAGTTAATAATAATACAAACTTATAAAGCGCATTTTCTGATTCAAGAAATAACTAAATACACTACAGTTCTCTTTTTGACTCTTAGTCTCTAAACAAACTACATGTTCATGAAACTTTCAGCCAATAAGAGGTCTTCCTTCTTTCATCAGTGAGGGCACTGTTTACACTTGAAACCAAAGATGCTCTTACACTGTGGGAAAATTGTTCCCTTTGTCTTTGGTGCCAAGTTTGAACTTTTGTGATTTCCCTAGTGACCGAACTCTAAAGTTATGATCTGGGCCCCGATTTCATAGAGCTGCTTAGGCAGCAAATATTGCTAAGCAAATATCTGCAAAGCATTAATAAGCAGGATACCAGTCACAAATCAAACATATCAAATGTTATTTTGGCTGGTAACCTTACTCTGGTCTGCATAATGTTGTTATGCTTTATGAAATTGGGGCCCTTACAACAGGATCTCAGTACAGCTTAGTAACAGTGGGGACTTTTTGTTGCAGATTGGATTCTACAGTGAGTAATGTCAGGAAGTGATGAAACAAGGTTGGCAATTAGGAGTTTTTAAGGCTTGGAAAATCCCAGGTGCTTGCTGCCGCCAGTAATTAAAACTAATGTGGCTTGCCAAAGACCCAGAAAGCCAGCTGGGGGTGCCTTGGATGCAAGTCAAACGAGTATCGTTAGCTTCAAGGATGATGTAGGAATAGAGTAAGAGATGACACAAATAATTAGATTTCAATGGAAACAGTCGGGAAAATGATGTTTAAAAAAGTGTGGAGAACAAACTTAGGCAATGATATTTTGTCACCTGGAAAAAGAAGTAACTTTTATTGAGACTACAGAATTAGCTGTTGCAAACTGCCAGCCAAAAGGACCTGCACTGTATGGTATAAATGCAAAGCGTAGTTAACAGCCCGACATTTCAACCCTATCAGAGTGTTTCTCAAAGGCTGGTCAGGTTGGTGTAGTGGTGTGTTGCCTCGCCATCGACATAGGACCCTGGTTCGAATCACACTGAGGGCACTATTTGGAAAGGGTTTTCAGCCCCAACTCGACTGCATGGGTTTTCCCCTCATACAACGGTTCTTGGCTGTATAGTGAATAGGTTTGATTTTCTGGCTTCACGTCTAGAATCAATAAATGAACTGACAAATGGAGGAAGGCTTACACTATTTAGCAGCCAGCTTACAGACGGCTTTCGACTGATAATAAAAGGGAGATAAACTGTCTCCAGTCCGAGGCAAATTGAAAGGCACCTAATAGGAACAGCAATTGGTTGTTGTTGGTTCCTATTACATCAAGCTGGCACCGTCTGCCCTACTAATCAAAGACTCAGGATGCTCTGGAGGTCAGTTTATGGAATGATTAAGAACCCAAGAAATGATTGGTCACTTTGATGGCTAGTTTTAGGGTACTCAAAGTTTTTAAAGAGAATTTTCCAAGTTTGTGCTAAAGTAGGATTTGAAACTTTGCATGGTGGGAGTATAATCAGGTGAGATTTGCGCTAACACCATCAAGTGGAAATCTCTTGTGGGCGAGTGTTGGTTGTGAAAATAACCAGTGGTTATCAACTTAACGGTTTCAATCAGTACGCTCTGATTATCTTCAGCAAGTTTGTGCTGTTGTTGCCTAACTCCTAACAACATGTGGCAATCATGGGGCATTCAATTATTCTTGTGTTTAAGCATAAGCCATTGGAATATTGTGTGTTGCTGTTTTGCTCACTTGGTCCAATGTGTCAGTTTGGTGTGAGGTGCCGGTTTGGGCCTAATGAGTTGGTACTGTGCTTTTAAAACAGGTTTGATAACTTCTTGTTTGTCTGAATCCACTTACTAGGGGTTACAAAGGGGCATACAAAAATAAAAATAGAGGTAGCATGATAATAACATGGTGCGACCATACTAATTTCAAATCTGGTTTTTAGTGTGATATTAGTAAGAATAAATGTAGAACTTGGTTTGGAGCCGGAAGGGTCCCAAGCCTTCACATAAAGCACGTGACATAATGTCTTACCAACAGGATTGTGACACATCTGTTCTAAAAATATTACCATTTATGACCCAAATTTGTGACAAAAATTAAAAGAGAGTATGTACCTGCGATGATTTAGTAATAGCTGAGAACATCCAGTAGTAAAAATAATGCAGGATCTTGCATTGGCTTCAAAAAACGCCCCGGATTAAAAACCTTAACAACATAATCACCCTAGTCAGGGAGGTACTAAGATAAGAATGGAGCAATAGGTTAAGGTCAGTTCATTTTAGGTTTAATCTTTAAAATATGACACTTAATAACAGTGAAGCATAATTCCTTAAGGGTTTCATAATGTCTAAAAAAATAAATGATCATAAAAAAAACTAAATGGTGAGAATCACCGCAGCTGTTGATAGTATAATCTGTTTTGGAAAAAGATTCCCTTCGAAGTTATATGGTGTAAATACTTCTTCACCCCCTCCCAAAAAAAACCCTTTTGAATCTTATAAACTATTCCTGATAGTTTCTCAGATTTCGGAAGGTTGGTGTACATTGATGGATGCTGCAGCCAAAGATGAGGTTGGAACACGCTGTCATTATTCTAAACAAGTATGGATTCATTCAATGATCATACCTTCAAGTATAAAAGTGCAGATTTTAGTAATTTAAGACACTCAAATGGCTTTTTATGAAAATCTTTTGATCAGCCGTTTTTTACTATCACTGGGAGGAAGTATAATCAACTCACTAACCTACAGTGTCCTTGGGATTAATACCGTAATGACATTATCAAAGTACACAGTCATTTAGCAGCTTCATTAATAGGTGCATCTCCCAGAGGGAGTAGGGAAAGTAAAGCCAAGGCCCGAAGATGACCATTCACTTTTCTCAGCAATGATCGGTGACAGATTGCGGGTGAAAATTACCATAGTCCCACATGGAAAGTTTAACATCAATGCCATTCATTACACAGAGTTATGAGTATACTTCCTTGTTCTTACTAGTGTTTGGTCAGCGGAACACTGTTCAGGGCATCAAGGGAGAATCTTCAATTCGTTTCAGTCAAGTTAATGAACTAGCCAGCCCGATAACTTGGGACTAATAATAAATAATAATAATACAGCGCCTAACATTAACAAAGGGAGGGCAACACAAGAACAAAAATAAAACCAGACCAATGACAGGCTAATAGAGAAACAAAAAGAGGAGCAAATTAGGACTGAGTTTTGCCTGGTGTTTGGTCAGCAGAACACTGTAAAAGGCATCAAGGGAGAACGCTGCTTAAAGGCACTGCGTGTAAGTCCCTTTAAACCACAAGGTTGTTGCCTTACTATATTGTACCTTAGTTTGGTGTAGCGCAACAAAGCTATCAGTATGGTGGTCATAAAGAAGATTCTGAGATTGGCTCAAGATACTGCTTGGTGGTGAGATCGTCCAATTAGAGTAAGGTGAAGAACTCAGAAAGATGCCCTAAAATTAAAAAAGCAATTCATAAAAATCAAGAACAGTCAATTAAATATTTGCATCAACATGACCATAGTGGCCCTGTACATCAATTTAAAGTGGACCTATACAGGCTTCAACAAACATTTGCCCCATAAACTTATCAAAAGTGATTCTAACATATAAAACAAGATTTCATTGTGAGCTTATACCTTCTTACCTTCTCACTGCTCTCATTTCCTATCATTATTACATATGCCTCTGGAAAAAAACGTAAAATGAACTTGAGTCTCTGATTAAGTTATTTATCATAAACACATCTTTACACGTTAGTTTGTTAAACATAGTTTTCTTGGAAGTTGCGAGAGATTGCCCCATGTGTATTCTTCCCCCAAATAATGATGTACAAAAGAACAATTTGTGGTAACACCCTGTATATATCTATTTACTGGGTAGATTATGTTCATTTGAGAACTTGCTATAATATTTGCTGGGTAGATTATGTTCATTTGAGATCTTGCTATAACACTTGTTGGGTAGATTATGTTCATCCCAGAAATTGCTATAAAACACATAGTTCTCCAGAAGACGATCAGAGCATACTTCTTGAAACGTCGAGTTAGAAACGGTTCTTGAAACGGTTCTTTTCAGAACCACCCCAACTAATCTAGAGATAGCTTTAACATGGTGTTACCGCAAACTCTTCTATATCTGATTTCCACCATGCAAAGTTTCAAATCCCACAAACACATAGTGCTATACATTGATACATTGATACCTCACCATGCAATGCCTAAAATCCTGTACATGTCCCATCCCCTTAAAACAACCAAGTGTAACTGACAGAAGTGCTGATTCACATCATTAATTGAAGATTTGTGATTCACAATTTTTGAAATAATACTTGCATAAAAATGACAGTGTTTTTTGGAGGGAGGGCTGGGGGACTGTATGTCCCTCAGAAGCATCTCTAAATCCCGAGTTGGATGCTGGTTGGGTTGATAACCCTATCACAGGGGTTTCCCTTAACTTTTTTTTTCAATCGCCCGCCGGGCGAGTTCACCAAAATTCTCGATCGCCCGCAGGTTTTTCACTAGCCCACATGTAATTATACACAAAATTTTCAAAACGAAAAAAAACAAAAACAAAAAAAAACCACGAAAGTGAAGCCCTTAAAATTGTTTTTTTTGAGGATTTTATATCTGAATTTTTACCTTAAACTATCCCTTTTCCATCAACAACAACTTTAATGACTTCGTGGTTAGGGGGTCGGTTGATTTGAACATGTTTTGAACTCCGTTTGCAACAAAATCTTCATGAATCAACGATCAGTCAACAACGCACATCGAGAAATAATTAATTAATTGCCCCGTAACGCCCTCTGTTGGCAAAAGTTGTCCATTTTATTAGTTGTCCAAGGCTGTACATTGTGCACAGTCTGCAGTCATTATGCACAACGTTCGGCAATTCTTTACTCAGTTCATGAACATGTACTGCATTGAAGTATAGTCAAGAACATAATGAATATGGAATTTATTAACAGCCATCAACGGCCAATCACAGCGTGCAGAGATTTGGTCAGAATCGACTTTGGACGACTGTGTGCGTTGTGTATGTGCTGTGCATACTGCATGGATGTACCACCAGTGGGCGACCGTGTACTGTGAGGATACTTGGCACCATGTGGTTTGTGCATCGTGTTTTAAATTGATTGTACGTGTTTTCTGATACGAACGACAGCAATTCCGGTCCCGATCACGACAAAATTAAATCTAGCAAGTTTCTAGAATTGTCAAACTTACTAATTTAAGAGCTTTAGTAGAAGTTTTCAGTGGGATTTTGCCACTGAACCCTCATTTATATGTGAAAAGGAAAAATTATTTGACCCGCCCGGCGGGCTAGTGAGAAACGGTTTTCAGTCGCCCGCCGCTATTTTCACTCGCATTTGGCAATCGGGCGACCACTAATTTCGAACCCTGCATCAGTGTTCCCCATCCCCCCTCCCTCCTCGCCTCCCCTCCCTTTGTGTGGGTTGGAAGGGAGGATACAGATATATGTTTGAGTTTTTAACTCAGAACCAAAACTACTCAACCGCAATAATTCCACCATGCAGTTTCAAATCCTTTGAAGAAAAAATGAAAAAAGAAGCACCACTCACCTTGGTCAGTAGATGATTTGTAGTAGCTATCATGGCAAACTGGCGTATGGACAAGATGGAATGAGGAATATGAGATCGAGTTGTCCAAATCAATCTCACTCCAAGAAACCTGTGCCAAAAAACAAAAGTTTGCATATAATATACCTGGACCATTAAAAAATGTTGCATAATTTACGACCAAGCTCCTCATAAATTTTGAACTTCCGCTGTGTTAAGGAAAATACTAAAATTAAGAAGAAAGAGTTTTAAAAAAAAATGTCAAAATATTTCACGTGTCTTGCAGATAGCAAGCTTTAATTCTTAAAATCTGAAACTCCTTGCAGGAATTGACCAGCCTCCAGCAACCCTCCCCTGACCCCCCACACCCCCCCCCCCAAAAAAAAGAAAATCCCTGAAAACCTCAGTACAAAAGCACAACTACTGTCAATGGCCAGCCACTCACACTGCACTTTGACCAATCGTACTTAAAAAGAAGAAAACGATAAAACAAATCATAAATCTTGGGAGTCAACTTACCTGTCCCTGGGCGAAGGTTTCAATTGATGAAGTTGAATCATCCGATAAGTCGTCATTTGGGAGTTGACCAAGGAAAAGACCGTGTGTCGTCAGTAGAAGCAAGGATGGATCAGCTGTCAGCACCAGGTCAAGTAAGGTTACCTCTTCACAATCTTAAAGAAAAAATTACACAATAAATTATAAAAGAAAACATGGATCTTGAGCCATTTATGGCCGTCAGGTTGGTGTAGTGGCATCTTTCCTCACCTTCCACCTCGTAGGGCCCTGGTTCAAACCCCCTTTAGGGTACTACATGTATGTGGATTGGGTTCTCAATCTCCCGTTTTCAAGGGGGGGCTGGCACATGCTCAACAAAAATGTCCAAACTTATAGCGATACAGAGTCCCAAAATGTAAGAATTCATACATAGCTCACATTGGATCCTTATAGTATACAAGTAGGTGACCCCCCCTTCAGCGTGCCCCCTCCCAAAGTCAAAAGCTAGACACTCCCCCACTAAAAAGCCCTAGCTTTGCCGTTGTTACTGAAGCCTGACCTATGCTTCTGAAACCACCCAAAAAGCACCTCTTACCACTCAAAGATACCAATTGGCAGAGCTGAGCTGTCACATTGTACCAATGCGTCGAGTTCTCGTCCATTTCAAAGTTTTTTAGTGTTACCCCAATCACAATGCCTTGATACAAAGAAAGGAAAAAACATATAAATAATCAAGAAACACAATAACATCTGAGAATGTACAAACAAGAAGACTAGAGGGCGCTATACCAGTGTTTAGTTTAACAGGGTCCAAATTGGGGGAGGGTGTGAACTGAAAACAAAACATACTGATTTTTAGTCATTGTGAAATCAGTTGTAGGTTAGTGGGATTCAAACCCATAACCTCTTGAGTGCAAGTCCAGCTGTCTACCCATTGGACCACAATGTTGCCTTAACTCAGAACTTGCTGATAAAGGCCCCCAATAACTCTCTGATAACTTAAAGAACAAGGAAGTTCATACTGTACCCTGTGCCTCTGATGTTGTGTTATACACAAGTCCAAGAACTGCAATATCAGGTGAGCATGGTGCTGTTGCCGAGTGTAGAGAAGCTGCACTGTCAACTAACAGACTGGGCTGGGCAACTTCTCCTGCGGCTACCATAGGATCTCCAAGCTTAGTGTTCACAATGGACACTGGTGAGCAAAAACAAAAGTCAGTGTTTTCTGTTATGTATAAGATTTTTTTTAACAGAGAAGATACTCGAGTCCTGAAATGCTGTTTAAAACCGGGTGGGTCGTGTCAATGCGCTAAAAGACAAAGTCATGTTTTAACATTCCATTCCTTAACGGTTTATCTTTGTTCAAATGCATTGAGCACCTCATTGATTGGCGGATCTGTGCACTATAAGAGTCTAATATTAATATCATTAAGTAGGATTACAAACTTTGTATTGTGGAAGTTTAACAAAGAGTTGTTGCAGTTAACAAAATGTGAACATATCTTTCTGACAAGTGTTGGATCTAAAAAGAACCGGTGGTTAATGACTCAAGGAAGTATGCTCTGATTGTCGTCAACTTCAGGACAAAGCTGGACTCTGTTGCTGGATGCTGCTTAAGTTCTTAGGTCAGTGGTAAGCGAAATGAAATACCTTGAGTGAGATCCAGTAATGATGTAGCTGTTTGTAGGAATTGTGTTGAGGTGTCCAGACTCACCAGGGCAGTCCAAGCTTCTGAGCCACTATGCGCTGTAAAGATTTCCTCCTTGGATGAAACAAACTGCCATACCCCTAGTGTGATATTCTAGAGTACAAGAAAGACCCCAAATCAGAGCATGTTGAATTTATCTATATCTTTTCTGTTCTTTAAAAGTTCTTTATACAGTTGGTAATGATTTATGATGGTAAGTACAGCAGCTTTGGATAGTATAATGCATTTTGAGAAACGTTTCACTTCAAAGTACTACGACTATGTAAAGATATTACACTTTTTCCCCCCTTAAAATTTGCAGATTGTGTATTCAAATAGGGATTATTCATCCTACGTGGATGCTCCATCCGGAATTCCAGAGCAATATCTCAAAAACCTGACAAATGTTTAAAAATAAGATGTTTTTTACAGCAGTAGGATTAAAACAATCAAACTAATCCACATCCACATAACAAAGGTATACACCATCTTTAAAGGTAGGGTTATTGATTGTTTTGTTTTCACTGTATTGCTAACTATTGAAACTATAAATAAAGATACTTACCCATGAGTCAAGTGGAAAGTGAAGGGTTCGAATCCAGGTGGTGTTCTTGAGGGTCACACTAGGTGCCAATCCCATGGAGCTAAACCCGTGCCCAATGGAACGGGTGTCCATGCTGTTGTGGCCAACATCAGGAGAAATCTCACACAGGAATACCTAATGGAGTGATTAAAAGGGAAGGTATGCTTTTGTTAATCATAGATAATATAGATAAATGGTCTTTTTAGAACTGACATGTAATTCTTGAAACTGATAGACCACGGGCACAGAACAGCCCTGTTTGAAGTAAATGAAGGAGGGGGCAGAATTACAAGCAGACTTACAATTTGAGTTGGCTCTATGTAGAATTTTCCATTCAATGAACCAACGTTCTCTCTGTGCGATCCAACTGATAAATGATAACCTGTGTTCAAAGAAAACAAAGGTTTAGACATACCATACAAATAACATGTTAAGATAATAGGCTCAACCGTTTTTTTAGTGACCTGCCATCGAACTGTAAAGGTAGAATGCTAGAGTAAGAGAGAAAATATGAAATTATTATTCTCTACCCAAAATCATTGAAGCAGATATTGTCTTCAAAGTATTGCATGCAATTTGTTGCTGGTAAACAAGGGGGAAAATTCATTGGTGGGATGGTGGGTCAGGTCTTGAAACACTTTGTATTCTGACTAGTAAGATACTGACAAACAGAGAGACTGCCAACTTAGGGCTAAATAGCTGTCTTCTTGAGTGCTGGCAAAGGTAATCCAGAGGTCGTTGGTTATAATCCTGCTCTAGTTAATTTTTCTGTGTTCAACCACAAAACTTTAAGAGGATTTTATTTCTCAAAAAATGTAACAATTGTTCTTTATTCTTTTTTTCGTTGATGTAATAATAGATCGTGCAAGTTTCATGCATTTTTCTAGAATACTTGGGACCACTTTGGTCGCCCGCTTGAAAAGTGCATTCATAAATGGGTCCCAATAGACTTGCATATCATCAGACAAGCATATTTTTTGCAGCATAGAATACTGTTATGTACCTGATTTAGTTGTGGTATGGCCTGAGCTTAACACTCTTCCTGAGATTATCAACAGTAGAAAAACTGAGCAGTAACAACATCTCAGCATCATAACTTCTAAACTTGTCCTGCTCGTACATCAAAGTTAGTTGCAATAATGTTTTGCAAGAGTCTGTTCTCTCGGCCAAATCTTGAGTGTAGTTTATGTTCAGTAGCAAACTAGAACCATATACCAGAGTCAGGGCATGTATAGGCTAAGAATACAAACTCATCAAATTTCTTAAATAATTGGTTTGACTTCATGTTTTTTAGATGACAGGAAAATGAATGAGTTTGGGGGCTGGTTCTGTTTGATCGATCTCAGTAGTGGCTACCCTATGGTCAAGTTTTTCTTCTCATTGTTGGGAACAAACAAAACTGTGCTCATTATGAAGATATTGCACAACACAAGGAGGAAATCATCCCAACTCCAAAGATATCTGAAATGATAAAATAGTAGTTCAATAGTTAATTTTATTAATAAGATTAGTAGTTGCGCTGACTAGACTTTGGTTCAGTTTAAAGGGTATGTACTTTTTCCTAACAAAAAACACAATGTCCACAGATTTACATTAAACTTATACAGTTTTAAAATTATGATAGTAGAAAGCTTCCCTTGAAATTTTACTTACTGAGGTGCTGCAGTTTTTGAGAAATGAGTAAAAGTAATAACTTTCGTCTCAGTTTTAGCATGTAAAAACGTATTAACCAGTTATGCTATGGTTTTGGTATAATATCATAACTGGTTAAGGGGATTTGACTTTGCATGCTAAAATAATTTTAGTCTCATGAGACCAAAACTATTTTGTGACTTGTTTTACTCATTTCTCAAAAACTACACAACCTTAGTCAGTAATATTTGAAGGAAAGCTTTCCACTATCATTATCTTCAAACCCTGTAAGTTTAATGTAAATCTGTGGACATTTTGAAAAAGTAGCCGAATCCTTTAATAGAGCTGCTTTTAAGCATTAGTTGCAATGACCGTTATGTCCATCCTTCCGACCATTGGGAGGATAATAATATGCTCATCGCAAACTACTTTTAAACCACAAAAAGTAGCCAAAAACAACAAAAATTCAAAATGATCAATACCAGCCTAAGAAGAGTAAGATTACCAGCCAACTATCTATTTTTTAGCAGAGATTGAACACAACATTAGTACCCTGCTTGACGCAAACTTAATTGATACAGAACATTTTAAATTCTCAAGGATTCTTTTAGAAAAAGTATCCTCCCTTTACCAGTTTTCACGCTATTATGCCTTTTTCTTTGAACTGGGAAAAATATCAACCGATGCCCCAAGTACCTTCTTTTGTTAATATGAAGTATGCAAACATATATTAAAACTTGATGGACATTGAAATGTTCACACTACACACCGATCTTCGATGACTTCAAATGGCCCCATTTGTTTTGAATTTTTCTTGTTTTCACGGCAAACAAGAAAGCATGGTTTCCCGGTGAAGCCATACATGGAAGAAACATCTACAGTGACGACAAGTGTTCTTTGAGACTCTGTGTATGACTCTATAGCCAGCAGTTGTCTTCGTTTTATTCAAAATATTTTTTAATGAAATTTTAAAATTACCATGGTAATTTGCAAAAAATAACAAAAATAAACAATTTAATAAAAAGTGTGAATATAATCATTGGCTTTCAAATCTGATTTTTTTTTTTCTTAAAATGTATAATAAAGCGTATAAATAAACAGTGATAATTGAATCAACAAGCTGATCGTTTAAATTTTAATATTAATAATAATATTGATCGGAGGGTTAAAAAAAAAAATCTCCAAAAATATTAGAAAATTATATAAGGCACATGGCTTCTTTAAGCCTCTGTATTTTTTTCCCAGAATGCTCAGCAAAATATTCAGTCACATGATTTGATCATCATGAATTGTGAATTGAAATAGCGTTTGATGAAACTTTCGGTGTGCAAATATTTTGTATATGGCCTCCACATTATGACATATTTTTGTACCTTGTAGAAATGCCTAAAATACCAAACTTTTTGCATTTACAAGTGCAAATATCCAGTGGAGCCTTATCTGTTTCTAAGTTTTGGTCAAGGGAGAGGAGACTCTTTGCTTGGCAAATAAAACCACATAATTTGTATCTAGGGACGGTTTACATCGCGCACAGAGAGGTAAAAGATTTGCCACGATTTTAGGGACACCTCGATAACAGGACCTCCTACGATATAAGGCCAAGTAAAAAAAGAAACATAATATTTAATAATATTTATTCAGGCAATCACATTTACAAGCACATATACATACATTCAGTGGGGTGCCCAGGAGAGCATAAAAGTTAAAAAAATAACTGTCGCCCCCAGCCAATGTCGCCCCCTAGCAAAGTCGCCCCAGAAAAAAAGATAAGGGTTAGAGTTAGGGTTAGGTTTAGACCTTCCAAAAGCACATTACTTCATACAGAGTTTTCTGAAAATGTTTTATTAGCCTACTATATTTTTTTACCATATTGTAGCCTTCATTATTTTCCGAACAACATCTGGGGGCGACTTTGCTAGGGGTGACATTGGCTGGGGGCGACATTGTCAGGGGAGACATTGTTTTGGGCGACATTGCCAGGGGGCGACTTTGTTTCAACCCGGGGCGAGCCGGCCGGGTTGGGGGCAACTTTGCAGGGGGCGACTTTGTTGGTGGCGAGCTTGTCAGGTGGCGAGACGACCACGTAAATGCCTGTTCTGTTGTCCTTATTTTTTTCAACCAAAACAAACTAATGGAACGGCTCCTAAGATATCTAAAAGGGAAATATGTCATACAATAACCTGTGGGACATCACTTCAAAAATACTACACAAAATTAACCGCCTTACTTACGAAGTTAAGTACGTGAGTGTCCACGTTCGGAGATTTGTTGGAAAGTTGCTACTTTTACTTTTCTTTGCAATGCGCTTGAAAAGCGCCGCTTTGTGACGTTCTGAAGTAATGTAGTATGGAGAGCCGCCTTAAATCAAAAGCAATAATTATTGGGAAAAGTGGGGTAATCATTGATCGCCATCGATATTAAAATGGAACCAAAGGGTAATCTGAATTATAAAGATGGCACAGCATCCTTTATATAAAAACATCAAAAGTATAAGTTTTAGACGTGGGAGGAGACCCCTGTACTAAATCCACATGCAAGGCTGTGGTCCTCTTACTTGCGAACGGGTGCACATAAATGAAATGCGGGTCCACTAGGAGCCAACCTGACTGCTACCACCACTCGAAAATATTATGCAGAGTGCATTTTCGACAGCAAACCTTTAAAACGAGGAGCATATCCCTCTAAAAATGCATTATACTTGCCTCGAAATGTTTACCAGGCTTTTAATTTAGAGTTAATTTGTATTTGTTTTCTTCAAATAGTCAAAAGACACAAAATAATTCAACAACTGTAGTAAGACACTTCCCAGTCAGATTCTGAGTCAAAGGACCAACACATGGCCCCAGTTAAACACTATATTATTTCTTGTATTACCCCAAACATTATTTAAAAGTAACTGTGGGTTTACAAAAAAAAATAGTTATAGCTTAGCGCATGAATTTTGACCTAGTGTCCACAGACAAAAAGAACCTGTCTAAGTCCCCCACAAACTTCTTCTGATAGCGCCCTCTTTTGAATCCTCCTTGTCCATCCACAACCAATGGGGAACAGTTTTTGTAAAAATAATGATTGTGATTGATTGGGCTCTCCATTGTACATAAGTTCTTTGAAGGTATAAAGTTGTCAAAAAGTGTGTTTATTTCCTCCAACCGAATGCAGTGTGTGTGTGAACAAGCTTTCCCAAGGTCAGAGGAATATTAATTTATGATTGGGGCATTTCGACGACGATATCATTAATATCATTGTGGCAGACTGAAGATAGCTCTACTGACTATATGGGCAAGGCCTGGTTCGGAGGTTCTGGAGATCTTAATCTGGTTTTTAACAATCGGGTGGAGGGGCCACGTAAAGGAGATCAGCGGTCTGCGGTGATCTGATGGTAACTATAGGGGGAATTTGGCGATGTATTTCTCCCTCCTATGTTAATGTTATTGTACAGTGTATTTAATGTTCAATTTGTCTTGTCCTACACTTTTATTGCACCATCGGTCACGGCGTCTTACACAGCACATCGTCCCAGTTTAGCTCTTACCAGCTGTGAAGTGATTACCCCATCAACAGATCAAGGACTTCTACTTTAGTACTAGCTATATAAGGCTCCCGCTCACCACAGGGGAGACTTATATATTTATATATTTCTTTATACTAGTTTCTAGAAGTATCCATAAAGTATCGAGTATCAAGTATTATGACAATGTCAATGAGGAGCTTTGTCTGTCCTTGTTTTCACTATTAGTTATTGGTTGGTTAATAATTAATTGATTTTTAACAATTATCATAATTAAAAAAAGGCCCTATTTTGATTTACGTCTGCACATGATGCATGGAGTAAAATAAGCAAACATCATGATAATCTTAACTAGTTCGTTAGAAATGGTGTTTTCCGCAAATACAAACCACATACAGAAACCTTGAATAAATGCAAATTGTAAACAAAATTGAACATTCTTGTTTTCATTCTTTTTCTTTAATTTTAAGGGCATGGGACAACATTCCTGCAAGGATTATGGTGGCGTGGTGTCATTAATGGTCTTCTTATTGACTGTTACGAATGGGGAATTTGCCGATAATAATGGCTTGATGTGTTATAAGCCACCTCCACCAGCAACAAATGAAAGTGTGAGTACATTGTTTCCTTTTATCAACCTGCTGCAGTGAACAGCTCCATCACTATTCTCTCACTATCCGTTTAAAGTCGTGTTGTAGCTAGTCACCAAGCTAATCCTAGTCCACATGCGAGCAGTTCAACCAAATTTTAATGTTTATATTGGGCCATCATTGCTCAAGCGCAATCTGGGGGAAATCTGTAACAGCACATTGTGTTTTTCTCAGAGTGCTGAGCCAGTTTTGTTAGTTCTGGCTTGTACAGGCCCGCCTGCACTGCCCACCGTGTGGCTACAACACTTGACTGCTAACACACATTTAGACATTTTATTTGTGGTCAGTGCTGTGGCCCACAACAGGAAAATCAGGATGTCCATTGATGTTTCGTTGCCATGCAACAGCGGCCAAACTGCAATAAAAAGTTAGGTCAAACTTTTGACCAATCGTTTCTCTGGGTTTAGCGTTAGCCCAGGTTGGACTCCTCCATTGCAGGCAACTGATGTCCTACCAGGGCTAGGTTTAGCGTCAGTTAATCAGGGCCTACTTCAGGTATGCAGGAATTTCCACTTGTTGACAGCCAATTTAATTGTTAATTATAACACATTTAACACATTCAACTTAAATTCAAAAGGTGTTATAGGCCTAAACCACCTCCGCCAGCAATGAATAACCTCTTAGAGTAGGCCTATGAATTAGGACTTGTGTTTAACAAAAAATTCCAATTTGACTACTTAGTTCTGGAGGAGATCAGCAGTCACAGCGCCCCAGTTTCTGGGTCTAGAAGCTCAAAGACTATTTAATGTATCAAACCATTCATTATGCATTTAATTCTTGTATTCTCATTTTGGATGCAAGAGTTGGGTGGGGCAAGGATTCTGAGAAAGGGAAGGGGACCCTTTGGTAAGCCCCGCCCCCTCTGGTTTTGCAATACTGTCGAGGAAATTAAATTTGCACTCGGGACGTCATCATACATTTTTCAGAATGATTACAATCTATGTATTATTTGATTGTGTACCACTTTGCAGGATCATGGACTTTTTGAGTTTGCTGTGTCGGTTAGAACACCTGAAAGTTCTATCATCGGTATTGCAGTAAATGCCCAAGTCATATCTCAAACCCTGAGCATTAGGCATACTGAGCAATGTAAGTATTTAAGACACAGTCTCAAAGTTATCCAGGATTTTTGTCATAGTTGTTTGAATAATAGAATTGGTTGTTGCAAACAACTTACCAACCAAAAGGATCGATGGTATAAATGCAAAAACAAAAAGTCAATGGCCTGCAATTTGGACCCAAGCAGAGTCTTTCTCAGATGCTTAATAACAACACGACAATCATGAACAGGTAACTAAGCGTAACAAAAGTTTACCTGTTCATGTTTTTGTTGTTATAAATCATATCATTTGCCTATGAGAAAGACTCTGCTAGGGTTGGAACATTGGGCCATTAACTATTTTTTTGCAGATAATATTTGCTGAGTACAAAGCTTACATATGTATTTTAACTTCACAACACTTGAAGACAGATGTAAAGTGGGTACAGGGTTTCTCACAAGCTAGCATTATATGCCTGAATTGCGACCAATGTAATAACAATTGAATGTAGATTTGATTTTTATTCAGATCAAATTTACAAAAATCATCAAGATAAAATCATTAAGAAAGGGTAAGATTGGATATGAGTCAACAAGACCAAGATTGACACCAAGTTATTAAAGTCTTTCAGAGGACCTCTCATTATGTCCCTTGGTTGGCGAAGTGTGGATGGGTGGGTGTGAGTAGGACATATTCAAACCGAGGACAACAAAAGAGGAAAATAGAGTCCATGGTCTATAGTTCTATTCAATTAATTCTGGTCTTTGACAATTTCCAAATGTGTCCAGTACCTCTAAGAGTAGGGTAAGGTAGGTTAATGGTTTTATCTGAAGTAAGACTTTTTGACAGAGGGAGCTATGTTTATTGTTATTTTTTACAGTTTGAATTTCAACATTTTCTTACTAAATTCTCTTTTAATTTTCTTGCAGGTAGCATTTCTGGTCATATTGTGGTTCGCATATCAGTTCCAGTTGTGCCACTGAGCCTAGACTGCATTTACAACAAGCCAGTTCAGACACCACTACCAATTGTGCATTCAGTAAACACTACTGGTCAGTTTTATCATTAGGGCCCAATTCCACAGAGCTGCTTATCTAAATGAACACGCTGCCTTGGATCGGACGAGTTGGTGTATAAAAAGTGTTTTGTAACCATTTGTTATAAAATGCATATGGTTGGAAAGATATTTTAAGAGTAGAATACAATGATCCACACATATTTGCCTCGAAATTGCGTGGTTTTCCTTTAAATTTGCGAACTAACACGGTCGGCCATTTATGGGAGTCAAAAATTTGACTCCCATTAATGGCCGACTGTAATTGACGACGAGGTAAGAGGAAAACCACGCAAATTCGAGTGATACATGTGTGGATCCTTATACTCTACTTTTAAAATATCTTTCTAATCATATGGATTTTATAACACATGGTAACAAATGCTTTTCAAAGACCAACACGACCGATCCAAGGCAACGCGTTCCTTTAAGCACAAGGAATAGCTACATTGTAGGCAAACAAATAATATGCTAACAAGAATAAGGTTTCCAGCCAAGGTTCTGTGTCAAATGTACAATCTGTGACTGGTATCCTGATTATTTTTTACTAAGCAGAAAGATTTTAAACATAATTCTCTGCTTAAGCAGCTCTGTGAAACTATCCCAGTCCATTTCTGAGAATCTACATGTATGGCTGGATCCTGTAAAGAGGAAGGGAAATGTCAAACTCAGTTTTGTGATACCTCATTTTCTAACTTCCAAAACATCCCATGACATCATTCTGAGAAAAAGTGGGTCTAAACATTTGTGCAGGGGGTCGTTCCTGACTTTTTCACAACGTGACAATTTGTAAAAGAAAATGTCCCTGCAACTTTGCCCCAAACATGTCTAAAAGCCACTCTTGGTATGGAGCTGAAGACAAGTGGAAAGAACCTTAGGAGGAGCTTAAAGTAGTAACTGATATTCCTCTTAAAACATTGGTTTTCAGAAGCACTGCGGAAAAGCCAATAAATAAATATACTGTTGTTTTAATTTTACAGATGATTATATAAGCAGTGGAACATCACTCATTGAGGGAATGGTAGATTTTAATGACATTGTAGCATCAGATGATGACCTTAATGGCACCTGCCAAGTGACTCTTCCTATAAGCACAGGAATTCTTAAGGGACTACCAAATATTACCCTAGACTTTGACCTCAAACTCTTAGGTAAGTTGACTCGACTATCTTAGTTCAAATTCTGCTATTGTGGAGAGTTGTGGCCAAGCGTTCTAAATAGCACCAGACTCCAGTTCTATTGTAGTAGAGTGTGGGCTTAGTACCCAGTTGTGGGGGCGCATGTGTCGTTGGGTCGACACTTCGATCCTAATTGTAATTACCCCTTGGGTAGGAGATTACGAAAGGGATTCTTGTCTGTACTTCTTGGTATCTAAGACGTCTAAATTAAACTAGATTAGATCAAACTAATTATCTCATGAGTTGGAAATGTGGCCAACATTAGGGCAAGAAAACCGCAGTTGGCACGGGGGTATGCAATCCGGAGGTCACAGTATTAAGTTTTTCACTGTTCAACACCAAATTATGAAGAGCTTAATTTTAAATAAAATTAAAACTATGCTAAACAAATGAATGTATCTCATACTCGTAGTCTTTGTGTTTTTCTTTGATGACTAAAGGCTGTCCACATGGTATGTATGGACTATACTGTGTGCAACAATGCACATGCTTTGAGGGTGTTGAGTGTCATCCGTTCACAGGAGCCTGTATTTGCCCTAAAGGGCTGCAAGGAAAAATCTGCAATTCTGGTAGGTATCAAGGGGGGGAAAAACAGAAAGAGAAGTATTTGTTTTGAGATATTTAAGAAAACCGTGCTCTTGGACAAAATAATGGCTTCTTTTATAGTGCACATAAGTCCATCACTTAGTGACGCTCAAAGGTGCTTAATAATAATAATAATAATCTAAGCATTTATATAGCGTTCTTACACAAAAAAGTTACCATAACGCTCTACAACAATAGTTACAAGCAATCAAAAATTTACAATACAAAGCAATGAGAAATAAAAAATAGCCTAAGAAGCGAAATAAGTATTGAAAAGATCTGGTGTGAATGAATATATTTTGAAAACTGAAAGTGAATGAGCATGATGTATTTGATAATGAACAGTGTTCCAAAGGTTTGGTGCTGCTGCATAAAACCCTTTGGACAATGAAGTGTACCTGGTTTTACGTTTAGTGAGAATCCTTCCTTGTATCTGAGCGGGATTCCAGTATTTTTCTGCAGTGCTCAAGCTACATGCGACCTATTCTTGTACACAGCACCATGTAATGGTTTACAAGGTGCTGTGGAGCAATATGCAGCCAGTCAAACCAGGGTCATGGGGGGAACCCCTTCTCTTTAAGTTCACTTGGAGCAATGCATTAAAGTCCCATCTGAAGGATGCTGCAATTATGGTTAAGTTTCTTGCTTTAAGGACACAAGTGTCACAACCTGGTCTCAAACCCACACTCTGCTGAGCAGAAACACCAGAGCTTGAGTTTGGTGCACTTAACCACTTGGCCATGACATGCCATCTTTCTCCGAGGATACTGTTCCTAAAAGCTCCTTGAAATCTTCAACTCCTTACTAATAATGACAGAGCAGTCAGGCAACCATCCCCAAACCATCAATTCTGACAAGTAATATAAGGCAACTTGCTTTTCCTTTCTTGTAGCCACTCCTATGGTAGTGACTGAACGTTCGACTGTATTTGTACCATTCGGAGAACTTGTGGATCTGATCTGTGTAGTCTATGGAATGTACAATCCAATTATGCAGTGGAAAAAAGGTGAATCATACCGGGCCACAAAAATCATCCATGAAAATACACCGTATTCTCCAAGGTAAAGAAGAAAGCTAGAGTTTGTCTTTTTTTCTTCAGACAGGCGCTCCCGATTAGCACAAATCAAATTTGACTTCTGAAACAGTTAGGAGCGAAGCTAGAAGTTGAAAGATCGTCTGTTTGGAATGACTCTGGAGGGTCTTGGTTTCAGACTTCGTTTTTTGTCATTAGTTGAACCTAATGTAAATGTTTTGTTAAGTTTGCCTATCTGAAGCCAATATTTAATTGGGTGGACGGCTGAATTGCCCAGTGGTTACAGTTACTAAAAAACATTAATACACCGAAAGAAAATAAAAAAAGAGTATAAAAAAAGCAGGGGGACAAACAAGCACAAACGCCAATTAATAAAATTCTTAAAAGGCAAGATATTAGCAATCGACCAAAGGTAAAAAAAAAGGCTATTATAAAATCCAATATAAAAACATTATTTTGTATAATACAATAACAAATTAGTCAATCTTTAGGCATGTCATTTAACAATTCAGTTAGATTTAGGATAGGGCTGCTATGAATTCTTTTGTTGAACCTCTACATATATGTTTGTAAATCTGCTGTAGAAGTTTCAGCTTAATTAGTTGGCAATTTATTTTGATAAAAGTGCAATGCGCAGAGCAATTTTTTTCAGGAGAGCTACATGTTAAATGAATATTCGTCACATATGTTTCCTTAATTTCAGAGTAAACACAGAGATTGTGATCTTGTTCATTGGATACAAAGTCTAGAAAACCAGACCTTTGTACTTTTGAAGCTTCATTTTAAAGCTGTCGAAACTTCCTGGTGTTAAGTGAGAAAAAATCCAGAGCTGCCAAGACAATTAATTTATCGACGCTGACAAAGAAAAACACTGAGTTAACATCCTGTGACTCTTATGGCAGTGGACATATCTGATTGATATCTAGTCATGGTACTCTGCTCTTAAGCAAGGCACTTTGTCATAATTATTGCCTTCGTTAAAAGTTGGGAAGGTGTAGTGCAATCTGCTCTACCAGCCATGCCCAAAGTGGATGATGCCTAAACCATTACCGTAATGGGGGTAACCATGTTTCAGTTCCAGGAGTAGATGGTAACTATCCCCTGGTGACACTAGTGTTAAGTGAACGCTGGGCATATGACCTTGTGAATGTCTGACGATCTCTCATTCACAAACAAAAAGAAAACTTGCATTTAATTTTGGGCATCAAACAAATTTATTCACTGAAAGTGCCAACTGTAGTTGGCTAGTGGAGGAGAAACCTCGACACTGAAGCCCCGTTGTGCAGCATTCATTATCGCATTAGATTCCATCAGAATAAGTTTCTATTCATAGTATTGTTATGCATACAACAAATCATTTGGTACCAAGTACTGCATGGTACAGGATATTCCCCCTGCACAATGTTGGTTCCCATTCCCATGGTTTAGGGTACTTGTTATTGTATGCATTGCTTGAGTGAGCCAAACAATGTTGGTTCCCATTCCCATGGTTTAGGGTACTTGTTATTGTATGCATTGCTTGAGTGAGCCAAACAATGTTTTATTTGTGTAGGGGTCATGGGTGAAGGGAACTATCAGGGGTTGTCAATGTTTTGTGTAATGTACATGTAGAGCTGCTGAAGAGAACTCTCCAAGTAGTCCGACTGATATATTCAGCATCTAAAGCATGCAGTTTACAATGTAACATGTATGGGTTATAAGTTGGTGTACTAGGCTATAGTGGGTTATTAAAATCAAAACAAAAGAAATTAAATTTTATTTCATTTAATTGATTAATTTACAGGTAAAAATGCAAAGTACAAAAAAAAAGAACGATAAAGAAAACATAAATATACATCTAGGAGAGAAAACAAAAGAGTAGCACCCCTGATGGATTTCAAAAAAGTTACTTTTAGCCACAATTTAAGAAACAAACAATGTTTAAGAACAGTATGGACGTTAATAACCATGGCTTACAGTATTGAAATATGAGAACTATATAATATAGCCTAATTAAAACTATAAAAGCATATTTATGTGCATTTTAAAAAAAAGCTAAGTAAAAGGAGATTCTGGTTATATGAACAATGTAAAAAGCACTATGACTGCAAGTTAAAGTCAAGCTAGAGTCCATGATATTAATCCCTGGCACTCAAGGATTTCCTGGCCAGTTTATTTCCTTTACGAAGCCCGTATTGGCTGTTCAACAACAAAAATTAAATACAGCAACACGGAAATATCTTTAAGAAAAACACACAATGTGTTACACTTATCTAGTAATCTTTGAACTCAATGACTTTCGATTTTGTCAGCCAGGATATCGAAAATTTCAACCTTTAACCTGACCTAAAAGCACTGTCTGAGAAAATGTAATTGAAAGCCCTTTCACTTAAAAATGCTATGTCAGATTTTTGGCCCCTTAAATGGTATTTCAAAGAGTATCACCCTCTCTAACGAAAGAAAGTTTAACCTTTACTTTTAATGGTCAGGACTCATGACAAAAATTTAAAACGTTTCTTCTAAAACAGATAAGAATTGGTCACGTGATATATTGTCCGGGATACCGAAAAAACTCATTTTGAGCACTTTATTTCACTGCTACTAATAATTGGTGGATTTTTTCGAGCAATGGCTCAAATGAAAGGTTGTAACTTTCTCGACCCCCATCAAAATACCTATTGAGTTTTAAATCCAAATTTTGGGGTCAAATCGGCCAAAAATCTGACATAGCATCTTTAATGGAGGGCCTCAATACTGGTAAAGTATGCAAGCATTAATGCTTGTGAGCCATTGATTTGCACATAACTTACAAGGAATAAAAATAGTTCAGAGTGGAAAACTTCCCTTGAAAAACCTTTTCCATACAAGGTTTTAGCTGGGTTAGTCTCTGACAATGGAGTAAAAGTTCAAAACCTTATGTTTGAGTAAAGACCATGCAAGTGTTTTTTTATACGATACTTGTGTACGTTACTTCATGTTGTTTTAACCATATGCTAAAAATGACATCATCGTTTTTGGAGGATTATATTCAGCTACATAAACTGTGTGACCTCTGCAAGGCTCAAATATAAACTTACATTTTCCCCACAAAAGTGCCCCAAGGAAAGGTTGTGCCCCTTAAGAGCGAAATTCAAGGCCTGTATGTGTTTGTACTGTTTTCAAATATCTGATCCTAGACTTGCAAGATTGAAACTACTTAATTTACTCATTTCTCAATAACTAAGCAATGCAAGCAAAAATACTCAAATAAAGCTTTCTACCATTATGACTTTATTTGTTTTTTGTATTAGGTAGATTAATGTGACCATGTATCTGTTCAATTTCCAGCTATGCACATCCTTTACAAAATTCAACTATTATGATGCTGTATTTTGAATGATGCTGTATTTTGAATGATGCTGTATTTTGAATGATGCTGTATTTTGAATGATGCTGTATTTTGAATGATGCTGTATTTTGAATGATGCTGTATTTTGTTCCTTTGTTTTTGTCTGAAGCCCAATTCATATGATAACAAAGGTCGAAGCCACCACTGCAGCTGTAAATGGGGTGTACACCTGCAGAGTGGAGAATGCAGGGGTTGTCTACCAGATTGATGTCAACCTTATCGTTACAGGTATGGCTTGATTCAAAATCATTATGGGAAAACTCACATAAAGAGTTTCTCAAATACTGTACATTTCTCTCAACTTTGGGGAGTATTAACATTGATTTACTTGGGTCATTAAACTTATGGATGAACATTAAACCTGCCTAATGGAAGTCAGAAGTCTATGGAATTCAATGCCGCCTGACCTCAGAAATTAGAATAATCCTTTAATCTTCCAAGGACACTTCAAAACTCAGCACTTCAAACGAGCATTTTAAATGCTGGATTTTTTACCTTGACTTTGCAAACCGGTGCCCTTGAATGAAAATTTTCTTTTCAGACACTGTGTGCATTATAAATACGATGCAGTAACTATATTATTATTATTACACTATATACCTTGTGTCTGCAGCTATTCCACAGCCATTTCTAGAAGGTCCAGTGAACAAGACGATTGTCTTCAAACAGGGTACAATGTTCCGCTGTCGAACCAAACCCCAAGCGGGTGCCCTGGCGTGGATGAACGGTAACCATAAAGTGCTGTCAAGGAACACATTAACTGGGCCGTACATAGTGGAGCAAGGTCCCGATGATGTGTCGCTCATTTTCAATGAGGTTAGGTTTGAGGATGCTGGGATGTACCGGTGCATTGTTGGCCACAATGGGGCCAATGACTCAGTCAGCTTGGATGTGTGGCTCGTGGTTCAGAGTAAGTGACACACAGTCTGTTGTTGTCAAAATGAGCAGAAAGAATTGTGAGGAGAGTTTAAAACAACTCAATGCAGACTTAATGATTCTTAATTTTTGTTGAGAGGTTTTTAATTGTTTTTGTTTGACATTATTTTATCAAGTAAAAACCAGAAGGGAAACATGGATATAATAGCTCCAGATTTTTGGCAATATCTCAAAAACGCAACCACCTTTTGATATGACATATTCACAGGTTAGCTTAATCTATACGATTAAAACAATCAAAAGTTTCCCAAAAGTAAAGGTACATTAATATTTTCCCTAAAGGTCAAGGTAAAAAGCCGTTCATCGCAACTTCATTCCAGAGTGGACTACAAAACAACACCCTGAGGTTGTCTGAAGATGAAGAAGTGGTTTTAGTTTGCGAGGTTGACAAGGTCTATCCTGAACCTGTTATCAGCTGGTTGCTTGGTAACGAGAGCCTCACTACCAATGCCAAGGTCACCTATGAGTGAGTGTTTGTAGATTCTTCTTCATTCATAATAACTTTAACACTACCCTAACACTACCAATGCCAAGGTCACCTATGAGTGAGTGTTTGAAGATTCTTCTTCATTCATAATACTCCTAGCATTACCCTACCACTACCAATGCCAAGGTCACCTATGAGTGAGTGTTGGTAGATTCTTCTTCATTCATAATAACCCTACACTACCCTAACACTACCAATGCCAAGGTCACCTATGAGTGAGTGTTGGTATATTCTTCTTCATTCATAATAACCCTAACACTACCCTAACACTACCAATGCCAAGGTCACCTATAAGTGAGTGTTTGTAGATTCTTCTTTTCATAATACTCCTAGCATTACCCTACCACTACCAATGCCAAGGTCACCTATAAGTGAGTGTTTGTTGATTATTTTTCATTCATAATACCAATACCAATACCAATAAAGGTAAAATTACAATAAAGGTTTTTCCGACCAGTTTCAACACCCATTCAAATTCACACATTTCCCCATAATCCATCGAAATTAGGGCTTCCTTTTAGCTATTAAAGTATTCAATTTCATTGTCTTGCACACATGATCAACTGTTGCAGTTGTTCTGAACAGCTTTGGAGCACCTTGGTTTCAGTCGTCGATCTTTTCTTTAGTCGAACCTCATGTAAATATTTTAAGTTCACCAGTTTGAAACCAACATTTATTTTGGTCGACCTAGAGTCGAACCTAATCTATTTGGTTGTCTGAAACGGGTGTAACGTGCTTGAACCTGAATATTTTGATATTGATGCTTTTTCATTTGGCGGGTTGCTGGTAAACATCCTGCCTTGAGTTCATCATTTCTTTCACTCTTTTTTTCTGGATTGAAGTTACTCGGATGATGGTGTCTCGTTTATTGTGCGTAGTCTCCTGACTCTCAAGCCAACTTGGGATGATAACGGCAAGGCGTTAGTCTGCGTCTCCAAGGTGCCTGACTTTAATGAGGACCGCAGCAGGGTCATTGACTTGGATATATTGTGTAAGGATAAAAACCATGGCTAGAAATACATAAAGCAAACCGATACCTATTCCCCATTATCCCATTATCATGGGAACACACCACAATCTCCTTTCCAAACCTTAATTACAGATTGTATCGCTTTTTAGCGTTTTTTTCTTTCTTCTTCTTGTAATTGTTTACATCCTTTGAACGTTTTAAAAAGTTTTTTTAATGTCTCAACGTATTTACTGTATGGGAGCATTTGAGGTTCCCTTTTGGGAATCTATAGGGAGTATTTGATTTGAATTGAATTGAGTTAGACAATTGGCCAGAACCTCTAGTTAATACACCTTGAGCCAGTGACTACCCTGACTCTGTTCTTCTTCCCCAAAGCACTTTCAAGACCATCTCAGCTCCTTAGAAGTTGGCATGCAGCACTGGTAGCCAAATACGCTCACTGGGTGCTAACTATTTACATCAGTGATCCCACCCTCTTCGCAGGTACCCATGTATTCCTGGGGCCACTAAAGTCCATCCAGCTAGAGTATTTTTCCTATCCAAATTATGTTGGAACCTTTGGCGAACCCCTTCTTATTACAATAAGTACACTGGGACCATGCATTACACAACACACTGGTTGTACGGGTTCACATTCCATCTGATAGACGCAGCAATAGTGGTAAAGTGTCTTGCTTAATGACACAAGTGTCACAACTGGTACTTCAACCCACACTCTGCTGATCAGAAACACATGCCAATGTTTCAAAGGGTAGAATTTTAGGAGAATGCAACACAGATTTTGTTTCCTCTAGGATTTTTTCTGTCCAATTTATATTCTGTCTTTACAAATTCACAATCCACAGATGCTCCTAAGGTAACTGTTCATCCCAAGGGGGAGACGTTCCAGCCAGGGACCAGTCCTTCATTTAAATGTAGCGCCTTTGCCAACCCATCTTCCAACATGACGTACACGTGGCTTCTCTCTGAGCAGAACAACACAGTCATGAAGTACTTCAATGGCGAGTAAGGAGCGTTACACTTCTATGCAGACAAATTTGTTTTCTTCTTCTAAAGAAGATATATTCAAACTATATTTTGGCAGCCAGGCTGGCGTATTGGATCCTTTCCATGCCTCTTACCTCTAGGACCCTGGTTCAAATCCCACCGGGGGCACTATGTAGATTGGGGTTTCCCCCTACCCAAGATTTTACACAAGCTCTGACTGTAGCAATTCAATATTTATTATAACTGTACACTAGTTATCATTATGACTATGAATTCAGTTCTTTTGAAATGCCCTCTCCACAGCTCAGTTCGAATACATGATCTAAAGCCCCATCACAACAAGGCGTCTCTTACCTGCATGGTTTCAAATGATATTGGGGTTAACAGTGACAGGGCTGTCATCAGAGTCTTTGGTAAGTACCCTTTTCCGAATACACTCTACCCTGTTTGGGATACACTCTACCCTATTTGGGATACATTCTACCCTGTTCGAGATTAACTGAGGTAGAACTCACTTCTGTATGTGAGCATATGGCACAGGGAACTCTTTTCTCCTGATGGGGATATAGGATTGGCTTTTTGCCATTTGCAATGTCACATCCCAAATTATTAGCCTGGTTGGTAAAACAGAAAGCAACTTTGAACCACTTATCATCATCTGCTATACCACCCAGGATCGAGTGGATGATACCCATGCCTACGTACTTACAGCCTGAACAGGGTATAAACCCTGTTTCAATCCCATGAGTAGGTGGCAACGTGCCCCTGGTGTGGCAGTTGATTAGGGTCAACAGCTTTGGATTGAGTTGCCCTCACCTTGAAGTGGCCGTCAAGCCTTGTGATGTCGGGTGATATCTCATACAAAAGTTTTAATAATAATAATTCTGTGCCTGTTTGCAGGAGGATCAAACCCAAATACAGTTATACTTCATTACACAGTGATGGTCCTGGCCCTAGCGGCAGTCGTTATTCTGATAGTCGTCATGGTCATCATTATATTCAGACATCGAACCAAGATAAATAAGCTTTTCTTCAACCGTCATAAGCTAGGTAAGCTGTTAAAATAATAGTTACAACATTTATACGGCACGTAATACGTACGATTCTAAGCACTAAAACCATACTATTTTATTTAGCTTAACAAAACAGATTGATTATAAGTAATGATATAAAAGTGTCTAAAGTACGTGCTGCTTGAATTAGGGTGGTAGCTTGCTCCCAAGTGTAGGTGCTATGCCCCAAAAAGCATGGTCACCATAGTGTGTCATAATGCGTTGTCCCAGGGAAAGCTGGAAATGAGCCATGGAAGAAGAGCGACAGATCGTAAAGTGACACATAAACCCCCATTTTGGCTACAGGGGCTGAATTAACTTTTTATTAAAATGAACAGGGTTATATTTATAGTGGTTAGTACATTGACATGAATCCACACTCAGAAACACCAAGGCAGGAGTCCCGGGCAAGACTCCAGTGTGGTTGTCTGTCTAGCCTTGGCACACTAATTATAAATGGTTCTTTATTTTCTCAGCTGGTGACAAATTACATGACATCTTCATAGCTTACAAGGGCGGAGGGGAAGAGGAGGACTTCATCCGCCTGTCTCTGATTCCAAAGTTGGAGGAGTGGGGATGTGACGTGTGCATCCACTACAAGAATTTCAAGCCTGGTGCAGGTAAATTGTCGCCCCAAATCCTCCTTACTCCATTACCCTAATCACCCATACAAGTTGAAGCCAGTCATTCCTATTTTTTCCTCGTCCACCATGACGGGAGTATTTTCCTAGAATTTCGGGAATAATCTTTTGAAATGCAATTGAATTCTGAAGTGGTTCCCTCACCACTTCAAATCCTCATTTTACATCACTTACCTGATATTGCACTGTGGCTTTCAGAAATCACTGACAACATCCAAACTGCCGTCTCCACCAGTCGCAAGACCATCCTTGTCTTGTCCCCAGGCTTCATGGAAAGTGAATGGTGCTATTACGAATTTCTGTGCGCCATGGATGAGATGCTGCGGGACCAGACTGACATCATCCCTCTCATGTATCAAGACATCCAACAGTTGGAGCTGTGTGACAGCATGCAACATCTTCTTCAGACGGTGTCGTACGTGCCCTGGCTGGGCGGGGACGGGGCGCAGGGCCAGACAGAGAGGTTCTGGAAACCGCTGAAGCGTGCTGTGGAGACTCATCTTAATGTTAATAGAGTTAGAGGAGCGGACGGAATTAGTGATGATGGTTGTGTCTTAAATGACAATGACGAAATTGAACTGATTTCATAGTGTATAAGCTAATTCTGCCCTGTTTTAAATCATGGTAAATAACAAGAGAGTTTGTGATTGGTAATCACCACCACAAGCTGGTCTGTTTCTCGACATTTGAACTAGGTGGTCCAAAAACAAAAAAGGCCTTTGGGGGATCCCAAAACCAATCCAGTATGCATGGTTGAAATATGATTAAAAAAAATGCTTCTCGTGTTGTTGCACAGACATTTTTTTGGCACTTAAGACCTTGACATTTGACATTGTTCAACCCTAAATGAAAAAGGAACAATATGAACACTTACCCTGAGAGAGATGTGGCTTACTCCTGTGTTTCTAGCATTGGTTTAGCCTTGAAATGGCACAATGGAAATTCAAAACATTATTATACAACAAAACCTGTATAATTTCTTTTTACCCTTACAGTGTATTAAGCACTTGGTACTTTCTTGAGTTATGCAGGCAAATCACTTGGATGGGATTGGAACCCACAACCTTTGCATTGCTAAAGCAGATGTCCACGAGACCACTGAGCCATTAGGGTAGGTCAACCTTTCCAGTTAGTTTGCTAAGCTTACAAAATACTACTATACATTTAGAAATAATTCTTCACACTTTGTACTAGCTGTTGATCAGCACTAGTTTTCAATTTGTTGTTGCTGTATATATATGTTTACCCTGAGAGGTGTATTAAATATGGGAACTAGTTTAGCAAAAACTTAAAACATGGTGACATATTGTGAAGGGCTTTAGAAATCATTTGCTGGTAAAGGGTTGTGAAGTGGCAATTTATATGTATTTTTTAGGACAATGCTTTGTTTAATCCCCTTAATGTTGTTTGTGATTGTCAGGCACAAGTTATTTTGTACTTAAGTAGTGCAGTGAATATGGCTATGTCTGAATGAAGCGCCTTTGCCTACAGCTTATGGCTGACAGCCTCAGATGCAAATAAATAATAGACCTTTGCAGCAATCTAGCCCAGACCATAGCTAAAGCCACTTAGGTAATGAAGATGCAGCAAGAAGACTGATCTACTTATAGTAATTTCAAAAACACAATTTATCTAGGGAATTCTGGGATGCATACTACTTGCAGAGCAGCCAACATTTGCTTCTTGCAATTAGAGAGGTTATGTAAAACAAACAAAAGAAGTGATTGCATAAGCTGGCCCGCTCATTTTCTTGCTAACTTGTGAAACTTGTTGCACTTTACAAGCAAATTGTTCTGCTTAGTTAAGCAGACAACTTTGCTTACCCAAAACTGAAGTGTAGTGTAGTCAAAGATTTTTTATTTAACTTGATGTATGTATATATTTTGGAAATCTATTTCTTGACAGGTTGAAAATAGTTTATTGCAAGTTAAACTTTGTAAAGCTAAATTAAATAATTTTTTAAACACTTTTTATACATTATGCAGATGATTTTGTAATGGCCTTAAAGACAATAAACACTATTCAGATGCTTGATTTTGAGGTACCAGAAAACATAATTTCTTTGTTTTTACAGCAAAAAAGGACTTCTGTTTTAAAACGGAGGAATCTCATTCATAAGAAATGCCCTCTATTGGTGGAATAGTTGCAACATCTTGTGTAGTGTTGAGTGTTTGGGGCTTGAATGTCTTGCACCCAGACTACACATAATCTTGTAGACCCAGACAAGGTGCTACAGTTCAAACATAGCTCTGCATACATGTTGTAAAATGAGCAAGTGCGTTGAGGTGCTTGTAGGGTGTCTTAATGCTCTACATAAAACTGCACAAGTATTACTATTTTTAGGTATCTTTAAA
Source organism: Asterias amurensis (assembly GCF_032118995.1). Taxonomy (NCBI): domain Eukaryota; kingdom Metazoa; phylum Echinodermata; class Asteroidea; order Forcipulatida; family Asteriidae; genus Asterias; species Asterias amurensis. Next base: position 18,030 of record NC_092662.1, on the reverse strand, counting down.
ATGTTGTTGTTTACTGTTTCAAGACTATAATAAATATATTTTGCTAAATAAACCAACTACGAGTCAACAATCGCTTTTGTAAGTGGATTTAAGTGAACTGGTTTATTGTACACATTAACTTAAACACTGACTGAGAATTAGTAAACTACCACAAAACTCCACCCGTTGATTCTGCCTAACTTAAGACAAAAATGGCCGATCACACTTAACTTTTTTAGTGTTTAGCCTTCAGGGGTTCTAAAAGAAAATGAGTGCAACCACACAAACAGAAAACATATTCCCTTTCATTAACGAAGTTAAAGAAGTATTTAATGATGTAAATAATGAACCAGGCTAGACAAATGTATTTTTTGTACAATATTATGTTGAACTATCACATGGAGCCTTTTGCTTATGTATTTGAGGATAAGGGGACCATAATATTGACATAAAAAGCTGTCAGTTATGTGGCAATGTGCAATGTTATGTATTTAAGGTGAATGCAATCTTGTACTTTCTCCAAATTAATTTTGTGTATCAGTTTAATGCCTCCTTAAAGATTCAAAAAGAAAAAAAAATATTTCTCTTTTCTTAAAACAATACACAATTAGTTTTTGTCACAGTGCATTATTGAACTTTAAAAGTGTGTTAAGGAAATAACTTTTTCCTGAACAATTAATTGCATATGTCTTAAACTTCAACCCACTCTTGTAATAGCTGCATTAATAATTATTTCTGCCTGAACTGAACATCTGAACGGAACATACATTCTTGGCTACTCTGTAGAAATTGGATGCAACAAATTGTTCAGTTGAAAGTGCGATGAGATGGCACCTTAATAAGGAGGGTTGAATTTACAATCATTTGAATGATGGTGTCCATCTTTGAGAATCAAACGTTGACACCATTTGACGAAAGACAGCTCACATTTCTTGTTAGTGCTGTGTTGTTCCTGAAGGTCTTAAGAAGATAAAAAATGCAAAACCAAAAATCATTATTAAGGGTTAAATTGGTGTTGAGTCTCACATAGGTAGTGCATGCAACGTGGATCAAGTTAGAGTGCTATCCTCCATCCATATATATCAAAAATACTCAAACACTATATCACAGATGTCTCTTTTTTGTAACATTTCCAAAAATTGAAAATTTCAATATTTTGATATCAAAAATGTTGATGTACCAAAAAATATTCGACATACAACTCTTCAGTGGAAAAATGCTGCAAATAATTATCTGAAGCTAGCTGGGTATCGGTCCCTTTCCATCTGGTTCGAGTCATCATCACCATGGTGACATCTGTGCATGACAGCAAAGAGGCCTTAATCGGTGGCTAATTTTTATTTTATTTTTTAAATTGCGGTTTTCCATTGTTCGGCATAGAGTGGGCAAACAATGTGGCTACCAGTGGTCATTCCGTCAAAAGAATTAATTGTTCCATCACCATTTTACCTCTAGGATGGAGGCATGATGAGGCAAATGCAATATGTCCACTGGGGTTCAGAATAAACAGGCATGTGAGACATCCGCATTTACGCAGAAATCCAAGTTTTTAATAATACCATTCCGTGTTTTTCTTGCGGGGGGCTCCGCGTTTTTCCCGACTCTGCCATGAACGGCCGGTCCGCGTTCTTTCATTTTTTGTCATCAAGCAAGTAATTGTTCCACCAAGAGAGGGCGCTTTACTAAAAACTGTATTAAAAAGCCAACACCTTGAGCCAAGACTAGGCGCACACTGTCTTTCACGTTGACAAGTTGGAAACTAAATAATGGTAGTCGAGGACGCATCGCGCGCTTGTCACAAAAAAGCATCAAATGATGACTAACAGCACATTATTACCAGGTACGATTGTGGCCTATGTTTCTGTTAATGTTCTGTCTATGCCGCAGTACAAAGCCTGTTATTCAGACTCGTAGCACTGGCCCAAAATTTGGACACGAAAAAATAATTTACGCGTTTTTTCCCCATGACCCGCTCACATGCCTGAAAACTATAAATCAGATCATTTTCCAAATGAAGGTTATTTTTTGGTACTTACTTGGCCCATTCCACCTTTAGAATGAGATGATCATATCCAAAACCAGACACTCCTAGGATTGCGTTGGCCGCACTCTCCTTGTTGTGGAAATTGATGAATGCAAAACCCTGTTATAAAGTGGGAACGAAAGCGGATAATAAATGCAACACCAATTTGGCCGTATTTTGTTCACGTCCGTCCCATGAACACAATCAAGACTACTGGCCATATGCACATAGTCCATCTTAAAAAAATACAGCAACACAAATGGAGCTGTTAATACGGACGCCATGCTGTAGTTTACATTTAACTATGTCAGGTTTAATAGTCTAGTACATCATTGCTTGAAAATCCACAAGTTAAGGTATGTACACCACTGGGAACAATATTTTCTTGAACTCTTTGTAATATTGGCACCAGCAGGCTTTATTTTGGTGGCCTTGATTTGTATGAAACAGAACAAGATGGTTCTACTATTGGCTCGGCTGTATGTAAATTGGTGGCTATGCCTTTGACTGTTGCTAAGGGTATTACCAATGACATCCTATACCTCAAAGCATGATGATGTGGCAATCCAGCCTTTTAAATAGCCATAGCCGTAGCCATCAACTCGATACGGTCTAATGCTGTGGAAAACCAACTCACCTTTGAACGTTTAGTGACTTTATCCATGGCCAGGTAGATGCGTTGGATCGGACCGAAAGAGTGAAATAAATCTGTCAAATCATTCTCACGAGTGTCTTCTGACAGGTTGGTGACACGGATGGTCGTTCCCTGATCTACAAATGGTAAAAGGACACAATGTTATAATCAAAGTCGATCATAATCTTATCAAGTAACAAAACAGTCTCCTGAAAATGACTAGAGCAAGGTAGTCGAGGCTTTGAGATCAATTAAAAACTTGCTCCATGGCAGTGAAATTAATAATGACAAGTTCCATTGATCCACTGAGAGAAAGTAGTAGTCCTGGCTGATATCCTATTCTCCACCCAAGCAGTGGTCAATAAGCGGGACAGTTGTTTTAAGGACTGTAAAATCTCTTGAATTCTAAAAATCTATACCTTGGCAGAGTAGAAAATATAAAAAAATGTCCAAAATTAGGATCAAATTGTAGGAGATATTAAATGATGGCATTTCCATCTCTTGGTCACCCCTGGAGTGACTGATTTCAACAAGGTTCTTAGGTCAGCATTTTCAACAACAGAGAAGCAAATCAAAGAATAGGACTTCTGGGCCCATTTTAGCAAACCACACAAATTTGTATTTAAGATGAGTCAGTATCACCATAGTGCTCAACAATTAAGATTGATACTAAGGTAAGATCGATTGGGGTTAAGATTGTGGGTTAAAAGTACAAACCTCTCTTGGAATCCATAGGGGCAACTCTTCGTTGTCCTGATGTATCTCTGGCACTCGGAGGGATGTACTTGCCTGACCCACCACCACCACCACCACCGGCTGGTGCTTTGGCAGCCTCTGCACCTGTGTAATAGCGTATTAAATCAATTAATTATTCAATCAAACAAGGAAACTTTCAATCAATCAACCAATCAATGTGGCTGAGTGGATAAGAGCACTGACTTTGAGTTTGACTTCATAATAGAGAGAATGTTGTCCTTTTTTCAACGGTATGATACAAAGTGTTTCTGTCAGTGATTACACTATTTTAATGGATAAATGTTTCCAGATGTGTTAAACAATAAGTGAATGTGCAGGCGCTTTGGCACATACAGCCCTTTTTGTAATAGACAAATATGGATTAAATTGTAAAACACCCTTACTATCTTCGGGTGTCTCTGCCCCCGCCTCCGCTCCCCCTTGGAGCAGCTTCTCTTGGAGGGGTTCCAATGAGTCTTTGTAGGGACACTTGGTGGTCCAATGGTCTCCCTTGCAGACACGGCACATCACCAGACGTTGGCTCTGGAGCTTCTTCAGGGCATCGTCGTCCTGCGTGGTACCCATATCCTATCATTCAGAAAAAATGTAAATTTAATAGAAAGTTTCTTTTCAGGATGCTCAAGTTTTAAGAGCCCGTTTTTGACTCTTTTAGTGCCCGCTGAAATATTTTGCATTTTGAACCTAAAATGCACAGCTTTTTAAAATCAAGTATAAAAAAACCCACATATATCATATACAACACACGTATACATGACAAAAGTGCAACAAAATGAATCTTGCTGTTTTGTGTTGTTGCATTGGTTCATCCCAAAGTCAATAGTATTTACTGAGTGATAATGCCCTCTTGTGACAACATGTATATCATGGGTCGTACAACTACGATCTGTGAAACTTTTTGAGTACATTAACAATCATGATTGTATAATAGAATTACAGCACAACTAAATAGAGGGAGGCTGAAAATACCAAGCGGCACTGGATATTTTACTTCTGAAAGGCTGCCTATACAGAGGTTTTAACTCCGGCCAACTCTCAATCTCACGTCTTCCGCTCTAGAATATCTCCAGCTATCTGTCTCACAGTCAAATTTGTTACTTCCCACATGTACTCTAATTTCAGTTCACACTCCAGCGACTTAACTACCACTTTCTAACTAACAATACAATATTGACTAAAGGAAAAAGCACAGAGACAGAAGGTTCTATTATTTATGTTTTATAACTAAGCTACCATGGCTTTCAGATCCTACAACAATAGATACCCAATTTTAAAAAGAAACAAAAGAATCTACACAAACTCACAGAGAGGGGTAAAACTAGTAGCTACTACACACACTACACACACTACACACACACAATAGCACTACACATAATAGAACAAACTTCCCAACAAGCTCATGGGCTGATCAACTACATGTATAAAATAGGGAGACCACAATCACACAGGGGAAAAATACTAACACATTTAAAAAAAGGTAAGAAAAACATGTGAGACCAATATTTTTTATTTTATTTGTTTTATCGTGGGGGGGGAGGGCAAGAAGTAAGAGCAAAACCTCCCTTGGAATTCCCGTTAAAAATGGATTAACGCTGCACAAAAAAATACAAGCAAACAAAATCAAGTAGGAAGAATCTTAAATTATACAACAAAATACTCTTTCTTGTTCATCCAGAAATCCTAAAATGATCATTTTTGTAGAATGAACTTGCATCGTATGAAGTTTGTCATAAACACGCTTAAATTCCCACGGAACTCGTGGCTAAAGGTTGATCATGCTGTCGACTGACTGTGCATGTTGACCAGTTACGATATTGCTGTGTGTGGTCTTTTGTCAAAGTGTTTGAAACTGTTTTGTAAGCTATAGCATTACTAAGGGCGTTATTATTGCGCTATCGCATCACAGACATTTAGTGGGTTTTTGCAGATTTTGCTCATGGTTTGGAGTATAGTCAGTTGCTGTCAAACCTACACTATCCAGACGTTGATTTCCATAGTTATATATCTGTGTATCGCATTCTGTTATGAAACGCCCTCTAATGCTCAATTCAATGTTTCTTTCATTTATTGTCATACGCAAAGTGAAATAGTAAAATTTATAACGATGTCTGTGTGTGTGTTGATGGAATCGTGTCGACAGAATCGTATTTCCCCAAGATCTGTATTTTTGGATGCATATTCATACATCCGTATTCTCGTTTGAATTCCGTATGAAATATGATAAATGCGTACCAGTTGGCAGCTATGTCTGATAAAATAAAACAATTGTACAGGTATGACCTTGCCACTGAAAGACTTAAGATGCTTGTTTTTGAACATGTTATCTTTGAACTTACATCCTTAGAGGAAATGAAGGCCATGAAGACATCATCAGCTATACTTGTGGTTGTTACGCTTGGACCCTCTCCGTCATTAGTGGCTAGCCCAAACTTTGGCAGTGCCTGTTGGAAGACAAAATTAGAAGTAAAGATGACTACATAATAATATTCACTCTGGCAGACTAAACATATTTAAGACGAAAAGGTCTCATAGTTCAAAATGTAGCTCCACAAACCTTGCAGGGAACAGAATTTAGTGCATTGATACGCCCCTAGGGGTGTTAAACAAGCACTTTAAAAAACACACTATAAATATTATAATTATCTTCTCGGCAATAAATAAGACAATTCCCTAACAATGGTTCCTTAATGAAGGTTTTCCCCATAAGTTACTAGATGTTACAAATTCAGGAGCTTTACAAATTCAGGACTCTATGCATCACCTGAAATACAAACTACAGCTTTGGCCACACTGTGGAATTTTTCTTTCTTTCTTTGGTGACTGCCTTTACCTCTTTCAAAAAAACTTGAAAGCTCACATTGAGAAAATCATGAATTCCAGAAAACATTCTGAAAAAAACCCACACATGCCTGTAAATCAGACTTTCTAAAGGGATATCAAAATGAAGAGATGGGATTCTAAGCAGGTTTGCCTCTGTAACATTCACACTTCCCTCAATAGGGATTACTGCCTCAATGCAGCCATTCTGCCCAACTACAGTTCAATCGGTGTAAGTATAGCTAGGATTAGCCCAAGTATAAAAGCCCAACAATAGTAAGGTTGATTCTATAAGACACAACACACTCCTCAATCATACCTTCCTCATTGCGATGGACTTGGATGTTTTCCGTTTCTCAATTTTGAAGGTCCTCACAATCTGAAAACAAAATTGCACGAAAAATGATTGCAATGCATCAGTGACTTCTGTGGTTTAACAAAAAGTGAAATAAACTATTTGTGAACTTTACATTCATATAAGGGAATAAAACCATAGCGACGAGTTCTTGATTGGACGTTAATTGGATGATGTTGAATGGTTACAAAGTAGGAGGGTTAATACCTTGATCAGTTTCCCCTCATCGTTGCGTTTGAAGTCAATAACTTTCTTGGTATTTCCATCGTGAATCACCTCGCCTTCAGGAACATGCTGGCCTGTTTAACATCAGAATATAGTAAAATAAAGCAATTTCAAAACTTAATTATTCTTGAATATGGCTAACCCTCACATCAACAACATCTTTGGCCAGTACGACTCCACAAGTAAAATCGAAGTTACCAAAGTGCATCACAAGTTTAAAAGTAATTAACTTATTATACTGTTAAAAAATCCTCAGATAATTATTGATTATCAATTATTCATCATATCACGTCCAATTGTTGTTTGTGTAACACCAAGTTTAGCGTTTTGAATTAATGTGTTGTTTATATGCATATTGTGAGGGATTACTATTATTATTAACTTTAATGTATTATTAAAACCAACATTAACAGTCCGCTTAACTACAGGTCATGGGGAAATGCTAGCAAGTTCATTGAAATGTGTCAATAGTATGCACTATAAATATATCCTGGTGTCATGTGTTTTCAGTAGGATAACAGGAAAACTTTTCACAATCAAAAACTAAATATTTTCTTTTCAAATCATCTATCAAATTTTTTAACAATAATACTTACACTTCATGGTGTGTTGAAATTATTAAAGTTTTGGTTTAATGTAGCGAGAGACAGTCCGCCATTTAGAGTGCTTATGCATGCACGACATTGGAGCAACGTCATATGTTTTCACACCTTTCATTGGTTGGTATTTTATTGAATATTCAGAAGCTAGTATGACGTGCAAAATAAATCAAAAATATTATTCAATTACTACTTAACAAATTAAATTACATTTTTGTCCCAAGGCATTATGGCCACTATATTAGAATCCAGAGATATCATAAGGCATGAAAGTAAAACACCCCACACCCCTTGAAGCACACACACTTCATAAAAATCTGTTTTCCCAAATTTCAGACCAGTAATGTTTGGTTTAAGGAGATAAGAAACCAATCTATGATATTTTCTCTTTAAGGTAGACTTAATATTTATTACGCTTATCCAAATTTATTACAGTATGCAGTAAATAAATAAAAAAGTTTTTTTGTCATTTTCACTTAAAATATTTTTATTATTTTCCCCACATTTGCACACCATAGAATCCCAAATAGTAACCACCTTACGTGATCCATCTAGTGACTAAAGCAGAATGAAACTCAATCTAGCAGATAGTAATTTTGTTTTGAATCTTCGAGGTTGGATGATGTTTCTTTGACTCATTTGAATGTTGGCTATAATGGACTAGTGATTAGTACCAAAAATCAATAATTTTATAAATACTTGAGCATAACCAACGACAGAAAACTTTATTCTCAGCATGATTAAGCTTGATGAAAATACAGACCGTGAGTAAACTGCAAAGCTTCTGTCACCGGTGCAGCTTGCACAATCTCGCGTTAAACGTGAATCAAAGTTGGGGACTAAAAACATACGAGGGTCGATAACGTATGACGCTACGATACACGTTTTAATATTTTTTTTAACAACTTATTTGCAAAATTGTTATTAAATATTTCAAATTCAATAATGAATTTTTTATGTGGGCGGGCCAAAACCACATATGAACCCCGACGAGAAACTAGTGAGGTTATTTTATTGAACTTTCTACATAAAATTAAATACATGTAATTTTAATTGTCAATGGCAATGTTTCACAATTGAGGATTTAAAAATTAGATTTAGAACGGGGCAAGAAATTGGATTTTTAAATATTATAAGCCAAAATCTGCACTTTGTTTATTATTTGTTAACATTGTAATTTTAAGTCCCATGATAGTTTCCCTAATCCTGCCACCACTTTTCTCTTGGTTAATATTCTCATATACTTTCACGACAATTGGGCAAGGAAGAAGAAAATAACAGAATTACAATTTTTCCCGTAACTGGTTAAACACATTTAAAAAGGAAATGTAATTTTTCTGAAGCATGACTTACCCTGTTCACCGGCCTCGACTTGATCGGCCCAGCTAATCGGCTTGGATCTGTAAAAAAGGGATAAGAGTGCACACAAATAATTTGCAGTAATTTCTTAAGAACTAGGTACTACAGTTCCTTTTTGAGTAAAATGTGTTTCACTTACGTGTCTGCAGTCGGCATATTGTGCAGTTTTCACAATTTCTGTTCGATACGACGACGACAGCGCGAAAAGGATGAGCGTGGTTTATAAGTAGTCATGTCGTGACGTCACTCCTATATTAACACCATAAACATGATACAGGAAGACGTCTGGGTATCCGATGCATTTCGGTGAAACCAATTTTATGGGTACACTCCAACAAATAATCTCCCATGGGACACAGTGCAAAATGCTAAATATTAAAAAATACACAAAAAATACTTAAAAGTCTCACAGCTTTTGACTTGAAAGGGAAAATTATTGATTGACTATTGAACTTTTATTCTCTGCTCAATTTTAAATGGGTAGTCCCTGGGCCCGTCGAGTTATTCTCCCTCCAAAACACCCCTTCACAGGTCTAATTTTCAAAACGTCCGCAAGCATCAATCTTGAAAATGACCCTACACCTGTCATCAAATAGGACCATTTAGTTGAAGGCCTATGTCATCCAGAATACGTCAAGTTGGAAGTCACCAACCCCCAGATTCAAATTGGGCAACATTTTTACACCAAAACACTTTTAGGGGGCTCTCAAATCTCTTTAGTATAGAATATTTTTATGAGCTAAACGCTCCGTTTTCTCCTATGTACTGGTGCTATTTGCATATAATGCTTCGCCACAGAGGGCGCTCTTGTGTAAATTAAACTTTGTAGAACTAGCTTCTTCGAAAAATAATTAATTTTTAATGGTGTGTTACAACGTAGACTTCTAGACTGTGTACAAGCAATAGGTAACAGGATTATTGCCATATCACTGGTCCATATAAGTCCGTACGTTGTACAAAGCATGGGGTTCAGGAATATTGCCATGTAACGGGTTCAGCAAAGTCAATATCTTGTGTACAAAACTATAGTGCACAGGAATATTGCTATATAAAAATATCGTGGGTTCATCATTCACCGTACTGTGTGTGCACAGGAATATTTTCATATCACGAGTCCACCAATGCCACTACCTTTCCTACAAAGCTATGGTGCATATGAATATTGTCATATCATTGGTCCATCAACACCAATACCTTGTGTACAGAGCATGGGTTAGGGTTAGGGTTAGGGTTAGGGTTAGGGTTAGGGTTAGGGTTAGGGTTAGGGTTAGGGTTAGGGTTAGGGTTAGGGTTAGGGTTAGGGTTAGGGTTAGGGTTAGGGTTAGGGTTAGGGTTAGGGTTAGGGTTAGGGTTAGGGTTAGGGTTAGGGTTAGGGTTAGGGTTAGGGTTAGGGTTAGGGTTAGGGTTAGGGTTAGGGTTAGGGTTAGGGTTAGGGTTAGGGTTAGGGTTAGGGTTAGGGTTAGGGTTAGGGTTAGGGTTAGGGTTAGGGTTAGGGTTAGGGTTAGGGTTAGGGTTAGGGTTAGGGTTAGGGTTAGGGTTAGGGTTAGGGTTAGGGTTAGGGTTAGGGTTAGGGTTAGGGTTAGGGTTAGGGTTAGGGTTAGGGTTAGGGTTAGGGTTAGGGTTAGGGTTAGGGTTAGGGTTAGGGTTAGGGTTAGGGTTAGGGTTAGGGTTAGGGTTAGGGTTAGGGTTAGGGTTAGGGTTAGGGTTAGGGTTAGGGTTAGGGTTAGGGTTAGGGTTAGGGTTAGGGTTAGGGTTAGGGTTAGGGTTAGGGTTAGGGTTAGGGTTAGGGTTAGGGTTAGGGTTAGGGTTAGGGTTAGGGTTAGGGTTAGGGTTAGGGTTAGGGTTAGGGTTAGGGTTAGGGTTAGGGTTAGGGTTAGGGTTAGGGTTAGGGTTAGGGTTAGGGTTAGGGTTAGGGTTAGGGTTAGGGTTAGGGTTAGGGTTAGGGTTAGGGTTAGGGTTAGGGTTAGGGTTAGGGTTAGGGTTAGGGTTAGGGTTAGGGTTAGGGTTAGGGTTAGGGTTAGGGTTAGGGTTAGGGTTAGGGTTAGGGTTAGGGTTAGGGTTAGGGTTAGGGTTAGGGTTAGGGTTAGGGTTAGGGTTAGGGTTAGGGTTAGGGTTAGGGTTAGGGTTAGGGTTAGGGTTAGGGTTAGGGTTAGGGTTAGGGTTAGGGTTAGGGTTAGGGTTAGGGTTAGGGTTAGGGTTAGGGTTAGGGTTAGGGTTAGGGTTAGGGTTAGGGTTAGGGTTAGGGTTAGGGTTAGGGTTAGGGTTAGGGTTAGGGTTAGGGTTAGGGTTAGGGTTAGGGTTAGGGTTAGGGTTAGGGTTAGGGTTAGGGTTAGGGTTAGGGTTAGGGTTAGGGTTAGGGTTAGGGTTAGGGTTAGGGTTAGGGTTAGGGTTAGGGTTAGGGTTAGGGTTAGGGTTAGGGTTAGGGTTAGGGTTAGGGTTAGGGTTAGGGTTAGGGTTAGGGTTAGGGTTAGGGTTAGGGTTAGGGTTAGGGTTAGGGTTAGGGTTAGGGTTAGGGTTAGGGTTAGGGTTAGGGTTAGGGTTAGGGTTAGGGTTAGGGTTAGGGTTAGGGTTAGGGTTAGGGTTAGGGTTAGGGTTAGGGTTAGGGTTAGGGTTAGGGTTAGGGTTAGGGTTAGGGTTAGGGTTAGGGTTAGGGGTTAGGGTTAGGGTTAGGGTTAGGGTTAGGGTTAGGGTTAGGGTTAGGGTTAGGGTTAGGGTTAGGGTTAGGGTTAGGGTTAGGGTTAGGGTTAGGTTAGGGTTAGGGTTAGGGTTAGGGTTAGGGTTAGGGTTAGGGTTAGGGTTAGGGTTAGGGTTAGGGTTAGGGTTAGGGTTAGGGTTAGGTTAGGGTTAGGGTTAGGGTTAGGGTTAGGGTTAGGGTTAGGGTTAGGGTTAGGGTTAGGGTTAGGGTTAGGGTTAGGGTTAGGGTTAGGGTTAGGGTTAGGGGTTAGGGTTAGGGTTAGGGTTAGGGTTAGGGTTAGGGTTAGGGTTAGGGTTAGGGTTAGGGTTAGGGTTAGGGTTAGGGTTAGGGTTAGGGTTAGGGTTAGGGTTAGGGTAGGGTTAGGGTTAGGGTTAGGGTTAGGGTTAGGGTTAGGGTTAGGGTTAGGGTTAGGGTTAGGGTTAGGGTTAGGGTTAGGGGTTAGGGTTAGGGTTAGGGTTAGGGTTAGGGTTAGGTTAGGGTTAGGGTTAGGGTTAGGGTTAGGGTTAGGGTTAGAGGGTTAGGGTTAGGGTTAGGGTTTAGGGTTAGGTTAGGGTTAGGGTTAGGGTTAGGGTTAGGGTTAGGGTTAGGTTAGGGTTAGGGTTAGGGTTAGGGTTAGGGTTAGGGTTAGGGTTAGGTTAGGGTTAGGGTTAGGGTTAGGGTTAGGGTTAGGGTTAGGGTTAGGGTTAGGGTTAGGGTTAGGGTTAGGGTTAGGGTTAGGGTTAGGGTTAGGTTAGGGTTAGGGTTAGGGTTAGGGTTAGGGTTAGGGTTAGGGTTAGGGTTAGGGTTAGGGTTAGGGTTAGGGTTAGGGTTAGGGTTAGGGTTAGGGTTAGGGTTAGGGTTAGGGTTAGGGTTAGGGTTAGGGGTTAGGGTTAGGGTTAGGGTTAGGGTTAGGGTTAGGGTTAGGGTTAGGGTTTAGGGTTAGGGGTTAGGTTAGGGTTAGGGTTAGGGTTAGGGTTAGGGTTAGGGTTAGGGTTAGGGTTAGGGTTAGGGTTAGGGTTAGGGTTAGGGTAGGGTTAGGGTTAGGGTTAGGGTTAGGGTTAGGGTTAGGGTTAGGGTTAGGGTTAGGGTTAGGGTTAGGGTTAGGGTTAGGGTTAGGGTTAGGGTTAGGGTTAGGGTTAGGGTTAGGGTTAGGGTTAGGGTTAGGGTTAGGGTTAGGGTTAGGGTTAGGGTTAGGGTTAGGGTTAGGGTTAGGGTTAGGGTTAGGGTTAGGGTTAGGGTTAGGGTTAGGGTTAGGGTTAGGGTTAGGGTTAGGGTTAGGGTTAGGGTTAGGGTTAGGGTTAGGGTTAGGGTTAGGGTTAGGGTTAGGGTTAGGGTTAGGGTTAGGGTTAGGGTTAGGGTTAGGGTTAGGGTTAGGGTTAGGGTTAGGGTTAGGGTTAGGGTTAGGGTTAGGGTTAGGGTTAGGGTTAGGGTTAGGGTTAGGGTTAGGGTTAGGGTTAGGGTTAGGGTTAGGGTTAGGGTTAGGGTTAGGGTTAGGGTTAGGGTTAGGGTTAGGGTTAGGGTTAGGGTTAGGGTTAGGGTTAGGGTTAGGGTTAGGGTTAGGGTTAGGGTTAGGGTTAGGGTTAGGGTTAGGGTTAGGGTTAGGGTTAGGGTTAGGGTTAGGGTTAGGGTTAGGGTTAGGGTTAGGGTTAGGGTTAGGGTTAGGGTTAGGGTTAGGGTTAGGGTTAGGGTTAGGGTTAGGGTTAGGGTTAGGGTTAGGGTTAGGGTTAGGGTTAGGGTTAGGGTTAGGGTTAGGGTTAGGGTTAGGGTTAGGGTTAGGGTTAGGGTTAGGGTTAGGGTTAGGGTTAGGGTTAGGGTTAGGGTTAGGGTTAGGGTTAGGGTTAGGGTTAGGGTTAGGGTTAGGGTTAGGGTTAGGGTTAGGGTTAGGGTTAGGGTTAGGGTTAGGGTTAGGGTTAGGGTTAGGGTTAGGGTTAGGGTTAGGGTTAGGGTTAGGGTTAGGGTTAGGGTTAGGGTTAGGGTTAGGGTTAGGGTTAGGGTTAGGGTTAGGGTTAGGGTTAGGGTTAGGGTTAGGGTTAGGGTTAGGGTTAGGGTTAGGGTTAGGGTTAGGGTTAGGGTTAGGGTTAGGGTTAGGGTTAGGGTTAGGGTTAGGGTTAGGGTTAGGGTTAGGGTTAGGGTTAGGGTTAGGGTTAGGGTTAGGGTTAGGGTTAGGGTTAGGGTTAGGGTTAGGGTTAGGGTTAGGGTTAGGGTTAGGGTTAGGGTTAGGGTTAGGGTTAGGGTTAGGGTTAGGGTTAGGGTTAGGGTTAGGGTTAGGGTTAGGGTTAGGGTTAGGGTTAGGGTTAGGGTTAGGGTTAGGGTTAGGGTTAGGGTTAGGGTTAGGGTTAGGGTTAGGGTTAGGGTTAGGGTTAGGGTTAGGGTTAGGGTTAGGGTTAGGGTTAGGGTTAGGGTTAGGGTTAGGGTTAGGGTTAGGGTTAGGGTTAGGGTTAGGGTTAGGGTTAGGGTTAGGGTTAGGGTTAGGGTTAGGGTTAGGGTTAGGGTTAGGGTTAGGGTTAGGGTTAGGGTTAGGGTTAGGGTTAGGGTTAGGGTTAGGGTTAGGGTTAGGGTTAGGGTTAGGGTTAGGGTTAGGGTTAGGGTTAGGGTTAGGGTTAGGGTTAGGGTTAGGGTTAGGGTTAGGGTTAGGGTTAGGGTTAGGGTTAGGGTTAGGGTTAGGGTTAGGGTTAGGGTTAGGGTTAGGGTTAGGGTTAGGGTTAGGGTTAGGGTTAGGGTTAGGGTTAGGGTTAGGGTTAGGGTTAGGGTTAGGGTTAGGGTTAGGGTTAGGGTTAGGGTTAGGGTTAGGGTTAGGGTTAGGGTTAGGGTTAGGGTTAGGGTTAGGGTTAGGGTTAGGGTTAGGGTTAGGGTTAGGGTTAGGGTTAGGGTTAGGGTTAGGGTTAGGGTTAGGGTTAGGGTTAGGGTTAGGGTTAGGGTTAGGGTTAGGGTTAGGGTTAGGGTTAGGGTTAGGGTTAGGGTTAGGGTTAGGGTTAGGGTTAGGGTTAGGGTTAGGGTTAGGGTTAGGGTTAGGGTTAGGGTTAGGGTTAGGGTTAGGGTTAGGGTTAGGGTTAGGGTTAGGGTTAGGGTTAGGGTTAGGGTTAGGGTTAGGGTTAGGGTTAGGGTTAGGGTTAGGGTTAGGGTTAGGGTTAGGGTTAGGGTTAGGGTTAGGGTTAGGGTTAGGGTTAGGGTTAGGGTTAGGGTTAGGGTTAGGGTTAGGGTTAGGGTTAGGGTTAGGGTTAGGGTTAGGGTTAGGGTTAGGGTTAGGGTTAGGGTTAGGGTTAGGGTTAGGGTTAGGGTTAGGGTTAGGGTTAGGGTTAGGGTTAGGGTTAGGGTTAGGGTTAGGGTTAGGGTTAGGGTTAGGGTTAGGGTTAGGGTTAGGGTTAGGGTTAGGGTTAGGGTTAGGGTTAGGGTTAGGGTTAGGGTTAGGGTTAGGGTTAGGGTTAGGGTTAGGGTTAGGGTTAGGGTTAGGGTTAGGGTTAGGGTTAGGGTTAGGGTTAGGGTTAGGGTTAGGGTTAGGGTTAGGGTTAGGGTTAGGGTTAGGGTTAGGGTTAGGGTTAGGGTTAGGGTTAGGGTTAGGGTTAGGGTTAGGGTTAGGGTTAGGGTTAGGGTTAGGGTTAGGGTTAGGGTTAGGGTTAGGGTTAGGGTTAGGGTTAGGGTTAGGGTTAGGGTTAGGGTTAGGGTTAGGGTTAGGGTTAGGGTTAGGGTTAGGGTTAGGGTTAGGGTTAGGGTTAGGGTTAGGGTTAGGGTTAGGGTTAGGGTTAGGGTTAGGGTTAGGGTTAGGGTTAGGGTTAGGGTTAGGGTTAGGGTTAGGGTTAGGGTTAGGGTTAGGGTTAGGGTTAGGGTTAGGGTTAGGGTTAGGGTTAGGGTTAGGGTTAGGGTTAGGGTTAGGGTTAGGGTTAGGGTTAGGGTTAGGGTTAGGGTTAGGGTTAGGGTTAGGGTTAGGGTTAGGGTTAGGGTTAGGGTTAGGGTTAGGGTTAGGGTTAGGGTTAGGGTTAGGGTTAGGGTTAGGGTTAGGGTTAGGGTTAGGGTTAGGGTTAGGGTTAGGGTTAGGGTTAGGGTTAGGGTTAGGGTTAGGGTTAGGGTTAGGGTTAGGGTTAGGGTTAGGGTTAGGGTTAGGGTTAGGGTTAGGGTTAGGGTTAGGGTTAGGGTTAGGGTTAGGGTTAGGGTTAGGGTTAGGGTTAGGGTTAGGGTTAGGGTTAGGGTTAGGGTTAGGGTTAGGGTTAGGGTTAGGGTTAGGGTTAGGGTTAGGGTTAGGGTTAGGGTTAGGGTTAGGGTTAGGGTTAGGGTTAGGGTTAGGGTTAGGGTTAGGGTTAGGGTTAGGGTTAGGGTTAGGGTTAGGGTTAGGGTTAGGGTTAGGGTTAGGGTTAGGGTTAGGGTTAGGGTTAGGGTTAGGGTTAGGGTTAGGGTTAGGGTTAGGGTTAGGGTTAGGGTTAGGGTTAGGGTTAGGGTTAGGGTTAGGGTTAGGGTTAGGGTTAGGGTTAGGGTTAGGGTTAGGGTTAGGGTTAGGGTTAGGGTTAGGGTTAGGGTTAGGGTTAGGGTTAGGGTTAGGGTTAGGGTTAGGGTTAGGGTTAGGGTTAGGGTTAGGGTTAGGGTTAGGGTTAGGGTTAGGGTTAGGGTTAGGGTTAGGGTTAGGGTTAGGGTTAGGGTTAGGGTTAGGGTTAGGGTTAGGGTTAGGGTTAGGGTTAGGGTTAGGGTTAGGGTTAGGGTTAGGGTTAGGGTTAGGGTTAGGGTTAGGGTTAGGGTTAGGGTTAGGGTTAGGGTTAGGGTTAGGGTTAGGGTTAGGGTTAGGGTTAGGGTTAGGGTTAGGGTTAGGGTTAGGGTTAGGGTTAGGGTTAGGGTTAGGGTTAGGGTTAGGGTTAGGGTTAGGGTTAGGGTTAGGGTTAGGGTTAGGGTTAGGGTTAGGGTTAGGGTTAGGGTTAGGGTTAGGGTTAGGGTTAGGGTTAGGGTTAGGGTTAGGGTTAGGGTTAGGGTTAGGGTTAGGGTTAGGGTTAGGGTTAGGGTTAGGGTTAGGGTTAGGGTTAGGGTTAGGGTTAGGGTTAGGGTTAGGGTTAGGGTTAGGGTTAGGGTTAGGGTTAGGGTTAGGGTTAGGGTTAGGGTTAGGGTTAGGGTTAGGGTTAGGGTTAGGGTTAGGGTTAGGGTTAGGGTTAGGGTTAGGGTTAGGGTTAGGGTTAGGGTTAGGGTTAGGGTTAGGGTTAGGGTTAGGGTTAGGGTTAGGGTTAGGGTTAGGGTTAGGGTTAGGGTTAGGGTTAGGGTTAGGGTTAGGGTTAGGGTTAGGGTTAGGGTTAGGGTTAGGGTTAGGGTTAGGGTTAGGGTTAGGGTTAGGGTTAGGGTTAGGGTTAGGGTTAGGGTTAGGGTTAGGGTTAGGGTTAGGGTTAGGGTTAGGGTTAGGGTTAGGGTTAGGGTTAGGGTTAGGGTTAGGGTTAGGGTTAGGGTTAGGGTTAGGGTTAGGGTTAGGGTTAGGGTTAGGGTTAGGGTTAGGGTTAGGGTTAGGGTTAGGGTTAGGGTTAGGGTTAGGGTTAGGGTTAGGGTTAGGGTTAGGGTTAGGGTTAGGGTTAGGGTTAGGGTTAGGGTTAGGGTTAGGGTTAGGGTTAGGGTTAGGGTTAGGGTTAGGGTTAGGGTTAGGGTTAGGGTTAGGGTTAGGGTTAGGGTTAGGGTTAGGGTTAGGGTTAGGGTTAGGGTTAGGGTTAGGGTTAGGGTTAGGGTTAGGGTTAGGGTTAGGGTTAGGGTTAGGGTTAGGGTTAGGGTTAGGGTTAGGGTTAGGGTTAGGGTTAGGGTTAGGGTTAGGGTTAGGGTTAGGGTTAGGGTTAGGGTTAGGGTTAGGGTTAGGGTTAGGGTTAGGGTTAGGGTTAGGGTTAGGGTTAGGGTTAGGGTTAGGGTTAGGGTTAGGGTTAGGGTTAGGGTTAGGGTTAGGGTTAGGGTTAGGGTTAGGGTTAGGGTTAGGGTTAGGGTTAGGGTTAGGGTTAGGGTTAGGGTTAGGGTTAGGGTTAGGGTTAGGGTTAGGGTTAGGAGGTTAGGGTTAGGGTTAGGGTTAGGGTTAGGGTTAGGGTTAGGGTTAGGGTTAGGGTTAGGGTTAGGGTTAGGGTTAGGGTTAGGGTTAGGGTTAGGGTTAGGGTTAGGGTTAGGGTTAGGGTTAGGGTTAGGGTTAGGGTTAGGGTTAGGGTTAGGGTTAGGGTTAGGGTTAGGGTTAGGGTTAGGGTTAGGGTTAGGGTTAGGGTTAGGGTTAGGGTTAGGGTTAGGGTTAGGGTTAGGGTTAGGGTTAGGGTTAGGGTTAGGGTTAGGGTTAGGGTTAGGGTTAGGGTTAGGGTTAGGGTTAGGGTTAGGGTTAGGGTTAGGGTTAGGGTTAGGGTTAGGGTTAGGGTTAGGGTTAGGGTTAGGGTTAGGGTTAGGGTTAGGGTTAGGGTTAGGGTTAGGGTTAGGGTTAGGGTTAGGGTTAGGGTTAGGGTTAGGGTTAGGGTTAGGGTTAGGGTTAGGGTTAGGGTTAGGGTTAGGGTTAGGGTTAGGGTTAGGGTTAGGGTTAGGGTTAGGGTTAGGGTTAGGGTTAGGGTTAGGGTTAGGGTTAGGGTTAGGGTTAGGGTTAGGGTTAGGGTTAGGGTTAGGGTTAGGGTTAGGGTTAGGGTTAGGGTTAGGGTT